>NC_060259.1:38773811-41273811 GCF_921293095.1 Ischnura elegans
CTATTGCAAAACCACTAATACGAAAACAAGAAACCTATTGACACTGAACTAGTTTATTAATATATGAGGCTGGAAAATGCGGAAAACAATTTACCTTCCGTAGCAATTGCGAGCCGTTAGGTAATAAATAATAAGGGTCGTGCGTAGCTTAAAGAGTTGAATTGAGATGCACTTTTACCTAAAACTAGGTAATGTGGAGGATATGAAAAAAATGCTGAAGAATAACAGAATTATTAAAAATATTTTTCAAGAAACAAATTTAACAAGAATAAAATATATCTGTTTTCAATTATCCAACACCTGCGGTCAAATTTTATAGAATCCGGCATTGTAAGTAGGTCGGGATACTCATTCACTTCAGGGATAACGAAACGAACGACAATAATTTTGGAAAAGACACGTGAGGGATTTTTTTCGAGATGACTTCATTGTAAATGGATACCTTTTAATATTATCCCCAACATGGTCTCCTTTCATCCCCTCAGCGAACTTAAACTTGAGCGACAAATATTTGGTTTTTATCTCGTTTATCTTATTGCATCTTTATTTTCCATTTCAGCGATCCATGATGAGGAACCAGCTCCACCCGCGTCATGCACGATCCAAGGCTGACAATCTCATCATCAATCAAATCACACAGAGTTAATAGCCAAATATAATTGTAAAAATAAATTTTTTAATGTTGGCTTTATTACATTTATATGATCCACTGTATTTTTGTCATCAAATTGATTAAAATGTAATAAATCAAATATTTGGTCATAGAAGTATATGAAATAATGTTTTCTTCACCCTTTTTTAGAAAGTTTACATTAGTATGATGTGTTGATGGAGCAACTTTTAGTGTCTGATCAGTGGATTTAATTCATGATTGTTGAGATAATTCTGAAAATGACGAAAGAAAGGATGTATAAACTTTTTCTGGCTAGTAAGGAGTAAGTGACGGCGAGGATGGAGTGGGTTAATTTCCCCCAAATTATTGTCGCTCAGAGTTCGTGATTAATGCTAAAGATTTACAACTGCCATTTCAATAACATACGCCGAGCAATAAGATAGATTTTCCATTCAATTATATCACTGTGAGGTAAACTACGCTGCTGAAGAAATGGTTTTCTCCTTTTGACCCCTTATATTACACTATTTGAATATAGGCTCGTATGTGTATTTTTTAAATGCAGAAGTAATTTTGATGATCATAGAATCGTACTTTTCGGCACATTGCATACTAATTAATTACTGGAAACCGATGGATTAAATCGTTCGCTTACCATTGACGTACTTAGAAATGCATAAAAAAGAATAAATAATGAAGTGGAAAAATAAATAATCACTAAAAAGGAGGTGCAACCTTGTGACAAACAATTATATAAAGGCTTTGAACACAGATATTTACTCTTGGAGTCCCATCAACCCCAAGGGTCTACATACAGATTTTTTTAACGGTTTTACAACATACGCTCCATGTGATGGATTCTCAACCACAGATACATCCAAAATCAACAGAAAATTCAGCAGAAAGACTTCCATTGAAGTTGAAAGCAAAGTTGCCCATAAAAAGGTAATGCCATCATGTAATTAAGACACCACGGAGAATATATTCCAAATTTTAAATACATATTATACGGAAACTACAGTTGTACCTGCGCCCAAAAAGAAGCCCATCCTTAAAAGTACAAAATACCATTCGCAACTGGTTCATAATAATTTTCTAAAGGCTATCCCTTGTTGCAACAGACACGTCAGTCGTCTCAGTGCTGATTCCCTCTCACAAGCTTAAGATTAAATCGCATCTTCTATGCAGTTAGCTCAGTCGTTCTTTCAGGCGATGTCGATTATCGCTTGCTCTTCATTTGAGTGATTCAGTCCAATGCTTTTTAAATAATCTTTTTCGCTTTAGATCAGGCGTATTTACAAAATAAAGGCTAAAGGAGAAATCAGTTGCTCTTGGTTGGTAGAGCAAGTGAAATAACCTCACGAGGCTGAAAGCAGGTGATTCTAGACTAAGTGAGCCTTCGAGTTACCACTAGTCCCCTCTCGCAGTATTCGCCGTTGCAGACAGACCGGTAAAGCGAGAAAATATCCTTTCGGGCCCCAACGTCTATTTGGCAAAGAGCAGGAAAAGCGACTTGTCAGCCATAATTAATGTCTGGAAAAATCTGGGATCGCACCTGATCGAAAGAATATTAGATTACTAGCCTATCAGTTGGCTGAAAATATTGGGCTAGCTTGGCCTTCAATACAAAACTGAAGGTGGTGCGTTACGACTGGCTCTATACATTTTGAAGAAAAAGTTCAAAACTTTGCGTTTGGCAGTATCAAGAGTTCTCACTAGCTAGACGTGAAGAACTGAATAAAGAAAGCGTTAGTCACTTTTCTAATGTACTCTTAGAATTATTTCAGGAGAACGATTCTTTACCATGTCGGCACCCGTCAACAATATGAACGAGTGTTGTTGTCGGCTAAACACGTCCTAGAGAATTTTTACATTCAATAGATTCCGGCTCAACTTTGAAAAAATTTGGAATTCACAAATGACAAATGAATATTTTTGGAGGGGTTCCGGGGGAAAGTCATATTATTCCTACGAATAATATTCGCCCCCCACCTTCGGTAAAAATTTCGTCTTCCGAGCACGTCAGAAGCTTGTCTCCGAAAGCGGGTGGCTGGGGAAATAGCTCCTTACTATTGGAGAACCCATATCTAACCGCTTTGCACCCGCATTATGATATTCACATTCTCCTAGGCCTTTTATAGATTCCATAAGCTCAAACATTGGAAAAGGCAAAAGATCGAGTGGTGACGGGCACTACCCTGCCTACTACGTTATTTCCTAATGCGCCCGTAAATCTTACTTCATTCCTACGATTTCTCTACACGAGTCTAGCGTTTAAGAAATTTAATACTCAAAGCATAACTGTCCTTTTGAAGTAATACCGCTTTTGCTTCATTGCCTCGTTCTAATGAGAGTTTTTGCACTTTTGAGGCTCGCTTCTGCCTCTTCGATATCTTTTTGATACATTTTCGATACCTACACGGACGATTTCTACAAGGTAGCTCCCTCGATGCTTTTCAAAAATATGTGTGCAGTTAATTAAAATCGTTCTTCCCAATTGGTTAAAAAACATTCCTTTCACGATTTTTCCGAGGAAATTAGTCAGCTTTTTCTTCTTCGGCGAAAGTATATCGGTGCACGAAAGTGAGGAGCCAAGGTAATTTTCCTTAGGGCGTGAAATTTCAGCCTTGAGACCGAACTACCACTAGAAGAGGGGATCTTGCAATGATAAAAAGTTATGTTTCCCAAGATAAACAAGTTACTGATTGTGTGTGTCATTGCGCAGGGATTTTTATTCTAGTTTCGAGGCTCTCCCTTGGTGATTCAGGGTGTTCATATTCCGGATAAAAAAAATTGAACGCATGTAAGTAATACGAAAAGAAATACATGACGTTTTTGTAAATGGAGGTAGAAATTCGTTGTCTTCAAAGCGTAAATTAGCCATGCAATATCTTCTCAATATGTTCAACTTAGAGCATGAAGTGAAAATGAAGGAAGTATTTAAGAACGTCAGTAAAAAATACTTTTTCAATACGTATTTCAAGAAATTGGACGAGAGAATTAGCGACACGTTTGAAAAAAAATGTCGATGATGGTTAGAGATGTAAGGTTCCTAGCGTATGTGTATAATAATCTCCTTCACCTTCTCAAGTTGTAACGTATCATTGTTTAAGGTATTCGTATTGACTTTACTTTCCCCCAGGCGGTTTTATTTAACTATTGCTGTTTAAATCCGGGTTCTTCTGGGTTAGGCAGTAGGGCGGATCGCAAAAATCGATTTTTTTTTCAAATCCATCTGGCCCAATGAAAAAAAGTTGAGGGACTGATCAAAAATAAGGCCTGAAAAATTTGAGACCTCTAGGTGAACCCCTGACCCTCGCTCTTATGCAATTTAAGGGGGGGAGGGTCAAAATTTGAAAAATATAATATTTTATGGTCATTCCCTATAGATTTTACCGAGTTACCGCTCTTTCAGGGCAAAAGTTTCGTGCATTTTGACGTATCTGCCACTGTTTAGCCACAAAATGCCTAATTTGAGTCCGCGCCCGCGAAGAAAATATTCAAACGCCCACGCAGCGTCGCGGATACAAGAGCAGCAAGCCGATCCCGTCCCCTCATAATATTAGTTGGTTTATGGTGTTAATATTGATGTTAATTCAAATAATTTCAGGTTTTCAATTACATTATTCAAGATACAAAAATCATGCGAGACAACTTCTGATTTGTGTTCTTTCGTAAAAAAGTTGGCACAAAGTTCAACTGGTAATTAAGTACTATGTCATTAATACAAAATTATGTATTTTATAGGAACTATTTCATTTAAATATTTAAATATTATTTTAAACTTCTTACTTTCACATCGCAAACTTTTAATTTCAATAAAATGCTCCCACTATACTAAAGCGGTCCGAATAATCAAATTTTGGATTTTTTCGATATCCAAGAATTTGTATTAAAACTCGCCGGCAAAAGTTTTCGGCAAAATGCCATTAAATTCGTTTTACATAGCCTATAAAACATAGTTGGAAAGAATTCATCGAGCTACTCATAAAAAATGTAAGATTTGATTTTTGGCCAGTTTTTTTCTATTTCAGCCCAGTGTACGTCACTTCTGCCACATATGATGTTGCTTGGAAAGAGACGAAGAGAGTGGCTGTGTGAGAATTTGGGCTCAAGATTAAAGAAAATGGAGTGGATAAAGACCGTACATCGCTGACAACAGTGGTATGTGATGGATAATGGCCAAAAAGATCCCACCACATAAATTATAACTCCTTTTCAGGAGTGGCACGTACTTTTACATAGACGCCAGGGGCCTGATTCTGGTTCTTTCTGGCTATAGCCAACGCGATTTGTAGAAAGGTCTGGCGCTAGATGACTGAATTCATAAACCCAGTTTCATTTTCTATCTATTTCACCAGAAAAAAACATCGCTTAGACCCTCTGGCGACCAAAATGTTATTCTCGTTCGGTCTAGCAAGCATATCGCGAATGTAAACATTCGCCAAGAGCAAATTTTTGTAAGCGACGACAGTAAAGTCTTTGTAGCGTCTTGGCGAAAGAACTGATGAGAGACCGACTCGTGATGAAATACAGCTAAACACCATTATAATGTTATATTTTTTGATCTCAATGAGTTAAATTCTTATTCAAATCCTTGGCATACAACCCGTGTTTTGCTTTGCTCGTCTTGGCGTTCTACGTAATTCAATAGATGGGATTAAGGGTAGGTTTGCATTTTCATGAACCACGAAGCTTTTGTCTGGCAAACGTATCGTGTTATCGTGGAAGTGCTGTTATTCTGAGCATATAAATGTGTTGGATTGCCTGAGAAGACTTGTTTATTCTGTTCTTTTGCTCGTTAACGTTCCATCAAAAACAATAAATAAGAGACTGACTGTTGATGTAGTTGCCAAAGTGGCCGTGAGATGGCATCAGCGCCACCTCACTATTCACCTGTGGGTTGGCCACACACACTTATTCTGTGCAGTCTACTGTGGTCTACTGTATGAACTCGCCGAATAAACATCTATGGATAATTGCATTCTTTTAATTGCTCATGATCAACAACGACACTGACCGGAGTTTTGGATCAACCCTACACTCTGCCCTACTGCCATATTGAAAGGATTTTAGGCACTGTATGCTTCGCTATTTCGGTAAAAGCAACATTGGAGACGTAGCTGACGTAGCCCTGAGTGATTCGCTTAATTGCAGATGTGTTTAGCGGTGTAACGTGATTTGACTGAGGGAAACGACGCAACTTCAGGACAGTGATTTTTTTAATTAAGAAGTATATGCAAAAATAAATTATCACTCACGAACACGGAGGAGACAAAAATGAAAGACAGAATGCTCTATCATGCATTCGCGACTTTTCCACCGAGTCATACTGTCGTCATGACCAACCAATCGCTGAGAAAATTGTGAGGAGAAACACATAAAAATGTCCTTTTCTATCTGTTTAGCATTGTTTTTGTTATTGAAATGATTATAAAAGCGTTCCTTGCCAGACACTTATCGGAGAACCCTGAAAATGTTCGTATGTCTTTCAGATGTAATTCAAATGAATCTATGATGATGATTCACTTTGTATGGTGCTGTTAATCAAGATGAAAGGGGAAAAATGTGTCTGGATGTTGCATTGGTGGCTTCCTTCTATCAAGGGCGTATACGGAGGCGCAGTGAAAATTGCGTTGTATAAAGCGGTGAATTCCTAGACCGCATGGGAGAACGCGTGGACGTGAGATGGCAAAATACCTCATTTTCTAATTTCATTCGTGCAATGGCGATATTCCACGCCGTATGAGACACAAATGTAGTTCTAACCTGCGCAATTACATGCACTATGTAAAACGGCCTTCACACGGATATATTTCATTATATTTGAGTTTGAGGATATCTTGACCTCTATTAAATGTTGATAGTATTTTATGAGGAGGTTCATCTTTGTCTATGAGGTACCGTGCAAGCCGTCACCAGAATGTGGCACGGGGTAATTCCACTGTAAGCGTGCAGTACTCATCCTATCCTCATTCAGACACGCGCTCGTTTGCCAACCACATTGGACATCGAGATACGGTCAGACCAGAAATTTGGAGAGCGCTATGGACACGTGTATGCTACCATGTAAATAAAGCTATTAGATAGTGGTAGAAAAAAATTTGCATGCTCGCTAATTTGGACTTCGAAACATCCTTTCGCCATGCCCTAATCTTTCATCGGGTGTATAAAAATCGTTTACTTGTCTATTGTGGAAATATAAAATCATCAGCTGAAGGTAAAAATGAAAATGATAGGCTAAAGTTTAAACATTATGACGCGATGCTTGTGACTGCAGTGTGCTTCATGCTCCTCTCGCGGCGCCACTGTCACCTGTAGCGAGAGCGCCCGCAGATGCGGCCGGGGGTGGGGATGCAACCATTGTAGACGCTGTATTCTGACGCGGTCTCTAAGGTGTTTGTCAGGGGGTGATCAGTAAACAGCATGCAAGAGGAGCCCCACATGCACACCACACGGCAATAAAAGTATTAATAACAAATTATACTTCCACATTCATGCACAGGAAAAATTTGCCAAATACTCATGGGGAAAATCTGTCTATGAAGGAAGAAAAATAACACTTTAAGTTCTCTATTCTAGAAGTAATTATCCGCTTGTTAAGGGAAAGTCATAAGATGCGTTTCGTCCG
This sequence comes from Ischnura elegans, assembly GCF_921293095.1. NCBI lineage: Eukaryota > Metazoa > Arthropoda > Insecta > Odonata > Coenagrionidae > Ischnura > Ischnura elegans. The sequence goes on from NC_060259.1 coordinate 38,781,056, forward strand.
GAAATCGCAGAAATTTCAGAGCGTCAGCGTCTTACATTCAGCTTCAGCAATAATCCAGCAATTTTTTCTGGACGAATGATTGTTTTCTAGATTTCAATATCATTTATGAATACCTACTGGTGTAATCAAGTAAGAATGCATTTTATTTTGAACGACAAAGGCGCATAATGATGATCTTTTACGGCACGTGAAAAAATAAGGTTGAAAACAGGCGTGACGGAGCAAATGTTGAAAAAAGAGAACGCATAGCATGCCTGATTTAATGGTTGGATGTATAACCATAAAATTTCACCGCTGACGATAACCGGTTAGTGACGGAGCAAGCGCTTGAAGTCTCCGCTGGGTACTTCAAACCGCTTTCGAAAATTCTGGGCACACAAGGAAACACAACTTCCTTCCACCACAGTCAGAGTAGAACTGAGAGTATGATGCACATTTTAAAAAGGCTAGGAGAAGTTTCCGTGGAAATATCCAATGGAGACTGTCAAAGGCTCCCCTCCGTGGAGTCATAAAACGACCGTTTTCGAAGTTGAATCCTGGGGGTTAGGGAGATTAAAGAGGGCATTAAAGGTCAGTCAGTGTCTCTCTGGGAAGATTTTGTGGAAATTATCAGGAAAATAACTCACTTTTTCGTGGCTGATGCTTATTTAATAAAAGCATGTCCCCGATCGCATCCAAATAAAACTAAATTTACTTCTTGGCGTGCACTTACCTCGGCGGAAAACCCTCCGTTTCCTTCATCGTCGACGAATTATGGATCGATCGCATTAAGGTCAGATTAATACCGGTAAACTTTGAGCTTTAAAATCCATCCGCTTTCAATAACCTTACCGCGTCGCGGCTAATCCAGATCCGGGCACGCGGAGACGAACCCTACCACTTGATCAAAAAATCAATTTAATTTCCGGTGTCGCAAAATTATTTCAAAGCTCATTGCGTATACAGCTTGAGAAATCTTCAAATCTAAACTCTGATCTAAGTTCCTTTGCGTAACTTTGGAAACCCCATCTGAAACTCTTAATTAATATTGACTTTTGTTGAAAAACAGTATCTGCCATTTTGTAATTGCATTTTTATAGTTTATCGAAGTTATTCTTTATCACTACTGAAATTTAAGGAAAACGCACGTTGCTAACAGGTTATATAGCTTTATATTCCGTACAAATCCACCAATGACTTTGGAAGATGAAGAAGATACTTTGGACGTATCTACTTAATTTGGAATATTTTCAGAGAGATCTATTTTTACGGAAATTCGCTCACCTGTGACCCTCTGTATCTCAGTAAAGGATGAAATCCAAGTCATAGTAGGAACATTTTCGTAACGTATAATCATATATGACTTTACTTGCGAAGACTCAAGTTTTCATCTCAAATACAGCAATTGTGTAATTTTGACTGGCTTCTTCCGATATTCGACCAGTGCGAGGGCGCTGTCTCTTCTATGTTGGCATCAAAATGATGTGACGCTATTATCTTGCAAATTCATATATTGACTTGTGTGAATGCTAAAACGATGAATGATACATCACTCTAAAGAAAATTTAATTTGAAATTCTGCTTTTAAGTATTAGGAGAAAGTCAAAAATTTAGACACATCAGTGCATTAAGTACCTCCGCGCATTGTAAAATTATTCATTGTGTCAATGCAATTTCCACAATTTTCCAATTTGACACAATTTTTCAATTGTGTCAAATTGGAAATCAAACTAGAGAATAGCTCTAAGTCTACAGAATTTAAATACAACAATACGTCGCGAAAAGCAATCAAGATACATATAATGGCATCGGAGTACTATTAGATCGCATACGATGTAGTAAATTAACAAAAATGTTTAAACAATGTGTAGCCGCTGTAGTTTTTAGTAGAAATTCGATGCAGCAAAGATAAGTATGAACTAACGAACGACCATGATAATATCCAAGTATGGTGCGATTCCTGGAAGTTAGTGTTAAATCTAAAATAAATATTAGTAATTAATTTCTAGAAAAAATAAGTCCTCACAACATTGCTTTTTCATTCAGAGTACCCAATAAGAAATTGTAGAGTCCGTATAATATGTGGATATGTGGATAACAAACTCAATAATGATTTACCGTGGAATAAAAATATTCGGAAAGTAAGATGTGAAGCTAATCGTGAATCGGGGTTTGTTAAAAGAATACTAGCAAATCATGACGGCAAAGTGAGAGAATCCAGCTATTTCTCCCTCTTTGGAAATATATTTGGAATTCGCTGCCAGTTTTTCGGATCATGTTGCATGCTGGTGATTGATCACCCCTGCCATACACCGTAGGGGTGGGAAGCAGTGTATTATTTAGATGTAGATGTATTCTTACCGTTTACCTCGAAATCAAAAATTGAATTGACAGAGCGTTCCACATTCAGTTGAAAGTGTGGTTTTTATGGACATTCGTTTCCCATGTAGTCTATTCTCCACAAGGCCGGGAGCGCGGTGCTGTCAATAGTAACATAAATATTAATATTGCGCTATGAACTGTTCAACACTGTACTCCAATGTAGAATAAGACGCTGCATTCATTGGCGTCAATAGTTTTTACATAAAATTATATCTAAGGCTGGAAAAAAATTCCATAAATTTACGTTACATGCGTGGATTTCTTTACTTAATTTTCTTCTCGCAATTGTCGTCTGACTGTTAATTATATTGAATTGAATCCTCTACACGAAACTCTTCACACTAATATAACTTTGACGGTTTTCACCAATTTTACATTAATTGAGGCAAAAAGTAGCCATACCGATGTAACACCCTTTAGGATAAGAAAATTTGGATTTGTGTAAGGTGAAAAGTAGTCGGCCACTAAAAGACGTTTCTTACGTCGTAGGTCATATAATCTGTGTTAAATATGAAGACAACTACGATTATATTATTTTTAGTGAAAAATCATTTAATTATCTTAATTTTGAAGGGGGTTACAAGTTCTTAAAAAATATTTATACGCCACTGAGCGGAGCTTCTCGCCTTGCCTTGCCAACTTCTTGCGTTCGGAGGGAATAATCTCGGGCGGAAAAGGAGACTTTTGTCCATCCGTAGCATAATATATGCACTCCTTCGATAAAATCCTGATCAGAGAAACCTCATCCGTTATAACAGCGATGTTTTTATTTCAATACATTGGTACATGAAAGCAAGAAAATTTTGAGGGCTAGGAAATGTTTTGGAAACTTTGAAGCGAGTTTCGCCTAGGGTCTTTCGGTCTATCCACGGAAACAGAGACAGGAAATATCTCATAATTCGTGCAAAGGACTACCCCCTCCAGTGCATGCCTATTATAATAGGGCGCTCTGGGTTTTTCCCAAGTTCCATTCATTACATTAAAAATCTGCAAGAGGAGCGACCCCAGCCAAGGGCCAAGGGAATAATTAGCAAAGGAGCTTACATTTCGCCTCATTTTTTTTAGTGGACGAGTGTTAGATTATAAAAAAGGATCACCGAGTCACCTCGAGATATTTACAAGACATATACAACACAACCTATAGAGTATGATACCAGAAGGAGAATTGCGACCACCTGCGACGCCGAAATTAAGATCGATTTTTCGAACGTGCGGCACAGCTCGGAGCTTGCTGCAGTCCACGAGGAATACCGTGCTCGACGGACGTTGAAAACTGAATCTTTTAGCAAGTGAATTGTGTATAAGGTATAATTTATCTAGTGCCACATTTATTTTACATTATATAGCTTGATTTCTTCGCTTTCATTCGATATTTACCGTTGGATTGGAAGACTGTGTTTTTCGTCGAAATTTTGTGTTCATGCATGATTATAAAAAAGAATGACCGCGTTACCTCGGGATATTTATGTTGAATTACATCAAACGTTTTAGAGTGTTCATCCAAAAAATCAACTACGACCGTTAGCATCAAGCAAAATAAAAATCGATGTTTTCCCCGCGCGTAGTGTGCGGCAGCTCCGGATGGTATGGCATGCTAAATGTATGCAGTATATCCCTTTCAGTGCGGATGGCATAGCATTGATGCCCATCGTAGGTCCAGCCAACGGGCGGGTGGCATTACATTATTGCCACGCCGGCCTATGTCCTTCAATCGCTCCCTACGCTCCTCCGCTCTGTTCTGCCTACTCCCATGATGATTTCCCACACACACACTGGATTAGGCTACCTGGATATGCCTTCCGTTTTGAAAAATAGTTTATATAAAAATAGTCCACTGCGAGAGATATGGGTGCTTCCACTGCTGCACCTTCAGCCCTCTCGTAATATTCGCCTTTCCACTTGAAAAACGTTGAGTATAAGTGTATCTCCTCCAGTTTGTCAAGGTTCTATCGAAATTTCTTCCGTCCAGAAAACTATCTGCCTGCTCCTACCACCAAAAAGTGATTTCATCATCACTGGTCAACAATCCTAGGATTGGTTTGACGCAGCTCTCCACTCAGTTCTCCTATCAGCTAATCTTTTCACTCCTACGTATTTCTTCTCTTTCACATCTCTCTTTACTTGTTCCATATATTTTGTTCGGGGTCTTCCTTTTCCATTCTTGCCTTCCAGTTGTCCTTCGACGATTGTCTTCATCAGGCCATCATGTCTCAAGATGTGGCCTATAAGGTTGTTCCGTCTTCTTATTAAGGTTTTCATGAGGCTTCTCTTCTCTCCTACTCATCTTAGGACTTCCTCGTTACTAACTCGGTCGATCCATTTGATTTTCATCATTCTTCTGTAGCACCACATTTCAAAGGCCTCTATCCTTGCTTTCTCCGCTGCGGTCATTGTCCATGCCTCACTTCCGTATAGGAGCATACTCCAGATGTACGTTCTTATGAATTGTTTCTTTACTTCTATATTCAAGTTTCCCGCTGTAAGCAGGTCTCTCTTTTGGTGGAATGCTCTCTTCGCCTGGGCTATTCTGCTGATACTTTCTTTCTTGCTTCTCCCATCACTAGTTACCTTGCTTCTTAAATAACAGAATTCATCCACCTCTATCAGTTTTTGCCTCCCTATTTTAATGTTGGTCTTGACTTCTCCTCTTCTGCTGCATACTAAGATCTTGGTTTTCTTCGTGCTTATTTTCAGTTGATATCTACTCATTACCCTACCCATATTAACCAGAATATTTTTCAAATCCTTCTCTGTTTCTGCTATAACGGCTATGTCATCGGCAAATCTTAGCATGCTAATTTTTTCTCCATGGATATTCAGTCCCAATTCCTTTTCTTTGATTTCATTAATGGCTTTTTCAATGTAAACGTTGAAAATTACGGGTGACAATGTACAGCCTTGTCGCACTCCTTTCTTAATTCTTGCTTCTTCACAGCTGGACCCTGATTTTATCACGGCTACTTGGTTTTTGTATAAACTGTGGATGATTCTTCTGTCATTATAAAGAACCCCAATTTCCTTTAGGATTCCAAGCATTGTGCTCCAATCCTCGTTGTCAAATGCTTTCTCTAAGTCCACAAACGCAACGAATGTTGGCTTGTTCTTTTCCATTCTCTTTTCTATGAGCAGTCTTAGGGCCAATATTGCTTCCCTTGTGCCTTTGTTTTTTTCTGAATCCAAATTGGTCCTCATCCAAGTACTCTTCTGCTTTTCGTTCTATTCTTCCATAGACGATCCTTGTCAGTATCTTTGATGCATGTGCAGTAAGGCTTATGGTCCTAAAATCTTCGCACTTCTCCGCTCTTTTCTTCTTAGGAATAGGGATTATAATGTTCCTCTCGAAATCCTTTGGTATCTCACCTGTCGTATACATTTCACTAATGATTTTGTATAACTGGTTCAACGTCTTCTCTCCTGAATTTTTAATTAGTTCTGCAGGAATGTCATCAATGCCAGACGCTTTATTTATCCTGAGGTCTCTTACAGCCGCATCAAATTCCGATCTTAAAATTGGGGATCCCATGTCATCGGCATCCACTTCCCTCTCGTTTTCGATAGCATTCGTTCTGAGGGGACTTCCTTTGTACAAATCTTCAAGATATTCCTTCCATCTCTTCCCTTTTTCTTCGTTTTCAATCAATAGTTCTCCGTGTTTGTCCCTAAGGGTATTACATCTTACGCCCCTTTCCTTAAAGTGGTTCCTCACTATCCTATAAGCGGCCTCTACTTTTCCATGTTTAAGATTGTTTTGCACGTCTTCGCAAATGCTTTTCAACCACGTTTCTCTAGCCTTCCGCGCTTTACGACATATTTCGTTCCTTATCCTCTTGTTACGATTCTGTCCTTCCTCTGTTTTCGCAGCCTTGTATTTTCTTCTTTCTTCAATGAGATCTAATACTTCCTGCGTGATCCATGGTTTTTCATAACGACTCTTCTTTTACCAAGAACTTCCTCCTCTGCCGCCTGCAGACCACTTCTAATGGTTTTCCAAATGTCTTCCATTGGTTTGTTGGTCGTATCCTCCCCTATTTTATTTTCTACAGCCTCTTTAAAAGCCAGTTGATGCTGAACCTCCCTCAATTTTTCAACCTGCCATATGTTTTTCACGGCTTTCTTCAACTTTTTAAATTTAAGGTGGCATTTCATCATAACTAGGTTATGGTCACTATCGATATCTGCCCCTGGATAGCTTTTGCAGTCCTTCACCTGGTTCCTGAATCTTTGTTTCACTAGAATTTAGTCGATTTGGAATCTTCTACGGTCTCCTGGCATCTTCCACGTGTATCTTCTTCGCAGGGGATTTTTGAATAAAGTGTTGGCAACCACTAGCCTGTGCTCCGTGCAGAATTCAAGTAGCCTTTCTCCTCTTTCATTTCGGTTACCCAACCCATATTTCCCAGTTATTATTCCGTCTTGACCTTCGCCGACGACGGCGTTCCAGTCACCTAAAATAATAAGATTTTCTTCCCCTCTTACCTGCTTGATAACTTCCGCTATATCTTGGTAGACATATTCTACTTCTTCGTCTTCATAATCTGACGTTGGCATGTAAACCTGTACCACTACAGTAGCTACGGGTTTAGTATCTATCTTCACCATTACTATCCTTTCATTAAACTGCAGGTAGCTTTTAAAACGCATCCCGGCGCTCTTTCTAAGCATTATGCCTACTCCAGCATTACCATTTAGCGATCCCGTGTGTATCATTCTGTAGCTTCCACTCCAAAAGTCTCCTTCCTGGGGCCACTTCATTTCGCTGATACCTAATACATCGAGGTTCATTCTTCGCATCTCCACCTTCAAGTTCTCTAGCTTACCGCAGGTACGAAGTGATCTGACGTTCCATGTTCCTATCCGTAACATTCTATCTCGTTTGACCGAGTAGTAGTAGTAGTGTTTCTTTTATAGGGTGCGTCGGCGGCTAAGGCCATTTTGCACCACTCACTGACTGGTATTGATAAAGGGGATTAGGCCCGTTCTGAAATTAACATGTCAATAATTTACAGGAGGTATCATTTATATTTTATTGAAAAGTCGAGTTGAGTGTAGGAATGCTATCAGTCGGGAAATTTTTTCGGGAGAGTCTCCTAGTACCTCAGCTAGGTTATCTCCGAGGTTGTGATTCACCCGTGCAGTACGATATCTTGCACAGTTCGTCAGGATATGTCGCACTGTTAGTGGACAATCGCAATGTAAGCATTGGGGCTGTATTCTCTCTTCGGTGAAGAGGTATGAACGGGTTAATAAGCAGGGACCAATTCTTAAGCGTGTTAAAACCACTTCCTCCCTGCGGACATTTCTTATAGAGTTCTGCCACGCAGTTATTACGGGCTTAATTTCCCGAAGTTTGTTATTTTTTTATTTCGAGCCATTGCGTCTTCCAATTTTGTCTAATCATACCCCTCATGGCATTCCCTAAATCTTCCGCTGGCATTAACTGAAAATCTGTATCCGGAGACCTGAGCGCATCTTTGGCTGCAGAATCTGCTTTCTCATTCCCTGGTATGCCCACATGTCCAGGGACCCAAGCGAAGCTTATAGTGGTCCCTTTTTTACTCAGGGATAACAGAGTGCTTTGTATGTCCTGAACAATGGGGTGACAAGGAGAATAAAGAGATATGGATTGGAGAGCACTGTATGAATCTGTGCAGATCATAAATGACGCAACACTGGTTTTAATGGATCGGAGAGCAATCCTAATGGCAGTGAGCTCAGCCGTAAAAATGGAACAGTACAGATGCAATTTTGCGTTAAGGACTCCATGATATGGGGATACCACAGCGCATCCACAGAAGGTATCCGATTTGGAACCGTCAGTGTATACGAACGTAAATTCGGAGTTTTCGGCGCGGAATTCCTTGAAAAGTTGTTGGTATTCTCCCGGCATAGTAGTAGATTTAGAGCAACGAGTAAGATCAAGTCTCAAAGCTGGCCGGGGAATTAACCACGGCGGCACGTTACTGTACCCCGTGGGGTACGTGGCGGGCAAGTTAAAATTGCGTTCTGCGATTAGGTTTCTGAAGCGAACACTTAGAGATTTAGTGGATCTTGTCTTTCGGTTAAAAAGGTCTAAAATCAGTGGGTGAGAAATAATGTTAAAACAGGGGTGGTTCGGCGCGGATAAAATTTTTGTGGCATAATTGCACATCAACGTCTCTCTACGATTGACTAGGGGAGGCTCTCCTGTATCGGCGTAAATGCTCAAGACAGGGGAGGTCCTGAAGGCACCGGTTGCTAAACGCAGTCCAGTATTATGAACCGTCGAGAGCGGTTTCATGTAGGTCTCACGGGCGGATGAGTACACAATCGATCCGTAATCTATCCTTGAACGTACTAATGCTCGATACAGCATTAGCATTGAGGTACGATCCGCGCCCCATGTCGAATGTGACAGAAACCGTAAAATGTTCAGAACTTTGAAGCAATTGTCTCTTAGAGTTCGGAAATGTTCGCGCCAAATCAGGCGTCGGTCCAATATCATACCCAGAAATCGGGCGTTCTCAACGTAAGGAAGCTCATTACCATTGAGGTATAGGGACGGTGGGGCTTGTACACCCCGTCCTCGGTAAAAGTGAATGCATTTCGTTTTCTCAGTAGAGAAACGGAATCCATTCCTCTGAGACCAAACGGAGAGCTTATTCAGAGTCAGCTGGATTAGCCTAGAGGCATTCGTTAATTTTGATGACCTGCAGAAAATAGCGAGGTCATCAACAAACAAGGAGCCCATAACTGGGGAGCGGATACACTCGGCAACATCGTTTATCGCAATGGCAAATAGGGTCACGCTCAGTACGGACCCCTGGGGTACTCCATTTTCTTGTGGGTATAAGGTAGATAGATATTCACCTATTCTAACTTTGAAAACTCGGGCAGACAGAAACTTTTTAATGAAAATAGGTAGATTTCCTTTAAACCCCCATTTATCAAGTGTCTTCAGAATTTTGTACCGCCAAACACGGTCATACGCTTTCTCTAAGTCGAAGAACACGCCAATTACGTTTTGCCGCACGAGAAATGCTTCCTGAATGAAATTGTCAGTCCTGACGAGATGGTCGGAGGTTGACCTACGTCGTCGAAAGCCGCACTGGATATCCGAAAGTAGGTTCCGCCGCTCCAACCACCAAACGAGACGACGGTTTACCATTCTTACCATCACCTTGCATACGCAGCTGGTGAGAGATATCGGTCTATAGTTGTTTGGGTCCGATCCATCTTTTCCTTGTTTAGGGATGGGTACCACTATGAACTCCCTCCAAGGGTCTGGAAAACTACCCTCTGACCGAATTTGGTTAAGGGATCGCAGCATATGGGGGAGTGCTTCTTTGGGAAGATTTCTTAGAAAAGCGTTATGCACCGTATCTATTCCTGGAGAGCCGTCACAGCATTCGAGGATAGTGGAGGTCAACTCCCACAGAGAAAAGGGGTCGTTGTAAACCTCGCCAGAGTCTCTCGGGTTAAAGGTAAGAGGTATCGTCTCATTCTGCTCTTTCAGTGTACTAAATGGTTCGTCGTAGCTGCCGTTACAACTCGTCTCCGCAAGTCGACGTCCGAAGCACTCGCTTATTTCGGGAGGTGTCGTCAGGACTCGGTCAGTCTCCTTCAGGGATGAAACTGCAAGGTTGTGGTTAGAGCCAGAGATGCTTTTAATCTTCCTCCAGATGTCTGATATGGGAGTCCTGTGGTTTATAGAACACACAAACTCCTCCCATGATGCTTTCTTGGCCTCCTTAACTACTTGCCGAGCTTTCGCTCTGAGGCGCCGGAAGGCGGTGAGATTTGTCGCCGTAGGATATTTCCTAAATATTCGGAGTGCCCTCTTTCGCACCTGTATAGCTTTTGCGCACTCCTCGTTCCACCAAGGAACTGTGGGCCTGTGAGATTTGCATTTAGAACGGGGTACGGTGGAATTTGCGGCTTCTAGAATGTTATCTGTGAATGCTTTTATGTTCCCCACACCATTCAAATTGTCGTCGTGTTTAAAATAAAATTTTCTTTTAAAAAGAGACCAATTGGCCTTGCGGACAACCCAATTGCTTGGTTGAGTCGGACGGTGGATAAAACCGCCACCTTTAGTAATTAAAATTGGGTAGTGGTCGCTACCGCATGAATCTTTATGCACGGACCACTCAAGCCTACGCATTAGGCCACCTGTCGAAATACTTAAGTCAATACACGAGAAGGTTCCATTGACGCTGTTGAATCGAGTTTTTTCACCGGTGTTTAGTAAAAACAAGTTAAGGTCATTGATAAACTTTGTAACTATGTGTCCCCTTTGATTGCACTGAGTTCTTGTGCTACCCCATAGGGTGTCGTGTGCGTTGAAGTCACCCATTAAAACATAGGGCCGAGGTAACTGGCGAACGAGGGATTCTAAATTAACTCGACTCACAGGTGCACCTTCCGGCAGATATACGTTGCAGAGAGTAATTGCCTCAGGTGCGTGTGCTGTCACTGCAGTTGCTTGTAGCGGAGTGTTCAATTGCACTCGTGAGGTGTATAGGGCCTCCCGAAAAGCCATTGCCACTCCACCCTGGGCACGCTGACCACTGGTGTCGTCAAGTCTAATAAATTTAAAACCTTTTAAAACGGCCTTGTCTGTCAGCTTAAAATGCGTCTCTTGAAGGCAGATGCAGACGGGATTATAGTCTCTAATTAAAACAACCAGCTCCTCCTTGTGCCTATAAAAACCATTCATATTCCATTGTAGTATAAAATACATGGTTTAAATAGTTAAAATAAATAAATAAATAGGTTAAAATCTGGAAATGTACGTATGTACACAGTGTATGGAGGATCAACGTTTTAATCGCTGTTTCCTTTGCTTGATTCTGGACTGGAACACTTCTGTGTCCGAGACACAGAGGTCTTCTTCCATGGCATCAGGTTGTGCATCGTTTGAGGATGTGGGTGGGGGTGTTTTATCCCGCTTTTTCCCGACATCCTCAGAAGTAGATTTTGGGGTTTTCTTGGGGGAAACCGCCTTAGAATGACTTTTCTTGTCTGTGACTTTATTAATTTGCTTTTCTGTTTTCTTTTGTTCTCTTATGGGCATCTTCGTGCTCTCAAAATGAAGATTATTATCAGTATGCGTAGAGATGGTACATGTGGTTTTTTTGTGGTTGCGACTATTTTCGAGAACGATTTTGAGAATGTTGGGGCCATCTGTGATCGGTATTTCATTCGTGCCTCGGAATAGGGGATTCTTTCCAGGGTCTTGATTTCCATTATCTTCCTTTCATCTGTCCTGACGGGGCAATCTCGGGAGTACGATGGATGCGTGCCCTCGCAGTTGACGCAGAAAGGCTCCGACGAACATTTATCACCGTCATGCTTGTCCTTGCCACAGCGCGGGCAGGTGTTCTTGCCCTCACAGCGCGGGCAGGTGTTCTTGCCCTCACATCGCGGTGCGATGCGGCCGAATTTTTGGCATTGAAAGCAACGCATCGGGTTGGGAAAGAAAGGTCTCACAGGTACCGATTCATAGCCTAGGTAGACTTTGCTTGGGATTTTATCCAAAGCGAACGTGAGGATAACCGAGGTGGTGTTAATCACTTCACCGTTACGCTTTGTTGTAAGTCTTCGACAATCGATGACACCCTGGGAAGCCATCTCCTTCTTAATTTCATCGGGTTCTACATATAAAAGGTCGTAGTGGATGATCACACCCCTAGAAGTATTTAAAGTACGGTGGATCTCGACAGTGATAGGTATATCGTACAACTTTTCTGTTTTTAACGATTTTTCGGCCTGAACGTTATTAGCTGTTTCAATTAATAAGGAACCATCTCTGAGTTTTTTGACTGAGTTTGGCTCTCCTGGAATAATGGCTTGTAATGCTTTTTTAGTAAAGAAGGGAGATACCTTTTTCAAATTTTCACCGTCTTTTGCGCATTTCAATGACAGAAACCGTTTGGCTCTTTCAAATAGCTTTTCTCCTCCGCCCGTGTCCGGGCGGGATCTCTTTGGTGGAGGAAGAATTTCAGACTCCATACAGTAAGGGGGCCTTCACAGTTCGGCGTTGCGTTGACGCCGCGGCTAGCGAGCCAATCAGAGCCCGTCTTTGAGAATTGATGACGTCACGTCTCCAGCTCGCTGCGTCATCGCAGAAAAACTGAACCTGTCGGATTTTCTCTGTGTCAAGGCGGCAGTACGCCGACGATTTTGAATTGGTGTTTGTTTCTGGGTATACAAATATGCAAGATTAGCTCTAATGGGAGCGGCAAATGCTATTTATTTCATTATTTACTATTATTTTGAAGTGTTCAGCTTAGATATTTCGTATCTTTCCTAAACATAAGACAAATGTTAACCCTAAATTAGATTACAATCACTGAGGAGCATAGATTAGCGTAACTCATACCCGTTAATGGTATCAAAAGCTAAATACAGCGTGAGAGGTGCTTGTTGGTGACTAAGGTCGTTTAAATTCCATTTTATATCCAATAATTGTGCCCTCATGATCTACTCAGAGCTATTTAGATAACATGACTAGGACAATCTGTTTGAACAATAGATATCATTAATTAAATATTCCTGATAACATTCCACGTTACTCATGTTCATTGAGTGTATGTAATTAGCTATTTTTCGAATATTCCGAGTTAGGAAATAAAATTTAAAGGTCATAATAATGCATAGGCAAGGGCCATCCCTACATGCATTACTATCGACTTTATGGTCGCCATATTAACTTCAAATGCTATTTATAGTTAAGAAGAATATTTTAAGAAATGAAATTGTGTTAACATGCAGAAAACAACATATGTATAGTGCGTTTAGTTCGAAATCATAAGATGATATGCTCACAGGCTGATTTTTAGGAGCCGACGCTTTTTGCCTTTCATTTGTTTTCGCAACGCAGAGCTGTGAAGGGCTCCAGCTTGCTGCGATGAGTTAGCTCCGCCCCCAAGTACGCAACGCCGAGCTATGAAGGCACCCTGATTTATTTCATCCCCTGGGCTCCCCACCCACCACGGAGCCACACATTCGGGACGCCACACCGAGAACGGTGTGGTCGCCAGGGCTACCCAAGGGACATAGGAACCTTCGAAAGGGGGTATCTTTCGAGGTAGAACCTCCAGCGCGGGGGCTCTCCGAACCCGCATGCCTTCGGCCGCCCTACGGAGACCCCCATATCTCCAGCACTAACCCGTTCTGGCGTACGCTCGGAAGGAGCCGCCAGGCTCCCCAGCCGCCAGGAGCCGATTGACCGAGCTGGGCTCTTCTCGGCCGCCCGTTTTCGGGGAATCCAGGGCCGAAGTGGGGTATTGAACTCCGGCCCATACCGGGTTTCCGACGCCCAGCTGGGTGCAGGAGAACTCACCCACCAGGATCCCTTTCTCCCCCATGTAAGGGTCTCCACGCACGGCAAATACGTGGGTGATTCTGGACGCCAGATGTTACGGCTACTCAGAACAGCAGAGTCACATGCTGTCTGGACACTATCCGAGCGAGCGACGGGATTTTTTAACGAGCTTGTCTCCTCGGTGGGCTCGGGTCCGTGGAGGCGCGACTCCCCAAAGGAAGAGATTTCTCTCTTCCCCCCGTGCGGGGTCGTTTGACCGATGTACCCTCTCGAGTAGTCCCCGCCCGGAGATCCGAATGGGGGACTAGTTTACCTCCGGAGTATTTTACCCGAGAGAATTCCATCATGTCATTATATAAATTGAGTGGAGTAGCTGTGACACCTCGGGATGATAATGTGGTGGTTTCCCCTTGCCTTCCACATCGCAGTACTACAGCCGTTAAAGTAAATGTTACCAAGCCTGAAGTGCAATGAGTGTCGCTGTACTGACCATCGTGTTCTCCACCTTCACTCCTATGAAGAAGAGCTGCTGCCCTCTCCTCCGGGTGATGTGAGGCATAATTGTTGGCGGCCTCTCATCGCCAAGTCACGGTATCTTCACAGGTTTTGGTATCTTTTAAATGGTCTACCTTACCCAAGGGTAGCCCAAAACCCCCTCAGAATACCGTCGCTTTTTGTCCACGACTGCTTATTCGACGAGAGAACTCGCTTATCTCGCAGCTAACCTCTATATCTAATGGTCGACCCACCATCCGCAACCCGGTGGACGCACTCGGTAGCTTTAAGCTCAGCCGCGAGAAAAAAGTGATTTGCAAGGGTCATTTGGCCTGATGAAGTCTCTAGCATAAGAGAAGCAACGTTGGCCATTTTAAAATCTTGCAGAAGATATCCGAAAAGGAATGAATATTGCCTTTTTTCAATTATAGGCTCCACGGATAGTTTTACAAAAAGGATGGTAATAAAAAGTATGTAGTTGGGTTAAGTGGCCCAAAGAAGGATATCTTTGGAGTGCAAAGTAAAGTATAATGCATACAAGTGATGGTTGATCTGGTGTAATTTAGTCTTCCAAAGGTGAAAAAGTACTTCTGTGGAAGTACTATAATTCACTCAAATTATCTGTCGATAACGAAGGAAGAAAGGATATAACTCAAATGTTTTTAAAAAAGCTACGTAAACAATATATATATATATATATATATATATATATATAAAAAGATGAAGTACTAATGATTTTGACAAGCAGCACTTTAAGGCTGTTATTCCAAAATTAATATCATGGATAAACACTGAGAGCTAATTTTGACATTTAATGAAAATTTGTACCATTCAACGCCCAAAATTCTTCACTATGGGGTAAGAATGCATCTAAAAGTAATACTTCGATCCTTGCGATAAACTGAACTGCGTATATCAACCCTGACTGATTTAAAACGGGGCAGTCGTGGGACTGGCCGACAGAAGTGAAAACTGAAATAGTTAGTATCCATTTATTTTTTATATAGATTTAATATTATTTAAGAACTTATTTTCCAGTAATACTCATTTTTCAAAAAAAGTTGAAATTTTTTTTCAGCAAACTGTTTATTATTAAATATATATATTAAATATATGATGTGTATGAATAGAAAGTAACATCATTTATGTATTAAAATATAATATGCTTTTATTTCTTTTATGTAATATGCTTTAAACCTATAATTTTTCACTATGCACATAAAAGAAACTGCCTAAAATTGTACTGACCTGTATTTTTATAGCGTGTATACTCTTCTGCTCGTTCATGCACGAGCTCTTTATATTTAATGAACTTATACAATATACACTATAGATTTTTATTTTCAATTTTTATATTTATAAAACAAAAAGACTTTATTAGTCTATATATAAACAATATATTTACAAAGTTTATTAACTATACCAAGTCAGCCTGCAGGCGGGAACTGACCACTATGCTACCGAGGATGTGATACTATGAGTCGAATTTTAAGACGGAAATGTATATCTCGCTGTAGCGATCGCGGTGTCGGGTCGGTAACGCTTACGCGGATTCTATGTTTTTTCCCCATCCCGCAAAAGAGCTTAGCGCCGATTAAGAAGTTTTCACTTCAAAAAATGGAATAAACGGTAACACTAAATGATACTCCAAAAGGATTGGCGAGATTGAAAGAAAAATTAAACCTTTTTTTACGAATGCTTTGATGTCATTGATTTTTTCCCGTTGACATGCACTCAAATAAATCAGTAAAAATGGAGGCCAATATCTCTAAATATTAGTTCACAATTGGTGGTTATCTACATGTATCAGAAATAAAATTATTTCTAGTATTGAGCCTTATGGGACACCAGAACAGATGTTTATTTTTATGAAGGTAGTGGTTATCAACTACCGCGCATTTGGAGAGATTTTTCAAATAACTCTGGAACCAATGAAAAGGTATTCTCCTAACACCAGCTTCCTCAAGTGTGAATAAAGAAATATTGTATCAATTTTTTCATGTATTTTGGGCCAAAAGTCTACAAATGATTACCATGCGATTAAAATAGGACGATGGATCTACAAATATTTCTAAAAATTTAAAACTGGCTGTTGAATAAATACTTTGTTAAACCAAATTTGATAATAATAATAATTATAATTATAATAATAATAAAAATCATAATACTAATGATATATTTAGTAAAAAGATTACTTTTGTCAATGTTGACACTTACATCCTTTCAACCAATGTTTAACCAATGCGTAGAATATTATTATTTAGTAATCATAATCTAAACAACGTTCCCCCTTCTAGGTTACCTAATGGTCCTTACAATTTGATAAGTCTCTGTTTGTGCAAAAAGATAGTGCAAATGTTATTAGGTAATACATTGTCTGGAACACTTTACTTCTCGTTCCAAATGTGCTGGCACCACTGTTCCATAAAACCTCTGATTAAAATAATGCATCGAAGTGAAAACTAAATAAAAATATGTTATATCCCCTTTTTCATAATGAAAACATAATTTCTAAATAGTTAACTGACAAAGAGCTAAGACGAAATAAATTATTTTCTTACCGTTTGGCGTGGTCCGTGCGCCGCACAGTGGGCGGAAATAGGAAACAGCCGGACAAAATTACAAAATGACTTTTTTTGAGTTACAAACTTGAAACTTTGCAATTATACTAAAAAATGATTGAAATTTATGGATATGTACTTCATTTGACATAGATCCCACCCGTTACTGAGATACAGAGGCTCCAACGTGAACAAATTTCCATAAAAACGCCCGTATTGAATTTTCTCTGAAAATCTTCCAAAGTAAGTAAATGGTGAAGTTATGGGTGGATTCTTGCGGAATAAAAAACCACATAATCTGTTGGTATAGGGTTTTTTCTTTAATTTTCCGTAATCTTAAAGAATATCATCGACAAATTGTTTCCGTGCAGTTACAAAATGGTGGATATTGTTTTTCGACAAAGTTTTACATTTAGGTAGAATTTCAAATAGGTTTTCGGTAAAGTCACGCGGAGAAACTTATTTGAGAGCATTTTTTTTAAGATTTCTTGAGGTGCTTATGGAGTTATCTTTGAAATAAGTTTGCGTCGCCGGAAATTACATCGATTTTTCGAACGCGCGGCAGGGTTCGTCTCCGCCCGTCGGGAGTTGGATTAGCCGCGACGCGGTAAGGTTATTGAAGCTTTATGGGTTTTAACGCTCAGCATTCACCGTTTTTATAATTTGCTTGAAGACACCGATTCTCAAATGGTATATGGTGAAGACGTTGGAGGTTTTTCAGCCGAGGTAAGTGCACGTTTCATTGAAGTTCATTTCGTTTTCTTTGGATACGGTCGAAGACCATGCTTCTATTACAAGCGTTCAAATCTCGAAAAAGTGAGTTGTTTTCCTGGGACTCATACAAAAAGACCTACCAGAAAGACACCAGCTGAGACTCTTATACCTTCTTTACTCTCCGATCCCTGGCCCCCCGGATTCTACCGCGAAAACGATCGTTTTATGACACCGCGGAGCGGAGCATTTGACCGTCTTAACGGGGTATTTCCACGGGAACTTCTAGGTTTTTAAAATGTGTATCATACCCTCAATTCTACTTTGACTGTGGTAAAGGAAAGTTAAGTTCTCTTAAGTGCGCACAATTTGTGAAAGTGATTTGAATTGGTTTGTGGAACGTAGAAATTTCAAACTTCCAGGTGCCTGTATGTACGTTTTTGAATAAATTCCTGAACATCTTTTTCAAATTAGTTATTTTAATTTATATTACTAATTTTAACTGAAAATGTCTTATTCCTTTCTAAACAAAAATAAGTTAAAATTTAAATTATCAAATGCCACTTGTTAAATTCCAATCGATACGATATATCCAATATGCATTCAAAAAATCGTATGTGGCAGTGCAGCGTAGACAAACCAACAAAATATTTATCGATATCAGGTGTACGTTCATTACTCTTCTATTAACAAACTAACTATTTCTAGGCAAGAGCCGTCGATGTTCCATGGCATCCACTACCTAACCTTCCATACATATTTAAAGGTTTCCGACAAGGTTCACGCGAGTGGTTTTTTGCCGATATTTTCGCGGGTATATTCTTTTTTTTCTCTTGTAATTCACTTTCATATTTAGCTATGCTTCTGAGGCGATGTCTAACGGTTCCGTTTGTTGTGTCTCTTCTGATTTTCTTGAAAACCGTATACTTCGATTATTCGCTATGTTGGTTAGTTTCATATATCCAACTTTAAAAGCATCTATTTTAGCGGAAGTGATGTTGATATTCCATTTTCACTGCATTTCAAATTATGTTTTTTTATTTTTTGGCTTAGTCTTTTTGTTCTTTTGATTAAAAAATTTAATTCACTTCACGTAATTTCGGATTATACTCGAAACTTAGCTGTTTTTCTCATTAACATTTCCTGACTGGAAAACAATCTTTTTATTTCGTATGCATTTTTATAAATTTCTCTCTTTAATTCCATCTAATCTTAGGTTCTGTTTTAAGTTTAGTAAAAACCTTAGGTATCAATATCTCCCAATTTCACGTTTTCAGCTGCATAATATCCTACTGAAATGTAGGAAATAAGCATCGAATTCTAGACATATTTATGGTACAAAATATATTGCTACAAAGTTGCATTTTGCATCTGATAAGGATAGTTACGAAACACTTATAAAATTCTTGAATTGAATTTATTTTGGAAATACGTGGGGAAGTGGAATGAATGTACAAGAGTGAAAAATAGATTCCTTAACGTGATGGAAAATGACTCAAGACAGTACTTGATTTTGCCGAAAAATCAAGTTCTGTCTTGGTGCTTGAAAAGTACATTATTCTAGTCCAGTAAGTTTATTTAGTTTATATCCTTCATTTAAAGTAATATATAGCTATTCCTTATGCAGCATAATGTATATGTTGCTTTAGTTTAGCCAGTGCAGGTGGGCGTTAAGTCGTATGTTTTCAGGGTTGTAGCGAGAGAACGAAAAGGAGGAAAACGAATGCAAAAGGAAGATACAGTGACCATCCTCGGGGGCAAGAAGGACCCTTGCCAAGTGGATAAAATGCAACCCCGAGTATAATATGATGTCAGATTAAGAGGCCCTCTCACTAAGTAATTATGTCCATGCAGCTCACAAAATTTCAGCGCAAAGGTCTTCGTAAATATGAAATACCATAGATATAATCTTAACCCCAGTTATGAGAGAGTGAGGCGAGCATATTCCATTTACGCGAGTGAAATTATTGTAGTAGAGGCTATATATGAAGTTTCCAAAAATTGTTCTGGATCATACCGCGTCTCGAATCACAACGTGCATTTCAACAGATCCAAGTCTCGCGTCGCATATAAAGTGCACTTTAATTTGCAAACACGGCTTTGACAGCAGTTAGGACATGCGCAATATAATCACATGTGGGAACGAGAGACTATGTGTCATGAATTCTAGCTCCTGAGCACCCTTGTCCCTTCTTGCTTTGGTAAAAGACGCTCTTCGTTAGTTAAAGGATGAAACAGGTACGAGTATTCAAAAGTCATCACAATTATTCTAGATTTACTCTCTAAATAGCCATCACTGACGCTTTGAAAACAATTATTGTTTGCCACCGACCGTATATAAGGTCTTCATTCACGGAGCTGACATTGCAAAAAACTCCATTCTTAATTGTGACAAATCAATACTTAAAATTGAGCATAAGGCATAAATTAAAATTAACGTTATTTCTTTGAAATCATACATTATCCGATGTGAGTAATATGCCTTTCGAACCTTCTATAGCAACAAGGAGACCATACAAAAAACAAGGTCGAAGGGCTCCGCACTTCAACAATACATACTATAAAACGACCGTTGTCAGCAGGCCTTTACATATGTATGGAAGGTAAAGAAGTGGAGACCATGGAACACCGACGGCTCTTGCCTAGAAATAGAGTTTGTTTGTCAATAAAAGAGTCCGTTTTCCCTACTTATAGCACACGATTTTAGTCCATTCTCCGCAGTAGTAGATGGAATGCACTCAAAGAAAGAAACCTTTCAATGCACCTACTGCATTGCCCAGCGATTGCACAATATAAGTCATTCGTAGCAATCTTGATTAATTTTACTTTCTGGTGGTTATTTTCAATCAATATTATATCTATTATCCACATATAAAAGTGAATGAGAACATATTGCATTCATACGCTTGCCGCGTCGCCGTACTCTCCGCCGCCGCCGCACAGTGGGCGGAAATCGGAAAAAGCCGGACAAAATTACAAAATGGCTTTTTTTGAGTTATAAGCTTGAAACTCCGCAGGTATACAAAAATGATTTAAATTTATTTATATGTACTTCATTTGACATTGATTTTACCCGTTTCTGAGATACAGAGGCTCAAACGTGAACAAATTTCCATAAAAACGCCCGTCTTCAATATTCTCTGAAAATCTTTCAAAGTAAGTGGATGGTGAAGTTATGGGTGGATTCTTGCCGAATAAAAAACCACGTAATGTGTTGGCATGGTGTTTTTTCTTTATTTTCCGTAATCTTAAAGAATACAGTCCATAAATTCTTACCGTGCAGTAACAAAATGGCGGATACTGTTTTTCGACGAAGTTTTACATTTAGGTAGAGTTTCAAATAGGTTTTCGGCAAGGTCGCGCAGAGTAACTTATATGAGAGCATTCTTTGAAGATTTATTAAGGTCTTTATGCAGTTTTCTTTGAAATAAATTTGCGTCGCCGGAAATCACATTGATTTTTCGATCGCGCGGCCGGGTTCGTCTCCGCGCGTCGGGAGTTGGATTAGCCGCGACGCGGTAAGGTTATTGAAGCTGTATGGGTTTTAACGCTCAGCATTCACCGTTTTTATGTTTTGCTTCAAGACACCGATTCTCAAATGGTCTATGGTGAAGACAGTGGAGGTTTTTCATGCGATGTAATTGTACATTTCATCGAAGTTCATTTCGTTTTCTTTGGATACGATCGAAGACCATACTTCTTTAAAAGCGTTCAAACCTCGAAAAAGTGAGTTGTTTTCCTGGGACTCATACAAAAAGACCTACCAGAAAGATACCAGCTGAGACCCTTATACCTTCTTCACTCTCCGATCCCTGACCCTAAGGATTCTACTTCGAAAACGGTCGTTTTATGACACCGCGGAGTGGAGCCTTTGACCGTCTTAACGGGGGTATTTCCACGGGAACTTCCAGCTTTTTTAAAATGCGTATCATACCCTCAGTTCTACTTTATATCCATAAAATAGTAGTATTTGGATTTAGGGTGCGTCGACGGCAAGGTCATTTTGCACCACTACTGTGCGATTTAATTACAAAAGTTATGTATAAAGTAATCTACTGCATCTGATGTCTTCGTTGAAAGTGTGCATAATTAGACTTTATTAAAAATGTTTATTTCTCTGAGAAACCGAAATGTACAGATTAAGTTGGTAGGGTGGTCTCCTAAAAGGGTTTTTAGGTCTCCCCCTAGATTATTTCGTCTTCGCGCTTCGCGGTACTTAACACAATCTAGCATGATGTGTCTAATACTTAATGGACATTTACAATCCCCACATTGGGGAGGTTCCTTCTCTTCAGTAAAGAGATACGCATGGGTCAGGGGGCTGTGCCCTATCCTCAATCGTGTAAGTACTACTTCCTCTCTCCGATTACTACGAGCTGAGGAGGGCCACGCTGCTACCATGTCCTTGATGCCACGGAGCTTGTTATTATTTAGAATCCTCCATGACTCCCTCCATTTTCCAAATACCACGTTTCTTAGAGATGCTCGTAAGTCCTCGTGGGGAACCAGCGTTGAGACAAGAACTTCGTTATTCAGAGCTTCCTTGGCCATAGCGTCTGCTATCTCATTCCCGGCTATCCCCTCATGTCCCGGTACCCACAGAAAATGGATATTCAAACCCTTTCTCGAAAGGGTCAGCAGGAGAGAGTGTATTTCTTGCACGATCGGGTGCACGGGTGAGAAGCCAGAGATGGCTTGTAGCGAGCTCCTGGAGTCAGTGCATATGACAAAGGAGCCGCCGTGGTCACCTAGGGCTTCTAGAGCTGTCCTTATGGCATAAAGCTCCGCCGTGTACACACTGCACATCGGGTGAAGCTTTGCTCTGATGTTCCCGTGGATAGGGGAGAACACTGCACATGCACAAGCAGAGTTATCTTTCGAACCGTCAGTGTAAACGGGGTAAGGTTGGGGTGATTCCATCGGAACATGGCAAACAAACGCTGGTACTCCGAGGGAGTTGTGGAAGACTTGGGTCGAGATCGTGAAAGAATATTCACCACCGGAGTGGGAGTGATCCAAGGGGGGTGTTCCGAGAATGAAACAGGATACACTTCAGGTAGCGTGAATTCGCATCCGCGAATAAAATCGTTAAAACGAACGCTTACTGGTCTGGTTGCTTTAGTCCTTCGGTTAAAAACATTAATAAAACGGGGTTTAAAAAGTAAACTATAACATGGGTGACTCGTCATTGCTAAAATTTTGGAAACGTAGCTACAAAGAAGCCAGGTCCTTCGGTAGCATAGAGGAGGCTCGCCTGCGTCGGTATATATACTGGGAATCGGGCTGGTCCTAAACGCCCCAGTGCATAGTCGCAGACCTGCGTTGTGCACTGAATTAAGTGCTTTCAAATACGTCTCGCGAGCGGACGCATACACGAATGAGCCGTAGTCTAATTTCGACCGCACCAGTGTGCGGTAAAGTAAAATTAAGGTGGTGCGGTCTGCTCCCCAAGATGCGTGGCTTAAAAACTTTAAAATGTTCAAAGACTTCAAACAGTTTACCTTGACAGAATTAATGTGCTCCTTCCAGTTGAGTTTGTGGTCGAGGGTCATCCCCAGAAAACGGACTGATTCCACAAATGGGAGGTTTCTACCACCTAGGTGTAACGTGGGATTTACATGGACGCCCCGAGTGCGAGAAAAGTGAACGCACTTTGTTTTCTCCAAAGAGAAAAGGAAGCCGTTATTTTGGGTCCATTGTGAAGTTTATTGATGGTGAGTTGCGCCATACGCGATGCATTCACGACCCTAGCTGATCTGCAGAAAATTGCGAGATCATCCACAAACAGTGACCCTAACACTGGCTCCTTGATGCAGTGAGCTATGTCGTTGATCGCAATAGCGAACAACGTCACGCTCAGAACGGAGCCTTGGGGAACTCCGTTGTCAAGAGGGTAAAAATTTGACAAAAACTGTCCCGTCCTTACTTTAAAAACGCGGTTGGTTAAAAAATTTTGTATAAAAATGGGCAAACAGCCTCTAAAACCCCACTCGCGTAATACGCGTAGAATCTTACGTCGCCAGACCCGGTCGTAAGCCTTCTCTAAGTCGAAAAATACACCGACTACGTGTTGGCGGAGGAGGAAGGCTTCTTGGATGAAATTTTCAATTCTGACCAAGTGGTCCATTGTGGAACGGTTCCGTCTGAATCCGCATTGTATCCTAGAGAGGAGTTTTCGACGCTCCAGCCACCAAATGAGACGTCGATTTACCATTCGCTCCATTAACTTGCACAGGCAGCTGGTGAGAGAAATCGGCCGGTAAGAATTCGGATCAGCTCGGTCTTTTCCATGTTTTGGGATGGGAACAATGACGGACTCCCGCCAGGACGGAGGAAAATCCCCATTGGCCCAGAGCTGATTAAAAGTTTCAAGGATTTCCAGCAACGCCGATTCCGATAGATTTCGGAGGAAGGCATTGTGGATCTCGTCGGGTCCTGGGGACGTGTCGTGGGAGTCATGGATGGCAGATTTCAGCTCCCAAATGGTAAATGGCATATTGTAGTCTGCCGTTGTTTTAGGCTCCTTAAAGGATATAGGGACGTTCTCGAGCCTTTTCTTGAGGATCGCAAAAGAAGGTTCATAGCATTCGTCGCTGCTCACTTTGGCGAGTAATTGGGCGAATACGTTCCCTATCGCAGCTGGAGAAGTGATAACCTTTCCTTCGACTTCTAGGAAGGATATACCTAGATGCTGGCTGCTACCCAATATGCTCCTCACCTTACGCCATACCTGTGCAAGTGGAGTCCTGTGGTTGACACGGGAGACAAAATTCATCCAAGAAATCCTCTTTGCGTCCTTTATTACCTGACGCGCTTTCGCTCTTAGTCGCCGAAAAGCGGAGAGATTATTTGCTGTAGGATACTTGTTGAAAATTCGGAGAGCTTTCTTACGTTTTTTAATGGCTTCTGCGCAGGTTTCATTCCACCATGGCACCGCATTTCTTGGAAGGATGCTTCGAGATCGTGGTATGCTAATTTCGGCGGCTTGAATGATGCTGGATGTCAAAAGATTTACGTTTGTTACACAGTCGTTGTTTTTATCCCACACGTAGTTAAAATTTGAGTTAAAAAGATGCCAATCAGCTTTCCGGACAATCCAACAGCCTGGTCTAATAAAATCGGGGTTTATATTTTGCTCCCTTTTGATTAAAAGGGGAAAGTGATCGCTCCCACTAAGATCCTTATGCACAGAGAGTTTGAGTTTATTGACCAAACTAGTCGATAAAATACTCAAGTCAATGGAGGAAGAATCGCCGCTATAAGAGTTAAAACGGGTTTTCTCGCCGTTATTGAGTAAAAAAAGGTTAAAATCACTAATAAAACTTGATAAAATACGTCCCCTGCGGTTGCACTGTTCCGGGGTGCTTCCCCATAGACGATCGTGAGCATTAAAATCTCCGAGTAAAATAAAAGGCTGAGGTAGCTGGTGAACAAGGGATTCTAGATTAAAACGGGTGACGGGTGCACCCTCCGGCAGGTAAACGTTGCACACCGTTATCGCCTCGGGAGCGTGCACCGTCACCGCTACCGCTTGGAACGGTGTGTTAAGATTTATTCGGGAGGTGTAAAGAGCCTCCCGGACAAAAACCGAAACTCCACCATGGGCTCGTTGGCCACTAGTATCGTCCAGTCTAAAAGCGTTAAAATGTTTTAAATATCCCTTGTCTGTATCTTTAAAACGCGTTTCCTGCAAACATATACAGGAAGGGTTAAAATCTCTTATTAAAATTTCAAGTTCCTCCTTATGCTTATAAAAACCGTTGCAGTTCCACTGCACGATAAAAGCCATGATTAAAATATAAAAGAGGATTAAAACTAAAAGGAGCAGTTGAGTCACGAAGGGCGCTTGAGGCGCTTGACGTGACTCTTCTTCCCTTTGCTCTCAATTTTTAAAATATCCGTATCGGATAGGTATTCCAACTCCATTAAATTGGTTTGGCTCTTTGGAGCCTTATCAGAGGGGCCGGGGGACTGAGAGTTCCCGCGTTTGGTTTGTGTAGCCCCGGCGTTGTTTTTGTTGGGTTTCTTATTTGGAGATTTCGTTCCCACGACTTTATCCTTGTTTGCCGGATCTGTGGCCTTAGCCGGCGCGGCCGATTTTTGTTCTCCAGCCTTCTTGTTCAAATTTTCTTCTGTCTGAGTCGAGATGGTGATTTTGGCCATAGGAGCGGAAGCTATTTGGGCGAAAGATCTGGAAAAAGTAGGAGCTACTTGAGCTCTGTACTTTTTCCTCGCCTCAAAGTACGGGATCTTTTCTACCGTCTTGATCTCCATTATTTTCCGCTCTTCTATCAGCTTCGGGCATTTGCGGGAGTACACGGGATGAGCACCCTCGCAGTTGACGCAACGCTGGTCACCATTGCACTCACCCTCATGCTTGTCCAGGCCGCATCGTGGGCAGGTGGCTTTGCCTTGGCACCTCGTGGCCATATGACCGAACTGCTGGCACTGGAAACATCTCAGGGGTGCCGGTATGAATGGTCGCACTGGGACCGATTCGTATCCGATAAACACTCTGTCAGGGAGTTTGTCACGCGCGAACGTGAGTACGACTGATGTCGAGTCGATTTTCTCTCCGTTGCGCCTTGTAGTGAGTCGACGAGCATCAGAGACTCCTTGGGAGGCCATCTCACGTTTGATCTCGTCGATCTCAACGTACAGCAGATCAAAGTGGCTTATAACTCCCCGACAGGTGTTTAGGGTGGAGTGCACCTCGACCCTGACGGGAATATCATGCAGCTTATTAACCTTAAGTAACTTTTCGCTCTGGGCTTCATTTTCAGTTTCAATGAGCAGTGTGCCATCGCGAAGCTTTTTAGCTGATTTCAGCTCCCCGGGAACCAAACCCGACAAAACTTTACGAATAAGGAAGGGGGACACCTTTTTCAGGTTCTCCCCTTCCTTCTGGCACCTCATTACTAGGTAGCGCTGACTAGCGCCGTTAACTTTAACTCTCCCGTCGTCTGGACGGGATCTTTTGGTTGGAGGTAGAGTTTCTTCAGCCATCCAAGTATATAGAATTCATCCCCTGGGCTCCCCACCCACCACGGAGCCACACATTTGGGACGCAACCCGCAAGCCGGAATGGACGTCAGGGCTACCCAAGGGATATAGGAACCTTTGACAGGGGATCCCTTTCGGGTTAGAACCTCCAGCGCAGGGGCCCTCCGAACCCACACGCCTTCGGCCGCCCTACGGAGACCCCTATATCTCCAGCACTAACCCGTCCTGGCGTACGCTCGGAAGGAGCCGCCAAGCTCCCCAGCCGCCAGGAGCCGATTGACCGAGCTGGGCTCTTCTCGGCCGCCCGTTTTCGGGGAATCCAGGGCCGAAGTGGGGTATTGAACTCCGGCCCATACCGGGTTTCCGACGCCCAGCTGGGTGCCGGAGAACTCACCCACCAGGATCCCCTTCTCCCCCTTGTACGGGTCTCCACGCACGGCAAACACGTGGGTGATTCTGGACGCCAGATGTCACGGCTACTCAGAACAGCAGAGTCACATGCTGTCTGGACACTCTCCGAGCGAGCGACGGGGTTTTTTAACGAGCTTGTCTCCTCGGTGGGCTCGGGTCCGTGGGGGCGCGGCTCCCCAAAGGAAGAGATTACTCTCTTCCCCCCGTGCGGGGTTTATATCCATAAAATGTTTTCTTCTTGAGAAGAAGAGAATAATGTTCAAAAATATGGCTAATAATACAGTATTCAGTGACTTAACATAACTACTAATCATGAACATAGGTTACTGATGGCAACTAAATAATCTAAATTTTATGGACGAAAATTATGGATCGCGTGACAATCTCATGTTCGGCACCTTCAGTAAGCACTAGAAAGTTGTTGAAGAAGATACGATGAAGACAGGGTAGTTTAGGTAGACAATTCATCGGGAACTTCTAGCTTTTTTAAAACGTGTATCATACCCTCAGTTCTACTTTGACTGTGGTGAAGGAAAGTTAAGTTCTCTTGAGTGCGCAGAATTTGTGAAAGTGTTTTGAATTTGTTTGTAGAGCGTTGAAATTTCAAACTTCCACTTGCATGTAAGTACGGTTTTTAATAAATCCCCGAACATGTTTTTCAAAATAGTTATTTTAATTTATATTACTAATTTTAGCTTCCTAACTAAAATAAATTATAGCTTAAATTATCAAATGACACTGTTTAAATTCCAATCGATACGACATATACAATATGCATTCAGAAAATCGTATATGGCAGTGCAGCGTACACAAACCAACAGAATATTTATCGATATCAGGTGTACGATATTTTACATCTCCCAAGTTATTCATACCCGACGCTATTGCACCGCAGATTTAGAACCCCATGATTCAGCTGTCCTTCAGTGTGTTGCAAACTAAAAACTATCGTTTTTCTTAATTTCAAAATGACTATACTTCCCTGTAGGATAATAAATTATATGGGTTTTAAGATTAAGAAAAAATTAGGAAAATAAGGTAAGCAATGTAAGCATTACTTTTCCGCTGATCATGGTCAGTAGTAAACAGAACTTGATCGTGTAAAATCCAGAGTTGAAATCATTAAGGCCATCCACCTGCCTTTCGATATAGGTAATGTCTTTCTGATTTTGTAATTTCTTTTGCCTCTTTTTTTCACCTAAAGCGGATGGGATGGCAAAGTCGTGTCGACGTCGGCAGTGGATTTTCCCAGATAGTGTCATCTAAAATTGTAGAGCGTATATGTGAGAAGTGCCTCCGATGCAATTTAAATTCTTTATCAAAAGTTTAGAGATAAATGTAATTAACCAAAAGAAAGTGGAAACTTCAGTCGTTACCTGTAGCGCCGTTAATCAAACTAAGAGGTACAAGGGAACTCATGACTAGGAATTATCTGAAGCATCCACATGTTGCCACATTTGCTTATATTGAAAGTGGCCCGAACTTCCATCAAAACCGTACTTAGAGATTAATGTATAGTTCACCACACATTTTGATTCTTGAGAGGTGGAAGTGGTGGCTAAGCAGGCTATTGTTCCCGATATGGTGTGGTTCAGTGGTGCTTGAAGGTTTACTTCGCACATGGTCTCAGTTATTTTAATTCCTGCGTTATAATCTGCCTTTTTTTGCTATCGCTATTCTATCATAGCTGGGATACAATTCGTGTCCATGGCTCAGAACTGCCCTACAAAAAGACCGATATTGACTCTTGGTCAAATCAGAGGCAATCATCAATAACAGTGCCTCTTCCACTGACATCTCAGGGTGGACCTTTTCACTCGTCCTCCTCTTTGAAAGAACTCTCTTAGCCCGAGTAGGGGTCGTAGTTGTTATTTCTGCAATTAGGTGAGCGACTGCAGTGTCTTCCCTCTCTCTCTCAAACTCACAGATGTCGCGAGAGCAAGCTTAGCAGTAGTAGCAGTAGTTTTTAAAGTTTGAATTTTCTTCTGCGTGATCTAACACATGAGGTGCAACATTTTTTGGCCGCCCGGGAATGCCTGGCAAATATAATATGAATTATGTAACATGAAGCTACAGGGGGAATTTTATTTAATCAATCAATTTTAGAGGAGTAGATTTTTACGAAAATACAATGCTCAACCGGCTGTCGTTTAAGTATCGGGAAAGTGATGCAAAACAAATTATGGAAATGTTATAGATTCAGTGAGCCAACTTTTGTATAAATACAAAAATCGTTCATTATTTCGAGAACTCTCTGCCCATTTCTTAAGGTATGGCCATAGAATACGTTTTGTCAGGAAGTCATTGAGAAATTTCAGAGCATGAGGGTCTTGTCTTAAATTCATCCTCCGCGATAAATAATGGAGCAAATATTTTTTACCAAGTGAATGATTTTTTTTACCAATTCCGATATTATTTTATAGGTATGAAGTTGTGTAATAATGTGAGCTGGCATTTTCTATTGAATGGCGGATGGAGCCTATGTAAAATTTAGAAATAATAAATTTGTCGAACCTATGGTTATCCAATGTCCTAATGCGTACACGGGGAAGAACGTATGGTAAACGTGTAAAGACATGGTAATCTGTAAATCAAAGTAGAACTGAGGGTAGCTAGATCTTCCCGTGGAAATAGAAGTATGGTCTTCGATCGTATCCAAAGAAAACGAAATGAACTTCGATGAAATGTGCAATTACATCGCATGAAAAACCTCCACTGTCTTCACCATAGACCATTTGAGAATCGGTGTCTTGAAGCAAAACATAAAAACGGTGAATGCTGAGCGTTAAAACTCATACAGCTTCAATAACCTTACCGCGTCGCGGCTAATCCAACTCCCGACGCGCGGAGACGAACCCGGCCGCGCGATCGAAAAATCAATGTGATTTCCGGCGACGCAAACTTATTTCAAAGAAAACTGCATAAAGACCTTAATAAATCTTCAAAGAATGCTCTCATATAAGTTACTCTGCGCGAACTTGCCGAAAACCTATTTGAAACTCTACCTAAATGTAAAACTTCGTCGAAAAACAGTATCCGCCATTTTGTTACTGCACGGTAAGAATTTATGGACTGTATTCTTTAAGATTACGGAAAATAAAGAAAAAACACCATGCCAACACATTACGTGGTTTTTTATTCGGCAAGAATCCACCCATAACTTCACCATCCACTTACTTTGAAAGATTTTCAGAGAATATTGAAGACGGGCGTTTTTATGGAAATTTGTTCACGTTTGAGCCTCTGTATCTCAGAAACGGGTAAAATCAATGTCAAATGAAGTACATATAAATAAATTTAAATCATTTTTTAGTATACCTGCGAAGTTTCAAGCTTATAACTCAAAAAAAGCCATTTTGTAATTTTGTCCGGCTTTTTCCGATTTCCGCCCACTGTGCGCCGGCCAGAACCGGAGTCGACCGCACGCTCGAAAAAACGGTTTAAAATTCGGGGTTGCAACTAGGTGCAAGGTTTTACTTTAGATCTACAATGTAGAAACTTCATGGAATGACGTGGTATCAGTCACATGGCGGAAGTTCGTGGTAATATCTACTTTTTCTCTACGTTTATGTAAAAAAAAATGGGCTGAAAACAGGCTCCACCATTTTGTTATATATCTATGGTTATTGATGAAAAAAATCTTTTAAAACCCTTTAAATGGAAAAAAAGAAGTGTCAATTAAGATGTTATAATATTTTTGTCCATAAAACTATTCATGAAACCACTGCACGAGGATAAAGTTGGCAATTTTCAGAATAAATCGAGGGTGGTCGTTTTTCGCTACATTTGTTCAACTTTGACCTCACATATATTGTTAACGTGATAACAGAATGGATAAATAATCTGGAAAGTTATGCACAATTTATTTGAGAATAAGTATGCGAAGTTTCATCTTCCTAGATAAAAAAAATTGTTTTTGAGGTTTTGGCTAGCTTTTTTCGATTCTAGCCCCCTGTGCAGTGTGACGCTTAAAATACAACCTTGAGGAACCCCATTTACTAGGGTGCGGGAGCTTCACAGGAAGTTGTGGACCCTAACTCTGAAGACCCAATCTTCTAGGAAATTCCTGATAGAATTAAAAGGTTGCCCCTAAAACCCCATTCATGCAGATTTTTTAAAACTTTGTGTCGCCATAATCGGTCATAAGCTTTTTTTATATCGAAAAATACTGCTATTACAGTCCAGCCGCTGAGAGTTATCTGTTGACAGCTAGAAGGGGTAGGGGGCAAGGTTGCCAGGTAAGAAAGGAAACGCCCACCTCACATGTAAACAAAAGGGTTCCGTAAGAAAGCAGCCAGAAGGGACGACGAGCGTGAAGGGTCCAAAGGAAGAATCCTTTGTTTTGGCGATTCGCAGAAAGGGCTTGTTTTGGTGGCTCAGGCTTGTTTCAGTGCTTCATGCGCATGTTACAACGTTGTATGACTAGACGAGGGTGTGAAGTGCATTTGGGGGGCTGCGATTGGTTGCAAACCATGTTGGCGCAGGGTTCTCCGGCCCTCCTTTTAAAGTGCCGTCGGACAACTCTCGCCGCCTGGACTGTGCGTTAGGGCGGATCGGCGGATCAGGTAATTGAAAAATTCTTTCGTGATTGTTCCTCCATAGACGATACTGAAACATTAAATATTTAGACTAACGAAGTAAGACGCACTCGGTGTGAATTTTGCACATTTGGCCCGTGGGAGAGGCTTTCGGGGAGGGGACGCGAGCGGCTTTCGCCCAAATTCCATTTAATCACATCTGTCGGACAATGCTGAAATTGGAGCGCATATCCGAAGTTAGCACACCTTTATAGCCACTCGAGAGGCCTTTTCATGGACCGTAGGCTCCTTTCCTGCGTTCTCGGATCTAAAACTATTTCATCACTTCTCTAAAAGTTGGTGATATCGATTTGTTTAACCCCGACGAGGCGCCTAATAAGGGACAAGTCGTCTCACTAAGCTTCCTTTATTACCTTCTACCATCTTCCGATTTATATTATCAAAGATAAACGACCTCCTAGCAGCATACGCGGGATGTATTTTGCTGTATTGGAGGCGTGGGAGGGGTAGAAGCGAGCGGGGAGGGGAGGGGATCGGCCTGCGGCTCTTGTATCCGCGACGCTGCGTGGGCGTTGGAATATTTTCTTCGCGGACTCAAATTAGGCATTTTGTGGCTAAAGGGTGGCAGATACGTCAAAATGCACGAAATTATTACCCTAAAGGCCAGTAACTCGGCAAATCTATAGGAAATGACCATAAAATACTGTATTTTTCGAATTTCGACCTTCCCCCCCTAAATTGCATTTGAGCGAGGGTCAGGGGTTCACCTAGAGGTCTCAAATTTTTCAGGCCTTATTTTTGATCGGTCCCACAACTTCTTTCATTGGGCCAGATGGATTTGAAAAAAATCGATTTTTCCGATCCGCCCTACTGTACGTGCTGTCGGAGCAAAAAGGCCTCGTGTAAAAAGTTGGTACTTCTAACGAGATGATCCGTTGTCGATCGGTTGCGGCGGAATCCACATTGGATTTTGAAGAGAAAAGTCTCGGCTTTCCAGATACCAAACCAGGCGTCGGTTAACCATTCTCTCCACTCCTGTTCTCAGTCTCGTTGTGTGCAGACGTGTCTTTGTAGAGCTCCTCTCCTCGTGTGAGTTTGTTTCGCGAGTTTATGTGAGTGCGAGTGACGCAATGCCCAACTGCACGAAGTGTCTTTTGGCCGTAAAACGGAATAAAAGGTCCCTAAATTGTGCCACTTGTAGTGGATTGTACCATCTAGATTGCGTTTCAATGTCTGCTGAATAGGTGCAAGTGCTTGAGGAGCTACAGCAGTCCTGGATTTGTGGGTCGTGTCTCGCCAGCCAACGTTCTGTGCGAGGAGAGAATACCCCGTTGAAACCTCCAGCTGTCCCAAGTGATCCTTCCGCAGCGATGCTGTCCGAGATACTGGAACGCATGAAAACTATGCAAAGTGAGCAAGGTGAACTTAAGAAATTGGTTTCTCAAACGCAGGTTACTCTAGGTGAACATGTTTCAATTCTTACCAACATGAGTGAATCTGTGTCTCAGCTTAGCATAGAATTGAAATCTGCAGTTAGCGAAACCGCCACCCTCAAGAAACTCGTGTGTGACCTTGAGGCCCGAGTTAACCGTATCGAACAAGATTTCCTCAAAAACTCTGTGGAAATTCTTGGGGTTCCGGTAGAAGATGGTGCTAATGTTGAAACATTAGTATGTAAAATTGCCCAGGCTATGGGTTTGGAATTAACTGTAGAAGATATTGACCACGCCTACCCAATTAATACTCGTAGAGGGTCTCAGAATACTGGTGAGGCCCGACCTATTATCTTTGTCCGTTTTCTCCGTTCACGCACTGCTGAGGCATTTATTCGTGCTCGTCGTGCTAAAGGTAAAATGTGCCTATCCCATATCGGGATGTCGGGATATTCAGCCAGTTAACCAATATACATTAATGAATCTCTCACCCCTGCCCATCGAAAACTTTACGCTGCTGCCAGAAGTCTTAAAAGGGAAGGGAAGTTCAAATTCCTCTGGGTGCGTGGCGGCCGAATTTTCGCCCGTATAGCTGAAGGTGGTGAAAGACTTACCATAAGCAACAATGGTGATCTTGATTCCCTAGCATAGCATCAGGATCTGAGTTCATGTGTTGCAGCTTCTGTAAATCTAAGTCTCAAATCTAAGCAGCATGAACTCCCTTTTGTAAAAATTTGCCACGTAAACTGTCAATCCCTCCTATGTCACATTGATGAATTTCGGGATTATTTTCTTACTGAATCTTTTGATATAATATGTATGTGTGAAACTTGGCTTCACCCTGATGTTTCGGATGATATGGTAAATCTATCTGGTTTTCACTTAATCAGGCATGATAGAATTGGGTAAAAAGGTGGTGGCGTTGGAATATATGTTCGTTCAAATCTGTCCGTGACTCTCCTTTCCCACTCCCCTCCTGCCTACTGCTCAAGGCCTGATTACCTCATCGCTAGTGTTTCTGACGTCAACTCTGCCAATTTACTATTATGTGTTGTTTACCGACCACCCAAGATCGGGTTCATTTCTGATTTTGAAAACGATCTCCTAAGATTTCTCCCTACTTTTAAAAATGTTGTTATTATGGGAGACTTTAATTCTGACATGTGTGTTGACAGCTAAGATAGTCGCTACCTTATGAATCTAGCCTACTGTAATAATCTCTACATGGTTCCTTACGATCCCACCCATCACACTGCAAGTAGTCATACTTTATTGGATCTTTGCTTCGTAGATAACTCCGAAAAAATTATCTTTAGCTCTCAGTCCCCTGTTCCTTTTCTTTCCTCTCATAACCTCATTCTTATACATTATAAAATCAAAACCCTTCGTCCTTCCCCTGAACCGTACACTTTTTGTGACTTTAAAAACTTCGACGCCGAAAAATTTCTTGTTGATCTTCAGACTCGTAATTAGAGTGATCTTTTCAAGTTTGATTCTATTGGACAAAAAATGCAGCTATTTAACGCAAACCTCCACGCAAGCATAAATTCACAAACCACTGTAAAGACCATCTACCCCAAATCCCGTCCAACACCATGGTTTACTAACGATATTCGGAATAATATCAAGGAAGGAAATCGTCTTAGGATAGCCTTTCTTCGCACCGGGAATGTTGACTATCAAAATAAATATAAAACTATGAGGAACAAAGTTAAAACTTTGATAGTAAAGGCAAAGCGTTACTTTTATTCTTCTCGTTTATCCCATGTTAATGAGCCAAATCAAGTATGGAAGCATCTACGCCAGCTTGAACTTATCTCCAATAAGCAGCATTCATTGCCATTAAACCTCTCACTAGACCAACTAAACGATTATTTTACCTCCGCTTCTTCATTATTGTCGGGTAATGCCTCAGTAACTGACCCACATGTTCCATTCAGTGACTCCAACTTTTTCTTCGAACACGTTACCCAGGAAGTTCTGCAGAAATTCCTTGCTTTTTCTAAATCCAATGCTACAGGTACTGATGGTATTCCCATTGATGTTATTAAAAAAATCATTACCATTAACCATACCTGTCATTCTTCATATTTTTAATTACTCACTCTCTTCCTCTAAATATCCCTCATGCTGGAAAACTCCTTTAGTTCGACCGATCAACAAAGTTAAGAAACCAACTTCTCCTTCGGATTTCCGTCCAATATCCATTTTATGTGCAATAGGCCGGCCCTTATTTTTCAGAATTGAGAAAAGTTATGTTTTCCTAGTCTCAAGATGATCCAAATGAGGTTCATATTCACGTGTTAAAATTTGGTTACTTTAAAATAACGGCAACCCGTGCCCCAAGGGCCCTAAGTACTGAGGACCCTCAATTGAGAGCCGAAAAGGTGCTATTTCTATGTAAAACGTAAAAGTAAAGACCTTTAGGGCCGATGTTTTGTTTGTTTTGACCTATCTCTAATCGTTTACGAGATATTGTCCGTCGTAATGCAATCCACCCCCAAGGGCGCTACCCCGCACCGCGGCGCCGCTGAGGTACGGCCCGCACCACTTACTAGAGACTTCCCCTCCACCCCCTCCCCTCCCTCGGCACAGACTTTGCTCCTGCTGGCAATATTTGCATGCTAGTGGTACAGAATTGAAAAGTTCCTCTTGTGTCATGATTAATGTTTTTAAAGCATACAATGTCAATCTTAACCCTTCAACGCCGTCCTATGTACTGTGCACCGACCCCTTAAACCTTAGTTTGTTGCCACCATACGACCGCGCACAATTACCGCATGCTTTGTTCAAAACTGCTCTGTATGTACAAAATTTTATAAGTATTTGATACAATTGTGTTCGTGAATTATAAAGGAATGAAGGAAATGAGCATCGCTTCCAGGGCCATAAGATTTGATAGAAATATTCTATGAAGAAGAAACGAGGCAGTCAGTTCACATTTGTAGATCAATGTGGAGAGATAGTTAGTTCTTATGTATAGTGCGCAAAGGATAGAATGTGCTAATTTTTTTAGGATTTAAGGAGAAAAGTGGCGAAAAAACTAGTTTATCATGAACACACGTGGCGTTCATTTTAAGAATAGGCCAACAAGAAAAAGTATGAAATCAAGACTAAATTCACACATTGAAGTGGTTGGAAAAGGAAGTGAAGAAATATTTGGCTCAAAGTTGCTAACAGTGACAGAAGTGCTGTGTGTTTCTGTATAATCTAATGGGTTTGAAATGTATCAGACTTAGTGCGAGAAAAACAGTAAGAAATGCGTTTCATCCATGGAACAAAATAAGAATTCCTGTTATTACAGAAAATAAGGTGACTGAAATGTTAGAAACATTACACAATGAATGGATGAAGGTGCGACGACATAAAGAGAGAGTGGGAACTACCGTGAAGATTTAGAGAAGAGAATATTTCGTAACAAAACTTGATGCTTTGTTTGATATTGCAAGGGGCGGTGCCATTGAATTTTTGACGCTCGCAGTTAATCTCTCAGATAAATGTGCGTGGGATGAAGAAGTAAAATTCTTATGCAGTCAAATAGGAGCACTAAATGCAGTTATTGGTGGAATAGATTTCAATATGCTCAAGAAAAAAGAAAAAGTTGTGATTCCCCGCTCCTTGTGCTGCATCTGCTCCCAACAGTGACTTTCAGATCCTAAAATTACGAAAGTGTTAACCTGGGACATAGCGAAAGGAGTACAAAAGAGGTTTTCAAACCACTTGTGGTACCTGAATGAGGATTTCATAGGCCTGTCATTCTTTGACGGATCCTTTTCTGGGTGTGAAAAGGAAAATGTGATACGCCATATGAGGACACGAGAGGTAAAATATGATCCACCAAAGATGGCATTCTATAAACGTAAAGACCTGAAAACGGTATCTATATCAAATGTTGTCACTACTAATTCGAGAAAGCTATTTAATGCATTGGAAATATGAACTGCATTCTTTGATGTGCCCACGCAAGAATGGTATGAACATCCTGATTACAAGAACGATTTGCAAATTATTCGGGGCCTTCAAGCGGTAGATGATTGTGCAGAAAGAGGGGTGAAACTAATTCAAGATTTTAAGTCAGTCACGTAGAAGAAAGAGAGCTTTCAAAATGAATTACTAACAATAAATGTAAATTTTCATCGTAGCACAGCCCCTAACGTGCGCAAATACACTTTAAATGCCAAATATGAAAGATTAGAAATACGAAAATGTATTTTGTTTTGGTTAATATGTACTGAAATTCATGGACAAGTGAAAATACGAGTAAATTGATCACTTTGATTGGAAGCATTGTCATGGCAATTAAATTCTTTTTAACGTAAGTACATTTCTTCAAAGACTACATCTTGCCATCAGGAGCAAAGTCTTTGCCGAGGGAGGGGAGGGGGTGGAGGGGAAGTCTCTAGTTAGTGGTGCGGGCCGTACCTTAGTGGCGCCGCGGTGCGGGGTAGCGCCCTTGGGGGTGGATTGCATTACGACGGACAATATCTCGTAAACGATTAGAGATAGGTCAAAACAAACAAAACATCGGCCCTAAAGGTCTTTACTTTTACGTTTTACATAGAAATAGCACCTTTTCGTAGTAGTAGTAGGTTTGGGGTTAAGGGTGCGTCGACAGCTAAGGTCATTAGCACCACGCGCAATCAAATTGCGACATAAGCATATACTATAATTTCAGTTTGGTGCGGCACTGTTGACAATATTGATGTAAACTTCGAGCCTATCAAATCGAATTCACAAGACCAGTTTTCTTAACGAATTCTATGACGCGGCATAGGCGGCCAGGGTCATCGCCCAGAATAAATTCTAGGTTGCCCCTGACGCCTGTCCGGCTTCGCGTAATATGATGCTCATCACACTCCGTCAAGAGGTGTCTCACAGTCAGGGGACAGTCACAATAGCCACATCGAGGTGGGATCTTGTCTTGGGTGAAGAGATAGGAATGTGTCAGGGCGCAATGACCGATTCTCAGTCTAGTAATAATGACCTCCTCCCTACGATTCCTCCCAACAGAAGAGGGCCACATTGACGTAACCGGTTTGATAATTCTCAGTTTGTTATTCGTTACGTTCGTCCATACCTCACTCCACTGCCGTAGAACTATTCCGCGCATGGCCATCTGCAGGTCTTGATAGGTTACAGTAGTCGAAGCCTGCGCCGGCAGCGTGAGCGCCGCCTTTGCAGCTGCATCTGCTTTTTCGTTTCCTGTTATTCCCATGTGCCCGGGAACCCATAGGAACGACACTTGGCGTCCACGTTTACAGATATAATATAGAGCGATTTGGATATCTTGCACAATAGGGTGCGTCGGGAAAATAGCGGCGATAGATTGCAGCGAGCTCTTTGAGTCGGTGCATACTATGGTGGAAGGGTTGCAATCGTCGGCGACCATCCCCAACGCCATCTTAATGGCGATAAGCTCCGCTGTGTATATGCTACACAACGGGCTGAGTCTCGTCTGCTTGATGCCGTGGTATGCCGAGGACACTGCGCAGGCACAGGCGGCTTCCGACTTGGATCCGTCTGTATACATGAGTCGACTGCCCTTATGGCGACTGTGAAATTCATTAAAATGACACTGATACTCTGAGGTAGTGGAGTATTCTTTCTGGAGTCCTTTAAAAGCATCATAAATTTTGGGATGTGGAATTATCCATGGCGGGATATCGGGGTAAACGATTGGAGCTACATCCGGGAGTTGAATTCCGGATGCTTCGATGAACTCTTTCAATCGTACACATAGTGGCTTAGTGGCTCTCGTTCTTATAATAAAAATTCTTAAAAACTTTGGATTAAAAACAATGTTAAAACACGGGTGACCTCTTGAGGCTAAGATTTTCGCCGCGTAGTTTAACATCAGGATGTTCCTTCGGCTCTGCAAAGGCGGCTCTCCAGCGTCTGCATAAATGCTGAGCACCGGGCTGGTGCGGAAGGCACCAGTTGAGAGCCGCAACCCTGTGTTGTGCAGCGTCGTCAAGGTTCTTAAAATTGACTCGCGGCCAGACGAGTAAATAAAACTCCCATAGTCCAGCTTGGATCGAATAAGTGCGCGATATAGTAAAAGCATCATGCTGCGGTCGGCGGCCCATGAGGAGTGGGTTAAAAACTTTAAAATATTTAGGGTCCTAAGACAATTATTTCTTAAAAACTGAATATGTTCCCGCCAATTTAATCGGTGGTCTAGGGTCATACCTAGGAACCGAGCCGACTCCACGTACGGAAGGGGTCTGCCATCCAGTTTTAAAACTGGAGGGGCAAAGTAACCTCTCTTCCGGTGAAAATGCACGCATTTGGTCTTTTCCGCTGAAAATTTAAAACCATTTTTCCGTGACCAGTTGCCTAGGTTATTTAAAGCTAACTGTAGTTGTCTGGCTACCGATACAAGTTTGGACGACCGGCAAAAGATTGCCAGGTCATCCACGAACAGCGAGCTCATCGTTGGGGCTTTGACACAATCCGCCACGTCATTTACGGCTATCGCGAAAAGTGTCACGCTCAATACGGAGCCCTGTGGTACCCCATTTTCCAGGGAATAAGATTGCGATAAGTCTCGGCCTATTCTGACCTTTAAAGTGCGGTCCTTTAAAAAATTTTCAATGAATATTGGCAGATGGCCTCTAAATCCCCATTTGTGGAGCGTCAAGAGTATTTTCCGGCGCCAGACCCGGTCGTAAGCCTTCTCTAGATCAAAGAAAATACCAACAACGTGCTGACGAAGGACAAAGGCCTCCTGGATGTAGTTCTCTGTCCTGACAAGGTGGTCAACTGTCGATCGGCCGCGTCGGAAGCCACATTGGACAGTGGAAAGAAGGTTTCGACGCTCCAGCCACCAAACAAGTCGTCGGTTCACCATTCTTTCCATTACCTTACACAGACAGCTGGTGAGGGATATTGGACGATAGTTGTTCGGATCAGATTTATCCTTGCCCTGTTTTAAAATTGGAATAACTATAGATTCGCGCCAGGACGGTGGGAAGCTTCTCTCTGCCCAAAGTTGATTGAAACATAAAAGAACTTCCAATAAAGCTCTCTCTGGAAGATTCCGGAGAAAGGCATTATGGATCTCATCCATCCCCGGAGACGTGTCGCGGGAAGCTGCGATTGCTGATTTTAGTTCCCAAAGGGAAAATGGGACATTGTAGTCCGCCAGTGTCCCCCTATCAGCGAAAGAAAGTGTGTGCAATTCGCAGCGTCTCTTCAAGGATAGGAAGGAGTCCTCATAATTGGAGTTGCCGCTTATGTTAGCTAACAGCCGTCCGAATATCTCGCTGATGGCGGCCGATGAGGTTACGATGTTGTCATTGTTTTTAATGTATGTGACTCCATGCTGACGGTGGTCACCACAGATACTCCTCACCTTTTTCCACACCTGCGACACTGGTGTCCGGCAGTTTATCCCGGATACAAATGACATCCAGGAGTCTTTCTTCGCCTCTTTGACCACCTTTCGGGCTTTGGCTCGGAGACGGCGAAAGGAAGCCAAATTTATGGCTGTTGGGTATTTATTAAAAATTCTTAGCGCTCTCTTGCGTGCCTGAATAGCCTTGGCGCAATCGTCGTTCCACCATGGAACGGAAGGCTTCATACGGGCGTGTCCTGACCTTGGCACACTACTATTTGCACATTCGCCGATACTGTTTGTCAAAAATTCAATATTCTGGATACCACAGCGGCCTTCGTTAAATGTAAAATTGAATGATTCTTTAAAAAGAGCCCAGTCGGCTCTCCGGATACTCCAATTGCTAGGACGTAAAATATTGGGGTTAAAATATTCCTCTCTATTAATAGTAATGGGGAAGTGATCACTCCCACATAGATCGTCGTGAACATTCATTTGGAATTTGTCCATTAATGTGCTCGAAGTAAAACAAAGGTCAATAGTCGAATATTTGCCGTTAAAACTATTGAACCTAGTTTTCTTTCCGTCGTTTAATAAAACCAGGTTAGAGACTGTTAAAAACTGCGATAAAATGCGTCCTCTCTGATTGCACTGTGCCCTGGAGCTACCCCATAGTGTATCATGGGCATTAAAATCACCTACTATAATAAAGGGTTTTGACAGTTGGCAGATAAGGGAGTCTAAATAA
Source organism: Ischnura elegans (assembly GCF_921293095.1). Lineage (NCBI taxonomy): Eukaryota > Metazoa > Arthropoda > Insecta > Odonata > Coenagrionidae > Ischnura > Ischnura elegans. Next base: position 38,821,958 of record NC_060259.1, read on the forward strand.
AAAAGGGTCACCGGTGCCCCCTCTGGAAGGTATACGTTACATAGAGTCACCGACTGGGGGCCGTGCAGCGTTACCGCTACCGCCTGAAAAGGCGTGTTAAGCGCCACCCGGGAGACATGAAGGGTCTCCCTAGTGGCGATCATAACACCACCGTGTGCCCGTTGGCCACTTATGTCGTCATATCTAAAAACGTTAAAACCACTTAAAATACCCTTGTCCGTTGCTTTAAAATGTGTTTCTTGCAGGCAAATGCACATTGGATTGAAATCACGCAGTAAAATGGCCAGCTCCTCCTTGTGCCGATAAAAACCATTACAATTCCATTGTAAAATAAAAGCCATGATTAAAGATAAATAAAAAACTTGAACTGCGTGAGGTATGTTCAGCGCTTAAGTCTATTCTTCTTTGTCTTTTTCTTGGCTTGGAGGATCTCTGTCTCTGAGAGACTTTCGTCTTCCTCCATTGACTCTGGTTGGTTCAGTTTACCTTTTGTGACGCCGGAGGTAGTTGGGGGTGGCGTAACCTCACGCTTCTTTTGCGTTACGCCAGTGGTTTGATTGGTTGGGTTCCTTTTAGGGGAACCCACAGCGGTGGAATTATTTTTAGCAGCCGGTTTAGATGCCTTATCCGGTTTGGCAGGTTCTACAGTGTTATTATCATTCTTGGGGATAGAGTCGGTTTGTGTACCAATTGAGGCCTTAGTGACCGTTGATTCGACAACCTTAGCAAAGGATTTCGAGAAGGTCGGGGCAGTTATTGATCTATACTTCTTCCTTGCGTCGAAATATGTAATTTTCTCTGTTGTTTTAATCTCCATTATTTTACGCTCTTCTAACATTTTTGGGCATTTGCGGGAATAAGCGGGGTGTGTGCCCTCGCAGTTCACACATTGCGGACCCTTGGGGCAGCTGGAGTCACCGTGTGAATCCTGGCCGCAGCGTGGGCAGGGCACCTTTTCGGCTCTCAATTGAGGGTCCTCAGTACTTAGGGCCCTTGGGGCACGGGTTGCCGTTATTTTAAAGTAACCAAATTTTAACACGTGAATATGAACCTCATTTGGATCATTTTGAGACTAGGAAAACATAACTTTTCTCAATTCTGAAAAATAAGGGCCGGCCTAATGTGCAATATCTAAGGTTCTCGAGCAAATTGTGCATCAACAAACTACAAATTACCTGACTGCGAATAACAGATTTGACCCATTTCAATCTGGTTTTCGTCAAGGTTTCAGTACTCAATCCGCTCTTTTAAAAGTCACTGATGATGTACGAGGTGCAATCGATAATAAAATGGTCACTGTTTTAGTGCTATTTGATCTTAGCAAAGCTTTTGACCGGGTCAACCACTCTAAGCTTCTACAAAAAATGAAGTGCCTGAATTTTTCCTGCTCAGTACTAAATTGGTTCCACGATTACCTCATTGGGCGCCGCCAAGCAGTCAAAGACTCTAAGTGGGAATATATCCATATGGAATGATGTAACTTGCGGTGTTCCTCAAGGCTCTGTATTGGGACCTTTGCTTTTTTCCATTTATCTTCTTGATCTTCCTCACAACCTTAAGTATTGTAAATATATGCTTTATGCTGATGATTTGCAAATTTATCGACATTGTTTTCCTCATGACTTTGAAAATACTATTGAAAAAGTGAATGAGGATATTGCCTCAATATCAAACTGGGTTGTAAATAATTATCTAGTTTTAAACTGTTCTAAAACCAAAGCCATTATCTTAGGCTCCACAAAAATTATAAATAAAATAGACCTTGACTTAATCCCAAATTTCAAAGTAAGTAATGTTAAAATTTCCTTCTCTAACGCTGTCAAAAATCTCGGAATAGCTATGTCGAATAATCTCTCTTGGTTAAATCATATTCAAGATATCTCTAAGAAAGTAAACAAAATTTTATATCTATTAAAATTTGTTGTAGTTGAGACAATTTCTCATATATACTGTGACAATTGACTGTCGATATTGCGGTGTGAGAGAAGGTGTGTGGCCTGCTCGGGCTAGAGCAGTCCGTCGAGTCTGTCCAAGTTGGTCGGTACGTGTGTGTCGGTTCGGTCGGTTGGCCGCAGTCATGGTGCGAAGTTCGCTATATCCACTCGTGTATGGTGTATCATATCCTTTTTGTCTTTTGGAATAAAGTTCCAATACCCAGAGAACAACTGTGCAAATTGATTCACCCCTCCCAGAGGTTATGGGCCCAGGGTTTACGAGCGCAGGAACTCCAGAAATCCCGGAAACAGTGAGAAAGTGACTTGCGACCACGTGGTGGATTAGAACTTCTAATATGGAAGAAGAGCGATATAGAATACCGCTATTAGACGGGAAGAACTATAGTGACTGGAAATATAGAATGGAAGTGTTTTTAGATGAGAGGGAAGTCCTGTCACATGTTGAAAGGTCGTTCGATGTCCTGTCATAACCGTACGCAATATTAGCAAGTGACAACGAGTCCGCACGAGAAAAGAAGCAGAAAGACATTATGCAATTACGTAGGAACGATAAGAAATGCAAAAGTCTAATAATTCAGAGAATACAAGATAGTCAGCTGGAGCTAGTCAAAAGCAAAGTTACCGCTTTTGACGTGTGGAAAGCATTAGAGAATAGATTCGAGAAGAAGTCTGTGATGAGTCGAATGATGCTTTCGAAACAATTACATACGCTTGTGTATGACCCAACAGAGGAATCGTTTAGCGAATACTGCCTGAGATTCGACAGACTGATCCGTTCCCTAAAACAAACCGGCGAGAAAATTGACGATGACGGTGCCGTAATAAGATTCCTGATGACGATGCCATCATCGTATGAGACAGTTGTAACTAGTCTGCAATCGCTGGCAGCAACAGAATTGAAAATGGAGTTTGTTAGAGTGAAGATTGAGGAGTACGAGGCACACAAGAAAGAGACAAGAGATTCAGTCGCTTCGGAACGAGATGTCCCGAATATGGCCTTTGCTGGCTGCAGGAGGGGCAACCAGAGGACCCAAAGTGAAGGAAGAGAGAAGAAAGAAAGCTTCAAATTCAATTGTCACAATTGCGGCTTGAGAGGACATAGGAAGGTGCAGTGCTGGAAGCCTAGAGGAGGAGCGTTTCATGGGCGCTCGAATGGAAGAGGTGGACGAGCAGTTGGTCGCAGAGGAAGACCATGGAACAACGGAGGCAGAAATGATGCATGTTTGGTGGCAGAAGAGGAGGTGGAATCTGCCTACAGCTTCCAAACAACGGCAGTATCATCAGCGGTGGTAAGCGAAACCGCAACACCTGAGAGTGACTGGGTGTTGGACTCCGGTGCATCAGATCATCTTGTTAAGGTGGGAACTCCGATCTATAATATTAGACAATTTGACAATCCAATAAAAATAACGGTAGCAAAGTCAGATACTGTTCTTGTTGCTAAAGAAGTAGGAGATATAAAAGCATTTGCAGTTGTGAATGGAAAAGTAAACAAGATAGAAATGAATAATGTGCTAATAGTGGAAAATCTCAAGTTCAATTTAATTTCTGTTTCAAGACTAGAAAAGAAAGGGTTTGAAATTAATTTTCGAAATAAGAAATGTTATGTCAAGAAAGGTAATGCGAATATTGTTGTTGGTGATAGAATGGATAATATCTATAAACTTCCTATTGTCATTGACGAGTGTGCCATTGAGAGAAAGGCTTTTTCAAGTGTAAGTGATCAAGTTTGGCATACCAGGTTAGGTCATATTGGCAATCCAAATTTAAAACATCTTTGTAAAATTGTTGATGGTATTGGTGATTTGAAATGTGATAATTTAGATGTGTGTAAAATATGTATTTAGGGCAAACAGACGAAACAACCATTTAATAGAACGAGATCTCAAACCACGGAACGAATAGTGATGTTTGTGGGCCAATAACTCCTCTTGCGTATAATGGTATTAAATATATTTTGACTTTGATTGATGATTATACACATTTCACTGTTGTTTTTGGTCTAAAGTCCAAATCTGATGTGTATGAATATTTAAAACAGTACGAAGCTAGAGTCACGAGTCGTTTTTCAACTAAAATATGTGCCTTTAGATGTGACAATGGTACAGAATATGTGAACAGCCAAGTAAAGAAATTCTTTAGAGAAAAAGGAATTAAATTTGAGCTAACCATTCCAGGAACTCCGGAGAATAATGGCGTTGCTGAAAGAATGAATCGAACAATTCTAGATAAGGCTCGATGTATGCTTGTTGGTAGTCGGTTGAGAAAGTCCTTTTGGTTTGAAGCTGTGATGACAGCAGTGTACTTAATCAATAGAAGTCCTACCACAGCCCTTAATGAAAGTAAAGTCCCTGCGGAGATGTGGTATGGTGAACGTCCTGACTTAAGCAAATTGAGAGTGTTTGGGTGTGAGGCTTAGCTTCACAAACCGAAGGAGCAAACACATAGTAAATTTGACTCAAGAAGCAAAAGATGTATTATGTTGGGATACTGGGATAATGGGTATAGGTTGTGGTCATTAGAAGATAACAAAGTTATTGTGGGAAGGAATGTAATCTTTGTTGAAACTAACAATGACTCAGTAACTGAAAATTGGGATATTGCATGGAAAGATAAATCTTTAGATGAGAGTACTGAGCTGATTGAACCAATTGAACAGGGAAGTGGTGAAAGTGAGGAACCACTCAAGAGAAGTAGTAGAGTGAAATTAAAACCTAAATATCTAGAAGATTACGTGACCTTAGCCACTAATCCTAACGAGACTGAATTTGCAAATGAAGTAACTGTGAAAGAAAAGAGTGATGATACTCTTGATAACTTTAACTTAAAAAATAATTGTGATGTGTTACTCTTTGCAACAAATTACTGCAATGATGTTCCAAATTGTTATACTGAACTACAACATAGGGATGATAAAGATTTATGGTTTGCAGCAGTTAATGATGAACTTGATGCATTAGAACTTAACAATACCTGGGAATTAAGGTAACTTTTACTAGTGATGGTCTGTTTATTAATCAAACAAATTACTTAAAGAAAGTTTTGACTAAATTTAATATGGAATCATGTAAACCAGTGAGTACTCCAATTGAACTCCAACCAGATAACGATGTGACATCTCAAGAATGTATCATTGGTGTTAAACCATATAGAGAACTAGTGGGAAGTTTGATGTATGCATGTCTAGGAACAAGACCTGATATTTGCGCTGCAGTGAATTTTTATAGTCAATTTCAAAGTAATGCCACTGAAATACAATGGAAAGGCTTAAAAAGAATCTTGAGGTACATTCAAGGGACACTTGATTTTGGTTTAAAGTATGAAGGTAATTCAAGCACACCTTTGTTGTGCTATACCGATGCAGCTTTTGCAAATTGTAGTGATAGAAAATCAACATCTGGTTATTTATTGAAAATGTATGGTGATCTAGTTGTATGGAACATAAAGAAACAAAGTACAGTAGCATTGTCTTCTACTGAGGCTGAGTATGTTGCTTTAGTGGCAGCTGCGACTGAAGTGTTATGGTTTAAAGTGTTGATGTCTGAAATGAATGTTAATATGAAGGATCCAATAACAATTTTCCAAGATAATCAATCATGTATTCAGACTGTAGAAAATTGGAAGAGAAAACACATGAAACACATTGATATAAAATATCAGTTTGTAAAAGACTTGTATAACTTTAAGGTTATCTACATTGAATATGTGCCTTCCTCTGAACAGGAGGCGGATGTACTGACAAAAGGGTTATCAGCAAAAGTGTTTTGCAAGCATAGGGTACATTTAAGATGTATGAGAAATTGAGGAGGGGTGTTGTAGTTGAGACAATTTCTCATATATACTGTGACAATTGACTGTCGATATTGCGGTGTGGGAGAAGGTGTGTGGCCTGCTCGGGCTAGAGCAGTCCGTCGAGTCTGTCCAAGTTGGTCGGTACGTGTGTGTCGGTTCGGCCGGTTGGCCGCAGTCATGGTGCGAAGTTCGCTAGATCCACTCGTGTATGGTGTATCATATCCTTTTTGTCTTTTGGAATAAAGTTCCAATACCCAGAGAACAACTGTGCAAATTGATTCACCCCTCCCAGAAAATTAAATAAAGAGGTCTTACCTATCGAAACGAGGAAACTATTAATATCCTCCATTGTTTTCCCGAATTTCGATTACTGCTGTTTGGTTTATAACGATATCCCAGATGAACTAGATTTAAAACTCCAACGCCTTCTTAACTCCTGCGTAAGGTTTGTGTTCAACATCCGAAGAGATACCCATATTTCACCCTACCTTAAAAATATTGGTTGGCTTCAAACTAAAAAACGCCGGAAATATTTCCTAGCAGCTTTTCTCTACTCACTGTTTCGTCACGAACAGCCCGATTACTTATATAGGCTATTTAAAATTAAGCAACAAACTACTTCGATTACCACGAGATCAGATATAAATTTTATGCATTATCCCGCCCATCGCACAACTTCTTTCCAGAAATCTTTCCAGGTTGTTGGGTCAAATTTCTGGAACGAGTTGCCTAAAAATGTGAAAGAAATTCGGTCTCTGAAATTATTTAAGTCAAAGGTCTATAGCTTATTGCTTACCGCCACGCTGTAATTTTGATTGTAAATTGTATGTCTTACCGTTGTATACATTGTATAAAACTTGTATCATTGATTGGATATTGTATAATATTTTTTTCTTTTTCTCTATTACTGCTCACAATGAGTAATTGAGCAAATATATTGAAGTATGTATATATGCTTTGTAAAATGTTTTGTTCTTAGAGGACATCAGTCCTAGAATAATAAATAATCTTTCCATTTCCATTTCTTTCCATTATTTTACAAAGGCTACTTGTGAGTGATATGGTGCGGTAGCTCCCAGGATCGATGCGATCCTTACCCTGTTTAAGGACAGGGATGACTATAGATTCCCGCCATGCATCCGGGAAAGTTCCATCATACCAGATCTGGTTGAATGTTGACAGTATATCAGTAGAAGCCTTAACGGGGAGATTCCGTATGAAGGCATAGGGATGTAATCGTCACCTGGAGCTGTATTCTTCGAGCATGCGATTGCAGCTTCGAGTTCACATAGATTAAAGGGCTCATTGTATGGAAATGCTGCTTTATTACCAAAACTCATAGGGGCTGCCTCAGATATCCGTCTCATAGATATGAATATCTGGTCATATTTTTGGAAGATCTTACTTCAGCGAAGTGCTCCACAAATGCTTCCGCGGCTTCCTGTCTGGAAGTTACAATTTTGGGTTCCACTTTTAGGCCAGCGACACCAGTGGACGTTCGGCTTCCTGTGATTTTATTCACATTTTCCCATACCTTCGATATAGGAGTCCGACGGTTTAATTGGGACGCATAAGAAATCCACGAATCCTTTTTGGCTTCCTTCATTATCCGCCTAGCTTTGGCCACGGCGACGGAAAGCTGCCAGGTTCATTGTCGTTGAGTATTTTTGAAAGATCTTCAGCGCTCTTTTCCTTGCGGTAATAGCAGCTGCGCACTCGTTCCACCATGGGACGGGTGGACGCCTCGCAGCTATTGATGCTCTTTGGCAGCATCCAACATAGCTTTGGTAAGGGTTAAAACATTTTCAGCTCCATTGCTGTTGTCAGTGAAAGTAAAATTAAAAAGATTTCTAAAAAGCGGCCAGTCCCACTTTTTTAACCGTCCAAGTACGGGGTCCGTTTAAATCGCAAATTCCTCTGCTCGGTTTCGAAATAAAAATCGGGAAATGGTCGCTCCCACAGAGGTCGTTTTGTACTGACAGTTATAATCTAGCTCCTAGACTACAACTATAAAAACACAAGTCAATAACCGAGAACTCTCCATTATAACTATTAAAACGAGAGTGTTTGCCGTTGTTGAGTAAAATGAAATTAAAATCATTAATAATATTGACTATCAGGTTTCCTCTACTATTAGCTTGTGCTCTGCTCTTGGCCATATTTGGTTTCTTGTTTCTTTTGTGTGTCCCCCAGAAAAAGTCCTTCATTTACAGTAACCACGTTATCATTAATGTTTAACAGATTGTTTGGGTCATGGCTGGTGTCAGTTACTGTGTCACTCACGAGATCTGCTCTAGCAGGCTTTTCAGGATTGGATAAACTAGCATCAGCACTGGTAGAATCAAGAAATTCATAGAAAATAAACATAACAGTGGCGTAGCCCTGCCCCCCGAAATATAAAGAAACAATTATTTTCCTTCCGAAAAAATGTTAAAATTAGTTTAAAACCCTCTACGTAGTACCCTGTTCTTAAAACATTTTCCCCCTGTCTTAGACCTCCCCCCCCCCCCCCCGAACGAAATTCCTGGCTACCCCACTGAAACATAAGCACATAGTATGTATGTTATCCAGTAATTTTTCTTCGATTTCTATATTCTCACTTAAAATGGTGAGTACGCCTAGCACCTATGTATTGTCTAAGGAGACATCTTAATTATATTTATAGCAACTAACTCCACATGGTGCGCAAAGAGTGTATTCCGTATGGGTTAAATGCCGCGCCACTGTTAGTCCAGCATTTCATTCGAGGCAGAAATGTCGTGTACAGGGATCTCTGCTAATTTTATTTTCATGCTGTTTTAATTACACACTTGCACTGCATTTATTACAGGAGAACCTGACTTAAAAGCTTCCCAGGTCATGTTTCTGCCTTTGCCCCCAACTACATCAACGCCATCCTTGCCATAATCTGTTACGATCTCATTGCTGCTCTCTATTTTTCCTGTTTAATTCCTCGCATTCGCTGCTTTTCTTTGTCCTCTCACGATGCTCACGCTGTCTCTCTGCTCCCGTCTTTGCCATCTTAATCAATAAGCTACAATGTAAGTGTCCTAGGTTCTCAGTATTACTAAGCTTGGGAATAGGGGTAAACTACTTGTTCACGATCTGGCATTGGTACTTGGCCAAAAGGAATGCCACTACTTAATTGTGGCATTCCTTATGGCCATGTCTACTACCACTGTTGAAGCCTTATTTATGTCTCTTATGAAGCTTTGTCTATTTGCTATTTTTATTCCATTCCACTGCATGGCTTGGTCTTTGGCAAATTCCCTTCATCTCATTGAACATTTCCTCTTTGAACTAGAGGAAGATGGATAATATGGAAGGAAGATGAATAATGGAATGGAAGATGGATGCTTGGTTAATCTTTATATCATCTCTAGGAATTTCATTTTAACTATTATTGCAGGACATAAGGAACCCTCCCACAGGGAATGGGAGGGAAGGAGGAGGAGAGTGTGCGGACACATGGCCTCTGTATGGGGTGATGCACTGGGCACTTTCTGAGCGGGATGCGGTTTCTCCACCCTGTCTGTTTCCAGCCAGCCGCAATCCTCAGGGAGCTTGCAGGACGGAGGCGATGGGTGCTCCTTGAGCTCCTCTGCATCCACCTCCTCATCCAGCGACAGCCCTCAACCGCCTAAGAGGAAAAGGAGGTCGTCCAGTACAAGGGAGGATGTCTTGGAGAGGCTGGTAGCCTCTGTGGAGGAGGCGGTTGAAGATAAGAAGAGGAGGGGGGATGAATTTCTTAATTTGTTCCGAACTTACGTTGAAAATAAAAAAAATTAATCTCTGTTCTTTTAATTTTATCCTAGCCCTCTGGGCCCATTCCATCCCTTCAAACTCCTTGCCTCTCTGCTGCTCAGTAGGATATCTATGGGTAAGTCGTTCATATACAGGTATACCTGGTGAGCATTGTGAGGAAGCATGAAGACCCAGAAGAATTTTGTAGGTAATTGCAAATGAAGGGGTTGATGCTTTAGATTGTGAGAAATATGAGTGATGGGAATCTGATAATTTTAGCTCTTGCAATTCCATTTTGTGTTAAACTTACTTGTAGCCGTTTGCTGAATGAAGTTCCCTATCTCTATACCATGTTGTTGTCCAAATTGGTTATGAACGGGGGAGGAATTAACCTTATATATGGTAGTTAGCTAGAAAAGGACATGGATGTTTTATGCTAAAATGGAGGCATGTTAAGTTATTAGGGTTTCAGGGAATATACTGTGAAAGGGGCAAAACTATCTTTGCAATTTTGTCACCATATGAGACAACTGTTGAAATTAATTCATTTTTCATCCGCTTCACTGACTGTGCTTCGTACATGTTAAGCATTACGGTACCATTTCTAAATGCATCTGCGAAGAAGTTAGATATTCCATTCTATTCCCTGAACTCCTGGAGGGATGCACTGCTGGGTGACCTAGATTTTAAGGATGAGATATCAAGAACGATGGAGAGAGGGAACTCATACAGGGGTTATTTCCATGCCAAGATTAATTGACCTTGAAATTTGTCGCAATTTACATAGAGTTGTAAATTAAAATCAATAATTGAACACACAAAATATTTATTTTACAAATAGTCATGGTCGGTCAAATGCCCTGGCACGTTATCAGGTCACGACATACGTCGGGCTATATTGTCTCTTAAATTGAAACCATTTTCATGATGCCCCACCATTCCGACCATATACTCTTCCTCCCCCACAAGTTCACCTCCCACTAAAATGTCGCCATTTGTAAGACATATATTATGCATTATGCAGCAGGCGCCAATGACATTCGCCACTCGGGTGTGACGCAACGTCACCCGCTTCATAAATATACAATTCCACCTGGTCTTTAGCATACCGAAACTCCTTTCGATTATGTTCCTGCCCCTTCGGTGGTGGGCATTGAACCGAGCCTGAATAGGCCCTGCCACTGGCTCGCGGTATGGCGTTAGCACGGCTATGGGTTCTGCAATACAGGGGTAGCCACTGTCACCCAATATGGCATATCCTTGAGGGGGATACAACGCATTGACGTACAGGAGGCTTGCCATGAATACCCTTGAGTAGTGCACTGACCCTGGGTATTCCGCGAAAACATCCACAAATTTCCCCATATGGTCACACACTGCTTGGAATTGAATAGAGTATCTCAGCTTCCGACTAAAATAATCGGCCCGGTTAGGGCCGGATGGCATCACCTCCACATGACAGCCGTGAATGGCACCCACAACACACCGAAGCTCGTCACTCCTTGCCATCCTGGCAAACCCTGCCCCAATCGCCTCATACTCGCCCTTACTGGGGATACAAATTACCATCCCAGACAGCGAGAGCACCTGACGCATCATTTGGTGCACCATTCAATGAACGGATGATCGAGGCATCCCGAAATTCGAACTCACTATTCGAAATGATGCCCCGCTTGCCAACCGAAACAGGAAGACTGCCAGCCTCAACTTCTGCTCCCATCCTCTCCTGTTTACGGAGACCATCCTCAAAGGGTCATGAAATGCCTCCTCGGAGACGCGTATATGCTTCCGCATATCCCACTGACCCCAAATCAGAATCCGGATCACTTGCTGCTCCCGGTTTAGAAGGCAATATTGCATCGGTTCCCGACAAGAAATTTCATAATTTAAAGTCTTTCCATGTATAGAAGATTGAAATTAGAGAAATGCATGAAGTGATTACAAGTGTTTTAATGATTCTTCCAACTGAAATACCAACCAATTCCTCAGCAGCAAACATCTCCCTTACGGCCAACAGCACCCGCTGCAGGAGAAGTAATAGCCTCTGCTCCTTTTGCAGCCACTCTTGCAGTGCCAGAAACAGCACTTTCTCATCCACTATTATTGGAGAACGCGACCCGTTAATTCCCCGCGATAAATGAAGTAAAAAGTCTGCACCAAAATTTAATATATAACGTATAAAGCCTTATGGGCAAATATTTAAGCAAATGCTACTTAAAATTAGGGAACTACTAAATGCTAAAATTTATCAATGAACGTGAAATATAATAATATTAATTGATTCGACTAAATCTAAATGGTAAGGCCTAAAACGAATTAAAAATAAACTATAAGTGGCTAAACCTCAGAATACACTAAACCTGAACTTAAAAATAGGCAACAGGAAACTAACTTGCTAAAATAAATGGGAAATTTGAAAAGTGAACCTAATTTATAAAACGATTGCATACTAAATTACGAAAGGAATACACGCTAAACCTTGGATACAAAATATGCTACCCTTTATTACCTCCTTATGTTACAAGAAGAACTAAATTACACTAACGCAACGAATTTAAAAAATACCCTTTACTACTATATTGTGGCGAAACGCCTTATTTGTATTTTTGTTTTGTTAAGTGGTTTAAATTTTATTTATATTTTTCTTTGTAAGATAAATTTGGTATCAAGGGTATGGTCTTACAATTCAAAATTTGTGCCTCGTTGAACAAGTGAGAGATGAAAAAAAAGAATTTAGTTCGCTCAGTCCCCGCTAACGTCGTCAGTTTACATGTGCGTTGCAGACGACGCACAGTGGGCTAGAATCGAAAAAAGCTGGCCAAAACCTCAAAATCGATTTTTTTGAGCTAGGAAGTTGAAACTTCGCATACACATTCTCAAATAAATTGTGCATAACTATCCAGATTATTTTGGTCCTGTGTTTTCACTTTAACAATATATGTGAGGTCAAAGTTGAGCAAATTTAGCGAAAAACGACCACCCTCGATTTTTTCTGAAAATTGCCGACTTTATCCTCGTGCAGTGGTTTTATAAATAGTTTTATCGACAAAACTGTTATACTATCTTAATTGACACTTCTTATTCTTTCATTTGAAAGGTTTTTAAAGATTTTGTTTCATCAATAACCATAGATACATAAGAAAATGGCGGAGCCTGTTTTCAACCCATTTTTTTACATAAACGTAGAAAAAAAGTAGACATTGTCACCGGCTTACACTAAGTAACTTATATCATGTCGTTCTTTGAAGCTTCTACATTGTGAATCTAAAGTCAAACCTTGCACCAATTTGCAACCCCGAATTTTAAATCGTTTTTTCGAACGCACGGACGACTCCGGTTCTGGCCGGCGGCGGCGGAGAGTACGGCGACGCGGCAAGCGGGTGGATGCAATATGGTCTCATTAACTTTTATGTGTGGATAACAGATGTATTAGTGACAGAAAATAATCACCAGAAAGTAAAATTTATAAATATTGCTACGAATGACTCTCATTATGCAATCGCTGGGCACTGCAAGAGGTGCACTGAAAGGTTTCTTTCTTTCTCCACTTCCTAACCTGTCATACATATTTAAAGGCCTTCGGACAACGGTCGTTTTATAGTATTGCTGTAGTGCCGAGTCCTTCGAACTTGTTTTTGGTTTGAACTCCTTTTAGCTTCAAAAGCTTCGGAAGGCATATTACTCACATCGAATAATGTATTCTTTCTAAGAATAACAGTTCATTTTAATCTATGTCTTATGCTCAATATAAAGTATTGATTTAAAACTCTTACCTATATATCAACGTCATTATTCTTAATGAACTGCGCTGCTGACAAAATGGTTATTTTTCAGGAATATTTTACCATACAAACATAACATAAACAAAAGCAACACAGTTTACGCTTTTCCCAACTAACATTCTGCAATTAGCACTGTCAGCAATAAAAGGTTACTGTTTCTCATTCACTATCTGACGAGTTTTTATCACTTTCACTGTCTGAGCTAAAGCATTGTTTTCCTTTTTCAAAAACAGATCCATTACATTGTTCGGTAAGCTGTGCGTTTCCTCCAGTTTAATTGGTATAATTTTTGTCATTATCAGTTATGACATTAGGAGTTGTCTTCGAAATAAATCCCTATTTGTGGCCACTCGTGCCATTTTTCTAGTCAACCGTTCACGGAACTTTCTCACGTCCTTATATCGTGCCTATATTGCTTCCCCTGTCATTTGTCGCAATTAAGAATGGACTCTGTTGCAATGTCAGCTCCTTGAATGAAGACCTTATGCACGGTTGGTGGCATACCATAATTGTATTAAAAGCGTCAGTGAGAGAGAGAGAGAGAAAATTAAATTATTTGGAGAGGAAATCTAGAATAATTGTGATGACTTTTGAATACTCGTGCCTGTTTCATGCTTCGCCTAACGAACAGCATTTTTTACCTAAACAAGAAGGCACAAAGGTGCTCACGAGCAATAATTCATGAGACATAGGCCCTCGTTCCCACGTGCAATCGCATGTCCTCACTGCTATCAAAGCCGTGTTTGCAAATTAAAGTGCACTTTATATGCGACGCGAGACTAGGATCTGTGGAAATGCACGTTAAGATTCGAGTCGCAGTAAGAGAACAGAACCATTTTTGGAAACTTCTTATATAACCTCTGCTACAATAATTTCACTCGGGTAAATGAAATCATATGCTCGCGTCACTCTCTCATCGCTGGGGTTAATATAATATCCCTGGCATTTCAGATTTTCGAAGATTCTTGCACCGAAATTTGGTGAGCTGCATGGACACAATTACTTATTGAGAGGGCCTCTTAATCTGACATAACATAATATTCGGGGTTGCATTTTATCCACTTGGCAAGAGTTCTTCTTGCCTCCGAGGATGGTCACTGTATCTTCCTTTTGCACTCGTTTTCCTCCTATTCGTTCTTTCGATACAACCCTGAAAACATGAATTAACGTCCATCTGCACTGGCTAAACTAGAGCAACATGTGAATTGTGCTGCATAAGGAATAGTTATTAATTGCTTTAAATCAAGAATATAAACTAAATAAGAATAATGAACTCTTCAAGCACCAAGGCAGTACTTGATTTGGCAAAATTCGGCAAAATCAAGTACTGTATTGAGCCATTTTCCATCACGTTTAAGGAATATATTAACTGTTATTTTTTTAAAGTTTATTAGTTAGTAAAAGAGTCCGTTTCCCCACTTTAAGAACGCGATTTAAGTCCATTCTCCATGGAATGCACTCAAAGAAAGAAACCTTTCAGTGCACCTCTTGCAGTGCCCAGCGATTGCATAATGAGAGTCATTCGTAGCAATATTTATAAATTTTACTTTCTGGTGATTATTTTCTGTCACTAATACATCTGTTATCCACACATAAAAGTTAATGAGACCATATTGCATCCACCCGCTTGCCGCGTCGCCGTACTCTCCGCCGCCGCCGGCCAGAACCGGAGTCGTCCGTGCGTTCGAAAAAACGATTTAAAATTCGGGGTTGCAAATTGGTGCAAGGTTTGACTTTAGATTCACAATGTAGAAGCTTCAAAGAACGACATGATATAAGTTACTTAGTGTAAGCCGGTGACAATGTCTACTTTTTTTCTACGTTTATGTAAAAAAAAATGGGTTGAAAACAGGCTCCGCCATTTTCTTATGTATCTATGGTTATTGATGAAACAAAATCTTTAAAAACCTTTCAAATGAAAGAATAAGAAGTGTCAATTAATATAGTATAACAGTTTTGTCGATAAAACTATTTATAAAACCACTGCACGAGGATAAAGTCGGCAATTTTCAGAAAAAATCGAGGGTGGTCGTTTTTCGCTAAATTTGCTCAACTTTGACCTCACATATATTTTTAAAGTGAAAACACAGGACCAAAATAATCTGGGTAGTTATGCACAATTTATTTGAGAATGTGTATGCGAAGTTTCAACTTCCTAGCTCAAAAAAATCGATTTTGAGGTTTTGGCCAGCTTTTTTCGATTCTAGCCCACTGTGCGACGTTAGTGCGGTGAACGCTGGGTAGGGGAAAAATGGATAAAAGGCCGTGCACGGGAGAGCACAGGTCTCAGAAAAACAACGAACAAGTCAGCAGAGAACAGGGCGGAGAGAACAAGGTGACGCACGCTACGGCTAAAACGCACCCGAGAAGGCTGAGGGCTGTGATTAAGCGGAAAGAAGGTTCCGGATCGCTGAGGGGTCGAATTTTGGAAGAAGCACTGGCCACGTGTAGCAGACACAATCAGCCAGCTGCTGGCCCAAAAGGCTTCTGGTCTCGATACCCGCCACCGAGTGAACGAGTAAGCTTATACGCCCCTATTTCCCTTCTAGTGCAACTGATATTTGCCAAAGTAGTGTGTCCCTTAAAAGAAACCAGTGAGTGTTTCGTGCTCTCTCTCCCTATCTCTCGTCTGAAGAAGAGGAACGATAAGTGATTAGTGTCAATTTCTCATTGTTTTCTCATTGGTTCACGAGTGTTGATTTCATCATTGTAAAATATTTAAATCGCCTCTAAGACTAAAACATGGCTTTTGTGCTACAAAGGCGTTAATGAAATATGCGCAAATTCATTGTATGATTTATTGTATGTTCGATGGTTTATTAAGGGTTTCAATTTATTTGTGTTGAAGGGTATAATTTTTTTGTGTGTTTCTTTTGGAGGGGTAATTCAAATGTCGATGGGGTTATTTCATTTCATTGTATAGTAGTCGGTTCATTAAAAATCATTTATGTTAAAAGAAAAAGAACCGGAAAGAAATTTATTTAAGGTAGCGATTCTTCTGCCCCCCACCAATTTTACTGTCTTAATAGCAAAGCCAACGGCGCTGGTCGCCCGAAATCTCAGAACCCTAAAAATTTCTTACGTGTTGTCCCGTTTTTGCTTCCCACTCGTCTTAACGGGTAGCAGAGGAAAGGAGGCGGGACCGGCACATATAAAATGGCGCCCGAACAGTAGGACTCGAGGTTTCATTATTTGCAATTTAAAGAAGTGAATGAATGGGGAAGTTTTATGGGAGTGGACTCGCTCGCGGTGACAAGCAATTGAAAAGAGCAGTAGCTACTGCGGCGTTAATAATTTTTATTTTGTTGCAATATGCTCATCCTTTTGCCTAGCATTGGGTACGTGTTATGGTTGGAACGAAATTAATCGGCCGACGTTATTTCCTGTATTTTTTATTATTATTGGTGTTTGGTGGATGCTGTTTTTTTTGGGGTTGGTTCATAAATTGTAGTGCTGTGGAGCAATAGACGACATGGCAAGCAATTCTTCAAGGGATGATCTGTTTATGAAAAATAGGGGGATAGTAGATTTGACCGGAGACGATGACGGGGAAAACAAGGAATTAAGAGTTAACGGTCGAGAAAGTTGAGGTGGGAGATCCCTTAGAACCCCAGAAACAGGTAGACCCAGTATTAAAATCACTGCGGGATATGCAAAAAGAAAAGGAAAGGGAGAAAGAGGAGAGGCAGAGAGAAAAGGAGCAGGAGAAGCAGGAAAGACGTAAGGAGAAGGAACGAGAGAGGGAACTCTTACGGGAGGAGGAGAAAAAGAAGGAACGGGAGAGGGAACTCTTACGGGAGAAGGAGAAGGAGGAATTGCGTAAAGAAAGGCAATCCCTTCAGAGCGAATTTTTGAAAATGATGGGGGCGGTCAATAACCGAATTTCCCAACAGGAATCTACATTAGTAGAAGTTAAGGAAGTGACTATCAATCTCGGGGAGCGGATGAACAGAATAGAGGGTGAGGTTGAAGTTACGAGGGAACAAATAAAGGAGTCGACGAAAACAAAATTTGAATTGTTGAAGGGGCGCTTGGAGCGTTTAGAGCAACAGGGGCCTACCTCGGTAGTTGGTGGAATCACATGGGCGAAGGACGCAATTGTAATGCCTACGTTCCGAGGATGTACTTACGAGAATCCGATTACTTTTGTTAAGGAAGCAGAAAGGTATTTCACAGCGGTATCTTGTGGGGAAAATCAAAAAAGTATAATTTTTGTTAACATGTTACGGGAAAAAGCAAGTCTGTGGGTAAAGACATTGGAATCAATCGATGAGGGATACGAGGACTTGAAAGGGAAGTTTTTGGGTCGATATTGGGACTTGAAGGCCAGGTGTCGATCTCGAGAAAATGTAAGTAAAGGGAGATATTATCCCGGGGGAAGGGAGACAATGGAAGAATATGCGATGAAAAAAATCGTATTAGCGAAAGATTGCGAGCCACCACTAAGTGAGGAGGAGATCATTTATTTTTTGAGCCGTCAATATCCCATTGGGATACAGAATTTGTTGGGAAGTGCGAAGGTAGCGTCGACCCATGAGTTACTGAGTATGTTAAGAATCTACGACTCAGTGAATGACGAGGAGAGTAGGTCGGGGCCCCCGGCAGCCCAACAAAACAGGCGAGTGGCGTCCATAAACGTTTCAGAGGGAAGAAGGGGAGCCGTAGAAAGGAAGGGTGAGGGGGAGTTGAAAGGGTCTGAGGCGAGAACTCCCGTTTTGCCCATTTTTTCGTTCCCACCGCCGGCAATAGGTAATCCCCAGAGAACTAGAAGGGAAGCCGAGAAGGAGGGAGCAATTAGGAAGGTTGTAGGTGAGACGACCCAAGGTGAAGGCGCGGGGGTTAGAAGCATTGAGACGATACCGTTAAACGGGTAAGGTCCGAGGCGAGTGATTCCGTCGGCTCGGAAGAAAAAAAAGGGGAATCACGAGAAATAATAGCTACGTGCATCCTAGAGGGTAATCCATTAGACGACTTATTGTATGAGGAAGAAAGACAAGTTATGAGGAGAGAATGTCCGGAGATTCAAGTGGAGTGTGGAGGTCATAGGGTAGGGGCTCTGATAGATACGGGTAGCGAAGTCTTATCGATAGACGAAGCATTATTTGAGCAGCTGTTAGCTAAAGACCCCAAACTTCCAATATTTCCAATGAAAAAGTGTTTTTTGGTATGTGCTAATAGAAAGAAATCGCACGCAATTACCAAGCAAGCGTTATTTACGGTGCAAGTGAGAATAAGAGAAGTTGACGTAGTGTGTCTCGTGGTGCAGAATTTAATTCGTCAACTCATCTTAGGGACAGACTGGTTGGCGGAAGTCGGCGCTACGATTGATTTTAAGGAGGGAAAAGTACAATTTAAGGTGAATCGTTGAACAAGTGAGAGATGAAAAAAAAGAATTTAGTTCGCTCAGTCCCCGCTAACGTCGTCAGTTTACATGTGCGTTGCAGACGACGTTAGTGCGGTGAACGCTGGGTAGGGGAAGAATGGATAAAAGGCCGTGCACGGGAGAGCACAGGTCTCAGAAAAACAACGAACAAGTCAGCAGAGAACAGAACGGAGATAACAAGGTGACGCACGCTACGGCTAAAACGCACCCGAGAAGGCTGAGGGCTGTGATTAAGCGGAAAGAAGGTTCCGGATCGCTGAGGGGTCGAATTTTGGAAGAAGCACTGGCCACGTGTAGCAGACACAATCAGCCAGCTGCTGGCCCAAAAGGCTTCTGGTCTCGATACCCGCCACCGAGTGAACGAGTAAGCTTATACGCCCCTATTTCCCTTCTAGTGCAACTGATATTTGCCAAAGTAGTGTGTCCCTTAAAAGAAACCAGTGAGTGTTTCGTGCTCTCTCTCCCCATCTCTCGTCTGAAGAAGAGGAACGATAAGTGATTAGTGTCAATTTCTCATTGTTTTCTCATTGGTTCACGAGTGTTGATTTCATCATTGTAAAATATTTAAATCGCCTCTAAGACTAAAACATGGCTTTTGTGCTACAAAGGCGTTAATGAAATATGCGCAAATTCATTGTATGATTTATTGTATGTTCGATGGTTTATTAAGGGTTTCAATTTATTTGTGTTGAAGGGTATAATTTTTTTGTGTGTTTCTTTTGGAGGGGTAATTCAAATGTCGATGGGGTTATTTCATTTCATTGTATAGTAGTCGGTTCATTAAAAATCATTTATGTTAAAAGAAAAAGAACCGGAAAGAAATTTATTTAAGGTAGCGATTCTTCTGCCCCCCACCAATTTTACTGTCTTAATAGCAAAGCCAACGGCGCTGGTCGCCCGAAATCTCAGAACCCTAAAAATTTCTTACGTGTTGTCCCGTTTTTGCTTCCCACTCGTCCTAACGGGTAGCAGAGGAAAGGAGGCGGGACCGGCACAATATCTAACCTGAAAGGTTGCCAAAGATACTATTAGAATGAGAAAATGCTGTTCTCCGACACCCAAAAACTCAAATTCACTTCCAAGCGACACGATTGAACGAAAACGTTTTCAATGTGGAATGCGGTGGAATGTGATGGGTTTCGTTCATGATTTGTTCAATTTTTTTCAAATTCCTCTAGTTTTTTAATTGGTTTCGTACCCAGCAGATGGCAACACCTAAGTAAGGATGTCCCAATTCGTGCTACCTTTTTGTTGGCTGCCAAGAATCTGGCTGGCTGAATGCATGATGCCCAATGGCTAACGAGTTGGGACACGGCTTAAAGACACCGACAGACTGAAAAAGAAGTTCAACAATCCATCGTCTTCCAGAACGAAGATTCCACCACATGATTCCAAGAGACTGGTGATAAGGGCCTTTCCACCACGACACAATATCTCCAGGACTGGCGATCGGCTATTCGTGAACTATGCAGCAATAAAGAGATCACAGTGCTGCCAGTAGACAGAGGGAATGCCACTGTCTTAATGAATACTGCCGACTTCGCCATTAAAATGAAGGACATACTACAAGACAGAGCCTACAGGAATTTTTCTAGAGATCCTACTGCCTTTGTCACCAAGAGAGCGATCTCGGTGATCAAGAGTTCGTCTATGCCATGAGTCTGTACCCTCCGGCACCGGCTCCTCCAAGACTCTATGGACTACCAAAAATCAACAAGAAGGACGTACCCCTGAGACCGGTCATGAGTGCCATTGGTTCACCTGCCTACAACCTGGAAAAATTTCTCACGGGGATTTTACAACCACATGTTGGAAAATGTGTTCACCACATTAAGAATTCCTCGAATTCTTAATGTGGTAACTGTAAAGAAACTGGCCGACATCCGACTAGACAAGGGGGACCTGATGATCAGCCTTGACGTCGTATCACTGTTCACCCGGATGCCGCTGACTGACACACTCAGGCTTCTGAAGGAAAAATTTGATGGAGACACGGTGAAACTGTTTCACCACCATTGACCACCACGTATTTCAAATACGACGGGAAGTTTTACGAACAGACTGATGGGGTGGCAATGGGATCTTCACCTCTCCTGCGATTCCAATTTCTTAATGGAAGATTTAGAAGAAAAGGCCCTCTTATCTTCTCCTCTAAGACCTAAGTGTTTCTTCCGTTTCATAGACGACACTTTCATCGTATGGCCCCATGGATCCAATGCTTTGAAGCTCTTCCTTGAACAGATGAATGGTCAACATCCGAACATCGAATTCACCCTGGAGACGGAAAAGAACCAAAGGATACCTTTCCTTGACATCCTCATCCACCGCAAGGAAGATAGTACGTTGGTCCACAGCATTTACAGGAAGCCGACGCACACGGACTTATACCTAAACATACGAAGCCATCATCACCCTAACAGAAAGCGGCGATCTTGTCAACTCTACTACATCGTGCCAAAACAATTTCCGACGCTGAATCTTTTCCCAATGAGCTTCGTCATCTAAAGATGACTTTTCTGCAGAACGCTTATAGCGGCAAAGACATATCTAAGGCCCTAAAAAGGGCCTGTACAGCACAAGACGTAATGACTGGGGAAGAACGCCAGAAGCCGATTGCCAGGCCTGGCATTCCGTTCATATCCACCGTTTCAGGAAAAATCGCCATAATTCCCTAGAGGCAAGGAATCAAAGCCTATTTTCGCCCGCCGCCTAAACTTCGAGGCCAACTCGTGACGGGCAAGGCCCCTTGTGGACTTTAGACTCCGGGTATCTACCAGATACCATGCACATGCGGCCTGGTGTACGTGGGAGAGACAGGGAGGACCATGGAAACAAGATTTAAAGAACACCAAAGACATTTCAGACTCGGGCAGCCTGAAAAATCGGCCGTGGCCGCGCAGCACAGCATTTCCTCCGCCCACGCCATCTGTTGGGAGAAGACCAAGGTCCTTTGTCGCATAGAAAAAATTTGGGGAAGACTGGCAAGGGAGGCAATTGAAATTCGTCTCAACACCACCATGAACCGTGACACTGGCTACACTCTGACCGCCTCATGGAAACCAGTGCTGAGGAGCATCCGTGAGGAACGAGGAAAAAGGCTGAAAGCTCTCGACCAATTACATAACACTTGCCCTGGTTGATACCGCCGTCATCCATATTTAAGGAGGACGATTTTCGGTAGGAGAATTGATGCGAGAAGATAAGTATTCTCAAACAGTGTGAACAATCTGCATCAGGTTTTTTGCATTTAAAGTATTTGTACCGCCAGGTTGATAAATAGAAGCACAATTAGTACATAATAAAAACCGATAACTTTGCAAGTCATACAAAAAACAGAGAAACCGAAGGGAAGTGCGTACTTAATGAACTAGCAAATCGTTTGAACTATCATTAACTGAAATAGAATAAATGCCAAATAATTAAATGTAATGTGTGACTCCTCTCGCCAGTCTTCAAACTGCGATAACACCAACGCCAGGATTTTATCTACCATTTTATTCCTAATTTTAAAAATCCGCGTTAGAATTCACAGAGGCATAAAAGCAATGGCAGCGAAATTATGATTATAAAAAATATATAAATAAGTAAGAAAACAAGCTGAAAAAATGGAGTAACAATCCCGAACCCTCATCCATTATTGTACTACACTATCAGATAGCGCTGGCCACTGGGCCACAATGGTCATATAAAACTGCACGTGCAATAACTATTATAACTACTAAGGATGAAAACCGGATATAGTACGCAGTAAATGCACAGCTCCACATAGAGGCCCTGGTGTAGCCTGGGCAGTAATGAACTGGGGGCTGCCATATTGAATCCCGTTGTAAACAAAGGTGGTATTGAGGCTTATTGATAGTTATTAGTAACTGCAAACTTTTTTATTGCTTTCTGTGTCCCTTCGGATGTTGGAATGTGCTCGATATGAGTCTCAATGATCTTGGTTATTGAGAAATTGCATGGGTATGAATTTTAATTGGTGGTAAAAATGTGAATAATTCTTTGTTTCCTTTATTATTCCATTTTGATTTCAATCTGTGATTAACTAACCTTTTCTCATGTTTTCGACATTTCATGGTGTCTTGTATTCCTTTTATTGCAATATGTTTTTCATTGTATTTGCGGGTTTTCTAGTGCTCAAACTGCTCTTGCATCAACCTAGTACTATGCTTTGGTTTGTTTAATGCTAATCATTTTGTTGGTTATGTATTTTATTTGCTATTTCAACTCTGTCCTTTCAACAGTTAAATTGTCATCAATTGAGCATAATTCATTAAGTGCTTCTACAATATTTTTATTTCTTAAAACTTTCTCCATCATTTTGCAGTAAGAACTTAATTTCTACTACGATGGTATAAAACTTCTTCACTTTTCCCTTTACCTACTTTTTGAATACTTTCTCTCATATAAGTGATGGATATTAACTTCTAAGAACCTTTCATTTTAAGACTCCGCTGCCAAGGTATGTTACCTTAATGGGTACTCATAATGAACTACTTCCTACGAAATAATTTCCTTCTCCATTAATAATTAAATAATTATCTTTCATGAAAAACGAACTTGTATGCTTACTTCTAGTTAACTGGTAGTAGTAGTAGTATTGGTCGTTAGGGTGCTTCGACGGCTAGGTCATTCTGCACCACTACTCAGTCATAAGATTCAAGTCGTAAATTAGAAGTATCGTCACTGCATAATTTATTTATATAGGTTAGAATCAATTAGACATTATTTATAAAAATTTAAATTTGATTACACAGACCCGTTTCTCTGAGAAACAAAATTATACCATTCAGATTAGTCGGGTTGTCTCCGAGGAGGGATTCAAGGTCCCCCCCTATATTGAGCCAAATCCGCGCGTCACGGTATTTGTCGCACTCTGTCAGGATATGTCGGATGCTTAAAAGACATCCGCACTCATCACACTGAAGCGCTTCCTTCTCTTACGTAAAGAGAAAGGAATGAGGAAAGCGACAGTGCCCAATCCTCTGCCGAGTATTTACCACTTCCTCCCTTCGATTGTTCCTGGCCGAGGTGGGCCAACTGAAATTTCCGCCTAGATGTTTCGCAATTTATTTACGTTCAGAGTCCTACACGATCACGACATGGGATCATATTACAGATGCTTACAGAAAACTAAAATGGCTTAAAGTCAAGGAAAGACGCCTCTATTTGTCTATGGTTTCTGCCTTTAAAACTTTTAAATCCAGCTGTCCTCAGTACCTATTCAACTCTTTCACTTTTAAAAAGAACATAATAAGTCGCTTAACGCGCTCCCAGCATATTGATCTACAGATTCCTTAGCACAAGACCGAAATATATCATAAATCTTACGTAGCTACAGTATCAAGGCATTGGAATGCACTCCCGGAAGATATTAAATCAAGTCAATCTTTAACTAGTTTCAAAATTAAATTATTCAAACACTTAATTCTAAAAACTGAAGAATCTTCCTAAGCACATTGTATCCTAAATTTAGTTTTAATTTAGCTCATTGTTATTAATAATATGTACGATATGTCAATTCCTCCTGTGTATGAGTGTAAATTTATATATTTCCTGTAATTAGTAATCAGACTTAGGATGTCCCAATTGTATGCTACTATGTACCACGGTACAGTCACTTGTTCTTTTATACTTTGTGAACTTACTCTATGTTTTTCAAAAAATTTATTTTGCCCCAGATCAACACTGTTTCATGTTTCATGCCTTGTTATGTATCGAGTGGAAGTTATTGTTGCTATGGGGAAGATACTATTTTTTTCTATTCTATGTAATATTTCTGCTGTACCTAAGTCTTTGTTATTTTTTATTTATTACTATCTTCTTATCATATAAAAAAAGCTAAATTTTTATTTCTGTAAAGTCTTTAGGACCTTGAAGGTCTACGATAATAAACGTTTATTATTATTATTATTATTACACGACTCCATCCACTGTTCAAGCACAGATTTTCTAAGGGACGCTCTCAAGTCTTCGTATGGAACTAGCATTGATGTGTGCACTTCGTCGCTTAGAGCTTCCTTGGCCAAGACGTCTGCTTTTTCGTTCCCCGCTATCCCCACATGTCCCGGAACCCAGAGAAAGCATACAATGACTCCCTTTCTCTTGAGGGTCAGCAGCGTTGAGTGAATATCTTGGACAATTAGGTGCATGGGCGAGAAGCCAGAAATAGGCTGTAGGGAGCTAAGGGAGTCGGTGAAAATTACGAAAGAGCCACCATCGTCACTTAAAACTTCCAAAGCCATCTTAATTGCGAAAAGTTCCGTTGTGTAGATACTACACAGAGGATGTAATTTCGCATTCATAGCTCCATGGCGAGTGGAGAACGCTGCACATACACAGGCTGAGTTGCACTTTCATCTGTCATTGTATATTGTAGCCGTTGACGTTTGCTTCGGTTCATGGATGATTAAAGCGGCGTTTACGAGGTAGGGAAGGCTTGTGTAAAGGCTTGTAAAGGCTTGGGTAGATTATGAAGGGTTATGTAAACTTTGTAAAGGGTTATGTAATTTCGTGTAAATGCTTATGTAATTTTGTGTGAATGTGTGCGTGTGAATGAGAAGTGAAGTATGAATGACTAAGTTTTGTATTTTTCATTTCCCCTACCCCTCCCACGATTCTTCCGTCTACGAAGTGTGGAAAGTTCCGTTGTCTACGTGATTCGTAGCAAGTTTCCCCCCACCCCACTGTGAAGCCGGAACACCTGCATACGGAGGTGATGTAACCCTCCAACCCCGCCCTCCACAGAAACTTCCCCCCCCCCCTACGGAAGAATAGCCGAAAAAACCCGCTGTCCTAGATTTTTCCGCTTGCTCATCCCCCTCCCAGAAAGTGGCTATATAAGCAGAGTACGGGCGACAACCAGCCTGCTATTTTGCTTGAGAAGTCAGCCGGAGGCTCTGCCTGACGACCAGTCCATCCTGTGAGGAGAGAGAGAGAGGCAGCCCAGCGTGGACGACGACGCGATATTTGAATACGGCGGTGACTTGGAAAGAGGAGATGAAAGGGTAGCTTTATCGCAATATCGATTATTAGGAGCCAGCCGAGGAAATCTTCTCCACCAGCAACTCAGAGAGAGCGATGAGTACTCTAGCCACCTATAATCCCCAAATTTCAGCAGAATCAGAAGAGCCCTATTCCCCATTCCCCCCTCTATGATTCAAAAGAAGAATTGTGATATATTCCCGTGTATTTTTTTTATATTTTTTTAAGTCCTCCCGTGTCCCCGTGTGTGTGTGCGAATGGTTAATTTTAGTTATTAGGACAATAAGTGATAATTTGGAACTGGCGTTTGTCATTTTTTTAATCATTTTGCAATATTTCACGCCAACAATTGTAAGCAGGGTTTATTTTCTTTTTGTCTTTCATTAATTGTTGTTACAGGGTATTTAACTGGCCAGTAGCAATAGTTTAATTTTTGTTATTCAGAGAACCATTTATTTATGTATTTTGAAGAACATTTCCCAGTTGAAGTGCATATTAAACGTGTTGTTGGAATTGTAAGCTGTTACGTAAGCCTTCATTATTTTGTACGCGCCAGCCTCCATTCAGCAAGTGAACCCACCCCAACTTACTTTTCCATTTCCATTTCCCCCCATCTCCCCTTGCCGCGAACCACGACCCGCTCACCTTGAGCGATCCCTCCAAACTATCCTCCCCCACCCCTGAAACCCGAAAGTGAAACCCGGACGGACGGAGCGGGTTATACATAGTTGGCGCCCAACATGGGGCATTGTTAGATGGGAAGGCGGTTGCTACGATTTCACTGTTAGGTTGCGTCATAATTCCGATTCTTTCCCGAGTTATTTTGCTTTGAAGTGTTTTGTTCAACAGGTTTTGTGATTTTTCTCTGTCTGCGTAGGTCAAACTTGAATCTGAGATCCCGAGTTCCTTGTCCATTACGATATTCAGTCCGCGAATCCCAGTTTATGGTCGTAGTGTTCTCCCAATGTTTTTCAGTGATTTGCCAAAGTAATTTTGGAACGTAATGGATCTCAAGGGCGAGAGTTTCCAGACCTATAGGGAGCCGAGTACCTATAATGAAGACGAGTCGAAGGGAGAGAAGTGGGTAGGGATAGTTGAAATATCTAGTGATGAAGGCGACCCTATCGTAGGAGGTGGTGAATCAGAAAGTAGGCCGGAAGGTGAAGCCTCTGAAAGTATAGAAAACCCGAGTGAGATGCAGAAATTGTTTGATTTGCTCGCGGGAATGAAGGGTGAAATTACTAAGCAAACAGAAGAGAGTAGGAAGCAAGCCGAGAAACTTGACAAACAAGCCGAAGAGAGTAGGAACAGCTTAGCGGAAATGAAGGGTGAAATTGCCAAACAAACAGAGAAACTTGATAAGCAAACGGAAGAGAGTAGGAAACAGGCCGAAGAGAGTAGGAACAGCTTAGCGGAAATGAAGGGTGAAATTGCCAAGCAAGCTGAAGAGAGTAGGAATAATTTCGCGGGATGGAGAGAAGAAATCAATGAGAAATTTAACAGGCAGGCAGAAAAGTTTTAAAGTAATTGGGTGAAAATTAAAGAGAAGATCAATGAAGTCAGGGAGGAAGGTGAGAGAATCCGTGAGTAATTAGAAAACAGCATGGACAGAAAGATTGATGATGTAAAGGGAGTGATGAGAGTCCGTGTTGAGGAAGTAAAGAAAGAGTTGGTAGAAAACTTTGAGGATAAGATCGAGGAGGTGAAGAGGGAAATCACTGATGTAGTCGATGAAAGAATAGTGGGGGTGACAAAAAGTACAGCGCAACAGGGGAAGAAATTAGAGGATGTCATCAATGAGATTTCTAACCTACACCTAGGAGGAACTAATGGCACAACTAGTTCAGCTTTCCCCAACCCTCCGTCAAATCTTAAATTCCGAGGGAGATCTTACGAACACCCAGTGGCATTCATGAGAGGGGTAGAGAATCATTATTCTATCTATGCCATTCCTCAGCGGTTGAGAACCCGTTTATTTTACCAGATGTTAGAGGATGCGGCCAAAGAAAGGGCCGATGCCATATTTCCCTTCCCACAGGAAATGGATAATTTAAGAAGGGTGTTCTATGACAGATTTTGGAGTAAGGAACATCAAGTCAATTATAAATTGAGAGTAATGACGGGAAGTTATAGGCGTGCGCCCGGCAACAGTATGCAAGAGTATGCGACGAGAAAATAGCTGCAATAAGACTCTGCGAACCAACCGTAGACGAGGAGGATACGGTAGCCCTCTTAATTCGTCAATTTCCTCCCTATGCCCAAGACTTGTTGAGGGGAACCGATGTCTCGTCATTCGAGAGACTTGTTTTTATGCTGGGGCGGTTCGACCAATCCCAAGGTGACGGAGGAAAGCCAGAAAGTGGGTCACCGAAGGTAAACACCACGCAAGTAGGTGAACGCCGCCGACCCTATTCAATGGGGCACGGTAAGAACGACAACAGAGGGTGGCATCAAATTAGAGAGGACGCTTTGAGGGAAAGAAACGAGACCGTTAGGAGAGTAAACTCAGTCAGTGGGTCAACTCAACAAACAACCCCACCTCCCTTATTCCCGGCCCCACCTCCCTTACTTCCAACCCCGCCCCCATCGGGAAACGCGTGGAGTTTGGGTCGACAGGCCTCCCCTGCCCAAACCAACAAAGTCTAACGATGGAGGTACCCATTCTATCTTTCCGTGAGGTGAACGATCTTGAGGTGAACGATGAGGTGAACCTCATCTCCTCTTTCCAAGTCACCGCCGTTTCCAAATATCGCGTCTTCGTCCACGCTGGGCTGCCTCTCTCTCCTCACAGGATGGATTGGTCGTGCAACAGAGCCTCCGGACGACCTCTCAAGCAAAATAGTCGCCTGGATGTCGCCCGCACTCTGCTTATATAGCCACTTTCTGAGAGGGGGATGAGCGAGCGGAAAAACCCAGGACAGCGGGTTTTTCTAGCTATTCTTCCGTAGGGGAGGGGGTTTCTGTGGAGGGCGAGGTTGGAGGGTTAGATCACCTCCGTATGCAGGTGTTCCGGCTTCACAGTGGGGTGGGGGGAAACATGCTACGAATCACGTAGACAACGGAACTTTCCACAATTCGTCGACGGAAGAATCGTGGGAGGGGTGGGGGATGGAAAAATACAAAACTTAGTCATTCACACTTCACTTCTCATTCACACGCACACATTCACACAAAATAACATAAGCATTTACACGAAATTATATAACCCTTTACAATATTTACACAACCTTTCACAATTTACGCAAGCCTTCCCTACCTCGTAAACGCCTCTTTAATAATCCATGAACCGAGCCAAACGGCAACGGTTACATGTGCCCCCCTCTTCAGAAGAGGATATACGGAAAGTATTTACGCACAATAAGGAAGAAGAAAAAAAAAACCATCGCGACTCGCGAACAGTCCCAAAATAGGAACAAAATTAAAAATGAAGGGTATGGATAGGAGGGAAGGAAAAAATAATATGGTGAAAATTTATGAGGAATGATAAGGGATGAGGTTCTGAAAGTTATAGATTCCAATTATGTCGCCCTCTGCATTCATCAATTCACAGGTGTTTGGGACTGGTATTCTTTTTACAATAAATGGTCCAGTGAAAATAGGAAAGAATTTTTGAAATAACCCTTCTTTTGCGTCTGAGACTCTTGGGGTTCTTAGCAACACCTTATCCCCTTGTTTGAAATCATACCTTAATCCCTTTTGAGCCCGAATACGTTTTCTACCATGTCGTCTGAGATTTGTCAATACAATCTGTGGGATGTTCTCTCTTCTCACCCTGTCTTCCTCCTCTCTAATACCGAATAAGTTACATCGGGTAGGAGGTTTGACCCCGAAATGAGCCTCATGCGGCGTCATACCAATAGATTCATGAGGAATCTCATTTAACCAACAATTTATTTTCGGGATGAGTTCGGGCCAATTAGTGTGTCGCTGCGAACAATACACTCTGAAAAGACGCGATAGTTCGCGCATAATCCTTTCGCTAGGATTAGATTGGGGATGGCGTATATATGAGTAAATGCATTTTTCCCGACATCGAGGAGAGTCTTACGCCACTTTTCACTGGTAAATTGTGTGCCGTGGTCAGTGAGAACTTTATGAGGTTTACCGCATTTTTCCACATATTTATTCAAGAAGAGAGATAAACAATTTTTACTAGTGGGCTTATTGATAGGGTAAATCTGGACATACTTTGAAAAAACATCTACGGCAACCAATATGAATTTATTTCCTCCTCGCGATTTTGGTTGGGGACCGAATAAATCAAGTGCACAAACTTCCCGCGGTTGCGTTGGAATGATATTTTGCAGGGACACGGTTTTGGTGTTTCGTCTTTTGACAGGTATCGCAGGTGCGGATGGAATTGCGTATACTTCTGCCAATATTCTTCCAGAAAAAGCTTTCTTTGACAATGAGTTGAATTTTCAAGCTACCAAAATGGGCGTAAGAGGTGTGCACATATTGAACTAGTTTTTCAATTAAACAATTTGGTACCCATACTCTAAATTTATCCTCCCTACCTACACGTATGAGTATTACCCCTTCATTGAATTTAAACCTTTCTGCCCGCCTGGTTATGTTCTTATACTGGGGGTGATTCCGAGGTAGTGCTCCTTCTAAAAATTGTGCTACGGGTCCGATCCTAGGATCGTCTAGCTGTGCCCTCCTCAATTCCTCCACTCCTTGCCACGGTGTTTCAGTAATCCCTAGATTAATTTCCGCGATAATGAAATCCGTATTCCCCCTACCTATCAACTCACTCTCCCCACAAGGGTGCCTGCTCAGGCAATCAGGGACAATATTTTGTTTACCCTCGCAGTGTTGGATCTGGAATGAAAATTCTTGAATAGCCATTGCCCACCTTCTCATTCTACTGTTTCTTAGATAGCACTTGTTTAAGAAAATCAAGGACTTATGATCTGTGATGATTGTGAATTCTCGCCCCAAAAGAAATGCACGCAATTTTTCCAGCGCCCATACAATGGCCAACATCTCCTTTTCTGTTGTAGAATATAAAAATTCTGGTCCACGAAGTGTGCGACTAATTAAAGAGATAACCCTTTTCTGGCCTGTATCGTCTTTCTGGCTTAATACCGCACCCAGACCGCGATCGCTAATGTCTGTTTGGAGGAACATGCGTTTAGAGAAATCGGGGTGGGATATGATTACATTGTTCACGAACATCTTTTTGGTGTCTTTAAATGCCTTCTCATGCTCCTTTGTCCACCGCCATTTATTTCCTTTCTTTAAAAGGTCAAGCATGGGACCAATTGTGTCAGAATAGTGCTGGCAGAAACGAGAATAATAATAGCAAACGCCCAAGAACGCACGAAGCTCGTTCACGCTCGTGCACGTTTCTCGTCGCACGGCTGTGGGTAGTGCGTGATCGCTTCTATTTTACCCTGGTTAGAGCAAATACCGTCAACATTAATGACATTTCCCAGAAAATCTATTTCTTTAAAAAAAAAAAAACGGGATTTGGATAAATTTAACCTCAAAGGCTATAGCGGGATAAGATGGTAAAATCTGCACTAGGCTGGATTCTGATTTGGGATTATGCACTCGAAAGTAAATATTTAGAAACCCCTTTAGCGAAATTTTTAGATGCCTAGGTGGTCCCACGGTCCTTCTATCGTAAAAAACGTGTTTTTTCGAAAAACATTTTTCCTGAGCGATCCTTTGCTTTAAAAAATCTGAAAAAATTCATGAAAGTATACTTTTATGTTCAAATACACCCTGATTTTTTTCATACTTTTTGGGTCAAAATTGAGTTTATGAAAAATATTTTAATTTTTTCAATAATTTTTAGGTTATGTTAGTAATATTTGGCAAACTTTTAAAAAATCATTTTTTGTGTATTTTTTATTGTTCTTTTGAATGGCCGTGTTAGATTTGCCATTTTTACTCCGGAAAATCCTCAAAATTTGAAAAAACCCAATTTTTGGTGTTTTTCCCCATACTTTTTAGCAGATAAACTCTACCGCATGTCAATTAATAACGATTTTTTAAATTATATTTTCGTTTTTTTACATGGTGGGATCAGGTTTGCCGTTTGAGCTTTAAAGAAAATATAGCCCTGCGTCTTAGTGAGCTCCCTGAATACATGCTGCACGGTATACAACTGCTATGTAAAATCTCTAAAATGATAAAAGGGAAAATATTAAAAATTAAATATTAACTATGCTTAATTAGCATCATTTTATTGATTTTTGAAATTTTATCGAATTCGTATTACAATTGTGGTAGGTGCCGCATACTTAAACAGCTAGTCAATGCGTATTTCCGCATTTTAAAGGGGGACTTGGAGTCTTTGTAAAGATTATTTTGTTAAGATTATTTGAATGTGTTTGGGAGGATAATACAGAACTATTGGGGAATTGATGAGATATATTGTTGTAATGGCACTCTGGGGATATTGTTTAATTATGTGCGCGGGATTGTTGTGAGGAGTGTGCAGTTTGGCTGAGGGAAATGTATTGTTGACAGTCGGCCGTCACTCGAGAAATGAACTGATCGGTGGTATTTTCGGTGCGCGCGAGTGTACTGAATACGGCGAGCCATAACTGTGAGTGTGTGGAATTCTGAGAGAACTGAATTCTGTGTGAACCTGAATGTGTGACTGCATCGTCAAATAATCTTATTTCATCCTTTTTTGGATTAGAAATTGAAACAAAAGTGTCAGATTTTTGTGAATCAGTGATCAACTCATTTGAAAAAGACGTCCTGCCAAAATATTTTGCAGTAAAAAGTATTAAAAGGGAGAATTTAATAAGCTCTCACACTTTAGTTTATGCAAAAAAAACTTTATAATTTAAAAGACGAACTTGTTTTGATTTTTGATGGGACATATTTAAGTCGTCAGAAGAGTAAAAACAATGATTATCAATTCAAGTCATATTGTGGTCAGAAGAGATATCCACAGCTAAAACCGTTCACTATTTGTACCACTGACGTATTCGTGGTTGATCTACCTGGTCCTTTTCTAGCCACCAAAAATGACGCAACTATAATGAGAAAAGTAATGAATGATCCAGTTGGTATAAGAATTATCGTGAAGGAAGGTGATATATGCATTGTGGACAGGGGTTTTAGGGATGTGATACCCTTCCTAGAAATCTCGGATTCAAGGTTCTTATGCCTGCTATAAAAGGAAAAAGATCTAATATAAGTGCGATTGAATCCAATGAATCTCGCTTTGTCACAAAACATAGATGGGTTGTAGAGGCATTCTCGGCATTCTTAGCAAAAAATACAAGCTCCTTCAACAGCGTTCATACGCTAATATTGAGTGTGATCTTAATAACACCTTTGGCAAACGATTAAAGAATGATAAAGATGATGATAGATTACAGGATATAATAATTTGAATAATGCTGGATTCTAAATCTAACGAAAATACTTTAGCAGTAGAAGCTGAGAAAGCTTGATGGTCAAGGCGGCCCACTTCTGCGATAAAACTAACTGCTGAAGGAGTGGAAGATTTTTCAGAGAAGACTGAGAGGGACCTCAAAATATTTTTTACAGGGACCTATCAGTTAGGTCAAGCCATTTGCTACTTAGCCGAGTTAATGGATGAAAATGATAGTATTCATTTGGAGTATATAATGATGAAACCCAGTATCGTTGAAGTTTTAATTAGATCAAGACACATAAATAGTAAGACCTACAAATTTTATGTCGATTACAAGCCTAATTCTTGATTCAGTATATATAAATTGCAAAATAATTAAATCTGATTTCATTCAACAGAGTTAAAACAAACAGTTTTATTCCGAAACTCCCACGGCATAGCAGGTATACTGACAGACAACTCAATTCATGCTCAACTCCCTAAGTACTAAATTCTCACCTCTTGCTCACGTAGTTCCACCACTCACAGTTATGGCTCGCCGTATTCAGTACACTCGCGCGCACCGAAAATACCACCGATCAGTTCATTTCTCGAGTGACGGCCGACTGTCAACAATACATTTCCCTCAGCCAAACTGCACACTCCTCACAACAATCCCGCGCACATAATTAAACAATATCCCCAGAGTGCCATTACAACAATATATCTCATCAATTCCCCAATAGTTCTGTATTATCCTCCCAAACACATTCAAATAATCTTAACAAAATAATCTTTACAAAGACTCCAAGTCCCCCTTTAAAATGCGGAAATACGCATTGACTAGCTGTTTAAGTATGCGGCACCTACCACAATTGTAATACGAATTCGATAAAATTTCAAAAATCAATAAAATGATGCTAATTAAGCATAGTTAATATTTAATTTTTAATATTTTCCCTTTTATCATTTTAGAGATTTTACATAGCAGTTGTATACCGTGCAGCATGTATTCAGGGAGCTCACTAAGACGCAGGGCTATATTTTCTTTAAAGCTCAAACGGCAAACCTGATCCCACCATGTAAAAAAACGAAAATATAATTTAAAAAATCGTTATTAATTGACATGCGGTAGAGTTTATCTGCTAAAAAGTATGGGGAAAAACACCAAAAATTGGGTTTTTTCAAATTTTGAGGATTTTCCGGAGTAAAAATGGCAAATCTAACACGGCCATTCAAAAGAACAATAAAAAATACACAAAAAATGATTTTTTAAAAGTTTGCCAAATATTACTAACATAACCTAAAAATTATTGAAAAAATTAAAATATTTTTCATAAACTCAATTTTGACCCAAAAAGTATGAAAAAAATCAGGGTGTATTTGAACATAAAAGTATACTTTCATGAATTTTTTCAGATTTTTTAAAGCAAAGGATCGCTCAGGAAAAATGTTTTTCGAAAAAACACGTTTTTTACGATAGAAGGACCGTGGGACCACCTAGGCATCTAAAAATTTCGCTAAAGGGGTTTCTAAATATTTACTTTCGAGTGCATAATCCCAAATCAGAATCCAGCCTAGTGCAGATTTTACCATCTTATCCCGCTATAGCCTTTGAGGTTAAATTTATCCAAATCCCGTTTTTTTTTTTTTAAAGAAATAGATTTTCTGGGAAATGTCATTAATGTTGACGGTATTTGCTCTAACCAGGGTAAAATAGAAGCGATCACGCACTACCCACAGCCGTGCGACGAGAAACGTGCACGAGCGTGAACGAGCTTCGTGCGTTCTTGGGCGTTTGCTATTATTATTCTCGTTTCTGCCAGCACTATTCTGACACAATTGGTCCCATGCTTGACCTTTTAAAGAAAGGAAATAAATGGCGGTGGACAAAGGAGCATGAGAAGGCATTTAAAGACACCAAAAAGATGTTCGTGAACAATGTAATCATATCCCACCCCGATTTCTCTAAACGCATGTTCCTCCAAACAGACATTAGCGATCGCGGTCTGGGTGCGGTATTAAGCCAGAAAGACGATACAGGCCAGAAAAGGGTTATCTCTTTAATTAGTCGCACACTTCGTGGACCAGAATTTTTAT
Organism: Ischnura elegans; assembly: GCF_921293095.1. NCBI lineage: Eukaryota > Metazoa > Arthropoda > Insecta > Odonata > Coenagrionidae > Ischnura > Ischnura elegans. The sequence continues at coordinate 38,857,025 of NC_060259.1, forward strand.
ATTCTACAACAGAAAAGGAGATGTTGGCCATTGTATGGGCGCTGGAAAAATTGCGTGCATTTCTTTTGGGGCGAGAATTCACAATCATCACAGATCATAAGTCCTTGATTTTCTTAAACAAGTGCTATCTAAGAAACAGTAGAATGAGAAGGTGGGCAATGGCTATTCAAGAATTTTCATTCCAGATCCAACACTGCGAGGGTAAACAAAATATTGTCCCTGATTGCCTGAGCAGGCACCCTTGTGGGGAGAGTGAGTTGATAGGTAGGGGGAATACGGATTTCATTATCGCGGAAATTAATCTAGGGATTACTGAAACACCGTGGCAAGGAGTGGAGGAATTGAGGAGGGCACAGCTAGACGATCCTAGGATCGGACCCGTAGCACAATTTTTAGAAGGAGCACTACCTCGGAATCACCCCCAGTATAAGAACATAACCAGGCGGGCAGAAAGGTTTAAATTCAATGAAGGGGTAATACTCATACGTGTAGGTAGGGAGGATAAATTTAGAGTATGGGTACCAAATTGTTTAATTGAAAAACTAGTTCAATATGTGCACACCTCTTACGCCCATTTTGGTAGCTTGAAAATTCAACTCATTGTCAAAGAAAGCTTTTTCTGGAAGAATATTGGCAGAAGTATACGCAATTCCATCCGCACCTGCGATACCTGTCAAAAGACGAAACACCAAAACCGTGTCCCTGCAAAATATCATTCCAACGCAACCGCGGGAAGTTTGTGCACTTGATTTATTCGGTCCCCAACCAAAATCGCGAGGAGGAAATAAATTCATATTGGTTGCCGTAGATGTTTTTTCAAAGTATGTCCAGATTTACCCTATCAATAAGCCCACTAGTAAAAATTGTTTATCTCTCTTCTTGAATAAATATGTGGAAAAATGCGGTAAACCTCATAAAGTTCTCACTGACCACGGCACACAATTTACCAGTGAAAAGTGGCGTAAGACTCTCCTCGATGTCGGGAAAAATGCATTTACTCATATATACGCCATCCCCAATCTAATCCTAGCGAAAGGATTATGCGCGAACTATCGCGTCTTTTCAGAGTGTATTGTTCGCAGCGACACACTAATTGGCCCGAACTCATCCCGAAAATAAATTGTTGGTTAAATGAGATTCCTCATGAATCTATTGGTATGACGCCGCATGAGGCTCATTTCGGGGTCAAACCTCCTACCCGATGTAACTTATTCGGTATTAGAGAGGAGGAAGACAGGGTGAGAAGAGAGAACATCCCACAGATTGTATTGACAAATCTCAGACGACATGGTAGAAAACGTATTCGGGCTCTAAAGGGATTAAGGTATGATTTCAAACAAGGGGATAAGGTGTTGCTAAGAACCCCAAGAGTCTCAGACGCAAAAGAAGGGTTATTTCAAAAATTCTTTCCTATTTTCACTGGACCATTTATTGTAAAAAGAATACCAGTCCCAAACACCTGTGAATTGATGAATGCAGAGGGCGACATAATTGGAATCTATAACTTTCAGAACCTCATCCCTTATCATTCCTCATAAATTTTCACCATATTATTTTTTCCTTCCCTCCTATCCATACCCTTCATTTTTAATTTTGTTCCTATTTTGGGACTGTTCGCGAGTCGCGATGGTTTTTTTTTTCTTCTTCCTTATTGTGCGTAAATACTTTCCGTATATCCTCTTCTGAAGAGGGGGGCACATGTAACCGTTGCCGTTTGGCTCGGTTCATGGATTATTAAAGAGGCGTTTACGAGGTAGGGAAGGCTTGCGTAAATTGTGAAAGGTTGTGTAAATATTGTAAAGGGTTATATAATTTCGTGTAAATGCTTATGTTATTTTGTGTGAATGTGTGCGTGTGAATGAGAAGTGAAGTGTGAATGACTAAGTTTTGTATTTTTCCATCCCCCACCCCTCCCACGATTCTTCCGTCGACGAATTGTGGAAAGTTCCGTTGTCTACGTGATTCGTAGCATGTTTCCCCCCACCCCACTGTGAAGCCGGAACACCTGCATACGGAGGTGATCTAACCCTCCAACCTCGCCCTCCACAGAAACCCCCTCCCCTACGGAAGAATAGCTAGAAAAACCCGCTGTCCTGGGTTTTTCCGCTCGCTCATCCCCCTCTCAGAAAGTGGCTATATAAGCAGAGTGCGGGCGACATCCAGGCGACTATTTTGCTTGAGAGGTCGTCCGGAGGCTCTGTTGCACGACCAATCCATCCTGTGAGGAGAGAGAGGCAGCCCAGCGTGGACGAAGACGCGATATTTGGAAACGGCGGTGACTTGGAAAGAGGAGATGAGACGGTAGCTTTCTAGCACGCGCGGCAGAAGACGTCAATCCACGGCGCCAACGAAGGAGTTCTCTCATCCCACAGCGATACTAGTCGCAATATCGAGCTAGCCGAGGAAATCTTCTCCACCAGCAACTCAGCGAGAGCGATAAGTACTCTAGCCACCTATAATCCCCAAATTTCAGCAGAATCAGAAGAGCCCCAGTCCCCATTCCCCCCTCTCTTCCATTCAAGAGAAGAAGAATAGTGATATATTCCCGGGCATTTTTTTATATATTTTTTAAGTCCCTCCGTGTCCCTGTGTGTGTGTGTGTGTGTGTGTGTGTGTGAATGGTTAATTGTAGTTATTAGGACAATAAGTGATAATTTGGAATTGGCGTTTGTCATTTTTCAAGCATTTTTGTAATATTTCACGCCAACAATTGTAAGCAGCGTTTATTTTCTTTTTTGTCATTCATTAATTGTTGTTACAGGGTATTTAACTGGCCAGTAGCAATAGTTTAATTTTTGTTATGCAGAGAGTCATTTATTTATGTATTTTGTAGAACATTTCCCAATTGAAGTGCACATTAAACGTGTTGTTGGAATTGTAAACTGTTACGTAAGCCTTCATTATTTCGTACGCGCCACCCTCCATTCAGCAAGTGAACCCACCCCAACTTACTTTTCCATTTCCTTTTACCCCCACCTCCCTTTGCCCTCGAACCACGACCCGCTCACCTTGAGCGATCCATCCAAACTATCCTCCCCCATCCCCGCTGAAAGTGAAACCCGGACGGACGGAGCGGGTTACAATACATATTGCCCAAAATTAACCAACGCTACTGTACTATGCGAACATTGTGCAGTTGCTTCACTTGCAGATAGAATTGTTTAGAGAAACATTCGTTTTGAAATTCGTCCTACTCGACCTATTAGCCAGATCTGGATAATTAAAAATTGAATATTGGAGAAAATCATCATGGATGTTCTGTATTTGAGATCGAGAAAATGTGCGGCCCTTCGGTGCACTTCTGTATCCAGTGATCATAAGTTCTTCATAAGAAGATTAAGATACTTCCTTTTTTCGAAGGCATCGCTTAATAGTTCTGAATTTAATTGTTGATAAATATTGTGTTTAAGGGTAATTTGTGTTTAAAGGTATTTCGGTGTCTAAAGAGTTATTTTTGTTATCTTGTTTGCGATTCATTAAAAGTTATCTATGTTCAAAGGAACTAGGACTGGCATCTTATTATTTAAGGGGGTAGTTTTGTCACCTTATTCGGCGATTCCTCTGCCACCCATAAAATTAACTGTTTTTGTGCAAATCAAACGGTGCTGGTCGCTAGAAATCCGAGTTTCCTACCCCTGGATCGGAGGAGGGGAGTGGTGGACGAAGGCAGTGACTCCTCCGACTCAGGGAAAAATAATTACGTGTGTGTCGTCTTTCTTGCTAACCTCACTCGTCCTAACGTCTTTGGAGAAAAGGGAGGCGGGGGCAAAATCGTACCCCGGAGTCGGGACCGGCACAATATACATGAGTATTTTTTTGTTCTACCCAGTCATATTTATTCGTATTCTGTGAAATCGATGTACAATGTAAATCTACTTATTCTTATGATATGTCTATCTCTATTATATTCATAACCATATATGTTCCTAAGGGACAAAATTGTCCCAGAATAATAAATTTCATTTTCTATTCTTTTCTACCATCGACAACACTGTATGGGCAACTCTGCTCCCCCGTGCGTAAGTGTCCTGATCTCAACAAAGTAGATGCTGCTTGCCCCTCTGTTGTGTATGTGAATGAAAAATTGAGCATTGATAAGTCAAGAAAACCATCCTGTTCCACTAAAATGCTCTACCCTGACCCACCTGAATGTATGGGTAATATCTCATCTCCACGCATTGTGGAGGATGAACTCCCAAGTGCAGAGGATATAATTTCTCTTTATGGCAGTGTAAACACTGGCAGGAATCAGAGTGTTTTGAGGAAGAATCAGCAATCGATGCTTGCCCAAATTCACTGCACGAGGAAAGAGAAGCTTTCTCCTCGCAAGAAAATACTTCTCTCCTCTTATGAGAAGAATTTGCGTGCCTTGCGTTGCCCCCGCAAGAAATATAAGGCTGCAAAAATGACCATTCATGATTTAACAGATGCCACCATTGATCCTGCCAAGGCTGTTGAGGTCCTCTGTAGCTCTATGTCCTTTGCTACTGCCCAATTTGTTGCCTCACAAATTCGGTGTGGGAAACGGAGCCCCTAAGGACGGAGATGAACAGAAGCTTTTGGCTTTGGCTATGTATAAAAGGTCTCCAAAGTCTCAAACTGTCTTAATGAGTGTCCATGCCTTGCCCAGCAAAAGAACTGATAAAGATAGTGAACAATAATCCTTTTGATGTGGGTGTTGACGATTGTTTTTTCACATCGCTCACACACAGTGCCAATGGAATGGATGAACGAGACCGCGTCTGTTGTTAGCTGAGATGGCCCTTCGTCTGCATCTGCAGTATAGTGTGAAGATGGACAGAGTCATGGGTTTTCAGGACTTGGGAAAAATAGGCCGTTCAGAAAAGGTGGCAATCCTCCTTGACGGCCGACACCATGGGACATCCAGGGGTAGGTGACCGGACCGAGTGACCGAAAGAGATAGGAACCCAGCGGAGGAGGGGAGCCAGGGGCCTTCCCAACAACCCCTTTGGAGTGAAGATATTAAGGCCAATTAGTTGCATATTCGTCATACTTCCTCACTGACTCCATCCTCGGTTTTTCAAAGCACCTGTGAGTATATACCCTTCCCTTCCTTTCTTGCCCTTCCTCCGCCTTCCTGTCTTACCACCGCCATCCTGCCTTTCCTATTTAAGATGTTGCACACCTTGATATATTGTACCTGATGATGCTGGAAGCGAAACCGGTAGTACCAATAAATTTAAAATTGTGGAAATTACTCCTGCTTCTCCGCTAGCCATTGTATTTATGGTTCAAGGACTCCGCCGCAAGTGGAGGCAGCCAGTGGATTACTATTTGAGTCGTGGGGGTGTCGGCTCAAAGTATTTGGTTGAAATCCTTATATAAGTCCTTGGTGCATGTCACAGAAGTGGACTGCAGGTTGTGGTCACAATATGTGACATGGGAACCAGAAGTGCCCATGCCCTGAGACTTTTGGGTTCAACAACCAATCAGCCCTACTTTCTTCACAAGGGAAGGTTAATTCACACCATGTTCCACCCTCCACATCTCATGAAGTGCTTTCGGAATATGCTGTTCCGTCATGATGTTAATGTTGGGGTGAAATTGGGGGAGACGGTTGTGGATGGGAAGGCCACCTGGAACCACATCATTAAAGCATATGAAATTGATGGAATGCAGCAGCACTACAGGCATCTCCGGAAATGATCTCTGATCAACACCCACCGGCTATCTCAGCATGAGTGTCACTTGCTGCCCAGGTTCTCAGTCATTCCATTGCTGCAACCATTTGTGGCTTTGTTGCTTGTGGTGATTATTAATTTTTATCTATCAATTTTACACGATCATTTCAGTGTATCTGCCATTCTCATCCTCTTATAGAAGATTTTCCTTAATTACCGAAATAGTATGAGAATCACGGAAAAAAATTGCATGTACATATTATCTCAGCAGCTATTACAGTGTAATGCATGGCTAATCACTCGTGCCAATATGACCGAAAGAGACATCATAACTTCTTTTGATAATCATTTCAAAGGAATCCTTTCATCGTCAGGAATGTCTTCGCCATTCCATGGGAGTAAATTTATCCTATTTTAGTTTGAACATCATGGAAATGGCTGACAGAGCAGTTATTCTCATGTTCTCCATAAGAATAACATAGCACTATGAAAGGATTCAACAGAGCATTAGAAACAAGTTAATCACATCAAATTTTATAGGGGAGTGTGATTTGTCAAACCTTCTCGTCTAATTTCTCTCAGCATGACATGCAACATTTTAATTTTTGTTTATTATCATTAGTCTTAGTTTATACTTGATATTGCCATATTACAAACGTTTCTCAAATTTATGAATATTAATCTTGCAGTAAGCAATATGTAATTTAATTCAGTGTAACGCCCTTAGGTATTTTCATACTTAGTAATATTGTACTTAATTGATACATATTTTTGATTTTTTATAGGTAATTTACCAACTGCTACAATACCTACAGCGCACTATGCTGGATACGTTAACACGCTGTGTGACGGCTTTAATGGCAGGTTGGCTTAACATGCAGATGCTGATGGTCTGAAATATCAGGTACGAAGAGAACGTGAAACACCACCTCAACTTCTGGAAAGACTCCATTTCCGAGATTGAAAAATGGAAATTTGTCACAAGGAGAGTGGAAGTGGAGGTTCCTCGGGTGTCAGTATTCCATCTCAGGGAGGATGGCTAAGAACGATAAAGGCAGTGTTGAACCTCTGGGAAAGTCGAAAAGATTTAAGGTTTTCCTCCTTAGAGACTAGGTCTCTAAACCAGGATCCAATAGAGCACCTATTTGAATGCATACGAAATCAGTGTGGGTGCAACACTAACCCACCCAGTTCCAGAGTGCCCTGTAAGCATGCATTATTAATGGCATGGATTTCAAAGACATTGTCGGTTCTAATTGTGAGGGGGATAGAGATCCTTCACAATCGCTGTCAAACGTGAGAGTTTCTCACTGCACCCGCCCCCAGTGAAGATTCATCTCAGGATGCCCATCAGCAACTGGGAGAGGAGTTCAATTCCAAAAAGGAATTAGACTCGGACAGTGAGACTTTCTCACTTGCGTATGTCGCAAGTTTTATTGCTCGAGGGATCTTCCAAGGGAGTACTTGTGACAGATGGCATTATCGCACCCGTTCGCGCTGAAATGCTTCATGCTGCTATTACCTTCAAAGAGTACAGTGATCAAAAAATGGTCCTCACTTATCCTTCAAAAGACCTCATCAACACTGTCGGAAGTGGCATCACAGTGTTAGATGAGTTTATGGCAACAAATGCTCATACAGAAGGGATAAGAACACAGTTGATCTCTTTGATAAAAAAGAAATTTAACCAGAAGTGGTTAGAGGATGCCTGCCCTGAGCATCATACGGAAATGACCTCTCCAACGTCGGTGCAGAAAAACCCTTAGACCCGGCAGGAAACCTGAGAACTCTTCCTCCAGTCTATTCGCCGGGAAAACCTTAGATCCTTCATTATTCACCTCTACGGCGAGGAAACCACCGCGGCGTTCGCCGCCTTGAACAACTTCGAAAGGAAAGAGTCAAGCTTCTCATCTCCCTTGTCTTCTCTTGAGATGCAGGGACGAGAACAACATACCTGTATTCGCAAACCTTCGACCACCAGTGAACTCAGAGGCAGCAAAACGCATCGCGAAGATAGCTAGCCTTGCGCTAGTACGAGAGCGCATACACAATCACAGAAGCGCCTTGGATAGCAATGCGAAGCGCCTTCTTGACCTCCATCTTCATATAAGACAGGATCTCAGGCGTTATTTTGTGGAATTGCTTCATTATTGAATAAAATAAAACAAAGTTAGTTTATTTTACTCCATCTTCAGCTGGCGGCCCGACTCTCATCTCGGGACAGGTGATTTGTGTATAAAGCCACATCAGCGCAAAGAGAGACTTTGCTTCGAAGAGATACGGATAAATTGAAGCAGAAATACGCCAGATTGACCAAGGAACGGAGGGTCCCTCCACTCATTGAGTGAAAACGTGTCTTCATCAACCTCAATGAGGAGGAACTGGACGACGCTCTCACATCAGTTCTGTCACGAGGGCTTAACTTAGCACCAACTCCTGGAATAATCCCGTATTTGGACATTGTAGGGAGCGCCATTAGAAAGCTCCCTCAGCATTAAGCGTGAGAGATAAGGAGTGAAATAACGACGGTCCAGAAAAGGTCCGTTCTTCCTCGTCCTAATATCACCAGAGATGAAAAACAGGATGTCTCTAAGTAAGAACCCCAATTTCTTAGTTCTACCAGCTGACAAAGGGAATGCTACACTGCTGATGAAGATGGAGGAGTACCAAGAGAAAATTCAACACCTCCTAGAGGACCCAACCTATCGGATCATCGAACAACGTAGACCCCAATATCAAGTTCACCATGCAGACCGAAAAGGACAACCGGCTGCCCTTCCTAGACATCCTGATTGAACGAAGGGCCGACGGCAGCCTGGGACACAGCGTGTATCGAAAACCCACGCACACGGACCTCTACCTCAATGGAAGGAGCCACCACCACCCTGCGTAGAAGAATGGAGTTTTGAGAACTCTCATCCACCGGGCCAAAGCTGTCCCTGACACCGAAAACCTGAAGTCGGAAATCGAGTACCTGAGGACTACCTTCCACTCAAATGAATTTACAGAGGGAGATATTAAAATGGCCCTAATTAGGTCCTTAAAAAAGGAGAAGCCGAAAAACCTAACGTGAAACCAACTGCGAGAGCCTGTCTGCCATATGCCTTTACAATATACAACAAAATTGCCAGGATATTAAGGAGGCATAAGGTGGAGAAGATCCACAAACCACCAGGAAAACTCAAGGCCCTTCTCGGAACCACCAAGGACAAATTGGGATTGAAGACATCGGGAGTCTATCGCATTCCGTGTGAATGCGGCCAAGTGTACATTGGGAAGACCGGACGCACCATTGAAAAACGGCTAAAGGAACACGAGAGATGCATCAGACTGTACTACCCCAATAAGTCTGCGGTGGCCGAGCATAGTTTAGAAAATGGACACCGGATAAAATTTCAAGACACGGAAATAATATGCCATGCCAACAATTACTGGGACCGTGTCGTAAAGGAAGCAGTGGAAATCAGACTTCAGAAGAGAAAAATGGACAGACGCCGGCTTCCATCTGAGCAATACGTGGAAACCAGCCCTGAAGAAACTGAAGGGGGAGAGGACACGCATTGACCCGACCGTCGACCAATCAGAGCCCACCTGAACCCAATATGAAGGTATATAAGACGGACACATCTTGGCTAATTCATTCACCCTGAAGACGATGGCAGACTTAGCCTTCGAAACGTCGGTGCAGAAAAACCCTTGGACCCGGCCGGAAACCCGATAACTCTTCCTCCAGTCTGTTCGCCGGGAAAACCTTAGATCCTTCATATATAACGCCGTTTGCATGATTTTTATTCCATGGTGATGTAAAAGGGAGAATATAAAAATTGCTACGGAAATAAAAAAGGCTGGAGAAAATAAACTTATAAAGCTAAGGAACAAATAGGTTGCAAGTTATCAGTGATTCTGATTTTATGCACTGGTGGTGTGGGGCAGCCACCTTGTGTTACGAGTACTATGGGGGAAAAAAGTACCCCAACAGAGTTTGTGCCGCCACCACCGCTTCGCAGGAGAATGGATTCCCTTTCTAACGGTATATAATCCTTGGAATGAGACGAGGGACATTCAAATACGGTCTTTATTCGGCCACCAAGGTCGTGACGGTGAATTTTCCTGCCTCGAACCGAGGCACAAACGTATTTCGTACTCCTCTCTAGAATGTTGGCGCACTCGAGTAGTAGTAGAGATGCGTTTTTTGGGGTGCGTCGACAGCAAGGTCATTTGCACCGCTCATAATTCCCTTACCTTAAGGAAACTTATTGGGTTCTATTAAGCGCTTTCAACAAAAAAGGGTATCCCATCGTATGAGGTCACAAGAGTTTAATTATTCCTGTGTTGACGATATATTGCATTACATTATTAATGTTATCCAGATCATTACCCAGAATGGTTCGTATATCTTGGTTTCCAACTAGTTCCCTGCGTTCAAGAGAGTATTTTGTACATTCCTCCAGAACGTGTCTCACAGTAAGGATGCAATCACAGCTATCACAGCGGGGAGGTTGTTTCTCTTCGGTGAAGAGGTATGGATGTGTGAGCGCGGTATGACCAATTATAAGCCTAGTGAGGGCGACCTCTTCCCTGCGACTATTCCTGGCTGAGGTGGACCAAGCGGTCGTCTCTACTTTGATGTTTCTTAGTTTATTGCCAGCGATATTATTCCACACCTCTTGCCATTGCTCCATGCATATTCTCTTCAGTGCGGCTCTTTGATCGTCCGAGGAGATCCTATCGAAATCGATGTTGGTTTTACTAAGTGCCTTCTTCGCTGCTGCATCCGCTATCTCATTGCCTCGAATTCCGACATGCCCCGGGATCCACATGAAAGAAATTGTAATGCCCTTCCTGCTCAAAGAGTAAAGGGTATCTTGTATGGACTGCACCAAGGGATGAGAGGGGTAGTAATCTGAAATGGCACGGAGTGCACTTAAGGAGTCTGAGCAGATTAGATAGGACTTGAGTAAAGATATCTTTTCCAGAGCATATTTTATGGCAAGAAGTTCTGCGTTGTATATACTGCAGAGCGGGTTGAGTTTAGCTTGGATCGTGCCGCCATAACAAGGAATGACGGCGCAGGCACAAGCTGATTCGGATTTTGAGCCGTCAGTATAAATGGGTATAAGCCGCGGTTTGCGGTCGAGAACTTGTTTAAAAAGGAGCTTGTACTCCAAATCCAAAGTGGAGGACTTAGCTCCCCGCGCTAAAGAAAAAATAAAATCTGGTCGCGGAATGACCCACGGCGGGTTAGCTGAGCATCCTTGGAGGATGATCTCGGGTAGCCGAAATTCAGCTTCATTCATAAAATTACGAAATCTCACGCCTAAAGGCTTCGTAGATCTTGTCCTACGGTTAAAAACATCCATAAATCTAGGTTTAAAATTGCATTAAAAGGAGGGTGATCTTTTAATGATAAAATTTTGGCAGCATAATTGCACATTAAAATATTTCTCCGGATGGATAACGGTGGTTCTCCACAGTCAGCGTAAATACTAGTAATCGGGCTGGTCCTGAACGCACCAGTGGCCAACCGGAGGCCAGCATTGTGTACTGTCGTCAAAGGTCATAAATAGGACTCTCGGGTTGAAGAGTAGGCAACCGGTCCATATTCTAGTTTAGACCTCACCAAAGATCTATACAACATGAGCATCGTGGTTCGGTCAGCACCCCATGTCGTACTTGCTAAAACTCTCATTACGCTCAAATTTTTAAAACATTTGTCCCGGACAATAGAAATGTGGTCGCGCCAATTCAACCGAAAGTCAAATGTCAGCCGTAAAAAACGAGTCGTCTGCACAAAAGGTAGCTTCTTTCTGCCGAGGAACAGGGATGGTATTGGGAATATTCCACGTATTCGGTAAAAGTGCATGCATTTTGTCTTCTCAGTCGAGAATCGAAGACCATTGCAGTTGGAGCACTTCTCGATCCGATTGAGGGTCATCTGAATTTGCCTCGTAGCGGAATGGAGCGTGGATGCCCGGCAAAAAACTGCCAAGTCATTCATCAACGAATAAGGATCCAATTACCGGAGGTATTATGCATTCCTCAACGCTGTTAATTGCGATAGCAAACAGCGTGACGCTTAAAATACAACCTTGAGGAACCCCATTTTCTTGGGTGCGGGAGCTTGACAGGATGTTGTGGACCCTAACTCTAAAGACCCGTTCTTCTAGGATATTCCTGATAAAAGTTTGCCCCTAAAACCCCATTCATGCAGAGTTTTTAGAACTTTGTGTCGCCATAATCGGTCATAAGCATTTTCCATATCGAAAATACTGCTATGACATGCTGTCGGAGCAAAAAGACTTCGTGTATGAAGTTGGCGATTCTGACGAGATGATCCGTTGTCGATCGGTTGCGGCGAAAACCACATTTGGTTTTTGGAGAGGTCTCGGCTTTCCAGATACCAAACCAGGCGTCGGTTAACCATTCTCTCCATTATTTTACAGAGGCTACTTGTTAGTGATATGGAGCGGTAGCTCCCAGGATCGCTGCTATCCTTACCCTGTTTAAGGACAGGGATGAGGACAGATTCCCGCCATGCATCCGGGAAAGATCCATCATACCAGATCTGGTTGAATGTTGAGAATATATCAGCAAAAGCCTTAACGGGGATATTCCGTATGAAGGCATAGTGGATGTTATCGCCACCTGGAGCTGTATTCTTTGAGCATGCGATTGCAGCTTCGAGTTCCCATAGACTAAAGGGCTCATTGTATGGAAAGTCTGCTTTATTGTCAAAATTCATAGGGGCTGCCTCAGCTATCCGTCTCATTGATATGAATGCCTGGTCATAATTTTTGGAAGAGCTTACTTCAGCGAAGTGCTCCACAAATGCTTCTGCGAATTCCTGTCTGGAAGTTGCAATTTTGGGTCCCGCTTTTAGGCCAGCGATAGCAGTGGACGTTCGGTTTCCTGTGATTTTATTCGCCTTTTCCCATACATTCGATATACGAGTCCGACAGTTTATTTGGGTCGCATAGGAAATCCACGAAGCCTTTTTGGCTTCCTTGATTATCCGCGTAGCTTTGGCCCGGAGTCGACGGAAAGCTGCCAGGTTCTTTGTAGTTGGGTATTTTTGAAAGTTCTTAAGCGCTCTTTTCCTTGCGGCAATAGCTTCTGCGCACTCGTTGTTCCACCATGGGACGGGTGGACGCCTTGCAGCTATCGATGTCCTAGGGACGCTAGCTTCGGCAGCATCCAATAAAGCTTTCGTAAGGGTTAAAACATTTTCAGCTCCATTTCGGTCGTCAGTAAATGTAAAATTGAAAAGATTTCTAAAAAGCGGCCAGTCCCCATTTTTAATTGTCCAAGTACGGGGTCCGTTTAAATCTCAAATTCGTCCACTCAGTTTCGAAATAAAAATCGGGAAATGGTCGCTTCCGCAGAGGTCGTTATGTACTGACAGCTGTAATCTAGCTCCTAAACTACAACTATAAAAACACAAGTCAATAACCGAGAAATCTCCATTATGACTATTGGAACGAGTGTGTTCGCCGTTGTTGAGTAAAATAAAATTAAAATCATTAATAAAATTAGCTATTAGCTTTCCTCTACTATTAGCTTGTGCTCTGTTGCTTCCCTAAAGGGAGTCATGAACATTAAAATCCCCCAACAGCACGTGTGGTTTTGGAAGCTGAGCGACTAGCGACTCAAGGGCATTCTTGTTTACAGGTGCCCACTGGGGCAAGTAAACGTTACAAAAGGTAACTAACTCTGGGGTGGCTACAGAGACTGCAATTGCCTGTAGGGGGGTTCTTAACGTGATCTGGGAAGAGTAAATGCTCTCCCGGACAGCTATTGCAACCCCTCCCTGGGCTCTATTGCCACTAACATCATCAGCCCGGTAAACGCAATAGCCCTGTAATGATGGGTTTCCTGCAGACATATGCACGATGGGTAAGATACCTTAATTAGAGCATACAGTTCCTCCTTGTGTCGGTAAATACCGTTACAGTTCCACTGTCAGGTTTTAAACGTAAAATTCATGAATAATAAAAATAGATAAAGATATTAAAAACGCTTAATGCGGTCGACTACGATCGTCGTAGTCTCGTCTTCCCCTTTCCTGGAGGATTTGTCGAGCATTTGAATTGCTTAGCTACCTCGGAGGGATCGGCGTCCATCATATCGTCTGATACTGCGTCCTCCTCGAGGTCCGATTTTTTAAAATGAGTTTTGCTTAAGTGTTTTGGCCTTGTTTGATGAAGGCGAGTTTTCGCCCGAAGAGTCACTCTCCGCAGTAGCCTTAGCTTTATCCTTCGTGATGCTGATACTTGGTAAGTTCTTAGGCTTGGCGGGCAGGAACACGCCTTTGCATGGCGCGCATACAGAAGGCGTGTGTGTCTGCACGGCAGCGTCCACATATCTTTTGGCCGTCACCTGGCTATAGGATTTTCCAGAGAAAACAGGGTGCAGAGCTCTGAATTCTTTCTTGGCCTCTCCGTAGGTTATTTTCTTTGAGGTTTTATTTCTTGTATTTTCTTTTCTTCTACAAATATTGGGCAGGATGCTCACCACGCTGGATGTTCTCTATGGCAGTTCACACATTTTTCCTTTTCACTACAGTCTCCTTCGTGCTTCTTCAGAGAGCATCTACCACAGAGTTCCTCTCCCTTACAGTTGCCTGATGAGTGTCCATACCTTTGACAACGGAAGCATCGGATAGGCATAGGAATATACGGTCGAACTTGGATAGCGCTGTAGCATACATAGATGGACGAGGGAAGCTTCGGAAGGGCGAAGGTTAGGACAAAGCTGTTCGTGTCCTTTAGAGTACCGCTTCGCCTCGTTTTCAAGCGGCGAACCGATATTACCTTTTGGTCTTTCAGGCCTTCTTTGATTTCCTCCTCGGTGCAGTCTGAAAGATCCAAAGATGTTACGACGCCGTCACAAGTGTTTAGTGATCGGTGGGGATCAACTTTCACTGGGACTTGGAAGAACTCTTTCAGCTCAAGCAGTCTCTTAGCTTGTCTTGAATTGTTGACCTGTATGAGGAGAGAAACTGACCGCAGCTCTTCGCCGTTTTCACATCGCCTACCAACCCCTGGATAACTTTCGCGATTACGAACGGAGACACTTTTTTCAAAGCTCCTTCATCTATGCTGCTCATTACTACGCAAGAAGGGTAATCATTCTGTAGTACATTTTCCGTACATAGCCGTTTACTGGGATTAGCCTCCCTAGAGGCAATGGGTGTTGGGTTTTGGGTATCCATAGACATTGATTATATTCATCTCCGGAGCCTCACCCACCATGGAGTCCGACAAGGAGACGATGCACCGCGGGCCGGTGCAGAGCACCAGGTTCCCCCGAAGATATAGACGTGCCCATCCGAGAATGCTCTTGGCAGTGTCCCTTTGGATCACACTCACCCTTCCTGGCGTACGCTCGAAAGGAGCCGCCAAGCTCCCCAGCCGCCAGGAGCCGATTGACCGGGAATGGGTTAGTTCCCGGCCGTCCGTCTAGGAGAGTCAGGGGCCAAAGTGGAGTTTTGGGGATTCTCCCCTCCCACAGAGGAGGTCCCCTCAGCCACCAGGATCCCCGTTCCCTGCGACACGGGTCGCCACGCACGGCAAGCACGTGGGTGGGCTAAGGCAAGATGGTATCGCCTTACACGGACAGTCGGGCCCACAAGACTGTCCGGACGCTACCCTAGTCGTACCGGGGGTTTTTTAACGAGGTTGTCTCCTCGGTGGGCTCGGATCCGTGGGGGTGCGGCTCCCCAAAGGAAGAGATCACCCTCTTCCCCCCGTGCGGGGGGCGCACTCGATATCCTTAGGAATTGTGCCTTCCTTTTACCCGCTATCTCCCTCTAACCCTCCTCCTAGCACCTTCTTTGCACCTACTCTGGCACTCGTAATCAAATTCACTTAAGCCCATCTCCACTTCCCCATTTTCTCGTCTCTGAAATTTTACGGGATAAATATTCGCTAGACGTAATCTGCAAGGCAGCATTCCCACGGGATTTTTTCGTGGGATTGTCTGGGTTTTCTTCAATGTGTAGTCACTCGACCTCCGAGTTATTCAATGATTTGGACTTCTATATTACCTACGAGGCATTGCCTGGTGAAAACCGGCTTAGGACTGATTACGAGTCGTGAAAGGTTACGAGCCGTCGCGCTACTCCAGTGATCAGCACGCCTTGCCGGCGTGCTGATCACTGGAGTAGTGCGTTCTCACGTGAAGGCGATTCGCCTGAGTAACGAATACTCCTAGGTCGTCTCGCTCATTAGTACCCAAGTGCGAGGGATATTTGCCTCATTGCACTCTTGGGGAAAGTGAGCGGGTCCACTCATTAGGGACTAGGTGGTAGGATAGGGGGGATCTGGGTTCGACCGTCTGTGCCCTGCCGCTTCGGCGGTAGGATCGGCCGGGGCTCCCGCGAGGATACTCCATTGTCTTTTTCCCCCTTCCTCAAAAATGCCTCTGCAAAGGTCTCCAGTCAATAACTCGGTCGGAAGTCGATCTTATCTCACGCGTGACCCGCGAATCTGCAGGACACAAGAGACGAGGGTACCTATCACTGAAAACATTAAAACTGTTTTCTTTCCTGAGGCGACAACTTCAAAGAGAGCGGAAAAACGGCAAGTCGAAGAGACCCAGATAGAGGACGAGCCACTAATGGACCATACTGACGACCCCGTAAGGACGGAAATTACTCAAGACGACCACTCTGTAGAACAGCCTACCTCTCAACACGAAGGTCTATTCGTCACTGTGAAAGCCGCAACAAATAGACGTAAAAGAATTCACAAAGAGAACGCGGAGCCAACTGAAATTGCAATTAGCAATAAATTTAATCCACTGACAAGAGTCCCCTATCAACATAACAAGGACAATACTCCGCAAGGTGGCGCTTCAGATAATACGAAACAGAAAAAACCGCCGGCAATTGTTTTGGACGGCGAACGTAACATGACGAGCCCAATAAGAAAGATAGAATCGATGGTGAACGATAAAAACTTCTTTATCAAGAAGCTAAGTGACGGGTCTTAACTTCAAATGAAGACAAAAGACGACTACAATAGAGTCAAAACCTTTTTAGAAGAGAGTGATGCGCAACATCATGCGTGGTCTGATAGAAACGAGAGGATAGTGAGATACGTCATCTACGGACTCGATAGTAATATGGATTGTGATTACATACAAGAAGATTTTATCACACAAGGCATCCCGTGCGTGGGGGCACGAATTTTAGGTAAAACAAAAACTGACGCGTACGTAATCTGTCCAGAAACAATCAGGTTTCGATCTGAAGAAGCTTGAGGATATTAAGTAGGTATGTCTGCAAACACCCAATCACTATCAATCCGTACAAATACAAGGATCCACAACGATGTTACAGATGTAACAGGTACGGACATGGCTCAAGAAATTGCATGGCGGCTCCCCGATGCTATTTCTGTGCTCAAGGTCACGAAGGGAAAGACTGTTCAAGGACAAACCCGCTGAAATGTGTTAACTGAGGAGGAAATCACGCAGCGGGATCGAAAGAATGTGTTGAGTACAAAAAAGCATCGAAGCGGAACAAATCCTCTCGAGACGATTAGCGCGAAGAACGCCAGGGAAACCTTGTTCCGGCTCCAAAGCCCATAATTAACGTCTGGGAAAATAGACGTCAGGCAAGCGAAATTACTCAAGCAGAAAAAATAACTCAAGACACGTACGTACGAAGACAGGATAATGTCTCTGGGCCATCAAATGATCCAGAGCAGAGCCAAGGCAGCAATGTCCATAACGGAATTGGGTCACAAGTGAGACAATGTAACGAGGCAGGACAAAATCAAGTTACAACTGACCTAATGCAAACGGTGACAAGGCTGACAGATGATGCAGCAGCAAATGGTGATGATGCAGGAGTTCATGAATAAGATAATGCAAATCCTTAACTCTAAGACCCATTATGGTTAACACGCCCATAAGAAACAAAACACTAGTCATCGCCCTTTGGAACGCAAACGGCGAATTGAAAAATAAACTGTCAGAATTGAAAATGTTTTTAAACAGAAACCATGTAAATATTTGTTTTATATCAGAGATAATGTTCAGAGATGATGCAGATATTAGCATAGACGGCTACGTCACATACAGACGTGACAATAACAACACCCTGAGAAGCAAAGTTTCTGGTGGGGCGGCTATTTTAGTATCCGAAGGGTTAAAATCCAGTGTTTTACCCTATGACGATCTCCTATCGCTAGAGGCTATAGGATTGATCATTGAGACAAGAATGGGTCACATTAAGATGAACTCCTGCTATCTAAGCCCGACGAAAAAGTTAGTCATAGACTACTACTCAAAGTACATCGAAGTTGCTATACTTATGTGACAAGTCAGTCTATAATCAATCATTGTAAATGCATTTTTTCAAGATTTGGTATACCAGCTATTTTGGTCTCAGAAAACGGTACGCAACTTTCTTCTACAGATATCAAGAAATTTTCTTCTCTGTATGAATTTGAACATGTTAGTGTTAGTTCTAAATGGTCTCAAACAAATGGACAGACGGAAAGTGGTGTGAAGAATGTTAAACATATTTTTTTTTTAATCTGCTGAATCAGGTGGTGACTTGCATATGGGTTTGCTGGAGTATACAAACACTCCAAAGCCATACATGCCGTTCCCAGTACAAATGTTATTTTCACGGCATTCGCGTTCAAGAATACCAACCCATAATGCTGACTTAAAACCTTGTTTGACCAGCAAAAAATAACTTACCCTTGGGAAAGAATTTATGTATATTTTGTGGTTCCTTTGCCACGTAGCAAGAATGGTAATGAGTATGCTTTCACAATAATTGATGGTTTCTCAAAATTCACTTTCATTGAACCGATTAGGAGTGCAAGTGCCTCCTTGGTTGTTAACCTTTCGTCAAGGAAGATATTTCCCAAATTTGGATATCCAAAATTTTTTGTGGCAGACAATGGTTCTGCTTTTAAATCAAAGTTATTTCGTGATACTATGTTTCAGCTTTGTTTTTCTCATGCTTGCACTTCGCCATATTATCCAAAGGTTAACAAAGCAGAGGTTCCACAGAAATTTGAAATGTGCCCTCTCGTCTCTTTGTCAAAATTCTCACAATAAATGGGAGAAATTTCTTCCTGATCTTTTTTGCTTTCGCCTCAGCTGTTCATTCTAATATTGGACACACTCCGGCTACGGTGTTCTTGGGTCGTGAAATGCCACACCCATTGAATAATGTCTGGGAAATTCCTCGTGAAATATTTTATGATGGTATTGATGTAAGAAGAAATGTCTTCCTTTTGGTCTGAGGTACTAAGTTATATGAAAAATGCACACCAGAGACAATCAGTAAGGTTCAATAACATTCACAGTGACGTTCAATTCAAGGTGGGAGATCAGGTTCTTCTCAAAACCCACCAAATTAAAAGGTAAAACTGCCAAGTTATATCAAAAATGGGAAGGCCCATTCTCAATTGTTAAATGCGTACTCCTGTCGCGGTAGCTTTGAAGGTGTCGCCAAAAAGGAGAAAATTGCACGTGTTTTACATTTGAAGGCCTACCGTAATTAATTCATTGTACTTGGCTAAAACTATCCGAGGTTATGACTAGTGATTTCAATTCGTATTACTGGCAACTTGCCTTGTTATTAAAAAAACATACGTTAAGGGTTTATTTATAAATTACTGAAAGTATTTACAATATCTCAAATAATATATGATAATAAGTGAATAATATACCGATTTAAGTATTCTCTACACCGCATTGGTGTGTAATTGGTATTGTGTTGCCCATCTATGTGTCATCAAATACGCCAGATGCTATAAATGTCACTTGCCAGTCACTTTTGACTGATTTTATTTTTTTGCAAAATTACGAGAGCATTCATTCTGTGAGTGGGAAAATTCACTGATTTTCCAAATGGTGAATTTCGTTATTTGCTATTTATGGGTCATGTCATTAACCCAAGTTTATTCATGGTCAATTCTGCAGCTACACTCAACAAACCCAAGTTATTGGGGGCCCGATTTTGAAGTGAAGGGCACAACCCAACGTTGGTGTCAACTTAAGGTTGGTTACCACCCAAGTGTGGTTTCGAACCCGAGTCAGATGTTATCTCGGGAAGTTGATATTTTGTACATGGCTGATGGCCTGAACATCTGTAATGCCCAGAAGGGGACCTGTTGCCACTGATGGAATTGAGATTCCTGGCACTGATGGCTTATGTCAAGCCTCAATTTTGGCGTCGGGGGATTGCGTTCCCATTGCCCGGTTGGCTTGCCTTCCGCAGTTAGCACCCAGCATTGTTCTGGCTGGTATTTTGGGGGGATTTATGGGATTATCCTGTCTTTTGACGGATGAATACAAAAATATGAATTTATAAAATACTGAATATTTGAATGTTGAATAAGGCTGTTTCGAATAATTGACCATTTAACCTATCTGCCATTGACTTATTTTTTCCCTTGTTAGTAAAGCTCATTAATTTGTCCCACATTTAGCTGAATGCTCTGTCTTTGGACTCTTGAATTTTCAAAATTTACTTCTTCCAAGTCTTTCTAGCCCAGTATGGCACTGGCTCATTTATAATATTTACGGCATTTGCTGTGTGATGTTATCATAAATGATTATTTTGCTTTGTAATGCACTAATTATCTGGTGTCTACGACATATTGTGGGCAGTTGTGTGATTTCTCTGATCCATATGTGTTTAAGCAGTGGACATAACAGTTAATATCATTTGTCACCGGTTAAGATGCTGTCTTCATCTCTCTATGCCTCCTACGTGGTTCACGACTGATTGGTGCCATATCATCTAGTTTCTCGATGGTTACCTTATTTGTGTCATTTTTCCGTGATTTATTTATTACGGCATCACTCTTTTTTGAATTCCTTATATTCTCACCCTTGCATTCATGTTATCATGAGGAGTTTTATGATTTCTATGCATTTTGATGTTTGATATAGTGAACCTTAGTTTCTTCATGCTCTGGCCTAATCATATAAAAGGTAATTTAAAGGGTTATTGTTCATTCTCATTAGTTTGTGTGTCTCACTGATATAGAAGAAAACTTGATAATATGTTAATTCTCTTGTTCCAGTGAATATTGTTCTTGAAGGCTTATGCAAAACTTCGACTGCTATTATATGCCATGCAATTTTGCCCTTGGGTGCTGTCATTTTGTTCTATAACTAGGAAAGGTGATGCACTCTCATTCTATACTGAGGACTATTTTTGTTGCCTTTGCTTTTGATGATTTTTCGTTGCATTGCTTCTGATGACATATCAAGCATTAATTTCTTAACTTGAACTTTGTTTAATCTCTAATTTTCAATTTCTTATTCTGAGGAAAGAGCAGAGAAACTTCCACTGCAATTGCTATGTAAATCTGGCCTTGCATACTGTCACTTTGTTCTGTGAAAATACACCGCTTTCTTGTCTATGTCCTGCACTTATGTGTTTCGAAGTGTCCCTTTTGGGTTAAAAAATAGTGGGACAGCCATGATAAAATGTGTAGGCAAAGTTCTCGGAGCTAACATGTCTGAGTACGACGTATGTAGATGACGTAGTGGTATTTTCACGATCCTTTGATGATCACTTATCCCATTTAAGGAAGGTATTTGAACGCGTGCAGGGAGCTAATTTGAGTTTAAACTTCTCAAAGCCACGTTTTTTCCAAAAGGAAATGGATTTATTGGGTTATGTTATTAATGTTGATGGTATTTGTGCCAACCCAGGGAAGACAGAAGCAATCACGCAATACCCACAACCAAAAAGCGTGAGGGAGCTCCGTGCATTTTTGGTGTCTGTAATTATTATTTCCGAATTCGCCGACAGTGTTCAGACAATTGGTCCTATGCTCGAATTTCTAAAGAAGGAAAATAAATGGCGGTGGACCGAGGAACATGAAAAATCATTCAAAGCCACCAAATTAATGTTTGTGAATAATGTAATAATATCACACTTACATTTTTCAAAAAGCATGTTCCTTCAAACCGATTGCAGTGATCGCGATTTAGGTGCTGTACTGAGTCAAAAGGACGATTCAGGCCATGAAAGAGGTATTTCAATAATAACTCGCATGCTTCGCGGGCCAGTTTTTTTTCCACCACGTAAAAGGAAATGCTAGCTATAGTATGGACGCTTGAAAAATTGTGGCCCTTTCTTTTGGGTCGAGAATTCACGATCATTACGGATCACAAATCCTTAATTTTTCTAAATAAATACTATTTGAGAAATAGTAGGATGAGGAGGTGGGCAATGTCAATCAAAGAGCTTTCATTTGAAATCCAGCATTGTGAGGGTAAGCAGAATTTTGTCCCTGACGGGCTAAGTAGGCATCCTTATGGGGAAAATGAATTCGCAGGTAGCGGTGACATAGATTTCATTATTTCTGAGATTAATTGCGGGACACCGTAGCGAGGAGTGGAGGAATTAAAAAGAATGCAATTAGAGGATCCTAGAATCGCACCAGTAGTCCGCTTTCTCGAAGGAACCCTACCTAAGGATCATCCCCAGTACATGAATATCGTCAGGCAAGCCGACAGATTTAAAATCAGCGAAGGGTTAGCGCACGTACGAGTGGGTAGGGAGGCTAAGTTCAGAATATGTGTGCCGAGTTGTTTAGTTGAGAAATTAATTCAATGTGTGCATACCACCTACGCCCATTTTGGCAGCCTAAAAATTGAACTAATCACCAAAGAAAGTTTTTTTGGAAGAATATGGACAGACAGATACGCAACTCCATCCGCACCTGTGATATTTGTCAGAAGATAAAACACCCGAACCGCGCTTACGCGGGGCCTATGCGAAATATTATTCCGACGCAACCACGGGAGGTTTGCGCGCTCGATTTATTCGGTCTTTGGCCAAATCCACGAGGAGGAAACAAATTCATCTCGGTTGCTGTCGATGTTTTTCAAAAATATGTACAGATGTATTCTATTAATAAACCCACATGTAATAATTGTTTGTCCCACTTTCTAAATAAATATGTAAAGAAATGCGGTAGACCTCAGAGAGTACTTACCGACCATAGGACCCAATTTACTAGTGAAAAGTGGCGCAAGACCCTCCTCGATTTAGGAATAAAATGTAATTATTCATCTATACGCCACCCTCAATCAAATCCCAGTGAAAGAATTATGCGCAAGCTTTCACGCCTTTTCAGGGTGTATCGCTCACAACGACGCATTAATTGTCCTGAACTTATCCCGTACATCATTGGCTAAACGAGATTCCTCAAGAGTCCATTAGCATGACGCCGCATGAGGCACATTTCGGGGTCAAACCACCACCCCTATGTAACTTGATTGGCATCAGCGAGTAGGAAGACAGGATGCGAAGAGATGACATTCCGCAGACGGTGTTGCCGAATCTCAGACGGCAGGGTAGGAAGCGCATTCGCGCTCAGAACAGATAAGTTACGAATTTAAACAAGGAGACAAAGTGTTATTAAGAACTCCAAGCGTCTCCTACACGAAAGAAGGGCTATTCTATAAATTCTTCCCTCTTTTTACTGGCCCGCTCATTGTGAGGATTATACCAGTCCCAAATACTTGCGAGTTAATGAATGAAGGTAGTGACATAACTGGGATTTACAACTTCCATAACCTCATCCCTTATCATTCCCAATGAAGTTCCTTCATTAATTTTTTTCCCTTCCCTCCTATTGATTCCCTCCCCTATTGTATTTTAGTTCCTATTTTGGGACGTGCTGTTTGCGTGTCGCGATGTTTTTTCCTTCTTGTTCATTCGTAAATAAGTTTCTGTATTTCCTCTTTATGAAGAGGGGGGCATATGTAACCGATGCCGCTTGGCGCGGTTCATGGGCGTTTAAATCGGCGTATACGAGGTAGGGAAGGCTTATGTAATTTTGTGTGAATGTGTGTATGTGCAGTGAAGCGTGAATGACCTCATGTGCTGATTATTTCCGTCCCCCCTCCCAAGATTCTTCCGCCTATTTCAAGAGCGAAATATTCCGATGTGCACGTGACTAGCAGCAGGTTTACCCCATCCCCCCTCGAGAAAACAACACCAGCACACAGCGAACGGAAGGTGATGTAATCCCCTACCCGCATCCTCCACAAACTTTGGCAAAACCCCCTCCCCTATTGACGATTCGGAGAAAACCTGCCATTCCGAATCTCATCTCTTTCCCCAACCCCCAGCAAGTGAACTCTGGGGCTATAAAAGCTGAGTAAGGCACGCTAAAAGAAGACTATTCGGCATGGAGAGGCAGCCGGAGGCTCTGGCGGTCATCTACAGTCCGGCCGCCGAGAGTTGTCCGTTGACAGCTAGAAGGGGTAGGGGGCAAGGATGCTAGGTAAGAAAAGGAAACGCCCACATCACATGTAAACAAAAGGGTTCCGTAAGAAAGCAGCCAGAAGGTACGACGAGCGTGAACGACCCAAAGGAAAAATCCTTTGTTTTGGCGATTCGCAGAAAGGGATTGTTTTGGTGGTTCAAGCTTGTTTCAGTGCTTCATATGCATGTGACAACGTTGTATGACTAGGCAAGGGTGTGAGGTGCATTTGGGGGACAGCGATTGGCTGCAAACCGTGCTAGCGCAGGGTTCTCCACCCCTCCTTTTAAAGTGCCATCGGACAACTCTCGCCGGCTTGACTGTAAGGCATTCCCGTAAACCTGTGGACGAGAGAGTGAGAGACGCAGCGAGACGTGGAGGTCGGCAGCGAATTGAAGTACGGCGGTAGTAGGGGAAGATGAGACGAACGGCAGATTTCCAGCACGCAAAAGAGAGGAACGTCACTCCACGACACCCGAGTTACGAGATTATCTCGGCCCACTGCGAGAGGAGAAGCCTCCGATACTATCGATATTCACATATTATTGGACAAGTTGCAACGGGCTGGTACACGTTGACCACCGCTGAATTGGACGAAATCATATCTTTCGAATAGAAAATTAACAGTAAAAATACTTGATCATTTCAGTGAAATGAAAACTATACAATCTCGAGTTCCACAGGACTCAATATTAGGACCATTTCTGTTTCTCACTTATGTGAATGATATTGTTCAACATATTAGGAATTGCAAAATTTTTATGCATGCAGACGACATTGCCTTGATATTTACAAGCAGATGTTTTGAAGTGGCCCAGCGGAAATTACAAAACGATTTGTATTCCTTGCAATTATGCTGTGATGATAATAAAATAATTATTAACAGTAATAAGACATTCCTTGCTGTTTTTAAATGTTAAAGAAAAAAGGCTAGCCTTAGATCACACACTACACACACACCTTTGTTTACACTCCAACCACGGTGGCCAACCGAAAAGTGAGTGCAGTAAATGTAGTGTTCCCGGTACTTAACACAATCTATCAGTATATGTCTAATATTTAACGGGAACCTACAATCATCACATTGGGGGGTTCTTTCTCTTCAGTAAAGAGATACGCATGGGTCAAAGGGCTGTGCCCTATCCTCCACCGCGTGAGTACTACCTCCTCTCTCCGATTGCAACGGAAAGAGAAGGGCCACGCTGCTATTCCGTCCTTGATGCCACCGAGCTTGTTATTATTAAGAGTCCTCCACGACGGGTCCGCAGCAGGGTCAATGTTGGATATTAAAAGCATGTCTGTTCTAAAAAATCTCTGAAAAATTGGTTGATAGGGTAATATTATAATGAAATTATATCTGCCCGGAAAGTTATACAGCAAATATAAGAAATTAACTAAGGCACCTGCTGACAAGCCGTTTTGGCTTACAAGTAGCTTAAATTGTATGATGTATGTATTGATGTATTGATGATTGATTTTTTTCTTCTATTTCTCTTTTTGTTTATTATTGCATATTATGATTATCATTATATTTCGTGTGATAACATTGTAAATTAATTATTAAAGCACATAACTCTCTTTCAAACAGAAATATTGAAGTGGACACTGATGATCAGTGGTATCAGCTGATACTTGGCGTTCAAACCCTTCTACTCCGTTACATGTTTATAAATTAACTACAGTCACCTATGGGGAACGAGTTCTCCTTTTGTTGTTATTAGAACTCTACAGCAACTAGCTGAGGATGAAGGTGTCATTTTTCCTCTCACCGCAGAAGTTTTGAAATCGCAGACATTTGCAGATGACATTATCACTGGTGCTGATCGCATTCATGATGCACTGCTGCTTCAAAATGAGTTAAATCGTCTACTACTCACAGGTGGTTTCGAGCTACGGAAAAGGTGTAGTAACTCTTCCCAGCTCTTATCCCAAGTTCCAGAGGACCACCGAGACATTCCTGTCGCCTACAGCATCTCAGGTGAACCACTCTATAGTCTCCTAGGGCTTCAATGGAATTCTTCTCAAGATTTTTATTCATACTCAATGAATATTTTTGAAAGCTCTCCCACAAAACGATATGTGCTTTCTACTATTGCCAAACTCTATGATCCTTGTGGATGGCTAACGCCCGTTATTTTTTGGGCAAAATATTTTATCCAGTTATTGTGGATAGTTGGGCTTCAGTGGGATAATTCCCATCCTCCGGAAATATTGCAGAAGTGGAGCGTGTTCTTGCGTGAGTTGCCAGAACTAAGTAAAATTAAAATACATCGTCAAATATTACCTCCTTAAACAATTAGTGTTGAACTACATGGGTTTTCGGATGCCTCGGAGCACGGATATGCAGCATGCGGGTACGTGAGATCAGCTGACCAAAAAAACGGGATAAAAGTGTCCCTATTGATTGCTAAATCAAGAGTCTCTTCCCTCAAGCGGGTTACTTTACCGCGTTTAGAGTCGTGTGGAGCGCACATATTAGCTAAACTGCTAAAAACTCTCATTCAATTTTATGTTCGCATTACAGCATCGACGTCATCTGTGCATGGTGTGACTCAACGATCGTTTTGGCATGGCTTCAGCGATCTCCTTTTGTTGCAAACAGAGTGGCTGACATCCAAGACAAAATACCCTCTCATCACTGGCATCATGTCGTCTCCAGCCAAAATCCTGCGGACTGCGCTTCGCGGGGGTTGATGCCTTCACAGCTTCAACATCAGCCCCTGTGGTGGAAAGGACCGCCATGGCTAAGTTTGCCCCGCAATCAATGGCCATTCTTAAAACTTCCTCGTGTTATTGAGGAAGATCTACCTGAATGTAAGTCTTCAGATGCTAAGGTTTATTTCTCTGCTGCCCAACCAGAGTGGGATTTACTTACAAAATTTTCGTCTTGATCTAAGTTGCAATATGTAGTATCATACGTTTTAAGATTCATCGCGCAACGTCAACGGTCTTCAAGGTTCAATGACTTCATTACTAGCGAGAAATTAAATAACTCTACCATGATAATATGCAAATTGGTACAACAAGCTATTTTTCAGCATGAAATAATTGCTCTTAAAAAGGGAAATCGCCGCAGAATCAAACTACGACGCTTGGCCCAATTTTTGGACGACTACGGACTTCTGCGAGTAGGACGGCTTCGTCATGCATCTATTCCTCAAGAATTCAAGCACCCCATACTGCTTCCTAAATCCCATCATGTAGTCAATTTAAAAATTTACTACTATCATGTCAAATATTTACATGCTGGACCGCAATTATTGCAAACGCTACTAGCGCAAAAAATTATTTTATCAGCGCGCTCTATTGTAGGCTCTAGAGTTTACAGACGCATTTGATGCTTCAAATGCAAGCCCAAAAATGTGCCATCCATAGTGAAATTGAGGATGAATAAAGTACAACCCTTTAATGTGTATGGAATGGATTATGGAGGACCATTTCAGGTAAGAATTCATTCCTTGAAACGCTCTCCAACAGTGAAAGTTTATTTGTGAATTTTTGTTTTTCTACCAAGGCTGCACATCTGGAAGAAGTGACATCTCACCTCCGAAGCTTTTATTGCAGCCTTGACTCGCTTTATTTCTAGAAGAGGACTTTGCTACCATCTTTATTCCGATTGTGGAACTAACTTCATTGGAGCCTCTTCCAAATTAAAAAGGATTTTCCGTATTTTTTTCTCTAATCCAAAAAAGGATATATGCTATTCCACTGCACAGAATTTCATTAATTTTCATTTCAGTCCTCCTGCCGCACCTCATCAAGGAGGATTATGGGAAGCCATCATAAGGGGTGCGAAACATCATTTGTCAAGAGTTATTGGAAATCAAATTGTTCCTCTACCAGAATTCATCACGCTTACTACTCAAGTAGAGGCCATGCTAAACTCTCGCCTTTAACTCCTCTGTCCTCGGACCCTTCTGAATTTTCTGCACTAACACCTGCTAATTTTCTCATTGGAGGACCTTTGAAGGCAATACCAGAAGGCGATCATGCTCACGTTATACTCAACCGCCTATCGCGATGGAAGATGGTGCAAGCTTCAGCACAACGCATATGGAAAAGATGGCACTTGGAATATCTTCATACTCTCCATCAGAGAGGACGGACTCAAGGAAGGAGATCCGATATTGGTGCAGGAGCCGAATACCCCGCCACTACTTTGGTGTTTAGCAAGTATTATTGGAACATCCCCAGAGGAAGATGGAGTGGTACGAGTTGTCCACCTCCGCACAGCCAAGGGAACCCTCACAAGACCCGCTGTCAAAGTATTTCCCTTGCCTCTCAATTCCTACATCTTTCCACTCCATAACCCTTAATCGCTTCCTTCTTTTCCTCCACCTTACCCTAAAATATGTAAGAACTGTTATTTATTTCAATTATGCTCTTTTGCGTGTATGTTGAACTATTAGTTCAAGGTGGGCGATGATGTTGCGTATAATTTCACATAGTTTTCTCTAGTCTGTTCTTATCGTCTGCTGTAGGCTTCCCCGTGTTCCCGAGGAAGGCGCTATTAGTCTCCCGGCGTCTTCCTTCGCGGAGACTCATCACAAAACCAGAGCAGTTGACGATTAAGTAAGTGACCCGAGAGGCAGTCACGTCTTTCTCCCTCCCCGGCGTAGCTGAATGTTCCGCCGGACTCTGCATGCTGCTCGCCAGTTTTCAACGCGTTCTCACCGCTTCTCCGATTCTCTTGACCTGTAATTTCAGGCTTCTTGATTGTTTTTTTTTTCATTGTAATTTTTCATTATTTGTTTAACTTGCAAAACCGAATTATACGTGGGAATTGTCTTTTTTTCCCTTTATACAGTCCACTTGATTATATCTTTTACGCCACACCATTAAAACGGTGACTGTCGATGCTAATGATCAGAATGATTCCTTGTTTTTGGGTATCATCCATTGTAAAAAAGAATCGAAGTCAATCGATGAAAAACCATTGATGTATCATAGATTTATCGTCAGCTTGGCAAATAGAACTAACTATCAATGGTATTTAAGTTACATTTATTTTGGACAGAGGTGCCATGACCGATGTCATTTCGTATGAAACGTTTGAAATGTAAAATATTGCCGAGTCCAATATTGTACAAACATCCATTAGAATAAGTTCAAAAAAGGCTATTCGGGCTTCCAGCCGGGTGGTCTCCCTCCATTCCGAAGGCAAAGGCATCCGACCCAACACCCTGGGTAAGCACAATTGTAATACTAGAAAAAGTCTGGCCAGTTGAGGATCTGTCTTGATCCTCGTAATCTTAATCGGACATTAATGTGGTCTCATTATCCTCTGTTAACTATTGAGCAAGTAAGATATAAACTAAAGGGTGCTTAAGAATTCTCTTTTATTGATGCTTATTCAGGCTTTTGGATGATACCATTGGAACCAGGGAGCTCTAATTTATTAGATTTTCAAACCCCCTTCGGCAGGTATAAATGTCTGAGGCTGCCTTATGGAATTAATTATGCACCAGAAATATTTAGCAGGATAATGACAGAAATATTTTCAGATATTCCTGATGTTTTGGTTTATGCAGATGATATTTTGGTGTGTGCAGAAAATGAAAGTCTCCATACTGAAAGAATTCAAAGTTTGTGGCGGCTTGAAGAGACGTATTTCACCTGTCGACTGTTTATCCTTATAACAGCCGCCACCAGAGTCCGCCTCCGAGGAGTGCTGAAGGATTTACCGACCTTGCTAAAGGATGGTCACTCTACCGCCACCGTCGAGCACGGACGACGCCACTCAGTGTAACTCTCAAGTCCGCCATTTTTTTGTGTGCACCACGCCGCCTCACGGATGTAACTTGCCGTTTGCAAATAAATTTATATTTGTTGTGTACGCCAGCGTATTATTGAAGTGAGTTTGCTCTCTTCAAGTCTTTCAAGGGGCTTAGGAAGTTAATCTTAAATTTAACAAATCAAAATGTCATTTCAGAGCTAAGGAAATTAACTTTCTAGGTCATATTTTTCATGAGAATGTCATGAGGGCAGATAATTCTAAAGGCCCATATATGAAATGCCTAGACCACAGAACCCTAAAGAATTGATAAGCTTTCTTGGTATGGGTACTTACTTAAGACCCTATTTAAACAATTTGGCAGAAGAATCTGAAACACTTAGAAAACTTTTTGGCAAAGACGTTGTCTAGACTCGAGATTCAAATCATGATTCTGTATTTAATAGAGCGACGCAAATTATAACCACTGATCCAGTGCTTAGACATTTTGATGTTGATTTACCAATCACACTGTCAGTTGATGCTTCTAGCACTGCTGATGGAGCTGTTCTATAGCAAAAGAATCAACCAGCTTCATATTGTAATGGTTCAAACACCATTACGCTGTGCCACCTTAATCGGCGCATTTATTTCCCTATCTGCGATAATAATAATAATAATAATCATTTAAAATCTATTACGATCTGCCTATTTAAACAGATAAAACTATAGTTAATTATAGACCAGATATAGTGTTGATTGACAAGAAATATAGAACTTGCTACATAGTTGATATTGCCGTGCCACTGTCGCATAACATCGAAAAGACAATTACAGGAAAAATTAACAAGTACCAAGAATTGGCAATAGAAATAAAAAGAATATGGAATATGGAACAGGTTTATACAGCTCCAATTGTCATCTCAGCTACCGGCATCATTCCAAAACATATACAAAATAATTTCAAAATACTCAACCTCCATCCAAATACATACATCAAACTGCAAAAGGCTGTAATAATTTCAACCTGTCATATCACGAGAAAATTTCTCAACCCAATTCAACAGTAAAGAGTTAACTTGGTGAGAACCCGTGCTCTTAACACTAAAGCTACTCAGTGAAAACTGAAGAAAATTAACGAACAAAATATAATAATAATAATGAATAATTTTATTACTCCACACACAAATTACATGATAATGCTGATAACCTTTCCCACCCCCTACACCACGGTCAGTTAAGGGAAAGCGTGTGCGTGATGGGAATGAATAACGAATAGATAAGGTTGTGTGTGTTTGGAGGACGGGAACTCGGGTTTTTCCCGTTGCATAAAGTGTCCCCCCCTCCCCCTTTTGTGTTTCCTCACACTAAGACAGGGGAATATAAAACGTTGTGCGCGTTTCTAAAAAAGGTAGATTGATTTGAGTGTTGGGCGAAGCCTAAGCCCGAGTTTGGTGCGTGAAGGATTTTTGAAGGATGGAGGACTAGAGAAATGCAAGAACCAGTTCGTCTGCGTCTTGCATTTCCGCGCCGAAGATTTTTCTTGCATGCAGCCTCGTCCTCGGTTGAAATCGACAGCAGTTCCCAGTGTTGAGGAAGGTAAATGTGATAATTATTGATGTTGTGCATGACGCTTTACAAAGAGCCTGAGGGAAATGTATACTTCTTCGTAGGTTTTATTATTAAAGGGTGGGTTTGCTATTGTACACTACGTCTATGATTATAGACAGACTATGAAAGATGTAGTAGTAGTATTTTGTTTTTAGGGTGCCACGACAACCAAGGTCACTTGCACCACTGACAACTATAAAATCAAACTTTTTAAAAGCTACTACATAAAAAACATTAAAACATTCATAAAAGTTTTGAAATAAAAGGGGTAGTCAGATTATAAAAAGATTGGAATTTAAACACTATTAATTAGCCCGGTCTCTATTAAAAACTTTATCACTCAGCTGACACTATCAGGGTCGTCTCCTAGGATGTGCCCTAGGTCTCCTCCGATGTTCAGCCGATGGCGCACTGTACGGTATTTCTCACACACTGCCAGGAGATGTCTCACAGTAATGGGAGAGTCGCAAACATCACATAGGGGTGGAATTCTCTCTTCAGTGAAGAGGTACGAGTGGGTGAGAGCGCAGTGCCCAATTCTCAATGGTGCAATTGCTACCTCCTCCCTGCGATTCCTCCTGACAGACGTGGGCCACGCTGAGATTACCGGCGTCATTGCGCGTAGTTTATTCCCGGTCAGCAAGGCGCCAGGTCTCTTTCCCCTTTTCTAGGGCTATCTTTTTCATGGTCGCTTTCAAATCCTCGTATGGCACCAGCAGAGAGGCAGCAACGACGTCCTTTAGGGTTCCTTTCGCGACCGAGTTGGCCCTCTCATTTCCAGCAATACCCACATGTCCAGGAACCCACAGAAAACGGATTTTCACTCTTTTCCGATCAAGGGAAAGTAGTTAATTTTGAATTTCCTGGACGATTGGGTGACAGGGAGAAAAACTGGAAATGGCCTGAAGGGCGCTCATGGAGTCGCTGCAGACCATAAAGGATGCGTTGCAATACTTAATACCATCCAGATCCATCTTTATGGCGAACAGTTCTGCCGTATAGCCGCTACACAGCGGACTGAGCTTGGCCTTGAGGATCTCATGGTGATACGAGATCACTGCACACCCGCACGCACGCTCCGACTTCGATCCGTCCGTGTAAAAAGGGATGAAGTCAAGCAAGCAAGGTGGTGCATTATTTCCTTGAAGTCATGCTGGTATTCCGCGGCAGTTGTCAATGATTTTTGATTTTTGTGGAGGACAAAGCTGACTTGTAGAAAAGGTACCTGCCAAGGTGCACTTTCCGAATTCCCAATGGGGTACACTTCTGGGAGTATAAACTCACTGTCCAGGATAAAATTATTAAAAGTAATACTTAAGGGTCTAGTAACCCTAGGCCGCCTGTTAAAAATGTTAATAAAACGTGGGTTAAAAATAATATCAAAACTAGGGTGCCCTCTTATTGTTAGAATTTTAGCAACATAGTTGCACATGAGAATGTTTCGGCGTGCAGTCAACGGGGGCTCCCCAGAATCCGAGTATACACTCAAGACCGGAGAAGTCCTGAAAGCTCCAGTTGCCAATCGAAGCCCCGCATTGTGAACGGTGTTCAAAGGTCTCAAATAGCTTTCTCGGGCAGAGGAGTAAACAAAACATCCATTGTCTAATTTCGAGCGCACTTAAAACATTTGTTTTTTAAAAACTCAATGTGCTCACGCCAATTAAGGCGGCGGTCAAAAATCAAACCCAGAAAGCGGGCTGAATCCGTATAAGGTAGAATTCGGCCGCTCAGGCGTAGTTCTGGTGGAGGAACATGTGCCCGCTTACGATGGAAATAGACACATTTCGTTTTTTCAACGGAAAAACGAAATCCACTTCGATTCGACCATTCCCCAAGTCTACTAAGGGTCAGCTGGATGACCCGTGCGTCACTGGCAATTGTGGATGATCGACAGAAAATGACCAAGTCGTCCACGAATAAGGAGCCCATCACTGGTGCTCTGACGCACTCTGAAACGTCTTTTATCGCAATGGCGATGAGTGTGACGCTGAGTACAGAGCCTTGTGGTACCCCATAGTCGTGTAAAAGATCCGGATAAATGAATACCTGGTCTTACTTAAAAAACACGGTACGCTAAAAAAGGTTTGATAAAAATTGGAAGATTTCCTCTTAGCGTTACTCGTGTAACGTATTCAGAATCTTCTGGCGCCAGACTCGGTCATATGCCTTCTCCAGATCAAAGAATACGGCTATGACATGCTGGCCCAGAAGGAAAGCCTCCTGGATAAAATTTTCGGTTCTCACGAGGTGGTCTGTGGTGGATTTACCTCGCCTGAAACCGCACTGGATATTGGAAAGAAGGTTCCGACGCTCCAACCACCAAACGAGCCGACGGTTCACCATTCTTTCCATGACCTTGCATAGACAACTGGTCTAGGATATTGGCCTATAATTATTTGGGTATGTTTTATCCTTTCCTTGTTTGGGAATAGGGACAACTACGGATTCCCGCCACGCTGCAGGGAAGCTACCCTTAACCCATATTTGATTGAGGGTATGGAGAATATCCATCAACGCGTTCTCCGGAATATTCCGAAGAAATATGTTTCGGACAGCGTCCTTCACCGACTTCAGTTCCCATAAGGAAAAGAGATCGTTGTATCCGGCTGCTGCGTGCGATTCGGTGAAGTTCAAGTATGAGGAGCGTACCCCAATAGACAGGAAGGCTGCTGAGTAGTTCTCGTCGCTGCTGGTCTTGGCAAACGCTTCCCCGAGAACGTCGCATATCTCCTCCGGTGTATGAATTGTCACACCTTGAAATACAAGGCACGATACGCCGTAAACATGCCGTGCTCCCGAGAAGGCCGTCACCTTGTTCCAGACCTGAGTTAGTAGAGTCCTGTTGTTGATGGAGGATACATAATTTATGCAGGAGGCCTTCTTTGACTCCTTTATAATTAGTCGAGCTTTTGCTCTGAGTCGTCGAAATGAGGCAAGATTAGAGGCAGTTGGAAACTTATTAAAATACGGAGGGCACGTTTCCGTTTCTTAATAGCTTCGGCGCATTCCTCATTCCACCATGGTACCGCTGGTCGACGGATTGCGCCCTTAGATAAGGGGACACTAAGTTCCGCTGCGTCCACTATTCTAGCGGTTAGCACCTCACCTCTTTGTTCCGCTCCGAAGAGCATCGTACGTGAAATTAAAAGAATTTTTAAAAACAGACCAGTCGGCTTTGTGGACAATGCAGTTGCCCTCGCGGATAAAATCCGTATTGTAAATCTGGTCAGATTTGATTAAAATCGGGAAGTGGTCACTACCACAGAGATCCGTATGGACAGACAGTTTCAGTCTTGTAAAAATGCTGCTCGTCCATGAGCACAAATCAATGGATGAATATTCTCCGTTAAAAGAGTTAAAGCGTGTCCTCTCGCCATTGTTCAATAAATAGAGGTTTAAATCTCGGAAAAAGCTGCTTAAAACCCGTCCCCTTCTGTTGCGTTGGGCAGAAGGCTCTCCCCACAGGATCATGAGCGTTAAAGTCACCCAATAAAATATAGGGTCTCGGCAATTGACGGATGAGGGCTTGAAGGTTATTGTCGCTAACCGGAGCATCTTCTGGGAGGTAAACGTTGCACAGCGTCACCTCCATGTATGCATGGACGGTGACGGCCACAGTCGGGAATGGGGTGGCTAGCCGCACACGGGAGGTGTGTAGGGTATCCCGGACCGCTATTGCCACACCACCTTGGGCTCTTCAACCACTCAAGTCATCAAACCTAGTCATACTATATCCCTTTAAAATTCCCTTTTCTGTTGATTTAAAATGCGTTTCTTGTAGACATATACATATAGGGTAAAAATCATTTATTAAAACAGCCAGCTCCTCCTTACGCCGATAAAATCCATTAAAATTCCATTGTAATGTAAAAGCCATAAAAAGGTTTAAAAATTGTAAAAGATAAAAACAGAAAAAACAAAATATGTATGTAAATATTAAAACTTGGAGCAGCATTAGCCTGGAAATCTGTGGAATCATCGCTTTAAGCGACTTTTCCTTCCCTTATTCCTGACTTTTTCGATCTCTGTGTGCGAAATACAGAGATCTTCGTCCATGTCCTCCTGCATCGGTTCCAAACCTTTGCCAGGAGAGGGAGGTTTCTCTCGCTGGTCAGGTTCTTCGGTGGTTTTCTTTGTTGTATTTTTGGGAGACACTACGGATGTGTTAGGGGTGTTTTTTTATTATTGCTACTATTACTCGAATTTGTTTTTTTAATACATCTTTCTGCTTTTAGGGTTCTGTGTGGAGATGGAGCACTTCTTAACTGGAGCGGAGGCGATTGCGGCAAAGGAACGCGAGAAAGTTGGGGCACTAAGGACTTAGAACTTTTTCCTTGCCTCTAGGTAAGATATTTTTCCCACAGTTTTAATTTCCATGATCTTCCGTTCCTTTATCATTTTCAGGCAATCGCGAGAGTAAGCCGCATGGGTACCCTCGCAATTCACGCAGCAGGCTTCTTCAGCATATTTGTCCCCATCGTGCTTGTCCTTGCCGCAGCGCGGGCAGGTGGCCTTGCCCTCACATCGCGGTGCGATGTGGCCGAATTTTTCGCATTGGAAGCAGCGCATCGGTTGAGGGAAGAATGGTCGCAGAGGTACCGATTCGTATCCTAAGAAGACTACCGGGCAGTTTGTCTAAAGCGAACGTGAGGATTATTGACGTGGTATTAATCACTTCACCGTTTCGCTTCGTAGTCAGTCTGCGGCAGTCGATGACAGGCCTGGGAGGCCATCTCTCCCTTGATCTCTTCTGGTTCCATGTAAAGAAGGTCGTAGTGAATTATTACTCCCTAAGAGGTATTAAAAGTGCGGCGAACCTCGACTTTAACAGGAATGTCGTGTAATTTTTTCAGTTTTAAGCAATTTTTCAGCTTGGATGTTGTTCGCAGTCTATTAGTAGGGTACCATCTCTTAGTTTTTTGACCGAATTTGTCTCTCCTATAATTATCGTTTGCATAGCCGTTTTTATGAAAAAGGGAGACCCCTGTTTCAGAGTTTAACCTTTTCTGGCGCATTTCATAGACAAATACCGCTTCGAGCTTTCAAAACACTTTTCTCCTCCGCCCGTGTCCGGGCGGGATCTTTTTGGTGGAGGAAGAGAAATCACCTCCATGAAACTAAGATCTTTTTTCAAACCCTGGGCTCCCCACCCACCACGGAGCCACACACTTGGGACGCCACCCGCAAGCCGGAATGTACATCAGGGCTACCCAAGGGATATAGGAACCTTCAATAGGGGGTCTCTTTTGGGTTAGAACCTCCAGCGCTGGGGCCCTCCGAACCCACACGCCTTCGGCCGCCCTACGGAGACCCCCATATCTCCAGCACTAACCCGTCCTGGCGTACGCTCGGAAGGAGCCGCCAAGCTCCCCAGCCACCAGGAGCCGATTGACCGAGCTGGGCTCTTCTCGGCCGCCCGTTTTGCGGAGAATCCAGGGCCGAAGTGGGGTGTTGAACTCCGGCCCATACCGGGTTCCCGACGCCCAGCTGGGTGCTGGAGAACTCACCCACCAGGATCCCTTTCTCCCCCATGTACGGGTCTCCACGCACGGCAAACACGTGGGTGATTCTGGACGCCAGATGTTACGGCTACTCAGAACAGCATAGTCACATGCTGTCTGGACACTATCCGAGCGAGCGACGGGGTTTTTTTAACGAGCTTGTCTCCTCGGTGGGCTCGGGTCCGTGGGGGCTCGGGTCCGTGGGGGCTCGGGTCCGTGGGGGCTCGGGTCCGTGGGGGCTCGGGTCCGTGGGGGCTCGGGTCCGTGGGGGCTCGGGTCCGTGGGGGCTCGGGTCCGTGGGGGCTCGGGTCCGTGGGGGCTCGGGTCCGTGGGGGCTCGGGTCCGTGGGGGCGCGGCTCCCCAAAGGAAGAGATTACTCTCTTCCCCAAGGGCAAGGGTGCAAGTTAATGGGGATAATGGTGAATCGACGTCTCATTTGGTGACTGGAGCGCCAAACATTTCTCTCAAGCAAACAATGCGGATTCAGACGGAACCGTTCCACCGTGGACCACTTGGTTAGAATTGAAAATATCATCCAACGAGTCTTCCTGCTCCGCAAACACATAGTCGGTGTCTTCT
Source organism: Ischnura elegans (assembly GCF_921293095.1). Lineage (NCBI taxonomy): Eukaryota > Metazoa > Arthropoda > Insecta > Odonata > Coenagrionidae > Ischnura > Ischnura elegans. Next base: position 38,894,334 of record NC_060259.1, read on the forward strand.
TTGACTTAAAGAAGGCTTAGGACCGAGTCTTGCGACATGAGATTTCACGCATATTACGTTACGCGTGTGGGGTTTTAGAGGCAATTTGCCCATTTTCATGCAAACATTTTTAACTAATCGTGTTTTTAAAGTGAGGACGGGATAGATTTTAACAAATTTTTACCCTCTTGACAACGGAGTTCCCCAAGGCTCCATCTTGAGCGTGACGCTGTTCGCTATTGCGATCAATGACATAGCTAACTGCATCCGGGAGCCAGTGATAGGGTCACTGTTTTTGGATGACCTTGCAATCTTCTGCAGGCCATCCAGGATCGTTAATGCATCGGTATGGCGTAGCTCAGTATCAATGAACTCCACAAGTGGACCCAAAATAACGGCTTTATTTTCTCTTGGGAGAAAACCAAGTGCGTTCACTTTTCTCGCTCTCGGGGCGTCCGTGTAAATCCCACGTTACTCCTCGGCACTGGTTCGGTCAAAATTAGACTACGGCTCATTGGTGTATGCGTCCACTCGCATACACCAATGCATATTTGAAAGACATATTTGAAAGCATATTTAAATTCAGTGCACAACGCAGCAATGCGACTATGCACTGGGGCGTTTAGGACCAGCCCTACCTCTGGTATCTATTCCGATACAGATGAGCCGCCTCTGTGCTACCGAAGGACCTGGCTGCTTTGTAGCTACGTTTCAAATATTTTAGCAATGACGAGTCATCCACGTTACAGTATACTTTTTCAACCCCGTTTAATAAATGTTTTTAACCGAAGTACTAGGGCAACCAGACCAGTAAGCGTTCGTTTTAACGGTAGTAGTAGTAGTAGTAGGTTTGGCGTTACGGGTGCGTCGACGGTCGCCTATGCCGCGTCATAGAATTCATTAAGAAAACTGGTCTTGTAAATTCGATTTGATTGGCTTGACGTTTACATCAATATTGTCCACAGTGCCGCACTAAACTGAAATTATAGTATATGCTTATGTCGATATTTGATTGCGCGTGGTGCTAATGACCTTGGCAGTCGCTTCACCCGTAACCCCAAACCAACTACTCCTACCCTTGTATTTATTCCGACGTAGGTGAGCCGCCTCTATGCTACCGTAGGACCTGGCTGCTTTGTAGCTATGTGTCAAAAACCTTAACAATGACGAGTCATCCATGTTATAGTATGCTTTTTAAACCCCGTTTTATGAATGATTTTAACCGGTAGATTAGAGCAACCAGACCAGTAAGCGTTCGTTTAAACGCTTTTATTCGCGGGTGCGATTTCAGGCTGCCCGAAGCACCTCACTTGGATCACTCCCACTCCGGTGGTGAATATTCTTTTACGATCTCGACCGAAGTCTTCCAGAACTCCCTCGGAGTACCAGCGTCTGTTTGCTATGTTTCGATGGAATCACCCCAACCTTACCCCCGTTTTAACTGACGGTTCGAAAGGTAACTCTGCTTGTGCATAAGCAGTGTTCTCCCCTCTCCACGGGAACATCAGAGCGAAGGTACTGCTATAAACCATATGCTATAAATACAGCTCTAGAAGCCCTATGTGACGACGGTGGCTCCTTCGTCATATGCACTCACTCCCTGAGCTCGCTACAAGCCATCTCTGGCTTCTCACCAGGTGCACCCGATCGTAAAAGAAATACATTCCCTCCTGTTGATCCCTACGAGAAAGGGTTTTAATATCCGTTTTCTGTTGGTACCGGGACATGAGTTTGCCTCAACGCTGGTTTCTTACGAGGACCTACGAGCATCACTAAGAAATGCGGTATAGGAACAATGGAGGGAGTTGTGGAGGACTCTGAATAATAACAATCTCCGTGACATCAAGGACGTAATAGCAGCGTGGCCCTCCTCTTCCCGTAGCAAACGGAGATAGGAGGTAGTACTCACACGGTTGAGGATAGGGCTCAGCCCTTTGACTCATGCATATCTCTTTACTGAAGAGAAAGAACCCCGCCAATGTGATGATTGTAGGTTCCCGTTAAATATTAGACATATCCTGATATAATGTGTTGAGTACCGCGAAAGGGGAGACCATGAAGATCTTTTAGAAGACCACGCAACCAACTAAAATTATATAGACAAATCTACTCTTGGATGTGCCAGTTGGAGGGCTATAAGTTTTTCCAAGAAAACATTAATGCGCTTATATGTCCCGAAGTAAGCCCGTGAGGTGCACAGGGCAGACCACCTTAATGTAACCTGACCAGAGAACCAAGATATGAGAGTAATTACCTGGGTGGAGCAGTTCTCTTTCCTGCAATGGTATGGAATGCTTCTCACAACATGTGTCTACGTAAAATATTCCTCATTTGTACAGTAACAGTAACGAATTTTTAGGATATGCATTAATTAGAATTTATAGCGAAATTCATTTATAATAAATATAACTTGCAAGAGAAATATAAGGCCTTCATGCGGGAGTACATTAACCTGAAACACATGAAAGTCGCAATTCCTGAAACACAGCTTGATTGTTTTTATCTTCCTCATCATGCTGTTTGGAAATATTCCAGTGCGACAACTAAGTTAAGAGTTGTGTTTAATGGTTCTCAAAAGACTGATAAAGGGACATCTCTCAACGATAAGTTGCATATTGGTCCTAACTTATTACCTGATTTAGTATTACGTTGCCGAACTTATGGCTTTGCTTTTACTGCGGACACTGAGAAGATGTTTCGCCAAGTCTTAAATTCAAGTCAAGGAGATGTTTCGCCAAGTCTAAAATTTGACACAAATGAACCCGTGCGTTCATACCAATTACAAACTGTGACTTATGGCTTGGCATGTTCACCTTATCTAGCAAATCGATGCGTTAGAGAACTAGGCCGGAGTGAAGGTGCCCATTACCCTCTTGCTGCCCCTGTGCTACTTGATGACGCATGGACGACGTGCGCACAAGAGAGCACAACCTGGAGAACGTGCCCGCAAACAGGAGCAGCTCATCAACATGGTGACGGTGGGCGGCTTTCCTCTGTGCAAATGGGCTGCAAACGACCAAGAGCTTCTGGAATGGTTGCCACAGGAGGTAGTAGCTGCGGCTCCTGGTGATCTTCCACAGCCAGAATCCAGGAGGATGGCTGTCCTGGGCCTATCCTTGGTCCCCCATGAAGACAACATTTACTTCCGGATAAATATTGATCCGGATATTTACGGTAGTCGAAAAGGGTGAAAGAACGGCTCCGAAATATGCAGATTATTTTTAAAAAAGAATCAAAGGCAGGATCACCAGGGAATACCATTACCACAAAGCCAAGGGTAACATGAAAGCCTTCGAGGACATGTAGTACCGATGCGGCATCCTGTGTCAGGTGGAAAAAGCGGAAACCGGAGATCCGATACTAAATATACAGTACATCTACAATGAGGACGGAGCCACAGTAGACGAAGCAAGAACGAGTGTAAGCGGAGTCTTCCTGGGGCATCGCCACTCGGAGAGGGGGGAGCCTCATGCACTGAGGGATGGGGTCCAAGGTTGCGTTAACCAGCCCCTTCGGCGGACCTCCCATGTGCACGTCCCTTCCCCTCGGAGAGTGGAGGAGCGACGGGGAAGACGTTTGAGCGATGAAAGAAAAATGAATGAAAATGAAATGAAATGAAAAAATGATGATATAGAGAAAATTGATGGATAAAACTAGGTGGTGACGAAAATATATATGCCCCTTAAAAATACCTCCCTTTAATAATAATAATAATAAAAATATTGATCCAGGTACCAATAACCAATAAACCGATAACCAATTGTTATGTTCTTTCTTTGGATTCTGAAATTACTGATGACACTGCAAGGGTGTGGGAGAATTGGTATTTGCCACTTCCAGTTCTTTCGAATTTAAGATTTCCCAGATGGATTAAGTTTTCTCCAAATGCAAAATTTCCTGAAATTCATGCATTTGCCGATGCCTCAAAACCAGCATACAGTGCTGTTGTTTACCTTAGAGTTGTTTCTGATGTGGGTTCCACTTCAATGCTTATTTTGTCTGAGAGCAAAGTAGCTCTTATTAAAACTATCAGCATACCAAGGCTAGAACTGTGCGCCGCCATATTGGCTGCTCGTCTTGCTAACCATATCCGACATGTCCTCAACTTTACTGATTCAAAGGTTTGGTCTGACTCCATTGATGTTCTGTTCTCGTTGAAAGATCATCCCTGTCGATAGCAAACATTTGTGGCTAATCGCTGTGCAAATTTTTTTAATTTTCTTCCTAATGGTACATGGCATCATATCCGTTCCACAGGTAATCCTGCAGACGCTGTATCTAGAGGTTTAACTCCTTCCGAGCTGATGAAGTCTGAGGTTTGGTGACATGGTCCCCCAAATGTAACTACTTACAGTGCACCATGGCCAAAATCTAAGCCAATACAAGTCATAATAGAGCCAAAAGAGACCAGAAAAATAACACATTACTACAGTCTCGCCCCTTCCAATTTGGGATTTGTTGTATGGGTTCTCTTCCCTACCAAAACACCTGAGAATTACGGTACTCTGCCTGAGATTCTTAAAATTTAAGTTTGCGACTTGGGTGGCGTCTGTAAAATTCTTGCATCTTTAAAAAACTTTCCATATAATTTTAATCTAGGACAGTGAGTTTATACTCCCAGAAGTGTACCCCATTGGGAATTCGGACAAACCAACTTGGCATGTAGCATTTCCACAGATCGGCTTTGTTCTCCTCAATAACCAAAAATCATTGACAAATGCCGCGGAATACCAGCATAGCTGCAAGGAAATAATGTACCAACTTCATCCCTGTTTACACAGACGGATCGAAGTCGGAGCGTGCGTGCGAGTCTGCAGTGGTCTAGTCACACCATGGAACCCTCAAGGCCAAGCTCAGTCCGCTCTGTAGCGGGTACACGGCAGTAACCCGGGTAACTGTTTGCAATAAAGATGGCTCTGGGCGGGATTAGGTGTATAACGCGTCCTTTATGGTCTGCAGCGACACCATGAGCGCCCTGCAGGCCATTTCCAGTTTTTTCCTTGTCACCAAAGTATCCAGTAAATTCAAAACAAACTACTGTCCCTTGATCGGAAAGGAGTGAAAATCCGATTGATGTGGGTCCCTGGACGTGTGGGTATTACTGGAAATGAGAGGGCCGACTCGGCGGCGAAAGGAGCCATCAAGGACGTCGTTGCTGCCTCTCTGCTGGTGCCATACGAGGATTTGAAGGCTACTTTGAAAAACATAGCCTTAGAAAAGTGAAAAGAGACCTGGCTCTCTCTCTCTGACCGGGAATGAACTACGCGCAATCAAGCCGATAATCTCAGCTGGGCCACGTCTGTCAGGAGGAATCGCAGGGAGGAGGTCGCATTCACGCGATTGAGAATTGGCCACTTCGCTCTCACCCACTCGTACCTCTTCACCGAAGAGAGAATTCCACCCCTTTGTGATTTTTGCTACTCTTCCATTACTGTGCGACATCTCCTGACAGTGTGAGTAATACCGTTCTGTGTGCCGTCGGCTGAATATCGGCTGAACATCGGGGGATCTACGGCACATCCTAGGAGACGACCCTGATGGTATCAGCCGAGTCATTAAGTTTTTAATAGAGACTGGGCTAATTAATAGTGTTTAAATTCTAACCTTTTTATCATCTGACTACCCCTTTTATTTTTATGAATGTTTACATACCTTTTTATGTATCTTTTAAAATTTTGTTTTATATAAGAGTAAGAATGTGCTGAAAAAACGCAATTTTTTGGGCAAATTTCTTATTTTTTCTTCATGCTACATTATGAGAATAAACCTGAAGTTTCTATTCTCATCGAAGTGAACACAAGTAAATTCGAAATGTATTTAACTGATGTAATTTGATCCATTAAATAGATTTATGGATATGCAACGAGTTTATACATGAATGGGCAGTACTGCGAACCTTGGAGTCAGTTGGTGTTAGACCGTCACAATGGAACGTGATCCATCTTGAGCTTTCTGCGGCTGAAAGAGGCGTTATGGCTGGGATGGTGGCCTCTGCAATATCAATCTCTGAAGTTGTGAGAAGGATAGGAGTAACCCGGATCACCGTTTGGATGTGGGCTCGTCGCCATGCGGATGGCGACGATACCTTGAGTAGTAGGCCTTGATCGGGGAAACCACGTAGCACAACAGCAGCGGAAGATCATGCTATCGCTCAGTACGCTATAGAAAGCCTTTTAACAAGTAAAGGGGCTGAGGGAACTCCGCAACTTTAAAATGTTATGTGCAGTTATTCCACCGTTCGATGGCGCCTCCATGAGACGGGACTAAAATGCCATCAGCCTGCACAAAAGCCATCGTAAACTGAGCAATATAAACTGACAACACTGCTATTTGAGGAAAAATTCATAAACAGCCCACAGGTATTTTGGGACCCGAGTATTTTTGCGGACGAGAAGACATTTAGAAGTGACTGCAACAGCAGAATGCATTTTGTGACGTCCTCGTAATGCGAGGTAAGAAACCTCTACTTCCATATGCTATATTCTGAATGCTTTGATTAAGTACCTGGATTCTTATCATTCTGATTTATCTCTTGAATATGAGAAATAATAATTAAAAGTTGCAAAATACCGTGACTGACTTCATATTGTATCTTTTTACGTGTGCGTTAATAACAATTATAAGCCATAAATACTTTAAGAAGTTAATAGTTAAAATATGTTTAATCTTAAGGAAATTGTGACTTTTCTATAATACTATAAATAGCAGTTATAGGTCCTCTCTTGTTAGGTATGAATCGGATAACATACTAAGGAGTCGCGGATAAGGGCGGATATCCTTAAGCTTTCGGGGTGTATGACTGCTGCCGGTCCGGGTCCTCTAGTACGGACATCTGCCAGAATGAACGCGCAAGAGTTTGTCCGTATTTTAGTGGAAAACTTGATCTCTTACATTAGGAAGGTTGTTCCTGAAGTACAAGTCTCTTTCATTCTCTTTCATACAAAGCAGCTATAGTGGACAATTATTCCACAGAAACGAAGAGATATGTAGAAGTTACACCATGGCCGGCTCGTTCACCATACCTGAACCCCATAGAGAACCTACGAGGAAGGATGGTAAAAGAATGGCAACCGAGGGGCGCCACAACAGTGGAGGAGCTAGAGGCGCATATCCACGACTTGTGGAATGCATTTTGACGACGTCGTCCTATATGCGAAAAATTGGTGGCATCAATACCCAAGCGTTTCAAAAAGTTGTGGAGGCAGCGGGTGACGCTATTAAATATAAACATTGGAAGGACGGCAGGGGTCATTTGACCCATTTTCAGAATTAAAATCAATTTTTTTTTCATGTTAAAATATTTTAAAATTTTGAAAATTGTTCAATTTCTTCATTTTGGTGTATCTTTTGATAAAATAGTGTGAATTCAGTTATATTTTTTGGTTTATAATGCTTACGACAGGTTATACCTAGAAGGACGGCTGGGGGTCATTTGACTCACAATTTGTTTTCGCGCTATTGTCTACTTCTTTCTTGCCCGTGGGCTCTTTTGTGCTATGTATATCATATAATCAGCAAGAGGCTACGGTGGCACATGATTTTCTTGATTTTGAACCCGCAAGTACCCGGTTCAATGGCAGTTTCGTCCCATGGGCTCCTACCTGAATTTCAAAACCTTGGCATAGTGACATGATGCACTCAATCTTCCTATATTTTACCGGCAGAACAGGAAGGGAAATAAAACGTTCTCAATTTTTGCTTTGCGTGAAATTCAGGCAATTATGATATTTTAATTTAGTATTTATTTTATTGTTCAATGATTATTACCCACACCGGAAATCACACGTATCCCAAAAGTCAGCCGAGCCAAGATTCAGTGCCCTTAGAGAAGCTATTTTTCATCAACGCCACATTAGATTTACGAATAACTGTTTCATTTATCTGGCCTGATGGCATCGTCACTCGGTCTCACCCCATTGCCGCGTCACACGCCTAACCCCGTCTGAGCTTGGGGTGTGTGGACTGCACGCTGAGCCGCAGGGCAAAATCCTGTCTAATTTTGAGAGAGCGGAGGAATTATAGTTCGACTGTAAAATTCTACTGTATACCCTAACGTTAGAATCCACACGTAGGACGGCAAAGAAGCATTACTGAAAGTTCTTAGAAGATACAGATCAGCAAACGGTTGGCGGTTGAGTCACTGCCTTTCGAACTGCAATTAGCGTTACTTCTGACATTTTTATCCTTTTGAATGCATTTCAAATGATATCCGGCTCTATATACCTCCAATGGAACTGGGGAAGATTCTATCATATTGCGCTTTCGTTTGTACATTTGTTACGCATGCATGTCAGTAGCGAGTTGAGGATGGAAGTAAAAAGTCGAGAAAGATATCAAGGGAAGAGAACCATCGCCATTCAAATAGTTGTTAGTGAATCAGAAGAATCTGTGAGAAGAAGTGAAGATCAGCCTGGAAGTGAATCGGAAACATCAGAAAACTGGATTTCGGGGTTACTACCGCGTAGATTCATCTCTGCAGACGACAGTTTCGCCGGCAAAAAAGGACCATAGAACCTGCTCTTGGATACACGGAAAAACCAACTGCTTTCGCATTCCTACCGTACGTTGGAGGGACGAGTGACAAGATAGCCTGTGTGCTCTCGAAGCATGGCATAGTGACAAGGTTCGCCTGTGAATCAGCCAAAAAATTAAGGGATGGTACCCTGCTGCTCGAGACAGCTGATGACCTACAGAGCGAGAAGCTCTTAGGCATCAAGATGTTCAATGGGTTTCCGTTGACAGTCGAGCCGCACCGCACACTTAACAGCTCGAAGGGGGTCGTCGTCTTACATTTCGACTTCCTGCACTTAGACGCCGAAACTATTTCCGAAGAGATGGCGTCGCAGGGCGTCACAGGATGCCGAAAGATAACGAGCCGGCTAAACGGTGAGATTAAAGCACCACCTCCGTGACCCTCACGTTCGCGATGGAAACCCTCCCCAGAGAGGGCGTCGGAAACCCGGTATGAGCCGGAGTTCAATACCCCACTTCGGCCCTGGATTCCCCGCAAAACGGGCGGCCGAGAAGAGCCCAGCTCGGTCAATCGGCTCCTAGCGGCTGGGGAGCTTGGCGGCTCCTGGCGGCTGGGGAGCTTGGCGGCTCCTGGCGGCTGGGGAGCTTGGCGGCTCCTGGCTGCTAGGGAGCTTGGCGGCTCCTTCCGAGCGTACGCCAGGACGGGTTAGTGCTAGAGATATGGGGGTCTCCGTAGAGCGGCCGAAGGCGTGTGGGTTCGGAGGGCCCCCGCGCTGGAGGTTCTAACCCAAAAGAGATCCCCTGTCAAAGGTTCCTATATCCCTTGGGTAGCTCTGGCGACCACACCGGATCACGGTGTGGCGTCCCAAATGTGTGGCTCCGTGGTGGGCATCAAAACCGGTAACAAAAATAACTCCTCCGCTGTGGGCCCCCTAAAAAGAACCCACCCAACAACACCACCGGCGTCACGCTAAAGCAGGGATGTGATCCGATACGAAAAAGCACTTAAAAGCAAATTTTAATGGTTTCGGACCGCTTTAAGGGACTAAACCGATAAGGCACTAAACCGATAAGGCACTAAACCGATAAGGCACTAAACCGATAAGGCACTAAACCGATAAGGCACTAAACCGATAAGGCACTAAACCGATAAGGCACTAAACCGATAAGGCACTAAACCGATAAGGCACTAAACCGATAAGGCACTAAACCGATAAGGCACTAAACCGATAAGGCACTAAACCGAAAAGGCACGAAATTGGATGGCACGAAACCTCCAAAATCCGAAATGGCACTTTAAGGAACAAACTGCCGATCCGAAAAGGCACGATAGTTCCGTGCCATTAAGTGGAATATAGTTTCGGATCTTACATCTCACTCACTCAAAGGCGAAGACGGGCTGGAGAGAAGAAAATTTATCTATTAAATTCTAAGAAAGAGGGAATGGAGGGAAAGAGAATGAAAGGTCGTTGGCCACTCAAATGAGGTAGCCAGCTTGAGAATTCCCCGCGGAAGAAATAGGGAAGGGGAGGGAGAGCGTCCGTTTTCAGGACGAGATTGAAGGATTATACGGCACATGCTGGGGTTGTCCATTCATAGAGAAAGGGTCAAGGAGTCGTTTGAGAAGGTTTGGGCATGGGGTAAAGACAGAGAGATAATTGAAGTGGTCAAGAGTCTGTGGCGTCTGGGGATAATGAGAAGGAATATCCAAGGGGTTACCCCGCAAGGGGGGAAGAGAGTAATCTCTTCCTTTGGGGAGTCGCGCCCCCACGGACCCGAGCCCACCGGGGAGACAACCTCGTCAAAAAACCCTTCGTAAGCTAGAATAGCGTCCAGACAGCATGTGACTCTGCTGTGCTGAGTAGCCGAAACATCTGGCGTCCTGATCACCCGCGTGTTTGCCGTGCGTGGAGACCCGTGCGTGGAGTAGTAGTAGTAGTGTTTATTTTACGGGTGCGTCGGCGGCTATGGCCATTTTGCACCACTCACTGACTGGTATTGATAAAGGGGATTATGCCCGTTCTGAAATTAACGTGTCAATAATTTACAAGAGGTATCATTTATATTTTATTGAAAAGTCGAGTTGAGTGTAGGAATGCTATCAGTCGGGAAATGTTTTCGGGAGTGTCTCCTAGTACCTCAGCTAGGTTGACTCCGAGGTTGTGATTCACCCGTGCAGTACGATATCTTGCACAGTCCGTCAGGATATGTCGCAGTTAGTGGACAATCGCAATTTAAGCATTGGGGCTGTATTCTCTCTTCGGTGAAGAGGTATGAATGGGTTAATAAGCAGTGACCAATTCTTAAGCGTGTTAAAACCACTTCCTCCCTGCGGACATTTCTTATAGAGGTCTGCCACGCAGTTATTACGGGCTTAATTTCCCGAAGTTTGTTATTTTGGATTTCGAGCCATTGCCTCTTCCAATTTTGTCTAATCATACCCCTCATGGCATTCCCTAAATCTTCCGCTGTCATTAACTGAAAATCTGTATCCGGAGACCTGAGCGCATCTTTGGCTGCAGAGTCTGCTTTCTCATTCCCTGGTATGCCCACATGTCCAGGGACCCAAGCGAAGCTTATAGTGGTCCCTTTTTTACTCAGGGATAACAGAGTGCTTTGTATGTCCTGAACAATGGGGTGACAAGGAGAATAAAGAGATATGGATTGGAGAGCACTGTAAGAATCTGTACAGATAATAAATGACGCAACACTGTTTTTAATGGATCGGAGAGCAATCCTAATGGCAGTGAGCTCAGCCGTAAAAACGGATGCAATTTTGCCTTAAGGACTCCATGATATGGGGATACCACAGCGCACCCACAGGCGGTATCCGATTTCGAACCGTCAGTGTATACGAGCGTAGATTCGGAGTTTTCGGCGCGGAATTCCTTGAAAAGTTGTTGGTATTCTCCCGGCATAGTAGTAGATTTAGAGCAGCGAGTAAGATCAAGTCTCAAAGCTGGCCGGGGAATTAACACCACGGCGGCACGTTGCTGTACCCAGTGGGGTACGTGGCGGGCAAGGTGAAATTGCGTTCTGCGATTAGGTTTCTGAAGCGAACACTTAGAGGTTTAGTGGATCTTGTCTTTCGGTTATAAAGGTCTAAAAGCAGTGGGTGAGAAATAATGTTAAAACAGGGGTGGTTCGGCGCGGATAAAATTTTTGTGGCATAATTGCACATCAACGTCTCTCTGCGATTGACTAGGGGAGGCTCTCCTGTATCGGCGTAAATGTTCAAGACAGGGGAGGTCCTGAAGGCACCGGTTGCTAAACGCAGTCCCGTATTATGAACCGTCGAGAGCGGTTTCATGTAGGTCTCACGGGCGGATGAGAACACAATCGATCCGTAGTCTAGCCTTGAACGTACTAATGCTCGATACAGCATAAGCATTGAGGTACGATCCGCGCCCCATGTCGAATGTGACAGAAACCGTAAAATGTTCAGAACTTTGAAGCATTTGTCTCTTAGAGCTCGGAAATGTTCGCGCCAATTCAGGCGCCGGTCCAATGTCATACCCAGAAATCGGGCGTTCTCAACGTAAGGAAGCTCATTACCATTGAGATATAGGGACGGTGGGGCTTGTACACCCCGTCCTCGGTAAAAGTGAATGCATTTCGTTTTCTCAGTAGAGAAACGGAATCCATTCCTCTGAGACCAAACGGAGAGCTTATTCAGAGTCAGCTGGATCAGCCTAGAGGCATTCGTTAATTTTGATGACCTGCAGAAAATAGCAAGGTCATCAACAAACAATGAGCCCATAACTGGGGAGCGGATACACTCGGCCACATCGTTTATCGCAATGGCAAATTGGGTCACGCTCAGTACGGACCCCTGGGGTACTCCATTTTCTTGTGGGTATAAGGTAGATAGATATTCACCTATTCTAACTTTGAAAACTCGGGCAGACAGAAAATTTTTAATGAAAATAGGTAGATTTCCTTTAAACCCCCATTTATCAAGTGTCTTCAGAATTTTGTACCGCCAAACACGGTCATACGCTTTCTCTAAGTCGAAGAACACGCCAATTACGTTTTGCCGCAAGAGAAATGCTTCCTGAATGAAATTGTCAGTCCTGACGAGATGGTCGGAAGTTGACCTGCCTCGTCGAAAGCCGCACTGGATATCTGAAAGTAGGTTCCGCCGCTCCAACCACCAAACGAGACGACGGTTTACCATTCTTTCCATCACCTTGCATACGCAGCTGGTGAGAGATATCGGTCTATAGTTGTTGGGGTCCGATCCATCTTTTGCTTGTTTAAGGATTGGTACGACTATGGACTCCCTCCAAGGGTCTGGAAAACTACCCTCTGTCCAAATTTGGTTAAGGGATCGCAGCATATGGGGGAGTGCTTCTTTGGGAAGATTTCTTAGAAAAGCGTTATGCACAGTATCTATACCTGGAGAGCCGTCACGGGATTCGAGGATGGCGGAGGTCAACTCCCACAGAGAAAAGGGGTCGTTGTAAACCTCGCCAGAGTCTCTCGGGTTAAAGGTGAGAGGTATCGTCTCATTCTGTTCTTTCAGTGTTCTAAATGGTTCGTCGTAGCTGCCGTTACAACTCGTCTCCGCAAGTCGACGTCCGAAGCACTCGCTTATTTCGGGAGGTGTCGTCAGGACTCGGTCAGTCTCCTTCAGGGATGAAACTGCAAGGTTGTGGTTAGAGCCAGAGATGCTTTTAATCTTCCTCCAGATGTCGGATATGGGAGTCCTGTGGTTTATAGAACACACAAACTCCTCCCATGATTCTTTCTTGGCCTCCTTAACTACTTGCCGAGCTTTCGCTCTGAGGCGCCGGAAGGCGGTGAGATTTGTCGCCGTAGGATATTTGCTAAATATTCGGAGTGCCCTCTTTCGCACCTGTATAGCTTTTGCGCACTCCTCGTTCCACCACGGAACTGTGGGCCTGTGAGATTTGCATTTAGAACGGGGTACGGTGGAATTTGCGGCTTCTAGAATTTTATCTGTGAATACTTTTATGTTCCCCACACCATTCACATTGTCGTCGTGGTTAAAATAAAATTTTCTTTTAAAAAGAGACCAATTGGCCTTGCGGACAACCCAATTGCTTGGTTGAGTCGGACGGTGGATAAAACCGCCACCTTTAGTAATTAAAATAGGGTAGTGGTCGCTACCGCATAAATCTTTATGTACGGACCACTCAAGCCTACGCATTAGGCCACCTGTCGAAATACTTAAGTCGATACACGAGAAGGTACCGTTGAAGCTGTTGAATCGAGTTTTTTCACCGGTGTTTAGTAAAAACAAGTTAAGGTCATTGATAACATTTGTGACTATGTGTCCCCTTTGATTGCACTGAGTTCTTGTGCTACCCCATAGGGTGTCGTGTGCGTTGAAGTCACCCATTAAAACATAGGGCCGAGGTAACTGACGAACGAGGGATTCTAAATTAACTCGACTCACAGGTGCACCTTCCGGCAGATATACGTTGCAGAGAGTAATTTCCTCGGGTGCGTGTACTGTCACTGCAATTGCCTGCAGCGGAGTGTTCAATTGCACCCGTGAGGTGTATAGGGCCTCCCGAATAGCAATTGCCACTCCACCCTGGGCTCGCTGACCACTGGTGTCGTCAAGTCTAAAAAATTTAAAACCTTTTAAAACGGTCTTGTCTGTCAGCTTAAAATGCGTCTCTTGCAGGCATATGCAGACGGGGTTATAGTCTCTAATTAAAACAACCAGCTCCTCCTTGTGCCTATAAAAACCATTCATATTCCATTGTAGAATAAAATACATGGTTTAAATTGTTAAAATAAATAAATAAATAAATAGGTTAAAATCTGGAAATGTACGTATGTACACAGTGAGCGGAGGATCAACGTTTTAACCGCTGTTTCCTCTGCTTTATCCTGGCCTGGAACACTTCTGTGTCCGAGACACAGAGGTCTTCTTCCATGGCATCATATTGTGCATCTTTAGAGGATGTGGGTGGGGGTGTTTTATCCCGCTTATTCCCAGCATCCTCAGAAGTAGATTTTGGGTTTTTCTTAGGGGAAACCGCCTTAGAATGACTTTTCCTGTCTGTGACTTTATTAATTTGCTTTTCTGTTTTTTTTGGTTCTCGTATGGGCATCTTCGTGCTCTCAATGCGAAAATCATTATAAGTCTGAGTAGAGATGGTACATGTAGTTTTTTTAGTGGTGGTTGCGACTATTTGCGAATACGATTTTGAAAATGTTGGGGCTATCTGTGACCGGTATTTCATTCGTGCCTCGGAATAGGGGATTCTTTCCAGGGTCTTTATTTCCATTATCCTCCTTTCATCTTTCATGACGGGACAATCTCGGGAGTACGATGGATGCGTGCCCTCGCAGTTGACGGAGAAAGGCTCCGATGAACATTTCTCACCGTCATGCTTGTCCTTGCCACAGCGCGGGCAGGTGTTCTTGCCCTCACATCGCGGTGCGATGTGGCCGAATTTTTGGCATTGAAAGCAACGCATCGGGTTGGGAAAGAAAGGTCTCACAGGTACCGATTCATAGCCTAGGTAGACTTTGCTCGGGATTTTATCCAAGTGGAACGTGAGGATTACCGAGGTAGTATTAATCACTTCACCGTTACGCTTCGTTGTAAGTCGTCGACAATCAATGACACCCTGGGAAGCCATCTCCTCCTTAATTTCGTCTGGTTCGACATATAGTAGGTCGTAGTGGCTTATCACACCCCTAGATGTATTTAGAGTACGGTGGATCTCGACATTGATTGGTATATCGTGCAACTTTTCTACTTTTAACAATTTTTCGGCTTGTACGTTATTGGCTGTTTCGATTAATAGGGAAACATCTCTAAGTTTCTTTACTGAGTTTGGCTCTCCTGGAATGATGGCTTGAAGTGCTTTTTTAATGAAGAAGGGAGAAACCTTTTTCAAATTTTCGCCGTCCTTGGAGCATTTCAATGATAGAAACCGTTTTGCTCTTTCGAATAACTGTTCTCCTCCGCCCGTGTCCGGGCGGGATCTCTTTGGTGGAGGAAGAATTTCAGACTCCATACTACGTTATATTTCATCCCCTGGGCTCCCCACCCACCACGGAGCCACACATTCGGGACGCCACACCGAGATTCGGTGTGGCGTACGCCAGGACGGGTTAGTTCTGGCGATATGGGGATCTCCGTAGGGCGGCCAAAGGTGCGTGGGTTCCGAGGCCCCCCGCGCTGGAGGTTCTAACCCAAAAGAGATCCCCTGTCAAAGGTTTCTATATCCCTTGGGTAGCTCTGGCGACCACACCGGATCACGGTGTGGCGTCCCAAATGTGTGGCTCCGTGGTGGGTGGGGAGCCGAAGGGATGAAAAAATTTTGTTCGTATGGAGTTGTAAACTCTTCCTCCACCCAAGAGATCCCGTCCAGATGTGGACGGGGGAGAATTCGAAATTAAAAATAGAAATAAATTTCTTATTATGAAGTGCACAAAAGAAGGCGAAAATCTGTCCAAAGTATGTCCGTTCCTAATACGTAGTCTGCTGTCTGCCGCCATTCCTGGAGATTTGGTATCAGTGAAGAAGCTACGCAGGGTACACTACTGATAGAAACGGGAAATGAAACACAGAGTCGCAAACTGTTGCAACTAGAAAAACTACATGACATTCCGATAACTGTCGAACCACACAAGACACTAAACACGTGTCGTGGAGTGGTCACCTGCTTTTATCTCCTGTACGTTGATGTGGAGGAAATAAAGACCGAAATGGCCCCCCAAGGTGTCATAGAATGTCGCCGGTTTACAAGAAAACAGAACGGCCAAGTAATAAATACAACATCTGTAATTCTCACATTCGCCAGTGATTCCCTACCCGATAAGGTATTTGTGGGCTATACTTCCTATCCGGTGCGTCCCTATATACCAAATCCAATGCGATGTTTCAACTGTCAGCACTTCGGACACATCTCCAGTAGATGCCGAGGCACTGCTGCCTGTGCACGCTGCGGTGAGGGAAAGCACGAAAATGAAAGCTGCTCTTCCAAAGCGCATTGCGTGAACTGCGACGGCGATCATCCCGTCTATTCTCGTGACTGTCCGAAGCTGAAGGATGAAAAGAAAATCGTGGAAATTAAAACTCTTGAAAAGATCTCGTACTTTGAAGCTAGAAAAAATTTAACGCCCAAAAGGCTCCAATTTTCTCCCGCTCTTTTGCTTCCGTGGCTTCAGTTTCTGTCCGCTGCGCTTCAACACTGACTGATTTTCAAAAAATCCAAGATACTCCTGTTGAGAAACGCGACCAGCAAGCTACTGGTCAGAAGAGTACTAATAATGGAAATAAACAAACTGACGTATCCAAAAAATCACAGAGCGACCGTAAGGATAATCCTTCCCTCCCAAAGACCCAAACACCTGAAAGTCCTCCGAAGAGAGGACATAAAAAATCAAAGAGTGTTTCAAAGGGGGTTGGGGTTTCCAACGCGAGAAGAGAGCGGCGATGGATAGGAGAAAGCGAAAAATAAACCAAGGATGAGAGTTGATATTGCACAATTTTACGGAAGGTAACGGTCTGGGGAAGTAGCATATTTATTTGAGAATGGAATGTTGAGGAGACGTTTAAAGATGGTAGGTTGTATTGCGGACAGTGTCCGGGAAATAAGGACGCAGCACACCGCAGAAAATTTGAGACAAGAAATCCTGAATATTTTCGAGGACTACCACATTCATCCTGGCAAGGTTTATTCAATTACTACAGATAACGCATCGAATTATGTTGCGGACTGTAAGTCTACTATCTGAAGATATCTCTCCCGTATATCTCATTTTCAAGATATTGAAGACGAAGAAGAATCAGACAACGAGGAAGATGAGTTACTGGAAGAAGAGGACCGAGAGATTTCAATGAGCTCCATTGCTAAAGAAGCAACAATTAGCAGTCCTGCGGAGGAAAGCGATCAATTACTACCGGCGGCTGTCTCTGAATTCGGACTTATTGGGGTTCGATGTGCGGCCCATACTCTGCAGCTCGCCGTTAATGATTCTCTTAAGAGACAGGAATTGAAAGAGGCCCTTATTAGAACAAGGAAGCTCTGCAGTGTCATTAGAACCCCCACAATGCTCGCAAAGATTCAGGCACAAGGCCTGAAAAAACCTAAAATAGACTGCCATACGAGGTGGAATTCCACCTATGATATGATAGCCAGCCTCATACTACTGAGGGATTTCTGCCAGGATGCGGCCATCAATTGGTCAATTTCGATCACAGGGGGCACTTGGAGGTTGCTGGAGGAAGTTGCCGAAGCGCTGGAACCAGCGAAGTTCGCATCCCTACATCTAAAAGGGGAGCAGCTAATTCCAGGCGACTTCCTGGAAACATGGCTGAGATTAAAAGTAAAAACTCAGAAATCAAATCAAAAAGCTACAGATTTATAAGATGCTATTGGAAGAAGGGAAAAAAATTATTTGAAAGCCCAGCTTTCTTAAGCGCGGTTTCTCTCGACTTAAGGTTCCGCACGATTCTCACTGCTGAGGAGTTCTCACTGATTCTCAATCCCGATTCATGATGCTCCAGAGGAACGAGGAGGAGGCAAGGGCCGTGGAGTGCCGCGAGGAGGACCTCCGTCGGAACCTCGTCGAAGCCAATCAGAATTCACAGTATGAAAAGCACAATCAATCGATTGGTAGAACCTTTGAGAGCCTCGAAACAATTCGCGCCGAGTGCAAGGAGAACGAGGGGTACTTTGAGCAGATGTATGATAATAAATGAAGCTACCTCACAGTTCAGAAGTGGGATTGACCAGCGAGCTGCGGTGGAGTTGTTCGTGCACATCCAGCCATCAATAGATAGAACATCAAAAACCCCAGTGCGGACTGAGTAAGGTGAGAGAGTGTGGTTCCAGTGTAGCAATGACCAGTCCGACGAATGCGTCGTGGGATGGCGAGTGTCGCGTAGGTAGCTTCATCGGGGTCCATTCTGCGGAAGGAAGGGACGCGACTGAATTGGCGGGAACATGTCGAGAGCAGGAGAGCGAGGCCGGCGTGGCCAGGGAGCATAGTGAGATGCACCGAGAGGCTACCGCTAAGTGGGTTCTGCCTGCGTCGACGCCGTTTGCCGCGAGAGACAAGGCTAAGGAGGATAGACAGTCAAGAGGACCCGGTGCAGTCGCGCGGAATGTGTGTAGAGAGACGGACGCGCAGTCAGTCGCGCGGAATGTGTGTAGAGAGACGGTGCGAGTTTGTTAAGGGAGTATCACTCGAGTGCTGTAATAATCCTTGCTACCTCTGTTAATAAACAAGCTACCTCACAGTTATGGGCGAAAATGGGATACGTGCTACGTAAAATGGATCAAAACCACATTCAAAAGGAGTTCTTTTTTCTCGGTCTACGATTGATTTTTTTGATAAAATGGATGCAATAGACATTACTACTGTTCTTAATAATATTAATACAATACCTATGATTACACCTCTGACATCAGACAATTAATATTTTTATTTTTAGGTATATCAAATAGAACTATTTTTATAGTAATGAAACACCCCATATCTATAGGAATTACCTTATTAATTCAAACAGTATTTATTTGTTTAATTACAAATAATATATCACAAAATGCATGATTTTCTTATATCCTATTTTTGTTATTTTTGGGTGGAATACTCGTTTTATTTATTTATATAGTTGCCTACAACGTGCTGACGAAGGACAAAGGCCTCCTGGAGTGTCGATCGGCCGCGTCGGAAGCCACATTGAACATTAGAAAGAAGGTTTCGACGCTCCAGCCACCAAACAAGTTTTCGGTTCACCATTCTTTCCATTACCTTAAACAGCTGGTGAGGGATATTTGACGATAGTTGTTCGGATCGGATTTATCCTTGTCCTGTTTTAAAATTGGAATAACTATAGATTGGCGCCATGACGGTGGAAAGCTAGTAGTAGTAGTAGTAGTAGTATTTGGATTTAGGGTGCGTCGACGGCAAGGTCATTTTGCACCACTACTGTGCTATTTAATTACAAAAGTTATGTATAAAGTAATCTACTGCATCTGATGTCTTGTTTGAAAGTGTGCATAATTATACTTTATTAAAAATGTTTATTTCTCTGAGAAACCGAAATGTACAGATTAAGTTGGTAGGGTGGTCTCCTAAAAGGGTTTTTAGGTCTCCCCCTAGATTATTTCGTCTTCGCGCTTCGCGGTACTTAACACAATCTAGCATGATGTGTCTAATACTTAATGGACATTTACAATCCCCACATTGGGGAGGTTCCTTCTCTTCAGTAAAGAGATACGCATGGGTCAGGGGGCTGTGCCCTATCCTCAATCGTGTAAGTACTACTTCCTCTCTCCGATTACTACGAGCTGAGGAGGGCCACGCTGCTACCATGTCCTTGATGCCACGGAGCTTGTTATTATTTAGAATCCTCCATGACTCCCTCCATTTTCCAAATACCACGTTTCTTAGAGATGCTTGTAAGTCCTCGTGGGGAACCAGCGTTGAGACAAGAACTTCGTTATTCAGAGCTTCCTTGGCCATAGCGTCTGCTATCTCATTCCCGGCAATCCCCTCATGTCCCGGTACCCACAGAAAATGGATATTCAAACCCTTTCTCGAAAGGGTCAGCAGGAGAGAGTGTATTTCTTGCACGATCGGGTGCACGGGTGAGAAGCCAGAGATGGCTTGTAGCGAGCTCCTGGAGTCAGTGCATATGACAAAGGAGCCGCCGTGGTCACCTAGGGCTTCTAGAGCTGTCCTTATGGCATAAAGCTCCGCCGTGTACACACTGCACATCGGGTGAAGCTTTGCTCTGATGTTCCCGTGGATAGGGGAGAACACTGCACATGCACAAGCAGAGTTATCTTTCGAACCGTCAGTGTAAACGGGGGTAAGGTTGGGGTGATTCCATCGGAACATGGCAAACAAACGCTGGTACTCCGAGGGAGTTGTGGAAGACTTCGGTCGAGATCGTGAAAGAATATTCACCACCGGAGTGGGAGTGATCCAAGGGGGGTGTTCCGAGAATGAAACAGGATACACTTCAGGTAGCGTGAATTCGCATCCGCGAATAAAATCGTTAAAACGAACGCTTACTGGTCTAGTTGCTTTAGTCCTTCGGTTAAAAACATTAATAAAACGGGGTTTAAAAAGTAAACTATAACATGGGTGACTCGTCATTGCTAAAATTTTGGAAACGTAGCTACAAAGAAGCCAGGTCCTTCGGTAGCATAGAGGAGGCTCGCCTGCGCCGGTATATATACTGGGAATCGGGCTGGTCCTAAACGCCCCAGTGCATAGTCGCAGACCTGCGCTGTGCACTGAATTAAGTGCTTTCAAATACGTCTCGCGAGCGGACGCATACACGAATGAGCCGTAGTCTAATTTCGACCGCACCAGTGTGCGGTAAAGTAAAATTAAGGTGGTGCGGTCTGCTCCCCAAGATGCGTGGCTTAAAAACTTTAAAATGTTCAAAGACTTCAAACAGTTTACCTTGACAGAATTAATGTGCTCCTTCCAGTTGAGTTTGTGGTCGAGGGTCATCCCCAGAAAACGGACTGATTCCACAAATGGGAGGTTTCTACCACCTAGGTGTAACGTGGGATTTACATGGACGCCCCGAGTGCGAGAAAAGTGAACGCACTTTGTTTTCTCCAAAGAGAAAGGAAGCCGTTATTTTGGGTCCATTTGTGAAGTTAGTAGTAGTAGTATTTGGATTTAGGGTGCGTCGACGGCAAGGTCATTTCGCACCACTACTATGCTATTTAATTACAAAAGTTATGTATAAAGCAATCTACTGCATCTGATGTCTTGTTTGAAAGTGTGCATAATTATACTTTATTAAAAATGTTTATTTCTCTGAGAAACCGAAATGTACAGATTAAGTTGGTAGGGTGGTCTCCTAAAAGGGTTTTTAGGTCTCCCCCTAGATTATTTCGTCTTCGCGCTTCGCGGTACTTAACACAATCTAGCATGATGTGTCTAATACTTAATGGACATTTACAATCCCCACATTGGGGAGGTTCCTTCTCTTCAGTAAAGAGATACGCATGGGTCAGGGGGCTGTGCCCTATCCTCAATCGTGTAAGTACTACTTCCTCTCTCCGATTACTACGAGCTGAGGAGGGCCACGCTGCTACCATGTCCTTGATGCCACGGAGCTTGTTATTATTTAGAATCCTCCATGACTCCCTCCATTTTCCAAATACCACGTTTCTTAGAGATGCTTGTAAGTCCTCGTGGGGAACCAGCGTTGAGACAAGAACTTCGTTATTCAGAGCTTCCTTGGCCATAGCGTCTGCTATCTCATTCCCGGCAATCCCCTCATGTCCCGGTACCCACAGAAAATGGATATTCAAACCCTTTCTCGAAAGGGTCAGCAGGAGAGAGTGTATTTCTTGCACGATCGGGTGCACGGGTGAGAAGCCAGAGATGGCTTGTAGCGAGCTCCTGGAGTCAGTGCATATGACAAAGGAGCCGCCGTGGTCACCTAGGGCTTCTAGAGCTGTCCTTATGGCATAAAGCTCCGCCGTGTACACACTGCACATCGGGTGAAGCTTTGCTCTGATGTTCCCGTGGATAGGGGAGAACACTGCACATGCACAAGCAGAGTTATCTTTCGAACCGTCAGTGTAAACGGGGGTAAGGTTGGGGTGATTCCATCGGAACATGGCAAACAAACGCTGGTACTCCGAGGGAGTTGTGGAAGACTTCGGTCGAGATCGTGAAAGAATATTCACCACCGGAGTGGGAGTGATCCAAGGGGGGTGTTCCGAGAATGAAACAGGATACACTTCAGGTAGCGTGAATTCGCATCCGCGAATAAAATCGTTAAAACGAACGCTTACTGGTCTAGTTGCTTTAGTCCTTCGGTTAAAAACATTAATAAAACGGGGTTTAAAAAGTAAACTATAACATGGGTGACTCGTCATTGCTAAAATTTTGGAAACGTAGCTACAAAGAAGCCAGGTCCTTCGGTAGCATAGAGGAGGCTCGCCTGCGCCGGTATATATACTGGGAATCGGGCTGGACCTAAACGCCCCAGTGCATAGTCGCAGACCTGCGTTGTGCACTGAATTAAGTGCTTTCAAATACGTCTCGCGAGCGGACGCATACACGAATGAGCCGTAGTCTAATTTCGACCGCACCAGTGTGCGGTAAAGTAAAATTAAGGTGGTGCGGTCTGCTCCCCAAGATGCGTGGCTTAAAAACTTTAAAATGTTCAAAGACTTCAAACAGTTTACCTTGACAGAATTAATGTGCTCCTTCCAGTTGAGTTTGTGGTCGAGGGTCATCCCCAGAAAACGGACTGATTCCACAAATGGGAGGTTTCTACCACCTAGGTGTAACGTGGGATTTACATGGACGCCCCGAGTGCGAGAAAAGTGAACGCACTTTGTTTTCTCCAAAGAGAAAAGGAAGCCGTTATTTTGGGTCCATTTGTGAAGTTTATTGATGGTGAGTTGCGCCATACGCGATGCATTCACGACCCTAGATGATCTGCAGAAAATCGCGAGATCATCCACAAACAGTGACCCTAACACTGGCTCCTTGATGCAGTGAGCTATGTCGTTGATCGCAATAGCGAACAACGTCACGCTCAGAACCGAGCCTTGGGGAACTCCGTTGTCAAGAGGGTAAAAATTTGACAACAACTGTCCCGTCCTTACTTTAAAAACACGGTTGGTTAAAAAATTTTGTATAAAAATGGGCAAACAGCCTCTAAAACCCCACTCGCGTAATACGCGTAGAATCTTACGTCGCCAGACCCGGTCGTAAGCCTTCTCTAAGTCGAAAAATACACCGACTACGTGTTGGCGGAGAAGGAAGGCTTCTTGGATGAAATTTTCAATTCTAACCAAGTGGTCCATTGTGGAACGGTTCCGTCTGAATCCGCATTGTATCCTAGAGAGGAGTTTTCGACGCTCCAGCCACCAAATGAGACGTCGATTTACCATTCGCTCCATTAACTTGCACAGGCAGCTGGTGAGAGAAATCGGCCGGTAAGAATTCGGATCAGCTCGGTCTTTTCCATGTTTTGGGATGGGAACAATGACGGACTCCCGCCAGGACGGAGGAAAATCCCCATTGGCCCAGAGCTGATTAAATGTTTCAAGGATTTCCAGCAACGCCGATTCCGATAGATTTCGGAGGAAGGCATTGTGGATCTCGTCGGGTCCTGGGGACGTGTCGTGGGAGTCTTGGATGGCAGATTTCAGCTCCCAAATGGTAAATGGCATATTGTAGTCTGCCGTTGTTTTAGGCTCCATAAAAAATATAGGGACGTTCTCGAGCCTTTTCTTGAGGATCGCAAAAGAAGGTTCATAGCATTCGTCGCTGCTCACTTTGGCGAGTAATTGGGCGAATACGTTCCCTATCGCAGCTGGAGAAGTGATAACCTTTCCTTCGACTTCTAGGAAGGATATACCTAGATGCTGGCTGCTACCCGATATGCTCCTCACCTTACGCCATACCTGTGCAAGTGGAGTCCTGTGGTTGACACCGGAGACAAAATTCATCCAAGAAATCCTCTTTGCGTCCTTTATTACCTGACGCGCTTTCGCTCTTAGTCGCCGAAAAGCGGAGAGATTATTTGCTGTAGGATACTTGTTGAAAATTCGGAGAGCTTTCTTACGTTTTTTAATGGCTTCTGCGCAGGTTTCATTCCACCATGGCACCGCATTTCTTGGAAGGATGCTTCGAGATCGTGGTATGCTAATTTCGGCGGCTTGAATGATGCTGGATGTCAAAAGATTTACGTTTGTTACACAGTCGTTGTTTTTATCCCACACGTAGTTAAAATTTGAGTTAAAAAGATGCCAATCAGCTTTCCGGACAATCCAACAGCCTGGTCTAATAAAATCGGGGTTTAAATTTTGCTCCCTTTTGATTAAAAGGGGAAAGTGATCGCTCCCACTAAGATCCTTATGCACAGAGAGTTTGAGTTTATTGACCAAACTAGTCGATAAAATACACAAGTCAATGGAGGAGAAATCGCCGCTAAAAGAGTTAAAACGGGTTTTCTCGCCGTTATTGAGTAAAAATAGGTTAAAATCACTGATAAAACTTGATAAAATACGTCCCCTGCGGTTGCACTGTCCCGGGGTGCTTCCCCATAGACGATCGTGAGCATTAAAATCTCCGAGTAAAATAAAAGGCTGAGGTAGCTGGTGAACAAGGGATTCTAGATTAAAACGGGTGACGGGTGCACCCTCCGGCAGGTAAACGTTGCACACCGTTATGGCCTCGGGAGCGTGCACCGTCACCGCTACCGCTTGGAACGGTGTGTTAAGATTTATTCTGGAGGTGTAAAGTGCCTCCCGAACAAAAACCGCCACTCCACCATGGGCTCGTTGGCCGCTGGTATCGTCAAATCTAAAAGCGTTAAAATGTTTTAAATATCCCTTGTCCGTGTCCTTAAAATGTGTTTCCTGCAAACATATACAGGACGGGTTAAAATCTCTGATTAAAATGTCTAGCTCCTCCTTATGCCGATAAAAACCGTTACAGTTCCACTGTATGATAAAAGCCATTAAAAATTGATAAAAATTAAATAAATAAATAGATAAATTAATTTAAAACTGCCAGAAGGAGAGTCAACGCTTAATGCGTCTTCTCTCCTTAGCCTTCGCCCGGATGATTTCTGACTCGGAAATATATTCGTCTTCTTCCATAGACTCTGGTTGGCTACGCGTAGGCGAACCAGATGGACCCGGGGACTGAGATT
Organism: Ischnura elegans; assembly: GCF_921293095.1. Classification (NCBI taxonomy): domain Eukaryota; kingdom Metazoa; phylum Arthropoda; class Insecta; order Odonata; family Coenagrionidae; genus Ischnura; species Ischnura elegans. Next base: position 38,919,436 of record NC_060259.1, read on the forward strand.
TTCCACGCCTGTTTTGCGTGGCCACGGTGGGTGTTGTGGTTGGGTTCTTCTTTGAAGAGCCCTGACTAGCATCGTTTTTTTCCGGCGGTGTGCCCTTCTTCGTTGCCGGCTTGGTAGCCTTATCCGGCTTGGCTTGCTTAGCATTCTTAATAGTATGTTCTTCCTTATTTTTCTCTTTCGTGTCTGTATTGTTATTTTTCTCACTATCTACTACGGCAGCATACGAACGGGAGAACGTAGGCGCGATTAGTGTTCTGTATTTCTTTCGTGCTTCTTGATATGGCAGCTTTTCCACGGTCTTTATCTCCATTATTTTTTTCTCTTCTCTCATCTTGGGGCAATCTCGAGAATAAACCGGATGTGATCCCTCGCAATTCACACAGGTTGGTGCAGAGGTGCACGCGTCACCTTCGTGTTTATCTTTGCCACAGCGCGGGCAGGTGGCCTTGCCCTCACATCTGGTAGCGATGTGGCCGAAACGCTGGCATTGAAAACACCGCATGGGGCTAGGAATGAATGGCCTTACGGAAACAGATTCGTATCCCACATAGACCTTGTCAGGAAGTTTGTCACGACAGAAAGTGAGGATGACGGACGTGCTGTTGGTCAGCTCACCGTTCCTCTTTGTCTTTAGACGGCGGCAGTCTATTACACCCTGAGACGCCATCTCACTCTTTATCTCATCTTCAGAGACGTAGAGTAGGTCGTAATGCGAAATGACTCCCCGACATGTATTGAGTGTTTGGTGCACCTGGACCTTAACGGGTATTTCGTTAAATTTTGTAATTTTCAATAACTTTTCGCTTTGTGTTTCGTTGCTGGTTTTAATTAACAGTGATCCATCCCTTAATTTTTTGACCGATTCTAAGTCACCGGGTATCGCTGCCGACAGAACTCGTCTTATTAGAAAGGGAGATACCTTTGTCAGGGTCTCACCATCATTAGCACATCTCATAACAAGGAATTTCCGACATGCGGTAGACTTACTTTCCCCCCCGCCCACTTCCGGACGGGATCTTTTCGTTGGAGGAAGAAGGTTGTTATCCATGGACTCAAAACAGAAATTCATCCCCTGGGCTCCCCACCCACCACGGAGCCACACATTCGGGACGCCACACCGAGATCCGGTGTGGTCGCCAGGGCTACCCGAGGGATATAGGAACCTTTGATAGGGGATCTCTTTTGGGTTAGAACCTCCAGCGCGGGGGCCCTCCGAACCCACGCACCTTCGGCCGCCCTACGGAGACCCCCATATCTCCAGCACTAACCCGTCCTGGCGTACGCTCGGAAGGAGCCGCCAAGCTCCCCAGCCGCCAGGAGCCGATTGACCGAGCTGGGCTCTTCTCGGCCGCCCGTTTTTCGGGGAATCCAGGGCCGAAGTGGGGTGTTGAACTCCGGCCCATACCGGGTTTCCGACGCCCAGCTGGGTGCCGGAGAACTCACCCACCAGGATCCCCTTCTCCCCCTTATACGGATCTCCACGCACGGCAAACACGTGGGTGAATCTGCACGCCATATGTTTCGGCTACTCAGCACAGCAGAGTCACATGCTGTCTGGACGCTATCCTAGCGTACGAAGGGTTTTTTGACGAGGTTGTCTCCCCGGTGGGCTCGGGTCCGTGGGGGCGCGACTCCCCAAAGGAAGAGATTACTCTCTTCCCCCCGTGCGGGGTTAAACAGATTGGGTTTTTCCTTGAAACAAGAGTAAAATATCTACCTAAATGGACGTGGAAGAATTTAGAAAGGGTCATCACTAATGACCTCGCAAGACTTTTCAACTGGTCGGGGAAGCAGGAGAAGCTGCCATTAAGGGAGACAATTCCGAAGATAATTGAAGGATTTCACGGTTTTGTTGCATTTTGTCACTTTTGTAGCTGTTTTATTAAGGACTTTTTTGTGTTTAAATCCAAAGTTAATGAATTATAACGTTGTGGCGAACAGCTATGAATCTTGCCTTTTCTGTAAAGCGTAATCCAATGTTTCTAGATTGCTCATTTTTCTTAACTGATTTCTCTTCAGTGGCAGCCAAGGCAGAACGCTGTGCTGTGGAGGATTATGACCCCAGTGTCCTGGATGGGAAAATCAAGAAGTGGTTGCGAAATGCCAGGGGCAGGTAAGTTCAACTGGGTTCCAGTCAATATGCCCAGAGTATTACTGATGAAAGTGGTCTGAACATTATTGATGATGTTGACAATGTGGAGTGGAGTTGTGTTGTGATAGTTTTATAATGAATCTTAATTTATCAAGATTGATTTCCTTTACTTTGTTACTGAATCCCATTTTTCCTCTTATATTATTTGATATCACCATTAGTTTAAGCTGTGTATGGGTTTTTGCCTCGTGAGTAATTAGTCTGCCCCACCATTTTTCCTGTAGCTTTTTAATTACAACCGTTTATGGAGCCTGGAATTTTAAATTTCCTTGTACATTTCTGTTGGAGCTGTTAATGTTGTTGATAATAGTCAAATGTTCCTCTCTCTTCCTCGCGCGGTGGATAAGTCACCGGAAAAATCTATTCTGCCGCCGTAATAACTTTTGAAGTCATACTGAACAATTCCTATGATCGTGTTGATCACCTGATTAGCTGGAAAGACATCACAGTGTGGCATTTTTTTGTGTCCCCCCCCCCAAAAATTTCTGGTACCCCCCCCCCCCCCCCCCAGAAATTCCTTCGAACTTCCTCCGAACTTATCCGCAGAACTTCTCCCGCCAAGAACTTTTCGCGCTAAGGTTTTTTCGCGCAAAGGATTTTTCGCGCAAAAGGCCTGTAGCAAAATCCTGTCTCTGCAAAATCCTGTCTCTGGAAAATCCTGTCTCTGAAAACCCTGCCTCTGGAAACTCAGCCTCTGGAATCAGCCTCTGAAACAGCCCCGAAACAACCCCGAACCAACCCCGAACCAACCTACCTGCAATGCAAGACTTATATAGGACTACTGCGGAGAAATACTTCTCCTTGGCAAGCAAGGGGAAATCGGTGCTAAGGCCTTAGTATTGCACTTGGAGTGAGAAGTTTTACCATTGTCCTATCACAAACTCTCTCTCCCTCCAACACCTCACCCCAGTATCTCCTTCCCCTCCATGTGTTCCAATGAACGATTCCTCTGATGCCTCAACCCAGAAGTTGAGGGGAAAATTCTGGGTGCTGGCTGTTGTCTCAAAACCAGGGAATGGTGTTTTGTGGAGCGGCCGTTTCTGCAGGGGCAGTGACGCATCAGTGGGCGGTTGTTGAATTCGCCTGGCTACCCCTCCACTCCCTGGAAGAAGCCCTCCCCTCAAATGCTGTCTCGCCTTGCATAGGCAAGCCCGCTTTCTGGTCGAGACCTGCTGGGAGTCACATGTCTTGTGAGCCATGAGATTTTTAGAGCAATTTTCTGCTGGTAATGTTTCCTTTGGGATCATGAATTTACTATCATTGTTTTCTGTAATACTTCTGATTTTTTGAATACTCTACTTTGAATAGATATCGTACGGTAATAACTCGTAAATTGTTTTTGGCTACCTTTTTCTTGTGAGCTGTTTTTCTGTTTGTGGAGTCTTACCCTGATCCAGCATGTGACCGACGGTTGGAGTATTTCCCTTGTCTGGACTTACGTGAAAAATCAACCAGATTTTACGACGTAACGTCACAACAGTTGCAGAAATGTATTGTGTTTTGGCGATTTCCTTGTTTATGCCGCGCACTAAAAATGGCAAATCATATGTATTGGTCAAAAGACTTCTTGTGTCGCCAATATTTCGCAACATTTATGTCCAGAGATAGACATGTGATGACCCGGCGAATGATGCATTTTTCGGATGACAGGCAATCAAATCAAGGTGACAGCCTCTTCGAAATTCGCCCTATCATGTAGTAGTAGTGTTTGGATTTAGGGTGCGTCGACGGCAAGGTCATTTTGCACCACTACTGTGCTATTTAATTACAATTGTTATGTATAAAGTAATCTAATGCATCTGATGTCTTCGTTGAAAGTATACATAATTAGACTTTATTAAAAATGTTTATTTCTCTGAGAAACCGAAATGTACAGATTAAGTTGGTAGGGTGGTCTCCTAAAAGGGTTTTTAGGTCTCCCCCTAGATTATTTCGCCTTCGCGCTTCGCGGTACTTAACACAATCTAGCATGATGTGTCTAATACTTAATGGACATTTACAATCCCCACATTGGGGAGGTTCCTTCTCTTCAGTAAAGAGATACGCATGGGTCAGGGGGCTGTGCCCTATCCTCAATCGTGTAAGTACTACTTCCTCTCTCCGATTACTACGAGCTGAGGAGGGCCACGCTGCTACCGTGTCCTTGATGCCACGGAGCTTGTTATTATTTAGAATCCTCCATGACTCCCTCCATTTTCCAAATACCACGTTTCTTAGAGATGCTCGTAAGTCCTCGTGGGGAACCAGCGTTGAGACTAGAACTTCGTTATTCAGAGCTTCCTTGGCCATAGCGTCTGCTATCTCATTCCCGGCTATCCCCTCATGTCCCGGTACCCACAGAAAATGGATATTCAAACCCTTTCTCGAAAGGGTCAGCAGGAGAGAGTGTATTTCTTGCACGATCGGGTGCACGGGTGAGAAGCCAGAGATGGCTTGTAGCGAGCTCCTGGAGTCAGTGCATATCACAAAGGAGCCGCCGTGGTCATCTAGGGCTTCTAGAGCTGTCCTTATGGCATAAAGCTCCGCCGTGTACACACTGCACATCGGGTGAAGCTTTGCTCTGATGTTCCCGTGGATAGGGGAGACCACTGCACATGCACAAGCAGAGTTATCTTTCGAACCGTCAGTGTAAACGGGGGTAAGGTTGGGGTGATTCCATCGGAACATGGCAAACAAACGCTGGTACTCCGAGGGAGTTGTGGAAGACTTCGGTCGAGATCGTGAAAGAATATTCACCACCGGAGTGGGAGTAATCCAAGGGGGGTGTTCCGAGAATGAAACAGGATACACTTCAGGTAGCGTGAATTCGCATCCGCGAATAAAATCGTTAAAACGAACGCTTACTGGTCTGGTTGCTTTAGTCCTTCGGTTAAAAACATTAATAAAACGGGGTTTAAAAAGTAAACTATAACATGGGTGACTCGTCATTGCTAAAATTTTGGAAACGTAGCTACAAAGAAGCCAGGTCCTTCGGTAACATAGAGGAGGCTCGCCTGCGTCGGTATATATACTGGGAATCGGGCTGGTCCTAAACGCCCCAGTGCATAGTCGCAGACCTGCGTTGTGCACTGAATTAAGTGCATTCAAATACGTCTCGCGTGCGGACGCATACACGAATGAGCCGTAGTCTAATTTCGACCGCACCAGTGTGCGGTAAAGTAAAATTAAGGTGGTGCGGTCTGCTCCCCAAGATGCGTGGCTTAAAAACTTTAAAATGTTTAAAGACTTCAAACAGTTTACCTTGACAGAATTAATGTGCTCCTTCCAGTTGAGTTTGTGGTCGAGGGTCATCCCCAGAAAACGGACTGATTCCACAAATGGGAGGTTTCTACCACCTAGGTGTAACGTGGGATTTACATGGACGCCCCGAGTGCGAGAAAAGTGAACGCACTTTGTTTTCTCCAAAGAGAAAAGGAAGCCGTTATTTTGGGTCCATTTGTGAAGTTTATTGATGGTGAGTTGCGCCATACGCGATGCATTCACGACCCTAGATGATCTGCAGAAAATCGCGAGATCATCCACAAACAGTGACCCTAACACTGGCTCCTTGATGCAGTGAGCTATGTCGTTGATCGCAATAGCGAACAACGTCACGCTCAGAACCGAGCCTTGGGGAACTCCGTTGTCAAGAGGGTAAAAATTTGACAACAACTGTCCCGTCCTTACTTTAAAAACACGGTTGGTTAAAAAATTTTGTATAAAAATGGGCAAACAGCCTCTAAAACCCCACTCGCGTAATACGCGTAGAATCTTACGTCGCCAGACCCGGTCGTAAGCCTTCTCTAAGTCGAAAAATACACCGACTACGTGTTGGCGGAGAAGGAAGGCTTCTTGGATGAAATTTTCAATTCTGACCAAGTGGTCCATTGTGGAACGGTTCCGTCTGAATCCGCATTGTATCCTAGAGAGGAGTTTTCGACGCTCCAGCCACCAGATGAGACGTCGATTTACCATTCGCTCCATTAACTTGCACAGGCAGCTGGTGAGAGAAATCGGCCGGTAAGAATTCGGGTCAGCTCGGTCTTTTCCATGTTTTGGGATGGGGACAATGACGGACTCCCGCCAGGACGGAGGAAAATCCCCATTGGCCCAGAGCTGATTAAAAGTTTCAAGGATTTCCAGCAACGCCGATTCCGATAGATTTCGGAGGAAGGCATTGTGGATATCGTCGGGTCCTGGGGACGTGTCGTGGGAGTCATGGATGGCAGATTTCAGCTCCCAAATGGTAAATGGCATATTGTAGTCTGCCGTTGTTTTAGGCTCCATAAAGGATATAGGGACGTTCTCGAGCCTTTTCTTGAGGATCGCAAAAGAAGGGTCATAGCATTCGTCGCTGCTCACTTTGGCGAGTAATTGGGCGAATACGTTCCCTATCGCAGCTGGAGAAGTGATAACCTTTCCTTCGACTTCTAGGAAGGATATACCTAGATGCTGGCTGCTACCCGATATGCTCCTCACCTTACGCCATACCTGTGCAAGTGGAGTCCTGTGGTTGACACCGGAGACAAAATTCATCCAAGAAATCCTCTTTGCGTCCTTTATTACCTGACGCGCTTTCGCTCTTAGTCGCCGAAAAGCGGAGAGATTATTTGCTGTAGGATACTTGTTGAAAATTCGGAGAGCTTTCTTACGTTTTTTAATGGCTTCTGCGCAGGTTTCATTCCACCATGGCACCGCATTTCTTGGAAGGATGCTTCGAGATCGTGGTATGCTAATTTCGGCGGCTTGAATGATGCTGGATGTCAAAAGATTTACGTTTGTTACACAGTCGTTGTTTTTATCCCACACGTAGTTAAAATTTGAGTTAAAAAGATGCCAATCAGCTTTCCGGACAATCCAACAGCCTGGTCTAATAAAATCGGGGTTTAAATTTTGCTCCCTTTTGATTAAAAGGGGAAAGTGATCGCTCCCACTAAGATCCTTATGCACAGAGAGTTTGAGTTTATTGACCAAACTAGTCGATAAAATACACAAGTCAATGGAGGAGAAATCGCCGCTAAAAGAGTTAAAACGGGTTTTCTCGCCGTTATTGAGTAAAAATAGGTTAAAATCACTGATAAAACTTGATAAAATACGTCCCCTGCGGTTGCACTGTCCCGGGGTGCTTCCCCATAGACGATCGTGAGCATTAAAATCTCCGAGTAAAATAAAAGGCTGAGGTAGCTGGTGAACAAGGGATTCTAGATTAAAACGGGTGACGGGTGCACCCTCCGGCAGGTAAACGTTGCACACCGTTATGGCCTCGGGAGCGTGCACCGTCACCGCTACCGCTTGGAACGGTGTGTTAAGATTTATTCTGGAGGTGTAAAGTGCCTCCCGAACAAAAACCGCCACTCCACCATGGGCTCGTTGGCCGCTGGTATCGTCAAATCTAAAAGCGTTAAAATGTTTTAAATATCCCTTGTCCGTGTCCTTAAAATGTGTTTCCTGCAAACATATACAGGACGGGTTAAAATCTCTGATTAAAATGTCTAGCTCCTCCTTATGCCGATAAAAACCGTTACAGTTCCACTGTATGATAAAAGCCATTAAAAATTGATAAAAATTAAATAAATAAATAGATAAATTAATTTAAAACTGCCAGAAGGAGAGTCAACGCTTAATGCGTCTTCTCTCCTTAGCCTTCGCCCGGATGATTTCTGACTCGGAAATATATTCGTCTTCTTCCATAGACTCTGGTTGGCTACGCGTAGGCGAACCAGATGGACCCGGGGACTGAGATTTTCCACGCCTGTTTTGCGTGGCCACGGTGGGTGTTGTGGTTGGGTTCTTCTTTGAAGAGCCCTGACTAGCATCGTTTTTTTCCGGCGGTGTGCCCTTCTTCGTTGCCGGCTTGGTAGCCTTATCCGGCTTGGCTTGCTTAGCATTCTTAATAGTATGTTCTTCCTTATTTTTCTCTTTCGTGTCTGTATTGTTATTTTTCTCACTATCTACTACGGCAGCATACGAACGGGAGAACGTAGGCGCGATTAGTGTTCTGTATTTCTTTCGTGCTTCTTGATATGGCAGCTTTTCCACGGTCTTTATCTCCATTATTTTTTTCTCTTCTCTCATCTTGGGGCAATCTCGAGAATAAACCGGATGTGATCCCTCGCAATTCACACAGGTTGGTGCAGAGGTGCACGCGTCACCTTCGTGTTTATCTTTGCCACAGCGCGGGCAGGTGGCCTTGCCCTCACATCTGGTAGCGATGTGGCCGAAACGCTGGCATTGAAAACACCGCATGGGGCTAGGAATGAATGGCCTTACGGAAACAGATTCGTATCCCACATAGACCTTGTCAGGAAGTTTGTCACGACAGAAAGTGAGGATGACGGACGTGCTGTTGGTCAGCTCACCGTTCCTCTTTGTCTTTAGACGGCGGCAGTCTATTACACCCTGAGACGCCATCTCACTCTTTATCTCATCTTCAGAGACGTAGAGTAGGTCGTAATGCGAAATGACTCCCCGACATGTATTGAGTGTTTGGTGCACCTGGACCTTAACGGGTATTTCGTTAAATTTTGTAATTTTCAATAACTTTTCGCTTTGTGTTTCGTTGCTGGTTTTAATTAACAGTGATCCATCCCTTAATTTTTTGACCGATTCTAAGTCACCGGGTATCGCTGCCGACAGAACTCGTCTTATTAGAAAGGGAGATACCTTTGTCAGGGTCTCACCATCATTAGCACATCTCATAACAAGGAATTTCCGACATGCGGTAGACTTACTTTCCCCCCCGCCCACTTCCGGACGGGATCTTTTCGTTGGAGGAAGAAGGTTGTTATCCATGGACTCAAAACAGAAATTCATCCCCTGGGCTCCCCACCCACCACGGAGCCACACATTCGGGACGCCACACCGAGATCCGGTGTGGTCGCCAGGGCTACCCGAGGGATATAGGAACCTTTGATAGGGGATCTCTTTTGGGTTAGAACCTCCAGCGCGGGGGCCCTCCGAACCCACGCACCTTCGGCCGCCCTACGGAGACCCCCATATCTCCAGCACTAACCCGTCCTGGCGTACGCTCGGAAGGAGCCGCCAAGCTCCCCAGCCGCCAGGAGCCGATTGACCGAGCTGGGCTCTTCTCGGCCGCCCGTTTTTCGGGGAATCCAGGGCCGAAGTGGGGTGTTGAACTCCGGCCCATACCGGGTTTCCGACGCCCAGCTGGGTGCCGGAGAACTCACCCACCAGGATCCCCTTCTCCCCCTTATACGGATCTCCACGCACGGCAAACACGTGGGTGAATCTGCACGCCATATGTTTCGGCTACTCAGCACAGCAGAGTCACATGCTGTCTGGACGCTATCCTAGCGTACGAAGGGTTTTTTGACGAGGTTGTCTCCCCGGTGGGCTCGGGTCCGTGGGGGCGCGACTCCCCAAAGGAAGAGATTACTCTCTTCCCCCCGTGCGGGGTTAAACAGATTGGGTTTTTCCTTGAAACAAGAGTAAAATATCTACCTAAATGGACGTGGAAGAATTTAGAAAGGGTCATCACTAATGACCTCGCAAGACTTTTCAACTGGTCGGGGAAGCAGGAGAAGCTGCCATTAAGGGAGACAATTCCGAAGATAATTGAAGGATTTCACGGTTTTGTTGCATTTTGTCACTTTTGTAGCTGTTTTATTAAGGACTTTTTTGTGTTTAAATCCAAAGTTAATGAATTATAACGTTGTGGCGAACAGCTATGAATCTTGCCTTTTCTGTAAAGCGTAATCCAATGTTTCTAGATTGCTCATTTTTCTTAACTGATTTCTCTTCAGTGGCAGCCAAGGCAGAACGCTGTGCTGTGGAGGATTATGACCCCAGTGTCCTGGATGGGAAAATCAAGAAGTGGTTGCGAAATGCCAGGGGCAGGTAAGTTCAACTGGGTTCCAGTCAATATGCCCAGAGTATTACTGATGAAAGTGGTCTGAACATTATTGATGATGTTGACAATGTGGAGTGGAGTTGTGTTGTGATAGTTTTATAATGAATCTTAATTTATCAAGATTGATTTCCTTTACTTTGTTACTGAATCCCATTTTTCCTCTTATATTATTTGATATCACCATTAGTTTAAGCTGTGTATGGGTTTTTGCCTCGTGAGTAATTAGTCTGCCCCACCATTTTTCCTGTAGCTTTTTAATTACAACCGTTTATGGAGCCTGGAATTTTAAATTTCCTTGTACATTTCTGTTGGAGCTGTTAATGTTGTTGATAATAGTCAAATGTTCCTCTCTCTTCCTCGCGCGGTGGATAAGTCACCGGAAAAATCTATTCTGCCGCCGTAATAACTTTTGAAGTCATACTGAACAATTCCTATGATCGTGTTGATCACCTGATTAGCTGGAAAGACATCACAGTGTGGCATTTTTTAGTGTCCCCCCCCCCAAAAATTTCTGGTACCCCCCCCCCCCCCCCCAGAAATTCCTTCGAACTTCCTCCGAACTTATCCGCAGAACTTCTCCCGCCAAGAACTTTTCGCGCTAAGGTTTTTTCGCGCAAAGGATTTTTCGCGCAAAAGGCCTGTAGCAAAATCCTGTCTCTGCAAAATCCTGTCTCTGGAAAATCCTGTCTCTGAAAACCCTGCCTCTGGAAACTCAGCCTCTGGAATCAGCCTCTGAAACAGCCCCGAAACAACCCCGAACCAACCCCGAACCAACCTACCTGCAATGCAAGACTTATATAGGACTACTGCGGAGAAATACTTCTCCTTGGCAAGCAAGGGGAAATCGGTGCTAAGGCCTTAGTATTGCACTTGGAGTGAGAAGTTTTACCATTGTCCTATCACAAACTCTCTCTCCCTCCAACACCTCACCCCAGTATCTCCTTCCCCTCCATGTGTTCCAATGAACGATTCCTCTGATGCCTCAACCCAGAAGTTGAGGGGAAAATTCTGGGTGCTGGCTGTTGTCTCAAAACCAGGGAATGGTGTTTTGTGGAGCGGCCGTTTCTGCAGGGGCAGTGACGCATCAGTGGGCGGTTGTTGAATTCGCCTGGCTACCCCTCCACTCCCTGGAAGAAGCCCTCCCCTCAAATGCTGTCTCGCCTTGCATAGGCAAGCCCGCTTTCTGGTCGAGACCTGCTGGGAGTCACATGTCTTGTGAGCCATGAGATTTTTAGAGCAATTTTCTGCTGGTAATGTTTCCTTTGGGATCATGAATTTACTATCATTGTTTTCTGTAATACTTCTGATTTTTTGAATACTCTACTTTGAATAGATATCGTACGGTAATAACTCGTAAATTGTTTTTGGCTACCTTTTTCTTGTGAGCTGTTTTTCTGTTTGTGGAGTCTTACCCTGATCCAGCATGTGACCGACGGTTGGAGTATTTCCCTTGTCTGGACTTACGTGAAAAATCAACCAGATTTTACGACGTAACGTCACAACAGTTGCAGAAATGTATTGTGTTTTGGCGATTTCCTTGTTTATGCCGCGCACTAAAAATGGCAAATCATATGTATTGGTCAAAAGACTTCTTGTGTCGCCAATATTTCGCAACATTTATGTCCAGAGATAGACATGTGATGACCCGGCGAATGATGCATTTTTCGGATGACAGGCAATCAAATCAAGGTGACAGCCTCTTCGAAATTCGCCCTATCATGTATCTACATAGAAAGACATTCAAGGCAATGTTTTCTCCATTCGCATTCGCATAATTTGTGTATTGACGAAATCTTGTTATTTAAAGGAAGGCTATCTTTCAAACAAAAGGTATGCCTTCCAAGAGTAGCCGCTTCGGCATAAGTCTTTCGCCCTTAGTGACTGTGAAACGGGCTATGTCCTTGATTTTGTGAAGTACACGGGAGCAAGCACTGACATTTTGCCGCAAATGAAGATTTGGGGAAATCAGGGGATATCATTCGCACCTTGATGGAGCCATATCTAAGGCCATAAATGTTTTGTCGATTATTGGTACTCGGGCCCACTATTATTTTCCTCGCTCGATAACATGGCCACAAATGTATGTGGAACCGTCCGAAAAAATAGAAAAAAGATGCCGAAGCTGGAGGAAAAATTGAAAAAAAGGCAAGATACAATTTAAATCTACAGAGAAACTGCTCACGTTGAAATGGTGCTAAAAGAGAGGGATGTGGATTCTCTCCTCATTCCACACTGCTGAATTAATTGAGAGTGTCAATAAAAATACCAATATGTATCATTGACTACAATGCTTCCATGGGTGCTGTTGATAGAGAGGTCATGATGCTTAGCTCAATCGAGTCAATCCGAAAATCGGTGAAGTGGTATAATTTTTTATACATAGTATGAATGAAAAAAAAACAAATCCAGATATATGTGTGAAATATATGACGTCGGACTTTGGGTTTTGCCTTGCTTTAAGATATTTCAAACAAACAAAAACTATTTGAGGGAAATGGATTGGTTCATTCGCAATAAAAATATACTCTCCACAGCAAAATGTAAAATAATGAAAAAAAATTTAAATATATAAAACACAAAAAATATTTTTAACTTCGCCGATTCTGGTCCAAAGCCCGGATATGAAAGGATGGGATATATTGTTTTATGGTGGCAACTGGTGGAACAACAAAAAGGAAAATTAACTTTATAGGAAGTATTTCGGAAGAATATTTGAATAAAATTCAACAAATTTTGCAATAAAATATTGAATAAACTATTCCGGGTATGTATTATTAAGTGTTGATATGATAGCTACACTGAAATCGAGTTATATGTTAATGTTCACCGTAGAATTTCGTTTAAAAATTGTAACCGCTGATCAAAAGACAAGGAATTCAATTCTTACAAGGGAAGGCCACGTACCTTGCTCCGCCTTTTTCAATGCCGTTTTTTATGGCCTTCGAAATGGTTAACACATTTCTGAGCTGGTTCCGTTGAATGGGCCTTAGTTTGCATGTAATTAATTAATTTCCATGCGGTACTATTCACAAGTCGTACATAATTCCAAAATACCGCATCCCTCAGCAAACGGTGGAGTAGTGGTAGCGTACATGACTCCAAGCCAGGGGGCCAGGGCTCGGGGGTGCGTGTTGGCTATATATTTCGTTGTTTTCATTATGATCACACGGCGTCAAGTTTTTCATCAATTTTAATTGCAGCAACCATAGACATGAGACAATTTTTTATAATCATAATGGCGTTTAGGTATTTAATCCATCGGATTATCTTCTCAATATCATATCAGAAATCGTGGCTCAGCTGAGGAAGGTATTGGTCTTCTATTTATCCACGAAAGTTTGAATGTTGCCATAAAATTAATAAATCCAGATCCACATTTTATAAACACAAAGGAGCATGTGGAAAGATGAATGATTGCATTGTTTATCCTAGGGATTACTCAGTCTGCCAGGTATATTATTCGATCAAATGTACTTTTAGTATGCAGAAGAGAATATGTCAGCCTTCGGCATCAAAAACAGTATCTCGTCCTCATCTTGTAAATTTCAGTTCCAAACCCATTCCGTGATGGTGCAACATTTACACACTGATCACATGGAAGAAATTTCACTCCAAAACTTTACTTTCAGGGACATGTAGGAATTTTTAGTGTGGAAGAAAGACCAATGTGATAGAAACAACCTATGTTATGTTAAGCATTCACGGCCGCAAGGTAATGGGAATTCCGCAACTGAGTACTATTTCTGCAAATTCAATAATCACCATGGCTGCTAGGACCAGCAGGAAAACGAAGTATGGCCTTATGCCCAATAAATACTAACTGCTCCTCGAGGAGTATTGCTAAGGATAATGGTTAAAAGTGTATGTGAAATATATTTCAGCCCATAATCATGGCTTAGAATTTAAAAATCTCTTATTCTATAGGTGGGATTAAGTTACTAAAATTCATATTAATAGCTTATTAGAACTAGGTGTGCCGGTCCACACTATGCAGGAGTCATTACAGCCTTCTAACTCAGATATAAAAGATGAAATGCCAGTCAAAGAGCATTTTATATCTACAAGTCAGATAAACAAAATGAGATATGGCCTTAATTTGAAAAAAATTATCCATAAGGATGATGCAGAGGCTGTTTATTTGCTTGTATATTCAATGAGAGAGGAATGTAAAGATTCGATTGTAATTTACAAACCATTAGGTCAAACAGTCGAGATAGGGAATGATGGCCTCAATCATGTTCTGTATGCCGTAGAGCGGGGTTACTTTGTGACTGTGGGTACAACTTTGTGACACGCGACGAAATTTTTGAATTTTCCCGCTCACGCGGCGTACGTGACTCACTTGAATCTACTGACGCCTCCACCGCCTTCACCGAGTTTTAGAGATTGGAGATAGCCCTGTTTTCCCCTCGATACGTAGCCGTTTTCTTGGTAAGTAAATGCATAATCAAATCTCCTCATGCGGGGAGCAACAGTATTTTTCCTTTTTATTGCCGGATTTCTCCTCTGATGTTTGGTTCCTGACCCACAGATGGCTAGTTAAGTAGTATACTACATCGTGTACAAGCTCTGCTTTGCCTTAAAGCCATTTCATTGATACTTTCTATGTTATCTCAGTTTCTTACAGTTACGTTTTTTTATTTTATCCTTCTATCATATCTTGTTTCAGATTTCCATCCCCATTGTCTTCGCCTCTTCGTGTAGCTTTTTGTTCCCGTTTTTCCTTCCGTATTGTATAGTTTCTTTTGGTAAGTAATTCCACTACATACAAAATATTTGGCTTTGGTGTGTTGACTAAGCATTGCATATTGTTTGGTGTTTTGGGTGAGAACTTTCATTGAGTATTGTGTATTTTGGAGATAAATTTCATTCTCAGTGACTATAATTTGCTTAATAATAACTTGCCGCAGGTATATCAGTAGCAGATATACCGAATCATTAGTTTGTTAATATTAATTATGAATTTAATTATACTCTCGGCACATATTTTCAGTTGTGATTATGAAGTTTTGGCTAAATTGTCACTCATCAATCTTTCAGTGCAGTACTGATTACATTTATGACTTCTCTGTGACAGTTTGACCATGGCTGCCCCTGGATTACTTGTAATTAGTGATTCCCAGTGGAAGTGTGCCGTTCCTGAAGTACAGGAGTTTGGTGAATTTGATGTCAGTGTGATACCCGTATCTGGGATGCAAGTTCACCAGGTGGATTCAACAATGTTGTTGGCCACTGAATTATTTAATGACACGGTTGTCCATTTGGACACCAATAATTTGATATGTGGTGAGTTTACCATTGGTATTTGTTTTCTTTGGGTGTATTTCTGTGTTGAGATTATTCTGTTAGATTTTACAACAACCCTATGTACAGGTGAGACACCGGAGAGAGTAGTAGAGCACCAGCAGGAACTGTAGACGAGGATTCGCCTGAGGAATCTAAAGGTGCGGCTTTTCCTCTCTAGTGTGTTGAAGAGGAGGGTGAATTACTTCAAATCGTGGACGTTACCGCGAAACCTGTATATAGAGGAGATGAATTTGAAGATTGACAAATTAAACATGCTTATGAAGCAACTGGCTTTGAGGTAATCCATACATTTAGTCAGGGCTGTTCTTAAACATGTGTTCCTAACTGTATTGTTTGCTATACCTAACTTTGCTTTTGGCAGGATGAATGTGGTCTTCATAGACAACTGGCGGGAGTTCGAGGCCCAGAGTCAGGATCCCTTTGAGTTCCTCTTAGGAAGGGATGGCCTTCACCTGAGTAGGCGTGGTTTAAGGGTGCTCACAGGTAATGTCTATCGTGCTTGCCTCCCAGCGAGGAGGGATTACCCTCGTTCTCTTGCCTGCCTACCACCTGCACCCTCTCCTGCCTCTTCCCCTGCGCCATCTCCTGCCTCTTCCCCAGCACCCTCCCCTGCCTCTTCCTCTGCTCCCTCTCCTGGCCACCATCCTTTACCTTCCCCTTCGTTTTCTGATGGCGCTGGCATGAATGCTTCTCTACCTTCTTTTTCTTACTCTGATGCTCTTTGTAGTAACTTGCCCCTTCATAATGATTTAATGCAAGTCTCCAGTTTTCAGCCTTCTGTAAGACCTCTTCACCTTCCTTCTGTAACTAGAACCAATGCTTCTTCATATTCTTCTCCGCCTCTTAGTCCTTCATCTTCTACTCCCTCGTGCTTTAAGTTTACCACCGTGACTAGGAGAGGCAATCATCACTGTTATAAACCTAAAATAGTTCCAAAGCATAGTAGCTCATCATTCAAAATTCCCTTAAATAACCGGTGGTCTTCTCTGTCCTCTTTGAATGACTCCTTCATGCCTTCTTTTTCTTCAGTAGCAAACTGTACAAAAAAACAGTATTGTATCAAGAAAAAATCAGTCTCTCCTACAATGTTTCCATCTTCAGCATTCTGCCGCCCATCCTCATTGCCTTTAATATCTGATGTTCGTAACACCAACAAAAATGGGACTACTAGAGAATTCCCTGCCAGACTTTGCAGGCAAATTGGTTTCAAGTTGAAAAATCCTCTTACTGATAGATTAACTATAAAAATTCAAAACGGTGGCCCATCAGAGGGAAAACTTGATATTCATTCAACTTTATATCCAAGAAAGTGTCCTAACTGCAATAGTGTATGCCAATAAATCTTCATTTTGTCACCATAAAGCCACTTGTCTGAGGATTGAGAAAAGTGATAGGAATATTTCCTATCCTAGTGTGTGCCAAATATGCCTGGTGTCATATTCTAACAAGTGTAACTATAGTAGGCATAAGGAAGCCTGTAACGAAAAGTCACAATATATTGTATGTCCTCATGATGGGTGTAATGTTAAATTTCAAAGCCACTCCTGATTTGTCATTTACAAAGCGTACATCAGGAAGATATTTGTGTTGAAGATCATGAATTCAAAGATATGTTTTATTTTAATGCATGGAAAACTTGTCATTGTCAGCTAAATTACATGTCCTTGGTCAAACACAATGGGGAGCGTGTGAATCGTGGTGAAAGGTTCATGTATTTCATCTGCAAATTTAATAATCACCACAAGAATGGCATAGTGATCAATAAAACAAATAGAAAAAGGAAATTTGGCCGTATGCCTAATAGTGACTGCATAGCACGTATGCTGGTAAATGAAAGTGAATCGGGTGTGTCGGTGAAATATGTGAATGCTCACAATCATGAGCTGGAATTTTAAAATGTTAAATTTTATCGATTGGACAATGCAACAAAGTATAAAATAAATTCCCTTCTGGAACAAAGTGTGCCAGCACATAAAATTCAAGAGTATTTTCAGCCTGCTGATCCCAGTTTAAATGATATGCTACCCCTTAAAGAACATTTCATCACATCAACTCAAATAAACAAAATGAAGTATGATTTGAATTCTAAAAAGCACCTAAGTGATGATGATGCAGTTGCTGTTGATTTACTTGTGCACTTAATGAAAGATGAAAGTAAGGATTCGATCTTGGTTTATAAACCTATGGGCTCAGGTACAATAATAGGCAATAAGGGTTTAGATAATTTACCACACGCTTCTGAACTTTTTGTTTTGGGTATTCAGCAGAAACTTCAGTTAAAAGAAATGATAGAGGGCTGTGGTAGAATACTATGCATAGACTCTACTCATGGCACCAATCAGTACAAATTTCATTTGCTTAACATGATTGTACCAGATGAGTATGGTGTTGGTTACACTGTCGCCCATTTCATCACAAGCCATTTAGATGAGGAGAAGACACTAACTTACTTATTGCAAAGTATTATGGATAGGTCCCCTGATTTGCATGTAAATGCCGTCATGACAGATGGTGATGAAGCCTTAGGTAATGCAGTGAGGTGGGTATTTGGTCACAAAACTAAACATTTACTTTGTTTGTGGCATGTGAAAAGGAACTGGCATAAAAACCTACACCAAAAAGTTAAAAATAAGGAACTGATTACGGAAGTCAACGAAGTTTTGGAAACTTTGATTGAGGAAAAAAATGATACTGTATTCAATGCTATGCTAAACTCTTTCTTAGCCAAATATTCTGATCCAGCTGGTGAATTTACAAAATATTTCAAATATTACTATTGTAGCAAGAAAGAGAAGTGGGCCATGTGTTACAGAAATTTTCCTCATGCTGCTACAGATACCAATATGTTCGTTGAATCATTTCATAATAAGTTGAAAAGCCACTATCTGAACAGAAAAGTAAATAGGCGCCTTGATGATTTAATTCAGGTGCTTCTTACCATTCATAAAACTGTCCATTTAGGTTTAGCATATAAAAGAATGAGTAAGAAGCCTCCATTAGGTTTTCAAAACTCCTATAATAATGACCACATGAAAGGATTGAAAATTTAGTAGTAGTAGATTTGAGATAAAGGGTGCGTCGACGGCAAGGTCATTTTGCACCACTGCTCAATCGTTTGATTCAAGACTCATTATAAATGGATCTTTACTACGCAATTTTTAACATAAAATAGAGGGAAGCTTTTAAATTTTGTTGAAAAGACCTATTTCCTTGAGAAACAAAATTGTACTACTTAGATTGGTGGGGTGGTCTCCTAGAATAGATTCTAGGTCCCCATCCAGATTGAACCGTGTCCGCGCATCACTGTATTTGTCGCACTCTGTCAAGATATGTCGGATGCTTAAAGGGCACCTACACTCGTCACATTGAGGAGCTTGCTTCTCTTCGGTAAAAAGAAAGGCATGAGTCAGAGGGCAGTGCCCTATCCTCAAACGAGTGATAACTACTTCCTCCCTTCGATTGATCCTGGTAGAAGAAGGCCAAGCTGACGTTCTATGTATGATGCTTCGCAGTTTATTGTTATTCAAAGTCCTCCACGACTCCCTCCACTGTTCAAGTACAACATTTTTTAGTGACCCTCTTAGGTCTTCGTACGGAACTAGCGTTGATTTAATCTCTTCGTTAGTAAGAGCTTCCTTGGCCAACAAATCTGCTTTTTCGTTTCCACGTATCCCCGCATGTCCCGGAACCCAAAGAAAGCAAACACTTATTCCCTTGTTCATGAGAGTCCGCAGCGTGGCATGAATGTGTTGAACAACTGGATGCATGGGTAAGAAGCCAGAAATGGATTGTAAGGAGCTACGGGAGTCGGTGCATATGACAAACGAGCCATTTTCGTCACTCAAGGCTTCCCAAGCCATTTTAATTGCGAAGAGTTCCGCCGTATAAATGCTGCACAGCGGATGCAGCTTCGCCTTAATGGCTCCATGTAGAGGAGAGAACGCTGCACATGCACAGGCAGAGTTACATTTCGATCCGTCCGTGTAAATGGGGATTAAATTGGAGTGGTTCCACCGAAACTTAAAATACTCACGTTGGTATTCCAAGGGAGTAGTGGAGGATTTTGGCCGAGATAGTAAAAACGTATTAACGTATGAAATAGTAAAAACGTATGAAAATTTCCGATGATGAAATTTTTTCAACATCCGATGAAAATGTCTGGCATTTTAAATCTCAAAACGACCAATCTACAATACACACGGTGGAAAAAATATCCCAGAATAGTCTCTACCTTGACTTGTGTTTTATAAGGTGTAAGGAGTTTTCATGCCAGGACCTTTGTTGCCACTTATATACATGCTCTTGTCCTAATAACTATGCTCTTTGTAAACATGTACATAAGGTTCATTCATTTGTTGTCCGAAATAGACCTACTCCTGCACCTATCCATGAAAAAATCCTAAATTTTCCTCCAGATAAACTCTTTAAGAGTGTTTCCACCTCTAAGGATTGCAAATTAGAGCACACTAATGTACAACACAGCCATGCCATTGGTCATCACCTGGATAAATTGAAAATCTTAAGCCAGCAGTGCTCTCCTGTATTACTTCCCTACATTAGCAAATCATTAAATCTGCTGGTGGAGACGTGTCAGGGTGCCATTGAATGCAACCAAAGCAATTCCACTTTGGGGACATTATCAACACATGATGTACCTCCAAATGCCAAACTCAGCCCTCAGCTGAAGTTACATCCTGCAATTAAGAAGAGAAGGCCCATGGTTAATCTATTTAAAAGACCTGGTTATGTCCGAAGGAAAGATATAAAAATATCACTTTTATCTAATGAGGTGAGCAGCTTCACTGAGCCAATTGTAGATGTTGCTAGTCTATCAATGGAAGTTTGCAAGGTTGGTTCATTCTCCGTCAAAATGTATGAATTGAAGTCCTTAGATTTTCTAATACCACCGGAGGAAGTCAGTGCAATTCGTAAAGTCTTCCCTGATTTTAAGAGAGGTTGGCTGTATGACACGATCATCGCAGCTTTCTTGTGGAAAATTGCTGAGTCTGTCCCTTCAGTTTTTTCAGTGGATCCAGTTATTTCTCAATATGTCACTGGAAAAATCTCTCAATCCCGGCCAATGGCAATCTTTGGTAAATCTGACCTTTCCTGTGTTACTAGAATAGTCATTCCCCTCAATGTTTGCAACTCACACTGGATGCTTATTGTTGCTTTGCCATTAGAAAGGAAATTAGAATTCTATGACCCTGCTGCAGATGTTATTCACCACACTAATAATTTTGCCATTCAAAGATGGATTAAAGTGCTTAGTGTCTCATTTGGATGCACTGAAAGGGATTGGGAAGTGTCATCGCCAGAGCATTTTAAGCAGAGAGACAGTCATAACTGTGGAGTTTTCATTTGTTGGCATGCTGAAAGAATAATACAGGGAAGGTTGATCAAAGAGCCATTTGATGCAGACAAGTATAGGAAGTATATGTTTGACATGATAACAGTACTGGACAATTGATTTATTTACTATATTATTTACCATGAGTTACGTGTCACTTTGTGTGTTGACTTCATGTTATATTTTTCATTTTCTTCTTCTCTTCAACTTCTCTGTGCCATACTTGTCACTACTTTTCTGTAAATAAGTCCCTCCTTTCCACGCTTTTCTATTTCATTTCTGCTGTTATGTTTCTTTGTATTTTTTCTTAAGTTTATATATTTTATAATTGTTATTTGATATATTTTATTTATTGTATTTTATAATTGTTATTTGTTATATTTTATTTATTGTACTACATATAATTGTTATAATACCTCATGTTGACAATTCTCACGTTGTTTTATCAGAGAAATATTCAAATACATAATGTATTTCCTAGTAATTCATCCTCCCTCTTAGACATGCCAAAAAAGTTAGTGTAAAACTCCATTAATCATTTGTTCGTGAACTTTCTAACCAATTATTTCCTTTTTCATGATTTTTCCTGCCCGAGTTTACATACGAGAAAGGGGGCTGTCTTCCGACCTGTCAATATTATGCTCATCTACCTACTAGAAAGACTTCTATTATGTGAAAGTATTGGGAGAAAGACCATTTAGTTAATGAATTCACAGACAGTGATGTAATAGTGATGACTTTCAATCCGACAAGGCTTCACATTGACTATTTTGAATTTGATTGAATATTTTGTGAGCGCAATTTGAGTGCACATATGTAAATAATAGAATAGTTACTGACGCGTGGTAATTCGCCACCAGAATCACTTTTAAAGCAGCCTTTGGTGGTCCAAAGCCTACATGAAAAATGCTGATTGGAATGGATTAAAATAGTTACTGTTAATTGATTACCTTCGGAAAGAATTTGTAATTATGGCTTTTTTCTCTGATGCAAGAACATAATTATTCAATATTATGTGTGATGTTTAATTATTGCTATAATAATTTTTTTAGCATGTTGATGATGTGTGAATCAAATGATGTTTTTACAAGGCCGTGATAAATTGTGTATTTTATTGTACCTGGTGTTCTCATTTTCCTTTGAGGTCTCCATTCAAGCCTAAGGATCCATATCTGTATGCATATTGCATGATTAGTTTACCATTTCTTGGATAGGTTTGTAAGCAGATTATTTTGTGCAAGTGATAACATTTTGTGAGGTGTTTTCAATAGTTATCTAATCAAATTTCTTGTTTTACAGGTTTTTAAGTTCAGTACGTGTTGTCCACTTTATTGAGGACAACTTGTGTAGGCTGTTCCCACCAAGTGGGTGCAGGGTCAAGCCTGTTTTTGGCCAAGAAAAGGGTGTCCTAGGAGGATTATCATCGACAACGTTGATCCTCCTTCGGATGAAGATTCAAGTTGGACCAAACTTGAAGCGCGTGTGTTAAAGAAATTTGGTTAGGGTATTTGATTAGCTGAAGATATTTTATGTCTAGCCATTACATATTGTACATTTTTGGTCATCATTAAATATTTATCATTTCAGATTCAAAGGAAAAAGCGTCTTCCTTTTTGGAACACTTCACTGTCCACTCTAATCTGGAGACCAAATGGGGGTGACAGGAAGGAGGAACGGAGGAGAAAGGCAAGGAAGCGTTGGCCTAGCGATTCCAGTTAGGAAAGTGACCTGCAGGGTCAGTGTGCCAAAATTTTGTCTCAAAATAGTGAAAAATATTTTCCCCCATAATGTCCCCTCGCCACTCTTGTTCTACGAGCGACTCATGATCGTAGAGAAACTCCAATTTAAAATCCCGCCAGCCAATCGCTGTCATCTTCTACGCTTCTGCATCTCCCCTCTCTCCCCCCTCCCTACGCTAGCTAGGGACTTCCCCTCAATTCGTGCCGGCAGTTTGGCAGGTGGGCGGACACCCTCTCTTCTCTCTCGGACACGCACCGACTAGGAGCTTTGCAGTGACGAACTTTTCCTGTCTCAACCCGTCTACGGCCGCAAGATTGCAATGATTGTATCACGGTATTTCGCCTAAGGGCACTATGTATTCTATTCTTAGTTCAATATATGCGTTCCCTTGTGGGACAATGTGGTAATTCTGAATGGCTGTCTTTTATTCATTTAATGCTGACCCCGTCTGTCTCCCCAACCTAGTCAGTTCGAATTTGAGCGACTACGAAACCATTTCGTACGTTACATCAGGTATGGCAGAGAAAGACTATACCAAAGAAAAAAATGATGGCCCAATGATCCCTGAGAGACCTAGAGTCTTCCTCAACCATGGAAGTCATTCTATGACAGAAAAGACTTCTCATGTTGATGAATTGCCTGGGACAAGCACATCCTCGTGCAGTAAGTGCTAATTTTTTTCATCATTATTTTTTCTGATTTTTTTCTTAAGTCTTTTCAATAACTACCATAATTTTTACATTTTCAGGTGGTGGTATGAGTCGATCCATTTCCAGTTTACCAGAGAAGGGGAATTGTGACAGCCCAGCATTGGACTCAAGAACTCCCTCCCAAGGTATAAGACAAATTATGTTTTTTTTTTCGCTAAATGACTTTATCATAATGTAATTACCGGGTTGGCATTCATTGATGGATAATTTAACTTCCAGGTGTTAATAAGATTCTGGGAGAAATTTTGCGAAACCAGAGAGTAATTTTGGCCACACTGGCAGAGCATGGAGAAATACTGCGTAATCTCCATATGTCATCTCAGGATGCTGAGAAAAATGCTCAGCCAGAAGGATGGCCAGCAAGAATGCCTCTTTCTTGTCTCCAAGACTCGGATGAGTGGGAGTCATTCCTAAAGAATGAGGACAATCATTCTTTTGCGGTCAGTTAATGCTTTCAATTGACAACTTTTGATTGGCATGAAAAGTTGCATGTATAACCTATCACTTTGAGAAATCTGTCCACTTGGCAGGTGCAGCCTCCTGTATTCTTCTCCGAAATTGACCGTTGCTTTTGCATTTCATGTGTTCTGAGATACAATTTGACTTGATCGGTTTGCGCAAATTAAATTAACATGTATCTAAGAGAAGCAGCATTCACTTAGTGGAAATTATATGTACCTATTGCCTTTCATTACAGGAGAGTAATGTATTGTAAATTTCCAAAGATTTATTTCCACATGCATGGTTTTAAGGTTTCCGCACATTATGACATCACCCTGATAAGCATGGTGATGATGGCATACAATATGACATGCCAAATCTTTGTTTGTACAGATTTCTCTAATGTGCTTTAACATGCCCAGTTATTTCACTGAGCCCCCTATTCCTGTTCATCAGTATATAATGTTAGAATGTATTTCCCATGCAGGTTAGAATGTATTTCCCATGCAGGTTAGAATGTATTCCCATTAAGCTAGAAGATGATAGGCACCTTATAGGCGCCTTGTGTGCGCCTTTTGAAGGCAGTGCCTTGCCTTAAAAAAGGCACCTTTAAGGCGCCTTTTGGAGGCAGTGTCCTACGTGGGTTTGGGTGCGTCGACAGCTAGGTCATTCTGCACCACTACTCAGTCATTAGATTCAAGTCGTAAATTAGAAGATATAAAAGGGCCATGATCATATCGAGTACATTCCCGCTCTTTTATTAGAAGTGCTGCGGTGCTGCGCTGTAAATCTCAAGAGGCCACCGAAGCAGCGTTTTTGGCTTCGTAGTGAGTTAGATCGCCGCCAGGTGGCCAGAATTGTGTTGCCTTCTTCCCGCGGGTTCTGGGGCGGAAGATTTCAGATCGTCTGTCAACTCCACTTGAGTATGCGTAAATCTTCAGCTAGTATTAATGGTAATTCGGTATCCAGAGTGCGTCTTTGGCTGCTGCGTCTGTTTTCTCATTCCCGGTTATTCCCACAGGTCAAGGGACCTTTCTGCGGTTACTGTGGTTCCTTTCTTACTCAGGGATAACAGAGTACATTGTATATCCTGAACAATGAGGTGACCAGGAGAATACACATAAGGATTGGTGAGCGCTGTAGGAATCTGTGCATATCATAAATGACGCAACACTATTTTTAATGGAACGGAGAGCAATCCTGATAGAAGTGATCTCAGCCGCAAAAATTGAACAGCACGGATGCAATTTCGCCTTTAAGACTCCATGATAAGAGGATACCACGGCGCACCCACAGGAGGTATCCGATTTGGAACCGTCAATATATACGAGCGTAATTTCGGAGTTTTCAGCACGGAACGCCTTAAAAATTTACTGGTGTTCTTCCTGCATAGTTGTGGATTTAGAGCAACGAGTCTCAAAAGCTGACCGGGGAATTAACCACGGATGCACGTTACTGTACCCCGTGGGGTACGTGGCGGGCAAGGTAAAATTGCGTTTTTCGATTAGCTTTCTAAAGCGAACACAGAGGTTTAGTGGACCTTGTCTTTCGGTGAAAAGGTCTAAAGGCAGTGGGTGAGACAATGTTAAAACAGGGGTGTTTCGGCGCAGATAAAAATTTTGAAGCATAATTGCACATCGACGTCTCTCTACGATTGACTGAAGTAGGCTCTCCAGTGTCGGCGTTAACGCTCAAGACAGGAGAGGCCCTGAAGGCACCGGTTGCTGACCGCAGTCCAGTATTATGAACCGTCGAGAGCGGTTTCATGTAGGTCTCACGAGCGGATGAATACACAATCGATCCGTAGTCTAGCCAAGAGCGTACTAATGCTCGATACGGCATAAGCACAGACTTAGATTTTAAAGGACTGGTCACTTCCCGGCCATTGTGTCGCCGCGAGGTAACTGTATGTATAGGTGGCAGCACAATTACTCGCCTTTGGTTTGCCTGCGTATAGATAGGATCTGACTGAGAAAACGTGCATAAATTACTGAGACTACGACCAACTTAGCGTAAATCTCTGTGCAATCGTATAATTTCTTGCATAGAAACTCGTAATCAACGAATTAGGGATGCCAGGACATCGCTGTATCGCTCCAGGCTGTACCTCGGGCTACGATAGCAACAAGGAGAAGGTGCATTTTTTTTTGGTACCCGGTGATCTTCCAACCCTCCAGAAATGGGCTAACGCGATACCCCGTGAGGGTTTTCAAGTGAAACCATGGCAAAAAGTTTGCGAAAAACATTTTTTGCCGTCGGAAATCATTAGGAAGAAGCCTCTTTACGACCGGAATGGTAAAGTGATAGCAGAGGTTGGTATAGTGTTTGTAGCCGTAGCTATATTAATGTCTGAAATTTATTTCTTTCGTATCTATTGATATTCGTCTCTTTGTTATTATGCTACCCTTGAAATAAAACAACTATGATTTTTGGTTTCGTTTTACCCTGTATGTAATTGATCTTATAGCAACTTTACAAACGGCCTCAACTTCTTGAGTGTGCAGTACCATCGCAGTATCCAAATTGTCCCAAATATTTATCTGCTACTCCGAAAATTAAAAGGAAACCACCTAAGCGTGGGATACCACAGTTGGCCGTCAAGAGAAGGATTTCCGAATCATCGGTCGATGTTTGTATTCTTCCAGTCGAAGATTGTATTCCACCAGGTAAGAATTACTTTCTGTAGTAGTGATACAGCCACTGTATCAAAATATTATCACGCAGCAGCTTCTAAATAAACTTGTGGGAATGCACGCTCAAATATTCAAGATCCAAATAATTTATCCGGTAGTCCTTGGAAACTCCCAGAAGTTACGCATCGAAGTGGCATAAATTATTGCAAATGTTTAACATTTACTAAAGATCACATAAATTTTCATGTATGAGCGGTATTAACTATCTTGACATGTTTTGTGATCATCATAGAAGACTTGAGCATATAGGTGATTCTTTGTATATTCCCGTGGTCAAGTTAACATAATGCTATTTTAGTTTACCACAGGATAATAAAATGAGAATATACTAGCTTAAACATTATTATTCTCCAAGCTAATTTATTTGTGAAATACCATTTGCTATAGATTAAAAATAATTTAACAACAGCACATCTCACTGGAGATTAGTATGGGACATTAAAAATAATTAAAATGCATATATATATATATATATGTGGTCTAGCAACATATTTTGTCAGGTATTTGATTCCTGTTGTTAAATATATGCTGGTTGTTCCCCAAAAATTTAGAAGAGTAATATTAAGATAGAAATAACAAAATATATGGTATTAGTAGTAGGTTTGGGGTTAAGGGTGCGTCGACAGCTAAGGTCATTAGCACCACGCGCAATCAAATTGCGACATAAGCATATACTATAATTTCAGTTTGGTGCGGCACTGTTGACAATATTGATGTAAACTTCGAGCCTATCAAATCGAATTCACAAGACCAGTTTTCTTAACGAATTCTATGACGCGGCATAGGCGGCCAGGGTCATCGCCCAGAATAAATTCTAGGTTGCCCCTGACGCCTGTCCGGCTTCGCGTAATATGATGCTCATCACACTCCGTCAAGAGGTGTTTCACAGTCAGGGGACAGTCACAATAGCCACATCGAGGTGGGATCTTGTCTTGGGTGAAGAGATAGGAATGTGTCAGGGCGCAATGACCGATTCTCAGTCTAGTAATAATGACCTCCTCCCTACGATTCCTCCCAACAGAAGAGGGCCACATTGACGTAACCGGTTTGATAATTCTCAGTTTGTTATTCGTTACGTTCGTCCATACCTCACTCCACTGCCGTAGAACTATTCCGCGCATGGCCATCTGCAGGTCTTGATAGGTTACAGTAGTCGAAGCCTGCGCCGGCAGCGTGAGCGCCGCCTTTGCAGCTGCATCTGCTTTTTCGTTTCCTGTTATTCCCATGTGCCCGGGAACCCATAGGAACGACACTTGGCGTCCACGTTTACAGATATAATATAGAGCGATTTGGATATCTTGCACAATAGGGTGCGTCGGGAAAATAGCGGCGATAGATTGCAGCGAGCTCTTTGAGTCGGTGCATACTATGGTGGAAGGGTTGCAATCGTCGGCGACCATCCCCAACGCCATCTTAATGGCGATAAGCTCCGCTGTGTATATGCTACACAACGGGCTGAGTCTCGTCTGCTTGATGCCGTGGTATGCCGAGGACACTGCGCAGGCACAGGCGGCTTCCGACTTGGATCCGTCTGTATACATGAGTCGACTGCCCTTATGGCGACTGACGAATTCATTAAAATGACACTGATACTCTGAGGCAGTGGAGTATTCTTTCTGGAGTCCTTTAAAAGCATCATAAATTTTGGGATGTGGAATTATCCATGGCGGGATATCGGGGTAAACGATTGGAGCTACATCCGGGAGTTGAATTCCGGATGCTTCGATGAACTCTTTCAATCGTACACATAGTGGCTTAGTGGCTCTCGTTCTTATAATAAAAATTCTTAAAAACTTTGGATTAAAAACAATGTTAAAACACGGGTGACCTCTTGAGGCTAAGATTTTCGCCGCGTAGTTTAACATCAGGATGTTCCTTCGGCTCTGCAAAGGCGGCTCTCCAGCGTCTGCATAAATGCTGAGCACCGGGCTGGTGCGGAAGGCACCAGTTGAGAGCCGCAACCCTGTGTTGTGCAGCGTCGTCAAGGTTCTTAAAATTGACTCGCGGCCAGACGAGTAAATAAAACTCCCATAGTCCAGCTTGGATCGAACAAGTGCGCGATATAGTAAAAGCATCATGCTGCGGTCGGCGCCCCATGAGGAGTGGGTTAAAAACTTTAAAATATTTAGGGTCCTAAGACAATTATTTCTTAAAAACTGAATATGTTCCCGCCAATTTAATCGGTGGTCTAGGGTCATACCTAGGAACCGAGCCGACTCCACGTACGGAAGGGGTCTGCCATCCAGTTTTAAAACTGGAGGGGCAAAGTAACCTCTCTTCCGGTGAAAATGCACGCATTTGGTCTTTTCCGCTGAAAATTTAAAACCATTTTTCCGTGACCAGTTGCCTAGGTTATTTAAAGCTAACTGTAGTTGTCTGGCTACCGATACAAGTTTGGACGACCGGCAAAAGATTGCCAGGTCATCCACGAACAGCGAGCTCATCGTTGGGGCTTTGACACAATCCGCCACGTCATTTACGGCTATCGCGAAAAGTGTCACGCTCAATACGGAGCCCTGTGGTACCCCATTTTCCAGGGAATAAGATTGCGATAAGTCTCGGCCTATTCTGACCTTTAAAGTGCGGTCCTTTAAAAAATTTTCAATGAATATTGGCAGATGGCCTCTAAATCCCCATTTGTGGAGCGTCAAGAGTATTTTCCGGCGCCAGACCCGGTCGTAAGCCTTCTCTAGATCAAAGAAAATACCAACAACGTGCTGACGAAGGACAAAGGCCTCCTGGATGTAGTTCTCTGTCCTGACAAGGTGGTCAACTGTCGATCGGCCGCGTCGGAAGCCACATTGGACAGTGGAAAGAAGGTTTCGACGCTCCAGCCACCAAACAAGTCGTCGGTTCACCATTCTTTCCATTACCTTACACAGACAGCTGGTGAGGGATATTGGACGATAGTTGTTCGGATCAGATTTATCCTTGCCCTGTTTTAAAATTGGAATAACTATAGATTCGCGCCAGGACGGTGGGAAGCTTCTCTCTGCCCAAAGTTGATTGAAACATAAAAGAACTTCCAATAAAGCTCTCTCTGGAAGATTCCGGAGAAAGGCATTATGGATCTCATCCATCCCCGGAGACGTGTCGCGGGAAGCTGCGATTGCTGATTTTAGTTCCCAAAGGGAAAATGGGACATTGTAGTCCGCCAGTGTCCCCCTATCAGCGAAAGAAAGTGTGTGCAATTCGCAGCGTCTCTTCAAGGATAGGAAGGAGTCCTCATAATTGGAGTTGCCGCTTATGTTAGCTAACAGCCGTCCGAATATCTCGCTGATGGCGGCCGATGAGGTTACGATGTTGTCATTGTTTTTAATGTATGTGACTCCATGCTGACGGTGGTCACCACAGATACTCCTCACCTTTTTCCACACCTGCGACACTGGTGTCCGGCAGTTTATCCCGGATACAAATGACATCCAGGAGTCTTTCTTCGCCTCTTTGACCACCTTTCGGGCTTTGGCTCGGAGACGGCGAAAGGAAGCCAAATTTATGGCTGTTGGGTATTTATTAAAAATTCTTAGCGCTCTCTTGCGTGCCTGAATAGCCTTGGCGCAATCGTCGTTCCACCATGGAACGGAAGGCTTCATACGGGCGTGTCCTGACCTTGGCACACTACTATTTGCACATTCGCCGATACTGTTTGTCAAAAATTCAATATTCTGGATACCACAGCGGCCTTCGTTAAATGTAAAATTGAATGATTCTTTAAAAAGAGCCCAGTCGGCTCTCCGGATACTCCAATTGCTAGGACGTAAAATATTGGGGTTAAAATATTCCTCTCTATTAATAGTAATGGGGAAGTGATCACTCCCACATAGATCGTCGTGAACATTCATTTGGAATTTGTCCATTAATGTGCTCGAAGTAAAACTAAGGTCAATAGTCGAATAATTACCGTTAAAACTATTGAACCTAGTTTTCTTTCCGTCGTTTAATAAAACCAGGTTAGAGACTGTTAAAAACTGCGATAAAATGCGTCCTCTCTGATTGCACTGTGCCCTGGAGCTACCCCATAGTGTATCATGGGCATTAAAATCACCTACTATAATAAAGGGTTTTGACAGTTGGCAGATAAGGGAGTCTAAATAAAAAAGGGTCACCGGTGCCCCCTCTGGAAGGTATACGTTACATAGAGTCACCGACTGGGGGCCGTGCAGCGTTACCGCTACCGCCTGAAAAGGCGTGTTAAGCGCCACCCGGGAGACATGAAGGGTCTCCCTAGTGGCGATCATAACACCACCGTGTGCCCGTTGGCCACTTATGTCGTCATATCTAAAAACGTTAAAACCACTTAAAATACCCTTGTCCGTTGCTTTAAAATGTGTTTCTTGCAGGCAAATGCACATTGGATTGAAATCACGCAGTAAAATGGCCAGCTCCTCCTTGTGCCGATAAAAACCATTACAATTCCATTGTAAAATAAAAGCCATGATTAAAGATAAATAAAAAACTTGAACTGCGTGAGGTATGTTCAGCGCTTAAGTCTATTCTTCTTTGTCTTTTTCTTGGCTTGGAGGATCTCTGTCTCTGAGAGACTTTCGTCTTCCTCCATTGACTCTGGTTGGTTCAGTTTACCTTTTGTGAAGCCGGAGGTAGTTGGGGGTGGCGTAACCTCGCGCTTCTTTTGCGTTACGCCAGTGTTTTGATTGGTTGGGTTCCTTTTAGGGGAACCCACAGCGGTGGAATTATTTTTAGCAGCCGGTTTAGATGCCTTATCCGGTTTGGCAGGTTCTACAGTGTTATTATCATTCTTGGGGATAGAGTCTGTTTGTGTGCCAATTGAGGCCTTAGTGACCGTTGATTCGACAACCTTAGCAAAGGATTTCGAGAAGGTCGGGGCAGTTATTGATCTATACTTCTTCCTTGCGTCGAAATATGTAATTTTCTCTGTTGTTTTAATCTCCATTATTTTACGCTCTTCTAACATTTTTGGGCATTTGCGGGAATAAGCGGGGTGTGTGCCCTCGCAGTTCACACATTGCGGACCCTTGGGGCAGCTGGAGTCACCGTGTGAATCCTGGCCGCAGCGTGGGCAGGTGGCCTTGCCTTCGCATCGCGTTGCGATGTGACCGAAGCGCTGGCACTGGAAGCAGCGCATCGGGGCTGGTATGAATGGTCGCACGGGAACTGATTCATACCCTATGAACACCTTGTCGGGGAGCCGATCGCACGAAAACGTAAGCACTACGGATGTGGTATTTGTTACTTCTCCGTTCCGTTTTGTGGTTAGTCGACGAACATCGCTCACTCCCTGAGATGCCATCTCATGCTTTATTTCGTCGACTTCCACATACAAAAGATCGTAGTGACTAATTACGCCCCGACAAGTGTTTAGGGTTCGGTGGACCTCCACTGTCACTGGGATATCATTTAACAGCTTCATTTTAAGGATCTTCTCGCTTTGCGCCTTGTTCGATGTTTCAATTAATAGGGTCCCGTCGCGTAACTTCTTTGCAGACTTTATGTCTCCCGGTACTGCTGCAGATAACACTTTACGGATTAAGAAGGGGGACACTTTTTTCAGCGTTTCCCCTTCCTTCTGGCTTTTCATTACCAAGAACTTGTTGTTTTTCATTTCTCCCCCGCCCGTTTCCGGACGGGATCTTTTTGGAGGTGGAGATAAATTGTGATCCATAGACTAACCCTTTATTCATCCCCTGGGCTCCCCACCCACCACGGAGCCACACATTCGGGACGCCACACCGAGATCCGGTGTGGTCGCCAGGGCTACCCAAGGGATATAGGAACCTTCGATAGGAGGTCTCTTTCGGGTTAGAACCTCCAGCGCGGGGGCCCTCCGAACCCACACGCCTTCGGCCGCCCTACGGAGACCCCCATATCTCCAGCACTAACCCGTCCTGGCGTACGCTCGGAAGGAGCCGCCAAGCTCCCCAGCCGCCAGGAGCCGATTGACCGAGCTGGGCTCTTCTCGGCCGCCCGTTTTTCGGGGAATCCAGGGCCGAAGTGGGGTGTTGGACTCCGGCCCATACCGGGTTTCCGACGCCCAGCTGGGTGCCGGAGAACTCACCCACCAGGATCCCCTTCTCCCCCTTGTACGGGTCTCCACGCACGGCAAACACGTGGGTGAATCTGGACGCCAGATGTTTCGGCTACTCAGCACAGCAGAGTCACATGCTGTCTGGACGCTATCCTAGCGTACGAAGGGTTTTTTGACGAGGTTGTCTCCCCGGTGGGCTCGGGTCCGTGGGTGCGCGACTCCCCAAAGGAAGAGATTACTCTCTTCCCCCCGTGCGGGGGGATATATGGTATTTTTGCACAACTTACTATAATTATTGTGATGAAGGCTAGCATGGGATAGCTTAATTTGTGAGCAAGGTAAGCTTCAGTGAGGCTATCAGAGTTGTGCCATTAGTAAATGAAGTAATTCATGTATTGAAGACATAGGTATTGGAATTGACAGCTTGAAAGTCCTATTTTTGTGGTTTATATGGGCTAAGCTCAGCTTTCTTTTCTTGTAATTCATCACTAATGCCATGAGATCATAATTTCTCATTTATGTCATTGAAATATTACACAAGATGATTTGTCACTTCACAAACATTAATTTTTCTTTTTATTTTATTGCAGCTATTGATTGCATGGAAATGGAAAAATCTTTTGATTTTAATGACCTTGTGCATACCTCCACTGTGGTCTCAGCATTTCATGGCCATTGATAAAACTTGGCTCTTCTACCACTTCGCTATACGTGAGCATGGTATTCAAATCAAGAAGAAGAAACTCATTTGGGTTGATGAGAATTTGCTTGTACACTGTGCCATACATAATAAACTCCTAAATTTGAAAGACTGGTTTTGGTTCGAATGTGATCCAAAGCTCTGATGATTTGAAAGATATAATTATTAAGGTGGACCGCTTTTCTACTTGTGTTAGGCTCAATATTCAGAAGTCTGAAGAAGAAGTCCGAAGTTAAAATTGCCATCTTCTTATTGACAATGGCGTAAACTGTGTTGAATGCAAGAAGGAGAAAAGAGCAAGAGACAGGAAAATCCATCGGCAGAACAAGTATGGCTCCATTTCAAGTGCATTGAATGACAAAAAGCTGGAGGTCCTAAAAAGGAAGTGTAAGACGTCAATGCGAGTAAGGCAACGAGCTACTCAGAAAATTAAGGCACTGAGGGAATCGATGGAGAAATGTCAGGAGGACATGTCCAACATGCTTGAAAATTCAATAATGGAACAAAAAATGGGTCATGACATGCCAGCCAACCTGAAGACATCTCTCAAGCAGATTGTAGAGGTCTCAAAAAAGAAGAACAGAAAGGGAATGAGATACAATGAGGACTGGATTCTCCTTTGCATGCTTCTGCATATGCGTTCTCCCTGCGCATATAATTTCATTAGAAGCAATGATATCTTGCCACTACCATGCGTAAGGACAATCAGAAGGTTAGTATGACATGAAAATTAGATATATTAACATAATAATTGGGTAAGTTTATTTATTGTGGACAGTTTCTAATCATTTTCTTTCTATTTCAGATATCTATCTCGAATTGATACCAAGTGTAGCTTTGACGCTAACTTTTTCCAATTACTGGAAAAAAGTTTAGAAGAGCATGAACGCCATGGGATTCTTCTTATCGATGAAATGGTCACTCGTGAGAGTGTTAGTGTTAATTCTCGGACCTTGACATACCAAGGACTGGTAGATTTTGGCGATGATGGTCCAACAGCAGGGAGCTTCAATGACAAGGCCAATCATGGTCTAGTTCTCATGTTTTAACCCGTAACTGGCAAATTCACACAACCTGTGGCTGTTTTTGCATCTCGTGGACCATCAGGAGGAACTGTTCTTGCCCAGCTTATTATCAAAGCAATTCTTATGCTAGAAAAGAGTGGGGCACTGATTCATGGCATAGTAGCAGATGGCGCATCAACCAATAAGAAATGTTGGACAGAATTGGGAGTGACGGGCAAGGTAGTAGTAGTAGTAGTAGTAGTAGTGTTTGGATTTAGGGTGCGTCGACGGCAAGGTCATTTTGCACCACTACTGTGCTATTTAATTACAATTGTTATGTATAAAGTAATCTAATGCATCTGATGTCTTCGTTGAAAGTGTACATAATTAGACTTTATTAAAAATGTTTATTTCTCTGAGAAACCGAAATGTACAGATTAAGTTGGTAGGGTGGTCTCCTAAAAGGGTTTTTAGGTCTCCCCCTAGATTATTTCGCCTTCGCGCTTCGCGGTACTTAACACAATCTAGCATGATGTGTCTAATACTTAATGGACATTTACAATCCCCACATTGGGGAGGTTCCTTCTCTTCAGTAAAGAGATACGCATGGGTCAGGGGGCTGTGCCCTATCCTCAATCGTGTAAGTACTACTTCCTCTCTCCGATTACTACGAGCTGAGGAGGGCCACGCTGCTACCGTGTCCTTGATGCCACGGAGCTTGTTATTATTTAGAATCCTCCATGACTCCCTCCATTTTCCAAATACCACGTTTCTTAGAGATGCTCGTAAGTCCTCGTGGGGAACCAGCGTTGAGACTAGAACTTCGTTATTCAGAGCTTCCTTGGCCATAGCGTCTGCTATCTCATTCCCGGCTATCCCCTCATGTCCCGGTACCCACAGAAAATGGATATTCAAACCCTTTCTCGAAAGGGTCAGCAGGAGAGAGTGTATTTCTTGCACGATCGGGTGCACGGGTGAGAAGCCAGAGATGGCTTGTAGCGAGCTCCTGGAGTCAGTGCATATCACAAAGGAGCCGCCGTGGTCATCTAGGGCTTCTAGAGCTGTCCTTATGGCATAAAGCTCCGCCGTGTACACACTGCACATCGGGTGAAGCTTTGCTCTGATGTTCCCGTGGATAGGGGAGACCACTGCACATGCACAAGCAGAGTTATCTTTCGAACCGTCAGTGTAAACGGGGGTAAGGTTGGGGTGATTCCATCGGAACATGGCAAACAAACGCTGGTACTCCGAGGGAGTTGTGGAAGACTTCGGTCGAGATCGTGAAAGAATATTCACCACCGGAGTGGGAGTAGTCCAAGGGGGGTGTTCCGAGAATGAAACAGGATACACTTCAGGTAGCGTGAATTCGCATCCGCGAATAAAATCGTTAAAACGAACGCTTACTGGTCTGGTTGCTTTAGTCCTTCGGTTAAAAACATTAATAAAACGGGGTTTAAAAAGTAAACTATAACATGGGTGACTCGTCATTGCTAAAATTTTGGAAACGTAGCTACAAAGAAGCCAGGTCCTTCGGTAACATAGAGGAGGCTCGCCTGCGTCGGTATATATACTGGGAATCGGGCTGGTCCTAAACGCCCCAGTGCATAGTCGCAGACCTGCGTTGTGCACTGAATTAAGTGCTTTCAAATACGTCTCGCGTGCGGACGCATACACGAATGAGCCGTAGTCTAATTTCGACCGCACCAGTGTGCGGTAAAGTAAAATTAAGGTGGTGCGGTCTGCTCCCCAAGATGCGTGGCTTAAAAACTTTAAAATGTTTAAAGACTTCAAACAGTTTACCTTGACAGAATTAATGTGCTCCTTCCAGTTGAGTTTGTGGTCGAGGGTCATCCCCAGAAAACGGACTGATTCCACAAATGGGAGGTTTCTACCACCTAGGTGTAACGTGGGATTTACATGGACGCCCCGAGTGCGAGAAAAGTGAACGCACTTTGTTTTCTCCAAAGAGAAAAGGAAGCCGTTATTTTGGGTCCATTTGTGAAGTTTATTGATGGTGAGTTGCGCCATACGCGATGCATTCACGACCCTAGATGATCTGCAGAAAATCGCGAGATCATCCACAAACAGTGACCCTAACACTGGCTCCTTGATGCAGTGAGCTATGTCGTTGATCGCAATAGCGAACAACGTCACGCTCAGAACCGAGCCTTGGGGAACTCCGTTGTCAAGAGGGTAAAAATTTGACAACAACTGTCCCGTCCTTACTTTAAAAACACGGTTGGTTAAAAATTTTTGTATAAAAATGGGCAAACAGCCTCTAAAACCCCACTCGCGTAATACGCGTAGAATCTTACGTCGCCAGACCCGGTCGTAAGCCTTCTCTAAGTCGAAAAATACACCGACTACGTGTTGGCGGAGAAGGAAGGCTTCTTGGATGAAATTTTCAATTCTGACCAAGTGGTCCATTGTGGAACGGTTCCGTCTGAATCCGCATTGTATCCTAGAGAGGAGTTTTCGACGCTCCAGCCACCAAATGAGACGTCGATTTACCATTCGCTCCATTAACTTGCACAGGCAGCTGGTGAGAGAAATCGGCCGGTAAGAGTTCGGGTCAGCTCGGTCTTTTCCATGTTTTGGGATGGGGACAATGACGGACTCCCGCCAGGACGGAGGAAAATCCCCATTGGCCCAGAGCTGATTAAAAGTTTCAAGGATTTCCAGCAACGCCGATTCCGATAGATTTCGGAGGAAGGCATTGTGGATCTCGTCGGGTCCTGGGGACGTGTCGTGGGAGTCATGGATGGCAGATTTCAGCTCCCAAATGGTAAATGGCATATTGTAGTCTGCCGTTGTTTTAGGCTCCATAAAGGATATAGGGACGTTCTCGAGCCTTTTCTTGAGGATCGCAAAAGAAGGGTCATAGCATTCGTCGCTGCTCACTTTGGCGAGTAATTGGGCGAATACGTTCCCTATCGCAGCTGGAGAAGTGATAACCTTTCCTTCGACTTCTAGGAAGGATATACCTAGATGCTGGCTGCTACCCGATATGCTCCTCACCTTACGCCATACCTGTGCAAGTGGAGTCCTGTGGTTGACACCGGAGACAAAATTCATCCAAGAAATCCTCTTTGCGTCCTTTATTACCTGACGCGCTTTCGCTCTTAGTCGCCGAAAAGCGGAGAGATTATTTGCTGTAGGATACTTGTTGAAAATTCGGAGAGCTTTCTTACGTTTTTTAATGGCTTCTGCGCAGGTTTCATTCCACCATGGCACCGCATTTCTTGGAAGGATGCTTCGAGATCGTGGTATGCTAATTTCGGCGGCTTGAATGATGCTGGATGTCAAAAGATTTACGTTTGTTACACAGTCGTTGTTTTTATCCCACACGTAGTTAAAATTTGAGTTAAAAAGATGCCAATCAGCTTTCCGGACAATCCAACAGCCTGGTCTAATAAAATCGGGGTTTATATTTTGCTCCCTTTTGATTAAAAGGGGAAAGTGATCGCTCCCACTAAGATCCTTATGCACAGAGAGTTTGAGTTTATTGACCAAACTAGTCGATAAAATACTCAAGTCAATGGAGGAAGAATCGCCGCTATAAGAGTTAAAACGGGTTTTCTCGCCGTTATTGAGTAAAAAAAGGTTAAAATCACTAATAAAACTTGATAAAATACGTCCCCTGCGGTTGCACTGTTCCGGGGTGCTTCCCCATAGACGATCGTGAGCATTAAAATCTCCGAGTAAAATAAAAGGCTGAGGTAGCTGGTGAACAAGGGATTCTAGATTAAAACGGGTGACGGGTGCACCCTCCGGCAGGTAAACGTTGCACACCGTTATCGCCTCGGGAGCGTGCACCGTCACCGCTACCGCTTGGAACGGTGTGTTAAGATTTATTCGGGAGGTGTAAAGAGCCTCCCGGACAAAAACCGAAACTCCACCATGGGCTCGTTGGCCACTAGTATCGTCCAGTCTAAAAGTGTTAAAATGTTTTAAATATCCCTTGTCTGTATCTTTAAAACGCGTTTCCTGCAAACATATACAGAAAGGGTTAAAATCATTTATTAAAACAGCCAGCTCCTCCTTATGCCGGTAAAATCCATTACAATTCCATTGTAATATAAAATTCATAAAAAGGGTTTAAAAAGGGTAAAAGATAAATAAAAACAGAAAAAAAAGGATGTCAATATTGAAACTTGGAGCAGCATTAGCCCGGAAGTCTGTGGAATCATCGCTTTAAGCGACTTTTCCTTCCCTTATTCCTGACTTTTTCGATCTCTGTGTCCGAAATACAGAGATCTTCGTCTATGTCCTCCTGCATCGGTTCCATACCTTTGCCGGAGGGACCAGGAGAGGGAGTTTTCTCTCGCTGGTCAGGTTTTCTGGTGGTTTTCTTTGTTGTATTTTTGGGAGACACTACGGAGGAGTTAGGGGTGTTTTTTTTAGTATTGCTATTGTTACTCGCATTTGTTTTTTTTAATAAATCTATCTGCTTTTCAGGTTCCGTTTGTGTAGAAATGGTGCACTTCTTAACTGGAGCAGAGGCGATTGCGGCAAAGGAACGCGAGAAAGAGGGGGCACTAAGGGCTTTGAACTTTTTCCTTGCCTCCAGGTAAGATATTTTTTCCATAGTTTTTATTTCCATAATCTTCCGTTCCTCTTTCATTTTCGGGCAATCGCGAGAGTAAGCCGCGTGGGTACCCTCGCAATTCACGCAGCAGGCCGCTTCCGCACATTTGTCCCCATCGTGCTTGTCCTTGCCGCAGCGCGGGCAGGTGGCCTTGCCCTCACATCGCGGTGCGATGTGGCCGAATTTTTGGCATTGGAAGCAGCGCATCGGTTGAGGGAAGAATGGTCGCACAGTTACAGATTCGTATCCTAAGAAGACTTTAACGGGCAGTTTGTCTAGAGCGAACGTGAGAATTACTGACGTGGTATTTATCACTTCACCGTTTCGCTTCGTAGTCAGTCTGCGGCAGTCGATGACGCCCTGGGGGGCCATCTCTCTATTGATCTCTTCTGGTTCCACGTAAAGAAGGTCGTAGTGACTTATTACTCCCTTAGAGGTATTTAGAGTGCGGTGGATCTCGACTTTAACTGGGATGTCGTGTAATTTTTCAGTTTTAAGCAATTTTTCAGCTTGGATGTTGTTCGCAGTCTCTATTAGTAGGGTACCATCTCTTAGTTTTTTCACCGAATTTGGCTCTCCAGTAATTATCGATTGCATAGCTTTTTTTATGAAAAAGGGAGACACCTTTTTCAGAGTGTCACCTTCTTTGGCGCATTTCATAGACAAAAAACGCTTCGAGCTTTCAAAAGACTTTTCTCCTCCGCCCGTGTCCGGGCGGGATCTTTTTGGTGGAGGAAGAGTAATCGTCTCCATGAAAGTAAGAACATAATTCATCCCCTGGGCTCCCCACCCACCACGGAGCCACACATTCGGGACGCCACACCGAGATCCGGTGTGGTCGCCAGGGCTACCCAAGGGATATAGGAACCTTTGATAGGGGGTCTCTTTTGGGTTAGAACCTCCAGCGCGGGGGCCCTCCGAACCCACGCACCTTCGGCCGCCCTACGGAGACCCCCATATCTCCAGCACTAACCCGTCCTGGCGTACGCTCGGAAGGAGCCGCCAAGCTCCCCAGCCGCCAGGAGCCGATTGACCGAGCTGGGCTCTTCTCGGCCGCCCGTTTTCCGGGGAATCCAGGGCCGAAGTGGGGTATTGAACTCCGGCCCATACCGGGTTTCCGACGCCCAGCTGGGAGCCGGAGAACTCACCCACCAGGATCCCCTTCTCCCCCTTGTACGGGTCTCCACGCACGGCAAACACGTGGGTGAATCTGGACGCCAGATGTATCGGCTACTCAGCACAGCAGAGTCACATGCTGTCTGGACGCTATCCTAGCGTGCGAAGGGTTTTTTGACGAGGTTGTCTCCCCGGTGGGCTCGGGTCCGTGGGGGCGCGGCTCCCCAAAGGAAGAGATTACTCTCTTCCCCCCGTGCGGGGGACGGGCAAGGTTCCCAACACAAAAAGTTGGTTTACCCATCCTTGTGATGAAGACCGCAAAGTATTTGTTTTTTTCAGATACACCTCATGTGTTTAAAAATATTAGAAACAGATTGTACAACACAGGGGAATTGCAGGTTAGTTAATTAAAATTTTGCTCAAACAATATGTACATGATTCAGCTTAAATTGTATTTTATTCAAACTCTTTTTATGATAGGTTGACACTGATGAGCCACTGATCAAATGGAATTATTTTCATGATATGGATAGGCTACATAGCTTAAGGGTGTGCCCTAAACTATCTGCAAGCCACCTTAACTTAAATATGTTCCCCTCAGACCCTGCAGAATATCTTCCAATCATCCACTCCCTAGCAAATAAGTGGTCTGCTGGTTATGATGAAGTGTCTGTGCCTGTTGTAAAAAGTGCCTCCAAATGGATAGCCAAACCTCTCTCTGATATTAGTAGTAGTAGTAGTGTTTGGATTTAGGGTGCGTCGACGGCAAGGTCATTTTGCACCACTACTGTGCTATTTAATTACAATTGTTATGTATAAAGTAATCTAATGCATCTGATGTCTTCGTTGAAAGTGTACATAATTAGACTTTATTAAAAATGTTTATTTCTCTGAGAAACCGAAATGTACAGATTAAGTTGGTAGGGTGGTCTCCTAAAAGGGTTTTTAGGTCTCCCCCTAGATTATTTCGCCTTCGCGCTTCGCGGTACTTAACACAATCTAGCATGATGTGTCTAATACTTAATGGACATTTACAATCCCCACATTGGGGAGGTTCCTTCTCTTCAGTAAAGAGATACGCATGGGTCAGGGGGCTGTGCCCTATCCTCAATCGTGTAAGTACTACTTCCTCTCTCCGATTACTACGAGCTGAGGAGGGCCACGCTGCTACCGTGTCCTTGATGCCACGGAGCTTGTTATTATTTAGAATCCTCCATGACTCCCTCCATTTTCCAAATACCACGTTTCTTAGAGATGCTCGTAAGTCCTCGTGGGGAACCAGCGTTGAGACTAGAACTTCGTTATTCAGAGCTTCCTTGGCCATAGCGTCTGCTATCTCATTCCCGGCTATCCCCTCATGTCCCGGTACCCACAGAAAATGGATATTCAAACCCTTTCTCGAAAGGGTCAGCAGGAGAGAGTGTATTTCTTGCACGATCGGGTGCACGGGTGAGAAGCCAGAGATGGCTTGTAGCGAGCTCCTGGAGTCAGTGCATATCACAAA
Organism: Ischnura elegans; assembly: GCF_921293095.1. NCBI lineage: Eukaryota > Metazoa > Arthropoda > Insecta > Odonata > Coenagrionidae > Ischnura > Ischnura elegans. The sequence continues at coordinate 38,960,594 of NC_060259.1, forward strand.
GGAGCCGCCGTGGTCATCTAGGGCTTCTAGAGCTGTCCTTATGGCATAAAGCTCCGCCGTGTACACACTGCACATCGGGTGAAGCTTTGCTCTGATGTTCCCGTGGATAGGGGAGACCACTGCACATGCACAAGCAGAGTTATCTTTCGAACCGTCAGTGTAAACGGGGGTAAGGTTGGGGTGATTCCATCGGAACATGGCAAACAAACGCTGGTACTCCGAGGGAGTTGTGGAAGACTTCGGTCGAGATCGTGAAAGAATATTCACCACCGGAGTGGGAGTAATCCAAGGGGGGTGTTCCGAGAATGAAACAGGATACACTTCAGGTAGCGTGAATTCGCATCCGCGAATAAAATCGTTAAAACGAACGCTTACTGGTCTGGTTGCTTTAGTCCTTCGGTTAAAAACATTAATAAAACGGGGTTTAAAAAGTAAACTATAACATGGGTGACTCGTCATTGCTAAAATTTTGGAAACGTAGCTACAAAGAAGCCAGGTCCTTCGGTAGCATAGAGGAGGCTCGCCTGCGTCGGTATATATACTGGGAATCGGGCTGGTCCTAAACGCCCCAGTGCATAGTCGCAGACCTGCGTTGTGCACTGAATTAAGTGCTTTCAAATACGTCTCGCGTGCGGACGCATACACGAATGAGCCGTAGTCTAATTTCGACCGCACCAGTGTGCGGTAAAGTAAAATTAAGGTGGTGCGGTCTGCTCCCCAAGATGCGTGGCTTAAAAACTTTAAAATGTTTAAAGACTTCAAACAGTTTACCTTGACAGAATTAATGTGCTCCTTCCAGTTGAGTTTGTGGTCGAGGGTCATCCCCAGAAAACGGACTGATTCCACAAATGGGAGGTTTCTACCACCTAGGTGTAACGTGGGATTTACATGGACGCCCCGAGTGCGAGAAAAGTGAACGCACTTTGTTTTCTCCAAAGAGAAAAGGAAGCCGTTATTTTGGGTCCATTTGTGAAGTTTATTGATGGTGAGTTGCGCCATACGCGATGCATTCACGACCCTAGATGATCTGCAGAAAATCGCGAGATCATCCACAAACAGTGACCCTAACACTGGCTCCTTGATGCAGTGAGCTATGTCGTTGATCGCAATAGCGAACAACGTCACGCTCAGAACCGAGCCTTGGGGAACTCCGTTGTCAAGAGGGTAAAAATTTGACAACAACTGTCCCGTCCTTACTTTAAAAACACGGTTGGTTAAAAAATTTTGTATAAAAATGGGCAAACAGCCTCTAAAACCCCACTCGCGTAATACGCGTAGAATCTTACGTCGCCAGACCCGGTCGTAAGCCTTCTCTAAGTCGAAAAATACACCGACTACGTGTTGGCGGAGAAGGAAGGCTTCTTGGATGAAATTTTCAATTCTGACCAAGTGGTCCATTGTGGAACGGTTCCGTCTGAATCCGCATTGTATCCTAGAGAGGAGTTTTCGACGCTCCAGCCACCAAATGAGACGTCGATTTACCATTCGCTCCATTAACTTGCACAGGCAGCTGGTGAGAGAAATCGGCCGGTAAGAGTTCGGGTCAGCTCGGTCTTTTCCATGTTTTGGGATGGGGACAATGACGGACTCCCGCCAGGACGGAGGAAAATCCCCATTGGCCCAGAGCTGATTAAAAGTTTCAAGGATTTCCAGCAACGCCGATTCCGATAGATTTCGGAGGAAGGCATTGTGGATCTCGTCGGGTCCTGGGGACGTGTCGTGGGAGTCATGGATGGCAGATTTCAGCTCCCAAATGGTAAATGGCATATTGTAGTCTGCCGTTGTTTTAGGCTCCATAAAGGATATAGGGACGTTCTCGAGCCTTTTCTTGAGGATCGCAAAAGAAGGGTCATAGCATTCGTCGCTGCTCACTTTGGCGAGTAATTGGGCGAATACGTTCCCTATCGCAGCTGGAGAAGTGATAACCTTTCCTTCGACTTCTAGGAAGGATATACCTAGATGCTGGCTGCTACCCGATATGCTCCTCACCTTACGCCATACCTGTGCAAGTGGAGTCCTGTGGTTGACACCGGAGACAAAATTCATCCAAGAAATCCTCTTTGCGTCCTTTATTACCTGACGCGCTTTCGCTCTTAGTCGCCGAAAAGCGGAGAGATTATTTGCTGTAGGATACTTGTTGAAAATTCGGAGAGCTTTCTTACGTTTTTTAATGGCTTCTGCGCAGGTTTCATTCCACCATGGCACCGCATTTCTTGGAAGGATGCTTCGAGATCGTGGTATGCTAATTTCGGCGGCTTGAATGATGCTGGATGTCAAAAGATTTACGTTTGTTACACAGTCGTTGTTTTTATCCCACACGTAGTTAAAATTTGAGTTAAAAAGATGCCAATCAGCTTTCCGGACAATCCAACAGCCTGGTCTAATAAAATCGGGGTTTATATTTTGCTCCCTTTTGATTAAAAGGGGAAAGTGATCGCTCCCACTAAGATCCTTATGCACAGAGAGTTTGAGTTTATTGACCAAACTAGTCGATAAAATACTCAAGTCAATGGAGGAAGAATCGCCGCTATAAGAGTTAAAACGGGTTTTCTCGCCGTTATTGAGTAAAAAAAGGTTAAAATCACTAATAAAACTTGATAAAATACGTCCCCTGCGGTTGCACTGTTCCGGGGTGCTTCCCCATAGACGATCGTGAGCATTAAAATCTCCGAGTAAAATAAAAGGCTGAGGTAGCTGGTGAACAAGGGATTCTAGATTAAAACGGGTGACGGGTGCACCCTCCGGCAGGTAAACGTTGCACACCGTTATCGCCTCGGGAGCGTGCACCGTCACCGCTACCGCTTGGAACGGTGTGTTAAGATTTATTCGGGAGGTGTAAAGAGCCTCCCGGACAAAAACCGAAACTCCACCATGGGCTCGTTGGCCACTAGTATCGTCCAGTCTAAAAGTGTTAAAATGTTTTAAATATCCCTTGTCTGTATCTTTAAAACGCGTTTCCTGCAAACATATACAGAAAGGGTTAAAATCATTTATTAAAACAGCCAGCTCCTCCTTATGCCGGTAAAATCCATTACAATTCCATTGTAATATAAAATTCATAAAAAGGGTTTAAAAAGGGTAAAAGATAAATAAAAACAGAAAAAAAGGATGTCAATATTGAAACTTGGAGCAGCATTAGCCCGGAAGTCTGTGGAATCATCGCTTTAAGCGACTTTTCCTTCCCTTATTCCTGACTTTTTCGATCTCTGTGTCCGAAATACAGAGATCTTCGTCTATGTCCTCCTGCATCGGTTCCATACCTTTGCCGGAGGGACCAGGAGAGGGAGTTTTCTCTCGCTGGTCAGGTTTTCTGGTGGTTTTCTTTGTTGTATTTTTGGGAGACACTACGGAGGAGTTAGGGGTGTTTTTTTTAGTATTGCTATTGTTACTCGCATTTGTTTTTTTTAATAAATCTATCTGCTTTTCAGGTTCCGTCTGTGTAGAAATGGTGCACTTCTTAACTGGAGCAGAGGCGATTGCGGCAAAGGAACGCGAGAAAGAGGGGGCACTAAGGGCTTTGAACTTTTTCCTTGCCTCCAGGTAAGATATTTTTTCCATAGTTTTTCTTTCCATAATCTTCCGTTCCTCTTTCATTTTCGGGCAATCGCGAGAGTAAGCCGCGTGGGTACCCTCGCAATTCACGCAGCAGGCCGCTTCCGCACATTTGTCCCCATCGTGCTTGTCCTTGCCGCAGCGCGGGCAGGTGGCCTTGCCCTCACATCGCGGTGCGATGTGGCCGAATTTTTGGCATTGGAAGCAGCGCATCGGTTGAGGGAAGAATGGTCGCACAGTTACAGATTCGTATCCTAAGAAGACTTTAACGGGCAGTTTGTCTAGAGCGAACGTGAGAATTACTGACGTGGTATTTATCACTTCACCGTTTCGCTTCGTAGTCAGTCTGCGGCAGTCGATGACGCCCTGGGGGGCCATCTCTCTATTGATCTCTTCTGGTTCCACGTAAAGAAGGTCGTAGTGACTTATTACTCCCTTAGAGGTATTTAGAGTGCGGTGGATCTCGACTTTAACTGGGATGTCGTGTAATTTTTCAGTTTTAAGCAATTTTTCAGCTTGGATGTTGTTCGCAGTCTCTATTAGTAGGGTACCATCTCTTAGTTTTTTCACCGAATTTGGCTCTCCAGTAATTATCGATTGCATAGCTTTTTTTATGAAAAAGGGAGACACCTTTTTCAGAGTGTCACCTTCTTTGGCGCATTTCATAGACAAAAAACGCTTCGAGCTTTCAAAAGACTTTTCTCCTCCGCCCGTGTCCGGGCGGGATCTTTTTGGTGGAGGAAGAGTAATCGTCTCCATGAATGTAAGAACATAATTCATCCCCTGGGCTCCCCACCCACCACGGAGCCACACATTCGGGACGCCACACCGAGATCCGGTGTGGTCGCCAGGGCTACCCAAGGGATATAGGAACCTTTGATAGGGGGTCTCTTTTGGGTTAGAACCTCCAGCGCGGGGGCCCTCCGAACCCACGCACCTTCGGCCGCCCTACGGAGACCCCCATATCTCCAGCACTAACCCGTCCTGGCGTACGCTCGGAAGGAGCCGCCAAGCTCCCCAGCCGCCAGGAGCCGATTGACCGAGCTGGGCTCTTCTCGGCCGCCCGTTTTTCGGGGAATCCAGGGCCGAAGTGGGGTATTGAACTCCGGCCCATACCGGGTTTCCGACGCCCAGCTGGGAGCCGGAGAACTCACCCACCAGGATCCCCTTCTCCCCCTTGTACGGGTCTCCACGCACGGCAAACACGTGGGTGAATCTGGACGCCAGATGTATCGGCTACTCAGCACAGCAGAGTCACATGCTGTCTGGACGCTATCCTAGCGTGCGAAGGGTTTTTTGACGAGGTTGTCTCCCCGGTGGGCTCGGGTCCGTGGGGGCGCGGCTCCCCAAAGGAAGAGATTACTCTCTTCCCCCCGTGCGGGGCTCTCTGATATTTTCAACTCATCAATTTCAGAGGGTCATTTTCCAACTTACTTAAAAGTAGCCCTTATATCACCCATTCACAAGAAGGGATCAGTAATCGATTCTAATAACTACAGACCAATTTCCATCCTGTCTTTTTTCTCAAAAATTTGAGAAACTCATGTACAACCGCATTGTAAACTATCTTGATAACTACAATTTGTTTAATGCAGCTCAACATGGTTTCAGAAAAGGTAAATCTACAACAACAGCTGCGTTCCATCTTCTCAATACCATATGCCAGTCCTTAAACAAACATGAAAGGGTTACATGCATCTTCTTTGACCTGAGTAAGGCTTTTGACACAATTGATCACAGCATATTATCTAGTAAATTATTAAATATCGGTATTGATGGTAATGCTCATGCACGGATTATGTCATACCTTTCTAATCGCAAGCAAATTGTGCAATACAGAAGTAAGTCTGAGTTGGGAATAAACACCTTTAAATCCGGAACTCTTGAAGCAAGTTGTGGCGTTCCTCAAGGTTCTATTTTGGGACCCCTGTTCATAATTTTCATAAATGACCTTCCTCTTTCATTGCCTAATTGCAGCACAATTTTATATGCTGATGATACTTCTTCCATAAACACTGGGTTGACTCTGGAATACTTGTCTAGCAGCACAAATCACACCCTTATCAGTATGGTGAATTGGTGTCTCGAAAACAACCTGACACTTAACAATAAATCATGCTTCATGCATTTTCACTGTAAAATATCTCCACCAACATCTACCTTATTATTAAGAATCAATAATAAGAGTATTCACCGCTCTACTTCCACTGATTTTCTTGGCTTCCACCTTAGAGAAGATCTTGTCTGGTCCTTCCATATTAATAAAGTTATACAGAAAATCTCAACCGGTATCTTCATGTCAAGGAAACTAGCCTTGATCACCTCCACTGACACTTTGAAATTAGTCTATTATGCTGCAATTCATTTCCACCTGTCTTATGGAATTATCTTCTGGGGTAACAGTAGTGCTGCAACTAAAGCCTTCTCATTCCAAAATAGATCAATTAAAGCCATTGCTAGGGTATCTATCATAGCACCTGGAAGACCTCTCTTCAAAGCACTAAATATACTTACTCTACCCTGTTTGTATATTTAGCAATGTTGCACCTTTGCAGAAAACAATCACTCTCTGTTTCCACTAAGTTCCACCATTCATCAGCACTCCACTCGCTCCAAGAACCACATTCATCAGCACAGTTATAACCTGACTGCTGCTCAACATGGACCGCTTCACTCTGCTTCCCTTATATACAATAAATTGCCCCAATCAATTAAGTTAATTATATCTCCCCACACATTCAAATGTCAATTAAAGAAAATGTTGCTTAATAAAGTTTACTACTGTGTTAATGAATACTTTTGTGACCAACTCTAATGCTATGATTAGAGTATCTTGAAATATAATATGTCTATATTGTGTAAAGTGTATATTTTTATGTTTTCATGACCATGTTCTATGTCAAATTTCCTTGACCAACGGAACAATAAATATTAGTAGTAGTATTTGGATTTAGGGTGCGTCGACGGCATGGTCATTTTGCACCACTACTGTGCTATTTAATTACAAAAGTTATGTATAAAGTAATCTACTGCATCTGATGTCTTCGTTGAAAGTGTACATAATTAGACTTTATTAAAAATGTTTATTTCTCTGAGAAACCGAAATGTACAGATTAAGTTGGTAGGGTGGTCTCCTAAAAGGGTTTTTAGGTCTCCCCCTAGATTATTTCGTCTTCGCGCTTCGCGGTACTTAACACAATCTAGCATGATGTGTCTAATACTTAATGGACATTTACAATCCCCACATTGGGGAGGTTCCTTCTCTTCAGTAAAGAGATACGCATGGGTCAGGGGGCTGTGCCCTATCCTCAATCGTGTAAGTACTACTTCCTCTCTCCGATTACTACGAGCTGAAGAGGGCCACGCTGCTACCATGTCCTTGATGCCACGGAGCTTGTGATTGAGATTCCTGGCACAGATGGCTTATGTCAAGCCACAATTTGGCGTGGGGGGGTTGCGTTCCCATCGTCCGGTTGGCTTGCCTTCCGCAGTCAGCACCCAGCAGTATTCTGGCTGGTATTTTGGGGGGATTTATGGGGTTATCCTGTCTGTTGACAAGAACTTTCAGGGTTCAAGGCGAACCCTGATGAGGGTACAACGCACCGGGGCCCGGAACCAAGCCAGGGGCTTATACGCCAGGAATCCCGGGGAGGGGGAGGAGAGAGGAAGGAAAAAGGATGGAGACGCCGTCGCGATCGGAGCCCGCCGGCGCCTCCAGGGAAAGGAAAGGGTTGGAAGGGAGGGAAGAGGGATAAAACACTCCAGTGCTATGGAAGCAAAGGAGGCCCAATCTAGCGAAACCAAGCAAAGCTATTTCTCTGCCACCATCCCGGAAGGATTTTCCTATGAGGAAGAAAAATCCCAGATAGGGACAGTGGGAGTCTGTCTGTTGACCTGTCTGTTGACAGATGAATTCTAAATATGAATTATTGAGATACTGAATGCTTGAATTGTTGAATAAGGCTGTTTGAATAATTGACCATTTAACATCAGCCATTGACTTATTTTTATTCCCCTGTTTGCGAGCTTCTCAGTAAAGCTCGTTTAATTCTTGTCCCACATTTAGCTGAATGCTCCCCGTCTTTCGATTCTTTAACATGCAAGATTTCACTTCTTCCATGTCTTTCAAACCCAGTATGGCACTGGCTAAGTAATATTTACAGCATTTTGCTGGATTATTTTATTCAAATTGTTTATTTTGCTTGTAATGCAAATATTTATCTGGTGTCTACGACATATAATGGGCAATTGTGTTTTCTCTGATCCACATGTGGTGAAGCAGTGGACAAAATAGTTAATTTTGTCCACTGCTTCACCACAAATGGTTGTCACAATTCTTTCTACAATTATAGAAACAGCATTTTTTTATATGTGCCCATAGTTTTATACTAGTGTATTATGAAGAGGCACAACAAGCAATTCTAGCCAGTCACTTAGGTATCTTGTTGTTATTAAATATAACTGTGATTATGTGCATAACATGGGTACTATTTCTGAGTCATCGTGTCGGTGGCTTTCTGTTTCGAATAATTGGAGGAAGTAACATGTTTTCCACCCTGTACCTCAAGGTGACCTCGAAGTATCTTTGATTTGATTAAGTATTTTTATTCTGATTCAGTATATAAGAAATCTTGCTGAAAAGTCCATTGATAGACTAATTGTTCTGGCCTCATACGAAAATAAAAAGCAGCTGGAGCAGGCTCTGAAATTTAAATTGGCCAAAGCCATTGTTTTGCATGAGCTAGGTAGTAGTAGTAGTAGTATTTGTGTTTAGGGTGCCTCGACAACTAAGGTCATTATGACAAGGTTATTATAAGGACATATGAATATGTCAACACATATCCGGTGCTGAAACAGCCAGAAGGGTACAAATTGGTTGGTACCATCCATGACCTTTATCTCATAAAAATTAACTTGAAAATGCTTTCAATTTTCATTAACTTTCAAAAATATGCTAGCTCTAGCATCTGCCTCAATGTCATAATATCAATGCCATAATTTTTATTTTTCCAGCTTTTGAGTGATTTTAGACTGTTGTTCCCTCAGGCATATGGTAGGATTGCTAGCCACTGGGAGCCATTTGCTGGGAAGGTGAAGGAGCAGCTTAGCATTGAAAACATTTCAATACCAGGAAGGCTAACAACAAGAGCTTCTAAGGGATTGAACGAACTACGGCCGTTAAACAGTTTAAAGAAAATTAATTCCCCAAGGCCGTACTCTTTGATGGGCAGATTGCTAAAGGGGGGTAATTGCAAACGGGAGGTAATGGCAAGATAAGACACTAACTAAAAATACAAACGTGAAACTCACACACGCACCTCGCGGATTTGCTCAAGGGAACAAATGACCGCGTGGGACACACGCACTCACGCACTCAGGTTTGTGGAGCCCTCGCTCACGACAGTGACCGTCACACACACAAAAGAAAAAGACAAAATAAAAACACGCTCTCAGTCACGCACCTCGCGGATTTGCTCAAGGGAACAAATGACCGCGTGGGACACACGCACTCACGCACTCAGGTTTGTGGAGCCCTCGCTCACGACAGTGACCGTCACACACACAAAAGAAAAAGACAAAATAAAAACACGCTCTCAGTCACGCACCTCGCGGATTTGCTCAAGGGAACAAATGACCGCGTGGGACACACGCACTCACGCACTCAGGTTTGTGGAGCCCTCGCTCACGACAGTGACCTAGTTTCCTTATACAATGTTTTGCATGATTATTTGTGATTAAAATGAACTATGTATTGCAGCTCGGTGCTCTGATGCAGAACTTCTGCATTTATTTGGGCGGTTGGTGACAACAGTTCCATTGAAAGTCCCTAAGGGAAAAGCGTGGAAGCCTTCACGGAAGGATATTTTGGATGGCTTTCTTTGCTATGCTAAGGTAATTTTTGGACCTATATTGAATATCAAAAATTAAGTTGCCAGGAAGAAATTAAGTATTGTTTTTCTTTTTTAGACTGATGACTTGATAAAGCATTGTGATGGGCTGGAGGAGCGATATAGAGCACGAGGTTTAACAGTGCAGCCCTTTCCCATGATTATTGGGGAATCTTTGGCAAATATACACACACATTATTTTGTGATTGACAAAACTCCCATAACGCTGCCCACCACAAGAGATTTGTTTGCTGCTACTTTCTACGCATATCACTCTCACTAGAGGCTCACAAGAGCTCACTAGTGGCTACTCTTGTTAACCGAGCATATAAAATTTGCGACTCGGACTCAATTGCCAGCGAGAATAAGCACCTGACGTCAGCCTTACTAAGAAATGGATACAGCGCCAACATGGTCCTGAAAAGGGCCGAGAAGGAAGAAAACAGAGGACAAGTGCCCGCGACGCCAGACCCGGAAGATGCCACCAGGCCGGATCCGAAGGCTTATGTCACCATCCCCTTCATCGTAGGGACGTCTGAGAAAATCGCGATAGTATTGAGGAAGCATGATGTAGTGACCAGGTTCAAGTGCGTCACTAAGATAGCTGACATCCTACCCGGGCCCAAGGACAGAATTTCACCACTACTCTCCGAAGGCGTGTACCAAGTGCCATGCTCTTGCGGTAAATGGTACATTGGTGAAACATGCAGAGCGCACAACACCCGTATGAGCGAACACCGAAGACCGACCAGAAACAAACAGTTCAAAGCCTCTGCCATCGCGGAGAACGCCTGGAGTGAATCCGGACATTCAATTTTATTTGACGACGCTTAAATAATTGCGAGAGAAGACAAGTACTTCCCGAGAATAATAAGAGAGGCCATTGAGATAGTCAAAAGACCAGCGAACTTTAACAGGGAGGATGGCTATCCTTTGCACAGCGCGTGGAAAAGGTATATTCGACGCAAATACGAGGACGTTCCCTGATTGGTCGAAAGAAATCCACCGAATTGGCGCCAAAAATTGACTATATAAGAGAGGACTAAAATCTTCACTTCATCCTTCACCTGAGGACGCTGGCAGGAGAGCTGGCGAAACTGTTGTGGTTCTTCGACAACGGACGCGGATGCAGCCCGAAAGAATGAGGAACTCAAGTAATTACCGCGGAAACCTGCGTACGAACAATATTGAAGCGTTATGCTCGAAATATTCCGAAAATTTCGTTGTTACTATTTGTTCTGTAGAGGTTTACCAAACGACTCAAATGTTCCTCTCTCTTCCTCGCGCGGCGGGTAATTCACCGGAAAAATCTCGCTGCTACGCAACGCTGATACCAACACGGACATCTGACCTGACATCAGGATTTCTCGGCATTCGGCATCTCATCTCGCCATCGGTCTCAACCCACGTGGTCTGCATTGGTCAACCCAAGAATCTTCCGGAAGTCAACTGGACAGCTTCCGAGGACCGGAGAGGCCGAGCGCACAATTAAAACATTCCTAACGAGAGAACAGGCGCAATACCACACGTGGGCATCGAAAGGAGAAGGAGTGGTGAGATATGTAATCCATGGTCTAGATAGGGGAATAGAACTGGATTACATACAAGAAAGTCTTACGGAACAGGGCATCCCTTGTGTAGCAGTACGCACCATGTCAAGAAAGATCGATGACATATACGTCATAACGGTGGAGAAGAAAGAAAACTTTAATGTAAATCAAATCGAGAGCATAAAGATAATATGCTCTCATCCGATAAGTATATCGCCATATTACTACAAGCCCCCTCAGCGATGCTACCGGTGCAATGCCTATGGCCACGGCTCGAGATACTGCTCCAGGGCACAGGGGTGCTACATTTGTGCAGGGCCTCATGAAGGCAAAGACTGCCAGGGGCAAAGGGAAAAGAAATGCTGCAATTGTGGTGAGGCGCATGAGGCAAGATCGCAGGAATGCGTCTTTTACCAAAAAGAAATGGAAATAATTAACGCGACGAAGGAAAAAAGAAATATAGGAAATGAGGCCCCCAAAATCGTTGAAAAACCAAAAATAATTATTCCGGCAGCAGCTCCATCAACAAATTCATGGGAGCAAAGACGAATAAGGCAGCAAGCACCTGTAGAAAAAACGGCAATCGCAGACTCATCACGTGAGATTAATTCTCAAACTCAGGCACACAACACAAGGACAAACGACGGCAGAGAAAATAATCCAAATAGTCATCTTACGACGCAGGCCCGGCCCGAAGTGAACGTGAATCCGAACTCAAGGTCACAGAATGACGTCAATGACAGCGTCAATAATCAGACAAGGGAAGTTGAGCACACAACTCCGGACACGCAAACGAATTCAAATATTATTAATATAAGCTCGGGCATATCTGACGAAAACAACGAACTTCGGAGCATATTAGAGACATTAAAAAACTTCGGCATAATGATGCAACAGCAGATGCAAATGTTTCAAGAGATGATAACGAAAATAACGGACATGCTTATCAGGAGAACCAGTCATGTATAATAAAAAGAAAAATAGATCACTGGGCATCATGTTATTCAATATAAACGGAGGCGTAGATAAAAAAACGCAAGAACTAGTACACTTTCTGGGAAGACATAAGATACAAGTGTGTCTCATTTCTGAAACTCACCTCCAACCAGATAAGGTGTGGGAAGTAGGTGGATACGTCGTTCTGAGAAACGATAGAGTAAAAACGAGGGGAGGGACATGACACTCTACAGAAGACGCAGGTGGGGAAACAACGGGTACAGATTTGTAACCACTCACAGGTGGTGTACCTATCTTGGCACTGGCAAAATGTGGCACCGGAGGCGTACTTTAAGGGTTTGAAGTAGTCATTGGGGGGAAATTGCAGGCCTGCCCTGAGGGAGGGACTTCAACAGGGGTTTTTGCCTTCTGAGACAGAGCAGGAGCAGGAGGAGTAGGGTTACCAGATGGTGGATTCCCTGGATTACCACCTATCACAGGCATAGAGCTGAACGGCATTCGAGCAATATCTGCATAAGATGCCTGAGGAGTGGAGCCACTGAAGGTGGAACAAGGGTCGGCTGGAGGACGTGGCACTGAAGATGACACTGGTAAAGAATGAACACTGTCAGAGTCATCACTGCTTTCACCTGAATGCTCCGATGGAGGCACACTGGATGTTGACTTTAAACAGTCGCCAGAACGCTGGCCACGGTGCCGGCGGTGATGGCGTCTGTAGCTACAAAACCTACCATCACTACCAGTCCCACCTGAGCCCCACATAACAGCCCCCTCTTCATCCTCTTCGGTGCGGTCGTAGCCTCGACTAAATTCATCAGCACGGTCACCATTGCCGCTACCAGACCCTCCACAAGAGTAACTACCCTGAGTGACGTGAGTTCCCCCTCGACCCTCCATCACACCACAACCTCCATCGCCTGTCCCACCCCTCCGCTTCTTCCTACGCTGTTTCTTCGTCACAACGTGGAACTCTGTTTCTTCCAGCACCTGAGGACTTGCATCAGTGACTGCGTAAAAGTCTTCCTTAAAGGACGTGGCAACCATGGGAACTTTTTGCGGGGTAACATGAACTGTTCGATTAGTACATGTCTCCACATTACCATTGTCATCGTCTTGAACTTTCTCATTGTGATTACATAAGTCCTCGTTCTTAGCACTTATTTCACTACTAACTTCCTTCCCATCGTCTCCCATTGCACACTTCTGCACTTTCACTTCTTTGGATGGCATACTATAGGATGCAGTTATTGTAAGGTAGTAGTAGTAGTAGTAGTAGTAGTAGTATTTGTGTTTAGGGTGCCTCGACAACTAAGGTCATTTGCACCACAGACAATCTATAAAAACAAAAATTTTAAAAGATGCATTAAAAAAAAACATTTAAACATTCATAAAAGTTTTGAAATAAAAGGGGTTGTCAAATTATAAGAAGGTTGGAATTTAAACACTGTTAATTAGCCCGGTCTCTATTAAAAACTTTATCACTCGGCTGACACTATCAGGGTCGTCTCCTAGGATGTGCCCTAGGTCTCCTCCGATGTTCAGCCGATGGCGCACAGAGCGGTATTTCTCATAATCAGTCAGGAGATGTCTCACAGTAATGGGAGAGTCGCAAACATCACATAGGGGTGGAATTCTCTCTTCGGTGAAGAGGTACGAGTGGGTCAGAGCGCAGTGCCCAATTCTCAATCGTGCGATTGCGACCTCCTCCCTGCGGTTCCTCCTGACAGACGTGGGCCACGCTGAAATTACCGGCTTGATTGCGCGCAGTTTATTTCCGGTAAGAGAGCGCCAAGTCTCTTTCCACTTTTCTAAGGCTATCTTTTTTGTGGTCGCCTTCAAATCTTCATATGGTACCAGCACAGAATCAGCAACGTCGTCCTCGCTGGCTGCCTTCGCGGCCGAGTCGGCCTTCTCATTTCCAGCAATACCCACATGTCCAGGAACCCACAGAAAACGGATTTTCACTTTTTTCCGAGCAAGGGAAAGTAGTCTATTTTGAATTTCCTGGACGATTGGGTGACTGGGAGAAAAACTGGAAATGGACTGCAGGGCGCTCATGGAGTCGCTGCAGACCATAAAGGACGCGTTGCTACAATTGATACCATCCAGAGCCATCTTTATGGCGAACAGTTCTGCCGTATAGCCGCTACACAGCGGACTGAGCTTGGCCTTGAGGGTTCCATGGTGATACGAGATCACTGCACACCCGCACGCACGCTCCGACTTCGATCCGTCCGTGTAAACAGGAATGAAGTCGGGGTGGCGGTGCATTACTTCCTTGAAGCTATGCTGGTATTCCGCAGCAGTTGTCAGAGATTTTTGATTTTTGTGGAGCACAAAGCTGACTTGTGGAAAAGGTACCTGCCAAGGTGCATTTTCCGAATTCCCAATGGGGTACACTTCTGGGAGTATAAACTCACTGTCAAGGATAAAATTATTAAAAGTAATACTTAGGGGTCTAGTTGCCTTAGGCCGCCTGTCAAAAATATTTATAAAGCGTGGGTTAAAAATAATATTAAAACTAGGATGCCCTCTCATTGTTAGAATTTTAGCAACATAGTTGCACATAAGGATGTTTCGGCGTGCAGTCAACGGGGGCTCCCCAGAATCTGAGTAAACACTCAAGACCGGAGAAGTCCTGAAAGCTCCGGTTGCCAATCGAAGCCCCGCATTGTGAACCGTGTTCAAAGGTCTCAAATAGCTTTCACGGGCAGAGGAGTAGACCAAACATCCATAGTCTAATTTCGAGCGCACCAATGCTCTATACAATAAAAGCATCGTGGAGCGATCGGCACCCCACGAGTAATTACATAGATATCGCAGGATATTTAAAACTTTCAAACATTTGTTTTTTAAAAACTCAATGTGCTCACGCCAATTAAGGCGGCGGTCAAAAATCAAACCCAGAAAGCGGGCTGAATCCGTATAAGGTAGAATTCGGCCGCTCAGGCGAAGTTCTGGTGGAGGAACTTGTGCCCGCTTACGATGGAAGTGGACACATTTCGTTTTTTCAACGGAAAAACGAAATCCACTTCGATTCGACCATTCCCCAAGTCTGTTAAGGGTCAGCTGGATGACCCGTGCGGCACTGGCAATTGTGGATGATCGACAGAAAATGGCCAAGTCGTCCACGAATAAGGAGCCCATCACTGGTGTTCTGACGCATTCTGTAACGTCATTTATCGCAATGGCGAAGAGTGTGACGCTGAGTACAGAGCCTTGTGGTACCCCATTATGTTGTGTAAAAGGTCCGGATAAATGATTACCTATTCTTACTTTAAAAACACGGTCTGCTAAAAAAATTTTGATAAAAATTGGGAGATTTCCTCTTAGGCCCCACTCATGTAACGTATTCAGAATCTTCCGGCGCCAGACTCGGTCATACGCCTTCTCCAGATCGAAGAACACGGCTATGACATGCTGGCCCAGAAGGAAAGCCTCCTGGATAAAATTTTCGGTTCTCACGAGGTTGTCTGTGGTGGATCTACCTCGCCTGAAACCGCACTGGATATTGGAAAGAAGGTTCCGACGCTCCAACCACCAAACGAGCCGACGGTTCACCATTCTTTCCATGGTCTTGCATAGACAACTGGTCGAGGATATTGGCCTATAATTATTTGGGTCTGTTTTATCCTTTCCTTGTTTGGGGATAGGGACAACTACGGATTCCCGCCACGCTGTAGGGAAGCTTCCCTCAACCCAAATTTATTGAGGGTATGGAGAATATCCATCAAAATATGTTTAGGACACCATCCACTCCTGGCGCGGTGTCTTTGGAATCCGCTATGGCGGACTTCCGTTCCCATAAGGAAAAAAGATCATTGTATCCGGCTGCTGCGTGCGATTCGGTGAAGTTCAAGTGTGGGGAGTGTTCCCTAATAGACAGGAAGGTTGCTGAGTAGTTCTCGTCGCTGCTGGTCTTGGCAAACACTTCCCCGAGAACGTCGCATATCTCCTTCGGTGTGTGAAATGTCACACCTTGAAATACAAGGCACGAAACGCCGTGAACATGCCGTGCTCCCGATATAGCCCTCACCTTGTTCCAGACCTGAGTTAGTGGAGTCCTGTTGTTGATGGAGGATACATAATTTATCCAGGAGGCCTTCTTTGACTCCTTTATAATTAGTCGAGCCTTTGCTCTGAGTCGTCGAAATGAGGCAAGATTAGAGGCAGTTGGAAACTTATTAAAAATACGGAGGGCACGTTTCCGTTTCTTATATTAAGTAATTCTTACTATAAGAAACGGATATATTTCTTATAGTAGTAATCACCGCGGAAACCTGCGTACGAACAATATTGAAGCGTTATGCTTGAAATGTTCCGAAAATTTCGTTGTTACTATTTGTTCTGTAGAGGTTTACCAAACGACTCAAATGTTCCTCTCTTCCTCGCGCGGCGGGTAATTCACCGGAAAAATCTTTTCTGCAGCCGTAATAACTTTTGGAGGCATACTGAACAATTCCTATGATCGTGTTGATCACCTGCCCTGTTTAAAATTTCCCCTGTGTTCCCCCCTGGAAACACTATGCTCCAGGGGGGAATTAAGGGGGGAACCATACTGCTCCAGGAGCAGCAGGGGGGAACAGCAGGGAACCTTGATTTTTCAGGGGGGAACGTAGATTTTCCAGGGGGGATATTCAAATTCAAAGGGGGAACAACTAGGAACTTTGTTTTTCCCAGGGGGAAACTTTTTCTTCCAGTGGGGAACAACTGGGAACTTTGATTTTTTAGGTGCGGAAGTTGGTTTTCCAGTGGGAACCTTAATCCGTCTGAGGAAAACTGCTTAGATCTTTGATTCTCCAGAGTGGACCTTGATGGGGAATGAGAAAAGGGAACTAGGCAGATGAGAACATATATAAATGGGGATGGGCATCATGGTAGTTACAGACCTGAAAATATGTAATTCCAGTACAAAAGAAAGCAGATTTATACTTGGGAAAGTAAATTTCCAGGCTAAGTTATCAATTTTCCAGGTATTTCAGGTTTGCAGAAAACCTAATGAGCATGTGATACCATTCTACTTTTTCAAAAAGTAACTTTAATAAAAATCAAATACTCCACAGTTCAGGAAATTTAATGTAATTAGAGGGTAATTGTCCATGCACCATACAGTTGACTTTTACAAGATAAAATACTGACTTACAGATATTGTTTTAAAGATTCATTTTATAATGACAGCTTGGCACACTAGCAACATACTGTTCACTAAGCACATCAATAAAAATAGCTACATTCTTCACCATCGAAAACTTGCAGGCCACTTCAGGTTGTTTTCCTGTAATAATTCTTAAATGTCGAAGCCCTTCTACTGCATGGCAGTTTAAAATTTTTATGATGACATGGCACTCACTTGTTTCTTTGCACAGCAAAATGTTCATCAAATGTGCAAAATCACCATTATTTAATTCAACATATGAGTTGTCAAATCGCCTGGTGTCACCATCCACAAACCGCTCGTATATTACGTCATTCCGTATTACTTTTCGATGCTGAGTATACGTTTGGTTCTCCTGCAACCCATCAACACTATCAAAATAATCAGAGGGCTTGCCAAAATCCAGCACAGGAATTACCCGAGATGGGTTTTTTGGACAATGAGGGAATGGTGGAGGATAGCAGGGCAGCTCAGAGAACTGGTATATCTAACAAGACTTTATTCCGTATAATCCTTAGGATTTTATATTTTTAGTTATAGTCATAGAACAGTCTTGAAGAATGTGTTAATGAATGTCAGAATTTTGATTTATTTCCCTTTTTATTATATTATATTTTTCTTAGGATTTTATATTTTTAGTTATAGTCATAGAACAGTCTTGAAGAATGTGTTAATGAATGTCAGAATTTTGATTTTATTTCCCTTTTTATTATATTATATTTTCCTTAGGATTTTATATTTTTAGTTATAGTCATAGAACAGTCTTGAAGAATGTGTTGATGAATGTCAGAATTTTGATTTTATTTCCCTTTTTATAGATTGGGTTTCTAGTCATGTCATGCCAGATGCTCACCAGGAAGATGTGCTGTTGCTGACAGAGAAATGGAGAGGTAATTAAGAGTTTTGTTATTCCAGAAGGTTCCCATTAATTATACATGATGAGGGTAGTTTACTGCATGTGCAATAAAGAAGTATTGTATACGGTCAGTTGTAATGAAAACATACACCAAATTCCAAGATTTGCTATATGTGACAGTTGTGTATTGACATCTCTTTTTTGATCATCAGGTGTACATGGGTCGTGGGCACTACATTTCCGTGGCAGCATGGGAGTCCATCAGAAAAGTTACCAAACCAACCATTTTTGTAAACCATTTGGTTGTTGCCCTCATAGGAGAAGGATGTCACCAATATAGGGCTAAACCTGGTGCAAACACGAAGCCCTTCCCACCTGGAATTATTGAGACAGTGCGAGGTAATTATGGTTTGCCCTTGAAATAATTCCTCAACATCTGCTTCCTGTTGTTATATGGTTGATCATGTTTGCACTTGTTAGTGATATCTTCAAATATTTGCTTTTTAGATTGCCTGTGGAGATTCTTTTACCGCAGTAAGAAGAGTATAAGTGCTGCAAATGAACTTGTTTCAGGATTCAAGCTTGCACAGAGAATGAGTGACACGTGTAGGGATATGGGTCCAATTAGAATTCAGAGAAGACAAGAGAGAAGGAAGGAATTAATGGCAATAAGAAACCAAAAGAATAAATAAATTGTGTATAAAAATAAGTAAATGTTGGCTTCAAAATTTTTTGTGGGATTATTTATAGAAAAGCATTACCTAACAGGAAAGGAAAACTGAATGACCCCTTTTTCCCTGACCATAAAGTGTGGGGGGTGTATCGAGGTCTTTTAGTTAAAATAACCTAATAGTATTAGGTTATTTAGTAAAAATAACCTAATAAGACATGACAGCCTTTACTTTTTATTTCGTGAGGCTGCGTCTAATATTATGTTATAAAGTACAGTGGAACCTGGATAATTCGAACTTCTTTAATTCGAAATCTTCTTTAATTCGAATTTTTCCCGTGGTCCCTAGCATTTTGTATTAAAACAATGCTAAAACATCGTGGATAATTCGAAGTTTATTTTGGATAATTCGAATTTTTAAGTAGCAAATCATTAAATTACGATTCAAAATATCCATAAATAAAAAAGTAAAAAAACATATTCCAAGCCACATTTGACGAAATGTTTGCGTTAGAACAAACGCGGGACCGCGCGCGCCTGCGTTTAGTCTGATGACTCATACCTCCCCTCCCGCCACCGCCTGTTGAAGGCCACACTAAAAATAACTCAACCCTGCTTGCAACAGACGGCGCAGCGCGTTCCAAGGTCATTGTACCTGACACCCGACACTCCCCCTACATTGCGTGTCGCATGTGTCGCATTGTGCGTGGTTTATATCGTTTCGTGTGAAGGCCGTTACCTAACGTAGGTTTGCTGATGTCTTAGGGTCGGTTTCTCCAAATCTTAACTTTTAGTGAGTGTACTGTGTAGTGATCATGGCATCAACGTCATCGAAAAAACCAGGGTCTTATAAAACTTTGACATTAGCTGAAAAAGTCAGTGTGATTAAAGAAGTGGAAAAAGGAGTAAAGAAAAAATCTGAAATCGCGAAAGACTTTGGAATTCCACCCAACACCCTATCGACTTACTTAAAAAATAAATATAAAATTCTCAGCAGTGCAGAGGAATTTGATAAAGACAGGAAACGATCGCGAGAGCCAGGAAATCCAGATGTCGACAACTGTGTGCTGAAATGGTTCAAGCAGACAAGAGACAAGAAAGTTCCTGTAAGTGGTCCTCTGATTAGGATCAAGGCTGAGCAGTTTGCTAAAGAATTAGGAAAGCAAAATTTTAAAGCTAGCACTGGGTGGCTGGATGGTTTTAAAGAGCGCAATAAAATTTTGTTTAAGGCAGTCTGTGGTGAAAGTGGGGCCGTGAACCTACAGGAAGCTAACCAGTGGAAGAGAGATCTGGAAGAGATGATCCAGGACAGAGACCCGAGAAATATTTTTAACGTTGACGAAACCGGTCTTTTTTTTAAATGCACTCCTGACAAAACACTTGCATTTAAAGACGAAAAGTGCCACGGAGGGAAATTAAGCAAAGAAAGAATCACGCTATTGGTTGGCGCTAATATGGATGGTTCGGAAAAGCTGCCTTTGCTAATGATAGGAAAATCGGCCAATCCTCGTTGCTTTAAAAATGTCAAGTCTAAACCAGTAGAATGTCAGCAGTTCTAAGGCTTGGATGACAAGTGACCTTTTTGCGAAGTGGCTAATGAAGTTGGACAAAAGGTTTGTTAAAGAAAATCGACAGGTTCTCCTTTTCATCGACAATTGCACGGCACACAACACCATACCTGTAATGGAAAATGTGAGTGGTTTTTTTCGCAGCCAACATGACCTCTGTTGTCCAGCCCATGGATCAAGGGATCATAAAAAATTTAAAACACTTTTACAGGGGTTTGTTGGTCGAGAATATATGTAATGGTTTATGACTGATGTGCTTATGTATGTCCATCCAATTTCATGGGAGCAGTGAATATCTGTGGGGATTGGTAAACCCTGGCCCATGACTATGGCCGAAATTTAAGTTAAGAGTTGCTCATTTTTCAGAGAAAACAATTTTGTGATGGTACATTTAGATTGAAGATTCCATGGATACATTTTTCCTCAGAGAACGTAGTTCTGTCTTGAAGATGTTCCACGGGGGATATTCAGAAGGGTACGCTTTCCCCAAAAAAATTATTCCCCCTGGAACAGTTCCGGGGGGATTTTCAGAGGGAAACAGTTCCCTCCTGGAACGGGTCTCCTCCAGGAATGGGTCCCCTCCTGGAACGGGTCCCCTCCTGGAACGGGTCCCCTCCTGGAACGGGTCCCCTCCTGGAACGGGTCCCCCCCTGGAACGGGTTCCCCTCCGAAAATCCCCCCGGAACCGTTCCAGGGGGGAAACTTTTACCAGGGTGATGAGCTGAAAAGACATCACAGTTGCAGAAATGTATTGTGTTTTGGCGATTTCCTTGTTTATGCCGCGCACTAAAAATAGCAAATCATGAGTATTGGTCAAAAGACTCTTCTTGTGTCGCCAATATTTCGCACATTAATGTCCAGAGATAGATATGTGATGACCCTGCGAATGATGCATTTTTCGGATGACAGGCAATCAAATCAAGGTTACAGCCTCTTCGAAATTCGCCCTGTCATTAATCTACATAGAAAGACATTCAAGGCAATGTTTTCTCAATTCGCTAATTTGTGCATTGACGAAATCTTGTTATTTAAAGGAGGGCTATCATTCAAACAAAAGGTATGCCTTCCAAGAGTAGCCAGTTCGGCAAAAGTCTTTCGCCCTTAGTGACTGTGAAACGGGCTATGTCCTTGATTTTGTAGTGTACACGGGAGCAAGCACTGACATTTTGCCGCAAAATGAAGATTTGGGGAAATCAGGGGATATCGTTCGCACCTTGATGGAGCCATATTTAAGAAAAGGCCATTAAATGTTTGTCGATTATTGGTATTCAAGCCCACTATTATTTTCCTCGCTCGATGAAAGGCCACAAATGTATTTTCAACAAAATCGATTTTAATTGCAGCAACCATAGACATGAGACTTTTTTATAATCATAATGGCGTTTGGGTACTTAATCTATTGGATTATCTTCTCAATATCATATCAGAAATCGTGGCTCAGCTGAGGAAGGTATTGGTCTTCTATTTATCCACGAAAGTTTGAATGTTGCCATAAAATTAATAAATCCAGATCCACATTTTATAAACACAAAAGAGCATGTGGAAAGATGAATGATTGCATTGTTTATCCTAGGGATTACTCAGTCTGCCAGGTATATTATTCGATCAAATGTACTTTTAGTATGCATAAGAGAACATGTCAGCCTTCGGTATCAAAATCAATATCTCGTCCTCATCTTGTAAATTTCAGTTCCAAACCCATTCCGTGATGGTGCAACATTTACACACTGAAGAAATGGAAGAGATTTCACTCCAAGGAAGAAATTTCACTCCAAAACTTTACTTTCAGGGACATGTAGGAATTTTTAGTGTGGAAGAAAGACCAATGTGATAGAAACAACCTATGTTATGTTAAGCATTCACGGCCGCAAGGTAATGGGAATTCCGCAACTGAGTACTATTTCTGCAAATTTAATAATCACCGTAGCTGCTAGGACCAGCAGGAAAACGAAGTATGGCCTTATGCCCAATAAATACTAACTGCTCCTCGAGGAGTATTGTTAAGGATAATGGTTAAAAGTGTATGTGAAATATATTTCAGCCCATAATCATGGCTTAGAATTTAAAAATATCTTATTCTATAGGTGGGATTAAGTTACCAAAATTCATATTAATAGCTTATTAGAACTAGGTGTGCCGGTCCACACTATGCAGGAGTCATTACAGCCTTCTAACTCAGATATAAAAGATGAAATGCCACTCAAAGAGCATTTTATATCTACAAGTCAGATAAACAAAATGAGATATGGCCTAAATTTGAAAAAAAATTATCCATAAGGATGATGCAGAGGCTGTTTATTTGCTTGTATATTCAATGACAGAGGAATGTAAAGATTCGATTGTAATTTACAAACCATTAGGTCAAACAGTCGAGATAGGGAATGATGGCCTCAATCATGTTCTGCATAGCTCAGACCTTTTTGTGCCGGGAATACAGAATAAACAACGGACTTCTGAAATAGTTGCAGGTTGTAGTAGGATTAATACATCGACTCAACTCCTGACACCAACCAGTATAAATTTCATTTGCTTAATTTCATTATACCTGACGAGTATGGAGTAGGATATCCTGTTGCGCATTTCATCATTAACCACCTTGATGAGGAAACTGCGGTGTGTACATTGACCTCCTTGATGATGAGATACGATTTTAACGATTTCAAAATGTTTGTCATAAGTACTGGCATAGTTTATAATTTAAGGATTAGCACCAAGGCATCTATTAATATATCTGTAAACATTTCATTCTTCATTTAGGTGTCGATAGGCTCCAGATACGAAATTGAAGCTGAAAGTGCAGCTATAATGAAGAAAACAACAAAAAAGGCAGTATGGGCGAATGCATTACTAATTGGAATTTTTGGGGAGGATAGAGCAAGAAATTTATCCCTGTACCCGCGTATTGTAGGGAAAGAGAAAATGACGAAGACATTTATCTCATTGGCCAAAGGTATGCACTCGCCCGACGTCAGCCTTATGATTGTATGGGAAGTAAGTGTTTTGGTGATTCATTGCGATAAACCACGTTTTTTTTTTTTAGTCTTTCCCTGCAAAGGAGGCCAGATTTTCGTATAGTATATCGTTTATCGAGTGTGTACGAGTTTGAAAAACTCTATTTCGGTTAAAAAGGAAAATGGTGGGCAGAAGATGTATCG
Source organism: Ischnura elegans (assembly GCF_921293095.1). Classification (NCBI taxonomy): domain Eukaryota; kingdom Metazoa; phylum Arthropoda; class Insecta; order Odonata; family Coenagrionidae; genus Ischnura; species Ischnura elegans. The sequence continues at coordinate 38,983,945 of NC_060259.1, forward strand.
TGCCAGGTTGTACCTCTGGTTATTAATCTAACTTAGAAAAGGTGCATGTCTTCTTGGTCCCAAAGGAAGAAAGCCTATGAGCTGAGTGGTAGAGGTGCATTCCTCGTGATAATTTTACCGTCAAACATCCGCAAGTTGTTTGCGAAAAGCACTTTATTGAATCTGATATTCCGGATTCCGGAATGCATGATGGTATCTAGCCAAGGAATGGGGCAGCTAATACAGCAGTGGCGTAACTATGGGGGGAGGGGAGTGAGCAGATAGAAAAGGAAACAGTTAAGTAGAAAAAAAATATTTAACAATATCGTCCAGGTTTGACATGTAATAACCGTATCTGGGTAAAGTAAAATCTGTAGAGCTAAAAAGATGTTATTTGCATTTTAGGCATGTCATTTTTCAAAAATTAGCCCCCTTGCTTAGGGAAGAAGAGCTATTCTAAAGCTTAGTTCTACCCCAGGCCATCCCATCCCCCCTAAGCATATTATCAGTTACGTCTCTGTAATACAGAATTGATATCATTGTGGTAGATAGTCGTTGAATGCATGTGTGCAACTGATAAAAGAATTCTCTCGGAGATTAAGATGATTTTCGGTGGGTTTTGGAAAAGAAAATTAATTAGCCAAAGCTATGGGACTCGAGAGGTTAATATTCAGTCTTAAGTTTTACTTGACTTTTGAGAAGACTTACTTAGCAATAACGATTATTGTAAATAATAGTGATTAATGTCATCGGAATGCCATTTTACTCATATAATCTCTCATTTACGCCAATCACAGGCTTAAAGTCATGATGTCACTTCAATGTGGATGCTGTAGCGGCCAAGTTTCACGAAAGCTTTTTGGTTAGGTCTACATATTTAATGGGTTCCGTCACAATATAAAGAAATATAGTTTTTAAGTGTCTAGAAAATTTAATCTTAGTATTTAGAATATATAATTCTTATAAATAGAAAAAAGCTTTCTAAATAAAACTGGGTGACATGTCCATACCCAATTGAGCAGATGGCTTATTAGTCACTGTTGTTGGTGCTCCACATAACATTGAGCTCCCCCCCCCCCCCCGGAGGAAGAGGGGTGTTTCCCCTTCTCATACTTCTGCTTTTACCCTTGGGGAGACGAATCGCTGATTGCATGGTATAGTGTCATGCCCAAAGTTTCCAGTATTCACCAAAAAGAGATGGAATTGGGGTGGTGGTCACAGATGCTGCGATTTGCCTTCCACAATTCCTCAACACCCTTTTAGTCGCCTTGTACGACAAGCAGGGATACTGTGTATTATTTATACCTCTATCTGCAGGGTTTTACCAAATTTCCTGTCACAAGCAACCCTAAAATTCTTTAATAAGTACAGATTTTTTTCTACATTTCCTTCATTATTGCATGTTTTGCCAGCAATTTCAAATTTCTGCAAGTGCATTGATAATTTTGGCAATAATTTGGGTATTACCCCCATCATAGGCAAGCTGCAAAACAAATTGACAATAGGGTTCCTTATTGTGATGACTGTTTAAGCTCTAGATCTCTTAGTAATGTTGGGTGACAACATTATTTCTTGGTATGGTCAGCCTTGTCAGTTCACTACTTGGTATTGGCTGTGTAGAATTCTTAAGTCCACTACTTTGGTGCCAATTGACCTAATCAAAAATGATTTGAAACTAAAATTTAGCTTTAGTCCATATATAATGCAATGACAATATGGGCAGTGATTGTTTATTATTAAAACTAGTTTGTGCAATATCTTTGTCCCATCCACTCCATCCCCTGTCAATAACTAACTACATAATTGGTAGAGCTAAAGTGATGCTTGCACTAAGTGATAGTGGATTTTTGAGATCTGATCAAACACATCTCCTGCTGCGAGTTGCCTTCCACAATTTCTGAACACCCTTTTAGTCGCCTCATACGACAAGCAGGGATACTGCGGGAGTATTCTCTATACCCCTCCCCGCAGGGTAACCTACAGTGAAGCTAAGCAATACATGTATCACTGACAAAGGAACATGTTCAAATACTCATTGCAAATGGAGCCACTTAACCATTTCCAGGTTCAGCTTACTTCATGAAGTTTATTCCGCAAACCTAGAACTTTAACACATGGAACAATTCCCTGCCCAGTCAAAATAGAAAATACAATCAATTGAGAGCTGCTGAGCTCAGCCTTTAGGGGTTGAGCAAACAACCAACTTACAATACAAGAAAAGATGAGTATTATCAATATGCAAGAAAATATCTTATTTCCATTAATTAAAAACTGTATGCACTATGATACAAACTAATAGTTACATTTTGAGGGCAGTGGCAAAGAAATGATGAAAAGAAGCATAAATCAAGACAGGAATTTTTATTATGAATGTTTTACAATTATTGGGAAATGCAATTTTCATGTCATTTAAGTCTCCAACAATGCAAACATAATACTGGTGGTAAATGAGATGACACCATCATGCCTTTGGGTCCAAAATATAGATCACATGATAATACTGGGGCATAAAAGTAAAATACTGTGGAGTACCGCTTATCCAAACTAAATGAGACCAAACCCTTTTCGAACTAGCCGAAATAATAGTAGAAAGCCCGTTTGCAATGGAAGAGCAAATCACAAGCATATGCAATGCATACGACCATGGAACTGATTGTCACTCTATTATTTTGCCATGTGTTGTTTCAGCATGCATATCATCGTAGTATTTTGCATGAGCATTTTTGTTTAAAAGTGCAGCTGATATACCTAAAAGAACTGTACCATAAACAACACAAATGAACTTGTCATTGAAAAAAGTTTTGCCATGGAGCTTTTTGGATAAAGCAGACACTTGGATTATGCATATTCAGATATTCAGGACTCCACTATTATAAAAATAAAAAAATGCATTAATGAATTAGAAATAATTACATAATGCTCATAAGGTAAACAACAGGATATCAAAAATCATAAAACCAGGTTGCCATTACGTGTCATGAATATTAAAACCAGACAACTATAAGCCCTGACCTGAGTAGGTAACGTCAACATGGATAGGTGAAAGACAATGGTAAAACTTAAATTATTATCACATGGAATTTGAACTAAATGAGGTAAATGCTCACATGGAACTGCAAAACTAATAAAAGCAACTTCTTAATAACCAGTTCTCTTCACCATCACAGACTTTTTCCTGAACTCAGAATTTAAAATACACTAAGCAAAATCAATGGTATATTTAGGACTTAGAATGTGGCATCCTTGTCCACCATGCAGTGCTGCTAACCCTGTGCTCCAAGTGCATGTGGCTGACTGGGCAAAGCCCGACACAAGCCCTGATGAGATTCTCTAAACACGCACGCTGCTTAGCCAGAGCATTGACTACAGGAGTCCCTGGTGGCCCCACTGGTGCCTTCAGGAAATATCCTAATAATGACAGTGCACATTGTAGGGGCAGTGGAGGCTCTAACAGATTAGTGCCAATTTTCAGCCGGCCAAAAAATTCTGTGAGCACCACCAGGTCAAGAATTAGGGGAGCAGCAAGGAGAGAGTCTTCACAAGTGTTGTGGATGGCAATGGTGTTTCGACCACCCATCATTATTTCTGATGTATATTCATCCATTGCACGTTTACTATCACCTGTAATAAAATTTAAAACATATTACGATTAGGAAAGGCTTCATTATGAAGTAATTGAAAAATTAAATTTCACATTAGCCACTCAAATACCAAACTGAAATTCAATGACTTCGGCGAATATTGTGGCAACTTTCCATACTATTTGATCATATGTATTTTACTGAATATAAATCTTAATGGGAGATAAAATGACAGTGAGATAAGGTAAAATAATAACAAGAAAATATATTAATTAGTAGAAAGGTAAAAATAATTTTTTAAATTATTGGAGCACCACTTGATAGGCATTTTGGGAATGGTATGATCAAATATCAAAGTTATACCAATGGGTAAGAGGATGAGGAAAATTTCTAAGGAACAAAAACATGACTTTAACAACATATCAGTTTTCCCAACTTTTTAAAATATTTATCCTTCGTATTCGACGATTTCTCTGAAAAAATGAAAACTCTGAAATGAATTTCAGACCTTCCCTGGCTTCCTGGATTTTCCAGAAGAGTTGCCACCCAGCAATTTTTCATTCCAATAAGGGATATGAATGAACAATCCTTTGATTAATACAAGGTCAAAATTGTGGGAAGGATCGTGGGAAATGCGCCAATGTCACTATCCCACGGCACTGAGGTTCTCCTGGTGGGGGGAATCGGGGATTTTTGGATTTTTTCACCCGACCATTTTCGGTACCCCTGGTCGAACTCTTTTCACCGCTAAAATCCACGAATTTGATGTAATTCGTCAACTTGCGTAAAACGGCGCTGCGAGCACTAAACGACTAGAGTTCTCTTCATTTTTCCGAGTCAACTACCAACGACGTGCGTGCGACAGTGTATGACGCGAAATTCAAAGTATTCGAGGTATTCGAGGCGGTACTTTTCGCATAACTATTCGAAACCTCGAATATCGAATACTTTCTAATATTCGAGGTATTCGAGTATTCGCGGATACTATTCGCACATCTCTAATATAATGCCTTCATTACTGAAGGTTGAAAGTGTTGTTGCTGTTATTTGTGATTAATTACCACTAGCATAATGTTGGAAGCATAAAAAATAAGACACGACATCAAAGAACATTTTGGTATTCTTACTAAAATTTTGCAGTACTCGCTTGCTGCGTAACAAAATATCTTTGTTCTTTGCTAATGAAAATCTCTTTGTGTTCTTGGTATCTGCATCATCAGAAAATCAAGAAAAACAATTGTTGATGGAAGTGTTGTCATTCCCGTTAGACATTTGGCCGTTCAGGATAGGATGTTGTGAAAGTTGGAGTTGAAGTGGTCGCTAGCAATATCTTAGTAGTCTTCGACATTTCACTCTTTTCAGACACCTTTTACTCTCTCCGTAAATTCTTTTCTTTGATCATATGCCGGGGTGCCACTTCATGGCCCTGCTTTCAGAAGTTTCGCAGACAACGTTTATTGCAACATGAAAAGCATTAGGGATGAAGGTATTGGGGCGGAAGAACCTTTAAGCAGGACAGCATCAGAGGATATTTTCTTAGTATGAAGCAGAGTTCAAATGTCTACTGACTGGCTTGGGGATTCCCTCTGAGAATATTTCGGAATGCATGTCATCTCCTGGCAGTAAATAGCTAACTCTGGCCATACTCTGTGTAAAACAGAACAGCCGCTGGTTTCCGGGTACCTGCTGGTCAGACCCATATAATCCTCCGCAGGCAACCACCCTACCCCGGCCTATGACAATGGGAATGGAATAGATCTGAGTTATTCTTCGGCATTTAATAGCATAGCGATACACGCTAAATGTTCACTAATGAATGCTATATATACCATATTCGGAAACGTTTTTTAAAATGATGGAAAACGACACCAAACTTGCCATAGTTATATAAAAATAAACAAAGATCATTTTGCTATATTCGTTAATTTATTCATTCATCATCGCACCAATATGTTACTAAAATCAGGTCTTTATTTTTCTATCGAGATTATAAATAGTGGAAAATTATATTATTGTCCAAAATGTTTTTTTTTAATCCATTAAAGTATGCCATCGTACTATGCTTCCATTTATCACATTTCAGAATGGTTAAAACACAAGGAGGAAAAAAAAGAGGTGTGGAGCAATCCACCCTTAGGGAGAGTCCTCAACCCTCGATGTCATAAGTCAGTCCCCCGCAAACTCCTGATCCTCAGGCTATTACTGAGGACATTCCTCCACCAGAGGACATTCCTCCACCGAAGTCGAGGAGAAAGGCAACTTCGGGAGTAATAACCTCCACGGAGGAACTCCAGAGGCTCCTAGAAGAGGAAGATGATGGTAGTGGAACTGACGAAGATGATGTCAGTACCTTCTCTACTAATGAAACTATAAATAACGGGAGCGATGACGATGAGTCGGAGGAGGAAGGGGATCCCTTGCAGGGTAATGAGTTACTATCCCCAGAATCAGGCCTCCCGAGCACCTCTTCTTAAGCCACCACTGCCAGACAGAGAGGCCACCTACACCTGGACTTGTGACAGACCAACAATAGACCCCATTCCATTTACCCAGACCCCTGGTATGACTGCTTCACCTCAAGAAGACCAAGACTTTTTTAATCTTTTACCAATTGACAGTGAGAGAGACAAATAGATTTGCCAACGAGCTGAAGGCGCAGAATGTAGCCCCAAAAGCAAGGATTGTTAAATGGAAGTCCTTGACGAAAGAAGAGTTCCTTATATTCTTAGGCGTCCTCTACCACATGGGAACAATCCGATTAAATAGCATATTGGACTTCTGGAGCAAGGACTTCCTGTTTAACTTTCCCTGCTTTCGGGGATGCATGAGTCGTGACAGGTTCTTGGGTATTTTGCAATACTTGCACTTTGCCAAAAATCCAGAACCTGGTCAGCCTCAGCCAAATGACCGACTATATAAAATTCCCTCCTAATCAACCTCTTTCATGACTCAATAACTAAGGCCGTGACTACAACGCAAAAACTCTGCATTAATGAGTCTATGCTTTTCTGGAGGGGGCGACTTGTTTTCCTAATGTTTTTGAAGGGGAAGAAACATAAATACAGAATTAAAATGTACAAGCTAACGGAACCTTCCGCTTTAGTTCTCAGATTTATCGTTTACAAAGGACCTAGTGACGCTCATGTAGGAGGCCGAGGCCACGTTGACACTGTCGTAAATAAACTAATGGAGGGTCACCTTGATGCTGGCCATTCATTATTTATGGATAACTATTACAACAGTGTCAATTTGGCCCACCAACTACTGGAGGAGAAGGCCAATATATTGTACGGGAACTCTGAGAACTAACCGGTAGGGTAATCCTCCCAAAATTAATTCAAAAAAATTAAAGAAGGGGGAAGTTGTGAATGCCTACACTGATGACGGTGTCTGCGTCATGAAGTGGAAAGACAAGAGAGAAGTACTGATGATCAGTTTGCAGTATAGCAGCGAAATGATGTATGTCCCCCGCCGAAGGGGAGGGGGAACTATACCCAAACCTGAGGCAATTGCAAGATACAACGAGGCAATGGGGGGTATTAATCACACTGATCAGATGATGTCCTATTATCCAATTGAGCAAAAAAATCAAGTGGAATAAGAAGTTGGGCATTCACATCTTCCACTTTCTCCTCCTCAAAAGCTATTATTTATACAAGAAATTGCATCCCAGATATTCATTTTATAACTTTCGGCTTTCGGTAATCAAATCTTTACTTTCACCTGCTTTCACTCGCCCTTCAGGCCCTTCCCCTTCAGTCCCTTCCAGAGGCATAGACTGATCAAGGCATTTCCCTCACACCCTTCCAGTGGACGAAAAAACCAAGAGGAACAGAACGGTGCAAAGAAGGTGCCGGGAATGCCAGAAGAAGGGATAAGAAAAGACACAACATTTTTTTGCCCTGCTTGCGAGGGACACCCTCCCCTCTGCGTCGACACGTTTCATGGCCTTCCATGTGACATGAAATTGTAAATATTATATGTATATTATAATTTCAATGATGGTAACTGTATTTTTTTATTTGTCTATAATTATGTAATATGTTTTCTTGCTTTAAACGCTGATTTATTTGTAATTTCTATTCTTTTTTCACGTTTCTAATTTGTAAAATAGTATTGTAAAAGGATTTTGTGTTCATTTGGAATTTGTGTGATTGCAAGGTATATTATTTATATGTTTAGTGCTATGTACAAATAAATTATACTTGTTTCCAAAGTTTTATTTTTCATTTATAACTCCTGCTAGAAACGGTGTTAGTTAGCATCGGAAAATTCAAGCTGTGAAGACACGGCCTTTGTAGGGAAAAGGTTAAGCTGAACGACGATGACTGGATTGGGGATAGTCTTTAATTTTGTCCAGTATAGCAATTTTTTCAGCCAGTAAAAGGTCCTTATATGGCATATTACTCAAGAAATCAAAAAGAGTATAATTGAACTCTCTGCACTAAAGAAATGTTACTTATATAAGGTTCACTTAGATTGTAGAACATGAAGTAAATCTCACCAAACATGCACACCTCTGGCACTGGTTTTAGACTGTTAGTTCTCTAATGACTAATTGCAAGTTAACAGAAAAATGACTCCTGAATACCGTATAAGCGTGTGTAAGAGGCGCACCTTTTTTCCCAGAAATCGCAGCCAAAAATGAGGGTGCGCCTCTTACACAAACTTCTTATCTCCCCCCCTCCCCTTCACCGGTCGCAAGTCCAAGGAGAACTGAGTGGCCTTGGTTTTCAGCGTTAGTCAGTCATCTGAGACCCTAGGTCAAAACAAGCGGCTGGCAGGGGAGTTTCTCCCTTAGTGACGTGTTTTTAAAATGCTCCTGTTAGCTTTTTTGTAAGCATCGCGCCGTCACGTCGGTACCCCAGAGGTGAACATGGAAAAGATCACGCGGGGTTTTTCGCTCCGAAGGGCACGCTAAATTTACTGCCACGAGTGGGCATCCCACGGCATTTATACTGCATATCGCTTATCAAACGTAGAGAAACACGTAGTTGTGAAGGACATGGTTAATAGTCAATATCTGCCTTGCCAAGTAATTTCCATTACGCTGAGGACCTGATTTTTCAAAAATCATCTTCAGACGCTAATATGAGGATTATTGCAACTGAAAATTATATTGGTGTCAAAAACTGCGCTTTCAAAAATTCGAACGAGTGTGTTCATTGTTGGACTAAATTGTGGATAGAAGAAATCAGAAATGCTTATGAGTGAAGAGCACGGAAGGAGAGATCGAGGGGAAGGAGCGCGATCCCTCCGTCTTCGAAGCAACGAGGCTACAAGCGAAGGACCAATGGACGAACACGTCCGATCTTGCATGTGACGTCATTACCTTCAAAGCGAAGGGGCGACGGCACAGCAATGTGATATACACAGTTTGCGTTGCCTGAAGTTTCCAGTCCGTCTCATCTTGTTTGAATGCGCTTATGTTACGCTTGTTTCTTCCGAAATTGTGCTGTTAGGACTATTTTGAATACTAGTAGCCTTGTTGTAAATATAAATCTTTGTGTCAAACAATTAGAGCTTAAAAAACTTAAATTTTTTCAGATATTCGTCGCGTTAGATCTCTTTCTTTTTTTGAACCTCGTGCATGTCGTACAATTATTGAAAGCTATCGAGATATCTTCGGGCTCAGTAGATGACTCACCTAGCATTTGGCCTTCAGAAACTGGGAGATCGATCAAGATCAGTTGGTGAGACGGGGTAGGGATGAAACACGTTTCCATTGTTCCCCTGTAACTTTTTATTTTCCTATTTTCCTGTGGGGGTCTCGGAAAGGAAACAAACCGGCAGAGGCATAGGCTGATGTAGGGCCGAGTGTGGCTCCGTTAAATCTACGACGTGGTTATAATCCTACGGCGCTGAGATTGCCCCAATTGTTGTCCAAGCTCTTGGGAAAGTTCATGCTATGTGCCTTTCGTGTTTTGCCTTAAAAATTTCCACGGCTGCAATTCTATTGCAATACCCCTGCGAGAGCATTTAAACAAAATTGTTCGTGAATAGGACAAGCATCATAGAGCAACGGCGTATGCGAAGGGAGGATCAGAACTTTTTCTACTCCCTCTTATGCCGCTATTACGGCCGCAGTTATCAAAATTTCCTCTTTCAACTAGTATTGAAAGAGGAAATTTTGATAACTGTCGAAATTCCAGGCGTACGTCTCTGCAACACTGCGCGATAGTATAAAAAAAATGCCGCAAAATGTTTTTCTTCATAGCTTCGATGCTCAAAATAGGGGTGCGCCTCTTACACACGCTTATACGGTAAATGAATGAATGCATCAAATACTGAGATGGAGGAGGAAAAAAGAGAAAGGAACGAAGAAAATTTATAATCTTCAAATGGAAATAGCTCAGTCGTGTAATGGAAAGGGGAAAAGGGACAGACCACATGAGTAAGTTGAATTTTGTGCAAGATGTTGTGAATAAAAAGCTCTTGGCAAGCAACATAGTACATCTCAACCAGCCTCCACAGCTCGATATCGGCAAGGTATCCCTAGAAAGTGGCCTGTGACTGCTCGTAAATCCTCTACACGGGTGTCGAGAGCACTACAAATCAACGTTTTTTCATTGTGAGCCAACGAGGGGTTTGCATCAGTGGTCCAATGTTAAAAAAGAAGTCGGAGGAACTAGCTGTAAAGCTTGGTCATACTTGGCCGATGGCTTGGTCATACTTGGCATTTAAGGCCGTGCCTTCCTGTATATGCACCTGATGATGTCGCGCAGCGATGAAACTGGTCGTGCTAATAAAATTCATGTGAAATTTACAAAGTTTTTTCATTCCAATATGACCATTTTAAGGCAACAGTTGGTAGACTGTCTCAATGGAAGACGAGAAATGAAATTAAATTCAAGAGAGCACACAGAGAAAAAAATAGTGCTGATGTTGTGAGTGCAGAGGAGTGGAAATTGAACAATCTGCCCAGGTTACTGCAGAATATTTGTGCTGATGACGTTTGCAACGCCGATGAAACAGGGCCATTACTGAGCAACCCCACATGGCTCTCTTTATTACAGGTATGTAGGACTTACGGGCTCCAAAAAAGCAATGGTCTGCATCACTGCTTTGTGTTGTTCAAACATTTCGGGAACTGATAAAATAACTATTCTCATTATCAGGATAAATGCTAAGCCTCGATGCTTTGAAGGGTTAAGAATAAGCAGTAACACACCACTAGCAATTCATGGATGGCTGCGAGCCGCTTTACACAATGGTTAACAAGTTGAAATAAGGAATTAGCATGAATATCAACAAGGATTCTTCTTGTACTTTATAATTGTACTGCGCATCCTGATTGCTCACGTGCGTTAAAAAATATTCCTATATGTATATATAACCTTGTGAAATCGTCATCCACCTCCAACAAATTAAGCTCAAAAGTGAAAATTCTGCAGGTGATAATGTATTTGGCTGAAAGCTGAAGAGGTGTCACCTGTAAAACAAATCAAATTGTTTTTTTCATTGCTGTTTCAAATATTTCAATGCAGTTTTCAACATTCCCTCAGAAACTGAAAGTGAATCCAACTGCAAACTGCACCAAGTAACAAGCCATGAAGAGTTCGATAATATCAGCGGCAATGTGGACTGCAATGGCACCAATGAAAACTGTGAAGATGATTTTGTTGAAACAATGTTACGTTGGCAACAAGGTGCCCACTCCGTTTGTGCGGCGAGGATGACGAGATGCAGCAGAGTACATAAGACAAGTTCCTCGGACGAGGGGATACAATTTGAACAGAAAATACTTGCACGTTTATAAGTAAATGAAATATTTAGGAATCACATATTCTTCACTAATTAACCAAGAATTTTTGCTCAATAGGAGTTCGTGAAAGACAATTATCCAGCGTCACCTGAGGCTGTGAAAAATATTTTCAACTAAGGTTAACAGAATTCTTCAATCAATAAATCTACTATTATTGCTAATTTATTAAGCTTATGCCCATATAGGGGATAGTTCGCCTAATTGGGGCAGAGGCTTAATTTGGGAAGACAGCGCCTGTCGGATATGTCCCAATCAACCACAATATACTGTAGTAGGAACATTTTATGCCTCATTTTAAATATTAATTTATTGCTGAAGTCCTCTATCACTATCTTACTTGCCAGTTACAGAGCCATTTTCCATTATTTTGGATAGAAGGACACGGGTTTTACACTACCACTAAAGATGAAGGATAAAAACTGTCTTTCATTCACTGCTTGCCTTCTCAGCACCTCATACTATAATGTTTAAGTCTACTTCTACTTACAGGTTTCATGCATAATTTTGTGATTATGAGATAGAGACTTCCTTAGGTGCTACTTAGCATATTGTAGTCACCATTTTATATAAGACACGGTCTGAGGCGTTACTTTGTGGAATTGCTTCATTATAGAATAAAATAAAATAACTTTGTTTTATTCCATACTTTATTTTAAATAGCACGACCCGGGTTTCAGCATCAGATGATAGCATTAGATGCAGAAACCCGGGTCGTGCTATTTAAAATAAAGTGTGGAATAAAACAAAGTTATTTTATTTTATTCTATCACCATTTTATTCTTGCATTTAGGCATACGAGTGAGTCAAATAGTGAGACAAATTTTACCATCCAAATGTCACTGATGTAACATACAGTATCATTTTAATAAGCATTTTTACAAAAAAGAGAGCACTTACCCACATATGGAATGTATTTGATGACAACACAATGGTCTGGTTTTTCTCCAGCAGCATACAATATAGGGTTAGATGCAACCATATCATCTACAACATTGCTCTTTGAGATCTGCAAGTTAAAATTAGTTTACCGATAATTAGGAGAGACAGAATAAAAAAAGCTTTCAATCATATTAGGTGTGCAACTAAGGTCTTGCTGTTTCAAGTCGCTTGATATTTTTTTAAAATGAAAATACAACTAATTGGTGAAAAAAATTTATAAACGAGTCATTAAAAGTATTGTCCATCGTTAGCTACAACTTTTGCCTATCATTGTGGCAGAGCTCGAATACCGTAACAGTGAAAGTGTGCATCTTTTGAGGCTATCCATGAATCAAGCCACTTTTTGATTCCTTCAAATTAGTGATCTGCTGATCAGGCAGACTATGTGCCATCGAATGGAACAAGTAATGATCGGATGCGCAATATCTGAGGAAAGTAGCGGGTGGGTTATAGCCCAAAAGTTTTTATTTAACATGACGAGAATCCACGAAAGTTTTAACGAAAAATTACTGCTAATTCATGCAATATTTGAGTTCCTTCCAGCGATGACAAAAACTATACAGTTGGGGAGAGAATATAAATCTTGAATGGTAGGTGTAATATTCTAACTGGCACCTCATGTGGTTGAGGCAGCAATGTGGCCATAGAAATCAGGAAATACAGCAATTTTACCTCTTTGGATTTAAATTGTTGGGGAGACGACAAATTTTTCCCATCATTATTCCCAAGGTGATTGTAGCTCACAATTGACATGGGTTTAATGCCCGCTCCAACTAAAAAGTCGACCAATACTGATTTCAACTTGGTTTGTCCAGACTTGAAATCATCACCTGCGACAAAAACACCATTCCTTTCCGCCAAATCCAAAACACCAGGTACCAAAGTATTTTGTGGTGATCCATTAATGAATGGACACTGGAAAAAAAAACACCCATGAAATTATTGATCAAGGAACCTTATTAAACATTATCACAAGGAAAACATTTCTCACCCCTTCTTGAATAGCAGCAATTGCAAACAATGTTGAAGGAGATAATTCCGCATGATTAGCTCTAACTGCAGATAAAATACCATCTGCAGTGTCATGAACACCAGGAATGACTTCACAGTATCTCTCAGTATTTGCAGTCCATACAATTATCACAGTGTCCAAGTTATGCAGTCTTCTAAATTCTGCCATGTCAGCACGAACTTTCTTCACCTGTTCACTTTTTGTTCCGTTTATGACATTGTCTGCCCTATCTTCCTGATTCGCAGCAACAAATTTTGGGTCAAAAATAGAAGCCCGAGGCTTCATCAGCTGTAAATTAAAGCATAAGGATACTTGATTGCCCAAGAAATTCATGTCATAAAACCCCAGTATTCCATAATAAACAAAAGTGCCAACATCCTACAAGGAATTTGCATGAATTCTATGATTACCACGCACATTTGAACATTCTTAGATGTTTACCATGAGAATTAATGACTAAAAGAAAAGGATGGATTAAATCAAGATACTTAGAAAAGATGTGAAACAAAACAAATGAAAATTGAGGATACATGGTAAGTTATTGACATGGTAAGAAATACAGTAAAACTTCGATTTTACGCACTTTGATTTTACATCAAGTCTCGTTTTTACGCAGCGACACTCAAGTCCAGCCGGAAAGCATAGGGAATTGCAATGGTGAAACTTTGATTTTACATATTTTCTTGATTTTACGCAGTTTTTTGATTTTGCACAGCATAACCCCAGCCCCAAAGAGGCCGCTAATCTTGATTTTATGCAGTTGTCTTTGGACTTGTTTTGAAAATCCCGACTGGAGCAATATGAAGTTAGGTTATTTATTCGTCTCAATGAGTTGCAAAAATGAATACAGGAACGGTTGAAATGATGTCGCGCTGTTGAGCGTGAAACTAAAAACATCGCAAATCTAATGATTGCTTCCCCCTGCGCCCTCTCAGTAATATTTCAGGCTCCTTACCGAATGCGAATATTGCTCTTAGCTCAAATTTGCCGTAGAAGGATATCGAAACCTAAAACATACGGCAATTGCCGTGTATGCGTAACTACTTCTGATTAAGACAGATGATCGCCGGAGATATTAACATTATCACCTTTTATTTATTATTTGACCTATTGATCGACGCTGTTTGTAGCATATTTATTGTAATTACAGTAGATGGTCTTTAATCCAGAATTAAGAACTACGGAATATCTATCCCTAACAGAAGGTTTTCTAGAATTTTGCCAACGCTATGCTTTCCGTTGCCCCAGCGAAATATAACGGCGAAATGAGCTGTTAAAAATCCTCCCGTGCCAAAATGTTGGCTTCCAAGGTGATCCAAAAAAGATAGTCGTACTTCTAGTACGGACGTAAGTTGATGGTGATTCAACATGATGGTAAAAGCAGCATGCGTTGTCTCATTCCACGGGCTAACCCCACATCTGCGGGACAAATGGAGGCGAGGGAAAGTTACTTGCGTGGTGCACTTGTCAGAACTGACTCAACTTGTATCTCATAGTCAGTGGGTTTAAATGAAACATGGTTGGAACTTGAATAGCTATTAGCCTAACTCCGCAAGGTTGCAAGCGTTTATTTTTAACTGAACGGGAGATAATGCCCTCTGAGAATAACTCGCGTCGGAAATTGTCATGTAATCATTGAAGTCAAATTCAAGACGTGAGTGATAAGGCAATCCCTTTAAACTCAGGAATGGCTTAGCACCATTAAATCGAAATACAAATAGTGTCTAGTGCTGTTATCAGATATGGGGAAGCAAAATATTAAGTGAAAATGAGTCACGCGGGTAGTAAGTCGAAGGTCCTGGCGCTGAATAGCGGAAGAATGGCAACAGAGAAGCTATACCCGGTAGATTCAATCTACTAATGCTAAAATTTCATGGGAAAATGCTTTTTTAATGCGTAAAAATTATAAAGAGGGAAAATTGTTCCAGACTATTAATAATTTTCTTATTTATCACTCGCGGCAAGACGGCAGTTGCGCGGTTATTTAAATAGCTCACTTAAAAAAAGTGATCTTAACACCAGAAAAATCTAAATTTCCGAATATCCCAGGTCCTGTGTGCTCCGTATTATCTATGGTATGCTATTTGGAAGGAGGTAACTGACAGCTGGGGTCATTAGCGCCATGAAGGGCTGGGGGGATAGGAACCCTATGTTGGCATTAGCCAGGTTGTAATGATAGGCTCCAAAAGGACCAGGACTTAACGTCCCATCTGCTGAACAGAGTGGTGCACTGGAAGTGCCCTCCGCATTACACTCAAGTAGGGATAGGGCCATCTCTGATAAGTTTCTGCTACTGCCAGGACTTGAACCCAGGCCCACAAGGTGTAAAGCCTTTGTGATGTATTAGTGAAATTTTGCTTCCTGTTAATGAGGTTAATTTGGATGACTATCCTCATATACCTCATTTCTTCAATCTCCAATCTTTGTTTGTCTGCAGGTGGTTAAACAGATTTCCTGAAAACTGCTTGTAATGAGAATATTTTTGAAAATTAGCTTCTCTGCGAGAATTTAGTGTCACTATTCCAAAATTTCTCCTGGGTAACAAGTAATCTTAGTTCCCGAAATGCTAGCAATTCAACCATAGGAAACATTGTTCAGGAATGCAACGTTGTTTCTCTTATGGTAACACGTCATATGTGGTGCTGCTTGTGAGTAATTAAGATTATTTGGCTTCTTTTTTTGCCTCCAAATCAGTAATTGAATCCGGGAAACATATATCTGACGCGATTGAAGAGGATTTCATGCTCTTTTACAATAAAACCTCACATATGAGACTATTTCTGGTTCCGGTTCTGGCTTAAATCAGAACTATACAAAAGTGTATGACTAAGCCGTCTAAAAATAAGGAGCAAGTGTTATCCTGAAAACTATACTCCTCCTCAATACCAACCCTTGATTTTTAGTTTTTACACACTTTGAATTTACATAGTGCCCATATTTCGGTCCCTCCAACTGCGTAAAATCAGTTTTACTGTACATGTTAGAAAATGGGAAATAGATACTACTTGTTAAGAAACAGGGTCATGTACAATACTACATTGCATGAGGAATGTAATGTATTCCGATGCTACTCATCAAAAGGATGGTGAACTAAATGATTTTGAATTATGAACTTTTCCACCCGAAAACCCTTATCTAGTAGCAAAAGAAGTAAACCATAAACCAAGTAACTCATAAAAGCAGCAAATGCACCTATCATTAGCAATGGAGGGGATCATAATTGCGGTTAGCTAGCATATCAAATAAAAAATTTCCGCAAAAGTAACCAAAACCATAGTTTGTTCCCTCACACAACCTGAAGACTGTCAGTAAATGTCTCCATACATGCAAATGAAACACATAATGGCAAGGCACTACTCTTCACTTCAGTTTTTAAAATAAACTGCTGGCAGTAAATTTTTCATTTGTGCTTAAAAAAAAGTACCCGCTAACCTTGAGAACTGGTGTCACTTGCTTTTGCAAGTCTATGTCAAGAACATGTGCTCTGGCCACCGCAGACGCCAGATCCAATCCAGAGATGTCCCAGCCATCAACTACAAGTGTATTGACATCTAGAAGGGGCACAAGATAGCTCCATGGAACATGGACCTCATTACCATCTTCGCCAAGGCCTAAGTAGATGGTAGAAGCCTGTGTAAGAGATCCAAACCAGTCAGGCTTTTTGATGCCCCCTTGTGGACCCTCCCAATGGAGATTCAATTTATTAGCCTCCAGTGCTGCAGTCAGGGTACTGCCATTATTCCCA
The DNA here is from genome assembly GCF_921293095.1 of Ischnura elegans. Classification (NCBI taxonomy): domain Eukaryota; kingdom Metazoa; phylum Arthropoda; class Insecta; order Odonata; family Coenagrionidae; genus Ischnura; species Ischnura elegans. Next base: position 39,000,966 of record NC_060259.1, read on the forward strand.
CCCCACCCCACCAGCATGACCCCCACACGGCCAGGGTGACGTCTCAGATGGAATTTCAGCTCCACATCCTCAGGACGGGCCTGAAAGAAAGACACTTGAGTGGAGTCAATTGGTCAACAAAATTTAGAATCTATGCAGGGTGGAGAAAAGTTGTGCCACAAAATGTCAACCGTGGATGGTTGATGCCAGTGGGAATCAAAATAATAAATGATGTATAGGTCGAAAGAGCAACATTTTCTTAACCACAGAAACTTTGATCCAAGCACTCCAATTGGCACAAGTTTATCCTGTTGCCGGATGCTCTGGACAATTCATGACACTTCGAATGTTTTGCATTGCAATGCAACCATAGCACTGCTGGTAAACTAACGACTAGTTACATGGGTTTGCAAGGCCAGAAATTTCAAGCACTAAAATTTCCAAGCTAATGAAAGTTGAAATGCCAAAATACCGGCGGATTCAAATCCAGGCCCACATAATTGAAGGGAGGCATGCCACCACTCAGCTGCCTTGGATACATTTTGATCTCCGGAAGGCAATTCCAATTCATGAGTTGTCCAAGGCATCTGGCAACATGGCCAATTCGCTTCCTAAACATCATTGATAATTTTAGTTCTAACTGGCAACAGCTGCCCTTCAGTATGAGACATTCACTGAATACAGCAGACTCCCGATTATCCGGCTGTAGTTTATCCTTGTTGCGGATTATCCATGCATGATTTTCACCTTCGCTCAATATTTCCGTGATTTTTATAAAAAAATTAAATTGGACGCAAAATCATCGGAATCACTGCATCAATGCTAGGATACACCAGGCTTATTATTTCCGTTAGAAACCCCTTCGTAAAACGGAAGCGATCGCACGCTAGCTGCATTCACGGGAGTACCGTGTTCCTCTTTTCCAAGCCTTGCAGTGCGTGACCGTGCTCCGTGATCACAGATACACGTCCCGCAGCAGTTGCAACCCGGGCAGCTTGTGTGAGATGCGACTACGTGGCGTGTTGCCTGACAGTGTAGTTTCCGACATCAAGCAGTGGTTTTGAAGCATTCGTGCAAACCACTATTCAGTACCCGGGATCACTTAGTTTTCGAAACCAGGTCTTATATCGAGCATTATTAATACAAAATATGGCGAAGAAAGATCTCCATGAGTCCAGAAGGCACTCTAAAATAACAGAATAATTGCATAAAAAAGAATAAACAGTGAGTCCTCGTTCTAAGTCACCCCGTTTAACGTCATTTCGCGATAGCGTCACGAAAATTTTACGACCGGGATTCGTTTATCGCCCCTTCGCTTCACGATAACGTCACGTATTTTAAATTTCGCACGAGAAAAAAGGCGAAGTGGCAGGCGTTACAGGTTGTTGGTTTCGTGGGCGGTAATACGGTCAGTCTATTCAAAGTGTAAAACGGTGTGTATATTGTTAATTGCGATTACGGTTTTGGCAAATTTTAGCATCAGAGACATTTCCACGACAATGTCCAAGAAAACAATGTTCACAATAATTTTGGTTCCTGTTACTGCGACGATGTTTCATCGATGGCGACGCCCAGCCGACGAGGCCCAGGCGACGCCCGCCCGCCTCAATTTGCAATTAAAACCATCTCTTCGATTTCATAATCCCAGTTTGCCCGCCCTCGCTCATTTGCGCCATTTTAATTTAGCTCCTGACCGGTCCGAAAAGAAATTCTCATAGCGAGGGTATGGACCGGATCCCCGGTCTGTAGCGTCTGGTGGCATTCATTGGACCGCACTATAGCGAAGCCGAAAAGCAAATGCGGGAAGATACAAAAATGGAGAAGGATTTATGTCACTGCTGCTATTGTCGTAGATGAAGTCAGGAACTCTTATTTATGCCATGGTTTGGCATTCCCATCGTCAAAAATGCCCTAGCTATGATACGCTAAAATTTTTCGCATAGGAATTGTGAGGTCTAGGAACCGATATTCAATTTTTAATTGTTTTTATGGGATATTATGCTTTGATTAACGTCATTTCGTTTATCGTCACATTTTTCAGGAACGGTAGGTGACGTTAAACGAGGACTCACTGTATTGTTTGTTTTACGTAAATTATGAACATTACAAGACATTAAAGTCAAAGTTTGGGATATCCGTGTTTTCCAATTATTCGTGCTGTCTCTCTCCATCATTAGCCTGGATAATCAGGAGTGTACTGTAGATAGATTGAAGTCCCCAAAAAACAACACTTCACCAAGAAAGCAGACATGGAGAACAGAGGCAAAACATTTCTCCAAGACAGACAAGGCACTATCGGTTGGGTGATAAAAGCAACCAATAACTTATTTCTGATGTTGCCACAATTGAATGGAATCCCTGTCCATACTATTTTATAGTTCAATTCCAGATATGTCTGCCAAATTTGTCAGCCAGGTAAGTTTGCATCAATGACCAAAAGTATGCCCTCACCTCGAGAGGGCCAATCCCACAACAGAAAATTTGGTGGAAGGAAGCAAAATGCAACCCATAGGCAGACTCTTTATCAATTAGCCATGTCTCAGTAAGTTCAATCACTTGGAAAGAGGAGAGCTTACTGATGTGAGCAGTGAGTTTCGAAAGTGCGTTCAAAATGCCCCTCGTGTTTTCGTAGTACTGATAGCATACCAGACCTGGGTTATTAGTCACATCACCAGCAAGAAAGATGAGGAAAGCTCAGTGCTTCCAATTGGAACACAAATGCAGAAAAAACTAAATAGTCCACAAAGCATGCCCAATATCAATTTACTAATTAACGTATAAATACGATTTTGACCATGGTTAATGAGTCCATCGGTTGGCTATTTGGGGCAGCCACTAAATTGGGGAGCATCTTGAAGAACAAAACCTAATAGAAAAATATCCAAGAGTTTTTTATTCCTCTAGACTAGGACAGTATGCCACTTTATTGGGCCATGAATCAGCAACATTGACTCTATACTCACGATGAAATGATAATTTTTTATCATTTCAGAAAACTGTTTCTTAACATTCCCCTATTTTTATTTCATTTTTTTTCACAAGGGTACCTATTCTTGCCTTATTCTTATACTATCCGTCATACTATCCATTGTTACACTATCTATTGTTATACTATCCGTTAGAGAATTCGGATTCCGTCTCCCGACCATAAGACCTCATTCAACGTAGTGTTGTCTTTATTAGAGGACTCCTGTGGTGGTGGTTGGGCTACAGATGATACAACAGAATCTCATTAATACGAACGTTATTACAAAGTACTTGCTTTTACAAAGCATATCATTGGTCCCAACGAAAAGGCTAATCCAATATATAGTATAAGAAACGTTATTACAAAATTACAAACCTCAGTCCCGGTTCTGACTGTTATAAAATGAACTTTATTACTAAGTACCAGAGATAAGCTATAGCGTTTAGGTGGATATACACTACCCTACATTATAATCATTGTAATCATTGTGCTATGTTTAAATTCTCCTCTTGCACTGTGTCCAAGAGCATCACTTATGGTTCTTTCTTCAGTAGGAGATACTTCAGCGTTTACACAACATCATAAGGCCATTTTACACTGTGAATGATCATACCAATGATCTTTTGATTGATCATTCAAATAAAATTCATTCGCCATGACCACTTCACACAGTAAATGATTTCGGTGTATGATTCTGGCAAATTTTTGCGCAGAAATGAGGCACACTAGTGTGACTATCGATAATGCATGCCGATTCTAACAAAATTTCAAACCATTTCTGACCACATGATTTGTTTTGGAAGTCGCAGACGATGCAAAGCTTTGTTTACACGTGTTTTTCAATATATTTTTACATTGAATTCACTTTCGGTCAGATATAACGTACTAAGGAATGAGAGGGATTAAAACAGTACATAATTGATAGCAGAAAACCACTTTAGGTAATTGTGCATTTTGTGATCCTGTAACAAAGTGATAAGTTGTTTTTGCTACAAAGAAAGCATTTGTATGCTTCAAGATAGTGCGCTCTAGAACATGACCCAATGGAAACTTACTCTCCAAATGGTTAACCAAAGTCTTTTTCATTCCGATTCATTAAATTAGAAAGTAAGTGAAAAAATAATTAGGGGATGAACTGTACATTGTTTCTTGATCTGAAAAATCCTACTTTATGGAGACGAGTCCCATATTGACACCACAGCGTCCAGCTCCAATAAAAAAAACACAATAAGCTTGGAGCAAAGGCTCTGCAAGGGTGAAGGCCGGTCAACAATGAGTTTTTATGTTTGGTGTCCCCTCAGGTGCACAGCCTTCACAATGCAGTCAAGCAAAGGTCATTACTGTGCGAGGGAAGAAAGGTACCGGGAAGAAAAAAAAGGAAGGTGCCTGCTCTATTTTCAAAGGATTGCACTTCCACATCCTCATACTTTTTACCATTAAGTTGGCTCAATGTTACCTCAATGCTTGCTACTTCCCAATTACCACAAGGCTGTGCATGCTCTCATGGTTTCTTGTGGGATATTGCGCATAATTACGTTTAAAGTATCTAAATTAGTCACCACAGAGAATTCACTGCTCTTTAAATATTGATGCAGGGGAAGAAAGTGGATGGAAAGTGACGATAAACGAAATTACGTTAATCGAAGCATAATATCCCATAAGAAACAATGTAAAAAGTGAATATCGACTCCTATACCTCACAATTCCTACGCGAAAAAAATGTTAGTGTGTCATATCTGGGGTATTTTTTACGATGGGAATGCCAAACTATCGCATAAATACGAGTTCCTGTCTTCATCGACGACAATAGCAGCAGTGACGTAAATCCTTCTCCATATTTGTATCTTCCAGCATTTGCTTTTCGGCTTCGCTATGGTGGTCGCCCGAGTGAGCGTCACCTCGGCATCATCAGGCATCATAATCGCTGAAACATCGTCGCAGTTACAGGAACCAAAATTATTGTGAACTCGGCAAAAAAAGTGACGACAAAAACTCTGAGTTCTGCACGGAAAAATGCCTTGAAATCACTTTTTAGGTTCCTGAAAACCGTTATGTCAAGTAAAGCCTTGCGCACTAGGCCGGCCCTTATTTTTCAGAATTGAGAAAAGTTATGTTTTCCTAGTCTCAAAATGATCCAAATGAGGTTCATATTCACGTGTTAAAATTTGGTTACTTTAAAATAACGGCAACCCGTGCCCCAAGGGCCCTAAGTACCGAGGACCCTCAATTGAGATTTTTGAGGCCGAAAAAGTGCTAATTCTATGTAAAACGTAAAAGTAAAGCCCTTTAGGGCCGATTTTTTGTTTGTTTTGACCTATCTCTAAGCGTTTACGAGATATTGTCCGTCGTAATGCAATCCACCCCCAAGGGCGCTACCCCGCACCGCGGCGCCGCTGAGGTACGGCCCGCACCACTTACTAGAGACTTCCCCTCCACCCCCTCCCCTCCCTCGGCACAGACTTTGCTCCTGCTGGCAATATTTGCATGCTAGTGGTACAGAATTGAATAGTTCCTCTTGTGTCATGATTTATGTTTTTAAAGCATACAACGTCAATCTTAACCCTTCAACGCCGTCCTATGTACTGTGCACCGACCCCTTAAACCTTAGTTTGTTGCCACCATACGACCGCGCACAATTACCGCATGCTTTGTTCAAAAGTGCTCTTTATGTACAAAATTTTATAAGTATTTGATACAATTGTGTTTGTGAATTATAAAGGAATGAAGGAAATGAGCAGGGCTTCCTGGGCCATAACAGTTGATAGAAATATTCTATGAAGAAGAAACGAGGCAGTCAGTTCACATTTGTAGATCAATGTGGAGAGATAGTTAGTTCTTATTTATAGTGCGCAAAGGATAGAATGTGCTAAGTTTTTTTAGGATATACGGAGAAAAGTGGTGAAAAAAACTAGTTTATCATGAACACACGTGGCGTTCATTTTAAGAATAGGCCAACAAGAAAAAGTATGAAATTAAGACTAAATTCGCACATTGAAGTGGTTGAAAAAGAAAGTGAAGAAATACTTGGCTCAAAGTTACTTACAGTGAGAGAAGTACTGTGTGTTTCTCTATAACCTGATGGGTTTGAAATGTATCAGACTTAGTGCGAGAAAAACAGAAAGAAATGCGTTTCATCCATGGAACAAAATGAGAATTCCTGTTATTACAGAAAATAAGGTGACTGAAATGTTAGAAACATTACACAATGAATGGATGAAGGTGCGACGACATAAAGAGAGAGTGGGAACTACCGTGGAGATTTAGAGAAGAGAATCTTTCGTAACAAAACTTGATGATTTGTTTGATATTGCAAGGGGCGGTGCAATTGAATTTTTGACGCTCGCAGTTAATCTCTCAGATAAATGTGCGTGGGATGAAGAAGTAAAATTCTAATGCAGTCAAATAGGAGCACGAAATGCAGTTATTGGTGGAATAGATTTCAATATGCTCAAGAAAAAAGAAAAAGTTGTGGTTTCCCGCTCCTTGTGTTGCATCTGCTCCCAACAGTGACTTTCAGATCCTAAAACTACGAAAGTGTTAACCTGGACATAGCGAAAGGAGTACAAAAGAGGTTTTCAAACCACTTGTGGTACCTGAATGAGGAGTTCATAGGCCTGTCATTCTTTGACGGATTCTTTTCTGGGCGTGAAAAGGAAAATGTGATACGCCATATGAGGACACGTGAGGGAAAATATGATCCACCAAAGATGGCATTCTATAAACGTAAAGACCTGAAAACGGTATCTATATCAAATGTTGTCACTACTAATTCCAGAAGGCTATTTGATGCATTGGAAATATGAACTGCATTCTTTGATGTGTCCACGCAAGAATGGTATGAACATCCTGATTACAAGAACGATTTGCAAATTATTCGGGGCCTTCAAGCGGTAGATGATTGTGCAGAGAGAGGGGTGAAACTAATTCAAGATTATTAGGCAGTCACGTTGATGGAAGAGGGCTTTCAAAATAAATTACTAACAATAAATGTGAATTTTCATCGTGGCACAGCCCCTAACGTGCGCAAATACACTTTAAATGCCAAACATAGGGGGTCAGTGAAATATTAGAAATACGAAAATGTATTTTGTTTTGGTTAATATGTACTGAAATTCATGGACAAGTGAAAATACGAGTAAATTGATCACTTTGATTGGAAGCATTGTCAAGGCAATTAAATTCTTTTTAACGCAAGCACATTTCTTCAAAGACTACATCTTGCAATCAGGAGCAAAGTCTGTGCCGAGGGAGGGGAGGGGGTGGAGGGGAAGTCTCTAGTAAGTGGTGCGGGCCGTACCTCAGCGGCGCCGCGGTGCGGGGTAGCGCCCTTGGGGGTGGATTGCATTACGACGGACAATATCTCGTAAACGCTTAGAGATAGGTCAAAACAAACAAAAAATCGGCCCTAAAGGGCTTTACTTTTACGTTTTACATAGAATTAGCACTTTTTCGGCCTCAAAAATCTCAATTGAGGGTCCTCGGTACTTAGGGCCCTTGGGGCACGGGTTGCCGTTATTTTAAAGTAACCAAATTTTAACACGTGAATATGAACCTCATTTGGATCATTTTGAGACTAGGAAAACATAACTTTTCTCAATTCTGAAAAATAAGGGCCGGCCTATTGCGCACCTACGCAAGAATTCATTTTGCAGAAATTTTCGCTAAAACCATAATCGCAATTAAGAATAAAAACACCATTTCACACTCTGCTTAGACTGACTGTATTACCGCCCACACAAAACGAACAACCTGCACCTGCAACGGCTTAGCCATTTTTTTCGCGCGAAATTTAAAAGACTTGACATTATCGCGAAGCGTAGGTGCGATAAACGAATGACGGTCTCCAAATTTTCGTGACGTTATCGTGAAATGACGTTAAACGGGGTGACATAGAACGAGGACTCACTGTAAAATGCTGACATATTTTAGAAAAAAATGACGTTTTTGTTCTTTAAAAATGCCCAATCCTTATTCCGAATTACCAAATTTAGAGAATTGATGCTTGTGAATTTACGTTCTCACAAGGTATATATAAATAATTTAAGCTATCATATGGGTTACTGTGCTTCTAAGTTTTTATACATGATATCTTAATTCTAAAGTGGTGCCAGTGGCAAGATGGATGCCGCACCCTCATATCATTCACGGAATCATTAAAGCAAGATAGAACATGGTCTAAATTTCATTGAATGATCATTCGGGTTTGCCCCTTGACTTATGGAGGATAGGCAAAATTGTGATTTCATAGGGGAGCCAATATGATGTAACGGCTCATTTACATTCTACTGTGTTCACCAAATAAACAGTATTTGTCATTACTTGTGACTCTTACTCCTACCTATAACATTAAAATCATGAAATTTAGTTAGATACAGTAAATTCCTGTTATTACGCGCCTCACTTTACCGCGGTTTCGGATATACCGCGGGTCTCACCATGTCCCCCGAAATGATTACATTGACCTTTTTTTTTGAGGTAGGTAACTTTGTGGCGAATTTTATCTCGGCGTGTCTACCGACGCATCGCAACGGCGCTACTTCAAGCGACTGTATTAACGCGGTTGGCAACGTATTCCATACATTGTTTCGCAGCCATAAAAAAAAACTTGGTAATTCCTGATCGGTCATTGTGCCTTGTGAACTCGAGCTGAAAAGTGTGTTGCACGGCTATAATAATTTTCGAGATTCAGGGAGATTGAGATAATTCTCTTTCGTACGTTCGCACCGCGGCGCTCAAACCAAGGTAGGTACTCAATGCCCACAGGCTTCGAGCATTTAATGATGAATGAGCTGTTTTACCTTTGTCTAAGGCTTAATATTAATATGAAAATTACCTTTTTACGAAAATTTTTATTGATTTTAGGGTAAAAACGATGTCTGCCAAAAGGAAAACTTACACAATTAAAGAAAAGTTGGGCATAATCGACAGAGTGAAACGCAGTGATTCAAAATCAAGTTTATTCAGGGAGTTTGGTGTTCCTGAAGGAACTATTCGTGGTTGGATGAAAGAAGAAGATAAATTACGATCATTTGTTGATCAAGTGGATGACGAAATAGGACTTGATAGAAAAAAGGCTAGATTGAGTGCTGCTGGTGATGTGGATGAATGTTTGTTTACGTGGTTTGTTCAGAAGCGCAGTGAAGGTGTTCCATCGTCCGGTCCACTTTTACAAGCACAGGCAATTAAATTAAATAAACAAATAGGTGGTGCTCATGATTTTGTTGCCTCTGCTGGCTGGCTATCGAGGTGGAAAATTCGCCACGGGGTAGCACAAGTTAACATGCAAGGAGAATCTCGTTCCAGTGACAGTGAAGCAGCTAGAGAATTCTGTGGGACTTTACGCAAGATGATTGATGAACGTGAGTACACTGAAAAGCAATTGTATAACTGCGATGAAACCGCTCTCTACTACAGATTGCTTCCAACAAAATCACTTGATATTAAGAAATCGGCAAATAAATCCGGAATAAAAATGAGCAAAGAAAGAGTGACTTTATTACTGGGCGCTAACAAATCATGAAGTCACAAGTTAAAACCTCTGTGTATTGGTAAAAATCGAAGTCCTCGGTGCTTTAAGCACGTTAATATGACAGCACTACCCATAAATTACAAATACAGTCAGAATGCCTGGATGACTCAAGACATTTTTTTATCTTGGTTCAATGAAGATTTTGTTCCATCGGTTAAGAGCCACTTAAGATCAAAAAAGTTAGAAGAGAAGGCACTACTTCTGTTAGATAACTGTCCGGCCCATCCGTCTTCTGAGCTCTTGATATCGAGGGATGGCAAAATAGTGGCTTCGTTTTTACGACAGCTCTTATTCAGCCCATGGACCAAGGGATAATCAGAGCATTTAACCTCTTCCCTACGCAGGGCGTGATTTCACGGCCTGAATTTTCTGATGCTTAAGAAGGAAGGCCGGCTTTTCACGGCTTGAATTATTTGAAGCAAAAGGCCAAAGGCCGTGTTTTCACGGTTTCGCGGTCAAGAATGCCAAGTGGGTCCCAACCGCCACTAGGGTCCCTCGGCGCGAGAGGTCCGACCCTTTCCTATTGTCCGTGTGGGGATTACCTCGGCCCATTCCGGCTCTCAGTGTCCAACTCAAGGAAGGTGCTCGTGGTCACTTATTTGTTTATAAGTTAAAATAACTAAAAACGTTCATGTTGCAGTAATTGAAAATCAATGCGAGGAGTTACATTCTGTATGTTCTGCTGATTGGTTCCAAATTTTAAACGGAATTCTAGCGTTCATATTAACGGAGTTGATCATCACCTAGAAACAATTTTTGGAGATGCTAAGGTAAGATGTTTAATTGTTATTTTTATAACTTACTAGCAAGTTTATAGGAGCGATATTGTAATGATTTACATCTAAAAATATACGTTACTCTGTTAGCTACATTCTAAGTGTACATTTGCGGTGAAATTCGATAGAATATCCGATTTGACTTCTATGAAAAAAAGCCCTCGTAATGTAATAAAATATGATTCTCTCAGTTCCTTGTCGTGAGCCAAAATTACATAACAGAGGCTATTTTTAATAAAATCTTACCAACCTTTGAATACAAAGGTATTATAAACTAATTTCGCTGTAAATACTGATATGCATTAGCATATCCTAAAAATTCGTAAATTTAATGTACCAATGGGGAATGTTTTACGTAGACACATATTGTGAGAAGCATTCCATACCATTGCAAGAATAAGAACTGCTTTACCCAGGTAATTACTCTCATATCTTGGTTTTCTGGTCAGGATCCATTAAGGTGGTCTGCCCTGAGCACCTCACGGGCTTATTTCGGGACACATTAGCGCATTAAAACTTTTTGTCCTCCAACTGGCACACCTAAGAGTATATTGGTGTAAGTATTCTCCTACTGAAATATGTACGTGGGAGATGATAACCTAACTCTTCTCGGAATAGCTCATTTTCTTTTCAAAATTTTCTTGGCGTGTATTCAAATTTAGCCGTTAACTATCTGTACGCATTCCACTACCTATACCAGGGATGGTTTCTGTAGAACCCTGCTGTGCGATGCAGCCCATACCATGAATGAAAGAGAACTTCTCGACCCAGGTAATTATCTCATATCTTGGTTCTCTGGTCAAGATCCAGGTGGTCTGCCCTGTGCCCCTCACGGGCTTATTTCGGGATACATTATAGCGTTAATGTTTTCTTGGAAAAACTTATTATCCTCCAACTGGAACACCCAAGAGTATATTGGTGTAAGTATTCTCCTACTGAAATATGTATGTGGAAGATGATAACCTCACTATTCTCGGAAAAGCTCATTTGGCTATGATATAGTCCAGTTTTGCTGAAAACCCTAAAAATAACCGTAGAAATTCGTTTAAAAGTTCTACAGGCATTGCAAAATGAAAGGAATACATTGATGAAGTGACATTAAATGCAACAGTAACAATTAAAAATAATTGAAATTGCACTGGCAACAATAAACTGACCGCAAAAGTACGCCGGGATGGGCTGCCTTCGGGGAAAATGGTCGAGGATTATGTTTGCCCAGTTGCCGGGGAAAGGGTCCAGGGGCCGTATTCTGTAACTCCAAACCGATCGGTGCGGCACCGATTCGTCGGGTGCGACGTCACACCGACTCCCGGTATGAAGTCGTGCGATTCTGTACGAACCCGGTCGGTGCGGCACCGACGAGAGGACGGGAGATCGTCGGTAGCCGTACCGACCACCGACTAGTGGGTTTCATGAATTCCCCGCTGCGCATTGTACGTTTTATTTTGTTTTTACCTCATCACCGAGTAAATAATGAGGTTTTCTCCAATGTTATCTTTTTCTGCCCCTTCGAATACGCCTCTATAATTCACTGTGTCATCATCTATATTAATTACCTTGACAGAAATATAAGATAATGGTTAATAAAAATGAGGTTTGCTAACATATAATGACTTTCTCTCATTTATGTTACCGCACTTTCACTCGCTTGTAATAGGCTTTATTTCTCTCTATCATCATTTATTTGTTCCTTTGACATAAAAAAGATATTTTTGATTAAATATGAGTTTGCCGCAATGTTATCACTTTATATCACTCTGAATAGGCGACTGTTATTTCACTCAATCATCAATTTGGCGTTTCTCTCGGCATAGAAATAAGATCTTTTTATTTAAGTATGAAGTTTGCCACAACGGTATCAGTTTCTTTCATTTGTAACGGGCAACTATATTTCATTTCATCGTCAGCCATTGATTCCCTTGACGATAAAAGAAGATATTTGTTAATAAGTATGAGGTTTACCGCAATATTATCATTTTCTCTCACTTGGAATGCGCAACTTATACATATGTAATTCACCCAATCACAATTTATTTACTTCCTCGTCATTACACTTCTTTTAATTGCACCCAGCTCCATATTTTTATAACAATTTCCTAACTTGTTCCTCTAATATTACATTTGCATTTGAATCCTACGTTCACGTTCCATGGTATGCTATTTTCGTCTGCTACGGTGCCAATGGCATAACCATGGGCATAACCTTCCGTTGATAACATTTATACGGAACTTACTTAATGACAACTATATTACCAAATCATGAATAAATAGCATTATACGGAACCAATATTTAAAAAAAAGAAACTACGATCTCAAGGATAGTTTCAATAATTCATTCCAGCAACAACAATCTCCATCACATACAAACTTTATTGTGATGTTGTAATATTGTTTCCTTGGATTCTGTAGGTACAGCATTACTACCACACATTATATAAGCATTGTTAACAACTTATCCAATATCGTTTATCTTAATCTAGCAATAAGTCGTAATTTCCGCAAATAAAAAGATTGAGAATGACGACAACAAACTGTGCCAATGAGTCTTCACTTGTTTTTACCCTTCTTTCATTGGTGGAGACACGTGAAACTTCGGATGTATTCGGATTTTCCCTGTTTGGGAAGGAAGGGGAACCGTACCGACTGGTTTGAAACCGACGACCTTACAGAATCGCTGAAAGTGTCGTCGTCGGTGCGGAATCCGTTGTCGGTACGGGTTGATGTCCAGTCGGTGGGCTTGGAAGGGAAACCGACCGGTGCGGCACCGACGAAATACAGAATACGGCCCCAGGACCCCACTAGGAAAGGTCATTAAGGGGAGGAAGCGACTACCTGCACAGTCCCAAGCCGTGAAAAAACTCCGTACGGGGCGAAAAATAAATTCTCAAACCCATCGTATAGCCAAAATCAACCTCCCGTAAAGGAGCTCGGCGCGAAAAGGTTAAAGCCCACTATCGGCGGGAATTGCTCACTAGTGTCATAAATTCAGAACTGCAGGTACAAGAATATCTGAAAACAGTCACCCTGAAGAACATGGCTTATAATATTGGATTGGCATGGAAGAAAATAACTTCAGCTACAATCCTAAATTGCTGGTCAAAGTGCGAGTATACAGCGGGCGATAGCATGGAAGACGAAGACGAGTTTTTGGGTTTCACAGAAGAGGACGCACGTGAAGCTTCAGATGTTCTTTCTAATAAACTATTTGTGAGTGATCTCGAGGCCTGGGTTCGCGAAGACGAGGAAACTCCTGTATCTGCTTATAAAAGTGACGAAGAAATTGTGGCTGCAGTCCTGAGCCGCCCAAAAACAGCTGCATCAGCGTAAGATGAGAGCGAGAATGAAGAAGACGAATGTGAGGTCGAGATGCCAAAAATTGGCCATTTATTACATAATATAAGTGAATTGATGAATTGGTTGGAGGGACAAAGTGATTGCGATAGTATTCATCTGTTGCACTTGCAAAGCATAAAAAATTACATGACAAAGAAACGCCATCAACTATCGCGGCAAAAGAAAATATCAGAGTACTTTAGTAACTCCCGTTTAAGTAGAGCGTCTAAATCATAAAATAAATATTTTAATGATGTATTACGCTAATAAATTGGCTATAAAAATTACCTTTAAGGGTTTTTTTATTGCTTCCCACATAGTTTCCCGTAATAACGTGGTTGTCCGATAACGCGGGTGTAAACTATGTCCCCCTAGACCCGCGTTATAACCGAATTTTACTGTAATTGCAGTTTTCAACATTCCCTCAGAAACTGAAAGCAAATCCAACTCCAAAATGCACCAAGTAACAAGCCATGAAGAGTTCGACAATATCAACTGCAATGCGGACTGCAATGGCACCAATGAAAACTGTGAAGATGACTTTGATGAAACAATGTTATGTTGGCAACAAGGTGAAGCTAAAGGTGAGGATAGAATGAAGATGACATTGCAATTGAGTGTAGCAGAGTGACATCTCAGAATGTAAAGAGGTTCACCGAGGGGTCATGATTCTTCTTTATGCAAGAGGGCAACGAAGGTAGCCCAATGCCGTCATTAATTTTCTTTGCCCACTTCATTCGTCTGGCGAGGATGACGAGATGCAGCAGAGTACATTACACAAGTTCCTTGAACGAGGGGATACAATTTGAACAGAAAATACTTGCATGTTTATAAGTAATTGAAATATTTAGGAATCACATATTCTTTACTAATTAACCAAGAATTTTTGCTCAATAGGAGTTCGTGAAAGACAATTATCCAGTATCGCAAGACGCTGTGAAAAATATTTTCAACTAAGGTTAACAGAATTCTTCAAAAATGTTAATAAATCAACTATTGTTGCCGATTTATTGAGCAAATTTACGCCCAAATAGAGGATAGTTTGCCTAATTGGGGCAGCGGCTTAATTTGGGCAGACAGAGCCTGTCCCGATGTGTCCCAATCAACCAGAATATACTGTAGTAGGAACATTTTATGCCTTAGTTTAAACATTAATTTATTGCTGAAGTCCTCTATCACTATCTAGGGGTCATGATTCTTCTTAATGCAAGAGGGCAATGAAGGTAGCCCAATGTCGTCATTAATTTTCTTTGCCGACTTAGTTCGTGTGGCGAGGATGACAAGATGCAGCAGAGTACATCACACAAGTTCCTCGGACGAGGAGATACAATTTGAACAGTAAGTACTTGCATATTTATAAGCAAATGAAATATCTCGGAACCACATATTCTTAACTAATTAAACATGAAGTTTTCTTTGATAGGACTTCGTAAAAGGCATTTATCCAACGCTGCCAAATGCTGTTAAAAATTATTTCATCACAGATGACCAGAATTCTTTAAAAATGTAAATAAATTAACTGTTCTCAATGATTCATTGAGCAAATTAATAGTTCAATAAACATTCTTTAGTCTTATTTATATCATTTGAATGTTTGTTAATACCCATAAATGGAATAGTTCGCCTAATCGGGGCAGCTGCAAAATTGGGACAAAGTGCACCTCTCCCGATGTGTGTCACTTAACTGGACTCTTCTGTACTACCATAAACAGTTAATCTTGCCTTAAAAAATTTCAGGAGATCATCGTTCTAATTTGCTATCAACGGGATTTCATTATATCCATAATAAAGGTTGTTGCCCCATACGTCACACCATTGCCAGCTAATATTCCATAAATCATCTTTATTAAATCAGGAGATCTGTAATAATTAACAGTTGTACCACTCCTTCCATTTAACGGCTGTTAATTGAAAGATATTAAGATCAACATTAGAACTATGTGGTGATGGCCGTGCGTGAAAACATCTGATGATAAGGTAAGGAACAGCTAAGTAGCAAATATGGCCGTTTTTTCTTTATAAAAGAGGAAATAATTCCCCTAGCGACATTAGAATAGTTTGTAATAGCAGGTATTTCACACCATCTGTACTCATTGTATGTGGGGAAATAAATATTGGTGATCGTAGGAAAGTCCAAGCGACCAGAGACACATGCATACGCAAGATATACACATATATATTATATGCGAGATTTCTTTACATACGTGATCATTTAAGCCAGTTTTACTTTAGTAAATAACAATAGGGTGGTTTCCTATTATTTTTTTATTGCCTAAATCGAAAGATTATTACTCCTGGAGTGCACATTTCACGCTCATAGATTTTCGAATGGCAATATCTATTTTTCGCGATTAAACGAAGAGTGAAAATTTTCAAGTGTGCAAAAACGTGACAGCTTAGTATGAATGCTGGGAAAAGCCCACGTGACATTATTCTGCTTTCCCCTGCGCCGAGTGTGGTGACCTTGGGGCGAGGATATGTGTGCCGCTGCTAGCAGGTAGCAAAGTACCCTGCTAGCAGAGAGCGCTTGGCTGAAATAAGGATTATTAATACCTTATCAGATGAAGGAAACTTTCCGAACATAGGCAGTTTTAGTAGGTGATTATTAGGAGATGTTTCCCTGAGCTCTGTGCCTCATGCATGCATTCGTAATCTCAGACGATATAAATCTCGTATCTACTCAAATAGAAACTAGGTCCCTGTGACGTCACGTGGAGTGACATCGCATGGGTGCCAATCTAGCCTATTTCAAATGCGGTTAAAATTGACCATTAACATTCGTCTAAACTGGGGTTTCTAAAACCAAATAATTTGTATATAATGAATTCACTAATTATAGTATTCTACCGATTAAGGTAGGTTTCCATGGAGTACTCAAGAAGTGATCTGGGAACCTCCCTTTCCTTCCAGCACTGCCTTCTTTAATTCACAGTAAGGCCTACTCTCTTTCAATCTATCTAAAAATCCTATTCTTTTCCTTCCCTCCCACTAATGGTGGGTAACAAATCGCAATCAATGCATTTCGTTTTCTTTGATGAAAGAAACTACCCTATTGGTGACAAATACTTCAAATATATCTACAATCAAAGCTAGCCTATCATTTCTTCCGCCTTCACTGGTGTTCTTTTAATCAAAGTATAACCAAAAAGTATAAAATTGACCATTGTCATTCATCTAAACTGGGATTTCTAAAACCAAATAATTTGTATATAATGAATACACTAATGGAGGGTAATTAATTGCATTCAATGCCTTTCATTTTATTTGATGAAGGAAACTACCCTATTTAGTGAGTCTGGAATTCAGACCCAGCACTCACCCCACAGTCAGTCAAAGGCGTGTCAATAAAACACATTCAGTTCCTGGCTGACCCCTGGGCCACTATACAAAATTATAATTTCAGCTTGTAGGTATCCAAAGGCTTTGCCCATGCTTTGACAATGAGACCCTTAATTCAAACAAGCACTCAGGAAATTATAGTTCCCCAAATCACAATCAATGCTTTTTGATGCCTAATTCCACATTTGACTAGGTTATCATGATTACCGACCAATTTTATTTTAAATATTAAGATTTTCACAACTTCCATTTCCGTGCTTTAGTACGAAGTCCACACGAATGTGACCTCTACGAACAACATTACATGAATAAATAATGGGAGCAAGCAAGGTTATAGTGGGATTGAGTAAAGTAAAATGCATCAAGGAGCACAGAAGAGTATGTGACCAAGAAAGATACAACGGAAATGCATAAAGGGAAAATATATTAGTTTCCACACACTGTCCATACTCTCCCTTCAACATCCCACACACACACTACGTGCAACTTACCACTAACTTTCCTCTAAGTTTACTGACTTTTGTCATCTGGTACACATACTTAGAATCTATATAATCGTCGTTGTATGTTACATAGGGGGTGTCCACATATACCATCTCTTTTTGCATGGCTATGCGATGACCTGAAATTAGAAAAATTATATAACACTAACCCAGCTTGTATAGTAGGTACGGATGGCATGCACATCACCTAGAAGGTAATAGTAACAATATGAACGCATCATTCGTATTAATTCAAGAATATTTTCCTCCTGATTCAGGTTATTTCTTTTCATGGCAGTATTCTTATCCGCATAGGCGTTAAAATAGAATAACATCTAAAGACAAAAAGCCGACAGAATATTATGAACCAAGTCTTCACAATTCCAACTCCACAATTATGTTCAACAAGATTTTTTCCGCTAATTGCCGTCGAATGGCTCAAATTCAACAGGCATAATGCATAATGAAATCCAAAAGCCGCACGTGACTAACAGCTGAGCGTATACTTTAAGTATACGAATTAAAAAATGCAAACTAAAGCGTAACTTCAATTCATATCAAATACCTAACATAGGATAATGATACTAGTATAAAATCCTTCGCAGTCCATTAATGAACTGAAAAGATGAAGAGCGACAGTTTTTAAAGTTTCCGGGTACGTTTATTTCGCGAATGCCTGAAGCACGTGGAAAGAGCAAAAATCAGAACAAAATATGCAAGAGCAAACGTTAACAACTTATTTCTAAAATTTCCTACATTTTCTAACATGTGACAAAATAAAAATTACTAACACTGCTTATAGACAACAATAACAGGCGTACTCGAAAGGTAAATCGAGTACTTACTGCATCGACTAACCTAAACAAGTCCTCACTATTGTCTCGTATTTCATCTCATATAAATTAACTTGAGATAGTTAAAATCTTCTTTATCCAGTTCTATCTTTCATTTAACCAAACTCCGATACATCTCTGACAGTCTCTGACCCTATATTTCAATATTTTCCACGGTCCCACCGTCCAACTGCAAGGAGGAACGCGAAAACACATGGGAAGTAGCGCAAATAGCGGAGTTAGCGGGTCATGTCAAAAAGTATCTTCGCCATCACGGTAGAACTCAGCTTTTCAATGATCACCTCTGACGCTGATTAGATGTCATGGGACAATTTTTGTCCCTCTTTAAATTAATAATCTCGAAAAAAACATGAAATTTTACCTTAAAATGGCTCTCACGTCTCCCCTTTACTTTGAACCTAAACGCCTATACTATCTGCCACAGTATCCGTTTCTCGCGTTACGATTTTCCGGGTGTTAATTTGTACTGTTGGTATCCCTTGTATTATGTAATAGCTGTTCGTTACTCTTTTATTTAGCTGTTACATAATCATGGTAGGAATTTCAAACCCACATTCAAAGCAGTACATTCAGATATACTGCAGCTTCGCGGTAAATTCAGCGAAATATTCGCAAAAATACGATGAGGAGGGATGTAATTTCATTTTCAGGGCCTTCATCACATTAAGGTAAACTTACCATAATCGGTAGAATACTTCAATAATAATTATTGCACAACGAGCATTCTTCAAGATAAATTGTCCCGTAAGAAATATATTTAAAGTAACAACCCTAGCAAACGCATGTTAAACATCTTCTGAAGGGGACAATTGGTTTCTTTTGAGCTTTAATAGTGACTTTTGAGAGAACACATGATTAGTGCAGTGATACACCCTCATTACAATGATGGCAGTATTTAAGGTTAACATACCCTGAATGTATGTTCTATCATAGTCTATTCTGTTCCTCAAAAAGGACAAATAAATATTCAACCAGAATTTTGCTGAAGCAGGTATTTATGTACCTATTTACTCTCAGCTTATGCACCTTTCTTTATGAATGCTGTCATACAATGGTGTAAATGTTCCTCTTCTTGTTGGTGAATATCATCTCTACATCTAATTTTGTCTCTTCCAGCACCTTTATGAATACTGTGTTTTCTCATGTTTATAGTCAATCATTGTTCCTGAGTGATGATATGAAACCTTTATAGTGTTTACTCATTTAATAGGTAAATGTAAAATTAATGTCTTTGGCATTTAAAATAAATTCATTCAAAAGCATTAGTGATTCTGGCTGAGAATTTTGAAGCGTTAAATGGCATATTAAGCTTTAATCCTTCAGCTGCTGTACAAGGGCATACCCAGGATCATAACTAGGGAGGGGGGCAAACCATATATGGTATAGGGGGGAGGCAAACCAAGTTGTGACATTAGTTTATTAGATTACTTCCTTGAAAAAATAGTCATATTTTAGTTACATATCTTAAACTACACTAAATACATACCTTTTGTGGGTTTAAAGAAATTTTTTTGAATGCTTTCGTTTCAATTCAGTACTGATTTTGGTTAAAGACTTTTGCATTCTTTGTTTCTAGGGGGGCCAGCAGCCCCTCGCTGGGTATGCCCATGCTGCAGTAGCTAGATCGCAAGTCTTCCAAAAGTCTTCTGTGCGTGAAAATATTCCAAGGAGGTCGGAACATCTCTGCCACCCACATAGCACTGACATCTCCCGCAAGTCTCAAATGTCTGAGAGACGTCTCCTATTGCAAGAGGAGCAGAGCAGGTAAATGGCCGTTGTGATCCCCTATCAACCCTTTTCCTGAGGGTGTTGAGCATAGAAATTCTGGCATGGAGGAGCAAAATAAGCTGATTAACTGTATTCAACCTATAAATTTTGCCTCTACAAACAACTTATACAAATGGTGTGAGTCACCTGAAATGTAGGCAAGTAGGGCTGTTCGCACAGGGCATAGACGGCCCAATTTATGCCAAGATTTGGGTGGGTGGGGAATGACAAATTAGGGGAGGATTTCAGGGGCGATCCAGAATATTTTCTGGGGGGGCCCGAAGGTCTGACAGGTCTTCTCATACTTGAGATTAAAAACAAAATACAACAATTACAATAGAGAATATTCTTTTTATTTTGATATGAAAATTATTACTATGAAATTAAATGATTGAGGCTCTGTATAATACACAAAATAAAATGAACATAATGGTAACCGTATTAAAAATCTTTTCTATTTTTTTAGTATCTGGGGGGAGGGCCTAAATCTGCCTATGGTGGATTTTAAAAATGTATGCAATGAATTTATTGATGAGGCAGAGCTGTTGGTTTTTGGGGAGAAAGAGCCTTCATCCTTGGAGAGGAGACGGTCACCCCTGTAGGAAAGAGCAATAATGTGGTCTAAATAAGTGGCGGATACAGATACAGGGGGCACACGCCCCCCCCCCCTCCCTTGTGGGGCCACCCGTATTGCCGAACATTGCAGAACCACAATTTTTTTACTTTTTTTATGTAATAAATTGCACTATCTTGCATTTTTACATAATCACTTCAATTAAAACCTTCTTAAACTTTGTAAGTGACTTGATTATTTTTTATTGCAATAGAAGTAGAGGTAACTCAAGGTATCTTTTGCGCTCCCCCTTGAGTGTTTTCTGTATCCGCTACTGGTCTAGATTGCCCTGGAAAGAAGTATGTATTGTGTTTCACTCAAATATGAAATCCTTTCAGGCTAGTCGTGGTGGAAATGCGATATATCCATGATAAAATATAAACTACAAATGGTAATTTCCACACAAATATAAAACTCAATCACCAACCATGGCTTCCGCATTCTATGACACCTTTAAAATGACATAGAATGTCGAAACAAAGGTCAGTAGTGGAGTTTTATATTAAAGTGTGGAAATTACCACTTTTAGTTTATATTAAATCATGGATTTTATCATGGGTGTATCATTCGAAGTTCCTCTTTGAATGCAATCTGATAAGCCATTTCTTAATTTGGAGCTCAGCGTCCAGGAAGGACCACAACCACTACATGCATGTGATTCTAAATATGCAGGTGTACTAAGGCCAGCTTAGCAAGGACAAAAACCTCACGGCGATCAAAAGGGCAATTGCTGGCTTGACCCCGATGCTCAGTATGCATAGGGACTGCAAAAGCATGGCCTATCGATCCTTTTGGCTAGGGGAGTTTCTAGCAAGAAGGGTCAGAAAAGTTGCCACTGGGGTAACTGGCTTGTCGTCACTTAACATTCATAGCAATGCCACTTTTTGATCCTTCGATGTTGGCTCTTCCAATCATTGCGAAGCAGAATTCGCCAAACGTTGGATTGCTCACCCACCAATAGGTAACGTAAGCTGGGATTAGACTGTCATGAGACTGGTTAGTTTTACCCTACTGAAGACCAGTAGTTGTGATAGTTATCCTGATCAGTTCGAAAGGAACTAAAGGTTCAGACATTTGGTTCAAGTACTCGGTCGAGTGGAAATTGCAGGATGCTACAATCCTTGGGATTATGCCTGGACACCTCTAACCCTTTCCTGCTAGCACCTACAATTGGAAAATGTTTTCTGTGCTACGAGTAGCATGAGAATATTTTAAACCTCTCTGTATGGAGCTCTTTTGTTTTTAGATGGAGTTATTCTGGTATTTTCATCCCTCAGATTTGGGACCCAGCTCAATGGGGTGGCCGTCCCTTACCCTAGCCACTGACTACACCCTCTTACCCTATCATAGCATTAATCCACAGTCAACTCATTGCGCCACCAGTATTTTTTTCAACCAATCATTGTATTTGGTTTTCAATAATTTACTCTTCTAAAAGAATTACCTACTAATATTTTTTAAGTATTGTGGAATTTTAAACGGGTTTCTGACATAAATAACAACAAAGTTAGTACATACAAGGTAGTAGGCTATAAGTCCTGAAGTCCGTTATTTTTAACACTAAAATTTAATTTAAAAATTGCTTACGCATAGAACAAAACGAAGAATTTATTTAAAAGTATTAAAAAATGTAGTATGCAACAAAATATATCATTGAAAAAACTATTGACATTATAACCACTTTGCAACAGATTCCTGCGTTGAGGATGATTGTAAATGAGTGGGAGGGTCAGGCTTAAATGCCGAGGAGTGGCCCTAAGGTCTCGCTAAGCTGGGTCTCAAGTAGGTCCTGAATGCATTTGACAATTGCTACCTCAGCGGTCACTTTGCTTCCCTCGAGTCAGCCGGAACCAACATCCGGTTGTTTGCATTGAAAAATCCGCGTCAGCTATACCAGACGTCAGGTCTTCTGCATATGAAAATGCCTGTCGGTTCCACCCCATGTCTGGCACGAAAGGGCTAAAGACTGTTTTACACAGAGCACATGACTGCATTATGTGATGTGTACAAAGGCGCAGTCAATATTGCATCGTATAAGGCGATGAATTGCCAGAATACATGTACGTGAGATGGCAAAATAGCCTGTTCTGATTTCATATGTGAATCCGTGCAATTTCACACCATGATAAGAAATTAATGCTTCTCTAGCCTGCACAATAGGGTGGTTTCCTATTTTTTTTAATTGCCTAAATCAAAAGATCATAACTCCTGGAGTATGCATTTCACGCTTTTAGATTTTTAAATGACGATATCTATTTTTTGCAATTAAATGAAAAGTGAAAATTTTCAAGCGCGTGAAAACGCGACGGCTAAGTATGAATGCTGGGAAAAGAGCCTATGTGACATCATTCTAATTCCAGCTGCTGCCGAGTGAGGCCACCTTGGTGCGAGGCTATGAGCGCCGATACGATGCAGGCTGCTAGCAGGTAGCAGAGTACCCTGCCAGCAGGTAGTGCTTGGCTTATGTAAGGATTATTAATACCCTATCAAACAAAGGAAACTTTCCAAACATAGGCAATTTTAATAGGTGATCATTAAGAAATGTTTCCCTGCCTCTGTGCCACATGCATGTATTGGTAATCTCAGACGATGAAAAACTCCTATCTACTCGTACAACATCTAGGTCCCTGTGACATCATGTGGAGTGGCATCGCATGGGTGCCAATTTGGCCATTTTCAAGTGAGGTTAAAATTGACGATTGTCATTCGTCTAAACTGGGATTTCTAAAACCATCTCATTTGTATATTATGAATACGCTAATGTTGGGTAATGAATCTCAATCAATGCCTTTCATTTTCTTTGATGAAGGAAACTACCCTATTATGTGCTTCGTGTCAAGTGGCCTTAAGGCAGACTGCCCTCTAGCTGATGAGGCAATGGTGATTTATGGAGACCTAAGATCCAGCACGCTCAAGAAACTTTTCTCGCTCTTGGTCAACACACCTTGCTCGGGGGTTAGTCGGCATTTGTGCCCACTTTTTAAATGGGGAAACCCGGGCTCCTAGGGTGTATCCAGTGCCGACGGGATGCCTCCCCAAAGCGGTCGAACATGGGTGACCAACTGAGGATGACACTGGGTCTCAGAATTGTCTGTAGACGACTTAGGTACCAAATGGGGTGTTGTACTCGTTAGAGCAGCTGCCATGCTGCGATCTATTGAGATTCAGCCTAGCTTGGGGGTAATTTGGAAATAAAAGACTTGTAAATACAATTGCTGATGACAGCCTTCCAAATTCATGTCGCTTCCACCACAGTGCCATTCAACTAGACTGTCCGATGTCTCTGGACTCACACTCACCAGCAATCTATCATAGGATCACCATGTACTTGATGTATGTAACAAAGGAAATAAAGTTCTATAATTATTATAACTACAAAAGAAAATCTTCCAGTTTCCACTAGAACTACGCTTGTTAGTTGTGTTAACTTCCCCATTACTGATTACCATTCATTATTTTTAAGTGACTTATATAGTGTACTCAAAAAGTGTATGCAATGGCTAATCAACTCCTGTGTAAGATTCATATTTGACTTACTTAAGGATGAAAATTTGTCCAAGTTCTTGACTTGAATTGGTTACCTCTGCATTACTGAAGCAATTACTTCCTGGGATCATTTCTTCTCTTCATATTCCAAAACAGCCTATGCAAACTAGTTATCCATTACAAGAATGTGACTCCGATGTTCACCCATTCTAATTCTGACCCCCTTCAAATTCCTCGAACCAGCACCAGTATATATTTCAACTCTTTTAAACTTAACGCTTGTAGATTATGGAATTCCCTACCACTAAATAAAAAATCATCACAATCTCTTCAATCCTTTAAAAAAAGATTGAACTGTCATTTGAAGATCAGGATTTAAGCTATCATTTTTATTTTTTGTCGTCAGCAAAACTTTCTATTCATCTAAGTGTTTATTACAATTTCTTAAAACTTTTAATTTTATTTTTTGATGCTGAAAAGTTTGTGTTGTCAAAACATTTTTTCTTGTGACGCCTTGCTATGAATTCTTTAAAACAGACAAAAATTATTTTTTGTATCGCTGATTGGAATATTTTGTTGAAATGATATTTGTTTTTAAAGCAGAATATGATATGTAACTTCTTTTCTTTGGTCTTAGAGGTTATCCTAGACCATACTAAACATTCATTCTCCCTGTACTGTGTAACATGTAGTTTGAATGTTAGGCAAAGAATTTTGACCAAGTGTTATAGTCTTAATGTTGACATGGGATGTATAATAGCTACATCTTGGAGCAATGAAAGAGCCATGCCATATTTGCCTCTTTGACATTTCCAAACCCAACTCAGCACTGACAATAAGTGCGCTCACTCATCAATACAACCTAAGGCATCTGCATGGTCAGATTCCAATGCACAAGGGCCAAGGTACACATCGGAGAAGTATGTACAGCTGATAAATTGGTTTAAACCATTGGTAGAAATGAAAACATAACAAAACACACTTTTTCATACCATTGGTAGAAATGAAAACATTACACACATTTTCATACCACTCATAAAAAAATATTAGGTGTATTTCACATAATCGTATGGAAAAATATCTGTTGCACTCGAGGAATTATGTATTGAAGGCTAACTGTAAAAAAAAACTTATGAATAAATCAATTTACAATTATCCTATTCACTTTTTCATCAAAGTCAACAAGGACCACTGCCAAGGGATTCCATTTGCAGACATGCCAATCACATCCCAAGCACAAAGGTGAGTTTTTTTTGGGCTCGCCACCAGGCAAGAAAATTTAAGGCAGCTGTCAAGTTAGAGCCTGAATCATCAGCTGCCTTCAATTTTCTTAGCCAGTGGTGGGCGGGAGAAAAATTAATCAACAAAACAATGAGATTTTAGATTTTAAGAGCAGGTACAAATAAAGGGTAGTGAAATAAATCCCATAGTTTTAAATAAAAATCTTTTAATTGATTTTAAACTAAGTCATATTACAAGGCAAAAATTTAAAAAGATCATGAATACATGTGAAGCCCTAAATCAACATCATTGCAAAGATATAAAACACATTCATCCAAATTTGAAAATAACAATTGCACAAATATGTACTTTTATATTAATTTTATACAAACAGTATCTTCAAAACAAATTCCCTTTGAATGAGACTAGATCATGTGATGACACTAGATGAGTAAATGATTATTTTTAATCCAGTAAGTTTCAAACAATAAATGCCCATAAAAGCATTATATCACCTGGTTATAAAAGGCACAATTTAAACAAATTTTTCCTTTGTGTGCCAAGAAGCACACATCATATCTCAGAAATAAGCTTTGAGATGATAACCATACCTCTTCTTAATCTTCAACATACACTGCACATTAAGGGGTGACTGAAATTACATCCATTAAATATTATTTGAGACAACTTTTATGATTGCAGTTGTCTAGCAGTACTGAATCCTGTGCATTGTATGGATATTCTTACTTCAACACAGTCCAAAAAGCCTACTTCCATTCTGAATCACATAATCTACTACAGAACAGAAATTTTAGGAAGCAAACCTAGCTAATAGCTTCACTTTCACTCCTCTCATAATGAACCCGGACAACACTGGAAAAAATCTTAAAATTCCTTAAACTTCAAAAAATGGACGGTTAAAAGTGGAATAAATGCATCGTTTGATTCTTCACAAGTATAAATGTAAATCAAATCTACGACCATCTATACAGATAATTAAGAGATATAAAAAATTCAGACAATGAATTCTCATATTAGTATGCAGTAGTTGGTTGTCAAACACCAAATGGAATGTATTTTCAAATGTATGAACTTTACTTTCAAAACTCTTGTAAGTACATAGTCGATCCCAATCAACAGAGTAAATAATAGGTTTCAGCCCTGAGAGTGCACTTTTGAACAGCTCTTTCTACTCAATTTTTTAAAACTACGAATGAGTCAATTCCAAAATTTGTTGCTTCTGATTCTAGTTTGGCTATTGAAATCAGTTCTCGTTCCAGGCTCTAAATAAAGTGTCTCTTTTGCATCAGTTAATTTTCAAACACTATTCATGCTTTTCAGTAGGTTATGACTAAAGTGCATAAAATTATACATCAAGTAATCTTAAGTTACTGGATCCATAGCATCACTCCTTGTAAATCATAAATTAGGCTCAAGCAAAGTTTTTAAATTGGGTGTAGCACTAATTATTTTGGTACCAATTCTTTCTGCATTTGATTCTGATTCGGGTTTTAAAATTAAGAACCGATGACATTGAGAACCAAAAAATCAAAATGACCCATCCCTACTTAAAACAGGTGTTTGCCGCATAAAAAATACTTTTTGAGAAAAGATTTCACACAGCTGTAAGATGCAGTACGCCTCCGGCTCACCCTTGCTTGCACTATTTGCGGCAGAGAAAGAATAACAAGGCTTAGGTATCAAAATAACTACTAATACCTTCTAGAAAATCATGAACACCAAACCATACATATTAGGAAATTAGCCTTTAACAATGCATGCTGCAGATAAAATATTTATATACAGTGGCATTGCCCAAACAATCATGATTTACTTTGGCATACATTCTATCCCCAATAACACATTAATGCAATCAAATTACAAACATTAAACCACCACCAACAATTGTAACTAGGAAATTGGTGCAGTTAATGCCTTCATTTTACCAGAAAAAAAATTCCAGTAAAAATTTTCAACACACAGAATATTTCACTCATGGTTTTATGATTGCAGAATCAATAAGGTTACCTAAGGCTTCCAGCCAATTGTGCCCGAAAAGCATCACATGATATTTCTCACATAAGTAGCAAGAAGATAATTTTCGACTTATACTGCAACACAATAACATTATTTAAAAAATTAAGCTCAATTTCTTCAGGACAGCTAACAAATGTAAAATAAATAAATATGATTCAACAAACGCACTACTGGAATAATAATGAAAACCTTAAACTTTTCATTTAATGAGCATATAGTATTTCAAAAGTACTTGAGAGAAAAAAGCTCTCAACCATGATTTTGTGCTTTCCTGGTAGATTGGGCAAATGAATTACCCAACGACTTTGGAAACATAACTCTAGAATGAGTAAAAGAAATGATTTCATTCCTCAATTAAATATATGAATATGAAATGAAAAATCAAAACAACCTTATACAGAAGACTAATACCTAATGAAAATAAACTCGACTCTTGATTCACTGCTAGACATCATGCTAACACCAATGTAAATGTGGACATATTTTCATAAAAATGAATTATGAATTATATGAGTAATTCCAAATTAAAACTTCAGTTTGTACAAGGTAGTTTCCAAAAATTGACCGAAAGACTTCCACACACAGTGTTACTTGAAGGGAGACCATAGCATACAAAGGAAACAACAATAAATACAATGGGAAAAGTATACTCCTAAACCAACATGCTCTATCTGGGAGCAATTCAAAAAGCAAAAGAAACATGGAAGTAAGTTGGGAATTAAAACTTTACAAATGATGATTCCTTGACAAATTTACTCACAGCAGGATAAGCAGCAAATTTTAATACTTGGAACCGTACCAGACAATCTATGTTTAAAAAGCTAATAGCAACTTCTACCCAATATTAATACCCAAAAAGAGAATTTCCTTCAACTTAAAACTGAATCAGTCAATATTATAAGAGAAGTAACAAAATCATCTACATTTGTATTTCAAGGTAATCGACTAGAATCTCATTTACTATCCATAAGAAAAATCATTTTCTGCATCAGGTCTACCATGAAGAGTATCAAAAAACCTTACGCAAACACGAACCTTGACCATAACACAATTATAACTGCTTGAGATCAGAAACTCATACTTCCAAAAGTTCTGCATGGCAGGCATTCCTTGTTACACGGCACTGTTTGTGACAATCACATTACATATCACCGAACGTCATCTTATACTTGTAGATGACAGTAAAAACTCACAAAAACAGACAAAATAGATTTTCAAATGACAGCCAAAGTTCTTCATGTAAAACTTGAAGACCAAATACAAAGAGAAATGTGATTTTTCACAATCATAAAAAGCTAGACACCTAACAAATGGATCCTAAAATGAACCCTTATTCCCTAAAAATGGATGAAAATTGATTGCTGTTAAATACAAAAGTACATTACAGTTTAGTCAGACCAATTATTTGTAACCATATTAACAAAAAATCAGTTTCTCATCATTTGATACCCAAAATTTCGACATATTCTCTTTGCTCCAAATTTGTTAGTGACCCTGATAGAATATTTCTTAGCAGCTTATCTTGTCAATGAAAGTACCTGAGACTCAATAGAAAATAATTGTACATGAGCATTAGAATATTTTACTAACCTGAAACCTATTACATATTGCCCTTTAACAGACTAAAATAATTGCAATTCAAGCAACATTCACATTCATGAAAAATGTTACAATTTTGCCCTTATTTGAAACTAATACCAAATATATATATAACGTGGAAATAGGAATCTTCTTAATTCTAGTCTCACTCCCTTTGCCAAAATCCTTCAACGACCAATTTGGCACATTAATACCCACTTCCAAGGAATCTTAACTTAACGTTACACAGAAGTTTGAAGGATTTTAAAGAATATCCTGACTGAGCTTAATGATAAAATGTTCACCTTGTTTGAAAAAGCAAGAAATGATGTGATGAATTCCTTTGCCAAAGAGGCAAAAGAGGTTTGTCTAGATTTTCACTTCATTTTTATTACAAAAAAATATTTATTTGAACCTATCTTATCATGTAAGATATTAAAATATTATTCATTAAGTTCCGCAGGAATAAGATGGTCAAGAGTTTATTTGACAGGGATTCATTCAGCCAAGACACTTTTAAAATGCACATGCGCAATGCAGTATTGATCCATGGTATCATTTTCATACTCACTAATTAATGACTCATTTTCTTTACTCAAAGTATCATAAGTATCCTCATGCATAACTCTAAAAAAATGACCTCTAACCGCTGAATAATAGAGAAAAACAATAGCATGCCACAGACAAATGATACTTTACATCACTGTGAGAATAAATAGAATTTGAAGAAACATATTTAATGTTTTCTTCAAGCATTAATTGGGCAAATTAGAAATAAAATATATACCAAATAAACACTTCCCAGTACTAAAGGAAAATACTTATCCATTGAATTCAGTTCACTGCATCATATTGTTATAAAAATGACATGCTATCATGATGGATTAAATAGGAGTTAAATATTGAGAGGACACTGAATGTAAAATCACCAAATGTTCATTTTCAAATCTTTACTTAAAAATCTATCTGAACTACGTAATGTGAATTCTATAAGCTACTTGAATGCAGTCAAATCAAAATCATACCCATAAAATTCCAATCAACATACATAAGGCAAATTGGTCCCACAAGAGTTGGAAGTAAAGCCGAGCAAAAACTGAAATTGCAATGCTAAGTATCACACCAATTAGAGAGAGCATTACTCTAATAAGTACATATGGCAAATTAAAATAGGTCTGTTGCATTTTCATGCCAATTGATGTATACAAAATGAGTACCTGTATTAAAATGCAATTCTTCAATAATAACTCTGCTCATTGAGCAGCCCTTAATTTGGATAACCACTGTAAATTTTGATAAATAAGACTCAATGATTATAAATAACATTGTAACCAACTGATAAAAAATAACATCAAACTGGAGTCAGAAATTTCAATTCTGACCATAATGACAACAAGGAAACTGACTGAAAATGCCATTTCGTACATGACTTAAGCTGTTACGTCACGTGGCATGATTAATGGTTGAACCTCTTACATACGACTTGCACATCTGAAAAAATTACACTCAATAAAACATTGAAAAAAATACATCTGGCCCAAGAGGCTGATCTGGAGAATAATGTCGAGGGCCGGAGCTTAATGTAAGAGTACTCACTCATACTCTTTTAAGTCACAAGTATGGCACATTGGATCAACCTGATTTATCAAATTTCAACAAGGCAGCATTAAAATTATGATAGGTAATTGAGGAAAGAATCATCGTCAAAAGAATTTTGAAAATTGAATTTTAAAATATGGCACATGAAACTAACACAAAATCAAAATCAGTTTTTGGAATAATGAGACTTATTTGCATCTTTCGAGCCAGATAAAAAACTACGTTCTACACAACAGGAAATAGGAATGAGGTAAATGAGAGCTTAATGATTTTACTACCACCTTCTTCTTTGGCAATATTAAATCATTCAAATTATCTCCTCTAACTTACAGTATACCAGGGTATGCTGCCTACTGCCAAGTGCATCATGCCATCAACTGAGAGATAATTATTTAGAGACACATTAAAATTTTCATCATTCACACTGTACTCAGATTAAAGTGTTAAATGGACATACAGTACTGCCAATTATGCATTATATTAGAAGGAGAAGTTTAATTGGAATAAAAAAAGGATACCCAGATCATTACATTTTTATGTGAGGAGGGGGATTTGTTGAGGGGGGATGCCTATAAAAGGCGGCTATGGCGATAAGGAATATTCGAGACTCAAATCACCATTGGCGGCACTGAAGTCACTGACGTGATTTGCCGATATGGCTGATGCATCGAGGATAGTGCTGTGATGATAAAATGGGTGTAATAGAATGAATCCTCAAGACTATACAAAAAATAAAGTAGATAATGTCGAGGAAGATTTTTCTTGGTTAGGAGGATGTATTTTGATACCAATGGGCAAAGACCAATAGAAATAAAGATTCAGAAAGTAATAAGTTACAGCTGAAATATCCACTTAAAGCTCACAGCAATTACTGAAAGGGTTTCTAATGACCATAAATGCATGACTCCAATAAAAAAATGTCATTCTTAGGAGGGTTGCCCAGAAAAAGTGTAATAGGTTGGTTACCTTACACCTACAAACCATCGTAACACTTAATGATGAGCTGTAGCAATGAATGGGATCTAAAAGGCATTGCATACAAATGTAAATGCGTAAATTATATTCCTCACCCTGATATGATAGCTTAATACCAACAAAATAACAAGAGAAATCAGAAAAAGCCCAACAATGGCATTGATTTGTCGACGTGGTTTCCTAAGGTGATTGCTAGGTATCTTCAGAGCTCTAATTCCTGATTCGGCTAATAGTTGGCATCTCATTTGTCTGGATTCTTGAATAATAACTCTTTTAGATTTCCCCTGCTCACTACGACTTTGAACCAATACCATTTTTCTTGCAATTTTGACACTGGTTTCAATGCTAAGCTTCCTTGTCTTTTGGGCCTAATCCACAGACATATAAATCCCTTTCCTATCATCAAAGCAATCATGCAACGATTCTTCAACCTTTCTCTTTCAAGTTCTTTGTTGTCAAAACTGATTCCCATAAAAACCAGGGCTCTGAGCTGGAGGCTAAAATAGTAGCTGCTGGGGCTATAATGTAAAAATAGTTCATTGTTTTCCACATTCAGAGTATACATATGCCGTCTGATTTCAACGCTCTCACCACAAGACTTCTTTTCTGAGATGGCATGCACTTTAGTGGTGCCAATGGCAAACTCTGCCACCAAACCAGCCACCAAGTCTCACTAAGACAAACTCTCACCGATACTCAATTCCTAGTAAATTTCTCATACTGCTTCCTCTGGAGCAAATAATTAGCATTTCAAATCAATAATGATGACTTATTCTGAAGATACACCATCATACAAGCAGGGGCAGATTAAGAAAATTGTTTTGGGGGGGAGCGTTCAACACTTTCTGCAGCACCTATTTGGTATGCAATACCTCTTAACGATAGTGCATCTGAGGTCTGATATGCGTAAACAAATGGCTTTTAGATATTAATCCATTATTTTTTAAAAACGTTTTTATACGCTGTCAAAATAGTCTTTTATTAGAGCGTCATCTTAAATATTTCTTAAAGATTTTCCAACTTTTCAGTTTTTCCAGAAATGACTAGATGCTTTCCCCAAAATCTGCCTTTGTATACTAAGTAGTCATGTGTGTAACTGTATTCTGTGCTGAAGTAACACTTTTGGTTAGGAAAGATTGTAATACATACATACTTCAGTGATTATTAGCATGAATCATGTCTAGGAAAGCAAACAAAAGAAATGCATATAATAAAACTTGTTAAGAAGAAGACTGACAATTTGATGATTAGTTATTAATTAGTCCGGTAGGAGTTCGACAATGCTAATTCCAAATGCTTGCTGAGGGGGCAACAGAAAGTCTAGGGCTACAAGACTGAAACATTGCTGACCCTTCTAAATGGGTATCGGCACCCTCTTCCCTCCGAGCATAAAAATGATAAGCAGTCTACTCTGGATGGAGCCATTTGTGGGTACAGACAACAGACATATGCAGCACTGAATGAGTAAAACAAAATCTATAAAATTTCAGACATCTGAAATTCATCAGTTGATGGCACAAGGTACTTAAGCCGCTAAATTTAAAGTTCTACTACTACACTATTACATGACCAGAAAGTCAAAGCCATTACACAAGATCAGCATTAACTCATATTTTTTGATTGACTTGCTACAATATTAAAGCATTCAGTATAAAATTATGCAAGGAAAATTTCCTCACTAAGCTGAAAATTCAGCTAATAATTAGGAACCTTTTCAAATATTATGCTGGCCCAAACACTATTATACTCCAATACTGAAATTATTACTTATCTGCTAAACAAAGTTTTGTTTCCCTTTGGGGCTTTGTGTTCCACAACAATTATTTGACTGCTTGGAACAACAAAACCTTGTTGTCCCATAGAGATCACAGGGAATTCAGAACACTTTTAGTCTTACAAAACCACCTCCGCACTCAAGGAAATCATGAAGTTCCAGGAGAGAGATATTTAACATACCAATAGAGCTATAAGGCATTAAAAGGTAATTTACAACTGCAACACTCTCTCCATTATAATTAGAGAGAAGACAAAAGTATAACGACATATGCATATTAATAGAAAAATGTTTCTTCCACACTTTCAATGAATTTCAATAAATACTGAGTTTGGATTTCAAAGGAAAGCAATAACATCAACAAGAACTACAAGTAAAGAAACAACTTCATAAATAAAAAGGACATTCTATGAGCAATAATCAGAACAAATTCTCCACTTGATTTACACTAGACCATGATGTTAGCTAAATGAGAAATTGTGCTTTCACAAGATACACAGAGAAATTTCATAGGGCACATCAAAGTAAGGAATACAACCTTAGCAAGCGTGAGTCTGATAGCAATCAAAATGCTGCACTAGTGAATTCCTTACAGTACATACATACTTTATCTCTTTGGAAGTACGATTCACAAGATGGAAAAAGAGGTTTTACCATGCGTAACAGGTTGTTGTATCCAGAAGTCATATATGAAACAATTTATATATAATTGCATTATAAAAACTTCTACACATCCTCAACCGGCTTTATTTTAACTGAATTTGGTGAATAGTGGTGCTGTCCATCTTTGTCCTCTGGAGGCATACTGTTCAATGGGTCATCTTCTTTGGCTGTAGGTGAATTAAAAATTAATGATTAATTTCATCATATTACTCTTTATGGGTAGAGGTTACAGATACCTGAGGTACTCACAGTATGCAATAATATCTCCCTGGGAATAGTTTATCCTGCAGGTGTTGTAGAGGGGGCAGTGGCTCCAAAAACAACACACAACAATTAAAACAGTCAGGAAGAGGCAGGTGTTTATCACAACCAATCCTACAATCATAACTAACCTGAAAATGAAATTTTAAAAATGAGAAACCAGTTGCAATTACTCAAACATAGAAATCTTTCAACCAATTTTCATCCACAAAAATGTGACAGAAGAAATATTAATATAAATATCAAATTCAAGTAAATTCATAAGAAGCTTTTAAGTAACGAAAGTGCCCTAATTCTCGATTTTAAGGCATTTTGAATATAGTGCATGTTTCTGTCATCAATATGTCCTATTCTCCAGCATATTTTAGCAATGCCAAGTGTATCAGGCCACGAGAGAATGCATGTAACTTACCATCAATCATACTCTTTAAAATACAATTTATTGCTGAATTCCAAGAAATGTGAAAATTATTGTGATTTAAGAAAGCAGCAAAGCACAAGAAGCTCTTCTATCGAAGGGAAGCATTGAAATCAAATAAAAAGGTTTCAAATTTTGATCCAAATGTATTCTGAAGTAATATAATAAATAAATAAGGCCTGCTGGTATTGAAAATAAAGAGAAAACACGAATTCAATGCAGAGAGAGGTTATGGGTCCAAATGACCCAATGACCTCCTCCTAGGTATGACATCCATTTAAAAATTCAGTCAGAAAATTTTCTTTCCATATAAGTATATTGTAAGGATAAATTAAGTCATGGAATTCCAGAGGAGTAGGATAATAAAGGAGAACTAGTTAAATTTAATTTTAAAGACAACACATGACTGAAAATGACCCATTCCATCCTTCAAGTGCTGCAGAGATACATACTTTTTGAGATCACGTGCACAGCAGAAAGTGAGATCTAGGGTTTGAATATTTCTTTACTTCATTAAAACAAAGGATTAAACCAGCATTTTGCTTTTTTTGTAACCCCTTCCACAACTACTTAGTTGGGCAGTTGCCACTTATGTCTCCTTTATGTTTTCCACATATATACACTTTTCGTGAGGCTAATAAAAATTAAGAATGTTGCTAGCGCTGAAAAGCAACTATCTTAGGGATAGGGAAAGACTTTTAAAATTTGGCTAAAACCCATGAAATTTATGGATACCAGAATAGATTGAGCATGACAAAATAACCAGGGGATTACTTTGTAACACTATGTCATCTCGAACTCAATCCTTTGTAACTCCTTTCACTTACTTGTAGGGATTAAGTATATGGAGAACATTACTCTATACAGCAACTTATTTGACTAATCCTTCCTGTACCAACAATGACACCAGACAGCTCACTTCATGAATACATATATGTACAACTTCCATCCATAGGCCCTTGCCTGTTTTGTGGGAAAAACAGCTTCTAAAGGTAGTTTAAAATTGTATGCTAGCCAAACAGAAAGTTATCCATGCCTTTAGAAGAGGTAGCTCATCCATAAAAGTAATTTTTTTTCAAAACTGGTAACTACCATCTGTATCTATACCAAAATACATGCACCTGAATGACTAAATCCGCTGTAAATATAAGTATCCCTCAGCTTAAGCATTAACACTTTTAAATTCCGACACCTGTGCTGAGGCCCAGTGAAAATGGAATCTTGCAAAGGGAGCAAACCTGTGCAGCTG
This sequence comes from Ischnura elegans, assembly GCF_921293095.1. NCBI lineage: Eukaryota > Metazoa > Arthropoda > Insecta > Odonata > Coenagrionidae > Ischnura > Ischnura elegans. Next base: position 39,036,867 of record NC_060259.1, read on the forward strand.
CAATCGACAAACAAATTTCACTCACACCATCTTGTGCATGGAAAAACACTAACACGCAGCAGACATTATTGCATTTGGCTGTAGTGACACTTGAGTGATCAAATTATAAAGTGGCTGATATTGAGATACTCCTTTATCCTTATTATCTATGCATACATGGTTCATGAATAATGAGTGAAACTAGACCTTTGTAAAGCGATCCTCCAAAATACTGGATACACCATGAGAATTCATTTTTTAAAATGAATTAACTTAACAACCATTAAATAATAAAATTGTGTACCAAAATGTTGACTAAATCGGTTTTCTGATTCCAATCAAGAATACATGGCTTATCTTATTAAAACTCATTTCTAAGAACACAATATTTCAAAATTCCCTTCAGCAGCCACTTCATTGAATGGCCATACTTTTTCTGCATGGTAGCTGCTTAAGACAGGTTACACTCAATGGACTCTACTTGCCAAATCTTGCAATAAAAATAACAAACAGCAAACAATAACAATACAACATGGGACTTTTTTTAAAAAGAATATTGATATTTTAAAGGTTTTGGTGAGACCCACAACATACCATGTAACTAGTTTTTCTTCCAATTGAAAAGGTAGAGAAATTCCACCATATAGCAAAAAAAGAAACTAAATACCTAATACAGTGGAACCCCGATTTATCGTTCCCGCATTCATCGTTTTCCCGCATTCATCGTTTGCTGCTCCTGGTCCCAAATTAAGTCCCATAAAGACAATGTAATTTTTTCCCGCATCTATCGTTCCCCGAAGTATCGTTTTCCCGCATTGATCGTTCGAAGATCGCAGTCCCGTCGAATAATTTTCCCGCATTCATCGTTTGATAAAAATAAGACGAAGTGTTTACAACGTATTATTTATGGCTAATAACGACAGACACATAGTTTGAATCTTCCCCAGGAGATTGAAATGCGATAGGGAGAAGCAGAGTGCCGTGGGATAGTTACATTAGCGCATTTCCCAAGATCCGGTATCCCCCTCCATTCAGCACTCACCTCCCCCCGGTTGAAGCTTTCTACTTCTCCGAAATAAAAAAAGGTCCCAGTTTGAGCAGGGATCGTATTACGACGACCTTAGCTTCGAAAGAAAATATCAAATTACTCGAGAACAAAAGAAACCTTTTTCACGCCTCCCCCTTTCTCGTCCGCTGACTTTTTTTGAGCTGACTCACTTCAAAGATCCCCACCTCTGGAGGTCAACTGCTGCATGAATCACCGATTAGCCCAAAAGGTGTCTAAAAATGAATCTCGGCAATTGGTATTATACTTAAATTAGATTGAGATATTAGTGATGTGCACGTAATTCAAAAAAGAATGATACCAAACACAACGTATTTCTAACGTTATTTAACCATTTTAAGCAAGGAAATAGTTGGAATAATACGATGGTGATTACTGGCGAATATCGATATCCTCGCAGCTGATAGTGAGCTTCACGGCAGTTGATGCGGAATTTTTTTGAAAACAGGGCGTCTGGTTACAATTTAAGAGTTATGCTACAAGTCTCACTTGTCTGAGGTGCTAACGAAGCGATATCTTCTCAGGATATTTTGTTTCTCCCTACTAGCAATCTGAATTCATCTGCTCATCTAGAGCTACGCTACTTACCTCGTACGAGTGCTTCCGTACTTTCCGGGGTGGGTTGACTTAAAACTAGCGAGTGTTTTCCGTGTGGGTTCAATGGAGTCCGGTTTCATTTTTATTAGTTTTATTCTTATTCGTCTTCGGACCATGGCCCTTACGAAGACACAAGTGAGAACTTTAAAAGATGGACTGAAAATAATTGATGATGAAGAAAAGAATCCGGGCTAGAAATACGTGAATATTGCAGAACGCCTCGGTATGTCCGGTAGCACATGACGGCAGGGGTGGGGTAGAGCGAGATCCCTGGTGAAAACGAGAAGTGGGATGAAGCCGAGGATCAGGTGGGCGTGCCGCTGACGATTAACGCCACATTGCCTCAATCATATTAAAAATTTAATTGCTATAAAGGAACATTTCAAATAATAAACTATTTTTAGCCTTCTTGATCCATCTCATAACCAATCACTGCGACGGCGAAATCAGTTGTTTGAGGCATAACACGCACATTTCTCTCGTAAAACGTGTACTTGAAATGGCATTTGATGAATAAGAATTTTTACATCAGACAGAAATGCATAATAGCAGTGAAAATTCCGAGCAAACCATTTTTTAGCCAGGCGGCTTGTTCCTTTAGGATATTAGAAAGAGAGATAAGTCGAATCAACAATATGACCTAAGTGTTTCGATAAAGTAATAATATTCCTGTAATCAGCTAAAATCTCGTTTGAATCCATTAATGAATATCATAATTCGCAAAATCCAGCGGATCCTGGGACATAGGCAACCCGGACAAACTTTCCCACATCGATCGTTTTCCCGCATTCATCGTTTTTTTCATCCATCCCCCTGAAAAACGATAGATCGAGGTTCCACTGTACATATAACATTACACACACATAAAGTGGACCCAAAGACTGAGGAAATAAAAGCACCAAACACCAATTATAAATCTAACATTGCAAGAAATAGTTGAACCGTAATCAGGAAGGAAAGACTAAAATTATTTTTTTAAATTATACACTTATTATCATTCCATTCTTAGATGGAAATGAAGCATACCTCATTCAAGAAGGGTAATTCTCCTTCACAGCCAGAGTTCATGCTTGATGTACTAAAACATTGAGCTCTCTAAAAGTCAAACATGCATTCATGCATAACCTCTTAAGTCAATATGTGCAAACTTTCTTCAAATGTGCGTGTCCACCACATGGCTCTAGGTGAGATACATAAGGCACTTGGGCAAGGTGTAACCAAGCTAAAATAAAAAAATAAATACATGTGCATGTTTAGATTCAGTTACTAGAATGCAAATAAAAATGAATGTAAATTTTAAGCAAATTAAATCAGTTACCAAATGCAAACAACGATAGCCCAGCACCCAATCCTCAATTACCTGTTTTTAAATTGCATGAACAATGATGCCCTATCAAAAGCAATTCAATGTCATTCATCAGCCATCAGAGCAAATGCAAAGAATTGCAGAGAGAAAAAACTTCATTCACAAACAAATACTATGGTCAATTAATGCTGTTTGTTGGAGCCTGGCCAAAACTGATCTCCAATGCGATATATCATTAACCAAAGTAACAATCACGGTAATAAACAAAATAACATTAATTTCTAATGTTTTTAAGCATAAAATGGCATGACTTTCCCACAGCTATATCAAATTCACAAATACACAAGATACCATAAGCGAGTATACAAACATAAATACAAATAGAAAGTGAAATAAAACGATGAACACAAACACATAACATTGTCACAGTGGCGGCATGGAGATGAAATGATGTATGAATACGTAAATACAGCACACCCCTGATTATCCGGCTGCGGTTTATCCCGGTTATCTGTGAATGAGTTCACGGCCCTTCGAAGTTTTCTGCAATCTTTTAACAAAAAAATGAAATCGCACGCAGAAGCACGAATATATTTGCATTTTTTAAAATACAATGCTACATCTGGCTACTTATTTCCATCATAATCCCCTTCTTAAAGCGGAATTATTTAATCGACTACCTGAAAAGTAATGTTTCAAGTTTACTTAGACGTTTTTCAAAGCACTGAAGGAACAAGTGACTTTGTACGCAGTCACGCGCACGGGTGCAAAGTTAAATACACCAAAGGATGAAGTTCGCAGTGAAAAAATATTTGACTTAGCCGGGATTCGAACCCGGATCTCCCGATTGCCGGTCAGGCGTGCTACCAGTTACACCAACAAGCCATCTTCTCAGAGCGAACTTCGGGATGGGTTTTACCGAACAAGATGTTCGGTATCGTATCCGGGTTCGAATCCCGGCTAAGTCAAATATTTTTTCACGGCGAACTTCATCCTTTGGTGTATTTAACTTTGCACCCGTGCGCGTGACTGCGTACAAAGTCACTTGTTCCTTCAGTGCTTTGAAATTCGTCGCTGCAGACCAGCGGCAAATAAGGGTTTTTCTCCCCGACAGTGGCTTAGTAAGCACGACCCTCGCCACATGTGCCACAGTGTGGACTTGTGACGTCAACATCTTGTTCGGTAAAACCCATCCCGAAGTTTGCTCTGAGAAGATGGCTTGTTGGTGTAACTGGTAGCACGCCTGACCGGCAATCGGGAGATCCGGGTTCGAATCCCGGCTAAGTCAAATATGTTTTCACGGCGAACTTCATCCTTTGGTGTATTTAACTTTGCACCCGTGCGCGTGACTGCGTACAAAGTCACTTGTTCCTTCAGTGCTTTGAAAATCGTCACCGCAGACCAGCGGAAAATAAGGGTTTTTCTCCCCGACAGTGGCTTAGTAAGCACGACCCTCGCCACATGTGCCACAGTGTGGACTTGTGACGTCAACATCTTGTTCGGTAAAACCCATCCTGAAGTTCGCTCTGAGAAGATGGCTTGTTGGTGTAACTGGTAGCACGCCTGACCGGCAATCGGGAGATCCGGGTTCGAATCCCGGCTAAGTCAAATATTTTTTCACGGCGAACTTCATCCTTTGGTGTATTTTACTTAGACATCTTCTCTAGCATTGTAGACGACGATCAACAGTGGGAAAAAAAACTCTTAATATTGGAAGATTCTTCAATGGTTATTCATTCGTAAATTAAGAGAAATATTAATTGCCATCTTTAATTGTATATTTTATATAGCAAATGCGCAATTATTGCCGTGGCCTCGCATGCGGTGGAATACCGCCCAAGGGAACCGCAGATTTTGTCGCACTCGGGCATGTTAAATGCCGTTACTAGTCAAGTCCAAACAGGAGAGGAATGGAATAGTAGAAGTGAAAACAGCAGGGGAAGTGGAAGTAGAGATAGCATGAGTCATAGCCAGGCACTCGTCAGCGTAGACAGTTTGCCTCAAGTCCTGGTTTCCTATAACTGCTACTGCGCGATGGCATAATTGTGCGCCCGTTTCCTTCACGGCAGTTCCATGCTCATCTTTTCAAAGCATCACAGTATGGTAATGGGCTCACTGATTATGGATCCACGTCCCGCAGCAGTTGCATCCCGGGCAACTTGTGCGAGACACGACTACTTGGCTCGGTGCCTGTCAGTGTAGGGTCCGGCGTCGCGCAGTGGTTTAGAAGTATTCGTGCAAACCACTTTTCTGAATCCATGACCTTGCAGCCATGGTTGCGTGGTTTCCGGAAACCAAGTATTACTTGTAGCAGTAGGAATACGAGCACAATCACGTTATCATAGCGAAACAGATCGCGGTTGGGAAGAGAAAGTGGTAAACGATTTCGGAAAGCAATCTAAAATAATAGACAATTTGCATAAGTAATAATAGATTGTTTGATTTACGTAAATTATGAAAATTACAAGAAATAAAAGTTAAGTTCGGATTATCCGTGTTTTCTGATTATTTGTGCCGCCTCTCCCCATCATTACCCCAGATAATTGGGAGTGTACTGTATGCTGAATACATAAACGTAGTATGAAAATAAGTAAAAAGAAGGGTTTCTCTCTTATTTAGAGAATTGTAGCCCATCAGCAGAACATATGTAACAGGCAAGCGATGAAGTATGTAACTAAGGGGATGACCCTAGCTCCCACTTTCCTGGGGACGACAGTTGACAATCCTTCCTTATTACCAAAACTAAACAATATGGCCGGTACTAGGATTCCCAAAAAATCTAAGCCTATAAGTGGTGATCTTGACCATGTTAAAAAGGCAATCTTGCAAAAAATGAAGGGTTTTCTTTCCTTCTTCTCCACTGCTAATCCGGAGATGATAGCAACCCAATGCATACTTGGAACTACAACCCCTAAATTTCATCATTCTTCATATCATTATCTAGCAGCCACTCAACTTTTTAGGAAGGTTGATGGTAATTTTTTTTTCTGTAGTTGCTTTGGATCTGAGTTTGTATCTGTAGTTTTTGCATTCCCCACTAGCCAATGCAAAATACTTGGCACATCCAATAATTGGTGCACATCAATGCACAGCACAGTACTACACCCTAAAATAACGGTGTAAACATAAGAATTGGACTAGTTATATTCCAGTGATTATTATATAAGATGCAACATAGTACATATTCTATTCTTCTATAAACATGTATTTCATGACATACAACATAGAAGTATGGCAGCAATCAGATTTCACTTCCTGAGCACAATGCTTGATAGCATTAAGGTATTCACAACAGCAAGGAAGTCAAGGGGGTAGCATGCCAAACATGGGGCTATAGAAGGGTGATGAAGTCGAAATGTATACACAGAGTGAGAAATGAGGAAATTCTAAGAAAAGCAAGAGAAAAGAGAAGCCTTCTAAACACCATTAGAGGCAGAAGAGAATAAATTGGCTACATCATGAGACAGGATGATCTGATGAAAAGTTTGTTGTCAAAGGATCAATAGAGGGGAAGAATGGCAAGAGAAGGCCCGAATTACTTACACAGGGCAAATATTGAAGGATTAAAAAAAAACATGCATAAAAGAGAATAACTTAGCAGATACGAGAGCTGAGTTAAACCAATCTCAGGACAGTTGACCACTGATGACACACACCATAGGACATCCTCTTTCATGTATATAGATAGATCAAACATGAAAATAGCGGAAAAAGAATGACGATGCACTGCATATTTATTGGAGCTCACAATATGATTTCCTCAATTTATAATACAGCATTATAACAGCTGGAGCAGCATATTTTATAGTTGCTTCAGAAAATGAGGAATATTTTATGAGCTAAAATGTAACAACTTGAAATACCTCCGTTTGCCCCCCCCCATATGGTTCATGAGTAGGACAAGCATCACAGTGCGACGGCGCATTCAAAGAGAGATTTGGAACTCTTTCCACTCTTATGGTGCGTTGCATTCACTGAAGCTATAATTTAAAATTTCCGATCCAGATCCAATGTCTTCCACAACTAAAGATCCAATGTTTCCTATGAAGGGATTGTCTCCGGTTCCAGCTCCATGGATATTTGGATTCGAGACAACTGATCTGACCATCCCTAGTTATTTTACCATATTTATGCCTCAATTATAGTGTTTTCCCCAACTAATGGTGGGTGACCTTGAATGTGCTTGTATCCCTTACACTCTTCCAGCAAATCACAGAAGATTGGCACGTGAAAGTGTGGAGGAGTCTTCAGTCCAACTCTGACTTCTGCACAGTAAAAATTCCTCTCCAGCTCACAGCGTTGCCAAATTGTAGTTGGCTATTGCTGTTCGTTCCGCCTGGCATACATTTATTTTCAGGTTCTGGCAACGCTGGTCACCCACTTGGAGGGAAGCGGAGGGGAAGAGGGAGGGAGATGGAGGTGAGGTGGAGAGGGCAGCACCTCTGATTGGCTACTAGCTCTCTACCGTCCAGCCGCAAACAGCTGGGAAAAAGGGTATACGTGAATGTGCATTTATTTCCAATGTTCAGCATTTATTTTCTGTAGTAAAGTAATGGGTGAATTCTGGAATCTTTTGCTAGTCTCAAGCTTTGGTGATCCACCTAAAATATGTCACCTCATTTAAGGATATAGGTCTCTAAAACTGCACCCTGAAACTTCACGAGGTCTCAATAGGTGAAGTTTATGCTTATTTATATGGATTGCATGAATAATGAGGGTAACGGAACAAGTTTTTCTGAGCACAGTACTTCTAAAATGCTCCAATAAGTCCTGGTAATAGGTTACTGCCTATCTCTCATCAGCATTAACGTGTGACATCACACATTCATACACTATCACTATCATTCTGAAATTTTCCAAATGAGGCTAAATTTGACCTTTGATTTCCAAGCATGTAAATGGAATTCTAAATTTCAGTTGCTAGAGTGCAGTTATCACACGGGGAGATTTTCATGTCTTTCATGATGGAAACTACCTTAACAAATTTTTACAGTTGGTAACTAATTAGCACAGTAGAGATCACCTGCGGGGAAGCTGGACGACACCACAATCCACAAAAATACCCGCAGGTATACAGGTTTAATTCCATCAAATTCTGAGCCAAGGTAGAAAGATTCAGCTCCACAGAAATATGTAAAGGCAAGAAATACAGGTGATGAGTTGAAAGGGACAAAGGGAATGACTGAAAAACCATTTAACACTGGCTCAAAAATAGGAGCAACGGTTTGACAACACAATAAGCTTATTCATGATGCATACACAACGAAGGTCTGAGAGGGACTGAATTTCCTACAAATGAGGCCCAATCCACTCCATTCTAGGAGCATATGTCAACACAACCATCTTCTCTGAAAGAGACTTTCTCTTTGAACGTAGGTTTTCGCAGCGAGGGGCATCGTTGATAATGGCTTCCGGGTGCAGCTGCGTGTTGCGCTTTGTCGTGCGAGCTTTCGCGACCGTTGCAGGACGCATCATCGGGCGATGAATGAAATTACGGAATTCGGTGGTCAATTACTATACTCGTCCACCTCCCCCATCCACCGTAGTAGTGGGGGGAGGGGGGCGGAGTTGACGTCAGCAGAACTCTCACCCCTGTCCTTGAGCGACGAGCGGACTCTTCTTGTCTAGCGAATAACCTTGCTGGTAACATATTCGTCGTCTTCTCTTTCGGAAAATCGTTTTCCACGTCTGGCTGAGTTTAACGCCGTCCACTCTGTTGAAATTTTGGGGGCATTTTTCAATTTCAATAGCCTCCCGAATTAGTCGTCGATGATAAAATTTTTCTTGGGCTAATACCTGCGTCTCGTCGATTAAAATCCGATGTCCATCTTCTGAGTAGGCATGTTCCGCTATCGCCGATTTCTCCGTGTCACGATGTAATATCGCCCGGCTGTGTTCTTTGAGACGAGAAGTCACGGAGCGCCCTGTCTGCCCGACGTAAGATTTCCCGCATGAGCAAGGGATTTTATAAACGCCTTCCACGTTGAGGGGATGTAGTCGGTCCTTGGCAGATGGAAACAAGTCGCTCATCTTCTTTAATGCTCTGTGGCGCGTCACGATGCCGGCTTTTCTCAGAACACGCGAAATTCTCTCAGACGTTCCAGCGACGTATGGGATGGTGGCATAGGCCACTGGCTTGTTTTTCTCTTTTCTCTCCGCGCAATCTTCAGGTAGGCGTTTATTCGGAATTCTTGCCTGGCGATGGATGAAGGCTTCCGAATATCCATTCTGTCTGAAGGTTTCTTTCACGCGATCCTCTTCTTTCTTCAGAGCGACATCGTCAGAAACCACTCTGGCCCTATGAAGGAGTGTTTTCATGACCGATGCTTTCTGTTGAGGATGATGGTGGGAGTGCGCGTGGAGGTAACGGTCCGTGTGTGTTGCTTTCCTGTACACCGCGTGTCTCAGCGATCCGTTCATGCCTCTCTGCACCAGTACGTCTAAAAAGGGAAGTTCTCCATTCATCTCTATCTCCATGGTGAATTGGATGGATGGGTGGATGCTGTTTAGATGATCGGCGAATTCTTTTAGCGTGTCTTTTCCATGTGGCCATATGACAAAAGTGTCGTCGACATATCTAATCCAGCAAGATGGTCGAAGCTTGCTCGAGGCCAAGGCGTCTTCTTCAAAATGCTCCATGTATAAGTTGGCAACAACAGGCGAGAGGGGGCTCCCCATAGCTGTATTCTCTCCACCTGGAGCTCTCACGCACTCTGCGACCGGAGGATTGGAACCACATCGATCGTATCACCAACGAATCCGCCAGCAGAACCTTTTCTTCGTCTACCAGCAAGCAGAAGAAAAAATTCCAACATCTCCACGAGAGACAGCATCCTCAGCCACCCAACAACAAGGAAAAGTTAATTTGCAACCTTGCGGGCATTCAACTGAGTGACGCAGCCACATCGGTTCTCGTGAAAGGATTAAACTTTGCCTTCTCGCCACGCCATATCCCCGTGGAAGATATCATCACCGGAGTAGAAGTCGCCCTGCGGAAGCTTCCACATCAAGATGCCGAAGAGATTCGGCAAGATGTCGCCAACGTTTTGACGAAGTCTAAGCCTCCACGTCCCAACCTACCTTTGGACCAAAGACGAGCGCTCGACGACCTGAAATCCAATCGTGACATCATCATTCTGGGAGCCGACAAAGGGAATTCTACAGTCGTCATCAATAGAAAGGATTACCAGGCCAAGATAAAGTCACTATTGGAGGATCCGACGTACGAAAAATTGAAGAAGGACCCGACTGCTAAAATTGAACGAGAAGCAAGGGAGCTAATTAAGCGCTCTTCCATTTCTAACGAAGAACAATTTCAAATTTTGCCTTCGTCCGCCAGACCTCCTCGTCTCTACGGGCTGCCGAAGATTCATAAAGAAGGAGTTCCGCTTCGTCCTATCGTCAGCTGCATTGGGTCACCAACCTACGCATTGGCACGCTATCTCGCCAACCACCTCCAACCCTTCATCGGACAGACGGGATCCTGCGTGAAGAATTCGAAAGAATTCATCGAAGTTCTGAAACAACTGAGAATCGCTGACAATGACATCCTCGTCAGTTTCGACGTTGTTTCACTTTTCACAAAGGTTCCCATAAAAGAGTCTGTTGACATCATAAAAAGGCTCACCAAATTCGGGCTTCCGACGGATTTTCCGAAACTCGCTGATTTCTGCCTGAGGAGCAACTACTTTCTTTGGGACGGAGAATTTTACAAACAAAAGGATGGAGCAGCTATGGGGAGCCCCCTCTCGCCTGTTGTTGCCAACTTATACATGGAGCATTTTGAAGAAGACGCCTTGGCCTCGAGCAAGCTTCGACCATCTTGCTGGATTAGATATGTCGACGACACTTTTGTCATATGGCCACATGGAAAAGACACGCTAAAAGAATTCGCCGATCATCTAAACAGCATCCACCCATCCATCCAATTCACCATGGAGATAGAGATGAATGGAGAACTTCCCTTTTTAGACGTACTGGTGCAGAGAGGCATGAACGGATCGCTGAGACACGCGGTGTACAGGAAAGCAACACACACGGACCGTTACCTCCACGCGCACTCCCACCATCATCCTCAACAGAAAGCATCGGTCATGAAAACACTCCTTCATAGGGCCAGAGTGGTTTCTGACGATGTCGCTCTGAAGAAAGAAGAGGATCGCGTGAAAGAAACCTTCAGACAGAATGGATATTCGGAAGCCTTCATCCATCGCCAGGCAAGAATTCCGAATAAACGCCTACCTGAAGATTGCGCGGAGAGAAAAGAGAAAAACAAGCCAGTGGCCTATGCCACCATCCCATACGTCGCTGGAACGTCTGAGAGAATTTCGCGTGTTCTGAGAAAAGCCGGCATCGTGACGCGCCACAGAGCATTAAAGAAGATGAGCGACTTGTTTCCATCTGCCAAGGACCGACTACATCCCCTCAACGTGGAAGGCGTTTATAAAATCCCTTGCTCATGCGGGAAATCTTACGTCGGGCAGACAGGGCGCTCCGTGACTTCTCGTCTCAAAGAACACAGCCGGGCGATATTACATCGTGACACGGAGAAATCGGCGATAGCGGAACATGCCTACTCAGAAGATGGACATCGAATTTTAATCGACGAGACGCAGGTATTAGCCCAAGAAAAATTTTATCATCGACGACTAATTCGGGAGGCTATTGAAATTGAAAAATGCCCCCAAAATTTCAACAGAGTGGACGGCGTTAAACTCAGCCAGACGTGGAAAACGATTTTCCGAAAGAGAAGACGACGAATATGTTACCAGCAAGGTTATTCGCTAGACAAGAAGAGTCCGCTCGTCGCTCAAGGACAGGGGTGAGAGTTCTGCTGACGTCAACTCCGCCCCCCTCCCCCCACTACTACGGTGGATGGGGGAGGTGGACGAGTATAGTAATTGACCACCGAATTCCGTAATTTCATTCATCGCCCGATGATGCGTCCTGCAACGGTCGCGAAAGCTCGCACGACAAAGCGCAACACGCAGCTGCACCCGGAAGCCATTATCAAAGACTTTCTCTTTCACCACCCCTTCAAATGTTAGGATCACTTCCCAAAGCTCATCGTACCTGAAATCCAATATAACACCGAGTGCCTGAACTGAGAAAAATATTAGGTAACACAGTTTTCCCCAGAGGGTGTATAGCAGGGATGTGATCCGATACGAAAAAGCACTTTAAAGCACGAAATTTCAATAGTTTCGGACCGCTGCCACTTTAAGGCACTAAACCGAAAAGGCACGAAACCGAAAAGGCACTAAACCGAAATTGCACGAAATGCGATGGCACGAAACCTCCTCAAGCCCGAAATGGCACTTTACGGAAAAAAGTGCCGATCCGAAAAGGCACCATAGTTTCGTGCCATATAGTGCAATATAGTTTCGGATCTTACATCTCACTCACTCAAAGGCGGAGAGGGGCTGGAGAGGAAGAACATTTGCCTATAAAAATTTTAGGAAAGACGGAATGGAGGGAAAGAGAAGGAAAGGTCATTGGCCACTCAAATGAGGTGGCAATCTGGGGAATTCCCCGCGGGAGAAAAAGGGACGGGGCGGGAGAACGTCCGTTTTCGGGACTCTATTGAGGGATTATACGGCATATGCTGGGGTTGTCCACTCATAAAGAAAGGTTCAAGGAGTTGTTTTTGAAGGTTTGGCATTTTTGGCATTTTGCATTGTTTGAGAAGGTTTGGGCATCGGGTGAAGACATAGTTAAAGAGGTAATTGAAGTGGTCAGGGTTCTGTGGCGTCTGGGGATAATGAGACGGAATATCCAAGGGGTTAAAGGAGAGGCGAGAAGCGCAAGGGAAGGATAAAATAAGGTGGAAGGGGGTTGGGGTTTCCAACGCGAGAAGTGAGCGGCTACAGATAGGAGAAGGCGAAAAATAAACCAAGTATGAGAATTGAAATTGGACAATTTTTGAATTACCTCTAATGCAAACTCTGAATGTGACTTTGCACTGCACTCCTTTGCAAATTCACATGTATGCTACGAGTTTATCAGGTATTTCGCAGGGAGAAATGAATCATTTTGTGATTGCCAGCAGCTGTTATACCTACTCTAATTATTTTATTCAGGTGGCGACCTTTCTTCTTACCTGTCCTAAGTAGATCATAAATTTGAGCATTTCACTTAGTAAACACCCCATCGGAGAAGGTGGGAATATGTCTGTATTTTTGTACAGTAAATTTCCGAGAGTTGTTCTCGGAGTTGAAATGCATTGTATGGTAAATAAATGCTGTGGAAATTGCAAACAGTTTTATTGTTGTAGACAAGTTGTCAACAAATTGATGACGAAAAATAACTCTTCTCTTTCACCCTTTCTTGAAGAAAGTATCCCGTTCTTGATGTCATCTCTCATAATAGTTACATCAAAAAATTATATGCAAAAAGTTATTCTTTTGCTTTCCCAGTTAAATATTATGAGGTGACGAAAACTTAAACTGGGATGCTGTTGTGTCGTACGAAAGCGGATCGTGAACTATCAAAAAGCGTGATGTCATTATTGTTGACACCTTTAATGAAAGTTCTTCTAACCGTTTGACAGAGCACTAATTAATAGTTTACATAATGAAAAATCAATCCTGATATTACAGTGCCTTAGTGACATAGTGAGCGCTCATAGAAAATTAGCTCGGAAATCGGGTAAATTAACGGGAAAAAATTAACGTTTATGGATTCTATCTGCGATAAAAGCATTTTTTATTTTCTTTAAATAAAAAAAATTAATGGACTGAATCGTCTCACACGGTAGTAGACATCCATGGTTGAAATATAGCATGTATATTATAAAAGAAGATTAAATTATATTGATATTTATTATAATGTTTTCAGAACAAATTAAAATTTGGGATTATTTGTTAACACTTTCGCGCCGGAGCCCCATGGAGGTTCCGGCATTATGAGTTCCTTGAAAATCTTTTGTACTCCTCTGTAACGAGCACTCTCGCGTCGAAGGAAAGCAAAGCTTCTCAACTGCCCTAAGACAGGGACGCAACTCAGCGGGGCACCGCGCCGATCCTTCTCCTCTGCCCCAGTCCCAGACCCTCGAAGGATTAAAAGACTGCTTCACAGTGCTAGTCCACGGTCAACTGACTGAAATAGTCGTGTTTTATAGAATCATGTATTTGCTGTTCCCATCGATTATTTAATGTAAGATGAATTCCCTGGGTTTTTCTGAGCGTGAAGAAATTTTAAGCGAAGTTCTAACGATCATATTGACGGATTTAGAATATTTCTATTCCATATAGGATGATTTGCAACTAAAATGAACTCGTTGAAATTAACGCTAGAACTCCGATTGAAATTTCCATGTGATGAGCGAAAAATGAAGAATTCATTTCTAACTTCAGAAATATAAGGTAAGCTACGAATATATTTTTGGAACAAACAACGCAAGTAGCAGTGGATGACCGCGCAGAGGGGTTAGAAAAGGGTCGTTCAGTTCGAGGATGGGCCTGGGCTAGAAGGACATCCACTAAGCTGGTCTTTTGTGTCCGCATCGGTCCCTTTCTTTAACCCCGCGCGGCACATATACGCGGTCTGGCACTTTAACCACTTTTTCGGATAATTTCGTGCCACCCGGCACGAAACTATACGAGGCGGAAAATAAAGTGTATGGGATCCTAAAATTTTAAAAGTGAAAAGTTTCGTGCCAGCCTGGTCCGAAATGAATCGGATCGTTTAGTGCCCGGTCCGAAAAGGCACGAGATCGTTTCGTGCCTTTTCGGACCGGGCACTAAACGTAAAGTTTCGTACCGGATCACATCCCTGGTGTATAGTGACTTTAGAAGATATGGTTTAGCATTTTGCCAGACTTTACCCTTCAAAAGGCAATTAGCTTTATACTGAAGCTCACATGGGTAACAACTCCAGCAGAATGTAACCTACAGGAACAGTGCTGGTTCTAGACATTTTTCTACTGTAAGTAGATAACATTCACTCCCCCCATCAAAAATAACCTGAAAGGTAGTACAGATTGTCCCTGGATATCACCAGGAATAAGAGTGGGGACTTAAATATCAGCATAAACTTAAAGCGTGCTTGCTCTTAAACATTGACTGAGATATTTTTAGAGCTTAAAAACCATTTATGCATACATACTGACAAGAGAGGAGTTACCTCAGGCATCTTTCAGTCACTACGTTTACCAGCAGTGCTGAGATCAGCCTGGCTGACTCAGCGAGATTGATAAATGCAGTGGTCCGACCAGACCAGTTTGATAGACACCAAGTGAGCTCACTATTGGAAGTGGCCTGAAATCTTGGCTTGGAGTGACTGGAGCCAGTTTGAGAGGAAAATACATCAAGCTGATCAAGCTAAGTTGCACATTGTGATTCTTTTTTGTCATTTTATGGTTAATTTCATTCTCAAAGGTGCTATTGTTTGTGCCGAATCTTTGATAGCATGCAGTTTTGGCTCTTAAGAGTAGGAAAAATGTTCAAAGACAGCTTTGCACAATCAAAAGTAACTTATCCAATCATTTTTATCTAATTGGTTAGCAAACAAATCACCACCACTAACTTTTGTCAGGCATTCTCACCCTGTGCTCCAGCAAAGAACAAACAATGAATTTTCTATTTAGTTAGAAATTAACAGAGTAAATTACCGAACAATGACAAATAATCTCAGCCAGTGTTCCCTTTCCTTTAGATTAAATAGTACCTGATATCGGTTATTTACCATCATAAGTGCCTTGCTATGATGATAAATCATTGAAGCTATCGTCTTGATTTTCATATTAGGAAACGATATGACCAAAACTACAGTTGCTAGAAATACATGCTCAGCACCCCAAGCCCTAAAATATTACTACATATCGCTTTGACAGGAAAAATGGAAGGACATATCTATATAACGTTTTCTTTAGGCATCCTTCACGTATACATACCAGTAGACTCGGTTGTCGAATTTAGCACTCTAACAATGAGCTATTGAGGTTAATGTAAAAAATTAAGGCAGCAGAAAAGCTTTCATTGAACAATTAAAATCTCACCGGTGTGCGCCAAATAAGCTGCCAATTTCTTTAATGCTCCATATGTACCTATTAACAATTGTTAATTTCTCCTTACTACTAAATAGATCGATTTAAATTGTAAATATTAAAGAAACACTAACTGATCGTCCATTTGATGCACAATGTGTGGCACAGGACAACACTGCAGTCTAGGGTCCCAACAGCATTCCGTGAAGTCCTTCGGATCATCCGGCTGTGGACAGGAAAATGTGTTGTCTACGTCTGTTGGTGTTGTCGAGTCAATACCAGTATCGGTAACATTTTCACTGCCATCTTCAGTAGCGTAAGAGGGCCTCTCACACAGCTTGCACGCTGGAAAAATGTTATGCTATCACTTAGGAATTGTTTTCTATCTAGAATAATTAAATAATACTGAATTCACCGCCAACTTCTAAGGCGTTAATATTACGACTCAAGACAAATATTGTCTAAAATTACAACAACAATGGATAAAACCGCTTCAAGGAGAATTTAACTGTTTCTTATCCAAAAAAAAGTGTGACAGCAAAATGCAATAAAAAGCTTGGTTATCCACAAAGAGATGATCACAATTTCACCATCAGAAACAGAATAAATATAATACAATTATGATAACACAGAGTGTGGCATTAGAATTTGTAAACCGAAAGATACTCATGCATAACCACTTACTCCCAAAACGGATGTACAAGTAGATAAACCATCCACTCAAGAGTCTTTGATAATTCATGATTGTGAATCCTATGGCGACAATTGATATTACGTCAAACTAGTCACCCTGAGGCAGCGGCTGCAAGCAAAATGCTCAATACATATTCTTCACATAAAAACAAGAGTAATGCCGGAAAAGTATAAGAGATCAGTCTTCCATTCCAAACCTATCTCACTTTCCCAGCATCACTTTCAAGAATCACAGATATGCCTCGCCCAGTAAATCCCACGAAGGTATCACCAAAATCCCACCTACCCCCACATATGACTCATGGAAAACATACGAGACTTGTAATCAAGGGAATTCAGGCGAAACGCGAAACCGTATAACAAGCGCAGGTCTCTTACGTATGAATATGCAAACTGGACTCTTGTCATTGATACAACGGGTAGCCTACATCTGTTACCGAGAAAGTCCCTTCCGCTCTACCAAACAGAGACACATTGATGTTTACGCCACTAAACTAGTACTACTAACTAAAGGCGGCGATTCAAATGGGTGTAAGGTTTAACCTGAATCGTGTAAATCTTTACGTTCATATTCCGTCAAATCCCTTTAATACTGTACCAGAATTAAGATTATTTGAAAAAATTCCTGCTTTTCCATAGTTACGTAATAATTATATTTAATGGTTTCAGCCCCTTTTTCACTGGGATTCGTTGGAACACATTTTTCGAAGCATTATTATCGATGCGATAGGTTCACGATGATGAGTAATAAATATTATGCAATGATACTTACTCGGTAATCAGTACTTGAACATCAAAATCGACCCAATTGAGAATTTCGTGATTAATGACCAAGATAACACCTACGTGAGCATGGTACAAGTATCATGCACGTGAGCCACAAAATAATCAGAGTTTTTGCTAACACTCCTTCCCTGGGTAATGCCCCGTTCACACTACGTCCTTTTTACGCCGGTTAGCCCCGACCATGGTTACAAAACGAGGTGTGAACGCAAGTTCCCGTTAACCGTGGTTGGGATTCTGACCACCGTTTTCCGACCATGGTTGGCGGTAGTTCATGCGTGTGTGAACGCAAGTTGGTTAAAAGCTGGTTAGAAAAAGAAGAAGGCGAAGCAGCAACAAAGTGGGATAGGAGGAAAGAAAACAGAAAATAAAGTTTCGAAGAGGAGACGGTCGTTATTGTTGAATTATATTCGTCAGAATTAATTTAAAGGAAAGTACTATTGATTCATTCCGTAATGTGTTGTATAGTATGAGATTTTAAACCTGATTTAAGTTATGCGATATACTTTATAGTTCGTAGTTATGAGCTATTAGCTCGTATTGTATTGTTACGGACAGATTGAATAATCTATATTAATATTTTGCTAGAATTAAGTAAAATGTGCGAAACTACCATAATAAAAAACCGAAGGTCACAATGATTTTAATGTTTTGGTAAGAGTTCTTTGTCCCAGTTTGAAAAAGATCACTTACCTATGTTCCTCCTTGAACAAAAGTTCTTCCCATATCAATAAAAGTATCAGGCTAACGGCTAGTCAGATGTAACGATAGAAAATAAATTTAGAAACGACGGGTGATACCACATATCGCAAAAATTACCACGTTCTCTCTCTTATTTCATAATTTAATTTCAACAATCGTCACATTTCTGCAAGTTATTCGTCCACATTTGAAGAAGAGGTAAAAGAGTTTTAATTTACGGTATAGCATCAGAGTGGATCATGTCCTTTGTCAAAGTCCGAAAACAATAATAGCTAAGAATGTAATGCAGCGAAAAGTGTATCTCCATCCCAAATCACAAGTGTCTCAAATTGAGGCTCAAGTCTCAAGATTAGGTCCTCGATTTTCTTCACCTACATCAATGATTTGTCGACAAATCCGAATCAAGGGCAAGTAGTATATGTTGTTGATATCAACCTAATTATCAGCAATATTCGCTTTCATTCGTATTAAATAGAGCAGTAGAAGAATGCAAGCCACACTATGGATGAAATGATTAGTTGGACGAACACATTTGAATTACCTTCTACGTAGCAAGGAACAATGATTGTCGACGCTGGAATGCAATTTTTAATTCATAATCAGCTCATAATATGCACATATGTTTAAATTCATCATCAATATCATTGAAATTAACACAAGAACTTTTCCCTGCACATTCTATATTTCCTACCAACAAGTTATTCGCTCTTGTCAATTCATTTTTCACTTGGAATTACTCTACCACTCATCAGATGTCGCCAGGGTCTAACCATGGTTGAGTGTGAACGCGCGTTGGTTCTGACGTCATCTTACGCTGGTTAAGAAAGATGGTAATGTGAACGGGGCATAAAATGTTAAAGGGTGGCGGTCAATGAAACCGGTAGAGTAAAAAGAATGATATCAGTTTATTCTTCTGCGCAAGGCCAGTAAAAAAATCGAGTTGGAGGTTAACACATGGAAGAAGATTGTTCGGCTCTTGTCTGACAAAGCTCAAATGGCTTGCAACAGCACAACAGGGGTATTGGGTAAAACAGAGTCCTCTGAACTGCCACATAAGAACTATCAAGATCAGGTGAAAGGGAGTAGAGTTGAGAATCCAGAGGACACTGGGGTCAAAAGACGAGCAGCGCCCCTTCGGAATACATTTGTTTTCAAATGAAGTGAGTGATGAAATACGTGTGGCAGACGTAAAATACATGAATGGGAAGTGACTGCTATCCAATTATGAAGTGACAATTTGCGCTGATTGTAATGGTCGTATGTTGTTGTTATCTTGTATAGTTTACTGCCTTTTACATTGAAACCATGGTTGGTCCTCAAGGTATGTTGTTGAAGGGATTGTGTAGAATGTTTTCCTTCGATGGGGCTAACAAGTAAATCCTCATCACCCAGTGGAGTGAGTTTCACTTCTGAGTTTGAACCTTGTGTATTTTAGGTTCTGGAGGTGATGAAATGCTGGAGTCAGAAAACCAGTATCGACTGGAATCCCTCACACACAAGGTTTCAAGGCTTAAAACTGTAAGTATGGTCTTAAAGTAATGAATGATTAATCTGCTTGTTCTCTGTGTATATGTTACTAAGGAGTTATGTTTATCTTTCTTAGCTTGTAGTTGACATTGAGACCGAGACAAAAGATCATCATTCACTTATCAATGGATTGGGTACAGATTTCGAAGCGGGACAGTCTCTTCTCTCCAACAGTTTCGGCAGATTCAAGAAAGTGGTAAATTCTCGGCATACGAACAGACGTGCAATGTGCTACGTAATAATGGTGTTACTGACAACATTTTTCTTGCTCTATTATGCTGTTAACTTCTTTAAGCGGTGATAGCTTGGAAGTGTTTGTGTCAAAGTGAATGTCGTTGGCGTTGACTCGCCATTGACTCAGATTATAATGGTCGTATGTTGTTGTTATCTTGTATATTTTACTGCCTTTTTTTTATTGAAACCATGGTTGGTCCTCAAGGTATATTATTGAAGGGATTTTGATGAATGTTTTCCTTGGAAGGGATGCCATGGTATTTGTATTCGTTTTCATCAAGAAATCCCCATTTTCGTTTGTAATGGGGAGCAGACGGCAATTATCTGCTGATTTTATAGGAATCTAATCCCTTTCTTGATGTTATATGCCCGTGGTCAATTATTTTCACTTAGTAGTGAATTTTTGTGGCCATTCTGTGCTTGTATTGTCGCCTGAGCGGCCTGGTGATATCGGCTTATTTAATACTCCTATTGACAGATATGTCATACACTGGCCGCGTAATCCGAAAAGATTTACGTGGTTTTTCTCTCGTCTTGTTGAATGTTATCTGTAAAGAGCGAGACACTTCCTTTCATTTTGTCAAATATTGTGTGCTGTGTTGATGTGGAGGAGTAATTTATTTTTCTCAGTTTGCTTGTCATCTATCTGATGTGTATGTGAAAGACTGAAAACATGTAGATGTGATGGAAATAATGATTATCTATCGAAATAAATATTATTTTTGGCATTCCGAGATGAACGATCTAGTAATATTTTTGTAAATTCTGTTGCATCACCTGCCAATTGAAAGGAAATCCTCAATTGGGTTTACCTTCGTATAGGTGTTGCAGGGCGGCAATTGTATTGGAAAACCTTTATCTGGTTAGGATTTCAGTGGGCCTAAATCATGAATCCCAGAGAAAATGAAAATTAAACCTA
Organism: Ischnura elegans; assembly: GCF_921293095.1. Taxonomy (NCBI): domain Eukaryota; kingdom Metazoa; phylum Arthropoda; class Insecta; order Odonata; family Coenagrionidae; genus Ischnura; species Ischnura elegans. The sequence goes on from NC_060259.1 coordinate 39,057,658, forward strand.
CAAAATTAACCAGTTTTAAACAAGTTAGAAGGTTACATTTCCTAGACTTCCTATATGGTAGTGGAACACTCCACGATTTTCTGTGTGCCATTTTAATCTTTCTGTGGCCATGCTACTTCTGAGTTGACGGGTAGCCAACGGCATTTCAAGACAACACACCTGCACTAAGGGTCTCACTTATGGACAACCCAGAAAATTAGGGAATTTCATAATGCCACGAGATGTTTGGAAAATTACCAAATACCCTGATAAGTTTCATTTGATGATTTTTCATCATCTTCAGAAGCATATGTATATCTTCGATATTTTAAAATCCCATTCCTAACTAGTAATTTAAGTGGAGCTTTTTTGCTTAAAATAATTTTTATGATATGTTCTAATTATGTACTTCTCTGTATCCATATTGACTTTGTGGAACTGATTTTGGAAGATCTTCCTTGTCAGACACTGACAGTTCATAAATATGTTCAGCAATACCACCTAAAATTTTGTGGATAATGTGTTCATTGTTTTGAAATTTGAATTTTTTAAGTGCTTTACCATGGAAATAATGAGCAGAGGTACTTAACCATTATATCCATTGTGATTATTCTGTAAGTCTTTTAAGGTGAATATTTAGGAAAAATTAACTTCATTTAACCATTTGTGGCATTACGCCTTTAAATCTTGCAAATTTGCAATGTAAGCCCCAGGCACAGGGAACTCCGATCGTCTGTCACTAGCTGGATGAGGGAAAGACTCCACAAACAAGAATAATCAGCAGTCAAAGAAACAATTGTCACAAAATTACGAGTCATTTTCAATCAAATTCTATTACAAGTAGAAATATTAAAAATCTAAATTATAACAGAAAACAACGATGATAACTAATAATCTCATAAGAAACATTGCCAAAAACTAAGTACAAAGCTACAAACTCTCTCAGTCGAACGATGTGTTTGCTCCGAGTGCCGAGAAGGAAGAGAGCTGGCCGACCCCCGAGCAGTGTCAGAGTGGAGGGGAGGATTTTTCTAAGGAGTGGGGGGGTATACAGCGATGTCCAAGTTTGCTGCAACGGTATAAAACTTCCGGTAGGCACCCGTGTTCACTGGAACCTCTGGAAAACGTCTCATCATCCAAGCCTGGGAAGAACAGAGTAACGCTGGGTTTCCTCTCCTCTATCTCCTATGTTGGAGACATAGCCAAGTGGTGTGATAGCTGGTAGAGGCAAGCCATTGGAATTCAAGGAGAGGAAAGACATAGTAGGATGAGGTGTTAGAGGGAGAGAGAGAGTTGTGATAGGACAAGTGGAGTACTTCTCACTCCAAACTGCATTCTTATGCCTCAGCACCCACTTCTCCTAGATTGCCAGGAGAAGGTATTTCTCCGCCATACTAGCTATATAAGTCTTGATCTCCTGGTATGGCTGGTTCGGATGGCAGAGTTTGGAGACAAGAGTTCCGAGACTTTCTCTGAGAGTCTCTGAGCCTTGGAGTTGAAGGGCCTTTGGCAAAAATCCTTTGGACGAAAAACCTTTTTGGGAGAAGTTCTGCGAATAAGTTCTGAGGAATTTCTGGGGGGGTACCAGAAATATATGGGACGGTATGTTCAGCTTACGGTTATTACAGGCATGTGACATCACTCTTTCAATCAAGATAGAAGTAGTGCTTTTATGCATCATGAAATTTGACAATATTTAAATATAATGAAGAATCTCATATTTTATGTCATTTATCTTTCTGTGGCAAGACCTTTCGATTCATCAAATAAAAGAATAGCATTGGTAATGTTAAATCCATGGCATTATCTCCCAGGCTCCAACTATTGTTAAGAAAAACCTCCGAGATAAGATAATAATTTTCATTATGCCGTCACTAAAATTTTATCAACATGTTCTGTAATATGTATCTGTAATCTATCATTTTTCCTGAATGGAGATGATATATTATTCTGACTTCATTGAGATTGTCTTCCTGTAAAAATGCACTAACATCATGAAAGGATATCCTAAAAGGTAATTTAGAAGATGGAGATGTGATTTGAATAAGGACATACCTAGGAATGACAACATACTCTGTAAAATTTTCTGCCCATCATTTTGATGGATCTTGGTCCTTTAAGGTAGTGGGTGATAACAGTTGTGATGTAGCGCCTCGCTTATGTGACAACCTCAATTACGAGTGCAATTTTCCAATTTCCTTGAAATTACCGTAACACCTAACGGTAAATGTTTTTTGTTATGAAATGCTTTTTACCCAGTAAGCACACAGAGTTGCCACAGTGCTTCACAAAGATGTCAGCACTGCTAGTACAGCACATGTCCACTGAAGTGTGTCAACGTCTAAGGAGTACATACCATTGTAAAATACAAAAGAAGCAGGAAAAAATATCTGAAGAACAAAGAGTTTGTTTTGTCAAGCAGTCTACTAACATGACCTAGAAAACTCCCAACAAAATGTTTTTAAAAGTAGAAAAGACAGAAATACTAGGAAAAGCTGGTGCCAAGCAGCGAGACAAATTTACTGGAAAGAAAAATTCAAACCTGCTGGGAAGATCATTTTGATGTAAGTAATGAGGATTTTCCCCTAAGCCACATTTTTTAAGTCTGAACCGAGCATTGATTTTATATCTGCCCGTTTTATAATGTCATTTTGAACTACCTTTTTGCCACCATAACTTACAAGCATTGTTGGTTTCTGATGGAGACAGATGTTGAAAATTGTTGTAGATGGAAGTTAACGGGAGGATCGATCAAGCTGAAGATGGAGAAGGGTAATGTTCCTCACAAATTTGATTGCGAGGAAGATAGAAATAGTGCTCAATCCCCGAAACCTAGACTTAGTGACCCCAAATCATATTTAAATGACCTAGTCTTCTGCAACACAAGAATCATTTATGGTGACATGGGCTCTTTTGTCTGTTTGAACGGAATGTGTTTCATCTAATTGTGATGTTATTTGGTTAACTTTTCTCTCAATGCAGTCCTCATCTAATATTTGACAACATCTGCAGGTGTGCTGATTGCGTGCATCTGCAGATTGAGTGCATGCACTCAAAAACAACAGCGCATAGAAAATAATTTGCTTATTTCTGACAAATTATCGTACAAATCAAGGACACCACATCAGAAATAGTGTTACAATTGTTATTACCATACATTTATTTTTAAATTAATTGAGATTTTCCCCCTTTTTTAAACAATTTAATGTGATAACTAATTTTGATAAGAAATAATGTCAAGTAATGAAAATCTTCTGAAGGAGAGTAGTATTTGAAAACTGTACGAACAAAGGATTACACAACTGCTCGAACAGATAAAACCAGACCATGACATATGACACCCGAAGGAAGAATGGATAGGGAATAATGGATTATTTCTGTTCTGTCTATTTATTTTTTTTCATTAAATGTGTTGTGAAAAGGACGTATTTCGTTTATCTTGCCAAAATCGTTGAAACATCCTTCACTCGATCGCCTCTCAGGGTAGTAACGCGGTGCAAGCGGAAAACGGGGAACTAAAACTGTGCCTTTATTTCATTTACGGGAGAAAAGTCTTGTTGTGGAGGGGCATCAACCACTCTTCGACCGTACGGTTTCATCGTCCGTCATGGCTGAACAGCACCACCTTTATTTAGGGGAACCCCGACTCATCATGCCCGGTTAAATCCCATGGGGAAGACAAAAAGGACTGAACCTGAGAAGGGAGGGGAGTGAATCGGGACCACTACATAAAATATGGGGGTACATCCCTACAAAGAAGAATTCTGCATCTATACAAGATGTGTTGGACAAAACTTGAAATCCCAAATGATTGGAATGTGGCTAAAGTTGTTTCATTGTTTAGAAAGGGAAAGAGAAATAACCCAGAGAATTACAGAGGTATGAATCTGCTAAATACAGCACATAAAATATACAGTAGAATAATCAATACTAGGCTACAAGCTATCTCTGATACCATTTTATTAGAAGAGCAAGCCGGCTTTAGGAATTCCTGGTTGATTTGATGATTAGTGAGTGAATCCGATAAAATTGAATGAGTTATTCATGTAGTGTAATAACAGTGGTACTTGTTAGAAATTGTCTGTGACTGGGGTATCTTTTTTGTTTTAGATACATTTGAAGATTGGCTGAGGAGTAAAAACATTCAAGAAGAGGAAATTACATTACGCCTAAAGAAATATAAATCTTACATTTCCGATAAAATTATGTTTATAAACAGAAAATATGTAAAAGAAAATGCTAATCAGGAAACTGTAAATGATGCATCAAATTTGTAATTATTTCAAATTTTATATGAATTACAAGCTATCATAAATTGTAAATTATGTTTTTAATTTCATTATTTGAGAATCATATTTGTCATCTGTTTCAGAAACATGGCGGTGATCGTTAAATAGGCTTAATGTATTTCCAATTTCATATGTTAGTGCATATTAATGTTAACAATTTATTGTTTTTTATTCATATTGTTTGCTACTCTAAAGGACATTGTTAGAATACACCGTTGATAGTTTGTCAACTGCAATGACATCATTTCGTATAGATATACCTATGTCACGTATTCGGGCTGCACTTGGTGGAACTGCATACCATCTAATGTGTGAAATGTGCACTTAGTGATGTTTCTAAAAAAAACTTATTTTTCTGGCGCAGGGTTTCGATGAGCGACCTTGATAATGTCTGTGTACCTAGTCTGTATCTAGTCAAAACCATGTGTTGGAACAATTAGTTTCTTTTGTGGAATGTTGGTAAGTGATTTATTTTGCACGTTCGATGAAATGATAGTTAATATTTTGATACAGTTAATAACGTTTCGTGTCCCAGAGGTTAAGAGCTCCCGGTTGGTCTTATGAGATATTCAATTAACTATTTGGCTCTGTTAAAAATTCATACTACATTACAAAACCTGGTAAGCTACTGAAGGTGATCGGTTGACTACAGATGATGTTCAGTTGCCTACTGAACCCGGTTGGTTACAGATGATGTTCGACTGCCTACCGAACCCGGTTGGTTACGGATAATGTTCGATTGCCTACCGAGCCCGGTTGGTTACAGATGGGGTTCGGTTGCCTACCGAACCCGGTTGGTTACGGATGGGGTTCGGTTGCCTACCGAACCCGGTTGGTTACGGATGGGGTTCGGTTGCCTACCGAACCCGGTTGGTTACGGATGGGGTTCGGTTGCCTACCAAACCCGGTTGGTTACGGATGGGGTTCGGTTGCCTACGGATGGGGTTCGGTTGCCTACCGAACCCGGTTGGTTACGGATGGGGTTCGGTTGCCTACCGAACCTGGTTGGTTACGGATGGGGTTCGGTTGCCTACTGTACCCGGTTGGTTACGGATGGGGTTCGGTTGCCTACCGAACCCGGTAGGATGTTTCAAAAAGCATATAGCCTACCGAAACCGGTAGGAAAAATTTCCAGCTGGGAAGGGAAGATCTTGCATTGACGATGTTTTTACTTTAAATCAAATCATTCAAAAACAAAGAGAGTTTAATCTAGAAATGCATCTTGCATTCATAGATTTTGAAAAGGTATTCAATCGTTTTAGTAGAGAAATGTTACGGTAAAATATGAAGAAAAGAGGGTTTCCTAAATATCTGATAAAAGCTTCCCAGAGTCTATACAGAGACACCAGAATTGTAATTGACACTGGGAAACAGATCACTCAAAAAATTGTCATCAACCAAGGAGTTAGGCAGGGTTGCAGCCTATCCCCAACCTTGTTTAATCTATACATAGATGACGTTCTGAGAATATGGAAGAAGAATAATGTATCACCAGGCATAGAATTGGGACCATCTCAATACTCAAATACAATGCTGTTTGCTGACAATCAGATTATAATATAAGATAAAGAGGACAAACTACAGATGGTAGAACACAGACTACCCCAGTTGAGCAAACTATACAACCTGAAAATTTCAAAAACCAAAACAAAGACTATGGCATTTTTAGGAAGCAACCCGATACGAACAAAAATTGTTATTGAGGACCAAGTCCTAGAGCAAGTGTTGCACTTCCAGTACTTAGGATGTGATATAACATATGACGAGGACGATATTATAAATAAAGTTAATACTTTCCATAGAATATGTGGCACAATTAGAAGCACTATAAAAAACAAAACGAGACAAGAAAATCAAATAAAGTTTTATAAAGTGATGGCAGTCCCCACTGTACTCTACGGATCAGAATGTTGGGTACCAAAAAAGGAATGAATTAAGGCAGATAGAATCATCGGAAATTAAATTTTTAAGATAAGTGAAAGGCTGCACAAGATTGGATAAATTCAGAGACACTCAAATAAGAGATGAACTGGGAGTCCAGGCAGTCACTGATAAATTACAAGACTACATACACAGATGGAAAGAATATATACTTTGAATGCCAAATCAAGCAATGAAATATCAACCAGTTTGCAAGAGAAGAATAGGAAGACTAAGAAAAAGATGGTAAAGTGGAGCTGGAACAGGCTTAGTAGCCTAATCCTGGATGAAAGAAGAAGAAGAACTAATTTTGACGCACTGTATCATTTTCAAACCTGGGAAGGTCAATCTCGTGTAATTACATGTGTGAAGTGGGGAGGAGCGGGCTGAATCAGGGAAAAACTGTAGATGGGATGTATGTATTGCAGGGAGAGGGAGGGAAGAGTTGAGGCAAATAAGTTCAATTGATTCTGATGCGATGTAGGGTAAGTTCGACATATTTGAATGAGGTAATTGCTCTTTTCCGCAATTATTTAATGAGTATGATGTGCCTTGGCTAACAGAGCCATCACCTGGCACAAGACCCTGTAATCCAAATGAGTCGTACTCATTAAATAACTGTGGAAAAGTGCAACTACCTTTTAGGAGAGGCAAAATTTAGGTTTAGGACATTCCAGTTTGTTACGCGCCAATCTCCTTCTTTTGAAGCTGGGTGGCATTTTCTCCGGTCCCATGCCGAAGAGGTTCCTCCTCCAGTGGCTCATGCACGTCAAGTCTTTTCAGTCAGTGTTGGTGGGTGGGGCTCCGAGGCAGTGGCTGTGGAGGAAGCAGGATAATGGATATCCTATGTCTCTTAAAATAAATTGCAATTCTTTTTCGTAGATGTACATATTTATTTTTTTATTATTTAAAAAATACATTTTTGATGTACATAAAATATAAAATTTCCTTTTATAAAAATTTAATTAAAGATTAAAAACAACTAAAATTAATTGTCATGGGATTGGGGTCATCAGCTTTACAATTTTTTGTGGTTAACCTTAATGCTGGCATATTGAAGTACATATTTAATATGCAATACCACAGCTGATTGTATTCCTTGACTACAAACTAAGCAAATGCTGCACAATAACATAGCGACTCACTTGTGGGAGCTCCAGTACACTAGAGCAACAACAGCAGAAGCAACAATGTTATTCTAAGCTCTGATAAGTACTCACAGTCCCCACTGAAGAACTATCATTCTAAGTACTATGCCTTCGCCAGCACAGGTCATAGAAAAACTTGTCTTACAAGGTAATAATCCCAAAAGGATTTGATGTACTTCCCTCATTTTGAAGGGGTGAAATCTTTAATTCCACTAAAAAGTAGACTTCATACATTAGAGAGATCAATTTGCAGTATCAGTTAGGAGAAGCACCTCCTAATAACTTAAACAAATTAAAATGTTCAAGAACATTTTATCACAGCACCTGTGGAGCTATTACTTTGTCCACTTTGATAACAGAGGAAGTGCACAGACCATAATTCATGATAGAGTCATTCTAGCTTGAATTCGTTGAGAGCTGATATTGATTAGGAGAGTTGAGTAATGCAGAAATTTGTTTTCTGCTTTAAAGACCCTCCATATTTGTCATAATACTGGTGTTGATAAGATAGATGAAAAATTGCTATTACTTCATTGAAAATTTATTTGTGTTCTCTCCTCCAAGGATAATTTTTACAGGGATGAAAAAAGGAGTGAAACTTCCCCTTGAAACTTCTTAAAACAAAAAATAGTAAGAATCAAAATGAGCTTACTTCATGTAATAGTAAGCAGAGAAACAACTACTTTGCAAAGTCTCAAAATTCTCAGTTTACTAAGATACAAATGCATCCACGGAAGCATACTTAATGATTCTTATAACAGTTTTAAAATAACTTAATAGTACCTTATGTACAGAATACACTTAAACATCTGATGTTCCCTTCATAACCATTAAAAGTAACTGAAAATTGAGATCACCCACCACCTCCTAAGGTAAGAGGCATTGCCAGAGATTTTTCAATAGAAATTACAGAAAGCAAAGAAGAGAAATACTATTATAATAGGAGAAGATTCATCTGTGAGTTGGAATTATCCGTTTGGCCGCTAAAAAGGTATTCTTCATGAGCATTGCCACCGTAACTGGCCCCACACCACCTGGGACTGGAGTAATATGACCTGCTACTTCCTTGACACCTGTACACAGAAAGAAGGGAGAGTGGAGAACATTGATAATGCATTTGAATGTTTTTTAATGTTCGTTTAATTATAATGAGAACGTAAAAATATTAAAATACCATTACAAGGAAATTTCCATTTCCTTATTACCATGATAAGTTAAAAGTTACATTACATGCACATTTATGGGAAGCACAATTCTATATGAAATACTTCAAATGAACAACTACAAAATGCTCTCATCTTATCATCATATGTATGACCCCCGGCTTTTTTTCTGGCATTGGCCTTGCAAGGTGGAATATATACATAATATGATATGATGGCTGGGTATGCCATGCCCAGTCCATAAAGTCTGTGAAAAATCACCACCTATTGTTTTCATACAAGGGTATTACTCCCTTGCAGCCCAAAGAAACTCCCTACCACCACCCATTGGAGCCCATGGTCTTTTATTGAGGTCATTTCATCAACCAGCTGCACGCTTGTTGGGGCAGTGCCATGCGTTCTGAAGGGCAAGCATTAGCGGGTATGTCCATTTACTGCTCATTACTTGTGTGCTTCAGGTGAGTGGAAATGTTGATGTTTGCAATTTATTTAGATTTTATTTTCATTTATTCTCCTATAGTTTTTTACTATTTTCTCCATTATTTCCTAAAAGTTCTACCACAATTTTTCGTGTGTGTGCCTATATATAGAGCTGATATGCTGAAAAAGGAAATTTCATAGACCACCTGTGTGTGGTACCACCTTGCACCATAGGTTATGGTCACGGGACTGCGGAGGTTTTGTTATTTAGAGTCCGCAAGGACCGTGAAAAATTAAGTGCCTGGCAATGAGGGATTCACAGGGAAAATTTCAATATTGAGGACAGCCATTGAGTTTGCGCAAAGCATTTTGTAGACTATGAAATTGTGACGATAGTGATCCACAAGGACAAGGAAGGGAACGTTACTTTGGAGGTAACAAAGTTTACTGGGGTCTTTTAAGATTTAAAGGGATCGAATAGAAATAATAATTACTAAATAAAAGAATATGTAGCCTATAGCACATACACATGTAATGCCACTGAAAAGGAAAACTTGAAAAGGAAGATAGAAAACTTAGCAAAACATAATTGCATCACAGAAAATAGAAAAGCTTGTTGTTGAATTTGGAATAATGGGTTTCCTATTCGGAAAGTTTACATTTGATACCTGTCACCTTGTGTACATTGAAGAATGTGCGTTCTTGGGGTGCTTATATGTGTTTTGGAGACATGTACGTTAGGGTGGACCAAAAAAAGGTTTTTTTTCCTGATCAAAAAAACAATTTCATTTGCCTAGTGCGGGAAAGTTGCAAAATTATACCAGGATCTCGCACACAACATTTTTTTCAAATTGGATGACGTTAACCACTACCGCCAGAGCTCTAAAGTTTAAAATTTTGCAAAAAAACAGGCTGACGGTATATCAAATATCAAACGGTTATGAAGACTAATTTTATTCAAATATGGGATAATGAATTATATTAAAGAGTGGATACAAGATAGTTTATGAAAATAAAATTTTAAGTTTATTTGACAAAATCTATGGCTCAAACAGTGTCTATGAATAAACAACAAAATTAGAATATAGACTACCCGCACAACACATCATATTTTTTCCTACATAGAGAATCGTTTCGAAAATTCCATTTTGGGGGCTAAATTGCAGATAAAATAATATTTATTATGATTGAATTTCATTTTTTATTAAAGTCATCATATGGCAGTAAATAATCCCACAAAAAGTAATAATAAGGTAAATTATTTTAAATTAACACTAATCATAATGATGAATAATGTACCTGTGGAGCTATTTTCAAAAAGAAATTCAGCCAAGGCTTAGAAAGAGCATAAACCGAGCACCAAGCATTTAACTAAGTAGCTCTCTGCTAGTTTCGTGAAGAAACTACGCAGAACTCACCACATCAACTCACACAAGGTAAGGAAAAGTAATGCTATCCTGCATAATGCAACTAACATTGCATGAAAATTTTGTGTTAAGCTATGAAGGTGAAAAACTGATCTAGCTGCGCGTGGGACACGGCTGGGGCCGAAAAAATTATCCTGACCGCAGGAAGAAAAAACGGGCAAAATGCTGAATAGTTCCCGACTTCACTTTGGTTTAACTGATATTTCGTTTAGACTGTGCCCAAAAAGCGAGCTCCTGCACACCACATCACATTAAGTCAGACAACCTCAAAGGTGCCAAATTTGAAATTTCGGGCATGTTCCAATATTGTTTATTGTATTTAATGTTCGTATCTCTGAAAGTTCTAAAGCCAAATGTTCATAAGTAGAGGACTGTATTGGGATATTTGTTATTTGGAAGTTGTACTGTAAGAACCAAAACATACCTTCAAAGTCAACATCTCCAATAAGGCGTGATTTTCCAGTAGTTGGGTCAGTTACTCTGTTAATACCAACATCAATAATACAGGCACCTGGCTTCACCATATCTGGTGTCACTAAGTTTGGAACCCCTGAAATAAGATCAAAAATTTAAAAGTGAAGCAATTAAGAAATGGTGACAATAAAGCCCAATCTTTTTTCAATAGAATGCTTGCGTATTTGAATCATAATACAGGTGATAATCCTTGCACAAGCAGGATATCCACAAAACACACATACCTGCAGCAGTTATGACAATGTCTGCACATTTGGTGAGCATAGCGAGAAGAGCTGGAGGGGTATATCTATGGCAAATAGTTGTTGTGGCATCCATGGCTGATGTTTCACCTGTAAATGTCAAATGACAATAATTATGACTGTCACATTATCACCCAGATGTAATGCTTCAATGGGTTTTTCTAAGGTGTGCACATCTTACCAGATCCATCAGCATGAAGAAGAACAGCTATAGGCATGCCAACATTTTTTGACCTCCCACAAACCACAGCATGTTTCCCGAAAGTCTCAATACCTAAGCAAAAGAAAAAAAACTCCTTGAAGTTTATGTTGATTAGAATTACAACATCTGTTTTTCTAACTTAAAAAAAGAAGGAAAAAAAAGAAACTGTGATGCAAAAGCCAAAAAAATCTGCAGGGGAAAATGAAATGAACCATTACCAAATGGATCAACGTTAACGAAAATTTACCATAAACTGCGACAACTTTGCCCCTTTTTTCCTTCTTCAACTGCATTCTTGTAAGTTCATGTACAACAATGATTTAACACCATTATCAGCCTTTAGTCTTGGTCTCTACTTTCAAAATGTGTGAAAAATTACAACTTAAGTAAAAGTTTATATGTTAAAAAATTGAAAAAATAGTTGGCAAAGATTCCCTGGAACTGGGGCAACTTTGCCGACGGAGTTATATCCAGAGGAAACCTCAATAAAACAATGGAAAAATAATTTTTACTTAGAAAAATCTTAAATATAGAATAGTACACAAAGATACTCAAAACATTGAACGTGGGATACTATGGTCATTCCCATAATTTTTCTTATTTTTACAAGTCCCTCCAATATGATTCTGTGTAGAGGTGCTTGGAAGTGATCAGGTGTGATTTGTCCATGGTTGATTGGTCCATTTGTCTATGGTGAACTTTTGCTTGGATTTCGATGACAGGCTTGAAGATAATAAAAAAATGAATCACTTACTCTTGTAGGATTGTCATTATAATCAGTTTTCTATGCATCCAGAATTCAAGACTAAACTTCTTCGGGATTGAGTGGCACGATGCCACATTTCTCAAACCCTCTTCAAAGCACTGAGAAGTTTTCCAAAAGTGTTGGAAATGCATTCTTTTCGACAGTTTAAAAACTAGTAGTGTTCCACAATTTATGGTCTATCAGTATGGCCCTCCATTTATTTTTTACAAGGAGCGAAGACTGAAACATCAAAGGGTTGACATAAATGATTGGACAATGGTGTAAGAACGGAAAACGAATCAATCATCAATCAATGGCATTAAAAGGCATTCCCCAGTCAGCACAAACAAGCACATGTTCGAGGATTTCTTCTTCCTTATCCTTGCTCCATGCCATCTGGCACCCTGGATTCTTTGAATGGCAACACTTCACCTTATTGTCAATTGCCCTATGAGGAATATTATACTTGAGGGCTGCTTTTCCACTGCTCATATCATTACTAACCCTTTCACTTCTGTGAACGTACCTGGCACGTTCGGACGGCAGGCTGCTGTGAACGTACTTTTTCTTCCTCCCTGTCATGCGCTCAGCATTTTCACTGTAGCACTCTGAAGGGTCGCAAATATGGAACCCTTTCCTCGACGAGCTCACCCTCACTGGCCCCTCTCTTTGACCCTCCGAGCCTCCCCTCAGTGGGCCTTCCTCCCCAAAAGTGACCGCTCTGACTGCATTTTGAAAATCTATCTATCAATCTGATCATCAAAAAATGATTGTTTGCATCGCACTCCTGCCAATCAAGCAATCAAGTACGTCTTTGAACTGTGTTTTTGCGATGAAAAATAACGATTTTGTTAACGTTGCTTAAATGGCCATTTTCCGGTGGTGCGCAGCCATCTGAATTTCATGCGAATGGCTGACCATGAAAAGGCGTTTTGTTTGAATGCAGACTAAATGTAGCATTGTCTGTATTTCACGCCGTAGACGGTGCATCACTGGGCCAAATGGGTGCTGTGTCATCAACGGCGCGATTTGACTGGTTTAATGACGTCCATAGAGACCGATGGTAGGTTAAAAGAACGGCGGCAGGCAAAAAGTCAGCTCGTTTGAAAGCGGCCGCGGCTACGGAAATGTTACAATGCTGGCGATAGCGACAAACTGACAAACCCTTAAATGTGCTAGTTAGCGAGCAACTCTCAAAAGAAAAAAATGTGGAAGACATGCAACCGGAAAGTAATATATGCATTTTTTAATCTTTTTTCACTTTTTGGCCTTATATACACTGCACACCATTTTGGCTTTGGGCGCCAAATTCAAATCCTCGCCATCGTTCCAAGCCGGTTCCAAAGTACCGACTTTATGTGACCGGTTCTCAATAACGGTTCCACAGCCAAGAACCGGCAGTACCGAGAACCAGGTACCGGAACCGACCCATCCCTAATTACCACCACTATTAAGGAGGTTGAGGATTATTTGGAATGCATCCACTTAAAAATATACGTGCAGGGATTTGTAAACTTAAAATTTTCCAATACATGGCAGCATTTAGAAAATACCTTTAGGTAGGTCACTAGGCTCCCATTCAAATCAAAATACATCTGCACTCTATTCGGTTATGTCGGACCGCCATCCCACTATGTTTCCTCAGTCTTTGTCCATAATTTTAGTAATTTAATGTTGAAAATGAGAATATTACATTGAGGGGCAGTCACAATTTAGGTATTCAGTTTCCTCATTGGCAGGTGTAATTTTTTTATTCCAACAAAGAGAAATGGCATTTACTCTGAAAACCCAGTGAATCTAGACTCAAAAGCATTAGCAAATAAATAACTTGGTAAGTTGTTTTATTTTTTCTCTTAATATAGGCAAGTATAGGGTATTTGAAAAATTGGAAGCCATGTCCTTTGCAGCTGACATTCAAAGTTTCCCAGGCTAAGTTAATTCCTTCAACCCGTGCATTTTTTTCTCTGTGACTGTAAGCAACAAAATGATATAATAGGTTTCAAAATAGTAAATCCTACCACCATTTAGAACTACTTTCAATTGACACATGGAGATACATATATAGCTTGTTTCAAAAGCTAAAGCTGGTATTCTGCATTCTTGGTGGTTGGATGTAAACTTTGGTATACCAACATAAAATATACGACAAAGGCAGTGCAGATGATGTGAATTCCTGTCACCAATGATAGGATGGGGAATGAAACATATGGGGAATGAAATATGCATCATAACTGCTATTATTAATCAATTACTCCGGATAACTGCTTCAACTCATGGGATATAGAAATATTACCTACCACTTCTATATTCCAACAGAAGGACAGCAAGAGGAGAGGATAGACTCCGACCACCAAGCATTAGTTAGCCAGCCATGCAAGAGGATTCTGTCAGGGATAACTTTGCAAAAGTAAACGATTAAAGGCATTGGATAGCAATGAATCCTAAGGGAAGGAAGAAAACAAGATTTTACAAAAGTATGAAGCCAAGGATAGATATAAATCACCTCTTAATTGACAGTTATAAAAATACACAGATGGCGTGGTGCAGAGTAAAATATGTTGGTGGAGAAGTTCACAAAATATCCTCACAAGGGCTTACCCAGGATCAAAACTAGGGGGAGGCAAGCCATGGTTGTTCAAGTTGTAGGTAAGATTTAAGAATGGAAAAGGTGAATGAAATCAACATTTTTAGGAAACTGTAGCAGCTCTTTATAAGCTTTTAAAATTATTTGTAAGAAAAAATATTATTTTCCTTTAAGACATTTGTGATTTTTGTTTCTAGGGGGGAGGGGGGAAGCTGCCCCCTCCTGCCCCTCGCTGGGTACGCCCATGTATCCTAAATGCAATTCAGGAGACAAATTTTGCAAAAAGGTCAAACAGAGAGAATTGCGTAGCCACCACTAAGTGATTTGTTAGCCCTGATGAATGACTTCTCAGGAATATATGTACATAAAGTGGTGGACACTGAATTTTGTGGGCAGATAAATCAGTCGCTGTATCCAGAGAATATGTTAATATAAACCATTGGGATGAAGATACAAATGATGATGAGCAAAACAAGAAGGCAGTAAGAGGCAAAGTAGAACATGGTGAGATGAGGAAATTATACTTGGAAATGTGGATAAAGCAGAGATAAAAAGGGCATGATGAATCAGAAGAGAATGTTTGACAAGAGAAAAAAAGGAAGAACAAGGTGTGGAATTTGGGCGAAATTATATAGCAATTTAGGATACTAACACATACAACCCTTTAATAAGTAAGAAACTCACAACAATTGGAATAGAGTTTTAAGAGAGGGATTTTCTAAAGCTTTCCATTGAGTGGGACAATTCACAACTGTTTATGGATTGGGAAAGGTAATGCATAGTATAGTAAATAAAGATATCGATAGTAAATAAAAAATTGCTATGTGCCATTCCATTCAAATTCTTTCAGGGTCCCATGAAAAGAGTGAAGTCACCATCTGGCATATAAAAAAAAATTGATGTCGTAGTCAATTTTCAAACGTCTATACGCAATTTGTACATTAATGAGATTAGAATGTAGAAAATTTTGTTAACTATTTTTCAGTGATAATTTTCACAAATTGGTTGAATGGGGATATAAATTTCACAATTGCTTAAAAGTCACAAAACTGTGTCAAATTTGACAATTGTTTTACAGCCATGGAAAGTGCTTTAAGAATTAAAATAAGCTTTATATGAAGCAATTAGACATGGCAATAGCATCATACTTTTGAATACCTACACAATTGCTGCTTTTTTATCAAATATATGTACTATGAAATATGAAAAAAATAAATTGTTTCATTAAAAAGAGGCAATACCTTACAGTACAGTTTACAGTTATCTTATAATACAGTTTACCAAAGGCAGCTAAAATATAAAACTATGAGGTAAGAATAAGAAAATGTAAACAGTATGGGCAATACAGCTTTTGATGCTCATATTTTATGATTTTTACAAATTGCTATGGAACACATGTTAGCCAATTAGGTACAATGTGATTATGGACAATTCTAGTTGAACTTACATATCAGAGGTAGGGACTGAGACGCTGGTTCAATGCTAACAGGCATAAAATATTCATGAATTTACTGTGGTTTGAGAGTGATTGTTTTAATTAAGTAGGTTATACTAATTATTAAAATAACCAGTCTTCATCTTCTCCCTTCATTGAGCATGCTAATTTAGTGATGGCACCATTTTTGGCATTTTTTGAAATGATCGAAACATCAGGAATAATCAACTTAGAAAGCTAAAAAAGGCCAACTTGAAATCATCCATAAAGGCCTAGAATAGAAATGCCTTTCATACTTATTACATACATTTATACATGAATAATTTCATTGATTTCATACGACATTATTTCAAAAATATGTCAGATGGTGACCTGGAACTTTTAATTTGAGCCTACATGAATTTAAATAGGTAAAAAATTGCTACCTATATTCAAACATGGCCTCTATAAAACTTACCTGCAATTGAACTACAATAAAAAACAGGAACTATGAACCAGAAAAACACAAGCATTGAAAAATAATTTTGGCACTGTCATATGCAAAATAACAATTAGCTAGAGTAAAATTGAAGCCTACAAATGATATCAGCCGTACAGGCTTATTCTCACACATATTGGGGATGTCTCCTAAGTGATCTTCAATGGGGCAAACATCTACTAATCATTCCTACAAATGCTGATTGCCCCCGTTAAACATTAACATTTTCAAGTTCCAATCCCTTGAGACCAGCCTATTTTATGCAGTGCTTCGCAGACATCCATGATTGATAAAATTCCAAAGCCATTAACTTATATTAACTCCATGCTTAAAAAAAGCACTGGAACTGGTCTGCACAATTTACCACCAACTCTCTTCATTTATTGACTAAGTTTGAACCCAAAGACATTCACATTTATCATAAATCAATCTGGTATAAATTACCTGCCCTCTTCAGAATTTCTTGAACACCGTACGGAGTACATGGAATTATGGACTTCAAGTCAAGACAAAGCCTTCCAACATTCACCAAATGAAACCCATCAACATCTTTATTGGGATCAATGGTATTACAGACAGCACTTTCAGATATATGATCTGGCAGAGGGAGCTGAAAATATAAAATTTTTTGTTTACTAGTAGCAACCTGTCCTTGAAACACACAGAATTGCCTTCCATTACCGAATTTTCCAAATAAAGCATAAAAGAGAAAAACATACCTGCACCAAGATACCATCAACATCCTTATTGGCATTCAGCATTCTCACACGATCTAGCAATTGCCCTTCCGTTATTACTTCTGGGTATTTCTCAGTGGTGCTTTTTATTCCTGAGGAGAAACATCCCATGCTATTTTTTTATTTTTTATTTTATTTTTTTATTTTATTCTCAAACTACCGGATACAGCTCTTATTGACCATTTTACACCGGGGTGTTCAACAAATGTAACAAGTAAACTTACACAAACGACCATGCCCTGGACCGGGGAAACCTACCCAGGCGGGACTCGAACCCGCGACCTCTTGTTTGGCAGGCGAGAACGTTACCCTGCCGCCACCGAGGCCGGCGGTAAAGCAAAGTTAGGACATAATAATTTGAGAAAAGGAGCATTACAAGACATGCTTACCAACACCTTTGGCAGCTCTCATTTTATTCCTAATATAAATTTGACTTGCAGGATTTTCACCAACTAGGATCGCCACTAAAGTAGGCCTCCGGTGACCTAGTGCCATCCATTCATCCAATTCAGTCTTTAGTTCTTTATAAATATCCTTTGCTATTTTTCTTCCATCGATGATTTTTGCTACCAATCTATGAAATAAAGTTAGAAAAAATAACATATATTTTATTTTCACACTTTGGGGAGGAATTGAGAAATGATAAAATAAGAGGGATATTTTTCCTAATGGATAGATATAAGAATCGCTTTTATCCCTTGAACAAAGAGAGACTTACAAAAATGTTAGGCTGCATTCAAATTACCCTACCAACTCACACCTTAATTTCATTTAAATCGACATACAGGTAAAGGATTGGAGTTCTAACACCTCCCACCACATACTTAATTATACCGGGACTAGCCACGGTGATAACTTTTTACGGAGTCACCCGAAATGCACAAATAGTGTGAAAAATCCACAGAGGAAAAATCATTCGCCTTGACTGGGATTCGAACCCGGATCCCTCAATTTCTGGCTGAGTGCTTTAGCCAGTTAGGCTACCGAGGCATCATTCTCCCCTGTGGAAATTTGTGGACTATACCACCTTGTCTGGTCAAAATCAAAACTCCCATGTGACGTTGTTCTGGTTCCCGCTGCCGCAAGTGAGGTGATCTTGGGGCAAGGCTCTGAGCGCTGATACAACGCAGGATGCTAGCAGGTAGCTGAGTACCATGCTAGGTGGTAGCACTTGGCTTAAATAAGGATTATTAATACCTTATCAAACGAGGAAATATTTCCGACCTTAGCCAGTTTTAATAGGTGATTATTAAGACATGCTTCCCTGAGCTCTGTGCCTCATGCATGCATTGGTAACCTCAGACAATGTAAAACTCCTATCTACTCGTATAGAAACTAGGTCCCTGTGACGTCACATGGAGTGGCATCGCATGGGCGCCAATCTGGCCTTTTTCAAATGAGGTTAAAATTGACCCTTGCCATTCGTCTAAACAGGTATTTCTAAAACCAAATAATTTGTATATTATGAAAACACTAATGGTGGGTAACGAATCGCAATCAATGCCTTTCGTTTCCTTTGATGAAGGAAACTACCCTATTGGCTACTTTGAAGGATAAAGAAGCTGTGAATAACAGAGTAAATGATAAAAGAAATGGAGGAGAGGAGGAAGTAAAAGAATACACAGATTAGTATAAAAGTAAACATAGGCAAATAAATAATCGATAATGGCATGAAACTAAGAGGGCAAGCGAGGTTTAGTGGATAAGACTGTGAGGAAATGGAAAAGTTTCAGAAGGAAGGAGAGTTAGGTGCATTGTATGCTAAAGTTAACTCACTATTGGGCAGAAAAAGATGACAAGCCATGTCAAAAATGGCGAAAGTCTAAGGATGGAAGGATGCCAACAAAGTGAGAAGAGGTATAGAGTAGATGGAAGGAATATGTGGAGGATCTGTGTGACGGAAGGACCAGACTGGAGAGACTGATTTCAGAGAAGGGAAGTGCAGTGGAGAAGGATAATCTTGGGCAGGGGATCCTACATGAGGAAATCGAGAGAGCCCTCAGGGACATGAAGGAAGGAAAGCACTAGGCACGGACAACATCCTGTGTGAGGTTCTGGAGAATCTAGGGAGGGATGTGACAATGAGGTCCCTGGTGGAGAGGAACCTAGAATATAACCAGCACGTGAATGCCTGCTTCGTGGATTTTGAAAAAGCATTTCATAGAGTGGACTGGGTAAAGTTACTTCTGTAAAGGAAGGGTAATTAGCAGTGCTACCCTGAAGTCAATACATATTTGCAAAAATTTTCTTAAAATTCCACGAAAAGCCCTTTTCAGAGTTAACAGTCATACTTTTTCCCTTATTTCCTAATCTCATCTCCACATTAGTGAGCCTCGGATGGAAAAAATTAAGTCAGCATTGGTAAAGCTGTTATCATATGCTGTGAATGATGGTTTCCAATGCCTTTTCTTTCGTTCAGGGATAGAGTAAACTGCTTAACCATGGCCAATAAAGAGGAACTATGACTATGCTGTGACACTAATACCTTAATTAGGTATATTTGCAGAGCTTATGATGTTCCTTCATCAGTTTTTTTTTAATAATTTAGAATTAGTGACGTTAATTCAAACATTAACCAATGCATGGCCTAGTAACACCATACACTTAAGTTTATGTATTGTCCCTCCAGGCCTTAAGATATGTATTATAATGAGATAAATGAAGATCACCCGGCATGAAAAAAATGTCTCAAGCCAATGGTGATCAAATCCATATAAGTTTCTCCATGAATTAAGCACGAAATAAAAACGATATTTGTGGTAAAAAATGTCACTTCATTAATAATTTCCCCCGGCTCATTAATAAAAATTATAAAATTAGCACCACAAATACGCAGTGAAGCAATGAATATACATTAAATTTAATTAGAATAGGTATGGTAAAAAGAGGAAAAAATAAAAAAAAATCAACTGTTCGTTGATATCCAATGCATAAAAAAGTTATGCTATTGAGCTATTCACCACTGCATTAAGAATATTTTCGAAAGCTAAGAATATGAAAACACAACCATTTTTACGATTTATAAGAATTATGGCTATAATTATTGATTATTTTTGCACATACAAGACGTTTTTGTGTTATGACAGCAATTACTGTTATTGTTTGGAATTAGAGTGCAATTGCAAACATTGCCAAAATAATTATTACCTGTGGTTCGTAGTTTGAAAAAAACGCCTTTCAATATTTCCTAATGGTATTAACGATGTGCAAACCCTATTGCAAAGCTTTTTAAAGGTGACTGTTAACATACTTGAATAAAAATTGGACACGAAGCACAGAACTGGATTTTCAAAATTTTTTATGATATCGCTTGTCAAATGTTTTGAAAACTTAGAGCATAGGTGATGGATGCACTGCCCGTTCCAAATAGTAGTCACTAAGGTAGCCGTGGTAGCGCAGCAATCTTCCTTGCAACAAACAATGGGCTTAAATAGAAAAAAGCTGTCCAAAACTGATATTTATCCGTAAATCATAATAAGTTTTTTACGCAAATCACATCATAATCATTAAAATATACTTATTTAGGGCTATATAAGGTATAAGATAATGATAGAAGCTAAAAATTAAAAATAGGTATGGGGTTACACGCACCTCAGGGGCATTCAAAAAGTTCAAGCTGGAAAATTAGAGTAGTTATACGATTTATTCCATTCATTTAGCAGGAAAGCTGATATCTAAGAAGAAAAAATGCGTCATTTTAAAATTTCTGTATAGTTTTGAAAAATCAATTTCCATTCATTGAAGCCTGTTGCGAAAAGGATTGAAAGCTCAATGATCTTTTATTTTGTCACAAAAAGTTATAAAAATTCGTCCTAGAGTGATTTTCTGGTCACTTGATTGTGTGAGTGACGAAATAAAGGGAATTTTATGTTTTTTCCACGTGAAAAGTCAATGATGGTGGACTATCTATTGAAATTCTTCGTGTAAGTGTATCTGAATACATTTATTATACCTTACTTTTGAGTCTCCAAGATCATTTTCGTGGCAATGCAAAATTTGAATGGGTACCTTCGCCTTGTCTGATTGCGCAACGCTGGACAAAAATTATTATAGCTAATTGTAATTGTAGCTAAGGACAGCTGATGGAATCAAACTTCACTCTCTGCCTATGATATGGTTGACACTCTCGGAAAATTCTCTCTTTAAATACTAAAAACAAATTTGAAAATGCTCTGGGATCCCAGAAGTCGCTATTCCTAAAATTCGTAGTGCTTACTGTAAGCTCTACGCTGAAATTAGAAATTATTGAGTGTTCGTCAATTTACCCATCAAAATTTCGGAGATTTCAGTTCCAAGATCTTGTCTGCCTCCCGTCTCCTTCCGCATGATTTGCATAAACTCCCTTGTAGCGTATGGATACTTACTTTTATCCAAGAAGACATTATGCATAAAAAATGTCGAGCAAGAAGTATTTAGGTGGGTCATGACAGAGTGAACATTTTTAGTTCCTTGCAACAAAAAATTGTGTGGAGATCGTCTAACGCTTGACCATATTATCAGCAGCATTTTCACCAGTCGCAGTGATGAACGATTTTTGAAAGCCTCTTCATACTTACAAGGGGAGTGTCACAAAACCGGGTCTCAGATCTCCATCAAACTTTGTAGTGTTGTAGCCCATCGGGAGCTGTCCCCGAAACGACCCCCGTATTGAGTTATATAACCAATATTTCAAACAAAAAACGCAGTCAAAAATTTACAGGTCTATTATATCACCTTAGAAACGAGGATCCTCTCAACAGGGAGCAGTAGGCCGGTGGTTTTACGTCAGGGATGGCAAATGAAACTAAACATTTTCGTTTCGACCCGGAGGGAAACGAAAATATGAGTCCTTGGTTTCGTTTCGTTTCTGCACCAAATTAAAATAACCAAGGAGTTTAGTTTCGACCCAGTACGAAACTTTATTCCAAGGATGAAACTAAACTTATCGAAACTCCGCTGCTCATAAGTAGTTAAGTTTTGATCCCAAAAGTTTAGTAGAGGGGAATAAGAGAGAATAGTTTCCAATGGCGCCAACTCCCTGGGGCCTGAGGGGGCTCGAGCCCCCTCTAAAATTCTGTATGGGTGTGAGAAAAAAATGTGTCAGGCTTTTTGATTTTCCCCGGAGTGTCCAGAGATCGAGATTCAAGTTATCAGGGTTCTAATATTGATGGTATGACCCTTCTAAAATGCTTGAAAAACTTAAAACTCACAACTTATAAAAAGTTTCGGGCAAGATCCCCGGTTTGAGCCCCCCCCAATATTTTTGTAAGTCGGAATCCCTGATAGTTTCGACCCATTACATTGGGCATACTAGTAAAGAGGTTAAAAAATTGAGCTAAAAATCGACTGGCCAGTTTGCGTTCACCGTTCTCCTGTTAGTGGTGAAAATATGAGTGCCCCACGCGTCTAATGGCGGTAGGTGAGCCTCTATTTCATTCAACCTTACTTCGTACTCGGTATGCAGGTCGAAACTAGGGCTGTGCGAGACCGGGGTGCAGCACTCGCGGATGGTGCGGGGGCCCTCCCTCTGAAATTTTTTGAGATAAATGGTTCAAAATGTGTTTATAACTCGGCGCAGCGAGAGTCTCGCCTGGGTCGAGAGCATAGCGTTTATACTACTATCGTGTAGAGTATTTATGGTCGAGAGTCTTGACGAGACTCGAGAAATCTCGACCCATCAAGACTTTATCACCCGTGGAGACACTCGGGAAAGGCGAGAATTTCAAATGTGAATCAGTATCAGTCGACAATAGAGTTTACAATGGTATCCTTTACGGACTTGTTAACAAAAATAAAAATATTTCGTTCAATGAGTTTTCTTTTGCATCCATTATTCTCGCATACCTGAAATAACATAACTCGCATACCTGAAAAGAAGTGGGACAAAGTTCGCATAAAGGGTTATAAATGTTTAAACAAAAAAGTTGGTGGCAAATATGAAGCTTAAATTGAGGATGGTTATTCTAAAGAAGGCTACAATAGAGTGTCATACTAACGGCCTCAGAGATGATATGCATCGAAGGCAGAAAATGGAAAACAAAGTTACGTGAAACCAATTATGACCGCCAAAATGTTCTTACTTATTGATGAAGCGAGGAGGACCGCTCATAAAAATTAAATGAAATTATTAAAGATATATTGACAGTTTTAGAGTGATAGTTGACGCGCGATCGAAAACATTTTGTGGAACAACATATATCAGCAATACCTTAACCATATAAGTCGATTTCAATTTTTAGACTTAAATTTAATGAATGTTTTTCCGATGCCTTTTAGAAGCTATAAATAGAATATGCCATAATGCACGTTACATTAACAGCGACTTTCTAAAAAAACGAGGTTTAATGATGGTGAATGAAGCAATCATGGATGGGAACTTCATTTTTAAATTCCAGGTGCTTCATCATCACCGTAAAAAACATAGTGACAGGGATTAAATGCTATGTACAACGTTTTCTACTAGCTACTCAAACTTACATCCGAAGCGATACAGTTCACCTGTTTAATCTAAATGACAAATAAAGCGGGGATCGAGTTGGTGCGGTGGCTAGAGTGCTGGCTTCCCACCCTGGCAAACCGGGTTCAAATACTGACGAAGGCAGACATTTTTTAGAGGCTGCCCGATTCCTACTAAAGTACCTTCTCGAGGGCACTTCAAGTGAAGCACTTCGTCCGTCGGATGGGACGTTAATCCGTGGTCCCTTTGGCGCCTTTCGTTAAGAGCAAGCTAATGCCGACACCGGGTTTCTCTCCTCCCTTCCCTCCTTACCCTTTCCTCATGGCGCAAATAACCTTAGCTGTCGGTTGACTCCTCCAAATATCATACCATTCAAAGTAAGAATAAGGTACGGGAGTACTAAAAATAAGCTACCGGATTTCCACAAGGAAATTAATACCAGCCATAATGGCATTATACCAAACCGTTAGCTTTGATGCCGTGAAGTTGAAACAGCAAAAATGAAAATATAAAACTCACGTGATACATTTTGCAAATGACAACATTCCTCCACAAAATACAACACATTTTCAGAAGTTACGCATCGTGCAGCGGGAATCAAATGCATTCACCCTATGCGCGGAGGATCAAATCAATTGAGTCATTGATTATCGGCCATATAAAAGCCCTTTGGCGATAAATAAACTATTAAATTTCGTTCTTAGCCGAAATATTTATTGCGGAAGAAATCTATTATTCATAGAAAACACAGGGTTAAGAATAAAAATAGGAAGAATTAATGGTCTGCATTCAACTGTTAATTTCAATCCAGCGCTTCCCCTCCCCTCTTCACGACGAAAAAACACCAACTCCCATCAACTGAAAAACTGTTCATTCCTCGAAATAATATTTATGCAAGTTTGAAATTTAATTAATTACTTTTCTGAATTCTTTCAGCCGCTTACTCGTTCGTTGAAGTCACCGGACTCATTCCGCGGAAACGAAACAAATAGCAATAGCTACAATTTATCAACATAAATACGAAGAATACATGTAGTGTTGCCGCGAGACTCGAGCTTTCTCGTCTCGAGTCTCGCCTCGTTTTCGAGACGAGATTCGAGACTAGACCGTTGGGTAGAATTCGGGACGAGACCACTTTTTTACGAGACGAGATGATACCACATCCACAAGACTCTCGAAAGTCTCGAAATACAGATATATGTCCTTAAGTGGTATTTGGTATAGCTTTAACCCTAAAACCGACCTTCTGTTAAGATGAAGTAACGTTAACGTTTTATTAAGCATTAAATTTGAAGTATAATTCAGCAATAACTTTCCGATAAATTATCTAACTATAAAAAAGAATTTTTGCTGAAAGATCAATTTATGAATGAATGAGCGTGACTTCTCAGCCACGTTAGGGAGTGCAAATGGCTGACTACTTTACCTTGTTACCTGCGATAATGACCTTGGACAATTTATCCTGCCGAAGTTGAATTATATTCTGAAAAGGAACCTTTAAGTGCTCACTCCTACGACCAAAATATCTTGGATAATACTCGCATGTTTGTAAAGTATCGCTCAGCAGCACTTGCAATCCTTCTTATAGTTTGCTTGCTGTCGCTAAATAGGGTGGTTTCCTATAATTTTTTAATGCCCAAATCGAAAGATTATTACTTCAGGAGTACGTATTGCACGCTTTTAGATTTTAAAATGACGATATCTATTTTTCGCGATTAAATGAAAAGTGAAAATTTTCAAGCGCGCGAAAACGAGACGGCTAAGAACCCTGAGGTTTAACTCTCGACAACCCTAGGTCGCCACGTAACTTCGAACCTGATACGAGTTTTCTTGATGTAAATTTGAAGATTTTTAGGTAATCTCTGGATGACCTCACATTTTTGAAGTAACATCAGCAAAACCTCCTAAGTATCCGAGGCATTTTAAGACAACTTTCGAACTGAGGTAAATTTACTACAGCTGCAACCCAACGTTTTTCGAGTATTTATCCGCTGTTACCTACGCAGGTCATTAAAAAAAAGCACCAGCAACCTCTTTCATATTATATCCATGATCCAGCATGTAGAGGCCATTTGCAACCATCGCCATTATCGTTCCTACTGGTTTGCCCGGTGAGGCTGCCCAACGAAATGATTACAATAGGGTGGTTTCCTATTATTTCTTTTTATTGCCTAAATCGAAAGATTATTACTCCTGGAGTACGTATTTCACGCATTTAGATTTTTTAATGACGAAATCTATATTTCGTGATTAAATGAAAAGTGAAAATTTTCAAGCGCGCGAAAACGCGACGGCTAAGTGTGAATGCCGGGAAAACTCCGTGTGACGTCGTTCTGGTTCCCGCTGCCGCAAGTGAGGTGACCTTGGGGTAAGGCTTTGAGCACTGATACGACGCAGGATGCTAGCAGGTAGCAGAGTACCCTGCATGCTGGTAGCACTTGGCTTAAATAAGGATTATTAATGCCTTATCAAACGAAGAAAATTTTCCGACATTAGCCGGTTTTAATAAGTGATTATTAAGACATGTTTCCCTGAGCTCTGTGCCTCATGCATGCATTGGTAATCTCAGATGATGTAAAACTCCTATCTTCTCGTATAGAAACTAGGTCCCTGTTACGTCACGTGGAGTGGCATCGCATGGGCGCCAATCTGGCCTTTTTCAAATGAGGATAAAATTGACCGTTGTCATTCGTCTAAACCGGTATTTCTAAAACGAAATAATTTGTATATTATGAATACAATAATGGTATAATGGTGGGTAGCGAATCGCAATCAATGCCTTTCGTTTTCTTTGATGAAGGAAACTACCCTATTGTGTTGAGGATGTTACTATTAAGAAGTATGATTTTCCTTTGACTTATTTTGCTAGCCAAAAGTCCATTTAATCAAAAAGTGCATACTGAATCATCCGATCGGCATTTATTCATCTGCCATTCATTATAACTCCATTCATCATATTTTCTCCAGAAACACCAGTTAGCGGAGGGAAATCTTGTTTCAGCAACATGCAGTCCATTCCAAAAGGGGCCAGAAACCTCTAAAAAATCTATTAGCAGATTTGTTCGAAATTTCTGAGAGGAAATTTCATTCGCCCTGACCGGGATTTGAACCCAGATCCCTCAATTTGCGACCTAGTTCTTTAACCTCTCAACGCCGTCATGCGTACCCAGTACACTTCCTGAACTTCTGTATCTAATATTTTTCTCCGACAGATATTTTATTTTAAATTAAACTAATTACTCTGCTTTTTGAATATTTTTTTCTTTCCAAAAAAATATTAAACCAATTAATTCCTTAAGGTTCTTTTTAATGTTTCGAAGATATTCTGTTTTAAGCCAGTGAGTTGACGAATTTGGTCTTAAAAATCAACTTCTTTCTTCAACTGCACTATCTTGAAAACTGCTGCCCATTCTGCTTGTGAGACGTCAAGAAGTGTCAGCTACGTTAGCTTGATATACGTATAGAAGTTGGTTGTATTAAAACAGTTGTAATTCTTTATAAAGTCTATATTTTTTACGAGTCCCTGAACACTTAATGACTTAGAAGGAAAGCACAAAAAATAATTGAATTATTGATCGGGTCCATTAATTATTTGACAGTGACTGATAAAAATACTTTTTAAACATCAGCTTTTCTAATGTAAATATCAAAATCAAAATAAGTTAAAATATTAAAAATGTATCCTAATGTGCTACCTGCTGTTTTTTTTTCTCTACCCGACAGTTTAAATTGGCCAGCTGAATTATATGGACGAAACAAATCGTTCAACATCATCCTTTAAAATCATCATCCTTCCAAAAATAGTTTGAGATATGTTTGTTAATTCAGTCTTAAATTAATCTTCGAAATTAGTGAATCAATTTTTGCGCAAGTTTTTATCTACACTTTAAAACAATAGCCAACGAGTATGGATAAAAGCGACGTACTTGTTACTACATCTATATGCCATGAAAAAATTAATTAGATACAGTTAGCGCATAACAACCAAAAGTCTTTATATGGCCCCAAAATGTGCTTCGTAATATTTTACATTTTTATTTTTACTCTTTAAAAGCGTTATTCGAAAAGGTTATTTTAGAGGTTCTTTAATTTCAGGGCATTTTCAAGGAGCGTGTTCAGTAAAATACATAATATAACCATAACACATAATTAAATTTTATATTAAGCTGTGAAGTTCCTACTTTTCATTATATTTTTTCTTCTAAAATTTTATCTTGTTTTACAGCCAGAATAGCGTTAAAATCCATTTCCGGGCATGCAAAATTCTAAAATATTCCGAAGGGGGGGGGGGCCCATCATGAGCGCCAGCCGAGGGCCCCCAATCACCCCAGACCGCCTCTGCCTGTCATTACATTCGTACTTAATGGAAAGAAAACGCTATAATAAGTGGTGTATGATGTTATTAAGCAGAGTAATGAATTCCGCAGTCCTAAATTCACATGTTATTCACTGGGAAAACACGAATAAAAAATTGGCCCTATTATCACTTCACGTGTAGCTAGTTGAGGTTATATTTTTTTAAATATGCAACTCCATACGGACAGTTTGGACATGGCCGTCACTCCTTTGACAATTTAGTATCAAGACTCACCGAATGACATTTCCTAAGGAGAATTCCTGCTGCTGGGAAGGAAACCCCCAAAGGAAGTGTGCAGTTTGTGCCAATCATGGGAAAAATAAGAGAAAGCGTGTACTGGTGTGAACAAAGTGCAGTGAGCTTATGCATGAATTTATTCCAATCATGTCATATAAAGCAGAATTACTTAGGTAAAGTCATTTGAAAATTTCCATAATGACGTTGGAAACAACAGAACGTAAGTACCTATATGACATATTCGGTTATAATAGAACAAAGTCAAAGAAATGGGCGAAGTTATGAATTTTCAAGTAGGCGAAACGGGTAATCCTGTCGAAAATATCCAATTCGTAATGAAATGTTCAACCCCAAATCACTAAAGGTTAAGGGAATCTAATCAAAGGGAACGGCTTTTTATGGTACTAAATTTATTTTGGGGGGTAACGAGACGAGACGAGAGTCTCGTACGAGACTCTAAACCGAGACGAGACTGGGGCTCACGAGACGAGACTCGAGACTATACCCGAGTGCGGAAAACGAGACTGAGACGAGACTGGCTCAAGTCTCGTCTCGTCTCGCGACAGCATACATGCAGCGGGATAGACTGCGGAAAGTTAGAGCATGTAATTAACATTGTGATGGTATAGAGCACAGTCATGTAAGTTATAAATTTGGTTTATTCGGGTATATACTCACGCAAAAAATCGGATTGTGAGTAAGAAAGTCATGATATTGCTAACGACGATATGCTCAAGTACCTTGCCTGTAATCGCCGTTAGTGAAATTGGACGATAGTTGCCTGGGTCATGTCTGTTTCCCTTTTTGAATATCGGTGCAACGCTTGCAATTTTCCAGTCTAGCGGTAACTTTCCTTCGGATAGTGACTT
Organism: Ischnura elegans; assembly: GCF_921293095.1. Taxonomy (NCBI): domain Eukaryota; kingdom Metazoa; phylum Arthropoda; class Insecta; order Odonata; family Coenagrionidae; genus Ischnura; species Ischnura elegans. The sequence goes on from NC_060259.1 coordinate 39,086,800, forward strand.
ATTGAATATTATATCTAAGTAAGGTGAGATCTGTAGAGCTTACTCCTAGAGGACACTCGCGGGTATTCCCTCCGGACCTGGAGATTTACTATTATTTATCGATTGCAGTTGTTTAGTTATCCCACCACGCTGTATAGAGATTCTTCCATCGATTCCTCAGTACATGGGATATCTAAATTAAATTTAGTACCTTCTGTAGCGTACACACTTTCGAAGTAGGAATTCAAAGTGTTAGCTTTGTCAATTTTTTTCGTTGACAAGTTTACCATCTTTGTCAAATAACGAATCTACGCTTAAAGATTTTCCCTAAAGCTCTCTCGCATACGACCAAAAAGATTTCAATTTTTTTTCGAGTAATTCACCGAGTACTTATTTTCTTGAACTTTTGCATTGCAGTTCGCATTGCTTTCTTGGTCATTGAGCGTTGTGCAGCGTAATTTTCTTTTGCTTCAAGTTCCTTCAATTCATTACCTGGCGTAATGGACTTTTTGTACAATTTGTATAGCTGTTTCTGTTTCACAAGGTCCCTTCTGACATCATTATTGTACCAGCGTGGTTCTTTATTATCACTTTTCAGTTTTTGCGGAATAGATTCGTTGGTTACTTGGCAAAGAATTCCTATGTTACCATGTTATGTTAATTGTTTCCATGTTACATCTATGCTTTTATCCTGCGTTTTAGCTATCCTGTGTTTTAGCTGTGTGTAGCTATGAATTTTGTATAGGAGTCATTAAGCATCTCGCCAAATTTAATGAAGTTGCATAAATCAAATAAGTAAATATTGCGTTTTGGTTGTACAGCTGACACTACATCAATTTTTAACGTTGCAGAAATTACTCTGTGATCACTTAGGTTTACCGTCAATAATATCGATTTTTTAATCAACTTAGGATGGTTTACAGCTAAAAAGTCCAGTGTCTTACTTCCTCTCGTAGGCTTGTCAACTTCTTGGGCGAGAGAGTGATTTGCAAGTACGTTGAGTAAGATCTCGCTGATTTCCTTATACCTTGGTCGGTTTTACAGTGTGAGTATCCCAATTTACAGATGAAAGATAATAAAACCTCCCCCAATAACTAATGCACTTTTACTGTCTCTCAGAGTGAATGCAGATGTATGATTTTCTAGAAGGATAAGACATCCCTTACCCTATTACTAAATTTTATATGGCTCATTACCGTTAAAAAAGTATGTAAAGTTGTTGCAGTGAATTTAAAATTATTTGAAACCTTCAATAAATACAAAACGAGTGAACGAGCTGAAAAAATGGTAACGAATTAAGTTTTACGCGACTGGGGGTCGACCCGGTCACCATATCCCCCTTAGCAGCACGTCTACTCGTCTAGGCCACCGCAGCTGCTTATGTTAACCTCTTAATATGATGTAAAACAGATACCAATTGAGGAAATCGGATCCAGTACGCAGTTAATGCACACGAAATAATCATTAAAGCCAGCATACATCGAAACAGAATGATAAATTTGCAAGTGATTTCTTCCTATGAGTCCATATATCTTCACGCGCCAAAGGAAATATTTTCGATGCGTAGTAAAGTAAGTGGAAACAATAGCTGGTGCACTGCCTGACTTACTTTCAGTCTCATGGGTGACTATGCATCAGCTAATGGCGAAATATGGCTCCCGTTATTCCATTGTATGGATTTATGAGTCTCCGTCTTACCATATACCTTCAATTTTGAGTTTACTCTATGGTATGCCACGGTGAGGTCTGGTCTTTTATCCCTCGCTTCATATTATAATTGGAACTGATCTCGAAGGGAAGAGTCACCCTGGATTCTGAACGAAGCCATCATGAATAATCGCAACCATTTACTCGCGCGGTTAACACGACGCATCACTCCTGCTCCACCGGCAGCATTTGCTTTCCTGCTTAGGGACTAAACAGGTTGTGAACTGCCGTCTTGTGCTATCCGTAGAAAGAGGTCGTGTCTTTAGGCCTTCAGCATGACGCAGTTCAGAGTTGAGGGTGGGGAAAATTTGGGATCGGTGCGAAGCCACTCAGAAAATAGTTCAGTTGCTGGGTAACCGTGTGACGATTGTGTTGGAATTCATTTCTGAGTGGTTTTCCGTCTTGTGAAGTAATTATTTCAAATTTCCAATGACATGAAGGAATAAATGTGTGCATATAAAACACGCAAATCGTTCGTTAGGCACTTTTAAGTGCATTGGTGTGCGTGGAGTACAAAAATATCTGAATTTGGAAATCACTGGTTTAGTGCATGATAGATTGTTAAGTATGGTGGATGGTGTGTGTGTGGAAGCATCTTGTGGTGATTGTGCAGATTTTTGTGTTACCATGAGAGTTACAGAGGAGGAATAATGATACTAGGATCTTAGGATTCGTATTCATTCTCCTGGATAGAGCCAAATAGCTCCATATACAAGGAAACAACCAAGTAACTATAATTTTCACCTTTGAAAACTACTCGTAATTTTTATATTTTTCTATACAGTTGATTGGGAGAAAAAATTATATAGGCTTCATTAATCATGTTGGGTGTATTTAGAATTCTTCACCTTCACGGTGAAGCATTAGTACATCCCGGACACATAAATCACCTATTACTATCCCCGCAAAAAAGGTAGAACGCTGAACTTTAAGCATTTGTGTGAAATTCTGCCGAAGCTCTGTAGGGTCGCGTGATGCACCGTTTTATTCATTGTTTATTCGACTATTATAATGAATGATTAAAAATTGTTTCAACTTAAACGATTAGGTTTTACGGTCGAAAGAATGATGAATAACAAGCGAAAAAGTAGGAGAACGGCGTAACTTCTTCATCTCGTCACGGCTAAAATATTTTATTGGTACCTACATTTCATTGTATTTTAATAAAGAGAACGACATATTCGCATTACAAATAGCTTTTAAAATTATATTTTACTCATTTTTTTATTTTTTACATATAGCTTTTACAATTAAATTCTGCCCTTTTTTTTAATTTCCGAAAGGTAGGTTTCAATTTCCGCGGTGTAGAAAAGTACACGGATATCGAAGTTACGTGTGATATATGAAAAAAATATTTCCAAACTTTTCATGTAAGGAAATGCTTATATTTTTCCTCTTACTTAAAAGGAACCACAAAAACGAAAATTTCCCTACGGTAGTGTTCCCTACCAAAGTAGGAGCCGAAATTGTTGTCCAGAATAGACGCCGAATTGGCAATGCCGCTGAACCACACCTTCGTATCGGAGATCGAAAAACCCTCGAAAAAGAGAGTTGGGAGGGAGGGTCTATTCTTCTGTGCAGTTGAAAATGAGTTTGTAGTTCATCGAGGAATGGAATTTGACAACAACGTGACTATTATGATGGTGTGCACAAAAGTCATGGCCTCTATAACGTGAATTCCTTTCGGAGTTGAGTGACGAAGTCGCCTGAAGCCCTAATTTCATCTGCCGAAAGCATTTACGTGAATCGCTCCATCATAAAAATCATTGTGATGGTCAAATTCCCTTCCTCGATGAGCAACATTCTCCTTATAGACCGTTCCAAAGAAAAGACCCTACCCCACAACTCAGTGGGTTTGTTGTTCTCCGATGCGGAGGCGAGGTTCAGCGGCCTTGAAATTATAGAGGGTATTGTTGGTTCGCGAGAACTTAAATTTTCCCACCCATCTTTCAGTTTATGCCAGATACGAACTCAATTACTTATCTGTTCATCGTTTTGTTATTGGCGGATTATTATCTTTAAAGTATTAAAGTAAAGCCTGGAGCACTTATAAATCATTCTGGTATCCTTCCCTTCATTCAAGCACTTCCTTCTTCCATTCACAATACGGTATGCTCCCTTGCATTCTATCTAAAAATCCCATTCTCTCCCTTCCTATCCTATGTTTACCTAACTTTCTACCCTTTAACATTGATTTCAACATCCCTTCTTCGCTAAGTACTCCCCCCATCCATACCCTCTGTCTACTCCATATCTCATCTAGAAGCTGTCCCTCTTAACCCACCATTTTACGCACTTCGTCGTTCCTCCTCCTCTCCGTCCACTTCAACTTCTCTTTTCTGTAAGTATGCTGCCTTCCCATCTTAGAGCAAGAATCAGTAGATGTCGGATAGCTAGAAATCTCTTTAGTAAACACATGTACCTATCCAATATTTAACGTGACGAGGGAATTTCAAACAAAACGAGCCCGGGGAAAAATTAGGAATTCTTTAAAATGAAATACAATGTATTACAATATTTTTACATCGAATCACTGGTGAAAGGCCACTAAGATTGCCTTGAATGATAGTTCTTGGCACCCAAATGCACATAAATAATCCACCCTTTCGCTGATTGCATGGAAGTTACGTGATACAATACCGAATTACCATAGATGCTCGACGTATGATGGGACAAATTGGTTCCGTCACCGTCATTCTACCAATCCTTATTCCGTCAATCATATGTGCAGCCATTTTTCTATAAAATGGCTGCACATATGATCATGCTGCGGTCATCTCCACATGCATCCACACCTACAATTTTTGTGTAAAACATCCACAAAAATCAAAGAGACTTCTCCTAGATGCATTATCATTAAAGGTTCTCTACTGGTAAAAATAGGCCCACATGGAATATTTTGCTTATCATTCCGGCGTATTCTCCTTTTGCTATGGAATGTAATTCGTAAAGGTATTTTCGGTTCGCAATAACTTAAAATTCCGTAGCATAGCTTTAGCTTAGTCAAAAGTTGATATAACCCAAAATCCCACTTGAATTTATCGGTTAGCAGGGAAGATGGTTGTGTCTACCTAATGAAAATAATCTTAATGATCTTAAGTCCTTTAAATTGAATTTCAGGATTAATGCGCGGTTTGATCTGTGATTTAAAGTCATTGGTTTTTGTTCTGTGATAAATTCATATTAATTCTTGCATTTTGATTGATCCTATCATGTACTTGCTTCATAGACAGTCCGTATAAAGAGCAGTTGGAAGCCGTAAAATCGAAATGACAATCTCTAAAATTGATTTATATCCTTAGCATATCCATATTGTTTATGTCACAATCTAGAAAGCATGAAATACATAAGCTTGAGCTTTCTCACTTTGTAATTTAGTATATAAATTTTTCTTCCAATTTATGATAATATTTGTGTGACATGAAATACAGTAGATGATTACTAAGCCGGATGTTTTAACACTGTACTGTTGATACTGTGGATTCTGATCTAGCGGAACATTAGATGAAGTGACCAAAAAGTACATACATACATGTATAAGAATGCTTCATTGAGATACTGCGTAAAAAGTCCATATAAAATGGTTTTATTTACCGACTATAATTGTTTAACGACATAACCATGGTGAATTCATATTTTTTAACAAATGATTTTACACGTTTAAGGTATATCCAAACTTTTTGATAATGTGGACTTGGTCCCTAAATAATTCTAATTATATAGCGACGCTCTACTGTGCTTTGAACGAATGCAATCAGCTGGGAAGAAACGGGGTTGGAGATTTTCAGTTAAGTTAGATTTATTCAAATATGAGGTCGTCGGTTATGGTAGATATGAGGAAGGAGTTCGGAAGTGGAGGCTCAAACGGTTCCTCATTTATGTGCTGTGAATTGAAGGTCGCGGAAGGAAGAAAATCGGTCTGAGGGTCGCTTGTTAATTCCATGGATTGCATCGGCGGAGGACATGTGTTAAAGTGAATATAAATCAAAATTGGATCTTTTACATCCATTACATTCAAGAGACGCACAATGCTAATAATCCGATGTCAACATTGAAACCCCAACCTCAGTACTAATGCGGGAAATGGCGAAAGTTAGCAAAGGAAGTAGTCATAAATAGACTTTAATTGAGAATAAATTTACCCCCCAAGAGGGAACCCTCCGCAGGGATGTTGTTATAGACCCTATTCCCTATCCTCATATCTACTGAGATATTTAACGGTACCCGCTAATTTTAGAATAATCACCTAAAACTGTGAAATATTGCCAAAGATATCACTTATTATGGGTGTAGAGTGTCGCCAGCGAGAAATGGTGGGCTATTGAGATAAGAATTAAAAATTACGGGACAGAAGGTGAGTCATCTGTTTTTAGTCTGCATATTTGTGAGAGTGAGACGACGTAGAGCCAAAGGGAGGATTGGTAGCCTTGCATAGACTTCAATTTCACTTGAATGTAAATGACAATTAATTTTTACACTCACGTATTCAGGTTATTCCAGTGAATTTCTGCTCCGCCAGCGTGCTCGTACAATATGTTCTTCTCGCACCAAATTTCTTCTCACTTCATACTCATATTTGTGGCAACAGCCCCGACGAATATCAGGATTAATACCCAGAAAAAACGCTTAGTTCAGCATTACTGCAAAATTACACAAAATAGAACGATATGAGAAAGGTTTTTGGAAGTTGGAATACCAGATAATTATAGTATGAATCTTATGGTTTGAATAAATTATTAGTATTAAAGTATCATATCTATCAGCATTACTGATGATGAGATGATTAAATGCAAAAACGGCAACTGAGAATGTCAACTAATGACAACATTTGTCGCGTATTAATTAAATCTTTCTGAGAAACAGGGAGGTAACCCGAGAAATCTAAGAAATACTAAAAACTCTTTTGGGACTGAACAGTTAAAAACAATGCAAATAGTCCATTCAATGCAGCCTGATAAATTCAGGGAATATTAATCGGGGTTTCCCATTACTATGGTGACGGCACATAGTTCGCCATTGAAAATTTGGGATGGGGTGTAGAACTATATTTAGGGGGTTTACAAAAATATATCACTCTTACTCACTCAATGCCTCAGACCGAAGGTTGGTTTGGATGGACTTAAATATGAAAACGATAGATCATAGGAGAACTGAGTGGAGAGCTGCATCAAACCCATCTTCGGATTGCTGATCTATGATGACGGCAATTAATTCATAGGACTGCAGTTTAACTTTCACGTAATCATGATCCGTCTCGTGTATTTCTGCTCCTCAAGCACGTCCGTACCAAATTTTCCTCTCTCTCCGGTCTCAAATTCCCTGTAAGAAGTAAAACAGATCCAATGCAGTTACTTAGGATCATTCCCAGAAAAACAGTAACAAAGAAGTATGCTGCAAAAATGCACATTGAATACAGAAAATAAAAGATAGATACAAAAAGAGAGAGATTCAAAAAATACGAAGACGGTTTTTTTTCCTGAGAATATATCGGAGAATACCGAAGTTGGAAATAATATCAGTACTAGTATCACTCCTTGAGGAGCTGTTGAGTGGATAGCTAACTAATGCAACTGAATCATAAAATGCTAAAAAGCGGCCATATTTTTTGTATTATAATAGCAATTTGCCGAAAACCAGCGCACTAAGAAATGGAATGCAGGCTATAATAGCGATAAAAGCCCGTAAAATAATAATAATTTACTCACTCACTAAATCACGGGCAATGACGTGAATTTCTTCACAGCAAGCCACTGTTTGCAACAGGCTATCTACTCTAACCTCACATACACACATTGATCTACTCCTTTCAAAGTTCTCAAGCATCCCCTATTTGCACGCCGATGTGGATGAAGCTACAGTGGTCCGTTTGTGCAACACTAACGGCCGTATTCATAGATTTCCGCTAAAACACGCTAGTAGGGCGACTAACTTAGTCGGCTACTAAGACCTTTTAGTCGCCTACTAAGATATGGTATTCATGGATTGTATTACGTGAGCTACTAAGAGCTACTAACTTAGTATGCTACTAGCCAGCTCGGCAGCCGATACTCGGTAGCGATTTGGGTTCAACCCGCTAGGCTACGCTTGACAACACTGCATCTGACTCCGCCGCGGCGCGGAAAATTCGTATCACTATCAAACAAAAGAAATTGATTCAGCAAAGTGCATTGAAATTTTTACTTCATAATGGATAATTCGATGTGATATCGCATCTCAGACATATTTTTTTATTGCTGTACACAAAAATTATGCAATACCTTTGGGAAAGGGTAGATTTATGAGTAATACCGAAGCATTTGTATGTTTCAGATGCAGTTATTGCTTTACAAACGGCCGTATATTTATTGATCATATAAATTGCGTATTGCTTGCACTTCCGATATTTGTTTCCATTAGTGTATGCGTGATTAGTATGGAAATACATTAACTAGCAACGTCAGTATTATACATATCTGTATTCGGAAAGCAGAAATACACCTCAATGTCGGAGTAGAAACGAAAACTTTTGCAATGCAGAAATGAAACGTTAAGAAAATAACGTTGAGATAAATGTGTGAATGACACACATATATTACGTTACAAACACCTACGTGCGAGCAATTAGTAACATATGTTTGCAACTCCTAAAGTGTTAGTCAAGGAAACAACAATCTGCTTCGCTACATTTAAATATTTCAAATATTGACAGCGTGTGGAAATATACGGCATATAGTTTACTAGAGGTGGTTAATGTAAAAAACAAAGCATAATTATCGTAACTTGTTTTACTTATTTATTGCTGATCATATCACAAATAGGACTACAACGCACACAACATTTCACTTCACATTTCACGAGCTGTCTTTATGACACTTATAATCCGTACATTCTGAATCAACTGGTTCAATGAAAAGCTCGACTCACACTTAATTTAAAACACTTTAACGTGACTCTAGTAAACAATGATAATCAGTTTTCCAATCACTCTGCACACACCAAAAGAATTTGCACTCGTTGACTTTCGAAAGAATTCTTCACATCTCACTTCCCACTCATCACTAATGATTTAGAATCAGTTGATGTTATTTCACATTAACATTACGTGGACAATGAAATAAATATGCTGAAACAAATTTTTAAACCAGAAATTGTAACATCAACATACTTCCAATCTCACTCTCCACTATCACTCGTACCGTAACCAAAACAAAAACAACAGCGCAACGAAATACGCGAAATGTAAATACTGCCGAAAGCTCACGATAAAGTGACTAGAATAAGTAATATAATCAAACACAAATTATAAGCGTACAAACGAATGAAAATTTATAAGCGTTTGCTGTATCCCTAAAGAACAACTGCTTCAAATATGAAACATATCCCCTTCGCAACAGCTAGTAGATACCTTTGATCGAAATGGTTAAACCAGTATGAAAGAGATAAATAATTTTGTAGAAGCTCATACACTCACAAATCACTTCACTTGTCGCTTCACTCTTTACTTCATCGTCTATATGCAATCAATTCACTTAGGGGCGCACTGAATGTACAAATTGTGTTCACTTACACTAGAGGCACAAGTTCACTGCAAGTCGTAGCTTCCTCGCAGCTACGAAAAAACTTTCAATTCCTGTCAACAATTACACTACATACGTTGCCTGCCTTGCTTAAAGAATGGATTCTCGTATTCCATTTTGGCACAAATGCATAAAAACTCTATAACAGTATACAAATAAAACCGGAGTTCGATCATCCACAACGGTCCGCCATATTTAGTAGCTCCCTTAAACAAGGCCGGAGGGCGACTAAGAACCAGCTACTAAGATAGTAGCATACTAGGCTTAGTAGCCCTTACTAACGATCTATGAATACCATTTTGCTAGTATGCTACTACTTAGAACGCTACTTAGGCGTTAGTAGCTTACTAAGGAAACTATGAATACGGCCGTAAGTGTGTGGAAGTAGTTTTTTAAATGACACTGGGGAATGAGTCATAGTCTTCTGACGGTTAGCAAGACAAGAAATTCCACCGAAGTTAGGAAGGGGGGAGGATCAATGATGGAATTTAGCGACGTCTGGTTGAATAGAGCACTGAAACCGTTGGAGAGTCAAAAGCGCCTAAGCACTGAAACTATCGAACTTATTACGTAACACAAGGAAAGGATACAAGTTCTTTGGAGAACTAAATTATTTTAAATGAATTTATGTAAAATATTACATTTAAAAATTAATTTCAATGCTATCCTATTTATTTATTTAAAATTGAAAGTATATTTTAATATATTTACGAAAATACATTGGCCTTATTTTCGTGACGTCATAGGTGTTATCCAATCACATGCCTGCTCAATTTTCGAATCTTCGGGAGCCTCGACCCGTCTCAGTTTGATGATAGTCGTCTTCGAGTTAAGAGGTAAGTAAACAAGCCATATTTAAGTTACCGGTTCCCTATTACATATCTACGCCATTACTTTTTCATTTAAGTGTTTAAGATATCAGTGAATTTGCTGTGATTAATTCCTATAATTATACGTGAGCTGATTGTTTTATTAAGCTTTATTCCGCTTAATAACATATACTACCTTCAGCAAGGAACCTCAAGATTTGAAGTAAGTGTTTTCGTGATATCTTCGCCACTAATTTGAAATCTTCCATTGTTCCTGCCAAAGATACGAGGATAGTGGGGATAATTTTCCAATCCGTGTCTTAATGTTATCGCTACTTCACTTTCACGGTCCGATTGTTGTTGTGATACGGGATGCGTATAAATTGTTCATGATTGAGTACGATGCCTAGAAATCTAGTTTCCGTAATGCTGTTTGCATGTCTCGCGTATCAGATGATGGAAAATTGTCCATTGCAACGATCCAGCGGTCATATTGTGATAATTTAGTCACTAAGGTGTACTCTGTTTAATATTATCTGATTTGAATATTTGTGTATCGTTGACGAAGTGCTTGAAGGCCATCCGTACGTGCTTCTTTAGTGATATCTTTAGGGTTTGGAGAACAGCTGAAATATAATGATTTGTCTCCCATCGTTGGCTAGAGGCGATTGTAATCGAGTTTTCACGTCGTCTTAGCTCTTGCCGCAAGAAAATTAAAAAAGAATTTTCGGGACTTTATCACCAAGATAATTGAATATTTTTAAGGCTGTGCCATTTCACCGCAGATTGCCTAGCCTTGCAGTTATCAGTGGAATGGTATTATTCGGAGATTATTCAAGATGTATTCCTTAATATTTCGTTTTCAGGGTTGAAATAGACGCCTCTCCTTTGTTGACGTCGGCAAGTAGTTGCAATTGCTTAACTTTATCGCAAATATTCGGGTATCACCTAGGAATTTAGCCAACCAAGACCTTTCGGTTTTTTTTCTTTATTTTTTTCTTCCCGGCCGTTAACTTGCATGGACTTAGTAATCATAAAGGAAGGATTATCGAATAAATTAGTGTATTAAATATCATTATTAACTAACTTCGTTTCTAACCAACATTTTTCCGGCATCGTAATAGCTGGATGCTGCGATAATATTTCAGCATTCAACTTTATGCATTTCGTACTCTCAGCTCGTGCATGATATCAACATTATGTTAATGTCTGTCTTTCTCTGATTACTTTCAGTGTATCTAGTCCATGTGAAAGTTGTGGTGTGTCAGTGATACGAGTGATATTTCTTGGAATTCTTGTGCATTGGAATGTGATCCTGAGGAATGAATGATAAGCCAATTTCAATTTTCAATAGTACACAACATTTTATTATGTTATGTGCCAAATGGTTGCCGTTGCTAATCCTTAGCCTTTACTTAAAAAAAAGATTTTTCACGGGGTTATGTACCTAAGTCTAGGGACAAACAATTTTTTTATTCGGCTTGTTCCGCCTTGAATGGAGTTCCTGAAAATTTCATATGCTTGGGGAAATACCGGATATCAGTATTATAACCGGCTCCTAACTTAATCATTCAAATCTTCCGAATGCATTTAGATATTAAGTCAGTTGAGGATTCCGTATATTTAAGAGATCCTTGCTATAAATATTTGCGTGTAACAGCTAAATAACATATCCGGCTGTTTTTTAACCTTGTAGTCACTTCATATAACGTTTATAGTACCAATTGTCACTTTATTGCTTTCCAAAGATATTCAAATAGGAATTCTTGTGTCACATACTTCCAGATTTGGAGGTTTTAAAATGTGTACGATTAAATAATTGTAACTTGCTTGCTCTCACCTTTGCTTCCTGAATTTTGCGGAAGAGAGAAGTTGACCATTCGAGTTATTGACCTAGTTATTTACGGCCGTATTCATAGTTTCCTTAGTAAGCTACTAACGCCCAAGTAGCGTTCTAAGTAGTAGCATACTAGCAAAATGGTATTCATAGATCGTTAGTAAGGGCTACTAAGCTTAGTATGCTACTGGGCCCGTATCATAAAAGTCCCCTCGAAGCCGGCCTCCACCTCATTGTCGTCAGGAGGAGGAGATACGATATCATAAAACCGACCTCAACCTCAAAAACGTCGAATTTTGAGGCCAGCCTCAGCTCAAACTTTGAGGTTAGATTATTGTCGGCTCAAAGCGTTTGAGGTGACTTCCGCCATTGCGAGAAGATGATAATTATTCATCCACGATTATTAAACTCTTCCGTTATTTTGTGCCAGCATCTTGCCTTGCTTAAAACGGACTCCGCATCCGAGCGCTTACACTCAATTACGTCCTTGTACTTGACCACCAAATTGCACAAAATTTCCTGCTCCTGCCTGGCCATGCGCTCCGACTTACAAGGGGAATACACGACCTTCGGGTGGCCGATTGAGCTCAAATTTTCTGATTCGGCAGATCACGGCTATCAATTAAATATGCCGAAGCAAGACGACGCACTTCTCAAAACTTTTCGAGAAAAAAGCAATTAGAATCTTAAAAAACGGGTCTACGGTATATATCCCGTATTTCCTTACATTTAGTTCAAGACAGCGGTGGCCCAGTGGTAACGGTGGTTGACTGTGGATGTAAGGACTGGGAGTTCGATCCTCACTCACGGTACTTCTTTTATTTTACTAAATTCTTCGTTTGCAAGTTTCGGGATACTACTCGAACAAACGGAGAACGTGTTCTTTCCTCCGCCGCATCGACTGCCCTGTATTTTTGACGGCATACACGTGTCATTCATGCTTACGAATAATTTTCTCAATTAAAATCCCAATGAAAGCATAATCCGTCGATAGGGTGGATTTCCCTCCCAATTAATAATTTAAATGTCATTATTCTGACCCCACCCCTACAGAAGACAATTTACACTCGCAATACCCTAATATACCTAGAGAGAACAAATAAAGACAAAATCGCCCTTGGAAAGGCTATTATATAGCCCTTGCTTCATTTTCTACCCCTTTCAGCACTTATTATTGTTTAAAAAAATGAATTAAAAATATTTTCATTGAGCTAACGAAGATAAGAAAACAATCTTTAAAAATGCAAACAATAAAATCCTTGAATAATAAAATAAAAAAAGGATCGTGAGTGAGGATCGAATTCGCCATCCTATTACATCCACAGTCAACCACCGTTACCACTGGGCCACCGCTGTCTTTATGTAAATGTAAGGAAATACCGGATATATACCGTAGACCCGTTTTTTTTACGATTCTTAATTGCTTTTTTCTCGAAATGTTTTGAGAAGTGCGTCGCCTTGCTTCGGCATATTTAGTTGATAGCCGTGATCTACCGAATCAGAAAATTTGAGCTCAATCGGCCACCCCAGTCGTCAGGTCGTGTATTCCCCTTGTTAGCCATTTCTGTTTCTATTGTTGATATTGGCGGGTATATCCCCGGCCGCATTCGGTATATCGCTACTGCGCATGTCTGCGCAAATACGATTCGAAAAAATGAACATGGAACAATGCTGGAAGACTGTCAACTCTGAAACCAGAAACATCGTCCTCAACAATGCGTCATTTCCGCTGGCTCAAACCCCTCCTCCTATGAGCCGAGCTGGAGGAGACTTTTATGATATGATGCGATCGAGGGATCTCCTCGTCGAGCTAGGCCGGCTTCAAACGAGGCCATCCTCGACTCAAACTTCGAGGGGACTTTTATGATACGGGCCTCAGTAGCCGGTTCTTAGTCGCCCTGCGGCCTTGTCTAAGGGAGCTACTAAATATGGCGGACCGTTGTGGATGATCGAACTCCGGTTTTATTTGTATACTGTTATAGAGTTTTTATGCATTTGTGCCAAAATGGAATACGAGAATCCATTCTTAAAGTAAGGCAGGCAACGTATGTAGTGTAATTGTTGACAGGAATTGAAAGTTTTTCGTAGCTGCGAGGAAGCGACGACTTGCAGTGAACTTGTGCCTCTAGTGTAAATGAACACAATTTGCAAATTCAATGCACCCCTAAGTGAATTGATTGCATATAGACGATGAAGTAAAGAGTGAAGCGACAAGTGAAGTGATTTGTGAGTGTATGAGCTTCGACAAAATTATTTATTTCTTTCGTACTGGTTTATCCATTTCGATCAAAGGTATCTACTAGCTGTTGCGAAGGGGATATGTTTCATATTTGAAGCAGTTGTTCTTTAGGGATACAGCAAACGCTTATAAATTTTCATTCGTTTGTACGCTTATAATTTGTGTTTGATTATATTACTTATTCTAGTAACTTTATCGTGAGATTTCGGCAGTGTTTACATTTCGCGTATTTCGTTGCGCTGTTGTTTTTGTTTTGGTTACGGTACGAGTGATAGTGGAGAGTGAGATTGGAAGTTTGTTGATGTTACAATTTCTGGTTTAAAAATTTGTTTCAGCCTATTTATTTCATTGTCTACGTAATGGTAATGTGAAATAACATCAACTGATTCTAAATCATTAGTGATGAGTGGGAAGTAAGATGTGAAGAATTCTTTCGAACGTCAACGAGTGCAAATTCTTTTGGTGTGCACAGAGTGATTGGAAAACTGATTATCATTGTTTACTAGAGTTACGTTATAGTGTTTTAAATTAAGTGTGAGTGAAGCTTTTCATTGAACCATTTGATTCAGAATGTACGGATTATAAGTGTCATAAAGACAGCTCGTGAAATGTGAAGTGAAATGTTGTGTGCGTTGTAGTGCTATTTGTGATATGATCAGCAATAAATAAGTAAAACAAGTTACGTTAATTATGCTTTGTTTTTTGCATTAACCACCTCTAGTAAACTATATGCCGTATATTTCCGCACGCTGTCAATATTTGAAATATTTAAATGTAGCGAAGCAGATTGTTGTTTCCTTGACTAACATTTTAGGAGTTGCAAACATATGTTACTAATTGCTCGCACGTAGGTGTTTGTAACGTAATAAATGTGTATCATTCACACATTTATCTCAACGTTATTTTCTTAACGTTTCATTTCTGCATTGCAAAAGTTTTCGTTTCTACTCCGACATTGAGGTGTATTTCTGCTTTCCGAATACAGATATGTATAATACTGACGTTGCTAGTTATGTTTTTCCATACTAATCACGCATACACTAATGGAAACAAATATCGGAAGTGCAAACAATATGCAATGTATATGATCAATAAATATACGGCCGTTTGTAAAGCAATAACTGCATCTCAAACATACAAATGCTTCGGTATTACTCATAAATCTACCCTTTCCCAAAGGTATTGCATAATTTTTGTGTACAGCAATCAAAAAATGACTGAGATGAGATATCACATCGAATCATCCATTATGAAGTAAACATTTCAATGCCTTTTGCTGAATCAATATCTTTTGTTTGATGGTGTTACGAATTTTCCGCGCCGCGGAGGAGTCAGATGCAGTGTTGTCAAGCGTAGCCTAGCGGGTTGAACCCAAATCGCTACCGAGTATCGGCTGCCGAGCTGGCTAGTAGCATACTAAGTTAGTAGCTCTTAGTAGCTCACGTAATACAATCCATGAATACCATATCTTAGTTGGCGACTAAAAGGTATTAGTAGCCGACTAAGTTAGTCGCCCTACTAGCGTGTTTTAGCGGAAATCTATGAATACGGCCGTTAGTCTTTTGAAAAGCTTTGGCAGTTCGAAAGACGGGTTTGTGTAGGTCCTTCTTCTTTCATAAGTTGTCCTCGTTGCTGCATTCGAATGCTCTTCGGCCGGTATCCTTTGAGCAGCGGCGCCTTATATACCTGTGGTATTCTATCCGCTGAACTCTCACGGGGGCAGGGAATGGGAGTAGGATAGGGGGTACACGCTTGCTCCAAGGCCAAAAAGGGCGTGCTTTCTAGCGAAACCTGGATAACCATTACTGTTCGTACAGTCGGATTCAAAAGTATTGCAACAAATGGAGCGGCGCCACTTTCGCCGCAGTTTTGAAATCGAGTTTTCGTATTTTCTATTGCAACAGTGGGAGGGAAATTTGAACAACATTCCCACTTCCCGAAATATTTTTATAACAACATCATTAAAGGGAAATGTATGCGGGTTATGTGCAGTGTTTAATACCACATAAATTGTGCAGCTCATGCTAGATAAAAAATCTACGTTCAGAACGTCACTTTACTTCTTCTCTGGCCGATCCGTCGAAGTATGTTGTCTTACAATTAACGCTGAAGCTTTTCGATAAGCGATAGCGAAAAAAACATACACATAAAATATCCGCCGGAATATCACAGCAAATAATGCCACTGAGTGTTAAAATTCAGTTTGATTTAGTGACACTAGAAGACTGATTCATTCCCTTTCCTGACAAAGCTCGTAATGAATCCCCTTCTGAGTCAACGTGTGAGATGGACTAGTGGTGAAGGAGCAGACTTACTGCGGTAGTAATCCGAAGTAGGTGTTGCGAACCTCTCTGCAAAAATTTTTTTCAGTTACATGGGATGGCAGTAACAATTTTTTAAATTCACTTAAACGCATATTAACTTAATTAAACACTGCTGTCGTTATAAAATTTTTAATGGAGAAAATTCTCTTTTTGATTTCCGCAGATATCATTTCCTATCTTTGGATTCATATTTGGACTCACCTTTTACCTCTTCCCAATACGTGGCTCCGCAGCCGAGTAGGTCTATACTATGCGCTGTAACTTCATGAGAATTTTGCGAGGGATCTAGTCCGAAGTAATCAATTTTTTTCATTTTTTAAACAAAATTATTGCAATAGAATGCAGTATATTGTATCAACATGGTGGTGATGGTGACTACGAAAAATTCAATACTGGATTTTTTTAAGGAGTAAAGTTTTCTAAATGTAGACTCCGAGGTGATCCACACATGCGTAAATCCTAACATCACATGAAGTAAATTTAGGAGCAGTAATGCAGGGAAAGTTATTATATCTAAATTGATTAGCACTCTCATAGTGATACATTCATCTTATGAACAGTGAAGAAAAGAACCGACCGAAAGGTAATCTATAAAATATGACATTAAATTTGTCGCAATTAACTTTCATAGCGTTATAAACAAGAGTGCTAAAATCGGGTGTAAATTTCAGGACGCAGACATGGTCATAGGAACAGAGAGTTGACTTATGAAGGATATACGTAAGCGACAGCGAAGTTTTCCCTCCAGGATTCTACAAGTCCGATCCAGAGTCGATGAGATGCTGCAGTTCAGAGGTGGCGTCAGTGATGAAAAGGCGGCTGACTGCAGGGCGCTTGCCACGTTTACCAACTACCCTAAATGTTTTCCGCCTAAGGGTCTGGGGGCCCGTGCCCCCCCAGACCCTTAAAAAAAATATGCAATATTTTTAATACGGTCCCATTATCATTGCGTTCGCTTTGTATTACGAAGTATCCTTGTGCCCCCTAGAACAAAGTCCTGAATACGGTCGCGCTTGTGTCCCCCCCCCCCTAAGAAAGAAATTCCTATATCCGCCCCTGCTTACCATTATATGTATAAATATTTCAGGATATTCCTCTATGATGTGTGTTACACAAAAATGTCCCAGGTTGGGCGCACACAGTAAAATACTCACTTAAAGATGAAAATAAATAAATTTTCAGGGGCAACTACCACCTTCCTCAGAGTTAGAAAAGATTTTTATTAAATTGTCTTGTACTGTGCGTGCCCAACCTGGAATATTTTCATCTCATATGTAAAAATATTCGAGGCTAATATCCCAAAGCCCCTTCCCCTCCATCTTACTGTCAAACAGTGTTAGATATTAAAAAAACACAATACAAATTAGCTATGCAAATGAGGCTCTAATAGTCATGGTTGCACTGACCTGGCAGATCGCTGCCGAGTTCTCAATCAGCCACATAACCAGAAAGGTACCAAGAGTTTGGGTGTTATGTGGTTTGCCTTTACTGATTCTCTTTTGTCGTCGTCGCTTCGGAAGTATCAGACAACGATAAACTCGTTACAAACTTTTCAGCTACTTAACGATGAAATAATCTTACAGCATTATAACAATTCATTGATTACTGGAATACATAATGAAATGTAACAACATAATTGGAAAATTGGAGTGCTGGAGGGCTTTTGGTCTTCTCAGCAGATACGTTGCAGACAGTTACCTCCAGGGGAGAAATATGAGGGATGTTTATGTCCCCAAAACACCCCTATGGTTATAAAAAATTAAAACATACATTATTAAAATCAATTCATACTGATCAAGCATTACCAGTACTATTACACTTATTCACAAAATTACATTCATCCATTGTTAAAGCCCTACCTAACTAAATACCTCAACATGCACGCCTGAATTAATCTAACGCCATAATATGGACTCATTGCACGATGTCCAAAGGCCTGCCTAGTTGAGTTATTTACCATCGACAGCATTATATAATTAATATATAACCCATATTCTCCCGTTCCAAATCTTAACTGTAGCCGAAAAAATACATGTTATTATTCTTTTTGTGTAACAATGTCCTATTGTCATTACAAAAAATGGATTAACAATGTTAACAAATTGCCTATTTGCATACAGTTGAATGAATCAAAATATAGTTATGCACACAATATATGCCCAATGTAATTGCACTTGATGGATGCTTTCTGAAAATGTTCACTTTATTTAGGTTAATTGTCAGCTGACGAATGTAAAATTTTGTCAATACTTTAACGACATTCCATTTTACTGGATTTGTACCAGCACTTTAATTTTCACAAAAATTACATGTAAAATGTTTTATTTTATGTCACCAATCACAAAGATATTAAAATATTTTATTACAATTATTACAATTAGGCTTTGTAACATAGTCAATTCTATACAGAAAATAGTTTTATTGCCTTTACTTGTACAGAGTAGTAGGGAGAAATTACATGCACACAATTTAATAGTATTTAAAATTCTTAAATTAATAATTTCTAATGCTATTAAAATAATATCATTAAAAAATCGAGACAAATTATCAACAACAATAATACAAATTGACCTTAGCAATGGGTACAATTTATTCTGGTCAAGGTGTTACTTAATTATATTTTCATGGTCGCAAATACGAAGACCTGCCTATTCTGTGTCATTTCTAAACAACTGTCAGATGCAATATTAAATCCCTACTCTCCTGCCCCAAGTCTAAACTATAGCTGGCAAAAATACAAGCAATAGTTACAAAAATAAAAGAAGGCTCTGTTCAATATTATCGAAAAACCACAAAAACAGTAATGCAAATAGTACTAAGCACTGGAATAAAGAACACAGCATCATATAATATATCATATTCAATGATTTCACATATTTAAATACAAATCACAAATGCACCAACTGTTTTAGCCAGGGATAAGTCATATTTGCATGTTATCAAATAACATTTACAATTTGCAACTCATGCGGAAACTCCATAAACTTTGAAAGAAAAAATAATCTATCACATTCCCAATAAGGGTGCAATTTTGTAAGCATTTGGCGTAAATTAATGACTTATCCCGGTTACACCCCCTCCCCACGATGAGGGAACAGTTTGGATTTGAGGGGGGCATGCACTACACTACGACCAAAATTAATAAGAATAAAAAAAACTACACAAAAAAGAATTAGCAATTCAAGCACTACTACTACTAATATCATTCATTCATAAACCACATTCCATTCACTCATTCATCAAATCACATTCCACCCTCTCATTCATAAAATCACATTCCATTCACTCATTCATAAAATCACATTCCATTCACTCATTCATAAAGTCACATTCATCCATTCGTACAACCCTGCCTACCTAAATACTTCTTTATACGCCTGAATTAATTAAACGCCTAAATACGGAATCGTGGCCACGATATACGAAGACCTGCCTAATCTGAGTTATTTCTACTCGACGGTAGGACGCAATATAAAATCCCTACTCTCCTGCCGCAAATCCTAACTATAGCTGGAAAAAATACATGCATAAATAAAAAATATACAAACACCCTGTACAATAATTGCAACAAAAAAATGCAAAAAAAATAACTATCTTCAGGCTTGGTGTCTTCTGTCTTCCTATCTTCAGTCTTCCTTTCCTCACGATAAATCCTCAAGTCTCTAGTTGTCGGCGCAGTAACCTTCAGGTGTCCATTTCATGGACCTCCACAATTGTCTCCAAAAGCAATCGCTGTCGTTGTCCACAAGCATGGCCTGTGGTAATATAACAAAAAATTCTCAAAATCCAACGAAGGGGAGACCTAAAAAGTTAACTCTCAGCTCAGAAATATCATTTCGAGGAAGGCGTTGAGAAAATATTAACTTTGTAATTGTCAAGAAATTTTTAAAATTAAAAAAATGCAAGAGCGGGTAATTCCAAATTATTTGACGCTTATCTCATTGGCGATATTTCAATCTATTTTCATTATTCTTTAAACATTTTAAAGATATGATCAAGCAATATTAAAATTTTTCCCGGAAATCATTACAGTGAGCTGAGTCTGTTATATATATACCTTTTTACGACTTACTTGGACTTCATGGGTATTACTAAAAATTGATAGCAAATATACACCATTCTGCATTTAATATATGTACTATTATATGAATTGGAAAACAATAATGAAATTATAAAAATCAATACGATGAAATTATTTAAAAAGGTGAAACCAGAAGTTACAAATATGGCATCCATATTAAGGACACAACACCTATCCAGGAGGATGTATTTTAATAATTTCTTTTAAGATGTAATTTAATAATTAAGTCTTCTGATACGAAAGAAATAATATAAGTTAATTCTCAAGATCATGCAAAGAGCCAGAGGTCAAAGTATCACTTCAGAAAAAAAAAGCCGAAAAAAAATTTAAAATATATACTGATTTTTTCCGACACCAGTGGCTTAATAAATATTTAATAGCAAGGAAAAACGCGTCACCAGAAATTAAGTACCCAAAATTAAACAAAAAAGAGTATCAATTATTGAAACATTATTGTCGCAACTTTTTTTAAATGTCGCTTATACTCATTAAATTCACGGAAAAATTCAAAATGGTAGAAAATATGACCGGAATCTCATGTTTCCCTCAGGTAGGGTCTCCGAGAAAGTAATTAATTGAGCGCGCATGACGGTTGCTGAGTTACCAAAAGCAAGGCCAATATAGTAAACTCGACCTCCACATTACAATGAGAAAATTAAACAGCAAAGTGAACACTTATGTTAGATTCACGAAAATCCCCATAACTGTTCTTCATTGGAATTATTAAATTTAATGGAAATGAAGTTTCAAATCGAAATATATGAAAGGAGACGCTATCGTCGTCGTCAAGCAATCAATGCCTTGAGATTCAGCGCGGGATTTAAGTTTTGTGAGTGCTGTAAAAAAAGCGCGAGATCTTAATTTTGGGTGCGGTTTAGTTAAATATTTTCGCGTTGGAAAAGTGAAAATATTTTTTTTTCTCACGCAATCATTACTTTTATCATCGAGGTTCCCGAATGTAAAAATTATAGTGTACCTAGGTGATCACTAAATAATGGTTCTGAACTGAACTCAAATCTTGGACATGACATCTTACCGTCTGCCTGCGGCAACGAGCTGCATTCTTTCGATCTTTTTGCACGTGCTTTCACCGAGGCCTCGAGTAGTCAATTCACACAAGACGATCCAACGAACTCTGCAATGGAAAAAAAACGAACACTCATAAAGAGACAAATCAATGTCCTAGAAAATAGGCCTCATGGCTGAATCAATCAATAAATTTTCTTATGGCGCACAGACGTTAGAGAGTAATAAGGCTCACCTTTTAATTAGATTTAAAACAACTTCGAATGAAAAATAACATTTCCCGTATTGCAGGGGAAATTAAAATAATATTCAATTAATTCATAATACTTATTAAAATAAAAAAATTAATTCCAATTAAATGGAACTATATATTTGTTTAAATAGGAAAAATTAAGGATTGATTTTGAAGTGGGTAACCTTTCACAGAATAAAAATAGTTAAATAATTCAGAATAAAAAATCAAAATAAAATTTATAATGAATAAACAGATAATTAGAAACTGATTACAAATAAAAGTATTTCGGACTGCTTTATGATGTGAAAATATTTTGCGGAAACTGTTGAGGGAGGTGATATTTTGACTTGAAAACACTTGAAAAGAAAATACGTTAATAGGTGATTATGAGTCATCCAGAAAAATGTCGGCACAAAAAAATATTTTGCCCATTGCAATATATTTCATAAGTTTTCAATTCATTACGAAGTTAATTGGTCAATGAAATATCACTTCCAGTTACTTAGTACCAAGTACAATTTTCAAACTAAGTAGTCAATGACTAAATTGAGGGGGATATTAAGTTTATTTGTTAATTTTGATGGCATTATGGGCAAATTAGAAGTTCAGTATAAGCATGAGCACAATTGAGTTCCGTTAATGAATGCAAAATTGAACATTCTCAAGCGACTCGTTAAGTTAAAAATTTGCATTGGAAAAATGAACCAAATTTGAATGAGTATTGAGATCATACCGCTCCTTATCTGCTGCAACTCATGTAGAGCCGCAAGAAGCCAGCTCGGTAATGTGCACCATCCAATCTTCTTCCAAGTGTCTTCTTTCTCCTTATAATCATGTCCAGCGATGAATCGCGCCTAAGGAGAGAGCGGGTTAGTGCATACACAAATAAATAACCCTTCCGAGGATTTGCACCACTCCAAAGCAGCACACAAGAACGTGACAATGGCATCGATAGGAAATCATAAATTTCCTACCTAGCCACAGCCACATTCCTGCATGACGCAATGGAATCCGTAATGCAAAACCACGGCACAAAAAACTACAACTAACGCGCGCAAAAAAAAACGCCTAGCCTTACGCAAATTTATGTTCACTGGCCAGAAGGGCCCAAAGCTAAGATGTCGTCTTCTTCTGGTCCTGCGATGCCATCCTCTTCTGTCTTCTCTTCTTCCGATGAATCTTCATTCTTCTCTTCACATCCAGCGATGGCTTGCGGACCTAGGGAGAGAGCGGGTTAGTGCATACACAAATAAATAACCCTTCCGAGGATTTGCACCACTCCAAAGCAGCACACAAGAACGTGACAATGGCATCGATAGGAAATCATAAATTTCCTACCTAGCCACAGCCACATTCC
Source organism: Ischnura elegans (assembly GCF_921293095.1). Lineage (NCBI taxonomy): Eukaryota > Metazoa > Arthropoda > Insecta > Odonata > Coenagrionidae > Ischnura > Ischnura elegans. Next base: position 39,109,950 of record NC_060259.1, read on the forward strand.
TGCATGACGCAATGGAATCCGTAATGCAAAACCACGGCACAAAAAACTACAACTAACGCGCGCAAAAAAACGCCTAGCCTTACGCAAATTTATGTTCACTGGCCAGAAGGGCCCAAAGCTAAGATGTCGTCTTCTTCTGGTCCTGCGATGCCATCCTCTTCTGTCTTCTCTTCTTCCGATGAATCTTCATTCTTCTCTTCACATCCAGCGACGGCTTGCGGACCTAGGGAGAGAGCGGGTTAGTGCATACACAAATAAATAACCCTTCCGAGGATTTGCACCACTCCAAAGCAGCACACAAGAACGTGACAATGGCATCGATAGGAAATCATAAATTTCCTACCTAGCCACAGCCACATTCCTGCATGACGCAATGGAATCCGTAATGCAAAACCACGGCACAAAAAACTACAACTAACGCGCGCAAAAAAACGTCTAGCCTTACGCAAATTTATGTTCACTGGCCAGAAGGGCCCAAAGCTAAGATGTCGTCTTCTTCTGGTCCTGCGATGCCATCCTCTTCTGTCTTATCTTCTTCCGATGAATCTTCATTCTTCTCTTCACATCCAGCGATGGCTTGCGGACCTAGGGAGAGAGCGGGTTAGTGCATACACAAATAAATAACCCTTCCGAGGATTTGCACCACTCCAAAGCAGCACACAAGAACGTGACAATGGCATCGATAGGAAATCATAAATTTCCTACCTAGCCACAGCCACATTCCTGCATGACGCAATGGAATCCGTAATGCAAAACCACGGCACAAAAAACTACAACTAACGCGCGCAAAAAAAAACGCCTAGCCTTACGCAAATTTATGTTCACTGGCCAGAAGGGCCCAAAGCTAAGATGTCGTCTTCTTCTGGTCCTGCGATGCCATCCTCTTCTGTCTTCTCTTCTTCCGATGAATCTTCATTCTTCTCTTCACATCCAGCGATGGCTTGCGGACCTAGGGAGAGAGCGGGTTAGTGCATACACAAATAAATAACCCTTCCGAGGATTTGCACCACTCCAAAGCAGCACACAAGAACGTGACAATGGCATCGATAGGAAATCATAAATTTCCTACCTAGCCACAGCCACATTCCTGCATGACGCAATGGAATCCGTAATGCAAAACCACGGCACAAAAAACTACAACTAACGCGCGCAAAAAAACGCCTAGCCTTACGCAAATTTATGTTCACTGGCCAGAAGGGCCCAAAGCTAAGATGTCGTCTTCTTCTGGTCCTGCGATGCCATCCTCTTCTGTCTTCTCTTCTTCCGATGAATCTTCATTCTTCTCTTCACATCCAGCGACGGCTTGCGGACCTAGGGAGAGAGCGGGTTAGTGCATACACAAATAAATAACCCTTCCGAGGATTTGCACCACTCCAAAGCAGCACACAAGAACGTGACAATGGCATCGATAGGAAATCATAAATTTCCTACCTAGCCACAGCCACATTCCTGCATGACGCAATGGAATCCGTAATGCAAAACCACGGCACAAAAAACTACAACTAACGCGCGCAAAAAAACGCCTAGCCTTACGCAAATTTATGTTCACTGGCCAGAAGGGCCCAAAGCTAAGATGTCGTCTTCTTCTGGTCCTGCGATGCCATCCTCTTCTGTCTTCTCTTCTTCCGATGAATCTTCATTCTTCTCTTCACATCCAGCGACGGCTTGCGGACCTAGGGAGAGAGCGGGTTAGTGCATACACAAATAAATAACCCTTCCGAGGATTTGCACCACTCCAAAGCAGCACACAAGAACGTGACAATGGCATCGATAGGAAATCATAAATTTCCTACCTAGCCACAGCCACATTCCTGCATGACGCAATGGAATCCGTAATGCAAAACCACGGCACAAAAAACTACAACTAACGCGCGCAAAAAAACGCCTAGCCTTACGCAAATTTATGTTCACTGGCCAGAAGGGCCCAAAGCTAAGATGTCGTCTTCTTCTGGTCCTGCGATGCCATCCTCTTCTGTCTTCTCTTCTTCCGATGAATCTTCATTCTTCTCTTCACATCCAGCGATGGCTTGCGGACCTAGGGAGAGAGCGGGTTAGTGCATACACAAATAAATAACCCTTCCGAGGATTTGCACCACTCCAAAGCAGCACACAAGAACGTGACCATGGCATCGATAGGAAACCACACATTTCCTACCTAGCCACAGCCACATTCCTGCATGACGCAATGGAATCCGTAATGCAAAACCACGGCACAAAAAACTAAAACTAACGCACGGAAAAACGCCTAGCCTTACGAAAATTTTTGTTCATTGACCAGAAGGGCCCAAAACTAAACCGCAAATATCGCACACGTCTTCTTACGATGCTCCTCTTCTTTCTTCTGTGAATACTTGCGTCATCAATCTTCTCTTCTTCGTGCAGTCTTCACTCTTCCTTCCTTGAAGTCCAGCGATGGCTTGAATCTGTGAAGAGGTAAGATTAGTGCATGCACAAACAAATAAATAAATAACACTAACATGTAATCCCTAACGCAACGCAACGGAAAAATAATCGCAGCACACGCAAATATAAATAATCACACGCAGAAAAATATCACACGAAATCACACGATAGATTAAAAAACACACGCAATCGGATCCTTGCCGTTCTTCGAGCTCAATTTGATGTCTTCAGTCTTCATGGCTGGAAGGGAAAGAGTTACAGACATGTTACAATTAAGTACAAAAAAAAAACACTCATTTCAGGCGAGGGATTATCAATGTCCACTCCTTCCCGATATACACCTGCACATTATCTTCACTCTTCATTCTTCGAGGCCCCCTGCGATGTCTTCTATCTTCGGGGCCTCAGCTACGTCTTCTTTCTTCATTCTTCATTCCTGCAATAAATGGTGTTAGTGCAAAACCCACCCAAATACCTTAAAAAAACTACACACACAAAAATACCCACTTGGATTTCCTGCCTAAGAATGCATTCTTTGTCTCCTAGGACCGGTCTCATTCGTAGAAAATAACTTTAAAGTGCACTTTCTGGTACCTTAGTTTCAGCGGTGTTTCGAAACCTTTTTGAACTTGCTCCTTAGAGCCGTTACCTTTCGTGTACTGTTGTTACCTGGAGGTCGTGCTTTGATAATAGTGTGTGAATTCATTTTCCACCAGGAGTCTCTCATAACTCCAGGTGTATGGTTCAGGTCGGCCCTAATTTACCATTTCATGTTCAAGATAACCTGATGAAAACCTGATACGGCAATGACCAACGTCCGAGGAAAACTGCATTCTTCCCAGCATTCAACTCAAGTCGATGAATGATGTTCTAATTCTTCAATATTCATTCTGAAATTGAAAAAGCAAAAATGTGGATTAAAATTCGAGTCAAATCTCTCCGAATAACATAAAAGGAATTAGCATTGGATGTCCCGCGAGGCCACCGTCTTCTTCTCTTCTTCATTCTTCCTGCTCTACCCTTCATTCTCCCCCTCACGTCCGGGGATGGCTTGCACCTAAGGAGAGAGCAACATTTTAAATTAAATTCGGGGGTTAGATTATTAAATATGGGTCACTCCACCTAAATTCAACAAGCGTTTGTCCCTAAGAGTCTCAGATTTTGTTATCTGTATGGGTCTACATCAACCTCAAACTAAATACCCTGAGATCTTTTTTTATGTGGTTTTAATACGTTATCGGTTTTTTCCAAAAAAATTGCCTTAAATCATATAAATCCCACAATTTAACTATCAAATTGTCGTATAGCCATTATATATTGCTTTTTTCACAGCTAAGTCCTTTCGACAGTCACTCAGAGTAAAATATTTATAAAGTGCACTTCCCTATTATTGTTATATTTAAATTAAAAAAAACAAGGTTAATCAACTTTTCTCAAAATAATCCATCTCAGAATTGGCCCACGCATTTATTACTAAGAATGTAGGCTCATTCATTACCTTAGAATTACAAAAATTAAATTTAAATCACCTCCTGAATGATATTTTTTGAGAATATTAAAACGTTTACTTTTTCTCCCGTGTGGCTTTCCGATTACTTTTAATACTAGTCTACAGACGTGCACTCATAGACTGGTAGTCTATATCATAGTAATATGACCTACAGCGTCAACTATAAAATATCAACCATGAATTCATCAAAATCTGAGACCCTACGGGACAAGCTTTTTTGGAATTGAGGTGGAATGACTCAAACTATTATATCCGTCTGCTTTCGAATTCGTGGAAATGGATGCTAAAACAAAGGCTGTTTATTTAAAAAGAAGGATACTCAAAAAATTCTCTAGAAATTCACATATTTGTTCAATGACTTTTAAACAACAGGCTATTTTTAGGGAGCTTGCTAAAGTGGTATTGAATAGGGTAGGTATATTAAAATCTCTCTTAAACAGATTAAATTATTGTAATTTAATGTGAAATTCTTTATATCCAATTGATTTTAGCAGTGAAAGATTTGTATAAATATGTAAAATGGCTTAGAAATATATAACTTTAATTATTCCAATAGCAACACTAGGGAATTCTTAGAATAAGCACTACCAAAGAAATACATAGCAAACAAAATTTTGGGAAATATTACATCGCATTAACTATTTTGTTTTAAAAAGTAGGCAGACAGCAAAATTTAAATTCATAACTAAAAAAATTGAAGTTATTGACCACTTGATGTTAGTGTATTACAACTTGAGCAAGATTCTTTATCTATATTGGATTTGTACAAATCGGAATTCAAAGTTGATTTGTTCCACCGAGATCACGATTTAACTTTATCTAGTTTATTTTGGATACGTTTATTATGGATACATAGTATGGAAGCTCATTTTTAATCAATAATCACAGTCAATATTTATATAAAAATTCCCTTCTCTCTTCATATAAATCGTTGGAATTGATACTGGAAACAAAGGGGGCAGTGAACCTTATTTCTATATTTCACGGGTTATCTTAGTGGTAAAATGAAAAACCAATAACTTAAAACTATGCCCCATAAGCATGCGTTGTTATCGTGACAGAATTGAATGCGTATTTTCAGTGTAAACACGTTAATCTAACCTTCATTCGTTAGATTTATTAAAAAACAATGTGTTATCATTTTTTATGAAAAAATTACGTGATACTTGCAAGGACGTGAGATTGGGTGACAATCGGCTTGACCCCCTCGCCCATCCTAAACACCACATCTGACTAACCCTTTCGCTACTAACAAAGTAAATATTCGCCCGGACGGTTTTTGACGCGGAAGACGAAAGCAATAAATTTTCATCTAGCATTTTCCTACGCAGGCGAATGAATGCCACAAATATCTCTTTCGTTGCCCTTTTATGCTGGTCTCAGCTATGCGAAGTCTTATCGGAACCCAACAAAGCGGGGACATAGGCCGTACCCTCGAAATCCGGGAGCAGGTACCCGGACACCTCGTCTTCTATTACCCTTTTTGTGGAAAGGGATAGCGATCATTTAGTCATTTTTTGAAATCCTATTGAGTTCCTTTCTCAAAAAATATAAACTAATAATGGGGTAGTTTCCTTAATCAAAGAAAACGAAAGGCATTGATTGCGATTCGTTACCCACCACTAGTGTATTCATAATATATAAATTATTTCGTTTTAGATACACCGGTTTAGACGAATGGCAATGGTCCATTTTTATCCTCATTTGAAAAGGGCCAGATTGGCGCCCATGCGATGCCACTCCACGTGACGTCAAAGGGACCTAGTTTCTATAGGAGAAGATAGGAGTTATACATCGTCTGAGGTTACCAATGCATGCATGAGGCGCAGAGCTCAGAGAAACATGCCTCAATAATCACTTATTAAAACTGGCTTAGGTCGGAAAGTTTTCTTCGTTTGATAAGGTATTAATAATCCTTATTTAAGCCAAGCGCTACCAGCCAGCAGGGTACTCAGCTACTCGCTAGCAGCCTGCATCGTATCAGCGCTAAGCCTCGCCTCAAGGTCACCTCACAGGGCGGCAGCGGGAACCAGAAATACGTCGTACGGAGAGATTTCCCGGCATTCATACTTACGCGTCGCGTTTTCGCGCGCTTGAAAATTTTCACTTTTCATTTAATCGCGAAAAACAGGTATCGTCATTTAAAAATCTAAAAGCGTGAAATATGTACTCCAGGAGTAATAATCTTTCGATTTAGGCAATAAAAAAATAATAGGAAACCACCCTATAGAGTTCTTTTTTTGTCTTTTAAGGATCGCTTACAATTTTTAAATGAAATTTTACCATAATCATTAACTTATATCTCGATTTTGATATAAACATCAACATAGAAATTGTTGATGTATTAAATTCGTTAATTAGGACGGTATAGCTCCGTTCAAAAGTTGACAATGCACAAAAAAACCGAGGAATTGAATTCGAAATCTGCAAAATACGGGTAAACAACAATTATCCATGTAGCTAATTTACAAAAACTAACCACGAGTTGACCCGGCACTAAATCCGCTGCTAGGGCTGTCAACCCGGAAAGGAGGAAGACCAATTATACTTTGAGTCCGAGATAATGCGGAGTCCCCGCTAGGAAAAGTCGAATAAGGTTGGCGCTGAGAGAGTGTGATTATCCGTGAGACCCTTCTTAACCAATGTCCTGCAAAAATGGTCCGTACAGAGGGGACGGAAGAGACCCTTGGGGCTCAGTCCAACAGTCATGGTAAGGAAACAACACCACGGTGTCGAAAGGGTTAATGGATACCCACAAAGATGTAATATTCGTAAGAATTAGCTTGTATGATACAAAGTAAATATATAGTTGACAGACGAAAGTGGTATATTTTGCTTGAATGTTGAAAAAAATAAGAAAATAAAATCCTTTCAGGAAATAATGAAGGTGGAGAAGTAAACCAACGAAGCATTATTTGACATTAACGTCCGAAAAGTATGGCTCTGTTGTGCCTACAAGTCGAGGGGAAAGTGGAGGGTCTATCAATTTATAATGAGAGGAACTTTGAGAATAATATGATGCTTGATGAGCTTGATGCATTGAGTGGAGTAGATGTAGATGAGCCATGAGGTTTGAAATATGTGAATTGTGGTCAATAATAACAGCCTCGGTTCTGATTACGCACTCTGAAGTATTCGCTGTCAAGGGGACAAGGTTCATGTTACCCCTGGTAGGTGTATTTTACGTAATAATAAAACACGTAAAGGTACTCGCAGTCACCGTCTAAAACTCACACAGCCTAGCCACCTCTAGGGTATTTTTCGACTTTTCGAAGTATCGACTGCTTTAACCCTTCAGTATCCGCCTTATGGAATAATTGACCCTTTATCTCGACGCAGGTTATCTATTGGTGACTATGAGGAACTGTGGGCAAATTAACTAAAGCCTTGGCGTGCAAATGAGCGGTAGCAGATGGCCAAATCATGCTCGTAACTCATTCAAACAACCCGCTACTTTTGCCCATTCCAAAGCGCTGTTGCCATTTTCCAGTGGTCCGCAGCCACGTGTTTAGGTAAGTTAACAAAATCGTTATTTTTCATCGCAGAAACACGCTTCAAAGACGTACTTGATCGCACGATTAACGGGAGTACGATGCAAGCAATCATTTTTTTATTATTGGATTGATTGAATGATTTTCAAATTGCAGTCACAGCGGTCGGTTTCCGGGAGTAAGGCCCCCCGCTGTGAGGGTCCAAGAGATGGGGCAGCGAGGGCTAACGCGTCGAGGAAAGGGTTCGGGATTAGAGACCCAACGGAGGGTGTACCACGCCCATCTTCGGACTACCTGCTCCATGTCCCCACCAAACGCACCTTAACCATTGCATTTAATATTCTGTAAATAATTGTGGGCCCTTACGGATGAAGGCACAAGCATTCTTCTACTTGACAATTCGCAGTGTGAATGCCTCGTCTTCCGAAAAATCATTATCAGCCCGTTGCGTGCGAGAGGTGAGTATGTCGTGCGCGAATCTCCACGTCCGCCTTCAAAAATAATACTGCGTGATACCTCTGGCTTTAAGCTAATCTATTTAATGTTAACAGATTACTTTGTTGTGTTTCAACGCTAGAATTGTGTGTATTGGAGTGCTTGGAACGGCAGAGCAAAACGTGTCTCATCTCATTTGATGCCTCCTCTATGCAGAGAATAACCCAACATGGAATAATTACCGTAAGTGTACCTCATTGGAGTTTTTGGTTGGCAATCGAGTAAAACTCGTCGGCATTCTTGAAACGATTACTTTTGCAGTAATTTGTAGTAAATTGTAGCAATTACTTTTACGAAATGCAAGTTTTATTTTTAATTTACTACTTACGTTGGAAGAGGAATCGGTACTATCGATGTAATCGTTAATTGCTCCTAATCGACGCTAACATTATAGGTTTTACTGATTTGCCTAGGCCTACGTATAACTTCTAATCCTTGAGTGTCATAATTTCCTTGCTTAGGTTCAACCACTCTTATGTTGTAGCCAACAACACAAATGGGTACAATAGTTATCATTGTATGCATCGCGAGTTAAAGTGCAACTTTAGCTATTTCTGATTCTAGTTTTCCATATTTTTACTCCAATATTCGACATTAATTGCCAAGTGGTCTTTAGAGTGGACAATTTAGAAGAAGTTAATATAATTTTACTGATTACTTTTAAAATCAGTAATTTATACCCGTAAATGATAACCTTTTAAAAAGTAACTGCAATATAGCCGAGTTTCTTTTTCTCAGCACTTTTACCAACACTGCTCATTGGATAAATATACGATAACGGGCAAGTGGTGGAGGGTTAATTTCACTGGCATCCGAGAAGGTGATTGATTACCGAAGAGCAATATGAAATACTTGACATCTGGTGAGACCTGCCTTCATTTTCCATTTCGCTGATTGTCATTTTGGTACCACTAGATTCGTGCAGCCGAGCTTCTTAACCAGGTGAGATTCTACAGCCTCGAATTAATATTGATACGACTCCCTTCGTTCTGTGTAACGGAATTAATTACGTTCGACTGTTTTAGTTACTCCGGTAATCAAAGGCTCATTTCCGTGTCTGAAAATTTCGCGGTGCCCCTCCGCTTGATTAAACTGTGGTATTAACATTAAAGCAACGGACGAAGTGACGTACCTGGGAGTTATGATAACTTACAACAATCGTGGGGAACACACATAAGGAATATTTCTGGCAGAGTCCAAAAGAAGTTAAGATTCGTGAAGCGTATTGTGGGAAGATTTTCGGATGAAAAACTGAAAGAGAGGTGCTATTTTACGCTCTTCCTGTCCACACCTTGATTATGCACAAAGCATATGGGATGCGGTGCAGAAAGACATAATCCGCGAGCTGAACAAAATACCAATAAAAGCTGCACGATTCGTAATAGAACTCCTACGGGCGTACAGACAGCGTTACCCAGCGAAGTAGCCACCGAAGACTCGGTGGCTGCGCGATAGGCTAAGATTGTTTGAACAATTGAGAATAGATATCTTTAAGAGTGACATTGAGAACATAATAGTATTAGAGCCCCTCTATATTTCCAGGTCCGACAGAAGCAATAAATTAAAAGAGATATTTTGGCGAACGGATAGATGTGTGAATTCGTTTTTCCCCGAACCATAAAGGACTTTAAAAAAATGCTAGCCGTTATTTCGTTAGAGCATTTTCTTTCATTTGTAAACGGCTTTTGTCCTAACACCCCCTGCCGCACGCCTTTTTAGGCGGCTTGCGGGGTAGTATGTAGATGTAAACTAAAGGGCAGTGAGTGCAACGAGGTCCGGTGCTAAGATTGGCTACATTCAGTTCGTGTTCCGCTCCCGTCGGGTATGGATGAGTTCTCACTCCGTGTGGTTGACTCAACGCTATGCATCGCCGGTTGCGAGCCATTTAGTTTCCGGCTAACTGTGTGAAAATAGTTGCCTTCATTGAGTGGAAGCCTTATTTGTGTAAAGAAAAGTGTGCTAAATCGAGCTTACAGGAGTTATATCCGCCATGCCTACAACATCTTTCTGGCATTAGTTCGTGTGCAAAGTGTAACACATCTACACGGAATACAACTTCCATCAATAGCGATACCTGCCGTTAAACCTTCTATGGATTTTCTCTACAGGAGTCGCTGACATCGAAGGGATTGAATCAAGAGGACAATCCTGGAAATGTGTGTACTGCCAAAATTTACGAAAGACATCCCGTATGGACAGAAGTAAATCGGAAGGTAAATCCCTTCAGGACATATTTTATTCGTTCATAGGGAATATAAAATAACTAAATGTAACGGATCAAAAAAACTAGGGAACACTATTCATAAGCCATACGATAAATTGGGAGACAGATTGAAGTTAATTGAATCGCAGGGTAAAATATTAGAGACATTTTTAGATCAAATATCCAAATTGCAAAGTGAAAAGGTGGTGCTGAAGACGCAACTTTCTGACGCACTAAACCGTTCTGATGGCCTTGCGAAACGTATGTTAGGTATTAAGACGAAATTTCATGGCATCCCCAGCCAATGTGATGAAAATATGGAAGTAGTAGTGAATAAAGTTTGTTCTGCATTAGATGCAGAAATAAATAGTAGCCTAATTTTCCACTACTACCCGGTTAAGACGAAATCTAGTTGGGAAACAGGAGGAATTCAACTCCGAATTCTGAATCAGCACGTAAATGATAAGCTGTTAGCTAAGTGCCAAGTAATTTTTTTTTATTCGACTCTTGACCTTGTAATCCTACCTCCTAATGATGTACAATCGTTTTCAATAATATCATAGACATCCACGTGTCCCATTTTAGTGAGTTAAAATAATTTTCATACCCTAGGGCTATAAAATGATTTCAACTACGAATGTAGCTGGTTAGTTATCGAGTATTGCCGATACTATAAGTCGGGATTTTACTCAATGGATATTTGACAGTGATTAGCCGCAAGGAAATTAAGATACAACCACTGCCACCTCCCCGACTTATTTTACCTCAGTGATTTAATCTGTTTAGAAAGAAATGTGTTAAGGTAGATAGAGGCATTATTTTTATAAATGTAGTATTGACTCTTGTATACTCTATTATTTTATAAAATGTAAAAGAGAATAATTAATTCGATTTTAAACCCTCCCACATTTCACAGCAACAACCGCACATGTAATATATAGAGCGCACATGCAAGCTATAGAGCCACAACTTCGTAAGTCAGAAACGGTGAGTCACGTATGAAAATGAAAAGAGGATATACCATGCCGCGAAGTCAACCTTTTTCCGGGGAGATATCGCGGAACAAAATATCGAATTGATGCAAAGATATCGTACTGCCCACTAATTTCATTCCACCCCTCACAGCACGTGTTTCGATTTCTATATAGTCATAATCGGGTACAAACAAATCACTATTTCGGACAGAAATATATATCTTCAAAAGTAGCAGTGGCGAATACATATTACCCTTACGGGACCGCCCGCATCGCCTAATATTTCAGAACCTAAATTGTAACTTTCTTATATCATAAGATAGCATTGTCTTGTATATGTGCGTATAATCATTTTGAATAAAACTATCTTAATCTTTGCATGTGACTTGATTATTCTTCATTACGATTAAAGTACAGGAGGCTCAAAATATCTTTTGCCCTCCCCCTTGAGTTTTTTCTGTATCCGTTACTGAAAAGTAGTGAGGGTGAAGGATCAGAAGGAAGTAGGTGGAGGGGTTGTAGGAGGGGGCACAGACGGTAAGTCAAGAAGAGTTCATCATACAGACAACCTAAATTCCGGACTTGCGTCATGTCACGTGGTAAAAAAGGTTTTGGGGAAGGAAGTGGGGTTAAGTAGCAGTCAGGGGAGTACATATAAGATGGGGAGTGACTAAAAAACCCATTTCCGTTCAGTAAGTCAAATTTCTTCCTTTTCTTTTTCACCATTTCCCACTTTTCGCCCGCACCTAAAATAAGCCGTTTTTCTTGGAACTGAATAATTTAATATCGAAAATTTGATGCATGTTTGTGTGCCATTCGGCGCTTTGAAAAGTTGGGTCACGGTTCTCCAAGCACCTTTTGCGTTCGGACACACGAGCGGATAAGAAGTTCCTCCCAGTGTGGCCGATATACACCCCCTCAAGTGAGTCACATCATAGTTTGTACTTGCCGCTGAGCCCGAAAGAAAACACTCCGATGGCCCAACGTGTGCGTGAGTTTCCTCAGCGCATTGCAACCGCTAGGGTTTTTGCCCCGGGAGTTCGACTCCCATTTCGCTAGCCAGGCTGCATCCGCGTCCGACCTCGTCGGCGACGTAAAGGCAAAGGAAGCAGCTCGCATTGAGTGCCAACCCTGTAAGTGGTCACCAACACGGCCCCATCAATGAAATGGGACTGGTAGGTGTCTGCACATTATTGAAAACGATAATACTTGTTTGCATCAATGAGACCCTTTGTGCTGGTAGAAAGGTGGGGTGGCGCGGCATGATAAGCACTGTAAGCATCTATGGATTCGCGGAGGTAAAATTTATTTGAGAAAAGTAGAAAAGGAGCCAGCAATTGTAGTTAGCATCATGGATGATGTAAAACATCTTTGATCGTTGCTTTTGTGATTCATAATTCAATGATACAGAAAGTTTACCTTGACTATAAGCCAATTTTATGGATATGAATAGTACTGTAAATGCCTTTAATGGAATGAATTCCCTATTGATCGTCCATCAAAATATCCGAAGTGTTAGACGCAACTTTAATTTACTACTTTCACATTTAAATAGCATTTCACAATTACCCGATATTATAGCTTTGAATGAAATAGGAATACAAGCTGATTAAATTAATGTATATGCAGTGAGTGGGTAGGTACTATTCTTATGGAAGTTGTAATACTTCTGAAAGAGCAAGAGGTGTGTTAGCGTTTATAAGACATGAAATAACAACCGAACTGAGGCCTTGTCATATAAACCCTACTGATTGCTTGTTGATCAATGTTTCATGCAAGTTTTGTATATTTGACCTCTTTGTCGTCTACAGGGACAAAAAATTTCTATTGATCAATTTGTTTCAGATTTTGAACCCTAATCAAGGTGCATATCTCAAAAATTAGTAATGGTCAGTGATATGAATGTTCAGTTACTAATGCCCAGCTGCGACTCCAAGCAGTTGACAAATCTCATGAGTTCATGTGGCTTGACTACCTTAATCAATGAAGCAACCAGAATGACTAGACAATGAGCTACCTGTTCAGATCATGTAATCACTCGGTGGTTTAACACATTTAATGTAGACCTCAAAGCCAAGTTTATGCATATAGGTATAACGCATCACTCTCGACTCCAACCCAATTCCAATCTTTCTGCTCGCGAAGAAAACGAAAGTACACCATCTAATGTCACTGCCGTAAATCATTAAATGAAAATGTTCGACTGTATTCTTGGGAAGTATTGTATGAAGAACATGAAATTTCCTAAACTTTTAATTCATTTTCAAAGATACTGTTAACATGTGTCAATGAGTCTTAAGTATGGTCAGGAATGAACGTGCCGTAAAATTAAAGCCCTGGATGACTGACTCCTCGATGAGCAAAGTTGCGCGTAAAAAAATCTTTTTCTAAAACTACGCCATCACCCGCACAATAACGGCTTGAGAAAAGAGTACGTAAAGATAAGAATAAACTGTGTATATGTGTCCGTAATGCGGCTAACTCCTATTACATGGAACAATTGGACAAAGTAAATCGAAATAAAAAGGAACAGTGCATGAACTAATACAAGGAAATCGGACCTTAAATGACCCAGTTATTATTGATATAGACTTCAAGAAGGAGTTCATAAGCACATTTGAGTCTCCTAAATTGTATCCATTTGTAAAAAATAATTCAATGATTGATAATTCATCAAATAGTAAAAATCATCTAAGCCTAAACTCCTTTTTGGAACCAGTCACTACGCCTGATGTATTAAAAATTGTCAATAGCCAATCTTTAAAAAAGCTGCCCGTCCGGATCAAATAAATGCTGGATTGATAAAATTATCATATAGGACATTGCAGATGTACTCTGCCATTTCTTCAATGAAAGCTTGCCAAATGTGAGGTTCCCTGCATCCTTGAAGCAAGAAATTATTGTTCCCGTTCACGAAAAATTCGTACTACGCGGTATTCACAATTACCGTCCGATTTCTTTGCTCTAAATTTATTCTAACGTACTTGAAAAACTTGTGAAAAGAATACTGGTAAATTTTCCGGAATAGGAAGTAGTTCTGTGACAATCAATGTAGTTCGAGGGTCGTTCAATAAGTCTTTAGAAAAAGGTATAAGAACAAATTGTATTGGACCAATTATTATACATGTTTGATTTTAGTTTCCTTTCAGCTCTATACTTTTTGTAAGCAAAAGTTGTTCTCTACAATCGGTAACAACAAAGAAACTATGGGATGGATACAGTTCAAACTTCAACTGTTGACGAGTCACAAGTGCTAATTTCTGATTTATATTAATTTTGGAAACTAAGAGAGCAATTTTTCGGAAATTCTAAGGACTTATAGAACGAACCTCGTATTAGGATAGGTAAAAGTACTCAGTACGCTTGAAAAACTTAATCACCCCAATTTTTCAGTCCATTAAATGTAATAAATAAACCGCTGCTGTATACATAGTTATAAAAAAGCCTTTGATACAATAAAATACAAGATGTTTTTGGATATACCACATCTGGCAGAAATTCGTAGCATTTCTATAAACTCATTTCGAAAGTTTCTTGACTGCGCGCTTAAAATTTTTAAGGTACTACAATAGTCATAGAAGTTCCGAAAATATATGTTCTGGAGTGGTTCAAGGATCAGCGTTAGGTCCAATATCATTTTTATTGTAAATCAATCATCTGTGTAATCTAAATTTCGGTGGTAAACTAACCGCCTTTGCGGATAACCTAGTCCTGTCTTACAAAAGTGTGAACCGGATTGATTTACAGCAAAGCATACATAAAATGTGATATAAACGATATCAACCAATGGTTTGCATCGAACAAACTTAAATTAAGCGAGAAAACCTAAATTATGTTAAAATTTATACAACAGCTTCCCCATTGACTAATGTTGTGTAACGTTATTCCAAGCGTACTAAAATGACATGCTGACAGTTTCACACTGGTTCGAGTTGAGGAATACCATGGATTAGCAATTGATGAGCATCTAAAATGGAAGCATTATACAAATAACATTGCAAATAGTTTGAAAAATTGTAGAACGAAACACTACTTTATTCGTAATAAGTGTTCTTTAACTGTGATTTACAATATTTATTATGCTATCGTATATTCTGGGGTAAATTATGGTATGTTGAGCTAGGCTAGTGCATTTAAAATTCGCTCAAACGTACACATACAGCTCTAAGAGCAATCACACTTGCTCCTGCAGCCGGAGCAGATGGCCTTTCACTCTCTTTTCCTATAATTTTTAAACTGCAGGTACTTACTACCCCTGAGACACTGATACATCTATTAGATGCTAAGGTTTTCTACCTTCGTGGTGGTGGAGGTAGTCCAAAAGTCTTGGATGAGCCCCAATAATACTATCTACGAACAAATACTTCATATGAATTGCCCAAACTCAATGTTATTTTATTAAAGGCAGCTTTATTTTCTCGGGACCAAAAATTTGCACTAGTTTGCGAAAAACAATCAATGAGAGTAACAACATGTATACGACTACGAGAGTAACAACATATATACCATCCTTAAGCAAGTGAACCTGGCTGTATACTAAAAAAATATTATAGGGGATATCTAATAGAACTATTTTCAAACCATATTCCTTTTTTATTGTTAATTCCATTTTTAGTTTAAATTTACTGTGTGTTTCTAATGTATCAAAAGTTCATCTGGAAGGTATTTCTTGTTTCGCAGCAATATGTAAAGAATTACGACTCTATTTCTGAAGGTGATCCCTCCAACAGACAATAGACTCTAGGTCAACAATAGCTCCAAAATTATTTATGTATGTATGATATTTAACTTTTTAAATTGTTTAAGAAGAAATACATGTAACTATAATGGAGGACTGATGATAAAAATAAAAAGTAGGCATTTCACCATTGCAAGTCAAAGCCAATGGTTAAAATCAACGGGAAACTTAAAAACGATAAACACGTTTTATTACATTTGGGTTTTAGACGCTTGCATTAATATGGCGACAGGTATGAATAAAACCGTAGGAGAAAAAGATGACTGAATAATCGACTCACTATTGTACAATTGGCTTCATAAGTAAATGTCTAGTTGCGACAGGCCACAGATAGTAGGCATAATTCGCTTGACATTTTTCCACTTTGGAAAACAGGCACGACAAGAAGAGGAAGACTAAGAGAAAATCATATTTGAACAACATTATATTTCCAGTTCCCTCAGAAACGATAATAAGAGATATTTTTTCGAATGGATGAATAATTGAATTTGTTTTCCTACCGCACGATAAAAGAATTTAATAAATTCTGGGTAGGACTTCGTCACAGCCTTTCCTTTTTATTCGTTGACGGCTGGTTTCCTAACACCCCCTGCCACACGCTTATTGACGCGGCTTGCTGCGTAGTATACATATGTAGAAGAGTAGGTACTGAGAAGAAGTAAATGGGGGAAGCTTCGCCTAATATATTGTGCACGAAAGTCTGCTCGTAGTCTAGACCCTATGTGGGAGGTCAATGGAAAAAATTCGCAAAGTAACCGATCTACCACCACAAATGTTTTCACAAGAAAACTCCTGATTGGTTTCACAGGATCAAATCCAGACCTCTAAGGTCTCCCCTGTCATCACACCACCAACCCTCACCTCACATTCCATATTACATCCCTTAAGTCTTCTCTTTCAAGATTTTGAAACGACATTCATTTGATATGTCTTTCAAAACTAAAGTTATGCGAGCATTTATTGAAAGAACGAAATTTGAGTTGCGGTTGGTTCGGCATAGTTATAATTTCAGGCATTCGAGAGAAAAGAAAATAAAATCATATTTTGTAACAAATGAAAATGACGTGTCATTATCATTAGTCAATGTTGACCTGTAATTGATTGAAACATGCTAATAATTAGTGGAAACTATTGTGCATCCTTGCATAGATGTGGAAGAAGTGTACTTGGTATTTTGTGACGTGTCCTAGATCAATGAATTTATATCAGTATCAAGAATTTCTTTTTATTACAGATATCCTTATGGATATCCTCCTATTCCCTTAGGCAGATGAGATAAGAGGTCTTAAGCATTTTCACGCCTAATTTGGGGGAAAGGAACCCTACTCATGTGTATGATAACAAGGAAGTTAGTTTTAGCCGCGATGAGAAATACGAGAACAGGCCGGGTCGTTGTGCGCAAGTCAGTCGAAGTAAGCTAAAATCATGCATTGGGCAATTATAAATAAACGGCTCTTAAGACACTTATTTGACTTTAATGCCTACCGACTGAGAAATTGAAAAAATTATCACGAAGTGAAAGGAGAGCCTGGACTGCCCAACAGTGAACCAAGCACTAGAGACCCACGCCGCTAAGTATTTCGCTGCAGCCCTTAGAAGGCAAAATGTCACAATAGGGTCGATTACTCAGACAAGGAACCGCAATTCATTATTAGAATTCGGTTGATGAAGTGGGAAGATTACTTACGAGGAAAAATGATTTTCTTCACTCAGCCATTCTCTGTTTAAAATGAAAAGATACGAGAAGGTACCCCCACATATCATGAGTTGGTGATGCCATTACATCTCTGATAAATCAGAACCGATCAGAGAGGGAAAGCATTTCTAACTAGAGAACCGTCTAGTTGCTCTCTTACAATAAAAGCCTAACCTTCGGAGACTAAAAATTGTTGTATTTATTTTGTAAGCAGTTATTTTTTTAATTGTACGCACAGTGGTGAATCTATGGGGGGGGGGGCTAAGGGGACCATAGCCCCCCCCCCTTGGGTGCCCAATTCATTTTAGATAAAATAGTTATTTTATTCGAACCCCCACTACTGCTGGTCGGCTAACCCCCACTTAGCCTCCCCCCTTTTCCCTATTCTGGATCCGCCACTGCTGATCCGCATCTTACTATATTTCTACTGTTTTCATTCATGTAATGAAAGTGTTATCGTCGGAAGAAATAATTAAAATAAGCGGCAATTAACTTCGCTTGTTACGCGAGAGATGCTTGGGAGTATCTAGGGGCGGTGACTCGCATTCATTTGTGACGGTATCAAATTTTCTGCCAAAGTCTCGACACCTTCGATTTTTCACCGAGAATTGCTCGATAAGTGGACGACGGGTTGTAAACGGAAAAATTTGTTCGTGCCATCACCAAAATCGACGATAAAAGAAAGTCCTAAACTGGTCTATTGTGTCAAAAACAAGTGTGAGCTCAAATAAAGACGTATCACTCGAGCTGAGAAATAGATCGAAGTAAGAATGATGCATAGGAGACAAAGGGGACAAGTAAGCTGGGCAAATCGCAGTGCGCAAGTCATTAAAATTAACCTATAATGATGATTATTCATGGTTATAGGTAAACCTATTTATCTGAATGAAGCTGAACAAAACTGTAAATCCTCGCAATGGATTAACATGACGACTATTAACTTATCACTGTGAAGCTGAAACATACGTTTCATTCGTTGATGATTGAAACATAATTCTAAAAAGGTTTCTTGAATGTTCTCGTGATACATGACCCTACCTAATGCCACCTCATTGCATAAAATGTTTTAGTATATTTTGGATATTTTTTCCTGGGAGTCTCCCTCACGGAGGAACAAAGCAGACAGAGGAATCTATGTCGAGAAAAAGTTTACAATGCCCGTGAATCACCAAATGAATGGTCACTACGTCGTTAAATAGTTCTACTTTGCGAGTGCATTGAGACAATGTGAAGTAAAAGCAAAATGTAAATGAAGCAAAGGCTAAAGGAAGCGAATGAACCACCAAGGATATATAAAATTAAAATGAACGAAAATTTGACTGACTTACCATATCTTAATCAGCACACCTCTCCCATGTGACCTTGTAAGGATTTCCCGCAAAATCTGATTTCACTTCACGCAATCGACAGCGACAACGGATTTAAATTGCTGTAAAGAAAGAAAAATAACAAATTAAATTTCGCCTCGACTTAGTGCTCGATTCAAACGATTACTATCCTTTGTAAACCTCTAGCCACACTATAAATATTATCACTAGAAAGAATTAAAATATGCGAGAATGTCTAAGTGAGCCATATTGATACATTTTTCAAGTAGAAATAAACGAAATTAAAGAAATTTATTGGAATTCAATCCCTACCGACTGAGAATTTAAAAAAAATTCGTGCCTAATAGTGAACCAAGCGCTACTAGTAGTCACCAGTAGTCACCCATGTATTTCGCGGCAGTGTTTAGGAGGCAAAATGCCACAGTAGGGTAGATTTTTAAGACCCGAACCGCAATTCATTATACGTATTCGGTAAATGGAAGTGGGGACATTGTATTAGTTAAGAGGAAAGTCCGAAGATTATTAAGTTACGAGGAAAAATAATCTTCATAACTAAGCCATTCTCAGTTTAAAATGAAAAACATGCGAAGCTAACGCCCACATTTCACGATTTGATGACGTCATTACATCTCCGGTAAATTTAACCGTTCAGCTGGAACCAATCATACAGGGAAAGAATTTCTAACTTCTTGTGGTCTAATTTCTAATTCTTATTTCCAACTCCCTCAGAATTATGGCCCAACCTTAGTTTCAAAGAAGCGTTCCACATTATGTGTAAATATACTCATTTCCTAGACCAATCCGTGGAATAAGTGGCAGCAAGGTGGAATATACCAATTAAGATTGACAAAATATATGTCGTCACAGATTCTGATTCACATCACTACATAGTTATGGAATATACGAATACTTTGATTAACAATTTTTGACGCAACCAATATAATACACCGGTGAAAACTTGAAAAGACAACGTCAGTACCAACTGATTATGACGGTTTAGAGCAATGCACAGTCCCGAGAATCGCCGATTCAAAAGCTTACATTGAAACCCCGGTCTAAAAATTTCTGGAGCACTTCCTACGACCTTGGTTCACTCTTGCCTAGAAATAGTGAATTTAAAATTTGAGAGGCGAGAGAAATACACCACAGACAAAAATAGATATTTCATACGTTGCAAGTATTTTGCAAGTCCCAAAACATGACCAAACGAGAACGGTTCAGGTAAACAAACGATGGAAACTTTCCTCCGAAAAATATATTCACGACCATCATATCGATAACGATTACATTACGTAGCCTCAAACATCGAATAAAATATGAGAATTACTCTTGATAAGCTTGAAGACTGTACGGGGTCACTGGTTCTCAGCACTTCGTTGAACACGATTTTCCGCAAAATTAATTTACTTTACGGGTTCCATAGTCACTCGCTACAACAATTATTTCACATGCCTAAAGTCGAAATCACACACAATCAGCACTGAAGAAAACTTAGAAAATCCAAGTTGTTAACTTTTTTGGGAACACTCCCGTACTCACCTCTAAACTCAATGCAAGTTGCCGCCAGACTGATGAAAGATTTTCAGGAGAAGCATTGTGGGCCTCTTCGAGTGTCACGTGACAACTAGCCACCACTAGAAATAGTTCCGATAAATTAAAAAAAAAACAGTATAAAGCAAGCTACAGCATAACATTAATAACTTATAAAATATTTAAATCTATTAATTTTAATATTTGATGTTGCTTATTAATTTAATAATACGTTTAGGTGCGATTAGAAAATTGATTCGTTACGCGGAAGACCGAATTTAATTTTAAGTCTTCGCGGAATAACTTTAGCGGAAAACAGTATCCTTCCGCGAGGGTCTCGATGCAATTTTTCCAACCTTTTTTCGCGCCTTCTAGAAAAATCATCCCATTGTGGGAGGGGGAAAATCTGCTTCAAAGGTCATTCAAAGACGTCATCCGCAAGATTATCATCATTTCACGAAAGTATTGCATTATTCCATTGCCTCTCGTAACAGTCTGCTCCGCGACGTAAAATTGGGCAGTAGTCATGGCTGTTTGATGTCGAGCCTGCCTTAATTCGACGGCCTCAGTAACTGCCCTACCCCGCCTCCTATCAGGTCTTACCCCCCCTCTAGTCAGCTCGTCACGAACCTTGGTGCCATTTCAAGCAACTTATTTCTTGATTAGACAGCTGATAAACAAACCAACCCTCTTCGTCAAGATCGCCTTCTTTCTCAGCAGTTACGGAGTTAGTGTAAGAAGACAGTGCGAAGGAGACTACGAAAGAAACATAATAACTCTTCGGATGGCCATTTACGTGAGTACGAGAATGTTTTACTGGCGGTAGAACAATTCATAGGACAAAACTTACTTTGAAAAAGTCATGCGATCTATTTTACGATAATGTTCGTTATTATTTTACTGGTTTTATTTGTAGGGTGGGAAGAATCGAAAAAAAAGTAATAGGCATTTGTAAAATCTCGCTATTTGAGGTGTGATTTTTTCGTCAAAATAGCAGTGCAATTAAAGGACGTAAAAATCGGTCGCTAACTGATCTCCATGACAGTGTTGAAAGCATTAAAATTATTATTTAAATGAGATAATTTGCTGCACTTTTAAGTGGGTGGTTGAGTTGTACGTTAAGATTCAATCGGATTGCTGTTTTTGTGTTGCTTATCACTTTCCATATCCATCCTGTATTTACGGTTTCGGTAGTTCCACATAGTACATTAAGAACTTAATGGTAAAGATCAACTCATCCGCATTTGCATGTATTTTCGTAATGTTTTTTCAATGAAATAATGGTTATAGCTTAAGGGCATTGGCGTGGTAGCGGTGGGAAAGTCAGGGAGTTCTCAATTTCTCTTCCTATCGAAATTCAGGAGAGAATGATCATATGCGAAATCCCTCATAATGAACCCCTCCTACCCGGACATTTTATGTGTATGGCTGAAGCAGTCGTTGTACATCGTTGTTTAGGGGGTTCATTAACTTCCATACCGCGACTTGGTGGTGTGCAATACCTGTTAGTGATATTACGTATGAAGCCTGATATACGCTGACGAGTGACTTTGTGGTTTTCATAAATTATTTTAAAACATTGTTCAATAATCTGGTCATGCGAAAATTTTCATTGGTAAGCCACCTAAAAGCAATTGCAATATTTTCAATTTTCCCAGAAATTACGTGGGTGGTTCTATCCCCACTATGTTACGACTGCGGCCTAGATTTGAATAACGGTAAAGGTAATATAGTAACTCTCTCACCCATGGCTCACACCAATGCGATGCCTCTTCAAGTGTTTATTCAAGTGTCGAATTACTCTATTTTCTGTGCCAATTCACATAACATTCCAAAAATCATTCAAAATTCTCTGTCCATCTTGATGATTATTTTCTGCCATGTGCGTGAATATTTTCGAGACCGCAACGATCTCAACAAGTTGGGCTAAACGATGAAATTTATAGTGCCTGAGAAGTATTTTTTCTGCTGCTGCTTTCCCGTTGAGCTGCAGCGATGGCTTTTTCTCTCTGGGTTTCCGTCCGGGTTAGGCTCCCCAATTTATGCCGACGTTTCGATGGACGCGTCTCACTAACAGTATGTCGGAAGTCCGAGAAAAATTCATGGCATATCAATTGCTATTCCCGTAAATACTGGGGGGCGGAAATGTTTCTCTAGGGCATGAAATTAACTGCAGGGGAATGGTGTGGCCAATTTTCTTCAATAAAAACCTTCGGTTTGCATAAATGTAACTTATTTCCTACTAACTTTCATCTGTTGAGGCGTTAGACCTATTTACCACTCACAATAAATCTCCAGCTATTTTCCACACGTTGATATGACCGGTTAGATCCAACTTCGCATTACCTCTTTTTGGGGTGAATCAGGTAGACTCAACTGGATCTGAACCTCTCTGCTCGAGTAAAGTGCCCATATACCAATACATACCATTCTACCTCCTAACCTTTAAGATCCAACCTCTTGTCCTTGCTTCGGCCTGCACTAACCAACCAGGACAAGAAATGAACTTCTCGGCCTAAGCTAGGATCTTATCTTCGAATAACTCCTATATTTTAAGCTTTGGTTTTTCTTTTGTCTCTAGACAGGTTTGTTTTCCTTGCCTAACTTTTGCAAAGCAGCTATCGGTCTTCTACAACTCCTTACACACCTCTTAGAACTCATTTTCAGTGACGTCGCCTTGCCACAGCTCCGTTGCTTATCAGTTGCCAGCCCTAGTTAACAGCTTCGATTTATTATGCGAAAAAAATGTGCTCATACAAAAACTATCACGTAGTGCCCAACATCAGCGCTGATATTCAGTTTTAGTTTTTAAGAGGACGCATACCTCGAGCTCAATCGGTCTTTTTGTGACGGATTACTAGCTTAAAACTCATGTACCAACTTGGAATTTTCAGGGTGCATAAAAGAGATCTG
Organism: Ischnura elegans; assembly: GCF_921293095.1. Taxonomy (NCBI): domain Eukaryota; kingdom Metazoa; phylum Arthropoda; class Insecta; order Odonata; family Coenagrionidae; genus Ischnura; species Ischnura elegans. Next base: position 39,133,231 of record NC_060259.1, read on the forward strand.
CAAGGCAGCTGAGATGGGGAAACATCAGGCTGAGACCCTGCAAGGAACCAAACCCGTGGATGCAGTCAGCAGGAAAAGAACGAGAGCTGAAGCATTGAAGGATTCAGTGAGGCATACTGTACAGTGAGTACCTACCTGAGACAGTAGTGAATTTGTGTAAAACGTGCAATTTTAAGCATAAAAAAGGAGAATGTCGAGCATTTGGTAAAATTTTCAATAATTGTGGAAAGCAAAATCATTTTGCAATTGCATGTAAATTTAGAAAATTGTATAATAATACTAAAGTAAAATCAGTTGACTTATCTGCCCCAGACGTAATTGTTGAACACGATCTTAATGATTTTGTAATTGAAAGTGTTGTGAACAATTTAAGAATGAAAGATGATTCGAATGTCTGGTCTGAGACTATTAATGTTAATGGTGTAAACGTCAAATTTAAACTAGATATCGGTGCTCAAGTGAATGTTTTGCCTCACAGAATACTGACACATTGTAAAAGTGATAATTTGATGAAGGTGGAATTGAAACCCACGTCATAAATATTAGAATCATTTGATGGTCATAAAGTGAAGCCACTTGGAGTGGCAAGTCAAAACACTACGCAGAGGAATTTTCAAATGCTCTGGATTTCTGGATTCCGGATTTGAGGTCCTCAACTGTAATATGCTGGGAAGGTTCATCAAGAATCGCTCTTTTTACTGAAAAGGATGAAAATTAACAGTGAAATCTACCTCTTTATCTAAATGAATTAATGAACCAGAACTTAACAACATCACTAACTCATGAAAAATAAGTGGTAAATTTTGCATTTTTTCACTTAAAAGTTATGAGAAAATGACTGAATGAGAAATACCTTTTTTGTCATGACTTATCTTTTCCATCCACTAACAGAATTGCCTGGTAGAATTGTAATATTGGGTCTGACTGAAGGACCCCATAGGAAATGAACATGAGCTCTCGAACATGAGCTGATTTTTTTCCCTTACCTTACACTCAATAGATGTTGGATGAAGAACATGATATTAGAATACCACTACATTTCCGGGTCCGACAGAAACGACGAATTGAGAGAGATATGAGAGAGAGATAGAGAAAAAATTGATTACTTCGGACTTGAACCCTCGCAAAATTTTCATTAAGTTACAGCGCACAGTATAGACCCACTCGGCTACGGAGCCATGTATTGTTCAAATTTCCCTCCCACTGGTGCAATAGAAAATACCGAAACTCGATTTCAAAACTGTGGCGAAAGTGGCGCCGCACCATTTGTTGCAATACTTTTGAATCCGACTGTACATAAATGGAAGAATATTCCATATTCCACAGATATTTCTGTAGAACTGCAGAATTTATTTTCTGAAGATGTTGCACCTCGTATGTAATTGTTTCAGGCTTGACTTGGTGGAAATGCGATATATCCTTGATTCCTTGATTATTCTCTTTCTTATAAACAACTACAAATGGTAATTTAAACACTTTAATTTAAAGGTTTGCTGCCTAGAGGGTGATTTGAACCACAGATTTACGTACTTAGTAATCACTTCTAAGTTTAAGCACTGGTTATTGAAATGCGCGTCGAGATTGGCTATGCGAAATTTGATAGAGAGTTTAAAATATAACTCAGCCTTAACTGCCTTATTAGCATTACGTAGTAATTAGGTTTTGTAGTTTCTATTTAAGCATTAGAAATTACAATTAGTATATTATATTTTCCATCACCAATACTTATTCGTATGAAGTTCTCGGTCATCAATTGTCTTTTGCCAAGAATTTTTTTCTTTTATAATATTCTGTACGAAGTCGTGTTACATGAGTAAGTTACATGACATAAGTAATTGTTGCTTTCTTATTTTGATTTTTTGCGTTAGTTCTTTTTCCTTCTGGGCTTCTTGCGGTAATTTCTCAATTAATTTTCTGTCGGTCTACCCATTTATTGTAACTCTCCGCCTTTAGGGAACCCAACAAATACCATTAACCCTGACCTTTACGAAGGGACTTCTTTAATTGAAAGGTTCTCTTGGCTAACGATGCCTTTCTTTTGGCCTAAGTGTAACAGCTAATATTATTCTCTAGTATGCTATTGGCTTAACGTAGACGTCATGACCTCATAACGAGACAGATTTCGTTGTTCCATCTTCTTCGGATGATTTTAAAAATATTTCTCTTTTTCCACTCTCTTCTTACCACTTCCTAATTTGTTACTGCAGCGCACCACTTTCTCTTTATCTTTATTCGGTAGCATCACATTTTGAATGTTACCGATATTGACACGTTTTGTTGACGACCCTGAGAAAATTATTTCCTATTCTCAAACTTCATTCCTTTCTTCCCGCGTTTTGATTGCCATACCAAACCTATCGCTTTAAATTTCCGCCTTTGCCGTTACCTACTTTATCGTTTCGGAATGTGAAAAAGTTAAATATTGTTATGTTCCATGGGGAACTTTCCTCTTGTCATTGGAATAAATTGTTTAACCCAATTTAAATTGATGTCAAACTACATATTTTAAATTCTAAAATTAAAAGTAATATAATTATGGTTGCTCTTCTTTGGGCTTGTACTCCAAATTGTCGCAAATCCCCATAGTTCAGCCCCGATACTATAAAGGTAATATCAGAAGAAATCGGCTCCACCGGATATTCTATTTTAGTTATTCTGGGAACGCCGAAACTTGGTCAAGACACGGGTTTTGGAGCTAAGCCGCCTCTATTACTCCCAAATTTTCTTCAGCATAAGTGCGGCAACTCATACCTGGCGCGATCTAAGGAACCTTCTATCTCATTCAGCCTCGTGTCAATGGCCTTCCGTTATCTATCTCCGTTGAAAAGCTTGAATAAAAGAATTCCATTTGTTAGGTTCAATTATGTATTTGAGAAAAATCGACCCGGTTTTCATGACATAGTGCGATCGTTAGGTTATCTATGTTATGAAACCCGGGTCTTGTTTTATCAAATAAATTAGGGAATAATATCCGAAAGCCCTCATCCCCTGCTGATTTCTGGCCAATGTCGATTCTACCTGCCTTACCTTAAGCCTTGGAGAAAATTGTTCATCGCCAAGTGACTGATTACCTTTCTGCCAAGGCGGCACATTCACTCTGGTTTTCATGAAGGCTTCAGTGCTAGGGGCGGTCTGGCTAGGCCGGCAATAGCCGAGGGCCCCGAGCTTAGGGGGCCCCCACAGCGCTCGTATTTAACGCGAGGCGTATATGAAAGGTGTTATAAAAATGACTTAGATTACTTGAACCATAGCTTTTTTTGCGACAGTAAAATGCTACGTTTCCATTAGTGGCCATGTTTACAAAATACGTACGGTAAAAATGTAAGGTAAAGGTGTCAGGAGATAAAAGAAAACCTGATGTTTTCTTTGAAAGGGTTTTTCGAAAAGGTTACTTTAGAGGTCTTTTTTTAGATTTCTGTGTAGTTTAAGGAAGAAGTTCAATAAATAGATAATAGAACTATAATACGTTATTGAAATTTATTAGGTGTGATATCCTCACTTTTCATAGCATTTTTACTTACGAAATGGCTATTTTTATCAACTTTTATCTCGTTTTTAAGAGCCACAATGACGTCAAAATCCATTTTCGGGCATTCAATTCACTAAAATTTTTCGGGGGGCGGACCCCCGAATCCCCTGCTAAGGAGGGTCCCATAATGAGCCCTCAATAACCCCAGACCACCCCGGTTCAGTGCGCAATCCGCATTGATTTAATTTACTGATGATATCCGTTGTGCAGTGGATCGTAGGAAGGTAACCATTATGGTCCTATTCGATTTCAGGAAAGTATTTGACCGTGTTAACCATTCACTCCAGCAAAAGTTGAGAAACCTCTATTTTACCTGTTCTGTTTTAAATTGCTTCCACTTATATCTTGAAAATCGAACTCGGGCAGTAGTAGGAGCCAACAGCAACAGATCGACTAGGCTTACTCCATTTATCTCACTTCAATTGACTGTAAACTAGCATGGTGGTGAGGCGGATCGGGCACCCATCTCGTTGATTTATCTAAAGTGGTGAATTGCCGACGACTTCCAAAAACAATACGCAAGAGTAGATCGAAATAAAATTTGTATTCTTCTAGTAATGCGAGTGCATCTCATGATGCAAGACTACCAGAAAAATCTATCCTTTTCGACTTTTTGAAAGCTTCAAACCTCGACTTCTCATCTGCTGCCATATTAATGTAATCGCAGCCATAAAACAACTATGCTCCTAATATATAAGTACTTATGAATTTATTCCATATTTCAATGCTTATATTATCTACTGGCAGTTTAGGAACTGTACTTTTTTAGAAATGCCGCGTTTGCTTGGGTCATTCTGTTGACGCGCCTGTTCATATCTGGTTGTGGTAAAACCACTTTTTAGCTATCTTTTCAAATTATTCCTTCCCTTAATCCTCCAACAGTTGTCTCTTCAGCCAACAATTCTGCTAGTAAACAACCTCCAGCGCCCTGAACATCACCAGCTGGAGATCACAGTCTGAATATACATTCACTGCGGAATATTTGCAGTCGAGAAAATAACGAGACGAATATTTTTAAATCCCGTGAGGAGAGGGTCAATACTGGAAGAGCACCTGATGATTGCGGTAATTTGTAACGAGAGCCGTGTTTCAAGCCTCACAGAGGAATTGTAGAAGTTATTATTTGCAATCAACTTTGTGAAATGGAATTCCACCAAATCAGTAAAAACGATGTTATATTTACGACGAACTAACATTCTAGCCCGTGGATATCAAAGGTTTCATTAAATTTTGAAGCAAGGCCACTACTACTACCATCAAATAAAAATAATAGCCGAAATTATAGTAGCAAAATACAGGTTACAATGGGTATATATAAGACGTTTATCGTTTTAAAGTCCTCCCTTTGTAAGTGTCGAAAAAAATTAATAAAATAAATCCATTCTAAGCATTTATTTTCGCAGTTTCACGGAATTTTTCGCAGAAATAATTAAAATATACTTAAACTTTCCTAAACACATAATCTCATGTTAACTTACCGTACAAAGATCTCCAAGGAAATATATTTTTGTTATAATTATCATGATGCAAAAAAAACCTAACTGTATGGAATTACCTGTAAAAGGACGAAGGTCCTTGAAATTTAAAGAAATTTATTAGTATTATTATCAGTAATCGATCATTCGTCGATCAGTCATCGATCCGTAGATTGGTTTTACACGGCTGTCCTATCCCCTTTCCTGTCAGATAATATGTTCATAGTTGCGATTGTCTTCTGTATTACATTTCTAACAAACTAATGTATTTAACTCATTCTGGGCGTTCCATTGCTCTATCCATCCGTCGATCCATTTTATTTTCATTATTTTTCCATCTCTCCACATTTCGAATGATTTCACCTTTAGCTTAGCTGCTGGTATCAAAACACATTCTCTTCTGCTATACAGAAACATGATCCAGATGCAGCAACTGATCCATTGTTTCTCTGCTTTCATACTTGATATATTGGCTGCAAGTGATTCCTTCTGAACAGAGAATACCCGCTTCGCCTTCGCCATTCAACCTTTTTTTTCTCTTTTTTTTTCTTTCTCCGTTAATAGGGTAGTTTCCTTCATCAAAGAAAACGAAAGGCATTGAATGCGATTCGTTACCAATCATTAGTGTATTCATGATGTACAAATTAATTGGTTTTAGAAATCCCAGTTTAGATGAATGTTATTGGTCAATTTTAACCTCATTTGAAAAAGGCCAGATTGGCGCCCATGCGATGCCACTCCACGTGACTTCACAGGGACCTAGATGCTATACAAGTAGTCTGGAGTTTTACAGCATCTGAGATTACCAATGCATGCATGAGGCACAGAGCTCAGGGAACATGTCTTAATAGTCACCTATTAAAATTGCCTATGGTCGGAAAGTTTCCTTCGTTTGATAGGATATTAATAATCCATATTTAAGCCAAGCGCTACCTGCTAGCAGGATACTCTGCTACCTGCTAGTAGCCTGCATAATATCAGCGCTCGAAGCCTCGCCCCAAGGTCACCTCACACGGCTACAGCGGGAATCAGAATGGCGTCACACGGGGTTTTCCCAGCATTCATACTTAGCCGTCGCGTTTTCGCGCGCTTGAAATTTTTCACTTTTCATTTAATCGCGAAAAATAGATATCGTCATTTAAAAATCTAAAAGCGTGCAATAAGTACTCCTGGAGTAATAATCTTTCGATTTAGTCAATAAAAAATAATAGGAAACCACCTTATTGCTGGTAAATCGGCTTCAGAGGTGGCAAAACTATTTTACCTCTTTCATCTTTAGTTTTCCTAGCATGGACGTACCCTGCGATAGGCAGGAGGGGGGGGCAGCTGCCTCCCCTTAGAAGCAAAAATCGCAAATGTCTTTGAGGAAAATAATGTTTTTTCAAGCAAATAATTTTAAAAACTAATATAGAGCTGTTACAGTTTCCTTAAAATGTTGAGTTCATTAACCTATTCTATGCCTAAATCTTACCTACAACTTGAACAACCATGGCTTGCCCCCCGCCCCGCCAGTTTTGATCCTGGGTACGCCCTTGTTTCCTAGTTGAATTTTTGTCCTGGTGTCCTCTTTTTGTTACCATTATTGCTTTCCTTTTTTATTAATTTTTATTCGATATTTGGCCATTTTCCATTCGATATTTATTTAAATATCTTCTTCAAATCCCTACCCCTCTCTCTCTTACTAGATTACGACTGTTCCGTCGTCCGCAAATCGCAATAACTAATGATTTTTCGCTGTATGTTGTCCCTTTTCATTTTTATTTTATTGATGTCGTTCTCGATGTAAACACGACATTGGGGGGGGGGGGGGGGAAATGTGCCCTCAATGACAATTGTAAATTATTTAAATGAGCGTAATTTTAAACCTCTTGACGAAAGCAATCCTATCTCCACTTGACTTTTTATTAATACTTAGTAATTGGTGATAATGTGTTTATAGAAATAATAATATATTGAAAAAGTGAACATTCTTAAACCATTGTCATCGAGCCAATAATCATTCGTAAAAATTTGGTTTCGATTTTCTGGAACTCCTCTTTTCTACTAATTGTGTGTTAACCCCGTAGTACTTCATACTATACATTTAATTTCGCCCCTTATGACGCTTATATCTCACAAGTTGTGATTGAACTGCAATAGGGTGGTTTCCTATTATTTTTTATTCCCTAAATCGAAAGATTATTCCTCCTGGAGTACGTATTTCGCGCTTTTAGATTTTTAAATGACGATATCCATTTTTCGCGATTAAATGAAAAGTGAAAATTTTCAAGCGCGCAAAAACGCGACGCGTAAGTAGGAAAGTCCGTGCGACGCATTTCTGGTTCCCCCTCTCTCCTTGTGAAGTGACCTTGATCGAGGCTCTGGGCGCTGATAGGACGCAGGATGCTAGCGGATAGCTGAGTACCTTGCTGAATGGTAGCGCTTGGCTTAAAAAAGGTTTATTAATACCTTATCAAACGAAGAAAACTATCCGACCTTAGCCAGTTTTAATAGGGGATTATTAAGACATGTTTCCCTGAGCTCTGTGCCTCATGCATGCATTGGTAACCTCAGACGATGTATAACTCCTATCCTCTCTCGTAGAAACTAGGTCCCTGTGACGTCACGCGGAGTGGAATCGCATGGGCGCCAATCTGGCCTTTTTCAAATGAGGATAAAATTTGACCCTTGCCATTCGTCTAAACCGGTATTTCAAAAACAAAATAATTTGTGTATTATGAATACACAATTGGTGGGTAACGAATCGCAATCAATGCCTTTCGTTTTCTTTGATGAAGGAAACTACCCTATTAAGTGCGTATGTTGCGTGAAAGATATAAAGATATTCATATTCGAAGCACATACTGATTTTAAAAATGCTGGTGATACCTTCTCTTGTGAGTTCTCTCGTGCTACAAAGCGGGAGGTGGAATCCGGCTTAACATTGCTAGTTCCGTGACGTCCTTTTTACTTCTTTTGCAAATGAACTAGAGCCGTGTTCACGGATTTTTTCGCGAGGATGGGGAATATAATGGACCTCTATTCGTTGGAACATATTTGTGTGCTATTATCTCGACCGGTTGGAAACTCATGAGAATTTTACACATTTAAGTCGTCGGGAAGCGCCAGACCTAGCTTCGTCTCTCTTCAGACTTATCAATTGCCGTAAAGCAGTGAAATGGGGTATGTTTTTGGCACCTCTAGGGATTTAAATTCATTATTCCAAATTGTAATAAACGAACAACTCCTTCGATACGATATTTCACTGAAATTTTATCGATTGAGCCGCTTCATATAAAATTTTCCACCTAAATTCTAAATTGAAATTGATTTCTTGATTAACTCAACACCTACAGGCCCGACCGAAACGGAGTAATGTTTTGTATTTCAAACACCTACCTCCTTAACCTCGGATGGGAATTTTTTCCTGTTATTATGATATTTACTTTCTCTCGTCGTCAATATTAACGTCATGGCTTTGAGTGGCGTACACCGCGATCGAGGAATTCTCTCGGACATCGAGGAGAATAGAGGCCTCGCGAAGTACACGAACATTTTACCACAAGGAGAATCATCTTCACTAGTCAATCCCACGATTAATTTGACGCAGCTCTCCATTCTTTTCTCCTATCAGCTAGCCTTTTTCAAAGCGACGCATTCCTTCTCTTTTACATCCTCTATAATATGTCCAATGTAACTCATTCGGGGCCGTCCCTTGCCCTTTTTCCCTTCCATCTGTCCTCCTACGATTGTTTTCATCAGGCCATCGTATCTCATAGTGTGGCCAACTGAGTTGTCCCGTCATCACCTTAAGGTTTTTAGAAGACTTACTTTTTCTCCCATTCTTCTTAGCACTTCCTCGTTACTTAAACGGTTGCTCCATTTCATCTTCATCATTCTTCGGTAGCACCACTGGCGTAGCAAGGGGGGTTTTGGGGAATAACCCCCCCCCCCCCCCAGAGCTCAGAGAAATTTTTAAGTTTAATCCATTTTCCTTAATTGGATTGTTAACACTAGTAGAATAGTGTAAGGATTAATAAAATATCCCCAAGAAAGCCGTAAAACTCACCATTTTGAACCATTTATCTTCAAAACTCCGCAATTTATAAATCTTGCACCTCCCGCATACCCTGGAGGGTATTCGATACCCCCACACACTCTGGTATTAGCTGCATCTTAACCCCCCCAGCCTTAATTCCTAGCTGCGCCCCTGCGTAGCACCACATTTCGAATGGTTCCACTCTTGACTTCTTTGCTGGTGTCAAAGTTCTTTGCTTCTATGCCTGTATTCTCAGCTGTAAGATTCTTCATTTAGTGGAAAGCCCTCTTCGCCTGCGCTATTCTACTATTTCCTCCTTGCTTCGTTTTTCGCAACAAAACCATATAACCTCCTCAAGATTTTGTCTTCCTAGTTTAATGCTTGTCCTATCCTCCTCATTTGCTGCATACTAAATGCATCTTAGTCTTCTTTTTGTTGATTTCAGCTGATATCTACCCACTGTCCTTTCCATATTTGTCAAACTCCTCTGCAAATCATTCTATGTCTCAGTTATAACTGCTATGTCGTCATCAAATCGCAGCATATTAAGTCTTTCTCCGTGGATATTGAAATCCAAAGCATTCTCCTTCATTTCATTTTATCACAGATATTTCGTTTTTATGCAAAATGTGCAGGAAAAATACTGATACTAAATTTTTGTATTCTATGTACAGAAGCATACTGATAAGGGTTTATTAAAATCTCTTGATATTTTTAGAATGTACCATAAGTTTGCAACAGATAACACTCGAGGAAATCGAGAAAAATGGCAGGAAAAATGTATTTTTTACACCGCAAGGTGCATCAACAGGCGCGAGGCGGTAGCGATAAGACTTCAAATAAACCTCAACCTGTAGGGGCTTTCTCTAACTCGCTAACGAATTGTTGTTAACGGGCTGTTAACGAAATTCCTCTCTTGCAACGACACCCTCTTATCGAAAGTGAGTTTCTGTATCTCACCTTAACGACAGCTCGTCGTTGCAAAACAAGACCACGGCTCGTCGATAGCAAACAATACACCGTCGGCGCCTGCGAGTGAGGCTAGAATTTTCAACCAATCACAATGCCTAGATTTATTCGTTCGGTAGCATCAAGAAGCAGTGCCTAACTACGGTAACTAGTAAACCATAAATAGTCACCATAAATAAACAAGAAGCTGCTAAAGAACGCACCGGTCGATTTGGAAAAGAATAATAAATGATGGAGAAAACTGATGAGTATCATTTTAGTAGTGGATTCATTTACTGTTTTTATGATGTGTCGTAATATATTTACATGAAGAACGAAATAAAATAAGGGTGAAATTAGTGTAAATAAGCGTGTATATTGAACGATTTAACAGTCGTCGATAAAAGAATATCGGCAACTTTTGGTGCATTATGTCTCGTAATTTTCAAGTATAATTATCTTGAAGAGGACTTTGTCAGCTACCTACTCGTTCACCTACGCCTATAATAATTTTACTCGCGTGATTATAGTAGTGACAAAATTATTTTTATTAGTATTGTAACAATGTAAATTTCGGATTGCATCTTCAGCCACGGCTTGTTTACATCGTTTGCCTTATTTCCGCTATAAGTCCACAACTTCCACAGGGCTAGTTATTCAATTAGAAAAAAAACTTATTGACGCTTTCATCATACATATTTTGGGATGTTTGAAATCAATTCGTTGATAAAAAAATACCGAGATACGCGGATGTCATGGAAGGAATCATCGCGAGTGTTGTGATTGTGAACTCGTGTCACATACTTAACGCTTTTTAGTGTCAATTTATTGAGTAAAGATTACGGAAGTGTTAATGCTGTTGGTGTTGTTGTCACTTATAATTATATTCTACGCAAAGCGAAGATAAGCACAATAAAGTAAACATAGAAAAAAATGTGCATTTAAGGAAGTAATATAAATATTTTCATAGTCACCCACCATGTTGAGGCATCGAATTACTGATTAAACTCACACAAAAGCAAAACGTAGCATAGGTTAATCGTTGGTAGCCACAATTAGGCATAGAAAATCACTGCAATCAGCAACTGCAAATGATACTAAAATAAGTGTATGCATGTACCCACCAAAACACAGGCATATTTTTCGTTGGGACTTAGTTTAACAGCATTGCAAAAGTTAAAAGTGACGACTAATGAGTTCTGAGTAAATGAGGGAAACCGTTATTTATTTCGTGAACGGTGGCTTTAGCCAGCCAAAAAAAAAGGCATCAAAGATCCGTCAGTGTTAGGGCCATATCGGGGGTTATTCAAAAGGTTGTTCCGAATAAAAAATCCTTCGAAAATTAGAATTCTGAGTATTCCTAAGTCGTCTTCTCTGCACTAGATGCTTGATTACATTTGCTCTTTCCTCCAGAGTGATTAGCTTCCTACCTAAAAAGTTAAGTCCCATCAATCGAGCCGAAAGAAACTACCGACTAAAAATAATCGAAGCACCATAATTGGAATGTGTAAATATTATTTTCACCCCAATTTTCACAAGGTAAATAACTTTCTTAAATCTACTTCAAACAGCATGTTTACGCCCCCGCAAAAACTAATGTCTCTGTTGCCACTATTTATACTAATTGATTACTGCAAAACGTTTTATGCTTTCACCTCCTTTGCAAAAGTGTTCCTACAATTTTTCAAGTGAATATACCTTTATCGCTTTGTTGTAGCAGAATTAAAACTTTAAAACCGATACCGAAAAACATTATGGCGGGCGTCGATAAGCTTAAGACGTGCTCTCAAGCACCCGGATAAGCTATCGACATTTTTCGTAAGTGCTACCGAGAAAATATCGTTAAGCAAGCGTAGAGAAAACCAATTGTCGTTAGATAAGATTTTCGATAATCTAACGACGTAACAACGTCGATAAGACTTGCTATCGAGTTAGAGAAAGCCCCTACTGGAGGAGAGATTCACGTGTATTTTATGGGTGTTTTGATGATGGCCTATTTTTCCAACAACTACTTAATTGTTCGTGGCAATTCAAGTTCTTATATTTATCCGTTCGGCGAAGTATCGCTCTTATTGTATTGTTTATGCCCGACCTTAAAATATAGCTCGATTCTTGCATTATGCTCTTGACCTTAACCTAGACAAGAGCTTTAAGTGTATCTTTTGGGTGTTTTGTGGGAGGCCCATTTTTTTAGCTACAACTTAATTGTTTGCGGGAAGTCGGATTACGATACCTATCCGTTCAGCGAAGTATCTCTCTCATTATATCGTTTTGCCCCACATGAAAATATAGTTCGGTTCTTGCTAATGACGTTGTAAATATCTGGAGGCGCTGTTACCGAGATTTAGCGTGGTCAACATTGCGCCATCTTGGTTTGACAATTTTTGGACTTATACCGATTGGTATTATGAGGTGTCTAAGTTTTGTTCTGAAAATGAGCTACCTCAAGTGAAAAATTCTACCATAATCATTAGTATTTCGCCGCTGATAATCATCGGATTTTTCCCATCATTCGCGATACTTCTATTAATGTATAAACTCTGTCTGTTAGCCACTTAACTGGTGAGGATATCCATGAAAATATACTTTTGTACATAATTGTTACATCTCCGTTCGCTATAATAAAATTAAATACCAGTATAAGGGCAGGTAAATGACTAGTTGGCTCTCGTAAAATGTTATTTTCAGCTGAGATTTTTGTAGAACGTAACCGTGTTGATTGATAAAAATTTTCCCTGGGAAAAGAGGTTTGAGTCATAACTTCGCGAAGCCTACCAATGAAGTAAGGAAAAAAATGTGTACATTGTCCGTTCCATAATGTATTTTAATGTATTGATGAGTTATTGCCAAAAACGTCACCAAATAGTAAGGATTGCCAATGTTCTGGTCAAATTGGGCGCGGCCTGTCCTACCCAAGCACCCTTATTCCGGCCACACTTCGCTCCACGCTCGAAAATAGTAGCGCCCTCTCCAGAAATTTACAACCTCCTTGGTTCTTGCACCGTCCTCTGCGTAACTCATGATAGATGTATATCCTTCATGTTTCACGATCTCTAACCGCCTAGATCGCAGCCGCTGAATCACCAGTGACCTCCAACCAACTTCGTCCCAAAGCTGTGTAGCGATATCTGTTCGCCAGTATTTTATTTTTTAACGGATCCCGCTCCATTTCTTTGTTGTTTTATTTGTATTCGCACGCTGTACTTTCCCAAAGACCCAGCCGACCAATTACCTTTCTTCCATGACCTTCATTTCTCAAGATATTCATCACCTACCGATTAAGACTCCACCTGAAAACTCCTTCCTTTTAGGTGCGACAACCGACGATCTCAACTTTGAATGTATGACTTTGCCGCCGCTTTAAGCCTCATTAGTTCAACAACTGAGCTTACCTTAATTTGGCGTACGTTGCTGAAAACTTAAGAAGAGCGTCTACCGGTTCACAATAACTTAGAGCGGCGTAACTCGACTTTTAATGTAAAAATTAGGGTCAGCTTTAATTTGGCGGAATTTTTCAATCATTATGGTAGCATAACACACAATATTTTAAAAATTTCAATACTATAGCGAATCGCATATGGTCTACTAATTAGAAACAAAGGTTATTTACCGAGGTTCCTCGTTAACACTATGAAAACGAATGACTGGGAGCGGTCAATTGACCGTTCGCGTTTTTCTTTCGTGCACCATTTTGTTATTTTCCGATCAATAACGCTGAGATTTTTTTGAATTTTTATGTATATCTGAAAAAATAACCTGAAAATAGTTTTTTGGGGGAAAAATTCATGTCCAGAGAAATTTCAGCTTTTGCCAAGAATGACCACGGGCGGTCAATTGACCGTTTTTGTATTTTAGACCGAAATTTAGCTCTCTTTGCCGATTTTTGGAGTCAATTTCGTCAAATATCATAGTCAAATATAATCATCAAATATTACTGTATCACACACTAGAACTACTCAATTTTGACTCTCGTGTCTTTAAAACAGGTTTTACGTGCGATTTTAAGTTTATGTGAAGGATATTCACATAAGAAAAAACAATGTATGTTGCGCTGTGAAGAGTTGCTACCTAGCCTACTAAGCATTCTATGGGCAGTGATGAACATTCATTTAGCTGAAATTCATTGTTGCGTTCGTGCGTAGGTGCTGCCAGCCAAGCCAGGCGCCGCCCCACTGCCGCTCCTCCTGCGCGCCGCGTTCCCTGTGGGGCGGCCCGTGAGCGCCCGGGGTATATCCTTTCGGCGACGTGTTACAACTTGCATGCCGGTCACTGTCTCGTCATAGATGCTGCAGTCACCCATTCTCGTTGTTCAGTGCACACTTGGTCATCCGGTTCGCCAGACCTAGTGATATTCTCCTGGAACCTCAAATATAAACTATACCTTTTGAATAAATTCGGTGAAAAATGTGCTGATTGGAAGAATGAAATTTATTTCAAATGCGACAAAGCATAAACAATTTACATTGATTATAGCATTTGAAACTTTCGCCGGTTGCGGTACAAAGGTGTGTCTTGTTTTTTTTTCTTCCCCGAAATTGATGCAGTCTGTCATTCAGAAGCAGGTATTGTGATCGTTAACAGTTTCATATAAACGATCCACAGTGGTCCCAAATCGAAAAAAAGCTGGCCAAAATTAGTTACGTCGTTGCTATTATGTATAAATTTGACCTAAACGTCTATTTTCATTGTTTTTGATCCGCTTATTCTGAATTTATTACTATTTTTATGTATTAGCAATACTTTTATTGTTATTTCACATTGTGTTTAAACAATTAATTTTTTAACATTGGAATTTGATACTATCCACCCGATAGTAAATACAAATAATACATCTCATGAAACTGAATTAGGTATTTAAAACATATACACATATTCATATAAAATATACTGCATTGTGTATTTTTGAACAATCTTTGAACAACTTATTTTGAATGAACCAAGAGAACATTTTCTACTTTCTCATATGTTTGATCGTATTTGATCCAAACAATAAGTTAATATTATTCGGAAATTTATATTATAAATCTATTATTAACATTATTGTACTTCATTAATTGTTTTAAAAATTATAACACCTAATTCTAATTAAGTAGAAAATTTTATAGTTCCTTGATACGTGCCAATGGATTTGGAAGCAATTTTAAACGGAGTTACTTATTTCAAAAGTTTAAATGGAGACATTATTACAATCATTGAAATGTCATAAACAATATTTCATAACTCCTATAACTGAAGTTAAAAGCCAAATTTATTGATACGCTTGCAATAAGCTCTTTACGCGGTGGGGCATCAATTTAACGGGCACATGAAATGATACGAAAATTTAAATGAGATTTTCCATTCATTTGGTTTTTTTTTAATGGTCAAAAAATAAGTTAATATTTTTCCTTATTTGTCTCAGTCATTGTTACGAAAGAAATTTAAATACATTCATAATCACTATCCGACAAATCCTCATCACTGTCGTCATCACTATGCTCACTCAGTTCTTCCAGGATTAATAAACTCTTTACCTTGGCTGGTAATTGAAGTAATTTCCTTCTTTGAACCTTAGAAATACTCGATATCATTGGATCATAAGTTAGGAGTAATCTTTAACACAGGTTCGTTGCCAGGTTCGTTTAACACAGGTTCGTTTTCCAGGATTGCAACATTCGTTGCAATCCTGGAAAATTTCCTTGCATGGTGCTCCCTGAATCTTATGTCCCTATTCCTCGCCTCCATTGCCTCCTCGGTCAAGTGGCCATTAGGAAGGGTAGCCTCTTTAGATGTCCGTCGGAGGAACAAGTACAGATGCTTCGTGAAATTACCAGAAACGATCATGGAAAGGGCTTCTTCGAGAGAGAGTTGACTTTGCCTCACCTCCTTGACTCTTCATTTCGATAACACTCGCCGCGCTCTTGAGAGTGGTTGTTGTTACCTCTTTTATTATTTTCGCCACGAACTCATTACCTTGCTTCGATTACTCTGCTTCCTAACGCTCTGCTGACGATTTGCTGGCTCTAAGATCCTCCGTTTTCCTTCTCTCGGCCCTTTCACTGGACTTCTCAAACTGTTTTTTTGGTCGACCAATTTCAGCTAACTCTGATGAACCTTCAAAAGTAGCAATTTTGATAAACATATTGAAGTAAGTGGAATGAATATCACTCTAAACTCATACCAAATTCCGCATTAACAACTTAGCGGATATACTGGGTAGACGTTTAAATAAAGGCGGAGGAAATTTCAAATTCTCATTTAGACAATGAGCGAACTTTCTTATAATAAACCTGTAATTTCTTTTGCTTTCCTTCCACCGGCGAAGATAATGTGCAAAAAAAACTTCTCTGCAATTTTTTTCAGGAAAACTTTTAAAATTAACGTCCTCATCTAACTCTAACTTGTTGCTCAAGCAGTCCAATAAGTATTGGTTTTTAAACGATACGGACTCTTTTCCACTTTCAAGAAATTTTTCATGCATTTCAAGACGCGTGAAATTTCACATATCAACTTAGCCGAAGGCACTAATAAAGACAACTAAATCAAATACACTTATTGCACCAAAAGTAATAAAATAATTATTTGGCAGGGGTTATCGAACAACACTACACTAAAACACTATGGGCGCTCTTCTTCAAGCCTACAAGTCTTCTTTACAAAATTCGAGGATACTCGACTTTTTCTAGACTCGATCTTCACGCTTGAGGGAGCTCACTTTCACGTCTTTCATTTTGCCAAATCTTAGTAAAACTGAGTTTTGGCGAGAAAATTTTGGGCAAGCGATGTCTAGAAGTGATTTGGGTTTTCCATAGTGAGGTTCGCAGTGCTATTATCTCCATTTTCAAGGAAAATTCCCATTTGAAGGGTGAAAAGGCTTACTCCGTTCATCACAAGTGCAATTCATTACAAGTGTACAGAGACTGGCGGTTGGGTTTTCCCGGTGGGCGCATTAAATAGCTTAGACGACCTTTTCGGCAGTCGTTTTCCCTGCATGCGGTTGAGGAGGCCGCTAAGGAGGCGACAGAGGGCCAATGTGCTGTGTGAAGACGAAAAGTATTCCGTCAAACGGAAGGAAAGGGTGGAGTAGCATTTGAGGGATTCTTTTTTGTCCTGAATTCATTCAAGTTTTTGAGGATTACTATACGCACAGCTGCGAACTTTCATTCCATAAATACATCCTTCCGCTGGAGTCCTTAAGCAATTTTTAGGAGAGCATGGGCACGCGTAAATAAAAGGTTAATTCAACTGGAAACCAATAATGATAAAACGTTCTACATATGACAAGAGATGTTTATTCATAGGATAAACATTTGTTATAGAAATAAAATATCCAACAATAATGAATAATACCCATAAATACTGGATTTCCTCGAGCCCTACCACGCGCCAGCCAGGCCGCCGCCCGCGTCAGCGCATTGCATCATTGTAGTTAAATCAATGCTGAGGTCGGAGTAGCCAGTAGTAGCAAAAATTTTCTTTACTACTGCGTTGCATATACTTTTCCCTTTGCATTGGTGTAAAATACACCGCGTCGGAACGTGGCGCTCTAAACGATATTGTACATTTTATTTGAACAATCGGGTAAAAAACACTAAAAGTTAAAAAAATATATATATTTAATAGTAAACATAGTATAATCCGAATAAAATGTATACCCCACTATGTAATAACGTTTGTATTTTAGGTAAAAATGTTTTTGGCTCAATATATCGCGTAAAGGTTGTCCTGCATGACGCTGAACTTCTTCAAAATCGACCGATTTCACGCAACAGTCATTTTTACGGTGGATGCTCCATGTTTGACGGATCCCTGCAGCCGCTCTAATGAACAAAAATACCAACTTATTAGTGTATTTTGTAGACCATATCCTATAGAATCCGAATATAAGGTTCAAAAATCACTTTTAAAAAATTCGAAAAAACGACTTTTGGCCAGCTTTTTTCGATTTGGGACCACTGTGCGATCGTGGATACTTCCAACCACCTCCCCGTCAACTCGTTCCCTTTCACGCTGCCTCGCTTTCCCGTGACCGTCACTTCTTCTGATGGTTTCCTTCAATATTCCTCACTTCTGTACGTTCCATATATATTTTCTACAGCGCACTCATTGAACGTGTTTGAATATATTTCTGGCTCGATCGGTACTCTCTATGTCAGTCTCATTGACAGGTCGCGCTTGGTCTCTAGAAGACGTCTTACTATGACGCTTAAGTTTAATAGTAGAATCAGAGGATCGATAAAATGAAATACATAACGACACATACCGAAAGCATTCTTTTTATCTCCTAGAGATTCAAATATGCGCCTCATACCACAATTTCGGTCACTTTATCTAAGCGCTGTCTCTTTTGCTGCCTCGTAGTTAGCCGTGGCGTTCTTGATTCGTTGATCTTCACCGCGCAGTTTTTTTCAAGGGTACGGCAGTTTCACCTGGATTCCACTAGGCGTCATCATAAGCGCCGATATCGGCATTTTGCATCTCCTTTGCACCACGGTTTCTAACCCGGAAAATCCCACACTTTCTTTTATTGCAAAAACTAATGTTTTTCCATGTTCTAGGAATAATATTTCATTTTGACACTGATGAGTGTCTCCCAAATACATGTGTGAACGCCGTGAACGTAATCAGAAAAATTGCAAACGTGCTGTGAGAGTAAAGAAATACATAGGTACTTTGAGACCGAATTTGCAGTGTTTCGTATTAATGCAGTATTTAAAGGGATTATATTCAATTCATAATCGACTAATTCCTTTCTTGAATGGAATAACTCACTCCGTATGCTTGGCCTACGATCAACTCGGTTTTTCTTATCCATCCCTCTGCAAGTAGAGAAATATATTTATTTTAGGGATAAGTCACACCCTGCCATATAACCTATCGGAACCTTGCCGTCAGTTATCCGCATCCATGCGGAAAAGTGAAAAAACGGAGTATGGGGAGAAAAAGACGCATCTAGCGATCTCCAAAGAAAGGGTAGTAATGGCTCGCTTCTCGCTTGAAATGCCTACATAGTTGACGCAACTCGGGTAGTTATATAGCATTGCATTGTGTGGAACATACGAGAGTGCCACTCTCTTTTGAACAGATTCAGCGTTGACAACCTTCTGTATGGAGTCCATTAAAATCTGATCATTTCTCGCAAAATCGTTATTCGTAGAACCTCGATCAAAAGATGCACTTCATCATTCGGCCATTAGGCGCACGGTTAGTGTATTTGTTTACCTCTGAGTTTCCGAATTGGTAAAGTAAAAATGTACTACGACTGGTCAAATTTTCTGGAGGAACCTCAGGCTGTGTCGGCTTCCTCTTGAGAGCCAGGGTTATCTCTCAGAGGGCGAGGAAGGGTTCGGGAAAGGGTCATGCTCCAGCAAAAATTACTCCTGCCATGGATCTCGAGTAATCTGCAGGATACGGTACGAGAGGCCTTTGGGTGCTCATTGACACGTGAGAAATATATTTGCTTGGACGATTATTTTCAAGAATGAAACATGTGAGGAACAATTTCGGGATAAACTTGCCTGAACAATGCCAGCTCAAAGTTCATGCTATAGACATAGGATTAAAGGTGAGAAATGTCAGTTTTTTGGCATTCAGAATACAATTTCCATTGATAGAGGCGAGCACGTGTAGTTAATTTGTAATATTTTTAAATAATGACTGATCAAATAATATTAAAGTGAATAAATAAAAAATTATATGTCTCGATATTTGGACTATAGTGAGTTAGGTGGCTACCAAACTGCTGTTTGATACGCAAAATAAAATAAAAACGCTTCGTATGTTCCACACAATCCAATTTCATATACCGACCTGATTAAACTACATTACCACTAAACAGCATATTCCTATAACTCCAAATTTCACACTCTCATTCACACTTACTAATAATATATAATATGGGTATATTATTGATAGGGATATGTTCATGTTGTTTTGGGCTAACGATTGTATGTAATGTAGTGTGCATGAGGGAGCTTGCAAATTTATTTGTTACAATAGCAATAATATTGGGATTTTTGCGCCATAAATTAATGGTGGGAATAAAAACATTATCCCCATAAATACTTTAAACATAGGCGTTTAAACGATTTTTGCATTTTTTCCAAGGGTACGAAGACAGAAATATGCTAATATGCTTCCGGGGGATCGGGATGATGATTAATTAGCGGCTAGAGCGTTGGCATCTTACCGCGTGAGCTCAGGTTGAATCGCGGCGGTAGCAGAGAATGTACAGAGACTGCCCGATCCCTACTTGAATGTTGTGTTGAGGATATTTTAAGGGCAACACTCCGTCCGTCGAATGGGACGTTACGCCGTGGTCCCCTTGGCGCCTTTAGTTAAGAACCCATAAGTTTCACCGGAGTGGCTTTTGGACTCATCGTTTACATCGACGAAGAAGATGAAAAACAAAGGGAACGGTTTTATGTTCAACTACGGAAAACGACTAGTGAATAAGCAATATTGTAAAACAATACGTAATGTAGCAATTTGATAGTCTCACGCAATTAACAAAAGATGGCATTATATATATTAGAAATATGATTTGAACTTACCAACGTGCTCGCGCTCTTCAATTTTTTCTGACTGCGGAAGCAGTGTGTTGATCGCTGAAATTATCTTGTGCCCATTGACTTATGGGTAATTCGTCATCGCTTACGTCACAGTTTTTCGCCAAGAAAACGAAGTTACCCGAACTGAAGCGATAGCGAAGCGAAAATAACGAGAATAATCGCGGAGAAAATTTTCGCTTCGCTTCCAGTTGCCGTGGCGAAGCGAAGGCCCGAGCGGAAGGAGTACGAAAATCACCGCCCTTGTGTGAAATTTAGGCATATATTTCCATTTTTAGTGCCATAACAAGTTTCCCACTCTGCTACTTCGATGTTCTCGAAAAAAATTCCTCCGCTGTGCTTTCTCAGCCCGAGAATTATATGAAGGCAATTGACAAGGCTATGCATAGTTTTTCATAGCGGTTAGATGCAGCGAATATTTCAGCAATAATTTATTCTAAAGATTGTTAAATATGAATTTTTAAAAACGCCGAGACCTATTTTGGAATGAATTTCGCGTTCGTCTACAGGGAGTTGAAAAGGCATGAGTCATCCTTAGACTCTGGAAAAAATAATGTTTAATGTAACAAAAATATTAACCCATTATAACCTATCGTTGCAACTAAGTAACATCAAAAAAGTATAATTATTAGTTCTATTAAGGAAAGATTTAAACCTCGTGTTCTTTTGTTCTGTAAATTGTAGTGTCAAAATATCTAGCAGCCACAATAATTATGAATGAGTACAAAATTTTCACATTTCTCAAATGAGAAGTCTTGAAATTTAACTTCTTCAAGAAGCAGCTCTGCGTTAGAAAGGGATAAATGACCAATACTGTCAGGATAAGCAGTGACTTCTTTTAAGCGGACCATAATTGCATCTCCCACCCATGGAAATGAAAATAATTCTTGCAAATTTATCCTAAAATAGGTGAAAATATGGCATATAGATAAAAAAGGCTAAGGAGACTTCAAATATACTTAATCTTATGCGTACAAGCACTATGTAATTGATACTTCTCCTTTCATTTATATTGATACGCAGTAACACAAAAGATTTCATGTGAGGACTGAACTATTTCATAAATCCCGAACTCAATAACTGTCCGCCGTGATATAGTGAGTAAGTCGCTGTCCGCTACATGGTCCCTGCACCGCCACTGAAGTCAACACAAGATCTGAACACCATAAAAGATAAAAACCAAACTTAAATTTGAGGGCAGTAGCCTATTGTGAGCATAAAATATCAGTATTATTGGTAAATCTTTATTATCGCCAAAAAGTACAAATCACATCCGATATGATCGAATGAATTGGAAATGTCAGCATTTAAAAAATGCATTTTATAAACTTAGAAATATATTAAAGCATATTTCATCCATTAGGCTGGCGCAATGGATTCTTCAGCTGCTTTGGTAGTTGTGTCAGGTCTGCTGATGATTGGAGTGATAGCTGCTTGCCATTTCTGTGAAATAAGATCATTATTAACTTTGTGTTGTCAATTAAATTTAAATTATGCCGTAAACTGAAACCACAAGTCTTATTGAAGGCAACGGAGTTAAATGGTTGAAACTTTCGGAGCGGGCGGTCTTGCGTTTGAATATCTCCCCCAAATTTCTTTAGTTTCAGCCTTGATGTTGAGTAAAAATTGAAGTAAATGATATCGCACGTAAAATACCATGAGTGTCGACGTATTTTGTAAATAATTAATTCTGTTTTAGCAGTTCATTTGGAGTGCCATTGGTTTAACAGTTCAATTGGACCACCATTTTATTGTCTATTCCTCGAAGTCGATGAGAAAGATTTATTTGTTTCAAATATAAAAAATAGAATAGCATTCGTTTTTTTGCAATAAAAATTTAATGGAATATGCAATAAAACTACGCATTATAGTCAATGAATATGAAAGAAGAATCCTAAATTTGTACGAGAGTAAGTTTTCGTTTCTATTTATTTGCATTGGCTCTATATTCTATATTTCATCGTTAACTTGTATCTAATCAAGGAATAAGAAGGAGGAAAGGAATTGAGGAAACAGCGTTGCCTGCGTTCAGCTCAAGCTCAGACAATACCAAGACAGTTTCTAATTGGCGTTTTTACATCTTCTCTTACAACTGACAAGGTGAAAATAACTGATAAAATGCTTTCGCAGGAAACCTTTGAGCGATGGCACCTAGCCTCGTGGGCTCCATCTGTCGAACTCTCAAGGGGGGAGAATAGGGATGGGAGCGGGAAGGTAGGTACACGCTTACCCCTAGGCCAAAAATAGAACCAAGGAGGGCGTGGGAATCTAGAGAAACCTGGTCCAGCCATTAAACCTTAATAGCCCAATGTTGCTTCTAAGCAACATCAAAAACGTTTAAACTTAAAGCTCTACTAAGGCATTATCTAAACTACCTATTATTTTTGTAGAGAAAATTTTAATGGCGAAGTATTTAGCTGCCGGGATAATTATCATTGAGTGCAAAGTTTTCAAGTTTTCAAACTGAAAAATCTTGAAATGTGGTTTCTTCCAGAATCAGCTCTGGGTTGGCAAGGGTTAATGTGCCGACGATTTTCCTATAAATGAGAAAAATCCATCGATCAAATCTTTGGATAGGTGAAAAGGAACAGTTTTCACTGATGTAATCAAAAAAACACTTTCCTCAATTAGTTATTCTTTCTAAAATATCTTACATTTCCGAGCAACCAAATTGGCCAAAAAATTGGCTTTGCGGTCCGCTTCATGGACTGAGTGGTTTCGAAATTCGTAAATGTTTGACTGAAATGAATTCAGTCAGCGTAAAATATGCAAACATTTTGAAACGGTAAACTTCACATGTTCTACTGAGTGATTATCTAATTGGGAGTCGCTGTTAACAAAGCAGGATCTACAATCACCTATTCCTATTTCGACTATTCTTCCCGACCGTCAACACGGATAATTCAACCGAAAAAATTACTTTCGTCTCAAAAAGAAAGAAAATTGAACGCATTATAGGAATTGGGAAATTTGTATGGATTCATATGTGGGGAAATTAAATTGTAAACGTATTGTTTTTTAAAATTGTGATTGTATCCCTTTTGCTTCCCCTTCTGCACTTCTTATCCTAGAAATTGTAAAACAACGCTGCTCAATTCACGTCGTTCCAATCGTTATAATCGACCCTACTCCATGCTACACGAAATTATATCTCATTCTTACCCTTCACTTAATGCCATTACTTACCTTTAACAGTGTATAACCAATCTTTTATGCAGTAAAATATGCTAGATAACTTTAACTATTATAATAATGTAATTGGGCGGAAAGTTATGTAGGGCATGGGTTACTTATCGACTTTATGATAGAGTAAACTGGGGTGAATATAATTTTTTCCATCGTTATCGAAATACTGCAATTACTTGCCCACCAAAGTTTTGATAGATTTCTTCGGCTGATACATTTTCCCCAAAAATCCATTACATTACCTATTTCTTGCACCTTTGGAAAATCTTTTCTCAGTCTAGCGCACTTCTTTTGTATATGGTGGAGTACGTTAATTGGGTGGGTACTCTTTGAGTACGTATTTCACACTTTTAGATTTTTAAATGATCTATTTTTCACGATTAAATAAAAAGTGAAAAATTTCAAGCGCGCGAAAACGCTACGGCTAAGTATGAATGTTGGGAAAAGCCCGTGTGACGTCTGGCTGCCGCTGTGTGAGGCCACCTGGGTGCGATGCTATGAACGCCGCTACGATGCAGGCTGCTTGCAGCCGAGCATGGCGGTAGCGTAAAGTACCCTGCTAGCAGGTAGCGCTTGGCTTAAATAAGGATTATTAATACCCTATCAAACGAAGGAAACTTTCCGACCTTAGGCAATTTTAATAGGTGATTATTAAGAGATGCTTCTCTGAGCTCTGTGCCTCATGCATGCATTGGTAATCTAAAACTCCAATCTACTCGCATAGCAACTAGGTCTGTGACGTCACGTCGAGTGGCACCTTGTGGGCGCCAATCTGGTCTTTTTATAACGAGGTTAAAATTAACTATTGACATTGGTCTAAACTGTGATTTCTAAAACCAAACAATTTGTATGTTATGAATACACTAATGGTGGGTAACGAATCGCAATCAATGCTTCCTCGTTCCTTTCCTTCCAATCAATCCTTTAGTTTTCTTTGATGAAGGAAACTACCCCATTGCCTCAAATATTTAATGTCAACATTATTTTTCATGCCCGGCTGTACCCCACTCTAGCAAAAGGGTGCGCGTGAATTAACGTTTTTGTTATTCCTCTGTCTCCTTACACCGACCATTGCCTTGTTCCAATTCGTTTCCCGCATTGTATTTTGCATATGTATAGGTCTCTATAGGTAGTGAGTATGTCGTGCTAAATTTAATATATATTGTCCATTCTGCATAGATATTCATTTTTCAGTCACTACAGTTTTGAATTTTTTACACACAATATTCCTTTACTGCTTTTTCTTAAGGTAACGAATATTATGGGTTTCATGTTTTTCATTTCCACATTGAATAATTTTGAAGTTAGCCTAAATTCAGGCTTATTGCCAAACAGGCTACCTTACTTTTCTTCATAGAAATAGTAATTTACTTCACCTACATATGTAAATTGGGCTTTGTTATTAGAATATCGGGAAAGTACGATGACAAAGTGAGAGAAATTAGCTACTTCTCCCTCGTTAGACCCCATTTAGAGAACGCTGCCAGTGTTTGGGACCTTCATGAAATAGGCTTAAAAACAGAATTAGAACGCGTGCAAAGAAGAGCTGCCAGGTACGTGAAAAATCGTTAAGATAGCCTTGTTAGTGTAAGTGACCTGTTAGATAAACTCGGATGGGAATCTCTGTCCGACCGTAGATAGAACAATAGACTAAACCTTTCAGATAAATTCAAGAGCAGTGTCTTCTCTGACGAAGTTAGCCATATCTTACGAACGCCAACATACTACGGTAGATCAGATTGTGTAAATAAAATAATAGAGATAGACTGTAGAACAGACAGATTCAGAATGTCTTTTTTCCACGATCAATAAGAGATTATTATGGTAGCATTAGAAATCATGAATAGGTTAGATGACTTTGTATACTTTAGTGCATGTTTCCGAATTTTATTATTACTTCTAACAGCATGTGGTAGTATAATTTTTAAGTATGCGTAACGTTTTTTGGACCGTGTGGTGTGCACGTGGGAATCCAATTGCATGCTGGTGATTGATCACCCCCTGCCAAACATCCTAGAGATGGCTCGCAGGGTACTATGTAGATGTATCGAAGAAAATATACATTATTATTATTTATTATCCATGACCGGGATGCGTATTATTAAAGTTATTTACTTATATTTCGTTTTGGGGAGCGTGGTAGAGCGCTTAGCTGCTGATCGAAGGATCCTGTGTTCAAATCCCGGGTGAAGCCTTCGGACACACCCAAACTAAAACACTTGAGCTGCAAGGTGACCCAGGGAAAGGAACTGGCTCCACTAAACGAATTTGTGAAATTCACAAGCCTGTGGCTTAGTTAAAGGTGAGCTCTACCCTCACCCATCCAAACCACCATTTAGTTTGAACAGTAGAGAGGTTGATGTAATGCTTACAAAATCAACTTTTTCAGTCAAAACCCTGGCCAATCGACTCACTCCATTATTACAAGAATGCCATGACCTAACGCGTTACCTTTAAACTAAGTTGTTACTTAATATTTAATTAGTTTTCTTCATAGCGGGGGAAGGTGACATTGTTAAATTTTAAACACTATAAAGTAGAATATTTAAAAATATATTTAAAATTTTAATATTTTTCGGTTCAGTGGAGCCAGTTCCTTTCCCTGGGTCACCTTGCAGTTCAAGTGTTTTAGTTTGGGTGCGTCCGAAGGCTTCATCCGGGATTTCAACACAGGATCTTTCGATCAGCAGCGAAGCGCCCTACCACGCACTAATTTATAATAGGGGAGGAGTGTGGTACCCTGATGGGTAGAGCGTAGGAAGGGTCTCGGGTTCAAACCTCGAGTGAAGTCTTGGGGCACACTCAAACAAAACCCTCGAAATGCGAGGTGGCCGAGTGAAAGGACCTGGCCCTCACACCCTCATGAGTTCGTGTTGTTCACAAGCCTGTGGCTTAGCCTGGGGTGAGCTCTACGCTCACCTATCCAAACCATTTTATTTAGGTTGAATCGCCGAGTGAGTGTGACTAACAAGAGATCCGATCTCTGCATTTATTTCACGATATGTTACACTCCATTATTCCTTTGCCATTTAATGGCTAACTTCCATCTGTATAACAATAGGTATTCGGATAATGGGGTTGAGCTATTTGGTAATTCATACTTTAAACAATATATATGAAATGGTACAATAGTAAGTTATCATTACCTGTGATAAGGTTGCACCTGGCCTAGTGGCTAAATGCCAAACGAAGTAAATTGGAATGGTGAGCATTGGAACAAGAGCCATTGTCCATCCAATGGCTATGGCCCAATTAGGATACACATAGGTCCTATTATATGTGAGTGGATGATGCGATGCTAAGGAGAAAATGAGAATTCCCTGGAAAGAAAAAAATGCGTGTGGTCAAAAAACAAACATCAACGAAATTAAAAGTACGCATGCATAACATGCTGCATTTCTAATATCAGGATCAAGCCCCAATGAGCTATATCGTCAGGATTTGTCGTCAGAAAGGCGCATGGCAAAAACTTTCATGTTATGCAAAAAACCAACGATAATAATTTGGCCAAATCGTGTCAAATCAAAGTTATGGTACCATTAATATTACATAATATCGTGCTATTCTTTCCATATCATAAATAAAAAATATATTATCTAATGAGTTTTGAACGTTAGAATAAGATAGGTGGCGATAGATATAACTCCTGATTTATTGGCGAGATTATTATCCATGCCCAAGTTGTGAGTGGCAAAAAATATATCTTTTTGAACAAAAAATTATTAGGTTAAACCTTTTTCCAAGGTGCCACTATCTAGGAGCCACGGAAAACTGCATGAATTCAAGGACAGAAAATAGGATGAAATTTGTTGCTGGATGAGAACCTATGAATTCATGATCATGATTATGGGTGTACCACTCGAATACCTAAGTGGTTAGCAAAGGAGGGCTGAACTCATACCGCGTAATGATTCACTATAACAGATTAATATTACAAGGCTTTTATGGCGAATTATTTCACACAAACCTTGTGTGTTCTCAAAGACTCATTGCCAAATATATGTAAGCACAGTTAATCCAATCTTTGGCGGCCACCAAACGGGTCGAAGGAAAGTAGCCGCTTAAGGGGGCTACCGATGAATAGAGGTGAGAGATGTGAGATTTTCTAAAATTAGCCATTGATTAATTTTCCTAATAAACCAGGCATTTTCTTAACAAACCTGGCTTGAGTTCTAAAATTTTATTTTCATGCATAAATGACGCTGCAAATCAGCAATCTTGGTTGCAGGTCTTCGAGTTTTTGTGAAATCGATCTTTTTCAGAACTTATAGACTAGAGCACATAAATTCCTAAATGGTATTCTGAAGCATTTTGTGGAAGAAATAGCTGCTCGCTACAGGATTGACCGTTGGCCCCTAATAAGAGGTGGAATTTGCGTTGATAATAATGCATTGAGTACAACGTTTGGTTATGGGGAAAAGTGGACGCTTGTGGATGAGGCCGTTTTGGTAGGTTACACTGGATTACAAATGCAATTTTTAAATTTTCACCCCATTAGTCCGCGACTCATCTAACGGTAATGGAACATCTATATTTAACTGTTATCTATACCCTATGACACAGGTCGCTACAAGCGAAAAGTACAATATTAACAAATAAACGATACAAATATATTAAAAACATATGATAAATGTAAAAAATAATACATAAATACAAAGCGTTGGGCCCCGAGGTGCATCGGAGAAAAATGATGGCCGACAACACATGGATAGAGTCCTCGACCGGGAATGGAACCACGGAACTTCTGCCTACCCGAGAAGCTGAAGGCCTAAGGTTCGATTTGCGATCGAGGTGAATTTTTTTCCATGAGTTCTCGGCCATCATTTCATCTCCGCGCGATCGCTTTGTCCTGTTGTGTTTTTGTGTACTGTCTCATTCTTTCGCCATCTACTTGTATTCATCCAAGCACATTTAACCATCAGTATCTATCAGAGCATGCCTATCTAATACTCACCATTGTGACCAGCGGAGTGAAGCACAGCCAGCAGTACTTCAGCCAAGGGTAAATTCTGTAGCCAATCATCAATGCAATATCTTCGTAGAAGTTATTGGCTCCGTAGAAATAACCAATCGCAATGCTTTCAAAAAAGCAATACCACAATAACACCATTCCTGATGCTGCATAATAATCAAATAATTGAAAAACGTACATGCCGCCCTGAAAGAATAAATATGTAAAAATATGAGGACGTTTTTTAAGCATTTTTATCGTATTGTCTAAGTGATCACAAAAATTTATTTAATATTTTGAATCCTAAGCATAAAAAGCACATTTTATCCAACACTGAATAGATTTCCATAGATTTACACAAGAATTCTTTTAAGGATGCTCAAAACCATGATTCCCATAAAGCAGTTTCTAATTAGAAAGTAAACTTATATAATTTTCATAAAAAAATAAATATACTCCTTTAAAACTGTTGGGTATTGAGATTTTAGCTTCCGTTCTCTTTTCTTCAAATGTGGCCGGAATAACCAATGTTTTCGACATTTTAAAATAGATGACGGTTTAAAGAGAGTAGTTTTGCATAAGCTGCACAAATATGGGAGGCCATTTAAAAGGTGATCAATTATGTCATGGTCTTGCGAAAGGAGCTTTGCACGGTGTTACCCAAATTCAACGGCCAAGTAAAAATTCGGTATCGGAGTCGGCTCCCACAACGGCGCCGCAACAGGGAAGTAACATTTTAGCTTCATGAAAAATATTTTGTAAATTGAGTGTCATAGCAAATGCGCAGAATGGACGGGGTGAAATGTGTCCGGTGATTTTGTAAAAGTTTATGGTAGACTATACAATATATATGCAGCCTCCGAATCAATGGGGAAGAAGGTAGGCCAATCTGGATCAAAGCAGAAAGAGCAGAAGAAGTAAAATAATATAATAATGTATTATCCATGACCCATCCTAACTTCGCTATCACTTCACTGGCAAGCTTAAATCAGAAAAACTGTATATATGTTAGCTAACAATTCGTAAGTTAATGCAAGGTAAAACAAGAAAGTTGGGATATACAATTCTGGGAAGAAACGCCACACTTAACACTACAAGGCTTACTTACTAACTTAGTTTTTATTAAAAACATCGTCTTAAATGGCCGCTCTGAAAAATTGAATATGAGAATGAAATTAGGTACATCTTAACCCTGATTCTCTCCCTGAGAAAGTAATCTTGAGCCATCATTATGAGAAGGTTATCAATTGTGATTTATTTGGTCTTGCAATCAATAATAGCAAATAAATTAATCGTGGATCTCTAAGAGATCGCCTTCAGGCGGCTCCCAACCTCGGCGAAAAGCGTTGCGGCAAAGCATCGCCATTTCCCATTTCATGAGAAACTTCACCAACTTGCTAGAATAATGCTTAATTTTCTAAGATAAGTATGAATTTGAGCAGAAACTGTGAGAATTTGTTTTTATTCGAGCATTGGAATTACGGAAGAATAAACTTAAAAACCTCCCCAGCTATACGACAGATACCTATTCATTCAGTTGTGACCACAGATGTAAATTTCTCACGTGATATCTGCAAATATGGTACTTTGGTCTTTGAATGTACTCAGCAGGTGCAGAATCATTTGTGAATAAAGAGTAACATCATATAAAATGCAGACGGATATTTTAAGATCTTACACAAAAATTGAAACAAATTACACAGAAATTGCACACAATTTTTAGTTTATTCTATATTGTACACCGCTAGAAATTCAGGAATTCATACTTTTCTAACCAGTTATGAAACTTTAAATTGTCGGAAAATATAGCATAAAATTTTTTACGCACAAAATCGTACAAATAAAATCTCGATTATATTACAGCGTAACCCCGTATACCACGGCTAAAAATTCCAAAACAAATACATGACTCCATTTTTCTAAAATATATAATTTTAAAACTGCTGACGTTATATAACCATTTATATGTTGAATTTAGACAACAGTTAGTCTTTTCTAATTAAAATTTCCCCAGTCAACCGAAGCGCCATTACACTTGATAACCAATCAGAAAATAGTATGGCTAGGTGCATACTGACGATACTGACTGTAGAACAGACATGACCCCCGAGTTTTAGGAGCTCCATCCTCCAAACGAAAATACCAATTTGAATTCAAAAGAAAGCTTATGATTCTCTGTTCAGTTTTGCGTTGACTTAATCACATCACAGAGAGCTTCAGCACCTTGGTAGTTTTGTACTTATTATGCCTTAAAATTTCATCTAAATACTGAATTTAAAGCATTTCATACCAGATGAAAATGAAATAATATATGCTGTGAGATGATGAGGGTCGGAAAATTGGCAGATATGAGGAATGAAATCACGCAAGGAGATAGGGGTGATTCGACTCGAAAATAGTATGTAAAGTGGTATATTTCTCTGGTTCCTATCACACCTAATCCGATCCATAGAAAACAGTCAATTAGTAGAAATTGGCATAAATGACGAAGGAAATACTTGATTTCGTTCCTATTCACCCTCATTTAGCGGTAATCATAACAATTAAATTATAGCATTACGATCAAATAATAAGCAATATTATAATTTATTGAACACCATTTTATCAATAGAGGCTCGTGAAAATCCTAACCAAAAAGATTATACATCATGACTAATATAACTTGTGCAGATTAAATCCTCATTTCATCATTAAAATTAATTGAAATAATTGAGTCCCATACTCTACTGTGGAACATAACATCACATCTACACACATAATATCTACGCAATGCTAAATTTGGAACATAGTCCAATTTCTCTCCTATTTCATGCCGTATTCCACAAGCCGTTTGAGAATGCCATGAGTATATTCTCATTAAGCATATGAATAGTAGTTCCATTTACTTCAAGTAATGGGAAGCCTGGAATTGGACACAAAGATTATGACCCAATATGATAGCAGTATATGCTAAACATTTATAATTCAGATAAATTTAGAGCAAACTCTATTTGTGCTATTTTATAAGTGCCTATCTACCCTCCAAGATTCTCTATAGCGGCTAAGTATGGACGATGACAGCAGCAGAAAATTCAAAATGTGATGCTAACGTCGAATGATGGAGGTCAAATGTATTGAAAGAGTGCGTCATGAGACCTAGGAATTAGAAGAAGGCTTCTGGAAACTCCGATAAAAGAACGCGTCGCCCGACTTAATTGATCGAATACGATGATCGCAGTGTAATTAGACGAGATGAATGGAAAAGGAAGGTCTCGTAAGAGGTATGTAGATCAAGCTGTTAAAGGGATGCGACATTCCCTCCCAACCGATTATATTTGGTATTTTTTTCGCGACGCATCATCACTCATTTAAAAATTTCATAGTAATATAAAAGTTTTCTAGGTATACAGGAAAAAATTTCGCGTACATTCATCTGTATTAAAAGACTAAAAATATGTCATCTGAAAGATACTGGTCCCAATACCCGGAATATATTAATTTCACATGCCTACGGCAAAGTCTGGAAAAAGCTCAATCCTCACCATCCCAAAACACCTGCGGGTTGATTCACTAAGTGAGCGAGTGACATATGTTACACCGAATAAAAATTTTCAAATTCTAGATGAAGGTGAATGTCGACAAGGAAATACTTTCCATAGCATGAAACTTCTAGGTGACAGCAGAAGTTTTACTAGAGGAATACGTCACCGAAAAAGACCAGTCGAGCGATAGTAATGTGTCCTCTAAACCCATTATAATCCATTGTTGCTTCTAAGTAACATCAAAAATCTAAAAATTTTCAGCTCTATTCAGGAAAGTTTTAAACTACGTGTTTTTTTGTACTGTGAAGTTTAATGGCGGAATATGAAGCTGTTACAATAATTATGATTGAATATCTTGTACGATGTTGGGCACGATATGGTGGAAGTTTTTAATATTATTAAAATAAGACATTGCAATATTTCCACTGAGTTTTATGATTACACAACGCGTTTCGTCGTTACAAACAACATTATCAAGTGTTGTATACATAATGTTGTTTGTAACGACGAAACGCGTTGTGTAATAATAAAACTCAGTGGAAATATTGCAATGTCTTATTTTAATAAAATTATGATTGAGTATAAAATTTTCACATTTTTTAAATTGATAAGTTTTGAAATTTAATTTCTCTCAGAAGCAGCTGTGGGTTAGAAAGGGTAAATGGTGTAAAGGAAAGTACTTAAGAATAAAATTATTAGCCGAGAGGAATATTGAGATGCGTCAATCTCCTCTCATGAGTGATGACTGTTTATGACAAGGGCGTACCCAGGATCAAAATTTGGGGGGAGGAGCAAGCCATGGCTGTTCAAGTTGTACATTTAATCAAAGAAAAGGTAAATTAAACCGACATTTTAAGAAAACTATAACAGCGCTTTATTAGTTTTTTAAATTATTTGCTTGAAAAAAAAATATTTCAGTTACATGTCCTATACTCCTATCATTTTTCGAGGGCTTAAAGAAAATTTGTTGAAAACTTTCGTTTCAATCCAATACTAATTTTCCTCAAAAGCTTTTGAATTTTGTGCTTCTAAGGGGGGGGGGGAGAGCTGCCCCTCCTGCCCCTCGCTGGCTACACCCATGGTTTATAATGTGAAAAAATTGAGATGATTACCGTGGACCCGCAGAAAATGACATAGAATGTCGAAACCATGGTTGGCTGTGGAGTTATATATATTAAAGTGTGGAAATTACCATTTGTTATTTATATTTACATCGCATATCGCATCGCATATATATAATCACATAACCATATCGCATTTCTACCACGTCGAGCCTGAAACAAATTCAGACGTCATCAGAAATCAATATTACATTACTATTAATAATAATATAATATTAATTATGTTTAAGTTAATATTCTGAGAGGTTAATTTTTTGATTTTCTGGGGATAAACTCTCTCTTTAAGTTGGGGGTACCCCAGATCTGCCACAGTGAGGGTAGTCCTGAGGTGGTCCCATAGACCCCTAGATATAAGCCCAGGCTACCCTCATGATGAATAAGATCTCTTGCACCTTGATTGCGGTTTGCTTGCTCTTCTCGTATACCGTTCTGTATTTTATTCCTGACGTACTATCAGGGAGAGATATTTTACATTCACGTGCCTTCCATCACTCGAATTTTCCTTCCGAGATTGACAAAACTCTTCCATTATCCCGATTTAGATATAAACTGCAAAAATTTTGGCTAATCGATTTTTTCCTTCATAATTCCACTTGAAAATCGTTCATATCTAGTATACAACGCAACGGATTTCTGTTGCAGAATGCGATTCGTCAAAGAAAACACCATTCACCGACAGGACATCGAATTCATCAGACAAGTGTCTTCCTTTTTGAAGTTTTTTTTCCGAGTGGGGTTAATTACTTTGAAGGGAGATACACTAATTATCTGCCTGCATTTCACACGCGTAAATAAATACAAAAATCATTTTTTTTCAAAGAGAATTCTCAATTCGAAGCAAGAGTTTTAGTCAGTTGTGGCATAAAAATTACCTTGCAGCACCATGGACCACGCTTTGAAAATGAGCACAGCTTGCAATTTGCCCATTAGTGGATATTCATTCTTTTAGCGCGGTGTGGTACGGTATTTTGAGGAGGCGACCGATAGTTAAGGTCATTTGCGCCAGAGGGAATGGAAGGGAGGGAAAGGTGGAGAGAAACCCGGCGTTGGAATTAGACTGCTCTTAGCGAAAGGCGCCAAGGGAACTACGGCTTAACGTCCCATCCGACGGACGGAGTGGTGCACTCGAGGTGCCCTCCACAAGGCATTCAAGCAGGGATTGGGCAGCCTCAGAAGAGTCTCTGTCTCAGAAGGGATTTGAACCCGGACCGACTGTGTGGGAAGCCAGAACTCTGGCCACCATACCAACCTGCTGCTTCACACACATATGAAAGATTAATTTTATAAATTAAATAGAAATTTAAATGTAAACAACTTACATTAGTGACCATGGAGAGTCCCATGATAAAGCTGCCAGCGCTCACAATGGCAATAAATATCTCACGATTAAATCCTTTCCTCAGGGTGGAGGGATAGAGGTCAACCACGGCAGTGATAAAACCTTCCACCCCCACAAATTGTGAGTCTAGCCCCATTAACAATATCATGAAAAAGAAGAGAACTGACCACAAAGGAGCCCACTTCATTTGTGTGATTGCCTTTGGATATGCAATGAAGGCTAGACCCGGCCCTGAAAGAGAAAAGTTCATTCTACGAGTAAGCTAAGTTAGACATTTCTTGGTTATGCTAGAAATTGGTTGTTAACGGTAATTTATTGTAACGACAAATTCATTGTTAATGTGAGAAAAAATGAAATACTGATAGTTTAATCGGCAATTAAACAATTACTGTTAAAAACCGTTGCGTGAAGAAAAAATAAGACGGCTCCAGCCAACATTGACTTCTCTTAAATAAATATTAGACACATTTAACAGTGGGCAATGATTTTTATAAGATAAGCCGCCCACTACCAATTGAATTTGATGGCGTATAATTGATGGCAATGAACATAGCCTAGGGACCCTACTGCAACCTATATTTACGATATTGATGCCTTGATTGGCTCTGCGCCCCCTGGCATGATGAATGGAAAGACGGTCATAGGTTGGAGGGTTTAACGAGGCAAATCTATTCTAAAGGTGCTTGTAGAAGGGATAGAATTGCACCGACAAGCATTACAGATTGAATTAAAATAAGGTGGGTACGGCCATTATTAAGATGAAGCACACCTCCCTCACTCGACCAGTATTTTTTCGCGACAAATTACTTGTTAAACCCTCTTAGTGCCATCTTTTTTGGAGTGTCACTGGCGAGAAATGCCAAAAGTGATTAAATGAAATGCAACATCTTCGAGAAAAATTCTGTAACATCGTTTTTTGGTGTATCAACATGGTGCTTTTAAATTTAACTCTTATTAATGTTCGTCTGACAGGGGACACCACCAAGAAGCATGGGTAAAAAAATGAAACAAATTATAATTACCCCTGAGCTGAGGGTTTATCTCCAATGCCTGACCACATTTATTCAATACTGGCCTCTAAAATGAGTCCTATCCCAGAAAATTACTCATACAAATGTTAAAACACATGCAAAGGAGTGGTAATTAGTGAATACCACAGCCATACGTGATTATGAAGATTGCGACTGATAAGGTGACTGCTAGATCATGAAATATAATGGGAAAGACAACCGTCTCTATAAATAAATACTCGCTGCGCTCCGCGCGCTCGTAAATAAATATTTATAGACAGAGGTATTGGAGATAAACAAACATGAAATACCTTGATAAGGTACACGTGAGGTTCAACTAATCTCTCTCAACTATCTCAAAGTCGAAGAAAATCATCTTCGGAGTAGCTAAAAAGCCCAGATATCAGCGATCAATGTCGAGAAACTACTAATTCATATGTAACTTGGACTTTCAAATCGGTTCGATACAGCCTTCTTAAAATTCAAAGTCACAGTAAACGCCACTTCCCAACACAGATTGTTATCAGTTTAAATTTACCCCTAAAAACTAGAATATTATGACAATGACATGCTCACTGTCAGCTCAAATGTAATACTCACGACTAGGACTTTAGGAAATCATGAACGATTTTGTGTCTAAATTCATTTTAGCTTTGTCTACACAAAGCAGTAATCACTAAGATATAGTTTTCCATAAATTACGAAATCTTCAGCTTCCTCACACACCTTGATATAAGTATCCTCTAGAAATGTACCCACAGCCAATTTAGTGCCTGAGTTGGTGACAGAGGCTGCCGTGCCTGTCCTATCTTCCTATGCCTATCTTCTCCGATACCGTAGCTATACTCCCACATTCGCGCACGATTCTATTTATTAACGGAATGTTACCCTGTTGTTTCTCGTTTCCTTTGAAATTTCCGTAAGACTTTTTGGAGAATCGACCACGGTCGAGCCGTGCATATTAGCGGAGTATAAAGCAATTACATAAATGGAAACTAGCTTTCCTTGAAACAAACATAAAGAAGGTCGGTCCAAGATGCGAAATTAATGTCATTTCCATGAAAATTTTTAAGTGCGCTCTCCTATTTGTGCCTCATAGACGGGAGACCATATAAAATAGGTATTCCACCCTATATTTTCGGTAAATTGCATTAAAAAATCTGAATTTTCGTACAGGCTCTTAGAACGATACCCATGAAAGCATAATAAATACTAATGCTACAATATATGCGTCTTTTGGACACAAAACTGAGCCAACGTGCTGTATTCCACAGATTATATGATTATACCTTAAAGAAATCAAGACAAAAATAAAACAGGCTGGTAGCCCGAATCATTTATAGTTAATTAATATTTTAATTAATACTGTAATTGAAGTCAAATTGCGCATGAAAGTGGAGCAGTCAGCTCAAATACCTAAACTACGTGTGAATAATATGAAGACCGAAACACCCACATTCCAGGCACACATGTTTTGAATTTATCCTCGATGGATGTCGACTATGATGACTAAATATTTTTGAAACAATGCTCACCAAAATTATTTGTTTTGAATCTCGCTGTCGCGAATCATCTACCTTAAGAGGATGCATCTCTCCCTCTACAGTCATATTTTGTTGCTTTTCGCGAAGAAACACTCACTTTTAACGTATATTATCACCTAAAAAATTTCTGGTCCGTAAAGGAGACCTTTTTCGAATATTTTGTATAATTCAGATACAAACATTTTAAAACAAATTGTCTCCCAGTAAAATATTTTAACATATCGGATAATATCATAGGGTGATTTATCGTTATAACAGTTCCTTATCGGAGAATGTTTCGTGCTATTTTAATGTATGTTCATAACGATATTTTATTGTAATGTTTATTTATTTACTCCCATACACTGAAAACTGAAATATTGGCCTTTTTATATCGGGGTGCCAAACAAATTTAGCAATTAAACATGCACGAACACCCATGCCCTGAATAATGGCAATCTACTCATGCGGGACTCGAACCCGCGACCTCTTGCTTGGCCGGCGAGGACTTTACTCCGCCTCCACCTATAATATTATAGGCATATTACTATTGGGCGCGAATTTTAATTTTTGCTATCGGGCGATTAAGTATCACGATTGTTATCGGACAACCATGTATCGTCTTTTGTCAAAACTCAAGATCGGATCCCTGATATGTTTATCAATCCCGACATGTTCCGATATTTCGATATACATTACCCAGGATGGCCGTTTGCAACTGGAAATGAGAACAGTTCTATGCAGCTGCATAAAAATGAGGAATGGAAGCCGTGTTTATTCTGCAAGGTATCCTTTCCTCCTGATATATACTTTCACAATTTTCTGCGTATGGTACCACTCAGATGGTGGTGAGTATCTGGCCTAACCAGCTGTTTTGCTAGTCGAAGATGACATTATTTAGATAATCGTACAATATGTGCGAGCCCTAGTAGCAGAATTTAACTTGCTTGTTCATACAAGTCAATGATTCCTCCAGATGAGCTTCCTGGATCCTACGAGTGAAAGATTTCTGAGGATCTAAACAACAAGCATGACGGAAAGCAACCATATTATTACCGATGGCTTGGTGTGATTATGCAAGTAATAAATTATCAGGGAAGATAATTGGAAGTAGTCTGTAGGATGAAAGTGTTCAGAATTTTGGATAGCTTGTAGAAGCATCTACGAATCGATAAGCCAGTGGAACTTATGATCTCCATTACGATCCTTGCAGGCACATTCCAAAAAGAATGGTAGCCTTTTTAGTTTAGGTCTAGCTAAAACTGAATATGCAACGTTGAATAAATTACAAGCTGGTAAAAAGGAGTCTTACCTGACTCAGCCACTGTTTCAATTGGAACGCCTTGCTCCTTTGCCATAAATCCCAAGACACTGAAAGTAGCGAAACCAGAGTATAAACTGGTACAGCTATTGATTGATGATATTAATATGCAGTCACGAACGAAATTGTTATTGAACTCATTGTAGGAACCCAGAGCAGTCATGCAGCCCAGTGCTATTGCATATGAGAAAAATATCTGAGTCCCAGCATCGATCCAAACCTGGAAATGAATATAATGAAAATAGAAAGATCATATGGTGTGAATTGGTGAAAGGTATGCATATAAATGGGTAAACATACATACATTAATCATTAAAAATCCACTCAATTTATTGTTAAAGCGACCCAGGATGCACCAAATTTGATTTCGTACGATTAACTGTATTGTTAACCAAGCAGGTACCATTTACATGCCTGGGATGGTTCCTCAAAATAACTGGAAATCAAGCAGTGTCTTTATCAAATTTGATAATTATGGTGATTGATGACGCCCTCATTGAAATTTCAGTGTCTTCACTTAAATGAATGGTTCTACTTTTCAAGAATACTGTGTCTATAAAAAAATATTCTGCATGGCAGTTTCGCATTTGAGCTAGTTTGGAGTCACCTACCCAGTCGCCGCAAAGATGCATAAAGCTTGAAAGACAACTATAGAGTCACCACAGCGATGACGTAGTAGTATTATCATTATTAATGGATATATTATATAATTTTATCTTTGATGCAATTTATGAGTGGCTGACAAAGTTAAATGGTACATTAATGAAATATTTTAATTAAGAACACACAAATCATCGCTATCAGCCAGAATTTGGAAACATTAAATTAACACGTGGTCAGTAAAAGCAGGAAATTTTATAGCATTTGCTAGAAAATTAGGTTAATTAAAGAAGCTAATTTTACCACTGATGATTCCAAGCATGTAATTATGTACACTTATAATATGCGACAGTTTCCCTTCCGAAAAGTGGTATGCCAAGAAAAGGAAATCCACATAAAAATTCGGCCAGAAATTCTGCTGGAAAATAGGTGGCTTTCATATTTATGTTGAGATATTTGATCAGTGCAAGTCAAATAAATTAGACGTATATCAACGAAGTTAATACGACGTACATCAGAGATCAGCTCTTACATTAGTAATAACTGTAAACTCTTAAAATCAAATTGCTGAATCAAAGCAGGCTTTCGTATTTTTTGAATGTTTGATTAATGTATTGGAGTAAAAGGTATTTGCACTTTTCCACAATAATTTCAATGCGTACGACGCGTAAAATTATGGTGGGAAAATGCAATTGCCATTTATTTCAATACGTAAAACTTCCACTAAATATGGGAGACTGGGTACGGTTGTGACAATTTTCATTTGATGGCCCTTAGTAAGTAGGTAAGTAGGCACCTAAGCTGAATACAGAGTGTGTCTTATTGTAATCTGCACATTATTACATGTTTAAATATTAAATTTGTATCCCAGAACACAATTGTTAGCTCATAGGAGCAAGTTATAAAAATAAAATTTAAGTGTCACCACCGACCACACCCCAAGGGCGGTTGTGACAGTAATTCGGATCGGTAGTGACAGGATTCCAATATTGCAAGTTATATTAAACATTCATTAAAACTGAAAGACGTATTTAACATAATACAGCATTATCTTCTATCCAGAAACATTGCAACTCAATTACAAAAGAAATAAAATCTAGGAACATTTCAATCATTTACACCAGATAAGGTAGTATAGCTTCTAAAATTATTATTTCAGTCTTCACATAAACTCTATAGATAATACATGAGCCTTAATTAACAATTAGCCAAGAATTTTAGCAAGCATTTCTAGTCATGATTTAAAGGAATTCTATCAAAATATAAAATGAAGTCCATAAGGATATAGTCCAAAATAAATGTCCGCGCTACGTGTTAAGTATTTTGATAGCTGCTGCTGTTTTTCTGCCGAAAGGTGAAAACTCTTTGTTGAGAGCAACATACTCCATGCTGATAATGCTTTATTTCGCCCGCACCATGGCTATCGCGTTTATGAACATATCCAAGCAAAGACATGCGGTAAACTCTGCGCATTACCGCAGCTCTCCATAAAGAGAGTCTCTCGTTTCACTTCTTTGTAACCGAATTCATTTTGCAATATGCCACACTGTCCTCTTTTAGTCTTTCTCATGCACATTATGGACATCTAAAACAAGAAAAAAACAACTTTTACTTGTGTCACAACCTGGGGCGCAGCTGGGAGGGGTTTAGGTGCAACTAATACCGGGGTGTGTGGGGTATGGAATACCCACCAGGATAAGCGGCAGGTGCGAGATTAATAAATTGCGGAATTTTAAGATAAATGGTTCAAAACAGTGAGTTTTACGGCTTTCTGCGGGATATTTTATTAATCCTCACACTATTCTATTAGTAATATCAATCCAATTAAGTAAAATGGATTAAACTTAAAAATTTCTCTGAGCTCTGGGGGGGGGGGGGGTTTAACCCCCTAAGCCCCCCCTCTCTCCGCCACTGGTCACAACAGTACCCAGGAAAAATTTCACAACCGTACCCATAGCACTCTTACGCAAAAACACTAACTCCATGTCGATACAAAATAACTTCCTAACAAAGTAGGTAATCACAGCTATTGAACCAATAATGTTAATCTTATATCGAGGAAAAATACTAGACTTTTTCATGTAGCAAAAATCATCAGAAGAAATTGAACAAAAATGTTTACTTTTGACTGTTGAAAATCAATGTGGGACCCTGCTAGCGTTTAAGGCGCGCGATGGTTGACGCAATACTGAGACATACGTTCAGATGTGCAAGCTGCTCCTCTATCCCCTTGCATAGTCCTCTACTCCCAATAGCTTTGCTAATAGGACGACTGTCACTACCGTACCCTGGTACAACCGTACCCAGTCTACCCTATACTACGCCTGAATTGGTTGAATGTATTGTTTATCCTCTTCGGACCCAAGGAACACACACGTACACCTCCACGTTTTTATTATAATGATTCTTCAAGTGTGAATCATTGTCATTTAAACCCACCTCATCACTTCTTTGTACCTTGTAGTACAACATTCTGCCACTTCATGCCACATGTGTTTTGTTTTGAATTCGCAAAGCATGATGGATGGCACAACGGCTAGTAAGATGAGTGTTCGTCGCCAAGTGTTTTCTTTAAGCTATGTATTCAGTTGTTTAAAACTAATAAATAATGTTTATTAAGATTATATCAATTGAAAATAATATATGATAATACAGTTTTATTGACGAGAACAATTTCTTTGTATTACCGTAGAGCATAAAAATACTGTCGTAAAATCCCGAGTTGCATATATGTGTATCATAGGTACTATAAAATAAATTTTAATAAATATTTTTTCAAATGTCACTATGATGCTATTAAACATAAATAAAAAAGCTCAGAGACTCATGGCTCTGAAGAGATTGTCGGTGATTAGGAAAATATCACATAGATGATGAAATATCAAAACATGTCTTGAAAATAAAAATATATGTCTTGAAAATAACAAAACCCCTTCCGTGTCGAATCAATTTTTCATCGGCTACGAGGAAAACGAAAAGGAAAATAAAGGGGCCAGTTAAAAGGCTATAAAAATGAGGGAAATCTTACTGCTGATCTGATTAGTTTTGAAGAAATAACTTACCTGTGCTTCCTGAAGTTTGGACATATCAGGTTTTAGATAAAAAAGTATTCCCTCTTCCGCACCGTCTAATAGAACTCCGCGAATAAGTAGCACTGTTAGCATCACATAAGGAAACGTAGCTGTAAAAGGCAAAAATATGAATTAATATCCGAGATGGAATAAAATGAAGCTTTAACATCCGAGACCAATGGATTTCTTTCGGCCATGATTTTAATGTACCACCCCTCATTTCGAAAAAAAATCACATTGGTATCACATTGAAACGCTGAAGTTCAGTATCAATCTTAAAGTATTCTACACATTAATTGATCTAACAATTTAGCAGCTTACAGCAAGGGCGGATCGAGGATTTTTTTCTGGGGGGGGGGGGGGGCACAAGGGTCTGACAGGCAAACGGTCTTCACATATTTGAGATTAAAAACAGCACACAAAAATTACTGTACGAAATATTCTCTTTATTTTAATATTT
Organism: Ischnura elegans; assembly: GCF_921293095.1. Taxonomy (NCBI): domain Eukaryota; kingdom Metazoa; phylum Arthropoda; class Insecta; order Odonata; family Coenagrionidae; genus Ischnura; species Ischnura elegans. The sequence goes on from NC_060259.1 coordinate 39,175,851, forward strand.
AAGTTATTGATATGAAATTAAATCATTGAGACTCCGAAATAAACGAGACTAAATGAACTTAATGATAGCCGTATTATAAATCTTGTGTATTTTTTATGTGTCTTTGGTGGGGGCCATGCTTCCATGCCCTCCCCCTAAATCCACTTATTGTTTGCATGTTCAGAAATTTTGAAAAAAACGAAAAAGATTTCACATCAATAAAGTCTCTTCAGTTGAAACAGGGAGGCTGCAGCATTCAGCACAAGAAATATTAGTTTCTTCGTCTAAATGAACAGGTTCTGCTTTGAAAGATATTGTATCCATATAAAATATTCTTCATGTTAGGTTAACCTTTAAGCCTTTTGGAGTCACCTTCCTAGTAGTCGAAAAAATACATAAATATTGAAAGACGACCAGACTGTAGAATACAACACAAAGCAAGTCATTGAGAAAGCGTTTTCTTGATTATGTACAGATATAAGTGAAATTCAGTAAGCTTGTTGATGTTTTCAAATTCCAGGATATTTAAGAGTAAAAATATACTTCCTCGAGAAAGAGTTATAGATATTGAATGTGATTTAAACATGCGGTCTTGTACATTATAATATAAATCACGTCCTAAATCAATTATAAACCTATAGATCGTCTTATAGGAATTACTTAAAAAGTAAAGTATGATTATAAAATATCCAAAGAAAATCCACGAAAATTATCGGTCAAAATTTATCGGGTACATTTTTTTCCATTTTGCTGACGTCAAAAGGCAGTAGTAAATAATATGATGTGAAAAGATGCAAACACGACGAAAATGCAAGGTAGAAGTCTTTCGAGGCTGCCTTTGTCATGAAACTAATGATTTTAAATCTAGTCATCGAAATAATAGCGTAAGTGGTGGGACGAGGAAACCTTATCAGAAAACATTGCCATGCGAAATGGAATTAATATTTCATCAGTTTTTGTATCAACACCGAAAATATGATTTACAAGTTCTAGGGTAATTTTATTCTCAAATCTGGCAGCTGCAAATATTTAGGTGCCTACCCGACTAAGATCTGAATGTAATGGTTCAACGTGGAGAGCAACACTAAAAAAGATTTGAAAAGCCTGCACCAGAAGGGAGAAGTATCAAAGGAAGCACTAGGACCGCTGAGGACATGGCCAATAAAATCCTGGCTCGCCCAATCCTAGAGTATGGTGAAGTTGTATGGAACCCAAACAAGAGAAAATAAGGAACTTAGTAAAAGTGCACAGAAAAACGGCTAGATAGATTTTAAATAGACATAAAAAGACGAAAAGTGAAAAATAATTGTTCAAAGCTCTAGAATGGGAGATCTATTGAAGAAAAGGAGCAAACTTCGCGAAAGATCTTGAACAGGGTATAGCCATGCTATTGAGGTGAAAATAACATCACCGCAGCATTTCCGGAGACTGTGTTCTTGTGGCACTATAATGACCATCTACATGATAAATATGTATTATACATTCATATTCTGAGGTACAACAATTTTTCTTGACGTTGCTAAGGTGCTAAGGCTGCTGAGTATTTTCCTTAATTCTCATGGCCGTCAGAATCAGACGCCCACCACTGGCGTATATTTCTTCCGGCAATGAAAAGTTACTGGCTTCGGGGTTATTTGATGGCAGCTTAGGAAAAGAGAAATAATGCATTCGCCTTAACTCGCTAGAGTAAATAAATATGAATACATACCTGTAAAATATACTACTTTTCCAGATGATTTGATGCCCTTCCAGATGCAGAAGTACACCAAAAGCCATGAGAGAAATAAAGTCCCCGCTAACTCCCATTGCATTCCTCCAACATCATCCATTCCAGTGCTAATGCCAAGAACTTTGTTCCTGAATGATAAAAGATTTTAGATATACGCATGAACATAATTACGCATGAATATATTTTAGATAGATAGACGCATGAACTCCAGGCAATGTTTTTGTTTAAAATTTATTAATTTATTAATTAATTATACCATAAATTGTACATTAGAATCAGCCATTTCAACTGGAGAACCAAACTCTTGGTTACTAACTAGTAACTTGGTTATAAACTGGTGAAATATACTTGCAAATTCTCATTAGATATATCTTGATTAAAAACAATTATAAGCAATGAAATTATTTTGGCTCAAAAATGATATAAGTCAAATTGATTCAGCAATAATGTTTTGTTGGAATAGAGAGCAAGAATCCCTTAGAAAATGGATGACTTAGTTAACAATGCGATTAATATAAACCTTTTACCTATAGACACATGGTTTGGGACACGTTCGGGAAACGTGTTCATAAAATTTCGGACTTCCGCTGTAAACATTTCAGTATAGGGTGTCTCATGGATAAAACACGAGTGTCTATTATCAGGCTCCTATATTGTAAATGCCGAAGAGCGTTGAAAGGGATTCAGTTTATACTTCAAGACTCAAGTATTCGTATCCTTCCATATCAAAGCATTGAATGAAAGAGTTTTTTAAATTCCTCTTTTAATTTTTAACTCTTACAACCGATTATGAATTAAACTACTACCATAAAATTGAACCTATGTCCCGGAACATGAGATGAAACGTGTATCATTCGAAATTTTTTAGCTAATTTAGTCCACTCCGCTGCATAAAAAGTGATATTTTTTATTTTTATTTTTCAATTAAAATTTTCATCCTTCATGCCTCGCAAATAAAATTTAAGAACTATCCGGTTAATATCTTTGTACTCGGGAATGACGCTTTAGCGTCGAAACGCTTCGTGACAATAAAAATTCCGTGAAAATTTACAAAGTTGTTTATCTTCATGCACGCCGCAAAAATATATGATAAACGACTAAAATGTTCAATGGCTTTCACCGTTTTCTTCGCTTCTTTCACGATTGGCTTCTGTGCATCCTTTAGGATATCCTTTTCATTCAGTACATGACTTTGAGTAAGAAAATAATAATTTATTTTAGATCTCGGTTTTTGTAATTAATTTTACCATTGCACGCCTACTTAAACTTTAATCCGCTGCTCCTTTAGTATTTGTAGGCCACTGTTGTAATATTTCACTATGGCTTATACACGTATATACGTTTGCATGCCAATGGAAGATGAATTTTCGTATTCGTACAGGATCGAAATAAGGCGTCACGAAAGAATGCCGATCGATTGAGAGTGATGCGTCCTTTTAAACGTAATAATGCGGGTCAATACGCCATTACTAGCTCGTGCTTTTGCAGTTTCATGAGCATGCCGCTAATTAATCAATTCCAGTTTCATCTTTTTTCAATGATAAAGTAATGAAATGAGCACTAAGTGGTGTAGTACATTCGTTTGCTGAACCTCTATGATCTTCCATTTGACCTTTCTGCGTGCCTCCATTCAATTTCATCCTCCCCCCATTCAACCGATGACAAAAGCCGCACTGAACTCCTCACTCCCCTAGTCCCTGGATCAACCCACCGATGAATGATCCTCCTCCTCGGTCATAATATCTTCTTTATCCCTATAACCCTGACCTTGCTTCGATCGAAACGGCTTGACTATTTCACGGGAGTGATCGTTGTCCCTCACCTATAGCATAGTAATCAGCTACTCCACTTAAACCTTTGAGGTTGTAAATTTTATGACATATTTCATGCTATTCATGATAAAACATAAACTTCAAATAGTCATGACCACACTTTGATGCAAAACTCCACTAATTACCACGGTTTTTCCATTCTATGTCATTTTCAAGGTGATTTGGCACATTCAATGTCATGAAATGACGTAGAGTGTCGAAGCCATGGTCATTAATGGAGTATTTTATTCAAGCTTGGGAACTACCATTTCTAGTTTATATCTTATCATGGATATATCACATTTCCACCAAGTCAAGGCGCAAACGATTTCATGTATTGCATGCTACTTATTATTTCCCGTGTATTAGAAAAAAATTTCCTGTATTCCTGGAGACTCATGACGCATAGCCCAAATTGGACAGGTATTACCTTTTCATACCATCAAAAACCTTTTTGAAGTTTCCAATTCATAGTAGGTACATACATATCACCACACTTAAACTTGTAACAGAGTTATCGGCAGCCCCACTGCCAGATGGTTATGCCAGTCTCTCCATGTGCATTTACCGTTCGACCTCGAGTATTACCTCTACCATTTTGGACTCGCAAGGGGCGATTCGACTTATTTTTACCACCCACGCTGGTCTTATTATAGCAATTCCCACTGCCATGAATTTCTCCGACTCACTTCGGCGACGTCGGGAATGTTAGCCTTAAGCTGTCACCAAATAGGTGCTTACATTGAAGGACTGTAATATGCCCTTCAAATTGCGGGAGAAAAGATTATGTCTGGTAACGGAAATATTTGCCCCGGTTCAATAGAAAGTGGACAAGTAGTATCTTCGCATCTCTCTGTAACTTTCACTGGAAAATTTGAACTGGATATTGACGGGTACAGAAGTCAATACACCTATTTGATGGAAAATTCTTCCATATCAGTCCTTAATAATCCGTTTTACCACTTTCTTATTATGTTATTAACATTTTTTTCTTCTTGGTTGTCCTTCAGAGCAAAATCTTGCAACTTAAGTTCAACCCACTTTCCGATTTGCAATCCCCTTAAATTTCAGAACAGATCAGAATGAGTTGAAAATGCATCCTTAAGCTATTTTTAGATAATTAGAGGCAGTATGAGGCGCCATGTTCGTCAATTAAAATTGCTAGATATTGCTTATGTGCTGCATAAATAGTTAACACTTGCGATAATTCAAAACTATTTCTGGCTGTTCAGCGCTTGCTGAATGTAAACAGTCAAGTTTAGTAGTAACATTTAAATAGATTTAAAAATCAATCTAAAAACCGCAGGTTTATTAAAGTGAAAGGGAAGAAAATATTGTAATAAATTAAAACATTTATTTGAAAATCACACTTTTTATTCGAACTAAAAATAAGAGTTAAAACCACCCTACCTTGGTGTAAGGTCCTATGCTTTAATTTTGCAGATAGCGTTAAAAAATTAAATTAAATTAATTTTACTGAATTTTTCTCGAAAATATTGTCTGGAGTTCGTATATTTCATTAAACATTTTCACGTTAACCAGACGATTGAAAGTTGAAATCTGAATTTTATCTTAAAATTATTTCCAGTCCCCCAAAACATGGTGGTAAATTTCCCATCGAAAACCATGGTCCGAAGAAGGCTCTCAATGGCACAACCTCGCCGTTCCTACCTATACATTTTCCTCAAGGAGTTTCGATTCATAGAAAACGGTGCCTCAAAGCATGGGCGTACCCGAAATGAAAGTTTTTAACAGATTTTCTTTTGAATAAAAATGATATTAGTATAAGACATGGAGCTAAAATAAAAATCATTATTTTTCAAGCAAATAATTATAAAAACTAATAAATCGTTGTCAACATTTTCGTAAAATTTTGGTTTCATTAACTTTTTTCTGTGCTAAAATGATACAACTTGAACGATCAGGGATTGCTTACGGTACGCCCTTGCCTCAAAGAAAGGTTAGTGACTATCATGGTCTCAGAATAAATAAAAAAAATCACAAAAGGGAGCCGTGCAATAACCAATTTCTGATTGGCTAATAGGCTGTATTGCTTTTTGGGCTACGCGTCTTGGCAAGTAGTGTGAGTCTACTCAAACATGCTAAGGATGAAAATCGCCGATGAGGTATGGATGAACTTAGCTCTGATTACGGAACATTGCTCCTTAGAGAGTTGATGGGAAAAATGGCATATTGCAGCACCTCCAAAACCTTCATGACCTGATAGGTGGAAGGAGATAAGTACATTTTGTTTGCACAGAGGTTGACTGAAAAGCATACCACTGCTATGCATAAATGCTACTGCAATGTATGTGGTATGGTTAATATGTATTTGTAAAGTTGAATGCAGATTTATTTTTTTAAAGTTACTGAACTACAGAGTATTCATTAAAATGTGTAGCTTTTTATACAAGTTTATTGAGGAGTATTCCATCGCTATGAATACATTTGAATTACTTAAAAGGAGCCACCACTCCTGCGCGACCCGTCCTATTTGCGACGATTTACTCAATTAATACCGACGTAATCACCTTGAAAAGTTCAATTACAATCAGAAGATCCATGATAAAATATAAAAAAACAAGGAAAACGACATGTCAAAGCCTTGGTCGGTAGAGGAGTATTATATTAAAGAGTAGAAATCACCATTTATCGTTTATATTTTATCATGGATGTTTCGCATTTCCACCACATTAAGCCTGAAACGAGTTCATAAAATAAGTAGACATTCGTTAAAATATTTCTATAACCCAAGTTTTACATTTGTAAATTACTTTAGAGAAATTTTCTAGTATTAGATACCGGAAAAATTGGACAAGGGTCTACTCAGTATATTCTGAAAATTTCAACATGACAGCTTTAGTTTAAATCAAGTAATTCTTAGCTAAAAACATACTGGCAGAGCGAGAGTCATGAATAAACTTAAATTCCGGAAGGATCCTAATATCTAGTATCAGTCCAAATACTGAAAGGCAGCGGATTTTTTATCTAACTGCAAAGCTCAAAACCCTATTCTCTTGATGCATTTCGTTTTCCCGTTGTCCTTTGGATGCGGCACTCGCGTAATATATGTACATGGAAAAGCATCCTAGCTCGCTGATCCAAGGTCCGTGAGAGCAGATACATAATTCTGTCAATCAACTCCGCCGGGAAAATTCAATGATAACCCGACAGAAATGCCTCGTCGAGGTCGCGCAAGGCCGTGAGACGAGGGGCGTAGTGATACTCATCCGACTATGACGTCTCTGATCGTCATTAATGCGAGTAATGACTGAAGAATTTCAGAAAAATTAAATGCGACTTCATTCAATGGTATCCCGAACCTCCCCGATGAAAGAGCAAAAAATTATTTAAAATGCATTTACAGCATTCTCAATTCGAATATCGATTCTCCTGAATTAAGTTTGTTAATGTATGAGTCCTTAGCCGTACACGCGTTCTTATTTTTTCGCCGCTTACCAATCCCCAGACTTTCTTTTGTTAAACGCTCTTTGTATTACCGCCTCTCCTCACTTCTTAACTCTACATCAGATAATGTCGATCCTTTCCTGATCTCATCTGCCTCTTTCATAAACCTTGTTACATCCCATACATCTGTAAAGCCTCCCCTAAGATCCCTCTTTTCCCCCATAATATTTCTCGAAATAAATTTGAAGCTAATGTACGATCCAAATTAGTATTCATGCAATTTAAAAATTCATACACATTTCTTATGTACATAACGAAGTTGATGATGAGTGAATTAACTTTGTGGAAGTGTTGCATACTAAAATAAATGGCACTTTCCACGCTTTTTTTGAATCTGGGTAAGCGGTTTCGACGTGTTCTACGCCATTCTCAAGCGCAACTGCCGTCTCCAAACAATCCAGAGTTCATTTTAAGTACAACAAGGGGGGAGGGGAAATAGGTAATGTGGATAAGGAGGTAGATTGAAGGTTGGTGGTTGGAGTGGTGAAGGTCACGTACCTATTGGGATCCCAGTGTGGAATTGGGAGGTATTTATGGAGAGGAGAGGTTAGCGCCAAGTTCCCCCTTTTTCCCCTTTCATATTTCCGTTGATTTTTTAAACTTAGTATTTTTGTAATCTCGTCTCTTATGTCTTGTTTCTGTATATATTTTAAACTTGCTACTGATATCCATTTATATTATGTCAACGTTTCACTTTAAATTGGCAGAAATGCTGAAGGTGAATAATTAATCAAATAAATAAAGTCCTATTGCTGCGTTGGCAATCCACAGTCCATTCCTTCGACGTGGGTTCCCAACGTTCACACCAATCTCCCGATTGATATACAGGAAATGGAAAACCTAAACTTGAAGTCAATCTAGTAGGAAGCATTTTTTTATATTTAACTGAATTTAGCGAGAAATTTCTAAGTTAAAGAACAATTATTGAATAACAAAAAAAAATTTTCCCACCAATCAACATGAAATTTTTCATGTAGCTTTCAAAGTTTGAAGAGAAGGTTCAATTCATAGTGTTGTTTTAAACCAACGTGCAATCAGAAAGGTAGGTACGATTTTCCCCTCATTTTGTCTTCAGGAGCGTGGACACTCGTTTGATCGAGAAGATAAGTAATTTTTCTCCCGCCTCTGTAATTATTTTTGTGCTCAAAAGCAAGAGTAAACAATGCAATAAGATCCTGTCAACAGAAAATTTTCACTCATAGCATTAAATTTAAGTAAACTTCTTTATCACTACTTTTACACATTTCCGCGATTTGTGAACAAGGAGGACGCGAAAATAATTTTTTTGATCTTTATGAAATTAGCGAAAAAACTCGTTGAAACCTAATAGCAATATGATAGCGAAGTTCAAGCCTTGAATATACATTCGCAAATCTAATTGTCTTGTTGAAAGTATATCTGCTGTTAAAACACCGATGGTTCATGAATGAGTCAGCTCGAACATCTACTCCCAAACCAATCATCGCGTTGAAATAGTGTGACTGTTGCAAACGAGCAGACCACCAATTTACAAGCATCCAAATTTGACATAAAGTTCCATCCCGCTCGTAAGTGGAGACTTAAGAGTGAGGCTAAGAAGAGCAATTATTGACTTCTGCGTCGATTTGCTGATTCCATGGATAGTATTGTTTGAATTGTAGTGGTGAGTTTATTTTGAATGTAAATTTTAGTGAGGAGGTTGCGTATTAGCTATCCTTAGATTGTTTGAGCAATGAAGGACGGATGGATTTCAGAGCGACACGAAGAACACCATCTTAAAGCCGCACTACATTTCCAGGTTCCATGGAAACTTTGGGAAACAAATAAGAGGCATTTTGCCGAACGAATCGGTATAGGAATTAGTTTTTCTCCGAATGATAACGGACTTTATAATAAGCATTCAAATTTATCACCACGCATAGTTAATTTTTGCATGCTCTTAGAACTCTTTTTGTTAAATGCTGTTGCCCTAACACCTCCCTCTACGCGCCTATTGGGAGGACAGTAGCGCAGCGAGAGGGGGTTTTGGGAGCTCACAGAAATTTTTAATTTAAATCTATTTTACACTTAATGGGATTAATATTTCTTATAGAATAGTGTGAGGACTAATAAAATATCCCTCAGAAGGCCGTAAAAATCACCATTTTGAACCATTTATCTTAATTTTTTCCGGCGGAAGGCCTCCGCTCCGCACCTCCCGCTTACCCTGGCGGGTATGCAATACCCCCAAACCCCCCAGTATTAGTTGCGCCTGAAACCCCCCCCCCTAGCCTTAATTCCTGGCTGCGCCCCTGTGGGAGGATATTGTGGAAGTGTGTAGATGTAGATAACGGTTAAGCAAACCCTGAAGGAGGATATATCGCGATTCTATTTTCCAAGTTTTACTTTCGAGAAGGCAAAAGTCTGCAATGATAGCCTCTAGGTTTCTGCGCGTTCGGATTCCTCTCCCAGAGAGCATTCCTTGGCCGCTGGCTTAGATTAGTCAGACTCCGCATCTTTACGTCCCGAAGGCTTTTCCAGCCCACCTTTCGCTCCATCACTCAAGGTCGTTATTTAGCAGAATCTCGCTCACCTCGTCGACGTCCGCTTGCTTCCCCTCTGGCCGTCCGCAAACAAATGATTTCTAATAGAAGACTGGCAGATATTTTCCGCATTCCATTATGAAACACATGGCTGATGACCCCACCGTGAGCATTATACGCCCTTGACCAGTCCTATACCGCGATATATTACTGGATAAAAACTTGTGCTATCGTCTTTTTTTTTGGAATATGAACAACTTTAACTTTGTCAACATTTAACAGTATCAACATGTAACTGCATCAAACATAGCAACATTTTATCATCCTACATTCACAAATTAAAACTATGGCTACAAATTATAGCAATCAAATTTTGATTTTGCGGCGAAAGAGATATTTCTGTTTTGAATACTAAGATAAAAGATGAACTAATACATTTCCTGCGTCCAGCTCAAAAATATTTAGTTGTAAAAAATGCAAAAAAATCATAATTGAAAATTCATCCCCCTTTATAGGTCATTGGGATAATAATTTCCCACCCCCTTCTAACGTGAATGAATTCTTTGCTACCTCATCTAAACCCTGATTGTTATCGTTTCTTTGTCTCTCTATCTTTGTAAAATTAATTTAAATGTATTTTTAAAAGTTATTAATTAGACAGGAGCATTTTTTAAGTATTGACAATTCCTTATTTTCATCGTTTTTCCTCAAAATCCAATTTCTGTGTTTTTTGCGCGATAAAATTGGTATTTATATTTTCCACTCTTTTAGTAATTGACATTTATGAAATTAATACTATTCAATTACGTTATCTTTTATTCACTTTATATTTTTTATTTATGATAATTATTAATTTATTTTCAAAATATTTTTTTTTACGAATATTTACATGTTGAAGTTATTTTCATTATACCACAATTCAAGTTATTTCATTCTTTACAATTATTCTAATATAATATGCAATATTTCAAATAACAATTGTTGCAACTATTACGTAACTATGCGATTAGCGCAGCTCTTGGGTGGTCTCTCCTCCCCAGGCTCCTCCAAGTTGTGACGTCATTTTTTTTTTCACGCGATGAACTAGCTCAGCAGTCAAGACGGACGGCTCTTTTTTCGGCTAGGTGAACCGCTTACTTATCAGCTGTTGACAAATATAGAGCTGGAGAGGAACTCTTCACGATATAAGAGTGGGTAAAATGTAACTCAAATTATTTACATTGTATCGCTTGCACTCAACAGTGGTCGACTTGACGAATATTCAGGCTATGCTAATTATCTTTCAAAAACTAAATATGTCTAGTTTGTGTCCTTTTGAGATCGTAGCTATGAAAAGGACATTTCTCAGTAGGCTCATTTCGCAGCAGTCTTCCTCAGAAACTTACAAAGAGCAGAACCTCTGCTGCACAGTTGGAAGAGAGATACTAGAAAATAGGGGATTATTTTCAAAGAGGTACGTTCATGTTTTCTTACATGTTGATAACCAAAGTCTTTTCATAATTTTTCTCGTTGACACACAGTTCTACATTACTTTATTTCGTTTTATGAATAAATGATTCCTCAAATTTTAGCCATGGAAAATTTATCGGCAAGAGAAATAGAGCTTGCACCGCTGGAAATTACAGATGATCAGGCATGTAATTCAGACTTCGGCGGAGACTCAGATGCCGATGACGGAGACCCAGTTCAATCAAAAAGAGATTGTACTGCAAAGAAAGCAAGGAAGTCCATCCCAGTGCGATTGTCACCCGAGTCCATGATCCCTGGTACATCGGGCATTCAAGCCAAGGGGAAAAGGATCATCGAGGCTAGTACTTTGAAGACAGTTGTTGAGGGTGAGTCGGAGCCTGATGACTCAGATTACGTTCCCGAAGATTACAGCAGTGATTCGTCCTCAGTGTCAGTGCAGTCTATAAGAGGGAAATTTTCTAACTCCAGTGAAAGTGAACCTGAAGGTGGAGTAAGGATCTTCGACCATGATGAAACAGAAGAGTTCAGATGGAGTAAACGGGGGAGAGATCCTAAAACGTTCACTGATGCTTCATTCAATCAGCCTATAGGCTCAAATATTGCTCCGAAAGATTTACATTCTCCGCTAGCATTTCTCTTACATTTTATCACGGATGCATTTCTCGTTGAAGCTGTGGCACAGTCTAATTTGTATGCCGAACAACACAAGCAGAATTTAGAACTAACCGTTGAGGAACTCAAAGCATGGCTAGGGATTATTATTTTTATGGGATTCCATTACTTGCCCAGCATCAGGTTGTTTTGGTCGACAGATGAAAACTTTCATTGTGAACGAGTTGCTCGTATCATGTCCTTGAATAGATTTTTAAAAATATTGCGCTTTTTACACATCAATGACAACACTAAAATGCCCCCCAGAGGGTCACAGAATTTTGACCGCCTCTATAAAATTCGCCCGTTGCTGAATCAGTTGTCCGAAACATTTCCCTCGGCATATTCACCTTCTAGGTTCCTTTCTATTGATGAGAGCATGGTAGCATTCAAAGGGAGATCCACAATGAAGCAGTATATGCCTCTAAAACCAATAAAACGGGGATTCAAGGTGTGGCTTATGTGTTGTGCTGCTACAGGCTATTTGGTTTCTTTCGATGTATATACAGGGAGGGATGGTGACGGATGTCCCGCTAAAGGCCTCGGGGGAAAAGTGGTTTGTAAACTTAGCAAAGGTCTTGAGGGATTGTTCTATTGTCTTTTCTTTGATAGTTTTTTTTCTTCTTTATTGCTTATGTCCGATCTTTTGAAAAAAAATTATTTAGTTGTGCAACAATAAGACCAAACCGAAAATATTTTCCTGATGGCGAGCTGGTAAAGAATAATAGGATGAAGAAGATGGATATTGACTATCCCATGGCAGGGGACATTAGTGTATGCAAGTGTCTCGATCGTGGAAAAAAACCTGTATGTGTAGTGAGTACGATGCACAATCCAGCAAATCCTACTAAAGTTCTGAGGAGAAATAGAATTGGCAACCGCGAAGAAGTGCCATGTACAGAGGCTATTTGGATTACAATAAATATATGGGTGGAGTAGACAGGTTTGATCAATACCTATCTACATATAGTATCGCGAAAAAATCACGTCGATGGTGGGTAAAATTTCTTTACTATTTTTTTGACTGTGCCATAGTGAAAAGCTTTATTGTGTGTAAAGAAATACTGAAGCATAAGGGGCAAAAACACTTGAGTCATCTAAATTACAGGTCAAAACTGGTGAATGAACTAATTGGTAACTACTGTTCTAAGAAAAAATCAGGTTATATGCCAATGAAAGGCTATGCAAAAAAGCGCAGAAGCTCAACCGGTGCTGAAACAGTAAAAAATACAATTCGACTTATGAATGTAGGTTTGCATATGCCAGAAAAAATTGAAACATATCGGAGATGTGCAAGTTGAAGTACCAAAAAGAAAGAGAAAAGGAGCAAAGTAATATGTAAAGAATGCAATGTGGCTCTGTGTCGTCGTAATGCGCAAATTTATGTTATTTATAGGAGTGAAAATTCTTTTTTTATCAGTATTTTGTCAATGTAAAGTATTTTGTAAACGCAGGAGATAAAAGTTCATTCACTCTCCCAATAAAAAAAATTATCTAAGATAATTTGTTCATATTTATCAGAAAGAATCAGCACAGAAAGGTTTATCATTGTACCAAAATGTATAAGGTGGAGTAATGATTGTCCCATGAACGAAACGCAACCCTCAACGCGCGAAACTTCAATAAGTTGAATGTTAAATTTGCAACAAAAAATGCAGGAGGAAAAAATTGTATAAATATTTATTTAATAATAAAATAATAATAAATCATTCAGTAAAAGATGGTGGCTGTAGATAAAAATGTAGAGGACATATTATACTTGCAAAAATTCTAAATTTTTTAAAGTTTATAGTAAAAAATAACATTTTGGGATAAAAATTTAGAAAAAAAAACTTTTTATTTAATCATGTAAAATATTCATTATGCACCCTGCCAAATTTCGTAACTTTTTTTCAAATCGCAAGTCTTTTGAGCGTTAAAGGGCTAAAGATAATTAATGAAGGTCACTATTTCAAATAAAGGCTATGCAAGGATCCAAAGGGTCCCTGAAGTTCTAGTGTCCGACGTATACTATTTCCGTCGGTTTAGGACGTAGGATATCGGTTACTTATCCCAAAGGCATTTTATTGGTCTCAAGCTATTTAATAAAAAATCTAATAGGGTGACAGTAACGTCGTAAGTTTGTTCAGTAGCAGATGGCTGCAGCTAGAGAAGCAGTGGAAGAGAGCTGAACATTATCAGAACATATAAGATATTCAGTATTTGAAGCATTTGATGAAGGAACATTTTTAACAGAAAGCGTAGCAACAAATTGTGTGTTCAAAATCCCTTTTTTTTGATTTGCCGATGATTTCCTCAGCTAGAGTACCTAAATTTTACTAAAAAAAGGTTACTTAATGCAGGAAACTGGAAAAAATCAATTCATAAAGCATATTAATCTCAATTCCATTAGTTTGTGGCTTCACACTCAATCATAGATGTCTAATATGTGAATTTAAAAACAAAATCAGAGGGTTGCGGAAGTGAGGTGCTTACTGAGATAGATTTTCCTGAGATTACTGAAAGACTACTTCAGGGGAAGAAAGAGGGAGGGGAGAAGGTCGCGAGGGTCATGGCCTCATCATCACGTCTAGGGCAATTTCGACTCGGGCGACTGGTTCCGCAAGTGCGTTGTTTTAAATAGAAGTGATCACCACATTACATATTAACTTAAGCAGGACAATTAAATAATATTGTTTTTCCTCCCTTTTAAAAAAATTCGGAAGACTTTTTCCACTTGATGATCGATGCTTTCGTTAACTTATCATTTCGGCTCAGGTGTGTTGGAGCGCGTGGTATTTGAGGCGATCATTATAGCCAGTTTTCGATGGAGAGATTTTTGGGTAAGGTCAAGGTGGAGAGAGTGAGGGGTGGTTAAGGGGAGAGGGGAGGAATGGGGTGTGACGTCATGGGTGTGCTGTGTGTGCGTTACACATGTGGGGTCCGATAACAGACGTGAAGTCAATTGGCACGAGTGCAGTCGATTTAAGTCAAATGCAGTCTTCTCATAAATGTTCTCTTCAATCGTCACTACACACGGATGGGAAAAAATTAGCTCATATCCAAATGCTAACCGTGAGAAAAAATTTGAGTATTCTATAAAGCACGCCTGGTTAAGAGCCAAATCATTCCTTTGCATCCCGGTCTATGTTGTCGTCTTTTGCGAGGAATTACTTCCTTAAAACTTATCCAATCATCTTCAAATTTCCAGTGGGTATGGACAGCAGTAATTTGTACATACTTTTCCCTATATATCATTGTCAGACCTAAAAATTTAAGATTCGAGAAGAGGCTTGGAAAAAATCGTTTAATTTGAAGAACAGGTAAATTTGATTGTTTGAGGCGTAACTTGGTGAAAGCGATTCATAATTAAATTAAAAAGAAGAACTTTGTGAAAGCACAAAGTTCTTCTTTTTATTTTAAGAACAGGTAAATGTTGACAATGGTCCATTGTATGTACCTACCCTGAAAACTTCAAGGTGATTACGTAATAAAATTAACTAACTTATTACTAACTTTGTGCTATTCCATCAGAAGTGTTCTTAGATATTAACTATTACTAAAAAAAGTGGTATAAGCAATAGTCAATATCCAAGAAAACTTAAAAATGATTACGTAATTTTTTAACAAATAATTCGTCGCTAAAAAACCGGTCCTGACAGACTGATGCGTAAGTGAAAACAAATTAAAATTGTAGGTGAAGTGAAAATATTTAAAATTATAGGGACAGTCTCCTCCTCAAATAACCTGTGTGAAATAGTTATCAAATTTACTTAACTACTTCGTGCATTACTACCTGCTATTTTACACAAAGTAATAAATGGTATTTAACTTCACAAATCTGGATACGACATAACACATTCTGTGTCTAAGAAATATCATAAAAACCTTCCTTGAGCTCGTATTTGCATTTCGAGTAATTAAGTTTTTAGATACATTTTTAGATGAGAAAGATTGAGGGATAGACAAAATCGACGAAACACGATTAACATGTTTAGTGAAGAGCTGAGAAGTATTATTAAAACTTTGTTGACATACAGCTGTACGCTTGAAGTTTGTTTCCTATTTTACTAAACTGTTATACCGTCTGAATTGACTAAAAAGAATAAACATAAGACGCAAAAGCAATTTAAATTGTTTGATTAACTTCAATCTGCCAAATTGACTCTATCGAATATCGAAGCCGTAATTGACTTCTTCCCGTTCACCATACCCAATGCCCTCTTTTTTCAGATCTAATGTAGTCCAAGGATTTGAGCCACCCAAACGCTTCCGCTAATTATTCCCGTCAGACCACCGACTGGAACCCTGGAGGATGTTTTGAAGCTGTCATTCGACGATAACTCATCCCATACCACCGAGTGAAGCCCTCTTTGTCTTTAGCCTGTCAGGTTAGCAGAAGTCTGTCGCAATCAGCGTCATGAAAAAAATGATACAAACACCAAACAGAATCAAAAGATCTTTCTAAGTTTCTCAAATTCCCTCTCCACCGCTGGCATTTGGTATTTTTGTAGTAGTTAGTGGTCGAAAACTTTTGCTGCCATCTAAATATTTTCGGAGTGTGTAGTGAATTTTCGGAGTAGACTTAGTAGAACATTAGCCATTAGACATATGATCATTGATGCTATATATATGAAATGTAATTAAATATACTCTATTTACCTGTTAAAACTAAAATCGCCAAAAAGTAAGAATTTCAAACCTTATTCCAGTAAACCTGAGAGATAAATTAGTAGTATCGGAAAATTGATTTCGGCCTCTTTTACCACTGTTCCTGAGGATTGTCTCGCATTTATTGTCGCCGATAGCATCTGTAACATTCAGCTTGCTCTCGATGAGGCACGACTATAGCGACTACCATAAATACCACCACTGGAATCAGATATGAATCTGCTGCAGCGGGCGTATTCATTAATTTGATCGAATAAGCTCTAGGTCTACCAATGCATACTCTAAGGAATTTTCACTGGATGACACCGAAACTGCTTGAACTCCCTCCAACACCAAAAAACCCATAAATACAAAAAACAGTTTTTTTAATCTCTGGCTACTAGCATAGAGTTAGTATATACTTACTCTATGCTACTAGTCACCTGTGTACTCATGGTTCGGGGTTTAACGCTTCCTGACTTCAGTTTAACAGGCGTAGAATTAGAGTTTATTTCCTTTTTTGCTGGTACCAAGTACTTCACTGGGTATATGGTATTTGGAGGAGGCGACAACTGGAATGAAAGGGAGGGAAGGGTGGAGAGAAACCCGGCGTCAGCATTAGCCTGCTCTTAACGGAAGGCGCCAAGGGGACCACCACGGCTTAACGTCCCATCCGACGGACGGAGTGTTGCGCTTATAATGTCCTCCACACAACATTCAAGTAGGGATCGGGAATTCTCTGTACATTCTCTGCTACCGCCGGGATTTGAACCCGAGCCTACGGGGTGGAAAGCCACCACTCTGGCCACTGAAACTACCAGATCCCCCACTGTCACTGGGCGATAGAAAAGGTGACATTGGTGTTGCCTAATTTGTACGCTATTTGATGAACTGCTGTATACCCAATCTACGCTAAGGCTCACAGTCACTCGAAGAGGATCCCGTCATTTCGTCATTACGGAGTATGACTTCATCTTCACGGAGCACTGCGAGAGGAAAACAAGAGCGGGAGGGAAAGCGAGATGCAGCAATCGGAACGACATGCTCGGTGTCAGCCTCATTCCTCTCCATCTTCGCTCAACCTCCGATCCGCTCGCGTATCTCCCCATTACGTTTGCGCCGCTGCCAACGAGCTCCCAGATGACACGGTGGTGTACGGAATAATACCGCTCGCGGAGTGACATTCATGCCCTTTTCGAAATACCTCGTGGCCTTTCTAATATTTCACCTCCTTCGTGAGCATTTAAGTTTTCGGGCGACTACTATCTCTTTATTTAAACTGCAATGCACTAAATGGAGTGATTCCTATTGAATTAAATTGGGAAAATTATTAAAGAAGAGCAAATGATCAAATTCTTTTAACGAAAAATGGTAAGTACATGAAAAAATACACGTAAAATAATATGTAACACACATTAGATATGCGAATCGATAGACGTAATTTATACTTGGAAAAATTCGTATTGTTGCATTCCAGGGAATAGGAAGCCTATCCTCAGTATACGTAGGCCATTGGACAGAGTAGGCTGAAAAGTACAGAATCAATAAAATACCTCAACAATATAACAATTAATGATATTACATCACGATATTGATACATTTTATTATTATTCTAACGATACAATCAGAGAGATATGGTGTGGTACTTGTAAAATATGCCGCGTGAACAGCGATGAAATTCATATTAATATCAAAAGCAAAAAATGTCCTTGAGCATGAAATCGAAACCGAACTAACGGGCCACTGAGAAGACAACAACTCTACCCACATTCCTTGATTCCCATGACATGACTGAGATTCTCGAATAGGTATCTCCGTGAAAATAATATCTTCGACAGCGGTATTCGATTTTGATGTACGGGGAGGAGTGTGGAATGCTAAAAATTTCCTGATTTAAGGAGGCTGGGGCGAGAAGAAAAGTATCTCATTTTCATGAATACTTTAAAATGTACTCGTTTAGTTGTACTACATCGACTGATAGCCTCAAAAAATAGACTTTCCGTGCTAAAATATCTGTAAACCGTTTTTATAAGTTCGCAATTCAATAGAGGTTCACAAAGTGATTCTTTTCCGAGTAAGCATGGGAAAAACTTATGAATAGTGTGAGATCGTATGCCATTTTGACTAAAATTGAAAACATGTTCGTAATATCATGATGATTATGATAAAAGTAAACTTTTAAGTCGCAGTGTTACTATTGGAGTTATTAGGGAACGAATGGAGAAAGATTTAGTGCTTTCCCGGCGAATAGACTGCGTGAAGAGTTCTCGGAATCGCCACCGGGTCTGGAACTGCATTACTACCGCTGTTTCGATGTCCGACTCGGCCATCGTCCTATTGGTCGAGTGAGAATATTGATTTGCTTGTGAGCAACTGTTCAATAAACAGCTCAAAATTCTCACTTGAGATTCATAGACCTGAGGACGACAGCCGAGTTGGACATCGAAACTTTGGCAGCAATGCAGTTGCTGACGCGGTGGCGATCTCGAGAACTCTTCACGTAGGGAATGAATGGTATAATTGAGATTAAATCACGTCAGTCAAATGCAAATGGCGCTGCAATTGGCTAAAAGTCTATGGAGTAATAACTAAAAATATAAAGAATATGTATCAACATTCTGCGTGCGCTAAGTTTACCTTTTAGCCTCAATCGATTTCAGCCATTATCAAAAAAACCTTTTTTAATTACATTAATTAAAAGTATTTGTTTTCGCTGACACATCAGAGAACCTACCTCGTTAATACTCATTATCCTCTCCACAAATGACAGTGAAGATTTCTCTGGTCTCACACTGGGTAATGCCCTCCATACCTTTTTCCGACGTTTCGATGTGTAACTCGCCCATCGTCATCAGGGATTCAGGAATCCAAATCCATTGGATGGCTGAACCTGAATGGAGGACCTTACTCGGTGTGAAATTTTTTTCTGCCATTGTACGCCGTGAAAAAAAAACTTGACATTGAACTCCCCACGTATGGTTACCGAAGTCAATCGATAAACCGGTTTCGGAGATATTTATTATATCCAACTAAAACTGCAGGCATTCCGATTTTCTAAACTTTGGACATTTTCATCTGAGCTAATCGGTGGCTCCACTTAATTTTTCAAAAAAAGAAAGAAATTGATTACTCACTCCCAATATTCAATCACAGCGTCCTTCCGCTGCAGATTTGATACTACTTCTGTGACTCCACCCTGAGATGCATTGTTTGGAGATTCGGAGCTCATCGATGAGTTATCTCCGTGTTGGAAGCAAGTCGGTGTGTTCCACCAGTTTCCGCACGTGGCCCACGGGAGATCAGATGTGAAGGAGTTGAAGAAGTAGTGCATGGCCCACGCTAGGATGACGATGTAGTAGATGTTTAAGAAGAAGCATATCACTGTCGTCCCATAGCCTATTCCTGAAAGCGGGAGGAGAGAAAATATTAGAGTTGACAGTCATTAATGCTGTCAGTGATTACCTTAGGGTTTACTTGGTAAGGGTAGAGTTCGCTCCATACTAAGGCATAGATGCGTGAATCACTCCCCACTAGCCTGGCCGTGTTTTGTCTTTTTTCTCCCCACACATTACTCGTTTTAAACTTAAGCTATCATAATTTTACTGATAACTTCAGCCTTCACTGTGTGAAACCTTTCCACTATTTATGGATATTAAAATTAAACCACTTTGAACGATTTACTTATGATGTTCAATAGAAACAATCATTTCAAAGCATAGTTTATGATTTATTTATTTATTTACCTCAATTACCCCCGAAAACAGCACAATGAGGCCTTTACATCAGGAGGTAAACAATAAAACATATAACAATCATAAACAATCATAAACAATCATTAACAGACGATCACAGACACCCATGTCCTGGAGAAGGCATCCTATCCACGCGGGAATTTATCCCTGCTATGAAACCCAATTTGTGCCTTTTAAACATGATAAGTGAACCTTACGAAATATTTCGCCTCATTTCCCATTATTCTTTCAAATAAGAATTTTCAGAATGGGTATACAGACAATTTCCTGTGTCTCACGCATAAAAATGTTTAGTAAATACTGGAGTGAAAATTTCAAATTTGATATGGAAGTAAATGCTGGAAAGGGTCCACTCTACGAGGAAATCCTTAGAAGGGTTCTTCAGGTTTTCACAAAATCGCGGGAATTGAATTAAAAAAAAATTATATTCGTCTACATTAAACTTGTTGCCTTCAAAATTAGATGTTATGCATTTGCGCTTCTTCCAATCCTCGAAATACCCCTCAAACTCGATCTTTGGGATAGCCTGTGGCTCTGTCTGTGATTTCTTTTAATGTCATCTATGCTTGTAAAACGACGGCCCTTTAAGGTTCTCTTTATTTTTGGAAATAGGAAAAAGTCCTATGTAACCATGCCTGGCGAACATGGAGGCTGGGGCATCGCAACACTATTGTTTTTGACCAACAATTGACGAACAAGCAATGAAGTATGAGCCGAAAATGACCGAGCTCATAAAAACTTAATAAAAAAACAATTTTTTTCAGTTATAAAATTATTAGTTTCCATTAGTTTCTATACACTTTATGCTTACTCAATGTAAAAAGAATATATAAAAAATAAATAAAATAAAAGTTTCCGAAGATAAAAGAGAACCTAATGATTTTTTAAAGGGCAATTCGAGAAGGTTATTTTAGAGGTTTTATTAGATTTCAGCGCAGTTTCAAGGTAATAATTCTCCAAACAATAGACAGTTAAACCGTAATACGTTTTTCAATTTATAAGGTGTAAAATTCTCAGTTTTCATTTTATTTTTTATTACGAATTGCTTTTTTCAAACTTTTACCTGGTTTACAAGAGCCTGAATAGCGTCGAACTCTCTTCCCGGCCGTGCAATTTCCTTAATTTTTCGGGGGAGAACCCCCGGTAACGGGAGCCCCATCACGAGGCCCAGCCCAGGGCCCCAGATCACCCCACACCGCCCCTACGTCTAACCTTAGCGCCTGCCACAGGCAAAGTAAACAATAGATGCAGCTGAAAATTTTATCATTTTTCAGGGGCGAGAATACAAAAATAATTTTTAAAAGCGACCATTGTACTCTCCGAACACCAAATCAGCGAAATTTAGGAATTCCTGTTATTTCCTGAATACACCTCGTATGTACCCCCGCAATTTCAAGATGATGGCGTAATTTTTAAACAAGATACTCGTAGCGAAAAAGGCTGGTCGAGCGGGAGTAATATTTCCTCTGAATTCACATATCCAGGGTAATAAGGGATCAATTCCACACATAGTTTTGAGTCAACGAATTGCAAATTACACTGCTATTGCTGTTGAGGGGCTTTTAATTGCAATAATAATAACAAATTTACAATAATAAACAAACTCCGTGTCCAATGGTGTGAAATTTGATGTTTCCCTGAATCCATTGGATGTGGACCTAGTGTTTTATGGGCTACTAAAGGCTAGGGTTGTATCCAACATTGTGAAATGCAAAAAAGACACTCCAAATCAAAAAAGTCAAACCTCGATAAGCGAGAACTGTTTAAGTGAGAAACCTCCATTAGTTATACTAATTGTCAGGTCCCCTCAATTTTACCCAAAGTGAGAATCTAGCAACGTCTATAAGTGAGAGATCTTTTGGCTGATTTCAGATGGGGAAATGTGTGTAGTTTCGACAATGACGGGAAAGCTATGTCGCACTCAAACTTTAGATTTGCATATATTTTATTAATTCTGACCTGAAGATAATACATGCTTCATGACTCCATCAATTCCTAACGCATACAAATTGAAAGAGAGAGACAGCAATATATTTTTGAAGAAAATTTCGGAAGTTTAAACTGTTGCATCTTCGATTCCAGTGAATCAAGACATACTGTTGTAGAGTCATTTAAAAATAGATAATAGTCTATTTTTGGTAAGAGAAATGAGATCAAAAATCATAGAAGGAAATCTGAAAATACATCAACCGATTTCTTTAAATAAATTTAGTAAATAATCAAAGTTTATGGATAATTACATACATAATAAGTATTTAATTGTGAATTCCTTGCACTTTCCTCTCTCTACTTCCTTCTTTGTACCTCTGTAAGAGACAGAGAGGTCATTCCGGAATCTTTTTAGGTGAGAAGCAGCAAAATTAGCGAGAAAATAATGCCAGTCCCTTGAACACTCACTTATCGAGGTTCGACCGTTTTTAGAAATGTATCAAATAAAAGGTCCCGAATGAGACTGGAAAATAGCAAACTTGTTGCCTCAGGACGCGGCCCGAGTGTTTTCTAAAGTAGTTATTGGTAAGAGCTCTCGGAGACCAACTGTTACCTTAGACCACCTTAATCGTGTGGTAACCCGGGTAGTAAATGAATGCACAAGATGGTTCTTAACGCCGGACACACTTGGCGCGGTTCATAAGTGCTGCAGCAGTGAATCACGTTGGTTGGGACGGCGTGCGGTGGGTCTTGAGCCGGGCGGCGGGAAGGATCCTATTAAGAGGGTCGCAAGGGTAACCCTGGCCATCGGTAAGCCCCCAGAAAATAGACATTAACCAATTTATAATAATAATAATGTAATAGGGACTTTCCGGAATTAATGAAGCAGCATTATTAGTGATAATTCTACTCTTGAAAAAGAACTCCAGCCATATGAAATAAATTCCAATATTTTACATCGGGTAATATGAATGAATTAATAATTAATCATTATTAATGAAATAATTCTTTAATGTATCATCACAAAGCACCTACTATGTGTCAATGTTTGCCGCCTAAATGACTCGCGAATGTCGATACTCAAAAGTTAGGTGGTAAATAACAAGGCAAATGCTGAGTTCACGGGTATGGACTCCTGACTGGAATTGCATGCTGAGATTCAAAAAAATTTGCCCCGTAAATTGGAAGAATACGCTCCCAAAATTTAATACAAAATCGTTGGTTCAACAACATGAACAATAATTATAGGAATTCAATGACAATGGGAATGAATACACAGTGAGTCAAAAACTTCACATGACACGACGGTCAATTTGTTAATTCTATAAGTCTATTTCGTACACTATTTTATATTCCATTTTCTTAATGTTCAATTTCTTGTAATGTTTTTCAAGAATGACACTACAGCGCCCCTCTCTACCTGATTCGTTTAGTTAGGCATAATGGCGTGATAATCCAAGGTGAGAAATCACATTGAAATCACACATCTCTAGTTGAGATCTGACCATGAATTATTACAAACTCCATGAATCTATCGTCTTAAAAATGACGGGAAACACGAGATATCACTGTACATGGGTCCACAACAGATGAGAATGAGACATGAACTACAACATCTAGGGATGCGCGAGTACTCGAAAATTCGAGTCGAGTCGTTGGTACTTGACTCGAGTGCTTCGAGTAGCATTACGAATATCGAGTGGAGGAGTTTCGGTCACGGAGCTTTCGACGTTAGTAGGGTCAGAAATCTGCCGACAGGAGACGCTATAATGAAATTCATGCGATTACTTCGTTTTTAAAGTCGATAAGTCGTTCTGATGTCAGGCCACACAAGTATGTAGCAAAAGATAATTTTCTGATGGCAGTTACATTTTAACTTCTTGTATCCACATTCAAAAGGGAGGACAGCTATTCGCTCTCAAACACCTGGAAGAGACTCTTACCCAAACGGACCAATCAGAACGCACCTAGCCCAAATCAAGGCCTATATAAGACGGGCAAAAGCCTGCATCAAACACTTCGAACCTGAAAACGCCAGCTACAACGCCGGCGAAACTGTCGTCGAGAAGATGAAACGACGCGGAGGTCAACCCGAAAACCTTGCTACGCATGCTGCACTACCCCGCGAAAGCCTCCATCAACAATTGCTTCGTGCACTTTAATCGGGCACATTCTACGGCGTGACCATTTGATTTAAACAATTATAGAAGGACTGGTTGTGTGAAGAAACCGTCGAGGAATGCCAAAACAGTCCTGCAATGCACGAATCGTTAGTGATGTGGGCTGCACATTATATGAGGAGATGAAGAGGAAAGCAGGACGTAGGCTGGAGGGGCATGCTAACTGGAACTAAATTCATGGTTAACAACAGATCAGATCCGTGGGAAAAGTGCGGGCACTCCAGCCAATGCTGAGATGTTATTACGCATTTTTCGATTTTCCCATCATGAAAAAGAGGTTTTATCTTTGCTGAAACCTATTGGCACTAAGCAGATACTTATTTCTAACAAATTTCCACAATGTTATTTTAAAAATATTTTGGAACACCAAAATGCATTCATGAAAACGAATGTGGTCATACCCAATATTATTCCAGAACAATGAACATGTAGACTCAATATATACGTTTCTCTCCTCGAATTGAGCATATATTGTTCTTTAAAAAGAAAAACATATTGGGACATAAAAATTAATTAATTAAAACAACTTTACTTAGTACTCAAGATGCTTCAGTGCTGGGAAACATTTTGACTCAACCAGCGGCGTAACCATGAAGGCATAGATCCATCTCCCCCAAAAGCCTCAGAAAATTATATAGTATACTAATTTTTTCTCTGCTATGATGATTTCCCGTATAATTACGAGTAAAACCCAAATTTTAAGTGACAAAATGGTGTAAAATGCATTTCCAGGCATGTTAGTTTTAAAAAATTATCCCGTTGCCTGGGAGGTGGGGTCGCCCCCAGACCATCCCCCACCCCCAAATTATATTCCTAGTCACAGTGGCGCAGCGAGGGGGGGTTTTGGGGGTTAAACCCCCCCCCCCAGAGTTCAGAGAAATTTTTAAGTTTAATCCGTTTTCCTTAATTGGATTGATATTACTAATAGAATAGTGTAAGGATGAATAAAATATCACTCAGAAATCCGTGAAAACTCACCATTTTGAACCGTTTATCTTAAAATTCCGAAATTTATTTATCTCGCACCTACCGCTTATCCTGGTTGGTATTCCATACCCCCACACACCCCGGTATTACTTGCACCTAAACCCCCCCCCCCAGCCTTAATTCCTAGCTGCGCCCCTGCTCTACGTCGTGTACGACCTCGATAACCGGTAGTCAATCTACCCACATAGCATAAAATATCTTCTAGATGTCTAAAAAATATCCAGAACGTCTTCAGCTAATGTCTAGAAAATATCTTGTAATATCTTTTAGACATCTTCTAGATATTTTGTAGTTATCTGAATGCCCGCTTTTCTGATATCTACAACATATCTTGGGAAGATATTTTCTAGACATTCATATTCAAATTGGATCCTTTGGGAAAAATCGGGATAAATGACTAAAATATAATATTTTTCCGTAAAGCAAAAGTTTATTTTCAACTGACCAGCCCATTGGTGGATCAGGATGTGATGGTAGGGTGTCTTCTGGGGATTCTTCCTGACATTGGAACCTTTCTGGCTTTCGCTTCTTTCTTATGGAGGCTTCCTCCTCCGATTCCAAATTTGAAGTTTCCAAAGCTGCATACAATTTCCTTTCAGATTTCTCAAACGCCTAGTTACGCCACTGGACTCGGCCAATACGTTTCCTCAATGGAATATTGAAACGCAGACATAATATTCTTTTTTTCCGAGAAGTTTTTACGAAGGTTTTACGATTGGAAATGGAGACATATTAGGAGCCCGCTATTTTTTATCCCCCGCCCATTGGTCCAGCGGTGCAGAAGTCCTCGTTACTCCGGGCGGGTGGCCGCTGAGGAAAAGGGACTTAAATGAAGGCCGCACAATTGATGGACATGTCCTACTCGGCCGACCTCAATTACGCGTCGCACGTGATTCGCGCTGAGCGGGGAACGCGAGAGGTACGCCAAGCATCCACCCTGTCCGCCACTCTTAACCACCCCGAATGGAAATAAAGTCGCTGGGAAGTGATGAAAATAATTCATCAAGTACAATATATAGCTATTACCATTGGCGTAACTAGGAGTAAGCTTTTGGGGGAGGGAGAGTCGTAGGGGGACGACTCCCCCCCAGGCGACGAGGGGTCCGAAAATTTTTGAAAAATTACATTTCCTGAACTTCGATTTGGCACTTAAAATTTAATACTAATTAATTATCTTTAACTTTATGAAGTTGCATTTATTATTTTTCATTACCAGACGATAGTTTTAAATATTTTTTTTTAATTTCTCTGAGGCTTTGGGGGGGAGGATCTATCCACCTCATCCACCCCCATAGTTACACCACTGGCTATGACCATACATGAAGCCACGCATGTAGGCGAGGAGGGTGCTGAAGGGGCCTTTGGCACCGCATATATTTGTTAAGTTTACCCAAAAATATTGCGTGCGACAAAATTATTCATCGTATGATCATCTGTGTAAAAACTTATTTTGCTATTGAATGCATATTCCGAAAATTTTGCGTGACTCACTCCATGAAATGGTCGAATTGATTGGGGCGGTTGAATTGCATTAGACTTCCCCGGAATAAATTCCTGGCTATGTGCCTGTAAGAAACTATAAACCTCACTCAATATACTCCCCTAAGACAGACTCTTGAGTGGTCAAGTTGAGGAATTGTGTGGAAAGGAAGGCATCAATCTGTCAAATCTTTAACGTATAAAACAAAAGGAAAAAACAAGTACAAACTCGGGTACTCGCCCGGCAGATTTGCACAAAGGAACTTATTTCCGCGGAGGCGTCACGCACTCACACGCTCCAAGGCTTGCTAAGATTTCTCTCACGGCAGTGACCACACTCGTGCCGATGATAAATAATAAAAAAAGAAATATCACACTCCTAAGCTCACTCCTGAGAATTATTAATCAAGCCTGATTGATGAAAGTTTCAGGTGAGTAAACAAGCGCCTAGGGAGACAGGAAAAATCGAAAATGCTGACTTTCTGTCTTAAGTTCAACCGCAAGCAGAATTTTATTTTTGGTGCAAATTAATTAGAGAACAAAAATTGACGGAAAATTTTTCCTCTTACTCATTTCAGCTTTTTTTCGGATTATTCATTTCGGATTTTGCAGAATGACTTACTTAATCGCCTTCATTTCCTCCCAATTCCTCAACTTGACCACTTAAGATTCACTTCGGCTTTTCACCTAAAATGAAACCTGATTTTTGAATCACTTAATTCATTCCAGCGATTTACCTCCCTTTGAAAAAAATATTTTTTTAGCTTTTCATAGTAAAACCTAGGTAATTCCAGGTATTTTTCCTGTTTCGTTGCTTGGACAATTTCCTTATTGCTACCCGCTTCTCAAAATACACCGTGAACAAACAAAAGTAAATATGATGCCTATTTTAATGACCCCACTCAATAAATTGCTCCAATATTATTTTTTCGCTTATAATATCTTCTTTTGGTGCCTTTATTTAATTTTATTTATTATATATAATTTTTATCGACCTTAGGGTGTTTAGAAAAAACTCACTCGTACTGGGTGCCTTTCATCACTATTCGAAGGACTAACAGCAAACCAATGCACATTGCATTAAAATTAAGTTGAATTGTTCCTTAGTCATCTTGATGTTTGTCTGGAACTACTTTTTCTAATATCCATATAATTTTTCGTCCCGATAAGCCTTATTCAACGATGTGCAGTTTGAATGAAAAATCACCGAAGAAAGACGCTGAAACAATTGACAAAAGCAATGCGCATTCGAGAATATCTAACGCCAATTTTTCGTTGATTCGACCCGGTTTTACGCTAATTTTCCGCCATTGACGGAAGAGCACAGTATTTTCCTTAGTGCCTGTTTTTTCCCATGACGAAGCATTAAGAAAAGGTAAATGAGCGATTATTGGACTCTACGCTTGCGGCTAAAATTGCAAAAGAAAAATCCCCAGCTCATTTGGTCCCTCCCCCGACCTCCCCGAGACATGGAGGACTGTGATTGGCTAGTTTCATCCATGACGTTTTCAATTCGAAGTGGTGACATTGTTTATATCGAGGAAATAGAATCCGATGAGATAAAATGAAGGTGATCCATTGTGGGCCAAATAAACTTCGGAAACTTGACATAAGGCACGACACGGCGTGTTAAAACTTAGGTCGCCAAGGCAAAATTTGAGTGGTATTTACCAAAGTTTTTTCTTTATCCAAAGTTTATTTCGAGTGAACATTTAATTGTAAAATGTGTTCCATTTAATATAGGACTCACGAAGTATGAGAAATACACAGATATTAAAAAAAGAAAAACACAAACATACGATCGCTCATCTACTCACCTAGCAGATTTACTCCAAGGAAAAAGTTCTACATAGGTCTCGGGCACGCACTCAATCAGGTTATAGTGGACTTCACGCCAGCGACCATTCTTGTACTAATAAATTACCATCCTTCTACCCAATCCCATCCTTTATACAATCTCTTAGCTCGGCACTGAAGAGGACGTCCATTAGAAATTCGTTTCATACAACTACTGAACGGCTGCAGAACGATCATACAATAATGACTTAATAATAGGAAATTATCAATAGCGTAGAGTTTTCAATGGCGTTATGGATTTTAAGGCGACCCAAATTCTGATTTTTTGCAATCATTAGCCACCAACGACGCCAGGATTAGCCTGCAAAGGGCACGACAAGCGCATATCACGTTATATGTTTCAATATCAATGACCAACTATGAGTCTTCTCCTCTCTGGGTGAATTTGGGTAAAATATGAAACCGTCACATATTTTGCATGAATTCACTTAGTATTTGATTCATCATTCCATATAGCATTTCTAGGCCGTAACTCCTCTTCGTAATAGTCCATCCAAAATAGCCTAACTTCGTAAGCGTCGAAACCGAACTCGTTCGACGTCCGAGGGACGGTTGAGACCAAGGTAAACAACTCTCAACCGCCCCTGGACTCTGAACGATTCGGGCATTGCGTTGGAAATTATGAATATGATTACTAAGCTAAAACCCCCAGATATACAGGTATTCTAAAATTATGCATTGATAAAAAAATAATCACTCATCCGCTCACACAACGCCATAAGAATACATTTACATAGGAATATATCCAAATATATGAGTTCACAGGATGGAACGAAAGATATAGGAACACACAGCACAAAATGGACAAGGATGACGGTGCGGAAGATTTCGGATTCGAAGATTCTGGGTCGAGTCCCAGTCATACACATTTTTATCCTCTGATTTTCGGCTTCCGCCATCTTTCATTTCACCGCGGTCCTCTCCAATTCTTTTTTGTGTGTTCCACCCCTTCCTTTCCCCTTACGTGAATTTATACGAATTTAATAATGAGGTTATCACAGAAAGGTACTCCACATATCGATGGAGATGATCACAGATTATATATATTATATACCTTCATTAGAGCAATAAAAGTGTACTAAGCCAGGAAGTGTACTTAAGCGAGGAAATCGGGACATATCGTGGTATATAAAAGTGTAAGAAGAAGTAATTAGTTCAACAAACATTGGTTAATCAATCTCTTCTGTTAACATTAGAAGGACATGGGATACTAATAACGTTCAAAAAAAGTTCACGAAATTAAATTTCAGCATTCATTATAGTTACCTTTGAAGATGGGGCAGATATTCCATGCTGTTATTCCTCCTTCACTCATGAACTGGCCCACACCGACTTCAAGGAAGAAAATAGGCACACCCCCGGTGACCAAACAGATGAAGTACGGGATGAGAAACGCACCTGAAAGAAAACGAAGAGAGGCATTAATTTGGTGTATCTGCAACAAGATAAAGATTTCGCCTCTTAAGAATCAATTTACGAGGGCCGTGTTTTTCAACCTCCGTTAGCTCAGCAAAAACACCATACAAGCGACAGGCGGGCAATGCGCGCATAGGGCAACTGCGCATCCTCCGCACCGCACGCTCAAGTCATTTCTGATCTTAAGTTTTTAGTTTAAGGTTAGCAGCAATCTCATTAACTACACTGCCTCGATGGATTCTCCCGCCAAGTGTGCACTTGCGAAGCGACAACCAGAAAACTTGCCGAATGGCTTCAGCATTGACAGATCTCGACGCTTATGCCGGTAGAAGAGAATTTTGAGTGCACTGTGGCTAGAGTGTGAAACAGTGTGAAATATGACAC
This sequence comes from Ischnura elegans, assembly GCF_921293095.1. Taxonomy (NCBI): domain Eukaryota; kingdom Metazoa; phylum Arthropoda; class Insecta; order Odonata; family Coenagrionidae; genus Ischnura; species Ischnura elegans. The sequence goes on from NC_060259.1 coordinate 39,206,073, forward strand.
CCTTTCCTATTCAAAACAAAAGAGGAGACATGCTGGCTTCAGGAGGTGTTCTGATCCATAACAACGACCGTCATCTCAGCGCTGATGCGGCCCAACTGCTCCTTGAGCAATTCCAATGGGACATTTTCGATCATCCGCCGAGCAATGTCGGCATAGTGCCGTGTGACTTCCATCTAAACACTGTAGTGAAGAAGTGGCTAGAAGGGAAGGGTTTTCAAACAGGCATTGAGCTTCAGAACTAAGGAAAAATTCATTGGAGATCACTGGCGGCAACATCTTCTGAAGAGGGTATAGTAAAACTTGTCCACAGGCACGACCAATACCTCAATTGACGAGTCGATTATGTCGAAAGGATACCACAGGTGTGATCAACATTTAGTAATGAATTAATTTTTAATCATTCACTTCGTCTTCTGTTCATGACCCATCGGAGGTTGAAAAAAAACGTCCCTCATATTATTTCCCGGGTAACAGAAGTATTCAAGAGGTTGAGTCTGATTTAAATCGATTCAAAAGTCACAGTCACAACTGATTGGCCGTACTTCATCGGCATTACGGGCCCAAAAACGTCCGCAAATTCCATATTATCTCACGATTCCTCGAATTGGCCATTCATTAGCGGGATCGTGTCACACTAGAAATCATAATTCATTCAAGGAATTCGGAAGATGGAAAGGTGAGTTGGGGTTGTGAAAGAAACTTCCCCATTCGTTCACTCTCTCGTGCAATTTAAGTAGAAAAATACGAATGTTTCCGCCCACTTTTTATGGGTTGGTGACGTCATGACTTGAATTAGGGTTCATCAATTCGTTAAGGGAGAACTGCTCATAGGGAGAACAAATCGCTCATTAAAACGTAAATACAACGAACCAGACGAGACCTAGGAGTAACTGAAGCGACCAGTTCGGCACGAGTGCGTGACAGCATCGGCCCAGCAAAAGGATAACCCTGTCGAATTTTCGCCGCGTATAAACTCGAGGAGTAGGCTAGTAGGCAAAGTAGGCAACGAAAAACTGAAAAATATGGGTCTTTTATTTTTCAAACTCTCTCTTTCCATTGTCTCCCCTCATCGGCTAGTGGGAGGAAATTATGGTCCATTATGAACTGACGCGGGAGCCAACCAAACCGGTGTCCCCTACGTTTACCACTATTTGCTTTGATGAGAAAATTGACGGCAGGAGACATGAAAATTTTCCACTACCCCTGCTATTCGATCACGAGCGCCGATGAAACGACTCACAAGTCAACAAATTATGTGCCAATCTGATGCCATACATTTTCTCGCTGCTTGCACTTCATCCTGAATTCTCAGATATGTTCTTACTCATTTGAATAGCTAATAAATATAACAACCATTCGTTGCACTTCTATTCCCAGTGTACACTGGCGCTTCTACAAAAACTTTCCAAATATATGATGCGAACCACATTTTTTGCTGGAGACTTCAACAAGTGCATGACTCTCCTGCTGTATGCAACCCAACACACGCCAAACTTAAAAAATATGGCACCTACTTTTAAACGAGGTGCAGAGCTTAAATACAACCCTATTTAAGGTTATGCATTTTTTGCTGTTCATCGTTTTTCAGTGCACTGGTAACACCATAAATTTGAAAGGGAGTTTTGCACATCAACGATAACGTGTACCTATCAATTAACTATTAGGAAAAGACATAAGAAATGAAAATCAATTGAAGCCTATAAATCCAAAGAACTAAAATATTCAATAAAGTATTTAAGGACAGTAAAATTTCTTTTTTGGGACCAAAAAAAGTTTTTCGTCCAAATAATCGATTGCAAGTTAAGAAACATGAACTTGTATGAACATTGCCAGGCGCACTGGGCAGATACGCACGACCGCCTTTTTTCTGAATCTTAACCTTCGCTCTATTAATAAGGAGATAAGAGTATCCTCTAATAAATAATTATTCCTATGAGACCGGTGCAGAGCATATGGGATTGTAACAAAAAATACTTTCTACAGAGGCAATTTTGTAGTTATATCGTAGGCAGACCAATAGCTAGGCTTACATTGTGTGTAGTTGCACTTACTACTCATACTATGCTTCAAAATACTTTTTAAAATCTAGAGTTTTGTCCGAAAAATTCATGCCCTCTGTAACATTGAGTCTCTGAATCTTTTCATAGCGTCAAACACCGGTAAATTGAATGCTATAATTATGTACATTGAGTTTGATTTTTTACACGTTTTGATTGATAAATGCAAGTCACCTACATTCGGCATTAGCAAGTGGATTGAGAAAATAACCGTATAGGACGTGTAACGTCATTTGATCATAAAATCGTATAGAACTCTTTTTTAATAATCAGCTTTTTCAGGCCCATGGAAAACACTAAAGACAGCTATATTTTTAGCAAATCCTTAATATTTTCAAAGCTGGGTCACAGAAAAATATCATGGCATATGGCATTCACCCGCATCAAGGGCCATTCCGAATACCCAAAGTGTGTGTTACAAGAAAAAAATCGCTGTGTTTTACTCACTTCATATATTTTTTTATTCGCAGACCCCGAGATTTGAAATTAAGGACATTTATTGGGCTACTTTCAATAATGATGCGCATCACATGTTTGAGTTCCTTGGTAAAATTTTCGGAGATTTAAAAAATCAATTTAATTTAAAACTGGTTCATTACTTTCTCATCTAAATTATCGAGCGATTCCCCAGTAGGTAGACAAAGGTTTTTGTGATATACAAATAAAAGAAAGAAAAATTAAAAAATGCGAAATAGTTGCATTGAATTCACTGTGGTCAATACGTTGAAAAGCATTTTGAGCTACATGCCCAGACAATTTCAAGATGATAGCACGTGTCAAGGTGACTGCATAGAGGAGGCCTAAATCCATCCCATAGGAAGTCTATTTCTGTTGCCTCTTCGGTCGCACTTTAATCAGCTTTCGAAAGTGTCCGCGGGGCGGAGATGAGTGCGATGCGATCTACTTTTTTCCAATATTTTGCTGTGTAATATTTGTAATTGCGAGGAATAGCACTGAAAAGCTATGCATTTTTATTGATCACATCATCATATGTATAAATTTCGGCTACTACCCCTAGAAAGACATTATTTCGCCGTGAAACTCGGATCAATTTGTCCGTCAGCGACACGAGTGGCGACTTTTGTAAACCTATTTAAAATCGCGGAGGTCGCCAACACGTTATGAGACCGACTTGAGGATCCCCTTTTGTAATATTCTTGGCTTGCGTTTTAAACGAGTAATACGTCACTGAAAAGGGAAAAATACGACTGGTGGGGCGGGATTGACGAGTCCTCTTAAAGAAATTGTTCACATCCTCGACCATCCCAATTTCACTCCCCTTCCCAAAGACGCAACACCCCGACATACCAGCCCTCGTCAGACTTCAGCTCTACCAACACCTCTCTCGACCATAATGATGGTTTTTTTTATGCCTCACCACTTCAAGCCTTTAGACACCATACGCTCCTAGCACGTATTTCCTCATTACCCTTACGGCACCCCATCCCGAAGGACTTACTTATCCCGCATTGATTTCCACCTCATACTGTCCGCGCCGCAGGCAGAACTCACACATACTGACACATCATTCTAACCTGCCGATGAATCTGCTCTATCGTACATATTTTATGCATTACATTATTTTGAGGAGGAGATCTTTTTGTCACGGAGTAATACCGTAATTTTAAAAATATATAGCCAATATGGGCAGCAGCATCGTGTATGTTAAAACATATTACGTACTATTAACCCTCCCTAACCCAGAGCTGCTTCTGGGAAAAATTCAAGACTTCTCATTTTAAAAACAGTGAAAGTGTTCTACCTAATCATATTTCAAAATTAAACTTTACAGCACAAAAGAACACGAAGTTCAAATATTTCCTGAATAAAGCTGAAAATGTATACATTTTTAATGCTATTTAGAAGCAACATTGGGCTATAATAGGTTGAGAACTATTAGTACAGAAGATTTTATTATTTGTGGTAGGGATGAGTAAAGGAAATGTCAGAGTTAAATAATTATAAAATGGGACGTCCTGTAGTATTCCATACCTGATATAACCATGAAATTAAATAACATAAAGGACATGCTGCAGTATTAGTAGATGAATAGGAAGAACTAATGTAGCTCCAAGCTGCGGAGATTAGACCGTTTCAGCGTGAAAAATTTCCCACATTCCGCGGGGGAGGGGCTTCCTTAATGTACGCCCTTAAATATAGAAATATGATTCCATCACTTCTGTGAGAACATCACAAAATAAAACACGGGTGTTAAGTTTCAAGCATACACAAAAATTTTTTAAGAGGACGCATGTTGTCTACTCTGCGTGCCCTGAAAATTTCGAATGATTACGTTCGTTCCAAATGAGCAATAAGTCACTTCAGCAGGCAAAATACGACTATAAGTTTTAAAAATATTTAACTCGTAATTAGCCTGTTAAAGTTGGCAGGATATAGTAAACCTAAGGTGTTGCATTCGTACAGAAGTCTAAAAATAGGAAGAAAATTCCCAACCCCAACTTGCTTGAATTCCAGTTTAGATTTGAAGAATCGCGTCTGTTTTAGCGAAGGTACTTGGGGAGGCCAAACACCAGCCCTATCCTCTTCAGTCCCTTTGTATAATATATGATACATCTGGTTTTTTTATCATTTCCTGATAAAGAGTGTCTCCAAGTGAAGAGCGCCGCTTGCATCGTATTCCATACATTCTGCTCTTGAACAAATTTAGCTGTTTTCTATCTTTCTCTTGAATCTCAGGCGTGGTTGATGACGAAATATTCCAGTTTTGCTGTTTTTTTACAATGTGTGGCATTAATAAAGGGGAGTACCGTATATTGATACCATTTTTCTACTCTTTATTGATATTATTCCAATAACATGACCTTATATAACATCAATACTCTGTATGTATGTATTTTTGCATGAAACCCTTTTCTTGTAATTATTACATTATTTTTACGTATCATGGGTGATTCTAGGGGTTCCTATCACTACAATTACAATTTTTGAGCGGATTAATATATTTCAGTTTTATTTCTGTGGAAAAATTAGTAAAACCCTAAATTTTCTGCGGAAAATACACTTGCAGGTGTGAAGAAGTAATGCATCCATAATTTCTGAGACAATAGAAAAATATCTATCATGAAATTGATCCTCCCAACACTAAAATTTTCTAGAATATTCTGATTGTGTCCTAACAGTAAAATATTCTAGGCAAATCATATACGTGCATTCTGTAATTCTTCCGATCAGAAATTTCCGAAGAATATGGTCTAGAATCCTCTCATGTTCAGAGGCGCCCGACAAGCGTCCATAAAAAGACTCCACCAAGAATACTCGCTCCGTTCTTCGCTCTTGTAGTGAAGATCAAGTGGGCGAAAAGACTGGGAAGAAAGCGTTATGCAGAAGAGCAGGGAATGGAAGTGCTCTATGGCGGTGTGGTCAAGTAAAAAAACCAAACACTTCTAATCCTTTGAACACTATGCAAAAAACTAACTCTCTCCCTCCACATTGATCTACATCCATGACGTGACTGCATAATTTCCATGAATATTTCTATCTACTGTTGGAGCCCTAGTACCCCTGCTCATTTCCTTCATTCCTTTAATAATTCGCATACACAAATGTGTCACATGATTATAATACTTCGTACATAAAAAGCACTTTGAAACTAAGCATGCTGGGACGGTGCGCGACCGTATGGTGGCAACAAATTAAGGTTTAAGGGGTCGGTACCCAGTACTTAGGACGGCGTTGAAGGGTTAAAATTGACATTGTAGGCTTTAACAACATTAATCAAGACACAAGAGGAACAACCAGTTCAAGTCTGTACCACTAGCATGTAAATCTTACCAGCAGGAGCAAATTCTTTGCCGAGGGAGGGGAGGGGGTGGAGGGGAAGTCTCTAGTAGGTGGTGCGGGCCGAACCTCAGCGGTGCCGCGGTGCGGGGTAGCGCCCTGGGGATGTATTGCATTACGACGGACGATATCTCGTAAACGCTTAGAGATAGGTCAAAACAAACGGTAATTCGGTCCTGAAAATCTATACTTACACGTTCTACGTATGAAAAGTACTTTTTATGTCCCAAAAAACTCAATTAAAGGTCCTCAGTACTTAGGGCCCTTGGGGCACGGGTTGCCTTTATTTTAAAGTAACAAAATTTTAACACGGGAATATAAACATCATTTTGAGACTAGGAAAACATAACTTTTCTCAATTCTGAAAAATGAGCCGGCCTTACTCTACGCAGCTACTCTACTTTCAAACGGGGAAGTATAAATTAAACTTTTCGATGGACCAAATTTTGATTTCCACATCCAAAAATAAGAGGTGCCTGAAGATAGTTAGAGCCAGAAAATTGAGATGTGTCTGAACTCTGAAGATAGAAGTTTTAGCAAAGTAGCCTGAAGTTGTTGGCGTGTTTAGAAGCGATTGGATCCTGATCGAAGTGTTTCGGACTCAGGTCCTGGGCGAAGCTTTCGGACGCCCTGAATCAAAATCCTCGAAGTGCGAGGTGGCCCTGGGAATGGAAATGTCCTCCTCCCACCCTGAATGAGTGAAATTCACACGTCCGTGGCCTAATCCAGGACGAGCTCTACCCTCGCCCAAACCAACCCTTGCACTGAGTGAGTGAGAAGCGTCTGAATGGGGTGATCACTCCGTAGTGACCCTCACCACAGTTTTCAGTTCTCACTCTCAGTTCTCTTAAATGACGTTTGTATGGTGTTCTGAACCCTGAAATTCCTTTAATAATTGAATGACTAGAATCAAAGATTTCAAAAATATCAATTTTTAACGAATGGGGTTACGTTTTATTAGTGAGGAATATTGAAATCCTCGAAACCCACCTGTATACGACTAAGCCTTAAGTTATTTCTTGTATCGAACAGCCAAAGAGGAAATTACTTTTTTCACAGTTCACGGAAGGATAAACTTTAATTTTATCTGTCTTAGTTATTTCAACACTTGACCTCGGGAGCATTACTCTACTCACCAAAACACGCGCGAAATTCTCATCTAAATTCGCACATGAAACCTTATTGAACCCCTGTCATTCTAGCATTGCTTTTCTACGAAAAGTACATATTTGGAAACAAAAGATATTTTAAAGATTTTTCACTGGGCACCGCCAAAACTGCTCAAACACCCTCACCCACTCAAAAGTCCATTAAATCGCCAAAAGGAAGTGATTTTTCCTTGCTTTACCCGGAAATATCCGGACCAAATCTTGGCAGCAGGCGACACTCGTGTCGCCCCCTTCGCACGTTATTTTATGCCGTGACCCAGAAGGCATGAATCCTCACTTTCACCTCAACCTCGGCACGAGAAAGCGCACAGCTGACGCGCTCTGCCTACATTCTCAGTTTCAACTCGGAGGCATCACTTCACTCTCACTCAAACAAACTCATATAAATATATAAATTCATCTAAATTCGTGCTTGCAAATTTGAAATGGAATAATGTTCCTTTCACTGAACAACAAAGGCAATATCATCTGCACTGTCTTTTATCATCTGCACATTTTAAATTATAAAATGTAATTTGTTATTTATGCAATTGTACTATATATTAACATTCCAACTCAATTATATGGTCATCATTGAAATATCATAAGCTTCCTTGGGGAGCAATTTCCAGACCTATCATACGAGAATGCATAGTCATAGGTTCATGTCACACTATTGACGGTGAAATCCATAAGTACTCCAGTCTTGCTTTGATTTTTATAATTATAGATAATTTGCTATTTAACCGTAGCGAAATTTCTATCGATGAAAACATAATTTCTAATCGAGGATTAAATAATTGCAATGGACGCTCTGAAAAAACAATCTCTCGTTCACAGCGATATTTTTTAGACCACTGAAAATGAGTTAATATCTTACAATGTAACACCGAGAATTTCGTTTTGGAACCGCACACTTTATTTTGACCCGGTAGAGACGGCATAATTGTGGAGACACAGTTACGAATAGATATGGATGGGAATTATTTTTTTCTCGATGAAAACAAATGACAAGTGCAAAGGACGCATAATAAATTCCCAACGCATACTTACAACTTTAATGGTATGTAATCTTTTTCAGGTAAACGGCTGGAGTCATCCTCCGCCGCACGCCCAGAGAGGTGTGTAAGGGTAGCATGTAGATGTAAAACGGCCCTATTCAATTTCAATTCAAAGGTGAATTTCTAGAGCCTATCATGGGCTGGGCATTCCGAAGCATGAGCGCGCAATTCTCGCGGGAATTGCAAAAATTGCAAACGCAGAACAAAGTTCCTTCACGCTCATCACTCGGACTGTGGGACAGAATCGCAATCGTTCAATAAGATTCTACTCGTGGCGTATTACTTTTTTAATTCACGCTATCATCTTGAAATTTTCAGGGTATATAAAGAAGACACTTGTCAATATTTGCCTCCATCTCATATTGGAATATTTTACGTCGATAAATATTTCATCCCCAGATGTAAAATGTTCAAATTTGAAATACAAGCATATTTATAAATAAATGTTCTGTCCTTAAACCCTAAAAATTTCACGTTGATGGCGTAAATTTAAAACAAATATTACGTGACGAAAAAAGGCAATATACAATCTACCTACACTCTCAGTTTGAACTCGGAAGCATCAGTTTACTTTCACTCAAATACACGGGAAATACTCATCTAAATTCGTGCTTCAAACTATGAAATGGGAGGACATTCCTCTATGAACAACAGACATCAGCACTGTATTTCAGCATAATTAACAAATACGCCTTTTCACTTGTAGAGCTCACTTGAAGTCCTGGGTGAATATCGAAACTCGAACACACCCACACATGCCCACGAGAATGCTTCGATGATATTTCAGGATAAACGCTTGTAATCCATTCACCATTAACCATTCACATACGGCATAAAACACAGTCAATTCTAATCCTCATTCGCGATAGAAACTGAGATGTGAGATAATAATGCTCTCGCTGAAGTATAGAGGACAATAGATATAATGTAACCTCCTAAGTCACATATCGCAAGGACATTATTTGAGAGAGTATTTCCCACAGCTTATGATAACCATATAATCAAATATACGCGTAAAAACATTGGTGTAAGTTTAAATTCCGACTTTATGAAGTTTATTTTCTACATTTCGTGAAGCCTTAATTATTCTGTATTGTCGTCAGCTAAACGGCTGTAATTTAACTTTGCGGGATTTTGCGTTTCAAGGAATTTTCCGCGGAGAAATATTCATTATCGGACGAAAGGTTTTGGCTACATGTTCGCTAATTATTTTACGGAAAAAAATGACCCCTCTCGAGCGCCAGTACTTAAGCAAATATTAGCTATAGATCCAGTTGTTCCAGTTAGAGACTTATTAAGTTAAACGGCTGTAATTAAACTTCGCGGGATCTTGCGTTTAGAGGAATTCTTGGGAAAAATATTCATTACCGGACGAGATGTTTTGACTACATATATGCTAATAAGTCTACGGAAAAATGGCCCTTCTCGCACGAAATTATTTAGGTAAATATTAATTACAGTTTCAGAGATAAGACTGATTGACATCACTTATACTGAACAGAGTACGCATACGAGATTTAGTTTGCAGAAGGATCTTGCTTCGTTGAAGGAAAAATTGTGCAAAGGACGGAGGAGAAGCCTTTGGGAAAGAATTTTCCAAAAACAAAACTGATATTTATCATTTCCGGAGCACATAAATCCGATAAATTCCCTTGGAACCACAAATATCGGCATTCTACACCGAGCACTACAAGGAATATTCACGATATTAGACTATTACTTAAATAAATATTTGGTTACACCAGCCCATATTTACGTATGTGCTACGGTGAAGTTTTGCCACCATGTGCGTAGTTAGCTACTCTTCAAATGATGTAAATAAATCTTAGACGCCCTGATCTTCGTAAAATTCCGTTCCATTCCAATTTAGTCGGGAATTGAATTCTACTGACAGAATGAACATTCGTATGAATAATATCTCCAGATTCAGATAGAATATAGCACGGTAATCACTGGTAAGCACTTTTAAGTTTGAGATGATACTAATAACATCTTAGAAGTTTAATGTTCTCTGATCTTCGGCTCGTCTAAATCCCATATGTAATATTCTAGTCGGCTGTTGTGCTGACAGAATGGATATGCATACGATGAAAATATTTCCCCATATTCGGGTAAAATACAGGTTCATCACATAGTCACCACTCCACAAAGGCTTCCAACAAGGAAGAACTACCATTTACGAAGCAGCCACTGGTAGGCTGATTACTGCTCTCCAACACCAAGGAAATCGATCCAAGGTCTCGGTTTGAGGGGCACGAAACACATAAATTGCATCACCACATCCACCGTTCTAATCCCTTCGAGGCAATCATACAATAACTAGCAACAATCGGAAACACATTCCAAAGGCTTCCTCCAGAAATCCGCCCTCTCACCTCCGCCATTCTTGTAGCACAGGTACGGGAAGCGCCAAATGTTGCCGAGGCCGACGGCGAAGCCGACGCCGGAGAGGACGAACTCGACGCTGCGGGACCACTTCTCGCGCGCCCGGATGGGGCTCGCCGCCTCTTCGAGGTGCGCTCGCGACGAGCAGCTGGGCAGCAGCTCGAGGCTGTTGGCCACGGCGGCGGGCCGGGGCTGCGGCATGGCAGAGACTCCCGGCCCGCTCAGCGCCGCCGCCAGGGGGCGCTCCTTCCAGGCCGGATGGGAGGGGGGAGGCGACCTCGAACGCGGCCCATTGACTCGTTGGACCGTTAATCTGCGCGCGGCACTCGCGGGAAATCGGGCAGGAGGGGAAGAGCCACGTGGATAGGGTGATGGCGAGTCATAGGAAGATGGATGGGGTGCCGTCCCCAGGATTCGGGGTCCAGGTTGGAAAGATATGGCCACAAATATTACGATACACAATTCTCCATTCATCCACAAAAGCGGCTGCAACCCGCCGCGCACTTAAATGGGTTTATAAGAGTAACCATCCGCAACGCTGACGGTATATGGATCCGAATTTCACGGGGAATTACGCTATTAATAGGCCTGCTGACCGAAATTTTAAGTAGCGATGGTTTCATGTATTGCATTCGTAACATCTGGATGCCTATCCTCGTGATTGTAAATAATATACCGGAAATATTGATAATAAATGGATTGACCTTTGCTCATCGCCGCGCTGCGGACGTTCTTGAAAACCGATTAAAAGACGAGCATTAAGTGGCTGCATAAATTAAACTTCCACAGGACGGAAAAGGACTTCCTCTGCCTCCAGGACAAAGCCATATGCACCGTGAGATATGGAGGATAATCGTGCCGTTTGAAAGTGCTAAAAACATCTCGTAAACGTGATTCCAAGAACTCTACGTTTTACAAGAACGTCTAGCGCACTGTCGACTATGCGCCGCTCTGCGGAGGAAGAGGGAACCAAGGACATAAACATATCATCATTCCTTTCTGCTGTTTCGTTCGGAAGAAAAGCGTTTGAAACGACATTTACGTAATGTTTCCGCTCCATTACGCCAAGCTGAGTACCGATCGCAAGTTGTTGGCTCGATTGGCGGAATGTTTGGGCTCTCAGTCAAATGCCTCGATGATCGCCCTCTTTCTACGCTCATGGATACGGCGCACGTCGAATGACGACAAATCATGAAACAATATGGGGTGTGGGAACGCATGATGCGCCCGCAACTATTCCTCCAAAATGCTCGTTTATTTTCGCCGAGTTCGGCTCGCGTTTGGAGCATATACTTTGAGTGCCGGAAGCAGGAGGAATTGCTCACCGCTGCGCTTACCCTGGACTCTAATTGGCGCTCATATCCGCCCGCCCTCACTCGGGGCAGCAGTCGACGGTTGCGCCACATCGCGGACGACAGAGCAAGGGAACATAGCGACAGAGAAGAAGCCGACTCCGATGTCAACCCCCACTCGTCCAAATACACTCGCAATGGGGCGAACGAGACACGGAGATGCACATGAGTGCCTTCCAATGCCTGGGTGCAGGGCAGGGCAGTGGTTTCCAACCTGTGGTCTGCAGGCCATTGGTGGTATGATGAAGCACCGTAAGTGGCCCAAAGGGCACACATAACACTTGGCAATGATTGGGGATGCTGAAAACAAGTTCATTGAGCAGTATAGAAGAATATGTACTGGCTCTTTTTTGGCTCTTAATCAATACTTAGCGAGCTCTAAAAAAACTATTTTCCTCGACCACTTTCAAAGGGTGTCGAGGGAAGTTTACAACTAGCAGGAGCGTAGGAGTTCACCCCCTCAACCTCCGAATTGAGGAAATTGGTTAGATTTTAAGTTGCCAACCGCCCGTAGCTAAGGCTAATGAAGTACTTCCTTTCCATCCGCAAGTAGTATCGTATTTCCTTCAAATTTTAATTTCATATTTTTTTAAATATAAAATAACACGATGGGGTGTCTTTATTTAGAATTGCTTAGCTATGAGACATTGACATCTACCCCCAAAAGGTATTATCTATTTTCGCAATTGCAACACTGATAAGGGATATTGTGAGAGTGTCCATCTGTGGGTGTGGGAACATTATTAAATTTTAGGCTGAGTGGTCCCATTCCCTTCTAACGGTTAGGAACCACAGGTTTAAAGAGATTCTAGTTTAGGTTGCAAATGTAATCAGCTCCTCAGCGATTACTGCCGCAAGTTCAATAGAAATTGGCTATGGGCACTACTACGAATGAGTTTGATTGATTAACATATTGTCTACCTAGGACACAGGGGGAGTTAATGACGCAGTATGGATCGATTTGATTGCTATCTCATGGTCACGTCTTTCATCAGACAGACATCTTTATTCAGCTGTTAGGCGAGCTCATTCTTGGAATTTCACCTACCTCCACAAGCGTCTCATTCAGCAATTCGAAAACAAAGGTTAATTCTATTACTTATATCCCATTTTTGTCATAATTAATATTATTTCTCCTCAAGTTAGAGAACACTTGTCCTTTTTGGATTCACTTAACCTCCGAATTCCCAACCCCACTGATTGTTTCTCCTCGTGATGAAATACGTTCGTTGCCAGCCAGACCTTTGGTTTTCCTCTGACAAGCCTTGGCCTTTCCCGTTTTGATGCAATAACCTCAGCAACATTAAGCGCAGTACCACCACAATGCAAAGGCGATGCATCATTTTCAGGACGATAGACCTACATGTAGTCGCAGATTTCGGTCCACGATCTTTTTAAAATTTAACCATTGAGACATAACACTTAGACACCTTGAAAAAATCCCTATAAAACTTTTATTTTTACGAGGCTGTCGTGGATTTTTTAAATTAAATTTATCAAAAATGTATTATTTTTATATTGTGCAATACATTTTTATGAAATTAGAGCAACTTTGCAATAAAAGGTTTCTTTCCATGCGAGTTAAAGGTATATATTTCAAAGGTTGTAAACGTTTTTATACAGATTGAAACCCTCGAAATATGGAAAAATGAGATCATTGGTAAACATTTGTTTTGGTGGCACAGATTTTTCAGCAAACTCTCGAAGTCCAAATGTGGAATTAGTTTTTGCGTTACCGCTCTTTTTTATATTCGAATATTTTAGCTAAAATTTGACTATTTACTGGCGAAAATTAAGGTAGGTATCGATGGAAATAGGAAATAAAAATTCACTGGTTGTTATTTTTTTATTTTCTCCATAAACTGAAGAATAAAATATATTTGGAGCAAGCATTTACAACTTCACTTCAATTAAAGTAAAAAAATAATTAAAACGATTGTCAGTGCTTCTGAAGCTTATTTTCCGAGAAATTCTAGAATGACTTTGGGCAGGATAGGCTCTCTAAAGGTTCCGGCAATAATCTGCCATTACGTGCGTATCCCATCATCCTTGGTAGTGGCCATCCATAATTTTCATATTCCAATTAAATATCTCACCTTATACTTCGCTTTTCTCTCCTAAATTATCTTGAAAGTGATCGAAAAGGCTACGTAAATACTCATATTGCATCCAACGTTTCTAAAAATTTTAAACATCTCATCTGCTTGCTCTACGTAGGTTTAAGCTTAGTAATTTTACAGGAAATTGGTACATCAGCAAAAATTGACATCCAAGTACTTTGCTCCGCCTCATTCAGGAACTGCCCGGGATCTCTGATTAGCTGCTTAATTGGTGGGCCATCAAAAATTCCAGCCTTGATTTTCTCTGAACTGATTTGTGGCATTTTTATTCCTACATTTTCCAAACATTGCCCGTGTTTATCAAGTGCCTTTACAAACTACATCAAAGGCTTGGTGTGCAATGGAGGCAAAATGATTTTATCTCGGTTAACTAAAGGAATGTTTACGATGCTCTCTAGCAATCGTGGTTTCTCTCTGGCTGCTCCTTCCACACCCATTGGTTTTCTCCATTCCTGCTATCCCATAAGACATGAGAAACAAGGTTTACTTTGTATAGGCACTTTTTTTTGTCAAAGGCTAACGTTAACCAATTTCAATTCCACACAAATCACCCATTGACATTCTTGATACTTTATCTTATCCATGACCAAAGCAACAGTGACGTTTCTTCTTTAATTTTTGTTGAACGTGCAGCATGTATGAATTGCTGCTGTCATTACACTGCATGCATGAAGGTATGCTGGCACGCAATGCATGAAAACGTAATACCTCCTGCTCTTTTTGTTAATTTGGTTTATCGAAAAGTATTTCATGCATTATAAATAATTCTCCAGTAATAGTAGGTATACTAGACGCAACGGAGAAGTAAACAAATCGATTCTAAAATAATATGATTATGGCATGGTTCATGCTATCAATCCCTAATTACCTATAAAATGAAAATTATTGATTGAGGGGTGAAAATTCTATATCTACAAAAGAAGATCAGATAGAAAAAATACTGGTTGCATATTTAGATCCAGCGCTCCAAATATATCAAAAATAACCTTAAAATTTTTCGGTACCAAAAAATAATTTCTTTTGTAGGGCTGCGAAGTCAATAACTATTGAATTATTAATTTTTATTTTATCTTTATCTTTATTCATCCACGGCGAGGATTGGCCCTCGCGGATGCTGTATACAACACATTTATGAAAACATTCAATACAACGAAACATACAAAACATGTACATTGGATTAAAACATTAGAAACACATACATTACAAAGATTACATTTAAATTTACATTTAAAATAAAAGAGAAGAAAAGTCCAGCTCAAAATACTCATGAATTGAGTACAGTGGATAATTGCACAGCCACTTTTCCAGCACATTTTTCAGTCTAGTGATGCTCACTGATCTGGCTTTGCTGGGTAATTTATTAAATAATTTTACTCCCAAATTGTCAGACTGGTTGTTGGTCTTAAACAGCCTACAGTAATTAGTATTTAGGCTATTTTTAGCCCTAGTGTCATGAGAGTGGATGGTGGATCGAATGGGGTAGGTATCTAAGTTATCTTTAATGTGCATAATGCTGCGAAACACAAAGAGGCTGTAGATGGTGAGGATATGAAAGTTTTTAAAAATTGGCCTGCAGTGGTCACGGGGCCCAGCACCACTCAGAATCCTCACTGCTTTTTTTTGCAGTTTTAGAATTTCTTTGGTTTCTTTTGCATGTCCCCAGAGTCGAACACCATAGGCAAGAATACTATGAAAAAAAGCAAAATAGGCTAATCTCATGTACTTTACATTGATACAGGTTTTAAGTTTCCTCAATAAGTACAAAACCCTAGAGAGTTTTTTGCTGACTAGGAAAACATGTGAATTCCATGTCAATTTAGCGTCAATATTGAAGCCTAGAAGCCTGACAGGATTATTGTTTAGCTCAGTACTTTTAAGACAGCATGTAAGATGTTGTGTCTTACCATTGTTCAGAAAGAGATTATTGGCTGTAAACCAGAGTTGAGATTCTTCTATTGCCTTTTTTGTAAGAAGTCTGACTTGGCTAGGAGTATTGCATTTCTGCACCAGAGTGGTGTCATCTGCATATATCATGCAGTCCATAGAAAGATTGTAAGGTAGGTCATTGATTAGAATAAGGAATAAGAGAGGACCAAGGACGGACCCCTGAGGAACTCCATGTTTCACTGGAAGAAAATCAGATTGGTTACAATTTACTTGTACCATCTGCTTTCGATCAGTGAGGTAAGAGGTCATGAATTTCAGCTCACTGTTATGAAAGCCGTAGTATTGGAGTTTTTGCAGGAGGGTAGCATGATTGACGCAGTCAAAGGCAGAGGTTAAATCACAAAGTGTGAGTGAGACACATTGCTTGTCTTCAAATGCCCTTGATAAATTTTTTACCACTGACTCAACTGCCAATTCAGTGGATTTCCCCGGGCGAAATCCAAACTGGGAAGGGGTGAAGAGATTGTGTTTCTCAAAGTGTACTAGAATTTGTGTATAGGCAATAGTTTCTATTATTTTAGCGATCACTGATATAATGGTGATGGGCCTATAGCTGTTGGGAAGAGTAGTGTCTCCTTTTTTGAAGGCAGGTATGACCTTAGAATATTTTAAGGAGTCTGGGAAGTATCCAGTGGAAAAACAGGCATTAATAATAATAGATAGAGGATGAGCTATAATATGTATTATGGACTTAATCAGATCATTGGAAAGCCCATTGATGTCACGACTGGTGGAGTTTTTAAATTTTTTTACTACATTGAAAATATCCCTCGTACTAATCCATTGCCACTGAAATTTAGGAGGGGATATCAGGTGTTTATTGAGTAGTGCTAAGGCATCACACCTGTTATTTGTGATTTTTGATAATGTGGTGTCCACGGAATTGACAAAGTGATTGTTGAAGGTATCGGGATCAATTGTAATAGGAGATCTGTTTATAGAAGTGCCTTTTTCCCTATTGATCACATTCCAGGCAGCTTTGAATTTATTAGAGGCACTATTAATGAAATCCATGTTCGCATTTTGTTTCGCTTTTATTGCTGCGAAATGATACTCCTTATTCAATCTTTTATACACTTGTTTCAAATCCTCAGTGGGTAGTCGCTTGTACTCATGATAGGCATGTAGTACACTTTCCCTGCGTATTTGGACCTCGGGATTGTTTGAGTGGCCACGTGATTTAAAGAATTTTCGGACTGGGACAGCTTTTCTGGGAAAGGATTCATTAAAAAGGGAGATTAAGGTTTCAAAGAACAAAGAGAAATTTGAATGACTGTCGTTGTGTGAGAGTAAGCTAGTCCAATCCACACCACCAAGCAGGCCTTTAAAGACTTCAAGGCCGTGAATGGTGATTGGACTTACGTACTTACTTTCTTGTATTACTTTCTTTGCAAGTTCATCCAAGTTACAAGAAAATTGTTTAGTAAGATTGTATCTAAAAAAAAAACTTTTCAAAAATGGTCGATGTCGTGATAACTTTTAAAATATGAAAGGCCCATGAAATCCAATGATGATAGGATAGGATAATCCTAGGATCTTTGCAGCAAAATGAACAAATATCTCCAAAGCATGTGTATGGAAATCGCCGACGAAATCATACTACCACCACCCGGTCAATGATGCTTTCCGCCCTCATCACTTCGTCACTAATAACGTAATAAAAACGAATGTGGTCTCGCTCGATTGAGTTTATGATGCGAGGGTGACATTGAGGGTCTGCATTGACGGCAGGCGCGAGTGGGCGCTTGTGTTGATTGCCGGCCATTTTGACGAACGGTGAGAACTTCCGCGATCATTTTCCACGAGTGCGACCATATGGTGCGATTATGTTGAATTAAAGTTACATGCAACAATAATAATAAAATTAAATTGCTGATATCCGTCCACTTCATCCGAAAATCCGCGGGGACCATAGTGAGCGCCTTGTACATTAGAGCTGTGTCGTTCATAAATGAATCGTTCAAAATGAACGATTCAAGGGCATGAACCGAATGAATTGAATCGATTGAATTTACGTTTTCCACTCGAATCGTTCAAAATGAACTATTTGATGGAAGATTCAAATACGCCGAATCCAAATCGTTCAAAATGAACGATGGAAGACTCAAATCCGCCGAATCTAAATCGTTCAAGAAGAACGATTTGAATTCGGCTTGACTGCGTTGATGCTACTTAGAAAGGCGAAGGATCATCATTAGATCCTGACGAATGGCCATACGGGTTGGCAATAAAAATGAATTCTTCACCATAATTACTATTGATTTGACTCGTAGGAGTATGAGGAATGCATTATAGTGTGACGGAACTAAATATGCACTGATTTCGTAGAATGCGATAAGAGCTTCAATCAGTAGCGTAGCACGGAGTAATCAGTGCTATAAGTATTCTTCTGACTATAACAGTGAAATGTAAATTCTTGAGGCAAGGGAATTTTTTTAGATGGAATTAAAATGAATTCTTCACTTTCACAATTAAATGTTTTAATACGTAAGGAAGTCTTTGAGAAATAGTTGCATGCAATAAAACAGTTAAAAATGTCTGTAATCTGACGGATTGAACTTAGTTTAAGAGTTATTAACATTAAGAGTAATTGCATGTCACAATTAATTTATCGTGGACTACTAATTTTAGTATAGCATAACATTCAGACAAATCGAAGAGGAACCTGAAAGCAATTTATTAGAGATGCCTTCAAAATGAAAATAAATTATCACTGCGAATTGCTATCCGTCATAATATTTTAAATGCAGTAGGTTGGCAGATTTGGGGTGGAGCTGATCCCCTCATATCCCCCCTACGCCCCAGGAGTACATTACCGTATTTACTCGTGTAAGCCGCGCCCTCGTGTATCCCGCGCACCCCCATTTTTGGGGCGGCTCGTGAGGAAAAAGAACTTCCTAACGCTTTTTGGGTGCGGTCCAATAAAGGAGGAACTCGTGATTCGTTGTTAAATCGATAAATTTACGTTTCCATGATTGATCAAGTTAAATAGTGTTAGAAATGTAATGCCTGCGAAGGTTTCCTACTTTCAATGCTAAACTCTGGAGAAATAAACGATAAGAATTTGAGGGAAAATAGAACGCGGCTTAGGTACATTAAAAAATGTGGAGGGTTCGTGTAAGCCGCGCACCCCTATTTTTTCACCGGCATTTCCGGAGAAACGGTGCAGGGCTTCTACGGGTAAATACGGTATTAATTTCTTACGACTCATACTTGCGACATCTTGTTCAAGATCCACACATATTAGCAGCAAGTTTATGTTTCCAACGGATTACTACCACGGCTCTCGTGAGACACAAATTGCGAATCAACTGTCTCTAGAATGAGCTCTATTCTGACAAGGTCGACGAATATTTCATATTAGACAGAACAATAATTTTAACTTCATAATTGAAAAACCATAGTTTTCACAGTTTAAGATGCTAATAGGGAAGAAATAAAAGTATAATACAACACACTGTTTTCATGTACTTCGTTTAGGTACATTTGTTTTCAACGCTTGCAACGTTTTAGTATATTACCATATTTACAGTTTTTTACCATAATGCCCGGCGATTGCAATAAAAACTCAAAGGAAAAATGAAAAAAATATTTTAATTTTTCTTAAAAGATACACAGAAACTTTCGCTTCGTTCCTTTGAAGGCTCACGGGATTGATAAGTTTACCGCTAAACTCCATGCAGGCGCCAATTCTCAATGTTGGGGGGCCCAAATGGGGGAGTTGGAAGAAAGGTGAGGGGTTGCGTAGGACTGCAACTGTGGGATAAAAATATCAAAGTATTAACATAAATTATAAAATGATGAAGAGTGATACCAGCTACTTAAATCAACTCGTGAAAAAATATATGTGGGGGAGGGAGGGAGATCCGTATTCAGGTTTTGAGGGGTAGTCTGGGAAACTCCTGAATTAGATGCGAAAGTTTATTGGTTATTTTGTGTGATTAATTACGAAAACAAAAGCTACTTTACCGATTTCCAAGACTCCTGAGGATTATTTCAGTCGGTCCTTCAAATATGTACAAAAACCTTTAGAGATAGGTAATGTATTTTTGAGGCCTTCAGCGACCCGAAAAAATAATTGAGGCACCTCACACCGGCAAAAATTCACTATTTACCATATGCTCGAAGGTACAGATCGATGGGACAGTTGTAAAGCTTTTAGCGGATGTTTTGACATGGCTGCTCAGGGAGTGGAGATAGGAGAGGGGAAGTTTTTAAAGCTAGAGAAGGAGTGGGGGTAGTCAAAATAGCCCCGGGGCACCTAAATGTCTGGAAGTGGCCCTCAGGAATGGTAAGAATTACCCAATTGATGGATTTACCTATTAACCGTGACATAGATTTGCAGATAAAAATAAAACATTCGTACATATTGATGTTATGTACAAACTGTGGAGTATCTTTTAATATTCAACGGGCTTTGGAATGCATTTCTTAGAAAAAAAGTATCAGACAAAACTAACGTTAAAAAAGCTTCATAAAACCCTAAGACTATTCTGAGGTAAATTCAAGCCTGTCTTAAAGTCTTCCGGAGGTAAACTTCAGGGTTCCTGAAGAAAAGCTCATGGTTCCTGAGGTGGACCTGTGGACTTTCCGGGGTTTTCAGAGCAATGCTTCAGGAACCTTGAGGTTTACCTCTCGACAACCCTAGGTCACCACGTAACTTCGAACCTGATAGGAGTTTTCTTGAGGTAAATTTGAAGATTTTTAGGTAATCTCTGGATGACCTCACATTTTTAAAGTAACATCAGCAAAACCTCCTAAGTATCCGAGCTATTTTCAGACAACTTTCGAACTGAGGTAAATACTAAAGCTGCAACCCAACGCTTTTCGAGTATTTTTTCCGCTGATACCTACGCCAGTGGCGCAACGAGGGGGGGGGGGTGTTTTGGGGGATAAACCCGCCCCCAAGAACTCACAGAAATTTTTAAGTTATATCTATTTTACCTAATTGGATTAATATTGCTTATAGAATAGTGTGGGGATCAATAAAATATCCCTCAGAAGACGGTAAAACTCATCATTTTCAACCATTAATCTTAAAAGTTTTCTGGAGGAGGGCCCTCTGCAGCTCCCACTTACCCTGGCAGGTATGCAATACCCCCAAGCTCCCCAGTATTAGTTACGCCTGAAACCCCCCCCCCCCTAGCCTTAATTCCTAGCTGCGCCCCTGACCTACGAAGGTCATAAAAAAACATCGGACCAACCTCTTTTATATTATACAGTAGATTCCGTTAAATGGGTCCACCGGTTGCTTGGGGCAGCCGCTTAATTGGGGTAGATCTTGAAGAACAGAGCCCAATGGAGGAATATCCCAGAGTATTCTCCGCTTAATTGGGACAGCATGCCGCTTTATTGGGCCATGAGTCGGCGACCTAGACTCTATACTCGCGACGAAATTAAATTTTTTTGTGTTCAGAATACTATTTTTTTTATATTTTCCTCCTTTGATTTTGCTCTTATTTTTCACAAATGTTCCTATTCTTGCCCTATTTTGAAATCTCTTGTTGTTAGAATATCCGTAAGGGGATAGGACTTTTCTTTAATAGGACTTAGTAAAAGACATTCATTCAGCGTCGCCCGAGGCTGTGAAAAATATTTTTAACAAAAATGTTATAATTCTTCAAAATGATAATAAATTAACTAAACTCGCTGATTTATTAATCAAATTAATAGTTTCATAAACTTATGTTGCATTACAAACATTCTTTAGTCTCTTTCTACCATTTCAAAGTTTTTTATGCCCATATACGAGAGAGTTCGCCTAATTGGGGCAGCCGCTTCATTGGGGCAAAGTGCATAAGTCCCGATATGTCCCAATTAACCGGAATCTACTGTGCCTATAAGCCAGCATATAGGGACCATTTGCAACCATCGCCATTATCGTTCCTACTGGATGGTTTGCCCGGTGAGGCTGCCTAACGAAATGATTACAATTATTGAAACATGCCACAACCACCACCCCTGTTCAGCAGGCACATCCATAAGAGAAAAATCCTCGTGAAACCTAACTCATTTCCCGAATTAGTTATATAGATTTCATTTCTTCTCAGCTCCTGGTTCATTCAGCATCCCGTAGCCATCACTCCAACGATCAGTTAGTGTATGACCCCCTCCCTCTTAGAATCCCACAAAATTCTTTGGGACACATTCTGGGAATTGATCAATCCAAATCTAGACACTCTTGTTTCTGAAGAGTTCGAATTAATAAAAACAGCCATCAACGGCTTGCGTCCCTTAAAGCCTCATTCAAATCCCAGAATCACATTTACAAGTAAAATTTAAAACTCTAGCCAAATAATCGTATCATAAAATTCATTAATAGCTAATTTATTATTACTCATTCCGGAAAATATTGTATCTTTCACACGGGAAATGTATATAGAGTTTTATGTTGGGTGGGCAGCAATCTTGCTAGGGGTTTAGGGGCTATAGAACACACTCCACTAAAAATTATTCCATATCCTCTATTATTATTCCATAGTCTCTAAGTGTTCCTGCAACATTTGTTTAAATTAGCCTCTAAAAACAACATTTTAAATACTATCCAAGCCTAAAATTTATTTACACTTTTGATAATTTTGTTTCCATATTACTTGAATGTACAGGTTTCGTACTTTTTTCGAACAAATTAACATTTGAGTTAGGGGGGGGGCAGGCTCTCCTAGCCCCACAAAAACTCTGCCCATTGTTCTTCACCTCTTACGAGCGGTCCCCTCTTTCAGAGGCCTCTTTTCTCCAAACGGTTCGGTTGCCGCTCCAGACAGGTTTCAACGAACTTGCTAGGACAGCTGAGGCATCCACTCAAAAGCGTGACACACAAACGAAAACCTAAATGCCTTTGGTCACAGACGTCAGATCTCAAAACGTCGATGTGTTCTCAGCCCCCATTGACTCAGCTCCTCTCAACGACCTCCAACCCAAGGCTCACAAATCGCTAATATCCTTTGCTAGATCACTTATCATCGACCTAGCCGAAAAACCCTCCATCCGCCGCCACCATCCAGTCCTAATAGGTAAGTAGAACGAGACCTTGGGCCACATGCATCGTTTCATCAATATGAATGTAATTGAAAAGCGTCATTCAATGCATGGGAAGATTTTATAGAATTCATGTGACTCGAAGCTGAACTTTACCGGGTTGAGATCATCAAGGGGGATCGGGTTGGTGTAGTGGTAAGAGTTTGGGCTCCGCACCACGGGCGGGTGTACCCAGGATCAAAACTAGAGGGGGGCAAGCCGTGGTCGTTGAGATGTAACACAGAAATGGTTTATTAAACCAAAATTTCAAGAAAATTATAACAGCGCTGTATTAATTTTTAAAATTATTTGCTCGAAAAAAAATATATTTTCATTTTAATTACGTGTCTTATATTAACATCACTTTTCATGAATGTAAAGAAAATTTGTTCAAAACTTCCGTATTGAACTAAATTTACTTTTGCTTCTTGAGGGAGGGGGGTTGCCCCCTGCTGCCCCCCGCATAGTACGTCCATGCTTCGCACCCAATCGATCTGGGTTCAAATCGAATTAACATCGGCGGTGGGAGAGATATTTCAGAGATTACCCAATTCCTGCTTGCGGGGCCGGTTTCAGCGGTGAGCTAAGTACGCGGCTGCGTAGGGCGTCTATTGTCGGCTTCAAAATTATGCGCCGCTCTATTTTTGCTAATTTATATCTGAGCTAGCGTGCATACTAAAATAATGATTGATACGTCGTTTTAAAGAACATTTTATCCTAACTTCTGATTTATTTTTTGTTTTATGAAAACTTCAAAAATGTAGACACACCAATGCAATAAATGACTCTGCGTACCGTAAAATTAGCCTTTTTGTCAACTCAGCCTAGGGAAAACTATTACGTCCACATCATTCATCTTCCACATTGAATTGCAAACATTAATGTTGATAAATAAAATCGCTTTGGCATATTTTTAGAACGCATAATTTTTTTTGCAATTTACGAAAATGTTAACGCATTATTTAGTAAGCGCTGGTTTTTAAGCTCTAAAAATATCACAGTCAATATGTAAGAGCAAGCACGTTACAAGTTCACGCTGACATTTAAGTCTCGACCCTTATTCCTGAAGTATTAGTATTTTTATAAATCCAGAGAGAATCCCATTACCTCACAGGTTATTTTTGAGGGGACGGAATGTTGTTCGCTTACACTTGAAAAATACCTAGAGCCGGCCCTGGCTGCTTGAGTGCTTCAAGTTGGGCACCTTAAACGTATCACTCCGTTCGTCGGATGGGATGATAAGCCGTGGTCCCCTTGGCGCCTTCTGTTAAGAGCAGGCTAATGCCGACGCCGGGTTTCTCTCCACCCTTCCTTCCTTTCCTCGCCGCACAAATGACCAAAGCTGTCGGTTGCCTCAGTCGCCTAGAGCGCAGACGTATCAGTTGTAGTACTGGGTCCCGGCCCCCGTGGTTGTAACGGTTGTAACCTTAAAAGAACCCCCCTTGGGTTCTCATTGGTGTCGGTCGCTTCCTCTAAATACCTTACCACCATGAGCCCAATAATGCATTTCAATAAACACATATATTTGGTCGTATTTCACAGATTTTCATTACTGTTGAACCGGCTTTACTACAAAAGTGTGAATACCAAGGGACAAATAAATTCGGGGAATAAGCCTTATTCACATCAAGTACCATCTTCATGTTTTGTATTGTATCAACATATTTTTATATGGCATGATACTAATACAAAATTTTCATCTATCTTTCTGCCGTATGGAAAAAAGAGCAGCCAACCTAGCAGGGATAGGAAAAAAGTGTTACTATTTGGTCTTTAAACCAATACCCAATCCTCGCAAAATGTAACTATTAAGGCCGTTTTACACGGTACACGGAATTGCGCAGGTTAGAGCTGCATTAAATTCTAAAATGGCGTGGAATTGCGCGAATGCATGAACGAAATTAGAACGGGCTATTTTGCCGTCTCGCATCCACGCATTCTCGCATGTGTTCTAGCAATTCACCGCTTTACACGACGCAATTTTGATTGCTCCTTCACACGTACGTCAGACTGCGTAATTCCGTGTACCATGTAAAACGGCCTTTACACTACTGCACTCGCGCACTGATTTTACACACTCGCAAAAATGTACCTTTCCTCAACAATAATTATGACATAGTCAGATTAAAAGTAGTCTCTGCAGTCAAGCCCCGTTTCCCCTGTCAGCACAGATACCTCACACTTTATAGGCGACCTTAACCTTTGGTTGTCTCATGAAGAGAAGTGTGGATGCATGTCAAACAAAACATAGGAGCACTAAGCTTCACTTTCACTTCGTCAATGGCGCTAAGTCGTCTCAAAGAGGGTTTTAGGAAAAAGGAGGCTAGGCTAAAGCGAGCAGGGGAGGTGAATACGGGTTCAACTCCACCTAAGTGCAGTGAAGATTGTCTCAGGGGGCGTCCATTAATTACGTGAGGTGATTTTTTAACCCCCCATACCCTCTCAGTGAGATATCGTGAGAGTTGGCTCGACCCACTTCCTCTAATCTCAAGTGAGATAGTTCGAAATACGTATTTTCATTGTAGATACGTTAATCCATGCTTCATTTCGTCGGATTTATCAAAAAAACAACTTGTTTAATTATTTTAAAGATTATTATTTAAGATTACACGGATCGCAATTTTACACTGTTTCTTACGAAAAATAATTACGTGATACTTGCCAGGACAGTACTAAGTCTCCCCCACGTGAGATTGGGTGAGAATCGGATTGACCCCCTCCACCCCTAAACATCTCATGTAATAAATGGATACCTCCTTATAGGCGTTCCTGCTCCAACTGAAACCCCTCAACCCCGCAAAATGTACCTCCGAAACATTTTTCTCATTAAAGAGAGTATAGGGGAGAGCGAGGTAATACCGTACGGCGGGGCAATACCGTGCACCATAATTTTAGATCCACTGGAGTATCCATAGTGAGCGCTGGGTAATACTGCTGCATAGCAGAAGGAAAGCGAAACCGATTAAGACAATCCGGGAGCTTCTGCCTTTACGCACATGCATGTGATGAAAGTTTTTTTCTGTTTTGCCAAATTTTCTTCTAATTTTAACCCTCAAGACTAACTCGAACCGAGGTATGGGAAACATGTTATTAGTGACTACATTCAAACTAGTAGTGTTTAATAGCCCATGTCATGGGCTATTTTTTAATACCAAAAACAAGTCCTATATTGTTCTTATTTTAGGTTAGGGTCGAAAATGCTGCGTCATGTCGTTTTGGGGCAACTCCGTACACTTTACATGGGGAAATAGCGTACAAGGCACAAGGTGTACTGTATTGCCCCGTGTTATCGACAATGCCCCAAATAGTATTATAACTTTTCAGAGCAACTTTAACATTAAAATGATTATGTGAATTAAGGACCTTTAAATGTGTGAGCTGCTAATCCTCCCAAGTTCAGGCGAACCTCGATAGTCCGAACCCACGATAGTCGGAACAGCTCAATAATCCAAACGGCCTTCATCCGTCGTGTCGTCAGTTTGCCTGCACTAATTATGGATTTTCATACTTTAATGCTGTAGTAAAACATTTAATCGTAATTATAAAAGGATTTTATTTAACTTTAGTTTTACGTTAGCTCACTTTTATTGCAACTAAGATAGGGGTTGGTATTATTTGAATGTTAATGTAAACTATTATGCTATGATTTACTTATTTCGATGATGGAATAAAACTTTAAATTACATTTTCCATCTTCCCCCCCCCCCCCCCACAGTCTTTGCAATATCGTTCATCACCAGTTAGGGGCAATACCGAACAGAGCGGTATGTACGGTATGTATTACTGATGTACGGTATTGCCACGGCACTCGGGACAATACCGAGAAGTGTAAGGGTTTTGTAAAATAGGCGTAACACTCAAAATAAGTTAAATTTTCCAAATATGAAGCAAATAATTGTCGGGAAATCTAATTTCCTTCAAAATTATATGATTGCTCCTTTCGTTGAAGTTTTCAATTGAAAGATATAAAAAAATGCTTAAGTGTACGCTATTACCCCGCTCTCCCCTACTGGTTTCAGGCGGAAACACTACGTGAGAGCTATTACAAGCTTAAATCAGCACATGGCATCATTTTCTAATGCCCTCAATCCAAAAGCACTTATAATCGTAACTCTTAAACAACAAGTTTGTTGGTCCTTAGCTACTGAAACTAATGCTTTGAAACTGGTTGGGCATTAAACAAGAGGAAGGGAAATCCATAAATATAAAAGAGGATGCCTGTGTGTCCGCTATGCGTTACCATGCAGCTGCACGGATTGCACCCAAAGTCAGAACGCAGGTGCATCTTATCCTCTTGCACTCCGTAGTGCTACTTTCGGTTGCGTCCGACTTGTCTTTTGCGTCGTTTTCTCATTACCGTTTGTCACGTCACACATCTGCGGTTGGGCATCCTGACGGTTAGGCAAAACTGTTGACATAATCGACGGGAAAAGATACAACAAAAACACACAAAACGATCAATGTTGTGGAGCGGGGTATAAGCTGATACTGTGCGCGGTAATAGGAATTCGTGCGTTTGCTGTTTAGCGTCTTCCGCTCAGTCTTACTTCGATTAAAAGTCAGCAGATATTAAGGGGGACCGTCACCACAGGGGCGCAGCTAGGAATTAAGGCTGGGGGGGTTTAGGTGTAACTAATACCGGGGTGTGTGGGGGCACGGAATACCCACCAGGATAGGCGGTAGCTGCGAGATTAATAAATTGCGGAATTTTAAGATAAACGGTTCAAAATTGTGGGTTTTACGGCTTTCTGAGGGATATTTTATTAATCTTTACACTATTCTATTAGTAATATCAATCCAATTAAGTAAAATGGATTAAACTTGAAAATTTCTCTGAGCTCTGGGGGGGTTTCAACCCCCAAACCCCCCCCCCCTCGATGCGCCACAATACCTGCTTTGTTCATTTACCTAAAAATCCTTCTGTGACCACGAATTCCAAGTTACAAGTTTCCCACTTCCCTGGGCACTAACCTTCCCGAGCAATGCCGGGTGGCCTGCTAGTATACAATACACCTAAAGTCATTGATGATGATGGAAGGAGAGAGTGATGCCTAAGAGGTAGGATACTTGGCTACTGATCACAGAGCTGAATTGTTAATTACACGGACGCTCAATTTCAATACCCCCAATTGATGACACAAATGGCAAATTAAATTTTATGCAAAGGACCCACATTAGCAAAGGAGTTGATGCTAGTTTACTCGTTGTTAAATGTTTTTACTCTTGATAATGCTCCTATGGCTCCCTCTAAACAGCCATCAACTTAAAATGAAGTTGAAGCATAACTTCAGATTTTCAATAATTTCAGAATGTAAGAATTATGTTGGGGATATTGGTTTTGATAAGTTTACCACATTATACCAACAATGGAAATAATCCACTGGTACAGACAGGACAGCCAAAGATTAAGGTAAATATTCTAAAATGAATCAGGGCCACTTTCACTCATATGTATTCAATATTCAAGCACGGAAATTCTGGAAATTGTAGCTAATAGGAATGAAAATGGATTCATAGCAAAAAATTTCACCAAACACAGAATAGCAACGAATTTTAATGCTCCAAGTTCAGTTAGGATAGATGTGGCACAGAAATGACATCTGAACACCGTAGAATCAAAACGACTACCTTTAGCTATAGAGAGAGCAGTGGTGGAACAGAGAAGTAGCTGAGTGAATTGAGTGTTTTCATGGGACGATAATAGGTTAATCCAAATTGTAAACCTATTTTTGCCTACGCTCACTACGGAGCAAGAACAGTAAATTTGCAGCTTTTGATTTTGCTTTACACATTCAACAAGGAAGGCCATTCTCAGCATTGAATGTCACCACCACAAAAATTCCTTTAACAAGATGCACAAGGTTGCAGAGAAAATGAAAATTTTGATGATCAATTATTCTTACTTAATACTCCACGCTCCATTTAAATAAGTGGAGAGAGAGAAAGAAATGTGCATAACTATTAATCCAGTCAGAAAAATTCTGAAATAATGCTTTTTTGTACCTTTTCATTTTTCTATTTTAACTTATAGATAATAGACAATTCTAGCTTTCTCATAATAGATGTCTCTTCTTTTTAGCATTTCAATGACCATGCACTCATACTTATGGGATGCTTGAAAGAATAGGGCAGCCACATGATTGGGGCAAACTTCATCAGTCCTGATGAGTCCCGACTACATGGAATGTACAGTACATCTACACATTAATTTCTAAAACTAATCCAATTTTAACCTCATTAATAAACAGGCTCAAGAACATACTTCAAGATCTCAAGTGAGATGATGTGGAAGTAATGCACGCCGTCACTAGAAAAATAACTGGCAATTTCCACTTGAAAAATATTTTGATATTCAACCAGTTTTGCCAGTAATGGCACCATACTGCAATAAGTGAACTGGAGGAGCATTGAAATAATTTTCACCAGCAAGTAAGCATTTACTTAACAAGAACAGAGGAACAGGTGAATTCTAATAGCTGCACTGAGTTGATACCCCTTGTAACCCGCCGAAGGTGCAAAGCCACATCTCGTTCACTCAGTATCCATACAGCCTCCATTATTACATACATAAATGCATAAAACAGAAATAATGTCTGTTAGTCTGTCCTATATGCATTTCCATATGGCTGCATTGATTGCAATCAAAGTTATTATGTAAGTGTATCTCATGCTCCCTAAGCCCATAGTGCTACTTCTTGTTTGATATGACGCGTCCTTTGCATTACTTTCTCATAACCGTTTGCTACGCCATGTCATACTTCTGTGGTTAGACATCTTGCACACCTCTTGACACTCTCAAAGGGAAAACATAACTATAAGGATTCTACACTTAACTATTAATCCTTTCGGAGCAAACCTTTTTGCTGGGGTATGCATTCACACGACGTTTTAGTCTACACACGTACGGACACACAGCGATCAATGTGGTGGAGCTGATCCCGTGCACCGTACACAGAAATCATTTTTTCCATTGTTTGCCATTACAAATGTATACTATCATCATGCCTGCTTTGTTCCTTTACCTAAAAATCCTGCCATGTGACCATGAATTCCAAGTTCCCCACTTCCCAGGATGCAATTCCTCCCAAGCAATGCCGGGTGGCCTGCTAGTATTTAGTAAATGCGTTTTTCCCATCTCTCCCCTAGCAACAATGTGTAACGCTCTCCCACTTACTGATTGAGAACAAAAGTTGCTGGGCTTTCTGAATAGGTAAAAAGCCAAAACCGAATCCCAAGTCATACAGGTATGCATAGGCAGATATGGGTGGGGGCACGTCCCCCCCCCCCAGATCCTTTAAAAATATGCAAGATTTTTAATACGGTCCCATCAGCATTGCGTTCGTTTTGTATTACTACACACCCTTGTGCCACTCCCATAACAAAATCCTGGATACAGCCTTGCTTGTGCCCCCCCAGAAAGAAATCATGGATCCGCCCCTGCATAGGTATTCTCTCCCATGTTCTCAAATGAAGTTGACATTGTCACAACATTTATACATAATGATTTAGAGAAGATAAAGAAAAATTAGGGTCTCTCACTGTGCCGAACTCTGATACAAGCAGGCTACAGTGAAATTAACTTCCGTATTAAAATGAATATCCCCACCTTTTATTTCCAAATGGAAATCACTTTCGTACCAGTTAATTTTCCAGGCTTTCACAGAGTTTTTCAGGAAAATCTTTGATGATTTATAAAATGGAATTTCATTACATAATGGCCCGACTTATTATTTCACTCACAACATCAGCTTCTGATACGAGTTCCAAATTCTACATGGGAATAATGTTAACAATTAAATAGAGTTCACTTCCTATCACAGGGGGGGAGTATAATCCATTTCTTGGCCTTTATATATGTGCTTCATCCATAGACAAGACTGACATTTTTGTGATAGTAACTGTAAAACAGATGCAATACATTTAAATAATTGTATCATTCAAGGAGGAGCTACATCAGATATTTTTTTGCCTCTAAATTCTACCACATGAAACACAATTGCTTATACTTAGTTCATGAGAAATAAGTTACGTGTGCATCATCATCTGCTTGTGTAATGCAAAAGGTAGTAACTGATAGAAAAACTTCTTCAGTGTTTTTTCTCAAAGGATGGATGCTAAATAGCAAATAAATAAAATAACATACTTAAATGCACTAGAACAGGAGGCATGAGAACTATTTTTGCTAAGACTTTGAAAAGGTGAATTCAGTGATGTCCAAATGGAGATTTTATTTCACCTAGACAACTGGAGGAACCCAAGATCACACTTTTACCCTCACCTTTGGAACTTTGCAATCAATTATTGTCAGCAACCAGTAGAATGCATGGAAATGCTGATGTTAACAATTTATGATCACAATGAAAACTTTACAATGATAAAGCTTGATTGGTAGAAGGCAACTAGGAGTTACTGGGAGAAAGAATCTAACTAATGATGATAAGAAAAAGCACACCAGCAAGGATGCTACTAATGATGATGCAGGATATCCTGTAGGCCAGCCTGCTCTCCAAGACATCCTGGACTATGAAGTACTTTCTGAGTATGTACATTGAATTGCTCATGGCCAAGTATCAAGTGATCCAGACAAGTTTTGAGTGAACTCCACCATTACCTAATTAACTTACCTTTCAATGAACTGATGATATCAAAATAAATCTACTATCACATTACCCAATTATTCATGCCTCTTCTCCCTGTCATTATTTTAGGTAATCTAATGATAGATTGCACTATCACATGCCACGTTGTATCGAGTGATAACTGCTATAGAGGAAACCCACACATGGTAAAAAGTAACTTGAGAGCTAGTTAAATATCCCTTTAAAAACATGCATGCAATTAAAAGAGGCAACATCTAATGTGATTTACCTACACACAGAGATTCTTAGCTCCGAAAACTCGATTTAACCAATAACTGAGTATAAGAAAATAATGAATTTTGTGTCCACCTGATACACATTAGGGTCCAAGCCAATGCTGCCAGCAAGTTCACTTGTAATCAATTTAAAAGCTAAAGGTAATCCATTTTATATTATTTATTTGACAACGCATACAAAAATACAATTTTTTTGCTATGTAAACCAACTAGCACCAAGAGATATGAATAAATGATGATGAAAGGTGGCAATGGTAATGGCTTAAAATTTTTTAAGACTTTCAAATCAAAAAACAATTCTCAACTCTCCATGATATCTTTTGTGTCCAAACTTTTAAAAGCAGACATTTTAAGTCCCAACTACAATTTCACTGTACAGTAACACCAAATGGCTAGCAGAATCTGCTGAATATGACTGGCAGGTGATACTTCATAGGCCCGAAAAGGGAATTGAGCACGTTCATATTGTGAATATTATGGATATTAGCATGATTGCACCACCACATAAGCCATTTTACCACCAGGTTTTACACTTCATCTAACTTCAAAGGCAAGAGCAACGGCTTACAAAATTACAATGTACACTACATTTTCCCGGGAAAATACTGATTTCATTCCACCCTATCAAGATACAATACTTAGATACTTTGGAGAATGGATATAATCCCTTGAAGCCCAATTCTATAGCCCCTAGTTAAATATTTCCATAAACGAAGAGAGAAGTACATAATTTCACCCGCAGATAATGAATGCATCAACAAATAATAAAAACAGAAATAATATGTGCGACCAATATTCTCAGCTAACATCACTAAAAGATTTACAAATACGCCATCTTTCAGTTAATGTCAGTCAAATCAATAAAACTAGTCTTTAGTGTCAAATTATCTATCAGTCACCCTTCCGCTTGCTAATACAGCCAAGGACCATCCTGATGCCTATGCATGGGATGATTATTTGAACAATATAAAACAATTCAACACAAGGAAACAACTTTTTACTCAAATGAGTACATAAGGTACACTGGAGCCATGCAATTTGAATCAACAACACCTATGCAGGTCGGGATCACAACAAATAATTTTTGTGCCACCAAAATGGAATGAAAGAGAAAATTGTCATTGCTGACTGAAAAGGTCAGGTCAACCACAAGAGACATCAAATGGTCCAAGGCATTAAATGAATGGGCTAATTATCTGGACAGTGTAAACTGGGGGATTGGCCAGAGAAAAATGACATTTTCAAAAGCATTGATCAACACAAAAATGTGTATGCAACAAATTATCCCATTATAATACATATATAGCAGCATAAATTTCAAATTAAACAAGTATTCATAAAATCTGGTAGACCTTTAAAGAATTAACGAAATAGGAATGGTAACTATTTATAGTAAACTCACAACCACATTAATAAAACCCAATAGAGTTCTAAGAGATGATATCACAGGAATGTAACAATTACCACCTTCAGAGAAAACCTACAAATTCCATTTGTCTTTTCTCAATAAATACAAAACTTAGTCAAATTCTTGCAACAAAGTTCTGCATAACAGTATTTATGATTAAAGAATTCAACGACCTGAAAAATAAGAGAAAAAATGTTAGCACACCATATGAACAATTAATCAAAAATGAAATAAAAAGGGCATTTAGACGCTCCTCAGCTATCCAAACAGCTAAACATATGTTCACATTTAGCATTAGACTAATAAATCAGCAAACCTCAGCAATAATCATGCATGACCACAGATTTTCCACACAATTCTTTTCCAGCACTTAGACCACCAAGATTAGCATCATATTAAAAACATATCAACAAATAAACTGCTCTAATTCCATGAAAAACCATCATCGAATTTTCATTCACTATGGATATCTTTCCATTTATTTTTATTATAATTGGTTACTGGTAATTGTATCACAATTAGGAGATGAATGAAATTAATGTGTCTTAAACAGTTCCATAAGCGCAATTGAAATGCATTAACCTCTAGTACTATGTCATCAATTTAATTAATGTATGTATCTAAACTGCTCAGAAGAGCCCTCAGTAAAGGCATTTGTATAATTATAATAAAGATTACTTACGCAAATGAATTATCTAATAGTTGATCCCTTCAAATTTTCATGCAGAAAAACCAATTGTTCCATGAGATAAGGTAGCAGGTTTTGACGTCTCCATGTTACAGTATTACTGCCTGCAGAAAATTATCCTTTGCAACGCACTTGGCCCAACTTGTTAGTGTGTGCCGTGTACATGTAATTTTTTAGAGTTCAGCCACACTTGCGTGCAAACGCAATAATTTTTTAATAAATGACATAAGATTTTCCAATGTAGTGAATAATAGAAAATACCATATTTCAGTGAGATGTGTATATTTCATTGAGAGAAAATGAATAAAGTTTTTAACGAATTGAATGGTGCATTTGAAAATGAAGTAGCAACGCAAAAATCAAAGGTCTGAAGCACACATCTTCAAAATTGTTCTTTTCCACCGATGTACCTTTAAAATTTTAGGCATTTTTAGCAGACGTTTTATGGGCACGCCAATAGAGGGACGAGGAGTGCCACGTAAGGGGTGCGAAAGAACATTTAGTTTTCAAGGAGAGGACTGGCAACAAGGGTAGTGAGTGCGTGCCGCTTGAGTGATTATTGGCTGTGTTAGAGTGTGCCGTGTACATGTAATTTTTTGGAGTCACAATAAACTCCCGTTAAATTACATCGGTGTTGGGAGTCTTGTTATTGCTTAATCACCCATACTTCGAGTCTTACAATAACAACCATTTTTCTTTGGAATTGTAAGAGGTCACTTAATACCAGTTTCAGTTTACAATTTTGTATTTGACCCACCTCACATTGTAAAATAATACATCTATAAATAAAGTCCTCCGCAAACTTTTGAAGGTTGATTTTTGGTAAAAAAATTCTGAAGTGCAACAAAGTTTTCAAAGCTCAAGATGTTAACTGCTCCTGATGATCCAAAGACATAAATTACTCCCAGATTAAAATATATAGCATATACCCCTAGAATTTTAACTGAGTGGATGGCATAAAAGTCAGCCAGATACGGAAGAGAATCCTCCAAAAGAAACAATGGCTCCAATGTTTCCCATATGGTTTCAGCAATGATTCACCTAATCATCAATGAATCTTGCTGTGAAAGCCTATGTTTCAAAACATTATTTTAAATTATTCCACTCGGAGGACCAAAATGGGATTGCAGTGCCAGGTGAAATTTGTTATCACTCATTTGATTTTTACAACTATCGAGTAGTAATGATAGTTTTAAGGTAGGTTTATAGCAATAATAAAGGAAAAATTTTACGTCAAACATGCCATTTTCATGAAAAATTAGTTCAAATATAAGAATGTATTGTGCCCATCCCGGCCCGGTCATTCATACTCAGTCATGCACATCCTTTCACCAAACCCCCCCTCCCTCTCCTCAACTTGACCACAGTAACAGTGAGTGTGTGTGTGGATGGGTGAATGCTTAGTTTAAAGTGAAGATGAATGCAGTTATGAGATAGAAGGTGATACCGAGTCAAGTAGGGCTGCTCACAGGTATCCAGTGTTCTCCCCCTTCCCTTTTTCTCCATAAAGAACCCATCCACGAAAGAGGGGAAGCCATCGCGGATGGGTTATACATATAAGACATGTGACGGAACCAGAGGTGAAGATTATTTTTTGAGACACCAAATTTGGGAAGCAGCACAACAGAACACTACGGCAGAGTATACATCACTGAGAGACGAAGGCAGAAGAAAGAGGTTCGAGTAGGAGGTGGCCAGACTCAGGGCTCCTGTTTCCAATTAATAAGTGCCACAAGGGGAAAATTGAAGTAGCAACCAGGCCACGGATCTGCGTCCCTCAAGCATGGAGGAGGCCGCAGCAAGAGGAGAGCCTGCAGCTAGCCCAAATCCCCTCAGCATGTGGAACAGAATCTACAAGGGACCACCAAGTTTAGTTAAGTAAATCCTGGCCCTGTGTGATGACCCTTCAGTTAAGAGTGAGCATATTCCCTGTCCATGTCAGACTTCTTTCGTTCAAGTGACAATTATGATTGTCCTGACATCATTAGCCATTCGCTCCCATTACTTACTCCCGCTGGTGTAGCGTGACATTCACGAAGAATAAAAAAGGTTTTCCGGAAAGTGGGAAGGACTTCTTTTCCTTCCATAGATCCCAAAAAGACATAGATCTTCTTCAATTGTTGCACATTATGATGACATATCTAAAATGAATACAGCTTCATGGTACAATTGATTGAGAATTGTTACTTTGATGTTATTGTTAATAATTGCAATATATTGAAATTTAAATTGTTTGTCTCCTTTTCATTTTCATTGTCACTAACACCCCAAAACTTTCAATTATTAATCATCAGGGTTTGATTTTGTTATGAATATGTACTTTTTCATGAATCGCTTTATGGATAGACAGTCAAATTTTTTTTACATGAATGAATTTCTTTTCTGGAAGTACTCCTGGTATTGGGAGAATTACATCCTGCATATCCCAACCTTACACCTGCCATACACCGAATCATTGTCTGTCAACATGGGATCGCATAATTCAGAGAGGTTACTGTTTGATCAAGGAACTCCCAAAATAAAATTAACTTCTGATATGTCACCCTTCCCGACAGTCGGCCCCGACATATTTTATGTGACGATCCACTTGCCATTTCATCCGGGCATACCTCGGTTGGGACCGCTACAGTATACTGCCTTTGGGTGACAACATGTGAGCAATATTTTTTTAACAAAGAACTTAATTTTGTTTCTGAGGCTTGGCTTATCATTAACAATTTAATTTCTGGGCGATGAGTTTGTTTATAATGCAAACACATATCCCACACTGCACAGAGAGTATTCAGTACATATTGAGAAAGGGTTACAACTTGGAATACAGTGGAACTTTGTTTGGAAGTTCCTCTTTAGTAAGCTTTCCTCCTTGGAACAGCAATTTCTCTCGGTTCCAGTACCATCCAAACAAAATACAGGTAAAAGTATTTGGTTAGTACGTTTGAAAAAGTTGCACTTTACGATCAGTTGCTTCCCGTGACGCAACCCGCAATTCGTTCTCCAGTATCTTCAAAATTCATGATTTAATTTATTATTATCAGCCATTAACATTCTTACATTCATTCCACATCTCTCTTTCTACGACCGTGATTTATCCAAACGCTTTTCTCAATTCTTGTGACGTGATGTATAATAAAATGCGGCCATTTTTCGGGAATGTAAAACTGTAGCCAATGAGAAGCCCCAATTTTCCCCACCCCGAGCTCCTCACCTTCTGTTGCCTTTGGGTCCTCGCGAACTTTGTGCGGAGTGTGGTACTCGAGCGGGCAGTTGTTACTATTGCACGAGTTATCATAGCGAGGGCAGTCAATTGAAATAGCAGATCACATAATAGAAGAAGCAGAAATTACTCCTTTTCCCCAAGAAGAGTGGCGTCAGATTGCTGGAGAGCTGAATTTCAACAAGTATTGCAAGCGTGATGATGATCTCACTGTTTGCCAAATCATGTCAATCGATGAAATTCATGAATAGGAGTTGAAAGAAAACGAGGATGGAAGTGATGAAGACGATGCTGAGGAAGGAAATGAGTCTTATCCAATTCCCACTTCATCTAAAGCAGTCGAGGCTATAGAGTATGTGCCTCATTACTTGACTACTGTTGCAGGAGCAGACGATGCTCTGGATCTCCACGCAAAGCTTAGCATAAAAATACTTGTTATCGGCACAAAAAAATAGAAAGCAGACGACATTAGACATATTTTAAAGGGAATTTTCAACTGTGTAATATAAAATCTTCTTGTAATGATGTTGTAAACTAATAATCTTGTGTTTTATTAATTGATATAACAATCGATTTGGTTTCATTCCAGAAGCAAATGAGTACAGCTGTTGCCGTAATTTAAGGTAAATAAAATTTTTCCCAATTTTTATGATGTTTAAAAACAACCAATTGACATACTCAGGGTTGTTGTTATATTCTTCGAGTACGCTTTGAGAAAGAAGAAATGACTTAGCTTCACATGTCCTCTTTCTATAAATATATACATGCATTAATCACAGGAGATCGATGCCGTTTACATGTACAGGCGGTCCTCGACTTTCGTACACTCGACTTTCGTACAATTCGCACTTTCGTACATTCAAAATTGACACCTTTTACTCGACTTTCGTACGCTAAATTCGGACTTTCGGACGTTGGTCTGTAATTTTTTTAAAATTCCTGCGATGTTTATTGCGCATCCCAACATTCAATTGTTTCAAATGTCAGTATCGGCAGTATATACGAACAATACGAACGTATATAATGAAGGGAATTGTTGGTAATTGACTCTAAATCTAGGTGATTTATTTGGGAGAGAGACTGCCTGCTATAGGCTCCTTTATCAAGAGAAGAAGAAAGGCTTCATTGAAGATATTTTTCTAAAGAAGTTGACTAGACATCATCGAATAGCTTTCAATAAAACTAGTAAGACCTTTCTAATTGTGTTTTTTCGTTTGAGTGCTGTTTAATTCATGTAAACCTTCGCCAACGATATTGCACGAAATATCACCCGAATTCCGTTTGTCTTTTGTCTTTTTTGAATAACATGCGGAATATACGCGATCACGAATGTCACCTGCCAAATATCGAATTTTGGTGTAAAAATTAAAAGGTATCCAGAGTGCGGGTTCAAAAAATACATTTTGTTATGCTTCTTGATATGTCCTTTTATTTATAGTGGACGTAATAAGTGGAATGTCAACTTAGACGCCAAGAGGAAGTTTCACTCGATAGCCAACGGAGTTCTTGTTTTTTTAACTTTTATTTGCACTTTCTGCCTATTTTCGAAAGAAATTAGATGATTTGAGGAGTTTTATTGACATATTATTAAAATTAAGTCAATTGAAATGAATTCCGTGAAAAAAAAAGTTTTAGTACGTATATTCCGCTCTTTTGGAACGTAACCCCTAATTAGTATGGAAGTCAATGGTTCGACTTTCGTACATTCGACTTTCGTACAAGTTTTCGGGAACGCATTGTGTACGAAAGTCGGGGACCGCCTGTAATTGTCTATGA
Organism: Ischnura elegans; assembly: GCF_921293095.1. Lineage (NCBI taxonomy): Eukaryota > Metazoa > Arthropoda > Insecta > Odonata > Coenagrionidae > Ischnura > Ischnura elegans. The sequence continues at coordinate 39,244,919 of NC_060259.1, forward strand.
AACATTGTGATTTTTATCCACATGGCATTGTTTCTCAATGTAGTGCTCATTTTCTTGATTTTAAATGTGAAAAGTGTTCAGGAAGGCTATCCTACCTTAACTACCGAGAGTAATTGTAATTATGACGACTTTTCCACAGATTAAAATTACCCCAACTGCTATTATTTACTTTCCTCGTTAGCACCTTTTCCTGGTTAATAGGTTCATTTTTTGCGGTCCCTTCAGAAACATACTAAGCAAGTTCTACTGTACTTATTAGAAACCTGTATTGGATTCAGAGCAATTTCCTATTTTGAATACTAAAACAGATTGTATCAGATATGCATCCTAATATTCTAGTAGATATGTATGTATGGATGTGCGAGTACTTAAGTGCCTTGAGCACTAAAAGGAATGTTGAGTCCAGTAGTTTTGGTAACAGAGTTGTCGAGGCCAGGAGGTTCAGAAATCTGCCGACAGGATGCCCTATCATCAAACTCATGTAAGAATTGTTTGTAAGTCTATAAATCATTTAATTACCTTGGCCTGGAAATGTCACCTTGCTTTGTACTTAGCAGTTAACTACTAAAACAGTCATGTGGGTGCCAAATATGTTTTTTCGGTATTCAGAGTAATTGGAGTGGACCACTCCACTGCTCATTTTCTGTTATACAATACTTATACACCCTCCCATATTTTCTTTTCTCAAGCACCAAGAGAATGTGTAAAAATTACATACAGAGACAGTAGAGCAGCATGACTCTGCAGCTAGTCTCAAGAGAAAGATGATGAAGACATTGAGAGCTATTCGGTCGCCTTCAGCATAATCCTCTATAAATGAGACACCTTGTGCATTGTCTTGGCAATTGGCCTGAAACACTCATGGGCAATTTGTTTCCTACAGGAAGTATAGGCAGTACCTACATTCGGCAACGTCAAGTTCACTCGGTCTCCACCACTCTTGCTTCTACCCATCCCCCATCAGCTAAACCCACAGAATCTAGGGTCGTCTGAAGCCCCCACTACCCTAAGCTCTCCCTCCTCACCCACTCATATTTAGGAACTGTTATAGACACATTAATTTTCATTAATCTCCTAATTGTGACACAATTACCATCAACATTCCTCATCATCTTTTCCAGTTTACGTCACACAAAGTGTTTGGAGAGAAAATGTAGTAGGGAATTGGAAAAATGCATTTAGGTTGGTGCATGTGCTATCATATTGCCTGGTCTAGAAATTGCCATAGTTCATACGACTCTACACTTGTGAGGAGTTATAATGACTCAATACTTAATCGATCAAAAAGTACTACTCGCACATCCCTACCAATACTAAGTATCAATCATAAATATCTAGGAAAACCTGTTGTCTTCTGGGTGTGTACAAAGAAAGACATTGATCAGTATCCCATGGCCACACATGGCCACTTGGTGAATTTTTTAGGCAGAGTGAAAAATACCAAAATAGTTCTAGAAAGGAACTCATTTTTTTCACAATAAGTATCAACCCATGAAAACTATGCCATGGCTATGCATTAAAACCCATATTTAATTTCAAACACTTATTTGAAACACTCACAAGGAGACATCGCGAGAGTGATGTTCGGGATCTGAATTCAGATTTTATTTTCTGAAACTATATAAGTAACGTAGAAGAAATGTCATGGCTTTCTTCCACTTCGAATTGTCTTTTACCACGCAAATTTGAAGATGTTTATAACTACACGTGAATTTCAGGGTAATGTGCTCATCCTTGCCCCAACCATTGCTCCCACAGCCTCTTCACACCTCTGCATCGCTTCAATAAACCAATCGTGCCCCCATTCATCACTCATTCACAGTTTTTTTAGGTGTGCCCCCCAACTTTCAAGGTCTTTCTTCCATTTCTGAAGCACCGTTATTTTTTGACCTCAACATTCATTTATTCATAATATCATTTCCACTGGGCTTTCCCTCCATTAAATTTTCTCCACAGCCCACTCACTGTCTTCCCAACAAATCTCGCTCCTTACTACAGCATATCCTTCCATTCACCCTGTCTTCCTTTATGGTATGCCTCCTTACGTCCTTCAAAGAGTTCTGCCCCAAAAACACTAATCCCTGAATGAGGCCCAACTGTGTGAAAACAGGTGCAAAACATAGACAAAGTAGACTTTGAGAACAGCTTGAGCGGTCTACTTGACCGCAGGGTCATAAGGCACAATTCAGAGTTCCATTTAAAATCCATAAACTAATATGAAAATAAAAAAATTGCCAAGTAATTAAATTAAACGAATGGGGATGAGTTGTAACAGTGATTTAAAAGATTACTAGAGAGAAAAAAAATTGGCATCCACCGGGACTCGAACCAAGGACACAGGTGGCAAAAGGCACTGGAGGAGTGCCTCTCACCACCCGGCCTCCAAGGTACTTGAGAGGGAGGGAAGTGATGGTGCACAAAATCTTTACATGCGAATATCTCTCGGACCCGGGCCTGTGAGGAAGAAAGCCGTGACACTTTTTCTACATTACCTATATAGTTTCAGAAAATAACATCGGCATTAAGATCTTGAACATCACTCTTGCAATGTCTCCTAGTCAGCTGAAAACATATTGCATGGAATGTATCCAATACGTATTAAAGACATCTTTCAACAAAACATAAGGTGAAAATACTCAGAGATCCACAACTCGTATAAAATACACATTGAATACAAACTGTGCTGTGTGGGAGGTGTTTTGTCGACTCCTTTATTTCACCTTTTCTTAGTCCCTGAAATTTTGGAGGGTAGGTAATATTTCAGTCGGCTTTCCACAAGTATAATTGTAATGTAAAGGAAAGTATCAGCATGTTGAATGCATTCTGGGATCCTTGGGTTCGATTTCATTCACTTTTTTATAAAATGTTACTCATCACTATTCAAACTGCATTTCTTCCTAAAATGGCTCCTGGCCTACTTCTGTGAATGTGAATTAAGAAGAGGATATTGCTTTTCACATCAATTTTGGTGACTTTTGTGGTGGAATTTTTCTTTGTGCTTCTATGACTTGTCTTCACATTGTGGTGGTAATTTTCTTTTTTGTTATTTACCATTGCAATCAATGAAATAAAGTACATTTTTTTTGTCCTCAAATTATTTTTTAGGATTACTATCATAAATGCAACTATACTATAAAGTTTCTGAATTCAGCTTTAAACGATTTCCACTTTTGCTGCATAGTTGTGAAGCAGGCATACACAATGTGGCACAAGTTCGTAATTGGATGAGAATGAGTACATCATCATCTCTTTGGAAAGTTATTCTGTCATTTTGAGGAGCTATTCAAGTCAAAGCCAGGCGAGTCGAAGGTCATTATTTAGTCACGCCGAGCACCTTTCCCTTCATCTTCAGAAACCTTCGGTAAGGGACCTGAGGTCGAATTCCTTGCCAAAGGCAAATCTGAAGATGGTCTCCAATTTACATAGTAACCCTTCAGAAGCATTTTGAGTACCTATGCAACAACACTGCAGTAAAAAATCATCTTTTAATTGTTAATGAAAAATGGTGCAGAAGGAATTTTTGAAGTAATTCTTCCTAGGCTGAGGAGTACATTTTTCTAGGGCTTTAAAAATAATCACTTATCTTACAGAGTAATTATTGAGATTTTGAGTTAATTACAGAATAACCTCTATCCCTGACTTTAAGACAGCTTTATTTTCCCTTACAAAGTAGTACGTGCTCTTGAGGTACCTCAAACCCATAGAAACCATTCACCTATGGACATATTCTCCTAGACCAGTATTGTCCAAAGGAGAAAGGCTTTTTGAATACGTAAGATATATAAAGATGAACTATTGATAATTTTTAACAGACAAGGAAACAATCTACAACTAGCAATACAAGCTAAGGGATTGGATGAATGGAATGTTGAGAAATAATATTAAAACTCATTAGGGAAGAGACACATGATAACAAGAAATATCCACCTCAGATTTTAGAAGTAATAAGGATCACTTTTCATATATTTCAATTACCACAAGTATACTATGTAAAATGAAAGACTTGATGATGTATTACCTTAACAACAAAATCTGAGGTCCATCTTACAGCTTAGCACGAATATTGGCAATTTCATCAGCAGCTAGCTTCTGAAGCTCCACCAACTTGAGAGCAAGTCCCATATTGCCCTGGATTTTTATTTTCCCTTGAAAGAATGCTTTCTGAGGGTTCAACTTGCCAGAAATTAGATCAACAATATCTTCATCATTGATGGTGAACGTAACATCAGGCTTTGCTGTAAAAGGAAAGCGTCTACCATCAGTACACAAAAAAAGATTTTTTACAGCTTAAAAAGAGAACCAAACTTAGATTTATAATATTGAAACTGCAATACATTATGAAATGAGCTACATACTACTACTCCTTCCTTGAAGTCACAAACTGTCTTGAGCTTCAGTCTCATATATTGTGTAACCAGGTCATAATACAGAGATGAACCAACAAAACTAACATGGCAGTAATTTACAATCATTTTTCAAATTGCAATCACACAAAACTGAGAAATAGCTGAGAGTGGTGAACCACTCAGTAGGAGCTCAGGATGTCATCAAATGATCAGGGAGAGATTGTCCATTTTTCATTATGAATGGCTGCAGCAGTAGGCAACAGTAAAAAATAGAAAATATGAGTCTCTTTATTTTTCAAACTATAGTATGAAAGAGCTAAAAAATTGTGCGTGAGCCTATCCTGCCTTCAATTCTAACATGATGATGAATTTATAGAATCACAGGACATCCTGACCAAAGCCTCTGATACTCAAGCCATAACACATTCATTCTTAACATGAGCAGGGAAAGGAAATTACATCACATTTACTCACTTTTGCCATTGTAAGTCACACTTCCACTTCCAGTTTTGGCATCAATGACCCACATGCCCTCCTTCCCTCCTGGACCATTTTTCACTTTGAAGGCATAAATCCCACGAACTTTCTCAATTAGATTGCCTTTATCCTGCTTCATGGTGTTTTCTAAGGCCTTAAACAGAATGGATGCCTGAAAACCTTCTGGTTCTGCAGATGCTTGTGTTTGGTTGAGCCACACTTGGGAACTGAAGATAAGAACCAATAAATCAACAATTAATCAAAAGGCAAATTTTTCAGACATTCAAAGAGTTTCCCCCGTAATGGTAATATTGTCCACACAAAACGGTGGAGACACTGTAGTTTTAAGCAGAGCATTTCAGTAACATGTGACTATGTAGGTTTCCGCAGTGTTGAGGTTCCAATGTCTTCATTCTTCCGGTGCTACCACATCGGTTATTGGTTTTAAGACTACAGTTTTGCTGGCACTGCTGCCAGCATGGAGCACCATCTTCGACCTGAAAACACTGGCAGCAGTGCCAGCGAAACTTGCGTCTTAAAACCAACAACCGACGTGGTAGCAACAGAAGAATGGAGACATTGGAATTTCAGTAACATTATCGCAATTGCAACGAAATGAACTGCAGATGTAAGTTACATGGTTTAAATATCATGAGTGAGTCTTAAAAACATAACAAAATCATTTACTAGGTTTTGAATTAAGAAAGGACTATACTTGGGAAAATGATAACTCCACTTTAACCTATACAACTATAGTACATAAATATAAGAAAAATCAATTATAAATAAATACAACATTGTCTTGTCTTCGTCATAATAAAAATAGTACCTGAAAATTATAGTTAATATACACTTAGTTAGTTTCACAATTTAAAGACTTTCGAGTAATTTATAAGCACAGTAGGCACAGTCAGCATACACTTTTGATGAATATTGTAGAGTTACAACCACAAAAATTATGATTTACATTACAGGGTTCCCACTCAATCTAAATTATAAAATTCACGGTTTTTTCCAGGTTTTTATGGTCTATATGTCTTCAAATTCACGGTTTGTGTATAAACTATTTTAGGCAGAAATATTGGTCACGTAACAATCATCGGCAGCATGTTAACTAAAAATTTAACGAACACGAAGATGCCGTGAATGCAAACACAGCAATGGGTACGCTATCTCTTATGACGTCACCTATCGTTAGCATAATTCAGCTCCGGCTTAAGGTTATGAGTGGGAAAATGGAGGGACCAGGGTGCCAGGGAAGTGAAGAAGAGTCTGAATTTTCGCAAGTGTTAATGAACACTTTGGTTACCAGTATTCCGGCTTTGGTACAGGCTTAAGGTCAATGTGTCATCATGGCACACGGACAAATAATTCCGCTTCGAATATACGTGTGCAGATAAATCCGTGGCCATATCTGCACGTGACTGACATTGAAATATGATTGAAATATCAATTTTTATTTTAATATGTCAATCGTAGCTCTACGATCATAAAATCAAGAATGAGTAATTTTTAAGGTTTTAAGATGATTTTCACGGCTTTTTCCAGGTTTTTTTCACAGTAGACGAAATTCATGTCTTATTCACAGTTTTAAGGTTTTCAAGGTTGAGTGGGAACCCTGCTTTAGTATCAACTATCATTTGTTCATTAAATTTCATATCTGTGAGAGCTCCTACCAAGGATGCTAGCTGCGCAAAGGGAAAAAGAGAAAGCATCACAGTGTTATGTAGATGTTAGATTCGAATCATATAACTCCACATGGTTCCATGTGAGCAGTTGAAGAAGTAACCAGCCTAGGTAGCGCCGGGGCAATGCCCCTGACTACCAACCTAGAGATCATGAGTTCCAATCCTGTCTGAGTGGATTTACCATTATGCACGGCATGGATGTTTGTGATTGTCTAACAAGTAAATTGTAAGAAATGACTGCCTAGTCCTAAATTTGATTGTTATAAAGATGAGATTATTATTTTAATCATTTACCATGCTTACTCCATCCCTCCCCCCTAACCCTTCCCCTTTCTTTTTCTGGCTTTCACCAGATCTTAAAATCAAGAATAAACAATTAACTATTTAGAAAAGAGTACTAATTATCCACAACTTTAATCCAAAGCTATATAGGGGGGAATATGTTACCACAAGGCTTTAAAATTTCATCCATCTATATTTAATGAATAAGGTTTTTGACAACAGTTTCCAGCCATTAGTTTCATTTCTACTAAGGTCCGCTAATGGACACACATTTATAACCCAATGCACTTGCACACTATGTATTGTCATATGGATACATTTGTAAGTCTTCGAAAAATAATGGTTCCTTATGGACCTTTCACTTTCAATAGCCAAAAATCATGCTTCTTCAGGGCTATTGCGGCTGTATTTTTATGATGTAGGTTGATATTTGGACACATTATTTCGCCTCCCTGATTTTGTATCTCAAGTTAGGAGCCCAGCACAATTCGGGGATGCCTTTAAGCATCAACACTAGGCTATCATTGAACTGGCATAATTCCTATTGCAGCCTTCTATCACCACATTTCTAACATGCAGATTGTTGAACTAAATTGTTTCCATTGCAAGAAAGACTGATAAGGGCAGAAAAGATACTTGGGTATGTACCCCGCATGCAATTCATTGTGAAGAAAGGTGTATTCTCCATAGGAAAGGAGATCACTCAGGGACAACTCTAATTCCTTTCAAATCCAAGAGGAAATGTTATTCTTTTATTTCCGGTACCTTCAAAAATAGGAGATACCTGAACCAGCAATTAGAGTCCATGTTGTCAAGTTAACGTCGAAGCGGCGTACAAATGCCCAGGCAAGTAGCCGAAAAAGGACAATTTATATAAGAAAAGCATTTCTTTTGTGGATTTTCATTTGTTTGAAACTTCGAGAGAATATTTAGAAAGGGTTATTTGACGATGGTGATTCATTTTTATTTTTTATTACTATTGTCAAATAAGATTTCATATCCATTAACAAGGTGCCAATTGCATTACCATTCTTTGCCGAAGGATCTTATCAAAGAGGGAAAAAGAAATGGTCCTCCGCATACTGCAAGTAGGCTGTAAAACCATTCATATCCAACATGTATATGATTTAACTTATCATTCCCTCTTGTACAACAGTTGATTTTTGCAGCTTTTTATAAATTTTAATGCTTGATGAGTTTGATTTCTACCACCAACTAAGCCATGGATCTTTGATCTTCAACTTGGATCAATATAAAAAACAAAATTATACTAATCTGCCTTTTGACTCGAGATAAAATTTTTACATACAAAAAAGATATGTAGTAAATATAATATAGCCATTATTCTCTCTAATATGAGTATGGATCGATAAGTAACGCACAACATTTTTTTCCCACCATGTTATAATGACTGAGGAGTTGAAATTCTGCATACATTTAGTTTGAAGGTTTGCATCTAAGCAGCCATATTTAGATAAGGTATAGCTCTTGCGGCAGAACGGTGAACTACTGAGCTAAGATGGCATGCGTGTCAGCATCATCCACCCGCGAAGAGCAACAAAGTGTAGTTCGTTTTTTGTGGGCTCAAGGACTAAACCCGAGTGACATATGCAGTGAAATGTTGGGCGTGTATGCGGAAGACTGTATGGACCATAGCAAAAACTTGGGATGGTGCAAATTTTTTGAAGTTAATCTCGTTGACTCGCCACGTGCCGTCCGACCAGTGACGGTCTCCACTGAACGGAATGTGACAGCCATAGAGCAAACAATTCTCGTTGACCGATGCATCCATCTGCAAACCTTGTCAGCAAGTTTCAACATTTCTTAAGGCCGTTTTACATGGTACACGGAATTTCGCAATCTGACGTACGTGTGAAGGCACAATCAAAATTGCGTCGTGTAAAGCGGTGAATTGCTAGAACACATGCGAGAATGCGTGGATGCGAGACGGCAAAATAGCCCCTGTTCTAATTTCGTTCATGCATTCGCGCAATTCCACGCCATTTTAGAAATAAATGCAGCTCTAACCTGCGCAATTCCGTGTACCGTGTAAAACGGCCTTTACGGTATGGTGTTTGATATTGTGCATGACAGACTGAATTTTTCTAAAGTTTGTGCCTACTGGGAGCCCAAAAATCTGACAGATTCCACAAAGGCCAGCTAATGATTGCAAGCTTGGACCACCTAAGGTGTTATGCTGCTGAAGGTCAGACTTCCTGGAAGTAATTTTAACCAGTGATGAGTCGTGGGTGTACCACTATATGCCCAAAAGAAAGTAAGCCTCTATGGAATGGAAGCATCCCCATTCCACCATAACGAAGAAGATCAAAGTGACGCAGTCTGCCAAAAAAGTGTTCATGACAGTGTTCTGGGATGCGCATGGTGTACTGTTGGTGGAATTTCTTACGAGATGGACAACTGTGAATGCTGAAAATTATGGAAGGACATTGTCAAAGTTACATCATGCCAATTGTGACAAACGCAACATGCCAAATGTGATACTGCTCCATTACAATGTTCGTCCTCATATTGCCGCTTCTGTTCATGGAAAAATTGACAACTTTGGCTGGGAAGTATTCCAACACCCATCCTACAGTTCAGACCTTGCACCTTAGGACTTTCATTTGTTTGGTCCTTTCTCAGGGGGGAAACGTTTTGACACTGATGAAGAAGTCAAATCGACTGTGCGCAGATGGTTGTATTCTGAAAACTGAGTTCTATGAACAGGGTATTTCCAAACTAGTGTCACAATGGGAGAAATGTGTTGAATGACTAGGATCTTATGCTGAAAAATAGGTAAAAACGTATCTTCAATCCTATAAAATGTATTTTGCCTGATTTCACTTTCTGTTTAAAAAAATTTTGTGCGTTACTTATCAATCCACCCTCGTAATTGCATTTTTATTGACTTCAATTCTGAATTATTCCATTACTAGCATTTGCCCTGTGATAATTATCATACCAACCACTGATTTTGCCAAGGTGTTACAATACGCCATTGGAATCAGCTTAATATAAAGCAGTACAATTTACAGAATCAAAATAAGTGCTTTTTCATGACGTAATTAGTCACGGCAGATTGTTAGGCCCAAAAGATACAGAAAAGCCCTTAACACTGAGTAGTTAGCATGATGATAATATTTGAAACATGGAAAAAAAATTAAGTTTCATGCCTAGTTTACTACACCTTAGCTTATGAATACATTACTAAAATACAACAGTTCAAATTGAGTTTCACCACTTTTTTCAAGGATAGTAGTCGTGACTAACAAATCCATAATTACTATCTATCCATTATCTACAGAGAAAATGAGAATCTTATAAATATCTGAGCGATACAACAAGGAAAGATAAGATTCATTGTAATATTCAATCACAACATGGACTATACACAAATAGAGTATAATACTACATAGTCAAAATGCATAAAAGTTTTTACACTTGAAATCTCATATTTTCTAATAATGATCTCAATTTATTCAAGGAGCTATTAAAACCTGCATGTGGTGAAAAGCAATCTTTAAAAAAAAAATCACTTTAAGGAGAGTAGCAGAAAATCATGGAATGCATAATCGAGAATATTTGAGTTCTCTATCCCTATGCCTACAGTCTACCAAAATATAAACAAAGAGGGACCACTGACAAAAGACTAATCTCAGTGGCCCATAAAAATAAAATAAAACAAGTTAAACCTTTATGGATAAGCAAGAATTTCCTACAAAAATTCTCCGTACAGAGGGGATGGAAGAATCTCTCGGGACTCAGTATAGCAGTCATGTTAAGGCGAGAACTCCACTGTCTCGAAAGGTAATGCAGGTTGCCGACATTTTGGGTATAAACTCCTTCCCCCCCAACCCGCCTAATAACCGGATTTCTCTGTACTTCCACAGAGAAGTATGGACTGGCGAGAGTGGAAGGATAGGACCTGTGACTGAGAGACTGTAGTGGAGGTGCGAGAGATAACATGAACTTGAGGGCTCTAAGGCCATTCACGTGCCCCTTTACATTAGGGCAATGTCTTTTCATGTGCTGGATGTTGTTACGATCCTTACATTGGTAAAAATGCTTCTTGAGAGCTTTTTACACTAGGTGGGTTTTATACGTAGAACATGATGGTACTCACTGAGTGCAGGGCTCGTAATTATTCCAAATAAAATGTTGTTTCCCTAACGACTACTAAGAGTTATATTCTCGAGTATATCAGCCATGGTCCTGTCTACCAAATGAATGCTTCATAGTCTTATTGGATTTGCAGTAGATTTTTTTCATCACAAATTTGCTGTAATCATGCCTCAGGCTAAAAAATTACAAGAAACGCAGAATAAAATTAAGATAGAAAAACTTGCAGGCTGCTAACAGATAAAGCTTAGCAACCTGTATAAATCATCTAATTATGGCTATAATCCGTTGGGATCATATTAACCTAATTGACTATGAGCTCTAATTGATATGAATAGGATTAAAATATAAAACTTATTTACATGAAACCTCCATGCTACTATAAGGATGGGCACTTTTAAAACTACACTAGATTATTTGCATCTGGTCCCCTAATACTGCTTCTAATGTTCCATGATAAAGGAGCACTACTTAAAACATGCAGTTTATTTATTTATTTATTTAGTCCAAAAACAGCACGAGGCCAATTACAGAGGACTACAATAATAGGAGAAATAATTACATAACAATAAGCAACGTAACCAACAAAAACAAAAAAAATTCAACAGTAATTACAAATAATAACAAAGAATAGTCATCAGGTGGGGCGAGGAATAGGGGGAAAATTACGATAGTGATGGTGCAAGTTGGGTGTGGGATGAAAAAAAGGATCAAAATTTGGAACACATTTGGCATATGAGTTAATGGAAGAAGGAAGTCTGAATAGAAAAGAACGTTTAGAAACAGAAAGGCGGGGGGTGAAACAATGAAATAGGTCACTCGACCTCGTCGTGCGCGAAGGAACACGAAGCGGAAAAAAAGAAAGAAGGTCTGATGATCTGTATTTGCCATTAATGATATTTAAAAAGAGTCTCCGGTCATTGAGGATACGGCGATCAGCTAAAGTAGAAATGCCAAGAGAGGATCTAATCTTATTGAGGGAGAAGTTACGAAAAGGCAAGTGGCGGTAGCGGACAACAGAAAGGAAAAAATTCAATGGACGTTCCAGGAGCTTTAATGAAGAAGGTGGGGCCGAAGACCAGATTTGGCTGCAGTATTCTAGGACCGGAGAGACACAGGAAAGGAAGAAGGTGCGTAGAGCAATTAAATCCAACACCTCACTATGGCGATACATCATACCCACCAAAGACATAGCGCGGGTGGAAATGGATTTAATGTGCTCACGAAAGAGCAGCTTAGAGTCAAAAATAACCCCTAAATCCTTCTGAGAGGTGACCGAAGGAATATGATGTCCAGATAATCGGTAATTTATACTCAGGATAGACTTGCGTAGGGTGAATGGTAGAATGGTAGACTTGGCTGGATTAATTTTCAGACACCAAATCTCAGACAATTGGTCTATGGCATCAAGAGCCTTCTGCAGAGCAAGGCAGTCATTCGGGGAATCAATCTGTTTAAAAATTTTGCAGTCATCTGCGTATAATAATATTTTGCAATTGGTGGAGGAGATAATGTTTTGGGTTGGAAACACATTCGGAGGAAATTGAGGCTATATAGTTGGTAAAGTCTAACTTAGTCAGATAATTGGCATGACGCCGAAGGTTCATGAAAGTTTTTAATGTGTTGGGGTTAGGAAAAAGTTTGTACAGGCGCCAAGCGCTTAGCTTATTTTTTAAAACAAAAACTGTCTCACTGGTCATCCAAAGTGGGTTCAAATGGAATCAATAAGTTCCATAATGACTATTTCCAGAGAATTCATTCCTCCCTGAGAAAATGTTTTCAAGTCAAAAACAAAATATTAATTCAAAGGTGAAACTAATGAAAATAAAAATATACAAATACATAATTGATACTCAGTTGAGTTCTCCGAATCCAGCAATGTTGGAGCTTAGATGTTGCTGTGTTTGGGATTTTGCTGGATTTCCAATGCTGTGCTAGTAATCAGTATGATTGCAATGTTTTTACGAGGGAATTTATTAAGCTATGACAAAATAAAATGAAACTTTTAAAAGTATACATCATTTATGATCAATAGGAAAGTAATTGTTTCTAAATTCACAAACAGTCATATTCAACCATGAAGTAGCATTTCAAAACAGCCAAGTGATAAAAAATCTATAACATGTACAGATTTATGTATCGCAGAATATATTTTATTTTTATAGGCCTAAAAATAAAATAAATGAAGCATTTTTATCGAGTTAAAAATCCCTTCTCATACATAAACACCGTCCTTATTACAACTCAATGACCTGTCTGCTCTCTACATCGTCAACGCTCGTCACCACATGGGTGCTTCCATTTGTTCCAAAATCCATCTATACATCGGGAACCACTGATAGAGGAAGATTCATGCCGGTGTAAAAAGGGTTTCTTCGCACAGGCAAAGACAAAGCAAACAGGCTCCCCCCATTTCTATAGCTCCATCTCCAAATGCCCTTCTCCACAAAGTGACACATCTCGGCAGTGATGTCTGGACGCAATGCATAACAGTGCTACAATTTTATATCAGGGGTTTTCAACAATTTTTAACAAATACACTTTCACGAACAACCATGCCCTGGATAGGGGCAACCTACCCAGGTGGGACTCGAACCTGTGACCTCTAGTTTGGCAGGCAAGGACTTTACCCCGCTGCCACCGAGGCCGGCAAAAGTGTTATAAGATTTATCATGCGTCCTATTGCTGGATAGGGAATTCTTGATTGGGGGTGGTGAACATTACCTGGTAACACTGACAACTGTCCACAACCAACTTTAATCTTTCGCACCATTGTAGTTAGTACTCTATGAACATGAAATGCCATTCTACGCATTCATTATGCTATGAAATATGAATTGAAAAAAAACCTCAATTAGGTGCATAGTATCTCCCAATGCTGATCCACCTTGCAGCAATGAATCACTGCGCTGGTGTGTGGGAAGGGTAGAGTTTCACCACAGGGACCAAATCCCAGCCTTTTTCCTTCAGCCCACTGAGGAGGGCCACTTAGTGTACCGAAATACATATTCAACCTGTTCCCCGTCCACTTCACACCGTCGACCAGCTCTTCCTGGAGCTTTTTTCTCTGGGAGTGTTGATGCATTCTGTTAATGAGTGAATCTGTGAGTGACTATTTGTCTGAGTGCTTGCATGAGTTCATCAACCAACAACTAGGCATCCTTGGCAGGATCTCTCCAGCCCTATGAAGGATCCCAGGTTGTCAATCAGGAAGCCTTACTTAGGGTCCCTTCAGTCATCACAAAGGATCTTGCTTTGGCTGTAAGCATGCATGAGTGTGGGGTGAGTGAGTTTGGCTAAGTTTTTTTTCCAGTTAACAAGGCTGAGGCTGAGATTCCTTCAGTGAAACTCTCTCCTTCCCACATACCAACACAGTGTTTCACTGTTGCAAAGTGGATGAGCATTACATCCAATTGAGTTTTTCTTTCTGCTGAAAACAAAATTCCTGATATTTTGCCTGGTTCCAGCCCCAACTTATTCGCTTCAGCAAGAATCTAAGGGGCATCTAAAATTTGCTTTGTTTTTTGAAAAAAATGAATCCATTACTTAAAAATATATATGCCTATTCATACAATCATTCAAAATTGTTTTATAATTAAAATAAATTACTACTTCCACTATCTAAATCACAACGAGATCCCACAAAATATTACAAAAGAGGCAATGAAGAAACAGACAAGTTTTTCTCACTTTTCATTGTCTTGCTAGTTACTTATCAAAATTAACAATAATTCACCCATAGATAAGGGTTGACTATTAAAATGATGGCATATCATTCATTTAAGTATCATATAACATCATTATTGATTCCATGTTGGCAGAACTATTGGTTATAGAAGGATGTACACTTCACGAAAATGCAAGAAGTGTCAAAAAATGGTTACTTCTTCTAAATAAATAAATGTACCTCTTCTAAATAAATAAATGTACCTCTTCGAAAAAAGAAGACCTTCCATGTGTTAACTCAACACAATAAAATAAGCTTAACTCAAGAGAATTAAATAAGCTAATGTGATGCAAACTACATTGTACAGTAGACTCTTGTCAATACGAACAACGTTATTACGAAGTTCTTGTTATTATGAAGCAAATCGTTGGTCCTGACGAAAAGGCCTATCTAAGCTATAGTAAAAGGAACGTTATTACGAAAATTTCGTTTTTACAAAATTACGAACCTCAGTCCCAGTCCCGGCGGTTACAAAATGAACTTAATTACGAAGTTCCACGAATAAGCAACGGCACTTAGGTGGAAATACACTACGCTAAGTTTTAATAATCAGCCACGTTTAAGTTCTTCTTGTGTACTGTGCCCAAGAGCGTCAATTATGGTTCTTTCTTCAGTTTACACGCAACATCATATAATATGCTTCATTACTGTAATCATTATGACCCACTCATAACCGCTCGTAAATTGGACGTACAGTTAGTCCTCTTCCTACGCACATTCGATTTACTAACTTTCAGAAAACATTCAAAAATTTCAAATTTTGAACTTGGTGCCTTAGGATTTGGATGACGCGACGCGGTGTGGCGTAGAGGAACTCACACTTTGGGCACAATCTGAACAAAGTATCATCGGATCCGTGTGAATTAAGTAACTGTTCAGCATTTCCCCCATTCTTTCTTACTGCGGAGAGCGATTTATTTCAGCTCCGGCTGAGTCGCATGCCCAGCGAGATTAGTTCGTCACAATCGTGAGTTAATGCACAATTGTGATGCAGTGCTGCATTCTGCAGGATAACCGTACTCCTCAATTCCTTACATACAGTCCAGCCGGCGACAGTTGTCTGATGACAGCACAATAGGAGGGGCAGAAAACCCTCTGCCAGCACGGTTTGCGGGCAATTGCTGTCCCCCAAATGCACCTTACACCCTCGCCTAGTCATACAATGTTTTCAAATGCATATGGAGCACCGAAATAAGCCTGATCCACCAAAACAAGCCCTTTCTTCGAATCACCAAAACAAGCGATTCTTCCTTTGGGTCCTTCGTGCTCATCGTCTCTTCCGCCTCCTTTCTTTACGGAGCCTTTCGTTTACAAGTGAACTGGGCGTTTCCCTTTCGTACTTGGCAACCTCGCCTCCTACCCCGACTTGGACCATTCTGCCTGTCATTGGACAACTCTCGCCCGGTGGACTGTAGGTTTATCAACTTACAAGGTCTTGGAAGGCATCTAGTTTGTATATCGAGGACTTCCTGTGTTCGGGAAGATACCAACCCTCGATTGCATCATGCCGCATTCATCTATTGAGAAACTGAAACAAATTTTCCTGTTTATGTATATTTACACAAAATTTAATCGCATTTATTAAATACTTTTTTTTCAACGATTCCTCCAAGAAACGTTCATACAAACTTCATTATTACAAACCTCCGGTTTTTCGGTCTCTTGAACTTCGTAGTAACGAGTCTACTGTAATCAGATAGTACGCTACTTGGCTAATGTGCTTCAAACTTATGATAATGAAATGGACAGTAGGTGCATAACTTCGCTCCCGTATGTACCCTAACATGTTGGGACATACTTCAAGACCTTGCCCTCCCTAAATCATAATGATTTAGACACCTAACCTTCAAGTTGGGGCATAGTTTAAATGTTCCATATGCACAAAATATCAACTAAAACTTGATCACAACAATACACCAATTTTTATACACAGCACAGCACTAATTATCCATTGCCATGGATGGGGTAGTGAAAATGGACAGTAGTAAAAGATGGATAAAGGATTCACAATCATTTTACCAGTAGTATTGACATAATTTCTTTCAGTCATGCTTTCTAAAAGTCTTCTGTGACTAACTACAAAAACACTAATCATTCCTTACAATTATTTTCAGTGTGGGATAGGTTTAGGACAGATAGATTATGGAAATAGTCTGTTAAGGGGTCTCACTACCTTGACGGACAGTGCCAATGCAAACTACCACAATTTTTCTTTTCTACTTAAACATTGGCTATTGAGTACTCAAAATTTTCATTATATTATAAGGCAAAGGTGAATACGCACAGCAATAGTAAGACAAGCCTTCTTTTAAAGCCACAATTAAATAAAATGAACTACAAAGGATAAGTTTTTGTTAATAGCAAATCCCGTATTTCAGAGCAATTTCAAACAAAAATGAAGGACCATTAGCTTCTCATGCTTTTCGAGATTCGTGTGCCCTACCAAGGGAGTGTACCCCCTTAATTGAGCATTGGATGATTGGCCTATTACTGTTCTTATATCTTTGCTTCCTTTTAGTACTTTCCCTAGTTGTAAATATGGTATTAGAAAGCAGAGAACTCAACTTGCACTTTTAATACAAACTCTTTAGCAATTACAGCACTGAAAATCACATTTCCAATAAATAGAACAAGTCCCATCGACTACTCTGCATAACTACACACACTTGTGCTTCATACTTACACCAAGAGAGTTTCAGTTCCCTAATGTTTTAGATTAAACCAAGAGATTTTCTGAATGAAAGCCATTCTTGCTTGCTCATCCAAGCCATAATTGACATTGAGCAATTTTTCACAGCAAGCACTTTTTAAAACTAGATGGATGACACTAATGAGCTGAATTCAGGAACAGAAAAGTTAATGATATTGCACTAATTAGGACATGAATGATGGAATTATCAATCGCTAAATGTATTTAACGCTCAGTTAATGACACACATATGGGCTCAACATTTCTCCTAGTTGCTGGATGCATGGCAACCAACACTTAAGCACACATACTAAAAGAAACTTAACTTCCGAGTACAAAAATTTTGAAGTCCTTGGTCAATGACAAGAGCACAAAGCAGTTGAACCACATTACAAGGCTTGTAAATGCTACATTTTTAAAGTACATGCCTAAATAACTATTAAGCACATTGGCACCATAAAAAATTAAGGGATAGAAAAACAAAATATACAAAGGAAAAGGGCAAAAGCGAAATGAAAGGTGGTAAAATAAATTTTGCTTAATAAGTACAACCATGTATCGTATCAACTGAAAAGAGAGCGGTGTGGTGGGGTTGAGATGAAAAATGATTTGTACTCATGCAATGAGTGAGAGAGCTTGGCCCAAGTCAACTTAGCAGATCTCCCACCCACAAATATGCAAATGGGAAACCCTCCTTCAGAGAAAATCCCTTCACAGGTCAAAATGTTCCTTCCATGGGTCTTTCTCCACAACAGTTTCAGTGTGGGAGGGTCCTCATTCTGGTAAGTTTATTTCAGTTACACGGTGAATGGTTCAACAGCACTGCTTTTTGCCCTCAACAAAAAACTTGGGAACTTTTTGTACTCAGAAGAAGTCCTTGTTTTCCAATTTTCAACTCATGTGCGTACAAAATCATACATTGAACATCCATCGCATTTTTAACTAAATGAATTTTTATAAAACTTTTTCCAAGGGTGAATAGATAAACTGACAGGCGAAATTGAGCGTAGATCAGCAATTACATTTTCCGCTTGAAAGGTAGCAGCATTAAGTGGCCAAACAACCGCCCTGAGGTCAGAAAGATTGAGAGCCACTCCAGATGATGTTTACAACTACTGCACCCTACTACGTTGCAGTCTTTTTCTCATCTTACCTGTTCTCTGGATACATTTTAATAATTTTACACTCAATGTCTCTATTTTCACTGACAGATCAATATAAGATACTATTAATAGTTCTCAACATTACAGCAATAATCAACAAACTCTTACCAGCTTAGACATTGCCTAAAAAGCCAAGTCAGCAGAGCTAAGGGACGAGTACGAGTTGTAGTGAAGAAAGTGTCCACCACGAAATTTAGGACAAGATGAATGATGACTTAGGCTACTGTTTCATATTACTTAGCACTAATGACCTTAGTCATCAACACACCCTAGCACCCTTTCTACCACTCCATGAATTCGTGGGCACACACCTAAACAGGTCCAGAGTCCAGACCACCCTAAAGACTGGCAGGTGAGGGTATGAGATAACGGATCACCCAGGAGCAAGGAAATATAAACAGAATTGCCTCAAAACCTCTTTAGCTGTAGCTGTAGTCGTACTGTGAATATACTCCAAATTTTCTTACCCATAGTCCAATAGGCAGACACAAAGATCTCACTTGAATAATATGTAAAGAAGAAAACCTAGCCCACTTCAGAAAAAGTAAAAATATCTACATTCTTGATAAAAAAAGGGGCAAAAATACAAATACTTCACAAGGTAACCTCAATGAAATAAGCTCTTTTTAAGTTTAAATCCTGTAACTGAAAATTTCTTAAATGACTGAAGAGCACATCTTGAAATTTGATATCAATTACCTCTTTTTCTGTGGGAACCCAAGTTTATACAAGGCCACCACAGCAGCACCCCCCAGTCCAATGTTATGCTGGAGAGCAAGCTGAGCACCTTCCACTTGTCTTTTCCCGGCCAGCCCGCGCAGCTGCCAACAGAGCTCTGCACACTGGGCCAAACCTGAGAACGTTAACATACAGTAAAACTTTGATTTTACGCAGTTGGAGGGACCGAAATATGGGCACTGTGTAAAATCAAAGTGTGTAAAATCAAGAGTTGGTATTGAGGAGGAGTATAGTTTTCAGGATAGCACTTGCTCATTATTGCTCGGAAAATGAAGCCTAATAATCTTATTTACTCAAAAGCAACACCACAGATGAGGTGTTACCTTAAGAGAAACAACGTTGCATTCCTGAACAGTGTTTCCCATGGTTGAACAAAATGGTTGAAATTCCAGCATTTCTGGCACTAAGATTACTTCTGTTACCCAGGAGAAATTTCGGAATGGTGATACTAAATGGTCGCAGAGAACCTAATTTTCGAAAATATTCTCATTAAAAGCAGTTTTCAGGATATCCGTTTAACCACCTGCAGACAAACAAAGATTGGAGATTGAAGAAATGAGATACCTGAGGATTAGTTTAAAGTTTACCGGGACTAGCTGCGGTGATAACTTTTACGGGAGTCACCCGCAACTTTCGCACGATACCTGAGGATAATCATCCAAATTAACCCCATTAACAGGGAGCAAACTTTTGCTAATACATCACAAAGGCTTTACACCCTC
Source organism: Ischnura elegans (assembly GCF_921293095.1). Taxonomy (NCBI): domain Eukaryota; kingdom Metazoa; phylum Arthropoda; class Insecta; order Odonata; family Coenagrionidae; genus Ischnura; species Ischnura elegans. Next base: position 39,264,870 of record NC_060259.1, read on the forward strand.
TGGGCCTGGGTTCAAGTCCTGGCAGTAGCAGAGACTTATCAGAGTTGGCCCTATCCCTACTTGAGTCTAATGTGGAGGGCACTTCCAGTGCACCACTCTGTCCATCAAATGGGAAGTTAAGTCCTGGTCCCTTTTGAGCTTATCATTAGAACCTGGCTAATGCCAACATAGGGTTCCTATCCCCCCAGCCCTTACTTCATGGCGCTAATGATCCCAGTCGTTGGTTACCTCCAATTAGCATACCATAGATAATACGGAGCACACAGGACCCGGGATATTCGGAAATTCAGATTTTTCCGGTGCTTAGATCACTTTTTTTAAATGAGCTATTTAAATGACCGCATAACTGCCGTCATGCCGCCCGTGATGAGTAACAAATGACTAATAGTCCGGAAAAATTTTCCTTCTTTATAATTTATACGCATTAAAAAAGCATTTCCCCATGAAATTTTAGCATTAGTAGATTGACTCCACCGGGAATAGCTTCTCTGTCGGCATTCTTCCGCGAATTCAGCGCCGGGACCTTCGACTCACAAGCCGTGTGACTCAGCTTCACGTAATATTTTGCTTCCCCATACATGATAACAACTCCGGACACTTTTTGTATTTCGATTTAATGGTACCAAGCCATTCCTGAGTTTAAAGGGACTACCTTATCACTCACGTCTTGAATTTGACTTCAATTATTACATGACGATTGACGACTCGAGTTATTCTCCGAGGGCATTAACTCCCGTTCCGTTAAAACGCTTGCCTCCTAGCGGAGTTAAGCTAATACCTATTCAAGTTCCAACCATGTTTAATTTAAACCCTCTGACAACGAGATACAAGTTGAGTCGGTTCTGATAAGCGCGCAGCGCAAGCAATTTTTCCCCGCCTCCATTTGTCCCGCAGTTGTGGGATTAGCCTGGGAATGAGACAATGCATGCTGCTTTTACCATCGTGTTGAATCACCATCGACTTACGTCCATACTAGAAGTACGACTATCTTTTTTGGATCACCTTGGAAGCCAAGATTTTGGCACGGGAGTATTTTTAACGACTCATTTCGCCGTCATATTTCGCTGGGGCGACGGAAAACATAGCGTTGGCAAAATTCTAAAAAGCCTTGCGTTGGGGATAGATATTCCGTAGCTCATAATTCTGGATATAAACAGCGTCGATCAATAAGTCGAATAATAAACGAAAGGTGATAATGTTAATATCTCCAGCGATCATGTCTTAATCAAAAGTAGTTACGCATACACGGCGATTGCCGTGTGTTTTAGGGTTCTATATCCTTCTACGGCGAATTTGAACTAAGAGCGACATTCGCGTGCGTAATGGAGCCTGAAATATTACTGAGAGGGCTCACGGGGAAGCAATAATTAGATTCGCGATGTTTTTGGTTTCACGCTCAACAGCGCGACGTCATTTCAACCGTTCCTGTATTCATTTTTGCAACTCATTGAGACGAAATAATAACCTAACTTCATATTGCTCTAGTCGGATTTTCAAAACAAGCCGAAAGACAACTGCGTAAAATCAAGATTAGTGACTTCTTAGGGGATGGGGTTATGCTGCGCAAAATCGAAAAACTGCGTAAAATCAAGAAAAGATGTAAAATCGAAGTTTCACCATTGCAATTCCCTATGCTTTCCGGCCGGACTTGAGTGCCGCTGCGTAAAAACGAGACTTGATGTAAAATCGAAGTGCGTAAAATCGAAGTTTTACTGTAGTTACAAAATTCAACCTAAATTTGCAAAAATTACTACCAATAATGCTCTTCAATAAAAACAACCAGAGATTACTAGCATTATATAATACTGCAAAATGTCACAAAAAGATTACATCAGCTTACTTTTACAACCTTTTTTCATTCAGTGCTACCACTACTTTAAAGTGGAGCATGTTGGTCTAAATTTGTCAGAAAACTAACTGAAAAAATGTTGGTACACAGTATAGGATAAAAACTGCTTCACAATAAATCACAAAGCTTTGCCATACTAGAAAGCTTTGTCATACACAGAAAGGACTTGAAACAAGGAAAGGGGAGAAAATGGACAGTAGTAATCCTAAATATATTATTGCCATAATTACCAGTAGCACCAAGAGGATGGCCCTTTGATATAAGCCCTCCACTAGGGTTAATGACGTATCTTCCTCCATAAGTATTTTGTCCTTGATCAATGAGGTCTCCAGCTTTTCCCGGAGGACACAAACCCAGAGCTTCATAGGTGATCAACTCATTGGCAGAGAAGCAGTCATGCAACTCAATCACATCAACATCCTCAGGCTTATATTTACACTTATTGAAGAGTTTGGTAGCCGCTGATTTCGTCATGTCATAACCAACCTAAAAGAGTAAAAAAATATAATATAAAATTATATTAAAACTGATGAAATAAATCAGGCCTTTGTAATTAAATTTTAATAAAAATTTTTAAAAAATTGTAACCCCAATCTAAAAATGAAATGCAAGGAGACTAAATTTGCTCAAACCCTATTTTGTTTATCATAGTGGACCTGATACAGAAAAAAAGTCATCATGCGGCAAGATATCATTCTCTTTCTCAGAATCTATTGCATACAGAATTTTTTAAAATAGCAAGACGATCAACTATTCAATACCATCTGATTACCAGAAATACCCTAACAGATATGATCACCTAACATCCGTACTTTATTAATTGTAACTTGGAATATATTTTCAGGGTGTTTTTAACCAGTAAATAATTCTAAGGCACTGTTTTTGTAAGAGCAGACGATGTAAAAAATTTCTCAAACAATTCTCCCGCACCAATTTTGTAGGGAATTCAATTTTAGACAAAATAATTACTAGAAGTTGAACATAGATTCTTATTTGCCGGGCTCGGTGGCAGCGGGGTAAAGTTCTCGCCTGCCAAACAAAAGGTCGCGGGTTCGAGTCCCGCCTGAGTAGGTTTCCCCGGTCCTCAGCATGGTTGTTAGTGTATGTTTATTTGTTAGGTTTGTTGAACACCCCGGAGTAACATGGCCAATAAGAGCTGTATCCGGTGGTTTGAGAATAAAATAAAATCAAATAAAATAAAAAATATTACTTCCCTCCAAGATAATTTCGGCTTAAAAGGGAAATTATACCCAAAGCAATAGACTACAAATTAGTGGATTGAACAACCTACCTCTTGTCATGAATAGAACTTCATGTGCATGACCACATCACACCAGTTTGCTACATGCAGTCTTTGACTTACCAATACAATACATCCAAGAAGATTTACAGTTAAGTTGAGCAATAACAAAACTATAGGTAATTCTCAGAAGCAAAGCATTAGGTTTTTAAGAAAAAACTATTCCTAAAAGCCTCACCAAAAAATAAACATGCTACACTCCATTCATATGAATTCCTTTAATTTCCTGCATATCATTCATGACTGATTGGGAGGATACGGGATACCTGCGTGACTGCTGGCAATTGAAACTGCTCTTTCCCTGTAATTTATAGTCGTCTATTTATCATTTTTTTGCACCTTTTACCAAATTTGGCATAATTCACGATCCCTAGGTGGGAGGGGGGAAAACCCATGCCATGTTGTCCCAAAATGGCACGTGGAGCATTTGTTTGGCCATGAGGTGCTGGGAGGGCGCTGTGGGGCAATGGGTTGGGCACAGAGAGTTTCATAAACTTTGGCACTCAATCACCAAAACTATTGCCATCCCTCTCCCAGGGTTTATTGGATGTTAACAGTGAGAGGTTGTACTTGGGTTACAGTGAACAGAAGTTGTTTTTCTCATAAAGAACCTACCAATTTCATGCAACTACGATCGGTGAAAGTTGATGGAAGATCTGTGCTCATTTCCATCCCAAGAATTTCAACTGCTTGATTTTCTAAGCCATGCTTGCGGACAAAGTCTTCTGAGGCCAAGACAGCAGCAGCTGCTCCATCTGATGTTGGGCAACATTGCAATTTGGTCAAGGGTCCAAACACTTGAGGTGACTTCATGATTTGCTCCAGGCTGTATTCCTCTTGAAACTGTGAGTACCTACAAGATACAACAAAAGCAGCATGATAAGCTAACCTGTAATAATGTCATTACAAAGGAAACGTACGCTAAAATCATGATAATTCATGTCAAAATTACTTACGGGTTGTTCATAGAATGTTTATGGTTCTTGTAAGCTATTTTGGCAAGATGCTCTGGCTTGCTACCATATTTCTCCATGTGTTCCAAACCAGCATTTCCAAACAATTGAGCAGTTATAGGAGAACTAGTTACACCAGCAACTTCTGCCATAAGAAGTACATGCTTATCCATAGGACTTGTTCGATCGCTATACTGTAATAGAGAAAAGGACTTTAAATTGATTCAACTTGCTCCAGCTACAGGCAATGGTCATTCAGAAAGAATCTCATACCATACAATGTATGAACATATCTTTAAGTCTGGTTAATATGGTGGCTCCACAAAAATGCCATGTACGCAAATTGCAAAGTAGAGTGACTCTTTGATTGCAATATAATGTTCCATTTTCAATACCTTACTAGGCACATCAATGATAAAAATTTTAACCAGGAGTTAGAGAAACATTAAAAATTATACCTGGAAAGTATTTTCATTATAACAAAATAGAGAAATTTCCATGAAGTGAAGCCAAAGAGTGCCTTATTTTTTGTAAAAATTTCAGTTCGAAGACAATTTACAACTGGTTGGCTGCTGTATTGAGCATGAAACACAGGGAATAAAGTGGTGTAAAACTTAATAAAAGCAAAGTAAATCTAAAAAACAAGTCTCCTAAAGCCAAGCTGAAGCCCATGAGGAATGATGGGAAGAAACTAGCTCATAATCAACCATTTCCCGCACTACCCATTAAGGTCCCACTTTACAGGAGCCTTAACCTTTTTCGCAGCACCTAGGGGCAACCCACAGGCATAATAGCTAAAAAGGCACCCTTAAAAGCTGGGGCCCATGTTCAACCAACTGTTCATCAATAACACTGCTTTGTATGAACGCTAAAGGCATGAAGCTCTATAATGCTGCAGGACTCATTTCTATTCCTGAGAGTCAGCTGACTTAATACAAATTCTACATAAATAAAGCTAAAGATACTAAGATAAACATGATGGACATAAGCATTACATTGGCAAATGCTTTGGCAAACAATAATTCCAATTCAGGGTCTACAATAAGGAAAAATGTGAATTTTGCTAGACAAACCTTTAAAAAAAATTCATGGTGAAAACATAGGAAAACTATGTAAAAGATAGGAATTCAGAACATCATGTTAATTTCATCAGGAAAAAATAAGGGCTCCACCAAAGTAAAAACAAGGCTTTAAACCAGAGAGGAAATTAGCTTAAGTACGCCAAGGTTCATGAAATCTTTCATAAAGCTCAGGATAGAGAATAAGAATCAGAGAGAATTTCAGAGATACCAAGTATTTAAGAGGAAACTCACATAAGCTTGCTCGGTGATGAAAAGAGATGTGGTGAAAATTTTTTTAACGTAAAAATGAGTTTCACACAATAGCCTGATCACAATTAAGATTTTGAGCCACAAATAGGGTGGTTTTCTATTTTTTAATTGCCTAAATTGAAAGATTATTACTCCTAGAGTACATATTTCACGCTTTTAGACTTTAAAATAACGATATCTATTTTTTGCAATTAAATAAAAAGTGAATATTTGCAATTGGGCGAAAACGCGACGGCTACGTATCAATGCTGGGAATAGCCCATTGACGTCATTCTGGTTTCAGCTGCCTCCGTGTGAGGTGACCTTGGGGCGAGGCTTTGAGCACCGCTATGATGCAGGCTGCTAGCAGGTAGCGCTTGGCTTAAATAAGGATTATTATTACCCTAACAAAGGGAACTTTCCGACCTCAGCCAATTTTAATAGGTGATTATTAAGAAATGTTTCCCTGAGCTCTGTGCCTCATGCATGCATTGGTAATCTCAGATGATGTGAAACTCCAGACTACTTGTATAGCATCTGGGTCCCTGTGACATCACGTGGAGTGGCATCGCATGGGCACTAATCTGGCCTTTTTTAAATGAGGTTAAAACTGACCGTTAACATTTGCCTAAACTCCGATTTCTAAAACCAAATAATTTGTATATTATGAATATACTAATGGCAGGTAACATATCGCAATCAATGCCTTTCGTTTTCTTTGATGAAGGAAACTACCCTATTCGAATCAGCCAAAGAATAAGTAAAGTTATAATATTTATTCAGATGCATGAAATCACCAAGCAACCTCTCTTGCAACATAATATTTTGAATAGCCATTCACAGCTTTCACAATATCCAAGAAACGTTACCCAAAAATGCTGTCCAAAAACAGGTAAAACAAATATCTTAATGCATACAGCAATGTTTCCTTATAAATAAAACACATCGATTTAGTCTTCACCCTAAATCTCCACAAAATGCATTGCCTCACTTTGGCTCCATCTGGCCAAAATTGAACATTACCCCATCCCTATCAATAGTTTCTTCATGGCCAGTGGCGTAGCCAGGATTTTTGAAATGGGAGATTTACTGGAGGTTTTGGGGCCCTTCCAGGATGCATGGAAAACACAGAAAGGCAAAGAGAGTTCCGGGGTCCTCCCCCAAAAATTTTGATGCTGAAAACGTGATATTTAGGACTAAAAAACAGCAATTTTGTACGTGTATTTATCAAACAAAATAAAGTATATAAATTGGATGAAGTAGTAAAAGCTTCATAGGCTCAATGGGTGAAGAGGGTTTAACCCCGAAAACCATAATAATTGATGTAAATTGCATCCCTTATCTGAACAAGAAGTAACTAGCTTGTTCCATTGGAAACAAGTGAAACCATGGAAGAGAAAGTTTACCCATAGGTCAAGTTGTTTGCTTTGGAAATATCAATCACCACTCAACGTACAATGTTATGGATCTATAGATATCAGTCTATCACTTAACACGTTTGATACAAGTCGATGGTCACCCTAAGATCACTTGCAACTACCGCTGTCCGATGCCCCACAGTAGTGAAAGGTGGCAACCGAAATAAGTGGTCCATCCATGATAAGAAGGTACCAGCTTGATCACGACCAATATTTTTTCGAAGCCCTAAATCATGATTGATCAATAACCTATTGCTGGTTTTAAAATTATCAAAAACATTTATTTTTTAATTCCATTATTGGAAATGGATCATTTACCGAACCTTATTCAGCTATTACCTGCTAAGTTTAAAATGAAAAAACTATTGAAGCTACCGCACATTTCCTATGAGTTGGTGATGCCACTAGAGTTCACGTTCACTAATATGTACTGGGAGAACCACTGATTGTGAGAAGGAATCTCACACAAGAGTGAAAGTAACAACAAACTAAGGGAGGCTGAGGAGTAGCTCAAAAGTGTTAACACACTTGGTAGGAGCACATGGCATCCTCTACTAACCTACGCAAGTGTAAAGACTTGAGTTTCTGCTGTGGAAATACATGGGCTTTTTCACTTTTTAATCCCTATTGCAATCGACAATACAAGACAATTGACGAACAGTCTTATTTTTCTAACTTCTGACATAGGGGACATGGCATCGGCATGATCCTTACCTTTCAATGAATCAACGAAGTAATGATTTAAGCATAATACAGAGTAACTTGGTTGGTATGTTCCTCCTTAGCACGGCGATTTCTTTCAGTCCCGCTACCATCCGAGCAAAATACAGGTAAAACTATTTGGTTAGTACACTCAATTATTTGCCATGAAGCAACCTGCAAGTCCTTTCCTAGTACCTTTTTAGTGTATAAACTTCAGAATTCATTAGTTATTTAATTATTATCGGCCATTGACCTTCTTATATTCATCCCACATCTCTCTGTCTGCGACCGTGATGCATTCAAATTCATTTCTCAATGCTAGGAGTACGCGCATCATTACTTGACAAGCATTGCGGGAGCTGACAATGATTTGGATCTCCACGCGAAACTTAATGCTAAAATACTTGATCTCGGTACAAGAAGTAGAAAGCAGACTACCTTGGTTAAATTTTTTGAGATAATTTAAACTGTAGAATATAAAAATCTGCTTATAATAATCTATGAATGTCTTATTAATCATCATATCAATACCGGTACATCAATCGATATAATCATCCATATGGTTTCATTCTGAGAGCGAATGTGTACCGCTGTGGCCGGGATTTATGATAAAGAAAATGTTGCACAATTTTTATATTTTTTTAAAACAACGCATTGACATAATCAGGGTTATCGTCATACTCTATGAGTAATCTATGAGAAAGAAGAAATGACTCCGCATAACTTGTCCTTTTATTACATAGAGGACAAATCACAGGAGAATGACGACGTTTTTAGGTAATTGTCTCTGAGAAATCAATGAAAACATTGATTTCTGTTCACATGGTATTGTTCTGGCAGGTTAGTGTTAATTTGCTTGATTTTAAATGCAAAAAGAGTTCAGGAAGGTGATCCTACAAGAGCTTCGGAAAGTAATTATGTACTTACTTCCCTGGTAGGCACGTTCTTTTTTTGTGGGCCCTTCAGAAACATTCTAAAGAAGTTCTACTGCATCTCAATACAGCATATCGCATTCAGTGCTATGTTGATGAAAAATATATAGTAGCAGGAAAATTTATTTTTAAATTGAAATAAAATAAAAATGCACTAGATAGGACATTTTAGCAACAATGTGTAATTTGAGAAGATGAACAACAACGGATGGATGGAAAAAAATTCTATTGGGCCTTCGGTAGCATTTGGAAAAAAACATTTAAAAGAAATATTAGCCAAATTCATAAAATTTGAAAATAAACAAAGCTTCCTAAGGATTTAAATCATTCTCTTTTTTTAAATTGCTCAAATTAACAAACTAAATATAAAAATGAAAAAAATGCAAACACAACTACATTGTGATAAACAGAGTATATAAGTGGTATCAATGTTAATAACCTGAGGTAGAACCCGATTAAAATAAAATACCTTGACTAAGATTTTAAAAATATCAGAAAAAAGAATGAAAATTTTAATCCAAATAACCACAACTGTCCATATCATTGCTTCAGACGAAGAATTTCACACCCTTCCCTTGATCTCGAGCTACAGAGAAAAGCTTTTTCGGTTGCAAATGACTAGCAATCCTCTTCCTACCCAGAAAGACCTGTGTCCATTTTTGATCAAGAGCAACAGTTGACTGGGGTCGATTTGGAACGATGGACGTAGATCACTAATAGCCAAAAAGCTTGCATCTTTTGTTTATGTTATCCCATTATCACTAATAGAAAAATGAACACAGTCAAACATTTAGGTTTTGCACAACCAAATAAATCACTACAGCCATTCATCCTCAGCATGCTACTGATAGCCTCAACATGCTACCATACAATTTTATCTCACAGCAAAGATATGGTTAAATGACCGACCAACTCACAATAAAACAGACAAATTGCTTTTTAGGAATTAGAATTAATGAGGCAAATAAATAAATTTACAGCAATTTCTCAGCTGTCGGTTAAGTCAAAATATCCCTAATTCCATACATCCATAATTTCCTTCCACAGAGGATCAGAGATGGCAGCACTTGCCTTCTAAAATTAATGCCAAGGTAATCACCTTATCACTTCTACTTTTTTCCCCAAAAACGTGTACTATACCATCATAATCCTCAAAATTTTGCACTTAGATCTACAGGCCCACTCACCAAGCCTTAAACCTTGCCAAAAAATTAATAAACCTGCTGCAAAATATTCGTAACCCTCAATTTTACCGGGGAAAAATCGAATAAAAGGGATGAAAACCAATTATTTACACAAAACTCAATAATGATCCTATATCAATCAGAAAATGGAAGGTAATTAGGAAATGAGTGAAAATGAATGAGTCAAAAAGTGAATTATTATAAACTTTCTGATTTATGGTATAAGATTGACTGGTGGAATATGGTGGTTCCAGTTTATTATCTTAGATAGAAAGATATTTTATTTGCTCTAGGATCGTTCAGACTCTCTAAACATCACATAAATCTCTTTGGCACCATACCAATGGCATTGAAGGTAAATGACTATATGGAGAGTTCAGCCTTTATTTTCCAATGTTAGCAAAGAAGACATTCCAGGTCTTCACCCAGCATACTATCCAATTATATCCATATTAATTCTTTTGAGGACACACAGAGAACTCGTTTCCCCTATTTTGACATCCTTGATGAACCTTCATTGCACATAGAGGTCCCTTAACCTCTACTCAATTTCCCAGAGAATTTAAAATTCCAGTTATCTTTCTGGTCTGCACATTCGATCAGACAATCTAGCATCCATGGTTTCACCACGGGTAAATATTTTTTGACAGTGCCATGTGAAGAATCTTCATACAAAGTTAACCAATAGGAGCATTCAGCTGCAATCTGCTCAGTGATCACTTATATGAGTACTTTGGTCCACTCCGTGAGAGGGTACCGAATGCAACAGAATGTAGCATGACCTTCACTTGTTTTCCTCTCTTCAACTCTGTGGCGATTGGAAGTGAGCATGGGTTTTCTAAACGCACAAAAATGACAACTGCTCAATGCCGTGACGTCACTCTGCTCAGTCCCATGACTTCAGAGTGGTAACTTGCTCAGTGAGCACAGGCGAGCACTCAGTGTGTCTCAATGCACCCAATGTTGAGGTTCACTACCTGTGAGGCAAGAGCCAATCAATTCTTAAGGCCTATTAACACGATAAATTAACTTGTATGGGTTAATGTGTTTTTGCATGAATGATTTTTGTGGACCATGATGGAACATATACAAATGCATGATCCAAATTAGAACATGTTCTATTTCTGTACATGCATTCACACAAGTTGGGTGGTTACACGGAACATTGTCCTGTTAATCCAAGCATTCCTACATTTAGAGATTAACTGTGTAAGAGGCCTTTATGCCCCACTTATCAAGCACATTACCAGCCTCTGGGTGGTTTTCTGATGCTGAGATGTGACTACACACCAATTGCTTCTATGAAGTGAACTGACAATTCGAAACACTGAAGCTGACCGGCTCCACCAGCTGCATGAGAGTGATAGAAGAAACTTCAGAAAGCCTCATCTGTCAGATTCACAGAATTTAAACATCACAAAAATGAAAAGTATAAAAGACCACACCAGTTATAGATCAGTTTTTTACTTTATCATTTGCCTCAATGGATTTAATGCTTATAGGGTTAAACTTAGCTATTTTGTTTATACACTGCAAAGACATGTCAAAATGAAGTACCTGGAAAAGTTGCTTCAAATCAAAAGAACTGACTGAGAATTGGCTGAGCAGCTCTCAGCCTCGTGTCTGACGAGAGACTATGGGATCCTAACAGAACAAACTTAGATGCCTAACACGACATTCCTGACCATATTAGACTTGGTGCTTTCCTGGCAAACCATATGGCTGAATGCTTTGCGGGATTCACATCAGGAGAGTTGTTCTATTAGAGCTGACGTTTCAATGACTAAATCTGCCATTGTCCTCAGGGTGTTGAGTGCTGGGTCAAGATATGTCCACATTTATACATCTTCTCGCGGCATGTAGGGTCACTTCTGATTGGCCATCGTCAATCTCATCATTTTTGTTTCTCCGTGATGTCTTAATAATCTTGGGCACTGGTTTCAATTCTTGGCTGATTGAGCATCCCTGCCATGGTTAAATTTTTTCTCCGCCAACCTTATCTCAATAGCCTCCTTTGTCAACCAGTCCCAGTATCTGCTAGATCTGCAAAGAACCATACATATGCTTCCTAACCATGCCTACGCCTGTTAATGAAATGAATTTGGCAGTCTACAAGACAGTGGGGTAAAGTCTTTGCCTGTGAATCAAAAGGCTGCATGTTTCACTTGGGTAGGTAGAGAGATGGTATCATCATTCATTGTCATTATGTTACAAACCCCAGTGTAAGAGTGTGACTGTAATCAGAAAATCACCAGTGAATAAAATAATGTGCAGTATCCAAGGAAACGTCTTAGGTTAAATAAAAAGCTCAGGAATCAGAGATATAATGATGAATTAGCAGGATGGAATTAGCTCTTACTTTACAATGGTAAACATCATTTAACATGAATCAGGAAACGCCACTCTTTTGATTACCTTAAAACTGCAATTAGCCATATCCTATTCATTGAAAGAGATTAGCAATGGCCAAACATTTGAGTAACCGATACAAAAATGCTAATTAAAAAGGTAACAGAATAACATGCCAAGCAAACTGTTTACCACAATCCAATTAGCACATGGATGAGTATCAAGCATTAATAGGAAAAATATAGGTATTAAGAGAATATTAACTCTAACTTATTAAAGAGATGAAAGAAAATCCTTGCCTTGGAGGATAGAGAACCACGCTCCATCTTTTCAAACCCTAATGCTAAAACACAATCAGCATTCCCAGACTCAATAATTTGCTTTGCCATAAAAAGGGCAGTAGAACCAGTTGAGCAATTGTTGTTGACATTCATGACAGGTATTCCACTCATTCCTATTTCATACAAAGCTCTTTGTCCACAGGTCGAATCACCTGAAAAATGGAACTTGTTGAATAAGAGATAATATAAAATTAATTACTTATCATAACAAGGCCAACAAAGTGATAAACACTAACCATAAACATATCCCACACAAGCTTGCTCTACGAGGCCATGGTTTATCCTAGCATCGTTAAATGCTTTATAAACGGCTTCTTTAGCCATTTCCGGATAGTCAAAATCCTGCCTCTTCCCAGGCTTTTCAAACTAGAAAAAAATGATTTATTAGATAATAACATCTGGAATATGTCAAGCAGAAGTTCAGAATACTAGCTGGTAAGGTCATTAATTGGGGAACACGTGGATGGGAACGTTCCCACTGAAGGGTCTGTCCACTTTTGATATCAGATCCCTTAATGAGACTAACGTGGTTCATTTGTGCAACCATCCACTCAAAAATAAAAAGCGGCTATACAGACATCAAGGGGTGTAATAAATAGGAACGATTACAATGAAGAAGCCGGGATATCCCATCAGACGAGCATTGAAAAAATTTAGGTTGTTAGTTGGGAAACCTGACATCTTACATAAATCAGCCTTGCAGATAGCACTACTCACCCGAGGCAAGTCAAAATAAATCAAGGGTGAGTAGAAATATGGTGTGTTTTAAAAGCAGTGACGCCAAAGGACTTTGGGCGAGCAAAGAGGTTAATCATGACTGTGAAGTATCACGTTTTACTCATAGACTCAAAATTCCATGCATTGCAATGAAAACCATCTGTAAGGCTGCTTTGAAATTACTATGAATGGCACAGCATATTTTTAATTGATAAGTATAACATCAAACGACTTTATGTAAGAGCAACAATCGACATGTGAAACTAAAGCATAATTTATGACCCTATTGCATCAAATTTGGTTAACTGCTGTGATACGAAAACAATTAGAGGTAAATGTGTAAACTTTATCCATATATATTCTTATGAGATGCAATTTTTTTCCAAGTGGCATTTGGTCCGAACCTCATTCATCAATCCCTGAATATCTTAACACATATATTTGCATTAACTCCTCAATTGTAGTTAAATATTTACAATTACATAAGAATACTTTGTTTTGCCATACCATCATTAGAATGAGGAATATATTGCCTAATCCTACCTTGCGTTTAACATTGCTAACACAGGAACCTTTTCAGAAAAATCACAAATATTACAGCAAATAGCCAGCTATGGTACACACTTCAAATTATTAACTGAATGTTAACTCATACTGACTTGATTTAATCTATACAATTACTTTTTCTACATTATTGCAATGGTGCACATACAGATATCTGATAACAACGAGATGAACATGCAAGAAATTGAAGATGACGGGTGCAATTAAATTACACAAAGTTCGACTAAATAATGTGATATATAAAAACTTAGTCACATGGAGATTAATAATTCATATATAATTTCATCCGTTTCCTTCTTATAATGCACATTACCTTTGTCATTCCCACACCGACCACGTAAACTTTGTTCAAGGGAGCCATGTTTACGAATTCTTCAATCGTGGGAAAACGAAGAACTATTTGCTGGCACCGATGTGTTCTTCCGCAAGAACGGTCGTACCGTCGTACTGCTGAAGGCGATAGTTCCCAACATCCAACTGATGATTCGTACAAACGGGTGATTGTAGTGGTTTCGTGTATTTACTTTGAAGGATCTACAGTGTTTACCTCCAGTTTTAGCTATGTTTTGGAAGTGAAATTGTGAGCATCAGTGTACAAATCTGTGTCTGTTGTTGGCGCGTCTAATGGTGTTTAGAAAATATGGTATTTTGTGCGGATATTGCGCCTGTATTCACCTTTATAGAATCAACCACGGAAGAAGAGAGTTGCAGTCTCAAGATTCGTTGTAATGGAATCTTAATTTTCGGATATAAAATGCTCTCCTGAGAGGTGAGAAACAAACGAGTTCTTTATTGTAACTGATATGACCACATCCCTATTGAAGTCAAGGGATCTACTGCGATACATGGTTAATCTATTAAAAATGTACTTTTAATGCATGATTTGGGGTAATGTCTATCTTTTTAGAGTTTGCCTCTGAAGAGGCTCGTATATTGGCATTTTGGTATAAGTTGTATTTGAAATTTGTTTTTCTGCCCGGGCCTCATGACTCCCTGCACTCCTGAGTGTTGGTACTCTGGTGGCAGAAATGGGAACTAAATGTGGCATTTGAACCTCTTTGCATCTCATATTGCTAAGATTCTGTGGGCAGAAAATAGTGTCTTATGGTCATATAGAATACACTGAAATGAATATTTCGGTCCCCTCTGGCACTTGCATGGTAATGTGAACGGCTTAACGTAAATTATTCCATAGAATGCTGTGTTCAGAATGTTACTCAGCGATTCGTCGTAGGATGGCGCTAATGTAGCATCAGCAACAAAATGGGAGTCATTGACATAATGGCTGTGCGGTTTATCGATGAATTATAGTGAATATTGAGGATATTATTTTTTGATGCGAGTTTAATTTTTACAGAATGTAGGTAAGTGATATTTGCCATTTCCCTTAAATCTTTGTTGGATTTACGTACTGGTATGACGTTCTTGAGCCCACCATGTCCCTACTGTTTTGGGTCGTATTATTCCCGGAAGTCGTTTTATTGCTGAAAACTCAAGTTTTCAAGTGTATTTGTGTATTAATTCATTAATTTGAGAACTCCAATCGTTGCTGAAGTCCACACTTTACTCTAATTTTCCGTGACCCGTTTTGGCGAAGCAATTAATGAACATCATACTTGCTTACTGATTTATGTGAAATTATTAGTGTTCATTGTCGAACGAATTTAGGGATCAATAATCTTTGTCATTATAGTCTACATTTTTTAGGTCAGTAGACTTATTTATGAATAAAATCTTTAGAAAGATCTGAAGTAGATTAATGTTGAATATCATCACTTGACGCTACAAGGCATAGAATAACATTCATGGTGGTATTTCAAATTTTATGTAACAAATTCTGGCTTTGTTTCGAATTGTGTCCAAGAGGCCTTAAATTTGATGCTTTACTATCCATTCGACTAATTCCATGTTGTATCATTTGATGATGCTATCTTGTATTTTGGAACTGAACTTTACCAGTAACAATGCCATTTATATCATTGATGCAGGAAGGGTGACAAAGCTTGGTCCATTCCTTGCACTTAATGATATCTGGCTAATTTCTATGAATAATACTAGTTGTTATTTTTATCAAGTGCTAGTTCTTTTGTCTTGTGTATGTTATTTTCAATATTTATTAACTTTTGTAAATCATTGTTTTGCGTTGAAATTGAATTTTCCTAATTTCAGGGCATAATGTTTTGGTGTCAAGATGTGTGTGAAGTAGTGCTCCAAACTGCATCAGGATGAATGGTGAAATTCCCAGTGTACCCATCACCACTCTAGCTGGCATATCAAGTCTCACTGACTGTAAGTGCAGTGTTTCTTGTTAACGTACATAATTTCATTACTTGACCGCTCTTCAACTCTGCCACTCTTCATCAAGCATGCATGACTAGTAATCGATCATTCTATGTTTATACTATCTGAATAGCAAAGCTCACCATTAATATTGTCTTCAATTGCTGGAATTGTTGGAATTTTTAGTGTTTGGAGCACGACTAAAATTTAATGCTTTCGTACTACACCATTTCTAATTCTTGCTCTGCTTGGTGCTTCTACTTGTGTCCGACTGTGTATTTGTTGTTGCATTTGACAATATTAATAACATTGGGCGGTAGCTACAAAATGTTCAAGTTCGATTGTGGAGTCCCTTCGGCTGATCGACATTGCCAGGTAGCCTCCTGATGCCGACCTTTCGGTGGCTGGCTATTCCATAATGCTTAGTACTATCATTGCCAGGCACCCTCAGGTGACAGTGGAGATTGCCTACGAAACGTCGGCAGCAGCTGTCTCCCATGTCAATGTAGGGAATTCGGGAAAAAACCCTAGCGAGAGGCCGGTAATATAGTATGTCTTTCATGGATTTCTCTCTTGCTTCTTTTACTAGTGAGTCTTCTTTACAAAAACCATTGTGTGCTGAATAAGAGATTTTATTATAAGGAAAATACTCGCGAATCGCGAGAAAGGACAATGGTTTTCCTATTATGCATGCAGTTCAATGATAGCATTCTGTCCAATTGTAACGTCTTTAATCGGACGTCCTTAAATTACATGACATCTCAACGGCTTTTCTGTGGAGCTATAGTTCTTCAACAAGCTCTTTTCTATTTTAAAATGCTTACTTTGTTATTTGTCTTTGTGACCATATTTGGTTACACATGCATTGCTCTCGTCAAATTGTCCAAATTTAGAGCGTGATCTCCCCTCTTCAATGCTTGCCTACGAGAATAATATGTCCGTAAAACTAATAAATCTCGGTCTTTAAAAAATTTAGTGAATGTCTGCTATACGTTCGAAATATCCTAATGTGATTCGCCCGAATCGCCTCGTGTCGATATTACATGCGTTCCCGATCTCGTTATAGGGAGTGGGATGGTGTTGTTCTCACCTAACGAAGTATGAAATGTTAGCGCTTATAATTTTCACTCTGTTCCACAAGTATATTGTTCGAAATGATGAAAGCCACAATGAGTGTCTACCGTTTAAGGCACTGGAATTCTATTACAAGGAATTTATCAGAACGCCAAAAACATTGTGGGCATGTGGCTGACGTCTCCCACCCTATCAACTTCGCGCGTGTCATACATGCTGTTTGATAACCATTGATCTCATATAAGAAATAGGTGAATAAATAAGGTGTACATAAGTAGTTTTCTTGCAAACCTAAAAACCGGAATTAGAATTAAATGGAATGGATATGACGGGATATTTTGAATAACGGAAATTGAAACAATGTTTATTACTTACTCATCGCAATTTCGATAACTTCGCATACCACAAGTCGTAGGTTGGCGATGAAAGGCGACGCCTTCATGAGCATGGAAGCCCCTTGATTATTGTCTCATCTCAAAATCAGTCTTGACTGGAAGTGTTTTGTGCCGCATTAATAGAAGATTCTATTACATTCATTGTTCTAATACATTGAGCTATGATGCATTAGTACTTATGGTGGTGGTTAGTGAACTACTCTATTTTAACATTTCAGAGTGCCCTGAAATCTATGGTCGTGGGAATCCTATGGAAGGAGTGGGATGATTTTTATGCAGGGAGAGTGTAAAATGCATAAACATTTGGTGTCGTAACTCCGGGGGTCGACATTCGACTATCCGAATCATTCGAGCCGCACGATAGGGTGTGTGGAGTTACTTCAACAGTACGAGGCCACGTTCTAAATACACCGCTGGCACTTCGTGCCCTAGGATAGAGGGATGATTTTTATTTAACAGGGGATGAGAAAATATCGTGCATTTTCTTAAGGCTGCAAGGGAGCCAACGATTAGTGTGCTTTTACCCCGTGGTTTTGAAACTACACTCGAATGTGCTATTAAGTTTTAATTGTTTTCCCCGCGGTAGTCCATTATTAGAATAGACTATGGGTATTCATAATGAATAATGATAGATGAAGGCATAACTTACTAAATATGTCCGTCATTTATATTATAATCGTGTACATCATATCCTGGTTAGCAATGCTGTGATAATTACTTTAATTAAAAGGCGGCATCATATACCATATTTGAATAATGCGAGTAGAGGTTACACGTACGTGTTCAAGGACATAAATCTCGATGGTTACTGTTGTCATTACAATTATTGTAAGAAAAATCTTTATCGCTATCACAGCACTTGGTCTTAAAAACGATAAGATGATCCAGGCTTTATATTGAGCACACCAGCCAAGTTACGGTAAACTGTGATTTTAAGGACGGCATAAATTAAGTGCATTTTTTCCCCATATTCTATACTATCCATTGCATTGGCTTTCAGCGGTGGTGTGGTTGGAATTGTTTGGACGCCTGTTGTAAGTGGAATAGGTCTGAGAAATTACGGAAGGGCACTAGGTGGAGAAAAGTTAGACGAAGTAGCGTTGTTTCATTCAGTCTCTATGATTTGTGAATGATCCCGGTAGTTTCCCGAATCATATCTTAGTTTCTGTTTTTTCTTGCATTTCGGGGATTATCGGCGCCTAGGACCGCTTTATTGATGTTGACCTCGATGCGCTGTATATATGATGCTTAAATCCCATTAAAGTCGTATTATCTAATGCCGTATCAAGACCAGACCAAAGTTCATCGGGTATGTTCTGTGTCCGGGGTGATAATGGCCACAAGGGGTCATGAAATTCTTTGCTACATTTGGTATGTAACTGAAAAAAGCCCGCGCATGGTAATGTCTGACGCAGTTATGAAGTTAACTTTTGGATTGCGGCTTCCTCATTTTTTACTTCCTTCGGTGTTCTATTTTTATAGATTTGAAACCAGTCTTTATTAGGTGTAACCTGAGGTTGCCTTTGCGAGGAATTAAGTTTTTAGTAATACCTCGTATTTTGGCCTCAGCTGAACATCTGGTTTCGAGTAACGAGGAGAGGGTATGGGGTTCTCTCTAAGGAGCCTTTATGTTACGAAGCGCTTGTTTAGTTTCTTGACCGTCAGCGTCCAATTTATTTTTATTAACTGAGTCCTAAGAATGAAATAAGTGAGTACATATTTTTTAGAAGAATTTTTCAGTTGGCGAGACACCGTTACATGGGGATGGGGTTCGGAAAATACTATGATTGTCAACAAAGGGGTAAGCAATTATCGTAAACGGTTATGTTATTTATTCGCGAGCCCTTGTTTAAGTTGGTAATTGCTATCTTGGTGATTATTTTTTAATGAAGTTTCTTCTTGTGATTGTAGTACGCTTGAATTTGCGATATCAGGCTGTGTTTTGTGATTCGTAATTGTGACCTGGAAGCTTAAATTACCTCAATGCGTAACCCACGTAAATTATTGGATACAATAATTACATTATGCCATTCCCCTAGGGTAAAAGTTTCTTTTTGATTCCATGCATGGGAAAGGAGGTATCATTGATGAACATCATGAGTGTAGTAAGCCTTAGAGTTTCTATATTGTAAGATACGTCGAATAATCCCTGTCATGGATTGGGGCCCGGTAGTTTTCGTGAGGTACACATTTAAATATCGTAAAAGATATGTGTTTAAGGCAGTAAGAGGCGCGCCTAGAAAGCAAGGCCTACGTATGTATAGCAGTCGATTTTAAAGATGATGGCGTTGTTTACCTTAGTCATCAGCTATTATTTCCCTTCATCATGTTGGCAGAATTACTTCGTACTAATTACGAATACTTACATACGAATCACTCCTTCTTCATCTGTTCTCGGTGGTTTTGTTTTATAGTGTAAAATAGATTTATATAGAGCTTCGTGGTTTCAAGAGACCGAATTAACGTTACCCATAAAAATATAGATTTCTTGGGATATTTTTGGCCTAAAATGCTGGAAGGTAACTTTGAACTTCATTTCTAGGATATCAGGGGATACACTTAAATAATTTTTTATGCATTTATGGCTTCTTACTTAGTTTTCATGGGTAATCATTGTAATGCCATACTTTTCCGTTGGCAGCTGATCTGTGAGGGGTGGAGGACTTACAGCGAGCACCTTATCCCTTAGCCATCAAGTATTTCCTCTATCTTCAAATACTGTTTCTTCATGTAGCGAGGATAAATTCTCACTGGCTGGCGAGAATTAATTGATGTCAATTTGTGCCGCCCTCTCCGATTGAGAGGTTTTCGGCGTAATCCGCACGATATAACATGGCGGTATTGATATCACTCGTCAGAGATTCTCTCCGGGGTGGTGGAATATATGTAGTAATGCGAATGATATTAGCGCGTCGGAGCTAAAAATTTTACCGTTTATTTGTTGGAGATTTCTAGAGTAAGAAATTCGTAAGTTTCCGGATTGCTGACTGATCTCCTCGGCATCTCCGTTTTAAGTTTACGGCTTGTGATATTCCTTCAGTTGTGGGTTTTTCGCATGAGGTTTAGAACGAGTATCTACTTAGTGGGTTTTCCACGTGTGTGAATTGTGGGATGCCAGCGTGGCGATTGATTGATTGATTGACCTCTACCATTGTAATCAGCTGAGGGAGATTACAGGTTTGCTGTTTTTGTTGGTCGATGATGTAACAGGTATAGATAGCGAAGCATTGCTCAAAGATTGTCGCAATTCGCGATGCGATAAATGAACCTAAGGGAGTTAAAAGTGCGAACTTGCGTATTCTCACGTTTTCATGCACATTTTTTGGGGTGATTTTAGCCCTCGCCGGCCAAACCGAAGTTCACAGGCTCGAGTCCCGCCTGCGTAGGTTGCCCTAATGTAGGGTATGATTGTTTTTTTATGGTACTTGGTCAATTGTTTAATGCCCCGGCGTAAACTGGCCTTAATGTTCTGTTCTAGGGTTGTTAGAAATTATCCCCTCTTTTTTATCACGTTGAAGTATTCAGGTGTAACTTTCCCTCTGGTGGAACGATAAAGTATCCATGATAATAGAAACAACGATTGCACCTGTTTTTTTAGTCTTGATAATGATACTGCAGGCGCCGGAAATGGTTGGGAGTGTTAATCGTGTCGTGGATCTTTACATATATTTTATACCCCGCAGAAGTTTTTCTCAGTGACGAGCGGCTGTGGTTGTTCGTGTTAAGTGCGTGTTGTAATTGGGTTTGGTGCCCCTTTGCAAGGCGCTTCCATTTGCCGAGAGTGGCGTCCCTGCGAGCGAAGGGCTCGCGGGCAGCGCTCTCGGGAATCGTGATTCCCGTTAGGCTCGACGCGGTTGGCCTCTTTGAGACTTGGGGCGGAGAGGCGAGTGTACAACCGCAACGTGTTATCGCCGAAAGAAGCGTCACCGCCGTCGCCTTCTGTTTTCGTGCCCCCTCCCAAGAGTCCACGTAGCGCAAATGCCGGCAACTCAATGACGGTGGAGAGACTCCGCGGCGTAAAATCGATCGATACCGTGACGGGAGCTCAAAAATGTTGGACTTAGTTACATCCACTCTGCGTTCTACTTGACAGTCCTCGTGTTCCTGGAGGTGTGAGTAGAGGTATTGTATCGCATGTTTTTGGTGAGTTAATTTGCGAGCGTCTCATCTTTCGATCTTCTTGGGTTCGATCCAAGCGGCTTATCATTGAATTCCTCATAGATAGCAAGTACACTCTGGAATTGTGGTCACACGGCCGTTATCTCATTCTTCAGCCAATGACGTTACAGCGTCTTGAAATATGGAAGTGGGGCCTCGCCCCGACTAACTATCGTCTGGGTATGTAGTGGAACATCTCTTTATGCGATCTTTTCATTTCTTCTCGGTGGCAATAAAGTCTCCGCCGGCTAATCTAGAGGTCCCGGGTTCGAATGCCTCCTGGATGATTTTTTTCACCGTCCGGGGCATGTATGTACTTACGAGTGCACCGTGATAAATTGGAAGGCCTGGTTACACGATTGATTAATTCGTGGATAAATTTATGCATGCAATGACGAGATAATGGACTTAGATCCGCAATGTAACCGCACAACGTTTACGAATGCATAAACAGAAATAGAACATGTACCAATTTGGCTCATGCATATATTCCGTTCCAAACCACGACAATATTTAATACTTTCACTAATTATCTCGAGCGTGTTAATATATCATGTAACCAGGCCTTTAGAGAACGTCGTGGTCGTGTTTTCGCTTGGAAAATAAAAGAAATTATTATCACGCGTAACTCGATGCGGAATTATAGCCCTACGAGTGCTGTGAGTGTCCGCAGCATAAAGATCAGAGCATGTAACGTGGATAAAAACTCTTGGATGTTTAAGCAGTAGGATTCTCCAGCTTTACAAACCACGAACTCGTTTCACTGGGATGGGGGAAGAACCGTCCTGCCCAGACGTAAAACCGTTAGGTTTGTACATGCTGTACTCAGTACTCGACGAGTGAAAAGACACTTCAGAATGGCTTCTGGAAAGGAAGCTGAATGTGGTGAGTTTACTGCGTGACGGACAAAGATTTTCGATTCACAAACACAAAACCGTCCAGGGAATGTCGTTTCACATAGGTTCAACGCTCCATACGTCACGTGGGGCTTTTAAATTTAGAAACTGCGTTATGTTGAAGACATGGTATTTGCCCTAAGGCTAAACCGCATCAGGAAAACATAAATACTTTGAAGTGTATGAGTCGGCGATCGTCTGGTCCAGAGCGGCGATTTGAGGATTTTATCGCAATTGCCAGTGTCGCAGCCTCATGTAAGAGAGGATGGTACCTTAAATGTCTGTCTTTCGCAATGTATTAATCTTTTTCTTGATTACTTTCTCCTTGGGATAAATTTCGGATACGATCTGTTATGCGCTTGTCACAATAGTTTTAAGATTCTGCAATTGCACGTTCGGCTTTTGCTAATGAGTATCAAAAGTCATTCGCAACTAATTAAGAAAAAAATTGACGCACCAGACCATCATACAAGGCCTTACAAAACGCCCCATTATCATTTTTTCTCTCCGCTTCGTTTTTACTGTTTGCCCGTCCATGATAAGGATCATTCCCTAGCTTTTAGAGGGCTCACTACATCTGTATAAGCGTAACCCTGGAGAATAAATAGCGTCCTTAGGGAGCAGCCAAAACATTTATGAAAACAGTGTGCAACAATACATTTCGACAAGGCGGAATATGCAAAAGCATATTAAGTGCATCTTATATTAATCCCCGTGGACACGTTAGTGAAAAAACTTGAATTATACGTAGAATATTTCGTACTGTCCTTTACACCCGTGACTGTGTCTTTGCACGTAGTTTTCATCCTCGGATGGCGACCAATCTTGTCAGCTGTTACGAGATGTATTTATTTTTCGGGTCAGAAGTTGCATGAAAGCTGGGGTGGCCTCCCTCCTCAATGGCGCGTTCCCCCTCGAAGCCAGCCGTTCTTACCGTCTATATGCATTTTTCATGCCACCACCCCCTAAATTTTCTTTCCCCCCATAACTTTTCTCAAGGGCGCAACTTGGGCGCAAACCATGCATCCCCCTGCGGGTGGCCCCGCATGAAAGAATAATGAAATGATGTTTAAGCGTTCATGGGAATTCTGCTTTTCCTCGGCATCAATTCTAAAATAAACTATTGCCTCCCAATGATAGCTTTTCGTCAAGGCCTGTTTACTCGATGCATTTGGTATGATTTTAACGGAAAGTGTACGAATGCATCGGCTACACCAAAACACTGTATTCTCTGTCCATGCGTTCGCACAGGATGGGTGCTAATTTATATTGAAAATAAAAGATTCTCCATCCCCATCTTTAAGATACGAACTCCATATTGCGATGTTTGGCAGCGACGCTTTCTGCCGAGGGATCCCCTATAAAACTCCCAAGATTTTGCCGTGTAGCCCTAGGAGGAGGGAGAGTCAATATTTTGCAGTCTCCTGGATTATAATTTGAAATTATCACTCTGTCTTCTGTTGCGTGAATGTAAAGCTACGCTAGGTCTGTATGTCTCGACGATAGCATTACTTCGTCCGAAATGCGTTGAGGGCACTGATTTCACCCAGGCGCAAGCAGGTGGGAGAGACGCGAACTCTCCTTCAGTTTCTTCCCACCTACCTCGAAGTTGGCGTGTCCGGTGGTCCTTCTCACAAGTAAATCGTTAATCACACAATCACTTCTTACCGCTGCCCGTAGCTTCCGCTTTTGTCTTCCACCTCCATAATTGGCTAAATATTCCTAAGAGCGGAACGTATTTTCCTATGGAGCAATGCAAATGTCACTTATTTTCAGACGACATGTGCTTTAACGTTTAACGGCCTCTAGCCACATATTTTCTGGTATACGGCCAATCCTGCTTTCATTATGATAAAATACTTGGGAATATCGTTTGGGACCTGCGGACTTTATTCTCGAGACTCATCAGTCAGTCGAGGGAGGTATACGTGTTTAACTCTTGTTTAGCCCGCTTCCTTTTGAACTCTATTTTTAATAAACGCAGCCGTCCCTCCGTGCTCTGCAACCAGTATTGCTTCATTCATAGCCCAGGAAATGGCGTATACGCATTTAATTTCAATTTTAAAACCCTAGGCGGCTAATCATTGCAGTTTCAACTGAATCATTATTGTTAACTTAATGCCATTGATACGCATTCCTAATAGCCTTCCATCTCCAGCCTCATTCATCTGTCTCCTCCTTGATGGTCGATTTTCCTTCTGCTCATCCGGTAGGCGCTTTCGCCGCGTTTCAAAAGAGTTTTTTGTTATAATTTTCTTGATCAGGTGTTTTTTTTCTCCCGTTTAATGCTTTTAGATCTTATATCATTGAAGGTGGAACGTAAAATTGCAATTCTTCTTCGCGATATTAAGATCTTATTTTGCAAATTGAAGTTTTCAGGGACAGAATTTAGGACTCACTCGGTTATTGATAAATCGACGGGATCCGCATTACTGGAGCCATCACTGAAACAGTTTAATTCCTATTTATTTTTAAGAAATCTTTTCCGCTATCTTTCTGAATAATAAAAAATATGTTGTATGACTCAAGGGTTACATTTATAGCTTGGAGACAATAGTATTATTCAACAGTATTATTCGAATTCGAGCATCAGCATAAATGCATGGGTGACTTTTAGGTGATCATCATCGGACGGCAAATGAGGAACAAGGGTTTTTCTCAATCTCTCGCTAAGCTCAGATGGCAACCCTACGCCCCTTTTCTCCCACTAAATTGACACTACGAAGAAATTGTCGGAGAAGTAGGGAAATCTTGGCAAATTTGCCCCTTTTGAATGTAGATTTTTATTCAAATGTCGATTCGGTTAGTCTGCAGAATATTTTTAGTTTCCGATCCCTCAAGTCTCTCGCGAGTAAGTAGTTATCGTAAACGCTAAAATGAGCTGTTTCAGTTGGTACTACTGGAAAAATCTCCATCATACCTGAGGTTCTTGCAGTAGAATTTTTTCTGTCACAGTTGGCTATGATGAAAAAGTTTTGCATGGGCAGACGTTGTGGTCATAAATTATGTATCTTATATGGATATGTCATTTTGTAACCTTTATTTTCTTTCTTCGACAATGTATACCCGTCGCTTGATGTTATGCTCCGAGTCTAGAAGGCAAAGAGCAATTCAAGCGCAAGGCAAAACAACTGCTATATTCCAGGAAACAGTTTAACGTGCTTCATCTTCAGCCTAGCGCTGCCTATTACTATTCGCGGTTTGTAACACAAGGTTGCGAAGAAATCACTGTTCCTCTCTACGATTATTATTTTGTCTCCTCGCGTTATGTCAGTTGCAGCTAGCCCTTAACAGCTACAAAACGGAATTATCTCAGTGTTTTTACTTATTAGCGGTTGCTTACTTAAGATATCCTAGAAATTACAGGATCCCTACTATTGCCGTCTTTTATGGTTAGTTATGGTCATTCTAGATAACCCTTATCGACGAAACAAGCGGAACAAATTTCTAGGTTCCACTTAAAAGTCAGTAGCAGCATCATCAGGGAAGGAAATACTGCAAAACGCATGCATGCGACGTTACCGATGACAACAGACGGAACTGTTTCTATTGAAGCTGTAGGAATAGGTTCCTGGTCTAGTTGATGGGCTGAGCTTGTTGCCAAATGTATGCAGGGTCGCCTTTACACCGACGCGTCGGCTCAATCAGGCGGCGTTGGGCATTGCTTGGGCCCTCGACGACGCTCAGCGAAGGGAACCATTTGCCCTCCGCCCGCCCCCCTTCCATCACCTTCCCCTACTTCCCCTCCCCATTCATTCCCCTTCCCCACTTCGCCCCTCTCTCCTCTCCCCCGTTTCTTTTCCTCGCCCGTCCCGTCCCGTTCCCCTCGCGTGGCGGAGCCTTCGGCCTGAAAAGTCGATGCGCAGCGTGCCCAAGGCGTTCGCTGGTTGTGTTGCAGGGTTGGTAAGGGGGGGATGCATTTGCGGGTGCGAGCGGGGGACCAGCTCTCTCGCAGAATCTGAAGCATTGCTCGAATTTGGGGATATGTTTCCTAGCGCGCATTTTGGCATCGCCGTCGTTAGCGCGCGGATCCTGAATGGGACTATCATGTTTCATATTCTGGTACAATTTGATGTTTTTCTATCCAGGGTATTTGAAAGATTCTTCGATACGAAGTACCAGGCCAAAATACTCATTTCGCGTGACTTTTTCGCATTCCCTTCCTGTCATGGCTCACCCAATCAAATCCGACTTCTTGTGTGATGCAAAGCGTGCGCGGGAAATATATTGTAGTTCTTCAGGGTGATTAGGAGTAGTTCATAAATCGGAGTGCAGGAATTTGCTTCTAAAACTTGTTTTAGGCGGGATAATATAAAAATTATCTGTCTGTAAAACTTAAACCATGCTTTGCGATAACATCCCATGAGCCTTAGTTTTCCTAAAACATCGAGTAAAGTGGTTTCATGTTGAAATAAGCATTTTATTACGTATCTGCATATCTTGTGTGTCCTAGACGGAATCCCAGTTTGCCGACAGTTGAGTGTATTTTTTATATGCTCATTACACAAATGTTCCCTGATGTTATGGACAACATTCCCTGACTTCTTTTCCTGATTGCCTATTCAATTGGAGGTTTGGGTTGGTGAGAATGACTTGCTGGTGTCGTTTATATCTATTAAAGATTAAATGGGAGCCTAATATGTTCGACAATTTTAAAGGGACCCTTTCACACACACTTACGAAAGCTGTTCCTTGTGTCTCGGTGAGGAATGCCGTTGTTGGAAGAGTTCTCAACTTCCCATCGAGTGCTAATACCTGTTACCTTACCACCCTTAAACTTCTCGCCGACTAAAATGCAGTGAGAGGAGGAGCATATTTTGAAATTTTATAAAATGACACGTACTGAGTTTCTTGGGACAGCCTGCTCAAAAGGAAGACGTGCATTTCGTTGACCCGTCTCTGCGGTGCCTCTTTGGGATACGATCGTGCTGCAAATCGTATTGGGTCGCCATCTGGCCGGATTCCCGCTGCCATTTTTCGTTTACACAGTTACGTGCAACGGATGCTCGGTCAATTACCGTCGTAATAAATTCTGTTGGAAAATGCGGAAGTGATTGCAGAATATTGTCATCTGTGAATTGAGCATTTTATTTTGCGCCATTCTTGGGATAGTAAGCCATGAGGAAGACTAGCGAACAGTTAGGCCTCTGAGAGCAAATCCTTTGGCGACCCCGTGACGGCTCTTTCGAAGTGTACGGTACTGCCTATTCATCAGTATTGTGTATGAAAACCTATACGGAAGGGACACGCGAATTTCCTATCCTAGGTTCTCCTTATAAGTGATCCGGAAGCAAGTTACTGACTGTGAGCGCGAAGAGGTTGTTCCCTGGACGTACAGTTATTTTTCAATAATTTTCCTCGCGTATTATATGTTGAAATCCTTTGTCTTCATGAACCAATACCTGCGTCCGTTAAATACTAGGCCCTAGTTGCAACCTATAACAAGTAATTAAAAGTTGGGCACCGCTTAACTGGCAGCAATGGAAGTCACAACAGAATTATATTTTATATTTTGTGTGATAAGAGTCGACTTATGAGTTAACTGGTAAATTTTGTTGATTTTTTTGGCAACCGTTCCAATCGAATTATGCGTTTTAATCTTTACGTATATTCGTCAGAAAAGGCCAAGTAAAAAGAGATAGTAAACTCTGCCCATTTAGAACCAACTAAGATCCAAGACAAGGGTGTTGCATTAACAGAGCAGTGAAAGATTGGAATAGCAATTTTGATTAAATGAAAATAAAAATGAACGGGTACATTTATCTTTATCAGTTTTTGCTCACGACAAAACATTAAGTAATGTGTGACGCGTGATAAGTTAAGAGAAAATTGATACAAACATATAATAGGGCGGGTATGATAATACATTCCAACGGAAGAAGATATCTTGTAATAAATTAGAAGGCGACGCCTTTGGAATTGGAAGAACGTACAATCGTAGTGTATTGTGAGTACATAAGTGTTAAGATTATAAAAGATGGGAACAGTAAAAAGAGAATAACATACGATATTACTTCACCTATTAGAACATGTTTTGTCGTTTATTTTTTAATAATACGATAATTTACGTCAGGGTACTTAGATTACGCGTTAAAATGCGAAATAAAAGCTATAAATAGTGATTTTCAATTTAATATTCCGGTACGACTAAAAATGTAGCACGGTCGCTAATATTTACGCGAATCCGTCTGTTGACAAAGATCCAGGGCCAGTAATTGGTCCATGCGCGTGGGCAGGAAGTCGGGGTGACCGTCCGCAGTGTGTGGGCTGCGGTATTTGAGTCGTGAATTCCCCGTATTGTCCCCAGCAGTGGGCGATGGACGTTGCAAATAAATACCACCTCGCAAGGTCGTGTGTTAAAGGGTGATAGCATTCATGCATTGAGTTGGGGAAGGCTACCTCTCGGTAGGATGATGAGCTTCCTTGACCCTGGAGAAGATAATGCTTGACAAGAAATAGCAGCTATTTGTCCTCTTTTTTGAAATGGAAACCCTTTTCGATATTGGAATTTAAATGTAAATGTACATTATATAACTTGTGAACACAGATTTTATGCGTTTGTGAACACAGGTTTTAATTTTTTTCGTTAAATAAACATGGTGGAAACATCAGTGAAAAACTCAAACATCTGTTCGCACTTAAAATGGTGTAGCCTTTTATTAAAGACTAAAGTATACTGTTTACATTCTACAGTATGGACTCGCGGCGCTCCGCGCGCGCCCGGTACGGGGCTCCGCCCGGATCCGGCCTCGCCGTCTAATTTAATGGGTGTTCGAAGAATTTTTATGCAAGTAACGGCTTCGCCGTTTCTCGCGGCTCCAACGTCAAAATCCCCGGAGTCGGCTTCGCCGGCACACTCAACGGATCTTCGCCGTCTAATATTGTTGGTGTTCAAACAATTTTTATCACCCCAAAGCCCTAGTGACCGGCTTTGTCGGCCAGAGGGGAGGGAAACAGATCCTCGGCTGCGCCTCGACCGGCTTCGCCGTTCCTCGAAGCATTGTCCACAACGTCCCAGAGGCCGGCTCCGCCAGCCAGGGGAAGAAGATTGATGTTTAATTTATTAAGGTGTATCGTGGTTTTCCGTCTCTGTGGGATGCGATGTGCAAAGATTATAATTATCGTGCAAAAAAGGCGAAGCAGTAATTTGTGCTGATAGAAAAGTACCGCGAAAAATACCCGGATGCTGAGTAACAAGAAGTAATTTAAAAAATATTTAATTTTTACGATTAGCAAATGTCACGCAACACAATTCGCTTTCACTCAACAATTAGACTTCATGGAATTCTGGCTGATGCTGTGTGCTCAATGTGGTCGTACGTCTGTGATCACAATTGCACAATATATTTACAACACTCAATATCGCATCCACACGGTACAATATTTTTTACTAAGTCAAATCTTCCCAAATGTTTTCTCTTACATGGGCAGCCTCTCGTAGTGACTGCAAAAATTCCTAATTGCTTAACAATATGCTGAAAACTTAAAATTTTTCCCTACTCAAGATTGATTTATGGAATGCGAAATTGCGACGTTCAGCAGGGACTTTTTCGCCGGCATGGTGAGCCCCTTTAGGTTATCCTTGTACAGTGCTTGGCGTACCCGTCTCTCATGATATATATTTTTTTCGCTTTTATTTCAGAGAAGTATGGGTTTGATGTTTATGTTCCACGTCATCTTCCTGGAATTCGATTTTCTGCATTTGATTGCGTTCGTGGTGTCCAGCATCTCCTTCCCTACCAATTTTTTCAGTCTTTCCGCGCAGTTTGCTGGTTGCTAAGCGACCTGCTTTGTGTTACATTTGTTTCACCTCACGTTCTATAAATGCTACCGTTGATATTCACACAAAATGCCGGTCCCCTCGATTAGTTTAAAGTGTTTTATCTCTTTAACCTCGGATTGGTTTCTATAGGCCGCTATAGACGGTGAATGATCATGCGAATGAAATCACTCGCCGTGTTTAACGGGGAAATTCGCGAATGAACCGTCATGCGCATGATCATTCAGTGAAAATTAGAACATTGTCTATTTTGCTCGCAAGATCCTGTGATCATTCAGCCTGATCATTCACCGTTTCTTCGGCCTTATGAAATATAGTGGAAATGAAATGCATTTTTTCCAGGTTTTAAACGTTATCAGCTAATTTTCACCATTGCCATTTTGATATGACTTTTTGCTTGGAAGTGCAAGATTATTTGCTCGTAGAAAACGACTTCTAGACTTCAAACGCGCTTTACAAATATTTTCAAATTAATCGAAATGAGAGTTCAAAAAATGTATGAAAAATCTCATTTAGTTGTGTATACAGCGAAATCAATTCGTAGATAGTTCTGGAAAATTGTGTACAGACGGATTTAATACACATTTCCCGTTCACATTTTCCATGGGCACTTCTTTCTTGACTTGACAGAAAAAACGAAACTTGAAATACTTGACTCATTCCAGTAAAACGGATAGATTGTGGGAATTATTTTTCGTGGTCGCATTCAATGCCTTGTGTATAAGAATATCGAATCTCATGCCGGCTACAAAAATTTTGAAGGGTGATTAAATTAACTCCAGATATCATCGCTGAGCGACCCGATGGATGTTTGCTACATTCACGTCTTGGAAAATGTTTGCAAACATTGTGGTTTTCCATTTCAGGATTCTACTCTCAGCTCTTGAGGGCACTTTCAGTTCCTCGTCTGTTTTCCTCTTTCTACCTCAGAACGCTGTACGATGTGAATATGATAACAAAAGTACACGATCCCTGGAGTAGTCAAAGAAGTTAAGCACCAAAGTATGATATTTTTCCTGGCCTACAGTAAGATTCCCTGACTTCCTCTTAATTTTCACTTCTCCGGCCGCTGTTATGGACTGCTCTTTTTTCGTAGATCTCGGTAGATAATCTATTTTGAGTAAACATATGCAAGAGTGATTATCGGCGCCTTAAATGGCAATTATTGGAAATTTTAAATTCGGAATTACGTGACGGGTCTGATTTGATGTCTAGGACGATATCGTTTGTTTACATGTTGTTTCTCTCAATTCTTTATTTTATTTTTATTTAATTAAGCGCTCAAGATGAAGAGTTAGTGTTAAGATTGTTAATTAGAGATTTAATTCATTAATTCCATCCATTTCACGATGTAATTATGGAGTTCGGCGTTCAAGGCTAAAGGTCACAGCGTTGTCACATTCAGCGCTTTTTATATTTAATCTAAACGTGATTTATTTCAGTAAAATTTTTCTTCCCATTCCAGTATCACTGAAATAATTTGGTGATTGCTGTGCATGTTTTAAAATGAATATGCTCCTGGAAGCGTTGGCCTTACACTTACAAAATACCTTAATTAGCGAATGTAGCGAGGCACGCTGAAGTCGAGATTCTCCGGAGAACCTTAAGGGCATAAACTAGTAGTAGTGCTGCAGTGTATGAACGTCCAAGTGAATCTCCAAAATCGTCTTCCCCTTTCCCCTTAAACCCTTTTGAAAATAATTCTCCCTTCGCGTAACCCTCCCCTCTCCCTCCCCCGAAATAAACTGTCTATGTGTGAGATATGTATTCTTAAATTTTCGTTGTAGTCCATATTATAGTAAATAGCACCAGTGGCGGTCCGGAAATTGTGAAAGTTTTAAACATTAGGAAAGAAGTCGGCTCCTATTGTGACTCACAATCAGGTGAAAGTTCCTGACCCCAATATGCCCATTGTGGCGACGAGTTGAGGGGCAAGTGGGATCGGGGAAGGAGAGCGCAGGGAGGGTGAGGAACACCGCTGTCCACGCACGGTTCAATTAGAAACTTGATTTCCTCCAGAGTCCTTACCCGGAACCTTCGCGATTGCATTCAAGTCCAGGTAGTAAATTGGTTGATGCGCTCGGGCAAACTAACGAGCCATTCGTTTGCCATGTCCAAGGCTTCTAATTGACACTGAACGGGCTTGAGATTGGTCTAGCATATGAACTTCACATTCTATTCCTATGCTTGTATTTATAACTTATTAAAATCAGGTTTAATTGTACATTTTACAAGTATTTAAGGAAGAATTTAATACAATAAAAACGTAATTTTATCATCAAATATCATGCTATATATTTCATATAATGTATTGTACCGTCCTTACATTAACTCGATGGTTTATATGCTCTTCGTGATTACTCAAAATATATATTCTCATGCGAGAAATTAATGTTGGTTATCAATCATATGGCATTATTTCCCGCAATCGATGACTCTTTAGATAAATATTCAATCAGCACCCGGTAAGTTAATCTCCGTGTATAAAATGTGATTGCATCCATATATCATCGAATTTAAGTTGTTATCGTCGCTCGATACAATGCATGCTTATGCCTTGTCTTTTTTCGTGTGTCTGATTACCTGCGATTGTAAATATTATTTTTATTTTTAGTCACAGAGTTTGAAACCTAATGGCTTACTATTATTTGATTTGTATTTTTTGCCTCAATCGTGGAAGAGTAAAGGACTTGTAAACGACGACCTTCCATCTGAAGAACGCGTACATTTAGTAGGTGAAATTCGTGTTGTATAAGTGTAGTCAACTGTAACTTGTGGAATGTTTACTTCTCGAAACAGGCTTCATGTAGCGTGGTCTACCGCTTCTGCTAAGATTTATTGGAAACTAAACACTTCAAATTCTTCAAAAACTTGAAATAGATTATAATTATCGAATAATTTTAGTCGAAACTTACATTTGGCATTTAAAAGTACGTTTTCGACCAAGTACTGAGGAGCATAGAATTTTTATTGGTAAGGTGATTGATAAGGCGAAGAAAGTGATTAGATGAGTGTATGCGAGCCTGAAAAATGGTTCCTGTTCTTATGTTCATCACGGATACGGGACTATGCGAATGTCTAATTGCATTTGAAGCTTTGTCCGCAAGACGAATTGTATGCCATTTCCAGGAAAATTTCCCAATATGCCTAATGTAATCGACGGAAGGTAACAAATACGCCCATTCCGTGTAATTTTTCTCGAAATTTCATTTACATACCCGAATTATACCTGGCGTCAAATCACGTTAGGGACAGGAAAGTAGCGCCACAGTCGTCTTAATTAGGTTTTAAAGTATTAAATCAAAAAAATGAAGATTGAATTTTTACCCATTCCCGTTGCCCTAATTTCCACTTTTACTTCGTTGTTTGTCGTCTTATGATGGCCGAACATTTTTGACTCACGTCAATGACCCCGCCGTAGCCGCGTTTCCAATTAGCTGTACCGGTGAGTAAATTCACCTAACCAGCCATTTAACACAATCATTAAACATTGGCGCATTTATTTCCGTTGTCAGTGTAATGTGATGTTTGTGTGAAAATGAAACTTACAATTATTAAAGTGAATACAAAATAAAGAAGAAATTAATTGAAAACATATTTACTTAATGCAAATATTCAATATTTTTCTTTTTTTTTCGATTTTATTTTTTTGTAGCAATGTCGTTACTTCTATTTTATTTTTTATGCTTTTCGCTGGGATTTGCTGCTGCAAATTTTTTAAATATATTGTATTTTTTTCTAATTTGAATATTCTTTTACACATTATAATTATAAATGACAAAACAGTGCTAATTTAAATTCTGTAATTAGGAGGAGGATAAGGCATTCAAAGAACATTTTTGAGTGTCACTAGCGAAAATTTTGTTTTGGATCGCGCGGTCGGGAGTCACCCCCTTTCGTGCGTCGTGTCAAGTGAACTTTTTCTCTCTCATGCTCCTTCGCCCCTCAGTCCATGAAATGACCCTTCTTTCCTCCCCCCCTCCCAGCGATGTGCTCTCCCTCGGTTCACGGGCGGAAAACTCCCTTCGCCCCTTACCGCTATCGTATTCCCCATTCGTTTTTCTTCCCCTCTTCGTCCGTCGCGCAGCTTCCCCTTCTTCTCCCCTCTCTCATCGAAAACAGCTGCGGCCTTTGCATCCTTCTTAGCCGCACTCTTCGTTTTCACCACGTATTCATTCACGCCTCGATGCGGTCAAAGATCCGGCGTCTCGGGCTGGCTATTATATTGAGTATCCATCTATCCTGAACTACATTTCAGTAGTAATAAGCCATTGTTTAGTCTTAATTGTCTCATTTTGGCCAGAGTTGATCGAATAGAATATTGAGAGAGCATTGGGTATTATTTTCCCTTGCAAAAGCGAGCCCTATTGGTCGGAAAACATTGGCATCACCCTAATATTGACGCGGCGATGTAGCCAAAATGTACGTACATTACAGTCCGCATTGCGGCAATGCCTCAGATCCAATTATCGGGCGTCTCGGACTCCTATCGACTGAAATGATTTCGTGAGTTACGGATGAAAGATTTCGAATTTCATAGTAACAATTTTTCATTATTTGTGATGCCGGTGGGCGTATGCTCTCTATTTATGTTATCTGTGTGAAGTCTTGGTTCCATGACCCTTTATATCGAGAAAAGAAAACTGTTGTTTTGGGAAAAATATCGGAGCTAGAAAGGAAATGACTCATAACCGAGACAGACAGAAAGAGAAAGTAGGCGCAAAAGAAATATATCCGATACTATTTTTTTTATGTTTACGCGAATAGTGTTGGTTTCCTATTCAATTTCAGTAATCCTTCGCTTTTGATAGTGATGCCATGTCACGGTTGCATCCGTGTGGGATTACCGAGGTTGCTCCATGTTACCAAGAAAAAGTTATCCATGCTATCGATTGGACTGGAGTGTATTTCTCAGTTACTCGGCGGCTGTATTTCGTACTTGCATCTCCTCCCACTTGCTATGATCGCTCGTGCAGTAGTATCCGTAGCCACATCTCAACCGTGCTTATAATTGCCGTGCGCTCGCCGTGGCGGCGAGCGACTGAGTGCCCCCGCGGTCGACGCTCCCATCGCCTCCTCTCTGCCTCCCCTCCCCAACCTCAGCCCCGCTTGAGATATTTCGTCCCATTCTCTGGCCGTCCCTTCGAATTGCACTCCTCGCTCCCTCAGACCGTCACCCTCCCCTTCTCCCGTTCACGTGGCTGCTAGCGGAAGAGGAGTACGGCGAATGTTTTTCCTCTCCCGTTTTGTTTTGCAGCTGGCTTATTCCGCGAGAATTGAGCCTGGTAACAGGAAAAGGTACTGTAGATAGACCAGAAGTATTTTTTTCTGCGTTATTGAAAAATTGAATTTTGAAGTCCCAGAAACTATTACTGAAATTTTTAATATTAAAAATAGTGAACTTTGAAGCTATGCCCTCAAGGCACTCTTTTGAATAGAAGTGAAGAGCGTTGAGCGTTTGCCCTGCTGGTCACATTATGTAATTTCAATTTTATCAATAGTTATTTATTACAGTTTATGAAAAATTATTGCATAGTGTTTTAGTTTAACTGTATAATCCTTTGCAAATGTTGCTCTCAGGTGTATGAGTGCTTTTAGAACGGCTTTTCACACTGTAAAGATCTTTTTATGTCGGTATTAAATCAACTTAGTCACATTTTTCTTTCCTACCCAAAACAGGAATTTTATGTGTAAGACGTATTGAATAGGTAATTACGTTTAAATAAATGCATGAGCACGGCTTAAATGTATATTGAAACCGCACCATTCTTTTTTGATAACCCTGTATTATAATAATACCGAAATGTAGAACACGACTGATTATTTTTGTATTCGTATGAAAGCTTTTTTTTAAAAAGCGTCGACTTTGGCGAAAAAAATATTCAATAGTTAGTTTTTAGGTATTATTTGTATATATTTAATTTTGTTAGCATCCGTCAGGAAATCGATTCTTTTCGATAGAAATAGACCCATGAATTGGTGGAGAGAGAAAAGTCGAAGCCTTGTGATTATGGCACTGAAGGAAATATCGGTTGCAAATCGGAACTCATAAATTATCTCTCATCACTCTTCTTTTCAGGCACATTCTCTTTTGACAGCATCTCTCATCCTCTTGTTTTTGTAAAGTGTATTTCGAGTATCGAGCATCCACTTATTATGTATAAACTATTAAAATTTTTATGCAGTACTAAGCGGTCACTTCTTCCTACTTCATTGTGTTACTTTCCCGCATTTCAGTGTTTAGAGAATTAGTTTTTCTTCCATTAACCGGCGATTTATTTTGCCTATATGGAAGTCAGGATGCGGAAATAACTGGAGGAGTTGCACTGGGAATATAGGAATTTTTTTTTTAAATATCCTATATGTAAAAACCTTTTCTCGGCATGCGATGTGTTTAGAGAACAATATCACATTTAATAAAACATCGTTTGAATGAATATTTTTAAATTTGCCGATAGAACTTATTAGTTCCTGCGTCAAGAACAATGGTATTTAAAGTCGTCGTTAATGGGACTCGTCATTACTATGAGAGCGTTTTGTCATTCTTTCTGGGATTAATGCATCTTGTATTCAACTTTACTTTTTTAAGTTAAAATTTCTAGAGTGGTTTGCTTACTTTGATGATCGTCATCAGGTGCATTTTCCACTACGAATTCCTTACTTCAGAGTTGTGCATTGTGTCCGCAATGTCCTCCGAGTACAATTCATATAATATTCCCTTCTTACGCTAACATGAAGGAATTTTTTCCTATGCTGATTCTATGCTTTCCTATCTCATCGGCTGATGTTTGCGCTCGTATCACTGACGCGAGAATTCGGATGTCACGTGGAGTGAGTCGAGATTCGAACTCGAAAGAATAGTAAAAGGAAGGAGCTATTTTTGGCTCCCTCGAACAAAACCTGTCCAACTTTTCGATTTTCAATTTTAACGTGACCTGGCACTATCACTCTGCCTTCCCCAGGAACGGAAGGCCACTGATTAGCTTACCTCATCATTTGCATTGTTTTAATTGTTGAAGAGAGTGCTATTTGAGTGCAAATTTAATGATAAAATGTTGGACGAGTAAAGATGAATTCATATCAGGCTTTGGCTTGAATCTCTTTTTACTGTTTTTCTTGAATTACTTCATTCAGTTTCCATAATAGCAAATAGACATTGATTGAGGTCAAATGGTTTCACTGCCTTCATATTTCGGTCATTGTGAGGCCAATGGTGAAAATAGGGAAATAATCATTCTGTTTTTTCGCTAGAAGTGGGGGCTGCGTATGAGGGCCCTTGATTCCCTACTGCCGTATCAAATGTCTCCAAGATTTTCCCGCCCACGCGCTTCTCTACCGTTCAAGTGGTTTTATTTTATTTTGTAACGGCGTTTAACCTGCTTTAAATTTATACTATAGTCATAAAATTCTCACTGTACATTGTTATAATTTTCCTGCATCCCTGATATATCCATTTTACGTTTGAGAAAATACCGAGATAAAATTTTCAATTATTGGATGCCGTCAAATTTTTAAAACCCGTCTACTCCGAATATCCTAAAAAGTGCAAAATGGTAGTCAAATAATTTTGATTCATCTCGAAAAAGATCGTTTGGTCGGTAGTGATGTAAAAACCCACTCACTACTGCGTTAAAACGTTTGTCGTAAAAATTTGTAGCGACGTAAAGTGCGTGCGTGGAAAGAATTTTGGATTTTGAGTTAGGCAGGAGGTAGCCGCGTCTGGTGCATCCCGAAACGACCCTGCGTTGCATCACTCGGGGCAAGGATTTCCGATCAGTGAGTGGGGTGTTGCGTGGGTCGCATTCTCCCCTCATACGCTTGACCAGCCCTCCCCCTCCTTCCCCGCCCCTCCTTAGCCCAATTCAGCCTCTAACCCAGCGGACTGGCTTTTGTTTCCCAGTCGCGTCGCCCACCCCTCTCTTCGTTTCCTCCTAGCGACGCGCAATAATCCCAGTTTCCATTCTACTATTTCTGGGTGGCCACCGAAATATCAATATTATTTTTCCTGGTCTGTCCAGCATTTCCTGGCACTAATGGCAACTTTCTGGACGGTGATATAACATATATCCTATCTAATATTCACCTGATAACTTATAAAATGTGGTCAACTGCATTGAAATTTTAACGTTAAAACCATCTTAGTGAAATCATTATCATAATATAATTTTAGCAGTATCGGAAGAACCGTCTGAAACACACGTTGGGAATAAGATGGCTTAAACATCTATGATGTGACCTTGCAGTAAACGAGGAAATATTTGTAAATAATGATAAAAAAATTTGAGTTTTCCGGAGTTAGCAATGATTTTCCCTTATATTTCTGGATTCAGTGAAATTTCATGCCTTTAACCGATTTACCAAGTTTTCTAGAAGTTTTGGTATCCTTTATTAGTCGTCTCAGATGTCTATTTTAAGAGATTTTGTGGATGTGGTTTGCTTAATTGGTCGCAGGAGGGAAAAATGGAGAGGATGGACTTCGGGTGTAACGTATATACGCTCATTCACATTGACATTTTGCGAGATATAAGGAGATTGCGTTCGTGAAGAACAAACACAACAGTGATTAGCTTTCTCAGCAACCCGCAACAACTTCCTGATTGAAACAGTTAGTGAGTAATGAATAGCAAGGATGTTAAAAAACACCTTCCATAAGGCTACCTTGCCTCACCTGCGATGAGGTGAACATGAGTCGGTCGTAAGATAAAATGTGTTATACTGAATGTGGCTCGCTCGAAAAATCTTCTACATCTTCATAATACCCTGCGAGCAACCTCTAGGATCTTTGGCAGTGGGTGATCACTCACCATTGTCGGTCATTTTGATCATTTATATAAGTAAAAAAGGCGCTCACTGAGGTTGAGAACTACTTAAATTTAGTGTGTGAATTATTTAATCATATAAACATCACCTGGAAGTATAATATTTTCGTCCCGTAACGTAATTGTAGTTTGAAAACGCAGTTCGATGGCATATGCAAAATTGATGCCAACCCGTACGTTAAGAAATAACGAACCTTAATGGTTCCATTAATTTTTACATGAGTAGTGCACGTGGTGGCACATTTTCTTTGCAACCCGAATGGGTTTCATATTTCCGCATATTTTTTCAATATTGTCAGTGAAGAACACTGAAGTGGCGGGATCAACATTTTGATTAGTAGAATCTATTCCTCTTGTTTCAGTTTCTGTGTTCGCGTTTATAAAACTTCAGTTCGTTATGCGTTTCGATTTGAATTCATTACTCTGAATTGCGAATTTTAGCTCCATGATCCGTCCCTTTATTCGAAACCTCACCATCCACATCCCCTTCTCTCACCAGCTTCGTTCTGTTTATGTATTGCACTGAAGTAGAATTACGGAATGTCGACGTTCTTATGAACGACGAAATATCAGCATTCTTTCATTGAGTTGCACAATGAACGCTAAAAAGATACCGTTTTAGGGCTTTTGCACAGCTTTATGAAAGCATGTGTACTTCCTGTGATTTACGCGGTAATTATTTTGTTGGCTTATTGTAACTTATTGAAAGTATGTTATAAAAATAGAAACTGTCTCTGCTTTGCATTTTTCGAACTTGGGGGAAAACGAGAGAGACGTGCTCATTTATAAATTACTCAGAAAGAAAAATCATTTTCATTTATAAGTAATATATGTAAGAATAGCGCCTTTTAAACTTCACAAGCTTAAATATCTAACAGCATAAGCCGCCATTCTAGTTTAATGTACTTCAGCACATAGAAAATTTAAGATGACAGGTTTCCTATGCGTATTCCCGATTCTTCTAATTTTATCGCCTGGCCTTAGGGTTTGCAACATAACTTTCTCAGTAAATAATTGAAAACCGAATAAATACTGCCCTGTATTGAAACAATATTGATGCCTAGCGCAAATAACAGCTTTTTATCTAATAAATAATAAGAAGCTTACCCACCCAGATTAAATGTAAAGATGAAAGGTACAGTAAATCATTTCAAATGCCAATATAATAATCACGTAATCGAAGAAATCCTCTTGTGAATTTAGACACCAACGAAATGCAAGCCATACTTGTGGATAACGTCACGAATAGCGTAGGTTCGGCTTATTTTGGGAAGTTAAATTAGGCGCACGTATTTCCCAGGAAATGCAGCATCTGTTGCTCCCGAGAGACTCGTGGATCGTTGAAAAAGGATATCGACTCGGATAACGCTTGAGTATCAAAATACATTCACCGAGGGGAACCGTAGCTAAGAAGAGATTCTTCAATGGAACCTCTAATAGTGCGTTTTCGTTGTCGGAAGTCCTTGTACTCATTGCGCAGCGTTCGTCTTCGGGGAAGGTTTTTAGATGTTCTTCTCTGTTTTACCTATCGTTTGGAGAATCACGCTGAATTTCACAAGCGTAAGCATGTGAACATAAGATAGAATCCATGAATACCTGTGATTTTTTAAGCATATTGACGTATGAATCCTAGCAAAAGTTAAAATTTCGGAAAAAAACGGTATGTGACACTGCTTTGGCTCAAGTAAGCATGGTACATAGCGACTAAGCTGAACTCACACCAAAACAATTACGACAACGTATTATGACTACGTTTGGATATCTGCATTTTTAATAATACCTTATTAACTTAAATCCCGACAGAAACTGGCAGCGGGGATGAATGGTGGGAAATTCCGGCTAGACGCCAGTGAAATTTCGCCCACTTCCCAACCGGAAAAATTGAGTTATTCCCTGCGTTTCCGTGGCGGGGTGTTTCCCTGTAGTTGGTTAAACGATCGGAATTCGGTATGTTTGAAATTTTTAATCTCACGACTCACTGCGAGGACTCATCTCGTCGTCATAATGAAAAGTAAAAAAATCAATACCCGATCACCTTGTCACCGCTCGTAAGGAAAACCGATTGAAATAATTCCGTTCAATGTCAAGCACAGCCCCCGAGTTTATTTTCACTTGACGTATCGCTTTCACTTGACTTTTAGTATCGAAACACGTCTTTTAATGATGCTAAAAAGAAAAAATTTTTCTGTTGGGTCTCTTATAGGTAGGTGACTCTTCGCTACAGTTGATGGGTGGAAAATATTTTGGTTGTTCGCGGCAAAATAGTGAGAGCCAGGCAATGCCTTCCAAATGTCATGATCGTTGCATTTCAAGGCCATCGCCTCTGGCTTCAATGGGAAGGTTGGGGGGAGGGACTTGCTGCCTCCGCCGTGAAGCCGGCCGGCTGTCGAGGGGGCGAGAGGGGATTTGGCCGTCCCATCGCGCGGGAGGAGCAAGGTGCTTAGATGAAGGGCTCTCCGCAAACCGCTCTCGTGGGTGTCTGCCTATCGCAATTAGTCGGTATTCTAGCCGTACTGCTAATCTCACGCCCAATCCAAATGGCATAAATCTTCTGGAGGAGTTACCGCCGTAGCTCTGTGAATCAAAATTAATACTTGAGCATGAGCTGGATATTTAAGTACAGAGGTTATGCTTACATCCAGTTTTTGCAAAACAATATGTTTTATTCTAGATGCAATTAGCATTTTTAGAATTCGGCATGACGGGCGTGGCAGCAAGTGTCCATACTTTTTCGGATTTTACGATCCCATTCCCTTAAATACCGCATGGAAAGCTCATTTTTATCGACTGGCGAACGAGTATAACAACAGGGGCATAGAAATGGAATTTACATAGTTTGTAATTGGATCAACTTCACTCGAAATCTCATGGCATCCTGGGAATATACAGTCAGATGCAAGGCTGCGATGACGCTTTTAACCATTTCAATCTCTCCTTATCTTGTGCAGTTCATGTCCTCGTCAGCTTAAATGGTGGACAAAATGTGTCAATACTTTTCAAACGATTCGTATTCTACTCTCTTGAGGCCTCGTTTGATTATTCTCGAGTTTCATCTCTAGAGGTATGAAGTCAAACTTTTAAACATTAGGGTAAATTTATGGAATGATACTTAATTCGTCAATTACGGAACATTGTAATTAGCGGTTCAATTAACATTTTGTTTATGAGCAATTATCGATAGAAATTGCCAAAATTAGCATGGGGAATAATGAAAGGTCACTGAGCAACGCGCCAGAATTAATAAAAAACTAATGATAATTCGTTTGTTCATGATTAATCGATACAACGCAAGCGGGTGCCGCTCGATGAGTTGGTGTCGTGATATTTGATGGATCTTGACTCAAAGCGGGAATATTGGCCTGGTTCCACGGGCCATAATTAGGGATTAGGGATATTAGCTTATACCGTGCTGTTGCAGTTGCTGCTCTCAATCCTTTCTGTAATTGAAGTAGTTATTGATTTTTTAGTATTTTCTTGACGTGCATGCTTTATAAAGGCGCTTTACAAGGCCAGATTGCTATGCTAGGAAGTGCAAAGAAGGGGAAGTATAATTCTAACGCCGGCGGCAGTCTGGACCTTTCTTCGATTTCAATCAGGCTGCTATCTTCTTGGCGCTGTAACTGCTTTTCTCCGAATTTCAAAACTGAAATCTTATTATCTTAATGCTAATCCAAATGCCCTTTCAACTTTTAATAAGGTATAATATTCAATAAACAGCTGTTTACTCCAGGCGAAATCATTCTCTTCTCGTTCGTAAATTCTAGTTCGTTATTGTTACAGTAAAATTGAGGCAACAAGTAAAAATCAGTCCCCCACTTCATAGATTTTCATTGAAAAATAATTTTCTCTTAGCCATGCATTTAATTTTTCTGGGTTTTCCTGGAATGATTCGTCGGTTTCGAAGAAAGGTTTAAAAGAATGATTTTACGGATTTTTCCTCGTTTCTCAAAATCATCAAATATTTTACTAGTCTTATTGTCCTGTTTATTTGGCCCAAAGGATCAGTTGATTCAAGATAAACCACAGCAAAAAATTCAAAATCAAGAATTTACTTCGAAATAAGAATGTTAATATATTTGAAAGAAGTATCCGTTATGAGCGTCGTGGTTAAAACAAAGGCTTAATATGTGGTGTCAGGGCACGAAGTGTTACGTAAGTTTTACCATTTTAAGTGAATTGACTCTTATTGATGCGACACGCAGTATTGTTCTGTATAATTTGGTACTGGAAATGGCAAGAAACTATGAATTCCTTAATAGGCGGAAGTTGTAATGGAGTTTGCAATTACGGTCATTGGCTTCACGGAAATCGAAAGGTATTTGAATTTAGCTAAGATTTTTTGCTTACGATTGTTTACAATGGTTTTAAAAATCATATTTTTTTTCCA
Source organism: Ischnura elegans (assembly GCF_921293095.1). Lineage (NCBI taxonomy): Eukaryota > Metazoa > Arthropoda > Insecta > Odonata > Coenagrionidae > Ischnura > Ischnura elegans. The sequence continues at coordinate 39,308,278 of NC_060259.1, forward strand.
AGAAAGATAACAAGTAAGTAATTAATGCTAATTTCATAGAGTGACGTAAAACTTTTTTGGTTTTAAAAACACAATTTGGTTGTGAATCATCTTCTTGTCCTGGAAGTAATAAATGTGTCTAAAGGTTGAGCTATTGTTCAGGCGTGTTAAAATTGCATTGGGTCTTATTTTGAAAGAGGCTATTACTTCATGTTTCTATAAAGCTGAAGATCTCACTCATTCACTTACCCATTGGCTTTTATTCTTGGAAATTCGCACTAAACTTCGGGGATGAAATATTCTGGGAAGGATTTTGGTCGCCAGTTTCGTAGGAAAAAATGGATGGTCCTCATACTTTGTCTTTGGTTCGAGCTCGTTTATATTAAAAAATGTTAATGAATAGGAAAAACGAAAATAATCCTTTAAAGGCGATTCTTTTTCTCTTTGAAATATGACTGAAACTATGCTAAAATCGTGGATTTTGATCCAAATGAAGCTTAAGTTTTTAATTGATTCGCACAAGGCATTTCGCTTCACGCATTGTAGAAATAACAATTTGCAACGTATAGCGTATAATATGTATTTTTTCTTTTTTCGTATCATGTAGCAGATAATTTTCCCATCGTTACTCAGCGTTGCATTGCGCAGCAATCGCTATTATTCGAGTTAATTTTTTCTGAAATTTAACATCCGCGACGATTTTTTAAGGATTTTTAAATTGCGAATTACATTTCCCTTAATGACAGCTTAAAATTGTACTAAATATTTTCATATTCTGTATGTACTGTATGTTTCATATTTCTTTTGGCAAATTGTAAGCAACCATTTAATTGTTTGATTTTACGTAGGCAGATAGTTTTCCACTTCGGTAAACTTGTATTTTATTTCACTGAATAGGACTTGGAAATGAGCCAAAGAATGCTTTCATTTGAAGCGATGGCACGAGAGAGGGAGAGGTGACGTAGTTGAGATTGCGGAGCTATCGGGATACGGGAGCGGTGTAGGGTGGCCTTGAGAATGTATTGACCGACCTTCTCTTGGACGATGTGTATTAGTGATAGCTCAAACTTTTTGGTGAGGACAGGTTAATAAAATGCATGCATTCGGTCTTTTTTCTTATCTCGTGGCTGGACAAGTCGCTTGTATGGACCACTGTAAATGCTGGCCGGAAAAGAAGCCTTCGAGACCTGTTGCTGAAGGCAGATGAAGAATATCTAATGGACGAATTGGGTGAGAAACGGTGTCTACGGAAGAATAAGAGAAGGAAGGGAACTAACGAGAGAAGATCCCAGTGGGTAGGCTATGTCATAATTTATAGCAATTGCGTGAGGATATTGAAATAAATACTTGCAATTTCCCTGATTATAAAATTTATTACGACCTAGGTTTCAATGTTACTACTTATTCGAAGATGATGCGGAAACGTTGAAACATAGGTCGTAATACATTTTATAATCGTGGAAAATTGAACGTATTTATTTCAATGTTGAAAATATCCACTCCATCAAGCTCGAATCTTCGGATTTTATTGTGTGAGGAATCTAACGGAAGGAAGAAGGAGAATTCTCTCGGGAAAGACCAAGAGATAGGTATATGAGGCAGATAATTTTCGTAAGGGAGAACATCAGAGAGCAGAAGGTACTTGCTAAGGAAAGGGTGGAATGGAAGGGTGCCGAATACCAGATCTAGGATTGGAAATACAATGAATGAGTAAAGGGTTATGCAGTATTGGGCGTTTTTGTGAGGTATTTGAAGAATATGTATCGACCGCCCGGCAAAATGGCACGACAGTTCGCGTGAGGAGCGGCGCCTGGAATCCGAGGACGAATCGTCCTCCTGCGTGTGCTCAGGGTAAAGGACGAGTGATTTGGAATTTTTTTAATGCCGTGAGCCTGCGGCGAATCATTCCCGCGGTTAACGATATGAGTGTTTATGATTTTTTTCGGAAGGATTTTATTTGCGATTTGAAAATCAGTGTTTACTGTTGAGCTTTATTGCCTTTTGTACCATTTATGCTCTCTCGCTACCCAGTGAATGATTTTAGAATAGGGTAGAAAACGGTTTTATTGTTCAAGGACGAAATCCCTGAGGAAATTGAAATATAAATACATGTCCTCATTGAATAATATGAATAAATGGTGAAAATATAGGATACAGATAGAAAAAGAGATTGAAGAACTGATGACTCAAAAAAGGCTGCAGTAAGCTTGTAACAATATCATTTCATATTGAGGTTTTGCCTATTCTATATATGAGGTTGAGCTGTGATGCATGTTTCTCCTGATTTTTGACGAATTCCCTCACAGGATAATATTATTTATTCTATTTTTTGTTCGTTGTTGAATGTTAAAATTTCGATGCAAACGGCTCAAAATAGGCTGTTTTAGCTCTAGCAAGCTAAAAATAATCGCTTCTTGTAAGTCACGGACTTCTACTTTTTATTTGCTTATATTCTGCTAAATTTGAGTGTTACTCGTGCCATCAGGGCAAGCATTTGTTCTTGCTCGTCCCCGGTTGTTGTCATTTGCCCCCTCACTAATTCATCCATCGTTCCACGCAAAGGATTACATGAAGGGGACACACAAGGGGAGACAGCGACCCTTGCTCCGCCTTTTTCAATGCCGTATTTTTTATGGCCTTCGGAATGGTGAACACATCCCTGAACTGGTAGTGGTTCTGTTGAATGGGCCTTAGTTTGGCTGTAATTAATTAATTTTCATGAGGTACTTTTCACAAGCCGCGTATAGTTTCATAATATCGGAAATTCTGGAATTATATACGGCTTGTGAAAAGTACCGCTTGAAAATTAATTAATTACAGCAAACTAAGGCCTATTCAACGGAACCACTACTAGTTCAGGGATGTGTTCACCATCCCGAAGGCGCTAAAAAATACGGCATTGAAAAAGGCGGAGCAAGGTTCGTGGTCTCCCCTTGTCAGTCCATCTCGTTGACGATTCATTTATGCTGCCGCGCGCTTTGTAATCGATTTCCAAAAATATTCGTATTGCGGTGATTAGCACAGTGTGATTAGTTTCTTTCATTCGTCAATGATAGGTGTGGAATTCGATGTATGCATCATATTTAATATAAATGTCGGTCTACAGCTTATAATAGCGTATTTCCAAGTAAGATTCTGATTGTTCTGCCGTCAGCGACGCGAGTGGCTACTTTATTCTTAAGCCTTTGAATTACGCGGTAGGTGACAATATCCAGGCCGACTATAGAATCCTCCATTGTAATATTTCTTCTATAGAGTTAACCCTCGGATAGCACCATCCCCACCTGTCTCTTTCATTGGGCTCCCCGCCTCTTGGGTACATCCTACAGTACGGTTAAGTCCGTAGCACGGTATGATTCGATGAAGTCCGTTGCCTCTCCGCCTGTCAAGGGGGCCGCTGGAATTCCGCCTCTTTTCGAGAAACATCCCATCCCGGAAAAGGCACCAAGGTAAAGCAGGTAGCACCTTTCATCGTTAAGTGATAGGCTCTTTTCATGAGGTAGCCAAGGGGAAGAGATGGGTGAAGCACTTGAATATGGTAACTCACAAGGCAGGCTTTACTATAGTTACCTTGACAAATATTTCTATTTCTTACGAGCACCAAATACAATAACGAACTGCTACAAGTATAGTCAAAGTTAATTCTCAAGAATCTTTTAATTTATTACAAGGTACTTTTAAGTTGCAGTTTACTCACTGCTTAGTGTTAAATAATAACTATTGCATTTTCCTATAATTCTCTGCTGAATCACATGTACGCGAGTATGATTAGGCGTTAACTCGATGTTTTTGGACTACTCACGTCCGTACACTCGTGTTGAGAAAGTAATGGTTTTATCACGATGCGTTAAATAGATGCTAGCAGCAGTTTGTTATGCTAAAAATAGCGATCAATTGTAAAATTTTCTTGAAAAATTACCGACAGCGGTGCAGTACGGAGGAGCTATGAGTTTTACTAATCAAATCAAACAGTATAGCCTCAGGAGGCAAGCATAATGCACTTATGTTCATTACGGCGAGAGTGGGGTAAATCTTTAAGAAATTTGGAAAATATATTACCGTGTTGGGGCATCGTTCATTAACTTACAGTGAAATCTGTGAGTCCACTGTTTTCTTGACGGTAACATTCTGTGTTCACATTTGATGAGTTTTTTTAGCTGATAAGAAATGGGTGTCTCTAATTTGATGATTTTTTTGCAAAATAGGCTATCTCTCGCTAGTTAAGCGGCTGCATTTATCATATGCAGGGTGAATTCTTTTCTTAATCAAAATTTGTTGTTTTTTGTTCCACCCCATCTGGGTTTGAATTTGCAACGTCATGCTAAAACATGTTTATCGTTATTAATGGTTATCCTGATCGTAGGATATTTATGGTATAGGATCGTAGGATATGTATAGAGTGGGGAATGGCGATATTTAACGCAACTGAAATCAGCTGTTCTATAGATCCATGCATCTCTTCGCCTCTGTCATGATATTGATCGTAAATAGTTGTTTTATTCCTTAGGTTTAGGTGATTTTGGCTGAGATATGCCATTTTCATAGTTACGATCATGGATAAAAATTGCAAGTATGAATTTCTTTTTTTTTTTTGCACGCCTCTTGAAAACGCTTGAGCCATTCTGAGGGACAGATCACGCTCTTTAGTCCTCAAAAATGTATTGCCCACTCTTTGCAACGTAATTTGCCTCTTGGTTCTTAAATTCAACGCTGTTGCAATTTTATTTCCTTTGGTAACGTATTGGTGTTATCTCCATCTCTGATAAACATTGACTCGTCGTTTTCCTGTAGCCAAGGTAAGTAATGGTGTTCGTGTGTGTGTGTGTGAAAGAAAATTCATTTGCATGGCTAATGGATACTAAGCCGTTTCCTTATCATTAATCAGCAAAGAGAAGTGATGTTTATAGCAAGCATTAAGGTTTATATTTGTGCCTCGCGTCTCGAGGGGTGGCTTGACGCCACCCCGAGAGAAACTGTAGTGCATAGTGTTCTGTGACCATGTTCATGTGATTGGATCGAGAGTGCCCTCTTTTTCCTCTGGCGCTAGAATTTTCAACCTGAGCAGGTTATTAGACTTTTTTTTTACTGTATTCCTCTTGGGCAGTCGAAGTACTCCCCTCACATTGCTACGTTAACAGCGTCGAATCAATTTTCAGTGCTGCCGGAAATGCCTCTTCCTTCTCCACTGCCACAGACTTTGAGCAACAAGTCATTACTGTTCCACCCCCGCGTGGCGGAAGAGGCCCAAATCCTACTCGGAGCTCGTGATGATGACTTAATCCCTCAGCTGATCCAGTCTTTAGCACAGACATCTGCCGACCACATGTACGTATGTACTCAATCGGTAAATCATTTGAAAAACTAACACTATGTGATTGCATTCGTTGCATGCTGTACGGATTTCAAGTTCGGCTCACAATCATTGAACTGTGTGCCTTGGAGTGTCCAGTTCTGTATCTCTGCTTACCTGATTTTTCATTTAGCTGGAATTGTTGAATAATTCTTAATGCTGTTTGATTGCTACAAATATCACTTCTTTTGTTTCTATATAGTTGGCAGTATTTTTCATTTACTGTTTTTAGCATGTAGCTGTTCAAGTTAAATATAATAGTACTTAAATTTTTACATTTATTTTTGATGAAGAGGTCATTCTTTCTAATTTATCTTATATTTTGAAATAAGTCATGCAAAAATGTAGTTTCTAACTTTCTTTCCATCTCATTAATTAAATAATGTTATTTCAGAAAGACAACTTTTTGTCATTGCCAGGTGTCAACCAGTGAAACCTCCAATTTTTCAAGATTCGTCTAGGATCAAAAATCATTTTAGTGGAGAATCAAGATAGTTTATCTGATGCCATTAAAGTTTATTGAATTGCAGACTGGTAGTGCTATCTCATTTCAAGTCATAGTCGGGTTTTCATATGCAGTTGATCCTTCGAGTGATAAAAATTGTCATCTTAATTATTTTTTACTATGTATTTCATAGGAAAATATAGTGAGTAAAAATTCACTCAATATTTTTCATGCAGTATTGTGGCATTTCACTTTCTCATCGATACTCCATTCCCATTAATTCATAAACACATTTTGTTTACTGTCATTGCTAAATTTCCCTCTTAGTAATAGTCTTACCTCTCTCTTACACTGTTGAAGCCTCCTAATTTCATTGGAAATGTTTAATTGGATGTTATGATGAAGTTATTAACGGTTTAATTAAATCAGAAGCCGTTTTTAGTGAATCACAGGGGCTCTAAGAGTTTCTCTGCTTAGCTTGTTTTGCAGATTTACAACTGTGGGAAATTTACAACTGTAAAATTTTGCATTCGCGGAAAGTTGTGGTTGGACAAATGTGTCTATTTATGGAAAGTCTTTAATTTTTGAATTTGCGTTTATTACGCAATATTTTCTATCTTTAAGTTTGTTGGAGAGAGGTGATTTTACTTCATATAACGGCAACTGATCTGTCACTCATTACCTCTACCCTGTTGTTGGTTTGAATAGGTGAGGGTAGATCTCATACCATACTAAGCCACAGGCGTGTGAATGTCATTAATTAAGGGTAGGGGGCTAATTAATATCACTGAGCCACCTCGCACTTCGAGAAATTCTGTCTCTCTTGCTTGTAAATTGTATGAAGAGGCCACTTTTGCATTAGAACTCTGTTTTCATTCTTATAGGACCGTGTATTTAACTTTTCGTATTTTTTTAATTTTTTTTTTTCATTTTTGGCATCCGTTTTCTATTCCCAAAGCGAACTGAAGGATCATTATGCCGCATCTGAGCTTCTAGTGGAACAGCAGCAAAATATTCCAGAATTGTTGAAAGCAATTCTTCAGAAGAATCCTAATGTTTTCAAGGGACCACAAGGTTAGTATAACACCTTCCATCAATGGTTGCTATACATGGGTACCCACATCTTCTGCATCAGACGACTCAGCATCAGAATATACTCAAGAGTAATGGTCCCTTCCTTTTACATCCAATGCCCCGCTATGTTTGTTTATTCTTGAATTTCTCATTCCAATGGATTTTCCGAGTCCTTAACTGCGATATAAATGTGAACTCCCGCATTCGAAGGGAGTTGCTCCAAGGAACGCGTGAAAATCCATATTGGAACCTTTTTGTGTTGAAATTAATTTTAAGATATTATTTTAGCATTAAGTTGAATCCCTTCTAAAAATAATTTTAGGAATTTGCAGTAAAATGATTCCACAAGAAATAACTTATATATCTTCTGTGTCTTCGGTATGTCAATTGGTAATTAGCGGAAAATTCGACACCTTTTTCTTGAGTATGTTCAAGTACTTCTTTCATTTCTCTGCCAATATATATCACGATTTTATTTTTTTAATTAATACCAAGGTTTTTTGGTTTGCCAAATATACGTAAATTCTTCCTAAAACACAATGACCTACGATGGATACACTGATGAACAGTGACTTGTAAACGTAATTTTAGTCTAAAATATGATTTGATGCTTTCCCGGCGAATGGTGTGGGTAAACTCTTCCCGGGATTTCCACAAATAAAACAACATTCAGCCCTGAGGGTGAGCCTCGAGTCGGAGCTTGAAACGTTGGCCGCTATGGAAAAATTAACCCGGTGGGAATCCCGAGAGGAGTTTACCCATAATTTCAGTCTTATCGAAGTAGAACTGTCGCGGCTTAGTTTAATAGACTTATCAAACTAAGTCTTCATGATGAGCTGATTAAAAAATGCCGCTAAAATCCCGGCGGTTCTTGTGATTCGCGCGTCATTCCATAAATTTTCTGATGCCATGGACGAGATCCCCTGATTTCTCCCTAATTTTCCCCGATCCCTCTGTTCTATAACAACTCTTACAAGTATCCGTTATAATTACAGAAGATAAATTACAATTTATTTTAGCAGAGCTATATGTATTCAAATAAGTTTATTAATTGTCTCACAGGAAAAATAAAAAATCATGTTATCAGGTAAATATAGTAATGCGCCACACATATGCGTAATATGTTTAATGCTCCTTAGTGCATCTGCTCGTCTCCTTCGTTTTTGAACATGGCGCGGGGTTAAAGGCGTCACAGAATGTTTTTGGGTGGAAGGAATTGTTATAATCCGCTATGGTAAACGTCATGATGGTAAACGTCGTCGAGTTCTACGTAGGTTATGGTGATGTAAGCTTTCGAGATAACACCGCTATCTTGAGGAATGCAATTGCCCAAAATTTATAATGCAAAAGTAGCTATAAGTAGCATTGATAATTAATGCAAAAGTAGCTATCGGCCACGAGCGGAAAACACCGTACCGAGTTTTGATCATCATCAAGTAGTCCGCGCTAGCAGATGAAATGAAGAGCTCTTTTATGCCCCTTATTTGGGGATTGCCTGAGGGATGATCTTTGTACATAATTTTATGCAGGAACTTCAATTTTGGATAGGGATTGTTCGCAAAAAATGGTGAAAGCTTCCGATAAACTGCCAAAGAAAGCAAAAAATAGCTATTTTAATCGTTTTTTACTACATTTTTTCTGGACTGATACGCGTGCAACATATTCCTAAGCGTATTTGGAGTCAAAATCGGGAATTTTTCACTAATAGGTGGGGAATGGCGCTGGAGATCCAGGGTGAATATGTTAGGAACACGCTATTTTGGATCACAAAGGGAGCGTCTGTCGAGCCCCGAGATGGAGGGTGGCGGATTATCGAGCAAGGACGAGGTTGTTGGAAGCTTTCGAGACGTCACTTCGGAGGGGTTGACCGAAGGGGAGCGGGCGAAAGTTGACAGGTGCCTTGCGTGGCTTGGGGGGAGGGGGGAGGATATGGAATGGGGAAACAAAACTGGAGTATGGGGCTCGAGTATAAACTCGGGCAGTAGATATAGCGTAGCAGGAGTAGTATGGAGTAAGGAGTACCGAATCAGTTGCATGCATTATTGGAGATGCATTTTAGAGGAATTGGGGGATAAATTATGTCTGATAATCATTCAGTACGACTTCAGTAAATAGGGACAGTTTGACTCAAAATATTCTCATATTTAGCCTCCTGTTACGTGATTTTCTTGCGTTTTCCTCGTTGCCTCTCGTTCGGCGAAGTACTTCTTTCTCAAGTGTTCGAAAATTAAGGAGCGAGGTTGAAATTGTCACGCGGGACACACCTTAAATAATCGTAGAACGAGCAAATCCCTCAATTTTAAATGCTCCTTTCAAAATCGCTCTATTTTTACCCACATTTTATCCATATGAAACATATCGCAGCGGTATGAACGTCAACTAAATTTTCTGAATCGTCTCCAGACAGCTTCATTTTTTTTTATTTAAAATATTCCGTCTCCATGCATTGATTATTTCACTTGGTTTTCTCCCATAGATAAGCAATGGAACAAAATTATGACCGGAGCACCTATCATGTGGCCGTTCGCCATTAGGCCAGTAGATGATAGCAGATTTAGGTCCACATTGCACTTTTGCTTTTTTAGATGCATCGTTAGTTTTTCACTTTGCTCTAAATGTTATAAAATGCTCGGTTTGGGAATCAATATTTCCTATCACCTAAACACATTGATTTTTTTTACTGTTTATTCGAAATCTTTTAAAATCAGAGTGAATCCCGAATAAAATTTATTTGAAGTATTTAAAATTATTTAATAGATAGAAATGATTGCTATAAATTTTATCATCGTATGGATGTTATTTCAACCCCTTATAAATCGGGCGAAATGGAAAGGCTAATATTTATCACTCTTCATTTATCAACTTTCTTCCTGAGGAATCTTTTCTAATAAAAATTCTGAATGAGTAATAAATATATTGTTATCGTTTTATACCGTTATAAAAATCGGTAGTCGTGTTTAGTGCATATGCAGTGAAACTCGCTTATAACGAATTTCGTACTATTTTGTTATAAACGGAATTTCGTTGTATTCATATAAATGATTTTGCTATTACAGGATTTCTGGCTAATATTCCGTAAATTTTTATCAAGCAACTGGTCCGTAACAATTTCCCAAGGGGCAAAGAATAGTTCGCAATAGCGAGGATTTCGTATCATCCGCACTCGTTACATGCAGGGATGACTGGGAATATTAGGAAAGTCCAAGGGAATGAAAACTCACCAGGTTATAGACGGAATTCCGTTACATACGTGAACTTTATAAGCGAGTTTTACTGTGAAGCAAAGGCAAAAGTAAGAGGGCATCCATTAATTACGTGCGTTTAGGAGGGAGGGGGTGAAGCCAATTCTCACCGAGTGTCACGTGGGGAATTGGGGGAGTCCTGGCAAGTGTCACGTATTTTTTTCCGCAAGAAACTGTGTACAATTGCGATCTTAGTAATCTTAAATACTAGTCTTAACTAATCTTGAATAATGATAGGTAAACAAATTGTTTTATAAACAAATCGAACGCAATGAAGCATTGATTAACTTATTTACACTTAAAATAACGCATTTTGAACGATCTCACGTGAGAGTAGAGGGAGGAGGGTCAAACCAAATCTCACGATATCCCACTATGGGGAGAGGAGTGGTCCAAAAATCTTCAAAATCACCTCATTTAGTTAATGGACGCCTCCTAAGAGATAGGCCCACTTATTTTCCCATTGTTGCCCAGTGGTGGCGTAGTTTGCGGCCCACTGGCGGCCTGCGCGTCTAACGTTTGACTTATCTGTTGCAGCCGCCGACTCACCGAGACAGCCGCATCCCCACCGGACGCCTCCGCCGCAGCCGCAGCCGAGAGGCCCTTGCAGCGAGGAGGTCAGCCGGGTGCCGCCCCTCGGCCACGTCCCGCGGCCTGCGCCGCCGCACGGCCACCTCCCGGGCCCCCCCCCGCCCACCGTGCTTCACGACTCCCCGCTCCTCCCTCCCCGGGACATGCTGACGCGGTCCCACGCCGCGCCGCACCGCCGCCTCGAGCTGGAGCACGGCGGCGGCGGGCAGTGCGGCCTTTCTCCCGACGCGCCGCCGCCGGAGCAGCCGTTGGGCGGCACGGCTGACCCCGGCGCCTTCGTCCACCGGCTCCCGGACGCGAGTGCCATGAGTTTGGTGCCCGGAAGCGGAGTTATCCGACCGCCGGGTGGTGCACCCGCGGGTGCGGCAGTCAGTGGTTCGTGCTTGGGTGGGCGGGCGCCGGTGCACGCGTCGCCGCCGGCCGAGGAGTACGGTGCCCCGCGCGGGCGCGTGGCGCACGAGGCGCGGCGCGTGTCCGTCATCACGGAACAACCGAGGATCACGCGCTCCGTCGTGGAAAGTGTAAAGAGTCAAAATGGTGGTGGTGATGTGAGTGGTTATTATAATAGTCATCAGACGAGCCCTTACAAGCAGATCTGTGGCGCAAGTGTTGTGAATGCCGTGGAAGGCTTGAAACAGGAGTGCAGTGTGGATTACTCAGTGGTGCACGGTGGAAATAGTTCAGTTTTGCGTGAGGAATTATCCCGAAAAGTGCATAACCGTGGATTAGTAACGAATGTGCCAAGGACGAACACAACTACCCACACCTCAGGTGAGTCACCCAAGTTACCTGGAAGAGGAATAGTGCATTGGTGTATGTTTCGTTTTAGTTCCTCCTTGAATGATATCCAATTCCAAATCACCAAATTCTTACTTCTGAATGCTGCCAAAACTCTCCATGCATCTCTACTAACACGGAATAAATGGGAAATTGTCAGTATGGCCTCTGGGTTTCCACTCGTGGATATTTCCAGAGACGACCGTTTCACTGGTGTTCGTATTTGGCTCAAACTTATGACCATGGGTTGAATACCAGCGAAATTTTCGTCTGAGACATAATACCACGAGGCAACTGAGGCCATGCATACATGCATCTGCATATCAACTCCGCGGACAACCGCCTGTAAATATTATCATTATAGGCAAATGGCATGTGCATTTCCTTTTTATTTTGCTTATTAACCTTTTAGTTAGCTTACTAAAATTAATTGTAAGTTATTTTGCCTGTCTCATTTGGTTTGGGAATATATTAACATTTTCCCCGAGAATGTTTTGGTGGCATGGAAATTATGCATGTTTTTTCGACTCAAGTTATGCGAAATGATATTTAAATTGGTTATTATTGATTGGATTATATATGATTTTTGATCATGTATATTATTTTTGTTATCCGTTTTGATGAGGCTATTATTTGTCTCTGTCCAATATCATTTGTCAAACTGCAATGTTTTTGTCATTGGACTTACATTTTTTTCTGTTTGGCTGTTCAATCAAAATTTGTATTTGAAATTACTAAAAGGCACTTGTAAATTGGAATCATGACAAAATATGAATGCTGTGAATATGAATTTACGACTCAAAGGAGGTATTTTGAAGATATTGAATTTTGGACCAAAAAAAATACTGTTGACACTGCAAAAATTTCCAACTTCTGTGTTCAACAGCAAACACAACTGTGACATTTTATGTTTGCCTGGAAAAAATATGTACTCTGAAAAAATTGTAATAGTTTGCCATTTTATGGTTGTTTTAATAGTAGTTTGGTGGCTTGGAATTGGAGTATTTCATGTGCTTTGACTCAATGCTGTTGTGTATCGTCAATCTATATTGCTCTAAAGCAGATGCAATCCAGCAAAACAATTTTTTTGAAATTTTATTTTGTTTTTATTCAGCAAAAGTATTTAATCTATTTCAAAAATAAATAAATAGTAGTATTGTTTGTATATATGCGTACGTATATACAATACACTGTTTATTTATTACCAACAAAATTTTAAACATCAAAATTTCGCCATTTGAATGTGGCAGGATGTCGACCCATAAATTTTCTGTTGGATGCATCGCATGGTAAGTGTCGTAGAATGTATGGTCATTAGTTTTAATTTTAGATTCTGCCCTAGTTTATTTTCTCCTTATCAATAGTATTTTCGAGGAGGCAATTCCATGTGCTATCTCATTTTTCAGGCAGGTAATGAAGGAACTTTGGCACTATTTGATGGCTTATGGTGCTCATGGGTGGCAGTGAATGCGAACGTGTATTGAATGATTTTATTTTTTGATTCAGTACACTTTACAAAATATCTATGGAAAATACCACACTCTTCTGCGGATAAAACTTCTCCGGCCACGCTCTAGTTCGGTTGCCCCTGGCTTCAGTGATGATTGCGAAGCCTTGACAGTTGAGCATTTGATCAGGTTGCGGATCTAATTACTAAGCCACTGTGGTTAAACCAGATTACTCCAGTGTCCAAAAACCTCTAAGGAAAGATTTTTAATATCAAATCTTACTATTTGACGTGACTCATTACCTCGCACATAAAAAGTTAAATATATTTGCTCCTACCTAAGACCTTGCCTATTGCCCTAAAACCTCTAAGTGAAGATTTTTACCATTAAAACGTACTATTTGACTTGACTCATTATCTCACGCATAAAACCTTGCCTGTTGACCCGCAGCCGACTGCTAAATTTCCGTGTTCCTCTCATTTAAATAGGTTTCTGCCATCGTTTTAAGGCTTAATAAATATTAGTCGTGTGCTGCATGATTCAATCCACGTATCTCCATGTAAGTAGTTCATGTCCTTCAAAAACACAATTCAAACAGGTAGCATTTGTTTAAAGAGTATTTTCCTCTTGAAGCAACAAGAACGTATATCCTCCTCAGAAGTTTTTTTAATGGTTTCTACAGAGCGATAACTATTACCTTGAAACCTCAGATTTAATATTAAGTGTCGTTTATAAAGGCTTAGTCACACGATGCATAAACACATTCGAGTCAATGTGTAAATGCTTGGACGGGAAAATGAAAGCGAAAATGCACCTTGAAACCGCTCAACTTCTGCGAATGCATGGACCGAGAATAGAACCTTCTCTAATTTCCTTCACGCATTCGCACATGTTCCGGTCCACCAAAATCGTTCATGCATTCACGCATGAGCTCGAACGGGTCAATGTACCGTGTACCCAGGCTTTCAGTCCAAATTGTAGAATGTATGTTAACTTCAATTCTTTAGAAAAATATGCTATCATTTGTTCTTCTCTATCCTTATATTAGTTGTTCGCACCCAAAATCAAGTGAATTTGAGTCAGACGGAAAAGAAAGTGTTGGAGAAAAAGATACGTTCTCGTAGTCGTATTATTGAGGATATCATTTGTTTGGTACTGCAAAGTTAAAGTTTCCATATCCAAATTTAGGCTTAGAACCTTTAAACAAAATTTTAATGCGTGCCAACTCATTGCGCACTAAAAGCATTTATGGTCAGTTTTTTCATTGCATTATGGCATTTAGTTATGGTTGCTGGCTTTTTTACCCTACAAAATAATGCAATATTTTGTGGAAGAATACCGAAGTGCTCCATGAACAAGCAGGAAGTAACCGAAGAAGCCACCCAAACCATCATCCCCCTCTTCCTTACCTTAATTTCAATTACATAGATCAGGTCGAGTATAATTTGTGTCAAGAAAGGATGTATTATGCATGATCATTGTTCGGTTGGATAGCGCTTCAAACTTGATCTGAAGACCAATGTACTCGATAAATTAACACGTACGATTTATTCCTAAATGTATGAACGTGAGATTGAACGCCAAAATGCACCGTGTAACCACCCAACTTGTGCGAATGCATGAACAGAAAATAGAACCTGTTCTAATTTGATTCTTGAATTCGTTCATGTTCCATTCTGGTTCATAAAAATCGTTCATGCAATCAGACGTTAACTCTTACGTGTTAATAGATCGTGTAAACAGGCCTTAAGGCCGTTTTACACGGGGCACGGAATTGCGCTGGTTAGAACTGCTTCAATTTTTAAAATGGCGTGGATTTGCGCGAATGCATGAACGAAATTAGAACAGGGGCTATTTTGCCGTCTCGCATCCACGCATTCCCGCATGTGTTCTAGCAATTCATCGCTTTACACGACGCAATTTTGATTGCGCCGTAGCACGTACGTCAGATTGCGCAATAACGTGCCCCGTGTAAAACGACCTTTAAAGAAATCTGCGCTTTAAGTGATCCAAAGATGCCATGTCGATGGTGCTGCTTTGTGGAGCAACATGGGCCCACCGTTATAACCATATTTTTCATGTCGTGAGTTGTTCGCAGTGATCTCTAGTTGCTGGCTCGCGTTTGTCAATAAGGCCGTTTACGCGGGGCACGCCATTGCGCAATCTGACGTACGTACGAAGGCGCAGTCAACATTGTGTCGTGCAAAGCGGTGAATTGCTAGAACACATGCGGGAATGCGTGGATGTGAGATGGAAAAATAGCCCCTGCTCTAATTCCAAGCTTGCATTCTCGTAATTTCAACATGTTTTTAGTGATAACCTGCGCAACAACGTGCCCCACGTAAAATAGCGTTTACGTAAGTATTGCATGATTCGTGTAATGACTTGATGATCGTCATCTCTCCACGTCCGTGGTAAGTTCTTGAAACTTCTAACTGTGCGGTAGCGGAGAGCTAGTGAAAGATGTAATTGTTGAGTCGGTAGTGTATGCTTCCTCTTATGTACACTGGCATTCAAATAAAAATTCAACTCCTTAGAGCGGTGAAAGTCAGTTGCCATAGCGACCATGTAGCCGATCCCCATTGCAAGCAAGGCCATGAGTGCTCGCACGTCCCCTGATTACGTTTAAGGGAGCGTTAATGCGAGAGAAATTTCTATCTTTCTTTCCGAAACGAAAAATTTATTTTTCTTAATATCAACCTAAGATTTTCTGATTTTAAGCTTTTTCTGTAAGAATGTTCCCAATGAAGTTTATTTATAACCTTTAAGAACTCTCAGTATGTTACATAGCGCCATAATTCTATGCCTATTGTGTGATATGAAAATTGATTATTTGGGATTTTAGTTTACAACACGTTTTATCTGCGATGCGCGTCGCAAATTACGACTTGAGGATGGCATGCGTTCTTGCTCTCGCGCCCTAAATATCACGATTATCGACCAGATTCCCATAGCGCTTCCGCTGCTCTCCACTAAAGGAGGATCCTTTAATTTCGAAATTTCGTAGGAAGGCTCCAGGTTTGATCATGTGAAAGCTATGTACGCTACGGAGCAAAAGAAGTGGCTCCTTATTGCATTCGTGTTCTACCAATATGCCGTTTAAATCAGCTGATCAAAGTGGGCACTCATGGAGGACTCGGAGCAGCTCACGGGATCATCTTGTCTAAAACAACATAAGCACAGTAAAATAAGAAATATGTGAAATGCGTGAAATTAAGCGTATTCCGTCGTTCATATGTATGCCAGGAAATAAGAATTGAAAAGGCTTCTCGTTGAGGTCTATTTCATCATATTTGGAGTTTACTCTATCAGATAGGATTTTTTCGCCTTGGAGTAATAATTGAAACATAAGCGCCAGTGGTCGGGACCTTGCCAGTTAGGTAAATTGTCGACTGGCATGGTACAAATTACCATCTTACAACCAGTCAATAGGTATTCATCGATTTTGTGACAAAAAAAGGCTTAATTGTACCCTTAGATAAGTTTCCTTGTTCGTTAAATTGTTCTCCCGAAACGAATACCTTTTTTTGTTTCTAAACTATGGTTCTCCTGAGCCGCAGTGTTTGCTTATGATTGAATGTAGTAAGTCGATTATTATTATTATTTAGTATGGTACCATGTTCATGAATCATATACATGTCTCTTGAAAGTGCGTAGAACTGTTGAAATTGATTGATGTCGGGCAAAGTTTTTAATTTAGGTACGAAGTCATTATCACTATGGTTATTGTAACTTAACTGCTGACTCTATCTTTGATTACCAGTAAATAATAATTATTAACCTAATACGATACGTTTTATCGAATTATTTTCTTTTCATAGAGAAAATGAATTGAAATTCATTAAGAATAAAACTCAAGCATCGCGTGTTTTTCTAGCCTGATTCGATTCACTATGCTGTATGCTCTGATTGAAGTTTTCTGCCGTTCTAACGCCCTTTTTCCTGGAGAGTCGCATCGTACTTTTTCGCACCGCTAGAGACGTTTTATTTAATCAAATGTAATGGCGGTTTCCTCCTTGGAATTCCACCTTTCAAAAAATGTTCCACCTTCATTTCGGATTTTAAATGTGAATTAGTTCAAAACCGATGACACATATTATTCCTCTATTTCCGATTAATATTTTGTATGTTAGCCAGGGTTTGCGTGTGGCTCCACTTAAGATTTTATCGCTCTTCGGTAAGCGTTCCGCGCGTAAACTATAGTTTGTAATGAATAGTCCGCGCGTTTACTTCAGTGTTTTAAATATAGCTAACAGCAAATGAAAAAGTGTATCCGTATGACAAATATTCATTGCAGTACTGTGGTAATGAATGGCCTTGTACTCTTATCGCAGGAACTGTTCAAATCGATTGATGTCGTAAAAATGTTTGTAAACGTTGAAAGTATTATATCACCATTACTATTGTGACGTAACTCCACAAAGACCCCCTGACTCCATCTTTTTAACTGCGATTTTCTGTTCGGTGAGTTGAGGGACGACCGAGATTATCCTCGTCTAAGAAGGGCTGTGAATTGAGGCAGGGGAAGGTTCTATACAGAATGGGGACAGGGGGAGGGCAGGAGAGTGACGAAGGGAATTATTGGAGGAGGAGCGGCCAGTCTGATACAGATGTTCAGGTGGAAATGGAAAGGCAATATCGGCATCTACTACTAAAAGTGCTTTTATAGGCTTTTATGCGTCAATGTGGCCGTTCTTTTCTGGTGCATTACAGCTTTTGCATTAACGTAAAAATATCCATTCATTTGTCAAGATTTGATATTGGCGTTTGTTTTTTCACACCGTTGTTATGAATGGTATAGTCGAAACACAGGGATAGTTTCTTGCTTATGCATTTTTTAAATATGTGGGAGTAGTTCATGTTTAATTTCTATTTGATGCTCTGTATAATTATAAATCCTTTCCCAAAATTAGGATTTATTTTTACCCATTGGATCGGTAGTTGTTACCTTGAACTATCTTCCATGGTAACATTTTTCAAGAGTAATGTTGTTTTGCCTAAAATTTAAACAGATATGCGGCGATGTTTCGTTTTTGGTAATATCTATGGCGATAAGACGCGTAAGTACAATTGCATGATGGTTAGTTGTTCAGGTCAGTTGTTGTCATGTTTCACCATCACATTGTTGCCCGATTGAGAGAATAACTACCTCTGGTTCACTGACTGCAAGCGTAATTCCGAGTACTGTTTTTGCTTGAAGCTTCCTCAATATAATAAAATGAGGACCACAAATTCCACACTGTTCATGAGATACCACTAATAGTGTGGGATTTTGATTTTGTGCTACAGTAAAAATGTTATTGATACATGCCTATTCTTGGTTTAAGGGATTTTTGCTAAAATTTACTCCATGATGGAACAGGATTTCGGGGTCTTCAGTCGACTACAATGAAAGAATTTTATGAATTTAAGCGGCTAGCTTGGTGGCATTTTTATCGGTGTTTATTCAATTAAATGAATCTATACTGCGTAATTTATATGAAATGTGTATAAATTTGCCTCTTTTGAGCGACAAAGATTATTGCCTTAGACACGGATTTAAGTGATCTTTGTGTGCACATTTATTTCATTTACACCACGAGGCACGACTTGATTCCCAACCAAACTGAGAATCTCCCTTAACACACGGATGTTGAGGCGATAACTGTTTGGTCTGCACTATATATTTTTTGATTAAGTCCAAGTCGTGGGGCACGTTAATAGCAAATGTTTCCAGGGGGCATTTCGTGTACCTGAATGAGAAAGTAAATATTTGTGGAAAAGCGACGCGTGTTATTGAGTTAGTATTACTCCAAGTAATACGATCCGAGTAATATGATATTGGAATATTTTTAGAAGATCGTCCTTATAGGTGATTAACAGTTTAAAAGTTGAAAAATACAGGTCTTGTGTCGTTGGGTACTCTTAATAGGGGAAAGTAATCGAAACTTTGGGATGACGGAAGCTGGATGGTGCTCGGAAGCTGAGGGATTTGGAATGAATCATTTATGCTCTGGTACTCGAGGGAAGAGGGAGCTGGGACATTGCCAGTCGCCAGACACCGAGAGCTGCGATAGCGGCGTCCCACATTGATCTGAAAACTCACGTGCTGGGCCAAAGTCAAATATCGACCAAGTGAGAGTTCTCACCTTAAGTTTTTATGCTCAAAATAGTGTGCTTCATTATAAATTTGCCATGAAAGTGGAAGTACAGTGCTTTGTCATGATAAGTTCTTAAACGTCATCCACTCACCGCCTTGAATATGCGATACACCAAGTACAATATTTATTCTTATTACCTTCATCGACCCAAATAAAACAGCCTAGATTTATATTCGACAATTCATTAATAATGAGATTGAAACCTGATTGGCATATTTTGTTGCGTATAGGAAGAACTTAGAGGGAGAAAATATTAATTAAGGGAAGTGACAAAAATTTAGTTAATGTGCTAATAAAGCGTCCTCACCTTAATGTATAAACCGTTGGTAATAAAATTTATTTTTGCGTCATATAGCTCTGCATATATGTATTGCCCATTTTTAAAGCCTTCCCTTTCCCAATGAAAGGAATTGGTTTTAGCAATTGTTCATTTTTTACATCTAGTTAATAAAAATAAGTAAGAATTTTCCAATTTTTTTCATTTAAGAAAACCCTTAATAACAGATTTTTGGAAGAGCGATAAATATTTTCATCCAGTAACTGAGTGCTATCAATTTAGAAACAATCGGTATTTGTTTTCATGGCCCAATTTCTGCTTTTGTTGCCTGCTTCAATAAAAATTATCGCTCTTTAAACTGTGGGCTCCACGAATTGGATAAAATATTTTCTGATCGGGAGTGTAACTCATTGATGTATTTTCAAATGGCATTTATATAGCAAGAAGAAAAGCTCAAATTTTACTGGAGAATACAGTGCGAAGTTTACAAACAAGGTCCCAATGTTATATGTCGTTAGTTATTCTCATCCGTTCTGCATGGTTATGTAGCGTATTCTGTGTAACATTAGTTGGCATTTACTTTTTAATTTTTTCAAAGATTTAGGTTGTATTAAATGAGAGTACTGGTACACAAGCCATTCGAAAATACCTCCATGCGTCGAAGCTCACATTTAACGGGATACGCCTTCTGTCTTCAAGTCAGATAAATAAGCCTTCTTTATGTGTTAGAGGAAATTGAAAGCACTATATATCACACTTCTCCTTTTGTCCAAATGCTTATCTCGACGCGAATATGGAGGCTAAATCATACTGCCTCGACTGTGCTAATTGTGCTGAGGAACGTTTACGTCACCATAGTCGCCCACTCTGGGCGCCCTTGTGTCTATGATATGAAATGCTAGAGCTGGAGGAGCCTCAGGTTCCGTGTAGCAACGGGTGAGAGCGACCTAATTGCCTTACTCCAGTTTCTTACTGTGTCGTGTAGCAATTAAAAAAAGATTATTTTTGTTATATCTATTGCCATTTGAGACGTAGCTTCGAATAAAATTATGCAAATGTGAATATCCACGACCGTCATAGCCCTTAGGTGTTGCGAAAATAAGTTTGAATTTCGAGTAACCATCTAATGATGGAGTAGAGTAGTTTATAGTTGATGACTTACGGTTTAAAAAGAGGAGGCACAACATAATTTGCCTTTGACGTGGTAAAAGTGAAATTATCGACCCTTTTAACTAACCTATTACCGAATGTTTGTAGATGGAATAGAAATAATGGACAATAATGAAAAGTACGTGAATTGGACCGTCAATAAAGAAAAAAAACTGTTTACTGACTCTAAAAGCCATCGTCTAGGGTAACAAGCTGTTGTTACCTGCATGTTACACGCATTACATTTCTCATTTTGGAAGGAGAAATAGAACAAAATGTGGAAAGTAGAGGCACATTTAAAATAGAAATTAAACACATATATTATCTACACGGTATAGGTAGAAGCATACCTGCATTTGGACTTACAAAGCCTGACTTTGGTTTAACTAACGATAGACATACTATACTGCCTGACGATTTCGGTGAAAGTCCGGTGGTTATACGAAAAATTCTGCTCCCTTGAGACGTTGAAGTCCAGCCAAATTGACCTTACCAACCAAACCACCGTGTTTCGAATGGAATGGACCGAGTTCTAATTTTGGGCCATAGAATCTAATAATTTACAGATGAAATTCATCGGATTGTTAGCGATAATTTCGTTGCATTGGTCTTAAACGATTGAATGACATTCCACACTATGAAGAAACGAATACGTGTTAATAGTAAAGGGTAACCCCGAAATTCAGCAGGGGATGGTTCAGTCTGCTATCGGTGGTATCCCCAGCGTGTGTTTACGCAAATTATTCGTTGATCAATTATCTAAATTTATCGTGAGTGACTCGCAGTTCAGGAAGCCATTTCTTAAGGGTATTGTTATTTCCGTATCGAATAGTTACCACATGCATAATTATATGCCTAGCAATATTTTTATGGCATTAACTCTTAAACCCTTGACAAATATGCACTCACAAGCTTGGGGTCGACTTTTTTATTGTCCATTACTCTAAACAAAAATTCTTGTTTTTTCAATTTATAGCAGATAATTGTTAAATTTAACTTTCCGCTTTCGATGAAGATAATGTTGACATCCCATTCCTCATCGGAATCGACTTACTTCACCGAGTAAATTATTGTTTCGAAATAAAAGCGAGCGTAGCGGTTTCATGAACGCTATTTGGATAAATGTGGCCTAGGATCTAACTGAAACATTCACTAATCTTAATTTTAGATCCTTTATGTGATTAGTAAACGAGTGGAAATGATATGTTACATAATGTGCGGGCTCTATTATTTAAGGTAGAACATTTTTTATAATCTCTGTGCTTAATGTTTTCAGTGCCGCAATTGTCAATCGTGTCGCACAGAAAAACATTTTCAGTGATAAAGTTATGAAGCTGCCTCAAGTGTTCTTTGATAGTTAGTATTTTGCAACTTCAAAAAATAGCATTGTGATACGTAAATCATTTTTTCAATGCCTACAGTCGACCATACAAAAACCGCTTGTTGCGAAAGAAAATCTTCTGAAAATGTAAGTAATCTTAAGAATTTCTAATACTGCAGTCGAACAGATGTTAAGAATTTATTATTGCCGGTAGCTACAAGAAAATACCATAATTGTTAAATTATTGTTAACTGATAACTTCGTAGAGCCAATTATCCTAATTAAGCTGTGGTACCATATTTTACAGGAATCCAAAGTCAAGCGGATCAGAGTCATTCTTTGGTGAAGGATAATTAGAGTTCTAAGGAAAATGTTTGCCCTAATAGTTACAGATTTTCTGCCTTAGCATCTATCGTATTTTACCCTCAACCTCGAATAACCTCCTGCAATAAATCAGTTAAGAGTTTTTACAAGGAAAGGGCAGATTATTATTTGTATAATAACCGAAAAAGTTCGAAGATGGGTCTAAAGAAACGTTACGCAGTTACGTTCAAAAGTTCCTATTTCATCGTTCGAAAATGAGCTGGATCTGTGCTTGTCACATCGTTGTGGTTATTATTTGTGGATCATCACAGGTATTCTTAAAATATAACGTAAACACTTTCTTTCATTATGTTGAAAATTACAAGATTTTTGTTTTATACCCTTCGAAGACTAATGAATATTAAAAATCTCACATGATGTTAAAAATGTTGATGTTATGCGAAAACCTTTCTCGGGTCTGGAACCGGGTTATGTCACGTATGAAGCCGACGCTTCGGAAAAATACAATTTCTGATCTTCAGGGCATGATCTCACTGCTTTGTTAGAATTCATACTGTTTATCATTAGAAAGCGATACCCGGTGCGAAATCCGGGGCAAGTTTTTGCATTCAATTCGCCTGGAAGGTATTAAGGCATTTATTGTTGACGTTAGTTGATTCCTGCATTCATATTAACTAGACATTGTATGCGTATAACTTGCCGCATTTTTTTCTTTTTGAGAAGAATGAAAATTCTAGTGGCTAGTGCTTGGCCCATGGTGACGTATTAGGTAATTGTCTATTGCCGTCGATACCGTTAGGATGACTCCAAATTTTACCAAACTTATACATTGCCTACTGTTAGTCGTGGGGTATGTATGGACCTTGAAGCACGAATGTATTCTTAGTGCTTTAATAAGTATCTCCTCTCCCTAAAATTAAAGTGCTTTTTTTCTATAGAGCGTTCCACATTTAGTTGACAGTACGGGCCTTATGGATAACAGTGTTGCCAAGCTTCCGCTCCGCCGGCAGGCATTCTAACAGCGTATGCAACCACACATAATAGAGCGCCAAAATGGTTTAGTTCAAAAAGGAGTTAGGGATCGCACGAAAGACAGCGTAAATTGGGGAATTTTTTAGCGTTAATTACAATACCTTTGCTGCAATATATAAGGAAAAGTCTTTTGTTATTTTATTATGTACTTATTCAATGCATAAGCTGAATAATGAATAATCTGTAATGTAAAAAATAACAATAAATTGAAGGATTATAAAAATTATCGCCACTCCTGAATGAGACAAAATTTCTATTCCTTCCATATTATGCATTATTGTTTTGGCTCTGGCTAGTGTTACATGAGAGGCGATGTTGTATAAGACATCATCAATCTTTAATTTTTTTTAAATATCCCGTACTTGGTTTATTGTAAATTAAAGATCTATTTTCAAGCTGACATCTTCGAAGCTAATTTGCTTAATGTTCTCTTTGCTCCACCTTGTAGTAGGCAAGGATTCCAATTTCCTTGAGTAATAAGAGGCATTATCTACCACTATTATTGATCCTTCGGGTAAGTTTGCAAGAAGTGAGTGCTCAAACCATCTCTCGTAACACTCGCCACCCACTTCTTCATGCTCATCCATTGAGTGCTTTTTGTACAGAAACACATGCAATGCTTCTTTTATGAACCCATTTACCGTTCCTGCGTGTATAATAGCAAACCGTCCTCCTCGGGAAGTAGGGACCAAGCCCAGTATCGAGGCCCTCTGCCAGTATTTAGTCCAGCAAGGAAAGCTTGACGCGGGTTTTCTAATTGTTTGTTTCGCATACTAATGTTCACTATTTGTCCAACATTAATCCAACTTTCGCCTGTGAATATACTCGTCCTGTGTTCGCGACGATATTTTTTTAGCTGCCTTAAATAATTAATTGTGCCACCAACGAATAATATCATCCCTTTCGATAAGGATGCTTCTTTTCCGCCTGCGTTCGTACACGAAGCCTATGTCCAAAAGAAGACGATATAGTGCTGTCCTTTTGTAATCTGGGAGAATACTATCCATATTTACCGATTTTAAGATGGATTTTAAAGTCGGAGGAATATTTTTCACGAAAGATTCATGTACCTTCCTTCTTATTCCCGATCTCACAATCGTCGAAAATCACTGCTCTCGAATTTTTGTAAGGCTGTCTAATTTCTTTAGTTTTTGAAGGAGTCACCAATGGACCACGGGAACTTTCCTTTCTCACTCTGTAAATAGTGGTCTCCTAGCACCCAGCAGCCTTCGAAGCTTCTCGGCAGGCCTCACTAATGCTGAGAGATTTCCTTAAATACGAGAAGACTGAGCACCAACTGTCTTTCGCGGCTTATGAGCTTCTCACCTTTTCTCCTCTTCTTTGTATCGGATATATTGGTTGGGCATGTTACAGCAGAGATAAGTGTAAAACACACTTCACGATTCTCAAATTCAGCAGACTACACAACACTTGTTCACTCCAAAAAAAAATGCAATGACAAACTGAACGCCTTCGTAAATTCTTCCCCCGGCCCCTTCGGCTACGGTCGATTTTGGTGCAGGTTTTCTGGTACCCTATGAAAGGAACTCAGAAAAAAAACCCAAGCCCCCTTTTGTAAAAGGCGTGCACTGGATGAGAAAAAACCCAAGCCCCCTTTTGTAAAAGGCATGCACTGGACGGCGTAGTGTTTCGCACAGATTATGAGATATTTTCTTTCTTGGCTTATGCGGTGGGACCGAAACACCCAAGGCGAAAGCGTCTTATTTCCAAGCCGCTTGCTTACTTTCGTGTATCAATGTATTCAGATAAAAACACTGCTGTTACAACGTATGAGTATTCTCTGTTTAGGATATCAAACGAATAGATAAATACATTTTATAGAATGCATTGACAAAACACTCCTTTTCCGCCCGAGAATTTTCCCTCTGCGCGCAAGAAAAAGCAAGAAGCCCGGCCCAGCGGCGCCGTAATATTTTTTCTTAAGATCAAAACCTTGTAACTCGCTTCAGAATTGATGTAAGTTAATGATTTTTTCACCAAAAATAACTTTGTAGTTTTCTCCACATTTGATGCGCAGCATATAGGGACCTACGACGTAAGAAACGTAAGTTAGTAAGCGACTACTTTTTACCTTGCAAAAATCAAAATTTTCTTGTCCTAAAGGGTGTTACGTTGGCATAACAACATTTTAACTCATAATTTGTACAATTGGTGAAGACCTTCAAAGAGAAAATAGTGTGAAGAATTTTGTGCAGAAGATTCAATTCAATACAGACAACGGTCAGGCAGATATTGCGAGAAGAAGATAAAGTAAAAAAATACACGTTCCTGACGGAAATTTAAGGAAATGTTTTTTATAGCTTTTGTTGTAATTTTTATCGAAAAACTATTGGCACCAATGAATGCAGCATCTCATTCTACATTAGAATGCAATTTTTAATCAGTGCATAACGCAACATTAATTTTCGTGCAGTTATTGACAAAACCGCGCTCCTGGCCTTATGGAGATTAACATGGGAAACGATTCTCCATAAGAGCCCATACTGTCAACTAAATGTGGAACGCTCTATAGCGGGTTACCCGGTGTTCGCAAACCCCCTTGCAAGTGGAATTCCTAAATTTGGCCAATAAACAGTTGACCATTATTTTTTTAAAGATGCATTTATTTTTCAAAAGAAGTTATCATTTTCCTTGTGAGGTGATTTACTGTTGCAAAATATGATACTATAACTATGACGAAAATTTGTGAATCGCAGAGAACAGATCTAATTGTCAATAGATATCGTGCTCCAAATTTGGTTTGTGAATGCAGAACCGAGCGATATTCCTCTAAAGAATTTCCTGACGTTTCCGCGTGTGTTCTAATATTTTTTCATCGGTGACATCGATGCAATGCATCAAAATTAGTAGAGTTCATGTGTTCTTTAGTTATTACTTAATTATGATAGTTATTACTCGAATATTGCTGGAGTAAGATGTATTTTTCTAGTGGCACTCTACTTCACTATTCTATCTCTAACGTTTCCTTCAGAGCTCGTATGCTATAAGTTTTCGTGGATATTACACTATTACTTATACCACTGCTTTTTTACATAACGCGACCCGGGTTTCGATGAGTTAACATCCTCTTCAGGCTTACATTATGATCTATTTATCTTATTATTGTTACCTAGTTACCTAGCGTAGGAAGAAATGAATTTTAAAATAATGTAGGTATGGAATAGTGTATTTACTTTTCGAGTGAAGAAGTATATCCCCTATTCTGGCGTCCGTTTTTAAATTCATCTCTTCCTTCTTTAGGTAACTAAGTAACAATAATAAGATAAATATATCATAATTTACGCTTGAAGATAATGATAACTCATCGAAACCCGGGTCGCGTTATGTAAAAAAGCAGTAGTATAAGCAATAGTGTAATATCCAAGAAAACTTATAATGGAATACCACAAAGTTAATAATGAGTTAGTGAATTTGCTCGTATGCTATGTCACCGTTCATTATCGGAGCAAAAAGTTATTATTAAAAATCAAGCTGAAAATTTGGGAAATTCTTCAGGAATCTGGGCTTATTCTCCAGGTTTTCCTTAACCTCTCAAAATTTTCCCAACTTCCTGGTTCTGCTAATTTTGGCAACCTACACCAGTATCTTTCTATTCATCTATCCTGGAACCATGAACGTTAGTAATGGATTTCATCTTTATCTCCAATTGAGTGAAAGGTATGGAATACTGTATTTACCTTTCCTCTGAAATTTCCCTCCATCTATTATTATTTGCTGTCCAATAATCGTGGCGATAGATTTCTAGTGAAATTTTTTGGTATGTATGGGATAGGCATAGTAATTTTGCTCAAACGTTAGCCTCAGTTCGTCTCCGGAAGCAACTTCCATTAATTTCACCCCGATTGATAAAGTATAACTAATTGAGAAAGGAATATCCTCCATCTAATATAATCACCTAAATGGTGTCATCGTATGGGAATGGATTCGTTTTTTACTTACTTATTTTTTCACAATTTAACTAAATCTCCAAAGTGATTTTTAATTACCTGAGCTTTTAGCGTTAAACTACCCTAATTCTAAATTCGATTTGCTCTGTGAGTGTTTCCCTAGCAATTATCTCTCCGATTTTGGATTTGGTTTTCATTAGTGGTTGGGACTACCATCTACCAGTCATCGCACAACGGATATTACCAGTAGGGTTGATTTCTTATGTTTAGGTTGGTAACGCGCTCATGACGCAAGGAGGAGAACGTCTCAAGGTCTTCAGTATTCCAAGACGATAACATTCTCTAATGATATAACGAGGAAGAGGGTTATTCGTACGCGTTACGGAATTTGATTACAGAAGAACTTGCATCCCAGCGTTATTCATGACAAGGCGTTCCGTCTCTTATTTTAACTGGGCCGTGTTCCCATATTATGTGAATTAGTAAACTAATTATCATTTGGTGCTATAACTTTTGGGTCCTCAATCCATGTCGTACGGAGTCTCTGAGCTCATTAATACATTCCTGGTTATCAGTTCTTGATTTTTCAATAAATGGGTATTTTATTATGATTAATTTCGTTGGATTTAGCTTCTTTTTTAGTTTACGTTGGAGGTTGTGCTGAGAATATCACCCAGTAGAAGAACACCTTGATTTTCGTGAATACAAATGTTTGTGGATTCATATTTTTACCTGATATTTATTATTCTTGGCATTGGTTACGATTTTTCCACAACTTTGGATTGCGATAGGACCTTACCATCATATTCAAATACTGCAAGCAATAATTAAGTCGCAAAAATCATTGGTATGCAGAAGTAAACCAACCCATAGTGAATGAGAAAGAAATTACATGTTGTATCATTTCGTGTGCTTCTTCTGTAAATGAAAACAAACCTGCAATTTTGTTGTTGTAACATAATATATGCCTATGTGCCTAGACTTTGGTCAAAAGGACGTAGTCCTGCGTCGAAGCGAATGATATATTCGATTATAATACCCGTTGAGGCTCAAACTATGAGGAAGCTGTTTCACGAAGGTTAAATGAAGCTATTTTTAGCTGCCGGTAGTGCGTAGCTTTTCTGTGTCAGTCGGATAAAGCGCATTAAAATAAAAATACAAAATAAAAGACCTGTCGATGCAGAGAGCACGCCCATCATTTTGATTACAAAGCTTTGACGTTAGTACGCATCAACAAATTCTTGAAACCTTCGAAACCGCCGAAAAACCTTCAACTCGCAATGTGCCAGTTTTATTGTAATAGTGGGGAGAAGATTTAATTCAGTGGTTGTCTGAGGGATTGTTGTGGTACGCGCAATTGTTTGTAACGACGGGAATTTATTTTGCGTAGATTTATTTTGTGTGTATTTTGTACATTGAATCAACGCTAGTTAAGGATACTCGATACCTCAGCGGCAATCGTCGCTGCTGACCATCGCCTTTCGCAGCTTAAGGTTGACACTGGGTTTCTGACCTCAAAAAGAAAATTCCCACATAATAGCAGCAAATGTTGGTCCTTGGCCTTTGTATGAAGGCAGTATGCAATATAGCGTGCATGCATATGGTGTTATGTATAACGTTGAGTATATGGCCATACTAATTATTTTTTACATTATCATGTCCACGGTGTTACTGAAAGCCCTCAAAATATGCATTTTTATATTCCATTCTCTGAATTTATATGATTTTTTGGATAATGTTAAAATATAAAGATCGTTTCTTCATCGCTGCTTCTGGTCTATCTCGTGAATTGTACGCTTTCCACCGGGATAATAAGCCCCTTCATGCGATTCCGAAACTTAAATAGACTCTCCGCTGAGCAGTGTTCTCAAAAGGGGTGGCAGTGTCTGAGCTTTCATTTCATTGCACGTCATCCATTTCAAATTCTAAAACGTACCGCCGGTTTTGAAAAAAATTTCCCAAGCTAAATTTATTATGTCTGAACAACTTCTGCGATCAATAAGTGTTCTATGGACTGATATGAACCGATGAGAGTTTTATCGCAATTAGTGTTTTTTTTTTCGATTACAAAAAAATACTGTGTTGTATTCCATGCTCAATTTACATAAGCGAACGAACAGTTTAGACTTTCTCTGGTCAGCATAAAGTAGTGGGCCAGATATTGGTATTCTCAAGTTGACTCACATGAACATCCCCTTTACTATTGATATTGTCGAAATAGAAAATTAAGCACCATTCGCATTGTATTCAACTCAGATTGTGTGGTTAATTGAATTAAATGTAGAATATCGTAAAGTGAATTTTAAGCACCAAAATGTCCCAAGTGGGCACGTCGATCATTAATATCCCACATTATTAGTTTCAAAATTTGCATAGTATCCATTTAGAATATTTTGGTGAAGGCTTCGCTCAATCCGTGTAGTTGGCAATTACCCACCAACGAATTATTGATGCGGATTACAGCCCAGTCGGAATTTTCGCTCATTATTCTCGTCGATTTCTGTAAGTATTAAGGAACGAGACACTTTTTTCGCTAAATTGCTTACTCACTTGGTCTTTACGCAACTCTCCTAATTTCCGCTTTGCTGGTATTCACAAGTTGACTCACATGAACATCCCCTTTACTATTGATATTGTCGAAATAGAAAATTAAGCTCCTTTCGCATTGTGAAATTTCCGCGTCAAAATATTGAATCGATCGACTGCAGAAGTCATTTTAGTAAACTAATTCGTCGGTAGTAAGGCGATCAATCAGCTTAACTGAAAACAAAGGCGATTGAAAATTTCCTTCGAGGTGATCCCTACAAATTGTAATTCATCTCTTCTTTTTCTTCTCTAAGTTTATCTATCTTCGTATATTAATAATGTCAACTTTTTCCTGAGAGATATCGTGGAACTACATCTCGAATGATAATAAAGATATCGTCATTTTATTTAACAGTTCACAACACATGTTTCGATTGCCTTACAATTATCATCAAGGTGCCCGATGCACATTCTAAGTGACGTGTTACCATGGCGATCGCTACGCTAGCAATATGGTGCTACAGAAAGTCGACTGTAGAATTGCGCTACCTTTAAAGGTAATTAACTAGAATTACGCCAAAAGTTGCCTATTCTTCTGAATGATCTGCTCTGTCTTACGTACTAAGGAAAACCTGTTTTCACCAATATCGTGAGGCGCGCCAAGGCCGTGACCAGGCGGGAGAACCTTGGAGACATACAAGGGATGGAAGGTTGGGAATTAGCCGCTCACATGCAGCGCCCTCTCTCAGCGAAGATCCACGATTCGTGGTTGATCCCATGAGTGTAGCTACGGGATGCAGAGGCAGTGATTGGAGACCGTTGGAGGGGAATGCTCGATGGAGGGGAGGGATGCGTGCAAGTTTGAATGGAAATGCTGCCTTCCCAACCTCACGAACTGAAATCTTACAGCCCCTTTGGTAATTCGCAGACTATCCCTGTCTAAGTGGGTTAAGTGATGCACTTCACCAAGATCATTTACCGTTTGGTCGTTGTGCTACATGAAACGAAAGGAAGGTTTGGTTTACTGTTACGTGGCCCGACGAGGCTCTATCCGCGATATGCGGAAAAGACTCGAAGCTTACGACGGAAAGAAGTGTGCATGCCTCTTCCGCATGAGATTGATGAGACCACGTCCGTGAAGCTGAAGAAAAGTTTATTTTCCCAAGAGTTAACATTTACACTTGATTTTCGGTAATCATCGGCAGTGCAGAGTTTTATCCATTGGAAATGATATTTTATTTAAAACGCCTTTTGAAATAGTCTTATTTTGTCTCAGAGTTGTTTCACCCTATATCTACACCGGAAATGTTTTCACTCTCCTGATTGTAAACTTCTGCCCTCTTTATGCTACTAAAATCTAATGGTGGTAAAACTCTTTAAAATAAACTTGAAGAAATGCTTTGGAAGAGGTCGGTGAGTGATATTATTCGGACAATGAAATTGTTACTGAAGTGTCACTGTGGTGACCAGTGAGGCTCACTATTCTATTTCAGACTTGTGAATTAGGTTTGAGTTATGGTGTATTCTCGCCACAATGGCTGATTACAGACTTAAAACATCGTCAGAAAACTGTACGATATTTATTTTATCTAAGACTCATTACGTTTAGTTTCCTCAAAATTTATTTTCTTCCCATGAAAGGCAACCCTGCACGTATTTTATTATGATGAAACATGCATTGCATATTTCCCTCGTTGCCCAAAACCTATTAAGCAGTTAGTAATTTTTGGGAAGTCGGTCAGTTTTTAATTTACAATAGTGATCCGTTCCCATTGAATTTTCAAATAATGTCGTTGAAAGTAAAATCAAACATCTATTACAAATCTCATGCCCAGAGTGTTTATTTCCTCTCGTCTAACTGCCAGCCTTCGAATTATCGGGCGTGAGCGGCGAATCGATATTGCCCCCATTAGTTTTAGGTGTTGACTACAATGCAAGCGTTCTCACCGAAAAAGGCAAACGATCAAAACTACATTCTAAGAAAAAATACCACTTAAGTAGAATTCGCAAAGTTTTCCATCCTTGAAAAAATGATAGGTACTCTATGAAATAATTCATGTAGAGCTATCGGCGATTGATTTGAGAATGTTGAAAACTATGGCAAAAATAACGTAAAATGCTTCGTTGTCATCAGAAAACCGGATCATAAATTGGCGTTGCGCATTAATTTATAATTAAATAATGCATTTCATTATCCGGGGAAATGAAAAATTACCTCTTTCTAAAATAATTGATGGCTTCAAGTATACGAATGATGTGCGCGTCTTCTATTGAATTTTCATCCTAAGCATCCGTTATCAAATATAAATGAACGTAATTTTCTGTTATTCGTCAATGGTCTTTCTCATATGCTACAGCCTTGCCTCTCAGAAATGCTTGAGTGCTCTGATGACACCCACAGTTGGAACTAATGGGAGCAATATCGATTATTTGCTCTCGGTTAAGCCACCCACGCCAGATAAGTCGAAGGCTGGCAGTTAGACGAGAGGGAAGATAGAAGCTCTGCTCAGCCCAAATTAAAGAACGAGTATTTTTTCAGGAACCATTAAATTATAAATCAAAATTTTCTCCAGTGTTATTCACCATTTAACCCGGAAGTCTTTAGCCGGCCCAGGCGGCCGGGTTCTATTAATGCTGTCATTTGATTATTTTAAGTTAAAATAAATGCTGGAATTGGGCTGAGAAACTCACCATCAACCTCCTTGATCGTCACAAAAAATTCCTTACGCAACTGCGACTACTACCAAGACGTCACTTATGCCTGGTTTAATTTCCTCGAGTAAAATTATCGCTTTCATTGATGGATAAATGGAACTAATGATATGTTAGCGTTTCACTTAGAGCTTCGGTACCCCTTTCGGTCAAGAATCGACGCGGTTCAGTCAATAAGCACTGCTCGCTATTTATTTTACATGCACGTATACTTTGCAATATTAAAAAAAAATATCAATTTTCACATGAACATAATGTTGGTTAACAGTCTCTTTATCAGTCGCAGAAGCAGTGTATTCATGTAAATGGATATCCAATTGAAATTCTGTGACGTTCCGGTATGATAACCACGCTGAATTTTGAGTCCTTTGCCAAAACTAATGTTTATAATCCAATCATCGAATGGCAATGTACGTGGTGCAACACGTTCATGAGACTATCGATGTTATTAACTGGCCCAAGATGAAGAGCATATTAGTGATAGAAATAAGTGTGGAATATTAGGGAAAAAAACTAGCGTGGGGAAGTTCTGAAAAGTTGAATAAAATATATTGGAGACAAAGAAAAAAAAAAACGTGTAAATTAATTCCATTCATCTTCCTTTGAACTTCCATTTACGATTTCCATATTGGAAATTTCAAAATAATAGTTTCGATGCTTTTTGCCGGTTTTTCATTAGATAGTATAACAATGGCGGGTGGAATCTACTAGGAGCAGCAGCTAGGAACACATCATTAAGGCACAAGGTTTTTGAAGAATCGAAAGTTTTTGGGTCAATTCCAATAGCGCGGTCGACTTCTGTATGTATCTCTCGCCTCTTGTCATTTATTTGAAAGTAATTCCTATCAATTTTGTTCCTAATTTGGCCCTGTTATCTTATTTCGCAGTGACATTTCCCATAGCATACTTCGGTGTGCATGTTCCCTTACTCCAAGTTCCAAAATATAGGCTCATCTCTTTGGTTGGTCATAGTTGAATGGATATTGTTGATTTTATCATTGCCAACTTGTATTTGCTGAAGAATTAGGGACACGAAAAAAAATTTGCGCCATTCTACCACGCATATCATACATTTGGAACTCCCACTAATTACCAGCCTTCGGCGCTCCATGTCCTTATATCTGGATTCAATAATTGGGTTCGTGCAGTCTTTCGATGGAATTTACGTTGTGGCTCTAATTTGCCATTTTCCGTGTATTGGGGCGATTTGAAAGGAAAAAGTAATCTCCATTGATCTGGTATTGAGTTACGTAGTGTTCCATGTTTTTACTTAACCTTTCAAAAACTCGGGAAAGTTAGTTTCAACGAAAGCTGACAATATTTAGGATGTCCTGAATTTCTATTAATGTCTATTCCTTTTAAGTTTGTATTATAACATTTCCTTCGGTTATGATAATTCCATGAATATTTATATTTTCATCATTATTACCTTGCGATTGCTTATGAAATGAAGGAAAAACTTTCTATACAGAAGTATTACATTACTAGATGATGTCTCCATATTCCTGGGTTTCACCGCGTGGATTTTCTTTGTGACGACAGTTTCATTTCAATTCCAATTGTCGTCACAAAGAAAATCCACGCGGTGAAACCCAGGAACATGGAGACATCATCTAGACAACGCCGCGGAAAACTACGCATCAACTATTACATTACTAGTCCGCGTATTTGAAGCATTTATTATTCCCTTTACATTTTACGCTGAGTTGTGACTTTTATCTTTGGAGAATGAGAAGTTAGTCGAATAGTTGGTGGACGATTCCATTGATTTATAATAGCGAGTGGTTTGATTCATTTGAGGGAGACGAAAACTTAGGGATTGCCGTTTGTTTTCAATGCTCGGGGAATCGTGGCCATCGGTGACGAGGGAAAAAGACGAGGACACATGTGGAGATAACAAGATGCACTTAGCGTCCTCTCTAGTACATTTACGTGCATCAGTTCGTCAATAGCACCTTGGAAACAATTATATTATGCAGGCTTAGCAAGTTGGATCTAGTAATTTTGAGATTATGAAATGATCGTGTATTACGTTTTCACTTTGAGACTCGGAATCAATTTGTGTGAGCGACTAAAGTAAACTAAAGTTGACTTAGTATATTTCGTCCAAGGAATACGAATTTTTCTCTTTTTTACGATTTCAAGTGATGGAATTCATTATCTTCCTTCGAGAATAATTTCAAGTCGTACCTCCTACTTGTATTTTCCAAACTGTCACCGAAAGTGACCGAAGCTCAAAACACCTACTCTCTGATAGCAGTGAGTGATATCACGGATCCATGAATACGAAAGCTGTTGCTACTTCTCTTCAAGGGTTATTTAAATAAGGAAGTGAAACCATTTAAAGGTGTATAATGACAAATATTATTCAAACAGAATATATTTAAACGATATCGGTCCCTCTCTGGGAATAATTTATTTCATGGATAATATTTCGCTAAAGTCACCGTATGCGTAGAAACATTATGTATTGTAAAGTTATAATATCTTTGGCCCACATATGTGTCTTTACCTTTAATTTTTTAAAGCCGTTCTTCGTCCAAAGGATAAAGAAATGGAGTAAGGGTAATTCAATTTTTCTTGGGATTTTCGATTTAAATTTTTAGTTGGGTAAGTAACAATAGTAGGAGTGGCTTTCTACAAATCCTTAACCGTAGGAAATTTTGATAACCTTAAGGCTTTGATTTTCCACAAGAAGATTTATTGAAACCAACCATGATGTCGTGATGGTAACATGTGGAAAAAGCAAAGCCGAAATGATTTTAAAAGTTACTACTCTGTAGCAGGTGTTTCGAGTATCGGAATAAATTATTCACGAGTATCGGAATTTTCTGTCTGTTTTTAATCAGTAATTTTGATTGCTGTCGTAATTTTACAGGTATCACATAGTAACCTTAAGCTTTGTGAACAAAACTGAACAAATATAATACATTTTTACAAACGAATCAGATTTGCGGAAATCTCATCATTTCATTATACATATTTCCTCTCTTGGGAACCAACTTTAATTATTTTTTAAATTAGCCCTGTTTTTTGCGATTTATGTCTCCATATCGTTTTTAGGCCGATATATGTATTGAATATCTCTTGCCTTCTGAGTTCATAGAACTGGTGTATAAGGGCACGTGTGATTTAGAAGGGGTTATTCCGGAATTACGTTGCCAATTTATAAGAGGCATACGTGCACACCGATAGGAAGAACAGTCCCAGTTGTATTTCTCCTGGAACGCTAGAATTCCTACCTTGATTAAATAAGTCAGGGTAGCATAGAAGTGCAGAGCTTCGTGTTAGAAACGGCCTTCTTAATCCCAGTCGTCGCATTGCTCCTCAGCCGGAATTAGATATGGAGGACCATGTGAATACTTTAAACTGAGCATCTAAATTACCATAAAATTATTAACATTTCTTTCGCGATAATTAAAAGAAGCGTCCCATATAATCTTATTTTTTATAAAACGATTCTTGAGTAGATGTCCAGCATCGCTTAGTACGGGTGATTTTCAGTATGGGCCTAAACGTGAATGATTGTCAGCTATTGGCCGACAATCACAGTTAAAGCATGGTGTTTGATTTATTTAGTACATCGTTCCGGAGTAAATTCTGGCGATATTTATTCTTGTATTATGTTTGAGATAGCTACAACTTCTCAATACTAATAGCCACCACCAGTTACCACTTCTTATCAGCCTATCATCGCTTCCAATAGCAGCCTAGTCATCGAACAGATTTCGAGGCCTTGACCATCTGTCGTGCGTAGGTTGGAAACTCACCGCGCCTTCCCTTCGGTAATCCGCCACGGTAAATATCGAAGAGCATTCGACTTCATTAGGGCATCCGACAAATTCGAAGATGGACACGAAAATGGTAAACATGACCCGCCAGCGATGTCCTTCCCCCGCGGCAACCGGTTTTGAAGCCATGTGCTCACGCAAGTGTATAAGTGAATGCGACCGCCTTAAAAATGGTATCAGGTAAACATTTCCGTGTATACGAATGCATTTACAAATGCCTATGTAATATTCCGTTTTCCGTTCCACAATTCCTTGGGAGCGTTTTACCGTTCCTTCTCATCTACTAGCGCGGTCATGTGTCCCTTACTGACACGGCTTTTGACTGTACGCTTTCTCGGCCGATGTAACAAGGCGATGGGACAGGCCCTAGCCAGAAAAACATTCGGAGTGGGGGAGACAGGATGCAATTCGGGGTAGGGTTCCTTTATGACCCCAAAACAACCCTCCCCCAGCGCTCACTTCGCCCTTGAAGAGGGGAGTTCAATGAAAGTGATATAGATAATATTGCGTACAGTAGTGATAATGAATGTGCATCGGTTCACTTTTTCCATCAGTTAACATCGTTCCAAGATAAAATATGAACAAAAATAGGTGATTCCCACACTTTAATATATAACTCCACTCAGTGGCGTAACTATGGGGGGGATGAGGGGATAGACCCCCCCCCCCCAAGCCTCAGAGAAATAAAAAAATTATTTAAAACTATTGTCTAGTTTGGAAATTTAATAACTGCATCTGATTTAAGTTAAAGTTTTAGTGCCAAAATGATGTAAAATGTGTATCCAGGCATGTAATTTTCAAAATTTTCCCGGATCCCCCGTTGCCTGGGGTGGGTATATGTATCTCATTTCCATTGCATCAAGCCTGAAACGATTTCATAATTTAACATTATTTTAATTTGGTTTTCACATACTTTAATCCAGCATGAGAAACAGCGAGCGAAATGTTTTTTGCGCTTAAACTTGACGCAATTGACCAAATGCCTCTGCAATTTCATACACCTTCTCATCATCTAAATTCTCGCCGTGCAACCCTCGTGCATCTTTAATGGCAAAAATGATTATGCAAACTGAGAATATGTTGCTGGATTGAAAGTTTCGTAAGTGGAGTATTAACTAATTGTCTGAAGGAGGAAAATGAGATCTTCTCCGATTCGAAAGACGTATTAGGCGAACCGTCGCGTATGTTGCCATCGACAACCATCTCAACAGTACTCACGGAAATGAGTTCCTCTACCGGATGCCATATAAAAAATGAAATACGAGGACTATCATAGAACAAGAAGGCAGTTGAGCACGCTAAAGGAGATAAGCTTTGACGACTCGCCTGTTTACTTATACTCGATTGTTCTAATATTAGTTGCAGCTCTTTATTCATAGATAATACAATTATGAGACATACACAAAACGTAAATGTGTATCTGGCAAGTGTTGAAATTTGGTTGCTATGGCTACAAAATTACTTGTTTCTGAGTTATGAATAATAAATCCGGTAACTCTCTCGAGCACACGCAAATGCAAGTGCCTTTTCACCACAGTCGCGTAATAAGATGATTAAAATTCATTTTTTAAATTTATATTACAAAATAACATTTATTCTAAGTAACGTAAATTTTACTCTTTAATTAAATGAGCGGATAAAACTATATTGCCATTGCTTTTTTATGGATCATTTTTCGTTATTTATGTTTTATATGCTCGCAAACCTTACATTTCTGCTCGGTCAGTATTTAAACGAATTGCCATAAAATATGATCTTTTGGTAGACTGCTGGTAAACATAAATTAATTTCACTCGAAACTATTATCGTTTAGAAGTAAATAATCTGAGCCATTTTCGACTCATGTTCGACTTCATTACGTAATATCTAATCAGCTTCCGACTCAATTATGATATCGTCATAACATCGCGACTATTTTCGCTACGCTGTATCAATTAGTACGAAGAAACAAGGTATCGAAGTGGCTGAGATACAAGGATGCAAGCTATAAAGAAACATTTGATAATGCTACGGTGTAGCAAAAGTAGCTGTTGATGAATGCCTCTGGAATGAAGTAGAAAGTCTAGTTTCTTATTCAAATGGTCTACCCTGAAGGTAATCTACGTATTACTTTGAATCCGGTATGTTGCGTTGTCAGTTCCCGCGAGAGCAATAGAATATACGGTGAAGCTTTCAGCTTTTATTTAAATTGTAACGCTAAATGGCTGTGGTTGCGTCTCGTCCTGTAGATATAGAATTCTTGATACGTCGCCCAAATTGAAATTAAGATACTTTGAATGAGATTCGATTCCGAGCAGAAATCGATATAATTCTCATGTAGAACAAAGCCCCCTCTTTCCATTTCCATCATAAAATCAGTCGGTTTTCCAAATATGTTTGTTGTGAGTTGATGAGGTATTACCATGAGAATGTACGCCAATTAAAATGGGCTTCAGTGGGTCAACGCGTTTCATTGGCTTATCTTTTTATTAAAACTTTATTCCTATCGCATGTTGATTGAAAGAGAAACCATTTATAGTTGTTTCCATGCCTTACTCAGAATGAAAATAAATTGACTGCTTTCCAAATTATTTAAAGGTTAACATTTAAAATTTTGTAATTTTTTGCTGGTGTCGGTGTAAAGGCCGGAAGATGCTATTAAGTATGGCAACGCTCCATCCCCACCCCTTATCAGATGTCCCATCTTGATAGCGGACATCTCTGTCCGATGTTTACAAATTACTCCACAGCAATCTAAGGAAATTAGGGCGCAGTTGCACAAGAGATGGAAGCATGTGAATGGTTACGGGAAGAGTACCTTATTGATATCGTTTGTAATTTCTAAGAAAGATGGGGGAAAATAAAGGTGGCCCATTGGGTATCATTTTCAGCAATGCTTGAGGGCCGGGATAGGAACTCCTGTAAGGATATTTCCGTGAATGTCATTTTAGTTGTTTTTTTAGGCAACTTACTACGCCCTTCTATTTTGTCACCTGTTATCGTAGAAGGACAAGGAAAGAAAGGAAACGGAAAAGAAAGGCTTGTGATGAGATACTTGGAGAAGGTGACGATTGCAGCTAAACAATTGAAATTTTTACGTGTGAAAGATCAGCCGATAAGAGAACCATGTCGGAAACACCTATTTGACTCATAATAATAACGTAGGTCAATGTTTGATGCATGGAACACTTTTTCCTAATCTACGGCAATGACAAGTATAAAATATTAGGATCTGTGACCATCTGACTTTTTATCTGCGTTGATATTGTTAATTTTATTTTTGAAAAGAACCAAGCGCAGAAAAATTTATGAAACCTTTGTATGAAAGAAACTTTTTAATAAGAAGGCCACGTTCGCTCGAAAAGTTGGAAAAATAGCCTCATGCCGTCTACCAAAGTAAGAAATTCTCCGTGTATAGAAAAGTTTCCCTAAGTAAAAGGCATAAAAAATAATTTACGAGTGGGATTCCGCTGTCGAAATGC
Source organism: Ischnura elegans (assembly GCF_921293095.1). Classification (NCBI taxonomy): domain Eukaryota; kingdom Metazoa; phylum Arthropoda; class Insecta; order Odonata; family Coenagrionidae; genus Ischnura; species Ischnura elegans. The sequence continues at coordinate 39,347,825 of NC_060259.1, forward strand.
CGTGTAAAGACTATGGAAAAAAATCACCATCGCAAGGTTTTTCAACTTGCTCGAACTTATTTGACCGTCTTTTCAACTTCATGTACTATCACTTCCTCCGAATATCAATATTATGACACCTCCCTTGCCAGATTCCCTCACGACTGGGCCATTAAGAGCCGCTGAAGCGAGTTCCAACTCAAAAATGATAAATTTATTACCATATCTACTCTACTCCCGTTCAATGTTTCAACCACATACGCAAATTGTTCAGCATTTACACCTTAAGTGTTAAGAAATGCATTGTAGTGTGTACGCTACCCACACCATACACAAGTCATCCCGGGACCGGGATGTTCCATCGTAACGACACGTGGCTAAGTATATGCTTCACTATAGCTTCAGTTAAAGCTTTTTACTAGGTAATATGAATATAACGTCAACTTACATATCGTGATAGCTTGTAATAGCAACTAGTGATTCATCGAAATTGTGCTAATGGCCTTATTTCAATTACTGAGGATAACTAGTTGTTCTTAAATTGTTAAAATGTTCATCCTGTACCCCGATTTAAGTTTTCGAACTAAAATTATTTAAGTTGTTACTTCCTATATGAATTGCCTCGCTCGAACTGCCTCACGGGACGGGGAAATTTCTTCTGCTGGTTACAAATTGTTATGTAGTGGTTAAAGTGGTATATAGGAAACCTTTATTGCGCCCACGTTATTGGTGTTAATGCTACATTGTCCTAGTCGTAAAATATGCGTCTTTTATTACTCCCTCGGAAAATTTTTGAGCCACGTTCCGATATGTTCGTCTGCCTTCAAACAGTGAGGATGGTTATTGTTCCTTACCTATACAAGTTTCCATCTCGAACCCCCTGCGGCTTAGTACGTTCATGAAAATGGCATAGCTTTATTGACGCACCATCCACTCTGCCACATCAGTTGATGTCTTTTTGAAGGTGGAAAGCAGATTTATCTTAAAATACCCTCAATTTTCCGAATACTTTTATAAAAAATAATGCTTGTGATGAAATGGATATATTTTCCTAAGCTAAAGGGTAGTCCTGATTGAAATAAGTATGTATACCTTACAGTTGATCTTTTCGTATCGTATCATTTTGCGTGCTGCTGCTATAAATGCTTAACATCCTTTGTTATTTAAGAGGATCCCAACAAACTTATATTTAAGGAGTTAGTATTTACCTTCTGGATGAAAACTTGTTCAGGATTTGGAAATATAAGTATATCTAAAAGACAAAATCTCATCTGATTTCTATTAAAATTAAAAAGAAGAACTTTGTGCTATCACATTAATATTTATTCACACATTTACGACCATGGTTCTATTCACCCTTCTTGCCCTGATTGTGGAGGTTCAGCCGACAAGTTCTTTTTTAAAACTTAACGAATCGATACAATTTTCTATGCTCCTAACTATGCGTAAAATGGCAATTATGTGTCTATCATTGAGGTTCAATTCCTATTCGGAAATTTCCTCAGCAGATTGTCCCAGAATCGCTTTCCTTAGATGAGCGTAGGCATTGGCTCGTTTGTATGAGTTTTCAACGTATTCTTAGTTAAGGATGGATCAGTACTGAATTTATGAATATGAAGCTTCAAAGTGAAATATTCCTGTTTTGAAATTTTGATGTCTACCACGCTCGTGGGAAAAACTTATTGCTGAGGTATTTTCCGTGCCGTATAAAATTTAAATTCACCTTAATAGTGCTACACTCTTTTCCAGTATTTACGATGAATCGTTGATGCTAATTCTTATATAATCTTCACGTTCTCCGCTGCTGTAGTGGGCTTCCAAAATTATTTTGCCTATGGCTTCAATGTGAGGATAAGTTAGGGCTTATCGAAGGTTGTTGTTGATACACAGGTGATAAGTTTACATTTTTTAAATATTCAAGGTGATTGCGGTGCTGACGATTCTTAATAGTTATAGACGGTAGTCGAAACAGTTTTCATGATACTATGTGGTAGTATTATGTAAACCAAGTCCATCAGAAACGATAAATTAAGAAATATTCTTTCGAACGGATAGGTATAGCAAATCGTTTTTTTTCCTCGAACGACGATGGAAATGCTTGTGAGGGCCTAGTCTAATCAACCTACCAACGTTCACCTTAATTTTTGTGGTACACATACCTATGGTTAATGTCCTAACACCTCTCGTCAGAGACAAATATAAAATCCATACTGAAAGAATGAAATTGCTTACCAAGATATGTTTCCGAAGATATGAAGCGGTGATCCACGTAGACTTCAAAGCAATGTTTCCGTAAATGTCTTGCACTGCACTGTCATGTTGTCCGTATTTTGAATTCCCATTTTCTAGAAGTAATTCTGAATGCCAGTGAATGGATAAGGCCTAGCCTTCACTACGGCGTCCGTGGCTAATGCCTCGATTCGATTCTTCTCCTCGAACACTGAGCGATTGGTTCCTCTCTCAATCACGCCCGCCGATGATATGAGGTTTATATGCAAGCCGTTTGTATTTGGATGGCCAAACTAATGTTTCATATCCCATGTGTTGTAGCTAAATTATATTAGTTACATTGGTATCCATATTCAGGTATCGTCGGACCCTTCTCAGGTTCACTGAAGCGACTACACCCTTTGTTGGGGAACCCATCATCTCCGTGAAATTGAGAACCAAAATTCGTGAAGCAGAGGACGCAGAAAGTTACATTATCGCGCCAAAACTTAACTTATTCAGCACCATGCAGCGATATTGTAGCATTATATTTTCACCCTATTGTACATATCGTTTGACCCTTCTCATGTTCACTGTAGAAACTCCTGGTGAGAAGTCCTGGCCTGGAAGCCCTCCTTTGTGAAATAGGGAAGCGAAACTCAAGCCGAGGCCCGAGCCGTGTAGCTACATAGTATCATTTACGCTTTCAAGCGCTTCACTTACCGTCCGGCTCGTCTCAGGTTCTCGAAATCAACTCGGCTCGGCGGGCGGTCGCCCCTCCTCTCCACCACCCTCCCCCCTCGAGAGAAATAGAATTCGGCTCAGCGGTTGACAATGTAGCATTTAATGCAAAAAAATATTACGAAAATGATTCCCCATTCGACCAAAGTGCATACAATTACCAACCGCGCATTTAAATGGTCACTGGCGACGCGGACGGCAGAGGGATCCGAATTTGACGGGGAAACGTAATAACATTAATCGCGGATTAAGCATAATGAATAAATAAACATAATAAATAAATAAGTTATAATTAGGGACGTTGACCGAAGCTTATATTCGAGACAATATTATGGAATCATAATGATGTCACAACTTTTTAATGTAATTCCTCGCGGATGAAAAATCACTGTCTCAAACATCGGGGATATATGGATTGCACAGTGCTAATCACAACGGAGTAGACAAATTTGAAAAGCGAGCGACGTGACAGCACAAATCAAGCTTCTACGGGACGAACTGGGTTCTACTCTTTTTAGTTCCTATTGTATAAAACTGCCTCTAGAAGCATTCATTGCGTGAAGAAATTAAATTTTCACTTTCGTATACTCTCTGGTAATCCAATTTAAAACTTGACCAAGTTACGATAACTTGGTCAAGTTTTAAATTGGATTACCAGTTATAAATACTTTCAAAACACGTATCGATTTCAAGCAAAAAGTACTACTAATGTGATCGTTACTAGAACATAATTAGATTATTTCTTCTTCGCCGCTTAACATCACTGGAAATGGCGGCAATTAGATGACGGATTTAGACCTATGGATCGTTAAGAGGCGTCGAAAGCTGTCACTCACTTATCGTCAATAAGCTTATTTTATTTTAAGGAGTATTCAATTATATTACATGTAGTTGAGGAGTATTGAGTTCGTACAAGTTAGGTAATTTAATTTTAGATGCAATATTTTTCATCCATGTAACATCCGTCTGGTATTTGTTAAACGAGATTAAAATAAATGGATTCTGCTAACGTGGTAATGGGAATTAATCTTTTGACTTTAAGCGAAGAATCGTTAAACCTCAAAAGAAGATGAAGGTATTAAATATTGTTTTGAGTTTACCGGGATAACTATAACGGAGTCATCCGCAATGCACAAATCGTGCGAAAAATATTAAATATTCTCGATTCGTCACTTTTCTGAAGAAACCGGTTCTACTTCATTCAAATTTTAGTGGCAAGCGATAGTGTATATTGGTTTCGTTGCAGAATACTAAATTCTAGTGTCAGAATTAATAAATTGTAGTTTCACCGCATTTAAGTTAATAATTCTTAAATATAAGTAATTCTATTGTGGGAATAAAAAATATGTGATACAACTGAGGGTGTGAAGAGAATTCCAATTGAGTTTCCAGATAATAATTTAAGTTAAAAATATTTTCTCAAATCAAAAAAGCACTTGGATACAATACCGACATCATAGCGTGTACTAGCGGGAGATAATAATCAGAACTCAATCGGCGAGCTCCCCATTTTTTTGTGTTAAATGGACTGCTAATAAACTTTGAGACGAGGTTATATGCTAAAAAGTTTTTATGAATTCCAAATTTTTATGGGTCATATTTGGCCGTACACATTCTTTCTGGGCCTTTCAGTCAAATAGTGATCATAGGTATCTAAAATACACTGAAGGATACTCGAGAATACATATAGTAGTATTTTATGTGTAAGTACCATAATAATAAAAATGCAAAGCCCTTGAATTAATTGTTCGATATCTCATTGGCTAATGTTCCAAAAACTTTTGAAACATGTGAAATCGTACGTACTCCTCACGATTGGTATTAACGACATTAACTACGCGATAAGGAAACTTTGGAATCCAGTGCCGAGGAAAAGTGAGTGTTTTTGTATATAATGCTATAAGTTAAAGTGACCAAATTCATCAAAATTAGTATAAAAATCTACAGTATTACTTTCCACTTCTTTTCCCTCCCTTTGAAAATAAAACGGATGCTCAACTAGTATTCTTTATGAAACATACTTTTTGTCCAAATATCTCTTGTCTTAAAAAGCCACTGGTACGATGTTATCGTGGTGAAAATTTGTTAATGTACACAGGGATCCAAGACAGGAAAAAATTAACGACAATATTTCTTTTTACGAGAAAGATCCCTATTGTCACTTGAAACTCACGTAAAAAGGGATAACACAATGCATTCTTGTAGTTATGATTGTTTAGTATGTCATTCTGATACTTACTGATAGTAAAAATCCATACTTGCAACACAGGAAGACCTGCGCGACCTCTATTGGGAGCCGAAAAAATCTAAATTTTTGCAAATATTTTGTTAATTCTTTTGCTTAACGCTTTCAAACATTCGTTTGGAGGTATGTCTCATTTATTGCACTTACGAAAGAAAAAAAAATCACTTAGGCTAAAGCTAAGATAAGCGATTTCTTGTTGATATAAGCAAATATGGAGTATAGATAGTTTTTTAAGATATGAATATTCAAATGCTTGCTATTCGTTGGTAGGATTGCTATTTTTCGCTGAAATCACAAGTTAAAAACGAGTAACTTAGTGTGAAATAATGAGTACATTCCTCGATAACACTTAAAATCAATGAAAAGCACATTGATTTAGGAATAAACTAACACGCTGATAATTTATCTATAAACGGTGACGGTCATGACAAGGGAATTTTTATGATGTTCCGGCATGTGGTCCATGAAAATAAATTGAATGAATTAATTTATAACTAATAGTAATAAAGTCAATTTTCATTTTCGTTTCTCGGTCGCAATTCTCACCGATAGTTTGATGAAGGAATGAATTTTCTTTTCTATTATCCTATTTTTTGCAGTCAGATTTTTTTCTTGCCGAACTTATTCTTTTTAATAGTGTGAAGAGAGCGTATTTCCTTTCCTAGGCAATAGATTTATGAATGGGTACTATTATGGGTAAATATTGAAAATTTTCCAGGCATTAATTAGAAGCGAGAAAATCATGGGAAATGTATTTAGGGTAAATTAGTGCTAATCTCATCATTTGAGCATCATTTTGGCGGCTATTGCAGTGAAATTATCTGAAGAAGTTGATTTTATTCAACGTGTAGTTTTTAACGTGGCGCACGGTATTGCGATGTGAAAAATCAATTTTTGAACCTTGGCCGATAGAGCGGTTAGAGTGAATTTTCAAAAATAACCAGCCAACTCCGGTCGCCGAAGTAGCAAACATGATCAAAATATGATCTGTAACCCTTCAATCACCCTGTTTTTCTCATTTATTCCTCCTTCAATTTGTGATATTCATCTCTTCCTTTATATTTCAGAACTATTTATTTGTTTGAATAATGAGCTGTTAACTAGAGATGAAGTTATAGAGATTTAATTTTGTGACAATATATTTAAACTATGATTGAAATAGCACCTTCCTCTATTTGAAGTACCTCGAAAAATTATATCCTTCGTAGGGGTGGTTACCCCGTGTGCCATTCTTTGATAAATTAATTAATTTTATCAGAAATAATTTTAGGAGAGACAATTGCCAAATTAATATTAGTACACTGAGGACACGTCTAATTTTTAAGGTATAGGTGCGCTGTAAAGTAAGAAAGGAAAACTTTGTTGTATGGTTGAAAATTATGCTAAAATTCGTCTTGCATTCACGGTGAGGCACCGTTCTGGCCATTCACACCTTGATGAAGGGAGATTTACAAATCGTATGCCGGGAATGAATGTGAAACAGAATATCAATGTATGACAATGGCAAAGCCTTCTGTTTTGAAATATACAGCATGTGACTACCTTTCCTCTTGCTGAAAATAGACTTCATTTGTCGCAAGTTGAGGTATAAGAAAAAACAGTAGTCCCTTGTTACGGATCTTTTTTCTGGGCTATGATAGACGACCCAGCTAAGAGGGTGGTCATACAACCGATTCCCAAATAAAATAATGCCAATGTGCATTTGGCTGTCGCTATCCCAAAAGGGGCACTGCCCATATCATTGAAAAGGAAGTCAAACGCTCTTGGTGGACCAGGAAGATTTGTGCTCATTTAAAGGTCACCGAATTTTCGTTGAATCATTTTCACCTGAAATCGGTGTGAATGTTGAATGCGAGGAACAAATAATCGTGGACATGAAATAGTTGAGGTATTATCTAAATGCGCCCATGAATATGGGTATAACTAGAAACATTGCACGTCTTAAGCATTAGGTAATATTCATTTGAATCCTCACTGTACCCCTTCTTTACGATGAGGCCATCAGTCTCGAAATATTATTAAATATGTAAATTATTGACGCTTTCATAAATGCAATCTGTTATCAAACAAATTCCAAGTATCCTACTCATAGCATTTAGAATCTTTGTGATAAGTACTACTTCTAACGCGGTGGTAGCAGACCTTGAAGACTTGGCATGAGGTGGTAATTTGTTATTGAAAATTTTGGCAATCGCTGCCCTCCACACTCATTGTATTTACAAGGATAACGCCTATTTATAAAAGATGAGTTTTATTTAAACTGCTTTTTTGGGCCAAAATTGGTGAAATATCTTACTAGTATTACGGATTTGTCCATTAGAGTTGTAGTCCAGTAGAGTAGTAGTTGTGTTCATTAGAGTAGACCAACATTGAGCAGCTATGAACTTAAACTAAACTTTTAAGGAGGAGCATAATTTTCCTGCATCATTTTAGTTATTAACAAAGAGCGCTAAGTAAAGGAAAAAAGAAAAACGTAATGGCTAAACCTAATAATTAAACTTCCAGGGGTAAAGGTGATTCTCATAAGCTCATTTTTAGGCCCTGAAAAATGTTTAGGATGGCACCGTAACGCGATTTAAACAATGCATGCGATTTACCCGAATTATTATTACATTAGCTTTATTAAGATTTATGAAGTTACGCTTTATCTATTTTATTCTTTTTCCATAGATTTCAATTCAATCCGCGTTTAAACTAATAAAAACTACAATATTTATGGTCAAAAGAAATTCAGCCCGTCAGCCGATGAGACCAATGAAACGTAAAAGATTGAATAAATAATGAACTCGAAGCGATTTAGTTACGGCGCACTATCACATCCGCTAAGATTAGTAGGCCAGCTGTAAATATCGTGGTAGGTGTCATAGGAGTATTTTGAACAGCGTTGAAATATGAGGAATGCTTTTGAGAAAGAATTTAGTGCGACGCTACTGTAGAACACTCAGTGGTTGAAAATGGATGCTTATCGATCGTCAATAAGTGCCTGTCTCTAACAGCTGGGCGCCGTGAGCTTTTATTATTACATTTGGGATGGAGGTAATTCGCCGTTGGCCATCCTTAAAATCGGAATAAATATGAGAAGGTGGGAAGGTGTTTGGGTGTAAAATATTAACAGCCCTTTTGTCTACGAAACGCGAGTTTCAGGAAAGAGAATGCTCTTTTTTTTCTTCAATTTTTTTCTACAAGTTTGGAATAATGGTAAATTCTGCTGAGGTCTCTTGGTAGAATATTCAAAAATAGGGATATGATAGGCTGAAGATTATTCCTTTTCCATGAGTTATAATGTGCATGCTTGTCAATGTAGAAATTTTGCCGTAATGAAGTAATATATGAATCGCTAACTGCAGAAAGGCATCCAGTCCAGGTTGGACGATTTTTCTTTTTTTTTTTAGTCGTTGCTAGGCGCAAGAGTCAACGTTTCCTACTAAGAGGAAACATGTCATGCTAATAACATCGAATTGACATGTTGGAGACGTTGGGTCTTGCACCTAGCAACAACTCAAAGAAATAAAAGGAAAAATATCCAACTTGGATATGATGCCTTTCTGCAGTAAAGCGATTCATATTCGCTCTTCAATTTATATCTACCATTGGGTAAATTTTCAAATCGTTCATATATGTTACCTGCGTTTGGATAAACTTGAAATGAAGAAAATACTTAATATTAGAATTTACAATCATTATATATAATTTTTTAATCAATTGGCAATTTATGTGTACACAAGGGGTGTTTGATATCCAGTGATAGATATTCTTTTTCCCTATGTTTTTTTTTGAGCGTGATTAAAAATTTTTTATCCATTAAAATTGCCTTGTGTTTTTTTCTCCCTTTTTTATTGACCTCTGCGTTCATTGTGATGTGTATCGACTTAATTTCTTTTAAAAATGATGACTGAAACTTTCTAGTAGTTTGTCAAGGACAGAACGGGTATTTTAAATATCTTGATGTAAACGGCAGTTAATGCAGCCAAATATTTATATGAAAATTATCTGAGGTCATAAATATGGTAGGTACCCAATGTCTTTGACTAACTCTTCAAAATCATTACTTTTCTCTCGTGGTATAGAAAGGGCTTCATCTCCTTAAAATAAATAGTTAATAAAGAGTTCTCGGGATCGCCACCGGGTCAGGAACTGCATAATTGTGGCAGTTATGCAGTTCCTGACCCGGCATTGTTATTTATGAAAATAAATTTCTTACGAATTCATAGCAAGTTCTATTCACAAACAATGGAAGTTCAGCATCTGGTATTGCAACGGTTCTGGGATTAAGTTCATTGGTTTCTATCACCACTGTTTACGAAGGTTTATTAATCAGGAAATAATACATAAATGGAGCCCTTGTTTAATAAACATGAATAATAATAATAATAACTACACATAGCATGTTTTGTTTTGCTCAACTCGTCTTTCTGTATAAGGTAGCATTACCCCTATCTATTTTACTCTTGCGTAGCGGTGATGTTCTTCTGATATGTTTATAAAGTGGATTATATATCCGTAGTGAAATAAGCTACCGAACTATTTAAGGAGTGCGTCAGTTGTTATGAACCCGTGCGAATAACAATATCGATGTGCTGAGTGATTAGAAAACTTAAAATTTGTGTTACTTATTCGTAAATTATCTACATTTAACTCGGGTTCAGTATCTGTAGGCATGTAATAAACGATAAATTGGCGTGTTGCTCATTTGTCGTTGGTTAATTAGCCACAAATTACCTCCTTTTTAAAGAAAATTCTACCGCAGATAATTTATGAGAGAAGAAAATTCTTAAAGGGAAAAAATTCTCAGCAGTTAGTGTAACTTGATTTGTGCGAGGATTGGAATGGAGACAATAGTTCACACATAATAGGTTTATGATCTAGCGTAAAATCACGCGATTCTCCTTTCTTTTCGTAAGAGAAAATGACGCATTTGACAATTTTATCGGGCTCTCAGTTCAATTACTTATGCCACCATTATCTCAGTAGCGAGCGGGGATGAGCTATGGCGAAAAAGTATAACGCAGCTCAATCGATGTGACCTTGAAAAATATAATCCGCGAGCGTGATACTGCATCGGCTTCAAAGAAGCTATAAATAGATCGCGGCTTTTACGTCATACTGTGCCGCACCTGATACATTGGTGTCCACTGAGCTAATTTTACTTGATCTTACACCGCTTGCTGCCTAAAACTTGTGCATTTATGAAGGTAGATTCATAAGACTGCGTGACACAAATACCTACTTTCTGCGCATGTTATTAAAAAACTGTTTTTCTATCATAGACGTCATCTTTCGAGGATAAAAAGCGATACAAGGGAAATTTCAATGTGTGGATTAAGCCTTGTATTGTAAGTTTACGTACATAATATTATTAATTACCAGAAATACCTTTTTTGTTCTTTTGAGCCGACCGTAGCGCCATTTTTCATATAACTAACGCGATACATTTCATTTTTAAACATGATTAAATTTTTAGATCGAACTTAATTTTTTTTTCAAATGACGAATATATTCCAGCAATGATCAACATCTTTCCGAATATTTGACAAGTACTGCTATAAGAGTGTAGGAAAACTCTGTTTTTCAAATTCAATCCCCATAAAATATAGAACGGTAAACCTATCTTTTAAGTGCGAGAGTTGATGAAGTAATTAAACCAACAGCATTTTAACATTTTCATAAAAATGACAGGTATTTAGTTTCTCGGGCAACCCTTGTCGTCAGGGTGAATTACCAAGCTGTCAGAGAAAAATAGGATTGCAGCGAAGGGCAATGAATCGATCATTAGCCGATGCACCACTACTGGGCGGAAAGATTTATAAGATTTTATTAATTTGCTATTCGCTTCATATATTTGCTAATTAGTATGATGAGTTAATGTTATACTGGTGTGTATTCTCTTCTTTAATTAACAGTTCATATTTCTCTTCTTTCCGAGCGAAAGACTGTTTTAGGTGTATGTCTAGGAAAATACCAGTTATTGTCAGGAAAACGTGCGGGCAATTTTTCCCGCAATCTTGTGACAGCTATGGTTTCTCCGGATAATGAATGGACGAATTGATGCAAAACAACATTAACCACCGTTTCTGCGGAAATGAAAGGAAAAATGAAGGAAAATGACGTGCTCTGTCATAATTTCGCCCGCTAAATAACCGCAGCTGACCGCAGAGAGCCATAAATATTGAAGGCAACGTGATACGATCTTTGTGACGTAAAATTGAGCTATAATACAAAGAAGGAAATTTATGTTGGCAGTAACACTACCCAAACCATTTCTTGGCAGCATTTCCTGTTTCCTATGAATTGACTACTTGTTTCTAAGAAGCTATCTTACATAATATATGATTGAATTGTCATTAAAGCACACACGATGTATACAGTGAAATTTAACTGTTTCTCAGTGTACGTAATGAGACCACTGAATATGGGAAGCCAACCTAGATTGAAAACTATGAATCGGTGAGAATAGGTGGATAGATTTTTTATATCAAAGTAGTAATTCTATATTTAACGCCGAAGGGTTGTCAAAAAATGTCTATTTTGCCCCTCGTCAACGCCATTGCAAATATAGTTCTAACCATATTATTAGATAAATTTAGCATCATTGTCGTGCTCTTCAGGTGTTCCACACTTTGAAGTAAGACATGTTATATGGTTACGCGTTTGTTGTCAATGAGGCTACAGCAAATAACTCAAGTGAAGCAAGGAGCTTCGACGGAGGTACTAAGTGGAAATGAAAATTCATGCGAGTTACAAATTTTGCCGCTTAACTCTACTTCAGCGGACGTAATTTTAAAAAATTGGGCTTTCCGAGCTTTATTTATTTATATCGCATTAAAAATCAACTGTAGATTCTCATGACAAAGCTTGTCTCTATGTTGGAAAAATTAAGGCTGCTATTAGATTTGGAATATCATTTTGACAAAAAAGTACAGATAGTAGGTTGGAACGTAGGTTTTCGCAGCGAGAGGCATCGTTGCTAACGCTTCCTCTGCTAAAGAGGCATCGCAACACGCAACTGCTCCCGAAAGCCGTTAGCAACAGATATTAGCTGTTTCATATAATTCAAATTCCGTTTAAGATAAGTTGTATGCACTTCACTCTCTTCTTTCTCAGTTATTAGTAAATTAATGTTGTAACTGAAGTCAAAATACCTTAAAAATGAAGGAACTACTGTTATACTCTGCAGGAAAAAGTTTTAGTTGAAAAACGTACTCGTCTAACTTCATTGCTAAGTTGCTTAATTTGATTTTTTTATCGATCGAAATCTCGTGTGGTTATTGTAATGTATATATTGATTTATTTATACGAGAGATTTTTCTCCGAATCCCGTTGCGGTCATGTAACAAAAACTATAGAACTTTTCAATGTTTTTACCGCCCGTAAAAATCCGGTATGGTAGTCTTATGGGAATCGTGTATCTGTGAGTCCACACAAAAAAATATCTATCAGACTTGATCGCGAATAAAATTCGAATTAGGACTGGTGAACATATATACTCACGGCCATTCGGATGAACTGGATCTTCAGATGTGAATCCAGCCCTCTGTCCCGTTGCTCTGAGGTGGTCCTTGTTTTTGGTTCGTCTTCCCTTGATTCTGTAGCGGCGATGGACTTTTTGGCTCCCAGACATGTACCTATGTGAATGAAAACCGAGTGAGAATGAGTTTTGCGTGATTTAAATGACTAGAAACAATTATTATCTCTGTCATAATTTAAACGTAGGCCTATTCATGTGCTAGTAAAAGGTTATTATTCATTTAACTCTGTTACTAATATTATCCTCTTCGCTTTTAACTCAAGAAGTTCACTTCTTCGAGGGCTTCAAATACCATAGAGGCGTTGAAATTTTTTCCGTCTGATTGAAAGGAAAATAGACGTGATTATTGTTGAAGAATGCGATACTCCAAATAGGGTTTGGGCCGTATGAAAATTAAAACTTTGTTTACTTAACCACTCAAAATATTTTGTGTGTGTGTAAGTTACTATTGTTTTAATTTTTACACCTATAATACAAATATACCATTAAGTTCAACCGGATGCATTTACATTCGGGCATTCGCTCTGGAAACGTCTGCAGAATGATCGAAACATGGGTTGGTAATCAAAATTCTTGAGAACAACAAACTCTCCGAGCTTCGAGCGAGGAACTGCTTCCCTGTCGGTCAAAAAGAGTTTTGAAGCCATCGAAGGAAGACAGGAAGAAGGATTTTTTGTTACGAGGTGCGGGCACGAACTGTCACCTCCCGCGCGAGTAAGAATTCTTCACGGAGTTTCTGAAGGTGCCCATTCATCCGCAGAAACCATTGTGACCTTTGTGTAGGTAGTGCCTTATTTGTGTTTTTTTTCCTTTTGGGAAAATCTTTGCTTTCCATAAAAATAGGATGAAATTAATGGATAAACTGCTTCGGTTTCATTTAGTGGAGGAACAATTTTTGTTGTGCTAAATGTCGTACTTGCCGCACTCATTCTTCACCAAAAACTTTTAGCGCTGCCATTTGTTTGTTTATTAGTTATTTTTTATTATTTTTACTTAAAATAACTCTGATATTGGTATTTTACTCTACTCATTTTGGGTACTCAGTCTCTCAGATTTAATGTGTCGCATAGTATTGCGGAAGGTAGTCCTTACGTATATTTAATCCCCTGGCATAACCGTTAATACGCGTCATGTTTGACCGAGAAAAACGTGAAAAAAATCTCGTCCTTTTCGCTACCGTAACTGCAGACATTATGTAATTACTGCGTGCATAAGCACTATGTAAATACATGAAAATATTAGTAGCCCAGAAATATGCAGTAATTTGATAATTTTACCTTTTTTAACTACGAAGCCGCACATCTTTAATGCCTCTTATTGGGATAAATGTATCGATGCATTATCAATCTAAAAGACAATTTAGCGCATATTGAAAATTGATATATGCTCCATAGATAAGGAAATGACCTCCTGAGAGAGGCATTTAGTTTTCCCGCTATCCATAAATTGCCAATGAGTAATTTCGAGATCGTTGGTAGCTTGACTAACTTTATTATCTCATTTCGCCGAGGGAGATTGGAAATAGCATTGATTCAGCAACCGATCCTCTGGAAATAATGTGTTAGCAAGCTTATTTATTTTTCTCCTTCTACGTGCAGAATTGAATGGTTTTTGTTCGAAAGACGTGCAGAAGGGAGGGGGAGCATCGCCTCGAATGGGGAAAGCATGTCGTATAATGGCGAGTCAAAGCGTCTTTCTCCGTGGGCCTCAGATCTGTTTTTGATGGACGGGGAAGGTCCTTCTCCGAGTGTTTGTTGTTCTTTGCGGCGAGGTCGTGGCTCAGCGGCATTGAATATTCCGCCCCGATTCGGGACTTAAACAATTTTTAGTTCCTGGGTGGTAAGATTTTTCTGTCAGGGACTTAACATGACTGTTCATGTAGCAGAAATTAACGCTTAAATCAATCTATTTTGTTCGAAAATATACTCGCGTCTTTTAAAACTAACCGTAAATTTTACTCTAAACGGAAACTAGGGAAATATTTGCATTTTACAATTACGTTTTCAGTTATTAGCTTCGTAAAAAATTAAATTAAATTGACCAATAAGCCATGATTTCCAATATGGTGCAAGTCCAGGTGTTATTGATTTGAGATTAACAGGTCTCTTGTATATTTTCAGGGATACTAGAGTTGCTTTTTCTATTTTCTCTGTGAATGGGTATTGCATAAGGACTATTGTATGTATTCATGGGCGAATGTTGAAGTGATGGCCTTGATAGCCTTTAAAATTTACCGAGTAAGCGATTGGTTTCGCAACTTTTCTGAATGGACTTCCGCTGTTTTGGAGATCATGGCTTCATTTCTCGTCAACAAATCCACCAGCAGCTCTGCAAAATAAAGACACTACATGTAATACTTGATTGCCCAGAACATGCGACTCTCAAACAGAATTTATTTCTATGCCTTGCGCTATCCTTTCAACAGTGGATAATTTTGCATCAAAGTAGTTCCATGGCGAACCGTCGGTAACTGAAATCTTCACTTAAAGTTTAATAAAAACTCAGAACTAGGAATGCCGACTGAAATTCTCATGTGCGCCCTAATCCCATTCGTTACTTCTCAAAGCTTTTCCAATTCGTGTATCAATGATAGATATTATGAGATTTAGGTCATGATACGGAGCAACACCGTAAGTGGGAAATCACGGAGTGGCTTCTCTGCAAGTGAAATAGTTTTTTATCATAAAAATGTTTGCGGCTGCGTGCGTTCATAGGCTAAATCTTTTGGGCATGAATGCGTGCGCATGTGGCAATGAAATACTATGAATGGAAAGCTATCACAGTACGTATTTAAATTTCCCCTTATCTCTATATCGTATAGCAATGTCTGAAGTGGGACTGAAAACCGTGACATGAAACTTTGTCAATTATTACCGTTGTTTCCCCAAGGTTTTTCCACTTGCCCTTCGTTCAAAGTCATTGATTGGGAATATATGAAACGAGGAATTATTTGCTTGTTCCCTTGCGTAACACGCCGTTTGCATACATTTTCGAAAGCCAATCGTCAAGCCTATCGTTGTCGTGAATTCGTACCAAGTCTTCGTGTTATCAATATATGGTTTCTTTTGGCTCGAACCTTCCTCCTCAAGCCTAAAATTAGTTGTGTTGTTGTTCCAAAACTATCAGGCCCAATTTAACTATGAGCCCACCGACAGCGTTTGCTATAAAACTGATGTAACAGCCGGCTCGAACAGATCTGGGCGAGAAGTTTAGAAAGCTAATTTCCCTATCCAAATTAGTTAAAGATGATGGATGTTTCTCAGGAGTATTTCGATTGTGTACTCGGCAGCCATACAAGTAATGAGGATTGCACAAGGTGTCGGAATTCCAGGGACAGGCGCTTAGTATGTCTGTCTACCAACCTAAGAACGGGAAGGGCTCGTAAACCTCAATTTAAACCTCATCGTAAACCTCACCAGAAAAATGTGAATTTTTGAAATAGAAACAGTTTTCCTGGTGTAAATGTTTTTCGAGATTCTTTAATCTGAGCTAGTAGGATATTGGCATTGTGTAAAAGTCTTTAAATGTTATCAATGCCTTATTTGCTTGTATATAAATGCCTTTTTCACTGCCTTGGGCACTTAAGCCTGATATTGTGATAATTTTTATCCATCCTTCAGAATGATAGCTCCAGCGATAGCTTTTCAGAGATCAAAAACATTAATCGCTCGAACCATCATTTTCTGAATCACATGTTCATTCTATCTTCCCTTTTTCGATCACTTTTGCCTTAGCTTTCTGTTTTTACATTTGTCATTCCATTAAAAGCCAATCTCAGCGGTTAGCGGCCGTGCGTTCCGATTGATGGTACTAGCGATGGTTTCAGCAACGGGGAAGACGTTCCGAGTGATGGAAAAAGGGATAGTATTTGATGTTGACGCGGAATATAATCGTGTGATTCAGGCTGTTTGGTTTGGTTTTATGAAGTAGGAGGTCACCTTAAACGAAGCCGCGGATATGTGAATGTAATTTATTCACGGTAGTTTCTCAGGTCCACCTTGCATCGAGGAGACTTTTTGTTGGTAATGTCTGAAGGCTGCTCTCTGGTTTTGAACCCAGGATCCTTCAGTCTTACCATATGATCTATCCAATTCAAATTATATTGCGAACTAACCACCACGCTCTCCCAGTTAGTCATAAGGAGGCAGAGTCATTCGTTATGAACTTAACTCCGGGTGAATATTTTAAATTCATGCTCTGATATCAGCATTGACTTTCTATTGGACGATCTAATTAGTATCACTTTTTTCTTGTGTCAGATCCCCCTTTCAATTTTTCCCGAAGAACATGCGGGGTAAGAGTGAAGCGTTTCAGTAAAACTGAATCGAACTTGAACTCCTTTCCCCCTCTTTGGTGATTGACTGCCGTGAAATCGAAGTACCCGCTGTGGCAGTTTTAAACTGAACACGGAGTAGCGAAGGCTCCTTGCGAATTCTTCGTTAGCTTTAGTTTAGTGTAGCGATTCTGCGCTTGCAGACCTTTTCGACAGTGAAGCGATTTGATTTTTTTAAATAAAATATCAAATCGCTTCAGCCTTGTATAAATTGATTGATTAGTGATTGTGGTGAATGAGTGATTCAACCATTGCTATCTCGATTTACCATATGCTGTCTGCAATTTCAGTTAAGAACAGGATTTGTGTAATAAGCGATGTCATGCTTATCCCAAGGCTATATTTTAGATTTGTTTATTTAACTTTTTTTGGTAGTATTATTTTTTCCTTGCGATTATATGCTGTTGTATGTTAATTTTTGCGCAAGAACAGCCGTACTATTTTAACTCGGCTCTGTGGAGACAATTGAAAACATAGGGGTAGAATATTAAAGCTTCTCACTTATTTAAACATATCTCGGAGGTATAATTAAGCTTTCTTCTCCAAAAAGGTGCTTCCATAGGTTACGTGTTAGATAACGTTTTGTTTTGGGGGGATTATTGATTTTTGACGGCGGTGTGAGGCCGTTAGTGATATGTACTAATTAGCTGAAACCATGGAAAGCCATTACTTTTTTTAAATTAAATATCAAGCCAGAAAAATGTAAACACTGATTCTGAATTAAAGTGAAGAACTAATGAAGTAATAAACTTAATGCAAAAGGAAATTAGTTGAAATAGCATGATGGAAAACGAGTTTTAATGAATTATTGAAGGGCGTAATTGGAATCAACTTAGCATTGCTAGTTAATATTATAATCATTCAGTAGATAGCCTCTATTTGTTGAGTATACAAGTGGATGTTAAGACTAGGAGAGGAAGATATCTCTTGAGTGGAATAATTGGCTAGCTGTAGATATAAAATGTTTGTGTCATCCTCGCTAACTAACGGGATTGAGAATTATTGTTTCATGAGAGATGAAGAATGAAGTTGCAGGAGACTCAGTGGTAAAAAAAAGTTAATTTATGCAGTAATAATGAGAATTCTTTGCTCGCAGGAGATGGAAGGAAGCTATTTTTTTTAATCCTATCGCGAGCGAAAAGTCGCTTACTCTACAACGACCAGTTACCTATACCCTTGCTGTTGATCGTCCGATCATTAATTTAAAAGTCAAATACATATTATTTGAAGAATAGAATGCCATAATTCCATGGATAAAGATTTCTGTAATAGATGAATGCCTGATCAGCAGTGTGTTTTCATGGCTCAGATTTCTCGTAGGTAATTAAAGACTGGATTCAGATTAAAAGCTAAAAATTAATATGGAGCTGTCGAAAGTTTTGCAGTAATTTGTATTTTTTTTTAATGTTATTTCTAGTGAAATTCACTTGCTATAGGTTCACGTCGTCAAAGGTTCGCACAGTCATTCTTAATATTGTAATAAATTATTTTTTGCACAAAATCTATGGTGACTAGGCCATGCAAAGTTTTCCGCTGTAATTTGGTAGAATCACAGCCTGGTGTAATAAATTTTTTTGAAAATATTTTCATCGGCGTTTTCATTTAGTGGCCTATCGAGTTCAACGTGTGATTCATTATCCACAGGCAAAATAAAAAAATTCTAGGGATTTCACAGTGTATATTTAATTGACCATTATAAGGTCCTAAAACTTAGAATACTTGCTATAAATATTCCCGGGTAGTGAACCTCTAAGCGAAAATTTTCATGGAAATGACGCATTAAGTTCAGATCGGCTAGTCTCTCCTGTTATACTTATAATCGCATTTAACAGCACGTAGAACCAACTTTAATTAACGTATAAAATAATTCTGAAATAAATCGAATAGTTAATGTCAGTGTTTTAATAATGAAAACGATAATTCCTGTTTTCTTCCGAATTAGGAGTCGGCATATCGTTCATTTTTCTGCGATGTTGACGTTGATCTTTATTTTAATTAGCATTTGAATAAAATTATCAACGAACAAGACTTCAACTCAGCATGTGACTGAAGAAGGCCGAGAATAGCGCAATATAGGGTAACGTCCGGGTTCCACCACAAAATGTGAAGGTATTCCGTCACATTAAAATTATTATTAAGTAATCATGCTATAATTAATTAATTATAACAGAAGTGATAGTAATTATTACAAAAAAGGCGAGTATTTTGAGGTAAGTTGTTATGATTTTCTTTATGCAATAAAGGCAGTAAGTCGCAGTCAATATGTTTTCCGAACTTGGTGCCCAAAAGCTAGCAATATCTGTAAACGTATCAATCTCACTATCCCGTATTGGCCTGTGCCCTTCAATTGAGAAACTACAATTTATTTCATAGGAATCGTTAACGTGATTTTGCGAAACGAGGAATTAATATTGGTTCTGTGAATGGAGTAATTTAATTCGCGGAAATAATCTAGATTAGGTACTTGTTAACCGAGAGAAAGAGGCCTCACTGCGATCTCGTGCTGTTATGTAAGGGTCTCTTACGTGTCCAATAGCCGGCTCGACCGTGTGAGTAGGCCTGGGCATTATGTCATGAAATATCCCTATGTTTAAATGTATCGGGAATCCGATATTGACTTTCGAAAATTGTCGATAAATACATCGGGTTCCATTTAAAAAAATCATTTAAAAAAGTGAATTCGAAATAGGGGGGCATTCATTTATTACGTGACGCGTTTAGGGGTGGAGGGGGTTAAGCCGATTCTCACCCAATCAGACGTGGGTGAGAGGGGGGTCCTAGCAAGTATCACGTAATTTTTTTCCGCGATAAACAGTGTAGTGTTAAATTGTAAGAAAACTTTGTGGAATTTAGCAAAACTTGTTTCTCTATGGAAAACAATTACAAAACTTGTTTTTTTAATAAATCCAATTCAATGAAGCATAGAATAACGTATTTATTGTGAAAATGCGCATTTTGAATAATCAGGGAGGCGTGAAGGGGGTCGAGCCAAATATAACGATATCTCACGAAGGGAAGGAAGGGAGGTTCAAAAATCTCCAAAATCACCGCATGTAATTATTGGACTGTCTTCTTTTCTTCCGTTAAGAAAACACTCATTTTCCGCCATTAAATGACGTTTACAGTCGTCCTAAAATGGTTTATTCACTTCAGTGATTAATTCTGTATAATGCCTGTTCAAAAACCTCTGTTTTCAGCAAGAACGGTTCTAAGTGGGAATAATAACCTCATAACTTCAGCTAGAAACTTTTTCTGTCGTTCAAAAGAGTTATCACTTCTTTTGAATGGGTATTTATTAATCCTGAAAACGATTTTGCCTGGTATTTAACCATTTTGAACAGAACAATACTGTTTTTCGCTTTTCGGTGCTTCCTGTGAGCATTATGGCTATATCGAGTTCTGTATCTCTGTACGGACAATGAGCGACAAAATTAGAACTTTAGGTCCACGATGAGGCCCTTTAAGAACAGTTCAAATTATCTGATTTATCAGACCGATTTCTTTTAATCAGATGTATTTATGGGATTCGATAAATTTATCGGATCGGATATTTATGGCACCCGATATTAGTTACTGTCATCGCTGGTTATCATTATTTCAAAAATCATAATCCGATATTTAATTATCAATATCGCCGAGACCTGCGTGCGTGGTGGATGTGGTTGGCGGAAGGAGGCCAATAGTGGGGAGGCCGCCGCAACGGGCGCCTCGTGTCTTTATGTGTCGCGGTCGAAGGCGGAGTCGAACTGTCTAGCCGGTGAACCAGCCAAGCGGGCTGCTTTGCTCAAGTCTGCGCCCCGTCTGCCCGAGGCAAGCATATGAGGCGGTCTTTCACTCGGGCCTCGCGCCTTCGAGATGACGTTATGGCAAAATAATTCGCGTAATATTAAGCCCGCTTTGCATGAAACACGTGCGCATGTACGCATAAGCCGTGGATTGCACTAAGGCGAGGTGGCAAAACAGCCCCTGCTTTGAGTGCAAAATTATTGCGCGCCCGATTCGGTAAAACGCGTGGATTCAAATGTGTAATTTCGTGCCACGTGTACAGCTACAGTTAGGTATTCCCTCGGAGTAAATATGAAGGTGACTAGAGGAGGCCCAATTCCGTTTTAGGGAATCTTGATTCCTGCTGCCACTTGGCTCGCATTTTAACCGGTTTTCAAAAATGTTCGTAGCGTGGCAATGGGCGCAGAGTGATCTATTTATTTCTATTGTTTTTCAGTTGCACATTTTCACTATCTAGGAAGATAATAGAAAAGTTATGGTTCCGATGTATTTTATTATAACTCGGATGAGTTTATTTTGAGTTTCGGATAAAAGCCGTGATCATAGTTAATTTCCTCTTTAAATTTGGATCGCACGGCTGTCAGCGTCACGATTGGTGACTGAGAAGTGAACACATTCAAGTGCGCGGTGAGTGACAGCACATTTATTGGCCGACTGGGTCCTCTCTTGTGATATTCTTGCTAAATATATACGAGAGTGCTCAAAATGGCAGCGCAGAAACCAAAAGCTTAGGGTAATATTTTTCTCTCTACTTAGAATAACTGTGACCAATTGATTTAAAGAGCAAATGAGGTATTTATGAATAGTTTCATAAAAATCTTAATGTCGCATGTAAAAACTGAAAAACACTCATATTTCGATTTATTCTGTGGAATCCTACTTCAACACCAGAGCCAGAATCACTCGATCATCTTCCGGTCATGTTCACGGGAGAGCTAAAATATTCGCTTAAAAACGACCATGCGGGATGAATTATTTCACGCATTACTCCAGCTGCATTGTTCCCCGTCGCTTTTTCTTTCGTCCCCGTCTCCTTTTCGTCCCCTTATAATCAAGGCCGAAGCCTGAAAAAAAATTCTGGTATAATTGGAGGGGGATGCATTTCAGGGGGTTCGTGAGGGGATTTCGAACCCATTACCTTACCTCCTTACCCATTCCCTCCGCTCGCTACCGCCTTGCTGAAATCGTCATTGAGACCGTATAAATAAAATGATCGGTAAGAACGAATGCAACGTTTGTCTTCGGTAGAATGAGAGTTGTAAACATAGAAGGGAAAGCGAAGGATATTGAAAAATGGAAGGCGAAAATGGCCGTGTGGTCTAGATAACAATCGCTGGAAATATCTTATTCACGGTCACTTTAAAACTACCGCAGGAGCTATCCATCGGAAGGGCCGAAAAAGTGATATTGTAATTCAGGCACAACGTGTCTTTGTCAAGGTTGTAAAATCCTCTCTTGAGTTCGATATTAAAGTCTCGGGATATTGCATACATTCTCCCAATGCATCTTTACCCCGCAAAGGAGAACCATTACCATTAGAAGGCTAAGGTAAAGCTCTTATTATTTTGAGGAAATACTAGAAAAGTGAATTAGCTGCCCATAACTCCTCGGTTTTATTCATTTCTCTGCCTTCGAGCAAAAGTATTTTTCCAGCTAACATGATGCTCTCGTGCGTACTTTTTTTTACTGCTTCCTCGAATAATATTAAGACCAATTGTTTGAATGATGATTGGCCGCATGCCCTTCGCACTTCAATGAAACCCCACTATGTCACCATGCTATTGTTTCGTCTTATTCGGGGAATTGTGATTTACCTAAGGCAATAATTTCTTATACCAGCTCCGTCTTGGATTTGAGCGCATCAAAATGACATTCGATTAGTTGATGATACAATTAGAGTGCTTTGTTGTCTTTGTTATTGATATTATGATGCACATAAAAATCTATTTTGTCTTTAATTTCAATTAAAAATACCTATTCTTAATCATATTCGTTGAAGGGTACGCCACGAAGGATGGATTTTAATGGAACGGAGATATGTGAGATAAAAATCTGAATATGAAAATGTATAGCCATCTTCCATTTAAGTCTCGTCTTTAGGTGCAGTGAATGAGAATATGGTCGCCTACTTATTGGCTGAACTGTGCATTGTTACAGTGATCTCTTTGCCGCAGCGTTCATAGGGTACCAACCACTAATAATTTAATTCTTCCATAAACAAATATTTTGAAATATTGAATTTTCAAATAAGACTAAAAGTTCATTTACTATAGAAGAGTATGGACATCTCGTTTCTCTCATGCACTCTCTTATGACTGATGACGCCACCATTTTGTCTCGGGTTTTCAAAGAAGAGCCCTTTCTTTTTCATTAATACCGTAGCTGCATTCTCGGACCAAATTGGATATGAATATTTTCAAGGAAAATCGTGTGCTTATGGTCTCCGAAATGGTGCTCCAATAATTTGTCCGAAACAATTGCTCAATAAGTAAGGGTCGGACTATTACGTGGTGCACGTAAGACAATGGGGAGACAATTTTGCGCGCTGAATTTGGCGAGCGTAGAATCCGTTGGGGCGCCTAGCAGTGTGCGGCAATAGCAGGAAAACGGCGGTCAATGCCCTAGCATCGTGTGTATGCTATGAATGTTTGAGACCAGAAATTCGAGGAATTCACGTTGCGCCGCGCATGCGCCCTTCAAGCCTTCCCCCGAGTCGTGACGTCACGGTCCGCGCTCCCCTCTGTCCCTCTCCATTCAGTCCCCTCCCCTCCCGGCACGGCCAATGAAGGTGGCGGGGGACGGTAAGTGGGGGACGCTACATGACGCATCGTAAACAAAGATCACCTGCGGCTCCTTGCCGGTCGATTAATTGATGCCAGGATCGAAAAGTTGCTTGCCACGCTTTTCGCTTGGATCACGGAAATAAACTGACCTACCTTCTATTCGTAGTCCAGTATCGTTGCTCTAATGTTATGGTTATCGTTGATGTGATTTCAAAATGATCGAATGTTGATAATCTCAAAAATAGCCACTGTTATTGGATTGTATTTTATTACATCATGCATCATCGGAGCATACCAAATACGAGGAGAACAGCTTGTATAAGTTCTCGCCATTCACTTTTCCTAGTCTCATTTTTTTAATGCTGTTTTCTGCATTCATGACTAAAGTTAAGAGCTAAATGTTTCAAATACGTCCGCTGTAATTGTAAACATAGATTATTTTTAACTAGGGCTATAGGTCACTCAGGAACGTTTGATTTTTAAATTATTGGCGCCTCCCCTTTATGAAAAGTGACTAGCGTTATTTTGAAACTGGCAACAGGGCAAGGCAGACAAGGAATCAACTCAGTGCTACCTCTTCAAGTTTTACTCGTTTATGTTCAGATATTTAGCTAGTTGTGAAGTATTTAACCTGCATAATTTTACCGGCATTTGTGATCCCGATATTCTGAAAGGTATGTCATGCTCAGACCTATTTCGTACGTTGATTTATGTTTCTAATGTTGAGATTTTGGAAATTGTGTGCCGTAGATCGACGCTTGTATTGATTGGCAATGACTCTGTTTTCAATCTCGTATATTGATAGATACAGATGCGCATATGATTGAATGAGAGAATAAGTTGTTTCAGCCATCCAGTTAGTTCCTATTTCTGTTGAACAATTTAGCAAGTAATGAGCAGTAACTGCATAATCGCCTGATTTATCCACATTAGCTCTACTGCCAAATTTATATCCGTCGTTCTTGATCTTATCTCAAGTATACGCTGAACCCAGTACCTTACATCGCAAGTTACCGGTTTGGAAAAACACTGCAATTTTACATGCATGTTACCTACTGCTAATTGACCCCTAATCAAAAGTAAAACAAGCGGCATATATTGATTTTCCAGCAATGACATTTATTATTACTACTATTGTTTTTGTTATTTATGCCGAAAAATTACGTAAGTAAAGCTTGAAATTGATTTCGCCCTATTTTGATGGAAAGCGTAAGTTTGATTTCAAGGCATTTTTAATTCATTAAAACGACTTTCAGTTACTAATAATTAGTCGTTATATTTCCGAAGTATTAAGTATTTATCCTTTAAAGTTGCATTTTCTTTAGATTCACTAGTTCTTTTAAACTGCAGGAAGAATTATATCTCAAAAACTCTTGTGATGAAAGAATTAGTCAGGTTTTTGTAGATTTGAAGGATCTTCGACGCAAGGAATATTTGTAAATATGGAATTGAAAACATCAAAGTCCAAAATTAGATCTGTCACAAACTGCTACAGAAGTAAATTAAAATACTTATAATAATTTTTTCCCAATTTGTAAATGAATAATATTTTGTCTATGAATCGATAATTTCTATATTCGACATTTCTCATGAGTGCCCTATCTGTGCGGTCATAATGTAAACTTAATGAAACTCGGTACGCCATTCCGACGTGTTGATTGCTACATCATTACGCTAGTTGCACTAAAAAAATTTTACATGTATATTAATATGCATATAAATTTTCTGAGTAAAAGCATAAATCCAACCTGAGTTCATTCGTTGATAGGTTTTTAATTTGTTCAGCTCCAAGATAAGCGATTATAAAAAATACATTTGCATGTATTTAAGATAGTAGAAAGTAGCATCAAATGATGTCTCATCCAAACATGTATCTATGATTCAAAAACCTAACTCAACTCATGGAGGAGAAAGGGTTGAGCATCTCTCCGCATTTTTTTCAAATTACGTATATCGCATTCCTAACGCCTAGTAATATCATTTTCATCGCATTTTCTTCATTAACCTTTTTTTTTATATTCTATCGCCATGTAGACTTTTTTTAAATGTGCTTCCTATTTTCAAGGTTTCAACGGATTTTCTTATGTTAACAGCCTATCAAAATTTTTAATTAAACCCGGAGATTCAAGCGTAATGGAGTGGATTTTTTTTCATGTTGAAATAAATACTTGCAATTTTCCACGATCATAAAATTTGTTACGACCTTGGTTTTAGTGTTACTACATCATCTTCAAGGCGATATTACAAATTACTATATCACTTGGAAGACTGAATAATAGATGAACCGATGTTACTGCATCTCCTTGAAAATGATTTAGTGAAGTTAAAACCTAGGTCGTAATAAAGTTTATAATCGTGGAAATTTGCAAAAATTTATTTCAACAAATAAAATTTTGTTGTTATTATAATACCTACGTAGATTATACTGTGACAATAGAAATAATCATGTCCATTATACCCGGAAAACTTTTCCAGCTACTCATTTTTCCTTAGTTCTGGCAAAATGAGAGTAATTTGGCGAATGTTCATTTAATACTTCACCGCACTCAAATCGGGTAGAATAACAAAGAGGGCGTTGCAAACCTTGTTTCAAAATATGTTTGGTGAGTTCAATGTAGTATTTATAAGATCATAAATCTTGGAAGTGATAAATTAATGAGTGGATAAAAGTGCCGATCTCAGTTGTGAGAAATCCCTCAACGTGGTGAGTTTGTCGTACCCTGTAGACGGTATGATCGAAAAGCATTATAAATTCCACTTGGTGAATACGCAAAGGTTTTTAATGATCTGCTTGCGTGTAATTGTATCTTCAACCTATATTTCGTGCAATTATGAAAGTCAATTTTCACATAATCACAGTATTTAACGTTGAGCATATTAGATCTCTGCTTTTTATGGGGGTCAATTATCATATGTGATCGTTTTTTGCTACTTTGGCATCTACTTAGTGATTCGCTGATATCATTTTCGACTACGAACCTATCAAAAAAATTTAAAAAGGGTGGAATTGTATGATACATAACTGTCTTGGTTCTCGTGACTTCTTCGCGCCGGTCATGACGTTAGGTCAGTTGATTAAATTGAATTAATGGAGCGCAAAGGCGATAAACTTTCCTTTTTCCCTGTGCTACATAAATTTCACTTACATTGAAAGTTCAAATTAAAAAAAACATTACACATGGCACTTACAGACCCTATAATAATATATTTTTCATATGATTACCCGAATATAATTTTTTGCCTTAAAGATGCTGTCATGACTCATTTGGGGCAAAGGGTTGCATTCGTAATTATAATTTCTATGAATTTCAAAACAGGGCAATACCTTCTAAATGTGTGTGTTTCAAAAGACAAATGAATTACGTGACTAATTAACCATTTATACTTCAATTTAAAGGTTTTTAAATGATTTTAGTTAAAAACAGTTGCAGTAAAGTTTCATACAAATCGTGCTCGTTCTGCTCGCTTATTTTTTTTCGTACTGTAAAGTTTCATACGAATCGTGCTCATTCTGCTCGCTCATTTTTTTAAAATTCCCTCTCTGAAACGCATTCTCTTCTTCGATTCTACGGCACTGACATCTGGCGGAGAATGGGTGGAACTATCTACTCAAGGTCCACCGTGTGATCTATATCTAAAGTTCATATTCGAAGGTAATAAGGAAGGACGAGATACATTGCGGCTAGTAATTTATATGACAATTGCTTATATTTCGGGGATAACTAGTGACAACTATGTGCAAATCTTGTATTTTCGAGAACAATGCATTTTTTAAATTTCAATATGTAATAAGTTAAGGCAATATCTTCACACTGATCATTTTTAATGAGGATGAGGTTTCTTATTCGTAGAGGGCAAGTATTTCTCTGATACGAAAAACTATAGTTCCAAATAAAAATTACCTAAAATCAGGATGATTATTGCGCCAGCTTTCATTTTAACTCCACCGTATGTTAAATAATTTCATGAAAAATATTAATATGTACTTAATTCTGAACTATTCCCTTGTATGGTAGAAGAGTTCAAAGACTCATTGGTAATTCTTTCTTGAAGCAGAATTTGCACTCTCATGGTATCCCCTTTTATCAAATTACCTTAGGTCTTCTCTAAATGTTTTTTATGAGGTTATGTCCCAATCAAGTGACTTCCAAAGCTGTTTCTGCCATCAATTGGCTATCAAATGGATTCTGTATTTATTTTTATTAATATAAGAATTGAAAACATATTTTGCGGTGTAGAAAATGATCAAAGTGACTTGTGTCTTAATGAAATAAGGATGAAGACATTTTAGCTAATTACATCTTCAAATATTTACTAGGTTGGTAGGAAGTATTTTATAAAGATTTTATGGCTACTTTTATTTTATGGAGCTATATGTGCCACTTTTGGGCTAAAAGAATGTTGATGTGTTTAGATGTAGAGACATTATGCTGGAAGCACTGGGTTCAAGCAAAAAGTTAGTAGGCGAGCATTAAGTTTATTTGGAGTAAAATAAAATGAAGGAAATGAACTGTTAAATTTTTATCGATTCCAATCATTTTTGAACAAAAATCATTACTGCTGAAAAGTCTGAAATGCAATTTTAATCTATAATTATTTCACTAACTTTTTATAAATCGAAGCATGTTGTAGTTGGGATATTTTTTAAGCAAAATAGCCTGGAAAAATAAAATATTTACAAAATTATATTCACTTATTCATTCACGTCTTGCTGTTTGGCTTATGTACATCCTTATTAAAAAAACTCCTCTCCAGTATACTCTCATTAAATATGTGTATTCAAGCTAGCTTATGTAGTTAAGGTAGAGAGTAGTTGCCCATGGGTACTCCACAGAAACATTAAGGTCTATCTGTCAAAATAATTATGAAACACCCTGAGAAATACTGATAAGTGATCTAACAGTGACCTTGGGTATGCTTATTTTAATTATCTGAAAAAATGAGGGTACATTAAAGAGCAAAGGTTTAGTGGAAAAAAATTGTATGTTCTTAAGTAACAGTGATGAAGCCCAATATTTCCTAAATTCATCCCTTCCATGGTTTATCGTAGCATCTAAACAATTTTACAGTATCAGGTTAGGATATAAACTGTTTGCCACTTGGAGCTTATGTTGTAAATAATTCCTAATCATCTACTAGAGCTATCATTCTTTCTTCATTTCTCAATTTCGCATTCATTTCAGGTTTAAAATATTGTGGAGTCTATTTACTTAACCTAAAAATATATTACTGTTACCCTCTCCTCCTAAAGATGTGTGGCCTGTATACATTACTGAGTTACTATCGCGCTTTAGAATACCAGAATTAATAAGTACTCTTTGCAAGTAATCTGGAATTTAAAATATATCCTGTTAATATCATTAAAAAATTTTGTCAAAATGAGTGGTAAATTTAGAAGAAGCTAACTAACTCATGATGTTGTCTCAGGCAATTTCTTGCCTTCATTAATTGCAAATTTTTTAATGACCAAAATGAGCTGGACTCATTACAAAATTTGAACTTGTAAATTAGAGCGTACTATAATAGATCACTTGGCACACCCAGCTACAAGGGGGACTGAAGTGGCATCATATTCAGTGAATTTTGGTGTCGTGCACGTATGCCATAATTGTTGGAATCCTCTAACTTACAGGTTTCATGATGATGATGCGTGAATTTGGCATTTATGGGGAAAATATAACAGTCCGACTGGCAAAACACCCCTTTTTTTGGGGGGAAGGATAGACAATCTGCATGCAGTAATACGGTATAAATAAAGCTTTAATTAACCACTCTATTTATGTGGGAAACTATAGGTTCAATAGTGTCAGGCTCAACTGATTAGAAGTTTAATTTCACAAATGAAACAGTGGTTGTTTCCTTCCACAGATTTAGTTCAAGTTTTGATACATCAGTGTCAACATCAGGTACCTGTGGAAGAAACCAATTTACTGTTTGATTTTTGTGGGAAGCCATATTCTATGTATCTAAATTATGTCTTTACCTTGAGGTAATGAGTCAATGAATTCCTAGAAATACATTCATACTTATCTTAAAATATGAGGTAAAGAGCTTTGTATTCCACCATATAGGCCTTTGAAGTCATTCGCTAGGAGTGTGGTATGGTAAATCCTACAATATCTAGGTATGAGGCTTTGTTCCTCAACTAATTATTTTTATATTTTAGTAATATCCATTTTGTGATTGATGTCAGAAACTTTTTTCCCTGATTGCCTTTATCATTTGCTCCATACTTAAAAAAATCATTCTAATCCTGTGATGTAATTGTTTTATATATTAGTCTTTATCACCACGCTTTAATTTATCATTGTAAATAACTGCTATTTAACACGCTGCGTACATGGGGTATTTAAATTCCTAGGAATGCCGAGATTGGAAATATGTGCCTATTAGGGTGTAATGCCTTTGGTTTAAACATGGTTAAAAAGCTAATGTTTAGAATATAACTTTACCCAATCAAACGTTATGATGCATGAATTCATTGTGAATAACAAACAACAACTGACAACGTACTAACGAATACATATTGTACGCTTTAAAATTGTTTAGGTTGACGAGATGACGAGAATTTTCGTCATCCGTCCGGAACATTCGGGAAAAAAATGACGAGAATTCTTGCCATCCGTACACAACGTGTTAAGATTAAATCCCTATGTGGAAATTGTTTATAATATCATCACTCTTATTTCTGCCAATGAATTAAGGGGAATAGAGTTTTCTCAGAGTTAGGAATGTCTTTCTGGTATTATTTTAGGGAAGAATAATCATTTCATGAATTGGTTTTGGTTGAACTTGGAATGAACTGAATTAATTTATGGGCTTGGTTAATTGCATTGTAAATTGTGGCACCATTGTATTTTAACAGTTATAGCTTGGATGGTTTCAAAGGGGGGCTAAAGGGGTCTCTCCCTTCTCATTGGGTTATCATCTATACTCAATTATGTGGCTCCATGTAAGGTGTAACCTATGCAACATAAAGTTATTGATGAATTACCTTCTACTGGTATATTCTTAATATTTTAATGACTCCAAAACTCTTTGGAGCTTTCAAGCATATAAATATCCTCAGGTTTATATTGTACATTGAATCTAATTCAAGTTTTTATTCAAGGATCTTCCCCAGCACAAGCTAGTGTGGCGCCTGTTACTCACATAAAGGAAGAATCAAAAATCAGCCTGGGGCGGGACAAGAAGCCTTTACAAGACATTAAAATGAAGGAGCCAGTAGTCATGTTGAATAGATTAAGTGCCGAGGTTAGTATGGTCATTTACTCTATTTTTCTTCCAAATTAAATTCGATTTTAATTCATCTCTCCATTGTTATACTTATGAATAATTCAACTTGCTTAGCTGTGAAAATGTAGTTCAGGAGGTTCAATATTACTTTCTTAATTTGACTATTAATGATTTACTAAAAATGTTAGCATGCTTCAATAGCTCGTAGAATGAAGAGCAATGCATAGTTAACTGCTT
Organism: Ischnura elegans; assembly: GCF_921293095.1. Taxonomy (NCBI): domain Eukaryota; kingdom Metazoa; phylum Arthropoda; class Insecta; order Odonata; family Coenagrionidae; genus Ischnura; species Ischnura elegans. Next base: position 39,378,898 of record NC_060259.1, read on the forward strand.
CTGAGAGCTCACATGTTCTGCCCCAACACAATTCCTTTCTATGTATGCATTTGGTGTTCCTGTTAAATCCTATGCTGAAATTTTATTTGTAAATCATTGTTATTCTTTCATCATTGCCTCCTTTCTGTTTGTATGTTTTGAGCTGTTCATGAGTTCTTTAGAAATAAGGGAGTGTCAATTAATAGAACCATGGAGGAGCTCATTGTGTTGCTATCTCTCTTTCACGTCTTTGGATTTTAATTCAATCTGGAAGGTTACACCCTCCATCTCTTTTATGTCATCGCATTTTAACATCAGCCTGCATTATTATTGGGTCAACATTTCTGATATCTTGGAGGTAAACCTATTGAGTTGGGATTTGATTATCTACCTCTCATTATATAAACATGAATTGACTGATACTGTGCTCTTAATGTTTTAACATCCTATCCTTGGGTATCAAAGGTTCTAAGGTTTTTATTTCGTGATTATGCAGTTTGAAGTAGAAGTTTAAGCTGTAATTTCTGCCATTATTCTTGAAAGTCTTTCGGTGCTACATTTCAATAATTTTAATTGGTTGTACATTTTATTGAACAGGTATTAATGCTGTTGAACACTGTAATGTTCCCCCTTTGTCAATATTATTTTTTACTGTTTATTACCATAGTTTTCCATTTAATTTTCCAGGATCAAGCTCTTATGCAGAGAAGCATAAAAGCGTTTGCCGAAAAATCACCAACATTAGCATGCAAGCTAGGTTTGACAGGGAATCATAAAATCACTCGAAGCATGGACACCCCTAAATACAAGGAGATGGATTCAGAGTCAGAAAGTGATGAGGAACCTAAGAATCAGCCTAAGTATTTCAAAGCAAGAGAGAAGGAAAGAGAAATACAGAGGAAAAAAGGTAAATTGTTTTATTCTTCTCTAAATATAATATTTAATATGTTAGTGGATAAAATTTAATGTTATATTCTTACATTATTGTCACTAAGCTGTTGAGATGACCCTATAACAATCAAATGCTGCTAGCCATTTCTAATTAAACTATAAATACAAGCATGTATTGAGGAAAGATCAATTTGAAAGCTTCATTTGTTAATTATTGCTCTTGAAACAACAGTAACTATAGTGATGATTGGTATTTTGTATTTTTTGCTGGAGGTTGCCTGAATGCAACCAAACAGGAGGAAGGCATCAGCATTAAAGTCAAAGGTAAAATTCATTTCGTGTTTTATGATACTGGTATAAATAGATGTTATTATTGCTGCCATGCCTTGTTTACCGCCAGAGATATTTTCCATGTCTGTCTCTTCAAATTTGCATGTAATAAGAGCTGATGAGCAGTTATGGAGAAGTAAGAAATACCCACATTACATGCAGATATGGGTAAATTTAATTAATGCCAAGAAAACTTTTATAAGGGTTATAGTAATTAACATTCTGGAAACTCCCATGAAGATGTCCTATTTACTATGTGCTGGGACTTGGAGCTTATGGCTACTTTGAAGTCAGAAGTCCGATTACAATGGAGAAGTATCTGTTTTGACTTTTGATTTCTTTATTAACCCTTTCGAGACGGTGAAGTTCTCATCTTAGCGTTACTGCTGTACTGAGCCCCGAGAGATTCTTCTGTCCTCTCCGTACGGAGCATTTTTGCTGGACATTCGTGAATTAGGGTGCCGCGGATGATCACACTCTCACCACCAACCTTTTTCAACCCTTCCTAGTGGGGACTCCACTTTATCATGGACTCCGAGGGTAGTTGGGCTCCCTCCTTTCGGGTTTACAACCCTACCCTCGGCATTGGTTCGCGGTCAATCATGCTTTGTTTATATGAATTAGCTATATGGATAATTGTTGTTTGAACGTAAATTGCAGACTTTGAATTGAATTCCTCGTTTTATTCTGAGAATTGTCAAATTTTGAACGAAGCTCTACCGTCAATATTAATGCATTTAATGCAGCAACAATTTCCATGTTGATATTTGTACTGAAATCGAGATATAAGTTAATATTTATCGTAGAATTCTGTTTAAAAATTGTAAATACTGCTCAAAAGACAAATAATTCAATTCTTAATATATATTTTTTGAGAAAGGAGCAAATATTTATTTCGCAAAATGACTGGATAAACAATTGTCTGACCGTGGTCTCTTACTGCTAAGAGGGGTAATATAAGAGGAGGGGTTGGGGTACCTGCTCCTGAATTTTGAGGGTACGGCCTAAGCCCTGCAGTGTTGGGTCGCGAAACAAAGACATCGCACGTCCGTGGCGATCATAAAAAGGGGGAGAGCTAGGAAACGTATATATTTGGCATGCCTTCACCTGTGTAGGAAAATCTTAAGTAGGGAAAATGTTAATGCTCTCAGTGACTTACTCTGTATTTGCTTATTGTATTCAACGTCAGAGAACCTGCTGTCTGCTATTTGAAGCATCTAAACCTGGAGATGATAACCTAAATTTATGGAGAAATAATCTGCATGAGTTAATAATATCATGATAATATGATAATAACTCAAGATATTCTCGAAGAATGGTCAATAATTTGCTGCATTTGTTCCCTGTCTAACTTAAACTCAGTCGATAATGACTACCTCAACCGTTAGAGGGGGTGGGTTAACAGTATAAATTGGCCCATTATTAATCCTAAAGATTCTCCCATTAAAGTACCAGTCTTGCAAAAGAAACAAGCGTTAAACGAGGCATAGCATATATTGATTGCCGTTTCTTTTGCTTTATGCTGAATTAGTTGTAATGTATGCTATTAAGTGTAACACATTAGCATCTATATCATGCTGCATAGGGTATGCAATATGTTTATGCTCATATTATATTTCATATTTATTTTTAAAAGCTTTTTCTATCTCTCTTCCTTATGATTTTGGGGACGTAGGAAATTTTATATTGATTAAATTGCAATATGGCTGTATTTGTGCCAATTTGTACGTTCAACTTAAGTCTCTGTGCATGAAATTGAATTGTACTTTGCATTTTATAGCTTTGCTTCATTGTTACAAGTTTTGCATTTGGTTTTTGTGACCTGCAATATATGTCTAAGTTAAAAAATTTTCTTATAATATTAGTTATTGTATATCAGTACTCTTGTAAAGTGCACTTAAAATTATTTGTCTAGTACCCTGAAATATATTGGTGATAATTTAATGTAATAACAGTAAAACATTCCTTATTTCTTGGTTTTTTAAATCATCTTTTTAACTATCTTCTGAAAAGTAAGGTGAACAATTTGTGTCCTTGGCATGTTCTATTTGCGTGCAATTTTACAGCTTAAAGTGCTATTACATGTTTGTGTTTTATTGTTAGGATATCAAATGAAGCAAATTTTGTCCATTGTGTAGGAATATGCAGTATTTGAAATAATGTACCTTTCAGTGCCTCAATGTGTTGATGACTTACGGCTATTAAGAAAGAACTTATCACCACTCTCTTAATCGAAGTCCCATGACTACCAAGCTCAAGCCTACGTCCCATCTATCTCCTGTGTGATCTGAGATACATTCTGTTTGCCATTATGTATGAATGGTACAGGGCAGTAAAAAAATGAACCACTGGATCCTGGACTAAGGGTGTCAATTTTGAAAGCTCAGCTGGCTATCCCTGTTTACAGAACTGCATACCCACCCTTTGTATTTAGGGGGCTCACTCCCAAGTATATACTCACATTTGCTGAGAAAGGGGTTGTTGGAGGGTTAGAATAATGCCCTTTACAAGAGAGATTGTTGGGAAGATTTTCATAGTGGAGAGGTCTGTGAGAATAAGGTGGCATTGGGAATATCTCGGTAAAGTGAGCACTTTTTCATTCAGAAATCATCCCAAACAATTCATCACCATTTATGTATTAAAAATGATTATGATCTCGAGTCTACCATTGAAATAAATTAATTGAATTCAGGTTTTTGTAAATAATGAAGAAATGTGAGCATGATATTGCAATACTCGAATCAACAGGAATGCATTAGTAATATCAACGGAGTGGGCGAAGTGTGGAGGATGATTACTCCCACAGTTTAACAGCCTACGACGAAGTTGCATGAGCTAGATACTGGCAATAACATGAAGGTGTATGGAAATAAACAATATTTAATTGATAGTCGTCAAAACAGTAACTGGTGTAAATACTGGGCTATTAGGAATATGTCAATTAGTTGAGGGTTGTAAGTTATAGATCAGCTGTAAAATTTTCAAAATTTTGGTCTCAGAACTAAAAGTTTGTTAACCCCTCAAGCGCGGCGGGCATTTAATTAAATCCCATCTCAGCGGCCGGATGAGATTTAAATGACTTCGCCTTTTTGGCATACTATCATTCAATAATTTATATTTTTCATAATATACGATCAGTATCATTGAAATTTTTATTAAACTTGCGTAATATAATGCGCTACTATATAATAATTTTTCGAGCGATTTGAAAAAATATTTATTGTTTTATGTATTTCCTTTTATGAACTAATGAATAAATTTTCAATTTCGAAAGATTTTAATTTGGTTTCGAACAAGCTACGATATCTCTAACATTCCATGCATTAAAAAAATACAATTACATGATGTAATTTAGTTATTTTGGGTTGAAAATGTCATAACAGATTGGATACTTTCTATAGGATCGCTCGTTTCGCCTACTTGAAAATTTACCACTCCGCCCACTTCTCTGACTTTGTTCCATTATTACCGTATCATTTCATTTAGGTAATCACGTGCTAATGTTTCAAACGTCAATATGTGAATATTCAAATGATTTACCTTAGAAAATCTGCCTTGTGTGACATGATTTGAAGCAACCCAAACATTATCCCACTCCACATTTTTCACACCAGTACACGCAGTCTCTTCATTTCCCATATTAGGCACAAACTGCACACCTCCTTTGAGACTGTGATTTCTTCCCAGCAGCTGGAATTGTCCTTAGCAAATGTATATTGTGAGTCTTGATACCAAATTGTGTAAGGAATGACGGCTATGTCCAAACAGTCCGTATGAAGTTGGATATTTCAAAAATATTACCTCGACCAATGGCACGCGAAATGATAAGTCAATTTTTTATACGTGTTTTTCCTGTGAATAACATATGAATTTAGGACTGCGGCATTCAATAGTCTCCTAAATAACTTCATACACCACTTGCAATGGCATTTTCTTTCCATTAGGTTCGAATGCAATAACGGATCCTTGAAATTCACCCCACCAATGAATTTATTATAACCTAACACACAAACAGACTTCCGAGTCTCTATTTTGCCTTTCAATACTATTCCCATTTCGTAGGATCCCCAATTATAAAAAAATACCACTCACAGGAAGTACACCCGATGAGAATTTCAACACACTGCCTAAAAGAACACCACACAGCATGAATGACTCTAGTGGACTGAAGCTCGTGGTTTAGAAGCTCCCTCAAGAGACGAGAAATTATCTCGAAGGGGCCCTGGTATATGCTGACTGTTTAGATGGAATCTTATCGTCGTTGATTACTGTCCAGAAAAAAATATAAAAAATAAATGCAGAGCGAAGCACATGGCCCCTTCGCCTAGGACGCTAAGGACTAACGAGGCGGGCCAAACACACTTGGGGGCTCGGGGCTCGACGTGACGACAAACAAGGAGAAGACAGAGAGAAGGCATTCAGCTTAGAAGATACCATATCTCAAGCTAAAGTAGGTGACCCTTCTTGACGTCTCTCAAGCAGAATAGGCGGATTTTTTTCATGATAGAACAGTTGAAGGAAGGCGTTGAGTTTTTGGACCGAAGTCGTCAACACGCTGGTTTAAAACGGAATTTTATCGAAGCATTTTAAAAACATCTTGATGGCATAAAGCCGTGATGAATATTTAAATTGGAGAGTAAAAACATTTCTTCAAATGATAGAGTAATTAGTTATAATTTAACATGCAATATCTGGCGGAGAAAAAATATTATATACAGTAGGTCAGGAAGCGTACTGGGTACGCATGACGGCGGCATACGAAATTTAAAGGGCGCGTACTGGGTACGCATGACGGCGTTGAGGGGTTAATGAGTCAGCCATCCATCAAAATGGAACTATATTATTGAATATGTTTGGGGAGCCTAAAATTTTTTCAGCATCGGAAATAGTTGCTGCGTAAGGGACATTGGTTAAAAGTTAGAATCGATTATAAAACAAAAATAAGTATGGAAACTTATTTGAAAAAAATCCTGTTATGCCCATTCAAATACATTCAATAAATGCTTCATGAAATAATTGATGAAATTAGTCGTATCAAGGTGGCAATGCACTGTTGACTCAGTGGAAGTACTCTTTGCATCATGAGGTTATCTCAATGAGGTTATCTATGTATCTACCACAGTTTTCAACATATAATGTATGTACTTGATACCAACTTTATATTGCTTTATATGATGCACAGTAACTCAAGTCTGTTGCTCTCAACAAATTTTCTATCGAGACCTCCATAGAGTTGTATAAATCAACTGAATAGTTGCATACAACTTGATTTCAGCGGGAAATAAATGTCATCAAATGATCTGCCGCTCAATTCACAATGATATCATTTTGCTGGTAGGTTTACCTGTCATCTTGTCTGCTTCCATGAATTTCCTTGGGATTTTCCTTCCACACTCGTCGTCTTCTCTGTGACTCACTTGGTGCTTGTGACTGCTGAAAGTTGAGCTGCCAGACTCACCGTCTTTCCTATGTATGAAAATAAATGACTGTCATCAGTTGTAACCATGGTCGGTTTCTTATTCAAATTTCTTTAGGGAAATAACAAAGTTTTACATTCACATGGGCACATTAACTGACAGAGCACAGCTGAAAAAATCACTTAAATCTCTCAAGATTTAATTAACTCTTTACAAAGATTATTATCGCTCTGAGATTGGCATATCTATGTTTTGAAGATGTGCCCGCAGCATTTATATTTTAGGAAAACCATTTTGCAATCACTCTACAGCCAAATTCATGCTTTTAATACTATTCCATGTAAATCCAATAGATCGAATGTTGAAACAGAAAAAAAAACTTTTCAGGTTTGGCACACACAACTCGTAGAGCCCTAGCAGGCATAGTTTTAAGTTGCTTACAGCTTGTTGAGGATGGAGTTGGACATTATAGGGCTGGAGAGCCAATTGAAACATCCAGAGGCTGAGCCCCATCAGATAGAATTCGATAAGGCCACTTTCTAAATGACTCCCATGAGGGTTCATGAATTTTTGGAAACTAATTATATATTGTTACTTCAGGAAAACAAAAGCCGACAGTGTCCAAAAAATCTCACTGCTAGTTGAAAATTTTACTCTCTTGAGATAAAGCAAAAGTGAATCACTTTCTCACCAGTTAAACCAGAAATTAATGTTTCCCTTATATGAATGTGATGTGACGGCAGTTCTTGTAAAAGTAGACGATTCAGAAGGTTCTTTCTTTAACAGTCGATGCTAAAGCGAAAAACTTTATAGAGGGTAACTTGACTAAAACTTAAGAGTGCGAGGGTATTAGCAGTTATATGTTTATGAAGCATTAATTTTTGTTTGGCTACAATGTTCCACCCTCACTTGATGTTCTGCTATGAAGGTTGAATGCTTGCTATCATAGTTTCTACAGGTGATGTTTTGTGAATGAGGGTGAAAGAATTCTTTTACAGGAATATTAGTCACAGGAAGATGTGTTCACTGTGCCTTTTAGTGGAAAATGATGTTTTGATCAGTCATTCACGTTTACATTCATCCTTCTGGCAACATAGCACTCCTATTCTTCAGAATGAAATGTGGCTGTGACACTTAACACATTATTTGACCACTCTCTATTTGATGGAGTGAGGAGGGAAGGATCCATTTTACTGGAATTTGAAAATAAAGAATAGTTGTTGGCACAAAATTGTGTGAAGAAATTTATTTAGTGAGGGAATTTGCGATTTTATTTTGAGCCATGGAATAAGATATAAGACCCCTTCATTATGGTCTCGATACCATTCATGAGTGAGCAGATTTGAAATTGTAATTAATATCTATTATTCAACTTTCAAGACAGTTATTCCATCACACTTGAAGCCATCCTGAACAGTTTTTGAGCTGAAATTTGAAGTTCATTGAATTTTTGTTTCCTTTGCATTAGTGCAATGAATATCCACCCTATAATACCATGTACTTAGTGACTTAATGTTTGAAAAAAATATTTGTAAGCAATGTTATTCAATACTATAGCTTTATTTCATTTTAAGAGCTAATTTATGCAAGTAGTCTATGTTCATCCATTTCATCTTTTCGTACTCTCTTTCATTTTGTTCATAGATAAGGAAGACCGAAAAAAGCGGAGACCATCAGAAGATGATGACGAGTATGTACCAGACAATTCAACACCCACGGGTGGATCCCTTCCTGACCGAGGCAAGAAGCGGAAAAGAGGCTTCCCCCACCAAAGAACTGAGGACTGCGAAGAGGTGTCAAACAATGATGGTATGTGTCTTTAATGTCTACTCTCTTAAGCTAGTAATAGCATGAGCCATTGCAATGGTGGACCTAAACCACAAGTCAATATTTTATAATACTTTAACCTGAATTTGATTGATCGAATTCAAGTATAACTGTCGTCATCAAATTGCAATGAACCTAGAGGGAACCTGAAGAATGAAGAAGCCCTCATCATAGCACAAATGAAAACTAGGCAGTTATATCTTGATATTTTAATGCATCTTATAAAGGTAACAATCGAAATTGCTTTCTAGCAATTAAAGCACTTTAGTTATTCTAATGATAAATATCGGCAGCATCATTAGTTCATTAGTAAATTTTAAGCTTATATTGCTATAGTTTAAAGTCATTAGGAGATTTTTTGACTGATTATATTTGCAGAATGTATTTCCAATGGGGTTGTGGGGTTTCGTAAGTACGTTGCAGAGAAGCATGTTTATTTGAACAAAGTCTGCATTTTTTCAAAATGTTGGACCTGCAGTGGAAACCCCTTGTAATGAGTTTGCAATATAGCTACTAGCTCCTCAAATTAGAGCGAGATAGCCAAATAATCCTTAAAAACCCTATGATTTATATTTTTAAAAATTGTTTTTGAGAGAATGGCACTATTCCTCACCTGCAGCATTCATAATTATGACAGGCTGACTTTGTGATCACATGCTCCATCTTTGGCATCAAATTCTATTAAAACTGCATTTTTTCTGCCCACTTCAACAGTTCGTTACAAATATTAACTAAATGCGCGTATTCTCTATTTGCTCTTAATTTAATCAACTTCTTGTGTATGTATTTCATTGTTCTTTTGTTATCTCCGTGCACCTCGTGTCAGGTTCAAAATTTGTTCAGTACAATTGCTAACAATCCGGCATCAAGACAAGGAAATGTGAGTCCTTAGATTTAAAAACCAATGTACCAGTTATTGCTGACTGTGAAAGTGGTATTCCGAGAATGAAATTGCGAGGCGATTTGGAATTACTTTGTCAAAGTTATTCACCCTTTTGAAGATAAAGGAACAAATTCTTGCGGCAGTGCTTCAAGAAGGACATACAAGCCCCAGAAACACTTGCGGCCTGGAGAGCGTCCATACCTGGAAATGACCTTCTTCTCATGGTTTTGCAAACAAAAAGCAATGGGGAATCCGACCACTTCATGATGAAGGCAAAAGTAAAATGTTTGACTGGGAGGATTGCTATCGATAATTTTAAAAGCTCTGATGGATTGTTTGCTCTGATAAGCTCTGATGGAAAAACAGGAAGGGAATGCATATACCTTTATAACATCCGGGTAATCTAGTGTTGATGGAAGTGCTGTGGAAGGCTGGGCTCCTGTCCTTATAACGTATTTGGATAATTACTGCTCCTGTGATATTTACTATGCCTATGTGACAGGCTTATTTTTTAAATTTCTCTCGTACAAAACTCTTGTCACACCAGTGGGCCCCTGCAAAGAAGGGAAGAAAAGTAATGTTCATTTGACAGTTCTTTTATATGTGAATATGGATGGTTAAAAAAAAATTGAAGTTATTCAAAGTGGGTAAAAATCCAAAAGGGTGTAACATCACGCCCATGGGCTTATGAAACTAACAATACTGCATGTATGATGACTGCTTTATTCACACAGAGGCTACAAGCATTTGACTCTAGAATTGGTGGAAAAGATAAAAAAGTATTGTTGTTCACCCACCGGTACAAGCTCCACCAATATCCACCAATACGGCTGAGGAACGTGGAAATTTTGTCATTACCCAACGTGTGCTCTCAAAACCATTAGACCAAGCCATCGTTAAGTTGCTCAAAAAAATTTCTGTAGTTTACTCGTGAGGAGAGCAATGGGCTCATAGAGATATCAGAGAAGTGCAGGGGAAAATGATGAACCTGATGGTAGGGTAACCATTCGAGAATATTTTGGCCCTTGTGACTTTGAAGCTTGTGTGGTCATTGATAAATGTGCATCAAGTATTGAGGGCGGAGTGAGTTTATTGCTGCTTGGTCAATGAAGAAAATTCCAGAAGTAGTTCCAAAGTAGAGAAGGAAATGGTGTCTATGCCTTCAGTGGTTGAGGTGCAATATGCTATTAAGATAATAACTAATGTTTACCAGGCTAGTAATACATTCAATGGTTTTCGGCTCAACTTTGTGGTAATTAATACACGAAAATGAAAAGGAGACTTCTTTGCTTTCCTCAGATTTATTTCGTCTGTACGACATGTTTCGACCATAGAGGTCATTATCAAGTACAAAGATTTTGAATTTTAAGCAAACATATATACTCTTGAAGGGATTGGGGGAAGGAGTGGGTGTCAGGAGGGTGGGAAGGTACTGGGTTGGAAACCCCAAGTGGGGATTGTATTGAGAAAACAACCGTTGGAGGACGGTGCTGGTGAGACTGAGGGAGGGGGGGGGTTTGTTGACTCGAAAGGGTTTTCCCGTGGGTCGGGGTTAAGGAAGAGGTAGGTGATTAGAGGGTGTGGAGTGGGGCGGTTTCAGGCTAGTAATGCCTCACAGGATTAATTCTATAAAATAAATCAAGTAGGATTTCTGATTGACATGAGTGTGACCAGGAGACTGAAGGAGACGAACTTGATTTCCTTTTTGTCACTTTATGAATCCGTGATCGTAAATTTGTCTTTGATGATTTTATTAATAATGGCAATAATTTTGCAGGATATTTTTATGTTTGTCAAGGCAGTTGTGCATTTAGAGTCATTTCCATTGTTAAGCTCATCGATCATTTATCGATGGAGAAGTAACCAAGTCATTTAATATGATTTCCTGGTTTGAACTTGTTTGAGTTACATTAAGTCTCTGCTTAACAATGGGGTTAAGGACCAAAAAATCCATCGTTTAGCGATTTCGTCATTTATTGGGACCCTAGGTTTGGGTTAGGTATTAACGGCAGGCAACCTTCATGATACATGTTTTTTCCATTTTCTTGTATTTACCTACAATGTTTGCAGGTTAAGATGTGTTTTCGGGGGCCATGTCACAGGTACTCCAGAATTGGGTTTGGTAAACCCTCCAAAGGGTCGCTAATTCACAACCCTTTCCTCAAATCACTCACCCTCGCTGGCCTCTCTCCTTGACTCTCTGAGCTGGGGGTTCCCTCCCAAAAACTGACTGCTCTGACTGGAATTTTAACTTTTGCAACTGCAAAATGCAACAAAAAATGATTTTTTGCATCTTATTCCCACCAATGGTATGATCAAGTAAGTCTTTGAACCGTGTTTCTGCGATAAAAATCAACGATATTCTTAACTTTGCTAATAATGTGGCTGAGGACTGCCGGAAAATGGTAACAGCACTTTTGAATGGGTAAGTTAGCAGGCTAATTGAGTGATTTTCAAGCATGATTTGGCCGTCTCGTAGGGTTTATTTCAATGCCAGGGCTTCAGTTACTTTATCGAGGAAGCTGAGTGGCAAGCGCAGATTTGAAATGAACACTCTTGGCTTCGTTGAGTGATGAATTATTGCCGATAAACTATGCATTGGTCTTTAACAGGCTTCTTAAAAGTGAGGTGCTAGGCTTCACAAAGTTCTGGGAGTGGCTTACGGTCTGTGAATGTACCCCTAACCCAGAGTATCCTCTTCTCATGTGAGGTTCCTTTTGTCTGACAAATGTTGTTATTAGCCATGACAATATGTATATGTCTATCTGCATGCATATGTTTGCAAGCGATGTGAGCTCCCGCCAAGCATAACAACGATAGTAATAGACTGTTCTAGTAACAATAGTAATAGACTGACTAGTTCAAAAACAGTTAAAAGTCATTGGGGGTATTAAGAATTTATTTATGGGTTGCATAGTACCAGTTTAAGATGATGAAGGTAAATACAGGCGGTCCTCGACTTTCGTACAATTTGCACTTTCGTACGTTCAAAATTGACACCTTTTTCTTGACTTCCGTACACTAAATTCGGACTTTCGGACGTTGGTCTGTAATTTTTTAAATTCCTGCGATGTTTACTGTGCATCCCAACATTCCATTGTTTCAAATGGCAGTATATGCGAACAATACGAACGTATACAATGAAGGGAATTGTTGGTGATTGACTCTAATCTAGGTGATTTATTTGGGAGAAAGACTGCCTGCTATAGGCTCCTTCATCAAGAGAAGAAGAAAGCCTTCATTGGAGAGATTTTTCAAAAAAGTTGACTAGACATCATCAAATAGCTTTCAATAAAACTAGTAAGATCTTCTTTCTAATTGTTTTTTTTTTTTTTTTTTTTTTTCGTTTGAGTGCTGTTTAATTCATGTACACGATGTACACCTTCAGCAACGATATTGCACGAAATATCACCAGAATTCCGTTTGTCTTTTGTCTTTTTTGAATAACATGCGAAATATACGCGATCACGAATGTCACCTGCCGAATGTCGAATTTTGGTGTAAAAATTAAAAGGTATCCAGAGTGCGGATCCAACTATTACATTTTGTTATGGTTCTTGATGTCTTTTTATTTATAGTGGACGTAATAAGTGGAATGTCAACTTAAACGTCAAGAGGAAGTTTCACTTGATAGCCAACGGAGTTCTTGTTTTTTTTACTTTTATTTACATTTTCTGCGTATTTTCGAAAGAAATTAGATGATTTGAGGAATTTTATGAACACATTATTAAAAAGTTAGTGAATTGAAATAAAATCCGTGAAAAAAAAGGTTTTAGTAAGTATATTCCGCTCTTTTGGTACGTAACCCCTAATTAGTTTGGAAGTTAATGGTTCGACTTTCGTACAAGTTTTCGGGAATGCATTGTGTGCGAAAGTCGGGACCGCCGGCAACAGAAAAGGAAGAGTAAAGCCACGCATGAAAATGAAAGAAAGGATTCATTTTTTAGTCCTACCACCACCCACACAATAGCCACTTTATCTGTAGGAAGTTGCATCATCTGCAAAAAGTCCATTCATACTCAAACCAAAACATCTGAATCTACCCATTGTTCTGCGAGCCGACTGCAGAAGTGTTTGGCAGGGGGTGAACCATGATCTACATGCACCAGAGGATTTACATTTACTTCCACGAACATGCACTACACAACATGTACACTAAATATGGCACATAAGCTATGGAGTTCATCCATATTCTAGTTATAAAGACAATATGTCTATGAAGCTGGAACAGAAGTGACTCTGACCTCATTGGAGACTGCACTGTCTAGTATTACTCTTTGCACACGATCGTTCACCTGACCTAGCAGATGACTGAGCGTAGACTTAATCCATCAGTTATCTTTCTATAAATTCAAAACAGTGTTTCATGTATTTCTATGGAGGATAATTTCATTATTTTACTGTCACGTGTGTTAATGCTGATGTTGTTAGGTTTCACGATTCTGACAAAATTGAATTCAGCTGTTTTGAAAGACGACATACACCATTTATCGAAGTAATCTTACTGCAGATGATCATTTCCCCCTTAATTTTTCATTAACCTGCAGAAGATGGAATTCCAATACTCATGTGGAACTCTGTACCCTAAAGTTTCATCCCTTTCGATTATATCATCCATTGCAGCAGCATCACTCATCTTTGTAACTACTTTTCAGAGAGATGGAAAGTATGAATTTTTGAATGGTTTTGAAGTTTTTGCCTTTAATAGTCTGACTCATTGCAATTACTTGCAGTCATAAATATTTAGAGCATCCAAGAAATCAAGTTAGTAATAGCATATAAATCCACAGTTCAGTACATTTGTCTCTCCAATGCGGGAACTGTTAAAATTTGACTTCTTAATGCATCAGTGAATGACATTCAATATTCCTTCATTGAATTTCAACTTAAATTGAATTTGTATACAATATTTTTTGAATTAAATTTGAAAATAGGATTTTTTTATTGCTGTCACAATGAAAATGTTTGCCTCTCGGCAGAAACAGCAGAAGTTATCTCTGTGGAATGATTTTTTTGTGATTATTTCATAACTTTTGGTAATGACCACAATTTACTCTTACAATTGATTTTTCAGTTACCAAGAGCTGTCGCTCTTTCAAGCTTCCACTCTGTATCAATAAACAGTGGGGTATTTACAATTTAAGCAGTAAATATTTTTATGAGTGCAAAGAGGTTTATTAAATAACTAGCAAAGTATATGGTGAAGATGCTGGTAAATACAAAATTCTTATCCTCATGGGAAGTGCAAATTAGTCGTGTTTTGCTTTTATAAGCATTTAATATAATTAACATCTGTGCATTTAAAGGATTTATAGCTGAATATTTTTGTATTATTTGGATTCATGTTAATAGTTTCAAACCTGTGTCACTTGAGGTTAGCTTGGGCCTGATGAAGATTGCTGAATAAAATAGTTGTAATTATGGAAAATTAACAAAAGTAAAATGAATATCATTGCTGTGACTATACAGGGTGGACCAAATTTTAACCCTGGATAGCTAATGCCAGTAGGAACCAAAATTACTGATAATGTTTGGGTCGGAAACGCACCATTTTTAAACAACAGAAACTGAGCCAAGCACTTCGATTGGCTGTGAGTTTCTCCTGCTGCCGGATGATATGGGCAACTCATGACTTTGAAAGTTTTGCCTGCCAGAGATTGTCTTACTTAAAACCTTTGGCCTTAGGAACCCATTAAACTGTTCATTGATTGACAGGCAGAGCTGTGGTTGTAAGTTCACACAAACAGACTTACCTTTCCCTGTCACTTTTCCAACGTGACACATAAATGTGTTGAAAAGGTCTTGCTCTTGAAAAAATCTTTATCTCACGTGATCTCCAGCAAGGAAAGCATTCAAAGTCATGAGGTGTCCTGAGCATCAGGGTAAACCGTGCGAATGATCCACAGAGAAAAAATCATCTGCCTTGACCGGGATTCGAAACCGGATCCCCCGATTTCCGGTCGAGTGCTTTAGCCAGTTAAGCTACCGAGGAGTCATTCTTCCCTGTGGATATATTCCATTCCATTCTTCCCTGTCATGAAGAATGACGCCTCGGTAGCTTAACTGGCTAAAGCACTCGAACAGAAATCGGGGGATCCAGTTTCGAATCCCGGTCAAGGCGGATGATTTTTTCTCTGTGGATCATTCGCACAATTGTGCATTGCGGGTGACTCCCGTATAAGTTATCTCCGTGGCTAGTCCTGGTATACTTTAAATTAAAATTCATCAGGGTAAACTCGCAGTGGATTGGAGTGCTTGGCTCAAAGTATTTGTAGTTCAAAAATGGTGCATTTCCAACTGAATCATCATCAGTAATTTTGGTTCCTTCTGGCATGAGCTATCCAGGGTTAACATTTCGTGACACAATTTTTCTCCATTCTGTATAGACTAAGTCTTTTCAATGCCATATGTGTTAGGGCTGTGCAAGCAATGATTTTTTAAGATCATCAAGATCAAGCAAGACTTCGAAAAATCTTGAATCTCGAGGGAGGTCAAGTAACAATTTAAATAATACCTGAATCTCCTGCTAGATTCAGGCAAGATGATTTTTATCCTCTGGAGTTCTGGTCACTTTTATTTCTCAATAAAAAAATATTTCATCCATGCCAAAATGTTGCTATTTATTACTGTAATTGTAGACAGTTTCAATATTTAGAATTTTCCATGAAAAAATATAGGGGTTTGAAATATATTTGGTTGTATCAATTGTCATCAAGAGTACAAACTACAAGTTTATGTACTTGGAATAATAATTATAGGTTATGATAAAGAAATGTATAATATCTGTATATTTGAGGAATTCTATTAATACAAAAGATTAAAAATCTCAAGGTACGATTCCACTGGGCATCTTTTCATGTAATTGATGATAAATGGGCATAGAAGTGGAATTTAATTTTGCATATTGGAAGGAAGAGTGGTTCGAGTTGAAATCTCTTTTCAATACTTCCTGAGGATGGTGAAAATGTCCACTATAGCTGAACCCTCTTGTGCAAACTAGTTCATGAAAAACAGGGTTTTAAGTGCATAAATTTATAAGTACCTTTATAGGGGACCCCACAGCCTTCAATATCCTCACTTCTCGTCACCCAAACCCCATTCTCCATCTTACTCCCCCCCCCCCCTTCAAGCACTAAGATATATAAGGAAAATCTTTAAGACTTTATTCACACTTGAAAATGTCGTTGTAACGACGAAACGCGTAGTGTAAAATAAATCTATAAGTGGAAATATTGCAATGTGTCATTTCAACAATATTACGAACTTCCACATCGTGCCTAACATCATACAAGAACACAGTTTATGTTCGGTCAAAGGGTGTGATCAAGTATTTTTTGGGAAATGTGCAAAGAAACATCATTCATAGTGTATAATTTCCTGTTTGTCCGGTGCAATATTACAGTGTACATAGATTAGTGTAGGATTATTAAGTATTGCTGACTACTTGAATCGCTCAAAGTTTGGAAAATTTGATGAATTTGACCCTCATTCAAAATATCTAAGTTTTGTCATGGGTTGCCTATTTTTGGTGGATGTAGTCAATCTTAGAAAACGCTTTCAAATAATCAGCTTAACTTTCAACAGTGGCATCATAGAATTCCATTCTATTAAACCTGGCATGCCAAAAACATGCTGATATTTGTGATGGAGGTATTTCTTCCCTGCTTAATTATATCATTTAAATGGCATCCAAAAATTCCATTTTAACTACCAGCGGTGCTGCACATGCTATTTTTGGGGCTCTGCCCCTAAGAACCTTTGTGGACAGCTGTGCCAACTAACATAATGACTTAACTGTTTAGTAAGTTGTGAAGATTTTCCACAGGAAATTGATGGAAACTCCCGGTTTTTTTAAATTTACCAAGTGAAGTATTTGGGATGGCATCATTAAATTGTCTCACAAATGTATTAGGGAATATACATTACTTGACTACACTCCATAATATCATACGGCAATGATGTCATACTACAACAGAGTATTTGCTGTAAAATTGCCAGTAAATTTTAATTTCCTCACTCTTGACTTCTTAGAAGCGGACACATTCAGTCACACCTAATTTTGTAGTGCCCTAATACCACATTCCTCCAAAATGCATCCAAGCAGTGGGATGATTTGAATCAAATATACAAACGCCATGGTCTTTCAACAAACACCCTATTTTTAAATTTGTTAGGCTGTTGGTACTCTTGATGCTGGCAATGAATTGTACATATGTATACCTAGGTACCTACCTAAAAAAATAAATGTATATAAATTCTGCAATAATAGGGCTGACTGGATTTGTATGGTTTTCTGTCAGAAGCTCCCCAGTTACAGCTCTACGTGCAAACAAGGGAGATTTATCAGGAGCTGAACCATCCACACAACAGATTTTGTTGTGTGACTTACGAAAATATGAAACTGAAAGATGAAACTGAAACATGAAATAAAAAATGAAACTGAAGTAGGTCAGTTAAACTGCATAGTAGCAGTTGCCAATGTGGTCAATATACCACTTTAAAACACAGAAACACCTGCTTTTAGAGTATTTGTCAACAAATAATGTTCAGTGGGCCAGTTTTAATTTATGAATCTGGGAAATTTATGTAAAAAAGGGTAGTGTGGTGATTTAGGGGGTAGAGCACTTGGTTGCTGATCAAAGGGTCCTGGATTCAGATCCCGGATGAAGCCTCTGCTCACTATTAGGTCCTACAGTATTCACTATTCAGTACTCACTATTCCTACAGTACATGAGTAAAAGTACATGAGGTGGCCCAAATAAAGAAATGGCCCAACTACCCTGAGTGTGTGAAATCCACATGTATATGGCACAGTCTAGGGAGGGATTAGTTTTATGCAAGATTAAAACGCTAAATTGTCAGAAAACTAGGTAGAGGCAATTATAATCAAAGTAACCTCCTGAATTATATTCCACTCATCTATATATTCACTGTGTACATTGAGACAACTACATCTCTTTAGTACTCATTGATAGGCATCATTTAGTCTTGGGATTCCAGTCATGGTGTTCGAATTGCTCTAGATGATTCCAAGCTAGAAAAAAACTTGTACTAGGTGGGCTCAATCATGTTGTTTCGAGTGCAATAAAATCTATAGTGCCCTAGATTAGTTCCCATACATAGTTTTTTTTTACTCAGAATTGCGTTGACCAATTCAAGCACATCCCAAAGGTTGCCCTTGACTTTTCCCCCAGTCCTCCCCCAATTTGATGATAAGTAATAAAGATTTATAAGACCTCGAGGGAGACTTTTAATTTCCCCTTCATCCAGGGGCGGATCCAGGAATATTTTCTGGGGGGCACAAATTCTCACAGATATTTTCATATTTGAGATTAAAAACAAAATATAACAATAACTGTGGAACACATTCTCTTCATTTTAATACGACAGTTATTAAATGATTAAGGCTCCGTAATATACTAAATAAATTGAACGTAATGACTGCCGTATTAAAAATCTTGTCTATATTTTAAGCATCTGGGGGGAGGCACATGACCCCCCCTGAATCCGCCTATGCCTTCATCCGTTGGTTTCATTTTACATGTACTTAATGCTAGATAGCAAGAAATGATTTTTTGAATTATTCAACAAGTTTTTGTCCATCAAATGCCCAGAAAAATTATCCAAAACCAAAGCCACTTTCCAATTTTGTGAACTCATTTTCCTGTCAAATTTAATCCAAATTATGTTTATGTCAACCATACTTTTTTATTGGCCCTATACTCAACTGGCCTCCAGAAAAATGGTAAATTAACTTTTAACTGTGGTTTATTTTAATCAACATTTATTTTTCTCATCACTGCTGATTAGATATTCTCTAAATGGTGCTGATTTTTATCTGGTATTTTTGGTTTAGTTAAGCATTAGTGCCAAATGATTAAAATACAACTACTAAAATAATAAAACTATTTAAAATTCATACTTTTATGACCTGTTCAACAAAGTTCAGATTTCCTAGACCTCTCTGTGCAGTATCAATGACTATTGGAGAAATCACGCGGAGAAATTGTGGAATAACCTCAAAATAACTTGACTGTGTAACTATTGCACTCCTCGACTTCCTTAGAAGAGGAAACTGTTTCTACTAAATTCGAATGATAGCAAGAAAAGGCTACTTAATCAGCATAGCCAAACTGATAGAAAATCAACAGAAAAGGTATCGAACTACAGCTCTAGTTTGAATCGATCACTGGTGTGGGTTGAATGAGGAAAAAGAAAGGAAAGTAAACTCTTGCTTCAAAGAAACATACCCAGAACTTTAACTATCAGCCACGCCAAGAAATCCTGACATTTCAATGTACCTAGTGCAAGTAAAACAATAACTTAAAGGGATCTGTTTGCCCTTTCCCATGACTAGATTGGATTTCTTCATAAAATTTACCACTTCTTAACATAATTCTATGTCAACAAGAACTGTAATATATGTGGTGAATAAGAAGTTGGTAGTGGTCCAGTATAAGCAAAATGTGGCTATGCCAGGATGTGGTATCAGAGGCACTTTCATTGATAAAACGAAAAAGGTTGGGGCATTAATCGTAATCCGTTATAACTAATGATCTGGTAAAAGTGAGACTGGTGTTAGAAAGGTTGACTGTAGTTATAATCCCATATGAGAATAACTATGCACTGTAATAGACAAAGTGCATGTATCAGAGCAAAAGTGAAGTGCTATTATTTGGGTAAATGAAATTGACCATAATACGCGTTAGTGATAATGAGGTCTCTTAGTGTTATGATGTTGATCGGTATCTATCATAATTTACTCAATCTTTCTTCTCTAATGACAAATCTGTTATACCTGCTGTTACACTCTCATTTTAGCCTAATAGAAAATTTAATTTTTTCCTTCACATGAATATTTTTTGTTATTTCTTAAATCATTATGTCTTTTTTATTTCATCTTCTTCATAGCCTTAGAGCATATAGGGATGCAGCTCATATTTATTTTTGCCTTCTAACTCAAAGTGACCACTTTGTATGGAGTATTTATTCTTTTTTATAGAGACTACCCAGTCACTTCATTACTATGTTATACGATTACTATGGTTTCTATTCCCTCACTTGGTATTTCGTTTTCCAATCTAGAATGACTGTCCATCTTCAATTTCCATGGGTTCTCTCTGTATTTGGCCAATTTCATACTGCTGGACTCTTGCCTTCTCTTTCTTATGACTGCTTTCTCTCTTTTTGTGTGCAAACGATGCTCTAGTTCCTCTTATAATTTGTGGTCAAATATTTGGGAATTATTTTATGGCCTCATGGCCATAGTTATGCTACCCTCCTAAGGTTCCTCACTCAGTGCTTCACCCCGAGGGTTGATTTGATGCTTGAAGGTGAAGCTCACCCCAGAGTATGAATTATAGCAGTGACATAACTAGGAATATGCTTTGGAGGGGGGTGGGGTGGCCTGGGGTGGCGACCCCACCCACCCCAGGCAAATTTTTCGGGAAAATTTTTGAAAAATGACATGCCTGGATGTATATTTTACATCATTTTTGGCACTAAAAATTTAACTTTAAGCAGATGCAGTTATTAAAGTTCAAAACTAGGCAATAGTTTAAATAACTTTTCTATTTCCTAGAGGCTTTTGGGGGATCTATCCCCCCATCCTGCCCCATAGTTATTCCACTGAGTTATATGATATATGAGCTACAACACCCCAAGAATTTAGGTGGGATGCCTGTGGGCTGTTTCACCTGTATTTGAACATAGGACCTTTTTCTGTGTTGGCTAGAAAACTACATTCAAAGCCATGATTCCTCTCAGTTTTGGTTTCTCTAGGTTTAAAAATCAGTGATCAGAGAAATCAGTTGATTATTTCTAGAAGGTTGGAATGGTGCTGAAATCTCATGATTATTTTCCGGTACACTTTCCCGCTAAGTTAGTCGTACGGTTTGTTGATTAATTACTAGAGAGAGGACATCAAGTATCTACATTAGCATTGCTGTAATCTTTACTTGTCCCATTCCTTAGAGAATTTTTTTATTTTTGTGTTGTGAAAAGGATCTCAAAATTCTCCTTTAAAGTAAAAACCTTTCCAAGGGCCAGTTTCAACAACAAGGATAATTGAATTAACTCAATAATATTCTCCAAAAATCGAGATATTACAACGATTGCATTTTACCAGGTGCATTAACTCAGTTTTGGGCTGTTATCTTGGTTAATACTTTTAATGACAATATTCCTCCATTAAAAGCGTATTGTCCGAGTTAATCTGAGGGTAGATGTAACATGGCACGCGTGCAGCTTCATTAGCTCTTGGAAAATACGAATGACAGCTATGAAGAATATCGACATTATAATTAGGGAACCACGTCCATTATGGGTAAATTAGCATGCAGATTATTTTAATTATGTGGTAACGTACATTTTTTACTCATCCCAAAATGACAAAGTAATCTGCAAAGGCAGTTCTTGCTCTCATTGAAGAAGACTTTGAATTTTGCTCACAAGGGCCTCCCCTCCGCCTTTTTCAATGCCGTATTTTTTATGGCATTCGGAATGCCGAACACATCTCTGAACTGGTAGTGGTTCCATTGAATGGGTTTTTGTTTGGCTGTAATTAATTAATTTTCATGCAGTACTTTCAGCAAGCGTTATATACTTTCAAAATAGCGTACCTCTCTTTGGTTGGGTCAGTTGGTGTAGTAGTTAGCATCATCTTTCTCTTTGACCGACAACTCTTTCCAAAATATGTTCTTATTCATAAATGCTACTAGCCTTTCTTTTAATTTTATCCTAATAATTTAATACAAAATCTTTCATCTTAGTCCTCTTCCTAAATTAATGCCATTGTAACAGCATCGGTTTTTGAAAACTAAGATAAAATGTCATTGGTGAAACACGATCCTCACATTACTGAGATAATAATTTCAACCGAGTTTTCGAAAACTGAGATAATAGAGAATATTATCCTTGTTGGTGAAACTGACCCTAAGAAGAATCAGACCTTATCATATTTAACACAGCTCGGGAGGACATCATATCATGAATTGTAAATTTAGGAAAATAATTAATGACAATTATGATGGTCCTGACGGTACTCTTCGTAGTAATCCTGAATAATAATGATCTTTGGAAACCAATAATCTTGTAGTGATTAATTATATCAAGTAGCTTGTAATTTAATCATCAGCAAATAATCATATAGGCATGAAATATCATTGGCCTGTATTTCCTAAAGTAATGGTAAGCCATAGATATTGGTAATTATTGGTCCAGTGTAACTTGTAATTTTTATCAAAACAAATAATAACCCCAATATGGTACTGATGCAAGAAGAGAGAAAGGATCAACTCCTGGATACATGCTTGACTTCAGTGGCAGATTGAAGAAATGTTCCCACAAACGGATTGGTTTTAATAGCATTTGTTTCAAGAATGACAAATGCCAAAAGGTAACCATCTACCTTCTATGAGATAAATCATTGCACAAGTGTGGATTGGGTTACTTGTAAATTATTGTGTTTTTGGTCTGGTAAATTGGGGTCATAGTTTATTAAGGCATATTCTCAATTCAAAATCTGAAATTATTGAGAAGAATAGCAAATAAATAACCCAGCTTCACTTTGCATTTTTTACAGCTAGATGCTAGTGTTGCGACCAAGAAATCAATAACACCATAGGCAATAATTTTGCATAAAATATGTTAACATAAAGTCATGCAACTGATTGTATGTTTTTTCACATTCAATGACAAATTTATATTATCTCACTAGCGATGAAGAAATCTCAGACAAATTCTGTCTCTTAGAAAAGGTGATATGATATCAGCAAAAGGTTGAAAGAAAAAATGCTATTAGTATTTTTTTCCACTCATTTATGTGGGAAATGCTATTAAAATATATAGTAACTGCACTGTATTTTAAAATTGCCTTACAATAACCATGTGTTTAGGTGGTATGCACTGTTAGATAGCCACTTTGCCATGGAAAATAATATTTTTTGGATCTATGTATTTTGGAAATGACCACAAACATGTAGAAGGCACTGAAAATATGGGCCGTACTTAATGGAAATGGATGATGATTCTGGTTTTACAAGTCTTGAATGCAGAGAAGCTAGTAGAATTGTAAGTTGATGAGTCTTAGAATTGGGAGTGGAGAGCTTAGGGTTCCTGCAATTGACTGATTAAAAAAATTATAAAGACCTTAGTTATAGATTAATGCATGAAGTGCAACATGGTCTTAGGTGATACATATCCAAGCAATGATTCATTATGTAACCACGGAAGCACATGGTACTGTCAGAATTCATAACTTCAAAAATATTCCGAGTATTTCCGATTCTGTTGATACAATCATACTGGCGATTGGAAATCAGAATGTACCAGTCAATGAATAATCCAGCTTGGCTTTATATAAATTGAGTCATTAGTGGAAATAACGATGCTGCTCTTTGTTAGATTTTACAAGAGCAGCTGCATTTCTCTTGGTCTTGTGTATTTCTGCATTTGTTGCTAGGCATTTTCTATAATCAGATAAATATTTCAAATAAATACGAACATAATCTTACCTTATGTGGATGAGCTGCAAATTCGTCCTGTAGAAATCGCATGGACATTTAAAGGCAAAAGTTTAAGGGTCAATTCATTTAGGTGACAGACAAGAATTTAAAGGTAGAAAATGCCCCATCACATACTCCAGCAAACTTTTCCAGAGCGATGTCCAGCGAAGCCTAAAAGTGTGAAGAAAGTTATTGATAAGTTATCAGTACAGTAAACTTTCAAAGCCTCTGCAAGGTATCGTTTAATAAAATAGCAATGGCCACATTGATTATTTTCTAGAAATAGTCACGAATAAGAGAAAATAAAACCTTGCCATTCCACAAAAACTTTCATATTTTCATCGCGCAACGTTATATTTTCTGTACTCTGCGATGTAAAAATTCTATTCAGTTAACGCCGAAATTTACTTACACCAATAAACCGTGAAAACCCGAGGTTATGCTGACAGAAAAGTCTAACCTCCCGCGGATAACCCGCGAGTGACTAAGTTTGTCGTTACTTCTTGGGTATGTGTGTCTTCATTGGACGTGATTTCTCCCCAAATACCTCAGCTGTCTTTTCTAATGAGAAGCTGAGCAAATTTTGAAGGCTTCTGTTCTGAAGGGAAGTGATTCCTGTTGCCTTCCGTGACCTCTTCAAGCTCTGGAATCAACCACTTGGTGAACAGTGAATTATGGATAACTTCGCAGACTAATTTCAATTGATTAATGATTATCGTGAAAATAAACAATTGTCTAAGGCTTTTGGGTTAACTGAATAGTTCATCCATAGCCATGACTTCTCCTAATGTTCCTCTGGGGTATCCACTAATAAGCCACTTCTCGCGCCGTATTGACAGCCACTACCACACAAGCCTACTCAGTCGCAATTTTCGGTGTGAGGACGAATGCATTTTACCCGTGTAGAAAGACATAAAAATTAAAGTAATTGAGTTTCCAATGGCATTTTAGGAAAATAAATCGCCCGGGGGTCCTTATTAAATCTCAGGCAGTTTTACTGTTGCCCCCGAAACTTGTCAATGTTCTCTCTGGAGCCCGCGCGCGGGAATTTTCGGCGGGAAATTGCTTTTTTCAGCGGGAAAGTGTAAGTTTACCCGCGAAAAGTGCTTAGAGGGTGGGTGACGTCAGGTTAATGATACACTAATAGCGCTAGTATTATCCGTCGATTTTCGTGTGTCTAGAATGATGAAGGCTGTTTTCAGATCGGTGATTATATTCGTGGAGTGGTTGTATAAATGTCCTTTTTTTGTGTGTTGCGTAGTCATTTTTTTCCGAATGGTATAAATGCGTTCGTTAGTCCGAATCTCGTTGTGAGAAGAATTTATTATTTTCATTTTATTTATGGTTTTAAGAAAACTCCATGTCGAAAATATTTTAATTAGGCTTTACGCAGAGTCCGCAAATACTCGAAAAGTCCGTATGGCTAATAGAACCGCAAAATAGCACTCCAGAATGCCAGTGATAGTCTGTTAGATTACTACGCTGAGAGCAACAATTAAAGGCTACTCAACAATTAAAATGAGCATTGGGAGCTTCTACAACGCAATGCGAGAGGTTAAACGAAGAAGAATTAGCCCAGCAAGGGTGCTTAAAGGACCGAAAAGAAAATGGAATCCAGATTATCCAAAGTAAGTTGTTTCGCGGGCCATGCGATTATCATATGCTGGTAGAAGCGAGTCGGCGTAAATTGAATACCTCACTTTGATTCCTTCGCTGGCTTACGACGGGGATTTATCTGTCGACGACAAAGTTATTAATTTTTAATTGTTACAATGTTCGTAACTTGACCCGTGACTGTTACAATGTTCATAACTTGACCCGTGACTTGACATGTTGACCCGTCCCGTTGTGGCGCGCATGTCAAACGAATAGCAAGGGGCCGACCGTTGTTTTGGCTCTACTGCGCGGGTATCAAGAGTCGATTTTTTGTTCTCATTCCTCAGTGTTTTAACGGGAAAGATAATTTCCGTCATTGTTTGATGAATCGCGGATGTTTGCGAGCAGATCGCGGCCTGTGCTTACCGTTTGCGCCCAACATAAGCATTTCCATCGACGTCTTCATTTGCTGTAATTCGTTGTTACTACATGAGCATATGAAACCCACTATGTGGTATAACGAATTTACATTGATTTTCCTAGTAATGGAGAGATATATGCGCAAATGTCAGGGAGCCTTGGGGCCTAATAGATGGTGGGTTCTGGTGGGAGGGCCGTGGGATGAAAAACAGTTTAAGCCTTCATGTAGTCTTCTCGTGCAAAAATCCTTGCGGAGCGGTTTTATGAAATTTGGAACCTTGTCAAAAATGGTTGGTGGCCCAAGGGAAGGAACAGGTCCCTTAGACCTGCGGTTTATTCAGGTGAGCTCTATCTCCAAGTATCCAAGCTAACTTTTGCATTGAAAAACAGGGTCTGACAATTTGGAATTTTTCAATGTTAAGTGAAAAACAAACACTTTGTACTACTTTTATATTAATTTTTCACTGATTTTTCTGTTTATATACTTGAGAATAATTAATAGACACCCAAACCAGTGGTAAATAGAAATAGTGTTATCCTTAATAGGTTGCTCCTACCAGCATTTAACTGAAAGTGAATGCTGTTGAGGCTGGTGCAGGATCTTGACCACTGTCTGCGAATATGATCATCTGACTTGGGCTGGGTGGTGTTGCCCATAGAATCCAAATTATATACGTGATGTGATGCATTAGGGATGCTATATGCTGTTGCCATTCTTGGAGAAAATGTGGAACACGGTGGTTGTTTCAATGTGTGATTGAACTGTGCAACTCTTAGTTCCAATTTCCCCAGTTGTAGCAATTGTGCAGTTATCAAATCAATTTTAGTAGTTTGATGGCTTAGGCAACCCTTCCTAGCCAGAGTTAGATTTGCAGTTGTATGGCCATCTTATTGGTGTCCTCTTATCTAATGGTATTTGCTGTATTCATTCTATTGTCATGGAAACTTTTTCATAATATTTTTTTTTGTTTTGAAGTACTCTCTAGACATTCCCTTTGCAATGTTCTTCTCCATTTTTCATCTAACAATAATGTCTCTTCTCTTTTCAGATGGATCTTTACTGCCAAAGAAGAAAGTCCGCAAGCTTGAGCGGAAGTTAGTTCCTGTTTTAGAAAAATTGAGTGCTGAAGAGTTGATGGAGACAAACACGTACCAAAGGTTCAACAGGTCCATCGAAATGATTTTTGACAACACTGAAGACTTAGATTTACACGCTGAATTAGGTAAACATTTATGCAATACTTTTGGTCTGGGAAGTGAAACCGAGGCCCTTAGCAAAGCCAATTAGTCCCAACAAATAAAAATTTTTATTGCATGATAATAATTGCAAAATGATAGTTTAATCATTCCATAAATATTGTTTATATTTTAACTTTAAATTTTAATTAATACGCCTCATTTGAAGTGCAAAAATCATAATAGAATAACTCTGACAATAAATGACAGTGAACTCCTCCCAGAGTCTTTGCATGGCTGCACTGCTTATTGAGAGGATCAGAGAAAAATCTCTGCGTTATTTTTCTCTATAGAATAATCTTCCATTTCTCAAGGTATAGAAATTTTTGTTTGGCTAGCAGTAGCTCAAGTCACCTTCATGATGGCATTGAGTTTCTCCCATCCCTATTCGTACCGTGTAAGGCTCTCATCACAGTGGTGCCTCCTTTCCTGTTTCCTTCCTATGTCCTCCCCCCCTCTCCAGATACATGAGCATATAAGTCACTGACTTGGTTCCCAGATCAGAGAGGCTTATCCTTGCAGTCCTGCCATGGGTACCCATTTCCAATGCTATGGTTCATTTCAAATATCTTTGCAACTGGGAGGCAGGCCCAATTTTTTGGAGGGTGAGGGCAGTGGGTATGTGACTTCCTGACAACCAACCAAATTGCGATGGGCAGAGTGTAGCCTCTGGGAAATACAGTCGCTTTCGGACCTCTGTGGTGTGCACTTTTTAAGCTAGCTGTGTTGCCAAACATCAGTTACTTTTGTTCACTTGTTGTGCCGTGGTGATTGCTCTCCAACAGCCCCTGAAAATGGTCAAAATAAGGAATCTGAGCAGGTGGTGAAAGGAGTGGAAAGGGTAATCCCTTTGACTTAGCAGCTAGCTGGACTTCCCACACTTCCGAATGACCTACGTGGTTGCTGGTGGAAATGGGTCTTTTGTTTCCACTCACTGATGAAGTCTTTCGAGAAAACATGGCAACACCTAACTTTCTCTCTCCCCATACGACATCCCTAGTGTCGCAGGTCCTCCTGCGATACCACTCAAAAAATTCAGAGCTTAAAAAATTGGGCCAGTTGCAAAGGTATTTGAAAAGGATCATAATTAAGACTAATTATTTATTTATTATTGCAAGGGACAGGATGTTGCCACTTTGGACCTAAACCAGTTTCATGCTTTCTTCACATGTTGAGCTCATCTACAACTGTGTTTGCAGGCCTATCATTCTTCGAACTTATCTCTCCAAAATATATTCCCCAATTGAACTGTTGGCAATGATTTCTTTCAATTTCATTCATTGAATTCAGTTAAACATAGTGTGGAAAATACAATTGTGAATCTTTACCTCGGATATAATATGCATCATTTTCTTAAAATAACGTGCAACAGTAATGTTTGTTTTTAGAGGTAGAGGCTAAATTTACAAACCCTTTTTTGATTGATATCAGCTTGGTAGCCTCTTCGTTCTCATGATATGTATGATATTAATTCTCTTGTGTGTAGAATTTAGTACAGTTTGTGAAGGCCATTACCGTGCTTACTCATATGTGTAACCTGGGGAGGTGAAAATTCTCTTTGATGCAATGCTTCTCTCATACTTAAAGAAAGCTATTTTTTGTTTTGCAGAGGAAGGAGCTGATGTACCTCCTGAGGCCTTAATTCCCAAATATCAACTTCAGGATATGTGCAGTGAAGCAGCCAAGTTGAAAACACTTGGTGCGATGGAATCTATACCTCCCGAGCGGCTAGTTAGGCTTTTAAATATCCTTGAGAAAAATATCAGGGACGGCGCCAAAGTGTCACCAATAGCTGATCCAGTGAGTATCCACTCTAATTGTTTTCTTTGAATAATGGCTGACTGGGTGGGGGAGGGTGCTTCAAGGCCTGCTTTTGGCTTAGGCCCCAAATTTTTTGGTTTCAAGGATTAACTTAGCATAAATTGGAAATGTAGACGATGCCCTTTGCTGAGTGGTCTGCTAGACCCTGTACAAGGTTTGCCACTCTCTTTGAATACCTGATTTATTTTAGATCACATTGCGTGTATGTAAATGTCATTGCACATGTATTTTGTGTTGTTTCATATGTTGTTGTAATTTTCCTGCCTGTTAATTTTCATGATTTTGCTAAGCCACATTAATTTTATATTCAAAATTACTCTTTAGATACTTAAATGATAGGATTTGTGGGGCATGCTATTGTGCGTCCAAACTGTTAATGTTTAACTCTGCTAAGTGTATCTGAGCACATGTTTGCTTTCGCTCGTTGGGGGGATCCGCCTATCCAGACGGCCCCAAAAAAGGCCTGCAGTTTTTTCTGGTCCCTCTGCCATTTCTTACAAGTTTTGTTGAACCCTATGACACCATATCTCCCTCCATTGTAAAGATAATAGTTCACGAAATAGTGAAATTCTACAATTTGGCCAAAATGAGCCTCGAGTCTTTTCAGCTTTTTTTGTGGCATATAATTTAGCAGCCATCAGGTGAGAAATGGTGATGGCTACTACTGAATTCTTGATCATGGGGAAAGTTTCTTTACTCAAAGGGATTTTTCTTCTTTAAAAGACAATTATTGTGCCCATTTTGGTCAGATTAGATTTTGAAGTATAAAATTGGATTTTAGAGTAATTAATGGCTACCGTTATACATTTTCTGTCTACATAGTATAATTATGAATTCAAGAGTGATTTTCCTTCAAGGTGTAACATTTCATGTACAGTGAGTCCTCGTTCTACGTCACCCCGTTTAACGTCATTTCGCGATAACGTCACGAAAATTTTGAGACCGTCACTCGTTTATCGCACCTTTGCTTCGCGATAACGTCAAGTCTTTTAAATTTCGCGCGAGAAAAAAATGGGAAGCGGCGGGCGTTGCAGGTTGTTCGTTTTGTGGGCGGTAATACAGTCAGTCTAAACGAAGTGTAAAACGGTGTATTTATTGTTAATTGCGATTACGGTTTTAGCGAATTTTCTTCCAAATGAATTCTTAGGCAGGTGCGCAACGTTTTACTTGACATAATGGTTTTCAGGAACCTAAAAAGTTATTTAGGAATTTTTCCGTGTAGAACTCGGAGCTTTTGTCGTCATTTTTTTGCTGAGTTCACAATAATTTTGGTTCCTGTAACTGCGACGATGTTTCAGCAATGATGATGCCCAGGCGACCGCCGTAGCGAAGCCGAAAAGCAAATGCGGGAAGATACAAAAATGGAGAAGGGAAGGAAGGAAGTCAGTGCTGCTATTGTCGATGAAGACAGGAACTCGTATTTATGCCATAGCTTGGCATTCCCATCGTAAAAAATGCCCCAGATATGATACGCTAACATTTTTTTCGTGTAGGAATTGTGAGGTCTAGGAGCCGATATTCACTTTTTACATTGTTTCATATGGGATACTATGCTTCGATTAACGTCATTTCGTTTATCGTCACATTTTTCAGGAACGGTAAGTGACGTTAAACGAGGACTCACTGTACTTGGTTCCTGTATTCTGCATTTTTTGCAATGGGATTTGTGTCTTGTTTATTTATTTACGTACCAACTTTCATTTTTTAGGATGATGATGAAGAGGAAAGCAAACTTTGGTTAGAGCTTACAATGGAAAGGGTAATGAGAGCAGTTGATGCTTCTTTAACATCTTTGCACATCATGACATCACCAAACATGCCTAAAAGAATATATCTTGAAGACGTGATTGATAGGGTAGTTTTATTCACCAAGTACCAGCTTCAAAACACCATATATCCATCATTTGATCCAGTTTATCGGGTTGACTACAAGGCTAAAGGTATGTATTAAGTTTGACTTACCTATACTATCCAGTTTTCTGATTGGAATGAACTGTTGATATGGAGTGAGAATTATTTTGTCTTGCAGATAACTATTCAAACCAGAGGAAAAAGAGGGCTCAGGCTAAAGAAGTTCGGGAGAAGAGTATTTTAACTTTGTATAATAAATTACATGAGGTTGTTGCTCTATTAGCTGAGCTCTTGAACGTGCAAGTCTTAACAGACACGGCTGTGCTTCATGTGTCCTCACTGGGAGTGTCACCATTCTTTGTTGAAGGAGTCAGCGATTTACAGCTTTCTTCCCTGAAATTAGTTACCACGGTATGTATGAAGGACATTGCGAGTGTAATTAACATTAATGAGGATCGAATCAATGTGGTGGCTGAAGCGTTGGTTTCCTACCTCATGGGACCAGATTCAAATCCTGGCGGTGGCAGAGATTTTTTAGAGACTGCATGATTGCTTTGTGGTGGCCTCTTGAGGTACGGCACTTCGTGTGTGGGATGGGACATAAAGCCAAAATCCCCTCAATGCCTTTTGCTATGAGTAGACTTAAAGTTGAATCTGGGTTTCTATTCTCCCTTCCTTCCATTCCCTTCCCTATAGCACAAATGACCTTAGTTGTTGGTTACCTACTCCAGATGCATGCCTACCTAATTAAATTCATTATGCATACATATGCACATTTCATTCACATGTTGCATTTATTTTCAGATATTCACCAAGTATGAGAAACATCGGAGGCTTCTCTTAGATGACATTTTGGCATCAATAGCAAGGCTACCGAGTAGCAAAAGAAGTTTACGGACATACCGGCTGAGCTCTGAAGAGAACATTCAGATGTTGACTGCTCTGGTTCTCCAACTGATTCAGTGCGTTGTTTTCCTTCCTGACAAGCTATGTGGTGATGTCAAAGAAAAAGTCAAGGAAGAAGGGAAAGAGAACGAAGAACTACAAAAAGAACAGCAGAAAGAGCAGATGTCCAATGTAAGATTATGGCTGCATCTCTTTCTTAAGCCTTGGAAGTGTCCTTTTTCTGCATGCCCTTGTAGTAAATATTGAGAAGTTTTGGTATTCCTAGAAGTTGTATGATTCTCAATTTGTCTAGTGTTGGCTGACTTTTGTCCAAAGTCATCATATTTTTTTCCTAGACCTTAAGTTTCTTCTGGATAAATGTTCATTTTGCCTGGCGGAACTATAATAGCCATCCTCCCCAGTGAACAGGTTTAATATGAAAATAACATATTTCCTAATCAGTCCTAATGTATTGAAGTATTTTAGATGCATATGCTCATTTCAGCATATTATATTTTGAAACCACACCTTAGTATTAATGTGCTCAGAAATCTTACATCACCCAATTACCCTGATTTTATGATCCTCTTTGCAGGTGGATCGTGACATGCTGATGGTTAACAAGTATGAGACGGCAATGAGAACAGCTGCAAATTTCCTTTCCTTTTTCTTGGTAAAGTGTGGAAGTAAAAATGAAGAGATGGACTACCGGCCATTGTTTGAAAATTTTGTGCAGGATCTTTTGACCACTGTGAATAAGCCAGAGTGGCCTGCAACTGAACTTCTTCTCAGTGTCCTAGGAACTCTTCTGGTAAGAGGCGATTGTAAAATTTGTAAATACATACCAACCATTTGCCCCTTATGATATGTTATAATGTTTATTTTTCCATCCTTGTTTTAGGTTAAAAATTTTATCAACAAAAGTACAGACATGTCACTAAGGGTAGCATCTTTGGACTACCTTGGGGTTGTTGCTGCAAGGCTGAGGAAAGATGCTGTGCTTTCTCAGATGAAACTGGAAACCATTGATCAGATAATCAAAGAAATAAAGGAGGAAGAGCAAAAGGAAAGCGAAGAATTAGGAGTGCTTGACAAGAAGAAGAAGAAGGTAAATCATTAGGAACCTTTCTGTGGTACTTTGTTCATTGCAGTATTGCCTAGTGGCCTCTGGGAGATTCTGCAATTATGATGGCAGCAATTCCAGCAGTTTCAAGCAAGATGTTGTCATATTGGTTCCAACAATCACATTTGTAACAAGCCTAACAGATAACAGTATTCTGAACCTATTTGTCACTTTTACCATGCATTTATTAGCAAATCAAAAAAATGTGCAACTTGAAAGTATGTCACCAAATACATAGTGAGCTTCAAACCAAAATACTTTGGATTAAACAAAAAAATGTTCTTTGAAAAGTTTATCGAATTGGTTTATCATTAAAATGCTCAATTATTACTCAAAAATACCAAATGTTACTACTGAAACATCTTGCTTAAGTTATTTCACAAATTTTAAGAATACTTATTCATTAGTGTTAAAACATAACACTAAGGTACATGAAGTTCTAACTTAAATCATTTGGTATAAAATTGAAAAACTCATTAAAATATTTCTTGTTTTCCGAATGATTTTCTGTAGAAGGAGAAAGTTCAAGAAGAGCTAGATCCCGAAGAAGAAAGAACACAATTCCTTCAGAGAGTTTTGCTAGATTATTTAGCAGTCAATGGGCAAAGTGACCATGCATTGTGTTATGCCAGGCATTTTTACATTGCACAATGGTATCGTGATGCTACTGCTGAGATTTCAAGAGGAGCAACTGGTGCAAAACTATCCCCAAACAAGATGTTATCCAAGAAAGGGAGGAAATCAAAGAAAAAACGGAAAGGTATGGTCAATTTATGCACATTAGGTATCTAATGGATGTCGGAAATATGAAGACCTGTTGTGTCCCTCTAGTGACTTGCTGGGGTGAATTCATTAATCCAAATACATATGTGTATATCATGATTATAATTTCATCCCTTGGCGTTTCTAATACATATATTTTACTGACAAACCTTATCATCTTGTGTCATTTTTGGTGGTGAAATAAATTCAATGGAACTAAGTTGTTGGTGTTGTGTCATAAATAGCTTTGCATTTAGTGACATCAACCATATTACCGTTGCTAATGGCTCTTATTTGTGCCTGCAAATCCATTTATTTGTCATATACACTCTTCATTCCGAAAATCATACTTGAAATTGTTGGCCCTATATATTGAATCAATATTCAGTCAGTGTTGATGAATGCTTGGATAACTTCTCAAAATGTTTCCTATCTATAACAATTGATATTGAATCAGTAATGGTGTGCTTGGGTAGTAATTGTGTTATTTAATCGTATACATGGTTTATCAGTTTGCTAATATCTAATTTGTATCACTCTAATGAACCACTCATCCATCCATATTCACCTTATGCCACATTTATTAATGGAACCAGCCCCAATCACTCTGTTCAGTTTTATTGTTAGCGGATAATTTAATTGACGGTGTAGTATGCTGTCTAACCAGTATTTATTTTTCCTTTTCCAGATGAAAGTAGTGAAGAAGAAATATCAGAAGTTTCTGATTTGGATGATGGTGAAGCTAGGACACCTTCTCAGACTGATGAGCAGAGAAATTCTGAAATGTACCGTTTGATAGAGAAGCGGAAACAGTTTCTCATCAGTAAAATCAGACCCTTTGAAGATGCTCTTGTCATTGGAAATAGAACTCAGGTGCTTCAAACTTACATAGGTTATGAGAGTGCGGAGTTGATATCAAGATATCTTGCATCCAAAAGACCTTTCTCCCAGAGCTTTGATGCATACCTCAAACAGGTAAGCAAAATCTGTTGTCATGTGGCATTTTGTGGCATTTTCTGTTGCTATTATAGATTAGGCCCTGAAAGGATTGGAATTTCCTACTTACTAAAAATGCAATTTCAAGTCATTTTATTATCATCTGCCCTTGTTTTGTGAACAGTATTTGGATAATAGTGATTTGTAGCCATTACACTCAGGCGGGCCAATTTCCCCATGTGCATGGCTTCTCCAGCCCATTATGTTGCCATTTTTTCTCAACCTACTCGCTTTCTGGATAGTTTATTTTTAATTACTGTGCAGTGTATCTCTTTTCACTGGCAGGATATATCCTATATACTTTAAATGTTCAGTAAAACTGTCGCTCATAAAGCCCTTTCGGTAAGACTTAGGCACATATAAAATCCGCAGTGGTGAAAGTGTTAACCTTTCATGCAACTTAATGGTTGAGATTTTCAGTAGGTTTGTTACAGTTAACTAATTGTACCAAACCTACTGAACTTTGGCATTTGGTCACAAAATGTGTATTTCCCTTGCATTATTTTTGTTTCAAAAATAAGTATTTTTCTCTTCAAAAGTGTTGTGACATGTGTGAGGGATATGTTGCCAAGAGTTCAAATTAATTTATTTTTCACTTATGCTCTGAGGAGGATCATTTTGTCTCCACAAAGGTTTACTCTCTGTATCCTAGCTTCATGTAAATTTTGTTGCTTGAGAACCCCTGGATCACTAATGGGCTCCTCTGATCCCGTCTGTGTTAGTGGGATGGGAATTTTCATGCAAGGGTGATTTTCTTTCCGTCTAGATTGTCAAATTTGAAATTTTTATACTTCTGAATACCGTATTTCTCCGAATATAGTCCCCTCCCTAATTTTGAGGCTTCAGTTTCGGGAAAAGTTAAAAAAATGCGTTTGAATATAGTCCCCCCCTTTACTTTTACCATGGGCATTTTCGGAAAAAAAGGGTGGACTATATTCAGGCATATATACGGTATTTGTGTAAAAAAAATTTCTTTAACTGGGAGGAAATTTCAAAACTTAAGGCCATTTACCAGTTAAATTTGCTTACTTTTGATCATGAAATTAACTTTCAATGTCTGGTTGAAGGACTTATTAGGGTATTATCAACTTTAAGAGTCGATGATTAATTCTTAGTGTTAGTTTAATCATTTCTGGAGAGAATGAAATGCAAATATGTAGTCACCGCATGAGTGAAATTTAAGAAGAGATTCATGGACCTCTGTTTTCTTTGCAGATTTTGCGTGTCTTAACTGAAAGTTCTATTGCCATTAGAACAAAGGCAATGAAATGTTTAACAATGGTTGTTGAAGCTGATCCAGCTGTCCTGGGCCGTACTGATATGCAGCTTGGGGTTCATCATTCTTTTTTAGATCATTCAACGTCAGTGAGAGAGGCAGCTGTAGATTTAGTTGGAAAATTTGTTCTCAGTAGACCTGAACTTATTGATAAGTACTACGATATGCTTTCAGCAAGAATATTAGTAAGTCACTTTTTGATATTGTATACATAATCAATTCAATAGAAATAAGCACTGATTAGTAATGTGTCATAATACTTGATCTTTCAGGATACGGGTGTGAGTGTAAGAAAAAGAGTTATAAAAATCCTGAAAGAGATATGCATTGAATGTCCTGAGTTTCCGAAAATTCCTGAAATTTGTGTGAAAATGATAAGGAGAGTAAATGATGAGGAAGGTCAGTGTCATTTTTGTGAAATCATGTGATTTTTAAAATAGGTTTTATAGGATATTTTGTGAAAAATATTTTCTCTTTTAGGAATAAGAAAACTTGTTATGGAAGTCTTTCAAAATATGTGGTTTACTCCTGTCCGAGAAAGGCCTACTCTTGATAAAACTGCTCTTATAAGAAAAGTTATGAACATAACTGATGTTGTTGCTACATGTCGAGATATTGGGCTTGATTGGTTTGAGCAGCTGCTGCTAAGTGTAAGTAGATAATGACATTCTCACATGAAGATCAGTGATGATTAGGAATAAATTGTCTTAATTATTGTTTTATTTTTTTTGAATTGTAGCTTTTCAAGCCAAAGGAAGATAAGGACGATTCCACCAAAATGCATGTTGAGCCTCCAAAATCCCTTCTGACAGCCTGCCATCAAATTGTGGACTGTTTGATTGAGAACGTTTTGAGGCTAGAGGAAGCGGGCTTTGTGCAAGACGATGGCCAAGCAAGTGGCGCGGGTGGGGAAAGTGGCGAAGAGGAGAGTAGGGGCTCTTCGCAGCGTCTCGTTGCATGCCTCACCACACTCTACTTGTTTGCAAAGATAAGACCGCAGCTCTTAGTGGCGCATGCCATTACGTTGCAGCCCTATCTTAGCCTTAAATGTCAAGTAAGTCCTGATGTTTTTATTAGACTTG
The DNA here is from genome assembly GCF_921293095.1 of Ischnura elegans. Lineage (NCBI taxonomy): Eukaryota > Metazoa > Arthropoda > Insecta > Odonata > Coenagrionidae > Ischnura > Ischnura elegans. The sequence continues at coordinate 39,415,777 of NC_060259.1, forward strand.
TGTTCCTTTTGACCCCTTATTGTTCAAGTTAAACTCGGGTCTTGAGACATATATAAGCTATGGATGGGTCTGTTTGACTTTTGCTGTCAGTTCTGATTCTGATTCAGTTCTTAGCTTGGTTCCATGTCCCGACTCTCAAGCAAGTGTTTCTTTTTAATACCCAATGAAGAGCCAAGGCGACCCATCCCTAATTTTAAACTTAGCGATTTGATGACAAGTGAGATGATTTTTCTTTTTCTCTCCCTTTTTTAGACCCAAGGAGATTATCAAATCATTAGTAATGTTGCAAGAACATTGGAACTTGTGGTTCCATTGATGGAGCACCCAAGTGATACATTCCTCGCACAGTTGGAAGAAGATTCTGTGAAGCTCATTTTGCAACATGATAAGACTGTTGTGGGCAGTTGCCTCTCATGTTTAGGGTCTGTGGTCAACAATGTCACCCGAAATTTCAAGCTCATCAGGGATTGTTTTAGGAAATACTATGGTATGTCTACATATTTTATAATTCTAGTAATTTGCATATGCTGTCAATTCATCTTAAGATTCCTTCATTATCGGTTATATGAGAAAGTAAAGTTATTTTATCAGTGAAAAGCTGTTGTTGATTGGAAGATTTTCATTTTCTGGAATTTCAGTGAAGTGTTAGTGTTCAGATCTGTTTGAATAAATATTTGATATGCAAAAAACTTTTTACTGATAGATTCCATCAAATATATTGCATACAGGTGGCTATATATTTTATGGTCTTATGTGTGGCTATGCCATCTGCATTAGCTGATTTTCATCACTGAAACTTGATGGCATTACATTTACGTACATGAAAATTGATACTCTATGCCGTCAGAAAAAATAAAATGGATGTTTTTTGATATTCAGTCATTCCAGTGTCTAAATAGCATGAATTAAATTTTTCATTGTCTTCTTTTACAGGACATTTAACAGACTTCAAACAGGTGCATGAAAAAGAACCAACTGATCCTAGGTTATTGAAATGTCGGCCATTTTTTCGGAGGGCTCTTTTTACAGTGGGTCTTCTTTTGAGGCATTTTGATTTTACCCAAGAGGAAGTTCGGCAAGATCTTCCGGTAAGTGCATATGACTTTCATAATTTAAAAACATAGCAACTGTTGAATGCATTACATTTTGATACTTCATAAGAGTTTATTTATGAGTCTGAAATCTTATGAGAGTGATTATTTTGACTGTTATTTGTTGTATGCTATTTAGATGTCCTGTTGAATTTTAAAAAATCAATAACCTTTTTAGCATTTAGAAAAAAATTGGGTGTAACTTACATTTTTTACCATTAACCTATTGAAATGTAAATATTTCATTTTTTGTTTCTTCTAATTTTAGGAAGACATCAAGGATCAAGTGTTCGAAACCCTCATGTATTTTGTACGCCAACCAAATGAAGATATGCAGTCATACACATTGCAAGCTATCGGTTCTCTCTGCATACGGCATTATGAATTTATGCTTGGCACTGAATTGAAGATGCTTTATCATCGGTTGCTGACGAATGAAAATTCACCATTGCCTTTAAAAGTCCAGGTAAATACAAGAGCTAATGTTTTAAAAAATTTTAAATCATGAAAACCTAACCTTTACATTTACCCTTTCAATTAAATTGGGTTCTTAGATTAGATTAGATTGGCCATATTGTTTTGAAATGCACTGAGTAATATTATATTGGAGCCATAGAATCTATTTAGTGAATCATATTCTGATCTTATTGCACTAATTGCCTGCCGTAATCACTGGTCACCAATCCTAAGATTAGTTTGATGTAGCTCTCCTCTCGGTTCTCTTTGCTTGAAGTATAAGCGATAATTTCTTGATGTCAAGTCTCTCTTGTCCACTTCAAGTTGATGTATAGATTTCACTGTCATTGTTGGAAATCATTTGGGATAAAACTGATTTAGAGTGCTGCTCCCTTCCTTTTTGTTTTAGATGCTTCGTTTTTTTTCCCATGTTGAGAGCACATTCTCTTTTTTACATCAAGTGTGTGATATGGAAGTATGTAGATAAAAGGGTGACCATTTCTAGGTTCAGAGGAACTTAATTCCATTGCGAATCAGGACAGCTGCTTTGTTTATGTGATTGCTGATTATTAATAGGATTCTCAATTGCTCTTTATAAAAATAAATTCTTCCACAGAGATGTGGCAGAGGGTGGAGGTAGTGTACCACCCCACCATGGAGTGTAAAGGCCGTTTTACATTGGGCATGTACTTGCACAATCTGACATGTGTATGAAGGCACAGTCAAAATTACGTCGTGTAAAGCTGTGAATTGGTAGAATACATGCGAGAATGCATGGACATGAGATAGCAAAATAGCTCGTTCTAATTTCGTTCATGCATTAACGCAATTCCATGCCATTTTAGAAATTAATGCAGTTCTAACCTGTGCAATTCCGTGTCCCATGTAAAACGGCCTTAAGGGAAGCAGTGTGCTAACCTTTGTCTACACTCAATGGGAACTCTTTGCTTTACTTCCAACTTACCTATGACCGATGCTCCTCCTACCCTTCCTCTACGCTCAATGGAGCACAGACAAGGGGTAAAGCCCTCCATGCATGGTTGGGCCTACCATCTGATGTTCTAAAATACCCTCTGATTACCCATATGGGAGTGTTGGCCACTTTATTGGGACACATGGGTAGTCAGACTACCACCTGACTACCCATGCATACGTGTTGGCCTACGTGTCACCGAGGAGTTCATTTTTACCTGTGTGGTGCCTTGTAGATTGTTTATATATGGCTTGCAGCATGTCAATTTTGCTCCTTCATTTGGAAGAAATTCTAGCTGTAGCATTGTGAGTGGAACAGGGTGTCCAGTTTTTTGGGAAATCGGGAAATCTTAAGAAATTTTATTCTTTGCAGGAGTGTCAAATTGCTTCTCGAATTCTCTGTGGTTTCAAAGTTTAAAACAGCAATTCGAGCAATGTGCCTTTTCCAGAAAGTTGCCATGTCAAATTGCCCTTTTGCTGTCTTATTTTGCACTCCTGTAATCTCTGAAGTGGTTTCCTATTTTTGTGCATTGTGTTCATATAGATCATAATATTTAAACCAATGGTGTAAATAATGTGCCCTCATTGGCAAGTTGAGAAGTCAAATTTGGAAGCTTTCTTTATACTACCTACCGGCAGTAAAATGTCTAATTTCTTTAATCTGGAATTGTTTTCTCTTCCTTTGATTTGCCGTTCATTATTACCCTGGGAAAAACTCAATCTCTTTAGTTTTTTTAGTTTTTGATCCTTTGATATGACCAGACCAGCCAGGCTGATATATATTTTATATATCAAAGTCTGGCTCTGATCTGTGTTTCTAAGCAGTGGCACGAGGTTATTTACCATATTTCTCCGAATATAGTCCCCCTCTGAATATAGTCCATCCCTGATTTTGAGGCTTCAGTTTTGGGAAAAGTTAAAAAAATTCTTTTGAATATTGTCCCCCCCTTTACTTTTACCTTGGGCATTTTTTTTAAAATGGGGGACTATATTCAGACATATACGGTTAGTGAAATAAAGGGTGGTTATGTGGTTTTTGTTTGAACTATTTTAAATTGTTTTATTTTCCTCTAAATATTCAAGTTTAAAATATAGCATCAGTTAAATCATCCAAAAAAACATAAATATATTATGCTATAATGAAGAAGAAAAAAGTCAATACTTCCTCGTAAAAAAATAAGAATCTTATCTGGAAATCTTGTAACTGTGAGGAAATGTTCAAATTCCTAACCACTGGACACCCTGGGTTAAGTTTCATGTGATGGATTGGGGAGGCACTCATGAAGCTGCATCATGATCCTCAAAAGCTTTAGTGTAAGTTGATCGTCTGATTTTTAAATGAGGTTTTTGTCAGCACAAGGACTCTTGTGCCTTGTTATTGCAGGTCCTGAACAATATTGAAATATACCTCCAGGAGGAGGAGAGACGGATGATCAAGCAGGACCAAGAATGTAAGTACAGTCGGTGATGTAACCATTTATCCAGTGAGCCTAGTACTGTGTCTTTGTGAGCAAGGTATGAGAATGGCCGAAGGATATGTGCATAGGTGGCTGCTTGGGGAATGAGAAACTTGTTAGTAATGAAGATGTGGAAGAGTACTAGTTTGTGTTATGGAGACTTTGCTCCATGATCGCCTTTTACCAGCAGTGGGAGGGTTGTAAAACTATGCATTGTGAGGGGCACCCAAGGATTTTCTCACCAAAGAGAAGTCTGTGTTCTTCTCTCAATGAGTTAGAAGGAGTCCCAACATTCATTTTTCAATCTCATTAAAAAAATTTCATGCAGAATTTCAGGCTATTGAATTACTTCCATTCTCAATTTTATTTCACTCGTAAGGATCTATTTATGTGATTTTTCCAGTTTTTGTTTTAATATAAATAGGTCGCTATCCTTAAAATTTGAAGTGTCATGTTTCTTTTCACGTAATAATAAGCTCCTTTGAGTCACACTGACTTTGTTGTATAAATTGACAAATAAAGTTTTAGCTAGTCATAAAGAAATAATGCCAGCTTCTTTGCTGTCTATTCATATGGCTGGAATCAATTTCAATTGGTGTTCTTAATTTTATCTTGAAAGAAAATTCATGGAAAATATCTTTCCATCTGGTAGATTTTTTAATGTGTCCTGCATCCATTTTAATACCCCGTAAAAATGTTTCCAGATGATGGGTAAGATCCATGCTTTTAAGTCGGCCTTTGTATGTTTGTGCATTTACTTATGATTTTTCCCTTAGAATTTCTAACATAAGTTCTCTTTTGCAGGGGCTAAACTATCTAAAACAGAAAACTTGAAGGAAATGAACGATGTATCATCTGGTATGGCCAGTACAGTCATTCAATTGTACCTGAAAGAAGTTCTGGAATCTTTTCTTCATCCTTTTGTTTCTGTTCGACATGCAGCTCTTAAAGTTATCCAGCTCATTCTGCAGCAAGGGCTGGTTCATCCCGTCCAGGTAATTTTGTTGGTTGCAAGCCTCCATTGTATTACATACATACCCGGTTCATAACAGTGAGGAGGATATCCTCTCTTTTACCAAGCTTGAAAGGGTGCCAGTGACGCCTATAATGGTAGCAGAAAAGATTGAGATAAAATTTTTACCAAAGTGGAGGCACTTCTACGTATCAATTTGGTCTCACTCTATTATAATATAGATCATGCGTTCCAATTCGAATCAGGGACTTCACCTCTGATTGCATTGTCCTAAGCTTCCCTTGGATGGATTTCCCCTTGGATGCCTGGAATGTAAAAAAAGTCTTAGATTTGTGCTAGTACACTGGTTTGGTTTTCTAGGGTGCAGATCGCTAGGTTACTCCAAAGAAATGATTTTTCCCTCTTTTCTGAATGTACTTCTCCTTACTGTCCTTGATACTACTTATGTTATCCTTAGCTGATGTCTGAAATTAAGTAGAAGCTAGATGAATTATGGAAATAGTTTTAATAACTGTGCATATGACTCTAACGTTTCAATTGTTTCAGATTGTACCATACCTTATCTGCATGAGCACAGACATTGAAATGATGGTCAGTCACAGTGCAGACAAACAACTCCAAGATATAGAGAAGAAGTATCCAGGATTTATTCATATGAAGTCACAATTGGGAATTCGTCTTTCATATAAACTGCAGAAAATTGTGCAAGGAGAGGGAATTGTGAGAGGATATCGGATACGAGAAGGAGAGGTTCCTAGTGCCCTAAATGGTTTCTTATATTCGATCCTTAGAAGTACGAAGCAGCAGAGAAGAGCAATAGCATCATCAATATTGAAACAATTTGATGAACAAGTTGTAAGTTGAACTGTAGAATCACGCTATCGATGCATATTTTCAGCGATGTCACATCATAATATCACTGATGTACTTTTTTTTATTTTCAGAAAACTAGTTTATCTCAAATGCTATATTTGGCAGATAATATGGCATACTTTCCATTCCAAGTTCAAGATGAGCCTCTGTTTATTATTCATCATATTGATATTATGATATCTGTTTCTGGTACCAACCTTCTTCAGTCCTTTCGAGAGGTGAGTTTTCAATTTGAATTTGTAAGACTCCTTAAATCCATTCAGTAGTGATTGTAATGAGAGCTTAGCTACTCAGAATTGAATTTTAAATGCTCATGAAGAATCATTATTGTTGTGCTTATTCCACCAAAGCTTAGACAGTGAGGGTCAGTTTAATGCCCACCTTGATTGATGCATATGGTGGGTTGCATTAAGTATCTGATCTAATCTGAACCCCAATTCCCTGTTGATTTTTTAAACAATTTCTCTTTCCACAAGAAATTTTCTACCTCACAAATATTGCAAATTATTTGCTCTTAGCATTTGTAACCCACATAACTGGCATTTAAACTTTTAAATCTGTGGTATGATTGGATTTCCTCGACTATTGAATCCGAATCTCTTGATAAAATGATGTCAATTTCAATTAAAAATTGTTATGGTTCTAATTTTTATCAGTTTCAGTTCCATTTCGATTCCTGGCAGTGATTCTCAGTTCTGGTTCTCAGTCTTGGCTCTCTGTCCCAATATGTAATTAAGCTTGCCCTTTTCATTGCTTAGTTTTTAAAGTTATTAGAATTTTGTTACAGTATTATAAAACTGCCTATATTAATGCATCAACTTGTATCACATGCAATTGGTTTCATAAAATGACAAAATAATTCTATTGCTTATTGCATTACATTAGTTCCATAACTTACATTATAGATAAAAATTGCTATGTTAATTTTCCCTTAAGTAGCTTTTAAATTGCTATTTAGTAAAAGTTTTCAAACTAGTTTTTGCGGGCATTATTTAGGTACCAATTCATTTTGCTTCAGTTCTGATTTTGGTTCTAATTATAAGCCGAGAACTAGTGGCACCATAGAGCCGTACTAACCCATCCTTAATTTGAATGTTCTCATTAATCCATGATAACATTTCTCCCAGGCCCTTCTCCCAACCAACAAATCTCAGGAGGGACAGGCGGCGGGTGCACAACTGCAAGCACCTGTGGGGGCAAATGCAGCCCCTGTGCAAGACCCAAACAGTGTTCATGTGCCTACAGATTTAAGTGAGCCTGGGACCAACTCCTTAGTGGCTTCACAGACAGATGGATCGAGTGGTGTAGTGTGTAACTCTGGACCAAATGTGGCCAATACGAATTCTTTGCGGTATGATGAAGAAGAAGACGAAGATGAGGATGAGAATGTGCTTATAGCCCGCCTACCCGAGGACACTAGTGTTCTTCAGGAGTGCATAACTGCATCCCAAGGCTGCATGCTCCTCCTGGTTTTGAAGCAACACCTCAAAGATCTCTATGGAATAACTGATGCGTAAGGTTTCCCTTAATAATCGGAGTACTCTGTTGATTCATCCAGCATAGGAATGAGAAATGTTGCTAGAATTTAAAACATGTGTTTTGTTTGATATCATTGCCACCAAATTTCTTCAAGTTGTCCCTTAACTTTTTACTTTCATCTTTCTGCAAATATTTGGCTGAAAAGGGAATAATTTTCCTCATTCTTTGCTGTATTTATTTTTTATTACTTATATGCAACCAAATATCCTAAATTTGATGAAAAACTTGGGAATTTTTCACAAGAATAATCTACACAAGAATCAATTTTTCACATTAAAAGTGTTGAGATAGATGTCTGTTTACGGTCGTTATGGTATTTAAAAATTCTTAATTTATTTTCACCATATTCATAGCGTGGACTGGCATTCAAGTAAATTGGAAAATAACTTTAAAGCAAAGTAACTTATTTGCAGTGGAAGTGGGAAAACTGCTTCGGCATCTATGCAAATGAACGTTGCTCAGATTTAAGTCCTACAATCCTTTTTTGCTGTTAATGATGTGCAAAATTTCTTTCCTACATGTTAAGTAATCCTAAAGTTCATGTTGTTGATATAAGTTGCAAGTGTATCTTCCCATCTGATTTCATTAGTATGCTTTTAACATTTGTGATCTAATGTATTAACGTGTGGACATTACTTTATTTTCAGTAAAATTTCACAGTATTCTCCCTCGGAATCTGCAAAAGTGTATGAAAAGACTGTCAACCGCCGCAATACATCATGCTTTGACCCCAAAGCAACTCTTCAGAAACTAAATGAAGGGGCACCATCTGGCTGTTTAGATGAAACATCAAAAAGGTCTTTGATTCAGCAATACTTGGAGGTAAGAGTGAAGGCTAATTTCTTTTTGAAGTTTTGTGAAATAAGAATTTCACGAAAAAGAGAAAAGCTGTTTGTATACTTGTATGATCACTGATGCTTTTGGTGTACTACGTGATTGTAATAATTTGCTTGTTGAAGACCTCTATCTACTCCTATGGAGCGCAGCTAAGAAGTAATATATTCAGAGAAGATTGCATTTTGGAGCAAACTACTTTCCAAAGTAAATAGTCCCATTTTCAAACCTCTGTTGTAAAATTTAAGTTTCATGGAATTGGACTGCTCTTGTGTAATTCTTCTGGTTATCTCATAAGGTCTTTGCTTCTCCTGTAAAATGTGCCATTCCTTTGGGTGAAGTAAATTGACACAATGAAGTTTGATTTAAATTTGCTACCACATATTCTAAGGTAAAAGGCAAAGCAGAGGTAAACTCAATTCTTTGCTGGAAATGCTGTTCATTGTCACCTTAACTTGTGATAATTGACTGTATAAGCATAAGAGGAAAAATAAGCCTTTCTAGGCTAGAAAACTATGTCCATGTCTGTCCTTCTAGGTTGTATGAAATTCCCATTGTCTCAAGTCTTGAGAAATGGCTTGTGAACCATTGTCCAAACTTGTCAGTGGAGAGGAAGGTAAACGGTATGTATAGGAGCTATCATTCCAGGGCATTTTTTTCTCTCATATATACCAGTTATTTTATTGACAGTTGGTAATTTTTCAATATGCTTTATCATTTGAGATTACTTTCTCATTTTTTCTCCTTTATCTTATTTGCTCCCCATCCACAGTTCACTGAGAGTCGCACTGTTGTATGCAAAGAAGATGCTGCTACATAATTTGGTGACCGGTATCCGTACGTCAGACTTCATTAAATGTACTTCGAAAACAGCTGAAAATATATAGCATTAATTGTCGGCAGGCATACTTTTCTTGTTGGGGAAAGAATAAAACTTGGTTGTTTACCACATGTGGTGCAGTGTATTTGTCCTTGACTCAGTGACTTATCGCCACTATCAAGATATCACACAAATTTAAAAAAAGAAAATTTTGAGGACTAACAAATTGTGTTGTTTCATTTGGAAAATTACATACTAGGTTTTATTCTTACCCTAGCATCTCTAGGCATTTTTTATAGTATCATTTGAATAATATTGTCATAAATAGTCATAACATGTTTATTTCTCCATTACATCTTCATCTCAATCATAAGAGTATTTTTAAAACTATTCCTTTGTTCAATTTTGTCAATTATGTTTCTTTTCCTTTGTCTTTCTACCATATGATTATTGTTTATTAGGTTATGCAGCAAGCGTTCTTCATAACAGCAGAAGACATCTTATTCAGGAATCTGTGCAGTAACACGATTATTTTCTGAAGATGATACCATGTGGCAAAAGCCTCTAGGGCCACCCATAGCTCCTTACTGTATTTATTTCCATGTTGGTACAAAGAAGTTTAATGGAGCAGTAAATAAATATTTTTATTAATTAATATTTGCTCAAGAAATTTTTGTGATCCGTCCCTCGCTTTTCTTCAGCAATATGCTATCTCCTCAGAATTTTATATCCTTTGCTTATTTTTTTTCAGTTCAAGCAGCTTATGTTGAGGTTTGATCCAAGTGATGCTGATGAAGAGGATTTGGTTGCCGAAGGAGGTGCAAAGTCGAAAGCATCGGCGCAAGTGCCCGATCAAGCTGTTCCTAGTGAAACAGATCCTAACTGTCCAGAAGTTCAGGGTGCGGAAGTAGCCGGTTCGGAAGCACCTGGTGTTGATTCTCGAGTTGGTTTACCCCTTAATGAAGTCCAGCAGCCAGAAGCGGGTGATACTGAAAAGGTAAACGGAATCGTTAGGCTAAAAAGTCCCTTATAAAATGAGTGTTTATGCTAGTGTTGATGATTTAGTCATGCACGGAACAATTGCCGATAAGGCACTGAATCTTGCAAATTTATATCTTTGTACTTGCATTCTTATGCAAAAATGCTTACTTATACAGAGATCCTATGTGCTAGAATCTCACTTCATAGAATTTCAATACAAAAATGTGTGGTGAACTCTGTGGGCCCTATTAAAAGAACCATGCAATTTCAAAATTTTATTTTCCATTTTTATTCCATACAAGAATTAGGTAATGAATTAGACCCAAAATGATGTACAGCTGATTCCCAATTATCCAGATACGGTTTATCCCTGTTGCGTATTATCCACGCATGAGTTTCTTTTGAAGTTTTCCGCAATCTTTATAAAAAATAAAATTGGACACAAAGGTACCAGGATGTTTGGAATTTAATACAAGGGTACACCTGGTTTATTATTTTTGATAGAATCCCCTTTGTAAAATAGAATTATTTTATTTACTTTGTGACAAAGAATGTTTCTAGGGTACTTGAACGTTTGCTGTAGCATTGCAGATGACAGGCAGCAGTGGGGAAAAAATCATGATTAGTTTTAGAAGATTCTTCAATGGTAAATTAAGTGAAATGTTATCTACAATGTTTTATGTACAAGTCATACCGCAAAAGCACAATTATTGCCATAGCGTCACAAGTGGTTGAATACGATTACAAATATATTTCGTTACACTCTGGTAGGTTTATGCCGTGACTAGTCAAGGTCAAACTGGAGAGGAAGGGTGTCGCATCACGGGGCCCTTGTGTACCGCCCGAAATGCAATCCATGCAGGGCCGGAACTTAGCCTTACGTTTACAATGAAATAATAAAAGAAAAAATGAGGGACTGGAAACTAAATCTTGAAAATGGAAAGGAAGAAATGAAGGGGATGGAAAAGATAATAAGGACGGGATTCCCGCCTTACCTTGGCTTCCGCCGAACTCTGCACCCCATGCGTCCGTCATGCGTCCTGTTCCTCGCCCGAGCTTCGGCGAGATAAGGAAAACTTCCTCTTCGCCTTGACACAGGCGAACGAATGCTCTGGTGCAAGGCATGTGCTATTCTTCGTTGGCTTCTAGAGCCCTCTATATGCGAAGAGGAACAAAAGAAACAAAAACCAAGGCAGGCGGGAACAAAGAAGAAAGGGGGGAAATACAACTTAATGGAAAAGAAAGGCATAAGGCTGTTTCGGCCTGAACAAAGGGAATAGCCAAAGTGAAGGCAGCAAGGGAAATAGAGTTAGCATAAGTCATTGCTGGGCACTCGCCTGCATAGACAGTTTGCCACAAGCCCCAAATTCCTATAACCGCTGCTGCAGGATATCGTGACCCCATGCCAGTTGCCTTCATGGGAATTCCGTGTTCCTGTTTTCAAAGCATCACGGTGCGCGATCACCCTCACTGATCCACATCCCGCAGCAGTTGCATCATCCCGAGTTGGTCGCATCCCAGTCAACTTATGGGAGATGCGACTGCATGGTCTGGTGCCTGACAGTGTAGTTTCCAACATTGCACAGTGGTTTTGAAGTATTCTTGCTAACCACTTTTCTGAATCCGTGATCTTACAGCCATGGAGGCGTGGTTTTCCGAAACCAGGTACAGCAGATTCCCGATTATCGGGCTGTGGTATATTCGTGTTGCGGATCTGTGCATGATTTTCAATCTCACTCAACATTTTCCGCGATCTGTAAAAAAATGAAATCGGACGCAAAAGCACCTGAATTGCTGTATATTAATGCTAGGATACACCGGGCTTATTATTTCCATTAGAATCCCCTTTGTAAAACAAAAGTGATGGTGCGCTAGCAGCATTCACGGGAGCTCCGTGTTCCTGTTTTCTAAGCGTCGCAATGTGGGATTGCGTTCTGCGATCACGGACACACGTCCCGCAGCAATTGCAACCCTGGCAACTTGTGCGAGACGTGACTACCTGGCGTGATGCCTGAAAGTGTTGTTTCCGATGTTGTGCAGTGGCTTTGAAGCATTTGTGCCAACCACTTTTCTGTATCAGTGGTCACGCAGTCGCGGATACTTGGTTTTCGAAACCAGTTCTTATATGAAGCTGTAATAATACAAGTAAAACCTTATTATTGCCGCGAAAAATATCGCGGACTGGCAAAGAAAGCTCTCAATGACTTTGGGAAGCACTCTTGCCTGCCTCGGTGGTGCCGGTGTAAAGTCCCTGACTGCTAACCTAGAGGTCGCGGGTTCGAAACCCACCTGGGTGGTTTGACCACCATCCAGGGCATGGATGTATGTGATTGTCGAACAAGTGAATTGTAAGAGAGGACTATCTAGTCCTAAATTCGCTTGTGAAATAAAGACGACATTAATATTATTATTATTATTAAAATAACAGAATAACTGTATAAATAATAATATATTGTTTGTTTTACATAAATTATGAACATTACAAAACATTTTAGTGAAAGTTTGGGTTATCTGTGTTTTCCGATTATCCGTACCGTCTCTCCCCATGATTAGCCCAGATGATCGGGAGTGTGCTGTATTATATGGAGAAGAAGGACTGCAAGTGCAATCGCATTATCACTGCAAAAATGATTGGGGTCGTGAGAAAAAAGCTCTTTAAAGAGAAAAGCAATTTAAAATAACAGACAATGTGCACAAATAATAGTGCAGCATACTCCTGGTTACCTGGGCTAATGATGGGGAGAGGTGGCATGAATAATCGGAAAACAGGAATACTCAAACCTTTCACTTTAATTTCATGTAATTTTCGTAATTTATGAAAAATGAAGCAATTAATTATTATTTATGCAGATTGTCTGTTATTTTAGGCTACTTTCCGGAATCATTCACAGCTATCTTTACCCGACTGCGGTCTTTTTAGCGGTGATAACTTGATTGTACTCGAATTCCTACTGCTCCATGTAATACCTGGTTTCTGAAAACGGTGCGCTGGTGTCGGCGAGATCACGGATTCAGAAAATTGGTTCGCATGAATGCTTAAAAGCCACTGCGTGACGTCGGAAACTAGACTGTCAGGCACCATGCCACATAGTCGTGCCTCGCGCAAGTTGCCTGGCATGTACCTGCTGCGTCACGCTGTTCCGTGATCCCTGAATGCGATTGCATACCATGATGTTTAAATAACATGAACACGGAGTTTCCATGAAGGTAATGGGTCAGCGTGCTGCAGCGGTTATAGGAAAACAGGACTTTGTCAATGCAGGCAAGTGCCTGGCTATGACTCATACTATCTCTACTTCCACTTCCCCCACTGCCTTCACTTCTACTATTCCCAGTAATATGTCCAATGCGAGAAATCTCTGGTTCCTTTAGGCTGCATTCAACCGAATGCTATGTCAATAATTGCACATTTTTGATATGAAATGTACAATTATAGATCTCAGACAACATTTCTCTCAATTTGCGATTGCTAACCATTGAAGAATCTTCTAAAATTAATTAAGAGTTTTTTTCCCCGCCTTTGACGTCTGCATGCTAGTGCAGACAAAGAGTTTGAGGGTTCTAGGTGAACCCTTCGAAGGATACAATGCAACGGGGCCGGGAACCAAGCCAGTGGCTTATATGCCCGATCACCCGGGGAGGGGAAGGAAGGGAAGGGAAAAGGATAGAGGCGCCGCCGCGATGGGAGCCCGCCGACGCCTCTGGGAAGGGATAGGAAGGGAAGGGACGGTACGAGGGAAAAACACCCCAACGCTATAGAAGTGAAGGGGGCCCTACTATTAGCGAAACCAAGCATAAGCAATTAATGTTCTAGCGATCCTAGTGGATTTTCCTATGAGGAAGAAAAATCCATCGATCGAATCGCTAGATTAGACAGATAGTGCAGACACCCAAATAAACTTGAAGCATTCCTTGTCAGAAAGTAAATAAAGTAATTCCCTTTTTCTAAAGAGGATTCAAATGGAAATAATATGGCCGGTGTAGCCTTGCATTAAAATGCAAATATCTAGATACTTTTGCGTCCAACTAATTTTTTTAATAAAGATCGCGGAAAAAAATTGAAGTGTAAAACTCATGCACAGATAAACCGCAGCCAGATAATCGGGAGTTTGCTGTAGATTGTTTGATTTGCTTAAATTATGAAATTAACAAGAGGATAAAGTGAAAGTTTGGATTAGTCGTGCCGCCTCGCCCCACCATTAGCCAGGATAACCGGGAGTTTGCTGTATAAACAATTTTGATAATTTTTTTCTTTGGTGAAGTGCTAATCAGTCATCTGCTGAAGGGATTACACACATTATGATGCATTTATTCTTCTTGTAAAAAACATCTTAGGACTGTTGATGTAGAAATGAAGATGCAGCATTTATCTAAAATGAGGAAAGAGTGGAAATGATTTTTCACAAAAGCTCATAGAAAATATGTAACTGCAACACATAATTGCTCAACTTTAGGGGATAGTGTCTCAACTTTGAAGGATATTTTTTGTAAGACCTAGTTTTTTTTCTTATTTTACTTTGGGATGAGTCAGTTTGATACTTCTGTTTTCTGTTCCACAGTTTCTTGACCGGCTCTGTAAATGAGCCGAAGCCATATTGAATCTTAGCTAAAGAATTTTTTTGCTGAACCTATTGGGAAATCTTTTCTCAAAACTAGTATACAATACAATTAATTACATTAGGTATGAAAATTATGTAATATATATGTGTATTAAATATCCCATTTGATTTATGCTAAGAATAGCCACCGTATCGTACCACAAACCATATATTGCATTCAAAATGGAGTGATAATATGGTCAAAATTACATAAATATGTAATATTTTATTTATTTTATCTTTCGTAATAGCATGAAAACAATTGATAGCTTTTGAAAACTAAGCCATTAAAATAAAACACTCAGTGGCGTAACTATGGGGGGATGAGGGGATAGATCCCCCCCCAGAGCCTCAGAGATATTAAAAAAATTATTTACAACTATTATCTAGTTTTGACATATAATAACTGCATCTGCTTAAAGTTCAATTTTTAGTGCCAAAATGATGTGAAATATTTTTCCAGGCATGTCATTTTTCAAATATTTTACCAGATTTTGGCTGGGAGGGGGGAAAGGGGTCACCCCTAGACCATCCCACCCCCCTCCCCAGGGCATATTCCTAATTGCGCCACGGGTAACACTTGATTAAAAACCACCACTGAGAACCAAGCCAGGAACCAAATATGAATAGGATCTGATGAAATAATCAGAATGGAGCCATGCTTCATTGTACACTCTCTCGACCGTCTATTGAGTGATAATATTTTCTTTTCCATTTCAGGAAGTGGTTCAAAGAATACCAAAGTTGACTATAGTGCCTCCAAGGCCGCCTGATGTGAAGGACTCGAAGCACCACAAACCTCACAAGATCCACCGCTCTGAGAAGCATCGGAAGCACAAGCACAAAAAGCGGAGAAAACGTGCCAATTGTGGGGGTGGAGGGGACGGGGAGGAGGACGATGAGAGTGACAATGAGTTCAGTGACCCAGACTTTCTTGTGTGAAGGAAAGAGGAGGGATTTTAATTGAAAGAGATAAAAAAAAGTCACCGTCTGATGAATTATTCATTTAATCTTTAATAAAAGTGTGATATCAACTATTGAAATTTTCAGTGATTCGAATTGGAAAGCAAAGAGAGAAACTGTCACACTTTGCACGTGGCGCTTGGGTGCCGGCCGTGTCCCTCCCCCCCAGCGGGTACTATGCGCGTGCTTACTGTGTGCATGCCAGTGTGTGTCTGTGTGCATCTGTGCGTGTTTGTTGTGGGCGCGTAGGAGAGCTTGTGTCATTGGGTTGATGGTGTGCAGTGACCCGTTTGTTATAACTCTGTATGAAATGAGATTGTCATAAATAAGTGATAATGACTATCAAATAGCAGACCATCAAATATCAATGAGCAATGAAGTATTCTTTTACTTTGTGAGTGCAATGGATTGTTTTAATAATTTATTCCAAGCACAAACATAAATATACCTTGAGTAAATATAAACTTATTTTCAGCTGGTAGTGTGTTAGAATGGGAAATGAACTTGACCCAATCATGAACTTAGATTGGATGCAAAACAGATGCAGATCTTTTTTTAATATAAAAGTGTAAATGGTTTGTAAGCGAAGGGTTTTTAATGCTGTTTTACAAACCAAAGTTTCAGAATTGTGCATATGAAATTGTTGCGCAAAATAATTCTGAAAGGTACAAATTTATTCATATGCTAAGCAATATGTTGGTCCTAGGTAGAATAGACAATGACGGTGGGTTATATAAAAGAAACTAATGGCATGGGTAGCCATTGTCACTGGGATCACTGAAATCCCTGTTTGCCTGAAGGGTAATATATTTTTAATCTAGAAATGAAGAGACTTTATAGGAAACAAGGGCCCTCTAAAATTGTGCGAAATGTACCTATAGCGTATTGCATGGAAGTCTGAGAACCTTTTTGTTTGCTATGTGTCTTAGAATATCACATTTTCATCACTTCAGCCAATCCATTTGTAAAATATATGTCAGTGACTCATATTTCTTTATCAACTCTAAAATTAATATATTTTAGCTTTTCTATTGTGATTGGTTGTGTATGGGTGTCATTTTTAATTTTTGACACATGTTCAACCTCATTGTAATATAAAACAAAGCCATAATCATTCATATAGGTATTGTCCATTGCGAAATCAACTTTTACTTATTGATCATTTCAAATCCCTTTCAGTCGAGGTATAGCAACTTTTGAGGGTTAGTTTTAAATTTATGATGAAATAAATAACTTATTTATGGAATTTTACATTGTTTCTGAAAAATAGATTAAGTTTTTGTGTTATTGTAAACAACTATTGGGTTGTACACCTCATAGTGTCAAAATATTTTCTTTGGCACATAAAATCACTATTGCACATGCATCTTTGAATGAACACCATAAACAACTTATCATAATTTCAGGTCCTAATTCAATTTTTTGTTGACATTGAGGCATAGAATTAAAGCTATGCCTTTTAATACTTATGCTGTGGAAAATTTGCCCTTACATTTTTCTCAAAGCGTTAATGTAATAAATGAAATTGGTACAAATTCTCTACTACAATAATAACAGGTTGTATCTAAAGACGGAAACTTTTGTAATGATTAAATTTTTGGAAATGTGTTATAGTGATGCTATATAAAATATTCATTCTCAAAAGATACTTTTATTTATTTGAGATACTTTGAAAAATGTATGATTCAAATTATTTCTAATTATTCAGGCCATTTATTAGGTTTTTATAAAATGGAATTTAAAAATTTGCTCGTATTATTTTCTGCTTTGGGAAATTTTATTTAAGGATCATATTCGATATCTCAAAATTATGGAGTCAGTAATTAATTTGGTTGATTCTGTACGTCTCCCAGGGTATTGATGATGGTCGGGAGAAATATTATCTGGAATTTGATCATAAGTGACACTGGATGTAGATTTCATTTTAGAAATACCTTCATAGATAGCATCATTACTCTCGCCTGTTTTCACTCAGGTGTTTTGATTTATTCTAACAGTGGTGAAATCTGTTTGGTGATTGTATAGTGAGGTGAATCAGTCTTAAAGAGCCCTTTTGTCATCTGCCTATGCATCATTTGGTGTGAATAGTTTTTGCATTGTAGTCATTGGAGGAGCTCACAATATTGAGCCACCGGTATTGAAGGCGATAATATGTGGACATACATTTAGTCATTTTAATATGGTCAGTTTTCTTCATTACTTGAAATACGATTCATGGTTTGAGCTGATTTCAGCACTTGCAAGTCCGAAAATATTAATCCAAGTTTTTGTTAGATTTGTTTATGTTTGTGTACATACACTAATCAAAGCTAGCTGCATCTTGTGATGGGGGCTAATATGTTTATATTTACTTTTGCCATGGGACCAAAAGTAATTTCCTCTGTCATTGTTAATCTTTTAAATATTTCTTCTGTTATGAGTTTTATGTGAGAAACATATCTGATGGTTTACTGGAAAATGTGGTAAGGAAAGCTTCGAATTAAATGCTCCAAACATGGAAATCAGTTTTTAGAAATAACTTGCTACTTAGTTGGAATATTTTATTAAATTGTTTTTAGACATTGCATTCATGGAAATAAGTTGATGATTTTCATTTTTGCCAAATCCATTATTGTACAGCTTATCTTAGTGGGGGTAGCCATAGGATGCCAAAATTTCTGATATTGTGGGGGATTTAGTTACTCTAGGTTGTTAACGTCCTATCATAACCATGCAATATGTATACTATGAAATTTAGTGTTTACTTTCTCACATTTTGTCATGGTTTATTTATTACGGTGCACCTTCAAAGTATGTGCAGTCTATCTATGTTCGAAATAATCTCAGTGTAATGATGTTTTATTGGCCATTGTTTACTTTTGTCTACGTTTGATATTTATTGGGTAAATCCATGGCCAGTCGTAAAGAAGATGTAGAATACACCTTGAGTGAATGTAACAGAAGTCATACCAATAAGGCTGTTGGTTCTTCATCTCATACAAGTTTGAGAGTTCATACTGCTTCTGAATGAAAGGTTCGAATTATCTGAACTTCTTATGTCATACACATGCATTGCTGTCTTTTTCACACAAGTGCAGTTAACTAAAATTTTTACAGAATCCTATTTTCTGGTGTATTAGAGAGCAATACTATAGTATTAATTTTACTTGAACATTTTTCATTCTTGTATCTGAAAGAATTTTGGCAAATTAAATTAGGAAGCTATTGAAGTAGGCATATTATTCCTGTAATTGCATCAAACTGCATGGTGTGTGATATTTTTCCTTAGGCTTTCTGTATACCTAAATAGCATTCCTGGACAGCACAACACAAAAAAAAATAATCTCATTAATGGTTTTATTTAGAGTGAAAACCGTTTTCAAGTTCTGTGAACAGATAAAAACTGGACAGTAAGGTTTCATTATGGTGTTCAGACTTCCAAGAATAAAATGTTTTCAGAAGATGTTTAATTTCCATTTTTAATCTAGCTATTTTAATTACATCCTTTCTTAATTGGCATGGAAGTGACATATTAATTCTGGTCAATTGCAAGATTAATGTATTTATTGTATATACCACATTTTTCATTTTTTAATCAAGGATTGATTTGATTGAGGATGCACTTTTGCATATTTTCATTGCTCATTTAATGGAAAGAGTGCTGATTGTGAGCCAAAATTATCGTTGCAGCCTTGTAAATATTTCAGGTATTGTGAGTTAAGCTTATATTTGGGAAGGAATTTTATTGTAAAGGTCATGATTTCAGATTCATTTTCATTAATCTGCTAATTGGTTGGAGCTCTAGATATGGGTCCAAATCCCAGCTAAGCCAAGTGATTTGTTCAGAGCAGATTTTTCACTCATGGTGAAAATGAATTTGCATCAGTGTGCATGCCTGCTTACTAAGTCATTTGTTATGTGCAGTGCTGTGGAAAACTTCCTTCACTGAACAGCGACTCTGTGGAGTTTTCTCTCCGACAGTGGCTCAGTTAGTACGACCTGTCTCCTGTGTCAAAACGTGGGCAAGAATTCTACCTAGTACAGTAAACCTAGTCTGGAATTTGCAGCGGAGAAAGATAGCTGGTTGGTGTAATTGGTGACATACCTGACTGACTACGACAAAATATTGGTTTGAACCCTGGTTAAGCCAAATGATTACCTTTGAAGAATTGCTTTTTCATGGCTCTAAGAATTTATTGATTTACCTCTGCTATTGGTAAAATAAGCTAATTTTTTTCTGTCTCTAAACATGCTCCATTACACAATGGTTTAGAACTATTCATTATTCCTTTCATTTTAATATGTCTATGGGTAATAACCCATTTTACCTTCGTGTTGTAACGCAATAAAATTATTCAGGTTATTGTAAGTGGAATTCAAGTTTACATGATATGCAAAGTATAATTGAAGTACAGAAATTAGAAACACCGTGGTACCGTTGCTTGGAAAATTTTATACAGTTCAGTAAAACTAAGTTCAATAGGTGTTTGATATTACAGGTGACTTCTTAATTTGCTTGATGTGCGAAATTTTTGTATTAAAAATGCAAAGGTTTTTATAGTCCATATAAATAGAACCTTAACTCTGAATTCTGGCCAGGGCAGAATTCCAAGAATATTTGGTTGCGTGAATGGGAAAGGTGGTTCGATCCAGTGGAATAAGTACCTACTCTGAATTGTATGAGACTCAAAGTTCTGGACAATCATATTTGTCACTAATTATTTCATGAAGGAAAGTGAAATCGGAAATATTGCATTTGAAGGCTTAAGTTTTTATGCTAAGAACACGAAAAATACTGTTGTAGAAAATATTGTTTACTTCACATCAAATCTTTAAGTTAATTATGCATAGAAATTTATGCTGAACCCTCTCAATATATTAATTACGTTCATTATAAGTAGGAGTCCATGTGGTGGATACATATTCCATATGAGTACAGTATATCAAAAGAATTGATGTTTTCGAACTCTCGAACTTTGAAGGACACACATGAGTCAAAGATCACTCCAAGGTCCTTGATTGATGTCCATATTGTAATTTTTCATTTACCATGCTCTATTTTTTTATAATATAGGACACTTTTTTCTGAATTCTGAAAATATATTACACTTTGATATATAATTGCATTTTGTTTTTATCACTCCACAATATTAAGAAATTGATGCTGTTTTGTAAGATATCACAGTCTTTTAACTCTCTTTTTCACTATAAATATTTTAGTTCATCAGCAAATAATAAACACTGAGTTTTATGGAATATTGCACTGATGTTGTTCATCAATATATTATAAATAAATGGACCCAAATGTGAGCCCTGAGGTACACCTGACTCTATTGGATATTCTCTCCATTGAAATGATTTTATTTTGACTAACTGCTTCCTCTCAGTCAGGTAACTATGCATCCCGAGCAAAGTTTTGCCCATTACACCCAGTGCCTCTAGTTTTTAATTAGAATGTAATGATCAACACTATCAAAGGCTTTGGAGAAATCCGTATACATACATATTCTAAATTAACTTCAACCCATCACCAGTAGCTTTGTTAATGTATTCTCCATTAACCAGCAGGTGTGTAGTAGTTGAATGACTGGGTGTGCAGCCATGTTAAGAGGGCAAAGGTGCTGTTGAACACGAATTTTTCAAAAACCAGAAATATATGACTAAATGGTATTATGCACGCCTGTAATTGATAACATCAGACTTGTTTACTTTTTTAAAACCTGAAGCAATATTAGTGGTTTTCCAGGTACATACTATGAAATATCCCTTCAGAGATCTATTGAAAATTGAGTGCAGTGGATAGGGTAGATTATTGACATTTAATTTGATGAGAAAAGCTGAGAATTTATCAGGTCCAGGGCCCTTATTTGTATCCAACCCATCAATGTGATTTAGAATTTTGTCTATTGATGTAAAAAGGTTGAGCTACACTTTGGTGCAGCAGGGGGGTTTTGGGTGATAAAACGCCCCCAGAGCTCAGAGAAATTTTCTAGCTTAATGCATTTTACTTCATTGGATTGATATTACCTATAGAATAGTGTAAGGATTAATAAAATACCCCTCAGAAAGCTGTAAAACTCACCATTTTGAACCATTTATCTTAAAATTCTGCAATTTTATTAATCTCGTACCTCCCGCTTACCCTGGCGGGTACATATTCCATACCCCCTGACACCTTCAGTATTAGTTGCACCTAAACCTCTCCCCAGCCTTAATTCCTAGCTACGCCCCCGGAGCTATACGTACAACATGTTATGGATGTCCAAACTAGAGTTAAGATGGCCTCATGCATTTATTTTTAGGTACATATGTATTTGAAATGTTAGTACAGCAGTTCTTAAGCACTTAAATTTTTCATTTAAGTACCAACAAATTTAGTTTATGTCTTGCTAGGATATGTCCAGTTTTTATAGCATCTTCTGAAAATAAACCCTGCATCTAACATATTTTTGACCTGTCTGTTATAATGGTGCACACATTTCCTCAAGAGTTTTGTTTTTTAATACACTTATATATTCCAGAGTAAAATAGGCATAGCTGGTAAATAATTTGGCAATGCATCCATTAATGAGACCAATAATGCTAACAGAGACAGCAAGATACCGCGGTTTGTTAATCATATTGTTCAGTTTTCTAAATTATTAACAGAAATATTATCCTTAAGGTGAGGTCTTCATGGGAAGGAATCTGCAAAAGAACTTCAGAAGCCGTTGGATTGGTGGCAAGTTTCATCATCATTTCCAAGAATCTGGCTCATGAAATCAATGGGAGGCACAATCATTAAAATGTCGGCTTTATAATTTGTAATCTGTCTGTAATCTTCATTGATAACTCAGTTAACCTAAATGCTCACACACTTTCCCCTCCTGTACATGCAAGGCTGTACCTGTAAAAAAAATGTTTGGGGGTCAATTTGAATGGGCAAGGCCATAGCAAGTGGGGGGGAGGGATCACCGTGATATGCGTGAAAGATTTTTAGTGTATGTACTCACTTCAAATGAACCCCCTTGAAATATACATCCTCTGCGAAAGAACCTTAACAAAATTTATTTCTAGCTATGAGCTTGTGGAATACATATCCTATAGAAATCAGAGGCGATTTTAACGCCAAGTCATTCTGCTTACTACGGCTTTGTCTTCATGTTTATTTCTTTGTTTGCTGGGGCTGTCCTCAGTTACTGAGTGACACTTATCTTGTCATAGTATTAGTTTATGGAATGTGAATTTATACCCTGCTCCTCAGACCATATGAATCTTGGGCTTCAGAGTGTCATCTTAGGGCAAGCATTACTACCCAAGGAGCGTATTTTTGATACCTTTCATCTATTTTGTATCACGCATTCGCTAAAAAAGATGTCGTTGGTGACATCACCTGTACGTCAGCAATAATAAATACATATTTTGTTTGGATAGTTGTGACCTACCAACTATAACTAAATATTAAAAAAAATAAAATTATAATTTTTTCTCTGAAATACTATGAGCATATTAAATAGTTATAATAAATGTTTCTCCCAGCCTCCATGTATAAGGATGACCAATCTGTTGCTGGCAACGCATGGGTGTGCACTTTTCTGTTAACCCTGAAATGCAGTAAACCTATTTTCCATGGTACAATCATTTCATGTTATCAGCAGTTCTTCTGACCAAAAGGTGATGGCCTTCACAGATGTTGCACTGATTAGCAAAAGTTGTAACTAAACATTGTTTTAAATTTGTCAGCCAGTTACAGTGTGCCATTTCATTGTCAATATAGAAAAATATTTTCATTAATCCTGTAGTTGAAATGAATAACCATAGCAGAAAAAGATGCCGTCATTCAAGGAATTTTACTGCTACCAATGGGCTAATTCTTTTCCCCTATCGTGAAAAGAACTCTTTCTATTGGTCCAATATTAGTTCAATGATGTGAGAGAATTGGTTTCTCGAACTTATCAAATTTCATATTTACATGTAATTATTGGACAAATACCGGCGATGCATGGCAGGTATTAAAATGACTTTCTGACCCAATTAGATGTAGGAAACTAAAGATATATTTTTCAAATGAGTTATGGTCTTTGAGATTTGTATCAAATGAGTAACTTTCCATATTAGTTGATCACCCAATCAACTGGAACTTACTTTATTTCAATACAGACACTAAAGGTGCTACACATGTTCCGACCAAACCACCCAACTGTCGGGACCAACTGCGTTGGCATCGACGGTTGGAGGGTAAGTAGGCCTGTTGCCCGACGAAAACAGTCGGACCCAACGGTTGGGCAGTTGGTCCTGTCAGAGCATCCAACCCCGATTTCTGTGGCGTCGCAACGTCTGAACTGTTATCGGCTGTTTTTTCCAACAATTTGAGGTTTGACCTTGCCAAGCAACTCCATGAAACACTCTTCATCTATCCTCAAATAATTTCGGAAATCATTTCCATCCGATTCTCGAAGAAAATTTCATGTGGGTGAAACTTCAAACAGCCACTTTTTTGCCCATACTCTTTTTTTCTGTCATCAATGAGAACCTAATTGGCTAAAGCCAAACCCATTTTTTGAGAAATGCGGAGCTGTTGCCAACACAAGCCGAAACCAACTTCACTCCACACTATCACGTTGTGTACTACGGAATATGTATTTGGTAAGTTGGTCGGGTGAGGTGGATTGGTTTGGGCGTCTGTAGAGCTGGCCCCGATAGGGATGGTCGTGGAGTTCGGTCGTGTTGGGTGATCGGGTCGGAACGTGAGTAGTGCCTTAACTGCCACATTCAGCAAGACAACCAACTATCCCTTACAGGCTAAAGTGTTGCTCTCGACAAGCCTTTAAATTCTTGGGAGAGTATCTGTTAGCCTGTTGGGAGCATTGATCCAGCAACCATAAAGGGATATCTCAGAAACAGTTGTCCGATCGGTTGACCCTTCTTCTTACGTCATATCGGTATAGTAATGCCTACAGGGACATCTGAGAATACAGCCCTAATTATTACTAAAGCCGCCAAGATAGAGTGACCCCCTGTAGCCAGTTCCTGGCTATTTCCCTTGCCATGGTATGTGGGCCTAATACGAATTCAGGGGCAGACTAAGGCCATTGCTCTGGGCAGGGGCGCAACTAAGAATTAAGGTTAGGGGGGTTTTTAGGCGCAACTAATACTTTGGGGGTGTGGGGGTATTGCATACCCGCCAGGATAAGTGGGAGTTGCGGGGGCCCTCCTCGAGAAAATTTTAAAGGTTATAATAATAAATATAAATGGTTAAAAATGGCGAGTTTTACGGCTTTCTGAGGGATATTTGATTAATCTTAACACTATTCTATAAGTAATACTAATCCATTAAGTAAAATGGATTAAATTAAAAAATTTCTCTCGCTGCACCACTGGCTCTAGGGGGCTCATTACTTATCAATACTTTCCTCGTCACCTTGTTGATATGCAATGCCTCTAAGCGATAATATGGTTGAAATCTGTTATGCATAGGCAAGCGGCTTTTAATTATTCATCAGTTATTTTTAAGCATTTTTATCAGCCTGAAGAAACAAAAATTTCCATTGGGGAGATAGCCTTAACGATTGCCATTCCAATTTTTCCATAAAATGCGAGGGGGGCTGCCTTCCCCCACTTAATCTGCCAGTGTACTTGGTCCAAAATTCCCATCTCTCCTTTCAGATGAGCAGGGGAGGTCTGGCCAGGTCGGCTGGTCAGTGACTGCCAAGGGCCCCGACCTAAGGGGTCCTTCACAATGCTCGCATGTGTTGTTAAGTGTGTATGGAAGGTGTAATAAAATAGACTCACTAATTGAATCAAAGTTTTATTGCAGTTAAAAAATTCTACGCTTTTATTAGTTGCTTCAGTTACAATAAACTCAGTGGAGTGGCGGATACAAATGGGGGGAGCGCGCCCCCCCCTGTGGGGCCGCCCGTATTGCCAAACATTGCAGAACCACAATTGTTAACTTTTTTATATCATAAGATGGCATTGTCTTGTATTTTTACATAATCACTTAAATTGAAACCTTCTTAAAATTTGCAGGTGACTTGATTATTTTTATTACGATAAAAGTAAAGGTAATTCAAGGTATCTTTTGCACCCCCCTAGAGTTTTTTCTGTATTCGCTACTGACTCAGTGCAAAAAAATTATACGAAAAAGCAAATAAAATAAAGGTGTCAGATGATAAAAGAGAACCTGATACATATTTTTTAGAAAGGGCAATTGAAAAATGCTATGTTTTAGAGGTTTCAGTGCAGTTGCATGGAAAAATATCGCGAAATAGATAACAAAACCGTAATACATTATTAAATTTTATTAGCTTTGAAATTCTCACTTTCCATTATATTTTTTCTTGCGAAATTGCAATTTTTTATCAACTTTCATGTAGTTTTTAAAAGCCAGAATTGGGTCAAAATCTATTCCGGGCATGCAATTTCCGAAAATTTTCCGAGGGAGGACTTCCGAATCCCCCGGAGAGGAGGACCCCATCATGAGCCCCAGTCGAGGGCCTCCAATCACCCCACGCCACCCCTGAAGATAATATTTGACTTTATTGATTCCCGCTTGGTCAATATGCGTGAAAACATCATTCATTGTCCCAAGCTGAACTCCGTCGTCGAGGATACGAGTAAAATGCTCAACAGATTATGTTTAAAGATAATTGGAGAATATCTAAAAGCCACTCATCTAATTGTAAGCCGGTAAATAATCCTTGAAAGGCATTGCATACCACCAAGACGCCGCGTGAAGTACTGAACGCGCAAAGAACCCCCAAAACAACGACCTTAATCTCGCTTCTGCAAAATGGTTCCTTATAAGCCTGGTCGGGTAATTATTCACGGAGGTAAGTATTAAGAACACTTATTGATGGCTCTGTTATAAGTAATAATGTCTCGTACCAGATGATGGCTCTGTGATCCGAAACGCGTCGTACGTATTGAATAATTGTGGAAAAAAGCACATACCTTTTATTTCAACCTTATTTATGAGTTAAAAGAAATCTGTGGTAAATTAATACTATGAACCGCAGATATTTTTCTACATAAAACCTAACCAAAGGAATGTTTACAGTTTGAAAATGGAATTTTTAGCGTCATCAGTGGTTTTAATGGAATTTTAAGACCCTCTCCATTGATAAAAATTAAAAACTTTGGTTCAGAGCCTGCACAGGTATTTTGTAGTTTCACGCAACGTTTAAAACGTCATTTTAGGATGCGAAAATTTTCAAATTTCCGTGACCCCTTCTTTTACACGAGGGTTTTTCCATACCTCTCTGGTGATGACACCTATTTCTTCAAACGCATCTGGTTATGCCCATGTCCGTAATTGCCCCTAATTCGAAGTACTTTCATTCACATTAAATCGCAAAATCAGCAACGCCGGAGCTTATTCCATTGGCAGCTTGTGAGCAGTTGATCGACACCTCTCTTCCTAATGTCGGCGTCAAAATGATATGCCGCTGTACTTTGCAAATTTATATCTTGTGCGCATGATAAAATAATGAAATAATTCGCCATTTTAAAGAAAATTTTATTCTCAATTCCGATGTATTTTTTATGAAAAAATGAAAAATGCAGACACACCAGTACATAAGTGACTGCGCGCACCGTAAAATTAGCTGTTTTGTCAACTTCATGGACTTTGTAATTCAACCTAGGGAAAACTACTACGTCTACATCATTCATCTTCCGCAATAAGTTGCAAACATATATGTAGATCAAGAAAATGACTTTTGTGCATTTTTTGAATGTATATTTTGTCATTAATTAACGAAAATGTTTAAACATTATCTTGTCCTACAGTTTACCCCACGATAAGAATTTAAACTGATAGAAACACTTTTTTTATTTATTTGTAATTTTTCTACGATCCGATAATACTTGATTTATATGCAGAATAAATTGTACATGGACATTAAGAAAATACGCCGCAGTGCGTTGTTGCTGAAAAATGCTGCGTTGCCAAGTCTGCGCGCGGAACTCAAGAAGAACAATGGTTGGGACTGTGCCTGAAACATTTTTCTTCGAGCTTCAGGAAGCTTTGTGACGTTCAATAAATCCAGCTTTTAAGTAAATCAAGCATAAATGCTTAACGTGTATAGGACTTAATTTGTCCTTTTAGTAGTGTGGCCCCCTGTACATAAGTTTAAGAATTTTTCGCCGCTAATTTCCCTCAAACCTGAAGATAGGTGAGTGTAAATAACGATCGAAAATCTACCTTTTCAATCCTTTTAGCAGCCTGAAAATGCTATTTCTATCCTCCTTTGGAACCCATGCGCATGGTTGCGATGGTTCACTTCCGTGAAACTCATTCATGCCCCCCACCCTGCCGCGCGTTCAAATCTTCCCGAGGTGAGTGCGATAGGAAAAACAAGTTTAACGCGGCCTCAAGGAGACAATGCAAATAGGAGACAATAGGAGGGCGCAACAGCCTTAAAAATACTTCAGAAAGGTAGTACAGGTTTTCAACCCTTGCCTGCCTTCGAACCCCTGCGCACGACTTTGATGACTCGGATTCATTAACCCCCTTTTGAGGCACCCTCCTCGCTTCCCTTAGCGCCCAGCGTGTGGCTATCCTTTATTTTACTCCCAAATACGTTGCTCACATGCTTTCACCTCTCTTTGCCGTTTTCTAAGAAGACCTTTAGTTTTGGAATTTGCTTCTATCTACATTGTCATCTGTTATCTTACTCTCCTTCCGAAATTATTGTCGCTGTCGAAAGTAAATTTCTGTATAGTAGGAGTGTCCCAGTGGCGTAACTATGGGGGGGAAGAGAGGGATAGATCACCCCCAAAGCCTCAGAGAATTTTATAGCATACTAATGTTTACCCTTATGAGATGACTTCCCGCGAAATTACGAGTGAAACACAAATTTTAAGGTATCAAAATAATATAAAACGAGCGTGATGCGCCCGCTCCCAGCGTGCTTCCCCGCTCTTTTCAATGCAGGTCCACAGAGGGATAGGCGCGTTTCTAAATTTTAAAATGTAGAAAAAAGGCAGGGTATTATGAACAAATTTAATTGGAATGTTCATGTACAAATTGAGGTCAGAGGGCCTCTTTAAACACAACATTGGAAGTAATTACACTATCCTCTTTTAAACGCACATGATGACTCATACTTACGTATCAACATGAGACTTGAATGTGGAATCAGCCGCATTTTGATAAAAGTTATTTAAAGAATGCGAGATATTGTTGCAAATGAACAAATGTATCAGTTTGTGCGCCGTTAACGTCAGGAATATTTACCGGTTTTTTTTATTATTTAAAAACCAATTTTAGGAAACAATAGCAATATTTAGGAAGTAAGTTATGCCGTTGCATGTTCTCTGATAAATTCTGTGCATTTTGGTACCTCATTTGTAGAGTTTGGTTGCGTATAAGTTGAGAAAAAGGTGTCTATACAGTAGAAATAATATAGAAGATGTATTTCCAGGCATGTCATTTCCCCGGACCCGCATTGGCTGGGGGGTCGCCCACCCAGTGCCCTCTATCTCCCAAAGCATATTCCTAGTCACGCCACTGGAGTGCCCAATGTTAATAATCAGAGTGGTTGCTCTAGCATTGAAAAATGGAGGATACGAATCCCTCAAATAATTTACCCTTCAACAATCCTAAAGACATTGCAGTTAACGTGCTTTTGTATAAGCGATATCTAGTGGGAACATATCTAACAGCATTTTCAATGATTATGATGATATTTAATTCACCCAATCGAATTGGGTATTTTTTCATTAAAATGATTCAGAAGAGGGAAGCTACAATACAGGAATTGGTTATAAATCATCTCGTGGTGAAATTGCATTTGCGTGCGATTTACTCTTTGAGCCGGTTTTATAATATTTGATTAACCAGTGCTTAATTTCTGCCGGAACGCACCGGAACGGCGTTCCGGCACCTCTTAACGAAAATTGGAGTATTTAAAAAAGTCATCGTTTTTTATGTTTGGTAAAACATATCTCATTGTAACTTTTATTGCAAGTTTAAAAATCGGAAGTTTTAGGGGGATGGTGGCTTATATTTAAAAGCCTGTGTGGATTAAATGTGTGGGTATGCGTTCCGATAACTAAAATTTTATCAATTAAGCACTGATACTAATCATAACATGATAGAGCCTTCCACTTTACCTTGAGGTGGCTGAAAGTTCTGGTTAGCTCTAGCCTATGATATGACTTTTAGCTCCTCTAGTTAAAGTCAAAGCCACCTCTAGTTAAAGTTAAAGTCAGTATCGGAGTTAGACTCAACCAGAAATTATAATGATGCCAAAATACCTGAAAAACTTCATTCCAACAGATTTGGAATAACTGTCCGTCATTCTTTTTTTTATTTTATTCGTGTTTACCCTGCTCACGGTGGTTTTGAACGTCCCAAATAATTCTGGGGGGTGTTCGGACGCACAGGAGACGCACCCATGTATAGCCGACTCTCTCTTGCTTCTGCGTATCTCAATGGAGACGGATGTCGCGTCTGTTGTGTCACTGACATCACTGGCGTCTATTGTTAGATGGCGATAATGAGCGAGAGCTAATCAGCTGCCGGGAAGACAACTGCTGCCGAGAGACACTTGAAGCCGACACTTAAATCCCCTCAGGAGCCGCGAATGTATCTCAACCCCACGATTAAATCTCAACCGTCAATTAGATCATTAAGGGTGTACATTATGCAATTACATTTCAAGATTGTTTGCTCCTAAGATTCTGCGTCGTTCACTGGATGATGTCTACATTTTTCGGGTGTCTGTCAGCGGAGCTGTGGCCGAAAAAACAACAGACGTGGACCTGTAGCTGAAAAATGCAGATACTTACACTTCATACTCACACATTAGGTATTCTAACTTTCTAACAGCCGTCTCACCGGAACTGTTGCCTAAAAACTAACAGACGCGGACCTGTAGTCGAAAACTGCTGATATCATACTTACATATTAGGTACTCTAAAAACCGTCTCAATGGGCGTGCTAGGAAATTTCCCAAGTACTTTTTCAGGTTAAAGTTTTGGATATATTTGAATCACGGGCAATTTTGGATATATTTGAGACACAGGACTAGGGACAAAAATGTATAACATGAAAATTTCAATAAAATAGCGTAAGTGTTATGGAAATAATACGTTAAAGTGAAGACGTAATTCGTCCGGTTGAGCGGAGGAAATACGGGGTGTGCTTTCGATGATAGTCTAACATTTATTATGAACTAGTGTCAGTGAAAAAAGCAATTTCCCTCATTTGTCCGTTAAGTTATGTATGTCCCTTGTATTATTGTTTACATCGGAGCTGGAAATATGGTGCGGTTCCAACATGTTACCCTCTCTGTCACTCCAAAAGGCTTCGCCACGCCACGCCGAACTTTCGTTGTTGGTTTATTCACTGTTCCCAGTCATTTGGCTGTCTACAGCGGTTTCTAAATATTTCGCTCCAGTTATTGTCGACATGGATAAGTCGCAGTGTGGCAAATAATAGACTTATGGGGAAGGGATATGGTGGGGGAGGAGGGCATATTTGGGGGTTTTATGCTTGTCCGTAGGAAGTGGGTTGTATTGCCAGAGATGAATAATTGTTCTGTTGTTTGTAGCAGCTAGGAATTTTTCAAACTGAATTAATTGTGCTTTTAGTTCAGTGAGGATGGGAGTAATTTTAAGATCTTTTCTGATGCCTTTCTTTCGGATGTTCCCCGGAGCTCCCGCAATTTTCCTGATAAGTTTGTTTTCTGTAGTTTGGATTTTATTGAGGTGTGTTTTTGCCGCCATGAGCCACGCTGTTGGCGCATAAGATAGCAGAGGTTTCAGCATATTATTATTTGAGAGAATCTTGGATTTTAGCAAAATTTTGGACTCCCTGAGAAGCAGGGGACTAATTGTAAGTGCAAAAGAAGCTGCTTAAGGTTTTCCAGTGGAATAATGAATATGTTGCCTCCATCGCATCCGTTGGTCCAGATCTACGCCGAGGAAGGTTAACTTCTCCGCATGGGGGACTTCTGTGTTGCCATAATAGACTGGTTCTCCTATGCCATCCTTTGGACGTCGAGAGAATGTTACGTGGGTGCATTTCCGGGGTTTGCTGAGAGCTTCCAGGTGTCAGCCCAATCCTCATATTCATCAGCTTGCCGCAGCAACTGTTCCGCAGTCGTTCTAGGGTTTGAACCCTTGGCAATGAATTTTGTATCATCTGCGTATATGAAGGTCTCTGCGCCGCGTATGGTATGAAGGTCATTTATGAAGAGGTTGTAAAGGGCTGGGGAAAGGATGGAGCCTTGAGGGACACCAGAGGCTACGGGAGAAGTTTCAGAGAAGGAGGAGTTGCATTGTACAAAGAAAGTGCGATCAGAGGTGAAGGATTGTATTAATTTTTGAAGGCAAAGAGGGATAAGAAGGCAAGAAAGTTTCAGGATTAGGCCTAGGGTCCAAACCCTGTCAAACGCTGCTTCAAGGTCGAGGGAGACAGTTTGTGTAATCCATCGGCGGTTGAATCATCGGTGGTAATAGCTTCGGTAAGACGTCCAAAAGACGTCCTGTCGCACTCTTCGAACTGTCTCTGAATCCGAGTGAGGAGCAAACTGCGATTCTATTACTTCTCCCTCTCATATTTTTTTATGTCGGCACTCAAGTGATTAGCGCTTACTTTCTCCTTTTCCGTTGGTAGGTATGTATGGAATATGTGTAACATACACATAGTGTGGGCTGCTTTTTCGGAAAATGATCCCCAGTAAGTACTCACTCACTCAAATACTCACAGACTATGCCATCGGAAAAATTCATTCTCGCTGGGCGTTTATATCAAATTTTAATCCAGTGAAATCTGGCTGACTTCATTAAGCTTCGGGTTAGCCACAGAATTTCGCGGGAGATAGTGAGCCAAGGTAAATTCATTATCGAAATCATAAATTTATTGAATTTTTAACTATTCACCAAGATAAACCACATACTCCCGCGGCCATCTTTATCCTGATCTTTCTGATATGAGATACATAGGCGCCGACTCCATGGGGCCCGAGCCCCTCAAAAATCCGTTATGGGTGTGAGGAAAAAAAGTGCCAGGCTTGTCAATTTTCCCCGGAGTGTTCAGATATCGAGATTCGAGTTATAAGGGTTCTAATGTTGATCATATGACTCTTCTAAAATGCTTAAAAAACTTAAAACTCACTGCTTAGAAAATTTCCCGGGGCAAGTCCCCGGTTTGGGCCCCCCCAATATTTTTTGCAAGTCGGCGTCCCTGATGAGATACGCCTAGCCCACCTCATTCTTGTACTTTTAATCTCGCCAATAACGTCTGTTTTTAAATATCCTTATTGTGGAAAAATGCTACCATCTTTTATTTAAATAAATATCCTTTATTTCTTAGTTGTTTTACTCTCCGCAATTGCCCTCCTTCAGTCGTCGCAACGATATTTTTTCGTAATTCCTTACTATCATATGCGATAAGTTTCTTCGCCTCCTTTTTGGAAAACTTCAACATTTCAAAACAGTAAAGTAGGACTGGGTAAATTCTTGTTTTAACACAATTTGATAATGTTTTATTTTCTGTAACCAAAATCAGAAGAAGGCAAATATTCTCCTCAAATGTAAGACGTTTTCCGATATATTCCAATGGAATATTGGAGAATCAATAAGAGCAAAGACTTCCAAGGTGTTTAACACGCCGAGTGTGGCCTTGTAAAGAGATGGGTGTGCAATGTGTTAATTGCTCGAGGTAATTGAGGCGTGAACGCGTCTCCTCGTCCATCGTTTCGTCTTGCATCGCTGGAAGTGATTCCGAAGAAACAGACGACACTTTAGTAGCTGGGCGCACGGGAGGATATTGGGTGGCCTCACCCCACTCTGAAATCCCCTGGAATTCCCCTGGAAAAATTTCCCCTGGCGGCGACTGCCTTTATTTCATTCGGTTACGCGTTCAGATTACACAGGTGATAATTCAAATGATGATTATTAAATTAGATCTAAGTGCTTAATTAGTCCTTTTTTCGATCTGACTTGTGATCAGGAGCTCAAGTTCTACTACGTGGCCGGGAAAGTTACTACGCAAGCAATTTAGGTAAGTTAAGTCGATAAAGGTTTATTTCCAATGCTGGCATAGTACACAGATATCCATGATGAAAGAACGCAAATGGTGATTTCCACACCGTTTAATTCCAAAACTCAACGACCGGCCATGGTTTCAACACATTGTGGCATTTTCAAGACCTTGATAATGACCTTGAAAAGACCTTGAAAATGACCTTGAAAATGCCACAATGTGTTGAAACCATGGCCGGTGGTTGAGTTTTGGAATCAAAAAGTTTGTAAATTTCCATTTGTGTTCTTTCATCATGGACATATCGAACTTCCACCAAATGAAGCCAGAAACGCTTTTATACGTACATGGATACTTACATAGTATTGGTAGTTTTATACATACATACAGCAAGGATGCCGTCTAGGAACATCCCTCTTCATGACTTGATAAAAGGCTATTTCAAGTTAACATTTGTGAGCAGTGAGGTGAAATTTATAAATGAGATAGGTAAGGTCACACTCCTCTTATTTCATATGCTGTGAAAATTTCATCATTATGGCGACAAAAAAATACGGCCGTTCGAGGGAGAGTGATGCGTGCTCTTTAAGGTCTCGGTCTCGCAATGCTTCGACGCAGGGTTGGATAGGTAAGGGTAGAGCTCACTCCAGACCATCGGCAGTTTACAAGGGGGTACGTGCCCCCCCCCTCCAGACGCTTAAAAAAAAGGCAAAATTTTTCATGCTGTTCACGTTCGTTTTTTGTGTATTACGGAGCCTAAATCGTTTAAGCCTTGAGCCCAAGTCAAAGAGACAGATTTGCCGGTCATCGATCATAGCGCTCGAAAGAAAGCATCGTCCAATTGGGAAATGAGCTCGTAAACTGTCGTTATGATATATGTAACTTATGAATATTTTCATATTAAAAATAAAGAGAATATTTTGCGCGGTAATTGTTGTATGTTGTTTTCAATGTCAAATATGAGAAGACCGTTTGCCTGTCAGACCCTTGTGCTCCCCCCCCCCCCCCCGAAAAAATCCAGCATCCGCCTTTGCTCCAGACAAATCGTGCGTGTGAAACTCGCAGAGCTGGTAGGGGGCTAGTTATCCTTCCAACCCGCGGTTCGACGAGACTACGTGAGATTTCAACTCTCCACCTTTTGGTCATCAGCCAAAACCACTAGCCACTATTCTTCCCTCAGGAAACTACCAATCACCGTCGGACGTGATTCCGGACTCCGGCTGAGCAGTGCCCTCGGGCGGCGAAGAAGGCAACGAACCCTCGGCCGCTCGCAATAGCGTCCAAAAGTAAAAAGATCTCAGAAACCCTCGATTCAAGTGCCATATCCATAAATATATCTATCTAAATGTATATAAACGAAGATGCGTGTTTGTCTGTCCGCTGTGCGTTTCCATACAGTAGCGCGGATTGCGACGAAAGACAGTACATAGCTGCATCTCATGCATCCAAACCCGATAGTGCTACTTTCAGTTCCACCCAAGGCGTCTTTTGCGTCGTTTTCTCATTATCGTTTGTTACGTCCCGCCATATAACTTTTGCGGATGGGTATCCTGCCGGGTAGGCACACTTCTTGACACGCTGAAAAAGGAGGTATAAAAATTCTGCTACGTGACCATGAATTCCAAGCTCCAAGTTTCCCACTTATCTGGGTACTATCCTTCCCGTGTATCGCCGGGTGGCCTGCTAGTATTGTATACAGGATTCTCCACTCCCGCGGTTCCATTGATTTTCACCGGTCGCTGTAAATATTGGCGCTCCGGTCTCTAGGATACATGTCAATATACGTATCGGCCCGCTAGAGTTACGCTACGTAGCGAGTGTGTTCGTTTACAGCTAAAAATTAAACTCAATATATATTCAATTAAGCTCAATGATATAAACAATATTTGAATCAAAACATGCATTCAAATATTTACTGAATAATTGAAATGAATTATCCGCACAACATGTTACTGTGGTCCAGTTGTTGGGGTGCTCGATTTCCGTGCAAAAGTTCCAAGATCGATTCTCGTCTATGGTACTTTTTCCATATTTTCCGCCCTTTTTGCAAAGCCTGCTGTCCACAATTATTTTCAATATTTTCACCGAAAATGCTATTTCTGTGCAAGGAAATATTTTAATGAACATGCGGCGTCTGATGTTTTCCCATTTTTTTCACACGAAAACTTCCTTTGAATAATTTTATATAAAATTATAGTAATTTAACTCTATGGTCATATCATGGAAGAAGGAGGTCCTCCTTCTTCCATGGTTATTAGGGTTGTGACTTTTTGTACAAAATTTCATTTCTTGTGCCAAAAAAGGATGAACTTTCGCCCAAAAATAATATTAGAAGTCTAAGTTTTGTTCTATTTAAAAAAAAAATCAACCCCACCAAGGAATTGCTGATTGGAATTGCAGTCATATACAAGGTACTGTCCTGTTCTATCTAGAGTCTTGTCAAACTTTCTTCAAAGATCTCAATCTATACGATGGAACTCTATAGAGTAGTCTGGATGTCTGTAAGACTCTCTGTAGTCTTCTATAACAGTATTGACCTTTATATTACTAAATAGAAGAGTCCAAAGTAAACAGCTATTTCAAGATGGGATTAATGTGGATATGCCTTCACAAGGGGGTATTTAAAGATCCACTATTAAATAAGCCGTTACAATAAAAGAAGAAATGAAGAAAACGCTACAAATAGAAAAAATTAATAAAAAATTAATGGAAATTGGACTGGAAACAAACGGAAAATTTCATGGATAACTGTAAAGATGCTTGTTGCGGACACTACAAAATGTGAATATTGGAAGAAAGAATGGAGTTGTTATTCAGTGTTTGCTGAAAAGAAACTAGAAAAGCCACTAATGATTGCCTGTCAGTACCATGTTCTTGATAGAATTCTTCGCTTCGCAATGGATAATGAAATTGGAGAAAACGAGACATCTCCCAACATTGAATATCCTTTTTTCCGGAACTTGTAAATGATTATGAACAGCTAAAAATGAATTTCAACAATGATAAAGAAGAGATTACTGAATCAGCATGATGACGTAATGATATCGAATTTCTATTTAATTTAACTCGGGTTTTCCGTTTGCTTGAAGAAAGTGGAAGATTTCCTCAAGTAAAGTTTAAGAAAATATCTAATTTGAGAAATCCAGGTGGAATTCCCGAGCCATACTAGCTTTTTTGTAATTTATTCTTTTACCAGAAAAAAGAACCTCGCTACTCAAAACTTGCAGATTTATCTCTTACAGTTGAGCAGATCCAGTGGGGCAGCCATGAATT
Source organism: Ischnura elegans (assembly GCF_921293095.1). Taxonomy (NCBI): domain Eukaryota; kingdom Metazoa; phylum Arthropoda; class Insecta; order Odonata; family Coenagrionidae; genus Ischnura; species Ischnura elegans. The sequence goes on from NC_060259.1 coordinate 39,452,560, forward strand.
ACGTTCGGGGGGGGGGGGTCCGAAACCAGAGGGGGAAATTTTCGAAAAACAGGGTACTAAGTAGAGGGCTTTAAACTACTTTTAACACTTTTAAAATAGAAAAAAATTCAGTTGTCAAATAAATCTTTTGTAAATTCATGATTTTTGAATATTTTGTTTTCTTTTATGAAGGAAAGTAATTGTGCTTTATACTTCGGTGGTGGGGGTTAATCCGAACCCCCGGACCTTCCCCTCGCTACGCCACAGCACAGATGTGTGTTACTACATAAGTGTTATAAAATTGCATCATTATAATATAATTTGTAATTTAAATAAAAAACTGCTACAAAATGATTTTTTCACCTCATACGTTACTGTGGTGAAAATAGTTTTTTTGGGTTGAGGGTGACCCTTTTCAGAAACTAAATAGAAATAATGTCTTTTTCTTTACTTTTGAACAAATGTTCATCAATTTATAGCACAGGAACAAGGGGTTACAAAAAAGTCATAACCCTAATGGTTGTTATATTACTTCGCTTTGCGTTGCGAACGCGATGGCATCGCCGCCGAAGCGAAATCGACGCCAGGGACTACGGCTGAGTGAGTGGAAAAAGGGTCCACGTCATCACTGCGGAGCGAACCGCATTCGTTGGTTTTCAAGTAATATTTTCCAAGCTCCTGGTGCGATGTGGGTTCTTCAGTCACCCCTGATCAATGCTTCATACATCTACGTCTTCATAATACTCCGCGAGCCACTTCTAGGGTGTTCGACAGGGGGTGATCAATCACCAACATGCTACATGCAAGAGGACCACCACATCCACACCGCACGGCTGTAGAAATATTAAGCTTAATAGCAAAATATACATGCATATTCATGCAAATACAAAACTTGCCTACTCTTAATAATTCCTATAGAAAATCCACGAAAGGTTAGAACAATGGAAAGTTATTAAAAAACATGCAATGAGTCGTCCTAATGAGTGACGCCATTAATTACATTAGTTATATCCTTACTCCAATACCAATCGTAGATTCATTTTTCAAAGAAAGCATACGCTTCCTTAATAATTTCCTCCGAGTGACACGGAGCGGCAAAAATTGTTTATGTTTCCTCATTTATGATGTTAGGTGCATATAGCCAAAATATACATATAAGTATTACCCTGCAAGCCACCTACCGAGGCATTTGGCAGGCGGTGAACTATCACCAACATGCACCAGAGTATTAAAATTTATTTCCATTAACATACACTTCGCAACGCGTTCTCTACATACGACTAATAAGCTTACTGTATTAATCTATATCCTTCTTATGATCTGCCTATGAGCTAGAACATGCTAAACATGCTGTTTTAAGCACTAGGAAAATTCAGAAAAATGCATTAAGGAATGCATGCGTTCGTAAGCTACACTACCAGTCAACTATCCCATTTCCATGTCATAACGCGGCCGTTATTCTCTTATGGACCGCGGAAAAGCGACGTTCTACATTTATTTTACAGTCTATTTCTCTAATTTTACTCTTAAGGCCGTTTTACACGGGGCACGGAATTGCGCATGTTAGAACATAATCAATTTCGAAAATGGCGTGGAATTGGGCGAATGCATGAACGAAATCCGAACAGGTGTTGTTTTCCCATCTCACGTCCACGCATTCCCGCATGTGTTTTAGCTATTCACCGCTTTGCACGACGCAGTTTTGACTGCACCTTCGTACACACGTCAGATTGTGCAATTACGTGCCCCGTGTAAAATGGCCTTTATGATCTGATCTACCGTACTATGCTGGTGTTCGTAAGGGGCTGGCTGCTTTTCTTTGTGTACTTTATAAGTCAGTTTTTCAGCCTAATTCATGAGGATCCCAAACACTGGCAGCGTGATCTAAATTGGGTCCAACGAGGAAGGAGTAGCTAATAGGGTGGTTTCCTATTATTTTTTTATTGCATAAATCGAAAGATTATTACTCATGGAGTACGTATTTCACACTTTTAGATTTTTATATGACGATATCTATTTTTCGCGATTAAATGAAAAGTGAAAATTTTCAAGCGCGCGAAAACGCGACTGGTAGGTATGAATGCCGGGAAAAACTCCGCATGACGTCGTTCTGCTTCCCGCTGCCGCAAGTAAGGTGACCTTGGGGCGAGGCTCTGAGCGCTGATACCACGCAGGATGCTAACAGTTAGCTGAGTACCATGCTAGCTGGTAGCGCTTGGCTTAAATAAGGATTATTAATACCTTAACAAACGAAGAAAACTTTCCGACCTTAGCCAGTTTTAATAGGTGATTATTAAGACATGTTTCCCTGAGCTCTGTGCCTCATGCATGCATTGGTAACTTCAGTCGATGTAAAACTCCTATCCCCTCGTGTAGAAACTAGGTCCCTGTGACGTCACGTAGAGTGGCATCGCATGGGCGCCAATCTGTCCTTTTTCAAATTAGGATAAAATTGACCCTTGCTATTCGTCTAAACCGGTATTTCTAAAACGAAATAATTTGTATATTATGAATACACTGATGGTGGGTAAGGAATCGCAATCAATGCCTTTCGTTTTCTTTGATGAAGAAAATTACCCTATTGCGAGAGTTTTGGCTGGTGTACTGGCCACCTTTGACCTACCAACTCGTGGGCTCGGGTGCAAATCCCGGCGGTTGCTGATATTTTTCAGAGATTACCTATGCTTGAGAGGGGGACACTTCAGGCATAGTTTGCTCTCCGTCCGTTGGATGGGACGCTAAGCCGCGTTCTCCTGGGTGCTTTTCTTTAACAGAAGGCTAATGCTGACATTGGGTTTCTCTGCTCTCACCCTTTCCTATGGCGTAAATGAACTTACCTGTTGCTTTCCTCCTTTAAATACAAACATACTACCAATATTCATCATGCGAGAGGACCTTTGGTTATTTTTCAAATGTGATTACATTTAATTATTTTAATGTTTTTTTTTAATGTTTGTTAATCGCCACTTTTTCTTTCCATTCAAGGTTATCGCTCTAATGTGATTTACGGTATGCGTATATGCTCTTATGGTATGCAATCTGGAGGAATTCAATGCATCGTATCTATATGCTTTAAAATACAACTACCTATATGAATGGATATAAAAAGTAATTTGTTGAGAGCAAAACACTATTCTTTCACTGTATTCTTATGATCTGCTCTAACGTAGTATGTTGCCGTTCGTAAGATATGAGTAACCTCGTCAGAAAAAAAACACTCTTAAATTTCCTTAATAGGTTCTGTCTATTTTTCAAATGAAGTCCGAAGATGCAACCATGATCGAGTGGAATCTTCTCATATTGAAATAAACAATGCAATTTTTCACGATTATAAAATTAATTCTGATATAGGTTTCCATGTTCGTACATCATCTTTAAGGTACAAATGGTCGTAATACAAATCAAAAAACCTAGTTCGGAACAAAGTTTATAATCGTGAAAAATTGGGAGTGTGTATTTCAATATAGTTTTCAATCTAAACTCGGAACATTATTTGAGATAATATGTATTTTATTATAATTTCATATGTAGATGGGATGGCATAATTTATGAAACTGTGGATAAATCTGTCACGAAGTGAATTGCTCGAACCAGTTCGGATCGTAAAATTAGTGGTGAATTAATTGGGGAAATAGAGGAAAGGAGGGACATGGATTAAGAGGCGAAGACATCAGTGAGACGTTCAGGATTGACGGGATAAAGAATGGAACTAGACGTATAAGACAGAGAGACTGCATCAAAAAATGATGAGTGGGCGGAGAAAATAGGATGGATACATCTCGTATGGAAATACATTCTTGTACGATTTATCGAGAGTGGCGTATCCGTAATCTGTTTCTTTAAGGAGATTATTCTAAAGCCGAGTTTATTTCAAGCCTGTCTCACGAGAATCGGCGCCTCAGAATGTGAGCTAATCCGATTGGAGTAGAAAGTATGGTGGAAGGGGGAAAAGAATCCCGTATTATCCTACTCTGAAACAAAGAAGAATCGCGAATTAAGATGACGCATCGCGCTTGACCAGTTTTTTTCGCGATTTATTTCTTGTTTAAAACTTAACCCATTTCTATCCAGAAAACTTTCTGCCTGCGATTATGATGATATTTAGGTACGTTGCTCCATTCGTGGTCTTAATTCATCCGGTGAAATATTTTGGTGATACATTAACTTATTCCTTCAGAATGAACCGCTATAGCTACACTCAGTGAGTCCGGACCTCCCTGAAATATAAAAACACAATTACTTCCCTCCATAAAAGAAAACAAAATATTGAAAAATCATGAATTTAAAAAACGATATCTTTCACAAATGAGGTTTTTCGATAATTAAAAGTATTAAAATTAGTTTAAATCTCTCTAGTTAGTGCCCTGTTTTTCAAAAATATTTCCCCCGGATCCCCCGAACGAAATTCCTGGCTACTCCACTGGCTACACTGGGTGGTAACGAGGTCAGAATCTAATGTTGTTTAATATCGTATCTGCAGCAGACCCCTGATAGAAAGGATGAATCTTAAGGGTATGCCTATTTTTAGACGAAAGAAAGTTCACATAATTTCCTTAATGCCATTTCGTGTTTACTTTTATGATATGCATGTAGTTTGCAGACAGTAGCCGTCCATTTTGAATTTATATTTGGTTCCCGTCTCTTTCCGTCTCTAGGCTTATTTCAATTGGATTAAAAAAGGAGCAAATAAGTGGATTAAGTTATTGCAAGCTTCAACAACATATCTATGACAAATCGGTAGCAAAAAGGAGTACGGGGTTTCTTCAAGAGCCTCATATGCTCAGAATGGTAGAATGTCTACGGCTAGAACAGAATGGTGAAGTGAACGAACTACGAACAGAATGGTAGAATGTCCATATGGTTACGGTGGGTGGAAATAGGTGAAGATGTTACCTTGTAATTTTCAGGGTGCATATATGCAGTCTACTTGCCAACAATTTTCTGAAACTCATGCTCGAAAATTTCATCTCAGATTTTCTCTCATCTTAATTTCTCTTATTTGAGATTCAGGCAGATGTTGACAAAGATCCACTCCATGTAATCTGAACATTTCAAGATGATGGCTTAATTTTTTTTATCCATGAGTCACGAAAAAAGAGAAAATCGATGCGTCTTCAAGAATTTCTCTACAACGAACGAAGTATTGCACCCTCTTCCAAGCAAGATCGGCTCCCCCGAACAAGCTACCTCATACATCGAGAGTTGATCCCATCATTCCCCACGCGGTAAGCCGATACGTTAGTCTTCGAGCTCATCCTAACCTTTCTCTCAAGACTAGGATACATTCATGCCTACAGGCAAGAGGGAAGATTAACTGCTTTTGTTACATGAGATTAGCTGATATCCGTTTCCTCCACGTATTCCTTATCCGTGCTTTTATCGGCATTTTCGGTCTCAACGATTGCACTCCCTCTGGATAGACCCTTGCGATAAGCCGAAAACGTTTTCCTTGCCCACTTTATCTCCAAAGCCACAATATGTAAAGCCTGCGGTTGAATATTCCCTTCTTTCTTCCTCCTCGTTAGGTCAGTTTCGTAATGTCAGATTAGCATCAACGAGTAGATAAATCAGCCTTAATAAAGAAGCGGAATCGTTCTCCATGCTATATCTACATTATATCTATACTAAATAGAGGTATAAATTGGTTGCTTGAAAATGTAGAGGTTGAGTTTTTGCTCATTTCGTTAGAATAGGAGCTGCCACCAACACAAGAAGACTGATGCATGGATATTGTGAAGTGTTGTTATATTTTTTCTTTTCTTTCTTTATATACTTTATTCCCATTTTTGAACACTATATTTTCTCTATGCGTTTTATGTGTCTGTGTTTTACATTTTGCTTTTGTCTTTGAACTCCAGCAGTTGTGCGAAAGTGTAAAAAATGAGATAAACAATGTATGCAGTACACGCCAAATTAAAATTTGAAATTTTGGGATTAATTGTTAAATGGTGAGTCAGTAGCCCTGAAGCGAGGCGATAGCCTCAAAGAATGCCCAATACCAAATCTTGCTTGAATATATTTCCATCTATTATTTGAATTATGAGGAATCAAAATGATAATTAAATTAGGTTATAATTTTGATAGATAAATTATCATATGAAGTAAATTACTGCTATTGTGGACTGGGACATTTTGCCCCAAGTACACGGGTTCCCTATTTACAAACAGAAATAAGTGTAGTTAGAACTATCACACTGACCTAGGTGGAAACCCTCTTGGGCAGAACAACGGGAATCATAGTTAAAAGTATCAGAATCCTAGCTCGTGTTTCCAGGCCTATTAAGAGCCAGAAGAAGGGTCGCGGCTGCCTGGTTGATTTTTATCAGACTTACGGTCTATTAAAGTAACACAAACGGAAGGGTCACACGGTCAATTTTTGCCGTTAATTTATTCATAACAAAATTAAATACCAGAAAGGGCAGTAAACCTAACCAGATTACTGTATACTACATGGTGTAATAATTGTAAACATGAATCTATTTGGTACATACTTTTCTACACAATGTCGTAAAATATGTACCCACATATTTTACTACACCGTGTAGCAAAATATACATTTGTATTATTATGTAATGGTTATTCTAAATAGAAATTTTTCATTGTATCAGAGGTATTTTGTAAATACGCATACGTAGCCATTAAAATGTATAAAAAAGGGACTAGATGAGGTTCAAAATACATTTTAGCTCTGCCATCTATTAGTCAAACTGTAATAATGAAAACTATTAGAATTATTTGAAAATATTTGTATGAAATTTTGAATGCAGATTAAAAAATATGCATATTTCTCTCTACCTGCACGCGTGGATACTTTGTTTTCACTTCAGAAGCGGTTTGAGTGACAGTGAAAGAGGATATGTGGTCAGAATTACTTCAAAGAAGAGGGAGAATTTAAAAACAGTTTCTAGTCTTCAAATATTGCACACCTTCTCGTAAGTATCGGGCGAAAATCAGCCATGCGTGGCCCGTTGAAGCGGGTTTGCGTCCCAATTAACCGGAGAAAACTCAGGGGAATACTTCATTGGATTCAGCTCTTGGAGACATGCTCCTAGTAAGAGCCAGCTCCTAATGTTCGATGACCCAATTTATCGGATTCTACCGTATTACGGAATTCATTGATTTCGATTTTCGTGCCAAGAAAACTTTTTTCTTTGCGTTGTGAAAATGCGTATCCATTCATGTATGCAATTCAGGGCGCTTGCGATGACGCCACGGGATCCACAAGTCTTCAGGTCATGCTTGATTATGTCGTCGTCGCCTCTACAGTGGCATGCCCTTTGAAGCTAATGCTCGCAAACTTTTAGAGATGGGCCCACACTATGAAACCATGGGACAGTTCACTTCATCATGTTCTGAATATTTTTCGATAATCTAAATTCACCCATGATCTGATACTATAGTTTCTTTTCCATGATCCCTAATAAAGTGCAAATCTTCTTTATCATTTTGAGTAAAATTCTCTACTTTGATAGTAGATATTTTGCTATCACTCTTTACGTTTACACTACTATCCGGTTGGGATAGATATTCTACAGTGTGATTTACCTTTGTATTTTCATCATATTTAAAATTGATGATATTTCGTGAAAAAATTTCCATTTTTTTCACAGCTTGAGCTCATTCCACACTCACACTCAATTTCTAGATCTTGTGTATCTTCTTCTTTGGTTTTACCACCAGGCTTAGTAGTTCTAAATGATAATTTTTATTTCATCTGTGAATTCATAGTATTTGTTATGATCAGCAACAGATTGTTTAAATGGGTTGTGCCAATCATCTCTGTATGTACAACCTTAAGTGCTGACATCAAAATTGCACTTTGCAGCGTTTTGAAGCTCAAAGTCAGCCTTTTTTTGATGGGTTAGAGTAGTCGAAATCTTTCAAATCACACTTTAAATATTATTTAATAATAACGATACACTTTTATTACGATGAATTATCCAGAATATGTAATGGTGTAGAAAAATATATAATAAAGAATTATCATTTAGTTATTTTAGATGGCAACAATACTGAATACAATTAAACCTACCCAAACTACCACCCCTGACCAGCGGCTTTTCCCTCGGACCTAACTTTTTTTCTGGGTAAGTAATTTATATTCGACCCATGGTCCTCATGTGGCTCTCAGCGGCCACCTTCTTCGATGCTCAGGTGCCGTATTTTTTGGCCAAACGGGCAATCTCTAAGCGACCAGCCCCCGACCTTTACATCCAGAAAACTCTTTGCAATGTCATTTGGGAATTGATTTATTCCAATCTAAAAATCTACGTTCTAAAGAGCTCGGATTAGTCAAAAAAAATCACAGCCGCCCCTCCATGAATAGGGTGGTTTCCTATTATTTTTTATTGCCTAAATCGAAAGATTATTACTCCTGGAGTACGTATTTCACGCTTTTAGATTTTTAAATGACGACATCTATTTTTCGCGATTAAATAAAAAGTGAAAATTTTCATCGCGCGAAAACGCGACGGGTAAGTATGAATGCCGGGAAATCTCCGTGTGACGTCGTTCTGGTTCCCGCTGCCGTAAGTGAGGCTCTGAGCGCTGATACGACTCAGGCTGCTAGCAGGTAGCCGAGCACCATGCTAGCTGGTAGCGCTTAGCTTAAATAAGGATTATTAATACCTTATCAAACGAAGAAAACTTTCCCACCTTAGCCAGTTTTAATAGGTGGTTATTAAGACATGTGTCCCTGAGCTATGTGCCTCATGCATGCATTGGTAACCTCAGACGATGTAAAACTCCCATATACTCGTATAGAAACTAGGTATCTGTGACGTCACGTGGAGTGGCATCGCATGGGCGCCAATCTGTCCTTTTTCAAATGAGGATAAAATTGACCCTTGCTATTCGTCTAAACCGGTATTTCTAAAACGAAATAATTTTTATATTATGAATACACTGATGGTGGGTAAGGAATCGCAATCAATGCCTTTCGTTTTCTTTGATGAAGGAAACTACCCTATTGCAAATAGTATTGCTTCTGGCAATGACATTTATGCACGAAAATCTAATTTTAAAAGTCTAGATGGATGATCATGCCTTTTAATGAGAATAAGTAGCTAATAGCCCATTTTATTCCTTCCCGCTCCTGAAAATCTTATATTTTCCTCCTCTATTCAGCGGTCACTTCCTTATGCGGCCTCCTCATCCCGACCGCTCACGGCAGGTTATGCTGATGTTCGAAATTTGAAAGGCTCTACTTTTTTCAAATGCAGATCACTCCGCCCCGGTCATTTTTCATTCTTGTGGGGTGAGCAGGAAAAATACTGATCATAGCAATTTTAGCTCGTCATTTAATGCGCATCAAACGAAATTAATCCGTATTGAATAGGATTAAAACTCCAGAAATAAGAAAGCATCTTAACTGAAAGATAGCATTTACATGCTATTGCCTCTACACGGCGATGACTGCGTACACAATTCATAATATTATTGTCATGTGAAACCCGGAAATTCTATTTATTTTGGTCTAATTTGACCTAAGTTGAGTCAAAATTGATTTTTTTGCTGAGAGCTTGGAACTCTCATTGCCCGCTCGGATAATAACGCGTAATTTGTTCAAAATAAAATTATCTTCTACCGGGGTTTCACGTTGGAATAATTGCACTTATTAGTCCAGTTTGTACAAATTCTACAAGATTCCTTATACGTTGCATCTCATCGCCTGGACTACGATGTGATAACATTAACGATGCAATCAAATCGTGTAGTATTACCGGCGGCGTAATCATGGGATTCTCTCGAGACAGCCAAAAATGCACTAATATTTACGTTTAATTATTTTTTGCAAGAAAAATACTGACTGGATGGAGTATATCTTCTTAGTATAAGTAGGCTTCAGGGAAACCGAGGCCAAGGCAAATTTGATTTACCGGCAATATCACTTCACATTATCGAAAATTCTTATTGTCTTGCTTTGTAAAATCGGGAGTTTATTACATCTCTGTTCGTTTCCTTCGCTCGGCAGGAATGGCAATAACTTTACAATGTCAACCTTTGTTCTGCTCCTATCGAAGTCAGTTCTTCACCTACCGAAAACCAAGATTTTCTAGACGAAGTAGCGTATTATACAAGTATGTAGATATTTTAGCTCTTACTGTGCATTCGACTGATTTCTTGTATAATTTCATCGGGATAGCTATTGCGGAGGCTACATAGAAACTGCACTACCAAAAATATATCTACTCTAAGAACATGAAAATGCAAAAGAAGCTTAATATTAATTTCCCTTACAATGGCGCTAGAATATTCAACATTCATACGATAATTCGTGGTAAATAATTGTAATTTAATATTAATATATGATGATAATGGATGCGATTAGCAGTGATGGGCCTTGAATGTACATGCGCTTAGATCTGACTGGCGTTAATATTCTCTCGAAGATATAGGAGCCACCATGCTATTTTTTATAGTTCAGACTTACATTCTCGCATGGTATCGTAACGATGGAAAGCGACTCTTCGGGAAGTGAAGGATGGAAATGAATCCATCGGGAGGATATGGTAGTGTAGTTTTGGAGGTGCAATAAATTATCGATCACAATGGCCTGGTTTCAACGTCATTAAGGGTGTATGTACAACCGGAAGAGTCCAGGGATACCGAGAAATATCAAAAACAATAGATCATGGAACGTAAGGGCCCAGAGATTTTGGAAAATTTTGAAATACTCGCGAGGTTTCCCTAGGACGGATGAGGGTTTGGACTACAACCTTGCACTAATGACTTGCGATGTATGCCGTAAAGCTCAGGAAAGGGAGAATGGTGAAGACATTAATGAATGTAGGCGCTCTGAGAGGTCCAAAGACAACTATGGGAGAGAAGCATTCGGGAAGAATTTGTTGCCAGACATAATAATGGCCGCGTGTACATTTCGAAATATAAGTTTGCATGATATGCTTGAATGAAAAAATGATATGCCAGCCGTAAAATCTTAAGATCTTTGAAGGGTAAATATACTGACGTTAGGTCCTTTCATGAACTCTGAATTCGAAGAATTCCCATCACATATGCTCAATTTCAGTGAATATAAATATGAGGAAATTAACAAACCTAAATAATTATACATAAAAGGGCAGAATGAGTTTTCCGATCGAGATATTTATTTATGTAATCATAAACAAAATATAATAGAGTTGAGCACGAGTAAATTGATTGTATCGAAAGTAGAAGTAGCTACATCTACATAATACCCTGCGAGCCACCTCTAGGGTTTTTTGCAGGTGGTGATTAATCACCAGCATGCAGCATGCAAATGGACTCCCACTTGCAAACCACACAATACAAAAAACGTCACGCATACTAACAAATTATACTACCACATGCTGTTAGAAATAATAATAAAATTAAGAAACATGCATTAAGTTTTACATAGGTTAGTAGGCTACACTACAAATCATCTAATATATTTTGAGTTCTGTTGCTGCCGTTATAATCTCTTATTGATCGTGGAAAAAAAGACATTCTGAATCTGTCTGTTCTTCAGTCCATCTCACTTATTTTATTTGTATGATCTGATCTACCGTAGTATGTCGGCGTTCGTAAGGTATTGTTAACTTCGTTAGAGAAGACACTGCTCTTGAATTTATCTAGAAGGTTTAGTCTATTTTTCAATCTAAGATCTGACAGATTCCCATCCGAGTTTATCTAACAGATCACTTACACTAACAAGGCTATCGAAACGATTTTTCACGTATCTGGCAGCTCTTCTTTGCACGCGTTCTAACACTGTTTTTAAGCCTATTTCATGAGGGTTCCAAACACTGGCAGCGTATTCTAAAAGGGGTCTAACGAGGGAGAAGTAGCTAATTTCTCTCACTATGTCGTCTCACTTTCCCAATATTCTGTTAACAAAACCCATTTTAGGATTAGCTTGACCGATTATTTCCCGAATATGTTTATACCACGATAGATTATTATTGAGTCTAACTCCTAGATATTTCACGGATTCAACTGCCTTTAATTGGGTGCTCCGAATTATATAGCTACGTTGTAGGGACTTCCAGAAATTCATTACGACGCATTTTTTTCGAATTTAATAATTGCCATGCATCGCACCACGCATGGATAGCAGCAAGGTCATTCGTTAGTTCATTACTATCGTTGCTGGAATGGATTTCTCTGTAAACTACAGCGTCGTCTGCAAATAATCGTAACTTACTGTGTACTACTTCGCCAATGTCGTTTATATAAAGAAGGAAGAGGAGTGGGCCTATGACATTACCCTGAGGGACGCCAGAAGTGACTTTAATCTCGTTGGAGACTGCACCGTCTAATACTACTCTTTGGACGCCGTCGCTCAAAAGTTCTCTTATCCAGGAAATGACATCTTTATCTAGATTTTATAATATTTCTTGGAGTTTAGGTCAATGTAAAACAAGACAAAAAATTATTTAAATTATTATTCTTTTTATGTAAAAATATTGTATATCGTTGTTATCTTTGTATTTTATATTGCTCATGTTTTTTATTTCATAGCCCTGATGATGATTTAAAATAAATCGAAACGTTGGCTATAACTTGTTCTACATTGACCTAAACTCCAAGAGATATTATAAAATGTGTTAAACAAGGTCAAGAATAGAAGAGAAAAATAATTATAATTATATTTATCTAGACCACAAGATTTCAGTTTTATTATTAATTTTCCGTGGGGAACTTTATCAAATGATTTTCTGAAATCAAGAAAAATCGCGTCTACTGGAATGCTGTCTTCTCCGGAGATTAAAATATCGTGGGCGAAAGCGCTAACTGGGTTTCGTATGATCTACTTTTCCTGAATCCATGTTGAGTTCTTATTAACAAGTTTTGCGCGTCTAGTGTTTCAATACTGAGCTGACTACGATCTGTTCGAGGACTTGGCATGAGATGGACGTTAAAGATATCGGTCTGTAATTAGATGGCTGATCCTTGTCTCATCTTTTTGAATATTGGCGTTACATTAGCGATTTTCCAGTCATTAGGTGCTTCGTGTTGCTTAATGGATTTACTGAATATTAATTGCAAGAATAGCTAGCTAGATGTAATGTCCTCACGGCCAGGAGACTAATTTTTCCAGAACTGGCCTTGGTTTTACTCACACTAGATCTTCACTGATTCGTCTCAAAACTATTTGGAACGACAGAGGAGTGATGGAGAGGCTGATGCCGCGATATCACGTCATCCACCCCCGTATATTCATGACTCGTCGCTTATTACGTCATCCTGAATATATCACAAGCATTGGAAGCGAAGAACAGTTGTAAAAGGAAAAAAACAGATTTTAGTGCTCTGTCGACCACAAACCATAGCTTCCTTGGATAAAGGAATTGAAGCTATGGAGTATACGCGCTCCAATCGGCAAACAACACAACCCCAAGCGAGTTCCGGTGCTCGATCGCAGACCTCGCCAGCGGCACGCTCGCCAGCCGACTGCTGGGAGCCGAGGTCAGGCCGTAAGGTCGGAGCGAGTGACTAGAAGAGGGGGAGGGGAGACAAGCGCCAGCGGATGGGGAGGAGGAACCGGTGGGAGGGGAAGCGAAACCAGCAGGAGGGGAAGGTTTTGAAGGGTTTGGGAAGGGAAAGGAGAGAGAGGCCGCCATCGGGCTCGCGGGACTGCCGATTGCAAGCAGTGTTGCTCAGGGACCCGTTGGAGCAGCATGGTAGTTGTTGACTGCGGGTCGGATGACCAGTGCCGACTCCACGCGCCTGACTTCCTAAACGTCCGATGCTTCGCTTCGTGAGAGTGATCATGTTGGCTGGCTGCGCGCTGCAAACATCCTTTGCTGATGTGTTGAAGTGACCAAGTTAGCTGTTGGTTGTTCCGTTTCCCTTGATGTTGAGAGGGTAAACAGTGAGCCCGTGAAATTCCCCCAAGTGCTATTTTTTGTGTTGTGTTTTGAAGAACGTGAAGTTTGAAGAGCTAGGTGTGTAACAGGTTGCAGCCACTGGTGTCTTCGGGGAGTCCGTGGTGAGTTGTTTTCTTTATCTATTACATAAAGGTTTTGAATTCATGTTTACGCTTTCATCATATTTCGTCACTTCTTTCGAAATAAGGGTTTGAGAGAATACGGTGAGGTGAACTGTTGAGAATAACTTCTTTCTCTGATTTGTTTATGATTTTGGCTATGTGATCCTCTTCTTATTTTGTGTTTTTTACTCTTGAAGAACGAATATTTGCATGATTTAATGCTTGCAAACACGGGCCATGCACGGGTCGCACTCAATCGCAAATATGTGCATAAAAAATACGTTTTAACTGTTCAGGGTGACCGAATGAACACAGTACAGAATTTGTTATCACTCCCCTTAAGGAATAATTCAAGGCATGATCTTGTACAATAGTAGGCATCGTACAAACTAGATTTTGTGTAACTTGCAATTTTCGTATTGAGAGGTTGGAATACGAGCTATGTAGTCAGTCATCCTTCAAACGGGCCAACATGTGCAAGAATAGTGTTGTTGCTCGAATAATTGTGGTATCTTTTGTTGCTTTCATCTGTGAAAATAATTTTTCGGGCCAAGACTGCTTTCAATGTGTTGATAACAGCCGTTCTTCAAAATAAATGAAGCCCGAAGCATTCGTGTAACCTTGATTTTTGTGTAGTTATTTTCGGGTTGAAACTAATGTAGTATCTCGACGCTTTCGTGAGTCATTGGAATACTGATTTCATTGTTTAATTTTTGGCCATACAATTTCATGGAGGCATCAACTTTGGAATAGGATGTTCAGGCATTGTTGATGGCGTTTGTTGTCCGACTGCGTTATGTTGGAATGTATTTTAAGATTGCCCCAGCTGGTAGCGTGGGGTAATGAATTTCAATCATTCCTTTAAATCTTAAGCGGTTTGATACTCTCTTGTTTTGTTGCATCCGAGGGCTCATAATTCAAACGCTGTTATCCCATCCTCGTCGTGATACGCTTTCTGATCGGTTGGCATTTATCCTCAGAATTACATCATTTGAACTCAAAAATCATTCCAGCTTCAAATTAATCCAAGATTTGCTGCAGAATTTGCCCCATGCCTTCTCGTATATCTGCTGTTCTTCTGATTTCATGGGCGTATTTATTCACTCGCCATCCTCACTGTACATATGTTTCGTCAGTCTTAAGATGTATCGCCACCTATGTGTTTTTCTTTTTGCTTCTGAGACGGTCACACTAGTTGTAATTATAGAAGAGGTGAAGGCGAAAATGATCCCCAACTCTTGGCCAACAATAACTGTTGTCAGACAGAGTTCCCTTACGTCTTGCCCGTATAATTATGATTTTATTTTAATTCGTTTGTAGTGGTATTATTTTGTTATTGACTTTCAAGTTACTTTTCTGTTGATTTCAGTTCTCTCCTTTTCTCCAACATCTTTTAGAATGCATGTTTTTAATACATTGGTATAAGTTAGTTTTCCTTCCACGGCTATAGCATGGGAATACCTCCCTAATCAACCCTAATGCATCTTTATTGTACAATCCTTTTTCATCCTGATTGGTAGAGGACAACATTGTAATGCTGCATCCAGCCTCTATTTCCTTGTTTATGTCTCCGAAAACGTGATCTCCTCTTGTGAATGTGGTTTTGTTTCTCTGTGCCTATGTTTCATGTGTATGCTTTGGGAGTTTTCTAGTATTAAACCAGTGGCGGATCCTGACAAGTTTGCAGGGAAGGTGGTATGCTTCAAGTGGGCATGAGGAATTCGCAATACTCAATTCCATATTTTAAAGTTGCTAAATGAAATGACTCATCTGGGTGAAAATGGAATATTTGTAAAATTAATTTCCTAGTTGCCTACTTAAATATGTTAGCGTAAATGAAGTGTTTTAGACTCAATTCTTATTCGCACAGCAAAAACATCACTTGTGTTTTAGAGGTGAGGCTTGGCTGGCACTATCCTTAAAACTAACGAAGGATTAAACATTAACCTTGTCTTCTCTAGTTGATTTGAATATGTGGAAAACTTTTCCTAGCTTTCAGCTAGCGGCTTTTATAAATTGTTTTCTGTTTTTCATTTGCAATTTAAGTGTTGACATTTATGATGAAGTACGTTCCTCCTTGTTCGAACCCTTCTTAATCGAATTTTCTTTAAGTGAATGTCATGCCATTCATCTTCCCGTAATAAATGTCATTCCTGTATTCCGGAAGCCGTTCACTGCGAGTCGTTGTCTTACACATTGTTGCGGCAGTCATCTGAGCAGCGCAATTTACCCGTGTATACCCATGTGCGAATGGAAGACGCTTCTCCCCTTACGCCTTCTCATGTGTTTCATGCTTCTGTAGAAGCAGATTCCTCAGCAGTCACATCCTGTTGACACCATCGCTTGAGCTGGGACATGTTTTCTTCAAGTTCAAGAGCAGTGTTTACGCACTCGTTTGTGGTCATTAGCGGTGAAGCCGGGAACATAGGTTAGAATGAAACATGACTTTGCTTCTCCCGTTTCAGTTTTTAAAAATGTTGTTAGAACTCACGCAAGTGATAAATAGCTAAATGCGGAGTTAAAGATAAGATGAATGTTGCAGAAAAGTTTCTCGGGTTTTCCACCGGTTGATGTCGTCCATGTCTCCCGACGTTTCGATCCGCGACTTGCTGATCATTCTCAGAGGATCTTCCGAATGAAGATCCCTGAGGATGATCAGCAAGTCGCGGATCGAAACGTCGGGAGACATGGACGACATCAACCGGTGGAAAACCCGAGAAACTTTTCTGCAACTGATACACCGGAAAAAACCTAAGATCATACGTAAGATGAATGCATCTCGGGTTTCCAACCGGGTCAGATCTTTTAATGCCAACATTTCAGTGGCTATAGAATGTCCAGTGAGGGTGAGCACGATAGGTTATTGCGCGTATAGCGTGCTCACTGATGCCCTACCAATGAAACACTGCTTGTTCTTATGAGTGCTATTGCAGGTCAGGGCACTATTGCGGGAAGATAACTTTCTGGTACCATTCGCGACCTTTCGCTTTGAGTGCAAACGATGGATCAAATTTTATTTACTGTCTGATGCAGGACAAACAATGCTTCGATGTCGTCGTATTCTGAGATTATTGGTAACGTCAGTGTTTTTTGGAGGCATTTTTCGGAAGGAAAGAATTAATATTCTCTCGTATCTAAATTTTCTATTTTTTTGTACGAAGTCTAACCACCAAACAAAAACAAGGAAAATACCCTGACATGTGCTCAAATTGTACTGATTTGTATTTCGGCCATTTTACAAGATTTTAGTATAAAGTCACATGTACGTGCACCATGAAAATTTTACCATCTTAACTGACGAATTGCAGCAAACGAATTGCTTATTGAAGGGATGCAATCTTATTCGTACTATATTCCTTCCCAGCGTATCATGCGCGTGAACATTTATCAGGCTGGGTATAATGGACCAGAACAACCGATGGGAAACCCGAGAAGAATTGACATAGGAATTCACCAATTGTTACTGTATGAGAGGCGGGAAAAAGTGATAATTAGTTTGAGAGACGCTGGACTGCGAGAATGACTGTATCAGAGTGTGATTTCCCCCGCATACGAGACGGCCGTAGTAACCGTCGCAACCTCTGCGATGTCTCATTGTCGCCAAAACAGCGACAGTCAGCGTTCTTCGAAGGGGACACCGTTTGCTCGTCTCACATTTGCACGTCGTCACACACACTCACCCACATCTTTCTTCTCGCGGTTTATCATTTTATATTCAGTGTTTTCATCAGGCGCTTCGCAAAGTGCGTCCCGTCGTAATTCAAAGTAGCTTTGATGTAGTGCCTACTAGCATTTTGTGGTCCATTTTTTTCCAAAATTTGAATCAGATCAGCCACCCTTCTGGCCATAGATACATTTTCGTGTCTTGCGAGGTATTTGCATGTTCTGTGAGGTTGATGTATAATTTTTTTTCCTTTGAAAAACCCATTCACTTCACCTTCGTGGTTTCACAAGCACCATTCCAGTGTTGCTATAAGAGTTTTATGAGAGTTTTTCCATTTTCTGTTGATCCGTTGCCGCTCTTTCATTTGTTTTATTATTCAACTTTGGCATGAATGTTCGCTCTTTCTATGGTTCTGTGATTCCTTTCAACTATGTAAATTATAATCGCCAGTAACCATGTGGTAGATTATAATTTAGTGCACGCCTAGTTGAGATGCACCTATTTCTTTGTAGTCGTTGTTTAGCCGTGAAACCAACATAAGGACTGTTTACACGATACATTAATGCGTACGAGCTAATGTCTGTTCGCACAAACGATTTTTGTGGACCGGAATTTTGTACGAATGCATGAGCCAAATGAGAACAGGTTCTCTTTTTCTGTGCATACATTCGCACAATTTGGGTGGTTAGATGGTGCATTTTCGTGTTCATTCGCGCGTTTGTACATTTAGACATTGACTCGTACGTGTTAATGTATCGTGTAACCAGACCTTTGCAGTGGAGTATTTGATTGGATGTTTATTGATTTGTTTGGCAAGAGCACAGACTTGTTAGCCTGCCAGCGAAGAGAAGTGGTACTTTTCAGTGATGGAAACCGCTTCGGATGCAAAATTTGGCAAAGTGTCATTTTCTTTTCACGGCGCTCAGCTATTGACGAACTAGAAGTAGTGTGACGAACTAGTGTGACGCCAATAGGCGAGGGTCGTGGGGAAAAACTCATAAGAGGCTTAGAGAGGCAGACGTTGAGGCTTTTTCAGCAGAATTGCAAACAAAGCATCTTTACCTGCGGTCTTTGTCCCGCCGAGTTCGTTGCAACTTCTCCCAGTTGAATAACATTTCATGTGTATGGTTTTTCTAAAAATGTTCACCAAAACCGCGTTTTGCAGTGCGCTCGCCAAAGGCCATATAATAGTTAAACGCCGCCTTCGCAAACAACAACTTTTATCAGCTCTTGGTGGATTGAGTATTGATCGGGACGAAGAAACAGTATATCGTATTCAATGAATACATGATGCTAAATCGGAGCTCTGACGGAGGTGAGATCAAATTAAACTTCTTCTATACTATTCACGCTCGTTTTCTCAATACTTTGTTGATATAATAACGTGTTTTGCCACTGATGAATAAATAAGTGAGTCTGAGAAGCTAATCTGGTGCTCTGTGTATGTCTATTGTCCTTCATACCATTACTGGGTTATGTTGCATCAATCCCTGCCGTACGCATTTGTGCTGCCTTGACTAGCAATATAGAGGTATGCATCATGTCTCCGTAGTTACTCATCTGACGAAATGCCTGTTGACCCATAATATTTCTGTAGTTATAAATTCTGTCGGCCATAAAATAATGCAGAAAAGCCAGTGAAGTTGGTGAAGCCGCCCTCCCCAAGTCCTTAAAAATATACTAGTGAGTTCGCTATTCCCTTATGTTCTTAGAACTACGTTAATATTTTTCTTGGTAGTAATAAATGCTGACACGTCCCGAATATTTTTGCAAAGAGAATAGTTTATTCCGGTTTTTATTATTAATATTTTATGATCAAGTTTTACCAGTTCCTATTTTTCATGGTAAACTCCTTGGACTCGAAATATTCCCCTGGCGCTATATGGTGGCTGGAGTACAAAAATGTAAAACGAATGCCTTCGCCAGGAATCTAAGTTTGGCCCTCGGCGTCGGAGAGGAGAACTTCCAGCCATTATGCGCAAAGCACAGGACTTCGGTCGTTCATACGGCAGGAGATATTTCAGGGCAAAGGTTTCGATATAATACAGTGCAGGTTTGAAGAAAACGAACCCTTGTGTATTACGTCGACTTTCAGAATTTTTGCCGACGATTGTCGTGTTATATAATTTTAATCATATTGTATCGGCAATATCCGTGCGAGTTACCTCTAGGTTGTTTGGCGTTTTATTTCGACCTGATATGCGACGCACAACTCGGCACAGTTTAAGATTCTACCGCATTCAATTGTGTACGTACCATAAGGTTAGCGCTAACCTAGCATGCCTCATTTATTCCGGTACATAAATAGTAAGACATTAAGCTACCGGCATCACTTATCTAAGGGTATTCAAGAATCTTACTTTCATGTCGATCTGTTGGTACTAATAGGGATGTTTTTCTGTTGAAATTTATTATGAGCTCAACTAAGTAGATTCTCTGCTATCAAGTAAACGGGAATTTGGATTGTGAGGCGCTCAATTCTGTCTTTAATCGTTCTCGAAAAAAGGCACTTGTGCATCTCTCCTTTCTTGATATTTCTGATTTTATTAACGCCTGATAAACTCTAGTATAGTGAATAGGATCTTGCTAATTTTCAACGTTAGTGCATTTATTTTATTTTATTTTTATTTTATTCCCAAACCACCGAATACAGCTCATGTTGGCCATTTTACATCGGGGTATTCAACAAATTTAATAATTAAACGCACACGAACAACCATGCCCTGGGCAGGGGAAACCTACCCAGGCGGGACTCGAACCCGCGACCCCTTGTTTGGCAGGCGAGGACGTTACCCCGCCGCCACCGAGGCCGGCGTTAAACGGCGTCACCATTAAAGTGATAGATTTGAAATATAGTCGACCTAAACTGAAAATGAGACTGCGATTGATTTCAGTGTCCACGAAATTGATTCCTCATGTGATGAGATTGCTAATTTTTATGCTTTGTTAATTTTTATTGGGACCTTTAGCAATGTGCTGTTTTCGGGTGCTTAGAGAACATACTTGTTAGCTTACTTCTGGAAAGTTGCGTTACAGGGTGCATGATGGCTGATTGGTGTCGTCGGGTTGTATCTCTATGGTGTATACTACTTTACGAGTATAGACTTCTAATTGTAAGCATCTCTGGTTTTGGGTTGGTTCATTGGTATGGTGGTGGCTGTTCTGGAGTGAAATTAAGAATGTTAAATTTGTTGTTAATATTATTTCATATCTATTTACATGTTCGTGGTTGTATATATTATATATTCCTCGCTTTCTTC
Organism: Ischnura elegans; assembly: GCF_921293095.1. Classification (NCBI taxonomy): domain Eukaryota; kingdom Metazoa; phylum Arthropoda; class Insecta; order Odonata; family Coenagrionidae; genus Ischnura; species Ischnura elegans. Next base: position 39,473,417 of record NC_060259.1, read on the forward strand.
ACCTCGTTATGCAACAGGGCCGTAGTTTCACTAATGCCTTTGCGGACGTGTATTTCAAAATGCATCATGTAAAGCCGTGAATTGCAGGAAAGAATGCGAAAAGTCATGTATGCAAGGCTGCGAAATCGACCCTGTTCTAACTTAATAATCATTTCTTGCCCGGTTTGGAACAAGCTGCAACTTGAAAGGTGCAAAAATGTGCCCCGCAACAGGCTTTGTGACTTTCTCATAAGCCACTCGGTGTGTCGAGTCTGTCCGTCTATCTTACGCTCGCATAAAAACCCGAGGAAACGCCTTCACTCGACAGCCTCTGGAGTGCGTTCTCGGCACGGTCGTCTCGTGCGTGGGACAACCACGGTTCACGGGGCAACGGCCTTGTCCACTCGGCGACAGCATCCACTGGGGGTGCGCTCGCAATGCTGTCGACATCCCAGGTATTCACGCCGCCGTGCACAGCTGTCACGAGAAATCCGCCTTGATGTCGCGTCAGAATGTCAGTGGTGGATCTTTGTGGTCGCGTATTTTTAGTGCCGCTCCTACCCACAGGCGTGTTGAATCAACGCATTCAGGGTACGGGAGTAAATTCCTTTCTCCATGCAGTCACGTATCCTCAAAGGGTTCATCTAGGATTACAATGCCCATGATGGAGCTCTCATCGGACTAAGCCTCAGGGGCGTAGAATTGGCACTATGAGAGGGGCAGTTCCTTAATATGTTATTTACCCACTAGGCAAGCATGCTACCCTATATTTTATTAGCCTACATTGTTAGCATAAGCTTATCTTATTCCGAGATGCCAACCCACTCAAGGTTGACGGCTCCCTCTACCAAAACCTGGTGCACCCCCTCCTGAATTTGTGCTTCACAATGCATCTTTAACTCGGCAGTGTCTTGCAGATAAACCTGTTTCCTCGTCGCTCACCTTATTGTGGAAATAATTAGAAATCGCCTTCAATAATATTTAGTTGAAATGCGCTAATATGCGATTCTTTTATTTGCTTTTATTGTGTACCCCGTCTATTATACATCTTCACCATGCTCTCCCATATTGTTTTTGTTATTGTTTATTTTCCGCCCTAAAGAAACCGGTCAGTCCGTGTGGGTTATATTTATAATAAAGATTTAATCCATTTTTGATGTAGTAAAAGGTTTGAAACTGACGAGAGAGTTTATTGTTGTTGATGAGGTCGGTGTCTCCCGCGTGCCTCTATCATCGTTCGGTTCGGGTAGAGTATTTCAGAAAAACATGTATGGCAGCGAGAGGCTAACTTATCGGCGTAAACACGTAGCCTTTTGATGAGATATTCGCTTTCCGAAGAGCTTCAAGTGTTGTATTATTTTGTCTTCCTTTTGTTTTGGATGAATCCTGTGGACTACATCCGTGATTTCTTTGGTGCCGATTGTTTAGAGGAGGCTTAAGACGACGTCGGGTTTCTCTCCAATGTGCCTTTCCTTCCTTCGTGGCGCAAATTATCTGAACTATCGTCTCCTACTCCGAATGAAAGAATCTTCCGTTTGAAATGACATCTCCTGCCGTATTGATTAGCTCAAAATGGGTAAAAGGGTTTATGGAACAATAGCTTTGACCGCGAGCGTGAAGGTAATATATTTTGCATTTCACATAAACCAACTGCCGATTTTATGTGCATCCACCTGTTGATGCCTAACGTCATCATCTACATTATACCGTGTTTACAACTTTTCTGTTCTCGAAACTGTTCCGCTGATTTTTTTAATCATCATCCTAGGTACTGTTGTTAGAAGGATCTCGTATGTTTTTGACATCCCCTTAAATATTTCAACTTGCTGCTTAAACAAGAACCGATTGTTAAATTAACGCGTCTAAACGTTGAACGTGCTCTACGCTACGTTGATTCTCTTCTAGAAGGGAGCCCGAGAGGATAAGATAATGTCCGTACTTACTTACGTAGTATTATAATCCTACGATTTGCCTATCGCCTTCCTCTATTTCTTCTTCCACGCCAAGTAGTTTTCTGCCTTGTTGTAAGTGATGGATGGGTGCGTAAATCCTAAAGAAGATCTTTATTTCTCCAACTTTCCCGTCGCCACCTACGCTGGGAACATGCCTGTCGATTTGAGTGCAATTTTGCGCATTTCCTTTGTCCCTCGCCCTGCGATAGCTCATCAATTGGAGTGGGCTCGTGGGAAGAAGCCAAATTGCGGGATTCTGGTCGCATCCCAACATATTCCCAGGGGTTGGATTAAGGTGCTTGAGGCGTTAATCGTCGGTCTCTGAATGCCCATTTTAATTATGTGTACAAATGCATACATAAACTGACCTGGGGCCGTATTCTGTATATCGTCGGTGCCGCACCGGTCGGTTTCCCTTTCAAGCCCACCGACTGGACATCTAACCGTACCGACAACGGATTCCGCACCGACGACGACACTTTCAGCGATTCTGTAAGGTCGTCGGTTTCAAACCAGTCGGTACGGTTCCCTCTCCTTCCCAAACAGGGAAAATCCGACTATATCCGAAGTTTCACGTGTCTCCACCAATGAAAGAAGGGTAAAAACAAGAGAAGACTCATTGGCACAGTTTGTTGTCGTCATTCTCAATCTTTTTATTTGCGGAAATTACGACTTATTGCTAGATTAAGATGAACGATATTGGACAAGTTATTAACAATGCTTATATAATGTGTGGTAGTAATGCTGTACCTACAGAATCGAAGGAAACAATATTACAACATCACAATAAAGTTTGTATGTGATGGAGATTTGTTGCTGGAATGAATTATTGAAACTATCCTTGAGATCGTAGTTTCTTTTTGTAAATATTGGTTCCGTATAATGCTATTTATTCATGATTTGGTAATATAATGGTATCAACGGAAGGTTATGCCATTGGCACCGTAGCAGACGAAAATAGCATACCATGGAACGTGAACGTAGGATTCAAATGTAAATGTCATATTAGAGGAACAAGTTAGGAAATTGTTATAAAAATATGGAGCTGGGTGTAATTAAAAGAAGTGTAATGACGAGGAAGTAAATAAATTGTGATTGGGTGAAATACATATGTATAAGTTGCGCATTCCTAGTGAGAGAAAATGATAATATTGCGGTAAACCTCATACTTATTAACAAATATCTTCTTTTATCGTCAAGGGAATCAATGGCTGACGATGAAATGAAATATAGTTGCCCGTTACAAATGAAAGAAACTGATACCGTTGTGGCAAACTTCATACTTAAATAAAAAGATCTTATTTCTATGCCGAGAGAAACGCCAAATTGATGATGGAGTGAAATAACAGTCGCCTATTCAGAGTGATATAAAGTGATAACATTGCGGCAAAACTCATATTTAGTCAAAAATATCTTTTTTTATGTCAAAGGAGCAAATAAATCATGATAGAGAGAAATAAAGCCTATTACAAGCGAGTGAAAGTGGTAACATAAATGAGAGAAAGTCATTATATGTTAGCAAACCTCATTTTTATTAACCATTATCTTATATTTCTGTCAAGGTAATCAATATAGATGATGACACAGTGAATTTTAGAGGCGTATTCGAAGGGGCAGAAAAAGATAACATTGCAGAAAACCTCATTATTTATTTGGTGATGAGGTAAAAACAAAATAAAACGTACAATGCGCACCGGGGAGTTCATGAAACCCACTAGTCGGTGGCCGTACCGACACCTTTTTGCTGTCGGTACGGCTACCGTCGATCTCCCGTCCTCTCGTCGGTGCCGCACCGACCGGGTTCGTACAGCATCGCACGACTTCTTACCGGGAGTCGGTGTGACGTCGCACCCGACGAATCGGTGCCGCACCGATCGGTTTGGAGTTACAGAATACGGCCCCTGGTCCGAGTTGTGCATGAGGATGGTTAATCACAATTTTAGTACGCACTACCCCCAATTCTAGCGGATGTATATTGCCATTTTTCCTGAAGTATTCCTTTTTTTAATCATACTCAATTATTTTAAAAATTTCAGAAAATATATCTTCGTTCACATTTTCCTGCCTCTCAAAAATGGACATTTTGCCTCGGGAGGTTCTCTGAAATTTGATCTGAAGTTAATTATTGAGAAGGGACTAATATGTTTGTCCTAATGGTATCGTGAGTCTTGAAGGAATAATCATTCAGGAATAAAGACGAATGGCGAGCCGAGAGCCCATGTTATTAGGCCCGACCTCAAATTATGTACCTGGTCCATGTGGATCAGGAGGACAGACAGACGCGTTGGGACGCATCTCACAGCAATCGAATATGCAATGGAGTTGCATTTTATAACTTCATTTACTTTTAAACATAAATTGACTCTTTTCTTGGTCGTGAGGTCGAAAAAAAGTTTATTTGGTGACCTTATAGATATTATGACATTTATTTTCACTTTAATCATAGGATATCACGGATTTACTTGATGTGCGAAGTTTATGCAGATATGTACAAAGAAACGTAAAACGGTCCTTGTAAGGTTGGCGCGAGAAACAAAGTAAATGCCATTTTCATCAAAGTTTCTGAATATGATCACCTCGTTGTGCATCGATTGGTGGCCTCAAAAATAGGCTTTCTGGGGACTAATTTGTGGAAATTGTATTTGTTTTTGTGATAATCATTTAGTTTCTCTTATAGCAGCATTTTTCTTATGATATGCAAATTGTTGATTACTGCCTGAATATTTACGTCATTTTTACAAAAAAAGTCTGGTATAATTTTCGTTATAACAAGGAAATCACGATGTAAAGTATCTAGACACTTGACGGTACTTTTTTCAACGTTATTATGAAATAAATGTCGCTGAAACATGACAATAGTACCGCGGGCGGCTTAAACATGAGAATAATTGTAAAATTATAAATATAAGAATAGGATATTATGCGAAATAACTCACTTTGTAATTTTCCAAAAAAACTTTACCGTTTCGGACCTGGGTTTCAATTACTAGATAGTCATCATAAAGGTAATACGTTGATAATGACTATCTATTAGTGTAAACCCAGGTTCGGAATAACAAAGTTTTGTGGATCATTATAAAGTTAGTCATTTCGCACTATGTATATGTGGTTTCATCAAGTGATGCCTGAACGCTTGATTTATATAAACTGGATCATCCGTTTAAAAAAATAGATTACGCACATTGTATATGCTTCAGATCGCTTAATCGCGCACCTACATCCGCGAGACTTTTTCACTTGCAAACGCTCCAGTCAGCTTAATCCCACTTGGCGCGGATCCTGTTCGCCGCTCTGAAAACTCCTTCCACCCGGCCACAGCTTGCTTCTTTCTTCGTGAACCCCTTGTGTCCGCCGAGGGGAGAGCCACCCCCGCTCCGCGCATGCTCACTGCCCCTCGCCCCCGCTAATCCTTTCCCCTGCCCCCCACAAGGAAATAGCTCCCCCCCCTTCCTTACCCTTCCGCGCAGACGGAAGTACGGTCACAACTTTCGCCTCGGGAGGCAGGCCGGAAGCGATCCATTCCGAGATTACAAAAGCACCCGAAAATTAACAAAGTAGGTGCGATCCCTCTAATTCTTTTGTGCTCATAATATGCTGTTTAATTATCGTGCCGCTAGCAGACGGCAGCGCTAGTCGTCTCTCGTCGCCCAAAGAAGAGCATGTGCCCTTGAACTGAAGTAGGTTTTTTGTGAGCTTGAGGGGACGACTATTTTGGGCGTGAAAATTGAGATAGAGTGCTGTGATCTGGACGAAAAGCAAAGGAAAGCGGCGCGATTCGTGAAAAACTGCCACGAGCGAGCAGATACCCTTGAAATTCAAGAGTTAGCTTTAACATTAATTAAAGTGGGAGCCAATAGAGATTCGGATCCTGCGTGATGGGCTTGGACAATTAAGATCAAACGTTTTGTGACGCTATTATCATCATCTCACTACCGCCCTTGATATCTTGGTCCAAGAGAAACGACAACATGAGAGAGATATTACCCCTTATCGATAAGTATTGGAATTCGTTTTTCCTCCGAGCATTAAAGGGCTCTAATAAATGTCATATTGAAGTCAAATCACCTCAAAAGTGTGCAATATAATATATTCGTAAATATATAGGAGAACGGTTGATATCTTATCCCTGCCGCCACTCGATGACAATAAGTGAATGGGCATGCAGGATTGCATGTAAATCGCCAAACCCAAAGCTTATGTTTATATTCCAAGGAGACAGCAGACGGCGATGGATAAGCCATGAAGCGGAAGGAAACGGAGCCATTTATGTTAACATAATTTCAAATGCTGTTGTTACGCCCACATAAGGAAAAAATTGTTGCAGAGGTCGGAGCGGGAATAATGACCAAAACGGTTTGAAGTAGTCATTGACCTCATCAGCAGACTGCTTGTTTTCAACTCAATTGCCTAGGAAATTGGTTAAAGGCGAAATTTCTCAACACAACCAAGGTGTAGACAATGGTGGTTCTGTCTTAATTCTCATAGCAGTGCCTGATCAACATTGCATCAGATTTCGAAGTGTTTAGGATTTTATTTGGGGCTCTTTCATGCGGTCTACACTCGTCCATATTCTTTCTCTGTTTAGAAATTTGGCAGTGTGGAGCTCCTTTGCTATGTAGAAGCTGCCAAAGGGTACTTAAAAGGATAGGGTATGTGTTGGTATGATTTATGCTGAAGGCGATGCCGGGTACCTTTGGCTGTTAGTGAAAATGCCTACTTGGAAGGCTGTCGATATTCACTGCCGGTAAACAACCTCATTTTTAATATCATAATATGTGCTAGTTCTTATTTCAAGCTGTTATGCCTCGATGGAAATATTTTGCATCTTATTCTGCCATTTAATTCTGAAATGTTGCAGCCAGTATCTTTTCCTGTGCCTCGATATATTTTAATATCCTATCATTCCCTCTGATCACATGTATCGGGGGCGCACGAGATGGTATATCGTCAATTTGATGATGAAATTGGTCTCTGTATCATTCCCTTGAAAGTTCCAAAATATGTCCTGATCTCTCATGACCGCAAGCCGACAATTATCTGGAAATCTCATTTGAAAATTGGCGTTTTTATGCAGGCTCTGATGATGGTACTTGTATTGACATTTTTCTAGCTATTGGTTGTTGCATAGAATAAGCAAGGATTTGGTTTGTCAAACAAACTAAGCAAGCCTTAAGAATAGCGAAAAAATCAAGGGCATTTTTAGGTTTTAACAATTGTTTGCTGTAATTGGTGACCAACTACTCTGGTTACATGAAAATGTGCCAAAGTTCATCTCAAATAGCTGGAAAAAAGTACTAACAGAGTATTAATTAGTGATGTATTTTATATAATAATAAATGCAAATAAATGTATGTTACAGAGTAGTAAGTAATTATGTATTGGCCCTCATTTTCTCTTTCTTAATTTTGCTTGTTAACGAGGAGGTGAAACGCACGAGTGTGAAGAGCCTAGGAGTTCTAACCCCTCCCCGAAATTATTGGTTATCCCTTCTACTACTGGACCGCTCCGAAATGTACCCCCTTCCTTAGGGGACCCGACCCAAAAATTTCCTGGCAACGGCTTTTCGTTTGATCCTCAGGGCATTTCGCTCGTGATGCTGTATTCGATCATAGCACGTTCGGAAAATCTGTGTTTTTAGCCATGCAAACCCGAGCTTGCCTCCCTTACCTCCCTGAGTGGCAGGGTCTTTCCATAGCACACTTGTGGATGGCTAGTAGGTCGCCCGCAGCGCAACGCTTGGCCGCTCCTTTGCCTCTCTGGGAAGCGGCTCCCGACATGGGCAGAGCCATAGCAACCTTCCATCGCTCTCCAACGAGAAATTCTACTCCTGTGTATCGGCATCTCTTAGAATCGAAGTTAGTGCGTTAGATGGTGCTTTCTGCTTATGGTGTTACATTTCTTGAGTCATGGAAGTGCGGGAAACACGATCATTGATCGTGAAAATATAGATGCGTTTCTGGGGAAAAATGCTGGTTCTATTATCACATTTATTTTAGGAGATTGCCCTTGACCACTTAAATCAGGTTCGCGCTGAACACGATAGTAATAACTCCAACCCGTTTCTGGAGTAAGATCCTCTGATGAAGATGCAAATAGGGTGAAGTCCATTATCCGGGCTTATGTTGGGACGGAAACTTACTTGGTGATACTTAGTAAGGGGCGTCCGTTTGCGTACATAATCGAAGTTTAACATGGGTTCACGATGAAAATTTCTTCGTTTCAATCTATATTTCATTATGTGTCCACGTAGATTTCAAAACAACTAACGATTTCGGAGAGTATTTTCTAATTAAATCTGGTGGAAGTCTGAATCATTGAAGCGACAAACTGGTAGTTGCCCGTAAAAATGTTTCATTACTACCGGTTTCTATACTATTTCGACATCTTCAGGTGACATCATCTCGGAGTACCCCTTTGAATGTGCTTTACCTTTCAAACCTCTCCCACCCAGCCTCTCCCCCACTTTCAAATCCGCCACTTGCTATTGAGTTTTTGAACGAGGTGCTTAGGGATAGCGTAAACTGACGATGGAAATAACTTTTTCGAACCTGGTAATTTAACTGAACTTCTTTTGTGAAAAATTGCCAGTCTATGGATTAAATTCATTTTCCATTGGATGCTGCAGGAAATGGCGGATTTGATTAATTGAATTTACTTCTGGCATAAGTTGAAAGACCGTCAACCATTAGTGTTGACTCGGGCTGACTCCAAAGGGTGGTGGACAAATTAAGGACGTTACGCAATCAGAACATGAGTAATTATAACTCTGTTATAATGAAACCCAGGCGGGTCGCATTAAAGGTTGAATTGTGACCAACTGTTCATCATAATGAATACCTTTTATTTTTTTGCATCGCTGATGTGGAATATTTTGTCAAAATGATATTTGTTTTCAGAGCCGAATATGATATTTATTTTATTTTCTCGGCTCTAAAGGCCTGTTTACACGATGAATTAACACGTTCGAGTTAATGTTTAATTGCATGAATGACTTTTGAGGACCGGAACGGAACACGTACGAATGCATGAACCAAATTAGAACAGGTTCTATTATCTGTGCATGCATTCGCACAATTTGGGTGGTCACACGGTGCATTTTGGCGTTCATTCTCGCGTTTTTACATTTAGACATCAATTCGTGCGTGTTATGTACCGTGTAAACAGGCCTTAATAGGTTATCCGAGAGCATAATAAACATTCATTCATGTCTTAAACTTCCACAAATTTGAGCCCAAGGCTGTAATCCTTATGTCGGTGTCATGCGAAAGACAATTTTCCATGTTACATATCACCTTAGAGAGACAGTAAGTCTGGCTGTGTATAACTTTGGTAATTGTCTCCCATGAGAGATTTGAACCCACGACCACACGTGTGATTAAATTCAAGCGCTAGGGTGTTGGAAAAGGGGAAGTGGTTGAAGGATTGATGAGTGAGGAGACGTGGGAAAGGAAGCAATTAAGTCGGATTCGGGACAGACTAAGTAAGTGCCATTTAGACGTGAAGTCGGGGCTGCCTCGGGAGTTCGCAAAACCACTCGCAACTTTCAAATGCCATCTTTCCTCACCGATAAAGCTGTCAGACTAAGGTCTTTCTTTGTAATTCGTAAGCGGATTTGTGCATTTTGAGCGAATGGGCTTATAAATAGAATTTGAGGTGTAATTCGATTGCAGTTGAATGCAATTTATATAAATTTTAATTTCCCATTGATTTCAGCATAGTCTCATTTAGTCTTTATATAAATTCTAATTGAACTCTAGGTTCATTACAACTTAGGCATATAAATAATATAAATTCACTAGATCTTATTGATTGCATTTGAAATAGAATTCCATAATGTTACTCCCTCAGCCATGAAATCTGATAGAATTGCTTACGAATCTAGGCTTCATTTTTAGTTTCGATTAGATGTGGTAGTAAGATCGCGGTAGTGCTGCATTGAATTTACTTCTGACATTAAATTTGAAGATAATTAACCCTTAGTGACGACTCAAGTTGACTGCAAATTGAAATAGACAAAGTAAGAGGTAAGGGATGTGGCGCAATCACAAGGCTCAACGCTGTGGAGGATTCAGGGTGGGTTCACAGGGGGCATGATCCCACCCCAAATTTTATCTAAAATTTTTAATTTTTATTAATGAAATAGTTGTTTTTTATCCTTGTGAAGGAGTAAAAGGAGTGTATATGCAACTGCATGGTTACAATCCGCAAACGTGAGACAAATTTTAGTTGTACTTATCGTATGGTGTAGCACTCCCTGCAAAACAATAATCAGGAGATCGTCCCTCTCTCGAAGGTAGTATTACATACTCCCCGGACCCAGGTCATTTCTCCTTCTCCCAAATTTGATGCTGAATCCGCCCTTGGCTCAATGAGATGCATATTTTGCTGTTTTACTAGTTTTGTTTCATAATTTTGGTCCCTGCTCATTTTTCTCCGTAGACGTGAGCTGTTATGAGTGGTAATAGGATGTAGAGTGCTTTCCAAAAGTTTCTTCACAAATTGAGCGGCGCCATTTCTGCTCCTCAGAGAAATGGCTCAGGTTCAAATACTGGTGGTGGTAGAGAATTTTCAGAGGCTGCCCGATCCCTGCTTGAATGTTGTGTGGTGGGCATTTCAAACGCAACACTACGTACGTCGGATCGGACGTTGAGGCGTAATCACGTTAACGCCGACGCCGGGTTTTTCTCCATCCGTCCTTCCATGCCCTTCCATTTAGGCGATAACGGATCCAGTATGGATGGATTTGGAGTATGCGACCCAGCTGTGGGTCGCATACACCAAATACCATACCATATCGAAGCATACCTCAATATTTATAGCATTTTGGTGGCTATAAGGACGATTCAATACGCTGCGAGCTCAGGATAGATGAGTTTATTGCGCACTTTCTGCAATTTGGATAATAGAAAGAAAAATTCCATTTGCCAATAGAAAATAAATGAACTGATATTAAGCTGCACAATAATAAGGCAAAGGAGCGCCAGAAACGAGCGAATCTCATGTTGTCTATTGTTTACAGCGACAAGCAGCGCGGAATAAAGTCGCAATCTTCCCTGAGGTTTCGGGTAATACGAAAGAGGACTTGATGCAGAAGAATGCCTGCCTGAAATTTTTTCCCCTTTTCTTCGTGAAATGAGGTTTTGAAACAAATATATAACGATTTCCGCCGAAAACAAAAAGAATTTTCGCTGTACAAATCTTATAACGGAAGCAGTGGAGTTTATACATTAAAGTGGATAATAAAAATATATCACTGAGATTTTGTGTCATTGTAAAAATGTTCCCTCGGATAAGTTCTAACCTCATTCTTATAATTGCAATGGAAACTCCGCTGCTTTACCACTGTGCTAACTCCCTCAATGATTTAAGAAGTGCCTCGTTATGTGATTTCTTAAGTCATGCTCGGGAACGAACCAGTCTTCTAGTGTCACCAAATCAAACTGAATTTTTATTTAGTGACAATCAATTTGTGCGGCATCATTTGCAGTGGCATTGCTGACAGATCATTTATATATTTTGCGTTCGTAGACTCTCATCATAAGGCTACAGCGTTAATTGTATGAAAATATAATTCGATGGATCAATCAATTTATGAGAGAAAATAAAATGAAGTTCTGGAGGTGTATTTATTTTCTAGCATGATCTGCACAATCCATGTGGCATTAAACATTGCAAATATCCCGCAGAAATTGCACTTAAATGATGCATCAATAACAAAATTGCGAGAAATGGGAATGTTGTTCGAGTTTCCTTCCTACTGCAATGATAATGGCAGTAAGTTAAGCTGAGTTTCTCTGAGGGCAGAAGTGGCGCCGCTGAATTTGTGAAGAAACTTTTGGAAACCACGGTATCTCTAGTGCGAATATACCCTTCCGTCGAGTAAGCCGGAAGCTGAGAGACATCGCGGTTGCGATAAAAAAAGCGGTTGCAAGGAATGCACAAAAATTCTCCGGCCCATGGCTTTGTGCTCGTGTATGTATTTTAATCGGTAATTAATGAGTCTATGGCGCGCATTTAAGTGTTTCTTCGAGTCTCGATTGCCCCATCCAGATCTGATTTTCGAAATCACCTTCAATAATTATTCATTTAACATCCATTTTAAAAAAACACGTACATTTTCACAGTAAACTTAATTAATCAGCATTTAATGCATGCCGACACGGACGTACCCAGGATCAAAACTAGGGGGGGAGGGTGGGAGCAAGCCATGGTTGTTCAAGTTGTGACATTTATGCTTGGAAAAGGTGAATGAAACCAATATTTTAAGAAAACTATAACAGCGGTTTATTGGCTTTCAAAATTAGTTACATGTCTTATGCCACAATCGTTTTTCGTGGGTTTAAAGAAAATTTGCTGAAAACTTTCGTTTCAATCCAGTCCTAATTTTTCTTAAAGCCTATTGCGATGTTTGTTTCTAGGGGGAGGGGGATAAGCTGCCCCTCGCTGGGTACGCCCATGAATGCGGAATATGTATGATATTAATAGCATTGGATTCAGTGAATTTATCAACATTTTAAAGTATACCTTCTTGTAATTTAAGTCAGAAATAAATGTTCAGATATAGCATATAAATCTGGTATATAGGCGTAATATTAGTGTATGATTATGTGTAAGAATGATTGCATATGTTTAATTTGCTCTTATATTATTAAATTATAATTTTACTGACTATATACCTTTTCGGGCACGAAGTCATATTTAGTGTATTTCTTTTTCTAATGAAGCGTTATGAAAATTACTCACTGTCCTGTTTATGGGTGAGAAATGTGTGCAATTTTGAGGTATAAAAAATGAATGTCGTTAGCACAGATAGTCGAGGAACGTTATCTTCTAGTGCCTGGAGCAAATGCTTGAAGAGGAAACATTGCTGTGCGATATTCCTCTGTTTCTGGGGTAACTGATTCGCATCAGCACAGTTCTCACTTTCTATATGTGAAAGAATTTAGATTTAGAAAGAATTTAAATACCACCATTTCCTCTGACGTAAGGAGACTCAAATTTCTACTCACCCGTTGAATCGCGTAATTGATCTTTGGTACATACCGTTAGGTGGTTATCGTATTTACATCATTTGGGTAGCCATCAGCCGGTGGGGTCATTGTGTCTTTTCCATTTCTCACATTCGCAGTTTTTCGTACTCTTTTATGGCAGTGGGACGCGTGAAATTCTTTATTCTTAAATTCAGGTTCGGTTTTCGTCGTGTGATCGAATGGTGTCAGGAGGTTTTAGCAGTGCGGAATGGTGCGCATTGCTTGACCTTGATTCTAGAGATGCATGTGATTGACCCGTTTTCGGTAAAAATGTTGACCTTATCATTCGCGCGATGCGTATTGAATGTTAGGGCATGAATTTTTTCCTTACAGTCGTGCGCGAATGATGTATTACCCCCTCTTGTGATGAGATGACTTAAGTTTTACGGGTAATCTACGTCAATATTTTGAACGGGATGTGTTTCGCAGCAAATGTTAGGGCTCCCCCTGGTAATTCTGCCAAAGGAATATCTTGAATATTTAATAGTTATTAAATAATCAAACGTAGTTTCCATTTATCTTTGATACAAACATATTTTTCATTTCCCTATGATATACTCTTAAACTTCTGGTTTGTTTCTTTCCATTGTAATTTTCCATTTATTTCCTGATGTTTTCGTTTGGTACCCACGTGATGATGCTCAACTATTTTGTTAAATTTTTTTTCGCGAGTATTGCACCGAAATGAAGTCACATGCAACCGTGCAGTCTGGAAATTTCGTCGTTTTTTAGAAAAATAGCTTATGGCTTAATGGGAATATAACAATTTGCAATTTTTTGGCTGTAATTGTCTCAATATTGCATTAAAAGCTACTTTTTTCTGCAGTTAGTCACATTCCTTCATTAGCAGTTAGACGTGTCCCGGGAGTGTCTACGTAAGTCGCAAATTGTTTAGTAGCTACATGACTCTTGTTTGACCTTTCCCGTAGGTACATTCTCAAAAAACTTCCCTGCGTTTTGAAGTACTGTATGCATGTGTGCTTGCGCGAGTTAATTTGAAAATGGTGGGACTGAGTTTATGATTCCAGCTGCGAATCGGCTGAGACAAATTTCAATAACGAAAGGCATTGATTCTGTTTTGCAACTTCTAATTAAAGTCTTGTGGATGCTCTGCTTGGATTTATTACGTGTTCAACAAAGTTAGGTCTTACACTGTCGCGCTATCTATTTTGTTGGCCGGGTTTAGGCTGCTAAAGTGTCATTTGCAAGACTTTGCGTTCTTGCCTTGAAACTAACGGTGAAGCCATGTCGTTTTGGTCGGTGAAATATGTATGGATTTGCATTGTAAATGTATCCTTTGAATATTCTGCTGTCATTATCGTGGGCCTTGATAATGAGAGCAGAGCAGTTGGAGTTCAGGTCAACCCAGAAATTGCCCTCATCAACTTCACCCACCCTTCGTCCCTGGCATCATGGCCTTCATTTCAAGGAAGAAAATTTTTTCTCAAACTAGCGTCAGAGTATGGTGGCTTCAATTGAGGAGTAGACAACAGTCTAAAAAGGTTTCTATGATGAATTCGTATGATTGCACGAATGCATGTTGAATACGTCTCCATTTGAGATTCACAGTAAGGATGTTATTATCGCTAGACTCCGGAAATCTTCGCTGCGTCTAAGTCTTGTCATGATTAGCAATATCAGCACCAAAATTACTCTTGATTACGTGATAATCAATCGCCGGAGAAAATGGGAGAGGATATCTTTGGAATTTTCGGAAATAGTAGCACTTAAGTAGCTTTCATATTACCCAGATAAACGATTAAATGAAGGTAGAGTTTTGGCCTCGTTAAATATTTTTAAACTGGAATACATGCTACAAATTCAACAAAATAATTACGGCCATTGAAACTTGAAACAAATTCACGTGATGGATGACAGTCCCTGCGACAGGCACAAGCAGCAAACATAGGGATAGGAATCCGTCTTTTCATGGAACTTCAGTACAACGTCGACCGTTTTCTACATTCTGGCGCATGTTGACGAGTGTTGCTCTAACATCTCACGCCTTTTAGGTGTCTTGCTGAAAACTCCTTGTTTGGAAACTCTATTCTATTAATTTTTGTTCCCTTGCTGCCTTGACCGTTTTCCTATGATGTGATTCCCTAGTGATTACTTTACTATAACTGCCATATCGAATGGCCATCCACTTTTATGTTTACAGTGATGATCCTTGCTCGTGAGACTAAAAAAGTCGCATGATTTTTGTCTCATTATTATTAATCCTCCTACCTAATTCCTCACGCTGCTCATGGCGCATGCACCAGCGTATACTAGAATTTCGCTGGCTGGATAGTCGCAACCTGATCATTCGTGATCGCTATTCACCTTCTATCCGCCATCTTTAACTTCTTTGTAAAATAATGGTGGTTTCGCACCGTAATGGGTTTATTTCCTTCGTATCAGGAAGTGCCAAAGTGGTCCTTCAAGTCCTGCATCACGAGCGAGCTATCTCATGGGATTTTGGCACAGGGTAAATATTTTTTCCCTAACATGAGCCTAACCATTTCCTTTGACTACCAGAGTGACGCTGCCCATCTTTAAAGGTCTAAAGGAAACTAGTACGACCAATTTTTCCGGGAAAGTCTTCCGCAGAAGAGGATGATTTGCGGCAGACGGGTCTTGACAATTAAAAGTTTAAAATTTTGTAATTTCAGTGTTAATACCCCTTTTGCATCTTACTCTCTCAGGATGCCTTAAATAATATTCTTGTATTGCTTTTGCTTGTATTATTGATCCGCTCGTGGGGTTAAGTGTTATATTTCATTCGGTCCCTTCGTCTCCGGGTGAGTGGAGGCTCTCCGCCGCTGGTGTCGCCAGGGGCGGGCGCCTTGGGTCTCGTTCGTTCCGCCCCCGGGGGCTATCCGCCGCCGGAAGTGATGCTCTTCCGCCGCTGGCCTTGTGCACTTCCGCCCCTTTCCCCTCTGTTTCAGCCAACCACCACTCACGGCGATAATCCTCATTGCTCTTAATGACTGAATCAGTGCTTCAGAGAATCCCAGTGTGGAGTATTAAGTGAAGCACTCTACCAGTCCTCCAACCTGAAGGTTGGTTTTGTTCACCAGAGCCTAATCTCTGCTCGGCAAAAAAGCTCATTCAAGGCTCCTTTCCCTGCACCACTTTTCTCAGCCAAGATTTTTATTGGGGGTGCGCGACTTCGAACCTGAGACCGATTTGCTATCTTTCCATTATGCTACCACGCTCCTCAGCATCCAAAAGGCTTTACACACTTATGTAGAAGAACGTACTATTAATTTATTTTCCCTCGTTTATTTATCGATGAACTTAGTTGATTTATTTTTTATATACTGTAACACATGGGGTTATTGTTACCTATGGTTGACTCCATTTGAATTATATACTTATCTTTAAATGTTGGTGTTGGTTGTATATTTTGAAATTCTCCTCCGTGTCTGCTGGACTTCGATTTTACGCGTTTCCGCCGTCCTCGCGTGAATGGTGGGCCAATGTACCACTCTCTACCATCGTCGTTTAAGTTCAAACTTATGATGCGTCAGCTTGCTGCGCGGATAATTACTGATTGCATAATATCTCATCAGTGAACACTTGGTCGGTTGATGGATTCGGATAAATTCCATCAAATTGGCCTTGAATAAATTTGGCAGACGGATGGATGTAATCGCCCAAAACATTCACATATTGGTGCCAGATCATTCATTCGGTAATTGGAGCCAAAGAATTCCAGACTCACAATGCTTCATGGCAGTGCGGCAGAGCAGGAGGAATTGCATATTACCAAGGCCGCGAAGACCTATGAACCGCCCAAAAGCAACAACCATTGACCGCCCCTGTTAGCCCATGGCGTTTGCCCGTGATTTTATGTTAATTTTTATATCCTTCTTTTCCGATTGTGTATATGTAGTCTGCTTGTGTTACAAATGGCATTAAGACGTTAATTAAACGTCGGCGTACTTCGGTTTGGTGACTTCTATGCGAATATGGGTGTTTGTTACGGACTCCCGTTTATTTTCGTGCTCAATGTAAAGTTGTGTAGGTCGTTAATGGGGTTACATTTCGAGGCTTTGTGCTCGTTTGCTCGTTTAACTTTGCTCGTTTGTGTCCCTAAAATATTTTGCTCATATTTCTTACCTTCGTGAATGAAGGAGTCCTTATTCACGAGCTTCTCTATTCTCAAAATTAAGTTGCACTCCGTTGTGAATGCATTGATGGAAAGTTTCGCTTTGTTCTTATATGCGTACCATGTAATTGAAAGTGCAGTGGTCCGTAAATGAATGATGAACCCTGACCGATGCATTGAGTTACCACAGATATGATGTAAACTTTCAATTTGCGCACTTGCATTTTAGAGGCGTTTTATGAAGTTTATTGTCTAATTTGCTTTTCTGCGACTTTTAGCCATTTTAGAGTTAAGTTAAGGCTTTACTTAGTCACGGTTAAAGCTAACAAGCTATTATAATACCGGCGCAACATGATATGTGTGGTTCAGGTTGTAAACGCTGATTATTTTCCGAAACGTATTTCGTTTTTATTCGACGGAAAGATTTCCCGATGAAAAAGGCTTTAAGGAGACACTGTTTCACATGATTTATTTATTCTCATACCACCGAATGCATCACTTTTAACGTCGGGGTGTTCAAATGCTTTAACGAATACACGTGAATGGAACACCACGCTCTGGATTGGGGCAAACTTCCCAGGCGGGACTCGAACACGCCACCTCTTGTTTGGCAGGCAACTTTACCCCGCCGCCACCGAGGCCAGCATTATGCTCGCCTGACCTCGGTTGAAGTACTATGAGGACATTGTCAGGGTAGGCGTGAGGGTCATTTGCTATCGGCGTGAATAGTCGAAGCACGAGGTTCGTAGCGTCGAAGGCCAGCGGCGGCTGACGATGAAAGGGGCCCGATGATGATGGTGATGGGGGCGGAGGTGGGAGGAAATCGTTCCTAATTTGCAGAGTCTGGCCGTGTGACGGTCAAGGCGATAGGCTTTTTTAGATGTGCGGATTGGAAGGAAGATTGAGAGGTATGGAATGTAAAGTATAGGCAGCATCGTTGCATGAATTCCTTTTGGCACGTTTCCAATTGCTCCAAGAAATCCAGTTTGAAAGCGAGCACACGGCCCTTCGGTCTCCTCCTGCGGTCACCTACCCTTGACTTCTTACATCCTACTCGTCGTCAGTGCTCTTCTAACTTCGCTCCTGCTGAAGGTAGAATTAAGATAGAATCCCTGTAGTCCGCGGTCCAAAATAAATTCTTTTCGTTCTTAATAACAATAATAAAAACAAACTTATGTTCAGTGGCAATTCATTTGCACCTTTTATCGAACAGATCGTATCAACTTCAAACCATCTCAAAAGGCTAAGACTGTGGTAATGGTTACTGCGGATTATAGATATTGTGAAATCTGTCTGAAGCAGCCACCGAAAAGGTTGGGAAAAGAGGTCGCTTAAGGAGATGACCGCTTAATGGAGGTGAGAGTTGTTCAGTTCTCAAGAATGAGGTGTGGTTAATTAATTATCTGCCTAAAACTGGTATGAATTTTTCTGGCAAGAGTTCCAACGTTTTAGTTTCATTTATAACTCCATTTCCAGGGGTTTGAATGAAGCAATACTTGTTCTAACCCTCAGGCAGGTGGCTGAGTTTTATGAAGTCAGACTCCTAAGAACGTTCTGCAGATGCTTCTTATAACGCCGAGTTAAATTTTAAAGTAAAGGAGAGTGAATCGCAAAATATATGCTTAAGTGCTTATAGTAAGTAATGGTCGTGGAATGATCACTTGAGGATTGGCTGTTGGCGGGGAAAACAATGACCTCTGGCCATTGAAGGAGGTGGTCACAGTATAGAGCTGGGATTAACATAGCTTCTACGGGAAATGCGTTGGGTTCTGATGAAGGAAGAGGCGATCGTTTGGGGAGGTTTCGGTGCACCGCTTCATCCATTAATCTCAAACAGATACCAGCAATAAGTTCTACGCTTTGGATGCGCGTAATCCAGGCTATTGCCCATATGAGTTGAAGATTAGTGTCACCTTGCAATTCTTGAAACTGTTGTTCTGAGGTAAGGCGGTAAACGAGTCAACCATTTCTGAATTCGATTTGTGAAAGTATCTTTAAACTATTCATTTTTATTTTCCTTGCTGTCGAAATCTTTGACTGATATTGATTTTCACATTCAAATCCGATCGGAAGGCTTGGAAACTTTATTCACTTTAGAAATGAGTCATTCACATTTCACTTTGCTACCCACACCTGTTTTCAATCGTGCCTTGATCACACTAATATATGTGTATGGATGATGATAGCGCAACTTGTTTCGGTTCCATATGAATTTTATGATCGATTTATGATGGTGGCAGGAGCGTAGGCTGCTCACCCCGGGAGCCCGGGTTTAAGTACCGACGTTGGGTGCCTTTCACAGGTGGATACGGATCCGAATGGGATGCTGCGCGGCTGGCAATTGGTGGGCGACACTCGATCCGCCGGCTGGGACTGAACGCGGTAGTTCTCTTGGCGTAAGTCGTTGAGAGTTAGGTATTGCCTTCGCCGGGCGTTGAGAGTTAGGTATTGCCTTGTTTCTCCTCACCCTTTCTTTCCTTTCCATTGTCATCACACCTAATCAAAGAATGAAATATTTATTTGTTTAAGGTATGGTTTTTTAATTTTTTTAGAACCACCAAAAACAGCACTTTATTGGCCTTTTCCGTCATGGTTTTTCAACAAGTTCATTGTTGTAACACGAAAACCCATGTCCTTATCCGGGGCATGGATTTTCGTGCAACTTTACTTATCGACCATTAATTAAGTTAGGTGATTTTGGGGATTTTTGGTCCCCCTCCCTCCCCCTTAGTGAGATGTCGTGAGATTTGTCTCCGCCCTTTCCCTCTAATCCCTCGTGAGATTGTTCAAAATGCGTTTATTCAGTGTAAATACGTTAATCTATGCTTCATTGCGTTGGATTTATTAGAAAAAAGCAATTTTTTTGATTATTTTTAATTAAGATTGGTTAAGACTAGAATTTAAAATTAAATTCTTAGATCGTAGTCTACAATCACATTTTACACTGTTACTTACTGAAGGAAATTGCGCGACACTTGCCACGACCATCTCCCCCCGTAAGATTGGGTTAGAATCGGCTTGACCCCCTCTCAAACCTACCCAGGCGGTACTCGAACCCGCGACCTCTTGCTTGGCATCAGATGACTTCACCCCGCCGCCACCGAGGCCGGCAATGCCCCTTTTTTAATTTCTTTGCTGTGACTTCATGATCATTTAATCAGATTATTGTGTGTAGTAGGGTTAGCTCTGCCAAATACTGCAGGGGCAGATTAAGGTTTATGGTGAAAAAGACTGATCATTACTTTCCGCAGCGCTTTGGTGGTACACAATACCCCTAGGCTTCAAAGCTTCTGAGGTCGGATATGTAAATCAGTGGCTTTTGGATATTCAGCAATAACTTTTAACATGTTTGTTTAGCTGGTGAAGTAAAAACATTGGAGAGCCACCTTAAAGATTTTATTTCAATATTTTCAAAAATTACGGGGGGGAGATAATCCCTCCCCTTTTACTCCGCCGCTGAATTACTATCGAACTTTCGGACACCAAGCTGGTGCAGGTCACCCTCGGCATATATCCTTGCCGGACCTTACCTTATCTCAGCCCCCTTCACCAAAGACCTTAATACCTTATCGGTCGTCTCAGTCGACATTAATTTTGAATACCCATTAAATTTAAGTTTTAACTGATCCCTACTTTCCATCCCCAATTACCACTGTGAAATCACTTTGTGTTTCTGTGATGGGAAGCGATTTGTTGTTCTTTATTCGCAAATTTTCATTTAGTCTAACCGATTTCAACGTTATATCGCTGGGTTTAGTAAATCTAACTTATTTAAATACAAAATTTTATTACCCTGTCCACCAATCCACGAAGTTATATTTGAATAGTTAGAATGCGATCTGTAAATCTTAGTTCTTTTCTGGCTCATGTCCCTATACTTGCCCATATAAATAAGTTTGAGCCACCATAAATCGGTTGCATGATTATTTCATTACTTTCACCGCGTCAGTAAAGGTGATAAGTCAGTGTTCCGTAAGTTATCGAAAGAAGGGGCAAGAGAATGAAAAATGTTCTGTTTACAATATCTTAAGTTAGAAATAAGTAAACTAAAAAATAAAAAGTATCATTCAAAAGATATTGTAATTGAAGTAGAGTTATATTTGGGGCTATCAATGCAAGGCGGCGGCAAAAAAATAATTTTGTTCATTTGGAGAGGCTGCATTTCAGGGGTAACATTTGGAGGGAGTGCAATTCCCAAAAACGCTAGGGGTTTGAATCATTTGACCCTTACCTCCTTGCCTTTCATCAATGCAGTGAGTAGAGCACGGAGGTGGTAAATAAGCTGGTGACAATACAGTGGCAGAGTAAGAAGTATAAAAGTGTATGGCACCAATGGTAAGAGACAGTGCTGTGCTGTGTGCTTCTGTGCTGGCATCGCGTACCCCCTGGAGCCCTCCGCTCCATCCCTATCTAACTTCCCATCATCCTCACATTTCCGTTCCCGTTAGATTTTTTCGTCCGTCCGTCCGTCAATAGCGCAGGCTCACATTCCTCGCGCAGCTCCCGTCGCGCGGCGCATAGCAGTGTAATGATGCGTGAGGACTATTTGGAGTCGCGTCCGACAGTGAGTTTCATTCTCGTCTGCGAGGAATGACTTTTTGTGGCGCAGATTTTGGGCGGCTCGGAGTTTGATTGGACTTCGGCTGGGCGCATGTATTAAGGGTGGCAAGGGTAACTGACCGTCGGAGATGGAGTCGAAACGTCGCACAGTGGGTTGGCACTTCCTTGCTAAAAATAAAATCGTTTTTTACAACGTTTTTTTTAACTTACTTTCGTGTCTGTCTGTTTGTTATGGTGGAATTTTGTCACTCAATTTTAACACTCTTAACGACTAGCTGGAGCATCGAAACTTTATATCTAGTTCAGATCTTGATAACAATGTATATTTATATGCTTTCTGTCATGATTCTGGCTAGATTTAAAAAAATATTTGCAAAATTAATTTTGTATGGAAAATTAATTCCACATTTTGCCGCCGGTGGAGCTGCAATCACATTTGTTGCGAATTTGTTGTGTAGCATGTTGAATGCTATGCAACATATAAGAGCATTTTTCAGAACAAATTTATAAGAAAATTATGATTTATAAAACTGAAATTTAAATATCAATGAAGTGAAGTGGCTTGCTTTAGTGAATTCAAAACTATAAATTGTTAATTAGTTGAGTGATAGTGACATAAGGGAAGAGAGAAAGGGAGAAGAAAAGAAATTTAAAACTAAAAAGAAGAAAATAATATTGTAAATTAAAAAATTTAAGAAGAACGTTTTTCTCGCCAACTAAAAATAAGAAAATAAATTTGTTGACTTCAGATAAGAATATAGTTGGTAAATCAAATCGCAGTTCAGTAAAATTTTTTAAGAGTAATGTCACCTATTGCAAACACTAAATGTAACCTTACATGCGCCCAACTGTAGGAAATAGCAACGCCGGCAGTATTGTAGTTGGAAATATAAGCCATCAAAATAATCACATTGAAGAACGGAAACAGTAAAGCCAACTTAGGGCCGTATTAATAGTCGACCCCCAGGGGTCCCCTAGCTCTAGGTATCCCCTTACAGTCCCCCACGCACAAATCTGGTATTAATAGTCGTCCCCTAGGCTGTAGGGGCCCCCTTGCAGTCCCCTACAATGGGAGCGGAGTGAGCCTCACCTTGCGACATGTGCATGAAGTGGAGCAAACAGGTACTACTGGAATTGTAAGCAGAAATCTTTAGTTG
This sequence comes from Ischnura elegans, assembly GCF_921293095.1. Classification (NCBI taxonomy): domain Eukaryota; kingdom Metazoa; phylum Arthropoda; class Insecta; order Odonata; family Coenagrionidae; genus Ischnura; species Ischnura elegans. The sequence continues at coordinate 39,496,191 of NC_060259.1, forward strand.
CTTTCGTATTTTATTGACTTCACGTTGCTGCTTGTTCAAATACATTCGTTGCTGTTATGCTCTCGTTAAAAAGTTACTCATTTATGCCTTTATTCATCTCCATATTAATTCATACCATACCATTTATTCACCCTGTCATATTGCTCATTCGCCCATTCAAAAATCGTTTTGTTTTCACCCACTTTCAATAATTTCACCATATCCCTTTCATCTCAACCTTTTCCTGTGTATCACTTCGCTGAATATGCGTTCATATTTTCCCATTTACCCGTGATTTGGGTTATCTTTGACGAGGATGGACAGCCTGGAGGCCTTTGTTCGTCATCTCGATAGATTGGCGAATCAACATCTGAGATTGAAGAAGTTTTACGTTCGTGATGCGCAAAATCCATTCGATTTTTTTTAGAGATACTGAGTTCCTGCAGCGGTACCGGTTTCCTAAGGAAGCCGTGAGAGGGCCTCTGCTTGAGATGGTGCGGCCTCATTTCGTCGGTCCTTAGTGAATCTCAGGTTAGAGAGTGTATACGAGGTTCAATACATCTGTGTGAAATCATGCGTAGGACAAACTAAAAGGGCCATACAATGCTGAATAAAAGAAAATGCTCGAACACTGAAGAATAGACAAGAAGAGAAATCAGAAATTGTTCAACATGTCTTGTCAGAGCCAGGTCATGAAATAATTTTGATAAAGCAAAATTCTTAGCTAAAGAAATGCATATATCGTAGTAGAATAATCAGAGAATCGGTGTAGATTACCAAAAGACCATAAAATATGAATCGGGAAGACGGTTACACCCTTTCCAGCACCACGCTTGTTTCTGGACCCCAAAAGGACCCCCAGCCCCGTATAGGGACCGATCAGCGACGGGCAAGCGCTCCCTCAGTCTCGCGCCACCGTATAAACATCGGGCAACCAGAGGCACTCTCCATATCAGCCTGGCCTGAGGACACCTACAGCACAGTTGGTGAAACGTCGCCATCAAAATGACAGCGCGGACGGAAACAGGAAATCTATCCAACGGCGTACTAGTTGTATTATTCGATCTTGGGAATGCAATTACTTAAACCTTTAAAACACAAAGGCCACATTATCTGGTTTTTATTCCGCTACATTACCTCCTCAATCTCAGTTATCAGTGTTTGCGCCACAAAAAATTTGTATCTTGGAGCTTTTGGTCACTTGTGCGAATTAGGTACCTTGACCTACCACTATTCAACTTTGTAGTCTATTATGCTTTTTGGCTGTTGCTAGATACCAAAACTTGTTCCAAATCCATTTCCCTTAATAACAGGCACCGATTTCCTTATGTTCAGCCATTATCTCATGCTTTCATGATAGGAATTAACGAGTTGAAGGAATAAATTTATATGCAAATCTTAAAATTTTTAAATATATTTTATAAAAATAAAATTTACAAATTAGGGGTCACGTTTCCCACAAAACTATTTCAGTTGTGCTTCCGCTAGTTTTCTAGCAGCCACAGCTTGCCTCAGTCTATCTTTTGTTATTTTGTCCTTCTCCAGGGATCTTTCTATCTTCATTTCATACTATCATCGTAAATGGTTCCTCTCCTCTTCCATCATTTCCAACCTGGCCCTTAACTCCCTCTCAGCAATGCCCATGGAAGTATTGGCTGAAAGCATCCAGGAAGAAATTATAAATTAACAACAATATATCATACATCATTTTGTAGGAAAAAATAAATAAACAGAGCTGAAAGCATGATCATTTTTCAATTTTTTTTAAATCACAGAAAATGTAGCATTGTGACTTAAACGACATATTTTTTTTCGAAAACTTTTATGTTAAAATATCGTTTACATGGTTAAAAATTTTATCCCACAGCCTCCCAAAGCTTCTATTTAAATAATTTTCGATAGAATTTGCATCGAGTCCAACGGCTAATATCATTTAATTTAATAATGCAATATTACTAGCTATCAAAACACTAGCACTATTTACCCCAGGTAATTTTCAAGGCATATTAAGAACTGTTATTCATTTTCATTAAAATTATCAACTTCACATCTAATCACACCAAAGAAATTAATACAGCAATTAGCAAATAATTCAAGAACAAAAAAAGCACCCGCATTTCAGAAACACCGTTTTTCAGGCTCAATAGGCAAATAAATATGCGCCCGTCAGCACGTAAAAACTCATACCGTAATACACTCCAAATATTACTCCAACCCACATTACTGGATCCTCTCAGAATGAATGCACATTTTACTTTCTTTACTTAAATATTCTGTTGCTAAATAGGTACACTGCAATCTCATTATGAAATCAACAGAAAATGCTGAATCCGGCAAGGCGAGGATGTTTTCTTCAAAATTGTATTACCAACTACGTAAAATCAGTTAACCTGCAGACAAATACCTGAAAGAGACATCCTAAACTTACCTTTACTTGCATAGCCTTTTTATTTACCTTTTCAGTTATTTTACATATCTTCTAACAACATCGCGGTGACAGTTGAACTCACTCCGTACAGATAGCCACGCCTTCTTCTTCACCTTGCATTGAACGCTGTCCGTTCAATGCGAGGTTTGTTTTCAATAGAACATTTGTATTTTTCCATGAAATCGCACAATATTTTCTTCTCCGTAGCTGAAAACGAAGTATTTCGCGCCGCCATCTCAAGTTCTTTGTACAAAAACACCTATAAAAATAAAGTAAATAAACACCTCTGTTGTCGTTACGGCCCATAGTTACCACGTTCGGGGTCCCCTTACTAGGGGACTCCAAGGGGACGACTATTAATACCAATGTTGAAGATTCCCCTTGGAGTCCCTTGGGAAGGGTGCCCCTAGGGGAACCTAAGGGGAACGACTATTAATACGGCCCTTAATGTCCGACAGTACGTGCTATCGATTTCGGAAGCACAGTTGTTTAATATGCCATAAACTTTTCGATCTTGTTGTTTCTACATCCTTAAAGAAGTCCTCTTTGACAGTGCATATTTCACTCGAAAGTAGTTTGGAAGTAGTGGAATTTATACAGAGATCCTTATATACGGAGTATTTTTAATCCACAAGAGAACTTTGAATGAGCTCGCGCTTGGCATAAAGCTTCTTCGACCAAATAAGTGACTAAGTTGTGTTGTAGCCAGGATTATTAGATACCTGGATCTATTTTCTTTTAGCTAATGTACTTAATAGATGCATACTGAGATAGATAATAAATGGAGTATTTTTTACTTCGTTAGAGAACTTTGAATGAACGTGCGCTGGGCGTAAAGCTTTTGCGACCAAATGAGGAGTGAGGCGCGGCAGAATGGTTGGGCTATGTCGTGTGGGTGTCGCCAGGGACTCGCCAGGATTACGGAGTAAATTCAGGTCACGCGGGTTCGTGGGTGACGCGGAAGATGTACTTGGCGCCGCATCCCGTGCCCCTAAAGAAGCGAGAAATAAGGCAGAAGTGGCAGCGTCATGATAGGTGCAAAGGTCCCCTCTTCCCACGCTGCATCCATGAGTACGGTCGTTGCAGAACGAGGCGCTAACGCGTACCGTTACGAGCAATATCAACGTCGTCTCTCCTCTTGGCTCATGCTCCATCCTGCATGTTGAGTGCGAACTCCCACCTTTAAGCATCTTCCTGGTGGGTGAGATAATTGGGAGCTTATTGGTGCCTCAATGGTTATGAGCGTGGCAGGTAGCTTGGATTTGTTCTCTCTCTTGTATACGTCTTAGAATGAGAGCCGTGGCCGTAAAAAGTCGTGCAGATTTGTTTGAAGAGGGGGTGTTTTACGGTGGTTGTTCATTTCGAGGGAGTGTATTAAAGACAGTTATCTCCCAAACATTTCGGGGAGACCCCTTTTTGAACGTCTCCCGCTCGCCGCGGCCTTGCGTGGTATATCCGCGAAAATGCTTGTCATCACATTTACATAATTACGCATCCAATGGGTCATGAGAAAGTTCACTCCCGCTGTTCCTGTAGGATTTTTTTCGTTTTTTTTGTGACGTGTTGCTTGTGTACAGCTTATACTGTTATCTTGAAGTTGCCAAAGTGTATGTAGTAGATCGTGGTCAACATTTGCCTGTATCGTAAATTTGGAATGACGGACTAAATATTTGACCAGGTTCGAAATGTAACATATTTGAGGAACTAATAAATAACAGTGAATATTTGACCTGATAATTAATATACGTCTTGATATTTTTGGAGAAATGTTATTATTTTTTATCAATCCTCTTGCTTACGCATCGCAAAATCTAGTTTTTAATCCTAAGGGCAGGAGAATTTTTCATAATTTCGCATCTAAAGAAACTTATCGAACCATTCATTAAAAACTTGAAACGTTTATATATTTGATGATAAAATAAATTACGCGAAACGTTGGTAAGAGGATTGACTAATGCTTTTATAAAGTTACTGACCTGTCTCCAATAATAGCAAGATGAATGTAGAAGTAAATGACGACAAATGCCGGCGATATACATTCGGAACATTTCAAAAGGATAGTTTAAGTTCTAAAAAAAGCGAAGCTTCTCGAAAAACATTGGTAGGGCGGCAGTGAAGCGTCCGCTTAATCATTGAACGCGGCACTAAATATTTCTTACTATCGGAGAAAGGCAGTCAAACGTGAGCAAATGATCCTGGTGTACCATCCGTAAAGCTCATTATGAATAGATTGCTTGTATTTTGTGGGCGCGAGTAATTTCCTCAATACTAAATTAAGTGACGCATTCATCACAGTCTGCGGTCACAAGAATAGTGTATTTAGGTGTAAATTATGAGCATACAGTTTTCCATGTACTCTATTTATTTATATATTTATTTCCAATACCCCGGAGACAGCACAATAAGACCTTCGACTAACAGTAATTCAACCAGCAACAATGGACGACTGCCTTGGTGGCGCCGGCCTCGGTGGCGCAGAGGTAATGCCTCCGTCTGCCAACCCAAAGATCGCGGGTTCGAATCCCACCTGGGTGGATTTACCACCACCCAGGGCATGGATGTATGTGATTTTCAAATAAAGAAATTGTAAGGAAGGATTATCTAGGTCTAAATTTACTTTAATAAAGACGACGTTATAATTATTATGTCATGGATAGGGGCAACCATCCCGGGCGAGAGTCGAACCTCGAAGTCGGAAGTCGAACCCACGGCCTTTGGTTTGTCAGGTGAGGACTTACCCCGCCGCCATGGATTCCGATGAGCCTCGTCTTAGTCCTGAGTAAAGCGCGCGATTAAATGATAGAATCGTTTTCGAAACTGAGTAGCCACACCCGGTGTACCAGCGGAATAGTTTCTCATGAAATAAAGGAAAATCCTACCCTAACCTAAGTATTTCATTATATATAACCATTTCGTATTACCATTCCGTGTTTTTTCATGTTCAAATCTTTTGTATTTGAGATTCAAGTTACTAAAATTTCCTTTTTACTTAGTTTCGCCATGAATTTCCACTAAGTTACGCCCTCACGTATGCAGTTTAAGAAGTTGCATCACCTTAAGGGAAAATCTTCGTTTTAACGTTGCTCGGAATTTTTGTTTTGAAAGGCAATTTTGGACGCGGTTTCACCACATTAATTTGAGCCTAGCTGCTGCCTCTTCCCCGCTATGCGATGGCCTTTGGGGAGCCAATGGGTGGCTGCGGAGGTCGAGCGGCACCTCGCTGCGCCCACTGCTAGCTGCACACCCGGAAGTGAGCGCCGCACAGAACAGGTTTTGCTTCGCCTAGCCAGGATTTATTAATATTCTGGTGCATAGGAATTTTGAGAGGGTGCACGAGGAGGCCATAAAAATTGATCGCCTAGGTGAGCGCCCTCCGTCCAGGGGCTGTGCCCCCGACTCCAGCGGCGGCTCTCCACGGTGCGGCCACGGGTGGTTCCAACAGTCCAAGGTCACATCCGGCCGTCTCTGCAATGCCAAGTCGTGAACTTGGATAGCACTATGCATGGAGCATTGCTTTCTTGCGAGAGGCCTCTCTCCCGATATCCCGGTATTTTTTCATTTCTTATTACTCGTCTAAAGGCCGTGTTACACGGTGCACGTCATTGCGCAGGTTTGCACTGAAAACATGTTGAAATTGTGAGAATGCGAGCTTGAGGTTATAGCAGGGGCTCTTTTTCCGTCTCGCATTCACGCCTTCTGGCATGTGTTCTAGCAATTCACCGCTTTACACGAGGCAATTTTGATTACACCTTCGTGCATTCGTCAGATTACGCTATCGTGTCCCGTGTAAAACGGCCTTAAAAATTATGCCATCAGCTTGAAAATTTCAGAGCATTTAAGAGGATGTAGTGACATAAAAACCCAGGTCGGAATAAATTTTATAATCGTGTAAAATTGCAAGTGTTTATTTCAATGTGGAAAAATTCCACTCCGTAACGCTTGGATCTTCGGATTTTATTCATATTAAGGCCGTTTCACACGGGGCCCTTTATGGCGTGGAATTGCGCGAATGCACGTGCGAAATTAGAGTAGGGGCTATTTTGCCATCTCAAGTCCACGCATTCTTGCATGTGTTTTAGGAATTCGCCGCTTTTACGTGACGCAGTTTTGACTGCGCCATCTTACGATTGTGCAAGTACGTGCCCCGTGTAAAATGGCCCTTAGGTACCGTCACAAGCTTTTTCCTGCATGTCAAATTTGAATATTTCGCCTCCGTATTTTTTCATACTGAAATCTTTTATATTTGAGGTACTAGTTAATATTATTTGCTTTTTTACTTTGTTTCGCCATGAATTTCCTCCAACTTACCCCGTTAAGTATTCAGATTAAGAGATTTCATCATTCCCGCTCAACGGGGTGTGTATTGTCTTTTTTAGTGACGCTATATTTGTTTAAACCTTGAGCTATTATCCTCAAAATTTAGGTTGCCAAGATTCAACTGTACATGTCACATTTTATACCTAAGATAATCTCTTAAGTAAACTTTTGATACTTGAGATACAACCAAGTGTTTAATAGAGGGTACTCGCGTAAATTTTACAATTTACGCCTTGATGATGATGACAACAAGCGGGACAACAACTTATCGAAACCCAGGTCGCCTTATGTAAAAAAAGAAGTGGCATAAATAAAAGCTAACTAACCATGAAACATTTAACCGGAATACCTCGCAGTTAAAAATGAGTTATTCAATTTTATTATAACTTAAGCTTTGAACTAGCATTGGTATACGATATAAGACCGTTTGAGCAGGAGTGACGCGTCCTCTTAATGCTGTTACGGAATGCATGTGTCTATATTTTGCTCTCCACGTGGAGTGCATGTTGGTGGGAGTTAGCCTTCATGTGTCACCGCTCGCTTCGCCAAGGGAATCTGCTGTTTGTGCCAGAGCGCGGTCACCAATACCGGTTTGTGTGACCGGCAGTGCTTTTAAAGAGCATAGACTTACGTGGTACTCATTGGAAATGCTGCTGTTAATGTTTTATTCTGTGGAAAAAGCCGCGGAATAATTTCATCCGCCTACACTTTCATGTATTGTCACCAGTTGTTAAGAGTCATATTGGCATCGGATTCGTAATGAATAAATCAAGATCGGAATATAGAAGAAGGTGTTGCCGGCCCTGCGCGAGTTTTATTTTATCTGGATGTGATAATTTACGTTTGCAATCTTCGCGAGTAGCGGATATTGAGAGCCGTGCTGGAGGGAAAGGGATATCAAATAAAGTATACCAACTGAGAAAAGAGGCTACTTGCCTCTAATAATTCAGCAAAATATATAAACACTGGCGCAATAGGATTAAAAATAATAAAAATTCTATTTTAGTTATAATATTTTCCAATTTTCAATCCAGATTTAAATTGTGCAGTGGACCGCTATTTTGGCGAAATGCTTACCGATTACTTTTAATTTTAATTGTTTATTGTATTTCGATGTCTTAGAGTTTTTCTACGTAATATGTTTAGATTCATTCTTCTTAATGTAGTGTGCATTGCGCGAGCTCAATGTTTGAGCGCGCGCAATGCACGCCAAATTAAGAAGACTAAATTTAATAGGGTGGTTTCCTATTATTTTTTTATTGCCTAAATCGAAAGATTATTACTCCTGGAGTACGTATTTCACGCTTTTAGATTTTTAAATGACGATATCTATTTTTCGCGATCAAATGAAAAGTGAAAAATTTCAAGCGCGCGAAAACGCGACGCGTAAGTAGGAATGAAGGGAAAAAGTCCGTACGACGCATTTCTGGTTCCCCCTCCCGCCTGGTAGGTGACCTTGATCGAGGCTCTGAGCGCTGATAGGACGCAGGATGCTAACGGGTAGCTGAGTACCTTCCTGTCTGGTAGCGCATGGCTTAAAAAAGGTTTATTAATACCTTATCAAGCGAAGAAAACTTTCCTACCTTAGCCAGTTTTAATAGGTGATTATTAAGACATGTTTCCCTGAGCTCTGTGACTCATGCATGCATTGGTAGCCTCTGACGATGCATAACTCCTATCCTCTCGTGTAGAAACTAGGTCCCTGTGACGTCACGTGGAGTGGAATCGCATGGGCGCCAATCTGGCCTTTTTCAAATGAGGATAAAATTTGACCCTTGCCATTCGTCTAAACCGGTATTTCAAAAACCAAATAATTTGTGTATTATGAATACGCTAATGGTGGGTAACGAATCGCCATCAATGCCTTTTGTTTTCTTTGATGAAGGAAACTACCCTATTCTGAGACTTTGTTTCAATTCCTCCGTCACTCACGTGCGAAAGGTCACACTGGTCCCTTTGCGAATTTGAAATGCCATTCCCTTATTCGTGCAGCCAACAACGCTGAAGTGGTGAATTACATCGCTTCGAAGCAGCTGAAGATATTTTCCGGATCCCAAGGTCCTGCCAAAGGAATTCCTGTCGTGTGTGAGTGAACGTGGAAATGATCGGAAGGGTTTATGGATTTAATATGACGGTGTAGGCGTCATTGTGAACTATACATGAAAGTTGAATATGGGAAAGAGGAAGCTTTTCGGATCTTTCGAATCGGATTGGTACTTCGTTAAGAGCGTTGAGATTTCAATCGTATGATTGAACTCTACTACTACTTACAGCTAGATGCCGGGATGATTCGTAAATACTTCGTGTTAATCTATCTTGATCATTATAATACTTTAATGAGCAGAATTTATGAATCAGAAGACACCTTTGCCTGCGCACTATAGAATTGCTTGATGATAAACAAATGTAAGTAACTGAGATAATAATTGGTAAAAATGTCATCGTTATTGGTGAAAATATGGAATTGACCCTTCAACAGTTTTGTTTTATCTGGTGTCATATTACCCTGGTGATGGCACAATGCTAAAACCGCGGTTGAATTCCAATGTGGACCATCGCATAAGTATATTTCATTTAATTATAGTAATTAGCAGCATGATCATTGGAATCACTGCATCCTTTGTATTACAACAGTATTTTTTAATTTGAGAGTGCAACCGGTTTCACCGTTACGGCACCTAAAATTGTCATGCGTACATATATTTACCTTTATAAGCGTCAAGTTTGGTGTTGAATTGGTAGAAAGAGGATGTAGAAAGAGGTGTATTGGTAGAAATTTACTTCAAGGTGATGCGGGTATATGAGAAAATCGTGAAATAAAATGTCCTCTGGAAGTGCAAAGTGCATACTGATTGTTACAATCATGCATACCTTCCGTCAAGCAACGCCTGAAAGCATTAATTTAATTAGAAGTTTGTTTTTACGAAAGCCGATCATGCTGATAGCCTATTCAGTGCCATACAAGCCGCCTTATGCTTGCCTCCCGATGCGTGAAGTCATCCTATCATTCTCCACGCTGCATATCGATCCGTTGCACCAAGCCATGCAAACGCGAAACAGCGGCGAGGCCTCGTGCACTCTTCCCTCCGATCTATTGGAATTTTCCGCTGAATTAATGAAAATATAGTATTCTTCTCGCATTTTACCCTTATTCGAATCGCCAGCATCGGAATGATGTTGATTAAATATGCGCGTTGAGTAAGATGTCCTTTTATAAAGCGAAATCCTGGTATTTGGAGGAGGCGACCGACAGATGAGGTCATTTGCGCCATAAGGTTAGGGTATGGCAGGAAGGGTGGAGAGAAACCCGGCGTCGGCATTAGCCTGCTCTTAACGAAAGGCGCCAAGTGGACCACGACGGACGGAGTGTTGCGCTTGAAATGTCTTCCACACAACACTCAAGCAGGGATTGGTAAGTCTCTGAAAATTTTCTGCCACTGCCGGGATTTGAACCCGAGCCCGCCGGGTGGGAAGCCAACACTCTAGCCACCACACCAACCCGATCCCCAAGCGAAATCCTTCATACTACTTATATTAGTATGGGCTAAAATAACTGATGGGATGAGAGGCTGTTGGGTGTGAAAAGGAGTTAATTGGAATCTCCCTCCATTGAGACATCTATTATGTGGGAGATATTCCTTGTCCAAAGACTAGGTAATGTTTTATTCAACGATTTCTTTACGTCAGCATAGCATAACATACACCTCTTGGAATGTCATGATACCCATTGCGATCTAACATTAAATTTGCGTGTCGGGCAAGATGTCCTTTTTTAAAGGTAAATCTTTCAAACTACTTACGTAAGTATGGGCTATAAGAACTGATGAGATTAGAGACTGATGGGTGTGGATATAAGTTAATAGGAATCTCCCTCCGTTGAGGCATCTATCAATGGGAGATATTCATTGTCCAAAGACTAGGTAATGTTTTATTCAACGATTTATTTACGTGAGCATAGCATAGCATACACCTCTTGGAATCTCGTGATACCCATTGCGATCTTGCATTAATTTGTGTATGCTGAATAGTGATTGACAATGCGTTTCTAATTTGCCAGGCAATAGCATTTTCGCCGTGCATTGACACATTTTCCGAGACCAAAATTGGTCCTGTAGAGGCGTAGTATTTATATGCTGAGAAAAAATGCTTAATCTATTAACTTCCGAGTTCTAAAGAGCACCTTCTTGTTTCATTAAAAAATTGAAGATTGGTCTTATGCCAATACAAAAATCCTAGGATATTTTACTAAATTGACTAAACAATGTTTAAATTTGTGATCAGATTTTGTTAAATGAGATACTTGTACTTTTGGTGTATATTTTCTTCTAATTCTTTACGCTCCAATTCGTGGCCAGTAATTCTAATTAATGGAAATCTATTCACAGGTTCACAGCTATCTTAAATAACTTAATTTTGTGACTGCAATAATGAATTATGAAAATATCACTGTAAAGGATTTTGAAAGACCCTTTATTTGGTCAAATTATGTCAAATTGTGTTTTGTGAATCTGGAAAATTAGGCAATTAGGCCCCGGAAACTATGTGTTGATCTAATTTTTGTATTCTTTACGTTGTTTCTGAAAGTTTTCTAGCAATGAAGTATGCAAATTTTACGAGTAATTGAATGGTAAATTTACTATGCACGAAATCAACGAAATAATAAGTATATTAATAAAAAAGAATCAGTCTTCATGTGTTGCAGATGTTGAAATCGCAAGCAATGATGTTCATTTTGTGCGTCGGCTATGATATCCTATTTTAATGCTCATTCTTTCCTTAAATGATGACTGTAAACCCGATTTTAATCGCTGAATCAGTTTTAACGTTTACGCGTCATTATCAAGAGCGGTCTGTTACACTATTGAAAATGATAGCTCTTCATAGTAAAGTGTAAACGTTGAAATCGGTCGAACGAATGAAATACTGCGTGGAAAATTACTACGGCCGTTTTTATCTTATTGCAATGAATTTCCGCAAAGCGAACTCGTCAACAATCGATCTGCTGTAAACCTTGCTGTTATCTTTTATTTCACGCAAATAAAATTCAGTTCCCCTCAGAAGAGATGGCTTTCAGGGTATAATATAGATTATTCCCGGTACAGATATTGGGAAATTAAATAGGAAATTCCGGGGAATTCAGCGAATTCCGTGGGTGGGAGGAAGGGAGTAGCGTGGTGGTGGCGAGTGCGTGTTGGGTCGAGGGAGTTAATGGGAGCAGTGGAAGATGGAGGAGACAGGACGGAGGAGGGATGAGCGCGGTCGTAATGCAGTTCCGGGTGTTGCGAGGCGCGGAATTAAGACCTCCGCTCGAATAAGAGGCTGTGGCCGGTAAGGAAATAGAACGACCCTCTTCTGTCTGAGGGGCACGTTCCCTTCGGCTCCCGAGAGATTTACAGTGGGACATCCTCCCCGACCTAATTGATAAACTTAGTCGCGTTTTAGCACTTTTAACCCTAAGAGAATGGAATGAATGCGAAAAATTGAATGACGGTGAAACCTGACTAAACGACCACCTCTCTACGATTCCTGGTCATTTTCCCTAAAACACTTTTTACCGAATGCCGTTAATCCTTGGTAATTTACCCGGATAACCATTTTCCCTAATTACATATTTGGGTGATAGGTACTCCATTACCATCTGTTATAGCTCGAGCATGATACTCTTTCAATTATAGGCGATTGCACTCCCAGTAGGTTCGACCAGCATCAACTCTTGCTCGATGGTAAATAAAGCCATTTATGATGCTCCTTGTTTTCCCAATACATGAGCCATTGGATAATTAATATAAAGTAAACAAAACTTAACCAAATAAGAAACAAAAATAATCGAACCATATGACCTGATAAATAACCAACCGTTACCATGGAACTAAAAAATACTGCTATTATTTATTTTTGAATAAAGTATTTGAATTGTTGAAAATAAATACGTTAGGATTTTAAAACATTCGGAAAATAGTCCGCTGACTTGTGACAACCGCGGCCACTTTCCCTTGAATCGAATGTAATTACCGTGTACGCGATCAGAATTCAACCTTTTTTCATTGGCTATTTCCTTCCACGGCCAGCACCCGTATTTTGTTTTGACAACGTCCAGTCCATTTGGAAGCAGCCCTCCCCATTTACATGCGCAAATTACTTGGAATATCGTCTGGTAATTTGCTCTCCTGCATTCTAGAAACTCCTGCGTTCTTTTGAGCGTCTTAAGAGCCCTTATAAATAAAACAGCCTTCCCATAAGGGCTGCAGCCAGTATTGCTCCATTTATACTCCTGGTAATGGTATTATTGGATTAAGTTAAAATTCAGGAAAAAATTCAGCCAAAAAGACATGCTCGGTTTATAATCAGAAGTTTTAGGCATCTCTTGAGGATATTGCTTGCTTCATTCTTCAAATTGTAAATTTCACTTTTATAATTTTCATTTTGGACGACCAACAGCATCTGGTACAGTTACAGGAAATATCGTGGAAGTTCAACGTTTTGAAATAAAAAGTGGTTGCATTTTTCCACAATGATTTAACGCGTCGTATGCATTGTGAAGGGAAAGAGACGAATTACATCATTAGGGAAAACCCTATCGTAGTGACAATGTATTTAAGTTGTGACAATGTGAGAAAGTAGGGTTGAGATGGGTAGCCGGGAGGATTTCGAAAGGCGAGGAAAGCTATGGGGATGGATATCGTGTTTCTCTGAGTCACACCATGTCTTTAAGAGTTGGCATTTCCTGATGCTGTGTCTGGTGATGTCACACCGCGACGACACCGGCCGTCCAAATTATATGTTTAATAAGTCCATAAGAGACCAGCCTTCCGCTTTTACTTGCGCAATAGGGTGGTTTCCTATTATTTTATAATTGCCTAAATCGAAAGATTATTACTCCTGGAGTACTTATTTCACGCTTTTAGAATTTTAAATGACGATATCTATTTTTCGCGATAAAATGAAAAGTGAAAATTTTCAAGCGCGCGAAAACGCGACGCGTAAGTATGAATGCCGGGAAATCTCTCCGCGTGGCGTATTTCTGGTTCCTGCTGCCGTCCTGTGAGGTGACCTTGAGGCGAGGCTTAGCGCTGATACGACGCAGGCTGCTAGCGGGTAGCTGAGTTCCCTGCTGGCTGGTAGCGCTTGGCTTAAATAAGGATTATTAATACCTTATCAAACCAGAACAACTTTGCGACCTTAGCCAGTTTTAATAAGTGATTATTAAGACATGTTTCCCTGAGCTCTGCGCCTCGTGCATGCATTGGTAACCTCAGACGACGTATAACTCCTATCTTCTCCTATAGAAACTAGGTCCCTGTGACGTCACGTGGAGCGGCATCGCATGGGCGCCAATCTGGCCCTTTTCAAATGAGGATAAAAATGGACCATTGCCATTCGTCGAAACCGGTATTTCTAATACGAAATACTTTGTGTATTATGAATACACTAATGGTGGGTAACGAATCGCAATCAATGCCTTTCGTTTTCTTTGATGAAGGAAACTACTCTATTGCTTGGCATATCGTTTGGTAAATTTGCTGCATTGTATTATAGGAACTCCTTTGTTTTTACGAGCGTCTTAAGAGCCAACGTAAATGTAAATAAACGAGTCTTCCTATAGGGGCCTGCGGCAAGTATTGCTTTATTAATTCTCCTGGAGATAGAGTTAAAATTTAGGAAAAACTCCAGCATAATAATAATCAAGTCAGCTTTTTAATCAGAAGTTTGAGGCGTATTTTGATGAAATTGCTTCATTTTAATTACATCATATGTATGTGAAATTTACCATGTTCAAAAAATTAAAGTGCCACTTTCAGGAAGGAAATTAATTAAATGCTCATTGTATTAGTACGCACTCCTGAGAACCTTGCATATTTCACCTCTATTCTACGATCACCTCGTTAAACGGCCACTTTTCGTCAACCTGATCGGTGGCCGCTTTGGACTGGTTTCACATGTTTACTCTTATATTCTCTGATCGGCGTTCTTTCAGCCTCCCCTCAAGTGTATCAGTTGTTCTCGTAAATTTTTATCTATATCTGGTTATGCTCAACTATGTATCTATCAGTTTTATCCTCAACCAGCCTGATACCAGACTCCCATCCGCCTTCGGCTAATCTTCGACCCTGGAGTATGTCAAATGGATTCAAACGCCGGTACTCGAGTACCCAGATGGTATATAGTAAATACGCATGCTCCTTAGTAGTAAGATATGAACACGAATGCCTTGGCGAATACGTGATTACCTATTATCGCTGACGATAATGCTTTATTTGTAGTGGAGCGTTGTCGCAGGCCTAAGGCAGCGGTTCGCAACCGGTGGCACGCGTATCCCTTCGAGGTACGCGACGAACCAGTCGGGGGTACGCCGAAAATAATCGGTAATGGCGGACGCCAGGAACTACGTAGATATATACGTAGATTATACATATAGAAGGGAACGGGAGGGTAAAACGCTTGGGAACCGCTGGCCTAAGGAACTATCCATCTCGGGTCGGCAGGTATTCGTTCATTTGTCTGGTTGTATGTTCTTCTTGGCAGTCGATATGCCTTACTAACCGGCTACCCATTACCTACAATTCCATCAAAGCTCCTTCTGTTGATATAACATCACCAATTACATCATTTACAACCGTCATCAGAAAAATTTCTCTCTAAATCCCTCTTCCTTTTCTCCTCCATCCCTAAATCATAAAGAGAAGGGATGAGGCCGTCATGTTAATCATAAAATACGTAATATCTGAGTGTGTTTTATATTGATGTCCTTATTTTTTGTTGTAACTCATAATTTAACCCTTTGTTTCCAAATCCAATGCAAAAGGTATTCTTTACGGTGTTTGGATTTAATGCAAATAAATAAATATATTTATAAAACCTCTCAAAGTAACCATGTTCTCCTATGGGTAGTCGTGCTCTTATACGTGTCTTAGGAACCTGCCTGAATTCTAGAGAACCGTTTGGGTTCTCGAATACCGGTATTCGAATACGTTTGGCACGCTTCGACTTGTGCCGTCGTTTGTCTGAGACCTCTGTATTCTCACCTCTCTTTCTCTTGGAATGAAACGCGTTATCTGAGAATAATCTCTTGTCCCATTTAGAGTTTACTCGTTGAGGGAACTTTCACTCATTCGTTCACTTTTCAATGAGGTGCTTGCCAATCTCTTTATTTTCATTCTATTGTTAGCAGTGATGAGTCGACTTGAATCCTCGATACTTCGTTCCTTGGCCTAGGATCGGGGTCTTTAGAAACAGAAAAACCAATACCTATTCTATCGTTACTTGGAGCCTTGAACGGTGATATCAAAAATTGTTATGAGGCGCATAACTTGGTATGGACTTTGTTTATAGGAAAAATAACTTTGAAACGGCATCTTTCGTGATATTTAACGATTCATTTGAGTGTGACCAAATATTATAGTCAAGAAGTTTATTTATTGGGCCTAATAGGGAAGTGCACTAGTGTTTCAAATGTACCAAACACATTTTTTAAATTAGAGTTCAGAATAACATAATGTCGTAAAACCACAGTTTAAATCCTAATAGTGAATACTTTATTCGAGATGACCGTCTGAAATATGGAAAAATTCAAAGGCCGCGAAAACGGGTGTCCATGTTGAATATTGGCCGTGACGTCACAAGGCAGTAGCAGAAGGCAGCTTCTACACCGTTTAGTTCTACCACTATTATTGCATAGAAAAATTACAGAATTTGAGGGTATCCGTTTTTTGCTGTCATAAAATATCTTCAGAATACATATGTGGCTGCTTCTCTTTTGAGTAAACGACTTCATCATTGCGTAATATATTAATATTCATTTACGTGTCAACTTCAAGTTTGGAAAGAGTAGTACGAATAGCACATTGAATCTTTAATAAGTGCATGATGGCATTTATTTTTCGCTGGGTATATTTTGACACAATGCCGTTTATCATGCCAAAACTTTTTTTGTAAGAACCGAGTCAAACTAATAAACCTATTTCAGACGTTTGCTGCAAGACTTATTCGTTGCGTATGTATTCACGCCGGCCGGAACGTTCGCCCTTCGCAACTAGAATCATGGGATGTTAGCCTTATTTCCGAGCTGGCTGGTTGTTGCAATGGTTCGCTGTCCAGGATGGGTTCAAGAAAAGATAATCTTGGTTGGGAGAAGGAAAATTCCAACGATTTATAAATGGTATACCAAACTTTGATGTATTTATGGTCACTGAATTTTTGAATAAGGAGGACAGGTTCAAAGCTCCATAGAAATGCGAGACGTTAAGGCTAACAAGGGTAGACCGCGTACCTTGCTGCATCTTTTTCAATTAGGGCGTTATTTAGGCTGTAATTAATTAATTTTCATGCGTTACTTTTTACAAGTTATATATATAAATCCAAAATGTCCTCATTAACTCAATGGGTCGGATGGGGTAGTGGTAGCGTGCACGACTCTGAGAATAGATTTCACCTGAGGGACCGTGGTTCAAGACTGCTTCATGGCATTATTTTTTGTTGTCTTCATTGTGATTATACGGCATCAAGTTTATCATTAATTATAATTGCAGCAATCATTGACATAAGACAATTTTTTTATCATCATTATGGCGTTTAGGTATTTTAGCAGTGTCATTACAAACGCAGAGATACGATGACTACAAGGGTTGGTGTGCGCTAAAATGTTAATATTTTCTTTGCTTATACTGACCAACTTCCACATTAAAAATGAAAACCACTCTTGCAAAAGCACATACCATTAAAGGCTCGCGGCAAGCAACAATATGCGTACAGGCATAATTAATAAGAACACAAAGCGAATATAAAATGCCATATATCTCGAACACTTGTAATTCACATTACTCCAAAGGGAGTTTACTTACTCAGTACATACCTCAGTACCTTGTACTCAGTACCAACCAGTTTACCTCAGTAGCAGTGCTAAAAGAACCATTCTGAAATATAATTTCAACTAACAAATAGGATGAAATAAAAGTTGATAACCCTGGACCGGGCGCGCTGGCGTATAAAATACGTCAATCTTTGAAAACCAAGGATTTCGACATTGTACGTACATTCTGGGCTATAATGGTCTCGTGTATTCTTACAATGTACTTTGACTGCCTATATTGCGAGTTTTCAAAGTTCGAGGTATTGTAGCTAATTTTTTGGATCAGCAAGATGGACCCGTCACCAGTGGAGTACAAATTACGCCGCGCGACCTGCCGTGTACCTTTATATCTGTATCACCTATAAATGTACTAATTTCAACAAATAAAGATTAACTTTAATAAAAATCGTTTGTTATCATATATGCACATATCATGGGCAAAGTACGCATTTTGCCCGGTCGTGTAAAAAAACAGTCGCGCCATAATTCTTTAACCAAACTACTTTCAGTTTATAAATTACGTAGGTCTACGCGGAAGATGCTATATTTTGACTCAACACACTTTCTGATGTGACTGAGGTACCTATTAAGTAAATTATTATAATATAAATATCAATTTGATCTTACAATACCCTCAAATGATCTTCAAAACAGAATATCATCGATAGGTAAGAGTCAGGAGCAGCCTTGAACCATTTATTCCGTATAGCTTGTGCTTAAGGCACGGGAATGAATATCTTCTCCAGGCTTTTGTTTCGACGTCGAGATGAAATTTGAAACAAAAAATCATTTATAATTCTATTTTGAATTCATGTTTTCGGTACTAGACGACATTTTTAGGAAGCAAACTCCACCGATTCCCGGAAACTCTCGCCGCGCTAAAGAAGGCGACGGAATTCAGTGATACTCCACTGGTGACTACTGCCTTGTGACGTCACATCTCAATCAAGATGGAGGCACTGTGTTTCAGCGCAACATGAAATTTTCCGACTTTCAAAACGTTTTAAAGTGCGTACCCCAGATGCAGAAAATAAAAGTGACTATACTAATGTTTCTTTTTTAGGCTAAACTTTCAAATTCAGCAATAAAAAAAAATTAGTGCACTTCCCTATTCGCTAATTTAACAATCCCTTGTTCGAAAACGAATCTGTCATATTAATTTTTCAGTGGGTGCATAATTTCGTCATGTGTAGGCTCAATGGTTTTAGACATAATATTGTGGTGCTCTGTTACATGCGTCAAATAAAGTCTAGAATAATTTGGTTTTAGTGGAATAGAGAGCATACACAAAGATATCGTAGTATCTTTATATTTTTATATTAAATAACTACAACACGTATTTCAGATTTCTCTTACTAATCATCAGGTACAGAAAGATATCTTCCGAAAGTGGTGTGGGATGGATCAGAAGGAAGAATATGGGCAAGAAGGAGAGAGGAAGCATAAAAGCTTATTTAGGAAAGAATCCATCCCACAGACCGATTAAATAAAATCCGGACTTGTGTCGTGTCACAAGGAATACACAGAAAGGTGGGGTAGTTGGGGTGCGATAAAAAATCTTTGGGAAGGGAGTCTGAAAAAAACTATTTGCCGCACCACAGCTCCCCCTCTTCTTTCCCCACATTTCATTTAATTCCTCGTGACATGTGACGCAAGTCCGCCGTTTTTTTTTGTCTGTACAATGGATTCTTTCCTAACTATGCTTTTATGCTTCCTCCCCATCTTCCATTCCCCTCATCGCCTGTTCTGCCTTTCTATAAGGCTTGAAACGAAATAAAACACCCCTTTCTCGATTTCTCACTCTATCATGAAAAAAAATCGTCATCTTCTAATGTATATCTATTTAATACGTCAATAACAGACTCTTTTTTTATTTGCTGATTTATTAGTTGAATGGTCAATTGCATTGCTTTTATTTTGTAAAGTTTGTAGCCAAACGTTATACTCCTATGTATAATTCCTCCACGTTATCATCACATATTGGTTGTCAATGTGAACGTAAACTCAGACCCGAAGTCGAAATTCATTAAAATAATTTGACGGATTTTTGGGAAAAATAAGTGGCGACGAAAGGTAAATGGCGAATCGAAATCATCAAGCAAGTTACATGAATAGGGCAATTCCAGGGAAGTTCAAACTCGAGTGAAAGAAATCGAAATTCATTAAAATAAATCGGTAGATGAGAGGGAAAGATAAGTTGCGACGAGGGAAAATTTTCCCCATTCTGTCATAACTTTAAAATTACAAAACGTGGAAGTTGACGCCCACTTCTCATGAGTTGGTGACGTCATTAGAGTCCTGATTCATTAGTTCGTTTAGGTAGAACAATGCGTTTAAGGGATGGAAATGCTCGTAGGGGTACGACAACGAACCGCCTTAGGTCCGTGCAGAAGGCCGAGAAGCAACTGAAGTGTAGTGATTATTCGTCGCAAATACCTCGATGGACCAAAAAGGGGATAAATAGTGGTCTCTTATAATTTGTCAAACTATCATTGCCGAAAATTGGAATTAATTGACGGACGAGCCCATCATGCAGATGAAATGTTGTATTCCCAAAGAAGAGTTGTCTTGCAGAGATTACTTCGTCGTTTTATCCTGCACGTCACTTCCCCTTCGCCTCCTTTGAGTTTTCGAGCGTGACTTATGACGGTGCCGATGCATTCACTTCTTTCTGGATCCAGGCGGATCATACGAAGAGGCGTTCGGTGAAGGGGAAAACGTGGAAAGTCGTGAAGGCAGACTTCCCCATCAAAAGAAGAGGAGCATCTCTTGATGGGTGGCGGGCGGGAGGAGCGCTTTCACCGCTACGGAGTCATAGCGAGAGATTTGTGCCTTGAGCTTTGCTGCGATCCCGGAAGCCTTTGACGGCGTACGGAGATGCTTTAGAATTGGTGCCACGTTGGGGGGGGGGGGGCGGTCGGAATCCCTTTACCCGAGTGAAGGTGGGCGCGTGGGAGTGGGTATCCCGTCAGGGTTCCAAGTCCACCCACTAGTATTATTAACCTAGTGACAGGAGAACTAAGCTATCATCATCAATCGTCAGGCGTCCGGAGATTGATAAAAGTCGGAGATTCACCCGGGACGGAGTGGAATAAATACTTTATAAAGTAATTCTAATAATAAAAAATCGGGGTCATTTAATCACGGTATAAAAAGCATCTTTAACCCTTTCTAACCCAGAGATGCTTCTGGGAGAGATCAAATTTAAGATTTTTGACTTTGAAAACTCGAGAATTTTGCAGTCAAACATAATTATCGTGGAAGCTGTGTATTTCATCATTAAAACTTACTCCACAACATAATGCGTAGTTTAGATATTTCCTAATTAGAGCTGAAAATTAATATATTTTTGATGTTGCTTAGAAGCAACACTGGGTTATAATGGGTTAATAATACCTACACCGAGTGTGATTTCAAGCGATAGAGACAAGTTATCCTCTCTAAACTTTCAAAAGAACGCCAAAAATGCTGAATTCAAGATGTACCAATGTAAGGGAACAGGCAATTATGTATCACCGAGGAGGAGATTTTTATTATGCATTTCTCTTCTCTAGTATTACTTACCCTAGTTTTTAGAAAATTATGTGGGATGTTTATTCATCAAACGATAAGAATTTTGTGAAATGAAATCCGAAGATTGATGCGTAGTGGAGTTTAATTTTTATGTGCTGATATGAATACTTGTAATTTTCCTGGATTATAAAATTTATTACGACCTCGGTTTCAATGTTACTACACCATCTTCAAGGTACAAATAGTGTGTGGTGCATTCAATTTATACGATTTTCAACCGTAGAGGGGGGACTGGAGGGAGAGAGGAGGGGGAGGAGATGGGAAAACCTGGAGAAGAAAGTGCACGGAATAGAAAGGAGAGTAAATGAGGGAAAGATGATGCCTGGAAATTTATTTCCCCCAATCCAGTTAAAACTTGTGTGCATTAAATGCACTACACACTATTTGTACCTTGAACATGGTATAGTTACATTGAAATCTAGATCGTAATAAATTTTATAATCGCGGAGAATTGCAATTATTTATTCCAATAAGTCCGAAGATTGGTTTGTTAGACCTATTTACCTGAACGGGCAATCATTTAATACTCACTTAATTCCTGTTTTAATCCCGTCATCACTTCCCTGATAAATTTCATCCGATGCCTTCCTTTACCATTATATCCCTACATTTGCCCCTCAGCGATTGTGTATTTATCTATACATTTATCCACGTATCAGTTTATCTTCATTCCTACGGTCATTTCTGGTACATAATGAGCACGTATCAGTTGCATGCATTTTGAGCCTACCTGGCTCCTATTCCTCGCTTTTATGTCATTGGAAACTAATTTAGGATAGCCTCTTCGTATCATATAGTCAATTAAAATATTATTTTTGATTATCAATTGTGTTTCATTTAATGTTAAAATAGAATAACAGGTTCAGCATTCCAAACCTGTTGTAACTTGTAAGTTTAATTTCATTTTCTATTGCGGGGAAAGGTTTCCCTCTGATTTTTTAATGATGGATTATGAACTCGTTTGTCGGTGTATTGGCACAGTTCGAGGAATTCATTGTAGGAAAGGCTGCGATATTTCGGAAATATTCCATGCAATGCTGCCCTAATTGATGAAAACAGACACTTTTTTTTACCACCAACCCCTATAACTTTCTACCTTTTATTCCATGATACTCCTTTTTATCCGAGTTACCTTGACCTTTCCAGCCCACCAGGAGTAACCGGATGGTTGGAATTGTTTATGTTTACATGTTAACGTTTAATGTTCAGTCAAAATTATTCATTCACCCTGATGACGATGCGTGAGTCGTTCTTTGAAACGTTGATGATATATAGGTATCCCGAGAAGGCTTCACGCAAATAATTCAGTGGGAAAGAATTACGTCAAACATAAGTTCAACCAATTCAAGCGTGATATAGTGGAAGTTCGACGTATTGAAATGAAAGGTAGTTGCACTTTTCTCGAATAATTTAATGCACACGACTCCTTTCGACCCGCATAGCCATCATCTGGTCTTGTACAAATGATGGCTCTGTGAGCCGAAGAGCGTTGTACGCATTACATTACTGTGGAAAAGTGCAACTACCTTTCATTCCAAGCTTGAAGTAGTTAATGGAAAAGGGAGAGTGCACATACAATTTTCTGAAATACCCGTAGAAAGTGGTCCTCACAGAGACGTAAAGCCGCCTATTTCACATTTTGAAAATAAGGAAATGACATCGGATTGTCGGGAAAATTTTGTGTATGTCCACGTCAAAAAATTTTTGTTACATCATTCATGGCGTTTTTGACTTTTGCTCGCCGTTGCTATGTGTTAGCTTTCCTCGAAGGAATCAACCACGAGTGACCTACCATTTTTCTCCCCTCGGCCTAATCGCTTTTTTGACCTTGTTGGACTTTGCCATGCTCTGGTGTTTGTATAAATGTACTAATTGGTATTTGGCTGGCGTATTTTGTGCCATATACAGTGAATGTCCTCATTACGTACACCTCCACTCCTTGTCCCCACCCCGAAATGTGCTTCCCCCCCACTCTGACATGCGTATGCATCGGTGCTTAGCTGATGCTCGACACCTTGAGAATGACGGTTAACCCTTGAAAGCTAGTTCGATATATGCTGAATTAAATTGTGGAAAATTAAAAGAGTTTGTCTGTTCTTCCATCATCACGACTATGCTTACTGAGAGTCGGCAGGCGTAAAATTTTTGATGACGAGAGACGCCTTCTATGTCTATCTACCTGTATTTATTCAGATTAATATTTATTTTCTGTTTTATTTCATTTTCGTTGAATTATTACTTATTTGACTTTCGGTGGATTTTACAATTTTTCGCCTACCTAAGGTGATATAATTGTAATTTTTGCGACACTAAAATTTAGTAAATATCAATCCCTATGGCATTGTTTAGGGAAAACTTTACCCTCACTTATCCTAATCAACATTTGGTTTGAGTTATTGTTTGAGTGAAAGGCAATCAATGTGGACTAGAGCAAAAAAATCAATAGCCTGCAATACGATGCAATTACAAGAAGCAATTAATCGTATCAATTCGGGTGAAGCTATCACCTCTTCAGGTAACATTTATTAGATTAACTGACACCCAAGTATTTATTTCGTTATGGAAAAATTCCACTCCATCACGTTTCTTACTTCGGATTTTTGACCTTAGATGAGCCTGGAACCAGTGCTAAATGACAGTGAAGACTTACCCGGAGAGTCGGTGGGATACACCAGGACTTTCACAACCGTGCGTTATTCTTTATTCATTTTGTATTTTTATGTTTGTCTTTTATTTTGCATCGCAATCGTGGCAATAAAACGTTCTCGAACGCAACGAACAATCGGCCCTGCAGACGGCGAGGTATTCAGATTCCGCGTGAGGAAATGTCAGAGGGGAACATTGTGGCGGTGTCAGATACCTCAACCGCTCTCCCCTCCCCGCCTATAGGCCTCATTTTTAGGCGAAAGTGGCTTTCATTCCCCCGGTTGGTATCGAACTCGTGACCTTTGCGTTGCCAACCGGTGCCTCGAGAATCCGGGCGACTTGGCTGGGGAGCTTGTATTAGCCTCGCATCCCTGCGTTCACGGCATTCCACTGTCCAGCAGTGCTTTATTGTCACAACTCGCAGTGGACCAAAGTGCTTGGATGCTGATTGGAAGGTCTTGGGTTCAAATCCTAGGTGAGATCTTTGGGTATCCATGAACAAAAATCCTTGAAGGGCGAGGAGGTTCAGGGAAAGGGGTTGGTTTCCCAACACTCAAAAGTGTGAAAGTCAGTCAGCCTGTGACATAGTTTAGGGCAAGCTTTATCCTCACATATCCACGTCTAAATTTGGGTTGAGTTACTGGTTTAGTGAAAGGCAATCAAAGTGGATTAAAGCAAAACAAAGCAAAGGTGTGCAGTGCGATGCAATTACAAATAGCAATTAACCGTTTCAATCCGGGTGAAGCTCTCACCTCTTCGGGTGATATTACACCGATACAGTATTGTGTTGGCCCGCAGTTCGCCCCAGGCGAAAAACCACAAAACCGCCGTTTGGCCAACAACTACATGAACTATCCAAAATTTAACTTTTGTATAGAATTCGGCAAAGGGCACTAATAACCTACGGCAGAAAATGTAAAAATTTTTTTGGCGAGCATCTTTTTAGAAAAATATTTCTGGTTTCTCATGAACTATTGTAGAAAATAGATTCATTGCCAGTTTAATAAATTTTGAATTAAATAATCATTATATTGTGATTTAATAATTATTGAATATTTTGCTGGTCAAAAAATAAAAAAAGCATAGATTTTAAGTGACCTCAATTTAAACACGTGGCATTTACCCCGAAATGAATAATGAATTACATAAAATATTATAAAATGAATAACATGAAACGAGATGATTGCGATGTAATGTGAATGGATCTAGGAAACAGGCAATATTGGCGACACCATTTTAAATGAGTTACTTATTTCGATTAGAAATGTGCAAATGTGAAGATGTGCCTTTTGATGGAGATTCATCGATACATTGACTATGGATAATGATTATTAGGTTTTTGGTGTATAAGGGGCCTATGTCTGCATTGAAATTTTCAGATAGCTTTGCGATTCATGCTATTTAAATTATTTTGTAAATTAAATTACGGGAACGTATGTGCGTTGAGCTTTCTGGGTTAACGTCTTAGCTGAGCTATTCATATCTCAATCACTGAGCCTTTGGTAACGATTTCTTTCATTAGCATTCCATTGCCGTTGAGGAAATGGGTAATTTTAATTAGTTTTCTTGGTTGTATATCATTACGTATATTTTAGTGCAGTATGTGCTTTGCACACATTTTGCGCATAAGAAATGACTTTCGGCATTTTTTATGCGCAAGTTTTTTTAAAGGAACGGATTTAATAACTACGCATGCCAGGAAGTAAGTGGATGCCGGAGCGAGAAAACGTGGTGGCGAAATTTATTTCCGCATGCAGTGAGGCGTTGGGAATCAATGGTCGTGCTTCGCAATGAGTAGTATATCGAAAACCCGAATGTGACCCTCCGGATATAACTTCTGTCGTCAGTGCTATCTCCGGCAGTTAACTTTGAATTATTTGTCTCGGTTTCCGTCGATTCTTGGCGCATGGGAACACAAATTAAACGGAAGCATGGAATATGGAACATGCATTTTCCTTGAAGATCTTTTGCAGAACTTTTCTTCGCTCTCTGGAATGGGGTCATCCACACAGACACGAAATCGCAATTTATTAAACGATTTTGGGAGATGGAATGGGAAAGATAAATTACAATGGAAAAAAAACCTTCATTCACCCACATCGTAATCGTAATTCGTAATTTTTAATGAATCATCGTAAAACGACATAATAATTTTAAAAGAAGAAAACGCGGAAGCTGCTGCGCTTTTTTCACGAGTTATTGACGTCATTCGAGTCCTGCTCATTAATTCTCTCGGGGAAGACTTTTCGTTGTCAGAATAAATCGGTCATAAGAGTCAAAATAGTAGTGAACCGCATGAGACCGCCGCGCGTAGCTCAGGAAGCTGAAAAATGGTGACCCGGTCGGCAGGAGTCGGTGACGTCTTGAACTTATCTGGGAATGGTGTAAGGATATCGATTTTTCGCTGCGAGTACCTCGAGAATCAGGCGACGGATGAAAAAACGAAAAAAATGCGGGTTATTTATTTTGTAAACTATCACAGAAGACAATAAAATAAAATTGGCGAAGGAACCCATTGTTGATTTCAAACTGCCTGTAAGCCGAGGAATAAGGCTCATCCGTACTGAGTGGCAATAAAACCTTGTCGACCCCGACTCGTGAATAAAATGAATAAATATCGTAATTCCAAGCTATTGCAACGGTATTCCCTCGCATATTATACATTACGCATTGAAACTATTGTGGAAAATTGCAACTAACTTTCATTCCAATAATGCTGGTTCCGCTGTCATGCAATTGCATTTTGGGCAGTTGTGCAATGCAGTCGGGTCGTGCCTTGGGGTTCATCCTCCGTCTTGAAATGCCAATTAATGGCTTGATCGAATGCCCCTCTTCTTATATTTTTAGAAAACATAGCCCGAGAGTAGATATTTTTAGACAAGAATTACGACGTGGACCCAGAGCCGTGAGGCTGTGCCACACGTGGTCTAGCGAAGAAATAATTACCCCGCCGGATTTTAGATTCCGCCTCATCATCAATAAGGGGGAAATTTTACCATTTCGATTATACGCCATTGCTCTTTTCAGTTATTTGGCCTTCATGTTTCAAATATTATTTACAGTTAGTGCTGTTTTAATGTACAGTTCTTACTGAAATAAATACTCGCATTTTTCTTGATTATAAATTATTATTATTATTATTATTAAATGGTTATTCGGACCTAGGTTTCAATGTCATTGCATCATCTATCATGGAAATCTAGGTCTATCCATCCATCTAACATTGAAACCTAGATCGTAATAAATTTTCGAATCGTTGGAAATCGCAAGTATTTATTTCAATGTGGAAAAATTCCACTCCATCATGCTTAAATCTTTGGATTTTAATTATAAAATTCTCATCGTTTGATGATTAAACGTCCTTCATTATTTTTTTGAATCTTGGGTAAGTAATACCTGAGATGAATAATACATGGTAATAATCTCCACGGTAATACTTTCCTGTTCCTTTACATACATCTTCCATTCAATGTTTTCGGCGTTATTTTGACAGTTAACCGAATACAATTCATCTATGTCGCTTGAAATCACACTAGATGTATGTATTAATAAAGTTGCATTTCGTATCGTGGTTACATGACCTAATTCTTGCTATCATGATTAGCATAGAGATTGTGCTATTCCGCATATAAGACAGTATTTTCAGTTTTTTTGATGACTCCTCTGAACATCGTTGCCGAAAATAATGTGAAAAATGGATGAAATCAGTCTTAATCGGTTTTCATTTAATCACCGAATGACCGTATGCATTTTATTTTAGCTTGATAGTGATCCTATTTTTTTCGGTCGCCGACGGATCATCGTTATATAGTTATGCAAGAGTACACTTAGTTGTTCTTTTTTAAGCGTTAAATTGCAAGCAAGAAACTTTTGAAGGAGAGGAAATGTCTTTCGTCATACAAATCCCGGCGTGCGACTAATTTTCTTTGAAGTCACCTTTTTAGTTTTCATACTCGGACCATGTAAGAAATTACTAGTGTGATTCATATCTTGGTTACTCCGTATTCCTATGCAGTTATTCTTTTCCCTTGAACATCGCCTCATTCTTCCTCAACTTCTCTTCATTTTTACGCCATAATTAATGAGAATAAGATATGCTCCACCTTAGAGCAAAAATATTCATACACGCTCTCTCCTTTGGGGAGAATCAAATTTGAATTTTGGCTTGGTCTCTAGTGGGGATTCCTTTGTAGTTTGAATCACTGTGTCGCTGGAATTGCGTTGCCTCTAAAGCAGACTGAATATCAAAGTAATGCCATGAATCGTAACGAGGCGTCGTTGTTAGCAAATTAGGTCAGTACTTGTGACAGTAGAATTCTTTATTTGGTTTCATTTCAGTGGTGATAACGAAATCCATTATTTAAGATGTTGGCCGTTAAAATGGCTTTTCTGTTTTTATTTTCGACACGTAGGTAGTCAGTGATGGAAAGCTTTTTTTAATTTTAAAATATGAAGTACGATTTTTTAACAATATTATATTTATTAATATCGTTATAGGAATTCGTCGAAGTCGAAATTTTAATGCTTGTACGCTGGCAATAGAATTTAAAGGATAATGAAATTTAATTAATCCGAGTGCAAATTGCATTTTAAAAATGTCAATATGTAAAGGAGATATTAATTTTTCCATTTATATTTGGCGTTTTGATCTTCTTGTCTTCAGTTATTATCAATTAACTGAATTGTTGCTTTGCTAATTAGTATAGCTATAATGCATTGAATGCCTTCATGGATTTAATAAATCCTAGAGTTAATTGTATTTAAAAAATGTCAATATGTAAAGGAGATATTAATATTTTCCTGCTATCTTTGGCGTTCTGATTTTCCTATCTTCAGACATTATCAAATAAGCCAATCGTTGCGTTGATCATTTTTCCTCCCTCTAGCTATAATGCATTGAATGCTTATAACTTCTTCTGCGTTGCAAAACGAGCTGAACGAGATTGTTTTATGTCGTAGGTTGGAGGAGAGGTTGTTTTCACCAGCGGGAATCCGTCCACGGCTCAATACAAGTGGTGGGAACTCGGCCTTACATCACCCATCGCGCACTTGAGCATCCCCCACCCCTGTTCCCCCTTGTCTCTCTCTCTTCCCAAACTTTCGTCCGTTTGAGCGCCCGTGTCTCCGCCACGCCTCCCCTTTGTCCTCCACGCCATCAATCTCCTCGCCCTCCCCATTCTCTTCCGCGCACACATTACACCCTTCCTGCACCCTCATCTTGTACGCCTTCTCTGTGGTGCAAGCTCTTGCTGCCGATGCTGCAAATACCGGGGCATTCGATATGGCGCTCCTCTCCTGTCCGGGACGTTTAAAAGTGAGGGGTCGAGAGGCCCTGGCCCCCCTAAATGAATGAAACTAAAGGCCACTTTACATTGGGTACTTCATTGCGAAGGTAAGCACTGAAAACATTTGTTGAAATTGCGAGAATGAGAGCTCGGAATTAGAGCAGGAGCTATTTTGCCCTCTCGCATCCATGCATTCTCACATGCGTTCTAGCAATTCCCCGCTTTACACGACGCAATTTTGACTGCGCCTTCGTGCGTACGTCATATTGCGCAATGACGTGCCCCGTGTAAAACGGCCTTAAGAATAGTATTAATGAAACATGCGCAAGAGCTCGGCCGCGGTATGCAGTGATACTCCTATGTTATTGCTATTCTTAGTTAGACCCTATCCTTTTATAAAACGATTTAAACTTATCTTAGAATTTTATCGAACCCCTCTACGGTGATCGATTAACTATCGGTTATTTCTGCTATTAAAGACCATGTCACACTGATGAAAAGTTGGGGAAAATCATTTAGCTAAGTCACCTAAAGCGTAGGGTTTTTCATCGCGGTTGAAGAGAGGAAAAGCTTAAACTGAGGTTCGTTAAAAATTGCTACCAGCGAACAGAGAGTGAACCGCAGATTCTACACGAATACGTTTGGGAGTTGCTAGAGACTCGGAGGACACGGGCTGGGCTTTGATTTCTTGAACAATTTAGAAAAGATACATTTTTATTTATTCATTTTTAAAAATTTATTTATTTAAGTAGTTGCTCACATACAGCATTTCTGCCAATTTACTGTGACGAAGTAACAAACATGAAATTTAAACGCAAAAAATCAAAACAAAGAGTACAGGCAAAAGATAGTAAAGAACAAAAATACAAGACGCGTGGAAAGGGAGGTAGAGAAGGAGGTTTATTTATTCGTCAGGGAATGGGACATGGCGAGATTGACAAATGAGTTGAAGGGCAGAAAAAACGGATCAATATTTTCTGGCAATGAATTGAGCAGGGAGTAAAGGAGGTGTTGGAGTGAGCGCTTAACGAGGGATAGTCTAGGGATAAGCGTGTGAAGTAAGGAATGTTTGCGTGTGGAGTAACGCGGAGAACATGGTCTTAGAGCCGCGTTTCAGATCAGGTAGGAACGGTAAAATAAGGGAGAAATTTTACCTTGTGGTTGGGTATAGGAATTCTTGTTTCCCTCGAGCTTTGTAGGACTTAATACATTTTACTGATGTCGACTGTGGCGCTTTACGGTACGGAAACGTTGACGCCGAGGGAGGAGGAAAAACTTGAGGCGTTGGAGAAGTGGCGAAGAATGGAGAGCGTGAAGTGGATGGAGAAGGGAAGGAATGACGAAGTGCTGGACATGGAGGGTGAGGAGAGATAATTTGGAGGAGACAGCGAGTCTGGGTGCATCGCAGGCTAAACGGGTAAATGTTAAATAAGTGGGGGAGGGGGAGATGGAGAGAATAGAATTAGGATTTATGGCTGGGGCGTGGGGCCTTTTCGTGAATTGAAAAGGGCTCAATAATTCGGAAGACGAGACTGGGTATTTCGTAAAATTCTCCGTGTAAATCTACTTTAACCGGTAGAATACTATTGGTAATAATAATTTCACGCGTATCCGAGCACCCTTAGCCTCACGTCTATTGTACGATTTGAGTGGAGCAATTTGGATGAATAGACACATCGGACTGTAAAAAGTAGATATATCCTACTAGTGTCACCCTCTTTTACTCAATCTCGATTCGCATTCTCCATATCAGTATTAAAACTCTATTACCTGCTCGTAAGTTGGAACACGTTGGAGACGAACGTGCCAAGAAATTTTCGATCGACTATCTAAAACATTTCCAACGTATGCTGTAGTTTGATAATGGTATTGAAATTCAGGAAAGGAGCGTAAATACTGAGTTTGAAAAATTATAATTTTTACGGAAATATGTACTAACTCATTCGCTAGAGAAAGTAGAGAAAAAGATAATTAATAATCTAATCCAGTTGATGTATTGAAGTAATTTCTGTCATAAAATGTTTGGATGTAGTCTATGATAAGGCAGAAAATGTTTTAACACATTTTAAATAGCTCTTCGTATTCTTTGAATGTGCATTTTCATAGGAGTTCCGATACTTCCTCGGCAAATTGGGGAAGCCATAGAAGTTCAAAATAAGTTGAATTTCAACAGAGGGGATGGATGTCTCATTCACAGTGCCTAGAGAATATTCATTTAAGAGACAGCCAATGAGCACCACCCACCAGTAGCACCCAGCCAGCCTACGGATAGGCAGCTCCGCAAAATGTATTATAATTAATTTTTGTCAAAGGGTCATATATTTTAAGTAATGTTATAAGATAGGATAGCCGTTGAAACTGCTGTCCACCAGCAAACCGACTCGGAATGAAACCGGAGAAAAAGGCAGAGATCGTGTCGCTAACCTGTCTGTCTGTTGAGGCGAGTAGGATGTGGATGTTTAGGCGGCCGTTGCCTCGGCGCCTAACGATTGTGCGGACTGCGTGTGCGCGGAATGTATTGGACAACCCTCGGGAGGAAGAGACGCTCATCATCACGATCTGTGGAGGGCGAAGATGGGTCCAACCCCCGCGGCGAGAGTGGTCGCCGGCCTCCACGGCGCCTCCACTCCGCCCCCGGAGGCCAATGCCTCCTCCTCTCCCATCAAAAGTGCGTCCCAGCCAGCCTGTTGCTCCCCTCCCCTCCCTCCATTGGAAATCCTTACCTCTCCTCACCCTCCCCTCGTTCTCTCCTCGGTGCGAAATGTGGCAACGCCGCCCAGCCGGAGGCTGTGGAGCGCGCATGGCCGCTGCGCGCAAGGCATTCTCCGCCGCCTGGCCGAAAGAGTGCACTTGACGTTGACGCGTGAAAAAGCGCGGGGGTGGGACTTGTCGTGGGGTGCAGAGTCGCCGCGCTCCCTTCTCGGGGAGCGCTCTCCAGCCGCTTGTGGTGTGGAGGCAGGCGCGATCGGGAAGAAGCGTGAGGAGAGCCCGACGACACTCAATTCTCTTAAATTGCGATTTTTTTCTTTCCGCAAGTTAGAGACACAATATCGTAATGGCTTTTTTGTTTGAGGAAACCGAGGCCTTTGGAAATTTAGATCTACTTAACTATGAAATGCTGAAATTTTGTTTTCAGTCATCATTTAAGCGGTTAAATATTTGAATTTCTGGAACGGGGAATTGTGGATGGCACCAGAATCCGCGCCGGGCCTATAATTACCAGATGCAGTAGGATAGCCACGATTTTAAAATGCGGGGGTGTTACCGTAGATTTCGGGTTCCTTCCGGGGCGTATGGAAAACATCCCGGGGCGAAGGGGGTTCTCCCCTGAAAATTTTGGAATTTGAGATATTGAAAACGTGATTTTTAGGACTAAAAAACATTAATTTTTTCGAATATGTATTAAAATAAAGTATATAGATTGTAAATATAGTTGGATGAAGCAAAAGCTTTAAAGGATTAAAGGGGAGGGGGTTTACTATAACCCTGAAAAACCCCCGTGGTGTTTCTCGAAGTACCATTCTCAAGGACGTGAAATGGGAAAATGAGAGAGATAACATGAAGGATATGAGGCAGAACCGTCAGAAATAGCCAAAGCTATTACGAAAAGCTAAATCTACCTAAAGGATACGAAAGCCAAAATATGATAAAAAGAATAAGGTTTTATGTGTTTATTATTGCGTAAAACCACGTAAAAATTGACATTTTTCGAAATTGCTTGCTTTTTATTGAATTAATCAATTGTGAAATTATATATTCCATCAATTCTCATCAGTAAAATGTAGCCATTAAATTCGAGGCAGTTTAAGAGTTTAATATTTTAGTATAGCCCAAAATACTTTAAAGTTGTTGAATAGCTCGAAGATTCGAAAACCTGAGTGCTAATTAAAGGTGGGAGGTATAAATATGTTCGACACTGGTTTTTATTTAATTGACAATCATTTATGGGGAGTAGAATAGATGCTAACATTTTCTCCCCAAGTTGATTACTGAGTTAATCCAAAGACCGGTTTCGAAGAGATTAATTTTTTTCGAACTTCAATTGGAATTCGATTTTTCATTTCTCCGGAAATTAGTATGAAAGTTCAAAATAGCAATTGGCAGTTATTTTCTGTTGAAAAAAACACTTTATTGCTTGGTTTTACCCTTTAATTCGCCCTCTTCTCTTATTATTTATGTACTCTATTAATTTAATTCTCTTTGTCTAGCTTTAAAAAAGATCGTAAAAGCTCTAAACAGCACATTGTTTCATAAAACGTAAGCGCGGTAATATAAGTTTGAAATGCTTTATAACACGCTGCGTACGGACGACGAGAATTATTTCGTCATATTTTTACCAAGATTTTCTCGAAGATTCACCTTATTTAGGGTCGTGAACTTAAATGATTTTAAAGTATCCTATAGATATTTGGTTGCATGTTTTCAGTTGCTTTCGTAACTTGTTATGAATCAACGTAACGTAATGTTGTATCAGGTAAAGTTATATTTTAAACGCTGGCTTAAAAACATGTTTAATTCGAAGGCCGTTCTATCAAATTGGCATATAAATTTAAATCTCAGCACATGTACACAAGTACGTCGTTCCTCTAAATTTAACCCATCATAACCCAATTTTGATTCTAAGTATCATCAAAAATGTATGCATTTTCAGCTCTATTCAGGAAAGATTTAAATCACGTGTTATTTTGTGCCGTAAAGTTCAACGGCGAAATATGTAGTAAGCTGCCACAGTAATTATGATTGAGTAGAAAATTTTCACGTTTTTTAAAATGAGAAATCTTGAAATCTAACTTCTCCCAGAAGCAGCTCTGGGTAAGAAAGGTTTAAATACCCCGATACGCAATGTGTTATTGCTCCCGTGGAAACTGGAAGTAATGCACACATTTTACGTCTTGATTTCCGTGGACACCTAGTCAGCCCCCGTGGAGGCCTGAGGCTCCCGTGGGTCCTTGGGTGCCGTCGTCTGCAGTTGTTGGAGGGCCCTCCGCATTTGGCCCCCGCCATTCACGTCAATTATCGATCCTCGAGTCGGCTCGACATATTCATTTGCTCCCCCATCCTCTCGGTGCGCGCCGCTGCACACATATGCCTTGTGTGCATTGCGATGCGCTCCACCAAGGTGCATTCTGCAGCCGGAGGAGAGACGGTCGCGACCACGGCGCCATGTCCCGGGCTCTTTTCAATTGATTTATTCAAGCCTTACACAAAAAATACAATGCCAAGAAATAGTCAATAAAATAGAAATAGCGCAAACGAAGCGGGCATTAAATGAATTATTAGTGATTTAGAATATTGTGGCTTGTATTAATTTTTGTAAATTTATGCTCACAAGTTTTTTTATTAATATCTCTTAGTAATTACCAATTCATCGTTAGATCTTGATTGATAATTGTCATGAGAATGGAGGATGACAAAGAGTATACAAAGTGCTGAAAGTAGGATCTTCTTATAGCCGAGAATACAAATAGGAGTAAGGAAACGTTAAGTGCTACGGTTGGAGCTTGTTTATTTATTTTAGTGAGCTATAGATGTTGGCAGCTGCTGAGAATTCTAGAGTGGTAGCACTAGAAATGTGGTACTTTGGAAGAATAATTAAGATAAAATATATCTACCTAGTGAGCAATGATGTAATTCTAATAAGACTTAGCAAAAGTAGAAGCTCCCTCGAAGCATTAAGATAAGAACGGGAGAACATAATCGGCGGTGTAATGGGACATGACGGCCTGATGAAGGCAATCGTGGAAGGACAAATGGAAGGGGTGAAAGGCAAAGGAAGGGCTGGAATGAGTTTCACAGGGCGGTTTATTATGTCTGTAAAAGAGAATGGATACGCAAATGTGAAAAGTTACCTGACAGCAGAGCGGAATGTTGTTGACCAGACCTCGTATGCCTTAAAATCTCTGTATGATAGCTTAAATTTTAAGAGATTAATACGCGATCAAAAATACTGATCGAGCCGCAACTTTTATTGAAAAAGTTTGATCGTCATTGCCGAAAACGTAGCTGATAAGCTATTTTTCCTACTTTCAACCTGTTAGTTCTTATCTTAAAAAAAAAAAAAAAAAAAAATGCAATTTAAAAGGGTAACTCTGCAAAATTTTTCGGTGGGGTCCCGCTCCCATGTTTTGGATGTGAGTAATAGGGCACCTTAAGCTGCTGCCCCTGAGCGCGACCGCAGTATTCGCGCCCGTGGCGATGCTGAGTCTCTGAGATTGGGTAGACTGCAGATTTGCGACTGAAGTGATGCGTTAGCCATAATGCAGATAGGACCTATTTGTTCCTCCTATTTCCGGTAACGGTTGGGATCGGGAAATAGCTGTGTGTCTACCTCTTTATCTTGTGCAGACACGCATCTAACTCGACAATGCCTCGAAATCCTAGCGATTCAAAGTATCCTATTGCAGCTATTCCTCTCCGTTTGAGTTTGTAGGCAATGTTTTACCTTTAAATAATTCTAATGCTTAATTACGTGTACCGTGATTCCATACTAATTCCCGGTGAAATTCCCCAAATGATATTCACTGAGGAAAAATTTCAATGAGCATCAATGTTACTATTATGCTCTTGGTACATGTATTATGGCAAGAATTATTGATAAGTTGTCAGCATAAATCTTCACGAGAACAGTTTTGAAATAAGCTCAATGTATTAGGGACGTCGTATATAATTGGCCAAGACAAATATTTTTTACCTTAGATTTGCGCTTATCTATATTTGCATAAAATTTGTGCGTTTCTTCTGTGGACTAATTACTCTCAAAGAAGAAAGAATTACGCTTGGTGGACAAGAAAGATATTTTGTCGAAAGGATTGGTATGAGAAATAGGAATTCGATTTTCCCCCGGACAACGAAAGACAATGTAATGCTGGGTGGGACTCCGTTGTCAAATATCTACAACGTGCACCATCTTTTTTTATATTAATGGCTGGTCTTCTGACGCCCCCACCACGCGCTTATTGAGGCTGCTTGCGGGCTAGTATGTATTTGCGTGCAGTGTGCGATCTACTAATGCGATCAGCCCTTCCCGATACCTTTCTCTGCGGCGCTCATCACACCATGTCCGAGCGTTGCATCAAGTGGGCAGCCTTGGCCACTCACTCCACTTTCCTCCTTTCGCTCTCCTCGCCCCCACTTTGCCTCGCACCCCTCCGCTGGACAGCCTCCGAATTGGGGCAACTTACTTATTGCGATGCAGATGGGAGTTTTTGGGTGTCCTACCTGGTGGGTATGATGTGAGGTGAGTTCGTTTGGGTGTTCAGTCTTTCGTCGTGAACAATTTTGTCCTGATGATGATGGCAGTTTATTGAAGAAAAGCGATAATATTAATAAGGCAGTCATTGAAAAATTAGCTTCGCAGCTTATGGACGTTTATAAGAGAATTAACGGTCACTGTACGTTTGTATCCGTATTCGATGAACTAATTGCAAATTGCTGCACACATCTTATTAATCGTATTAAAATAAATGGAGTTTTTCCTTAGCAATCTTGATGCCCTTTATGGAGCTTATTTCTCTTTGCATTATTATATCTAAGGGGGCTACGCATAGGAGAACGTAGCCCGTCCTGTAGGCGCTTGATTTATGCAGCAACTTCGGGCGCATTTTAATTTACTTCCAAAAATGTCCGCAACCCTAGATGGGCTCTTAGCGATCCATTTATTCTCAATATTTGCGATAGTGTTTTTAATGGCATTGACGAAGTATTGAATTCGATAGATTATATCATCGCGAATATTAAATTTTCTTTTAACATCCCTAGTTGTATATTATTTCCCTCTGAAAATAGGATCGCCCTGCCGTCCGCGATCGGTGGCGACTTTGGTAAACTATTTACATGCATGGTGGGTGGCTGCGCATCTAGTGGCCGAAAACATAATCCTCTTTTATTATATTCACGATTCGTGTTATTTTTTATCCAGGAAAATCTTCTTCTATGATTTGTGGATTGAATAAACAAAATACGGAAGAAAGGAACACAATGAATACAACACTAAGCTCTTATAAAACTTCCCGCTGATAAAAAAAATCGACCAAACCCAAAGGTAATTTTCCCGTTAGTTTAACCGTGTTCTGCGTTACTTTTTCTCCATGAAAGCCGGCATTGGTCCAAGGGTTCTGAAATCTCAATATATGTGCTGTCTACGGATAATTTATCGCACTTCTTTTCTAATTCACCGGCCTTAAGGCCTCTTATCGTCAGTGCCCTGGAGATAGCCTCCGCCGACGGAAATATTTGCGGTGCGAAGTGGCCCAGGAAAAGGAACTACTCTGAATGTATAAGTGCACATACCTTGGCTTAGTCTAAGGTGAGCTCCACCCTCATCTATTCAGTCAAACCAAACTTTGGATTGAAGTGAAGCGGTGAGTATCGATGAATGAAATGAATCTATTACATTTAAGAGGGCCTTAAATCGAAACTTGAAGCTTGTACGTAGTGAAAGGGCTCCGTATTAGCAATTATAGACACTTCGTTACTTCCAAAATTTAATTAAAAAGTACAACTGGTTTCAGTTTTTACGCCATTATCAGGTACTTAAGTATTATTAATTATTCTTAAAAGAGAGTCCCGGAATCCTCGAATGGTCTTTTCATGCTGAAGGTTTACTTGCTTAAAACTTAAAAATTGAAAATTTTATCGTCAAATAGAAAAAGTAATTAAATTATACTTTCCACCTACAAAATTATGTTGAAACTTACAGGGTATATAGAGTGCACCGTAATTAGTATTTCATTGTATCTCAAATTTGAAAAATTCTTCTCCGGCTTTTCTCAGACGCGTCTTTTTAAGAAACGACATTGCTAAAAAGTTGTTTTAATTTATTATATTTCGAAGTTTCTCGTGTGCTCTGAAATTTTCAAGGCGATAGCTAATATTTAAAGGTGTAACATGCACCTAAAAGACAAAATGCGAAGGGATGGCTCATCTCGAAGTAGAATCCACGAATTTTACAATAGAGGATTATTTTGTCCACTTTAAGAAGTGTTTTCACATTTAAATGAGTTAACAATAATCACCACTGGTGTCTTTAACGGTCACAGCGATCAGAATTTCACTGGGAAATAAGTTAATCGAAATTTATTTTCGTGATGATGTGATCTTCTAAAGTCAAAACATTTCCATGTTATTCCTCACTCTTGCAAGTCACAAAAATTACATTCCACTGCTATGCCCATTTATCATCATTCACATGAAAAAATGTCCAATGGAATCGTAACTTAAGATATTATGCATTTATTCATCATAATCTATAATTATTAATCCAAGTAAACTTGATGACAATTGATACATACAAATGTATTTCAAACCTATTTATGTTTTGATGTAAAATTCTAAATACCTATTGCAATTGTCTACGATAACTATAATAAATAGCAAAATAGTCTTGCTCGATCTTGATGGTCTTAAAAAATCATTGCTTGCACAGCCCTAACACAAGTAGCATTGAAGAGACTTAATCTATACAGTGTGGAGAAAAAATTGTGTCAAGAAATTTTAATCCTGGATAGCTGATGCCAGAAGGAACCAAAAGGATAGCAATTAGATACTATTAAGGATAGCAACGTTGTCTCAATTGATAGAATTAATGGCGTCGCTCGCTAGAATCACTCATTGCATGTTTTTAATAGTTCTAACCTTGCATGTATTTTCCCTAGGAATTACTAACCATTAGCAAGTTTTTTTTATGAATAAGAATGTATATTTTGCTAGTATGCGTAATATTTCTATGACCGTGCGGTGTGCGTGTGGCGGTCCTCTTGCATACTGCATGTTGTTGGTGATTTGTCACCCCCTGCCAAACGCCCTAGAGGTGGCTCGCAGGGTATTATGCAGATGTAGATGTCGGTGTATGTGTCTAACGTGGTGACGCTCACAGGCCGCAGAGTGCACTCATCCGGGGAAAGCGTACAAGTTGACGCGTTGGGCGTGCTATAGTATGCGTTTCTCCCTACTGGCCACTACTCGTGTGGCATGCCGTTACGTGTTGCTCGCCCCTAATCGCTTCCTACTCTACCTTCCTCAATTACCCGCCCACTGGACAAATCCTCTTTCCTCGTCCCCCTGTTTCACGTCAACACAAACACCTTCCTCCCCCTTCCCAGTACGCCCGTGACATCCGCAAGAGATGCTTCCTAATCCTCACCTGCGTCTAAGGCCTCCATCGCGCGATTATTATTATATTCATTAAATTATTCTACATATTTAGGGGACGCACAGTTACCGCTTCATTGGTATTTTGTGTGACGCAAGGCAAGCTGAATACTTAAGCCAGAATGTTGAAATTTTCTGAGTGTGTGGTGTAGTAATTATTTATATACACCACGATGAAGTTCGCCATGAAAAAATATTTGACTTAGCTTATGTTTCAAATATTTTTTCACGGCGAACTTCACTTTGGTGCATATAAATTTGCACCAGTGCGCGTGATTGCGCGCAAAGTCACTTGTTTCATGTAGTGCAAGTGCCAGTGTAGACCCTTTTTCAAATTATCTGTGCTTAAAATTCAAAAGTTTTATCCATTTACTTTCTGAAGTGAAAAATTTTGATTTTTGAGAAAAGGGCAAAAGCTGACAGAGGGTTACTGTATTTTTTGCAAACTTCGGTATGATAATATCATTTTAAAACTAGTATTACGTCTCAGGAAAAGACCAATTGAGCGAGGTGATGCTTCCTCTGAAGGTAAGTTGACGAGGAGCGTTTTACGAATCACGCCGCCCATTCTTCCCTCCCAAATCGAACTTCCCTTTCAACTCACAATAGCGCCTAATGCCTATCATTTTATCCATAAATCATATTTCCTTTCTCCCCCTCCCCCGCTCACCTGACATCCTTCCGGATAACGAGGCCTTCAGAATCTTCTCCTCCCTTGATACTCGCTTCATCCAAACCGTCTACCCCGTATCTCATCCAGAAGCTTCCTCTCCTCGCCCACCATATCTGGCACTTCGTCGTTTCTCATCCTCTCCGTCCACTTAACCCTCTCATCACTCACTTCTCGAACTCAACTTTTTTCTCACTATAAAGGCCTGTTTACTCGATAAATTAACACGTCAAATTGCATGAACGATTTTTGTGGGCCGGAACATGTGCAAATGCATGAATGAAATTAGAACAGGTTATATTTTCGGTTCATGCATCCGCACAAGTTGGATGGTCGCGCGGTGCATTTTGCGTTCATTCAGACATTGACTTGTACGAGTTAATGTACCGTTTAAACAGGCCTTAAGAGATCACACGATACTTCATTGAAAAAATTCTTTTCGGAATGTCCACTGGGTTAGGTCTTCATTTGTGTCCAACTTTCGATACTCAACCTCAGAGTAAATATAAAGAAGAGCGCTTTAGTGCCCGTAACTAATCGCTGAGGCCAACTTTGCAACCTCCAGCTTCAATATTGCCATGAGAAATGGGAAAAGTTAGCCGAGGAAATACTAATGAATTGATTTTATTAAAATCCTAATGCTTCTCATTCTGTTCGAAAATTATCCCTTTGTGGTGCACTGTAATTTTTTTAAATTCTAGAATTCTGGTCCAAATATATTCTTAGGAATAAAAGAATAATGGACAGGATTGATTGTTAGCCGTATAAATGTTCTATTTTTTGTTTGAAGTAAAAATCTACTGGTTGTAATATTATGCATGCTCTTTATTCTTTGAAAATTTTCTGTGTGAGATATCTCTTGAAACATGGTCCTAATGTAATTGCAGCACCTTGTGGGTTGGAGCTCAACTCGACGTTGGGCCTGATAGGTCTGTCGAGGTCCAGAGGCACTCGGCCTGTCGAGTCAGCATCAAAGTTGGACCGCAAAGGGTTGAATTTTAGGGAATAAAATTTCCAATTGAAATCAACAACACATAAACGAAAGCCATAACCACTGTCAGTTTATGTGACCGTTCACATAATGTCGAATTTTACCATTTCAGTCTTGGTCACTCTCGTAGAAGCCGAAAATGGTCCTTGTTTATATTTAATATGTATGAGGAATATTAATAGATCAATGCCATTTAATGTCCAATCATAATATGGACGAGCACGACGTCATCCGATGTAAGGCAGTGAGTGAAGGCTGGGAGTATTGTACGCAGTGATTTCAATGTATAGCACTCCGATATATGTTTGACATTGGAAATAGAATCAAGAGGCGTTTAAAGTTCCGTATTCCGACCTAAGCTATGGAGGAAATTGAGCCCAAATTTGCCATGTACGCGAAACTCATGTTGCATTGACGTCATTCACTACCCAAGAGTTCTCGCCCAAATTTACTGAGAAACTTCCTGCCTTTGCTCGTTGTTTCATGGAAGAACCCCGCTGGGAAATAATTTCATTCTATTGTTTGACCCAATCAAATGCACTGCATGGCATCATGCTCATAGTAAAAAAAAGCACTAACATTTTTCACCTTGCTCCATTTAAAGAAGACCGTAATAAGCTTTGCTGATGTGTTGTATTGATAAAGTATCATTCAGTTAATTGCCCCAATTTCTCATGCGTGACAAATTCAACATTTAATTGAGTGTGCAGTTTTCTGGGTATAATGCGGTGTAAGTTCCAATTCAAATAGACTCCCCCTCATCCGCTATCAATAATGTTATTATTTGATTTTTGATTCCTTTGGGTAGTGTTCAATGAGCTAGGTAGGACATTCAGGACAAAGGCATTCAGGACAAGTAATTAT
This sequence comes from Ischnura elegans, assembly GCF_921293095.1. Lineage (NCBI taxonomy): Eukaryota > Metazoa > Arthropoda > Insecta > Odonata > Coenagrionidae > Ischnura > Ischnura elegans. Next base: position 39,537,939 of record NC_060259.1, read on the forward strand.
CATTGCTAGCTAATGTTCCAACAGACAGCAACTTCGTACCGGTTCTCTCCTCTTAAAGTGTAAGAGGAAAAACTAGTCTTTCTAGATAGATTTTATTTCCTCCTTGAATGTGAATAAACGTACCTTGCCATGATGTGGACATTAAAAATCGCTTTGTGACTTCTGAAAATTTTTAGTTTTGGCTTGTATTCCCGGCTGGTGGAGTGGGTGAAAGCCATACAATGCAATGTTTCCCGTTTTCCTCTCGCACGAAATTATCGCTTCACAATGTAATGACGGGTGATCAGTTTTTTCACCTTTCGTAAAATATTCATAAAAATAATGCCAAGGAAACTAGCAGAACACCTTCGTTCTCAGTAGTTATTATCATGGTGTATACAAGAGTGCATGAAAATTGTTCTTCGAAGTATTGGATCTGAAGGACTTTTCGTAAAGAAATGGTTCTGCCATACTAAGCAGGTGAAAAGAGAGAGGTGAGGAATTCAATGGCTATTTAAGGAACAGGTCGGCCGTGCAAGTTCATTTTATCCGAGAAACTGGTGTCTAATTTGTGCCTGGCAAACTACCTCGAGGATATTTCACACCTGCTGCACACGGCTCTCTGACAATTCTATAGTCTAGTGCAGGTAATTGTGTGGACGTACGGTCAATGAAATGACGACTGCTTAAAATCCTTTTAACATAAAAGCTATATCTACAAACCATTACAATAGCCAGATAATTTTTCCGGAAGGGGGATCATGTGGAGGGGGGTGAATTTTGGGGGTCCACTTCAGACTGTACCTCCCAAAAATTTGGGAGGGCTTTGAACCCGTTGACCCCATCCACTGGTTATGGCCTTGTTTGAAATCACGTAAATAGCGTTCTATGATGAGTTGAGTTGATAAAAGGTGTAATGAGATTTTAATGGAGCGGAAGAAAAGTGAAAAAAATGCCGTGTCTTTCGCTGTGGTTCTTAATGGTTGCGCCAGCGCCAGCTCGCAGCTCCTTAAGCCTGTAATTTCATTCGGAGTAAATGACTTCGCAAGACCTTCATCTCCGCATGCTATCTTGGTAATTTTGATATTTTCATGGCATGCTTGAGTCCATCATCTTAGGTGGATTATCAAAGCGCTTCATTTTCCTGACAAGTATTTTATCTGGTAGCTACCTTTGAAGTTTTAGAATATTTTATCTTTAGCGTATAAGCATGCGCGAACAGTATTTTCATTTGGCAATTCTTTTGTATCTAATTTCTGAAAAGCTAACTAGGTGACTGCTATTTTTTTAGCTTCTAGTAATCAGATGCATGAGGAATACCATTTGTCAAATGCTACACGAACATTTTTTATGTTTACGAAAAGGTTTTATTTATTTTGATAGATGACTTAAAATACTTGTATCGCAGATGAGGGATTATTTCATTTTCTGTAATTTCATTTTCCTCGCATAAATATGTCTTTTCTTACACATCCTTCTTTACGTGTTCCTTATATTTTATCCAAGGTTTCCTATTTCCGTTCTTGCCGTCAACTTGCCATTCGAAGATTACTTTCGCGAGGCTACTATGCTTCAAGATATATTAGATAGAATACTTATAATAAAAAGTGGCAGATACCGAGATTGAATGTGGATGTTGGTGGGTGAACCGTTATCCATGCATGTTTTTTTTTAAATTTTAAGTTCATATTGAGTATTTTCGAGCCCCTATCCAATGTTTTGAGGAAACATTTTTTAGTAAATTTACGATTTTGATCTTATCTGAAGCTGGGCTACTAAACCCGGGTTGTTTGCATTCAGCAATAATAGTGAAATTTACGAGGCGTAATTGTTTTGCTTTCCACAATGAAAAGAGGTGAAGAGCGAATTCAATTTCTGGATTATTTTCTTTACGTCCACATTTATTCAGTATGAGTTCGACGCGGTCGTTTCGCCTTGGAGTGCCTCTCTATGATTGCGGACGTCTGTAGCAAATTGCGAGCCACTTCCTCCTTAAAGGGTCGGAGTGAGGCTCACCTCTATGCCTCGTTCCATCGAGTGCCCCCCACCTCCCTCCCTCCACCTTACCCTCGCGTATCTGGGCACTCGCGTGGCTTACATTCGCGCTGAACGGGCCCCGTTTCATGGACGGTGTATGAGCAATGGTGGAAGGGAACTATGTGGATGTATAGAGGGGGGGGGGGGGGGCAAGGAATAGATGGAGCTCTTTACCGGGATAGCTGCGCTCGTACTTGGATGAGGGATCACTCCGATGCAGTTGTTCGCCCTTGGGAAGGGGATTTCTTTTCAACCTATCCATCGGAGTTTCTCTCATGAGCAACCCTAAACAAATATTTTCGTACATTTTGTTGAAATAATTTTGCCTCTACTAATGATATCATTCATAGTTATGGAATACTGAGAGATTGGTTTAGCTACACCGCCACTATTTCGATCATTTTAGCATCTTTTGCTGTAGACGAAGTTGCAATGATTTTTTGATCAATGATTTGGGCCATTGTGTACGTTGAATATTGCTTAAAGTTGTGTGACTTAAAAATCTTTTTAAACCTAAAAGACTATTATTATTTTAAAAAATTGTTAACCTTGGCCAATGGAGCGGTGTAATTGACGCCATGTAAAATTAGGAAATGTCAAAAATGACGGAAAAATTCTAATCGTGATAGGTTTTTAGATATCGCCAAATTTAATTTCTCTCCTTTAATTTTTAATTTGAAAAGGAAAAGAATATGCCAATTTGTTGCATTTTATGCTTAAAATTAATGTTTTTATTAACAGTTAAAAAATAATAAAGTATTATCCACACAAAATGCGTCGGCCTAATGTGGATGACCCTTGGGATGCTACGAGGGTTGCTATTTATATTTCTGACCTTGTCAACAATAAGTGTTACCAGGCGAAATGTAAAGCTTTTATTGGAAAGTTGAAATTATTGAATTGAACCTTCTTCCCAGTATTTTGTCATTAGTGCGCTTTATAATATGCGTTTTCCTGGTTATCTTCTACTGTTTACTTATATCTTATTTTTCTTTGTGCTTTGCAGCTGATATCTACTCATTGTCCTACTCATATTTACCCAGAAACTTCTTCAAATCCCTTTCTGACTTTGCTACGACAACCATGCCAACTCATCTCAAATCATTCTCTGACTCTGCGGTGAAAGTTGTGTCAACTGTTCCTAATATTCTTTCCTTCTCTTCATTTGTTTTCGATTTCAATCATTAGTTCTCCATTTATCCATTAGAGTGATACATCTTACTTTCCTTGAAACGGATCTTCACCATCTTATAGGCGGTTCCTATTCTTCTATGGAGAAGATTGTTTGTTCCATACGTCTTCACAAATAGTCTTCATCCACGTTTCTCTAGTCTTCCTTACTTTACGACAAATCTCGTTTCGTATTCTCTCGTAATTCTTTTGTCTTTCCTCTATTTTCTAATTCTTGTTCTTCAACGAGATCTAAAGACCTCGTGCGTGATCTATGGAAAGACACGAAACAGCTTGAATGGTAATGCGTATCTTCATGCAACATTCAGAAAATATTTTAGCCTTGAGTTTTGGCCGTCAGTCGATAAATTGCTGTAGGAAGAATATAATATTGAATTTGAACTTAAAATGACTTATATTACGGACCCATCACTTAAAATGCTTTGATTGTCAGCATAGCTATATTTTGTTCTTCATCACCTTTCAGGTTGGTTTCAGGAGTGTGACTGAGGAATAAAATAAATGCTGACCTTTTAGAGGTGGTCCGTGAGTGATACAATTTCTGGCGTAGTGGTCCAGAGTGGACATTTACCGCTTGGGATCTGATACACTCGGGTGTTCGTCCAACAACTTGATCGAGTGCGACCAATCGCGCGGGTCATACGGGTCAACGCTCGCCGGGCACCTTCCCTCAGCCATCTTTGGCGATGGCTTCGATTGTCGGCCGTACTTTGGAGTGCCCGCTACCATTTGCAGGCCGCGTTCCCCTTATCGTGCAGATCGCCGGAGCAGCGTGAGCCGAAGTGGCTCTCGGGAACCTCTCGGGAGCAATGGACCTCCTCGGTGTAAATGTAAACAAGAACAATTTCCGTCTTCTGGGCTTTGGACGAAGATGGAAATGGCAGCATTGAATGCGGGTCTGATTGGCTCATGTCTTCGTTCATCTACGTAAACAGATATGCCATTTTTACAAACTTTGTCACACCTGTTTATATTTGTAAGATCTTCGGTTTTACCGGCGTATCAAGTGCAGAACGGATTCTCGGGTTTTTCACCGGGTAATTGCCAAACTTGTCTTCCGACGCTTCTAAGAACGACTTGCACGTCATCTTAGGCGATCTTCTGAATGAATTGATCCGCTAAGGATGAAGAGCAAGTCGTTCTTCGAAACGTCGGGAGACATGGAGCCGATTGCCCGTTGGAAAACCCGAGAATCCTATCTGCACCTGTTCATATTTTCACGGGAGTAGTACATTTATCGCATGGTTTTCAATCGGATGGCGCAGGCGAGGCATAAGCCATGAGGTTTGTGATCCGTGTGACGCTAGTGGTTCAGGAAAAAACTCATCAGGTATTTACATGAAACAGTTTTGAAATGATGTTCCAACTGTTAGTTTTTACTACCCATCTACTGTTAACATGTTCGAATGCTGAGGTAAACAAAAGTCGGCCTCTTTCTTTCGTGCGATACTTCACCTTACCTTACCCATCTGGAATCCATTGCCTTCTCTGATTTGCAAACTTTTTCTCGGCCAGTTGATCTATCATAACAGTCAGAGTATAGTGCAATTTTCTAAGTGTTTTTAATATAATTACCTCATTTTTTCTTGAAATTTTCATGATTTTCATGTTAATGGGGGGCACTGAATATGTTTAATGATTTTAAGCTCCACATTATGCCGGCTTATATATTTCATGGATTAGGTAAATTTTGCACTCCCGGAATGTAATTTATTTCCTTTCTCGATGGAAGCCTCTGCTTACGGTGTAATTTATGGTCTTGGATTTTATTTTTTGGATTGTTTGAGTAAATTGTCTCCGTTGGCCCCGAAAAAAGCTCATTGTGATCCAGGAAACGGAGCGACATTTTATTTCCCAGTTTTAGACATTAAATTCCAGTAATGTTAATTGCCCTATTTTTCAAATTCATTTAGATAATCAGCCATAATTTTCCTTCTTGCTCGTAGTTTGAAAAATGGGTACGCGTACATATTTGATACGGCGCTTGGTTTTCGAGCAATTGACTGCCAAGGAAATGAATGTTTTTCGCGATAGGGGATGCGGCTTCGTAAGTGTATCAGTATTGAGAATTACTTAGTTAATATTTCGCATTACTTACCATCTTTCGTTCACTCTTTTCAACCGCTGGCCTAAATCCCTTCCTCTGCGTTGAGTACGGTGTCGAGGTAGTTCTTATATTCTCAGAGACATGTCTTTTTGCAGAATCTCACCAATAGTTTCCTTCTCCAAACAAAATTAGAACGAGAGGGATGATAGCTAATAATGCGTATTGGGACACGATTGAAGCTATCGAATATTAGGGTCGATAGTCATCTCGGGATAGCTCGGAATGCTTGACTGCGACTATAGCCTCGGTTTCCATATGGTTCATTTCGATTGAAACTTTAATTTATACCCCTTTCCACCCTGATCATTGTTTTTGCTCCTCGAAATACCGATGTTTACATGATCCTGCTACCATCTGTAGGTCACTGAGTGAAACGAAAAAAGAGAGAAGCGTAGGCCAGAACTTGAACGAACTTGACACGGTCATTGCAGTCCGGTTTGACGCACAATGGTAATCTCAATTGATCAGGGGAAATTTTTAAACGAACCCGAACGATCGTATGGGGTCGGGTGGAAAGGGATATTTAATTCACCTTTCACTACGAAAGAGAAATATTAAAAATTTAATAAAATCCATTATTAAATATTTCATTCGCTTTCCAATTCCCGTAATAATACCGAAGTTGTGGATATCGATGCTTGCCCCAGCTTTTGGTTATTGCGTAGCTACCACGAGAGCCTTTTTTTATTATTACTCTGAGGGTTAATTGGTTTGTTTGTGCTAATATCTCTTGCCGCTTGTTTTTCCTCAGTTATGAATGCAAAATATGTCCCCGAGGGAGTTATTGCTTTTTCGCCCTCTACATCTCGTTCGCACCCTCATCAGCGATTGTATCTCTCTTTAATTGGATATGGAAGTGGGTCTCTGCGGGGGCGATAAGCTTTCGGAATGGGCGTTATCCGAACGCGAATTTTTAATCCGCCGGCAAGTGGCTCCGAGTGGGGTGAGGTCTTTTATTTTTCTCGCCCGACATCCATTCTGGCCTCCGGGCACCGAATTCATGAGCCGCCTCTGGCGATTTGGGTTCCCCTACTCAACACTCTCATCTGCAGTAATGGGAATTGGTCGTGTAGGGGAGCGGGGAGGAGGGGGGTCTGCCGTGGTGGTCACGACATGTCCCCCTCTCCATCCCTGTGGCACCCGGTAGCGGCAAAGGCGCCGCGCCCCCGCACCCCATGGAGCTTTGCATCGCTGCTCGTCAATGGATGCCGTCTTTCACTTTTCCTCTCTCTATTGATTTCGGCACCACCCACTCGGAGCCATTCCCGCACCCCACTGCCGCACCCCCCACTCCCGCACTCCACTCATCTCCCGCACCCCTCCGAGAGCACGTGACCCCTGCCACCCTCCTCCCCCCTCCCGCGGAGTCGCAGAGAGGCCGGCGCCCCGGGAGTCGCTGGTGTGGCCGCCTGTTGGCCGCACCCGAGGCGCGGCACCCGGCGTTGCCGCAGGCGGCAATCATTCTGCTGGTCTGTGGGCCGACTGGGAGTTCATTCATTTCCAGCAGCGCCGTGTGAATAGATACCTAGGGTGAATTCTCACGCAGGCTAATGGGAGTTCATTGTGGGCAAAGAAAGTACCCATAGTTAGGCCGTTAGCTCAAGACAAATCGATGGATTATATTTGTGACTTTCACGATTGCAGAAGTTTTATTGGATATACAAATGTCTGGGTAATGTAATGAGGTATCTGCCATACCCATTTATAGAACTTTAATTTCCTCCTAATAACCACGCAAGCGAATAATTATCGTTCCAGAAACTTTGAATCGAATTACGATTTGTTAAATATTACTATTTGCTTGTGAATTATCTTCAGCGAGTCGCTGTCGAGTAAAAACGTTCCAAAAGTGCTCAAGGTGGCTGCGAGGTAAGAAGAAACCGAGGCCAACTTTGGAAAAATAATATTATTCTAATTATCGAAGTATTAATATTAATAATATTAATACTTCGATATTATGATGGGAAAGGAAAATGTTAGGCAGTGAAATACGTAGGTAATACTGATATTTTATTAAAACACTTATACTTCATCTTATTCATGAGAATTCAATCTGGGGAAATAAATATTTCTAGTCGAAATGAACAAAAAACAGACGCTATGGTGGTAATCAACGTATTAGACTCATCTCGTGATCTCGGATTTTGCCATTTCATTCTTATTCCTTTGCGCAGAAGCCTATAATACCTATTGTACGTGTTAAGTCTGAGATCGCTACTCAACGCGTCGGCTGACTATGAATTGCTTACTTGGTGGCGATCTCAATAAGATTTCAAAAATATTATCATGTTTCAGTCCGCAAAAGTTTTAATGGTGCAAGCAGTTGCCACGCTGATGCCTTGTTTCCTCCTCTAACATTTTTACTGTGCAAACCTATCCGCGAAATATAAGTAATAGCAACGCTCGAAAACTACTAATGTCTAAATGATCGTATTGGCTTCTGCAGGAAATCTTGTTAAAATAGGTTCCAGCTCAACTTCTCCAAACTTTTGTATTTAGCGCCCACGTTTTCACCCCTTGATAACTCTTTTCTCCCTCAAATCCGTCAAAATGTAAAATTTTCGTTTTCCTTTCACTTTTCTTTCCATTATCTTACTCAGTTATACATCATGACTTGCCCCAGCGAGTTTACCTCCTTTCTTCTTATTTTATTCATGATAGATTTTTCTCGTAAATTCTTTTCAAAACTTGGTCTTTCCTCAACTTGTCCTTCCATCTCACTCTCGTCATCCTTCTTCTTAGCTACGTATCAAAACTTTCGGGATTATTCGCTTTTTTCAATGAGTCCAAGTTTTTTTATGTATGGAAACCACACTTCCCACGAAGCACTCAGCAAACCTCTTCCTTACTCTCCAAATACATATCGTAATTGTAATTAAGATGTAGAACTTTCGTTAATATTCTGCTCTTGATTCCCTGAGTTGGTTTTCCATCAAATTTCATCGGGCAATATTTTATCTGAAATATTTTATGTTTTTATCTCTGACTTTCACTACGATAGTCACATCGCAATTTTTCTTACCGATCCTGAATACCATAATTTTATTAACGTTTCTTTTCATTCCATACAAGTCTCCAACCAAGTTTGTAAGGAGAGCATGTGGAAATAACTTATCCTAAAGGTTGTTTTGCTGCCCAGCGCCTTCCTTGCTTTAAATGCGAGCATCGTCGTTGGTCATGGAGGCGTAATATTTCGGCCGAAGCAAACTTGGCCCCGATTGCCTCCATGTCCGCGTAGCATGGCTCTCGCCGCCCGCTATCCTCGGCTCGGAAAGCGAGAGTTTCACCGTAGTGTACCCAGGTGGTGTCGTAAGCACACGCTTTTTTTTACCGTTGCCTCATCTTTAAGGCGGAAGAGCAAGGAATCCAGAGCGTGGTGAGCTAGAGGTCGGGAGTCATCTGTTCTTTTTGATTCTGAGCCCTTGGTATGTGTTCCGGCGGAGAAAGAGATTCGTCCGATTGTATGAAGACAATCTCAATGGTCTTCAACCTGTGTGTTGGCTCGTCGATCGGTGAGGGAAGAGCGAACTAACCTAGGTTTGAGCCCCCCACCAGTTCTTTTCCTCGTGCCACCACGAGAATTTTTTGGAGTCGTTCAAGGGCTATAGACAGGATATGAAACTTGGACGCTTTGATCAGTAGTAAAACACTCTACCCACTTAGGCGCTTATTGCACGGTGAGAAAGGTGACTCCGTTGGTCTGTAATACGCCCGATCACCAAAAGGGAATGTGTTGAGCCCGCATCTCATGGAAGTGGGCTGAGTGGCGTGGGCGGATCTTTCAATTTTTTTGCGTCCCGACAGTCGAGGCTCTCAAAGTGTTATGCCCGTAAGGATTGGACTCCAAATAAAGCCTTCAACTCACCCCTTCGGGATGCGGTCTCCCAGAATTCCCTTTTAGCGGTCGCTTATTTCGCTTGGAATCGGAGTTGGAATTTTTACCTTTCCCACCGTGTAGTAATGGGAGTGCGGGACCGTAGTAGGCTGACCTTTTGGTTGCTGACCATAGGCTATCGGGTTCAAATGCTGAATGTAGCACTTGGGCACTTCCGACGACAATCATCGCGGTCCGAGGTGGCCCGGGGAAAGGAATTGGGTCCCTTTGCTTAGGCCGTATCGAGGAAAAATTCGGCGGGGTTTATGTGGAGAGGGTACGCTAAAGGCCATATCTCCCAATGATTTCGAAGGGGTTTGAACACTCTAAACCCCCTGCTCGCTACGACCTTGCTCCCTACCCTGAATGTTTGAAACTCCTATACCTGTGGCTTGAACTTAAACCTGGGTAAGCTCTACCCTCACCTATCGCTAAGCCAACCTTCAGGTTAAACTATGAGAGATCGCCTTCGTGAAATGGGACGCGTAACTTTTGAACTTTGGTGTGTGCTGTTAATTTCACTGAATCCTCCGCGAAGAAGCGAAATGTGATTTTTTGCGCCCAAACATTGGTATTGCGAATGGGGGAAAATAATGATCACATCCATCGAGTACATATAATGTTTGCTGTTGCAAGTGAGACGTGGATTTTATATCCCCAAACTTAACTTAATATCTCGTCTACGCTTAACTGTCTAATAGCGTTATTTAGGGAAATTAGGGAAGGCTAGACCTAATCAAGATGATGCGGCAGTAATGCGACGTTAATCGTCATTGAGGAATGGGAATTGATGCTTCCTTGTTCATTTAATCATTAATTTGCAGTAGAGACTGGTAATATATTTTTCCTAAACCCATTTAATGTTCGCTAAAAGAAGGTTTTGTCATTGCAAGAGGTTTTACTTGTTGTTGTAATCATTTTATGTCCTCGTACGTTTGTTTGCTTTTTTTAGTTGCATTTGTGTAATTATATTTGTATTGCCAAAAATATGGGCTGTTTTGCTTTGGGTGGCTTTTTTTTTTGTCGTAGCTAGTATATAAGGGACCTCAACTTTGTGGTGAAATTCTCCTTAGCTCCAGGAGACTCGCTTATTGTTTAAACCTCGTCGTCTAAGGTTGCAACGCGTATGTGGCCTCACAAGTGCTTACCATTGCACTCGAAGTACTCCACGTAGCTGACGCGGTTTGAAACGGGTTACTAACCGAAAGAAAAGAAAACTCCAGTTATGTGCCTACGCAAGTATCATTCTTTGTGTCGGCTTCTTTGTAGCAATCACCCTCAGCAGTGGAAAAGACGAGAGTGATAGTATATCATCGGCTTAATTTTCGTGTTTGCAATATCGCGGTTTCTTTTGATGCTGTGAGAAAATTTGAAGCCATATTCCAAAGAGTAATTATTACTTATCACAATAAGGCGATTCACATCGGTTTCATGCGTTCATTGCCAGTTACTGAAAAGATAATAATTAAGTAACCATTTAAATTATGTGTAGTAGTTCAATGAAAATTGGATTTAAAAAATCAGAATGGAAGAAACGTTAAATTCCAACTTCAAGGTATAGTTTCACCAAGTTTCAAGTAATTTCGATATGTTTAGAGAAAGATCTTTTGCCCCATGAAATTCCGTCTAAGGGCAAAAGGAAGTAATCAATGGCTGTCTCATCAAGTTGAGCACGAAAAAGGCCATTACAAATAAGTTCATTCCTTGGGATTAGTGTGCTGGAGGCGGCACGTTAATTAGGAAAAGTAACTGGTACATTCTCTCGGACTGTCGTAGCATTGGTGACGATCTTGTTTAGGCCTGCATTCTCATACCCGTAGTTAATATTTCTTATGCTAATTATCAGTGTATGAAGGCCACGGAAATTAATCCCTCTCGAATTCAAATCATTTTATGGCCGAAAAACCAGAGATATTTTGTAGCCCAATTAAGTTAATGAAAGCTAAAAGGTTTTCATTTGATTTCAGCATCCATTCATGCTTTTTATTTATTTTAATATTTATCCGAGTTATAAAAGGGTAGAGGTCACAGCAACAGCGATATTCAAAATTATTGGAAGCATTCACCGAAATACTCTCAATGTACCCTGGGGCTTGTATTTGTTCTTCTTCTTTGCGTATTTGCTGTTTTGGAATAAAATGGCTTATTTGGGCACAATATTTCGTGATGCAGGTTTACAGTGATGTAATTCTCGAATCATATCTCTCTGTCTCTACTTAATGCGTAAGAGGTCATTATATTATTACCTAAATTGCTTCATATTTGACTTACTTGTTTATCTTGAAGAGTCATTTATATTGCGAAATAAAATTGTATGTGTCGTAGTTTTAACTCCAAGAGCGTAAATTCGATTGCATCAAAAACAATTATTCAGTAAATCGTCTTTTTAAATAAAAAATGATGATAACTAATGAGAGACTTCTCTTTCAAGTCATGGCTCATTGTTGTGTATTTCTTTATCGGATTCTGTGTTTTCAGCTTGCGCATTCTTCTTTAATTAGTAAAGAGGTTATGTATCACCTTGTCGTATGTTGTAGATGCTACATTCTGTTCCTCTGTATTTCCGAAACCTTGAGAAAGAAACGTGGAACAAGTGTTCTTGGACTGTCCTAAGCCATGCGAGACGGCCTCGCTATTTAATTGTTGAAGAGTTGTTCAATCAACTCGCTCAGTGTTTCTCGTCGACAGAGGGAATTAGAATATCCCATACTTACTTTTTAATAATAATGACTGAATGACGGATGGGGCCTGGTATCGGTTGGAGCTCCGTACATTGGTAAGCATAATTTATTTTGTATATTAGTACGCCAATATACTTTCTCAAGTGTTTTTTTTAATCAAATAGGTAGCATATAACCAGCTTTCCCTTCGTCCTTTGCTCATATGTTCAACTTAACAGGCGCAATGGAATAGTATCCTTACGTATTTCAATCCATGATCTATTTGTATTATGCTATTGAACTCGCGCTTCTCATCGTGATTTGGTATTGTGAAACGTTTCTATTTCAAGATAAAATATATTTAATATATATTCATTGTTAGTTTTAGCTAACGGAAATATCATTTCTATAAAGTATTGTTTTTAAAGACATTGTTTGATAGCTACGTTGAACCTTCGGGACATAAATTCCCATGTCCTTCATAAGGTTATTATTGTTATGATTATTATTAACGGAATCTGGTGATGTGCATGCTGTTTAGAATTTGTTGCGCTTGTCTATGAGAAGTCGATGTGACCCTTCGTGATCTCATGCTGGAACTTGCCTCGGTCTTGAGAAAGTCGGGAAATCCGGAATGAGTTGGTTATTCCTGGATTTTCAGTGGTGGAAAATGTTTGTGGAATATTCGTGTATTTCTGGTGAAAGTCGCGAATTATGGAATACATAATTTAAATTCGATTTTTTTTTAATTTTATTAAGTCTGACATGAAGATAGCAAAATTATTTTAAAAACTATGTATTTTACATTTGATGTGAAGAAATAGATACATCAAAAACTACCGATTTCGCCACATTGTATCACCTACAATACTTCCAATAAAATTTCATTTCTTACTTTTCTTCACTACTAATTTCGTTTGTGATTATTTTTAATTATTGAAGTACGTTATTAATATTATGCTGTGGATTTAGCTGGAAACCTAAATTCAACTGCATTGTAAGTGGTGGCCCCATTTAGTGGTACTTAAAACTGTGGTGATGTTTTTTATTTATTTTTTTATAATATATTCATTCGGATTATTTTGAGGTTGACTTTTTCATGTGATACATGTATTATGTTCAGTTAAAAATTTTTTCAATGTTCAATAGAATTTGAGCCATCAAAGGAAATTGTGTTCATTCAATCTAATTGGTTAAATCTCTTTCCAGGTCTTCACAAATCCCTTCGAACTGCTGGAATTTTGGAGTCAAATGTTCCCGCGGGAAAATTTCTGTCACTGAGGATATTCAGGTAAGCCGAGAATGTAATTTATGATAATAGCATGGGGATTCGCTCTTTTTTGAGGAAATATAGGCAGAATATTTACCACGTGAACGGCTGATGCTTTCTGTCCTTTGGACATGTTACCTACTCTTCATATTTACGTCTTTTATGTTATGGAGGAGATGCGGATGGAAATATATTTGCTATTGGGCCATGGTAGATGTTGCAGATCAATCTGAATGGGGCCTAAGAAACCTATTTCACCTAGTAAGTGATATAACAATGTGGATGGGAATATTTTCGTCAAAGGAGCAAAGAATTTTCTAGGTTCGTTGTAGAGGTAGCTCTGAATTCGGAAAGAAATGCGTTGGATTCTCGTCATTTGAACATGTATCATCTGAAATCACTATGTGTAAGGCAAGGAGTCGATTCACAAAGGCCATGAGCTTAATTACTCTTTTGGGAGCAGTTCTTCTGGATGCATTGTGAACTCAGTGGTTTTCTCTTGAAATCGATTGAAATTGAAAATAAGAAATGCGTGGTGAAAACTAACAAGTTTACACTAATTTTTGTAAAGCTTGAAATAAGAATAAAAGGAGCAGTTAAGTTTAAATAAATACCGTCAAATGAGATAAATACTTATCGTTGGTTACTACTTTTTACTGTCGATTGAGTCATATTTGCTATGAAAGTGAATGCTCGATCACCGTTGCAATAAAATATTATTTCACTAATGGATTTTTTAAATTAATCGAACGAATCTTATCGATGTGTAAAGTTAAAGGTGTCGGGGAAATAGTCTCAGACAATACCGGATACATGGAGAATTGAGTTGCGCTGTGAGCTCAAGCTCTCAACTGTGGAATGCAAGGCTATTTTTGGAGAATCTCCACGCTCTGGATAAAAAATAAAAGCTGAGCGCTTTTGTGATTCCACTCGTGGATGTGTTGCTGGAAATGACTTGGGAGCTCGCGTCGAGGTTCTCACTGTAATACAAATGGCCCTGAGCCAATCAAGGCGATGACGCCCGACATCGTAAGACCCCGGAGTGGGCAAGAGACCAATAACTTGGGATTTGGCAGTCAGTGCAAGGCCCGTGGCAAGCTAGAAGGTTCAATGACTGAAGGACCTCCAGTTATGCCAAGAAATCATCTCGCCAGTGGGAATAATACCTGGAGTAAACCTACTCACTGAGTATCTCCGAATGATCAGATCCTTTTAGAACATTGGAATTTCGATCAAGAAAGTCTTTTGAGTATCGTGGGCGATCAGATAAAAGTGTTCATCAATAAATTCATGACTCTCATGTTGTAGGATAGAGAGTTTTTATTTTTAACTTGTGATATTGGTGTTCTGTCCCTTGATGAAAGCCAGGTCTTTATCAAAGGGAAACGAAGCGGAGGACCCAGTGGAACAGAAACGCAGTATATGAGTTAAGGAACCCCACACTTTATGTTTATTTCCCAAGACTCGAAGGTATCTTACGGATTGACTGCAGCTTTGGCCTGTTGGCGCTATGTAGTCCCTATTCTCCCTTTAATTGGACGTTTTGTTTGATTCTGGGCATCTATATTTATGCAGTACCCCGCAAGCTTTCTCGAGAGTGTTTTCGGAAATACAGTGAACCGTTGACTGATCCCCACTCTGTATGCTCTGAAAATTTCAAGATGATATCATGATCCATAAACTAGTCTTACGAAAACGAAGCAATGAGACAGCCCTGATGGTAATGAGGTGGCTATTAATTGAAATGCTGACCCGTGAAAGCTTCATAAGGTGTCCAGGCGCGTAGCCATGACGGGAGGCTTGGCATTGCCCAATGACATCTTCCTTGTGACGGCTATCCCCATGGATGCATTAATTGCTGACTTTGTTTTGTAAAACTCTAAATTTTCGGGCGGGGAAATGTCTCCTCCCCGCTTGTTACGCCCCTGTTGGCCCGGCAAGATCCTCTCTGGGGAAAATCGCCGTTGGAGGTCGAGTCCCAAGATGGCTTGGAGCGCAGCGAATGAATTACATTCGTCCTCTCACGCCTTCTCTCGCCAGCGGCTCCTTCAAGGCGCCCACTCAAGTTCCTCTCTCGGCCGCCCAGGTGCCGCCT
This sequence comes from Ischnura elegans, assembly GCF_921293095.1. Taxonomy (NCBI): domain Eukaryota; kingdom Metazoa; phylum Arthropoda; class Insecta; order Odonata; family Coenagrionidae; genus Ischnura; species Ischnura elegans. The sequence goes on from NC_060259.1 coordinate 39,553,152, forward strand.
CGGACGACGTTTCCTTGGATTCGCCCCTGCAAATTGACCCCCTAGGACGTCTTCTGTATCTTCATCCGCATAGATACTTGCCGCCTCTAGGATAATCTTCTTAGACTTCGTACCGGTAGCCACGTAGCCGGGGGTCTTAAGAGACTTCATATCCCCTCTACCCCAACCCCCCGATATTCTCACCCTCCTGTGGCAACTGGCTTTGATTAATTAGCTATCATATTTGAATAACGCTGGGTACAATTGAAATCCGTTCAAAGTACGTGATAAATATATAAATTCACGTGTGCTGTGAATGATTGTTTTTTTCTATCTAATTTTTATTTATTTATTTATTATGCTCTTAACTTCCTATCTGAGGCTGGGAAAGAAAATGTTTCATTATAAAGTATGCTTCGAAATCAATTAAGAGGACGCATCACTCCCGCTAATATTGTTGTATTTTACTCTTTTTTTACTTATAGTATCTTAAAAACTTACACTATCACCTCGAATTTTGCAGAGTATGTACAGTAGATCTTTTGTAACATTTGCGTGTACGTCAAATGTAAAAGTTTAAATTCTGGAGAAATACTAGGGAAAATTTTCAAATTGGAGACTGTGAGTTGTTGACAAATGTCTGCACTGTGTATACCTTGAAATTTTCAAGACGATAGTGTAATTTTTAAAGGAGTTATGACGCGAAGGAGAGGATGGTCGAGAAGGGGTCCTCTTAATAAGGGGAGATGATAACCGGAACTATGAAATTTCATGAAAAGAGCTTAAAATTCAATTAATCCATTGTCAGTAACTCTCCCGTGGAGCTGGCTAGCCTTGCGTGGTGCCTACGTGACTGGGCGCCGTATGAGGCTTTTACGGATCAGCCTTTCAACTAATGACCTTCTCATTGTCATCAAGGCTAGGAAAGATTTATTTAGGGTAGTAAAATTACGTTGTATGAGGGACAAAGGCTGTATAATTATTAAAGATATTCTACCGGTTATAACAGGTGAACATGCAGAATTTTGTGAATTACTTCGTCTATCTCCCAACCTGAATTGAAAATTTCTCTCTTCAATCCCCAGTATGGCCTATTCCCTTTCATTGTGTCTTTAAATCCTATTCTCCCCCCTCACTCGCTTACCCAACATTCTTCTTTCTAAAAGCGGCGTTACAATATTAATTAATATGTACGAGTTAATGTCTGATTGCATGAATGATTTTGGTGGACCGGAACGGAACATGTACGAATGCATGAACCAAAATAGAACAATAAACGATTTTAATTTCTCCTGGTGAATGTTGTTGATGAATTCTTCTCTGGTTCTCAACCAGTAATTCAGTATAGGCCGACGTTTCGGAAGACTACTTGTTTGACGAGTGAAATTTTCAATTCGGGTAAGGGGATAGACGAGTTGTTTCTCAAATTTCTGCATGTTCACCTATTAAGGCCGTTTTACACGGGGCACGGAATTGCGCGAATGCATGAACGAAATTAGAACAGAGGCTATTCTGCCGTCTCGCATTCACGCATTCCCGCATGTGTTCTAGCAATTCACCGCTTTACACGTCGCAATTTTGATTGCGCCGTAGCACGTACGTCAGATTGCGTAATTCCGTGAACCGTGTAACACGGCCATTACAACCGGTAGAATATCTTTAATAGTTATACAGCCTTCATCCCTCATACAGCGTTATTTTACTCCCCTAAATAAATATTTCCTAGCCTTGATGATAACGAGAGCGTCATTACTTGAAAGGCTGACCTGTAAAATCCTCATACGGCGCCAAGTCACGTAGGCATCACGCAATGCTATCCAGCTTCACGGGAGAGTTTTTGTCAATGTATTACTTGAATTTTAGGCTCTTTTCATGAAATTTCGTAGTTCCGGTAATCATCTCCCCTTATTAAGAGGACCCCTTCTCGACCATTCTGTATTTCTCGTCATAACTCTTAAAAATTAAACTATCGTCTTGAAATGTTCACAGTATATACGGTACAGACATTTGTTAACAACTCCCAGTCTCCAATTTCACAATTTCATTGAGTAACACGCCTTGAAAATGGGAGACATATCGTCCTCCGAAACGTCGGCCTATACGACTGAGTTAACCTGGTTGAGAACCCGAGAAGAATTCATCAAATTAGAAAAGTTTCTAATTTCTATAAATGCGTTTGAAAAATTTGGGTGGTTAAATGATGAATTTTTTTCGTTTATTCTTTAGCTCATCCCTTTAGAAATTAACTCGTACGTGTTAATATACCATCGTGTAATTAAGCCTTATCACTGTTTTTAACATGCTCTTCCCTCTCAGTACTTGCCCCAACTAAATCCTCATGTCTCCGCTGTTTCTCGTGTAGAAGTTTCCTCGTCCGCCATGCCTAGCACTTTGTCGTTCTCTGCCTCTACGTTGACTCCACCCTCTCTCCTCACTTATGGTAGATAATACGAGAAGAATAATTTGCATCGGAGTAGTTGACAATGCGATTGGAATTTGTTGAGTTTGAAAATTTTCATTCCGGCGGCGACATGATCCCAAGTCGTCGAAGTAAATATTTTTGAGCACCCAATTTCTGATCGAGTCGCCAACCACTCGGAATCTAACTTTTCTAATGACAACCGCTCGGAATTATTTCGATTAGTATCAAGCACACCCGTGGTATCGCTCAAAACTGCAGCCATGGATAAGCATACTTCTCTTATTTTTTTCATGTTCGAGATCGGCTCTATACTTCCTCAAGGCCTTGTTTACACGGTACATTGACCCCTACAAGTTTATGTCTAACATAAGAGCGGGTTTTATAATGTCGGGTTACTGTTAACCGTAACACGATACCGCTGTAACCTAAGCTTGAGAATATTATAAAGGTATGTAAAAGCTAAGTACTTCCGAATAACTATTACTCATAATCTTAAATGGAATAATTCATTAACTATCATTTTAATTCTACGAAATATTATTGTAGGCATTTTAAAACCGGCGCTAAATTTATGAACGCGAGAAAGAACGACAAAATGCACCTTGTAACCACCCAACTTGTGCGAATACATGTACAGAAAATGGAACCCGTTCTAATTTGGTTAATGCATTCGTAAATGATCCGTTCCGGTCCGCAAAGTCGCTGTTGCAAACGGACATTAACTCGTGCGTCTAAATGTATCGTGTAAACAGGCTTTTAGACACTTTTTTTCCGGATGCTTGTGATTTGAAGAGCCGATATGCATCTTGGTGACGCACAGTGGTAGATTGGATTAACGTCGGATACAGGGGAATTGAAAGGTATCGTCATCTTCCTCTCGTCCTCTGTGAGGAGGTGACGGAGATGTCTGCATGGAGGAATGTGTTGGCCGCCGTGGATAAGGCTGGGTGCGGAGAGATTACGGGGCAGCAAATAAAGTCGAAGGTCGAAGTGAGGGAAGAACGACAAAATGGGAGGCAAACGAACTTGGCGACTTCTTCTAGTTCAATTCATCGGGCAAGACCGGTTTCATCTGTTATTCCTTCCTCAGCTACAATAAAATACATTAATGTCGCAGCTGGTTTCTACCATATTGGGCAGGGCGGAATGGGCCTTCTCAAGCGATTAACAGGCGAGGGAGGTGTGGGGGGGGGGGGGGAAGTGAGGAGGTGGAAGGGGGAGGTGTCTCATCAGTTGTTGTGCCATGTTCAGGGGATGGGTGGCGGAAGTTTTTTTCGGGAGTTGGGTTCCTGAACAGTAATAAAGATGGGTCCAGGAAAGCTTGGGATGGCAGAAGACACTCCCTGTTTCTTTCTCCTTTCTCTAAAGGCCGTTTTACACGGGGAACGCACTTGCACAATCTGATGGAGGCGCAATCAAAATTGCGTCCTGCAAAGCGGTGAATTGCTAGAACACATGCGAGAATGCGTGGACGTGAGATGGCAAAATAGCCCCGTTTCTAATTTCGTTCATGCATTCGCGCAATTCCACGCCATTTCAGAAATTAATGCAGTTCTAACCTGCGCAATTCCATGCCCCGTGTAAAATGGCCTTAAGACTTTGCGTTGCATGGGCGCAATATTAAGCCACGTGAAATCCTTCGATTTTTGCTACGGGCGATTTATTACGCTATTCGTCTCATGAAAAATCGTTGTTTGCCATTTTTAACCGAGCGTTACACCTATAAATAGACAAATGAAATCAAAGAATTAATAACCTCGAAACAAACAAATGGAATGCAAAATCATACTTTAAATTGATAACAAACCCCTCTCGCATCAAAATTTGGTTGTTCAGAGATAACACAAAAGTATTTAAAATGGCCAGCGCTGGGGTGCAGATCCGCAGTACTAAAGTCAGCTTGGTGAGTGTTAATGGATCAAAATCTTGGCACCGAGCGCAAAAATAGATGCATACGTGCGATGAGCATATCGTTACGTAAAGAAATCATTGTGTACTTGAAATCATCCTCCCTATCCTTATTTGGTAGCATTAACTTTAGACTCATTCTTAGATTTAGTATATCATTTTCAGCTCTAGAGCATGTTTTTGAGGAAGGCATTTTTGAACGAAATCAAAGCGTTTTCATCTACAACGTCAGATGAATATTGGTCGGTATTACAACTACAGAAATAAATTTGAAAATGGAATTGTGCACAAGGTCATTATTTTTTCACGAACGAAGAAGGCACACAGCTGATGACTAGGGGACATGATAAATAACAAAAAACAAACCAGGTGAATCATAAAAATAATTTCCAAAAAGTCAATTTCAAAATACTAGAAATTTGTTTTTAATGAGATTGTTCGGGTAGTACAACCACTATGGTTCATTTTTGGGAAGCACTTTGACTCTCAAATCGAGAAAATGTACAGAGGCAACATTTTTAAGTATGAAATTCAGGAATCTGTTGACAAGGATGTATTCTATCAACTATGAAACATTCGAGATGATGAAATAACTCATAAACGAGCAATACGTCACCAAATAGACGGGGCTGATGCGTATTTCTAAGCTGTGGCTATGCTTGAACGATCTTCTTAATTGCCTGCCGTGTGATCTCATCGGGAAAGTGTTTTCCCGCCTCCCTCCTTCTGGGAAGTGGTCCTCGCATGAATCTTCGTGGATTTCCGAGGAGCGTTAGCTTTGGGCGCGGCCGGAGTCGATGGCGCCATCCTGCAGTCTGCAGGCGTCCGTGTCAAGGGCGCCGTGAGGACTTGTGCCTCAGCGGCCGCCTCGACGGCTGACCACCGGGACCTCATTGCGAGGATAAGTGAGGGCAATTTCAAAGCCTCTGTGGTTGCGGCTTGAAATTTCAACGCAAAAGAAATCCGTGGTAGAAAGCAGCTGATTGGGCGATTCCGCTTGTGAGAATTGCCTATGTCCGAAAAATACGAGAAATTTGTTCTTAATGAGATTTTTCGGGTAGTACACCTCTAATAGTACATTTTTCGCGAACACTTCGACCCTCAAATCGAGAAAATATACTGAGGCAACATTTTCAAATTTGAGGTACAGGTATTGGCAAAGCATTGGCCATGAAAAATTCAAGATGGTGAACTAAATTATAATGATTGGGCTAACGATTTAGTGATCCTATAGAAACGTGCTAGTTTTGACAAAATTATATTTACTGGAACATAATATGCTCTACATGGAGTAGGTAACGTTTTTATTATTATTTATTGGAAAATTGATCATATATATTATTTCAACCGTTATCGTATATGCAGTACATCGTTGGGGGCGGGGAGAATATGAAATTAATGTTAGGCTATGTGATTTTAATCATGGACACCTTATGATGTTTATATTTTAAAGAAATGTTTGATGATAGAAAACTAAGGAATAAAGTCAGGTAACTTAGGACTAGTCGTTAGATAAGAAGTATTGCGATTGGCCTAACAGGGGGCAGTGGACCTCCAAAACATAATTAAACTTCATACTTTCGGGGGTAAGGAGGGCGGGGTCCTGGGCTCCCTTAAATGTATCCCTGATTTCAACAGATGAATAATCATTTAAAGGATATTTTTAAATATTTAGGAATTATGGTGAATTATGCTTATATATGGTGCTTTATTTTTTTCTGGTAACGCAGCAAAAGAAAAGTATAGGCTTGAGTGTAAATTTGTGTGCTTATTGAAGAAAGGAATTGTTTCTGCTGGTGAAGTTTTTTCGGGTGTTCCCCGCACACTAACTCGGTCTGTGGCCGACATTTCGTGACCGTTGCTGGTCACTTTTTCTTATGTAAGAAAAGAAGCAGATAAGCGAGTGGTTTCCCCTCTACGCCTTAAAGCTACTTCAATTGTCAATATGACACACGATTTTTCTGTTAACATTGTTCATGTTTCTTTTTAATATAAGACATGCATTACCTTCACGTTAGACCCTATTTCCTCTGCTAATCTATCACTTGTTTTTTTCGATGTGAAGGGAAAATTATGGAAAGTATCGAACTCAGTCTCCATCCATGTCTTGGCTTCCGCTGTAGATGACGCGCCGCGGCCGTAGATGATGTGCCGTTGCTTTCCAGATGTACTCCGCGTTTCGCCATCGACTTCTTTGCTGAAGAAGCCGACTGCTACACCGCTGAAACGGTCGCCCGAGGCAATGGAGACACCCTTATGAAATCCAGATAGCAACGGCGCCTCACTTTCCATCATTTTATGTGCTTATGTGTTCCATTTTTATAACTTAATTTGGGGAGAGCCAATCCGGGGTCGTGTGTTACAAATTATAGAGTAAATGTGGAAGTAGGGTCTTCCGTGAAGATAAAGTGTGTCTTATCTTAAAAAGAAACATGGTCGTTGTTAACTGGAAAATCGTGTCTTATATGTAACATTTTATTATCTTTATGGTGTAAAGTTGAAACCGATTGCTTATCTGATTCGCGTTTATGTCTTACGAGACCTCGGTAACTTTTCATAACGATAATGGTATATTTATATTTCCAAAACTTAACAACTAATCGGTTTCCGAAAAGTTGTAGTTCCGAAAAAGTTCCGAAAAATCAACTGACTCTTTTTCCTTGCGATATTATAGCCATAAATGGTGTACTCATCAAAATCAACCCTAGTTTATCAGTGAAAAATCCCTGATGTAAAAAAGTAAAAGAGAGCATTCCACCAAAAGGAAGATCTACCTGTAGCGGAACATAGAAACAAAGAAACAATTTATTAGAACTTACATTTGGAGTATGTTTCTCAAAGGAAGAGAGGCATGGACGAATGCAGCGGAGAAATCATGGGAAGGGGCTTTTGAAATGTGGTGCTGCAGAAGAATGATGAGGATCAAATGGATCGACCGAGTTAGTAATGAAGAAATGCTAAGAAGAGTATGAGAGAAGCCTTATGAAAACCTGGACAAGAAGAAGGAACAACCTTATAGGCCATATCTTGGGACATGTTGCCCTGATGAAGTCAACCGTCGTGGGACAAGTAGATGCCAAGACTATAAAAGGAAGGCCTCGAATGGAAATATGAAACAGGTAAAGAAGGATGCGATAGAGAAGAAATACGTAGGTGTGAAAAGATAAGCTGATCGGAGAATTGAGTGGAGATCTGCGTCGAACCAATCTTAGGATTGTATACCAGTGATGGTGATGATGTAAAAATACATTTAATCTAATTCCTAGTGCACGTAAAAAAAAGCAAAAGAGAGCATTCCTCCTGAAGATTTTTTTTTATTTTTGTTTAATATTTCATTTTTGTTTAATTGTAGTTTATGTGAAGCAGATATAGGAAAGTAGGATCAGCTCTTACTTAATTTCCCATGCCTCCCTGTCATTTATCACCCGTTTTAGTATTATTCGCATGATAAAATGAGCACCACTTTTTTCTCATTTCGTGGAATGCATTTCCTGTGTTCACCTTTAAGGCTTCTGTTAGCTACACTCTCTCAGTATTTCCCTCTAGTCCTTCAATTCATTGCGAATTCGCGAGCCCCCCAGTTTATCTTTTCGAAGCGTTTCGTGCACCCCTCTGCAATAATAACTTCTCCTCAATGTATAACTTGGCGTGAAACAAGAAATAGTGTTTATCTGGAGAACGATGGAAGTTATTTATCGACAATAGGTATCGATACCGCTATAAATGGGCTTATTATCAGGTAAGGGTATTGTTACCAAGGATTTTGCTATCCAAGGTTCTCAGAGTAGGAACGCACTGGGAGCGTCGGTGCTACTTTCGGAAGAATAAGTCTTTTCTCCTCAAAGTGACTCTTTTCGTATCTCCTCATCATCGCATGGATGGATGGCGTGGATTCCTCTATGAATTCATTTGCCGCACCTGCGGGAGATGTGACCGGCCTCCCCGCAAAGGTGTGAACGTCTTTCTCCCATTACTCAAGCTGAGCCATCAATGCTTGACGTGGGGCTTGGATTTCCTCATCCCGTTAATCTAAGTTCTCCTCTTCCTTGACAGCGACACTCGCCTCTTTCATATATTTAAATATCCCGTTCCCCAAGAAACACTTCAGTTAACTGCGCGCCTAATTTTTTCGCTCTTGTAACGAATAGTCATCGCTTAGAATAATATCGTCGGTATCGTGTGGAACTCTCCCTCTGCCGCGATGACGTTAGGTTACTAGGGGTTGGAGTCAACTTTTTCGGGAGGAATATCGTTGAACAGCGTAGTGTAAAGATACACAAAGACGTCCTGCTGTTTACTTATTTTAATTTCTAAACTTTACAGGCCGTGATTCAAGTGGTTAATAGTCATACTCAGCTGCAAAGATATTTCAGTTTCAGATCAGAGTCAGATGCAGTTATACTTATATCTACAAGGGCGGATCCAGGAAGGATGAGAAGGTAGAATAGGGGGCAAACCCACTACTTTTGGAATATGCATATATTTACTTGTAATTGAAATATCTCTGTACCCGATGATTACTGCGAACCAGTTGGAACACGTGCTTTAGAGTTTTGAAATTAAAATAAGTAGACAGTACGATATATTTGTGTATCTTTTTTTACTAGGGGTTGATTTGACGCCTATCGCTTACACCTGGGGAACCGTTACTCATATCCGCGATAGTAATTTAAAAGAAAGAGACGTTTTGAAAGGTTTCGAATTTCAGCTCTTTCTTCCTCTGGATGGTTGCTGCTGTTCGGGCATTTATTCGTTTTTACCATTCTATAGAGTTTTTTTACAAGGAGTTGAAATGCGGGGTTATGGCGAAATCTTATCGCATTTATTTCTTCGTAAAACATGCTTATCCTTATCAAGACAAAATATTAAGTTACTGGATCTAGGACCTATAGTTTAATCAATAACGTGATTCTTGTCAATTCAGTATCAATAAGTATCGAAATCTGTAAATGATTGACAACATTATGAAGTCTTGGCTTAATATAATGGAAAACTGAGGAAATATTATTATCATGTGGAATTTTTGTTTTGGGTTGTTTGATAACCATAGTTTGTAAAATGAATAATTTAGCTGAAGTGAAATCACGTTTTTTTGGATGAAAATCAAACTCGGAAATTTCGGTCGACTCTAATAGTTGGAGAAAGTACTATTGAGTTTGAATATAAAGAGTTTATCGTCAATATTTTGTATGTTCTGTTTTTTTGCCAGCAGAAGAGACCTAGACAGCTGGTAAAACGCTTTTCAATAATGTACGCGGAAAGTATGCATTTTGGATCGCGTAGTTACGGACCGAATTGCTGAAGTCATTGGTGGTATTGAGGTGCGTGTGCAAGTACTCGATTGTTCTGGGCGGTGACAGCTCTTGGTGAGAGCTCACAACGTCTTCACGCGGAGAAATCATTGAGAAAGCAAGTACGCCCAGCCTAAATCCCCATGCGGAAGTGTTGCATGTCCAGCGAAGACAATTTATTCTACGCGCTTTCCCCGCTTCGTGGAAATACCCTTTCATAGGCGCATCAAGTATTTTTCAACTGCGGGTATTACAGCCGAAATTGCGGCCTATTGACGAAGCATCGAGAAAAGAAGCGTTCATGGACACTTTCTCATTCAAATAGTTCCACATATGCATGCGTCATCGCTAGACTTCGGTTACTATCGTAGTTTCTCCAAATGATAAAATTAAATTCCAGGCTTAAGCCCCCTCTGTGAGCAATCTAAACCTTTCAAAGTCCCTGTTGCATTTATTTGAAAACGTATCGAGCGATGTGAAACTTCGCATACGAACTATATGTTCGTGATATCACAGGATAAATGTTAAGAAAGATTACCATTCACCGAGTAGTATTTTTGATACAGAATTCCTTTATTACCCACAGCTTAGTGGACAATGTTATTTATTACTGATTTGAAAAATTAATTTAGATGAAATAAATGAAGAATATTATTATTAACGTTACCTTGAAAAATGAACCAAATTTTTTCTCTTGCTCGTAGAGAAACATGCTTACACGAATTTTTTCTGAGTTCACTGACCAGAGGATGGTCAAGCAGGTTTCACAGGAGACAAAGACAGAAAATTTAATTCTTCTCTTAGTCGCTTGTTACGAGAGTATTGAGTATTTTTGTAATTATATCCCTTTGAATCACTGACGTAATATTTTATGGACATATCTTACAATTATGAATATGGGTTCTCAGAAACCAACGATGACCACTTCACCCACGGAATGCCTTGCTCTGCGGTCGTCAACGACTCATGGCAATGTTAAAATATTATTTTACTCTTCTTTTCTGCGAGGAGATCTCTTCTCAGATTCCCGTCTTCTTTTGTGGCATCTGAGGACGAGATTCTCTTTTTTGCCCCTCTAGTCCACGAGCTCCTCCGCTTTGCCCCGTCATTCCGTGGAGCGTTACGGGTTTGCTAGTGGGCTTGAGAATGACCTAACGGTCGAAGCGCTTTATACGTTTCTCAAAAAATTTGTGTGAAAGTGCCATCTCTTTTTCATTAACTCAGGATGTCATTCCACGATATCTCGACTACCACAGTTACTTTTATTTGGCAGTGGACTCTTTCGGACATTTGGACGGGTTCTGCTGAGGGTATGGTATATTTTTACAATTTTCTTGTCCTCTCCACTCCAATGTCTTAAAATTCAGTACGTGGAGAAGGCGTACTTGACTGCTAAAAATATTTGGTTGATATTTTTACATTTGGAAGTAGCTCAAGAGCCCTAAATGTAATAGCAATTGATTATCTGCTTAAGATCCTTTCTATGGCCGTAGAATTAAGTTACAGTTTACCTGGGCCGAAGTTCCCTACGCCGGGGTAGCCGTTTTTAATAAAGCCAGGAATAAAATATTTTAGCGTTGAGCATGGCGGGTCGCTCCGCCTTAAGGCCTTGTTGCACGGGGCAATTAATTGCACAAACTCACGTGTGTTCGAAGGCGCAGTCAAAATTGCGTCGTGTAAAGCGGTGAATTGCTACAATACATGCGAGAATGCGTGGATGTGAGATGCCATAAGAGCCCCTGTTGTAATTTCGTTCATGCATTCGCGCAATTCCACGCCATTTTAGAAATTAATGCAGTTCTAACCTGCGCAATTCCGTGACCCGTGTAAAACGGTCCTTAAATGCCGTGTCGGGCGCTTGCGGGCTACAGTCACCGTCAACTGATTGGTCCGGCACAACGCATTGCTGTACCTACCCTTCGCGACTTCCCTAATAAGGGCCGAGGGAGCAATTTCCCTGAGACAATACGGAAAGAATGTGAATTATTCGCAGCCCAAACAGCTTTAAGCTACTCATGTGCATAATAAATTCAAATGCTTTTATAACACAGCCTGCTCAGAATCGTGTGCTATTAATTGGTAAATTACGGAGATAGCATGGCGTCGTAAATTTCAAATTCTTTCTTTTCATTTGAGTCGTGATTTTATCGCTGGTAGCCGCCTAGAATACTCTGTCGCTATCAATGCTTTGCAAAGAATGGGATGTTGAATGCGAATGTATCCTGGACCATAGACGACCCGCCGTGGCTCAAGGTCAATTTCGTGCGGAAGACGTTCCTCGAATGAGCGTGTGAGTTCCGAGGAGGCAATTTTGGCGGTAGATGCCTGCTACGTGGGGAGAGGGGAGGCCCAGCGAACGTCAGCGACTTTTGGTCAGCCTTGTGGGCTAGCAAATAAGCGCAAGATTTTTCTTCGGATCCTCCATCTTGAGGTTTCGTGTAGAGGTATCGTATATGTCACTCAGCGTGACCCTACCACCACTGTTTCATAACACATTATGCAAAATTGAATGAAAATGGACTCCACCATTTTGATGCGATTCTATGTTTAATATCTATGAATAACCTTCTGTTGAAAAGGAAATTAATATATAGTGAAAATTATCATTATTTTTACCGTTTTTTTTCGTTTTAGTACTTTAAGTGGTTAATATCGTTAATTTGTCGAGGAAATCTAAGGTAGGTGTTTTTTACAAAAGTTGTTCAACCTCTATCCCTATTGCCTTTAGGCAAGCAAAAATGATGTACTTTCTATAACGCAATATATGGGCTACGTTCACTTGTAGTAAAAAACCCAAAGTTATCGCGAATAGATCTATCGTTTCAAAAGGGTAGTATTTACATCTAGGTGATATTCTACGAATCACCTCATTCAGGTTTGGCAATGGAAAAGGTCAATGTGGCTTAAAAATACAAAACAATGGGCGCTAAAATAATGGAATTCAACTGTTTCAGCTTCCTTTGCTTCGTGGTGTACGAAAGAATTTTTGGATGTTTGCTTTCGCAGTGTCGGGAATTTTTATCACTTGGCACAAAAAAACTCTATCAACCCCCACTCCAGGTGATGAAATCGTAGTACATGGGCATTGAAAAATGGCGTACCAGTCGCTATGAATGTTGGGTAACCCTGGGCCAATAGATACGCGATGCATGACTTCATGACCTTTTTCTATTCATTATCCATTGGTGCGAAAGCTCTGTTACGTAACGCGATATATCCAGCATAATTTAATGGAACTCTAGCCGCTGTTAGCGGATGGTTTAAGGCACCTTTTTGCGGCATAATATATAATGATCGATCATTAATGATGCATCGTTGCTTTCTCTATTTTGTTGACGGCGAAGTACCGCTCATCTCGTCCAATGTATAATTTTCAAGCTGTTGATGTTTCATCATGATGAACATGTTGTAACAAGACGGGCGAAACCAGTTTTACTGACGTCATCATCAATGGTTCGAAAAGTATTGAAAAATGTAATTGTGGATAATTCATATTGCAATATCAAATTTGTAATTATTGTCAATGACAAACGACTCTTTAAAAAATTAATCTATAGAATTGCAATTAGTTTTAATTTTGCTCTTGTTTATAATGCAGTCGCTGACGATATTTTCTCAAACGGAATACTAGCATGCAAGCTAGAATTTTAAAGTACTCCTTAGTTTCAATGCTTGAAATAATAATTAAAATATTTGATTTAGGCTCCTTAGGCATATATAAATATATTGTACCAAAATTTTACTCTTGTGGATGAGGTTAATGTTGCTAGAAAATATTGTATATCAGGGAAATCAATTGAATTTCGTTACCTCTGCAAATTCACGGAATGTCGGAAAATTTAAAAAGGTTGGAAAAAAATAAATTTTCAGTACTACTCCTAAGTTCATTTTTTACTTTTCTCCTTATCCTTTCCTTATCCAGCGCACGTATTTATTTGATATTTGAGCAATCCTATTCGAGCAAGTGGTTCAGGTGGCGTTCAGAGTACACCCTTTTAGAAAAATGTCAATGAAAATTACTTTTTCATTTGTTCAGATATAAAATTTAAACGTTTGAAATAGGTAAGTGTTGATATGGAGCTTTGACACTACCAAAACAGAAATTCCATTACTTTTCCCGAATTTCAAGACTATTTTTAAAGATTTTCAAGCCATATTATACTGAGTATTTAACCTAAAACCAATTTCTAGGTGAGTAGAAAAGTAATTAAAACAGGCATACATTATTCTTAAATCAAATGGTGACAAAAAATGAATGTTTACAATTATAAAGCGCCACCTGAACGACACCTAGGTGATTGCTCTGCACTTTCTACCTATGGTGAATTGGACGTGAAGATGACCCCCCGGGGAGTCCCCACATATCTCCGTAATGCGGGACGCCCTTGAGAAATACCCAACGGCAATTGGCGCGGAGCCCGCGGGCCACCGCGGCCCACACCCTGGGGCCAGACCCCAGGGGCTTACGTCACCGCCTGCCCTCCGAAGGCACGACCACAGCGCCGCGGGCCGTGGCGGCCTCGCGAGGCTCTGCGTCCTCGCCGTCTTCGTTGGTGACTCACAGCCTTGGCGGCTTTGATCCACGCGTCCTGCAGTGACGCAGTCATATTGCGTACAATATTAGCCATTCGTATCGCTTGCATTGTAAATAATTCGCGCATGTATAGAGGTCGCGCGGCCTTGCTTGATGATGGCATCGACTGTGATTTCCAAATCCCTGAAACGCGCGCTTGGGGTACGTGTCTAACCATCCTCCATGGTAGAATTTATTATCCGCTGAAAGCGTGGAATAATGAATTCCATTTACCGGAAATTTGCGTGAGGTTTTCATCATTGTGTTGGCCTTTGTTCATGTGGGTTCAAATTATGATTTTAAAAAAATCTGCATATCACCTTAAGCGTCGGCAAAAATTATAACCACCTCGTTGATTTAAGACGTAGTTACCAATGACTATAAATGTCGTGGAAGTTGCGGGACTTTTCCAGCAGGCGTATTAAGTCGTAAAATCTCTTTCCCGTTACTTTATTTTCTAACTGCGAGAGACGCATTCAAGGTGAATAGTGCGTTAACAGAATGGTGCGTACCTGCTCTTTGCTGAGACGCCAGCTTTATTTTGTTATTTTCTTGAACGGAAGATATCTTCACATTATAGTAACCACCATTTTTGCTAATGGTATTTTCGAAATTTTCACCATTTCATTAAATATCAAATTATCTTGTTCCTTGAGAACAGATCGCTGTAGAATTTACCTTTAATTTAATTTTTGATTTTGCTTTACTCTGTGAGAATCTTAATACATATTTACAATAACTGTGGTATGATGCAGAAAATTAGCTTCACTACAGCCGATGTGTCTAAAATGATGATGTGTGTGTGTGATGTGTCAATAGGTGTTTTACTTTAACAGGAACAACATCCCATTTTTTCAGCGAACAATCGTTAGTAATTGTCATCTATTTGTTAACTTATTAGAAGAAGAAAATGTTAACTTTGCAGGTCCCAATACCGATTCCGAAGAAAATTCATATTTGTAGCGTTTCATGAGCGGGTTGATATTCGATTAGTTGCTGAATATACGCCTCAGAACTCATTAATTATTCCAATTTTAATCATATTCATTTCGAGTGAGTGCGTAAATTTAAAAAATAACCGTGGGTGATGTTAATTATGTGGAGAGATGCGAGAAATGTTATTGCAATATTATTGCGCCAACGCCTCTTCAAAATATATTTCGTCCGTTTTGGAACTAACGCCTACGATTCCTATTACTTTCGTTTTACCGCTCAGTAACTTGTAACGCTGATCACACCTTTCGCCGGACCGGTACATGCTATTCTAGTTCCTACTAATTGTAAGCTATCTGCTCGTAGCAGTGTTACCTTTTTAGACCCTCAGTTAGTTATTGCTTGGATATTATCGTCCGCAATGATTTCATTGCTCAAATTTTCCTATGCTGTTTTTACACTCTTCGCACTATTCACCATTTTTAAGTAGCCATATCGAAGCGTTCATTGATGAAATGTATAACATTTTCTTTCTTGATTGTTGGGAATTTAAAATGTTCTTTGTTTCGTGATATTTTGCGCACCGCAAAAATCTCAAGAAATTCTAATTAGAATAATAATTTTCTACTTTTTCAAATCAGCTATTGTTTCGAGTAATGATTATGATTTAATCCGATTGACTCGCGACTCGTATGGTCCCTTGGTTCATTACTTGGATATTACTTGGTTCACTACTTGGCCGAGGCGAACATGTCCCATATTTGGTTTTCGTTAGCAATGTAATTTTCTTAAAATTCTCGGTTAATGTAATCACGTGTAATAAAGTTCTTCGTGATGCTAAGCTTGTGTTCCTAGGCCTTGATAAATATTCTAGGTTGAATAGTTGCTAATTGGAAGTATTAATTCTGTAATTGTTACTTCAATGCTTTTAATTGGGAAAATACTCGCACAAAGTCTTTCGATCGTCTTTCATTTACACTCTGACACACACACCTGACGTTATCCTCCATTTAGAATGAATACGATTATTTAACCTTTGGCTTACGTTTTGTAACGTTTAATCCTAGTCTAGCGTTGACGTTTCCTAGTCTAGCGTTGACGTAATGACTATTTTAGCCTCGTTAAAGGCTATATCCGCAAATCGTATCTCAGAGTAAATTGTTTTGACGTACACTTTCTTTTGTTCTCTTTATGTCCCGCCAGATATTTTGTGATCGCTTGAATGTGAAAATCTTTCTTTGCCATTACTTAAGTTTTCGGTGGATATATCACTCAATCAACCAACTCAGTACCTAACAAATACTATTACTTTCGGGAATAAATTGGTGGTTTATGTCCAAGTTCCAGTACGTTTATGCTCTTTCCATATAAATTTACTGAAATGTATCGAGTAGAGAAAGTTGATTCGATATTCATTTAATAAAATTATTAAATCGATTAGAACTCGGCCTTTCTCTTCTGATTTATTTGATTCTCGTGTGGGAGAGGAAATCTGTGGAATCGGAATTCAAATATCACTATCATCATCAATTTTTGCCCTTCTCGCTTTAGTCAAGATTTGATGATGCAAACCTAATCCTCAACTGAATTTCTCTGATGGTGAAAGTAGATAATATATTCCTTCTCCGTCAAATTATTGTCATGATCAACAGTGAAGGAAGAGCTGGTATATCCAGGATATTGAAATCGCAGTGTATTGTATGGATTTTATCTTTAAAATGGTCATTTTTTGCCCATCCATGTGTACAAGTTTGCATTTGACCTTTGAAAGAAATATTACTGCACCAATACCATCATAAACCTTTTATACCTTGCCTGGGTGTGAAAAATCTGGGAAATTTAGCGAGTCATGTCAAAAAGTAAGAGGTCTGGCTGGTTGTGAATTTATCCTCTGTCGAGATGACAACGCTGAAAATAATCTTTCGAAAGTCTATCTGATCATGAGAGTCTCATTTAAAAATCGCGAGCACTATTGTGCGATTCTCAAGTCCTTGAAGGACTGTACGATTTATTTTCAGTGTACTAAAGGAATTGCTTTACAGACCACACTACAAGTTATTTTTTTTAACTCCACGTTCGCCGTTGGCAACCTTCCGAAAACGGCTATGTGCGTCATATTTTGAGAATTTTAAAAGTTGGTGTTGCTCACATCATTGGCATTAAACCCAAGGCAGACGGATGGAAAACTATTTTGTGATATTTGGTTCATAAATTTGCGAATAAAAATTAATCTCTTACGCGCGTGCTATTTTTTATATATTTTTCCAAAAATGTCACATTTTGATGTTATTTGGAGATTTTATTAAGAGTTACTATTTGGAAATAATTTGAAAAGGTCTGAAGAGGCACGTTTTTTTTGTGGAATCGTGCTGTGATAAATTTTTAATTATAGCAAACTTTATTTTCACTTTCATAACCGAATTCCAAATAATAAACTCGCCGGATTTTGATTTCACTCGCAATCGTCTTTAGCATTTCATATCTTCCATTTCAACAACAAAAATCCTAAATAAAAACTAATCACTTGGAAAATGAGCTATGAATTGTAGATCCCTAATTGGATCTGGAAATAAATATTTCTTTGTAAATATTGATATAGTGTCGAAAACTGAACGGAATGCTGAATTATGGCAGTCGTTTGCAGTTGCTCTCGTATCAAAGCGAAATGTTAAGGATTAAACCACTTTTCTTGCGTATATTTAAGTTTAGTTCAAAGTTTTATTGTAAATTCTTTCCCTAATAAGTGAAAATTAGGGGTATAACTCTGTCGTAATGTTTTAATCTCGATAAATGGCGTATACTAGAGATTCCGCGAGGATGTGTGTCTGAGAGTTTTTGGACTGCAGCCATGTATGTGAGGGAACCACAGCGAATAGGGTTATTAAAGCGAAGTAACCCACTTGATGTTTATACCTTGGCGGTGATTATTGTATCCATTCTCGTGGCGGGGATTTGGAACATCGGAGATTTCTATGTTTCGCTTATCTCGAATAGTTATCTCCTGTATTGCGTACTCACCCTACGGGATAGGCAAACTGATGAGAATAATACTTGGCTAATACTATTGCTGAATCGCGAAGCGTAAGTTGCTGGTTTATCAAGACTAGTGTGATTTCTCTTTGGAAAAATCATGAGGGAAATGTTTATTTATTATGATAATCGGACGCTTCGGCTTCTTCACGCCATTTTATAAAGATTGATTAAATTTAATGTACACTGCTTGGATCGTGCACTTCTATTTTATAAACGGCAATGTCTCTCTACCTCTTTGTTTGGTAGGATCACAAAAACTTTTTATGGATAATTTAAGCGTCAGATATTCCATTGCAGTTGATATTTTATTTAAGGATTGAGATTAATTAATTTGTTAGATAAAAAGCGATAGCACTGACGGTGGACCCCGTGTGTGCACAATTTAAGTCTATAGAGCCTTTTTATTTTGTCTACTTTCAGCTCTATATGTTTCGAATACAATCGTTTTACTGTGGAGGATAAGACCTAATCTGGAGCAGGATGTCATTTCGCTAAGCTTTGCTCTTTACCAAAATCTGCTGCTGTAATTAATTTTTGCCATTGTTTTGGCAATCGAGTTTCATAATGACTCGTTATGCGACGACAATGGCGCCCCAGGGAAGTTCCTGCCTCCTTTTGATCTTTCCAATATCATAGAAATGACGTATTGTTGGTGTTTCTCCAGAAGTGAATTCCTTGAACTTGTTATTCAAATCATAAATTCGGAGCGGTGACGATTTTAGAGGTAATGAGGGAAATTCAAACGAAATGGCTTTCCTTTTGCGTTTCGCCTTTGAATTCCCGGAGAACGATAAACTTGTCTCCCTTAGCGAATCCTTCCTGCAGCAGGCTGTTTTTCTGGAGGAGGTAGATTGAGCATTTTGCTCCTGGCGACCTCATTTAAACTCAGTGCCAATGTTTCAAATAAGGTTTCTGTTTCGGAGCTACTTGCTCGCTGCAGCTGGATAAATTCTAACTTCAAATATCCCTTTTGCTTAGGAAACTCGTCACTTAAATGATAAGCTCTTGGTTGCTCGTATTCGATCTTTTTCGCCGCTTTGAAAACGGTCGCTAGATTTGGCTTGACTTGCTCATTTAGTTTCTGTTGCAAATAGCTTCAATGAATGGACGAAGAATGGCTGTAGAATTCTCGTTAAAGTCAAATTGATCCCAGTAGGAACTGCGCCATGTATGAAGTTAATTTTCCCGGAATAACATCTGGCTGCTTTCTCAGTTTTGGATTCATTAACGCCATTTGCGATTCCTTTTAATTCGACCTATATAAAGTGCATACCCAAAATATTAATTCCTTTAGACATTTGTCGTTGTGATTGTTAGTTGCCTCAAAATAGACCTGCTTGTGAGCCTTGATCTCTAATTTTTACTTCAATACTCTTGAGCAGTAATATAATGCTTTGTCATCGTTAGCCTTCTCATTAATTCGTACGCAATGAGTGTTTTTCTGTGAGGGACCCGAGTGTTATCATACGCGTGCCAAATTGACAGTTTCCCTTCTAGTATATGGTTAGACCAATCCTTTTTGTCTCTCGCGATCTCTCAAAGCTAGTTTGATTTACGCTGGTCGCGTGTCGTAATGGAACTGGCAGTTACGCGCCAAGCACGGATTGGGTTTCCAACCACGGTCGGTTAACCACGCTTGGGTGAGAACTCTTTGACTTTTAGACGTCGTGGCAATATTAGTTTATGTACCTGCGGTCGCCAGTGCAATCACTTATGCTTTCGCCCGCTGGTCCTGGGTATCTAAGGGGTCGCTCACTCAGACCCGAAATAGCAATCCTTTTAAGTAATTAGGTT
This sequence comes from Ischnura elegans, assembly GCF_921293095.1. Taxonomy (NCBI): domain Eukaryota; kingdom Metazoa; phylum Arthropoda; class Insecta; order Odonata; family Coenagrionidae; genus Ischnura; species Ischnura elegans. Next base: position 39,573,085 of record NC_060259.1, read on the forward strand.
TGTTGGTAGGGAAAAGTAAGTTACGACGAGAAAACGCCTTCCTAACGGAGTCATTTCCGCATAACTTTAAAAAGAAATATGGTGATGTTGACGCCCACTTTTCAAGAATCGGTGACGTCATTGGAGTTTTCGCGCATGAACTCAATAAAATAGACCCGATCCTTGACGCAAAGAATCGCTCAGTTTAGTGTAAATGAAAACAAACCTCGTGAGTCGAATGTGCGAAGCCGAGGAGTAGCGGAGAAGCGGTGAGCCACTTTTCAAAAGTCAGTGACGTCAGTAACTCATATTCGAAAGGGTTAAAGCTGTCGATTTTTTGTGGCGGAGAGCTAGAGAAGTAGGCGATGGATCGAAAAAATGGTCGTCTCTTTATTGTTCAAATTCTATCACAATCAACATTGAAATAGAAATGGTGAACAAGCGCATTCCGTTTATGAAATGAAAAGATACGACGGCGAAAAAAAATATTTTCCATCCAGCATTTCTGTCGAAATGTAAAGAAACGCGAAAGTTATTATTAGGAAGTGATTGCTCGCAAATTGGTGAGATTTGGGAATATATTCCATCCTTGAATTGTCTGGTGTAATAGCAACTGCTGAATCAATTCAATGAATGTCTGTTGTCACGGAGGTGGATGAAGATTGATTTTAATGCTTCTTAGTTTTACATTTCAGCTTATGGGTTAGCTCGTTGTGAACATTGGCCTGTCTAAATGTCGAACCCGGATCTCCCAATTGCGGGTCAGGTATGCTTCTAGAGAGCTGGATTCTAATCCCGGTGGAGACAGAGAATTTTTCTACGGAGACATCCTTGGTGTTTATGACTAAGGGTTACTCCATGGCCGTGTACGAGGTTCCTTGTTTCATGAATTACTTTTAATAATACGTAATGATAGTCTTTGAACATGTATTAATCTTGTTCTCTGGCGAGAATTCCTCTTTTTTCCAAGGCTCTTTACTGTGCATTGAGCAATAGTGGGTCACGCACGTTTCTATTGAGTCTACAGCGGCCAAAAATGCAAATATACGCAAGGCAAATAAACGGTAGATTTACCGTCGCGCGAGTTGGCTGGCTCAAGGTGGCTGAGTGGTCACCAAAAGCCGAGGTCAAAAACAAACCCCAAAGTTCACTTTTTAAATGTAAAATGTAAGCAGTTAGCTAACAGCATACTTTAAAATAGATTTGATAAAAATCCTGTCCTGCCCTCTTACGCGAACTGGAAACAGCAAACAAAATACAAGTAGATTTTTATTAAAATCCTATCGAGTCTCCTATGTGACTTGGAAAAAGTTTGCGAATGCAATAATTATAAGTAGGTATATTTTGTTAAAATCTTGTGAAGTCTCATGCTTAACGAAATAGAATGCATAGGAAAGCTCAAACAGATTTAAAAGTATGTTAAAAGTACAATTTGGTTTGGAAATGTAAGCACTTTTAACGGATCCAATAACGCAAATATTTTTCGCTTTGATCGGAGTAGTATGGAGGAGGACGGGGCGAGCGCCCACCTTAAATATTAGCTTAATTTATCCCTTGAACCCCCATTCACCATGCAACCACTCCCGATGAGTCTGTAGGTAGACTAGACCTGTGACCTGTCTTTGGAAAACACGTGTATTTTATCTTATTTATTTTATTCTTATTTAACCTTACGAGAGAATTGCTGAATGGGGAAGATTTTCAGGGTGTCGAGCCATTCAAAGCAGAAAAACCATTGCATAATGCCAGGTTTTCTAGGGAAATTATACAACATTCCAAATTAATCTTAGAAAGTTACTGCGATAGATAAGAATTATCTTTATTCATTATATTGCGTTCCTAATTTAAAGACTTACTCTTAGTAATAGAAATTTTGCACTTAATTTATGAATGTCTCACTTGGCACCTCAAGACATTCGTCATAGTTAGAGTTAATTAGATTAATATATGTGTTTATGAAATGTAATTTAAAATGTAATCAATGCCATGCAAAGCATTTTTATTTAATGAAAAAAATCTACAAAGCTACGGCACTTTAATTACGACAAACACATCTTACTAAAGAAGATTCCCTCTTTTTTGTGGAACAAGAATCTTTAGTGGAGGTCCCTACCGCCCTCACAAAGGATCATTTTTTGTTTGTTTGTTGTGAGTGAATGTGTGTGTGATTTGGGCTTTCCGGTTGAGAGGCTGGGTTTTGGTCCCTGCGGTGCATTTCTTCCCCTTCCCGCACACCAACACATTGGCAAATTTTACTTGCAAGGTGGACGAGCCGTGAGAGAATTATGCGGCCATTTGAGTATTTTCCTTTTTGCAGTTTTGAGGCCGTAGAAGCTCAACCCCCAGTTTTGCAAACAAATTTTAGGCCAGAAAATGGGGGTTCAATTCAAATTCAATTCAAAGTTTCTATCAAATTTTATGTGAAATTGAAATAAAGTATTTTCAAGTTCCAGGTTGGGGCAAAAATTAATGGACAGTTCATGCATAATTCTTGGGACTCAAAATTCACGCACAATTCCCAATTCTCCCAGTGACCAGACTCCCTGATTTTGTTTTCGTCGCTGCTCCTCTCCTCCTTCCACAACCCAATGCTTTGAATGAATTGCGATTTCGGGTTTGAATGAGCGACCCCATTACGCCGCCAATGCTGCTCTGCCTGCAGGCTCTGGTTGGCCGGGCAGTCGGAGTCGGTGAGCGGGCGGCCGCTCTCTGCTGGGGGCGGCCATTTTCGCGCGCGCGGGACGGCGTCCTTGGCACGCGCCAATCCCGCCGTGTGTGTCGCAAGCGGTGAAAGTGGCCCTTTCCCAACCGTGGATCGAGCCCCCTCCCCCACTCTGCGGACACGCGACCAATATGCCCGATACAAATCGCCGTGTCTCGATGGCCGTGGGGGTGGAGGCGGTGGCGTCAGTGAGCTTCATGGCCTCGCGTCGTACAGCATCCGTTGCCGGAAATGATGCCAACTGATGTTGGAGGGTGGGTACGAGCATCCAATGGCCGTTTTACTCGGAAGTGGATCACTTCCTCGGTGGACGGCGTTGCTGCATCACGATATTACTTCTAGGACAATCTTGGAGATTGGTAGAAAGACGTAAATCCTGTTAATTTCAATGAACGCTTTTGTGAGTGATTCCGTCCCTCAATCAGTGTTTATCTCCGAATGAGTTAATGAATCGGTCCTCTAGTGCCGTCTTCAGCTGTTGAAAATTAGATCGTTTTTTTTTATAACATGTTTCCCCGCAAGCCGTCGAAGTAGGCGTATGGCAGGAGATAATTAGACACTAGCCTTTTAACCGTATTCGTTTGATAAATAAAAGTGCGCCTTATTGGATTGATTAATTCGAGCAAATGCATTGCAGCGGTGCATGGAAAAACCACATAAAAATGCTACGGTATCAAAAGGATTAGCTGGCCATGAAGTGAATGAGTAGGATATCCTTCTGGACGGGAGCGGGATTAGGTTTTCTGTTTAGGATATGTTATCCAATCTTAACGGATAATATAAAGCATCTGTGGTTCAACCGTGAGGTTGGTTAGGGTAGAGCTCACCCCATAATTAGTCAGGGTAGGGGGCCGTTCCTTTTCCTGGATCAACTCGCAGATCGAGGATTTATTTGGGGGTACCTCGAGGCTTCTCCCGAGGTTTTCATAGGGACCCTTCGATTGGCGGTCAAATTCTTCACCCACATGGCCACCAAGCTCCCCAGCATCAAGGCACTGAAAATTAAATATCCACGGGACGAATATCCATATATCACACAGCGCCACTCATTCATCGTTGTCGAGCTGGGCGTCCTTGCGCGTTCGGTCTGACGCCCTGCGGGCAGGAATTGAGGAGAAGGAAATCTTACCCCGGGTTCAAAAACGTAAACGCTGAATCTTCGTGGGAAGAGAGCACCGTATTTTGAGTTAGTCATTCTGTAGCCTTCTACCTCCAGTACGAAGAAGGTAGAAATGCAAATTTCGTTTTCCTTTTCCTGATCTCCGTCTTCTCTTTTGTTGACCATCAATCTAATTGCAAATGGAGGACCCAGAACTAGAATAGCGTGTGGTGTGCTTGTTCTTTGATCTATTTCCCCAATAGACTCGTGTCGGAATTAATTCTATTAACGCCAAATTACCATTTATTTCAGAAGTTTAACCACGAGACTTGACGAAATAATATGGTATTATTTTTTACTCGTGAGAATGAATGGATTCTTTATATTGGCTGGGATTTCTTTTGTCTTGAAAGGTCCAAGATTGATAATTTATATATGTTAAAAAACGTCGTAATTCTTCGCGAATGTTTCGGGTTCACCTCGATTGCACTAATTTATTCCCTTAATTATCTTGATTCCCTTTCTCTTCCAACTGAGCAGCTCAATGCTTTTATAACCTCCTTTTTTAAGTCTTCCATTTTAGTCGATGAGTTCATTACACAAAAGACTAAATGAGTCTAATTCATTCGCGTTTGGTCTTCTTCATTCCCGATTTTGGCATCTCATGGTCAGTATTTGCCTAAACATTTCTTGCTGGGCCTTAGGATATGGATATAACTCGCCCCCCCCTCCCCCCCCGCGTCTTTCAAGGGCGCCTATTATGGCCTTTGTATTCAGGAGCGGTTCTTCTGATGCGGAATACGTCCTCGTAATATTTTCGGATGGTGTTTAATCTGACGCGTGGTTGGTTTAACGAATGCCTTCATTGGGATGCGTCATCCGTCCTCGTTCAAGGGCGTATGCGATGAATGGACCGGATGGCCTTTATTTTGTATGTGACGAGATTCCCGCCACCGATTACCGCGCAAACACGGCAGGTGACACGCCCGTCGCCATATTGCCCCATTATGCCTTCACTCGGTATTCTTAACCCGAGTGCGGCTCCAGCCGTTTTTTTTCAGTGCCTCTCCAGTACCGTGTGTGTTCCTTTGTTAGCTCAGAGTAAATCTGTACAAGTGCACCCGCCTTGGCTGAGTAGTGACCGGAAGTTGAGGCCAGCCTCGGGATAAAGACAAACAAGAGCGATTTTAAGCTTCGGCACCTGTGACGAAGATTGAAATGACAAAATCCCAAATCATGTGATGGTGGGGTATGGTTGGGTGATTGCTACCTTAGTTTTCATGTTGGTTATTTCGATTAGACATTTTATTCCATTCAATTTATTACTCGCGAAGAAAGAATTTTCACGATTTTTATTAAATTTATTAGGTATGTTAGTTATTCATTTCCTAATAATTTCTATTTGCCTGAATATTATTGAAGTTGGGATTTTATATGGGGGTTTTAATATTGGTCTCAGATGTAACTACGCTGTCACCTTGGGGCCTTATGGATACATATGTTTTCTTTGAGATGCCACCTTTTTTATCTTTCGGACTAAGGCCGATATTGTTGTGGACAATGAAAAAAGTTACTCCTTTAAACCAATGACGGTATCACGAGCAAATCTTGTCGCTGACCGATTCCAAAAAAAATTTATTCGGTTTTAATGCAGCTGTGCTCAGAATGGAGGCTGGATGAAAACCATTTTGCGATCCTTAATGACTTCTTTTAGGGTGAGAACTTCGTTTTAAGAATATCGTTGGTTCGCAAAAATACTCGAAGTAGTCAATGTCTGCCTTTGCATAAAATATCCCCATTATGAATACATTCATAAGTTGAATTTAAGTGTTTATGTAACGTGAACAAGGTAATCACAATAAGGGAAACCCCTACTTGTACTAGGCTCAATTCTGAATTTTACCTTAAGAAATAAATTACATGTTATAGGTAGAAAGTCTCATCAGCTCTCCGAACTTTCCGCAGCGTCACCTTGTCGGAATGATGTATGCTGCAAGGTGAAAATACTTCAGCTCCTCTTAGCATCAATTGTTCGGGCCGGTAGTTTATCGTGAAAGGAGGCAATATCATATCCTCATCGTAAGTTAACGATTCTAAGATTGGTTTGACGTAGTTCTCCATTCCTCTCTCCTGTCCGCTAGCCTTTTCATATTTATTCTGTTATACATCCTTTATAGCCTGTCCTAGTTATATCATATCATGTTGTCCTATTTATATATTTACATCCCTTGCCCTTCTTCCCTTCCACCTGTCCTTCTACGATTATTTCATCAGGTCATCATGCTTCATGAAGTTGCAAACTAAGTTGTCTCGTATTCTCCCTAAGGTTTTTAAAAGAATTCTCTTTTCTTCCACTCTTCTTAGTACTTCCTCATCACTAGGTTGATCCATTTTATCTTCATGATTCCTCGAATCGTTCACATTTCGAATGGAGAAACATTTCTGCAATTATGAGATGTAACAGGCGCCTAGAGGAAGATTTCATTTATTTACTGATTTTCGATCTCGTGGAGAACTTCAGACCCTTTTCTCATTCGTTCGGAAAGTCTAAAGCCCTTCCGAAAGAAAAGATCCCAGATTAAACGCCAGGGAGTCGAGGGAAGTGTTAGGTAGTCGTGACAATCTTTGCTCGAGGGCTCAACTAGTCTGAATCCAATTGTTCTCTCAGCTGAACATCCCAGGGGGCGCAGTACCCCCAAGTTCTTGTCTTCCTAGTGGTCACAGCAAACTCAACTTCCCATGTCTCTCTCCCCAATCCCGCCTTTCAATTCCAACTCCATCCCCTTGAGAAAATTGACCCAGTCGAAGGACTCTTAGAATTAAAGCCCCGATTTCCAAAACAACACAAGTCGATTCAGAAAAGTTTTGAGACAATCCTCTTTCTCTGTACATTTTCAAAGCAACCAAAGGCGTGACATAAACTTTTCCCCATAAATAGACATATTTAACTTTATAATATCCTTCAGTAAAAGCTCTAGTATCTCTAAAAAAGCTCATAAAAACTTTACTGGGTTATGTATATTTATGTAGCTTTTCTTTTACTATATCTTAAATAAGAAATTTTCTCCTCAGTATTTTTTTAAATGTGAAGATTTTTCATTTTAGATCAAAAATAGTTTTTGGATAGGGTCCACTGTATTTGCTCTGAACATTTTTAGGTGGTACATAAAGCTTTAAAGAAAGAGCACGTCGTGAAGAAAGACGAAATATGACCGGAGGGGCGTGATTTTTGGGTCCTTACAATGATTTAATCAATTGTATAACTCGAATTTACCGTAATCTTTATGTGGACGACTCTTACAGTTTTTTTAAATTGTGGTTGCAGTTATTTCCACCACTTTTTTGCGATACGTTGCACCAATTTTGATGCACCTAGTTGTGAAAGCAAGATAGTTAGTTTTTCGTTTCCTGACAATCAATTGACGTGCAATCATAAACAGCATATCCTGGCAGTGAAATATGTAGCCCACAAGGCAAACACATTTTTTTGTTGTTAAATTCAATTCATCCACGTGAATTTCGGTGGAATACACGTTAATTGACATTGTAAAAATACCACTGGACCAGGGATCGAACCTCAAACATTGACTTTCGGCGCCACTGCTCAGACCAGTACCGCATCCAATTTTGATTATCATGGTAATTTAAGCGAGAGTAGTGGCGTAATGCACATTTTTCGGTCTTACTGTGCATGAATTTTGAAGTTTTCCTTTATGTACAAGTATTTCCTATTTTTTCCGTCAAGAGGATATTCTTTCGCTTCATTATGAAAGCATTTCATCGTGTCAAGGCTCTTGGTTGTTGGTAGTTGAGGGTGTCTTTTGTCCTCTTCTCTTCGGAACTTCGCCGAACAAAATGAACTGGCGAGTGAGTTTGGTGCTTCATTGAGCTTCCATACGGGAAGCTGAGTGGATGGCTCGTGACAATAATATTTTCTTCCTCATTTTTCGGAGCGAGAGGTTGTCTTTGGCGCCACGGCATGTTTTCCTCGGGCGAGATGTGGGCGTTATCAGCGTCGGATCATTTGCTGCCGTGGCTTTTGTCATTTTCTTTCGAGAGCCCTCGACGGCGCCCACATATTGAGAGCCTCCGCGATATGAGGCCGCCCCCCGACCGCTGCCCCCGCCAACTGGTGCCCCCGGGCGGCCACCGGTCGATCGCCGGTCTCCGCCACACCCCTCTCCGGGGTGTCTTCCATAACCTCCCCGTGAAATCCTCCTCACCCCTGAACCACGTGACCCTTCTTCGTGTATTCCTGCTGCGAAGGAGAGATTTCTTTGGATTTTTGCCACTGTATATTTAATGACTCTATACATGAATTACCATAAGAAAAAATTCTCCTGAACCGGGAATCGAACCACTGGGCCACTGCGCAGACCACTACGCTATCCAGGTTCCTGATTTGTAGGTATAATTTCCATGGATAGTGTAGTGATCTGAGCAGTGTCCGGAAAGCTAAAATTCCATGGTTCGATTTCCGGTACCAGGGAATTTTTTCCGATGGCAAATCATGTATTTTTTACCGCAGTTCACCCAAGTGACTTCGAAATATTACTTTAACGACTCTCCCATAGTAATGCTTACTTCTTCCAAATGTATTGATGGCTACCCACGCATACATTTTAACATACCCAAGGAATATTTCGAAATATATCTGAAACCAAATGACCAACGATGGACGAAGCAAGAAGGAAAGTGTAAAAAGCACAGGCGAAGAGGCCATTAAGCAAAAAAATTCCTCATATAGGTGAGAATACATGGAGAGTAATAAGGAAATAATTTATCAGATACTGCATGTGGAACATGTTTCTGTACGAATCTTGGACGTTGGCAGCATCAGAGAAGTTATGAGTGGATCCATTCGAAATGTGGTGCTAAGTAAGATTGATGAAGATAAAATGGGTCTACCGAGTATGTAATGAGGAAGTGCTAAGAAGAGTGGGAGAAAAGAGATGTCTTATGGAAACCCTAAGGAGAAGACGGATAACTTAGTGGGACACTGTGGGTGAGCTGTGCCATGCCAATCTTTGGATTGTTGACTTATGATGATAATGAAGAAATATATGTGGCAGAGGCCTGAATCAGATGGATTCGTCAAGCGTGATGTGGAACGTCACCAGGGGAAAAAGTGATAAAGGGATGCTTCTTATAATTCGTCTTGCCTCACCTCGAATGCGTTGTGAGCACATAGGATCTGGCGGGTAAAGAATGAATGCATCAACAAAATAAATTACAAAAGTAAGCTGCGCGTTTCGTAAAAGCAACGCTATGAGCGAACCCAGAGTGTACTTTGCAGCTTTTGCGCGCATTTGGCGGGGAGCCGTTACAGATTCAAGAGCCTACATGATTTTCTCAGATTGCCGGAGGAATTGAGAATAGATCTTTGGGAGCGACCCGAGAAAGGTCTTCTTAGAACCTCGATATGGTTCTAGGCCTGACAGAAGCTATTAAATTTGAGGGATATTTTGCTGAACGGACGCATATAGGAATTCATTTTTCCCCCGAACGGTAAAGAACTTAAAAAAATATTTGGCTGAACTTGCGCATTCAAATCACTCACAACGCTCACCTAAATTTATAGTAACCTCTTACAGGTTGACGGTTGGTAGCCTAGCACCTCCCGCCATGCGCCTATCGAGACGGTTTGCAAGGTAAGATATAGCTGTAGGCTGCAAATATCCCCAAGTTACAACTAACCTACAAGAACACCAGGAGATTTTATTTGAAAGGTTACGTGGAAAAAATGTCGAGAAGTAATTTCACTCATCAAGTCTTCGTATGCGTTATTTTCCACCATACAGATACCCCTGTCTAACTTCCTACGTCTTATTTTCCCTTGAATCTTCATTTTCGGTAACTACCGCATCGGTTGCTGTGGCGAAGACAACAGTTTCGCTCGCACTACTGCCACCGCCTTCAGGTGGAAGAGTCTTGTTATGTTTAGGAAGATTCTTCTCATCTTCGATCTGAAGAAGTTGGCAGTAGTGCCAGCGAAACTGTTGTCTTCGCAACAGCAACCCACGCGGTAGTTACCGAAAATGAAGAATTTCTTCGCACCCGGCAAAAATCTCCTTTCTCATTTCCTTGAATCGTTTCACTTAAAACTTCCATAAATGCATGTAGGTGCTTCATTCTTCTCATGCGGACAGTTCCTCGGATTCTCTTAGGGAGATGCTCCATGTTGGCCCAAGTGCTTGCTCATGCCTCTCGTCTCTCCTCGTGCTTGTCCTAGTCACTTCCACGTGGCCTAGATTATCCCTTTCCGTAATGCTTTCTTTTTGATCGTTGGGCGCCCTAATCTCTCCTAGGAGCATAAGCTCTAGAACGTGCGATATTTATTCATCGGATATTGATTCTCATCCGCTGTGATTAGCATCTCCCCTGTTTCTTCCTCAATTTTTTTCTGTCGTTTCTGTTTTGTTGCATCCACGTCGTGTTCCGCCTCAGTTTTTGTGCCTCCACTTCTTCCTCTTCCCTAGATCATTATTCATACCATTATTTCGTCACATTATAATCCCTGCATTGTTTCTGTCGCCGACTGACGACACGGCCAGTGTTTTTGTGTAGTTACCTATCACTTCTCCTGACCTGTAAGACGCTCACGTTTTTATCATGTGGCTACGTACCTAGAGGCCCTTACCCAACTTCGTCTTGAGGCCATTTGAACATTGTTCATATAATCTTAAGTATCGTATTTGAATTAGAAAATGATCCATTTATTTATATTGGAAATATATGGTAATTTATATCATTATCGTATTAACTACGCGTTTAATTTGCTGTACGCATGTGTACAACTAGTGGATGAACTATATTTTATTCACTTTTATCCTGAGTATCAAATCTTAAAACACGAGTTGGTAGTTTTCCTAGAGATAATGTCATACAGGGGAGCTAGTGGAGCAGAACTTGGCGGAAAGGGGAGTGATTGGTCCTCTATTTTTTTATAGGAACTTGGTGGCGCTATTGGGCCATATTAAGTGCCTCCTGTGCGATTTGCTTTTTCCGATGTTACCGGTGAGAAATAACTGATGGGGGACATTACTTCGGTGGAAAGCGCCGTTATGGGTCCTCCTATTTTTCTATGAGGGTTCTTATGTATTAGAGTACGGTAAAGGGATACCACTTTCAATGGGATATGTACTGTTACACAAGGGCTATTGGCCGAAATATATACATTCGTGATGATTCTTTACTTTTCAGTGCTTTTCCTCGCGAGTTTAAACACTCAATTCCAAATATAGGAATTAAATGGACCGCTTTGACCTAGACACCGCGCTGCGGATGTTTTTGAAAACAGATTGGAGTGGGTCCGAAGTGGAACCATCAGTCGAATTTCCACGGGACGGACTGGCGCCGTTTCTATTCACTCCGCTCGGATCTCTTTGTCGCGGTGGATGTTTTTCGTGAGCTCATCACTTTGAATGTGTCTCTGCGAAGTCGCTGCCGATCATCATTATCGATCCGGACCGCCGCGGCTGAGTGACGCCCCCCCACCCCCGTCCCGACCTGTGATTCTTCGTGTTTCGAATGCCTTTTTGGCGTCAATGTATCGTCCGCCACCCTCGCGAAAGCCTATGCCTTCAGAGGCGCGGGGCGGACGGGGTTGAAATTTAATTGTTGGGAAAGAGTGCATTGCAGGCAGAATCGCGTGTGACCGTGGCAATGGAATGCTCAACGAGGGTGTACTGTCGGCTAGTTCATAATTTTTTTATTGCTGTATTCACGAATGTTACATTCGAGCATTCTCAAGCCCGCTTCTAGAATTGTTGCTCCGCGCGCATTGAAATCAGATTTCAGAATCGCCCCTAGCGGCGCTACTAGTCATCTATATCCACCATTACTAGGGAATACACGGCAGCAATATGTAACTGAGCCAATAAATTATTTAAACCTTATATTCCACGCATGCGAGACGATTGTCAACTACAAAAGACCGATTCCACTACGGTCAATGGCGAATGTCACCCTGAACGAGATACAGCTGCTTAGTGGCGCCGCCGCATAAAATGCGCGCGAAATGGCAACAGATATGACGCTCAACCACCATCTTCTTGAGCCTCCTTTAATGAAGTTCTCTAGGCTGAATTATTGCTGTGGATTTAAAAATTTAAGCTACTGGAAGCCTAAAAAAATTTAATTTATAGAAATTTTTTAGGCTTCCAGTAGCGCTGCTATAGTAAGACCGCGGAGATCGATGATTTGACCGTGAAACGGTTGAGATTTTGATACGAGAAGATTTCACCCGTATGTTTTTGTTACATTAATTACAGGGAAAATTAATTTTGCACTCTTCTGCTACATTTATATGACTGCATTAACGTTCCGATTAACATCTACTGCAGACATTGGTCTTTGTAATGGAAATCCGTGCTTAAATCTAATTATTCTTGCAGCTTGCTTTGCCCTATAAGCCAATGCAAGCCATTGTTGCTGCAGACACTGCTATGGAGTGTTACCGGTTGTTTTAAGAAGACGCATCATTCCCGCTAGACCGGTCTTCTTTTGTGACGCAGTACTTGTGCTGTGCGTATACATATATTATGCTATCGTCTTGAAATTTTCAGGATATATGGACTACATCCTTGTCTATGTTCGCCTGTATCTAAAATTGAGGAAGCTTTCCCCAGTACGGGGGCGACTATTTGGGGGGTGAGGGGCAGGAGGCCAGTCCCCTTCCGGAAATGAGGCGACTTTTTTGCGTTTAGGCTACGTGCCACCCGTCGCTCGGAGCTATCTTAATTCTTTTTCTCCCTTTGCTGGTAATATCGTTTGTTATTAATTTTCAAACGGCTTACATCTTTTAAATATGATATATGTTGGGCCGTGATTATTTAAAGTACTTAACCTAACTTTTGTTCCCAGATTATAGCATACGTTTTAAAGGATTAGTTCTCCGCTAATAAATGAAGACAATATACGATCGGTTGCTTGAGAGCAATGCGTCCTATTAGCCAACCCGATGTATATGGAACATTATTGCTAAGAGGACGCGTCACCCTCGTTTTACTGGTCTTTTTTTGTTAAATAATCACTTATTTAATACTTAAGCACAATCTTTAATGTATCAGGATTTAGAGAGTTGACAATTTCCAACGATTACCTGTATCTCCGTTTTGGAAATTTTTACCTTAGTATATTCCTGGTTGTTACATTTTCATATGTCGGGTATCTTGAGACAAATTTGTATGTATACCTACCCTGAAAATTTCAAGACGATGGCTTAAGTAATAAATATGTTATTCGTCACAAAAAATACGTAGTAAGCCATTGTAGTATATCGAAGCATGCCGCGTGAACGGATGTGAAGTAAACATGAATTGCCATGAGAAAATATTGGGAGTGGGAATTGAACCACTGACCTTTGGCTCTCCGGGGCACTGCGCAGACCACTACAGATTCTCTGATTTCATTGGCAACTTTGCCAGGTAGCCAAAAGTCTGTCGTTCGATTTCCCGGTCCGGGAATTTTTCCTCATGGCAATTCATGCATATAATATGCCTGATCGAGGGGTGGTGATGTGCCTTCTCAATTATTAATCTTTATAACGCCGTGACTGTTACAGATGCTGTTTTGGGGTGTATCTACCGATAATTTTGTCTAACTTGAAAATTTCAAGATAATGGCTTAAGTAATAAATATGTTCTTTGTCACAACAAAGACGAAATATGCCAGATCGAGGGGGAGTGATGCACCCTCTTAGTTCTTAATATAACTCGTTTGCTGCTACAGATGCTGCTGTTAAGGGGTGTGACTGGTCTTCTAAGGTATCTTGATTTCTTACGCTCTCCGCTCCGTTATGCTCGCGCAGTCACGCCGACCCACGCATCCCACTCGCGTTTGTGGGTCCGCTTTGTCCAAGTAGGGCGTGGCGGCCGTGGAGCAGTGGTGACTAGACTACTTCCCACGTCCGTCACCCTCGACCTTCTCGTCATGCTGACCCTACTCGTTCGACTCGTTAAGGGACGTGGCTTCACTCCCGCACCATTGACCAACTGGATCAAATCGACCGTCATCTGACATAAACACCTGGACACGATATTCGCTCCGAAAACATCTTTGACTCGACTGGGATGCGAATCGGGATCCACTGATTTCCAGCTAATTACTAGCTACGCCAACAAGTCCCAAGCCATGATTATTACGAAAAACAAGTGCATAAAACGATTACAAAAAAATACAGTCGGCCTCAAGAAGTGCTGTCACCCACCCTGCTTTCAAGCGGGTTTACAAAAGTCTCCATTCGCGTCGCTGGCATGCAGAGTGTTCCGAATTTCACTGAGTATTAAGCTATAACTTGCGCTCTTGACAGAAATTCATATTCGTGATAATGTGATCTCATCATCATTAGTCAACAATCCTAAGATTAGTTTGACGCAGCTCTCCATTCCTCCCTCCTATCCGCTAGCCTTTTCAAAGCGATGTAATTCATCTCTTCTACACCCTTTATTACCTTTCCAATGTAACTCATTCGCGGCAGTCCCTTTGACCTTCTTCCCTTCCACCTGTCCTTCTCCTATTGTCTTCATCAGGCCATCCTGCCTCATAATGTGGCCAACTTAGTTGTCCCGTCTTCTCCTTAAGGTTTGTAGAATTCTATTTCCTACCACTCCTCTCAACACTCCCTCAATAATTACTCGGTCGATCCATTTTATCTCCGTCATTCTTCGGTAGTACCACATTTCGAATGCTTCCACTCTTCACTTCTCTGCTGCAGCCAACGTCCAAGCCTCGCTTCCATATAGAAACATGCTCCATGTGTTGCATCTGATGAATGGTTTCCTTGATCTATCATAGTCATAACTTTTCAATGCTATTCCTCACGTTGCTAAATATTGTAAAGTAAATATTGGGAATATATGGTGCGCTCTCTCTCGTGACCTCGCCGCGGACATTTTTGAAAACCTATGAAAATGGGCCCAAAATGAAAACACGCTTCTTGCTTCAACAGGACGGACTGGGGCTCTCTGTTGCCCCAAACGCTGCGTGTCAGGCTTAAGGTGACGTATCACGCCCTCTCACCCGGTCCGAAATTACTCCTGTAAACCTTTAAACTGTTGTCTAGAGATTTTTAGGGTATAACGGGTGGAGAAAAATTATGTCACAAAATTTAACCCTGGGTAGCTGATGCCAGTAGAAACCAAAATTACGACTGAATTTTAGGTCGAAAACGCACTACACAAACTTTGAGGCAAGCGCGCGAGGTGCCTTTTGGCCCGATGCTCTGGACAACTCATGACGTCCAATGCTTTGCCTGCATTTGCCTTTGTCCAGAGCATCCAACAGCAAAGCAACTCGCGGACAATCAGAGCGCTTGGCTCTAAGTTACTGTAGTTTAAAAATGGTGAATTGTCGATCTTAACATCATTGGTAATTTTGGTTCCCACTGGTATCAGCTATCCAGGGTTAAAATTTTCGTGACATAATTTTTCTCCACCCTGTATACAGTAGAGCTGTATCAAAATTAACCTCTATCTTTAATATGTAAATATTTCCTCTTTATTTTGTCAGAAATAAAAGTGTTATATTCAAGGTACATATGTGAGTTTACCAGGGTTTATAGCTCTATAATACCTGATATATTTTAATGTGACAACGAAAATTTTTAGATAGTACCTCTACTCCAAAGAAGACTAAATACGACTGGTTGAGAGTGAGTCATGCGTCCTTTTACGTTCTTGGTGGAAACTGATAATCGTAATATAATATTTACTGCTCCATATTTATTTTTGACGATAACATCGAAACGAATGCCTCGAGTCATTTTAGTGTTGGTGGGATCATATTCGAAAAATAATCGTTATACTGTGCAGATAATTGAATAGTAAAAATGTATTCTTGATGAATTTCCGTTAAATAAGTAATATACATCAATTATACAAAGAGAAAAACGAAGGAAAATACATTTAATTGGCAAAATCAAAATAGGAATATGGTTTGAAAATACTGTAATATCCCCTATAATATAAATAGAGTTTCACCTGATTTAGGAAGGTATGGATGTTGTAACTCTCTTTTATTGTTTTTGGCAAACAGTTATTAAGTTTTGGCCCCAAGTATAGGTAGTTTGGTATAAACAAATTAAATTTTGCTTTGGGCCTTACACTTGAAGTATTTTTTCGTACATAGTATGAATGATAAGTAGTCCAGTGCGAAACAATCACAAACTTGTTCTCTTTACTTCAAAACTACAAAAAAACCTCGGTAACTTTCGGAGCGAAATATTTTATGACTGAACCCGACCATGGTATAAGCTCCCACGGCCAATTTTATGGCATTGAAATGAAATTTATTGTAATCAGGTGCTGAAATTGATTGATTACTGTTTTTTCAACATGGGCACTGGTAGCATAGCTGACCTAAACTAGAGGGATCCGCCTTCGAATTCCGGTGAATTCAAATAATTTCTGTGCCGCTAGTTTCTTTCTCTGGCGTTTTTATTACGGCTTTGCACGCGCGCTCGTTATTACGTACAAAGCCATTTTTTCATGCAGTGCTTTGACCAACTGAATGGAAGTCAATACAAGGGCCCCTTTCATCACAGTCGGACGGTGGAACTTCCCTTTGAGGCTGGAAATGCCGCGTTTTTTTTCGGAATCGCATTGACAGCCATCATACTTTGGGGATATGGAGCCCGACATCTCGTCCCCATTTCCTCTTCCTGGTAACGCGGTGAATTGATTTGCTGGGAAGCGGCCCGCTTTGGTTTCCTGCGGCGATGGTACATCCCCCCATACCGCACGTCCGTTTCGAGTGAATCCTACTCGTCCGTCGCTATCCGTCCACATCCGTATGATACCCAGAATGCCACCTGTAGGGTGTTTGGCAGGAGTTGAGTAATTGGCTACCCTATAGGGTTTTATCGAATCTCCAGTTTTTGTCGGGTGGTCGCGGAAATTTCGGAAATATGCCTTATTTCCTACTCTGCGAACTACGAGGCATGGACGAAAGCACTGCGGCGGTATATAAAGAATTGAAGGATACGGTACTTATATTGATTAGGTTTGGGTACCTCATTTGCTTCGGCTACCATATCGTGTTGGTGCGCAGTGGGCTGGGTTCGAAAAATAGCTGGTTACTGTTACCACCTTAAAGTTGAAATTTCACATGGAAATTCTCAAATAAGTTGTGCCTGACTCGCCGAATTAATTTTTTTTCCTGTTCCTGCGCGTTAACAATATGTATGTGCTAAATTCGAATAAAGATCAACTGCATATAGTACCATTGAGGCACTTATACAACTACAGGGTGCTAAGGTTAATCTACCTCCGTAGTGGTAGTAGCCCAAAAGTTTTGGATAAGCTCCATTCATACTATCTACGGACAAATACTTCTTATGTACTACTCAAACCAAATGTTTTTTTTTTTCAAACGAAGATTTATTTTCTTTGGGCCAAAAATTTACTGCTGATTGCCAAAAGCAATCAAAGAGAGTTACAACGTATATGTGAAACTCTATCTATTAAGCAACAAAAATATTGATAGGGATATATCATAGAAGTATTCTTAAACCATATTCCTTTTTTAATTTTGGTCATTTGATTTCGATTCCATTGTTTTTCTGTTGTATATCTTCATTTTAGATTACTTATGTAGTGCCTATCAAAAGCTCATCTGGGAGACATTTTTTGTTGTTTAATAATATACACAGTATTACGATTGTTTTCAAATCCCAATAAAAGGTAGTAAGTAGCCTCTGGGGTCACCAAATCTCCAAAATTGATGTTGTATCCATGATATTTTAAAATGTGTAAATTTAGTAGCAATGAATATATTATTATTATATAATTGGTGGAAAAACAACCACCCAAACGATTCAATTACCATGAAAAAGGCCGGTCGAGCGTGATTGAGATGTCCTCTTGAGTAACGGGATTGAATTTGGATTGAGGGGGGTATAGTATTCCATTTCCAAAGGGTCTAAATTATATAGTAGCCAGAAAATTGTACGGTGATGGAATAAGTTTGAAAAGAGTCGCACGTCACGACCAAAGGCGGGCGTTGCGTGAGTGACGTGCCTTCGGGAGCGCACCTCGGCGTCCGTCAGCGTCCCACATGCTGCCACTCTCCCCGGCCTGGCCTTTGTTTTGAGTCGCCCCCATCCTCCGCTTGGACTGTGTGTCCCCGTGTGGGCGCGTTTGTTTTGCCTCTGCACTCATCGATTGTCCGCCGCCGAGAAGGAAGCTCTGCTCCCCCGGACATTCTCCTGCCGTCCATCCATCACCAACAGACCATCGATTTTCTCTCCACTCCGGCGTACACATCATAAACATGTGCGCTCTCAATCATATCCGTATGAAATGAAAGACACCGGAAATTTTCCGCCGTTTTAATAATGTCACGACTGCTTTGGACGTATCCGTGTCATTCTCAAGCAGAACAACCTGGTGACGATGTGAATGCATTGGAAAAGGCCGTGAATTTTATTTATTTCCAGCTACCCCGTAAACGGAACATAATGGCATTTTCAACGGGGTTCCAACGACATTTCACAGCACAAACATCCATGTCGTGGATAGGGGCCTAGGCGGGACTCGAACCCACGACCTTAGGCTTAGCAGGCGAGGGCTTTACCACACCACTACCGAGGCCGACAAAGTGAAAGCGATAATGGAAAAAAATTGTGTGTGATTTTCATTTATCATTTAAAAATTCCACCATATTTACCCTTAACGAAACTCCTCGGTGATCGACGAAGTTTTCGCATTCGTAATGCGGTATGCAATATTGCTTCTCAATTAACGTTGTGATCCGCGTTTAGGGTGCTTGGTAAGCGGTGAGTTTTTCACCAACGTGCGGTAGGCGCTATGTGCTGGTCATGAGAATAAAAAATATCTTTCCACTGCACATGCACATTTATGGAGGGGCTGTGTGAAGCTTCCGCTAAGCAATTATCTCTCATATAAGCACGGAAAGGCATTTGAAACTCATTAGGCAGTCTGAGAGCCCAGAGAGGCCCAATTACGATATAGGTCCCCCTGATTAAGGCTAGTGTAGGGAAAAGTAAATACTGGGAAGAAATAAGAGAGAGGTGAAACTGAAATAATAAGATGGAACGGGAAAATTGTCATCACTCGTCCCAACAAGTGCAGTGAGTAGTTGTATAACTAGTTCGTTTATTTCGACTCAAAATTGCATGCAATCCACTAAAACAATTCTGTAGACGAGAGGGAAAGATAAATTACGAAGGCTCTCCTTATCTTCATCATTCAGCCATTCTCTCGTAGCTTTAAATATAAGATACGCCTTAGATGCCGTCCAATTTTCATGAGTTGGTGACGTCATTCGTTCTTTCTGGTCCTGGATGAGCAGCCCATTGAGGGAAGGCATTGATCACTGTAGTGTAAACGACGGCGAGGCACGCGAGGTAGATGCGCGAGGTCGATTCAAAGCCGACAATGATGCCCGTTATACACGGCGCATATAATTACAAAATCTGAATTGCGTGCGGGAGCGGATTTCAAATTTAATCGTGTAACGCGGTGAATGGCTGGAGAGATTATATGAACGCGATGTGGCAAAGTATCACATTTTCAAATTTCATACTCGCATTCCCGCAGTTGCCCGCTATGTTGAGAAAAAAAATGCAGTTCCGAATTTTGCTACCACATGACCCATGTGAGACAGCCTTATCAAGCAGTGACCCGCTCGGCGTGCTCGCGTGACGCCATCAACTTATCTGCGAAAGGGTTGAAGCCGTAATTTTTGCCGCGAATAGCTCGATAAGTGGTTAATAGAAAAATTCCTTTAATTTTCAAACTGAGGTAATTATCTACCAAAACGAGATGAAAGATTCCTTTCAGACTGTGGGATATTCAGGAATAATGTGGTTGAACGAATAAACAATAGAAATTGTAATATGAAGTGCTCCAAAATGCGTAAAGTATTGCACTTGTCCGTTTTACACCGACCCTGGTATACCGTATTGGTTTGCGGGGATTGACTAAAGATCGCAGACTTCAACATTGTGTTGTTGAGAAGATATCACTTCCGCGTTGAAAAGGACCTCTTGGAGGCCGAAATAGCGCTATTCGCACCTCTCTTTGTCTTAACATACATCTTGACTTGCTCTTTTGAGCTTATTCTCCTGAAATGTTTAGCCTTCGAGTCTTTGTGTGGACGTGTATGTGAGTGAGTGTCAAGGTATGCCGGTTGAGAGGCTGTGTTTTGTCCCAGAGACCTTAAGTCCATCCCTGCAAACTAATACAGTATGACCCGGGTCGGTGTAAAACGGACAATTGCTATAAGTTACGGATTTTGGAGCACTTCATCATGGAATTTCTATTCAAGTCCGTAGAGTTCTAATCCGTAATTTGGTGAAACTATAGTTAAAGAACTGAATTTCGGGAGAATGGGACTGTTTGATAGTGAATGCTTTCCGTTTCTAGAAAATCCGGATTGATTGGAGTCGGAGGTAGTTGTGAGCCTCGCCCGCTCCCCTGGCTTTATTTCCTGAGTTTCCCTCTGGAAAGTTTTCCCTCCCACCCCACCCAAGTCCGGGCGATCTGTGCGCCCTCTGCACCTAAATCTCTTCCCTTAACTGCTTCATCCGGACGGCCGCTAATCGCTCGGGAAATCCACTCAAAATCATATCCGATCATTCCAAACCTTTCCCCCAACTCCTCTCTCCCGCTTACAAGCCAGAAATGAACTCCGTCGTTAGCTCGTCGCAGATTGAATTCGCAAACCTCCATGGCATTGGTGAAAACGGAGTGAAAATCCAGCCGAAATTCCCGGCGGAATTAAAGTTGGGCTCGATTGAAATTTGTAGTCCTTTCATTGGTTGAAGGGTGCGGTGCTCTCCCAGCGAACGGAAGATCTCTCAGATCTGCGGCCGGATCAAGATTACGGTCCCTGCGAATTTTTTCAATGAATACCTAGTCGCCGTTTTCATCAGGGTCGATCGTTTGCGCGGCCATTCTCACCGAGGGAGTCGTTGAGTCGAACTCGAAATTGGAGTGCATTCAAAGAGTTCGGTAGACGGAAGGGGAAGATAAGTTACGACGAAAAAATAACCTTCCCATTCTGACATTCCCTCGTAAGTGTAAAATGGTAAAAAATGCGAAATTTGCCGCCCGATTTGCGTTTGAGTTGGTGACTTCATTTGAGTTACGGTGCATTTACTCTTTCAGCGAGAACCTTTCGTTTAGGAGAATGAAACGCTTAAATGCGTGTTAATAACAATTAGCCGCCAGAGGTCTAAGACAAGACGGAAAAAGCTGAGAAGCGGAGAGGCGCTTGGAATGAGTATATGACGTCATCAAGTTATCCGCGGATGGGTTTAGGTCGTCAAGTTTTCTTCGCGAATTGCTCGAGGAGTAGACGATGCGGCGGGTCGAAAAACGATAAATTATGGGTCTCGTGTTTTCAACCGCTTTCACAATCAGCAATAAAAGAAAAGTAATTTGGTGAACATGCTCATTTGCTCCTTGTGTTACTCCGAGGAATCAATTGTGGAATTCCGTTTAAATATATATCTGATAAGGATATATATGCTATTTGTATTTTGTCGAGATCCCGATTTAATGAGTAGTATTAACTGTTACATACAGCCAAATAATCATTTACCCTGGTGGCAATAGCTGAAGTAGCTAGTGAAACATAGGCAGCAACTCAATCCTGACCTAGTTCTGACCCGATGGCTTCATGTGAGTTCTGAGCACCTTTTTCATGGAATACATTTCGTATGCACGTATATTTATTCAATATATTGGAAGATATTAATGTCTGATCACGATCCCTTTAAACTGCCGTCGATAGCGTGATTGTGGTCCTGTGCCGGTCGCTAGCTCCGCACATGGTTTCGAAAAGAGCACTTGTTTCAAAGAACGTGCTCCATAACTTTGCCAATTTTTTCATGGTGAAAAAGCCGTGTCTGCACGCCTGGAAGGCATTTGCGG
Source organism: Ischnura elegans (assembly GCF_921293095.1). NCBI lineage: Eukaryota > Metazoa > Arthropoda > Insecta > Odonata > Coenagrionidae > Ischnura > Ischnura elegans. The sequence continues at coordinate 39,594,785 of NC_060259.1, forward strand.
AGATATGAGATGCTCCGGCCAAGGATATTATATCTGGAAGCCTGCGGAAAGCGGATCCGCGTAGCCATAGCTTCTGCTCATCGGTGGCATCTTAAACGCCTAGCTCATATCGTAGGAGCTGTAGCAAGCGTTGAACCGACCTCTAGCATCATTTCCTTCGGCGAACCTTTCGCCCAGATAAGACACTAAAGCTGCCGTTTACTCCTGGAGGTATCGTGGAAACCGCGAGATATCGCTCTCGTTACGTGCGTGATTGTATTTGATCTCGTGGAGCATGCGTCTGAAATAGGCCCTCGCGTATTTCCATAGTTCTCGATAGTGTTATAGGAGCGCCAAAATTGTAGACCGTAGCAGTCTCCGCTGGCTATTGTGCTCCCCATATTTGAAAAATTTCTTCGGTATTCTCCCCGTTGAAAAGGTTTTGCGTTTGAGGCACAGGCAGTATGATATGGGTCTTATTCATATGTCGTGAATATTTCAAGTCGGTGGTGCTACGGGTAATACGCCGCGAAAAAAAATACAAAATGACAAATCGCGTAAACACTAGAATCTAGGAGACATTTAAGTGCAGTGGAATGTTAGGAATCACCCGCTTGCGGTCAGCGCTTCTACCAATTAAGATGCATTAAAAAAAGTATTTGCTGGGATACGTGCCTATTGCCGCAATATAAATGTGATAATGTTGATGGGGCAATAAATATCATTGATAGTCTCTGGTAATTTTATGCCTTCAAAACATGAAAAGAATTTTAAGGAAATTATGCGTCCTTGCCATAAATAAATGATAAATTTCGTATGTGAAAGCTCCTTATGGCTTTCCTTTATTTTTGGGCTTTAAAATTATATAATCGAGCTATTTCCGCTATTGAACTTTGCCTAGAGTGTCTTTCAGAAGTACCAAATTTAAGGAAATAACCACAAACTAGCCAGCGGCTCCCGCCAGTGCTCATAAAGAAATTTTCCTCCAAAAGTAGCCAATAATTCCTATTTTTGCAATCTTCAAAGTTCTAGAACACTCGGTACGGGTTGTGGGGTTCGTAATAAAAATGTCTCAAAGTATTTATGGGGCTGTTACAATGAATACATCAGATGCATAAAGATTATGATTTCAAACCACGTACTTGGGATTTATTTCCCAGCTTTTTGAGAACGTTCGAGCTTATTTGTAGCTCGTACGTTTTATCGCTTCAGGGCGGGACAAATTGTAATCCCCTTGGATGTTCAACGCGCTTTGTAGTGCATTCTTGCGTGAGACTCTCTCTTCTTTCTCGTCCCGTAACTGATTACGATTGATTCTCTGCTCGGCACGTATCGGACCTCACATCATGATGACTAGCACGTGAGGGCATGCGAATGTCTCGTGGATAGAAGTGCTCCCTACGTTTAGAAAGTTTCGTCGCCTCAATTCATAGTTAGTAATTTGTAACATGAGCAAAGGTGGCATAACTTGTGTCATCATGCGTCATGACATATCAATGTGTTTGCCATTTTAAAGACTTTAAATGACGTAACTAATCCCGATTTTTCCGATCGAGATTCTTTTCAAGGTTTTTGCTAAAATGGCTTGATATATTCACCATGTATGTGATAATTTATATATATTTAAAAAATTGCTGTCAGTTACACAAAAGATCTGTTGGAATGAATAGGTTATATGCATTGCGTGTAAAACATTATGGGCGAAATACGTAATTGAGCTGTATAATTTCTGTGTGTTCTCAACTCGTGTCATCCTGCGGCTTCGACGCATCAATGTGCCGGCTATTTTAAAGGCTTCGAATTACGTTACTAATCCTAAATTTTCCGGTCCAGCTAACTTTTTAAAAGTTTTCGCTAAAAGCCTTCATATATTCACCGTATAACTGATAATTTAATATAATTCTCCCGAAAAATCGCTGTTAGTTACGAAAAAGATCCGTTGAAATTTGTATGTAGTACGTGTAAAAGCGTACTGCACTTTTTTCAAAATACATAATTGGGCAGTATAATTTCAGCGAAAACGGTGGCAGGATGTCTTCTGCAATCTTAATCGGGGAAAATGAATTGGAGAGAGCTGTTAATTGTCTTCAAGTAAGATATAAGTGATGGATTCACGTGCCAATTAAATGAGGGAATAAGAACTCCAAAACTGGTTTTTCGGTAAGCGTCAGTGGTGAAGAGAATATGGTATCAACTGCCAAAAGACTAGGCTAATGATTAAGGACCCTTATGACACACATAAAGATATGAAGCCTTAATGAAGGGGAACAAGTCAGACTTCGAAACATTATTTACAACGGAGTGTCTCATCGGTTAACAACCCGAGATAATTCACTCCAATATTTTGTGGAAAACTGGATCCAAATTGTCTGCTACCTAGTCATAGTCTCGCAAACATTCTAGTCACTATGGTCAGAATCACATTTGATGGCGTAGTTCGCTGAAAACCATGCTCCGTAATATCGCACCTATTTTGAATGCAGCTCGGGGTGGCTAAAGGAGTCAAATGAAAGCACAAGTACTTATTTCTGCTTATAAATAACCATATTTTCTCCGTAGAAAGGGTAAATAGTAATTCAAGTGCGAAACATAGCGAAGGGATGTTATGTTTATATTGAATAGGCTGAGAAAGAAGAGTGAAGTCTTAATGTGTAGCATCACTCTCGACGACTTACTTCACTGTGATCCGTGGTCTGAAGTCAGGTACTTATTTTGAATCCAATTGGTGCAGCTGTAGTAGTGGGGGCAAAGAGCAAGTTAAACTAGTTTCGGTGCCTAGAGAATGAGGCTATTTTCTCAGCGGAGAGGTTAAGTAGCAATTCGTGTGCGAATGACTGAGGAAGAATGTTTCCTAGTGTGGAAAGGAGAGAGTGGAGGTCGTGTGGGATTCCTCCGCGGAATGAGGAAGAGCCGTCGGTGATGCATGTGCTTCGTCGCCAGCGAGAGTCAAGTTCAGAGGCACTCACTTCGGAGAGGACTTTGCGCACTGCGTAAACATTGTTCGGGAGATGGACACTGCCGGGCTGGTCTTGAATAAGGCGCAAGCGGCTCATATTATTATGACTGCCCAGGGCAGAGCGAGCCGCAAGGAGTCACGACCAGCTCATCCGTACTCCGCACACTTTACCTGCCTCGGTAGATAAGAACGTCCGTTTTCTGCACAGTGCCTGAAGCTGCCTCACCCGCAGCTGCCCGTATACCGCACATTATCCCTAACCTAACTTTTCTGACCGCGAGCGTCCAAACTTCGAGTAATGCTGATATGCCTACGGCCGCCTACGGCAAAAGATGGTCTCTCGGAAGTCGGTATATGGCTATGGCACCTTTATACAGAAAACATCTGGATTTATTATGAAAAGATGTTTTAGCTTGTTTAGAAAGTTGTTTAGAAAAGATGTTAATAAGATTCCCGAATTCCACCATTTAATTCATAGTACGAAGTGTAACGTCATTTTTGGAACAGAAAGTTGGCTAACAGATGATGATTCAGACAATGAGATCTTCCCAAAATCGTTCACTGTTTATCGGAAAGATAGAATTAATCGAGTTGGGGGCGGAGTTTTTATAGCTGTAAAGAATTCAATCGTCAGCCAAGCGATAACCGTAACTGAGACCAGCGTTGAATCTGTGTGGTGTTTAATTAAATGTCAAAAATGACCCTTTTTATACGGTCATAAAATGTGCGGAATACGGATGCGACCTTTAAGACAGTTGTGTGACTAAAGGAATCACCCACTTTTACTCAAGTACTCGTATGATTGTTCGTATTCCTTTTTACACGCTTTTATTTATATATAAGATTTGTCTTCCTCGTGGCTATGCCAGGTTGAGCGTGCAACCAGCTGAAATGGAAAGGTTATCGACCCCTGTTGCAGAGAGGAACAGTGCTGCTGGTTATTGAGTCAAAACGATATTTAGAGGCGTGGGAGAAAGTCTTTTTCCATAATTGGGGAAGCAATATGATAGGGAACGATTTCAAACGGCCCGATGAGTGTGAACAGGATAAAGAAAAGGCAGGGGCGGAAAGATAATTCCTGCGACTAAGGTTATGCTACGGTTCAGGTCTAGTAATTTTGCTTATGCTCCCACGTTACTTATCGCAATGTCGCCTGGATCATGGGTGTGATCTGGTGTGTGAAAATTCGTCTTATTTATACTGATTGAGGAGGCAGGTCCTAATTAACCTTCTTTTATTTATTTTTTTAATTAATTTCTTGTTTTTTATAATTTCGGCAAACTTTTCGTAAATATCGTTTAAAAATACTTCTTCTAAGGATTTGATATGCATGATTGTTGAAAAGCGAAGTTATCGAATTCCGGAATATGGTACTGAGCATAAAAAAATGTAAATGTACTCTTATTTCCAGTGGTTTGATGCGATTATCGTCTTCGCATTTAACTCTTGTATTACGACTTTATTTAGAGCTTTGATTTGCTGATATACTAGCAGTATGGGTATTTTATTGTGGATTTTATGTCAACCGCCTGTCACAGTCTTTATGACTTTATGTCACAGTCGCCTGATTTTGGTGAAAGTAAATGACGGAAAGATGGCGTAGAAACCGAGACATAAAAATGCAAAGCTCATGAAAAGAAAGAAATACGCAAGTGACTGTTCAAGGAAGGAAACGCCGCGTAATGATAACTGAAGGTGCATAAGGTCGAAGTGGTGGAACTACGCACATACATCCAAGCCATGGATGTGGTAAACCCTCTTAGGCGGGATTCGAACCCGCGACCCTTGCGTTGGCAGGTGAGGGCTCTACCCCACCGCCACCTTGGTCTTAAAATTGTAATAAAACAGTATTTTTCATTAAAAAAAATATTTGTCTTGTCTTATTGATTAATTTTTTATGTTTAAAAATCGTGAATTCTGGGCCTCTTGTTAAAATTTTTCAACACCGCAGAGGAGAATACATTACATTTACCTTAATTCTTACAATTGCGATGTTGAAATTCTGTGTTACCTCGAAAATGGCGTGTATGTCTTTTTTCCTTTGATCCTTCTTTCATTTGCGTGGTACTTATTCTCGTTATTTCTTGTATATCGAACTGAAAATATTTAGATGACTGATACATGCTGCAATGATGATACGATGAATGATGATAGGTGCTCGGTTTTTGTCGATGCAATTTACTTGTCAGCTGCCTCCTCTTATTCGTTCTCATAATTTCTGTTCATACCCTGTATTTGCAAATCACTAGATACCTTAGGTTTTTGTGAAGGAATCACAAGTGTCGCACGAAGCCTTTTGTTCATATTGAATGTTCTATATTTTTGTAGCTATTGTATGTTCTCGAGGCCGTACTGTCATCAAGCGACTAATTTATCCCATATATAGGTGGGCAAAAACTTGAGCCGGTGTAGCGGTTCCACTATTTGGGCAGCACACAAGAGGAAAACGGATATTGGGTCGACTTTTTGGAAATCTCTTGGGCATGATCCCCGGATTTCTCTCCAGTTTTTCCATCCCTTACATTTCCCATGAAGTCGCTCTCCATGTTGACATAGCCATGCCACCAGATTTCCCGTAAGTTCTCCTTAATATCCTTTCTTCTCCTTACGCTTGCATATTCGTTTCTCGCTTTATTAGTCAATCTGATCTCCAGCGTCATTCCTAGGCGCGAGAACTTGAGCGCTGCTACTCGTTTTCCGATCAGATTTTCCAGTGGCACGTGCTTCTGATCCGCGGAGTGCCGTTGCCCGCACGAATGTTTTCCGGAGGGTTTTGAAATGTCTCGGGCCAGGGATTTGTGAGGCCTTGAGCGATTTAGCTCTTCTCGCCGGAAGTTGTTGCGTCGAGCTGTATCAGTGACTTTGGATCACATTTCGCGTGCTCGCCGAATGTTGGTGACCACATTTCGTAGCGAACATTCCTTTAAGGTTTCATCTATTTTGAGGATCCGTGTCAACATATCCGTGCGAGGATTTATTTTAGTTGTCACTCATACGACCGTGATGTTTAGATATGCAATGAAACTGCAAATAGATTAAATAACTTATAGTTTAGCCCTCTACCTTATGTACACCTGATTGTATGTTTATGAATTTCCTTAGTATTTCTAACAGAATGTTTATTTGTGTTCCAGCTTTATTGGCGAATGGCCTCAATGAGTATTTGACAAGTTTTTGCTTTGCATGGATGTAGAAGTATAATTTATTGGTATGCGTAAAATTTTTGTGTTCGTGTGGTGTACATGTGGGAATCCTATTGCATGTTGAATACTGGTGATTGATCACCCCCTACCAAACACCCAAGAGTGGCTCGCAGGGTATTTTGTAGATGTACATTTTGAGGTCCGGTTAAGTTACTCCATTTTTAAGTTTTTCATCGTTCGCGTGTAACATGACGCAACCTCTCTTACTTATTTGATATGTTTTGTTTTATCTTATAGACTTCACGGTTGTGTGCAAAAAATACTGAAAGACCAAAAGTTACACGACCGTGAACGTTTCAATAATACGTTAATTCATTAACCCTTTCAATCAGACATTTCTTTCCCTGTCGATTTTTGTTACTGTTTTACCTTACTTTTGGTTTAATGAATTCTTTTGCAAAAACGTTTGGCTATTTTTCACACGTTAAATTAGGTGGTTCGTGTCAACAATTTTGGACTGTGATGCGTATTTGAGTGTAAGAATCTCTCTAAGATTATGTGCTGTTGAATGGATATAATGACCGAAAGTGAATGACCAGATCGCGTGCCCAATGTCTTTAGCTCGACCAGGGATTGTTTGTGCGGAACGAGAGACTCTTGATTCCTCAATGGAGTTGAATTCGCGCCCGGCTCCAATTGTCGGTCGGCTGGCTGGAAGAGTGCGGCGCCCTCATCGTTCTTTTTGCCTTGTGTGCGCGGCCCGAATTTTCCCGCGGGAACAGTGTCGTATCGATCCGCGGGCGGGGGATGGGCGCGCACCCCCCGCCGAGGAGTGTGCCACATGTACTCGAGTACAGGCATTCGTGTAGTACTCATGGGGTTGATCGTACTTAGAAAGTTTTAAGAAGCTCGGAGTCGTAGTTTGAGGAGGAATTTTGTATATTTTTGTATTATGTATGTATTATTTTTGTATTATGCGTATGTGTTTGTATTTTTGTATTATGTTTATATACTTTCTATCAATTGTTTAATACAAAAATAAAAATACGTACGCATCAACTGCTTTTGTATTTGTTGGGAAAACAATAAAAACCGATAAATTAATAAAGAAAAGGAGGATTCTTCGAGCGTATTGTGGGAATGTTTTGGGATGAAAAGGTGTGAGAAGCGCTATTTCGTACTCGTCAAACTGCACGTCGAATGTGGGGAAAGCGTATGGAATCCGTGGCGGGAAGATTTAATTCGCGAATTTAAGGAAGGAGAACTTCAAGAAAGGGAGGGAAGTAGGCAGGGAAAGGGAGAGATGGATTGCTGCAATATGCAAATCTTAGGATTGCAATTTTACGGATGAATGAATTGTGCATTAACTCGCTCTATGGATTTCGCAAGCTTCGCGAAATAATTATGCACTCTGAGCGCTAGGTTTTTTTGGTATAAAGACTTACGTAGGGTGCGAGGGATAGAATGGATATAGCTCATGGAAGGGGTGAATGGACGGCTGCGTCGTAACAATAGTAGAATTTTATTCCTATGTATAAACTACTCTAGGGTCTGCGCGCATTAATTAAAAATTGAGGCATAGAGGCAGCCTTAATATTTTAATTTTTCTGACCCGCGTGCTAACCCGAGGGAAGTTTATCATTGTATTCGCCGGAAAGTGTTAAATCATGTATTACTATGGTGATGAGTACTCGAGTATCTGTATTCACTCGAGTACAATTGCCATACTCCCGCCCCTGATCCCACCCTACTCGCCTCTCCCCTCCTTCCCCCTCCCCTTCGCCCTTCCCCTCCGCCTCCGAACATCCGGGTCCGCGAGGGGGCGGAAGGAGAGGGCGACGCATTCCCCCACCCCCCGTGTATACCCGTGGGTTGACTAATTAGTCGGGACAGCCAGGCGGAGTGGAAAGCGAGAGCGTCCGGCTGAGGATTTGGAGAAGGCCGTCTTGGAAATTGCTAGGCTTATAATTGATTCCGCGAAGCTGCTTCGCTCGACAAAATGCCCATTGTTGCAGCCCAAATGTTTCCTTATAAGGCAGGAAGCTTTTGGGATGTAAATTCATCAGAGTTTTTTTTATTGAGGGTAAAAGGGCACGCATCCGTTTGGTTGATGTGGAGCAGTATCCTGCTGGCTTATCAAGGGTAATATTTAGTATGAGCTGCGAATAAACTTGTGCATTAACTCCAGGCCATAATTAAAACGAAACGGTGGGCAGGGCGGATTAATATTTTTTCTTTATATGTTTTGAAAATTCCATCATGGATGTTGCTTCGCTTATTATTTGCTTTTTCGAAGTTTTCTTTATTCCTAAAATGCATCCTCTATTACAGCCCCGAAGTTCCCAGTGAGGATAGTAAAATAAGCGGGAGTAACATCAAAGTTTTTTGTTCTAAGTCGAATGCTTCCGGCAATGTATTGTTGCGGTGTCTTGTCTAGAATACTTGTTATTTTGTTCTTTGCATAATTTCATTAATTCCGGGATTTTATAATAGCATATCTGTGAGAAGTTGAAAATGGGGTTTATTTTTGCTTTATTAGCTTTTACTAATATTTACATTGCGCAGTATTTTCCTTGCTGGAAACGGTCGGTGAAGATAGCCATGATTAGACTTGTGTTGCTAATATTCATTTGCTCATCTTTGCACTGTTAATTTTTCCGGCGACGCGCCTTTTCGCAGGTCTCGGGCGGGGGAGAGTAGACTCAGACTAACAAGTAGACTAGAGAAACAGACCGGCAATGTGGAAATGTGTGAATGAGTTGTGTACTTCAGCATTATGTGTAACGAATCCCATGCAAGCATCGTTAACTTACGTATGTTGGCCCCTGTGCAATGGTATTGTTATAATTATTAGGTTATTTTGTAGTAATTCTAATGTCTTCAAGTCCATCAGCGTTGAAATGTTTGGATATAAAATAATGTTTCAATTCCTATTTGTATTCGAAAATTAATACTTTTGGTAAGCCACCTTAACATCAAATATTGATAATAAAATATAGCAGACACCTAATAAATGGGAAAATATCTAGTGAGTAAAATTGAACTCCATCAATTTGATGTTAATTGATTATTTTTTTTCATAATTTAGTGTAAATTGTTCAACTGAATTGTGCCATAATATAGTTTTCTCCAAGATTTTGGAGCTCTTTCAACGAATAATTTAAGAAGTTATACCACCGAGTCCTAGTCAGAAATGCGTTTGAAATACTGCTTCTGTTCACAGTCCATTGACTCGCTGACTTTCTTCCTATTCCGTTCCTCTTGGAAACATTTTTGCGTTTGAAGAGGCGTATGAGTCGACTGAAAGGTCTCTCATGAACTGTCGTCTAATGAGACTTAAGTGGCTTTCTCAGAGAGCTAACGCCTTTTCGACATTTTCGGCGTCATATCTGTAATGAAATTAATGGCGGAGACAGAATGGAAACGTCTCCTCAAGCCCTTAGCATCAGTGATGCGGACTCGAGCGCTTCTCCCCCCCCTCCCCCGTTCCTCCCCACCCCATCTCATCCTCCCTATCCAATTAATTTCGAGCTCTCATTTGTCAGTTCTGCCCTCGGAACCCATTCAAGGAAGCCTCGCCATGACTCTCTCATCCAACAAGGTTGCTTAGGTCTAACACTTGGTTAATATCTTTCAAAAATGCGGCTTTCAATGTTAAATCTACCGATTGCTAGAGTCAGTGATAACACATTATGTAGAGTAGGTATTCATGAATGTAATTTTCTAGTTGCGATAATTGATGAAGTTTGCGTCTACAGTGGCGCTATTTCATTCAACTAACGTATTCTAACTTCATCTGAAATCTGACGACGTATATCATTCCCGAAAAAGGCTGCTTTTGGTAGATGCTGGCACTACTCACTATGTCAAAATCACGTCATCAATAAGCTATTTCAGTGCTAAAGCCAGTATTAATGATGTAATTCCCAATAAGTAGTATTTTAAAGAACTGTTTCGTTTTCTTTTTGCTTTTTTGTTTTTAATAGTGCACTATTCCAAGGTTGCATACATTTTTGTTTAATTATTTCCATTAAAACTTAAGTTGGTTATTATGTTAATGATAATGTTGCATTGGTAACTCTTAGCTGTATTTTTTAATCAGACTTGAATTTTCTTAATTTTGTGATCTCATGTAACCGTTCTAAAGGAAGCCATGTCTCAGTACTTCAAAAGAAATATGAAGGCGATGGCAGACTACGCTCTTTAAACATCGGAAGATATCAACCCTTGTAGCTGATAGGAAACCTGAAAACTCGCAGGTTTGTAAAAATGACAAAAGTTGCTCTATTCGACTTAACCTTTAATCGTCGACTAGTTTCGATAAACATTTTCGAGACTAGTATTGAAAATTATTCATTGTATCGAAACTAGTCTACGATTAAAGGTTTAGTCGAAGAAAGCAAATTTTGTTATTTTTCCTAACTTAAAATGGAACTCTACATGTTTTCGAAAAATTCAGTGCATCGAGAACTCTTCCTACACTAATGATGTATTTAGCTCATTAGGTTTTCTCTTATGTTGAACTTAGGGGCGAGGGCTGAGTGAGGAAGATTTCGATTTTTTTTCCTTACTTCTCTCTCCCTTCATCAATCAGATTATTTCAATGAACCGTTCCAAGGGACATCATCTCCCAGAACTTCATAAAATATGTGTGAATACGAAATCTACGTCCTGGATTTGTCGCGACGCGTCGGAAGAAATCAACTCTCCGACCCGATGCGAAACCTGAGAACTCTTTCCACTTCAATGACGTCACTAGCTCATTTGGTTTTTTCTTACATCGTGCCTATTACGTGGAGGAAAGGCTGAGTAAGGAATATTTTAATTTTTTTCATAACATCTTCCTCAATTCATCTACCGAATTATTTTAATGAACTGCGATTTCGGGTCAAAGTGAACGACCCCGTTATGAGATATGCATGAGAGTGTCGTTGATTTTGTTTCTCCTCGTCACCCCTTTCGCTTTAATTATTCGGGGCGGTGATGCCATCCTCCCACGATACGTGCTCATCCTCTCTCCTTGGCGTGCCTCGAGATTTCCCGCGTCTGCGAGGCATCCGCAGAAGTGGCTGAGGAAACCATCGTGGTGTGCTCATTTCATAACTGCTGGGAATTTGAAAGCGGAGGAGATTCTGCTTCCGGCGTGGTACTTCCTGTCGCGTGTTCTCGAAAGTGAAAACTGATAGGAGGGCTCCAGAGGGCTTAATCCCTTCGAACGAAGATGCTCCCGCCGTCAGCGGCATCGTGCCGCTCACTCGGGTGCCGTGGGTGCGGGTCCCCGGCGAGGGAGAAGGCCGGTGCCGTCGGCGCCGGATGCTGGGCGTCGCGCGGACCTGATCCCCCGTGAAGGTTTACTTTAAAAGATACAGATTTTTGCATAATTCGGTTGATATATTTGATATTTAACATAATGAAAGTACTTGTCTATTTCCAACCAGTATTCATTTCATCCGACCCAGGTTTCGGCTCATTATGCCATCTCAAAAATGGCATTGTGTGTCGCTTGGAATAAATATGTCTGGAAATAGACTAGTACTGTCGTTATGTTAAATGCCTGCTTTGATAGTGCATTGTTGGGCCTTCATTAACATTTAAAATCGTAATTTATTAAAAGAATTCGGTAGAAGGGGAAAATGAGTTACGAAGATAAAAATATGTATCCAGCCATTCTCTCGTTTGTAAAAGATGAAAACTGAAAAATTGCCACTTTCCGTGAGTTGGTGACGTTATAAGAGTTCTGATTCATTTTTTCGTTGAGTGCTAAACTGTCTTTCCTGAAAATTCTCGCGACGCAGGTTGCATTGGAAGGAACTGCGTCTCATGAACTGATTTGTAACTCCAATATATCAATAAAATATTGATTTCAAAAGCATTTCTTTAAGTTTATCATGAAAATTATAACAATAAGATTAACTTAAGATATAATAGTGTTAAGGCCGTGGATATTTCGCTATGAATTACTCGAGGTGCAAATGACGGATCGAAAAACGGAGAAATACTGTTATCTTTAGTTATTTTTTAAACTATCACAATCGAAAATAAAATATAATTGGCGAACCAGTCCTTTCACCCGTTGGTAGTATATAGAATGCTAAATGGTACTTTGCTGACCTCCTGAATAGGACCTAAAAGTGGGAGAATTCTGTTAATGTTTTTAATAGAAAAGTTTGGGCAATTATCTGTGATGAAACCCTTGGAAAATAGACCCAGTCATGCTAATGGACAACCTAAAGCAGCCTGCTTTATGATAAGGAAAGGGAGTGTAGGGTAACGATGGGTACCTGTATGGGTACGTGAATATGTACTATTGGGCACCCTGAAATTATACCGTTCGTCCCAAAATTTGTAAATAATTGTGTTGTTCTAATAAATTTTACATTCAGGCTATCACTGCAATGCCCTCAGTTCGTGCTTTCTGTCACTCCATAGTAAATTGTCTATTCCGTTGTCACTTTGTGTATAATTTAATTTTGTGAAAACCCGTAAAAGTCATATTTGACGTGGAAAGCCTTGGCATTCAAAGTTTAGAATACTGCTGACTCCGTGATTGGCAGGTGCTCATGGGAATATCTTGTTGATTTAAAACCTCAAGATTTTCACCGATTTTTAGAGGTTTTGCGTTCGAATATTGCACGTAGTTTGCTTAATGGTTCCCCTCCTATCAACTGGTCAGCAAATGGAATACCTTTATAATCATAATTGAGGAATAACTTACTCAACTGTATTCCAAATTGTTTCTATCCACGCTTTTACGCACTAAGGTTTCGGATCTCTATGACATCGGAGATAACGCAATGAAGGTTTATTAAGTCTAAAATCTGGGTCCACAAAAAAAGTGTTTGAATTGAAACAGACCTTTTTAATGCGAAGAAAAGGCGATCCGAATGCTTACGAAAGCTCTTTTTCCAGCTTACCTGTCCTTAAAAGACAAGAAATTTAAAAAATATTGCCAGCAATTTCGTCTTTAGGTCTTTTTAAAGGTAAGACATTTCGAGGAGAGAGCAAATACGATGCGTAGTTGAACCGTAATTAGGTCAAGTGCCTGGTTTGGTAAATAATGCTCCGAAATTTCGGAGATAACAAAATATTTTGAGCATACGGCAATCTTCTTCGATCCATAAAAATATCTAGCGATCAATGCTCGGTGATTGAAATTGTGACTGTGATTAGATCCATCAAAATTTGTTTTTATTTTTCTTCGTAAGTCACCGTTTGTTTTATTTTTGTAATATTTTTTGAGAGTGTCGCGTTTGAGAATTTTATTGTAAAGCACACGCTACAAATGTCCACGTGGTGCTACGAAGTCTTTTTATTCCCTTATTTATTTTAGCCATTTTCACATGCAGCGGTAAGTTATAGGCTCCGCTCGATGGTGGAAAAATTTATGAAATGATAAAAGAATTTCTACAATTTGTAGAATTTTGAGTAATTGCGAATGAAACTCTTGTAAAATTTATATATGTATTACTTCACAAAAATTTACACGATAACCATTCAAAATATTATCGCTATCATACAAGTTTGGGTGAAACTCTTTTGTCATAAGTTAAACTTATTTTTACAATTTTCAACCCCACTGCCCACAATCCTTTTCCGTAACAGAAAGCAGGAAGCTTCAGGGTGTCCATGAGCGTGACTGGGACCATTTTCCTAGGGTTCCACCACACATGATTGCCCAACATTTTCTATTGAAAAAATTAACAGAATTCTCCGACTTTTGGATCCTATTAAGAAGGTCAGCAGTGTACCATTTAGCATTTAAAATGCACATGAATGCTTTGAAATCAATGCTTCATTGAAATATCTGAGTTACATACAGGGGTGCCGACTTGCTAAAAATATTGGGGGGGCCCAAACCGGGAATCTTGCCCCAAGAAATTTTATAAGTTTCAAGTTTTTAAGCATTTGAGAAGGGTCGTATGATCAACATTAGAACCCTGATAACTCGAATCTCGATATATCGACACTCCGCGGAAAATTGACAAGCCTGATGCATTTTTTTCCTTACACCCATAACGAATATTTGAGGGGGCTCGGGCCCGCTCAAGCCCCATGGAGTCGGCGCCCCTGGTTACATATCAGTTTTTGAGACGCCATATTCCTTCCAATGCAGCCTGCGTGGTGAGAAGTGCCAGGGAAGACAATTTTGCACGAAATTAGGCCGATGCGAATTTTTCGAGCTGGTCCCATGCATTTCTCATTAACTCAATTCCACTTTGGGCGTAAGCGTCTCATTTGAGTGGGCTCATTTGGCTTATTGCTCTGAAATTTTTTCAAGCTGGCGCGTCCTGATTGTCCGGGCACCACTTGATGCGTACAGCCCTTGCCAAAGGACGCCGCACAGTGGGCCAAATTGGATAAAAGGTGTGCGAAATTAATGAGGAGAAAACTTACTTGTTCTTATCCAATTTGTAGAGCGTATCTTGGGTGCTGTGAGCTAATAAACTTTATGTTGATCACTATTTTACAGGAGTAATGCGAGCGAATTGAACGCATTTGATTGCATCGGAAATAATGTCATACGTTTTTTTTCGATGTGGTGTCTGTACAGTTGCACTCGTCGGCCTGTCTTAGCTGTATAGACAACGTTTTCGTCGACTTTCCTGTAGGTGTCTCCAGTTGTAGAGCAGCCGATGGTTTTTTATAGTGTTAGTAGTTTTTATAGTTTATTTCTAGAATGGGATTTTTTGCTCCAGGTTTCCTTCCTGTGTAAAATTAGGCAAAAACCAACCTCCGCACCTTCGAAAGGAAGACGCCGGCATGTGAATCGGCGAAATCGTTGTCACTTCTGCCAAAACAAGCGGAAAAATAATCTCTAAGTGGTCATAACGTGGGTATCCTTCGAACGTAATGTTCTTGTTTTCGATGGTTGGGTATCCCGCTGAAATTACAAATTATACCTAGCGAGATGGTGTAGTTAACGATGATTGGATAAGAATATTCGTAAGAAAGTGTTCCAGCAGGACTGAAATGCGTCCTAAATCTTGCAAGGGTAGACTTAATCTAATTACCAGGAGTTAACAACTTTTTGCGTTCTATAGAAACCCTTGTTCACGCGATGCATGTAACCATGCAAGTGCATGGTGGAAAAGTGCTTGGATATATTCACGAAATGAGAACGGCCTATTTCCTTTGCGCAATTTTAGATTTTTACACTGTGCAATTTTTATGGTGAATGTGTTTACGCATATGCCCGAGCAGTTAAATGCATCGTGTAAACGAGCCTTGTGTTATTGTCTGTTGCTGCATGGGGCAGTGTACGCTTGGTGGGAGCTCACCCCACCGACATACACGTATATGCGTATGCCTGATGAAGACAATCGTCTAGGGGTAATAGGGTAGTTTCCTTCATTAAAGAAAACGAAAGGCATTGACTGCGATTCATTACTTACCATTAATGTATTCATAATATGCAATTTATTTGGTTTCAGAAAACCTAGCTTAGACAAATGTTAATGGTCAATTTTAACCTCATTTGAAAAAGGCGCCTATTTGATGCCACTCCACGTGACGTCACAGGGACCTAGATTCTATACGAGTAGATAGGAGTTTTACATCGTCTGAGGTTACCAATGCATGCATGTGGCACAGAGCTCAGGGATACATCTCTTAATAATCACCTATTAAAACTGCCTACGGTCGGAAAGTTTCCTTCGTTTGATTGGGTATTAATAATCCACGCTACCTGCTAGCAGCCTGCACCGTAGCGGCCCTCGTAGCCTCGCACCAAGGTGGTCTCACACGGCGGCAGCGGGAACCAGAATGACGTCACATTTTCCCTGCATTCATACTTAGCCGTCGCGTGTTCACACGCTTGGAAATTTTCGCTTTTCATTTAATCGTGAAAAATAGATATTGTCATTTAAAAATCTAAAAGCGCGAAATACGTACTCCAGGAGTAATAATCTTTCGATTTAGGTAATAAAAAATAGGAAACCACCCAATTGGATGGCAAGAACGGGAATGAAAGACCTCGGATAAAGTCTATGGAATAGTTAATTAAGGATGTGGAAGAGATGAAATACATAGGTGTGAAAAGATAAGGTGATGAGAGGGTTAAATGGAGATCCGCGTAAAACATATCTTAGGAATATTGATGAAGGAAAAAGTAATGACTCTTGCCGAGGTAGCGTGGCTGATGCGGGTGACGCTGCATCCAGAACTCGATGGTTAGACACGCCCCAGTTGTTGGCACGCGTGGTCACTGTGCAAAGCATTTTTGGGTTTCCGTGTCTCCGTCCTCGCCGTTGAGGAAGAGGCAAATTAAATCCATGAGCGACCCGAAAATTTGATTGCTGAGGGGCTCGCAGGAATTTTTCTGGGGAGGAACATCTTGATTGGCACAGAATTCCCTTCCACGAATTTTCCCGTTTTTCCATTCTATATGCTTCGTTTCGAATGCGAGGAAATTCTCTTGAAAACGGCCCACTGAGAAACCTCGTTCCGTCGCAAGGCGTGCCGGGAACGTTTTATTCCTCAAGCAGTCCGTGACTGGTGCATCTCTGTTGCGTGATTAAGTGGTGGATCGCCACTTAACTCTTCCATCCTGGCGCGGGCCACCACTTAGCACTCTTTTTGAGCATTGAAAATCAAACGCCTACACTCCTTCAGCTTTAAAGCGGGTTTACGGTAAGAAAACCCTTCGGAAAAAATACATTGAAACCTTAACAAAGTATAGTACACTCCCTATTATCCGGGCTAATGATGGGGAGAGACGGCACGGATAATCGGAAAACACGGATAACCCAAACGTTCACTTAAACGTCTTGCAATGTTCATAATTTACGTAAAACAAACAATATATTATTTTTTATGCAGGAATTCT
Organism: Ischnura elegans; assembly: GCF_921293095.1. Classification (NCBI taxonomy): domain Eukaryota; kingdom Metazoa; phylum Arthropoda; class Insecta; order Odonata; family Coenagrionidae; genus Ischnura; species Ischnura elegans. The sequence goes on from NC_060259.1 coordinate 39,611,688, forward strand.
GTTATTCTGGATTGCTTCCCGGACTCAATGAGTGCTTTCTTCGCTAGTTCGCGATCTTTTTTGCGGCGATAACAGGGTTGTACTCGTATCCGTGGCTGTGTGATCACGTGTACAGAAAAGTGGTTTGCGCGAATGCTTCAAAACCACTGCTCGGCGTCGGAAACTACACTGTCAGGCACCACGCCACGTAGTCCCATCTCGCACAAGTTGCCCGGGTTGCAACTGCTGCGGGACGTGTATCCGTGATCACGGAGCGCGGTCGCGCGCTGCGAGGCTTGGAAAACAGGAACACGGTGCTCCCGTGAATGCACTTAGCCCGCGATCGCTTCCGTTTTACGAAGCGGATTCTAACGGAAATAATAATCCCGGTGTATTCTAGCATTAATGCAGTAATTCCGATGATTTTGCGTCCGATTTTTTAAAGAAAGATCGCGGAAAAAATTGAGCGAGAGTGAAAACCATGCGCGGATAATCCGTAATCTGGATAAACCGCAGCCGGATATTCGGGAGTCCGCTGTATCAGCTTCACAGCTTTGGGTCGGTTTAAAATATCATAGGCGTGCGGGATGTCATCTGCCATTTTTCTGAACTGGCAGAACACTACACTAAAAGTCTATAACGTATTACCATCCGAGTACAATAGGTCAGTAAATCTTCATTTTTGTCTAAAAAATGTAAAAAATGGCTGTTTACTTATCCTACAATCGAAGAAGTATTTTTTAAATTCAAATTTGATAATTATTTGGTGTATTGAGTCAAAGGTATTATTTTTGCTAATGTTGGCACATGTTATTTTTTCCGCTAATTAAACCAATTCAAGGAAGATAATTATGTAATGATGGTAACCTAAATACTGATCCACCTTTCAGGTTACCTAAAACTCCTTATATTTTGTCTTCGTTTGTTAATAGTTTGGAGGAATTAACATTATAATTATAATACTATCCCAAACACTGAATTAAGAACGCGTTTAGTTTTTAATGAGCTGCCTCGGTGTCTTTTCTGGAGCTTTTTCCCCGATTACATATTATATCCGTATTATTTTACTTCTGGGGATGTGTCTTTCAAGCATGATGAAGGAATAACCATGGCACTGCGAACCTTAAATATTATCACGCTAATTCAAAACGAACCTGCGATAGTTTTCCTACTAATTTTCCAGTTCCTTGCTAACTTTTATGAATTCCATTGATATAAGGGGGCTGTTATATCACGCTAAGTGCTCTCAACGATTAATTTATCGCAATTTTTTTTACTTTGACCGGCCTTTATTCTGAAGAACGGTATAATTGGTTTCCGCAAGCAGCGAAAGTTGCGAGTTTGAATGTACGTTAGGGAAATTAAGTAAGGGAAGGTAATGCCCCGTCGTTCTCATTAGGCTTATGCCATGGAGAGATAGTGCTCGTTAAATTTGAGAGCACTTTAATACCTGGAATTCATGGAGGAAGTGGACAACACTTGCCTAGATAACTATGCATTTAATCTGATACGCAACGTTGCCCTTTTGCTTAAAATCCCTTTAGCCGTTTTATAATTTTCGAATGGAGCCCGCCTCTGCTTAAGTTATTTTACCTTGGGCATAATGGATATCCACCCGATTTATTTTTGACGAAATTTTAAGCATTTAGGAATCATTAAATTGATTATTTTCCACCTTCTTTGCGCGTATGAATTTAGTTTCTTAGGTTACATTATTTCAGTTGAACGAGTCAATAATTCAAAGATTTTTCTTTCGGAATTCTGATCGATAAATGCTAAAGTGTCATTTCATCAATCTGATGATATGTACTCCCTACCCGAAAATTACTAACTCGTATTCTGAAGTGTGGTAGAGCAGATAAAGATTTGTGTCAACGAGCTGCTACTCTGCTGAAGCACCAGTTACTGCACAGCAAGTAGTCGTCATTATTGAGAAACGAGTTGCCGACTGTTTACTTTGGTATCGGAAAGTTGTGGGTGAATATGGCGAAGAAGTTGACTTACCTGTCGCTCTAGTTAAGCGAATGAAAATATTTTTTGTGATCGAAGATGAGTGGGAATAATAATGTCTTTTGATATTACCAACAAGTGCCAAACAGCTCGCATCATATATGATACTACACAGGACCACAGCTTGATGATTCATGCCTAAACGCGCCTCACGGCATTAGCTTTTTCCTGACTGAAGACTGAAGAAAAAACTCTTTTGCTAGTGTTGCCCCCTTACCCGTCAAGGAAGCGTGATAGCCATCTTTCCAATGCAGTATCTGATGATGTCTAATTCCTCACCAAGGTTTTATTTAGAAAGCGGAATATCTGGGTGGCGTTGGATCTACGGATTGAATGTGGTATTTTTACGGGATATAGGAGAACGGAGGAGGTATTGCGATATCCATGTTCGTGGACTGTAGTTGCTTTGCGAAGTGTGCTACACCGCAAAAATTACGAATGACTAATATTTCAAATCCTGCCGCGTGAACGGCGGAGAAATATTCATGAATTTCCTTGAGAAAAAAAAATTCCCCTGGACCCGAATCGAACCATGGACCTTTGGCTTTACGTGCCATGGGAATAAAGGAACCTGGATAGCGTAGTGGTATGCGCATTGGCCTGGGAAGCCAAAGGTCCGTGGTTCCATTCCTTGTCCGGGGGAATTTTTTCCCATGACAATTTATGAATATTACGAATGTCGTTGGTCGGTACGAATGTCGCCCCCAAGCGACCACGCGAACTTAACAAATGGACCCAATCTCTTCTTATCCTTGTCGTTGCATCCTCGATTGCCAAACATTCTTTATTTTCAGCTTTTTATGCATTTTACTGGAGTGGACGCATCTCTCCTGCTTGACCTGTATTCATTCGTAAAATATCGCTCATTGAAAACTTCAACGATGATCTTGAAAATTTCAGTGTTTATGAAGTAGACTCGTGCTACCACTAGCGTTTACCTCAAATTAAAAATTTTACCTCATTATTTTTTTTAAATATGAGGTACATGCAGTATTTGTCAAAGGTACGCTCTATACATTCTGAAAATTCCAAGATAATAATGTAATGTAGAGAGCTTTTATATGATTTTTCTGTTAGGAGTCTAACATACCTACAACAAAAATAACTGGCAATTTTCCACAAAAAGTTTTATCATACCGGGTTCAATACATTTCGTACCATCGGTGGTGAAAATACTAAATTTATCGTAACCGAAAGTGTGAGTAAACTTTATGAGAAAAATTACGACTTTTATTACCAAAATAATAACGTAAGTTTTAAGCGAGTAATTCTTCCCGAGAAAAAAATTTAATGAGACTTTCTAAAATGGATATTGTTTTGAGGCCCTTTATAATGGGGCACCAGCGTTGAAACTGGTGGGGCATTAATAATTATTATGTGGAATATGAAAAAGGTCATATCATTTCTTCCAAAATACAACCAATGGGATAGGAGTGATACATCCTCTCAATGTGAAAAGCCCAGTTTCCTCCCTTGTACTCGCAGATAGGAAGTTTTAATCCTTTTTATTTTGTTTGAGAGTGTCTTGCCAGGGAATTGTTGCGATGAGATTTACTTATTTTGTTTTATTTGCTTCCAGTCGTTCTCTTTCCATTTATAATTAATTAGATGTTTTTCTTCAATAGCTTTTATATCGGTCCACGAAATAATTTGTCCTTTCTCCAAAACAGTTCGCCAGTTTGTCTGCAATTTCAAGTTTGGTTATCTATTTCACTGTTCTTAAGCATCCATATCTCAGTAGTGATGTTATTATTTATGTGGATACTTTTCTTATAACGAAAGGCATTTTCATTCCTGTTTTATTCTTTATCAAAGTCTAATTATGTCTCCAAATATCGTATGATCCTTTGTAATAGTCTATGAAAATCGTCGAAATGAAATGTCTCGGAACAGTGTAAACCTGTTGTTACACCTCCATATTCGGCGATGTACTATCTAAATAGGGAGACGGAAAGAAAAGGTTAAAAAGATGGATTTCGATGATGGTAATGAGCTGGAATGATATATAAACCTTGAAAGATTCGACGATGACCATGCGGAACTTTGTGTATTTTTTCCACTGAAATTCAGAAAGGGCAGCTAAGAAAGACTACTCTGCTGATTTTCGTTGGCAAATCGGAGTTTCAATGAAGCAGATGATTTCAAATAAGAGATTCTGTGCTTTTAGATTTAGGTTGGTGTTACGTCTTTATATCTTTACTGCCGTCATATCAATAAAATATTCCGTGAAATTTATGCAGTCTTATAGTACATATATGCGTTAAATATAGTGATAAATGAACGTGGCAGAGGGAATTGGTGGGCGTGGCTGGATTGGCCACTCATGGCGTAAGCGCTCTTGTTCTTTTTTCGGTCTTTCTCTGAAATCGATCCGGATGCAAAAAGGTCATTCTTGCCTGCGGTGTGCGCACGGGAGAACACGAGTGAATACGGCGCGACCGATTCTATCAATACTATTGAATATTAGCAATGATACACTTATTGACCTCCTCAAGACAACAACTTAAATTTTGGAAATTTTGAAAGTGTTATCATTGCTAATATGTAGCACTTCAACCACATTCTAGCTTCTAGTTTCGATTTAATAATGTTGAAACTGAAGGACTTTCATCGTTATTAATTTTCCTTAGTACTGCATGTATACATAATCGTATATGCATTCATGCGCACCGGTGTAAAGTTATTGTCGCCAAATATGAAATTCACAATAAAGAAGTCATTTAGCTGGGCGGGGGTTCGATCCCGAGTTTCTGATATACTACTCTGGTATACTAATCTTATCGCCTCATCAGGTACATGATTTTCTATTTTTTGGAGAAGGTTCATAGATAAACGTTAAAGTTTTACATCCAAGTCTGAAATTCACCTTTGTGGAAGATGGCTTACTGGTGAAGCTGTTAGCTTATCTAACCGGCATTTGGGACGTCTGCGTCTTAATCTCGTCTAGGCCAAGTGATTGTTTTCTTAGTGAAGTTTATCTTTGGTGTAAATGAATTATTGATTTCTAATAAAGTCTACGTAGATGTACCATTGCAAGTTACTTCGTTTTTGTAATTTTTGGAGAAAGATTTTGGAGGAGTTTCGAAGATTAATTTAATTTAAATTTGTCATATAAAATTAGTACTAAAAGTTGTAATTAGTACTAGTGGAATCGAAGTTGGCGAGGGTAGCTGCTGGCCACGGCTTTGGTATCTCACGAAGAAGACTTTCCCTTTATTTCAATATATTTTACGGCAACGTTGGCATCCATGCATTGTATTTTGTGCCGCTCAAGGAGTTGATTGATGCTCCTCATGTAATTTGATGGGTAATAGCGCCGCCAATCGGCCATATCTACCGCCAGCTTATCGGCTTTCTTACAGCTCCGTATCTGGGTCAGTTTGGCGAAATTATTCCTCTGATTTGTAATTAATGTACTTTCCCTGTCCAATGATTATTCATCAATGGCCTGATTGTTCATCCGTTTCCCTTCCCGATATATTCATGCTCATGTATTCCTCCCTCGATATTTCCCGCGGAACTTTCCCCGTCATAAGCTCTCTCCCTCTCTCTCCTGAGCCCCCGTGCGATTCCTTCCCATCATCATTGAAAGAAGTCAACGATCCTAAGATTGGTTTGACGCCGCTCTCCTATCTGCTAGCATATTCATAGCGAATTTAATTGTTTTATGTATTTATTCTATTTTGCATCCTTAATGACCTGTCCTTTGCCCATATTCCTTTCCACTTGTCCTTCTACGATTGTTTTCATCAAGCCATCATACCTCATGATGTGGCCATCTAAGCTGTCCCTTCTTCTCCTTAAGGTTTTCGGAAGACTTCTATTCTCTTCCACTCCTATAAGCGCTTCCTCGTTTCTTAAGGTTTGTTTACACGAAATATTAACTAGTATGACTTAATATCTGATTGCATGAACGATTTTGGTGGACCGGAACATGTACGAATGCATGAGTCAAATTAGAACAGGTTTCTATTATCTGTTCATGCATTCTCACAAGTTGCGTGGTTACACGCTGCATTTTGGCGTTCATTTTCGCGTACCTACATTTAAAAATTAAATCGTTCGAGCTAATGTACTGTATAAACAGGACTTGACTTGGTCGATCCATTTTATCTTCATCACTCTTCGGTAGAACCGTATTTCGAATGCTTCCACTCATGACTATCCTGCTGCCGTCAACGTTCAAGCCTAGATCCAATTTAGAAACATACTCCATATGTAGCATTAGATGAATTGTTTCCTCACGTCTATGCTTGTATTTTCAGCTGCAAGTTGATTTTTCTTTTTGTAGAAAGCCAACATCGCCTGTGCTATTGCTGCCTATTTTTTTCTTGATACCTTCCCATGCGCACTGAACTCTCTCCTTATCCACACCATAACGATGCTTTAATAGAAACCTCTTGAGAATAATCGATCTATCCAAGATGCAGCTCTCTCTGGTTGATCTAACCATTGCTCTGAAACTCTCTAAGATTCGGCGCACATTCCATGTACCTGTTTTATGCTAATCTAGAATAACTGTTCAGTGGCATTAAGAGGGCGCATCACTCTCGCTTGACTGACATTTTTGAGCGACATATTAGTCATTTATAGATAACTCTGTCATCTTAGAAATTCGGGATTCACAGAGTAAAATAAAAACAGTGTTCCCTTGAAAATTCCCTGAGGAGGCCGAAACTTGTTGGGCGTCTTAAATATATTTGTGGGATAAAACAACGTGTTTCCATGGTCATCATGGTATGGAGTACTCAACAATTTCCTGAAAATTTCGGCGCATTAGGAGGAAGATCACCCCTATTTTACCAGTAATTTTAATATAATTCGTAAATTTTTACGATCAACTCCTAGCGATAAAAGACAACTTGCGACCGGTCAAGAAGAAGTGATACGTCATACGTTTTAGGCCCCAAAAAATACCTTATTTTATGAAAAAAGGACCTATTTTGAGCTCACATCTGACTGATGAAATCATGCATGGAGTTAGAATATCATCTCTTTGTGATGCTGCGAGAATTTTTATCTCAAAACCTAGCATACGTTATTGGAAATTTAGGTGGTGCTGTATTGATCACCGTTTTCTAGGAAAGCCTCACAAACTCGAAACCGACGTTTTTAGTACCATGTGAGAGGCGCTGCCATCACTATGGTGTAACTATGCCATGGTAACGCGTCATTTGAATGGAAATTTTTGGGATCACTTATGGGCAAGCATCGAACATCCAGGCTGCATATTCGTGCACAAGGAGTTTGATTACGCCATTACCAGGTGCAAAATTTAATCAAGTTGAGTGATTGTATTTTGGTAATCAAATTTCGTGCGTGACAGTATTAATATTCAAGGCTATGATGCCACCGTGAATTTACTTTGCGTACGTACATGGCAGTCATCCTCGAGGCTTCAAGCTCCCTTGTAAAATTTATAGCACCAGTATAGCACTGCCATAATGATCGTTAGGAACTAATATACGCCCAACCCTCATTATAGCATGCTAATACGATTTGTGTACCTATCGATTCGTTTGAATTCGATAAGATATATTGCTAAGTAAGCTTTAGTTTATTACCTGTCATTAAATAAGGGAGTGGCTTCGAATAATAATTCATTTGCTTTCCACCTCGGGCTTTATATTTGAATTTACAATAAATGAAATACATTTTCGCGACCGAGTCAGTGTGATGTTACCTTTTATTTTGAGATCATTACAATGGTGGGGAGATCTTTTAAAAGACTTTCCGAATAACTTAGCTAAATCGTCATACTTAATGATAGCTGCATTGTTTTCCGTATTAATTAATATTAATTTTGCGTATTTATTCAGGTTTAATGTGAGCTACGTAATTTTTCTCCTTGCCTTCTCTGCTATATTGTTCTTAGATGGTGCGTGGCTCCCTTTGTGAAAGCTAATTTCCTTATCCCCTTAATTGGCAATTAGATTTATACATGAAGGATACTGTGTACTACATCACGGACATCGTTAACATCCTTATCCTCCATCGAATATCGTTGGATGGTGCACCACCATTTCGTAGGAAAAAGTTTCTGTATGTACCCGATGATGTTTGTATAACAATTGAAACACGTATAGTACTCTATTTATGAAATTGTGGGCAATACGAAATCGTCGGTGATCGTTATATATGTTGTTCCGCGAAATCTCTCCGCAAAAATTTGACTCTATTTCGTGGGAATCATAATCAAAAGGATCACCACACGTCCGGGTTGATCCAGACGTGCCATCACTTCATCCCTTTGCCCAGAATGTAAGCGGCCATTTTTTTTGTGTTTTTTTCATTTTCGTAAGTTTCACTGCCATTGCGTCAATTTTCGTGTTCCCATTCTATTGCTGTGCCTCGCATCTTAATGCACGTAAAAATTGTGCCGAAATTGGGTCCTTTGGATGTTTTCCATATTTGTCGCGAGGTAAGTGGCACGGTTGGTGGTAAATTATTTAAATAAAACCGTTTCCAGGAATCGTCTTCCCCTCTTTTACTCTCCTCTCTCCCCTCACCTCTCCCTCTCCATTTAAAAGTTGTATAAATTGAATAGACTACACACCGTTGAAGTATTGGAACCTAGGCCGTTATAAAATTTTATAATCGTGGAAAATTGCTAGTATTTATTTCAATATGGTAGTAAATAGTAATGAATATACGTAGTTGATAGAATTTGGATTTATATTTACGTGCCTCTTCTTTTTTTACTTTTCCCTCCTTTATAAAGCAGTGCCTTCGCTTTTTTATACGTCTGCGTCTGGAAACGCTGATGTGAAAAAGAGACTGGTTTGTGGCGCAAATCAAGAAGGCTGCGGGGAAGACGAAACACTAGGAATTGAAGGAACTGGCTTGGGATAGAGAGAGATGGAAGGATGTAGTACACCAGCCCAAACACAATTGTTGGCGCGTAAACGGGCCGGAGTGGACTTGATGTCACCCTGCTTGCCTCTCGACATCTCATCAATTTCATGGAGCGGAGCAGCGTCCGAGACCACCCGTTGCACGTGTCGCACCGCGCCTCGCGTCACACGTCTGCACGGCTTGGAGTGCCCCTCGCCGGGTGCCGAGAATATGGGACTTGGAAGTACTCGGCGACAGCGATGCGGCCACGAGTATTAACATAGAGGATTCTTAAGTTCGCCGCTAGTCCGCGCCATAAGGAACGGAGACTTAGGAAAGGACCTGCGAATCACTCCAATCCTTATTGAGTTAAAGTCAAACTTGATAAAATTTGAAAAATCTTTGGCGTCCACTGATAACAGCACCATTTCGAATCTCTGGCTCCATCAACCAAGCAATAGTGACAAGCAGAAAACCCCCAAACATGCTTTCCTTCACCATCATATCCCCTCCCTCTAATTTACCTGTCTGCCTCTCTGTGACTTATCCGTGAATAATTTTCCGGAAATGAAAACTCAAGAAACCCGCTGCGGACAGCCTGAAGGCTGGGAACAGCGAACTGAACCTAAAAAGACATTTCGGCGTGGTATGTCTAGTACGCGCCAATTGAAATCAGATTTCAAAATCGCTACTCGCGGCGCTGCCAGGCATCTATTTCCACTTTTCACGAGGAAATACACGGTATTTTTATAAAACTTAGCTATTAAATCTTATAAACCATACATTAAACGCAAGGGAGATGATTGTCAACTGGAAAAGACTACTTACAATGCGGTTGATGGAGAAAGACACTTAACGGGATACAGCTGCCTAGTGACGCCGCCGAATGAAAAGAGCGCGAAACTGCGACAAATGTAACGCTTTGCCGCCATGTTCTTGGGCCTCTTTTAATGGAGTCTCCTTGGATGCGGTGATACTCCGCTCCTCGTCTGTGGGAATGCGAGGGCACCTCTCGGGGAAATGTCAAGCCAAGTGTGAAAGGACCGCAGTGACCTTTGCAATGGAAGTGAAGGCCTGCGAGCGAACAATTCACGTATGACACTGAAAGTGGAGTACGGAGGGAATCGAGGGGTGGGTGAGTGGTCAAGAAAAGGCAGGAATGGAGGCACGCCCATCCACGCGGAAGTCCAACCGAGCTATAAAAAAGTAGAGCACTCTCTTATGTTTTGAAGGAGGTTGATGCAAGAGACGAAGTTAATGCCATATTCATTAAATCAAACATACGATTTTATAACTGTACCACATTGACGGGCGTCCACAAAATAATAGGCTTACAGTTCTGTGTTGTTTATTAATTGCATTTTCACCCGTACGTTGGAACTGCGATACTTGTGTAAGGATATGACAAATTTTGATTAAGGATAGAACCCATATTTATTTTTGGCAAATATTTGATATAATAGTAATAAATGCCAGAAAATTAATCGTTAGGTTATTAGAAAATAAATACTGTGGTTGAAGTCAAATTACGTTATTTTCGTGGAAATCGCGCCATGCTCCGTTGATGTAGCTGGAGAAATTGTTAGTTTTAAGGTATGAGAGAATTGAATTGAACTATCCATATTCTCTACCAAAATTTTGCTTTTTTGCCTCTATGAATGTCAGCTATTTTGGAATTTAATTTGCGAATTTTTTTCAATTTTGACTCGCGCAGTAGCGTAAGTGCATGCTTAAGAGGAGGATACGTTCGCTCACCTGATATCTTTTCCTGTTGTCGCCATACTCGTGCTCCTAGTACAGTTAAAATATGGGAGAGAAAACGTACGGGAAAAGAGGGCGTGGTTCCCTTGATGCCATCATCATCATCTGTTTAAGGAAAATGGGGAACTCCTAATGCCAATAAATGTTAGAAAAATTAATTGCAACGATTTTTCCATTGACTATTTAATCCGTTGAATCATCTGAGGGAGGAGGATGGATGTAAATCCGCCAAGGGTTAATTTAAGACTGTATGGTTCACTCTTTACCAAGTCCTTGGCGGGTTAACATCGGTATATGATTGCTTAGACAATCGGAAAACCAGTTCCCGAGGTAATTATTCTTTTGTTTTATTTGGCATCCTGATTTTCCTGTCTTCGGGCACTTTCACGTAAGCGTATTAGCAGCTCTACATAATTATTAAAATCATCTTTTAAAGGTTAATTACTATCTCTGAAGCCAAGCGTATCTCTTTATCGCCGTCTTCTTCCATTCAGCTTAACGTTATATGCCCATTCTATTCTCTCTTCATCATCAAGAACTTCTTTCTTTGGTGTGCCTCATGGAAATTACGGAAGTTTCAGTTTTCTTAACAAAACTTCGTTTCCCTAAACTTTAGTTTTTTTCTTTACTGTCATAATCTAATTTCTTAGGCTCCCCGCTAACTTTTTGAATTTGCATTAATGAAATGCGGAGAAAATGGACAGGGACTGCGAAGTGTCTTCCACATGTCACTTCACACAATCCACCTCCGCTGACAACTTTTGTGGGGTGCTTAAATTCAGTGCTTGGATTTTTTTCCGTGAGTTTCTTGCGTGCGCCAACAAACTTATTTAAATTGTGATCACGTTTTGAGCGTTCATACGCAGTTGGACGAGAAAACTTCGCATGGAAAAGGCTCTGCTTAGCGATATCCACACGTAGAGCACGCGACGTGGAGAAAAATTTCTGGTCCCAATTCATAGGTCCTCGCGTGTGGCGAGATGATTTATATGCACGTTTGCCCGCTCATTTAACGCCCTCTAGGATGACCAGAGACGCGGCTGGTCAAGGACGAAGATGATCCGACAGCTGGCAAAATTATACAACGTGGCCTAGCTACATTATAATATAAATTTATCTACCATCCTATTAATTTTTTACTGATGCCTGTATTCCTTTATTACCGTATTGATAACCTTGTAAAGGGAGCCCTGGTCCAGAGGAAGAGGGGGCCGGATAGTGGCCTCATCTGAGCCAGGTAAAAGAAATGAATCAAATCATGGCGCCCGCTGGAACGGTCCATTATATTATCTTTTTATTTTCTTCAAACTTTTGCTGTTAGAATTATTATCACCCACTCACGAGCCAGGTTTGAAATAAACCACATTTACCGCCAAGCGCGGCGTTAAGCGCTGGTGTAGGGTTCACCTCCGGTGGATATGAGCTTCAAAGAAGCTCATATCTCCCTGTGTTGCCATACTTGATGGACCGCGAGAGCCTAACGCCTAGCACCGTTGAACCTCGGTAAAATTGTCATGGCAGTTAAAAAACCTGGATAGGGTTATGGTCTGCCCAGCAAGCAGAAGGTCAATGGTTCCATTCCCGGTCCAATTTTTCTCATGGCAATTAATGTGAATTTCACTACCGTTCACGGGGCAGGTTGGTAAGAAACCACATTTTGCAACTGTGTGAAAAATTCCTGGGTGTGTAGAGTAACCTTGTAAGCTTTTTCCTGAGTCTCAAATGTGAAAATTTAACCTCAGAAAGTTTACCTATAAAAATATCTTTCCTGGAGTGTAACATATGCTCATTTGAGATTCTGTTTAACGTATTCAAGGTTTTAACCTCCTTGGCCTGAAAAGTTCAAGATGATAGCGTAAGGTTTAAAGAAGTAATGCGTTGCAAATGAAAGCCAAAATACGACCGATCGAACTGGAGTGATACGTCCTTTAATTTGACTGCTGACAACCAGTAGAGTTGAATATTGCGACCGTTTCTAAACTTCGCGCCCATAAAAAACATGCATCAATCAGAGTTCCGCATGAAATCGTACTTTTCTCTGTCCCCAAATGGTTCGTTACCAATAGTTAGCGCCGGATCCAGGATAGGGACAAGAGGGGGTTCGGTGGGGGGTCTGAGGTCAACCTCCCAGCAGTAGTGGGGGTCCGATTAAAATTAGAATTTTATCTAGTGTAAATTGGATACCCAAGGGTGGTCGGTAGACCCTCCAGTCTCTCTCAGGACCCGCCACTGCCCATAGTTATAGGCATTATTATAGTTCATAAAGTAGATAAGTTTCGGATAGGGTTTGCCTAGGGCGTTTAGGGGTCGCCTAATAATATACGAGGGCTGTGCACCGACTGTGGATTTGAATGGTGGTGGTATCGGTTTGCGGCGTGCGGTGTCCACGCCGAAGGTCTCTGCGGCGGGAATCGGTCACTGAGGACCTAAAATTCAGCAACAAACGCTATGAAGTAGAAAGTCAAGGTTCAGTAATGACTATGCATCTTTGAATGATCACATTTGTGGAAATACGCGATTATTTGAGCAGACGGCTTCGAACTGGTGTATCCACGACGGATAACGAGAGGGTGAAGGCTTCCACTCAAAGTGGCGTAGTTGTTACAGTGGCTCCGTTTTCACTTTCTATCGGTCAGGATGTTGTCGATAAAACTATAGTGTTAAACATAAGAAAGGGTACTTGACGATGATTGCTAGCCAATCGAAACACGTGTATTAGAGTTGTGACATAAAATTGAGTGGATAGTGCAATATCGTGGAATAGGAATGATACGGTATCTCTTCGGAAGAAGTTGCCTTTTTGAGATAAAGTGTGTGGGCTGATTCTTGCACTCGTAGATTTTTTATTCCATGTATGTGCTATGTTACTCATGTTGAATTTATATACTGTTCCTTGGCTCCATATGATCAATTTCATCTCTCTAGTGTCGAGGAAAAAGTGAAAAATGTGGAGAATAAATTTGATTTTATTTTTTCTTTATGTATTCTGGATTGAATGAGGACCAGCAGCTTTTCAATCCAGAACACTCTGGGGCTACTTGCACGTATATTTGAAACTTTTTTGAAACGTTTTTTTTTTATTAAATTGACCAGCTCAAATCGATTTGAAATTGATAAATACTTAAAGATTTTTTCCCTTTAAAATGATCGAATACAAATGGGAAACCTGACAAAATCGAGATTTGCCAAACGAATCGTCCATTTCGATTCCATAATTTTGTGGGAAAAGTGTAGAGAAAGAACTAAATAGTTGAGAAAATTTTATGCAGTCATGCGTTTGTTTCATTCGTGGAGGTCCCTTACTGCCCCCATCCAGAGTTCTCTGGGGTTATTTGCATGCATGTTTAAAGGTTTACTCTGAAACTTTTTTTTTATTTAATTAAGCATGTTAGGTGGATTTGGGATAGGTGATACTTGATTTTTTGCCTTTTGAATGAATGAATTTTTCAGCTTAGAAATTATCAAATTTAGACTAGTAACCTGATAAAAATCATGATTTGCTAAACGTTACGTCCATTTTGACTCCCTACTTTTATATGAAAAATATAGACATAATTGCTAATTACACAATAATTGATAAACTATCAAATAGTCGTGTGTTTGCTTCATTCGCGGAGAAAAAAATGAATTAAAAACAAAACCACCGAATATGACGACATGGTTTATGCCTGAGTCATACTTTTGATGATATTCGTATCTCGACGAAACGCAGCGTAAACGTGTGTGTATATAGCCACTCCCTTGGAAATCGGTTGCGACGTACAGACGATGATTCTTATCACATGCTGAAATTACAATGACGCACCCATTACTCGTAATTTATTGGCGTACTCTAGGATGATATTGATCATCAATATTTTGCGATTGCCGGAGGTGGCAGGTTCTCGGAGTCTCTTGATATCTGAGGCAGGCAGTTCATTAATTGTTCGAGGTTGGTTTCCTGCTGCCTCGATAATGGAAGCTCAATCAAGGATGTGACTATGCCGATAAAACGGAGCCAAGTTGACGAATGAAGAGAATCCTTTCTTCGTAGCGCGGTAAGAAAATAACTCTTCACAATAAGGTGTCTTCAGTGTCGGAGTTGAATAGATTTGATTTTCCAGGTCTTCCTCTGCGTCCAACTTGTTCTACGAAATATATTTATTGTATTTTCACTCATAGTAAAATCCATTTGGACTAATCGCGACGCGTCCCACCTGGCGGTTGCGACGCCTGATATAAACTCCCGAGTTCATCTGGAGACGTCTACTGACACGCCGCCGAAATGTTATGTCCAGAGATATCCAAAGAGACTTAGACGCGGGGAAAGCCTTAGAAAGCCATTTTTTTCAAAATAGTCATCGATTGAATGATTATTATTCAAAGGAAGCCGTGAAATGCTACAGATGTTTCTTGGAAAGGGGCAATTTCTGCGCGTGCATACTCACAGATGTCGGCTTGTACCTGAAAAAAACCTAGCTAGAAATATGTGACCTCGTGCGTTGTTAGTGTCTGAGAGTGCGGCCTTATTTGCGCGATGTTATGTGGTTTATGTTCGTCCTCCTGGTTTAATAACGTTTTCTATTTTGTGATTGGAGTTGGATGATGTGCTTATGTCTTATCGTTTTTGTCTCTTTCTCATTGCAGGTTAGTATGCTTGGGACCGGAGGCAGGCGTTGGGTATGGTAGCCTATGGCGGGTGCAGCAAGGAACCACTCCCTTCTCCCTTGCGGCACCCGCTGCGGCTGACGTGTGTCGGTTAAACGTGTCCATTGCCCAAGTCAGTGCGAGCCCACTTTTACCCATGACCGTGAAGGTGGCTGGCTCCGATGCTGTGAGTTTTGAAAACTGCTATTTTTTAACTTGCTTCGTTTGCCTGTTTCATCAGTGGAATCTTGTGACTGATTTTTCATTGACATTTGACATTTTGCAACTCGCTTGCTCCTGGTGATGGTACAATATTTTCATTAGTCAGACATTTGAAATTTTGTCCCATTGTGCTCTGATTAATTAACTGAACTTCCGTATGGAAAAAAATAGTTTCCAATTTTCACAATAGATGGCAATAGTTATAAATTTTTTGACAGAAATTTCTTTAATAGGTCTGTTTTAATCGATTACATGATTCATTACTAAATAGTAGAAGAGAAAAATTAAATAAAAAAGATCAAATAACACGCTTTTCCAAAAACGGTATAAAATTGCACTAAAAATTAAAGAATAAGCTTTTAATCGCTCGGAGAATAAAACGTGGGTGGTGATTAGGTTTAGATATTAATATTCCGTGCCAATCCTTACTCACCTATCAGCCTCTACGACACACATTTTTATGAAACCTAATGAACGCGCACGCCTTATTCCTCGAGTGATAGAAAGCGTATATCTTACTTTTTAGTGCACTTTATAATATTTTTTAAAAGCTTGTTTTTTTGAACATTGCTTTTTTTCTAATTTTAATTCACTTTAAAAGTACTCATGGGATTCTGGTCCGTAGTTAAATTAATGGTGAACGTGATAGCACATAGGGCAGAGCGCTTAGCTGCTGATCGAAGGTGCTTAAGGCCAGGTCACACGGTACATCAACACGTACGAGTTAATGTCTTAATATATGAATGTGTGTGTGAACACTAAAATGCGCCGTGAAACCATCCAACTTGTGCGAACGCATGAGCAGAAAATAGATCCTGGTCTAATTTGATTGCATTCGCACATGTTCCGTTCCGGTCCACCAAAATTGTTTAAGTATTCACGCATCAACTCATACGTGATAATGTACAGTGTAACCACGCCTCCAAAGTCGGGTAAAACCATGGAGGACCTCCGATAAAATTCATTTAAAACGATGTATCAATGCCACATGAGCAGTCCCTTTCGTAACTTTTTGCTCGCTTATAATTTGTGCTATCATGTAGACATTTTTGTGCAGATAAAGTACGCCCGTTGTTACGTTTGCCTGCTTCTCAAATTTGAATCTCAGATGTAAACATTTTATGTTTGAGATTCAAGGAAATTATGGAAAAAAGGTCTATCTCAGTATTCTTTGGAAAATTTCAGTTTATAACGCAAGCTTTTAAGGATTAATTCCACACGATAAAAGATTAAGTGCAATCGATCGAGCGGTCATGACGCTTCCTGTTAATTACGAAGTGCCTTAGGGAGCGAAATGACCCCTGCCGAAAATTGTGACGATCTTGGCACTGTGGCTTATTCGGTGGTGAGTTCTACGTGCACCTGTGAAAACCAATTTTTCGGATAGATGAACTGAGCGAGTGTCTGAGTTGAGTTTTAGTCCTCGGCCTTTTAAAAATTGTTGATTCATAGCCATTTACTCGGAAAAATTGTCGTCAGTCATCACCGAAATCAAAGCCGACATGTTTGATCCTTACTGTTTGTGAACGGCTGACCGTGGCTCGGGGAGACGAATTCATATTCTTTGTGATACCTACGTTGAAGCCGGTGCAGTTATGGGGTCAATTTTTAAATGAATACCCTTATTATCAAACATGATTCACCGATGTTCATGACCCGCTGATGCTCGACCAGGAAACAATACTTAAATTTGAAGCTGATTGGCTGCCAGAATTATTTCGTTATTTTTCGGACGAACGTGTTTTCATCAAACAAATTTCTCTGACGTATTAGTTATCGCGCGACCTTGAAAATACATGAATATATCGCTTATTGCGTGTCGGAGTTATTTTTTTATATTTTTTTCAGTTAATGATTCCACGAAAATACGGAGCGAAAGGATTACGTATCAATCACACCGTGAAATAATGTCCGGAGGGAATTAAAAATTGATGGAGCCTCGTGGTCCTACAGCGCCATCTCATTAGTGTGTTGTCAGCGTTCGGCACGGCGCCTTTCCTCACCTTGTGCGAATTTCATGGAAAACAGGAGAGGAGTTCCCATCGGGAAACATTTTTTTACCCCGACGCACGTGCTACGCTCGGTGAAATGCTTTTAGTGACGGATTTTAGAAATTAATTTCTAGAGCGCTCTATCATTTTTATTTCAACCTTTTGTTCTCCCTTGTGGTGGGATGCGAGACAATATCGTCGCTGCAGTTCCGCGGAGCGGTGAGTGGAAGTTATAATTTTGAGCAGAATCGGATTTTTTGTGCTCGCTGTTTTCCATTTGTGCCGAGGTAGGTTTTTCAACCAGCATATTCTTCCACGTGCGGTCTTGATTTGGCGTCTCGCTAAGTTTTTTCCTCTTAATCCTTGATAAGCCTTCATAACTTTGGTGTAAGCATGAAGTTTTCTTCCAATACAGCAATTTCCCACTTGTGAAAAGAAGTGTGTATTGTCAGATTTTCTGAAGATTTATTTATATGCTTTTATTTTTTTCATTTTCTTTAGCTCAAAATGTATGAAGATGTGGAATATATTCAGAATGACATTGATGGTTTACTTACGCAACAAAGAATATAGTTGAGGAAAAATCAAGGCAGTGTGAGGTGGCTCGGAAAGGATCTGGCCCCTACTAACTTTATTGTTTGATATTCACTTCTTGACTTTTCTGGAGCGACCTCTACCCTCACCTATCCAAGTAAACCTTCGGGTTAAACCACCGAGTTAAGTATATAATTTTAAATTTAAGCTCGATATTAAATAAGCAGTAACAGTTTGCTGAAACTTTTTATTTCTTTAAACCATTGCATACTGTTTCATACTGAAGAAACTGGCATATGCATTCACATGTTATGTAGTTGTTGTGAGAGGTTTAAATATTAATCATGCACTATTAATTAAGTCTGACTACCGTATCTAAGGAATTGGGCGTAGCGTCTTAGTATAGCAGCCTCATGTGGTTTATTTTCTGTCTCTATGAAGTAATGAACATAAACGAAGATAATGTTACATCCTCAGTTTGATTTTGGCGTGAGTGGTGTATAATATTTCAAAATATTATTTTTTAACAAATCTTTCATTAATATATTTTAATATTTTATTCTATATTCATTTTTATTCAATTAATTACAACTTAGTTTTAATTAATTAATATTCATACTTAACATGGCAAAATATGAATTTCCCGGAATCATCTCATTTACCGTCTTCCTTTGTGTAAGTGTTAGTGCTGTGATTGGAGTAATCCCAAGAATCAGAATGTTTCTTTTTGATTTGCAGCTTGAGTGTTTTTCATTAATTATGCCGTGGGCGTTCTTGAGAATAACGTACAGATAATAATTAGCCAACATGTCTTTTTACGGCAACTGCGGAATGAGAACCTTTATGAATTCTCAATTGCTTTATGTAATGCAAATATGTGTTTCGTGGACTCACCCAGTTAACGCATCGCTTAACCAGCAGCAGTATATACACTTGTGTCTTTGGAACGCAGTAGTAAAAATATCAGGATACTCGAGAAGGGGAGTTTTAATTAATGAAAGCACTGTCGCTCATTAATTGTCCCGTTCGTTTGATGTCGCTCTTATTGATGCACTCTTTGCGAGGGATTTATTTTAACAAATAATTCTGTCACGGTGCACCTCTTCTTATTAGGCACATCTCTACAAATAGAGCACTGTTCTCTTAGCTGCGTAATTATCCTCATTTACTGGCAAAGCCTTGCAACTTTAATGAGGAGCATCTGTGTTTTGCCATTATCTTCATTTGTTTCATTGAAACTCAGCCGATTTTCCCGGATGTCATGTGTTAATTTTATCTCCATGGCAGATCTCTTCCCTTCTGCCGTTTTAAGTTTTGCTTGCTGCTATATATTTTTACCTTCACTCCTCTTGGTGCGCGTCAAAAAATTTCTGCTTTACCTTCTTCCATCACGTTCATATATTAAGAGAGATTTTTAGCCGAACGGATAGATATAAGAATTCGTTTTTCCCCCGAACAATAAAGGACTTTAATAAACGCTTGTCTCAACCTCGTTAGAGCACTTCTTTTTTTTTTTTTAAATAGCTGTAAACGGCTGGTGTCCTAACACCCCCTGCCACACGCCTTTTAGGCGGCTTGCGGGGTATTATGTAGATGTAGATGTAGATGTTCATCAGTCCTGGACTTTCTTCAATTTCGTATTCCAGGATGTGCTTGTTCTTCAGTTTTGTTACACTAGCGTTTGTGATACAGTTAAAAAATAAATAGAAACGTGAAATCAATAGATTCGGCGTTAACACCGTGAAAATCAATGCTGAAATTAAAAAATACACAACCCTGGTAACTTTTCACTGGAAAATTATTTATTGACGAGACGCGTTTTGACGTTGAAGCGTCATTCTCCAGTAGACTCGGGTGTACTTGAGGATGACGTCTCAGCGTCCAAACGCGTCGTACCAATAAATAAGTTTCCTGTGAAAAGTTACCAAGGTTGTGTATTTTCATTTAAAATAGAAACGTGTTTATTTTTCAATCTGTCGTCTTGTTCTCGAGAAACTCGCGTCGAAAAATAGCGGCCTGAACCGTTAATGCTTTCTAGTTCACTGTCAATGAACAAGGATCCTTTGTATTTTAATTGATTATGATTGTAAGTCTTTCAATGGCCTCAATCAATTGACTTGGGTAAAAGTCTTGTCCCATCCAGTTAGTTCGTTCTCCCTTTAATTTCACCTTTTTCTTGAGCGTGAAAATCATTGTTTTAATTGCTTCGTGTCTTCTTATTTTTCTGTACCATCGAGAATAATGCCGCGTTCAACGCATCGAAAACTTTCCCCAGATAAATGAAAGCTGAGCTAATTTTCCATGCATATCGAACGTGATAGCTTTCTTGTTAATAAATGTTCCTTTTTCTTTTCCGCTCTTATTTCCATGCTGATCGTCTCCTATGATTACTTCTAATTGTCCTCTCCTATGTTTTTAACTGCATGCTATACTGCTTTCATCGCATGAAAGAACAGCGACAGTGTCTTGTTTCCTTATGCCACATTTTATTGTGTTTTGTATGTATTTTCTATCTTAATAATGCACTGGATTAAAAACATGAATACTTTCCGCCTCGAATATGTGAAAACTCATGGTTGATTTGAAATATAAACGTTTTACACGATTTTCACTTAAATTTGTGTTTACTGACCTGCAATACAAGGTTTACTGCTTAAAACAGTTGTGGATTCTTTAATTATCGAATGTTTCTCACTTCTCGCATTGACGTATGTTGTGCCTACTCGGTTATTTACGCTAAACGTCTTAGCCTCGTCTTATATTTCCTCTAACGTTCGAACATCTTTTAGTCGAGAATGCTCTTTTCGTTTCACATTTTCATGTGTGCATAAAACTGATGTCGATTCCGTGTGCTTAAACGCATTTCGTTTAAATAAAATAGTGTAAAAGTGCTTCATTTATTCCAATTATGGATGCCTTCCGCTAAATCAGTTCGGAATATGTTGATATATTTGAACGTTTGCCTCTCATATCCGACGCACGTTGATGGAAGTGCTTTGTTGCTATTTTGTTTTATTGGTTATGCAGTATTTTCACTTGTGTTGAAGAGCGCTATTCATAGCGTACATGTCGCACCTGTTCTATTCGATGTTTGTTGTAGGATATATTGAATTTTATCCTTTTGCTATGCAATACCTTATGCTCTTGAGGTGTGTTCTTCCTTTGAGTAATGGATGCCGTTAAATATATGAAACACCGCCTGCTGGGAATACTCAATGACCGAAGTTCATATGTTATCCGTCACTGCAGCAGAAAGTACGTACGTAGCTAACATTGGGGAATAATATCTAACACATTTTCTGTTGAATTCAATTTTTGAACTTCTTTGGGGGAAAATATGAGCGATGCATGCTCATTTCAAACCTAAAGTTAGTTTTCTCCTAACAGGTCAAGTTTTTTCACTACACCTTGTGTGATTGTGACGACTCACTGCTAGATTGAGCGTCGATCATAGGAGGCAGTATTTCTCTCCAATTGGCAGACATAATCCTTATAAGACTGACGCCGTAGGAGGCCAGCTACTGGTGCATAGTTGTCTAGTGATGCAGGAGATACTTACAATAGTAAGGCACAAGCGCGTAGTCCAAAATTTGCTTCGTGGGGAGCTTTAGTGTCGAGCGGGTTGCATACACTGATATTTTGTTGTCAATTCACACGCATCGCTAAACTATTCATATATCGGTACCAAACAATTCATCGGTAATCATTCTGTATCAGCAGTCCATCAGGTAAGATTTCCCTCGTATGCAAATTTTATATGACTCATGATACGAACAGAGGATATTCAGCTTAGTAAAACCACTTGTCTGTTTCCACACACTTTTTTAAAAATTTAATACACACATTTACTGCTAAGCTGAATATCAAAGATTTCCACCGTATCACGCCGGACCCTGTACCTTTTAAACAGAGGATATCCTGTAGCTTAAAAAGATGATATGACGCATGACAACTGAGATTATTTTCATATCCAACAGTTAGCCAATAACAAATCAGAGGCCTAAGACAACATATTGGTTGTTCCCCAGTGTAATAAAACAAATTGGAAGTTGAGCTACATTCATCGTCACCGTTCTTCGTAAATGTAGCTTCTGTCTGTTGTACGCCAACGCTCGGAAGAAATCTGATTTCTCAGGGGAGGTTGCTAAATGTTGGCGTCAGGTCCCCTCTGCGGGATCGCCTGGGCTGGGAGTGTTCGGTGCGAACTAAATCGAGACTCTCAAGCCTCATAACCGTGGGACCCGTGGGTAAACTTCAGTATGAACCTGGCGTGATCTAAGTGCACTAATAGACTCGGAATTGAAGAATTCTCCCTCGGAAAAATAGCTTGACTTGACCGGGATTCGAATCAGGATATTCCAGTTGCCAGCTTGGTGTGCTAATTAAGGTGAGGTGGGGGTGACCGGCAATGGATATATATGGGTTCGAAATCCGTTGGTGGGTAACGATATTTTGCGAGAGAATGTATTCTTTTGGAGTTTTTATCTGTGCACGGGAGCGTGTTGGCGTTCGCAATCACTTGTTTATACAGTGCTTCTTACAAGTTTCCTTAGAGCAATATGTTGAGGCTTGAGTTATATATAGGTTTCAGGAATAGAACTCCCATCAGATCTAGTGAACATCCAATCGACTGTGTGCGTAATGATAACCTATCGTTGCAAACTGCTGTTGAAAGCAGTCGCCTCATAATTCTTGGAAAATAGTGGCTTGTAATCTTCCTTCAATTTCATGGTTTCGAGATGTGTAAGTGAAATTTCATTTTGATTTAAAATAATAAACTCTTTTACCCATTTTACTGAATTACAGATGTCGGCCGTAAAGTCATTCTATCTTCTGATTTTTTTGTTTATGCTCCATGTTTGTGTTTTTAAAAGAGTGGGCTCAAAGCCATACCATTTTCAGAGGCTTTGGCAAATGGAAGAGGTTTCTGAAGTCAGAATGATATTACCGTTAAACATTGCGTTAAGGGCTAGAAAAAAATCGATTGAAAAGGTCTGTTTCTAATTTGCATTTTACCTAGTTCCTTTTTCATGTAAAGAAGTCAGTCATCTGTTAAAGCGGGATTCTTTCAATACTTCGTAATATGATGATCTTAGCGGTTCATACAGATATTTCAAAAACCATATTGGCCGTAAGTACGTAATTTTCTTGAATTTTACTGTGCAAAAGATTACCAACCAAATTTCATGTGAACCATTGGTTTGGAATATTACTGAGGGTTGCGTTGCTGACAACATCGTCAATTTTATTGATGAGAAAAAAATATTTTCTGCGAATTTTTCGGAATGGATTTAGGCTTCTCTTCATCAAAATGCCAGGTTATGGGAACTAAAACTAAAGTTGTATGAAGCACTTAAATGTGGGCAATTTGACTTTACTCGCAAAAAATGGGTACTTTTTTGAGAAGAAATTAAGTACCTGAGATACGGAAGGCGTAGGATTGTGGATTTATAAAAGAAAATTATCTAACATAGAATTGAACAGTCACTCTTATGCTTGTTGCTTGTATTGAAATTGATTCCTTCCTTTAGATGTTACGGCTCCTCTAACTTGAGATCTCCTCGAACTTCTTTTTGCAAGCAGTAGTAGCTGGCATTTCGTTCGTTAGCTTTGTGAAATTGTGCTTTCTCCGCATTTTTGAAATGGAAGTAGAAGGAGCGGCTAAAGTTTTCGTGGATCAAGTAGGAATTTCATGTTGGAGTCAGAAAATTTTTTAATTTTATTTTTTAGACAAAATATACGATTCTAATGTATGTAAATTAGAGTAGACCATAACATAAGCGATTCTGTTTTGTGTCAGAATTTTGCGCCTGTGCGCCTGACTGCCTAAACATTTGCTTCTTTATGTGGTGCTTAGGTCAAGTAATCTTTGAAAAGTATGTTTCGCTTTAAGTATCAATAGGTTCCCAGAATAGTGGTGCCACAATATTAAGTAGGCTTTAGAGGAGTCCCTCGCTTTACGGTATTAATCCGCTCCGAAGGGCCGAGCGTAGAGCAAATTCCATAGTTTGTTGAATCGGCATTATTTGCACACGAGCTGTCTGTATTAAGAGTTGACCTATTTTTTTACAACCGCCTGTAAATGTCGCTGCATTAAAAAAATATTTTGATTGAAAATTAGGCGAAGAATGATGTAATCGGTGACTTATTGTCCGAGAGGAAACAAAATCTGCGAAATATTAAATTTTTCGTAGTGCGCGCGAATCAATTAACATCGTATGCCGAGTTCATGCTCGAAACCATCTTAAATCTTGGGTCTCTTGCATAACCAACAATAGTCTGTGTGTATCGAAAACTCAAGCGTGGAAACCGCTGTTCGAAGCACTTGTCAGACAATAGTATCGTGCACCTGACTTTGCTTTCAATTTTTATGGTATTGAGATATCATAGAGTTAAATGTGTGATAATTTCAGTGTTAAGATTTTTTTAAACTTGAAAAATCCTGTGCCATTATTCACTGCCACGGGTTGGGAGTTTTCCCGATATCTATTTTAGTTGGGCATGAAACCAATAAGAATGCCGTCTAGCATATGCTTGAAAGACAGATTTTTATGTATAAACAATGAAATGTCTCGTTTCTAAATAATAATTATTATGTGTTACCAGTACTCGTGGTAATAAATGAATTTGTGAGAGCGTGACCAGAAGCAGCTGTCATTCATTTGAACATTGTAGCAGTGAAAGAGATAATTGGTGTATACTTTCCATTTACTTGGTCTCCGCTTGTTTAGCAGTGTAATTTATGTTAAGAGAGCAAGATAGAAAGTGTGCATTTAAAATGGTAATTAGTTTTCGAATGATACAGTTGGGATAGCAGAATTTATTTTTTTTATTTTTTTTTTGCTGTAACGGGTCGATTGTAAAATTTTAGATATTTCGAATCACTCTTTACATCACTCGCTCACACCATTCTTAGCCCAAAAATGGCTTGAGTTGAAACAATTTTTCTGTTACGGAATCATTATAGAGTCTATGATTTCTATTCTATTCTGGGACAAGTGAGATAATGTATATCAAAAATTCGTGGAAGAAGTTGTGTCGGTTGAAATGCTTCGACTAGGTTGAAAATGTTTCTTTTCAATTAGAAAATGCCCCTCATCGTTCATCACGAACGACGCCGATAAACGTGCTATGTCCAATGAGTATGTGGAACAAAAATACAAATAATGGGGTAGTCTCATCTTTGCGTGGAATATTCATTGCCTTAAGAATTTCTCGAATTCCTGTACCACCTATTTATGCATTTTTGATCCCGTTTCTGATACCAGGAACAGAATTGAATAATTGAGACATCTCGATACTATTTGTGAGTGAGTTCGATAATCAGTGATGGTAAATTTTTTTTAGCCCCTAAGAGCACCAGCGCCAATTAAACGCGTATAGAACTCATATAGCTCACTATAGTTCATAGCACAAACATGGTGTAAAACAAACAAAAACAAGAAATTTGACTGCTTATTAAGGTCAATGTTGGAGGCCAATGGATTTGAATGTAGCCTCCATCTCACTGCTTGCCTATTACGACTGTTCCTTAGGTCTATGGAGGACTTCCGAGATAGAATACCATAACTTTTTGTATTCGACCATCTTAGCATTTTATTTTCGACGGTGATGCTCTGAAGACTACAGCTTCTGTGCGTGGTCCTCGTAGAGAGCGCGTAGCAAGAAACCGCTGTCATCGCATGGTACCTACCTTCTCACGTAACCAACCCCGCCTTACTCAGCAGAGTTTCATTATACAGCAATTTTTGGCACTAATTATTAATAGTTCTGATCTTAGGGATGCTTTCATAAGTGTTCATTCTTCTATTGTAAGGACTCATATGTCAATGCATAGAGTTGTTGAAATAAACAGCGTTATTGAGTAGCTACCGTTTTCCGAACCGTGATTTTTTCTTCTGGAGCCGGATTTAAAACTCATTTAAATAATGATGATTTGAATAAAATCCGAAGATTTATGCGCCATGAAGCGGAATTTTTCCATATTGAAATAAATACTTGCAATTTTCCACGATTAAAAAATTTAGTACGGCATAGGTTTCAATTTTATTACACCTCGAAGATGATATAGTAACATTGAAACCTTGGTCGTAATAATTTTTATAACCGTGGAAGATTGCAAGTATTTATTTCAATATCAAATTGATGATTTGTTTATGATACTGAGGGAACGTAGAACAAATCTGCTTTCTTTTCCTGCTAATTTCATCGCAATCGATCGGATAGTTGCCGTGATACAACATTTCAAACTCGTGTGACTCGACTATTTGCGAGGACAGTGATGTTGAGTGACGAAGCGTGCGAGTGTGGCTTTTGCTCGGCCACGTGGAGCGATGTTTACACTCACCGGAGCACGTGGCCGTTTTTCCCGCGGGACGATTTTCCAGCGGTGCACTATTTTGGATGTGAAAGCAGTGGCTGGGTGGATTTTCAGAGAAAGCACTCGTCGCTGCTACGAGTCCATTCGGAGTCGCTGTCCTTTTCGTCGGACCGATAGGATTTCTTCGTCGGCGTCCCACTTCTGCGGATGGGAAAAGTGTCCTCTTGCGCCGGGGATGAGAGAAAACGTGGGGCGTGGGGGAGCATCCTCGCCCGCATCGTGTCTGCGCCGATTGCCGTGAAGCTGCTCCCAGCCGCCGTAAACGTATCGGAAACTTCGAAACGCTGTGGGAATAAAAGTTATCGTACAAATTCATGTCGCGTACCTAAAAAGTTAGGTAGATTGATAAGCGTTCATTTTGCTCAAAACACCTGTTCATCAGATGATGGTGGTGGTGCAGTATGGAATCCTTACTGCAATGCAGGTATTCCAGGGAGTGCAAAAACATTCTTACGCTATTTGTATTAACCTCAAAATAACCTCTATCCGGTGTATTATGATTATGTTAATTATGAAACATTCTAAAAATATTTAATTGCAAATATCTGAAATAAACTATAATTTTTTGAAATTGAGTTTATTTAATTCTGCAGGGAATAGCGATTTCTTCGCCAAAATTTATCTTGTCGTACCTTGTGATAATCAGTGGTCAAGAATAAAATTAAAGTCGAATTCTGTTAAATCGAATTGTAGTGAAAACTCATCACTCAATAGAATATGCCGAACGTTCAGCAATTTCTGAAATTAAGTCTTTTTAGTGCGAATAAAGAAGTCGCTTGGAGACATTGTTAAATGAAATTGTTA
This sequence comes from Ischnura elegans, assembly GCF_921293095.1. Classification (NCBI taxonomy): domain Eukaryota; kingdom Metazoa; phylum Arthropoda; class Insecta; order Odonata; family Coenagrionidae; genus Ischnura; species Ischnura elegans. The sequence goes on from NC_060259.1 coordinate 39,638,829, forward strand.
CATGATATGTTTTGAAATTTCTGTAACTATTTTTTTTCATTTTGATCGGTGTTTTCTTATCTTTCCCCTTCAAGTTCTTATTTGGGCGAACGAAAACTCACTAGTTAAAGAAACATTCATATTAGAGTGTCCAGCCACTCGTGATAGAGATAAAAACAAAATAAAAGATTTTTACAGATGCGTAGGATGGAATTAATGAAGATCGTGGTAGATTTTGAGCCGCTCGTGCATCCATGATCATGCTTCTGAGCTGTATTTTTATTTGGACGTTTTATCACTTAATAAGTGATTTATGATTTTTGATAAGTTATGATTTTAACTTGACCTTTATGTTCCACATAGAAAGCAATTGCAAGTAAGCCAAGAGTAGATTGATATTACTGCCAATTAATTGAAATTTATGGAATTTGAGTAAATAGTTCATTTGAATGATAGCATAATGATCAATTTTTTAAAATAAATAAAAATTTTAACGCAGCTTAAAGGCCTACAAACTTTGTCATCATCTTTATTTTGTTACCGTTAATTTTTTCAGCCACTGCTGAAATACGAATCTTGTAAAATTACTCTCAGGTGAAAGATTATTGTTTACGATACGTTCATATTGAACTGTCTTTGCTGCTTGTTTGAAATTATTATTTACTGGCCGGAAAAACAATAAGTTTGTAAGAATGTTTGATGCACAATGTTCAGGCAACAAGAGATATCGTATACAAGGTAGAAGGAAGATCGTGGATCAATTTCTAATACCTCCTGGTCTGTCTTGGAAGAGAAAACGTATTTGCCCATCTTATTTCGGTGCTGCGATGGTTGTAAGCGTTTCTTTATACCTCAAGTAAGAAATTCTAGATTTCTAATTGTAGGATGCCTCTACAAACAACGTTTCTGACCGTAAAAGTACAAGGTTTAAAACCGGCGAGGAACATGAATATGTATGCGTAGGAAATTACCGTGTAATTTTTTTTGTTGAGTTGGCATGCATATGTTAATATAGAAGAGAATGTTCGTGTTTAGTATGGTTAGGAAATGGTTTAGCATATCAACCTTCACCTTTTCTTCTCTTATTCTTCTGTCACCTTTTCATTTCGCACCCTATCAGTCCGTTTGACCTTCTGCAACCTTCTCCATCAGGTCTCGAGGTCTCCTATTCTCACATGATGATTTCTTCATATGATCGATTCTCCTGATGTTTATAAGATACCCCCAGTTCTCTTTGTCTCATATCCCCTTGTTTTCCCAATTTTTTTATGCCTTACGTTCCATTCTCTTGAATAGGAAAGTCCGTTGGCTGCGAGAAGCATTTCTGATGACGGAGAAATACGTAATATTCTAACAGGACTCATACGATGTCCTAATGATAACAGAATTATGATTTTAAGTATTTTAACGACAATGGTTACTTTATTGTGAGATATATCATGAAACGCCCAATATTGGTACAGGTATAAGACCGTCGATTGAAGTGCCGCCTAAATTTTATGAGAATTCGAAGCTGTCGTTGACATCGTGTGCAACGCTACAATAGTAGATTGGATCATGGAGTTAATATTAAAGAATATAGAGTTAATATACTGTGGAGAAGAATGATTTTGTTTTTCCGTAAATGATACATTACCAATATATCTATCATCTAGACTTAAAGTTCGGTCTGCCTGATTTTTTTCTGTTATAGTTAAGAAGCGCCCGAAGGTCATAGATATAATGGCTCATTATTAAAGTATTCGTCCTGTTAAGGTAGGTTTATATCGAGCATTTTACGATTCACCTCGACTGACCCCCAAGCCCTAGTTGAGCTTACGTCTACAATTTTCCGGAATGGCCTATTCTCTTTCTTTTTGTCTATAAATTCTATTTTATTCCTTCCCCGCGGATTCAACATTCTCCCGTCTAACGAGGCATCCCCTCCCCGCTTAGAACTTGGTCCGTCCGAACCCTCTTGTCTCCTTCGTCGAATTCCGTAAACTTTTAAAAATATATTCTCGCGCCTGCAGTTATCAGTGTCATGACAATAACAGGTCGCCCTCATTATGCTGACAAAACACTGAAATTTTATATCACTCTCCCCCGAGCCTTATCTCGCTTCGCCGCGGAACCTTTTTGGCTGGGAAACCCTTTGTTACACTGTCCCGCTATGAGTGAAAGTTGCCGTGACTCCGCATATTTATTCCCACTTAAGAGGTAGATCACTTGTAATGCTGGCGGCACGCTGCTGGTCGACATTGAATGGCGTCCTCTTCCCAGCTTTTAAGGTGGCCGAAATGATTGTCTCTGGGATCCCATTTAAGTAGCTATTTTTAGAGCTGCGTCCGTAACGTACTAGGCCGGTGTTACATACGAAGACTAATAAAACAGGTTGAGACCGGATAATCTCTCTGCAGTGGAAGACAAAAACGTATTAAAATTCATAGTTTTTCGTCTTAAAAGCATGATGTGGTGCATGGCTGGTCTTTTGTACCTGCAAAAATGAAATTAAACATTTTTCCTCGCTAAAAATCCCTGGAAATTTTAGTAATCGTGCTTTAAGCATTATGCCTTTAAGAAAATAATTTGGGTTTTATCGCGATGTATTTGATCATAATTTATCATAATAAATAATTATTAATATAAAAGAATTTCTAGTCACAATATATATGCGCACATTATCATTTACTTTCCGTATTTGCATTATAGTTTTTTTTACAATCGCGGGGATATAATCGAAAAGTTTAAATTTGGTGCACCGTATCATCAGAAATTTTAATTACAGCTTTCAGCTCAAATTCCACCTCGATTCCTCGTGAATTTGAGTACCCTCAGCCGCCAGCGACGTGTGAGAGGTGTCTTTTGTAAATCGAATTCAATACGCGGTGGGTGACAATAAGTACATTGAGTGGCAGAGTGGATTCTCCTCAGTTGTAATGCTCGTGGTGATGGTGTGGCCCTGGGCTGATGGTGATGTGCCTTGGGCGCTTCCATCCGATGGCGAAAATGAACTCGCTGGCTGCGACGGGGGCGGAGTCTTGGCTCGCAGCAGCCGTGGAAGTAACATGTGCGAGTGGTTAGGAATGCGGGGATGTGTGACGGACGGACGAGAGCGGAATGTGTAATATCGAGGGGTTAGTGCTGCTGCTGTCTGCGGAGGCAAGAGCCAGTGGCAGTATGTATGATCCGACGAGAGAAGACAATAGTGACTTAATATAGATGTCTGACAAAACTTTTTTTTTCTACTTCGTGACAGTTTTATTTGCCGTAGCTCATAAAATCACCCTAGGAACGGCTCATCTTAAGGGGATGTATCACTTCTTCTCGACGAATCTTTTTTCCTGACTCGTAGCTCATTGAAAACTTAAGCTATAAACTTGAAATTGTTATAGTGTGCTGAATATACTCAGAATAAAAAATGAGAACTCCTCTTCTTCGGCGGATGCTGTGAGAAAAAAATATCGAGGAATACCTACTGCTGCCCTATAGAATTCTCTGTGAAACGTATTTCCCGCTAATCCCAGTGCTTTTGGAGGCGTTATTTATGTTCTCCAAGTACCTACCTTCCCTTCTCCTCAGCTAAAATCATCCAACTAAGGGGGTAATCCTAGTCAAAATTTTCCTGTATATTACGAAAAAAAAATTTACCTCGGTATTTTTTCTGGGAGGTTGGTACGTAGCCAGAAATTTTCTCCCTTTCCAGATTTTTTCTTCTCGGGGTGCTTTGTAGATATGCGGGTCGCCTAAACTGATATTTGTCGTCATTTCCCACGCATCGGAAAACCATACATTTCAGTCAGCCATATATTTCGTTTGCATAGTGCTGAAAGTGAAATCGTTCATTATTGGCAGACACGAAATGAAACTGTATCGAGAAGTGGAGTTTCAGAGGATAGATACCTCCATAATACCTCCGAGGGGATAGATAACCCTGCCCTGGTTATCTCCTCAGCAGATGTACCGCGGGTAATCGCCACTAGGGAAAACATTTCATTGGGGGCTGACGCCCCCGAATACCCTCCCCGTTGTCTGCGTGACTGCTCGGAGGTAACGTTTTTATGTTTGAGATACTGGTTAATGTTGATAAGGTTTTGCTCTAGACTAGACATGTGCGCCGACAGTAAAAATTCTACGGCAGCGGCGCACGTCCGTGCGTATTTTTTGCGGCAGCGTGCGCCGGAGTTCACGCCGATGGTCTCTGCTGCGCGAATGGGTCAATACCGAATAAAAATTGAGTTCCAAGAATTAAGAAGTGCAGAATTAAGGCAAAACATCGCGTATGCATCCTAATTGTGGCAATATTCTTGAGGGGGTTATTTGTCGCCTTAAGTGGTTGTTTTATAGCGGTCATTTGAGGTATCATTGGAGTTATTCCTCCTTAATGATTTTATTTAGGACGAAAACCAGCATCACCGACGTTTTGGTTGGAGCTTCTATCTTCGTGGCGTGTTACCGTCTCCCGTGCGAGATGCTACTAATATTCTTTGGCTGCTGCGAACTTACTGTTGGCGTCTTGTTCCTTTTAAAGTGTATTGCCTCATATCAAGCGATATTTTTGGCCTTGCGTAAGTGACCAAGATTGAAATGGAAAAATACCTGATCTTTTGAAAAAAAAAACGATTTATCCATGCGTGGTAATTGACCTCGTTGTGGACGGGCAAGGTCTACTTTTTGTGAAGAACCGCGTTCCTCCGTGGAGCAATCCATTTCCCACAAAGCTAATAGTGGTGCCCGTAAGTTTGTGGAGAAAATTCAATGTCCCTTTGAGCTGTTGGCCTGTGAAGAATTTTATATCCCGTCATCTTATAGCGCTCATCTTGGGATTGATACAGGTATTACTTTTTCGGAGAAATACTTGTTTTTTTGTGTGTTTGAATAACCTCTCGAGAATGTATCGTGTGCAAGGTCGCGAGAGAATGCACGGAATTATTCCAGGTCATAGTCTTCGATCGCCTTCGCAAACGCACGCTAGTGGCACAAAAAAGGAGACGGTGTAGAAGCGTCTGCAAATTAATGGTGACATTGGTGAGGAATGTAATCGTAGCGGGAATAGCAAGAAACTGGAAACAAATGCCTTCTCCTCTCTGCGGGATAAAAAGTGAGAACTCTTCTTCTGCGACGGATGCCGTGAGAACAAAATGTCGAGGATATACCTACTGCTAACCTCTAGAATTCCCTACGAAACGTAATTCCCGGCAAACCCCAGTGCTCTTGCAGGCGTTGTTATAATTCTTCAAGTACCTACGCTTCTCCTCGGAGCTAAAATCATCCAACTAAGAGGCTAATTAATCTTGTTAAAAACTTTTCACTTATGTCAGAAATGCCTATTTTTAAGGGATTTAGATAATCCAAGCTTTAAGTTCCCGTCCCCTGGCAATGAGAATGTGATACGAAAACTTTAACGAGCGAAAACACCATCCATCCTTGATGAATCCAGTAATCTTTCTATCGTTCATCTTCTTAAAGACTCATGACTTCCAGCTCTTCCATGTTGCTATCCGAAGCGCATGCATGATCGGAATTCTCTATTGTTATCTTATTTATTCTAAAAAACTTTCTTTCGTACTAAATCCTTTCCCGGCAATTACCGGAAATTATGCTGCGTAATTAGTACAGCAGTCACAATGATGAATGCCCAAGTGGCGTGGCGGGCGATTGTACCCCGGATCCGCGCCCCTCCAATTCTCATAAAGACGACGTCATAGTACTTTAGCGGTTCCTGACATGGAAATTAATGGATACTACCATTTGCTTAACCTATTACGTGGAAAACAAGATGATTTAGCGTCTTGTCTGAGTATGTTATCTCCGAAATATTTCACAACAGGCAACGAAAAACTTCAAGCGTAGAAACTCTGTAGAGTGTTGAAATAAAATTACTTCAATTACAGCAGAAAGTTTTACGTTTACATTACATCATAAATGTGTGAAAGATCCATTCTTTTCTCAAGCAAAAATATTTATTTTTCAGCGCAAGGATTTTTTCGAGATATGGAAAAATTTATGATATGAATTCATTTGATGAAGTGCAACGTATTGTGAAGATGATTTCTGGGACTCATTCCTCTGTAATAACTAGTGGCGGATAGAGATGGTGGGCACGCCCTCTTCCTTGCGGGGCCGCCCGCATTGCCTAACGTTGTAGAAACACAATTGTACATTTTTTACATCATAAGATGGCATTTTCTTGTATATGTGTTCTGTATATCTGTTAAATTATAGCTTTCATGCATGCGACTTATTTTTTGCACGATAAAAGTAAAGGTAGCTCAGGATATATTTTTCGCCCCTTGAGTTTTTTCTGTATCCGCTACTGGTAATGACGTACCATTTATAAGATACTTAAAGGAAACTGGCTATAAGTTGTGGTCAATTAATTCATAAGAAAGGCCTCTCACCGCTCCGTCGTCATCTTTACCTTTGTATCATCGGAACTAAACATCGCGATGGCATCACAAGAGCATGGTAAATAATGTATTTTGGTTTGAGTCTGAGTATTTATTTGCCAATAACTCATGAAGTAATTCGGTACTGTTTCTTTCATTGCGTTTCCTGAATTGTATATACGATCCGGCTATGTTCAATTTTTTGTCTTGTCAGACATAATGTTTTATTTGATGTTTTGTCAGGCTTAATTTTTATTCTAGTTCTAGGTAGTTCACATGTTTTCTTCGAGCAGACCAGCATCACTGTGCGAGCCTGCATAAATTTGCTTATTTTAGATGGAGTATCCGAAAAACGTGCCGCGGAAAGTCCAGTTTTATTTTACTGATTGTTAAGAGAGAACGATATGAGGGACATATGTTTTAGTGTTCTCGAAATGAACTTTCATTTAATTTTGAGAGGACGATTCCTGAAGGAGGAGGCATATTGTCCGTTTCTAGAGTACATACAAATACACGATTTTAATGAAATTAGGTGCATCACATTATGTTAAATTGAAATAAAGTTTCAAGCGTAGTGTAGTTTATTTTTTTTGCGCTGCATGTACTCAAATATTTTATGGAGGTTTATTTTTAAATTGAAAAGAGAACAGATATCCGATTTATAGCTCATTTAGCACTGAACGCTCTAGTAAAGCAGCAAGAAATATATGTATGGGCGTTATTTCTCAACTATTCTTAGATCGTAAGTTCATGAATGTTCGTTGAAATGATGATGGTACCTCAGTGTATGTAAATTCAAGAGCGCTCTAAATGACTGTACTAATTCCAAAACCCTAATTTAAGTGATATTATGGGAAATGGAAAAATGCAGCGAGTGAGAACATTATAAATAGATATTATTAAAATCCTGACACTTTTCCTTCTTCATGAACATTCTATACTATTAAAATTAAATATTCGAGAGAAAAAACATGAAAAGGAACGCTGTCGTCGTGGTCAGCCTATCAAATCAATCATACCCATCACGTGATCTCTTGTTTTTCCAATTCGATCTCGGTTGCTTGCGGAGGGGTGAATAATCGCTGCTTTTGTTTATTTTTATCTGTGGATGGCGTAGGGCAACAAAACTATGGTTGGCTGTGACGTTTTAAATCATTTTTGTACGCAAAGTTCCGATTATATTTATTCTTCATCCTATCTCAGTACTGCTCCGGAAGCCGCCTTGACAGATCTGTAGCGGGAGGTGCTAGGTCTCCAATCGTTATCTTGTTTGAGAATACTGAAATAAGAAGAAAAAATTGCTTGCACGTTGCGGGTGATTTGACTGCCTGAGATCAAGTCGACCTGACATTATTTTTAGGGCAAAAAACATATACTTGTATCCATTCAGAATATGTCTCTATTATTTTATCCTTTCTTTCGGACTTGGAAATATAACGGTGTTCCCCGATTATTTTCTCCGTGTCGCTGTGAAATATATATGTTGATTGCTCAAGCAATCTAAAGCTAGCGCAGAGTCTCTCGTATCCTAATTAATGTAAAAGCAATGCAACGATCTCTGCTCGCTCGTCGAGTGTTTCTGCAGTCGTGCCGTACCTCTGACGTATTTATTTTGAATTCAGTCCAAAGGGTGTTTTTTATGCTAATTGATGTTGACTCCGGACTTTTAATTCTATTGTTAAATTTACGGTAGAACCCCACTATTAGAATGATTCTGTGTACGGCAGGTAATTTTTTCCGTTTATTTTTCTTAAAATTTCGTCGTTTTTTACCTCTCGTACAGCATGGCACTATGTTACATTACGCCACATTCTTCAACGATACATAATTTAACATAGTAGCTTTTACATTCGCTGATGCTCTCGAAAGTGATTGTTCGTCCGGAAATGATTGCGATTCAGCATACGATGGAGTTCGCTTTACGATCGGCCCTCGGGACAGGATTATAATCGTAAAGCGAGGGTCTACGGTATTTTATACTGCTTTTCTCAGCGTAGCGCTCTCCGAGGGGAGAATGGAGTTGGCGAAAAATGGAGACTGCAGTGAGGTTTTATGTTTGCCGCGACGCGTGCGGCATTGTGTGGGCGCGGCCCTTGAAGGGAGCGGTGCGGCGGGGGAGCAGATGTCGCCGAGGGGCGTGTTGGGTGCGGCGGGTGCCGGAAGGAAACGGGTGCGGAAGGAAATGTGTGAGATGTAGCGAGAGCGCAAGATTTTCCTCTGCGGGTCGGACGGAGAGACTGCTGCGAACCGGCGGAGTGCTCATGATAGCCTTAATTAAGTGCAGCTGGATTACATCCCTTGAATTATTTATTGAGCATTCTATGCGTCTCTACGGCGGAGTACGCTCTTGATGCGCAATTCCCGTCTTTCTAGTTCAGCCATGCCGTTCTCTTCTGTATATTTGTCGTGCAAATTATGTGCTTGCAGAGTGTCCGCTGTATGCGAGACCTCTAAAGGCCGTCTCTTTTCCGGGTCAAAAATCACATTTTCTATTCTCTCACAATCGTCTTTCTTCTTATGTGTATTGAATAGCATCGAAAACCTTATTTTTATGGCATTTCATTGGGTATTTTAATGTCTTGAAGCTTTGTCGATTCTAAGTTAAAGATTTAGCAGTAGTTTACAATATTCAGGTCAGATAGAGCGTATCCTAAAAAGTCACCCATGATAAGACTCAGAAAACTCCAAAACGCAATGACTAGCTCTTTAATTTTCATCATTTCATGTGTTCATCGTAAATTTTATGTTATATGGTGTCGCAAAATCGTAGTTGGAAATGAACTAAGAATAAGCAAAGGAGATCAAGTTATGCATTGAAGTTTATACAAATTTTTTCAAATTTATTTTATGAAAAGCGTAAGGCTATAATAGTTAAAATTTATTGAATGAAAGTGATGCAATCTGTGGCTTTTGAAAAGCCACGTGAAATTTCTCCACATAAATGTGAAATTTTTGCGTGAAGCTGCTGTTGCCATTCATCTTGCTCCAAACAAGTGAAACTTGAACGAGATATATTAATACATAATTAAATCTTCGCGACACGTGTAAAGAATCCGCGCTGGAAGTCATTGCGAATAGACAAGTTAATTTGGGCATAGAGAAAGAAAGCTGTATGAGCAAAGTAGTTCTCGCACTGGAATTTCTCTTGGAGGCCGAATAGGAGAAAGTCTACGAAATTTTAATGAAAAGAATGCAGTGGGAGTGGGCAGCATCCATTGGGAGTCACTCAAGAATTCGTGGATAAATTAGAAGTGAAAATTGTGTGACCATTCGGTGGCTTTAAAAAGTTAGTATCGAAGACTAGTACTCGAAAGCTAAAGAGTACTCGGGAAATGATTGGCTCGGATATCGGAAGTATGTATACTCGGTGTCAGTTATCAGTATGTCAAAGTGTTGATGTGAATACGAGCGGAAAGGAATGAATATAAAGGAGATTCATTTGGTTGTTTTTACAAGATTTTGCACCGAACCTTCAAATTGATTTTTAACCCACTTCTCATAGTCGGATCGGCCAGAAATTTTGCACAATACATTCAGTATTCAATGATCAGACTTTTGCAATTTTTTCTGCTGCGTTCGAAAGAGTAGAAAGTAAAAATGAATTAAAAAAGGATTTTAAAAACATACACAAAAAACAGTATAAAATGCGCGGAGTAAAAAATAAATTTTTCATCTCTCAGAGAATAAAGCGTGGGTGCGGTTTATATATTAATATTTCGTGTCTTTTTTCGTTGCGTCTTACTTGTTTAAAATTAAAACACCATCTTGAAATTTACGCTATTCCTAGAGTGGAATCTTATTTCCATTTGCCTTGCACAAAATTTATAATTTAGCCGCAGTTTTTTCTCAGATGATGTATACCGCGGACAATAAAGAAATCATTCGAATGTTGGCTGTGGTTTATTAGCTACAACCTGTAAATTTGAAGATGGCATTAAGTTTTTAGCGAGCAATACTTTACGAAAAAAGCCAAAAATGCGAATGGTAGATTGGAAGTGATTCGTCTTCTTACCTTCTATCTTCCTGGTTATACATTCTCTAGTCTTTCCCAAAATTATACTCACCTCCTCTAAATCCTTCAAAATTTTCTTCCTCTTCAACTTGATAGTTTTTCTCGATCATTTCTCCAACTTGTCCTTCACTTCTTAGCCCTTTTATTAAATAAAAGACCGCATATCATGTGCTCAAATTTTGAATCAGAGAACTCTCACGTAGACTACCTTTCTGAATCTCATGTGAACATTCTGCATCAGTAATATTGTGCAATTTAAGAAGTTCTTATAATTTGGTGCAAATGGGTGGGCTTTTGCAGAGGAAAATTCGATTGGGGATTAGGAACCTGCGGTCTTTGAATGTAGTATGATGCATTGGCCTCCTCGTCATCTTACCTTATCACATATGTCAATGCCAATCATTGTCACTCTAGATTCTTGATGTTTATTTGTCGCAGATCCCCTGCTAACGCTGCTGTCTTTCATATTTCTCACTACTTCTCCTTTGTATCGTACATCTACCTTTCCGTATTTCTCATCCGAAGACATCATTTGCTATTTCTCCTCGATATTTTTCTTACCATTCTTAGGGCTCTCTTCATTACTCCCTCGGTCGATGCATAAATCGCTAATACCAGCTTCCGCTTCATAAAATCCGCATTCATTGCCATTAGCATTCCTTTGAGTCGAACCACTGACCTTTGGCTATCATGACTGACCACTACGCTACCCATGATCCTGAATTAAATCCCATTGTAATTTTGATTGAACTTCGGTCAAATTTTTATTAAATTTAGGAACTTTGATTGCGTAGCCGTCTGCACTGTGATCCGGAAATATATAGGTCTGTGCTTCGATTCCCGAGCAATGGGAATAATTCATCGGTGAAATTAACGTAAATTTGACCGCAAGTAAAGCGAAATTCATCGCCGTTCACACGTCAGGATTGAAATACATCGAAGTATTAACAATGCTATATTTTAAGGATTCCAAGTACAGTGGATTTCGCGTAAAGTTCACGGGGTTTCCTCCTCAGGGAAAATCAACTATTTTGATACAGAGTAAGTATTTGAACGCGGCAGATTGTGGCCGTGAAGCGTTATTTTTCCAGAGCTCATTTCCTCCGGGACTGCCGTATGGTCCAGCATATTGCCGAGAATGCCGGGGGAGAGCGAACAAGGAAATTCCCGACGTGTTTGGCGAAGAGGGAAACTTAGATGAGGGAGAGGCCTGGGGAGTGGGCGGGGAAGGTGGGGCAGGGGTTGGGGGTGGAAGCGGCCTGGATGGGAGAGAAGTAGGTATGCCTGAGCGATATGTCGGAATATCGGAAAATATCGCGATATTTAAATGCCGAAATATCGGAAAATATCGGAGTTTAATCCGTTGGCAATGTGTGGTCGTGTAATTAAAATTATGATATACTGCCCTGCAATAAAAATCATTATTTTTCGCCCGCTTACTTATATATCTCGATATGTCAACCGATATTATGAAATATCGTCCGATATAATCCGGCATATCGTGATTTTTACTCATATAATTATGCGGCCAGTGTCAGCTCTCTTCATGCATGTACTTGACCGCTATATATGAAAGTATTTACATCCAGATTTACATTATGACATTACATTACAGAAAGTATTTACATTTCGACATATTTGTACTATTGGGCATATTATTTGGTAGTATTGAATAAACAATAGTATCTAAACTATCTAACGAAAGGCCATTTTATGTAAAATTTTGAATTCGTTGTGGTTTTTTTATCCATCTCTGGAGGAGTACATTTTTGAACCTCTCCATTCGTGGGTATATCTCTCTGGTTTTGTGTTCATCACCAAGCTTCTGTAGTAAAAAGGATTTCACACAGTGCCCTTGATGTCCTCTGCAATTATTGCTCCCGGAAACTTATGTAAATGATAAATGAATCGCTTGAATTCTTGGGCTGAGTTTGTGTGATTCAAGTGAATTATTATATACGATAAGTTTAAAAAGCGAAAGGTATCAGGTTACAGTGGCGGATCCGGAGAGGGGCGGCTAAAGTCCCCTTGGGTATCCAATTTACACTAGATAAAATGGTAATTTTGTCCGGGACCCTGGTTACTCTTCGAGGTTTTCATATTCTCATTGATTTAGTGTCCGTCATGTCAGTATTTTTCAGATTTCGCATAGCATCGGTGTAGGCGTCAACATCCGGTTCATACATAGCTAACTCGAGCGTTCCTGTTTGTGCTTACTGAGTGTCGGAAGACTGGAGCTTCCGAATTTGATGAGCATTTATTCGTCCATGAAAACCCACGTTTATTTCGTGGTATTATGTAATAATAATTACATTGGGTTGATTGCTTTTTATAATATCACGGGGTCATCCGCTAGCGCATTGCGCTGGCTAGTACCGGGGTATTTTCTTTAATAATATGAATGATTAATTCAGCATTTAGCGTTAGCATGCATAAAATGTGTTGATAAATGTATTGTCTAGATACAGGGGTATGTACATAATAAACAGTCTTTTTGCTTTAGCTTTAGAAATTGAATTCAATGACGCTTTTCTTGGATCTACTATTGATTTTTTTCTTTTTTCTTACTTCCTGCTAGACGTAGTACAGTATGGATTGAATCAACGCAAAGAACTAGGTGATGCGTTCATAATATCTGTGGTTTACGTATTTAATTTTGCATTCAAATTAAAAGTTGCTGCAATACTCAACTGGACTTCAGAGCACTTGCTTAAATTACCACTCATCATAGGGCATAGGTTAGCATTTTGTAGTTGTATGTTGTGATCTATAAGTTTCCTTTGACCGAAGATGTGCAGTGGAACTTGAATAATGCAAACTTGAAGGAATCAGATTCATGATTCCGTTTCTTTGCCAATTCGAACCGAAAAAGGTGCTTCATAATGTTAAAAATTGCCTCAAGAGAAATGACACATTGATATATGCGACAAGAGTTTTCTACCGCTTAAAAAATCAAGGAAAATGATTTGTTTCTCGTATAATTTTTTAACTTTACGGGGTTATCTGCTGGCGCAGTGCGCCGCTGGCTGGTACCCGGGTATTTTCTTGAACGATAGCGATATTTGATTCAGTATTTAGCGTTGGAATGCATGAAATGTGTTGATTAATGTGTTTCCTGCATATAGGGGGATATAAACTATGAACGATATTTTCGTTTTAGTTAATTTGGATGCAAGGTGCTTCTCACATAGCTAAAAGATGTCTTCGATTGGGCTCGTTCACCAGCTAACTTTTACAAAGGATTGCGATAGGTTTAAAAACAAGAGTCCCGTATTTGTACTATTTTCGATCTGTTACATACTTCTTGTGATTTTAGCGGTGAATCATTAACTCCCTTAACCCTTTGGCAAATGAGTTGATGACGTCACGAACACATGCCATGCATACTGCTCAGCTATTCCTCGGCCCGTACATGTGGTTCGTTATTTATTACACTGTAGTGAGCTATTGCCTCTCACAGTTAAAGCTTCTCTTCGAACGTAAATGAACTGGAATTCGTGAAGAGTACTCGAGACCGCCACCTAGACAGGAACTGCATTTCTGCCGAAGTGTCGATGCTTCGCCCATCGAAACGGCGTCAAAAATGCAGTTCCTGAACCAGTGGTGATCCCGAGAGCTCTTTAAGCTGTCAATTCGCCGGAAAAACACCAAATCTTTCTGTAAATGAAGGAGAACTCTGATGACTCATTAATTCATGAAAATTGGCCGGAAACTCCATTTTGTTCTTCATTTTAATCGCACGGGAGAATGGTTGAATGGGAGGCAACTTATCTCAATCGTCTTGGAATCAATCTTGTGGAAGTTCATTTTATTGTAAATGAAATGAAATGTTTTTTTTTATGTTTCACCAATTTATTTCCAGGTACAACTAATTTCGACGCAGCGGCTTCATCTTCAGGTACAAAGAGTAAAATCAAAAACAGGAGCCCTTGTATATCATCCAGGTTATGGGGAGGAAGCAATGGTGTACACCCCCTTCCACCTACCTTCTTCCTTCCCCCTATTCTGGATTATATATAAGAATTCAATTTTCGATTTTACTCTTTGAGCCTGAAGATGACGCCGCTGCGTCGAAATTACTTTTACCGCAATATAAATTGCTGGAACTTAACAAAGTTTTTATTTCCTTTTACGGGGAGAGAAGTTTTCGTCGTAATTTATCTTTCTCTTCCATCCAAGCCGAATGATTTCGACGAATAGCGATTTCGGGTCTCATTGACTGCCCCCGTTATAACACACGTCAAAGCATGAATGTTTGAAGCTGCACTGGCGTGCTGCGTGGCAAACCTTTGCGTTTTAATGAGGCAGGGGTGCAATTCACACGATCCCTGCCCCGTGTCCCCCGCCCCCAACCCGCCGTGCCGTGACGCACGAAGAATCGATTGCGCAGCCGTGGTGGCTCCCGAGTGGAGCTCCCCCGTGCGGCTGCCGCTGCCCACCGCGAGGTCCATTCTCATTAACCTGATGCCCTTTTGCGTCGTTACCACTGTCCCTTCTGGCCATTACAAGCCAAATTACGACCTCGAATGATGTGGATTGCGCGTGCTGAGATCCTGTGTGTATCCGAGCGAGCCAACCCTATGATGCTCCTCTTAAACTCCCTAGGGTACGTTTCGCGCGCGGTAAGACTTCTGGAGTAAAGGAAGGTTTCCACCACTTCACTTTTTATTCATTTATTTCATTGGTCTCGGAGGATATTGAGTTCTTTCGTGAATCCGAACGAGCCAATCTTTTAGAACTCTCTCATACGTTGTGAAACACCTCTGCTTGTTCTACGTTCATGTAAAACTTTTAATGAAAATAGTCTCCACCGTTTCTTGTGTATCTATCGTGAATAATTGAATGATATCTACGGGAAACCATTCGTTGAATTAGAAAAAAAACTGTGTAATAAATTAGTATGATTGTTTATTTATAAGTTTATCGAATGAAGTACCACCAAAATATTACTTGGAATGTCACCAGATTTTGCGAATATTACCAGAAATTTGTAATATTCCGAGAAAATCGAAGGGATACGCACAAAGTTTCCTTCACTGTGCCCTATTTTATATGTTTCATTTGCGAGAGTAGGATTAACATGATCTAATATTATAATTACCCCATTACTCCCTGGTCAATAACCACATCTAAATGCGAACGTTGCTACACGGAATTATTTTTGCCTCTGGTTCCTGTTGGTTATGTTGCAGTACTATTATTACTTCACTTAATTATATATACCAACGCGTATCATTTTATATTTACTTGACAGACTTCTCCTGCTCTGGATGAAAAAATGACTTAGAAATAAAACTATTTCATTGATATGGTCAATGATTATTCTATAGTTGAAATATATAATCGTTTTTTCTAAAATTAAAAGGGAAAATATTTTTGGGTACCTTTTTTCGAATTCAGCCCACGTGTGTTTTGTTCGTAATGTGTCCTGTAGTCCGTAGATTGACTAAATTAAATATAATATTATATGTGATAAATTGCAAGGATAGGACTTATTATGGACTACCTATTGGAGATCATATTGTTTATTCGAAGTTTCAGCTTCTCAGCTCAAAAAATAGAGCATATTCACTATGTGGCGAATTCGGGGTTTTGGCCAGCCTTTTTCCGATATTATCCCACTTTTGGGTCGGGGGAAAGGTCGTGCTCGTGCCCTGGCCGGCCCACTTGCCGGCAAACATGAGCGAAGGAAGGTCTTCCCCGTATCTTTTCCCTTTGGCGAAGTTTGCGCGGAATGGCTAATGGCCTCTGGGCCTGCGGGAACTGCTCCCTCAACTGTGGCCGGGTGTGGGCGGCGCTTTTCGACTTGGATTGTGCAAAGGGTGCGGCGCCATGGCAGAAATAGGAGCCCTACTAGACGAGATCCATTCCTAAAGTATTCATCCATTGCCTCACAAAGTGATGCGATCCCAAGATTTAACTTCACATGCCCATGCTTTACGTGAACTGACTGCATGCTGTAGGAATCACCGCTCCACCGGTCGCGTTTTGCCTTTTTCCTAATACCTCTTTAAAACGTATGCTCTCGCATTAACGTTTTCAGGTTATGTAGAGTAGACCGATTTCTATTTTTCTCAATCTGAAAAATTTGTACAAAGATTTTACATTTAAAAAAATTCAATATCATGTACTTATTCTTATATTATTGTTATATTCAATCTCATGTACAAATTTAGATACACGGGTCAGTATTGAAGTCGGTTACCCACTCGGTTAGTCCATTTGATTTTCATCATTCTCAGGTCATAGCGCATTTTTAATACCTCCATACTTTTCTGCTCTGGTCTTGTCATCTTCCATGCTGTACTGCCATAATATTCATTCATGCTACGGTGGTTGGTAGGTATTTGGAGGAAGCGCGACCGACAACTCGGGCGATTAGCGCCATGAGGGATGGGTTGGGAAGGTAGGGTGGAGAGAAACCCTACGTTGACGATGGCCTGCTTTTGATGAAAGGCACCAAGGGGACCACGGCTTAACGTCCCATCCGACGGACGGAGTACTGCACCATAAGTATCCTCCATAAGTCACTCAAGCAGGGATCGAGCTCTGAAAAATCTCCGCCCCCTCCCAGGCCCACTGGAACCGCTATTTGAACCCGGACCCACTCTTAGGGAAACCAGTACTCTAGCCACCACACCATGCCTGTCCCCTCCGAACATTTTCCGGCAGCTACATACATACGGAATTGGACCATTGTTATCATTTTTGTGAATGTCTAATGTAAGCAAAATTTTTATTTAAGAATATGCTGGTGTAAAGTTTCAAATTTATTACTATTTAATTAATTGTATTCCTTGCTTTTAGCCTTGAAAATTTCAGGGTACATAGAGTTCACCATTGTTCAATTTTATATGTGCCACAAGTGTGTGCAACACACTAATATTTGAGAAAATTTTGGTGTAAAATGTAAAATTTAGGTACAAAAAAATTTAAAATACGTTCTATTCTATATTTTCTGAAAATTTTGTGTTGGCAGCGTAAGTATATAACCAGGTAATCAGTAATAATAGAATGTGGTTCATGACAAAATTGCTCACAAAGCGAGTAAAAATCTACGGGCTTTTCGCCTTTCATTCTTTGGATACGTTAATGTAATCATGTGCACGCGACATATTATCCACGCGAAATCGAGTCCGGGTGAGTTGGCCTTTATGAGGGTCGCCAAGTCATCAGGACTTCGGAGGCAGGTGAAATTTTTATGCGGCAGCGCTAAATTTCATTCAATTACGTTACTCTAGTTTTTATTACGGAGTAGAATTTCTGCTACTCAATCGGTCTTTGTTTCGTGACGAATTACTAGCTGAATGCTTCCGATATCAACTTGCGATTTATTTTTACGCTAGTGATAATAAAGAGCGTTTGCCTTGGGCTTCAGCCTTGTCTCAAAGGGAAGCTAGTTCCAGATACCCTAAGAGCGGGGCTTTTTGTATGGTGAATGAACTGTTGAAATTGTCGTATGATGTTTTCTCTATGAGATACAATAATTTAATTAACTACATAATCCTTAAGTCATCTGGGTCCTGTTTGATAGTAGTTAATTTTTATTATCGACGGTTTTGCTATTGCAGTGCTCTCACCTTGTCGTGGGGATAGGTCTATTTTTAACTAGCAATCTCCTTTCTACTAGGGAGTTCCAGTAATTTTATTTCCCTTCCTTTTTTTACCCTTTTCCTTCGAAATCTAAAAATTTACCAAGTCTCTAATTAATTCAATTTGTAAATTGAATGATATTTCAATTCATAAATCCTAAGGTTAGTTAGATGAAGAATATATGTCTTTATTATGCCTTATTATTTTCAGTATTTATAAAATTGACCGTATTTAACAATTTCCTGTGTCTGAAATTTGTAAATTTTTCCTCAGTATTTTCTAAAATTTATAATTTTTACATGAATTGGCTATGCGGGTAGATGTTTACAAGGCTTCAATCTGCACACGCTGAAAATTTATTGATGATTGCGTATGTTTAAAATAAGTTTATGACCCCACCGGCCGAATAGTCAGATTTCCCCTATTCAGGGAATGGTCGTTCGTGCACGTGTAATTTTTAACATGCTGATATGTGTGCTGTTTTCGGTGACATGGGAATAAAAATGTAAAAAATTAGCGTCGCGAAAAAAGACCCTTGGAGCTGGAGCTTTGCGTCATCTTAATTATTGTCTCCCCATTGGGAAAGGGAATATTTCGTGTGCATCCCAGCGTGTTATGCCCTTGTCAAACGTCGTAACGGGGATTGAAATGATTCATTGCGAGTGACGTCATTTGTGTGGCAGCTGCTGTGGCCACCTTTATCGATTGGCCCTCATTTGTGCGTGGCCGTGCTTCAAGTGAGCCATTGTGGCACGGCCGGCCCTAATCGCCTCTGGGAATGCCGCCAGCCACCCCTGGGTCACTCTATCAGTGTGTGTCCGCGTGGAATCGCTGGAGGTCGACCCGCTGACCGCAACACAGAGCGATAATCCATTGCGGTGGCATCCTGGTCGCCCCATTCGGTGCACTCGATTTAGACGCCGTATCTTTTGTGCTGCAGCATAAAATTAGTTTGCCGCAAACTTGAACGGGTGGTACGGTTTAACTATCTGGCGAGCGCTTAATACCCCTTGGTCGCAAACCGCATCTAAATCCGTGCTTTCCAACACGAAAATATTTTATGTCTCTGGGTTCCTGTTGGTTATGTTGCGATACTATTCTCATTATTTTTCTGTTTTCCGGGTGGTGAAATGGATAAAACAGCTATAATGGATGAGTGGTGGGGATATAATAAAATCACTCACTCACGAACTCAGTGATTCGACAAAAAGGTTGGTTTGAATTGAAGAGGTTAGAGCTCACCACAGACTAAGACAGAGGCTTGTAAATCACATCCAATTATGGCAAAAGAGACATTCAAGTACGGATTTCAATCAACAAAAAAATTAAAAGTTAATGAAGTTACCATTCACCAAGTGTAAAAAGATGTGACCAAACGTGGGAAAAATCTGAGGATATTCACTTTCGTCCTTATTGGAAAAAAAACCCACTGCAGGAAAACGCCCAGCGATGAGAAGCAAGGAGAGGTGGAGGAGAGTGGAGAAATATTCAACCGATTCAGGCGTGATATGGTGGAAGTTCGACGTATTATAATTCATTGTTCCATCATGCTCATTTTATAACTGTTCCCAAAGCATTAAAAAAAATAATTCCCTCATCAAATCTTTCCATTTCTACGTCGCCTCATTTGCTAACACCCTTCTCCTTCGTCTCATCTAAATATCAGACTGCCTGGATCTTTGTCGTACCCATTCACAATAATAATAATAATAATAAATTATCTAAATAAAAAAGGTGAGAAGGACGGAAAGGAACGATGGAGACATGATGGGGATAAAGAGAGCAATGAGCTGAATGGGGATGATTAAACCGTGCTAGAGGCAGTGGCGGATACAGAAAACACTCAAGGGGGGGGGGGGGGGCGCAAAAGGTATATTGAGCTGCCTTTACTTTTATCGCGATAAAAAATAATCAAGTCACAGGCAGAGTAAAATACAATTTTAATTAAAGTAATTATACACATATATAAGACAATGCCATCTTATGATGTAAAAAAGTCACAATCGTGGTTCTGCAATGTTTGCCAATACGGCCGGACCCGCAAGGGAGGGGCGCGCGCCCCCCATCTGTATCCGCCACTGGCTAGAGGGAAGGAAGTTAAGCGAGTGAGGAACAGAGAAGAAGATAAGAGGTATGATGGATAGAGAGGCAAGAGGCTATAGGCGTTGCAAGTAATTGCGAATTTTTCGAAGGTAAACGGAGAAGGGTTAAAGGCCAGTGACGCTCTCTTACTCACTTATAATCAGTGGTAGAACCCTCGAGTTGGATTCAATAGGTCAGGGTAGAGCTCATCCTGGACTAAACCACAGAGTTACGGCTTTCCGCATTCGGGGTATGGGGGCCTGTTCCTTTCCGTGGGCCACCTCCCACTTGTTTAGTGTAAATAGAATGAGTGATCAGTGAAAGCTTTCTTTTAAGCTATCTGCAACCTGTGAATATTATCAATAAGAAATATTGTATCTAATATTCTTCAGGTATTCACATATTTCTCATAGCTGAAATGCTAACACTGAGTATCGATTCGAGAGAGTGGTGTTGAAAATTAGATTAAATTAAGAGTACAGCTCAAAGAAGAAAGATTTTGATCCACTGCGCTTGCTGTTATGTTTGAAAATTGGTAACTGCGTTATTAACCCCCACCCCTTCGCCTTCTTGTGGGAGGGATGAACACTGATAGGTCCACTCAAGCGATAGGATTGACCTAATAGTAGCGGGGAGTTTATTCCTAGCAATATTTTATTTTCATTAAAGTTAGAAATCGCGTTGGTTAGGAATTATAGGGCTATGGCTCAAAACCGTTCGAAAGGATTTTATTGCCTAACTTTTTCCAATTTTCAATATTCCATTGGCAGTTTTCCAAGACCATTCGGTTAAAATTTTGGCGTCAGCTTGCGGTTAATGCGCGGCTACATTAAGCGCTCTGTTGTTACTTACTGAGGAACTCCGTAATGCAGTGATTAAATAGAAGGAGAGAAGTTTTAGCGACTGGGATAAAGGGAGTTTACTGTTCGTAGCCAGAAAAAATTTTTAGCTGAGGAACACAAGGAAATGGTGTGGGGAACTGCAGACGGAAAACTTGGAAACTATACGGTGGAATTCGTTCATAAAAGGTCAGAAATGAAACAACAGCGAATGCACTGTATAAATTTATTTTTACTCTCGCGGCTGTTGTTTGGATGTTGCGCTTAATCATCGGGCGATATAGGTCGCGAGGTGTAGAGTCTATATATTTACTCTCCACCTATGTACCCTGGAATTGCTCTGGTTTTATTTCATCTCCATCATAATGGACCTAATATGATGGGAATAATCCGAGCAGCGTTGGTGAGAAGCCTTCCTCACTTTTAGCTGTTTTTGATTTTCATTGAATATCAGTTTATTTAGCTCTGCGGCTTTTGTTTAATATGTTAGCATTCATTTAAATGGTAATGCTTTCCTTGCCCAAGTGCTTGGAAATTTAGGATTTTCAACAACTGTGGATCTTAAATTTTCTGTTGGGAACATTTGGTTATAACTGCTATGTTTTCTTTAAATTTAGCTTTTAGTGATGATATGAGCTGATATTTTTGTGGCAGAGAGAGAATCAACTCGGTGCCTTTTGATTAAATTTTTTGCATTCCTCTAAATAGTCTAAATAATAATGCTTTCCTTGCCCAAGTGCTTGGAAATTTAGGATTTTCTGCAACAGTTGATCTTCAATTTTATTGTGGGAACCTTTGGTGTATAACTTCGATGTTTTCTTTCAATTTAGATTTTAGCGATGACGTGAGCTGGTTTTTTTGTGACAGAGAGGGAATCAAATCTGTGTGGCGATATCTTTTATCTCAAATCTTCATAATGACATCGTTACCTTGAGTATGCATTGTATATAAGCCTTTGAGAGGTTTCTTCGCGACGCGAATCGTTTTTTATTGTCCTCTGGTTTTCTGGGAAGTTGTTTTTTTAAAGTATAAATAACAATAATTTCTTCCGTAAATTTTTCGGTTTTTAATGTAAGCCGTCTTAAAGTAGTCATAATTTTCTCTTTATAGTCTCATTTCATCATGTCGCTGAATTTTTTCTTCTTTCATCGTCATGATTTTATGAAAATATTAATTCTCAGCAAAAAATAAAAATTCTGACGCGCTGGAGTTTATTCAATCAACGGAAAAGTTGGCAGAATGAATGGGCGTTATTTAGCTAAAACCTATTAAGGAAGTCATGATGGACATTCGTGTGGAATATTTTAGAATTAATAGCAAATAGAAATATTTGAGAAGTGCGAAATTAAGTGAAGGGCAGGACGCAAGACGCAAGTTCGTCACTCCCGACCTTAATCTTTCATGAGATGAAATGAACTAACCCCACGAACTTGGCTGAAGAAAAGTACGTGAGGGGGATATGTTAGTCAGTTGGAAATGGACTCAGGAATAATCTGCTAACGTATAAACGACACGGGCCACTACACCGAGTGACCCTCTTTGATAAGTCTTGCACATCCGGAAGCGCAGTAGCCTCCTGAAACGCGTTTGGCTGGAGAGCGTGCGAGTGAATATTGCAGCTTTGCGCTAAAGAGCATGTTGTGGGCGACCTTGGGAGGATTACCGGGGCTCAGTGGCGGACCGTATAATTGGAGGCTCTAATTGCGAGGGTGCGCACTCGCTGCAATTGCCACCTCGGGGGAAGAGTCAGAGCTCTCGCCTGGGGTGCAGAGGGGCGCGGGGGTTCGCGGCCGTCGGCGGCGCTCTCCACACCGTGGTGCGGCATCAGAGCGAGCGTCATAGTAGGAGGATATGCGCGATGATTGGGAGGCTCCTCTTGCGTGAACCCCGAAAACTTCGCACTTAACCTCGTCGTTGGATGCACACTCAAGAGGCAGGCGGGCGGTCTGTGGGAAAATTTTAAGTCAAACACGAGATTAACGAAGTTTGAAATGTAAGCGATTTTTTTTTTAATGAATAATTTAAAATTTGGTGATGGATTACGTTGACGTCGAAACCACGGTCGTGATTAAATGAAATATTCTGTGTAAAAACAAAGTGTTAGTTATTCATTCAAAATGCTCGGCATATTCCACAAACCAGTATCGCCAGAAACCACCAAGTTTAATCAACGAAAAGATGGTTTCGTCAAATATTTTATATCATGTTCTATTTTAAATCATAAGTAATAGTTCCAGGCTTAACTTTGTGTTAGCTTGTCACATTTGTAACCTGGTTTCTATACACACTTTGATATATGTATATGACTTTGAGTAAGTCATCAAGGAAATTCGCGAGGAATATTTCGAAGTAATAGCAAAGAGTAATATTTGAGAATTGCAATATTTAGCGAATGACAAAAGCCAGGAAAATCAAGTTCTGCACTCCTGGCAGTAATCTTTCATGAGATAAAATGAACTTAAACACATGGACCTCGGTAAAGAAAAATACGTTGAGGTTTTCAGTGGAAGTGTGGATTTAAACTAAGCTATTTTTCATGATGATTGTAAAAGAGTTCGACAGTAAAGGGACCCATTTTTCCCGTTGATAGATCAATCGCCTACTTCTCAAGCCACTCGTGGCGTCCCATTTCGCGGAGGGGTTGATGAGATCACGCACTCATTCCAAGATGATCACCACTTGTCAGCTCTCCTCAGCCTCTTGCATCACCAGGATGGTAAACAGTTAGTTTTGGCTCCTACATCTACATACTGTACTGCGAGTCACTCATAGGGTGTGTGGCAGGGAGGGAGTTAACACCAACGTGCGATACATCGCACTATACTTCCAGGTCCGACAGAAGCGATATATAAGAGGGATATTTTGCCTAAAGGATTGGTTTAGGATTTTTCCCCCGGCAGTGAATGACTTTGATAAATGCTTGATCAAACTCAGGCAGTAAAATCTCTCAACGCGCAGATAATTTGTTTATTTTATTTGTGCCTAAATTTTCTCTTAAGCGTTACAGCTGTTGTGCCAACACCTATTGCCACACGCCTGTTCAGGTGTCCTGAATTTTATTATGTTGATATCACACGCCAGTCTTTACTTTGCACTCGTACCCCTCAAGCAAGTTTTATCTTATTACTCACCATGTGTAGCACTACTTGTTCTAAACAAAATACTGTGGAAATTTGTGTGATTCGCCAAAAACTGCTACCAGCGTACAGAGAGCGTTACACAGGTTTTACGCGAATTAGTTTAGGGGGCGCCAATGACTCGGAGACTATGTAAACGGCATAGATTGATTGAGAAATCAAGAACGGTATCTTCCAGAGTGGCACAGAAAACAAGCATGCAAGACTCGCTCTATATATCCAGGTCCGAAAGAAAAAATAGACTAGGTGAAGTCTTCTCGGGTTTTCCTCCGAGTGAGTTCATTGTAGGCCGACGTTTCGATGGCTGACTCTGCCATCATCTTCATGCCTTGAAGATGCCTTCACCTGCATCATACGCCGTGAAAGAACAAGATCTTATAACAGTAAAATAGAATATATATTATTGCTGAACGGATGGATATTATTATTATTTAGGAATTCCACCGATCTAGGTAGGTCTGAACGGAGCAGTTACGGAGTGTTCTGGCAGCATCCCCTCCCTTTTGGACTTCCCCCTTCAATTCTCAAGAGGCCTAATCCCTTTCATTATATCTAAAAATTCGATTCTCTTCCTTCCTCTCCCTCGCTTTACTAACATTCTGCCCTCTTACACTGTTTTCATCTTCCCCGCATTTCCCAGCACGTGCTCCATCCCATCCTTGTCTCCTTCGTATCTCATCAAGAAGCGGATAATTATTGTGATTCGTTTTTACCCCGAGCGATAAAGGCGTTTGATGAATGCTTGATGGAAGTCATTAGTCAAATCACTCGAACGCGTACCTTTGATATGTAAACGATTGATGTCCTAACAACTCCCCCTGCCATACGCCTATCGAGGCAGCTTTCGAGGTAGCATGTAGATATATTTGTTCCCTTCTCCATCTTCCTCCGTCCGTCTCTAGAAGCTAATCGCCTCTCCTCTGTCCCCGCCCTGGTGATCACAGGCGTTCTGTGCCTCGCGATGTTCCGTCCACGCCCTCCTGATGAACAGCCCTCAGTTGCCGTCGGGTCGCACCCTCGGGGATCGATCGGCGGCCCCCCGCGTCGCGGGAGCCGCGCCCTTGCCGCCTGATCAATAGGCCGCAATCACTTGGGCCGATTCACGCCCCGAGCACGCTTCCGTGAACGCGTGCAGACCCATGGAGGGAGGCTTAGATTGTTAGGAAGTTCTTGGGCCCTGGGTAGGCGCCAATTTTCAGTCCCGGACGATTAGTGCACCATGTAGCTAGTCTTGGGCGCAGCTCAAGAAAATTATTTTTTTCATTTATGGTTTGCGGCACGGTTTGGTAGAAAATATTAATATTAGCCGTTTCAGATGAGATTTGGTGCAGCCATTCTATTGGGAGTGAAAGATCCTTAGCAGATTCCAATAAAAAATTATTCAGCCATACGAAGCGTATGGCGTCATCGCATCATTGACAAGTATCTTGTCTCATCATTGTCAAGTGTGACAGTTGACGATGATGTTACAAAGTATAAACACGTCGTGCGATTAATAAAGTTTCACCTGGAATCTGCGAGTGATATTTTATTTATTAATCCCATTTACCCCAGAAATAGTGCAGAAGAGGGCTTTACATCGGGGGTTTCAACAACAACTAACAACAGAAAATCACACATACCTATGCCCTATATAGGGGCAATCTATCCAGGCGGGTCTCGAACCAGCGACCTTCGGTTTAAGAGACGAGGACTTATCCCCATCGCCACCGTTCATTCATTATTAAAAATTTTAAATAAGCCAATGCACATATTTCCACGTTATTAAGTAGCGTACGACGTAGGATATTGAAATCTTGATTACACAAATTGTGGTGATAATTGTGGGCCAAGTGGAAGAGGACATTATTGGAGTATTGCATAATGGTGAATGTTGATGGCATGGACAAGAAAGTGTAGTAGATCAGTAGAAAAGTGATGGTGGAATGATAATGCTTTTTGAACGCTAGGCTCTCTACTTTTGGTGAAGGGTTCAGAGGAACTCTGTCCCACCGAAAATTCTTCCTGGTCAAAGGTAGAGTCCTAACTATCTAAATTTAATTTTTCGACAGCCTCTTTCCTCTCTAAAAACCTTATGCAACTCATCCAACCACCATCCATCCATCATCATATCCTGCAAGCCATTTTCATAAAAAAAACAATGAGCATCACTTCCAGAAATATCTCTAAATAATCACCTATTAAAACTGCCGAAGCTCGGAAAGTTTCCTACGCTTGATAAGGTATTAATAATCCTTATTTAAGCCAAGCGCTACCTGCTAGCTGGGTACTCTGCTACCTGCTAGCAGCCTGCATCTCAACGGCGCACACATCCTCGCCCCAAGGTCACCTCGCACGGTGGAAGCGGGAACCAGAAGGACGTCACACGGGATTTTCCCAGCATTCATACTTAGCCGTCGCGTTTTCGCGTGCTTGAAAATTTTCACTTTTCATTTAATCGCAAAAAATAATATCGCCATTTAAAAATCTAAAAGCGTGAAATACGTACTCCAGGAGTAACTATCTTTCGATTTAGGCAATAAAAAAATAATAGGAAACCACCATATTATATTCTAGTTCAGTTCTTCTTGCTTTCCCCCTCCATCTCGTTACTCCCATTGCCATCAAATCATCCTCCACATCCTGTAACCATCTCTGCCGTGGTCTACCTCTTCTTCTGACCCCTTCCATCTTCCAATTAAGTATTAGCTTGGGCATTCTGTCCTTTTCCATCCTATCTACATAGCCCAACTCTGCCAGCCGAAATGACTTAGCAAATCTATCTAAATCCTTACACTCTGGTATTTCGATTCTCGTGAGCAATACCTCCATTCAATGGGTGGTTCTCTCTGAACGAGTTAATGAGCCTAAAATCTTATGAAGTCAACAACTCATGAAAGCTGGGGAAACTTCTGCGGTTTTTTTTAGTTTACAATTATGAGAGATTGGCTGAATGAGGAAGATTTTTTCGACGTAACATGTTTTTCCCTTTTCTCTACCGAATTCTTTAAGTGAATTGCGATTTTGGGTCGGAGCGACCGACCCCATTAATCGCTAATACTCATAAAGGTGGAATGTCATTATTAAACAATCTATCTCATGTAGTTTTCAAAATAAATAAATAAACTCTACTCTTTGAGGTTATCAGGTCACATAATTTTTTTTTCAAATTCACTAGTTTTCCGCTATTTTGCTTATGGTAGATATCATATTCGTTGCGTGAAGTGGGCTTTTCCCGCTCTCCGCCGTAAAAACCTTTTTCTTTTCTCAAAATGTGAGAGGACGCAGTGCCTTTTCTGCTTCCACATCGACTGTATCGTGCCCCGAGCGCAGCCCATAGCAAATTTTAGATTTGACAAGGCATTATTTTAAAATGTCAAATGGTAGTGAAATCACTGTATAATCTCAATGTGAAATAGCTTTAAAGAAAGGGTGCTGAGCGCAGCACAATCCTTTCTTAGACCTAGCATCTTATTCACAAAGGACGTACTACAATATGGCCACCGACGGCGCTACCAGCTGCGTATGTAGTTTTCTTTTTGTAACAGTAACAAGGGCGAAACACTTAGTAAGTGCTCAGTGCCCATATTCTAACAATAAGTCCGCGCTGCACACCTAACGTTCTTAGTATGGGAAAGGCTGTGTTTCACATTCGTATTATTTTCCTTAAATATTTGAAAATAACGTGGTATAACTGTGGCAAAGCTTGCAACATGTTACTAAAGGGTATTTTGTAGCTTGGAGTGAACTTATTGTATTTTTTTGTTTTGTTCACGTAAGAAAGCTTCAAATTTTATCTACTCCTGACCCAAGTTGATAGTATTCGAACTTTTTGTGAGCGCATGGAGGCTCCCAGTTCCCTCACCAATTCTTCTCAAAGCCTTCTTTTTCACTCCGCATCCTTTAGGACTAACACAACTTATTTTATCCTTTCTGTGAATCAAAAACTACTCACTTTTGCCTTGATGCAATGCGGTTTATTTGAGAATCTTTTGCATGCACTCTTTCTGTTTGCTTTTTTGTGTTATCAGTGGTAAAAGAAGTTCCTTTCTCGTATTTCTTTCTTTCCCACAAATTTAATCTTTCCAGGATTCAGTTCTTCCATCATTTTTTTCCTTTACATTCACTGAACTCCGCAAATGGGATTTTTTGTGTAGTTTATTTGGATGGAAGCAGTTCCTTGAATCAGGGTATGGAAACACTCTTACATCGATGAGTATTTTTATTTGAGAGATTTTTGTCTTTTCTGATTTATTTTTATAAAAGCAGATCTGTGGGGAAGTGTGTGGAGACATTCATTTCGTGATAAATGTTTTTGTATAATATATTTTGGAGAGTTCGCTTTCTGTGGATTTTTCTCCTTTGCGATCTTTATCCACCCTCCTGAAAAAACACTGGCTGTGCCGCTCCATTTGGTCATCGTCTGTACCTCTTTCATAAGAGCCAAACCATCCCGCTTTAATGCTGGCTCCATGTCCCTCTGAGGTTCTGGTATTTTCCTCAATATCGGAGCAAATTTTCTCAGCGTTATCTTATTTTTTTCTGTTTCTTTAAGCTTCTCGGTCTTGTGGGTAAATCCTTGGGTTCGCGGTGTATTTTTTCATGATTAAATTGTAACCATGTTTCTATCCACACTTATTTTTGACGAAAATGCACTCGGGGTTCACTATTTCAGAGTGGAATTTATGGTGATCTTACGTTCCACGAGTTGCTGTAACCCCTGTATCAGTCCATATTTTTTGTCGCCATCTATCTGCACTCTAAATATTCCCATACTCTTCGTACCTTCGTCTGAATATCTTCAGTTCTGTAATAATGTGTAATGGTAATGATATATAATATAACAGTGGTATAGTAATATAGTATAATAATAGTATAATAGCGCTATGAAATATCTTCAGCATTTTTTATTCGTCGAGGTTCACTAATATTCCTCGCTCGGAAAACTTTTATCAAATATGTAAACTCACTTCTTTGGAAAGAATAAATTGGAATCAGAATCATATTGCTCCAAATGGTAGAATAAGAATGTTCTGTGAATCTAAGTAAAATATAATACGTACTAAATGGTTTCATTGCTTGGAATATTGGTCACTTTCTTTATTTCTTCAAGCACCTGGAGTAATTATGCTTCATCTGTGTATCGTATCCAAGCCCTGCTCATGGACTCTTTCATTAGCGGTAGACTTCAAAATGAAATTGCTTCCAAGGTTTTTCGCAGTCTTTAGAGAAGGTGTTAGCGGGAAATAGAAGTCCTTGAAACGGGCCTATTCTTCGCGATTTTTAGCTATTCTCACCAATTTATAAAAGTTGATCCTGGTTTTAGCATCTGTGTGGCATCAGCAAGATGATACTGGTGAAACTTAAATGGTGAAACCTAGGCCTGATTTCTTTTTAATAATAGGTTACATATTGAATGAAAATTATTTTAGCCATTGGTTTCCCTTACTTCTTTCAAGTTACTTTAAAGGCGATTTACTTACGTTCGCATTCATTTTACTTTTCTCCATGGGAAGAAGGAAATCAGGGCATTTTTCCTTTCTGGTTTACCTTTGCATATTCCGTTAGTTTTACAATTAACACAACCAATAAGCTTAGGTTTTACACTTTAAGACTTATTCATTTTTGTAGTATTGGCCTTTGATATATTGTAGTTCAACGTCTCTTCTAAGTATAGAATTTCAACTCGATGTTGCCGTTGCTGCAACAGCCTCGGTATTAACTCTGTGAACCAGAGCATCGTAAGAGGGCCTCTCTTATGCAGCAGGTGTTCGGAATATCGTTTAAGTATTTATCTCTTTATTGTCAAATTAAGATTATAAACACGTTTTTTCATCTTTTAAACCTCACATTCAGTGATAACGCGAACGAAAGAGCTCATAAATTATTTTCACATTAAGTTGGGGTGAGATTATACTCGCCGATACCTTACGTATCACGTCTTCCGTTATATACATATTCACCGTGCGTATTTTCTTCATTCCTTGTTAATTCCTCACTGGTGTTGTAACCAGATGAGAGTAAATGATAACTGGTGTGATAATGCAGAGTATAAGTACTTGTATCGCCTGCTATCTTTTGCACGACACCGTTTGCGTCATGTGTCAGTTAATTTGCTTTTCTGATACCAACCGATATCTTGAGAGAGATTCGGTTATGAGATAGGCATCAGGGTCATATGGAAGGAAAAAAGTCTGCGAATTTAAATTGCTTTCGGAATCAGCGGCATTTGGTCGTCGCACGGGGAAGGAGAGTTTTATCTTGTTATAAATTATCATGGTTGAGCGTTTTATTCTACTCCTTATTGACTTCAAATTAAGTCTAATATATTTTGTTAATTTTTATTTTAAAGTTGTCAAAAATTAGATAATAATTCCAGTTGTCTTGCTGTAAGTGTCAATTCATTCAATTCATGTAGGATTAAGACTGCAACAAGCTTGTTATAACTCAGTCAACCAATTTAACTCTGCAGGGGGTAGATGTTGCGGATTTGGGAGATAATCTGCCTGGGCTGTCTTTGAGAAGGACAAATCTGGTGCTGAAGGGTTTCATCATCTTTTGAGAAGAGTATGCAGAAGTTTCATTTGACGAAAAGAAGGTTTTCATTGGTACACATTATTTATGGAATAAACAGAAAGTTTTTATGTATGGTTGCCAAATAAATTATGACCTCATAAATTCAGCCTAAGTGAATGGGTAATTAATCGTTTGAATTCATTGTCTCGAGTGCAATTGTAGATTTAAAAAAAGTCTTTTCACATCTTCGTATTTAGAGAAGTAGAATAATTATTTAGCTACTTGCATATTTTGCCATGATACCACAGTTGCAGCAAATTTGAAAGTTCGATTGTACTTTGATCCAAATTGCTAGCTAAAGTGAAAAAGCGCTTCCATATGGTAAAATAAAGATTTGGTGAATAAATAATGAAGCCGTGTATTAGAAGGCCGCAAACGTTTAAATTTTACTTTAATTCCTTGCTGAAGTGAATGAGAAGGATATCTTATGATCAAATATATTTGGCCAGTGGAATGGAACTGGCCCATCCACCATCAATGAGCGATTTTCTCTTATGTGGTTCAGCATGGGGTGAGCTCTACCCTTATGGTGATTGAGGCGGTTAGCATTGGCCCCCGAGTACCCTTATTATTTTTACTGCACCCGTGAAATACTGCATCCTTCTGGGTCCGTGTCCATTTCTAACCCAGAGCTGCTCCTGGGAGAAATTAAATTTCAGACTTTTTATTTAAAAGTGTGAAAATTTTATACCCAATCATAATTATTGTGGCCGCTTCTTATTTCGCCATTAAACTTTACAACACAAAAGAACACGCAGTTTAAATCTTTCCTGAATAGAGCTGAAAATGTATATATTGTTGATGTTGCTTAGAAGCAACATTGTGTTATAATGGGTTATGAATCAAGAATAATTACTGTTTGGGACTACTTAGCTCGTAGTGATGGGAGCCGCCGAAAATCACATTTTATCACTTTAAACTTCATACTTTTCGTGTGTTATGTCTTACTCAAAAGAGTATTTTCTTGCTTCGAATGTAATCGTACTTATATTTTCATTATGCTAATATTCATACCTTGTCTAAAATTGTATCGAACAAAAAAATTGTCGTCGAATCATTTTTCTTTCCACTTTTACCCTGTGGTATCATGAATCATACGCCCCAGCAATTTTTCTCACTAATTGCACATTCGAAAAAAAACTCCATCTGCTTTATGTGTAAAGTCGGGTCTTACGAATGTTCGCTTGCCCTGTGAGCATTGCAGTTATGCCTGGTTTATAGGAAAACTATCAAAGGCGTTAATGGAGACATTCATAGAAAAAATACCGGGGAACTGTTAAAATGACAGGGAAAATTAACGTGGGGTTTGGTGGACTTCAAATTAGCGTGAACATTTTTTGATCGCGCTGTCTTAGTCATTTTTTCATGCGCATTTCATCCGTGTTTTTTTAACTCAAACAGTAAATCATGGAAGAATACAGCTTTGGATGGAATATATCGTGGATAAAATTATGGAAAAAGCTCCGGGAAAGGCTTCATAGCAGCTAAGGAAGAGCTTAACTCAATATGAATAGTATTTGTGGCAATTTTCTAGCAGAAGAGTGGGAGATGCTGTCCTATACACATTGGTGATGGA
Source organism: Ischnura elegans (assembly GCF_921293095.1). Classification (NCBI taxonomy): domain Eukaryota; kingdom Metazoa; phylum Arthropoda; class Insecta; order Odonata; family Coenagrionidae; genus Ischnura; species Ischnura elegans. The sequence continues at coordinate 39,670,970 of NC_060259.1, forward strand.
TTCTCCTTTTCACTGTATTTACGCCCCAGAGCTGCAAAAACTAATTAATCATTAATTAAGGAGGCTGGTATGAGGTACTTAGTGTGAGGTATTTTCATGAAACAAAATTTATAACCTGTACGTCATCGATTGACTGCCACAAAAATTAGGCTTTCCGTGCTATATTTTCTAGAACTGTATTTTACAATCCGCAATTTTGTACAGATTTTAATGTAGGCACTTGCATTGGCATACTAAAAATGTGGTTCGTGTAGAATATCTTTTTCATTTAGGTAACAAAGTTATGGAATGTTCGTTTTACCTTGGGAGTTATGATAAAAATAAAATTTAGTTTCCTTACTGAACTACTTTTTCAGCTATAAGCTAATGAGTGCTGTACTTGAAGTTGAATGCCGTTATTTAGATAAAAGTGTCGCCACAGTTGGCTCAAACAACTGGAAAAAGTTTCAACTTAAACAAAAGCGTTGAATCATTCATATTATTTGTTCTCAAGTTTTACTTTTTAACTTCGATGCATCTGAAAAGATTACTAGACAGTAGGATTGAATAGAAAGCTGCGTCAATCGTAGAATTGTTGACTGGTGATGATAGTTGTCCTTTTTTTGATGGCACACATTTTTTATCACATTTGCCGATAGTATTTGTTTCGAAATGCGTAGTCACGATTCTATCTCTTTTAAGTGTTTAATTTGATTTTTCTCAATTTTTTGTTCTTAAAATCGCCCTACGCCGCACTTATAGTTTGCCACACGGTTAGAGATGGTGAAGCTCAGTGCCCTCGGCTTGGTCACGCGGCAATTGAGTGTGTATTTCTCGCCCTGAATGTCTCTTTGGTTCTTGCTGGAGTTTCCTCGTCGCAAGATTGCTCGACAATGCGACTGTTGACTGTGCGGGCGGCGCTTCGTTGCGCCTCGACGGTGCTGCCTCTCTGTGGCGTGCGCCGCAGGCTTCTCTGGCGCGCAACCACTGGCCACGAAAGGGATTATCGGATTAGGGTAGTTTATTTTCAGAGAGCCTGACGCTACTATGCGGCCATGTTGCCTTAAGCCTGTTAGCAAAAAAAGATAAGATTCAACTGATTCAGGCTCACTGCTGTGGTTGCAACCTGTATTAAATTCCTCGCAATTCCGCATTTTTTTCTGCAGGGATAATATTCCTTTCAAATATTCCTTTAGATTTATAACTTAATGGCATGAGAACCAAAAGTGGTTGCTTCTCAGCGTTTTCTGGTATGCTCTTATCCCGTATATATGACTGTCTGTATTCCTAAAGGGTTGTCCTTTGGAATGTAATCCTACACCATGCCGCGATGAAATTGCTTTCTTCATCCTCGTTAATAATCATATATATTATCTCCTTTCCACAATCATATTTACGCAAATAAAAACTCCTGAAGTAAAATTTCTGAGTCTGAATAATATTATGAGCCATAAATGTGAGTTTATCGCGTAATCGATATATTCGAAAGTAGGGCCTGTGTTATTCAGGGCATCGAAATTCATTGCGCTCTTCGTAGACGCGTCTTAATCATTATTTTCTTGTCACATAATGAGATAAAAGTCCTTTCAGCATTCCTATGGACTTCGTATTACTTATTTACTTTTTGCTGCTAAACGCCGTTTGGTTTTATTTTAGTGTTGTCATCATCCAAAATTGCGATATTCATGCGTTCTGATTTGTGGCCGTTCACTCTGCTGTAATTATCTGATAGTTTATTACCGTGCATATTTATAGAATAAGAGAAAGGTTGTTTGAGGAATGAGGTCGGGGATGGGAGTAAGGTTGCTACCGATGAAAACTCTTTTCTCTTCCTTTTCACTGTATTTTCGGGTCTTTTTTAAAAAAAATGCAAGACTATTTTTCTCGGAAGAATGGTGTGGCTATGTGTTACAATATGAATCAAATTTCACCCCAGTCAACATTTGCATGGCTCTGGTGGATGCTCTATGAGCCGGGAAATACCTGTGGTATTTCCGAGAAGGTCGATATGGTGCTTTATTTTTTCTAAGGCTCGAGGAAAACCAGTTTGTCCAGCAGTCCTTCGTCACGGTTGCAACTTCAGCGAAAGGTGCGCCAAGTCATTACGCTTGTTGGCGCGATCTCATTTCGTAGCAGCCCGGCAATACGCAGTACTGTCACTGAAGTTACAGTCTCTTACATAGCAATAGATTTCACCGATATTCGAAAATTAAGTTTTGCAATTAGGTGTCTTAAAATATCCCTCGTAGTTTAGATTTTGGTGTGACTTATCCCTTATGATAGTGAAAATAAATGGAGTGGTTAAATATTTTATTGAGTGATTGAATGTATTTTCCCGATAGATTATTGCTTATTATATTCGGATTATTTGTTCCAACGTATATTAGTGACAGCGACTTACTATAGAAAATTTTCCAAAAGTCAAAATCCAATTGAGGAATTAGCGTTCGCTTTTCTACGTTACAAAAACCGTTTAAGAAAGCCACGTATCGCTGGTATTTACCCAATACTTACAAGCATTCGAAACAAATTTTCTACCTTCTCCCTCGATATTGAACTTAATCTGACCTCAGATCCTCTTCCATCGCCTCTCTTAGGGCTTAGTAAGCGAAAAGTTAGAACTCGGTCCAATGCGTGGAGGCAGAGACATAGACATTAGAGTTAATCTACTCTCAGGATTTGGAAGCATTTTTATAATTTTATGTCTTTCGTAAATATAGTGAAACTGAAAGATAAGTGAAAAACAATGAGTTTTCATACTCAATTAGTCTGCTGTGTTACATTTTTAAGATCATGTATCACGTTTATGGGATTATCCTGATTAATTGGAGAGTTGCTTAATTGGGGCAAGATGTACTGGCCCCTCTGTGTCACAATTGACCGAAATCACTATATCATTAATTGAGAGGACCCATTACTCTCGCTCAACCAGTAATATTTTGTTTTTTTTGCCGCAATTTTCTCGTTTAAAACTTACGGCATCGTCTTGAAATAGTTAGGGTATATAACATTTTACAATTCATCATGCTGATATTTATGGAATCCTTCAGATATAAACACTGGCTTCTATGCGAGAAGGCTGAGATAAGTATGTGTTGCCTTTAATCTACACTCATATTATTAGGGCAAATGTTATAATTTATTTTTTTCATGATTATAATGTAAATAATAGTTAGCCGAACGTAAATGAGTTTACATGCCGTAACAGTCTCCTTTCTTAGATTTCAACTCCCATGCATATTTACGGAATGCATCTGATACATCCGACAGTCGCTTAATTGGGGTAAATTGTGCTGGTTCCGAAGTGTCCCTGTTAATTGGAATTTACTGTATTTTACAGAACTTAATGTGGTTATAAGAGGAAAACAATCTTTACTTTTGCGTTAGGCTTAAATTTTCATGTATTTTGTTGGTCAATTATGTATAAAATCATTTAAAAAGACAAATAGATTTTATGGAAGGTTATAGTTCGAAAAAATAGAAAATAAAGTGGTATGTAGGGGTAACAAGGGAAGAATTGGACAGTTAAGATTTCTCTCTCTTGATTTAAGTTTTTTTGCTCTTGATTCTCTCACATATACGAGAAGCAGTAGCTGCATTTCCTCCTAAAATGACTCCTGGCTCACTTCTGTGAATGTGAGTTAAGAAGAGGATGTAGGTTTTCACTACAATTTTTGTAACTTTCGTGAGATGCTTTAACTTTAAATTTCTATTAATTTAATGGTGACTTTCCCTCGCTAGAAGCACTGATGAAAATGTACGTTCTCCGGGTTTATAACTGCTAATTTTAATAGCATTTAGTTGCTTATGAAAGCCTAATAGTACATGTTAAAATAAAATATGGCCCATAAGGGAGGTCTGGGACGTCAGATATGTGGGAGGAATGGGACACTGGGACACTGTCCTACTCCTCCCAAGCACTGTTATTTTTTAAGCTTTATTTTATAAGGCATTTAGTTTTTAATTATTGTGCCTCATAAGTGGAGGGAAAAAATACAGAAATGGTACCAGTGCCAAATTGTACATTCTGGAAGCTGTGAAGATGGTTTGTGATGAAGCCAAAAGTGTGAGGGAGGTAGCAAGAGTAGAGAGTTCATCAAAATCTGCATTATCAAGACATCTAATGAAAGCATTTGCTTCCAAGGACAGGGACAATGTAATTTTTCAAAGTATTCTGACATGTGGAATGGTTTTCCTCCATTATACTATACAGGGAAAGCTGGTAGTAATGAGTAAGATCATGGATTGAAGTAAAATTCATGCGAAAAAAGTGGAGTCAATAAATTTTTTCTTCCCTCAACCCGAAGACATTTGTTTCATAGAGAAAAAACGAAAAAATTCTGAAACTGAATTCTCCAATTTTGTTTGAAGGCACTGAAAGTGTGAAATCCTTGTTTACATTTACTACTGCTACCGTAAATCGCATAAATATGATCAGAGATAACTACAGTATCTATTATTTATGTATTTTGAATCAATCATTTATTTATTATTGCCATTTCTACACATTTACATTAGTGTCCCATTCCTCCCAGAATGAGGGAGGACAAATGCCGCATGTTCAGAAAATGCTAAGTACCAAGGTGATCACCTATTCTAAATTATCGAAGAATTTTGTATGGAATTTAGAAGGGTCAAGGCAACTAAGTATTGCAAAAAAAATTGATTTAAGCCGCTAATATTAAGATAAAATTGTATTCCAAAATGTGTCCCAGTCCTCCCTAGTCTCCCCCTAAGTACAATTGATGTTTCTGCCTTTTTCCGCTCTTTGAAATCGTTCCCTGGTGAAACAAGTCGGGCACGAGTTGTCTACATTCCTCGAATTTTCCGGAGGCATCCTTCCCTGAAGTTGGCTGGCGCGGAAACGAATTCCTTCGGACTGGTGTCGCTGTATTTCTCACAATTTCACTATTTCTCTCTGCTCGACTGAGGTCTTAACTGAGTCCAGACATATGTGAACTAGTATTACAATTGAGGATACCCCAGTGGGCCACTAAATGTGTTGTCACCCTCCATATACTTAAATGGGTTTGCTTAAGATGGCACTCGCGTCGCTGACGATAGAGTGATCTTAATTCCACGGGTTTTAACTTAGGCAGTTCACTGAAATTTATATTTGTGATGAGTTGATGTTTTAAATTCATAACTTTTTATCGCTATTTATCGCTAATGCACATGCTCTACTGTAAACATTGCGAATAAATGTATCACTCTGCACTAAAAAAATGTCTCGATTCAAAATATTAATCAAAGTTATTGCTATTTCGACTGATTATATGTATTTTTCTGTTATGTAGGCAAAGGACTTCATTTTTTACGTATATAATACCCAGCGAGCAACATCATCAGAGTTTGGCAGAAAGTGTGTTCACCAGTGCGCTAAACGCTATGTGTTGTCTTCATGGTTCCCAAAATAAACGTTCGATATCTCGTTATGGATGCGATGTCGGTGCGGGCAACCAATTAGCATCCTAGCCCCAATCCACACGTAGGACTTGAGCATAAGTGCAATTCTTTGGACTGGTGAAGCGTCGACAGATATCTCTTTGCTCATGCCTCATAGTAGACTATGATTATTGTAGAGTGCTGAAGGTGGCTGCGCGGTACCAAAAGCACTGGCCAAGATGGAAACTTTATCTTCGGTGTTATTATTGTAAATGGAAAAATGTACGAATGATAGACTTTAAGACAGATTAAAACCCTGATAACCCTGCTTCTTCGTGAGTAACAAATGGTTCCAATCGAAACGCGCTATCGTCGTAATCGGTCAATCAGACCCATTACGCCATGCTCAGAAGCAGGAAATTGGTCTTGTATGTGTGTGCCATGAGCGTAGAGGACAATATCGAACCATAGGAGTGGGAACCCAAACATTATGAAGCGAGCCAACAACTACCGAGCGTTACGCAGCTCTAGGGGAATGAAGCGGTTCCTCTATTTGAGCGTCGTTTCAAATTTCGTGTTTCTTCCGCTCACAACAGCTGTGTGTACGATATTGGTATCCTATTACTCCATAGAGCGGCGCATAGTCGACAATGCACTTGACGCGCACGTGAAATGTTGGAATGTTGTTGGAATAGCATAGGTATGTTTGAAACGTCCAATGAAAGAGACTCCATTGAAGGAGGCCCAAGTCCATGGTGGTTAAGCGTTAATATGTCTGTTGCCGTTTCGCGCGCATTTTATGCAGCTGCCCCAGTAGTTAGCTGTATCCTATTCAGTGTGACTTTCGCCATTAACCGTAATGGAAGCGGACTTTTGTAGTTGACGTTCGTCTCGCATGCGTTAAATGTGTGGTTTATTTGATTTATTGGCTCAGTTACATCATAATTCCATTTATTCCCTAGTGAACGGTTGATATCGACGACTGGTTGCGCCGCTAGGGGCAATTTTGAAAACTGATTTTAATGCGCGCGGAGCGATAATTGCGGCGGACTTGTTAATCCTCTATTGTAATATTCGTGCGTCCAATCATCGCTCATTTCACACCATGTGCACGGTGTTTATTTTTATGCTATTACCAATAGGAATATTATTGGAAAGTACCTGAAGGAGGAAATCGACACCTGAGTGCCTGCACGGTCGAGTGACGCTCTCGTTGGGTCGCTCACTGTGGCACAGACAAAGGAAGGGCTTGACGCAAGAGCGTGCTGTAATTCGCGGACCGCTCAACCGTGGCCACCGAGTCTTCGAGTGTGACCACCCTTAATCTCGAAGGTCGCTTCCGTGGCCTCATCTGGGTCTTCCTTTATTTGGGACTCAATCCCTCCCACAGTTACGCCATCGCTCCGACTTCGTATCACTTCAGGGGGCGCGTCGGTGACGGCAGCGCCGCGGTGGTGTTCACATGAATCGAAAGGGATTGGATTATGGAGAGGATAATCGTTATAGCTAATATGAACGAGACCGCTCCAAGTGACCTATAACTAAGCAAAAGCAGAGTTAAAAATTGAAAACCCCTACTTCAATATTACTATGGGGAATGGAAAATGTAAGCTAAAGTAATGATTATAAATATATAGCTTCCTACCTTCCAAACTTCCTAGGAGTGGTTGGCAGGTTATTATATGTAAATAGATTTTATTTCAATCTTGAGACTTAATTTTGAGTGCTAAATGTGATGGTAATAAACTTCCCAGCATCGTTAGAGTAAGTCTTTTAGTACCCTTTAGGAGTCACGTGCCGTAGGCTTTTGCCTTTTCTGTCGTGGTCGCCTTCGCAGAAGCCAAAAACCGCTCTTGCGTTGTGCATACTCTAAGGAACGATTATATCGCGCCAATAAACTGCGCGCCTAAGGTGATTTATTTGGACTGTGCCAATTCAATATATTTTATATTCCGTGCGCACTAACTTACTTAAATTACTTTTTAACACTAGTAGAGCAGTTACAGGATAACCCAAAAGCATTTTGGTCATATGTTAGGGAAGTTCAAGGTAAACGATCTACCGTATGTTCGCTGAGAAACGACAATGGAGATGTGTTGACAAGCAGTTACGATAAAGCCAATTTATTAAATTCCTACTTTAAGAGCGTGTTCACGGAGCCTTCCGAAAACTCACCCGAGACCGATGACAATCCCTGTATACATAAGATGTCAGCTATTGACATTAGTACGCTCGGAATAGAAAATATATTGAAATCGCTTAGTCCAAATAAATCACCTGGTCCAGACGAAATCCCCTCTCGCGTATATAAAGAACTAGCCTCAGAACTTGCCCCCTACTTGCAGTTAATATTCAGTAAATCCATCAAGCAACACGAAGTACCTAATGACTGGAAAATCGCTAATGTAACGCCAATATTTAAAAGTGGAGACAAGGAACAGCCATCTAATTACAGGCCGATATCTTTAACGTCCATCTCTTGCAAAGTCCTTGAACACATCGTAGTCAGCTCGGTAATGAAACACCTAGACGCGCAAAACTTATTAATGGGAACTCAACATGGATTCAGGAAAAGCAGATCGTGCGAAACTCAGTTAGCGCTTTTCGCCCACGATATTTTAGTCTCCGGGGAAGACAACATTCCAGTAGACGCGATTTTTCTTGATATCAAAAAGGCATTTGATAAAGTACCCCACGGAAAGTTAATAATAAAACTGAAATCTTATGGTCTAGACGAAAATGTCGTTTCCTGGATTAGAGAATTTTTGAGCGACCGCGTCCAAAGAGTAGTATTAGACGGTGCAGTCTCCAATGAGGTTAGAGTCACTTCTGGCGTTCCTCAGGGTAGTGTCATTGGCCCACTCCTATTCCTTCTTTATATAAACGACATTGGCGAAGTAGTGCAGAGTAAGTTACGATTATTTGCAGACGACGCTGTAGTTTACAGAGAAATCCGTTCCAGCAAAGATATTGATGAACTAACGAATGACCTTGCTGCTATCCAAGCTTGGTGCGATGCTTGGCAGTTAGAATTAAATTTGGAAAAATGCGTCGTAATGAATTTCTGGAAGAAGAATAACTCCCTACAGCGTAACTATATCATTCGGGGCACCCAGTTAAAGGCTGTTGAATCCGTGAAATATCTAGGGGTTAGACTCAATAATGATCTATCGTGGAATAAACATATTCGAGAAATAACCGGTCGAGCTAATCGTAAAATGGGTTTTGTTAAAAGAATATTAGGAAAGTGCGACGACAAAGTGAGAGAAATTAGCTACTTTTCCCTCGTTAGACCACATTTGGAATACGCTGCCAGCGTTTGGGACCCTCATGAAAAAGGCTTAATAACAGAGTTAGAACGCGTGCAAAGAAGAGCTGCCAGGTATGTGAAAGGTCGTTACGATAGTCTTGTTAGTGTAACTGACCTCTTAGATAAACTCGGATGGGAATCTCTGTCGGACCGTAGATTGAAAAATAGACTAAACCTTTTAAATAAATTCAAGAGCAGTGTCTTTTCTGACGAAGTCAACCATATCTTGCGGACGCCAACGTACTACGGAAGATCAGATCATATAAATAAAATAAGAGAGATAGATTGCAGAACAGACAGATTCCGAATGTCATTTTTTCCACGATCAATAAGAGATTATAACGGCAGCAATAGAACGCGTAAATAGATTGCATGACTTGTAGTGTAGCCAACTAACCTATGTAAAACTTAATGCATGTTTCTGAATTTCTATTCTATATTCTATTTCTAACTGCATATAGTAGTATAGTTTGTTATTATACGGGACGTTTTTTGGACGGTGTGGTGTGCATGTGGGAGTCCAAATGCATGCTGCATGTTGGTGATTGATCACCCCCTGCCAAACACCCTAGAGGTGGCTCGCAGGGTAATTTGTAGATGTAGATGTAATGTCAAAAGGCGGTATCTTTCGTGTGCAGAGATTGTCAACTGTCTCGGATGAGTTCTCAGAAGGCACGGTGAACACGCTCTTGAAGTAGGAATTTAATAAATTTGCTTTACTGGAACTGTTTGTCAACACATCTCAGCGTAATTTTTACGCGTGACATTCGAGCTGTGTTGCGTATCACGGATTGCATTCTATAATGTTTCCAGGGGTTTGCAGCCGTGTTATTGTGCTGATAGGGAGGGAAGTTTCAGTGTCATCAGGATCTAGAAAGTATGTGTTACACTTCGCCATTGAAGTTTTGGTGCCCATCAACACCAATTCTCGAATGAAAACTCGTGGAAAGTTATCAATCAGCTCTTGCGTGAATTTTTTCGAATTTGCATTGGCTGCTGGGTTTTTATCTCCTCAAAATGAAGTTTATGAGTTATATCGACGTAATATCATGCGAGCCATCCGTAGGGTACATCTACATCTACATAATACCCTGCGAGCCACCTCTAGGGTGTTTGGGAGGGGGTGATCAATCACCAGCATGCAGCATGCATTTGGACTCCCACATGCACACCACACCGTCCAAAAAACGTCCCGTATAATAACAAACTATACTACTATATGCTGTTAGAAATAGAATATAGAATAGAAATTCAGAAACATGCATTAAGTTTTGCATAGGTTAGTAGGCTACACTACAAGTCATGCAATCTATTTACGAGTTCTATTGCTGCCGTTATAATCTCTTATTGATCGTGGAAAAAATGACATTCGGAATCTGTCTGTTCTGCAATCTATCTCTCTTATTTTATTTATATGATCTGATCTTCCGTAGTACGTTGGCGTCCGCAAGATATGGTTAACTTCGTCAGAAAAGACACTGCTCTTGAATTTATCTAAAAGGTTTAGTCTATTTTTCAATCTACGGTCCGACAGAGATTCCCATCCGAGTTTATCTAAGAGGTCAGTTACACTAACAAGACTATCGTAACGACCTTTCACATACCTGGCAGCTCTTCTTTGCACGCGTTCTAACTCTGTAATTAAGCCTTTTTCATGAGGGTCCCAAACACTGGCAGCGTATTCCAGATGTGGCCTAACGAGGGAAAAGTAGCTAATTTCTCTCACTTTGTCGTCGCACTTTCCTAATATTCTTTTAACAAAACCCATTTTACGATTAGCTTGACCGGTTATTTCTCGAATATGTTTATTCCACGATAGATCATTATTGAGTCTAACCCCTAGATATTTCACGGATTCAACTGCCTTTAACTGCGTGCCCCGAATGATATAGTTACGCTGTAGGGAGTTTTTCTTCTTCCAGAAATTCATTACGACGCATTTTTCCAAATTTAATTCTAACTGCCAAGCATCGCACCAAGCTTGGATAGCAGCAAGGTCATTCGTTAGTTCATCTATATCTTTGCTGGAACGGATTTCTCTGTAAACTACAGCGTCGTCTGCAAATAATCGTAACTTACTCTGCACTACTTCGCCAATGTCGTTTATATAAAGAAGGAATAGGTGTGGGCCAATGACACTACCCTGAGGAACGCCAGAAGTGACTCTAACCTCATTGGAGACTGCACCGTCTAATACTACTCTTTGGACGCGGTCGCTCAATTTGGGTATTTGCCAAGGGGTAAATAATTATTGCGGCGTACAGTATAACATTATAAGCAATGCAGTAAGTACGTCAAATGCGCCAATTTTAGTTAATAAAAGAACATTATGATAAAAATTACAGTTTCACATTTATAAAAGTAGTGTGAGCTCCCACCTAGCATGATCCCTGCGCAAAATGTTATGATACGAATACACTTATATAGGCGGGTAAAATTTCATGCGGTCTTAATTAGCTGAAATTTGATTTAAATCAAAGATAATCGAGTGATTCTTTTCGAGAAAAGAGAAAATACGAGCGTTGGAAAGGGAGTGATAATACGTCCTCATAAGCGCCGATCCTTAGTTCAGTGGTTCCCGCTCTTCCCAGGTGTATCCACGGCGGAAGTAAGGGGAGACGTTAAGCGTTGCCATTTGCTCCGTGACTCATTGGAGCGACTGGCCAATGCGTGGCACTGACTCACGGTTGCGATGGCAACGAGGTGCCGTGGAGTGGGGTGGGAGGGCTTGTTAGTCGCGGCTGAAGTTTTCGGAGGCTCCGCGCCGGAAACTCCTTTCCCATTGTCTGATCTCCCTTGCCACGTGTCTCCCCCACGCACTCGGATAAGCATATATTTGCCAGCCATAATTATGTGGCCCTGTGTCTCAGGGGGCGTGATTCTCAACGTCGCACCATGGTAGAAGGGTCACGAAAGGAGGATGAAAGAAATTGTCTGAGAACAGAGTATTTTTTTTAACCCCTTGACAAGTCTAGTTCGTCATGAACTTCTGATACCAAATCGATATGACGATTGTAGCTCGTCATTAGGTTTTCCTAATTTTAGTGCTATTCAGGGGAACAGTATGAATATTTTGAAAGTGTAAAATTTTTTAACAACTATAATGTACATAAAGAAGTAATATTTCATGAAATATGATGCATTGGAAGGAATAAAATGATTTTATACTAGTAGCGATAGCTGTGTTCTCGATGTTTAATTATATTTTTTTTTTAGTCCACTGATTTACGTTGATTACGAGATAAAAAATATCGTTACCATTTAAAAAGAACCACAGAAAAAATATATATTGGATAGGAGCGCGATATTCAGAATATAAATTGAGGTGGAAGGACTTTCATTCTGTCGTCGCACCATCAAGGATAGTGAGAGCTCTGCTTCTACGTAATACCAAAGGATTTATGGTTGGGGATTTGAAGAAATTGGCAACTTTCTCTATGAACCAATGAAAATTACGAGTGACAGCGTGCATCCTTGTCTCACTCATTTCCTAATTTAGCTTTTTCGCTGTGTGATTTAGATTCAATCACAGCTCCTTGGTTTTTATACAAACTGTGTATCTACAATTTTTCGATCATTTTAGAGAAATCCAATTCCTTTCTGAATCTTAAGAATGGAATTCCATATCACGTTGTCAAAGGCCTTATTTAAGTCCACAAATGCGATCCGCAGCCCTGCCAGCTGCAGCGATTAATTTCATGAACTGCCACTTTTATCTTTATCATGATATCGAATCTCGATTTCCACAAGGTATCGCCGAAGACGTTGAACTCAATGCGAGTTTCTCTCCATTCTCCTCTCCGCGAGCAGCCTAAGGGCCAACATTGCTCCCCTGTGCCCCTGATTTTCCTGATTACAAATTGGTCTTCATCCAGGAGCTCCCCTGCTTTCCCTTCTCTCCTCCTTTGCAATGTTCTTGTTATGGGCAGAACGCAGTAGGTACCATGCATGTGCTCTATATTGGTATAAAAATAATGATTAGTATAAAATTTACGAACACTTTCATGCAGGTGGTGTGAGCCCCCGCCAGGCTTGCATCGCTACATGCAACGAATAATTATAACACAAATATTTACGTACACTAAATTTACCAACGGTTCATTTTTCAAAATAAGCCCGTCTGTACAAGGTTAGATTCTAACAAAGGGATTACCACTAAGAAATATTAGCCAAACAATAGTCGAAAATGATATGACCAAGAAAAAACAGAATTCTATTTCAAGTAGTAATAGGAAAATGCAAATGGTTGAATAAAACATGCAATCCGTAGTCCTGGCATCTGCAGTATTAATTTCATGAACTGCGCAACTTTTATCATCCACGATAGCAGGAGGGCAGAATGACCTCCTAAAACTCTCATTTCTTCAGTAATGTCCTCTATCCACCACTTGCTATTCCTTTTACCCTAGTTCGGTGACAAGCGTTGCGTATTTCTCACTTAATCTGAGAAAAGCTCCTCTCCGAAGTTCCTAAGTTCAGCTTATGTCTGCTCTACGCTCTTGTTTAGATCCCCAGTCTAAATCGTTTAACATATGTGCATAACCTTACGATGAGCTAGACTCTTTTTTGTGCCATTTGTCTTCTTCATACGGTCAATCGTACAACCAATTCCACTCAAGAGATGAAAATTTTGTCACTGGCAGCTGCACCCGTTCCCGCTATGTATGTATACTGGGAAGAAAAAAAAAAGAATTGATATTCATTGGAAAAAAATATTTTTTACTTTCTGTGTACTTTTTGTTAATCGACAACTGTTTTAGTATGTAAGTTTCTGCTAACACAAACACCACACCACCCCAAACAACACAAACAACTGCGCAAAATAAAATTGTAAATTAATCTGGCTGGTTGTGGTGAACATGGTTTACCGGTACGGCGTTTACGCGCCTTCGGCGCGACATTTGATGAAAAAAGATTTAGTGATTTCCCGGCGGATAGATTGCGTGAAGAGTTCTCGGTATCGCCACCGGGTCAGGAACTGCATTACTGCCGACGTTTCGACGTCCGACTCGGCCATCGTTCTTTGCGGATCATCGTCGGGAAGCCTGCAGAACAGAGGCGTGACCCCAGTGGCATAATACAAGCTCATGGGATGGTCATCGTAAGATAACGACTTCCTTGTCCTTTTGTCTTCACTGGGAGATTCGAAGGGTTGTGGTTTGATGTGTGTGCCCTGTGCCCTGGCTTAGCACTTCGATGCTCTACCTTCGGCACATTGAAGACGTTGGCAGTGATTTGGGCAAGATTCTGCCGCAGTGTCGCAGCGCGGCTTGTCCGCTGATTGTGCGAGTATGTCTGACGCAACTCTTATCGGAATCAAATATGGGGAGGAAAAGGGGTAGAATATGGGCTGATAGGTTTATCACTTTTTCGGCATAATCGTATGCTCGGGACTTGCGTATGTAATTGGGAAAAAAACTGGTTGCGAGATAAGATGTATGTAAGAAAAAATAAGACTTAAAGTAAGTAAATGATAAGAACTGATATCTAATCAGTCAAATATTGAATCTGTCGAGTAACATTTTTGCCCAATTTTTCCCTGTAATTGAATCTTCTCTCAGTCTTAGTAACGTGGACGTTGCGGATTATTTTCACTAGCTTGCTCCTCTGAGGATTTTTCAAAGGAAACCTTCCGCGATTTGTGATATTATGTGATAGTAGTGCAGCTCCATCGTTGTAATCTGGCTCATCGGGGTGAAGGCGTCATTCTGTTTCCTCGCATTTCCATGTTTTCGCATCCCTAAGATTCCGTGCCACCGAATTCTCATGAGCAGCCCTGCTTCGAGGCGTGTGTTACCGGGTGACGGGCGGCCTCCGTCTAACTCGGCATCACTCTGTCGCCCGCGTCTTCTAATTACGGTCTACTATTAAGGGTCGTCGGCGATACATCTGTTTCGTCGCATTAGGCTTTTGATTCCCAAATCTCCTTTCCCTGCTTCGCGGATCGATGAGACGTAAGTGGGGCACATTCCGCTGCCGGAGTGAATAAGGAAGTGTTGCGGTGTTTGGAAGCTGGAATTAAACGGAACAAATGCGCTCTCGTGAATGGCTGTGGCGGAAATGGATAGGTTCACCTCGCGATTGCGGAAATCGCGAACTTTTCGACCTTAAAGCCATCCAAGTGGCTTGGGTTTTGGCAAACTCATCCCTTTTCGAGGCGGGAATATGACGTCACAAGGTAAGGACGAATTCACGAATATCACAAAAGAGGATCCTCAAGTCGGCCTTTAAACGTGTTGTAAATCGCCGCGCTTTTAAATAAGTTTACAAAAGACGCCACTCGTTTTTTCAGCGTCGCTGACGGAAAAATTGATCCGATATTCTTGGGGAAACAAGGTATAATCAGCTGTTTTAGCCGAAATTTAGATACATAATGTTGTGATCTATCAAATACCTAAAAACTCAATGCTATTCCTCGCGAATACAAACATTTTAGTGCAAAATATTGGAAAACGTGGTTCGCATGTCACTCATCAACGCGCCGCGGATGCTTTTGGAAACAGATTAAAATGCGACCGAAGTGGCAACAGAAACTACCCTTCAATGGGCTGAGATTGGGCCTCCTTTATGCCGTCCCATTGCTTGAACTAATGTTTGTATTGTGGTGATTAGTACGAGCGTAAAGCTAATAAAATAGTTTTTCTTATCTTTCGTGGAAAATACGTGCGGTAAAATGGCGTGATAAGCGTGACTTTAGATTTTAATTGGGGTATAAGTACGATACCGAAGGTAAACCTTGAAGCGGCCACCAAACGTGTTGAAGGAAAGTGGTCGCTTGACGAGGTGACCGTTGAATAGAAGAGATGAGTAGTGTACTTTTTGAGAATGAACTATAATATTATGAGATATTTATGTATTTTTTCCTATAACTGACATGATTTACAGGGTAATCAACGAAGCGATGCTGGTTGCGGGAAACGGAGGGGCAGCAATTTTTCAATTTTGGCTCAAATATCGGTATTGAGATTCTCTGTTGAACTTTTCTAGACGGGGGTTTCTAGATAAGAATAAGTACGTCCCAAACGATATTCCAAAGCATTTTGTGGATGTACATGTTTGGGCTGGTCCCTTGAGCTGTCCCGTCGGCCGAAAAGAATATGACCGCTGGTAGCTGAATTTACTGAATAAGAGAGCGTTAAGCGCAAAGCAGTAGCTCTGTGTTACTGTAAAGAAATATTGAAATTAAATTTTAAGTCCCTGCAATGCTATGGAAAAGAATTTCGGGAAATATTTCAGGGTAGAAGTCTTCATGGAACCCTGTGGAAGACAAGTTTCCGAGGTGGTGTAGTCAGGACATGGGACTTAATTAAATTTGGAAAGAAGATAGGAAGCTTACATTACAAATGCTCGTCATTGTTAAGTTACCTTAGCCATCCTTTTTTAACGTATCTAAAAGTTGCAGAAAAGCATCTGATAATAGTATATTTCCAAACAGGTGGTGTAATGGACACACCTGTAGTGTCCGTCTTGTCTGGCAGCGGGTGAAAGTGTCCAGCATAAAAATCTTCTATTATAGCCGGAAGAGTTGATAACGTAATGACGGTAATTTAAATGCGCAATGAGGGATTTAACCATAATAAGGAACATCTTGCATTGTGGTTTTTAATTTTTGATTGACATTTTTTTCGCGTAGTAACAAGGTCACGTCTTTATCTACTTTGCTCTAAATACCCGGAAAATATCAATCTCAGAGAATCATTCCCCCCTCTCCAAGCATGTATACTATCTGTTAAGTGCGTCCGATATTATCTTGTGAGATATGAATTTCATTCTCAGATTTTCTCCACAGAATTTAGATTTAATTGAAAATTTATAGTATTGATATTTTTTGGAGACAGATGTGAGATAAATACGTATGCTTTTAAAAATCTTAATATTACGGTGCTTTAATGCGGGTATTTCCTTCTGAAAATTTTGCTAGGCTCCGTATTCACGTGCTACGCTGAAGTAACATCGCCGGTACCAAGAAAAATTCTTATCTCCCCGCAAACGTATTATGTCGTGTGCATTATTCACGTTCCAATTTCATGATTCGTCTTGCGGCTTTGGTCATTAAATAATCCACCTATGATTTCCTTTGCTTATACCATTAGGACCTGGTGCTAATCCATATCACATGTCAATGGAATCATTTGATAAAACTGCTGAACCATGTGACGACCTCGACTCTTCAATGCAAGGGGACTCCATTTTTATAATATTCGTGCTTCAATGTATGATGCTGCAGCTGGCAAAGGAGAAGTGGCCCACACAATTTCCTTTCCTGCATACCGTTTACGCGCCAATGTAATCCTCCGGTAATTTAAACATGTTTACAAACTATATTAATACACATCCACCATATTCTTGCGTAAATTTTATTTTTCCAAATTTACTGTTACAATCTATTATTGACGTAACGAGCCTTTATCAAAGCTTAAATGAAATTTCATGTAGTTCATTACACATATATTGAATGAATATTCATTCTACTCTAAAGATAATCACAATGAAAAACAATGTTCAAATATTTGAATTGCTGTATCCCAGGAAGTATTGAGCTCACAGTTATACATTGGGCTCAAATATAATAGCATTTTCTCTTAGGTAATATTAGTAACTAGGATAGATGGGGCATAACGCAGAACTTGAGGAAAATACGCATACGTAAAACAAGTGAGTAAACGCTTTTGACCCCGAGGCCCAAGAATTTCGTTCTTAAAGCGATGGTACTAGTCCTAACAGCATACTAGAAACGAGAACTGCGCGAATGAATGTGTTGGCTCGCTTTAGATACGACTGGCTCATTATATCTTGCAGATGGGGTTCGAACTTTTGGATGGATTTCAGTGCTAGTGGACGCGAGGCGGGGCAAGGTTATGGTTAACCATCATCCGGAGAGCCATATATCCAGGTGTGTGTTGTTGTTATTATAATTTCATTTTCGGTAACATCAACAAAATAACAACAGATCTACATCATGCGTCAAGCCGTATTACCGGAGCGGTTGGGTAGGGATAGTTCGCCACCAGGGGATTGAGATCTCCTGCTTGCGATTGGTGATGGAAAAATCTATTTCGATTAAAATCGAAAATCGAGTTTTGATAGTTTAAGATCGAGGAAATCGAGATCGAGCCACGATCTTCGAGTTTCGATCCAAACTCGATTTTTCAACGTCGATCTTGACCATTTTGTTGTATCTCAGCAACCTCACTACCAGCCTATGATAACGTCGTCCGTCTCATGCGAAAGACTTTCCCTGAAAATAGGAAAGAGACTCGCCCTCAATCATCAAGAAAGCTTCTAAATTAGTTGATCTTTCTTAAAAGATTTACAGAAGCCGAATGGGTCCAAAACTTAAATGTGCGTGCATTCGTAAATTTTGACTACTAGTAATTCGGACCAGTGTTCTAAGTAGATTTTTTCTATTTCTGAAATGTGTATCTTGAGTGTTTTTCCCAATGAATAATAAACATTTACGTATAAAATGCAACGTATTTTGCTGAATGGAGCTCACACCACGTGCAGGGCATTGTACGTGTTGTTTTAATTAAGATATAATTTTTCTTTTTTTTGTGATCCTGGGCTGCCCATATGAGGCAGCTATTGAATGCTGTGATTAGTTACCCCCCGCCCAACACCCTAGAGGTTGGTCGCAGGGTATTATGTAGATTCACCCTGAGTGCATGTAGCCGTCTCTTAATCCGTGCTCCTCAGTCACGCGCGCCTCTCTTTTCGTGATTCGCGTAATCCGTGCTTAGGGGAGAGGTTTGTGAGGCGGGTCTTGGGGTGGTCGGCGTGCGTCCAATGACTAGGCGGGAGGTGTATCGCGGCCCGTGCGCCCATTTGCGTGGAAGTGGCGACCGGATCCAGCCCCTAATCCCGCCGTGTCTGCGCGCGAACGTGGGCGGACGTTTTAATCCTTTGATCCCCCTTAGCCATTACGGCGCCGTTGTAACCATTGTAATCTGGAGTAATTTGTTCGCTTCTCTCCTCACTTCCCTGGAGCTACTTCGTCCACATCTGCATAATACTCAGCGAGACCCCTCAATGGTTTTGGGCGGGGGGTGAATTTCACCTTTTTGCATTACACCACGTACAGGTTGAGTAATTTAAGTAATTAGAATAAATTCATTTAAGGAAATTTATAAGACGTATCGCTTCAAGACTAGAGCTTGCTCTTTCAGCACCAACACACTTCTGAAGGCCATTTTTCCACGCTTTGTATGCCTCCTGGAAGTGAACAACCGTCACACCCTTGAGAGCATGTGTGCAAACTACTTTGACAGCATCAAGGGTCCCATGTTGGCGTCTTGTGTGGGCGATTTTCACTTCGCGGGAGAGGAAAAGAGTCTTATGAGACAAGATCGGGGCTGTCTGATCGAGGCTGAGGAATTGTTGCGATGCCATTTTTTAGCGGGTGCTCGGTAATCACGTACCCTAGCTGCTGCTGCCTAGAATGTATGTGTCGGCTGCATGAGATTGAGGGGGATGGAGTTGGACGCATCCGTCAACTCAATTCCCCTAGCATCTAATCTTTTCACACGGGCATAAGTCATCAATCATAATACTTCATCTTTTGCTCCTTAAAATTCATTTCAGCACTTTCTTGACGTTCTTTTTTAAAACTTTTCTTTCGACAATTGTGTTCAGTGGATCGTCTTTTATCACGATGCTGCTCCGTCTTATTCTTAAGGTTACCAGAAAATTTCTCTCCCGTTCATCATAGCACTTTCTCAAGCCAGTCCATTTGGTTTTCATCATTCTCCTATCGCGCCGTATTTTAAATACCTACTTCCTTCCTTGACTGATATGCTCTTGTCATCGTTCATACTTTACTCCCTTAGAGACAGGTATTTGGAGGAGGCGAAAGTCAGCTTGAGTCGCAGTGTAGGTCATTTGCGGCTTCGGCCTCAGCTTGTTATTTTCAAATGGCGCCATGGAAACCATGGCTTAACGTCCCATCCAACGGCAGGAGTATTGTACTTGAAGTTCCGTCCGTAAAACACTCCGCAGATGTATAGGAACCCGAAAAAATCTGTTCCACCGCAGGGATTTGACCCCGGACCCACGGGTGTGAAGGTCCACGCCAACTCGAAGCTTCAGAAGTATGGTGTAGAAGTTACCTACCATGAATTGATTTGGTGTTTGATATTATACTGTAAACTTTTATTAGATTTTTTATGGTATGCCCTCAGGCAAATCCACTGTTCATTTACTTCTTGGCTTCTTGCTTAACATTTTGAGTGCTAATGACGTAATATTGCGTTCTGGGGAAACGTCGTAGGCCTGCGGGGAACGTAATATTATGTCTGTTTGAATTTATACTGCCGCCGTAATATTATGGTCGGATATCTACCTAGAATTTTCTTTTTACGAGTTAGTGCATAGAAAATTCACTTGATGTCTGAGTATTAGACGTGGCAGTTTTAATTTCAAATTTATATGTGCTGTAATTAATATTGCAAAATAACTCGAAATTTCTAAAATTTGCGCAAAATTCCCAGCGCTGGAGTTAGAGATTGGATATAAAGCGGTAGCACCAATAGTGTTA
This sequence comes from Ischnura elegans, assembly GCF_921293095.1. NCBI lineage: Eukaryota > Metazoa > Arthropoda > Insecta > Odonata > Coenagrionidae > Ischnura > Ischnura elegans. The sequence continues at coordinate 39,691,177 of NC_060259.1, forward strand.
TATGCCCTTAAGATTTCCCCCTCTTGGAATCTCCGACGTTCTTCCAAGAAGGAGGCTATTTCCGTGGAAAATCTGATTGTCATCTGTTTGGGGCAACGCGTCTGAAGCGGCCCCGCCCCTCTCTCCTCGACCCAAATACTCGCCGATCCTGGATATCGCACTTATGACGACGGGCTATCCTTTCCCCACTGCTGGTTGGTTACGTGGCCGCACGATCGGATGCCATCGAAAAAGCACCCCCGGATTACCTCACGTCGCTTGCCCAACGGCCCAACGCGCAACCTCCCCGGAGACGTTTTCGGCAAAAGCCGGAGCGTGGGTGTCGGGTGACGCCCAATTCACTTGCCCAACGCCCGAGGCATCCTCACTCGGACTCACCTTAAGCGGAGGTGTGGCTTATTTCTCGGCCAAAATTTCGTTAGCGTTTCTCAGAAAGAATAACTTGTGATTTCTTTCGAGAATTCTGTTGAAATTCTGTAGAAATACCTAAAAATATTGATACATCCCCTTTTTGAGGGAGTCTTTTTTAGTTGCACATAGAATGTTTTTATCGGCCGATTTATTTTCTTCCCGAGAGGAAGCTTTCCTCTTACTCGACCCGTCATTGTTGGTGACGTATGCCTCGCTTAAAAGTCATGGTATAATTTTGAAATTTTCAAGGTTTATTATGTGGAGTCTTGACCTCAATTGCTTTGTTTTTCGTTCATGGAAATTTCACCTCATTATTTTCTGAGGTGTCGTTTTTTTATCCCCGAAAAATAGGCTATTGTTGTAAATTTGCATCGGTAGCGGCGGGATTAAATCCAGGCTTGATAATCTGAAGGTCACGTGTTCGAGTCCCGCCGGGGTAGGGTACCGTTATTAAAGGCTTGAGTGTTCGTGCTTGTACAGTCGTTAATTGTTGGAATCTTTGATGTGAAGCTTATTTCGAGATGTTTTCGGTGTATCTGGAAATAATAAAAAAATAAATAACAAATATGCCTGCAATTATTTGAAAAATAAAATCCTTGTAGCAATTAGTGTCTATACTTCTAATTTTTTCCATTTTTTCTATAAAGTAAAAATAATGGAAAATCCACCCACCCAAAGTTTCTCAAATGTGATCTCTTTCCAAGCATATAATTAGTGCTTTTGTCTCTGAGTCCATCAATAGATATCATGAATTCCTGTTGTGTATGGAGGCAGGACCTTAAAGGGCCTTTCTAAAGGCCTGGTTAAACGGTACATTAACATGTACGAGTTAATGTCTGATTGCGTGAATGACATATTTTTATCCGGAACGGAACATATACGAACGCATGAACCGAATTACATCAGGTTCCATTTTCCATTCATACGTACGCTTAAATTGGTTGGTAACACGGTGAATTTTCGTGTTCATTCACGAGTTCATACGTTTAGACATAGGTGGTACGTGTTAATATATATCGTGTAACCAGGCCTTAATAAAAGGCTTGTTAAGGTGCCACGTCTAATCACATACGTCCTTAAGCAGTGCCATCCGCACGCCTTGCGCGTCCGCATACCCTAAAAATGTCAATATCATATCCCGAGTTTTAAATGAGGAATTTGTTTCCAGGAAATACGGCCAATCGAGACGTAGCCCTTAGCCATTGCACTTCGGGGAATGGCCGCGGAGTAGACGTGAACGCCGATAATGAAATTTTCATGGCCTTTACCACGGCGCGAATTGGTCGCTAACGATTACATATTTTGTTCCAAGAATTAAGGAATGCGAATCCAAGGTTGAATATCGAATGTGCGTCCTGGGTCTGAGTATTTTTTGTGATGTTCAGGATATCATTTTCACCAGACTCGGCGTCTACGCCGAGGCATTGGCTAGTTATCTGTGTCGCACTCTTCTTGTGTGGATATTTGAGGGCAGAGATATTCATCTGATTCATTTTTATTTTGTAAATTTAAATTTAAAGTTACTGAGTACGGAGCGTTGGTATTTGTTTTCCGAAAATTTCTGGGTCCTTGAAACTTGAAATATGAATTAATACTGCGACTTATTTTCGGAAATGCTCAAAGTACTCCTTCATAATTGAGCGAAAACTTGACCTTTTTCATGAAAATTAGAAATGTCGAATGAGTGCCTTGTAATGAAAGCAGATTTAAATGTTTTGAAAATCGGAGATGGAATAGTATGTGCATATTTGGGTGTCCATTGAAACGGTGACTATTTCCAATGCGCATGAATTAGTGGGCAAGATATTTATGCTAGCAGCTCCGATGCGTTTCAGGGAAAACGACCAAATTATTATAAAGTCACCTCATTTATCGCGTTCATCAAAAAATCTAATGTATGCGACACTTTTTGTTGATTTCGGCCTAGAAAGATTTTCCTCGCATAGCCAGAAGCAGAGAGGGAATCGGTGTAAAGAAATGACACTTTTATCATTGATGAGAAGGATCTGTCGCGAAGTTGCTTCTGTCGCCGGCACACGAATTATCCTTGAGGTGTGGGTACGACGCGGCGGGGCCTTAGTCGATCCGTCTTAACAGCGATTTCGAACGAAATGACTTCACGCAGGAAAAAACCACTTCATTTAAGGAGGTTGGCCCGAGAGGCAAGGCATCTATGTCATTTTCGAGAAAACTTCAAACTTTGCTTTTCTAGTAATTCCTCATCGACTGACAACCACATAAAAAGACTCCGCAATAATGATCATGAAAATGCGTTTGCACGCCTGGATTTTTATTATGCAGGCTCTTGGGGAGAATTTTTTTTAAAATCCGAAATTTGTTTCTAATACTACTATATATTTTTTACAAATAACTGGTTTTAAGTTCTGTGTACTTATATAATCGTAATAAAATTGAATCTTATACTCTTTGGCGAAATATTTTTTGAGTATTCAGCTAATGAATGCATCAATTTAAGTCAAATCACGTTAGTTACATGGAGATTGTTCAACAGTAGGCTGAAATGGCTTAACTTCGGGTTAACTTAAAAAATAATTATTAGATTATCCACATTCCCTGCATCATTAGTTTGTGCCGTTCTTTGACGTGCTGTAGAGACGTGCAGAGGGCACAACTTGACCATCGGAAAGCTAATTTTCCAGGTTCTACCACCACGTGTGACATAAATACGTGATATCTAGTGATGTACTCGTCAGAGACGAAAGGATTTGTTGAATATTTGCGAAGAATTCGTATTTTTACTTTCTCGTAAGAGGTAAGGAATCCTAAATTATTGACAGTTATTATAATTACAAGGATTTAATTTTTCAAATAACTTCAAGCAATTTTATGCATGGAAATGCATTTTATGCATTTGTCATTTTTATGCATCGAAAATGTCAATTTTATTTCTACTATATCACTTATACATCTCTATCCCTTAGGTGATATAATAATAATATCACTCATGCATCAATTTTACTTGTTATACATACGGAACATTCACTTTTGATGAAAAAATTACGCTACATGGAAGTTAAATTTGTTGTCACAACAATAATATGTACCGCATTTAAGTGGTACCTATTTGAGATCAAAATGATGTTACTGGCTGTATCATTTATGTGATAAAAATATTATTTTCAACGTGCAAAAGCAATAATAATAAAGTCATTCTTTGAGAACCGTGCAAAATGAAAATTTCAAATTTTCCATCACGATTTTCCTTACTTCCACACTGTGACCGGGTAAAAGTGACGATGGAATAGGTACTTCTAGAAGACATTCAATTAAGTTGGAGTTGCTGTGACGTCGTTTAATTCTTAGCTCGAGTGCACTCAGATTACTTCGTACGGTGCCGTCAGTCTTGCTTTTGTGTGAGGTGTTGCGCGGAAAAGATGTGGCGCGTATGCAATATTTCCCCGGAATTGTAACGCGAAGCGGCAATTATTAACGGGAATGGGAGCATATTTTGTGGTGGCTCTGTCCTCTGGTGGTATTAAAACTCGGGACAACACGTATTCACTGCGCTAAAAAATGATGAAGTGCGGGGAAGATACGTTTCCAAGCAACGAGGTGGGACGACTGATGCTCGGCGAAAATTATTGCATTAATTTTTAACGACCAAATCCAGTTAGGAGAGTATAAAGTCTCCGAAATGCTCCAGTATAGCGCTCTACGGTGAGCTGATTAAATTGGGATTTCATGGCAAATCCTTTTCCATGAATAATTGAAGGGGTGGAGAGCTTTCAATGTTTTTGCTCTAATAATATGAAGCACAAAAAACCTCTATTCATGGAAGTTCACGGTGGAGTGCAATTTACCGATAAAAAAGTCAAAATACCAGCGAAATGTGTTTATCGCAACAGAGCATAAATTAATAATTTCCAAGTGTCCTCGTAAAATGAATTGGAGTTATCATGTGATGTATTTGAACGCGCAAATATTCGGATTTATGTATGAATAGATTTCTTGTCATCAAGGGGAAAGTACTCGTTATTAGAGCAGGGTTGATTGTTAACCGTGACTCTATAAATCCATATGAATAAGTTTGTCACATACTAATTCCAATCCGGAAGGTATTTGTGTCGCTTTGGTGTTTTAGTTCACAAAATGAAAGGGATTTATCGGAATAAATTTCGTAAAACAGAAGAATTATTTAAGTATATTTTTTCGCCCTTTACTACGCAAAAGTTGAAATTAAGTTAAGATGCCAGTTAGCAGGCAGGCAGGGATTTAATCCATGGCCCGCTTGAGGCTTGATCACCATAAGAGTTATGTAATTGATGTTTATATTGTACATCTCGTAGGGATGGGTAGCCCTCGTTTCGGTGATCTCTGATTTCGACATTTTCGTGTTATTGGCGCCAGATCTCGACATGTCTAAAGCTAAAAACTCCGATTGCTTCACACAAGATACTTAATAACCGAATATTTTTGTGCCCTAGTGCCATTGTGATTTGATAGCTTATGTACTTGATTGTTTTTAGCTTCTCTCATGAATATAGCAAGATTTCGTCGCTTAAGCTTGATACGCTGCACCGGGTGGAGAAAACTTTTGTCACAAAATTCTAATCGTGGGTAGATGAGAGAGTAGGAACCAAAATTGCTGATGATGTTTGGGTGGCAAACGCACCATTTTTAAACTACAGAAACTTTGAGCCAAGCGCTCCGATTGGCCGCGAGTTTGCCCTGTTGCCGGATGCTCTAGACAACTCATACTTAAGGCCGTATTACACGGTACACGGAATTGCGCAAACTGACGTACGTGCGAAGGCGTCAAATCAAAATTGCGTCGTGTAATGCGGTGAATTGCTGGAACACATGCGAGAATGCGTGGATGCGAGACCGCAAAATAGCCCCTGTTTTAATTTCGTTCATGCATTCGCGCAATTCCACGCCATTTTAGAAATTAACGCAGCTCTAACCTGCGCAATTCAGTGCCCCGTGTAAAACGGCCTTTAGAATACTCTTCCTTCCGGAGATCGCGATTTATCCAAATGCAGACTCCCCTCTTCAGATTTTAAAGCCTGCATCTCTGCAATTTGTGTATCCAGGTATCTTGTGTTGGGGTCTTTTCGTATATTTTAGGGTATTCCAATGGATAGAGCGCTGGGTTGCTGATCTAGGGGTTCTAGGTTCAAATGAAGGGCTCTGAGCGAAGCCTTCGTAAATTCCCAGACAAAGTCTCGAAGCGCGAGGCGATCCAAGGAAGGAACCTGCCACGTACTCTGAATGTGAGTATTCCGCTTTCGAATGGCTTTATCGTGGGTGAGCCCTACCCTCTCCTTTCGAAACCAACCTTCGGAGTGAATTACTATGTCAGTATGATTGAAATGCACTAATTCAATGCGTGCATTGCCATTAAGTTATCACTCTTCAGAAGAGACTAGAAGGTGGGCATGTTCGGTGAAGACTCTTTCTGCTAGATTATTGCATAGATAACTTTTTGATTTCCCCGACTTTATATGTGTGTGGAAAATTATGACGTGCGTGTGTACTATATTCTCTCTTTATGGCTTCTGATTTCTGCCTAGCTATGTATTTTTATGGGCTTCCAAGTTCAATCGCCTACAATCCATTTCTGTGGGATTTACGATGTGAGGATTTAGTGTTGAATATCCTTTGGACCTATTTATTTTAATTATTTCACGCACATCCAAGCTCTCCTTAATTTCCCGAGTGAGTATTTTTTGTATGGAGGAGTCAGAAAAATTGTAACAGCATTGCTTATAATTTATTGTTTGGGGAGAGAAATTTGTCTCAATTCTGAAGGCCATTCTATTCGGGGCACGTACTTGCACAATCTGACGTGTGTACGAAGGCGCAGTCGAAATTGCGTCATGTAAAGCGGTGAATTGCTGGAACACATGCGAGAATGCGTGGACGTGAGATGGCAAAATGGCCCCTGTCCTAATTCCGTTCGTGCTCTCGCGCAATTCCACGCAGTAATTTGAAATTAATGTTGCTCTAACCTGCGCAATGATGCGCCCTGTGTAAAACGGCCTTTATTGTTTGGGGCTTTCTGCTTGATCGTGGCTGGCATGGGCGAAGTTTGGAGTTTTATGTCGGGGGACCAGCAATCCTGCCGGGGGTTTTGGAGCTGTGGAACACTGCCTATTGAAACGCTGCCTATATTCCATAGAGCCAAAGCGTTCTTGGAAATTTTGTTTAAATTATCCTCTGAAAACAGCATTTTAAGTACTATCTAAACCTAAAATTTATTTATACTTTTGATGTATTTGTTTTTGTATTACTTGAATGTTCCTTACTCTTTTCGGAAAAAATTACCATTAAGTTGAGGGGGCCAGGCTCCCCACGGGTCCCCCAAAACTCCTCCCATGGCGGCTGGTCACGCGGAGTCGCTAGTGGGTCGCGGGAGGGCGTCTTCGCTGTGCTAACTTGGGCAGCCGTGCAAGGGATGGAGCTATTTCGAGAGGGCGCGTGGCGGCGGGCGCATTTGTCGGCATGGCTGGTCGCGCCAATGGGCCATGCCAAACAGTGCTCACAATGCTTGGACTCAATCAGATCGCGTATCGTTCGCTCGATCGGACGTATTTTGTTTATTATTAGCCACGTATTACTTAGAGAATTATAACAAATTCCACTCTTGCATCATCATAAGGCCGTTTTAGACGGGGCACGGAATTGCGTAGGTTAGAGCTGCATTAATTTCTAAAATGGCGTGGAATTGCGCGAATGCATGTACGAAATTAGAAAAGGAGCTATTTCGCCACCTCACGTCCACGCATTCTCGCATGTGTTCCAGAAATTCACCGCTTTACATGACGCAATTTTGACTGCGCCTTCGTACACACGTCGGATTGTGCAAGTACATGCCCCGTGTAAAACGGTTTTCGGTAATTTGCGAAATGATACGGAAACACGAAGAAGGAAATGCTCTCAAATCTTAGGTACTATGACCCCAAACAAAACCTCAAGCATTAAACTTCCAAAATTGCCCTTTATTAAAGACATCCTATCCCCTTAAATTCCTCTCCTTGAAACTGTTCCATGACTTTAAGGTAACCGTACGAGTTTCGATATTTTCTATGGTAACAGTAGGAGGGAAACTTGAACAACATTCCCATCTCCCACACTACCGTTACTACGTCATCATTTAGGGAAATGTGTGTGGGATATGCGCAATATGTAATACCGCATGAATTGTGCAGCTCATTATAGGTAATAAATACACCTCCAGAACTTCAATTTACTTTCTCTCGTTTATTGAACGATCCGTAGAAGTATATTTTCTTATTGTTAACGCTGTAGCTCTCTTTCGCGCCATGATATGCGGTAGTTGAAACGTAGATACCATAGAAGGTCAATACACGACAATAATTGATACGATAGAAAGTCATGAGACTTGATGTAGCATCTTCTAGATGAGGTATGGCAGAATCATCTAAGTACGCATTGATAGTTACCTTACTCCGGCATTCAGTGCTTCAACCATATGCTTGGTTTGGATAGAGGTTATCCCATAAGCCATTGGTGTTTGCCTATCACAGATCCAAGGTATTGGGGCTAGTTCCTCTCTTTACCTCGCACTTCGTGGATTCGCGTTTAGGGTATCCGTAGGCGTCATCCGGAATGTGAATCCGAGACCCTTGGGTCTGTGGCCTTACGCTCAATTACTATCTCCATCAAGGCCTGGTTACACGTTCGAGTTAATGAATAAATGTATGAACGCGAGAATGAACGCCAACATGCACTGTGTAAGCACCCAACTAGTGTGAACGCATATTCAGAAAATGGAACCTACATAATAATATAACTACAATATCTGTAGTTTGTTTCATGCATTCGCACATGTTCCGTTCCGGTCCACCAAAATAATTCACACAATCGGACATTTACGCGTACGTGTTATTTTACCGGGTAACCAGACCTTCAGGAACCCCTTTTAGTTACCAGCCCAGCCAAATATTTAAACTGTTAGTAAAACATTTGTATTGAGGAAAACTGTTTGTACTGTGCTCAGTTTTAGAAAATTCTACATACTCTAAACTGGAATGGTTTTGACTGTTTCACAGTGCAGTCCTGAAAATTCAGTAAACCTTGTTATTCCGTCAAAAATTTTATAAAAAATTAACTTTCTTTTTTCTACCTCTTTTTTTCAGATCGCCCTGTCGTCCAGCCTTTGACTCATCTAGACTGATCCGGGTGAAGACTACCTACCACATGCGATACTGCTTGAAATAGGTAAATAGCTTGAAAAAGCACGAGGTTTTCAGTTGGTATCCCATCGATTGATGCAATGTATTCATCCTCATCTTAGTTTTAAGTGGAATATCTGCATTTACGGCGGTGTGTAAGGTTTTGGGCCGTTTAAGGTTTACGAAAATTCTTCTTCGCAATTCAAAATCCAAGGCTTAGTTATGTATTTTTCCATCGAAAGCCACTGAATTTGAATATCTGTGTTCTTATTGGAATATTCGGAGGACTTGAGTTCGAGGCAGCTGTCTAGATAGTAAAAGGTGTAAAGATTAATTTATCTTCTGTATAAGAACCAAAGCACAAAAATAATGATCAGCTAGGTAGGGGAAGATGCAAGGAAAGGAGGTAGACGTTATCTCCTACCTCTATATCTATTTTTTCTGTACATAGAAGAAGCTATTCAGATTATGAGAGAGAAGACAAAGGGAGCAATAGTCAATTTCGAAAGATTTCATTGTATCTGATTTCCTGACTGATGAAATTGTAACTGCTGTTCCACCGAAAAAGGAGTAGTACTTGAAAATATATGTAAATTTCCTTCTGTTGCAACTTACTTGAAGATTTCACGAGGAGTAAGAGTTCCGATGTTCGGACTTTATTCATTATAAAAAGTAGAATACTTTACGGTTGCTTGAAAATTTGAATTGCACCACCGTGGTGTCAGCTAAGTTTAATATAATGTAGGTAATGTGGGATCGGGTTGGTGTGGTTCCTGGAGTGTAGGTTTCCCACGCCGTGAGCTCGGGTTCAAATCCCGGCGGTGGCAGAGAGTTTTCAGAGACTGCCCGATCTCTGCTTGAATATTTTGTGGGGGACGTTTCAAGCGCAACCCTCCGTCCGTCGGATGGGACGTTAACACCGTGGTCCCCTTGGCGCCTTTCGTTAAGAGCAGGCTAATGCCGACGTCGGGTTTCACTACACCCTTCCTTCCATACCCTTCCCTCATAGCGCAGATGGCCTCAGCTGTCGATAGCCTCCTCCGAATTCTATACCATACCTAGTTAATGAATGGCATGTGGATTGATACTGACTGGATAATGACTGCCTAGTAGTTGAATTACGTCTCGGTGCCGCAATCGAAGTAGGAATCGTACGTGTAACTTTCCTTGGCGGTATTACGAAGGGGTTGGAGTTTCCATTCTTTGCTCTTATAAAACTCACATGACTGCAAGCTTTTATTTCGAATGCAAGTCTTGTATATCAAAATTTCAAAGATTTGTGTGTAGTTAAACCTACGAAGAATAAAAATGCAGTGAAAAATATCTTTGTTCCTTATTTTTAATTTTACTCTCATCTACCTCTCATTATCTTCCCCTAAAGCTGGCAAGTTCACAGTATTGCATTTATTAGCATCGGAAGTGGGATTATCACCTTTTTTGTCATCCAGATTGAATAAGGTTTGAGTATGGCTATTTCTCCATGTTTTTTCGCCGTTCAAGGGCAAAATCATGTTAGATTCATTTCAATAATATCTTAACCGTGGGAGAGTAAAATCGCGAAAATCACCTCTTGTACCTATTGGCTAAGTGTAGTATTTTTAAATAACTCTTAATTCCTTGTAGATGCGACCAATTTACTTGCCACTTGCTGTTTCCTTCAATGCCACGTAGTTGCTTCATCCTATCGTCCTCTGAATCTCCTCTAAATCCTATTTCGTTGACCTTCCCACTCTTTTCTTTCTTATTGCTACTTCCCTCTTGAGTATTTGTGAAGATTGAGCTGTGTGTAGAGACGTTTCGAATATATGCTGTTTTCATTTTCTTTATTACCGTTAATGATCATTTACTTTATCGTAATTTCCTAATTAAGATTCTCAAATATTCCTTTTGTCCGCTATAATCTTATCATTTTCCCCCACAGTCATATTTATCAACATCAAGAAGAGAAAAATCTATTTATTAAAGAAAATTGTTGAAAATTACTACAGCTGTTTGTGTTATTACTATCGGTGAATGTCCACAAAGTGAAGCTGTACACCTAAAAAAAATAGATTTTTCACTTTTTTTGCAATAGATTATTTATCAATAATTTTAAACTCTTATCAATTCCCTCTTACCAAAAAGTGTGGAAAATGAATACAGCTGTGTTCTTTTACTTTAAAAAAGCTCTTGTCCCTTATCAATCTTACCCGGCAGTGGACAATTTATCTATCAATTATCCCTTCTCAATTTTGGTGTTGCAAATTTTTATATTGGTTTTATTTTGGCAATATTTTTCGTCTCTCCATTCATTTCGCTAGTAATTAACTCCATTTTCATTTCGGTCGTTTGTGAGTGTCGACGGATTTGGAACCACTCTACCTCTTTTTCGTAGTCTGCAACGATTGCAATGACATTAGAAAATCCGATAAAATGTTTTCTTTCACCGTTGAATTTATCTCCCTTTGTCTTCTCCTTTGATAAATGAATAATTTCATCAATTAATATAATGATTAGAAAATAGGGGATAACTTTATCTAACTCAGCTCGTAATGCCAGCCGTATCCTCTACCTTTTTGATTATTATTTTAATGGCTTGGTTCTGATTATATAACCATTTTGAACATTTTCTGCGGCCTATAACATACAGGGTGTGTTAATTAAGTTTCAAGACTGATTGTTTCTCGCGCAGCGGAGCGCTTCCAGACCGGTCACGTGACCCTGACTGGGTGGATGGGGGTCTCAGGTAAGCGACCAATCAACGCCAGTTGCCGGCGAAACGCTGGAGTGAAAGCATCACGCGCAAAGTCGGAGTGTATTTGTTGATCACGTCGAAACATCGCGAGAGTGAAAATGCAGCGTTTGAAGGAGCAGCGTTATTCCATAAAATTCTGTGTCAAAGTAGGCAAGAACGGCGTGGAAACGCTTCAGTTGCTTCAACAGGCCTACAAAGATAAATCAGTTACAAAAATAAAGAAGTTCGGGAACTTGTGAACAAATCTATTCATTTAAAAAGAGGATGTCTGTTTTTCGGTCCGCTATGCGTTTCCATTCGTCTGCACGGATTATGACCAAAGTTAGTACATTGGTGCATCTCATGCTTCCGGACTCCAAGTACTACTTTCGGTTGCGTCCGACGCGTCCTTTGTCGTTTTCCCATTAACGTTTGTTGCGTCGCATCATAAAACTTCTGCGGTAGAACAGTCTGCCAGGTAGGCACACCCCTTGATAAGCTCAAAGAGAAAACATAAAAATCCTATATAATTATGAAATATAAATTTCAAGTTTCCCACTTCTCTGGGTATTAACCTTTCTGAGCAACGCCGGGTAGCCTGCTATTCATGATATAAATTAGCTTTCGAGAAAAATGAGTTCTAAGAATTCGTGAACTTAATCAAAATTTTGTCTCCCTTTCTGATACGTGACGGAAGCGTATGGGACCGTAATGCCCTAGGTAATGTTTCAATAAAGGCACCCTTGCGAAAATTGCCGTATCTTGAATTATTAGCCGTCAAAATGCCCCAAGTGGGCACTCTCTCTAAGACTCTAGAACCTCATTCATTTTTTATAATTACTAAGTGCTTCATCTTCGCGAAATCTTTATTTCAGATTCCTTATCAATTTTTCTGAAGCATGCAGCTTATCCCTTGCCGATTACTCCTCTCAATCACTTTGGTCGCGTCATTTTAAAGAAATGTATAGCGTGGCGAATTTTTCTCGATATCTCAACGTTGACTTCAAACAGCTTCGGAGTTTATATTCTGTTATCTTAGGGTGCCTTCATAGCTCGGCGTTGCGTACTTGGGGGCGGAGCTAACTCATCGCAGCAAGTTGGAGCCCTTCACAGCTCTGCGTTGCGAAAACAAATGAAAGGCAAAAAGCGTAGGCTCCTAAAAATCGGCCTGTGAGCATATCATCTTAAGATTTTGAACCAAACGCACAATACATATGTTGTTTTCTGCATGTTTACCCAAATTCGTTTCTTAAAAGGTTCTTCTTAACTATAAATAGCATTTGAAGTTAATATGGCGACCATAAAGTCGATAATAATGCATGTAGTGATGGCCCATGCCTATGCATTATTATGACCTTTAAATTTTATTTCCTAACTCGGAATATTCGAAAAATAGCTAATTACATACACTCAATGAGCATGAGTAACGTGGAATGTTATCAGGAATATTTATTAATGATATCTGTTGTTCAAACAGATTGTCCTTGTCATGTTATCTAAATAGCTCTAACTGAGTAGATCATGAGGGCACAATTATTGGATATAAAATGGAATTTAAACGACCTTAGCTACCAACAAGCACCTCTCACGCTGTATTTAGCTTTTGATGCCATTTACGGGTATGAGTTACGCTAATCTATGCTCCTCAGTGATTGTAATCTAATTTACGGTTAACATTTGTCTTATGTTTAGGAAAGATACGAAATATCTAAGCTGAACACTCCAAAATAATAGTAAATAATGAAATAAATAGCATTTGCCACTCCAATTAGAGCTAATCTTGCATATTTGTATACCCAGAAACAAACACCAATTCGAAATCGTCGGCGTACTGCCGCCTTGACGCAGAGAAAATCCGACAGGTTCAGTTTTTCTGCGACGACGCAGCGAGCTGGAGACGTGACGTCATCAATTCTCAAAGACGGGCTCTGATTGGCTCGCTAGCCGCGGCGTCAACGCAACGCCGAACTGTGAAGGCCCCCTTAATCATATATCTCGGGAGCTGTTAGATGCAGCGTGAGATTATGACGACAGTACTAACATTCGCTGAACTGCGTGAGATAAAATCACGTTCTCATATTTAAGCTCCATAAGCACGTATCGGAAAGTAATTATCAATGAAAATGGAAGTATATGTTGCATTAAACAAATTGTTTTCACTTGAAAAAGGAATTCAGTCGCCGTATTGAAGTGTCAAGACATTGGACTTACAATTAGTGTGGCTAATTTAGGATGAGTGCAACTCATAAGTGATGTGTTTTCTGCGTACCGCTCGATAGCAGATAAAAACTGTCCATCAAGCAATTTCCTTGCCCATTTCCCTTCAATTATTAAATAATTTTTGTATTAACCATATTCGATTTACGATAAGTATTGCGGTGATGACATTCGCCTACCTTGGGAAAAGTAGATTTGATTCAGCTCTCCACTAAATTTTCCTGTAAGCTAACCTTTTCACACCTACGCATTTCTTCTCTTTCACATCCATCTTTATTTTTTCCATATCTTTCATTCGAGGTCTTCCATTCGAGGTCATTCTGTTCTCGCCATCTACCTTTCCCTACGACGATTGTCTTCATCAGGCCATCCTATCTCAAGTTATAGCCTATAAGGTTACTCCGTCTTCTTATCAAAATTTTCATTAAGCATCTCTTCTCTCGTACTCATCTTCGGACTTCCTCATTACTAACCGGTCTATCTATTTCTTCCACATCTTTTTATTATCTTCTCTGTAAATGTACTTCCCGTAATATTTTCAAAATTGTTTTTCTTTCCCTCCAACCTGTTTTTCTCATCTTTCCCATCTATGAATTTCAGCTGCTCAGTTCCTTCTTTTTTATATTATCCCCATTGTCCAACTTTCTCTTCCATGCAGCTGTGTTTCCAGTACACTTATCTTACTCAGGTTAAGTACTATATCGAGCATGGTTAAATGTTGTAATTCGATCGACATTCATCACCATAAGTGGTCATAATTTAAACCTTTGGGGCGGCTAACGTGGATAAATAATAGTGGCGGAATAATATGACCTCTTTATGTTTCCTCCTATTGGTCCAAGAACTCTTAAGTACTAAATGACTTTAAAATAATGAGTCATATCATGTTTATGTCACCCGAGCGATGTGGACGTAAAAGCGATATTGGTGAAATAAAATTTATATCATCTATGTTTCAAAATGACATATTTTGCTTGAGGTCATTTGAAAAATTAAATCCTTGTTGGTATCAGTGTCTTTAATTTTGGTTCCTTTGCCTTATAGTAGACGTTAAAACAAAATGAAAATTCCCTCTTTTATCCAAAGATCCCCAAATATGAAATCTTGGTATTTAAAGGATGCGACGGACAGCTGAGGTCATTTGCGCCATGAGGGAAGGGTGGAGAGATACCCGACGTCGGCATTAGCCTGCTCTTAACGAAAGGCGCCAAGGAGACCATGGCTTAATGTCCCATCCGACGGACGGGGTGTTGTCCTTGAAATGTCCTCCACACAACATTAAATCAGAGATCGAGCAGTCTCTGAAAATTCTCTGCCACCGCCGGGATTTGACCTCGAGCCCACGGGGTGTGAAGCCTACACTCTAGCCACCACACCAACCCGAACCCCAACATATCACAAGTCACTCCAAATATATCACAATTCCTTTTTATGATGTGATGATCTGATCATATTTGATGAGTCCATCACTTGATATCTCGGATTTATGCCACACGTTGTGGTAGAACCGAACTTTCCGAGGGCTGAGGTTGAATTTTGAATACATTTTCACCCTCCGCTTGATTCCATGTTTCTGTCTAATTCTTTGTATCTTCCATTTCTTCCTTTTTCAAACTGGTACCCTCTGTTCCTTGATGTTTTTCTTCCTCATGTCCCTCTTTGTCTTCCCTAAATACTTTAGGCCTTTCTCCCAGGACTTTGCCCTTGATTTTTCCCCCAAACGTACCTACAGGCTTGTAGGAAATGATGGGCCCATTTTGAAAACTCCGTTTTTATTCAAGTATAAATTCAAAATGAACAAGCTTCATCCAATGAAAAGAGGAAGTACAATATTTTTTCATAATGTGTGATGTCAATTTAATTTAATAAATTTAATAATTTATACGTACGAATTTTTGAAAATGAGTCCATCATTTAGAGCAGCGTTTCCCAACCGGTGTTAGGCGTACCCCTTGGGGTACGCGATGAACCAATCGGTCAATCGCCGAAAATAATCTTTAATGGACGCCAGGAACTATGTATGTATTAACGAGGAAATATGTACACATACTACATGGGGTATTTAAAACAAAGTTTCCATTTATACAATTATTTATAACTAAAAGAGTTACCTACCCGTAGTGAAATTACGTATTAAAATGTGCACGTTACATTTTTAGGGGTACAGTATTAGTTACGAACATTTGGAGTGGTACGGGAGGATAAAAGGGTTGGGAACCGCTGATTTAGAATATTATTTCTCACGGAATGCTTAATGCCTTATGATATGGCATATCCACTTGGTCTTTGCCTTGCATATGGAGCTTTTCATTTCATATCTTTTCCTTAAATTACGTTATCGTGTCTCACCCTCTCTATCTATCCATTAGATTTTCTACATCCAACTTTTTTTGGAAATGAGTCCATCCTAAATATATATGAAATAATCATTCACAAGCCAAACAAGGACTATTATTTACTGTTCTACTAGGAATCTATTTTACAATTTTACAAGCTTTTGAATGCATAAAAGCTCCATTTACAATTGCAGACTCAGTTTATGGGTCTACATTTTTGTACCAACAGGATTCCATGATTTACATGTTATTATTGGTGCAACGTTTTTATTAATATGTTTTGCACGACATTATACAAAGCATTACCCATCAGGACACCATTTTGGATTTGAAGCCGATATTGATATATTGTAGATGTAGTATGATTATTCCTTTAAATTTCAATTTATTGATGAGGTAGATATTTATTTAGTATATTTTGGTATACATATTTGACTTCCAAGCAGAATCAACCAATGCCTTCTATTCACGAGCTGTCGAAAGAAAGTTTTTTCTCATCAACGTCTTTAATGGACCACGTTTCTGATCCGTAGAGTGCATTGTGTGAAAAAATTCATGTGTGCTATGCAACTCAGGGGATTAGTCTAGGGCTGCGGTTCCCGACCTTTTATTCCTCCCGTACCCCCCTACGATAGAAATAGTAGAATTTCTGTTCATTCCGGTCATATTTCTCACATATGGCGCCTTCTACGTAGTTCAATATTGCACCACCCTTGTTGAATGCTCGTCGGGGTGCTCGTCATCTTCTTACCACTGTAGAACTTGCGTCGTGGACATGAGACATGGGATGGTTTGTTTGAGAGAGGCTCCCATTGAACATCCGGTCTGTGGTGTCTGCTCTTTCGCCCGCAGCGTGACTGCCAATAGCACGCTCGTGCCACGGTCCGTGCCAGGCACCAAATGGCGTGTAGCGTGCCTCAAATTGTCCTTCCACCCTCGCCGGATAAGCTACGACATGTGGCTCTCCCCCTCTGTCCACCGCAGTGTGCCATGGTAGTCAAGGCCCCCTGAATTTCTCCCCTTTACGCATTCTCATCTTGTGATGTTGTGTTATTATTTCTCGGAGGTATAATTTCCAAAGAGATTTTGAAACAAATGCTTTCGTAGTTTTGGTACATATCTTCCCTTCCTGGTTCCATCATCTTTTTTCACTTAGGCTGACAATGATAGACTTTTATTGAACAGTCGTGTTGGTGAAGGATTTTCGTTTTTTATATCTGCCCTCTTTCCGTAGTTTTTGTTCTGTCCTTAAGAAAAAATTGTTGAATTGTCTTTTTCCAAGCGATTCTTCGATTAAATACATGTTGATGTGTACGTAAATAACTTTTACTTATAGATTTTCAACATTCAAAGGCCAATCATTTTTTTCTCATTTCATGATAATCCCTCAACGAGAAAGTTTCTTTTGGCGTACCCGGCGTACCTTTGTAGACTCATTTTTGTGTGCTTTGAGAGTACCCGTTCGAGTGAATTTTAGTATTTTGTTTATCTTCAAACTGAGAGTTAACGGAGCAAATTAACACAGGCTATTGGAACAAGGGAAATGAAATGAATCTCAAAAACTTTTAGTCAATCGGTATCTGTACGAACACATTTTTTGGTGGATTCTTTGTAACTTTACCCCCAATTTTCTTTCTTTTCAGGGAAAATGGAGTGGTGCGCTTGTCGTGGTCGATCTGTGCGAAGAGCGGTGTTTCTGCTTGCACTATGGGGACTCTCCGCTGTCGCAATCATGCATTTGGCTTCCCATTCCGTGGACTCACCTACGTTAAGCGGAGGCTACGTAAGCAGCCGCCTGTTGCTGGAGAAGGTCAGCGAGCCTCGCGGACGTGGAGGCGAGTCTACATCAACGACTGAGAATATACTGGATCTGGAACCCATTGTGGACAAGTCTCCCAGCCGCTCAGAAGACATGCTAGTCGATGAAATCCAGCGTCGTGTTCCCAGCCTACCAATTGCATATTGGAACCAGCACAAGAATAAACCCATGTTTTTCAAGAATGAAAGTTGTGCCAAGTTTCCCAGTTTATACGAGCTCGAGTTCAATAACTTGTATTGGCAAAGCCTAAGAACATCCAATGGCACGTTTCAGCTTTTCGGTGCTTATTATGATATTAGGAATCTGAGTAGAATCGGTCCTGCGGTGAGGATATTGGGCATGGTGGACAGAATCGAACCGAAGGTGAAGACATTTTGCCAATTCTGGTTTGAAAATCAGAAGGAACCAGTGTTTGTTAAGGTCTTGGAGTATAAATACATTTGGTATCGTAAGTGGGGAAATTACAAGCAAGGCATATTCCAGCCATATCTGATTGCCTGCCAAATACCCTCTAAATACCACCACCAGGTTCCGGCATCAGTATCAATGGTCGAAAAGCCTTGTGATACAGCTACTAACAATCTGCGTGTGATATTCAACAAGCCGGAGAAGAAGAAAGGCTTCGGTGTCTGTGTCAAAGGCTTAGATTTTCTCCACGAGGATCTATCTGTAAGGCTGGTGGAATGGATTGAACTGTTGGGCATACTAGGGGCTGAAAAAGTTTTCTTGTACGAACTCCAAGTACATCCCAACATAAGTAAAGTGCTCCGTTATTATGAAGAAAGAGGTAAGGTGGAGGTCACTCCCTTGACCTTACCAGGGGGGCAGCCTAATGTCCCAGGGTTTCAGCATATGTACCTAGTAAAAAAGGTAAACCACAAGCGCCAGAATGAGCTCATTCCGTACAACGATTGCTTGTACAAGAACCTGTACACATATGAGTATATCGCCTTACTCGATGTTGATGAGGTTATTATGCCAGTGAAGACTATGTCTTGGAGAGAGCTGATGGATGAAGTCCTTCCCAAAGCTCTCGCAATAAAAAATGAAACCAGAGCTTCATACAATGTACGGAATGTCTATTTCCTGGATGACCTTATCCATGCACATGGATGGTTTAAAGACACACCAAAGTACATGCACATGTTACAGCATGTATATCGAAGTAAGAATTTCACCAATCCAGGACAATATGTGAAATGCTTTCATAACCCTGAGAGAGCTCTTACCCTTCATAATCACTTTCCACTGGCGTGTCTGGGTTCGGGCTGTACCTCGTACCCTATCAATACTACCGATGCTCAACTTCAGCATTACAGGGCCGATTGTGTACGCACTTTGAAGAAATCATGCATAGAATATCGGAAGAATAGTGTAATGGACACGACAATCTGGAAGTTCAAAGAGAAATTGATTGCCAGAACCACGGAGACTTTAAAGAGGCTTGGATTTTTTGGCAATCAGCGTGGAAGTGGTTCTCAACTTGAACTCAGTTCAATGGAAGCATCGTAAGATATCTAGAAACCTCAAAAAGTATCCCAAAGTCATTTTATAAGACGTGAACGACGATTCGTTCGCAGAGAAGTGCTCAATACTGTTGGAAATGTAGGAGAGAAGAGATGGCGTGAAACATTTGGACTTGACATTTAGTACGGAAGCTCGGCCATATGTGTGAATATATTGTGTGTATCGGTACTGTATTTCACCTATTTTATGATTTTATTTGTCGCAGTAGATTTTTTCTCGCGTAATATATATGGGTTATGGACTCACTTGCTGAGACTGCCTTATGACATTTGGACGTCATTATAATATGTTAAATCTCCATTATTATGAGCATTTCTACTAGACTACCTGTCTTTTTGAGCAGAAGATAATTTTGCCTATTAAATTTTCATCTTCATGTGAAGTATTTTGAAGGATGGCCCATGTTTACTCGGTAACTTCAAGCGAATTTCCATTGTAAGTGTCAGAATGTATTCTGATTTCCTGACATCCGTGAAAACCTTCGATTGACTAGTGGGCCATTTCTTCATTCTCTACTTTATGGCGAAAATAATAATGTGAATTATATACAGGTGAAGTCAAAATGTTTTATATTGTTCCTTGTGAATGAGAGTGTTTATTGTGTATGTCGTTACAAACCAACTGTGATATTTTCTACCATAGTATCGCCAAAACAAACTTGGAGTCACTTATTATGGTTACTCTTTGTGTGCTGAAAATCCCGGTAAATTCACGACCAAACTTCCTGTTAGAAGTCCTAGAGTATTAATGGGATCCTGAGTTTTTTTTATCGAAAGGAACTGTATTCTGTACTCATGAGATACTATTTATATTTCGAACGCCGAAGAATAAGTTGTGTATTGCAGGTGTTGGTTTTTTTCCCCATAAAATCATTCGGTTGATCACTTTGCTATTCATGAGCGAAGGACTCGATATGGATCACTATTGTTCTATATTTATTTATTTGTGATCTTACCGTGAGTGACAGGTATGGAGATTGCGTTTGGGTGTTCGATTCCTGTTTCTTTGCAACCCTTTTAATTCTCACAGACACTTTTTGGAGTTATTTCTGTGAAGTTCGATCTGGTTGGTTTGCACCAAGTCACGGTGTTTTCTGGCTATTGCAATTTTATGATATCCATCTGTTCTCCGTTGACATATCTTGCATTGCAAGAAATTTCATTTGTTTGTCTTGACTGATAAATATGTGACTCACTCATTTTTTCCATTGACAGGGTTGCCAACTCAATGTGTCTTGACTCTTTCCCCTTCAAAAATGTATTCATCATACCCTTAATCCTAATTCTAGTTTTGGCTGTTGTACAATTTTATTGAGCTAGCAGGCCATCATGTTGGGGTGTGGTATGAAATAATTTTGTCAATTTAAAGCATTTTCTTTGATTGTGTACTTTAAAGGTGTCATTTTGGTATATGACAATGTACTTATCTGAATTATTTGAATGAGTTATGATGAATTGGAGGCTTTTGACCGAAGTTGAATGATAGAATCCCGATGTGTGGATATGAGTCATGGGTTCTACCATTTTCATTAAGCGTCGTTTCTTATTGAGAGTAAGAATTGAACGGCAATGAAGCGGAGGATCTTCTAGAGATTCCTTACATTATCGTCATAATTTTTCATGTAAAATTTTAGGTTCCTCTATCATTTTTCCTGTTATCCGCTTGACTATCATTGCTTGCGTCCTATAACGTCTCATCCGACGGACGGAGTGTTGCGCAAGAATGTCCTCCACATAGCATTCAAGCAGGGATCGGTCAGTCTCCGAATATTCTCTGCCACCGCCAGGATTTGAACCCGAGCCCATAGAGTGGGATGCCACTCTTAGCCACCGCACCAACCCGATCCCCTTCACTCTCAATTGCTCTTTTTTGGCTTATATGCAAAATTTGTTTTCTTATTTGAATTCAGTAATAGTTTGAGCTCGTATCCAAAAGTATATGCATCTCTTGTTTAAAAGCTTGGATACGGAAGGCCTTATGCTCTGCCTGTGATGGTGTTGAATATCTTTAAATTTAGTTTAAATTGCCAAATTGGAGTACTTTCAAATGAAGAAAAGTACATTTTTGGTATATTCGAGCCCTAAAGGAACCGAAGTACTTGATTTTAAGTATTTTATTAATTGACCAACGTGTTGATGCGTGATGATTTTTTAGGAAAAATAATTATAACATGAACTCTTTATTGCGTCGAATCCTTACACGTTGCAATCATTCGACGAATATTATTTGCATTACGATTTGATATTTCCTTTGAGATTCCTTAATTATGGTGAGGTGACCTCTATTACTGCAATATTCAGAAGTTGGCAACCCTAATCATGCCTTAATATTTATGATTCATGATGATATTAACGTGTAATTTTTGAGTTTGTTTATAATTTAATAACTACCATTCCAAGGTAATCATACCCCAACTATGCTTAAGATGATAGCTTGGGTGAGCTCATCTAAGGACATTTTTCGTGAATTCTTTTTACTAAGAGTTGACTTAGTTATTTTAAGATTCTTGGTGGCTGCTTAAAACCACAAATTTCTAATGTTATTCTCAAAATAATCCAAAACGTTTAATACCCACTCCTATGCCGAGTTTTTTTGTTCGATTTTACTGAATTGTTTGAGTTAGCTTCCTTTG
The DNA here is from genome assembly GCF_921293095.1 of Ischnura elegans. Taxonomy (NCBI): domain Eukaryota; kingdom Metazoa; phylum Arthropoda; class Insecta; order Odonata; family Coenagrionidae; genus Ischnura; species Ischnura elegans. The sequence goes on from NC_060259.1 coordinate 39,712,991, forward strand.
TTTATATAAGAAATTGATAGTATTCGTAGATTTTCATTTAACAAATACTGCCTATTTGACGAGATGTTGGACGGAAAAGGATGTTGATAATGTGATTTGTTATGTGAGAATATTTGTAACCTAAATGTAATTTGAAGAGTGTGAAAATATCATTTTGCTACTCAAGATTGTTTAAAAAAATGAATGTGAGCGTTGGAGTTTGTCAAGGGTGTGAAAAGTAGCTTTTTTATAAGTTTGGTATGATGAACCTCTACCTCCCAAAACTTTTATTTTGACTGCACCTTCATGCGTCCCTGAAGAATCCTCAAAATTGTAATTCCTAATTTGGAATAAATAATCAAAATCTACTTTGTACCCTTTATTTATCTTCAAGACCGTCCTACGCTGCGACATTGTTTCTTTATCATCCTTAAATTGACAAACCACGCTGAAAATGATCCCTATGAGTATTTGATTATTGTATCTTGTGTCTAAAATATTATGTATGGATGTATATATTTGGAAGTATTCGTAAAAAAGCTGCACATAATGCCTCGCCTCAGTCGCCTCATAATCTCTAAATCGAGAATTTTCGTTTGCTATGGCCTGACTTCCGTGAAAACCTTTGATTGACCACTGGGCCATTTCTTCATTCTCAATTGCAATTCAAACATGATATTTTGGCTCTAATAGCTTAATATTAGTGAAAGTGTAAATCTCGAAAGCCAATATTGCGCACGTCGCGTCCATCTTGCTTCAGTGACCTCCATTGTCTGTCAGACTGCGCTGCTGCCATGTTGGTCTTCCTCCTATGCCAACTTGGGATTCGTCCGCCGCCTTTACTCTCACTTTTGAATCATCATGCATGCATTGTCGTGATATCATCCAATAGGGGTGCTATTATTGTTCAGGTGCCCCTTTGAAGACAACAGAACCGAAAGAAGTTATGAAAAGAACAAGAGTGTCATTGATATAGAAACTAATGACGAAATTGTCGTGGTAGGTGACCATTCGTTTGCAATCAGTCTGTATATGAATGCGAATGAGAGTAAATTCGCTGAAAATGTGATAGTTGATATCTCCTCTTTTGTATCATAGTTACTATGACGGCAGTTTTATACTATGTCTTGAAGTTTCGCAGTTTATAATTGGAAATTATTTTTCAAGAGACGCTGCTGTCTATTTAAACTCAGATTCACGTTTATATTTACGATGTATCAGTGCCATATATAAACATGAACCAAGGGGTAAAGGATAAAACTGCCCGAGATGAGGTACGTAACGCTAGGTTTGGGCAAAGAATTTACGGAAAATGTCTTCTTTTACCCCGAAACGGCCGTTTACGTTGTCGTATTTCTACAGATACACGGTGAATACCCGAAAGACACGAATGCAGAGCACAAAGCTTTCCCGTGGTACGAGTTTTATGAAGTGTACGCGCTCCGCAGATGAAGGACTTTGAAACATCATATATTATTCAGTCAATTATAAATCTTGGTGTCGTCGATGGCTGTTTCCGAATCAGCGAGTCTTCAAAATTGCGGCATCGAATATCATAGGCAAATAATTCAGTGGCTGAAGTTTAACATTGGCCCTGGTTTGCCGGCTTATCTCGTCGGAATGGTCTCCACTGACTACGAGCCAGTAGAATCGGAGGTTAAGTCAGGAGAATGTATTCTTTGGAAGACTCATCTCACGATTTCCTCTCATTGCATAGGCATCCCTAACTTTCCATTGATTACTTTTTGTCATAATAATTTCTTTTCTCATTTAGATTATCAATATCCCCTAGCTTTGAAAAACAATGGAATGAAGAATGTTTAAATAAAAAATAAAGCTTTTTCGAAAGTACAAAGAACAGATTAATTCACACTGGAAATCTTTGTACAACAGTTAATGTTTTGAAACTTTAAATTCGTACATTATAGCCTGTCAAGTTTTGCGAACTCCGCACGTCCAACAAGAAAGCTGACAAATGTCTCGCCGAAATAGTGCTGTTACCTCACCGGTTGGGGTACCTCGTGAGCTCACGAGGATGTACTGTGTTACCAATGCCGCCTTTCACTGCAACGAAACGGAAATCGTGTTCAGTCGAAGTAGTCACCACCAAACTTGAGAAGTAACAACTTCTACAAACAGAGGACTATGGGAATCATTAGTGGGATATGGCGAGGAATCCAATGTGTGTCGAATTGAACAGTTTAAACAAAGACAATATTATCGCTAGGAAATTTCCCTTCAACTTGAAATTGAAGAGCAAAAAAAATTAAGAACTTACTAAAAACGCCGTTGTTTACCACAAAGGCTCTAGAATGAATTGCGTTCGAAGGGAGTTTCAAATATGGTTTTGTCGATGGGAGATGAATTTTAAATTGAAAGAGAGAATGTCTGGTGACGGATCTTTTCAGCCAGATGGAGGTTTTTTTGCGCTACTTGAACCTCGAGAGAAAGAGAATATTGGAGCTTATTGCGCCAGTGGCGGCTCGTAAGTCTCGTAAGTAAGCCCGGGAATACTGCGGGAGGTAATATCGGAAAAGCCATGACCCCACTCATGCATGAGGCCTCGTATGTCATAAGATTCATACGCGTTACATGTTAATCATGCCGACGTTACTCACTCGATAAAACTACAGGGAGTTTTATTTTATAAATTGATAGTATTATTCAGTTTGTTTTTATCATGGCAGTATGTCATCAAAAAAAGGCTGTGAAACTATATCGATCGATGAGACGAATTTCTTGGAATTTATAATCAATTTTCAATCATTAGGTTTTCCTTAAGATTTCTGGTTGCCAGGTGAGTCAGAAAAATCGAAAATAAATTGATGGTATCTATTTTTACGTGGTGAAAACTTTGTTTTTCTCTCTCTTTAGCATGCCAACTCAATCTTTTAACCCAAATTCAATACCCGAAGCATGTTTCTTATACGTGGAATGGTTCCGACAAATATCCAATCCCAAGCATTTCCACTCGAGTAACGCGTTAAATGGTCAATTCGGTCGATCCAAAATCCTTGCTTATGTCATCAATATAGTGTTTTAGGTCATTAATGACTAGGTTCTGTACTTAAAATGACGATTTTCAAGAATAAAGTTTCAAAAAACTTGGAGCATCGACCTCGGTTACCGAGCGTCAGGGTCCCGCGGCGTGTAGCTCAGCCTTGACTCGCGATCGAAAAATCGCTCTCATTTTCTTCGTCGCAGACTTATTTCCAAGATTTCTGCTTAGTGTTCTTGAGAAATCTCTACTTTACACCGTGATGTGAATTTCCCGAGTTATATATTTCGTAAACGAAAGATAATGTCTACTTTATGTCAAATTTCACGTGAAAAACGGGTCCGCCATTTTGCGTTGTAAAACTAGTCAAATGAGAAGCAAAATATTCAAAATTCACGGAAAGGATAGGCAAAGCATCAAGTCAAAGGAATATTGCGTTTTTTATTCCATAAAAATCATGCAAACGCAACACCAACTGCTTAAATTCAAAGCTTTCTGAAGAAAAACGAGACCGCGCGTGTTTTTAAAACGTTGGCCATGTTTGGGCCACTGTATCTCAGTAACGGACCGTATTGATGTAAAATGGCATATAGACCTATAGTTGGTAATCATTCATAAGTATTTACGCCAAGTTTGAAGTCTCTATCTCAAAAAACGTCATTTTGGACTTTTGTCCAGCTTTTTTCGATTTCAGCCCACTGTGCGACGTGTCGAACCATAGGTTTTAAATAAATGGACATTCAATGTTTATCGGTGGACTTCGCCCAATCTTCAAGTGCAGGTATGCTTTCTCACCATCGATTAACAATCATCGCATTTTCCTCATGCTTAAATGTATCCTGATGATCGTGAAAAATGGAAAATAAATTGATGGTGTCAAGTTTTACGGGGTGAAAATGCATACACATTGTAAAGACCAAATTCGTAATATCTATCAAAATGAAACGAAAAACCAATTAAAATCCATCTAAGGTTAGAAATTCATATTTATCCCGTCGATGCATACTGGTTTGTATAGAATTTTTATTTATTTTGTATGCAGTATTTTCATCTTTCAATCTTGAAAATGTTCGTTTGTTCACGTTTGATCGAAGGAAGGGATGACTGCGCTCGACGAATGGTCAACTTCCTTTTGTGAAATATAAAATATTTTGACACAAAATTTATTTATTTAGCACAATAAACGGCACTTCGGCCTTTACATTGTGATATGTACAATAATAAATTATGTAAACATGATAAAAACAAGTTTAAAATAAAATCATGAATAACAATGATGTTTAGCAAAATATATACGACAAGGTGGGTAATATTTTTAGGTGGACTTCGCCGAATCTTGAAATGCAGTCATGCATCGCTTCCACATCAGCTCCCATCACGGACTCGAATTACGTCCGATACGGCTATTTTCCTCATCTCTCAAAGTCGGGGAGGCTCTCTGCTTACATTTGTCCATCGCAAAGGCATCCATTCCACATTTTCTCGTGGTTCACTCGTTCGCAACTCCACACCTCCTCTCCCATCCCATAAGCGCCTCAAGCATCTCTCATATTCGCCGAACTTCGCCGTCCCTTATATTTGTCTTGGCGCACTCAAGTTTCCCAACAGTTAAGTCAAATAGAAAGTGAAGCACTTTTTCCATCCTCGTTCTTCGCTTCCGAAGGCAAACACTCGGTTCTTAATAAGCGCCAAATACTGTCTTCCATTCCGCTATTTCCTCGACGATTGCTTCTCTCAAACATTCGAAAGAATTATCATGCCACACATTTGGTTTGCTTCGCAATCGCTTTCTGAGCGAGTGTTTGACGGCTGGTCCTCATTACAAAATCACGTCTCTCATTCTCTTTGTAAAACGCCACTTTGCTCACTCCTAAATTTGCACTATTACCTCACATGGCCTCAAATCATCTGTTCATGTTAGTTTGCAGTCCCTTTTGCCCCTGAAAAAAACAAATATGAGCAGCATAAATAAAAGTTTGTGCTTTGGCGGAAAAATTAACGTTTCACGCAATTATTGTCCGCGGTGGCTCCAGTGATGGAAACGGGGAAATAAGGTATGGTTAGGGATGACTGCCGAAGTTTTCATTCATGGTGGTGTGAATATGAAATTCATAACTCTACAGTGGTATTCCTCCCACGAGACAGTGGATCGCATTGCTCTCATCACCGCGTCGTGGACATTTTTGAAAGCCGATTAAAATACGACCGAAGTGGCAACAGAAATCAACCTTCTATGGGATGGAATTGGGCCTCTTCTATACAGTCCCCTTGATTTAAGCGGCGTAAAAAGGGACATGCCGAGTTTTAGAAAAATGAATGGGATTTCCATCGGTGGAGCCACCGCGGACAATAATAGGGTGATTTCCTATTATTTTTTGATTGCCTAAATCGAAAGATTATTACTCCTGGAGTGCGCATTTCACGCTTTTATATTTTTAAATGACGATATCTAATTTTCGCGATTAAATGAAAAGTGAAAATTTTCAAGCGCGCGAAAACGCGACGGCTAAGTATGAATGCCGGGAAAACTCCGTGTGACGTCGTTCTCGTTCCCGCTGCCGCAAGTGAGGTGACCTTGGGGAGAGGCTTTGAGCGCTGATACGACGCAGGATGCTAGCAGGTAGTAGAGTGCCCTGCTAGCTGGTAGCGCTTGGCTTAAATAATGATTATTAATACCCTATCAAACGAAGAAAACTTTCCGACCTCAGACAATTTTAATAAGTGATTATTAAGAGATGTTTCCCTGAGCTCTGTGACTCATGCATGCATTGGTAATCTCAGACGATGTAAAACTCCTATCTACTGGTGTAGAAACTAGGTCCCTGTGACGTCACGTGGAGTGGCATCGCATGGGCGCCAATCTGGCCTTTTTCAAATGAGGATAAAATTGACCATTGCCATTCGTCTAAACCGGTATTTCTAAAACAAAATAATTTGTATATTACCAATGCACTAATGGTGGGTAACGAATCGCAATCAATGCCTTTCGTTTTCTTTGATGAAGGAACTACCCTATTGCGTGAAACGTTAATTTTTCCGCTATCATGGGAGCTATCGCTCGAAAGGGACGGAAAAACTGATCGTGCGATTCAGGCTTTATTTAATGATGTACGTGATTCTCCGTGCGTAGTGATGGAAAAAGGGATGGAAATCCCATCCCTGTAGCTATCGTGGAAAATAATCGAGAGAAACGGTCATTTTTTCCACCATAATTGGTGCGATCGCTGGAGCTGTCCCTCGAAAGGATGGAAAGAAACGATCGTGTGACTCAGGCTTTATTAATACTGCGAGTCAACTTAGACCGCTTAGAGCATCGCAAGTTGTTGCGAAAGGGGCGACTACGATCTACACGATCATCAAAGGTCGTCAGCCGTGAGTCGTCCGGTCTGATGGAGCTTCCTTCTCTGTCGTCATGTCAGGGTTCAAAATAAGGGGAAAATAACGCACCACTCACCCCCGCGAAATGAGGATCTATGGAAATCACTGACTGGTTCATATTTTTTTATTTATTTATGAGTTTAAAGAAAAGGTTAGTGAAGAGTTTCATCTGGAGTGTAGCTCTCTACGTTGCGGAAACGTGGACACTGAGGAAAGATGACGAGAGGAGATTGGAGGCATTCGAGATGTGGGTATGGAGAGGGTGAAGTGGAAGGAGAGGAAAAGGAGCGGCGAAGTGCTGGATATGGTTGGCGAGGAGAGACAGGTTTTAGATGAGATACGGAGGAGACAGAAGGTATGGATGGAGGGAGTACTTAGCGGGGAGGGGATGTTGAAAATGGTGTTGGAGGGTTTAATGTTGGGGAAACGAGGGAGGGGAAGAAAAGAATAGGAATTTTAGATGGATTGAAAGGGAGTAGGCCTTACAGTGAATTGAAGAAGGCAGTGCTCGAAGGAAAGGGAGGCTCCCAGATCACTTCTTTAGTACTCCATGGAAACCTACCTTAATCGGTTGAATACTATAATAATAATATTACATATTGCTACAAGTAGGCTATCGCCTGGTGACCGCATGAGATTCAAATAAATGAGTGAAAAGACTGTCTATCTAAGGACAAAGTAAAGAGAAATGCATTAGTACATAGAAATATATAAATTCGAATATCATACAACTAACATATGAAGTTTGGACCAAATAACCCAATTTCCAAATCTCCGTAGTGAATTGGAATGGCATCAACTAGGAATTGATGGACACTTGCTGGGCGCACTCCGGCTGTGTGCAGAGGCGAGGTCGATCCAGTTGTGACGCGGTGATTGCAGACGCTGCTATTGGATTGTGGGTGCCGCCCCGAGTGGCGCCTTGGCCTCCACGGCACCCTACGAGGGCGCCACGCCCATCCAGCCCACCCTCCCGCCAACACGCCCCCGTCCACCGCAGCCAACACCCCGGAACCGGCCCATTATGGAATGAAGTAAGTCATTGGTCGACTTGGAATTATAGCGAATCCCAAGGCCGCAGCGAGCGGCCGTCTAGGGGTTAAAACACCCCTCCCCCAGAAATGCGTAGGATATAATCTTAGGCGTTACTCCTCCGAAGGTACCCCACAAAGAGTAGCCAATGAGAGGCAGTGCAACTTTGTCTTATATATTATTATTTGTATGCATATAATTAAGTATAAAGCATAAATGCGTTAAGGATTCTAGGGTTTTCTACCGGATAATTGGCTCATTGTCTACCGACGTTTCGAAGAACGGCTTGGTCAGAGTTGTTCTTTGAAACTTTGGGAGACATGGAGCCAATTATCCGGCGGAAATCCCGAGAATACTTTCTGCACGTGATACACGGGAAAATTCTAAGATAATACAAATACCGTAACGCTGACGTTGTTTAAAATGACTCAACCAAGTTTACATTTCTCTTGGCCCCCCAAATATTACCGATACATTCTTTAAAGTTATTGATAAGCAAGTTACGTGAAAGAGATGGAGGCATACCAGAAGGGCCGAATCTGGCAAACTGAAGTTGACAAAAATACCTAAGTGTTCTGAAAATACCTTAAGTCTTGCCTCTCGTTATCAAGGTTATGTTCTGCATTGGGACCAAACCAATGTTTTAGAGTTGCTGATGGGTTGTCCTTTCATGGGGAAATTGGAGGAAAAGTCCCCATATAAACGAAGATCTATATACGCCACTGAGGGGAACTGTAAAAAAATTCGAATGCGAGTACAGCGATTTCCAAAGCGTTCAACTTCCGCACCCAAGGACCGTTGAAAGGGAACATGAAAATCACGGTGTCATCAGAATCATGTGGACTGAGGAAATTTGAATATACATGCATTTCTCATCCATTTGATGGATGTATTTCCCATGTACTTAAGTGAAGCAAGATGGCCAGTTAAGCGATTTCCCTCGTGGTGGGGTCCATTGCATTTTATTAAGATCAGTGTTCCTATCCAGATCAAAAGTTCATCTCGTTTCGATTCTGATTCTGACAAAATTCACGGGATGCATTAGACTAGGGGATGTACTCAGCCAATGGCATTGAGGTGATGAAAAACGAATTGCCGATCCAGACCCGCCCAGCTATTGTCGTCGAGAACGAAAGGACATAAAGGGCGGCCGGAAGCTCAAGGAGTCGAATGGAAAGTGAAGGTAAGGCGAAGGCGAGGCGGGCGTCGATGAAAACAAGGGTGAAAGGCATTTCTCGCTAAGTGACGGTCTAATCTTTTGAGGCGATGATTCTTTTACGACAGTTATTCATTAAATAATCTAAAAAAGGCTAATATTTTTCTTGAAGAGTACAAGAATGGGACATATCTCTTCAAGAGACGGACCAACGTTTTGTGGCGATCATTCTTTTACGACAAATGATAAACAAAGATATCATATTGCCCACTAATTTTATTTTAACAGCTTACAGCACGTGTTTCGATTGCCTCGCACAACATTTAGCGATTTGATCGTTGGATTATTCCTCCTCATAGGATTATCCTCTAAAATCGCTGGCAAAGTAATGGCTTCGCCTGGTTTCGCTAGCTAGAGGGCCCTTTTCGCTTCTATAGCGTTAAGGTGTTTTTCCCCGTCCCATCCCTTCCAACACCTTCCCTACCCCAGAGGCGTCGTCGGGCTCCTATCGCGGCGGCGCCTCTTTCCTTTTTCCTTCCTGTCCTCCCCTTCCCGTGTGATCGGGCGTATCAGCACGATTGCTGGGTCCCGGCCCCGGTGTGTTGTACCCTCGCCGGGCTCCCCTGAGCCCTCAATACTTCTTGCCGCACACAATACCCGTACACATTGATGATTATAGCAATCGAAACGTGTTGTAAGCTATTTTAATAAAATTAGTGGGCAATACGATATCTTTCTTTATCATTCGGTATGTTCTCCCATTGCATCTCGTCGCAAAAAGTTGAGCTATTTGCCCATTTTATTTTACGACAGTTAATCATTGCTTAAAAATAGGCTAGTTCTTTTCTTGAAGAGTAGGAGAAGGAAGACCAAGGAAAATACTCTGAAAATTTCGGCAGTGGAACTCTATGAAACGGAAGCATTTACCGTTTAAAAACTGATCAGAAAAGAAGAAATGCCTTCTGCGCCTAATACTGGATGTGGATACTACAATAGAAATGGACGAATATGGTGAGAAACGAGAAGTATAAAAGAATGGAAAACGGGTGATATATGGTAATATATGTGAAGTTGAAACTCAGGAAGATTAAAGGATAAGAATAAGAAAAATTCAAGAAAGATACATAAAAATACCCGTAGAAAGTAATATAACCGGCATGGGATAGGTAGGATTGGAGGGCCACAGTATACGTTTGTAATACCATTAAATTATGGTTATAAATTCAACGATTTAGTGCGAGGATAAAGAATGAAATTTCTTTCCGTCTTTCCGGAATATCATCCTAAACTTGCAATCATAAATGCCGACTATTTCTAGCCCAATTATCCCAAATATCGTTCGTTTATCGTGAGATTTTGAGTTTCTTTTTGTTGTCCTCTGCTCAATTTCCCCGCCGTTACTAAAAGTCCAAGTCCGTGGATAACTAAAACAAATGTAAGCCTAATATGCCTTAACTGTGAGTTTTCAATTTTTTCAATCGAGGGAGACAATTTTTCAGAATACGCTGATTAGAAGGGGTAAGAGGATACAGAAATAATACTCAATTGCTCTTGAAAAACGTCTGAGAACGGCCCTAGGTTACATCTTTGCTATTAGTTTCACGATTCACCGTTAATTATCTGCTACGGTATGCATCTCCTATATTTCCTTGAAGTTCGGCCGCTTCGTTTTGTTTCTTCGTCAATTGACTCTTCTCTGGAGACAAATGGAATGCTTTTTTCCAGGAGATTTAGAATGGTGAAGATTTAACTGCTCTCTTTTACGCAAGTACGAAATACTCCAACAGGGTAAAATATGTGTGACCCCCTAAGAAAACCATTTGTTTAGCCTAGTCAGAGAGGTTGGGTCCACATTTATTTTTAATCACATAATATATTTTACTTTATATTGTAACCAGACTCCTCTCTCTCTCGGGTTGGGTTCGTGGGTTGCCTGGGGTCGTTGGTGAGAAAAATAACGAAATGAAACAGACTTTACTTTTCAAATCCAGTTATATTAAAGCCTATAATGGATACGATCAACAAGACTCTTGTAAGCTTGAACAACAGAGAAAATAGAATCCCGGGAGGTATTCAGGTGCCCGACTCCCACGAAGAAGCCTCTCCTTCGTCCTTGCACTGCTCCCGCTTGCACCTTCCTCCAGTCTGTGCCGTCCGTCCTCCCTGTCGCTGCTTCTGCTCCTTTTTTTTGTTCGTATTCCGGCCGCTGGCGCTGTCAGTCCAGGAGCGAACACCGGATTGGTCACAATTTAGAGTGGTTGCTATTTTACATTTTTATTTTATTTTTCTCTGCTATAGTGTTGATTTCTTTCATCGACGAATCCGTCACTGCTACGAAAATGGGCGCGCATGGAATACAGGAAAGCATCTAGCCAATCCACAACAGTTGGGAGGGAGGATAAGGAGCGGATTGTGATCGGATGAATGCTAGCCTGCGTTCCGCTAGTTCCGTGTCCATGTGAGATATGGGTTCACATGGAGGCGGGATCGACGGAATGCGGAATTACATATTGCCAATTACAGGGCAGGGACAACTCAGGGGGCAACAGCTCAGGTCAGGGGCGCAGCTTGGGCTGGGGGGTTTAGGTGCAAGGTTTAGGTCAAGCTTGTACATTTATAGGTGATATTGGCAGAGAGGTACACAGGTGATATATACGGCTGGTCGTGCGGCGTAATTTATACGCCACGGGTGTCGGGTTCCTCTTGGCGATCTAAAAAAAAGTTTGCTACAATACTTAGTGCTTTAAAAACTCACGCTATAGACACTTAAAATGACATTGTAAGAATATGGGGCGCAAGCAAGTTTAGGTGCAACTAATACTGGAGTGTGTGGGGGTATGGAATACCCACCAGGATAAGCGGTAGGTGCGAGATCAATAAATTGCGGAATTTTAAGATAAATGGTTCAAAATAGTGAGTTTTACGGCTTTGTGAGGTAATCCTTACACTATTCTGTTATGGATTAAACTTAAAAATTTCTCTGAGCTCTGGAGGAGGGGTTATACCCCAAACCCCAGAGCTCCCACTGGCTCAGGTGAACAGAGCATTCTACCAAAAGGAAAATCTACTCGCAGCAGGAAATTTAAACATAGAAGTAAGGGAACAATTTGTCAGTTTTCTTCGATACTGAAGTTAGGTATAGACAATGGCAGCAGCGGAGATATCGTGGGTAGAGGCTTTTGAAATGTGATGCTACAGAAGAATGATGAGGATCAAATGGATTGACCGTAATGAGTAATGTGGTGCAAGTAATGAGGAAGTCCTAAAAGAGAGGAAAAAAGAGAAATCTCATGAAAACCTTGACAAGAAGACGGAATAACCTTATTGGCCAAATCTTGAGACATGATGGTCTGATGAAGACAATCGTCGAGGGACAAGTGGATGGCAAGAACGGAAAAGGAAGACTTATGCGACGAACGAAATATAAGGAGCAAGTAGAGAAAACTGTGAAAGAGAAGAAATATGCGTACGGGAAAAGATTGGCTAATAGGAGAATTGAGTGGAGAACTGCGTTAAATCAATCTTATGATTGTTGACCAGTGATGATGAAGGCAGGGGAAAGCGGGAGGTGTGCAAGGGACGGATTGTGATTGGCTGGACGCTTTGTCGCCTGTACTGTCGATCCGGCACATGTGAACTCTGCCACACTTGGTGCTGCTTCCTCGGGCCCATCCAGTAACAACTGAAGCAGCAAATAACCCAAATACTTTCATGCGTCTCCCAGAGGAAAATAGAAACACGGCGATAAGGGTCCTCCGTTGTGAAGGCAAAATATTATAATGCGTTGCCTTGTCTTTACTGCTGTTCGACGAGACATATTTTAATTTGGAGATACAATATTCTGATATTGTCAACGTTTAACAAAAATCGGACAATTCTCATGCAAGCGGAAGTGTATCACATCCATTATTCATTGCCTTCGCGGAATGTACACACATTTCGGGGGTGCTTGTGAATAATGGATGCCATTTCTCGACACCTTTCATTCACTCATTCATAGCCACGCCTCGCGATCTCCCATTCAAAAAATTCACTATCTAAAGTCGTCGTGGAAGAGAGAACTTCAAATTTTTTGGTGATAGAGATGTATTTATGGAATTAATCTATTTGTCAACTGATCCCTAAAAATTATAGAATAGCAATTTTGAAGCATATGTAAATTAATTTTGAATTCCGCCCCAATGAATGTCTTCATCAATGCTCATATTGGGCAGAACTTCAAAACACTCCTAGAGGCTTGAGGGATGTAGGGAAACCAAACATTTATTTATTCCCGCCGGATTGCACCATTTTACAATACTGATGAACTGATGAAAACGTCAAGGTCACTCTATAGATAAAAACTAAAGCTAATAAAAATAATTAATTACCTACCTTTATTTTGGGGAAGGTAGCATTAATTAATTTTATTAATCCCATGTGATATTTTTCATCACTACAGAAATAATAATGAGCAGTACCTATGACTTTTCAGATCCGTGACTTTTTTCTATTCTATTTGATGGCTAAATCAATAGCTCTGGAATTTTTTCTGGCGTGGTTGTATTCCGTTCTTAGTCTTTCTCCCGGGTTCGCTTCTGCTGGAAGGTGGTGGATTAAGTTGCAGATCAATGGGATACCTTCAAATGGTCTCCATTGAATTGGAATCTTCGGAGTTACGGACGTTAGAATTATCGGCGTCCGCTACAGGAGAAAAGCGTAAAGGGTAAAACTAACAAGATTTCCTCTTGTTAGCTCAAAGTTGTCGCCACGTAGTTTCCATGATATTTTTAGAGAATGGTTGTGTGCAATTATTTCTACAGAATATTCACTTTAATGATGCTTAGAAAACACAAACCTACCAATTCACCTATTTTTTGTCAAGCAGTTTAAATTTTTTCCGACCTCAATTAATATGAATGCATGATTGAATTTATTATTGCTCCAACATTAAATGTACACATTTTTTAACAACACAAATAAAAGGAGCTTTAGGTAGCATCAATGGTAAAAACACCAGCATGGAAGCTACCATTACGAATTAAATACTATGCAAGCCAGAAAATAAAGAATATATGTAAATTTTCTGAAACATTATCATTATTAATCCGGTATGAGACAAAAAAGCAAAGTGTAAACAAATCTGAAGGGATAAATACATGAGCATACAAGACTTTTTAAAAATACATGCTCGTTTGAAAACTTGCAATATACAAAGAACAAAGTATAGCTTAAGGACAAAATAATTTTTTTTTCTCCTTTCACAAAAAATATATAAAAATAATAAATAAATAAATGATAGCATTAAAGAGTCTTCTTTTTCGAATGGCATAACTATTCAAAACTGAATCTGTATACATGGTATGGAATATAGGAATGTATTTTCAGTTTTTCCTCTGACATGTTATCATATCTTGAATCCGAACATGTGTGTGACACAGTTCTACGCTCAATTATCCTATCTGCTGATCTTCTAACACTTTCGTCATTCTTCTGTTTTACATATTTCATCACCTGCTCTTAAGTATCTAATCCGAGGCCTTCCCCTATTTTTCTACCCTTCCTCTAGTCAATCCAAAACCGTTGCATTTATCACCACTTTGACATCAGAGAGCAGGATAGAATGTCTCCTGCCCTCTCCTCTGTCATCATCCTGTCCTGTCATCTGCTCCTTATATACTGGGTGTTTCAAAATGAATGGTGTGGTTTTAACGCTCGATAATATTTACTACTAATAATGCTCACATTGAGCACTTTAAGGATTGAATGTAAAACTATTCGAGTTGTTCTTTCATTTGATGCATTGTTTACAGCTGAAAATTTAGCGCAATAAATATTATAAAGCGTTAAAACCTCGCAATTCCTTTTGAAACTCTCGATTTATTGCATGAAAGTGGTGGTAACCAGCTATTCGTGTTCGAGTCTCTCCGGTCAACTTAGTTTTCTTATCTTATTCAAGCACTACACGAGTAGCGTGTATTACGTCAACAACATATGTCTTCCTCCTCTCACCAATCAGTTCCATGCCTTCTTTTCGTATCCATTAGCTTTGCTATACCTTTGCTACCTTCATCTGTCCTAAGTTCATTTCTCATGAAGTCTTTTCTCCCATTCTAACAGGCAATGCGTATGCTCCTTCCATATTCTCCTCACCTTACCTGGCTCACATATTTTATTATATTTTTCTTCTATATCAAAGCTATTACTTATCCAGGAACATAGTCACGGAACCAGGGTTGTGCCCGTTTAACATAGTGAACCTTAGGCAGCGTAATACTTTGATTGTTCAAAATAGAAAGTTTTAATAGACTGAAACCTGGAGTCATTATTAGTATTTCTTATTATTTTCCCATTAAAAACTTCTCCCGTGACTTTGGAGGTAACATTTTTCTTATTCTTAAATTTTCTATTTCACAGCACTGAAGTTATCCATTTTTTCCTTAATTTTTCTGTCGCTAATTCATTATTTTTTACAGTCATATTCGTATATTTTATTCTACCCTTCGTGTTTCTATTACGATCTTCCCCCCTGATTCATCAAATATCTCTCCAACGTTGCAGCCATCATATTATCTGCGTCCATAACTCCTGTCTCTCCTGTTTTGCTGACTCTTTCATGCAGCTTGAAATACTCTACTGTTACCCATTGACGAATTTTTTTAATAATAATAATAATGATAATAATATAACTTTATTCCATTTACATTCAAATATATTACATTAGAACATACTTAAATAATTATGGAATATATAGGTACCCCTTATTGAATGGTTATGGGGCTACCATCTTAAACTTTTTACATAGGTCTGGTGCTAGCACACATGAGAAGTAAAATTTCTTTGCATTCAGTATTTTGTTCTCTTGCCGATTGCATTCATTATTACAAAATTTATTTCAAATATTTGCACAAGGATAACTATTTTTCTTATATAAACGCATAATTACATACTTAGAATATACAATATACCTTTTATTGTAAACTTTTTAAGCCACCTTTCTTAGTAGAAACTCTACTTCCTCACACCTCATAAGCCATTTTTTTTTACAGCGGATGCAAATCCCCATCTTTTTTCCGAGTTTGCTACATTACTCGGCAGCATACTAAACAATTTAGGCCCTAAGTAATTGTATGACTGTCGATAAATTTCAGTCGTCGGCCTAGGTACATGGAAGTTTCTCCAAGATCTGATGTCATAAGTTTGTGGTCTGGCCTTTTCACCACTACGGTTATAGAAAATTCTAAGGACTTTATAATTGAATAAATGCCTTAGTGGGAGGATATCTAATTTTTTGAAAAGAGGAAATGAGTGGCTTTTCCTATACGATCGCGTTATAACCCTGATAACCCTTTTGTGCGCCACTATCAATGGTTTAATGTTGATAAAATATGCTCCACCCCAGCAGGCTATTCCGTTTTGCAATCTTGAATTAACGAGAGCATAATATACCATTTTTAACACTGATTCAGGGCATATGTATCTGAGGAAGTAGAATTTTCTTACAATGGAAATCATTTCTGATTTTAATTTATTTATGTGAGACTTCCATTTACAATTTTGGTCAAAATTAGATAATTACCCGGGCTTTCTACTTTTTGGTGCGTACATATTCTTTAAAAATAATTTCCTCAATTTCTGTCATTTTACAGCGTCGATTTGTATGTTTCATTTCATTACCTCTTCAAACATTGAATAACCGTAGAGACTCGAATAAAACAGGATAATTTTGCTTTCTTCATGCGATATCTTTATCTGCGTGGCATTTAGATGGAATGATTTGATTCAAATTATTTTCTATTCAATATATCCATTCAATCTGCACTGCCTTGCTAACAGAATTTTCCTTCGACCTCTGTAATTCCGGCGGCCAAATTTTCCCAAACTTCCCATTTATCTCCTCAATCTTCATCCGATTTATTATTTGTCCTATCATTAATATTAAAAAATTCCGCCTATTTTCATTAATGTTCTGTATCTTCTCATGACATTCGTCTGCTCCATTGGGATGTTGGAATGCACAATTGTATTACTACGGAATATACATATAACTTAGCCTCAACGTTAACTTCTCATTGACGGTTTCGGCCTTTTACACCTACGGTACCCGTCATGCTTTTCCTGGAAATAATCGTATTAATACGCCAAGTAACTACTGCGACGGCGTCTAAGGTATCATTTAAGCCCATTTGCACGTAATTTCGCAACCCAATGTACTTAAGAACGAGCGCTCGTTTCATAATGAATCATGTAAAGGCTGAATTGCATGCACCAACGCAAGGTGGAAAAAATCCCCTATTCTAATTCCTAAATTATTGCTCGGCCGATTGAGGAAAAGGTGCTGCGGGAAGATGTGCAATCACGTGCCCAGACTAAAATAGGCTTAAACGACTTGGAACTCGGTATTTTTATCATCGCCGAGTATAATTTTCTGAGGATTTTAGTACTTTTGAAATTCAAAGGGATGGTATGTGTTAAGAATACCGCTTGACCGCTTAGCTGTTACCAGTGAAGGAAGCTTTTTTATCAGAGTCCACCATTGGCAAGCGTCTTTGGCCCTCACTTACGGACCTTAAACATTTCAATTATTGAATTTAATCATTGAGATACATATTCACCTTTTTTCCTCGTGGAAAATATCACTTGAATGTCAAAAATAATTCAGACAATTATTTTTGATCTTCTTGCACCAAGCATTTGTGTATCGGCGCTTGACGTTAAAATACATGAAAGAGCTTCAGGAGGCATTCATATCTTCGAGAAAAATCACTTGAATTAGTAATTGCTGAAAATTTCAAGTTTTGAAGGTATAATCGAGCAAAAACTTGGAGTAAAATCGGAATGATTGTGTCGAAATCCTTCACATGAATTTAAATATGACTTGAAATTGATATCTCAAATTTAATAGAAAATAGACGGAGGAGCCTTTTCCTAAATTGCTAAATGCTAAACTGAGGGTTGAGCCTCCTTGACCCTTGCTGATCCTCGACCACGCTCTCGTTGGAGCTGTTTTTTCTCCCGGAAGATTGAAGCCTTTCTGTGGGTGAGTGAATGTGCGCGTGACTGCTTATTGAGTGCATGTGTTTCCGAAAATCACTGGTTAACCCTGGCAGGCCTATCATGTGAAGATTCCCGGTTTTTTGTAGAACAAGAATCCGTAGTGGAGGTCCCTAAAGCCCTCACGAAGGATCTTGTTTTGTTTGTTTGTTGTGAGTGAATGTGTGCGTGATTTGTGCTTTCCGGTTGAGAGGCTGGGGTTTGGTCCCTGCGGTGAATTTCTCCCCCTTCCCGCACACCAAAACAGTGACAATTTTTACTTGCAAAGTGCAGGAGCCGCGGGAGAATTATACGACCATTTGAGTATTTTCCTTCCATTTAAATTGCTAATTTAATTTATTTTGGAGTCATTATTTAATTAAATGGCCGACAGCTTGAAAGTGAAAGTCAGAAATTTTCGTACATTTAATTTTTCAAAATTCTGATGGTTTTCGCCGTTCCGGAGGGAGTTCAACGTAAGTACCTCCTAAAGACCATGACTGACTCACGATGAGTTAGTTCCGCATTCTATTACCACAGCCTGACGCCTAGGCGAATCGAAGAACCGAATCGGCCATTTCACAGTTTCTTAGCACTACCTCTTCCGGACATGTTGGAAGGTAATTAGCCACGTATATTCCTTTTAGATGGCTATTCTGATGATAATAACTGCCGTGGAAAACTTTTCCATATTTTTTCCTTGTCTAAGGCTAAACAAGAACATTCTAATAGCTTGGGTTAATAATCGTGCATTGTTTTCAGAGTTGAATTTGAGCATTCAAAGTAGTTGTGTAAATCTCATATCGAATTCCAGAGGTTTCGGGGTATATGATACCACAAATTGGGCGGAGTAAGCATCCTTGAATCATTTCGGATGAAGCATGGAGCACACCTTAGTTTCATTTTTCAAAATTTCGTACGGAATCAAAAGCAAAATTAAATTATTGTGAACTTCTGAGCTTAAGAACAGCATTGTTATCTGTTAACATCATTTGAAACAAGAAATGCAATGTGGTGTTCGCTTCACACTGAAATGTTAAAGATAATTGCAATAATAAAATACAAACCTAACCAAACTAATAACAATTTCTTCCTGACATTTTGGTCGAAGTAGGGCGTGATATAGCTTAACTCTAACCTAAATACTGTAAGTAATATGCCAGTTAAACCTTACACTTCCAACGGGTTGCATGCCCAGCCACTCAATGCTACCCTTTTTTGGTGGAGCGTTTGCCATATTCAGTAAATAATGTATTTGGAATCAGACCAAAATTCAATGTTATCATAAAAGAAAGGGGCGATTTTGAATATGGTTTAAATGGAAGCAATTCTTTTTCTGCTCAGTTTCTGTTTCTTTTAATTTTTAAAATCCGTCATCTCGAGCAGTTTGTTTACATAATTAGGTAATAAATTTAACTGTGGGTCCTTTGTCGCTCCACAAGAGAGAAACCCGGAGTCAACATTAGCCTACTCCTATCGAAAGGCGCTAAGGGGACTACGGACTAACGTCCCATTTGACGGACGGAGTGCTGCACTTGGGGTTCCCCCCTTAAGGCACTAAACCAGGCGGCCTCTGTAAAATCTCTACTGCCCTATCCCTTCTAACGAATTATTGAAACCGCGCAATTCTATTATGATAACACTGTGTGCTGAAAAAAGATTCAAAATTGAAATCATGATAGTATAAGGGCTATCAGCTTTGGAGCAATCTTGCATAACAAATTTTTTGCATCATGAAGTTCACTATCGAGAATACAATTAACTGTTAGTGAGTTGGCATGAGTTTTTAATGAAAGCACAAAATTAAATGCCATAGTCAAGAAAATTGAATTATTAGTCGAGCGGGCGCGCCTGATATTTTTACATGACCGGGCGCGTGGCGTACTATGTCCAAGATATATGCATATTTGCATATGCATGCAGCATTTATATAATACCATTCGATTTTTGCTAAAATTTATCTTTATTTGTAGAATTTAGTTCAAGCTTGTACAGTCGGATTCAAAAATATTGCAACAAATGGAGCGGCGCCACTTTCGCCGCAGTTTGGAAATCGAGTTTCGGCATTTTCTATTGTACCAGTGGGAGGGAAATTTGAACAGCATTCCCACCTCCCGTAATATTTTTATAACAACATCGTTAAAGGGAAATGTATGCGGGATATGTGCAATGTTTAGTACCAAATAATTTATGCAGCATCTGCTAGATAATACATCTACGTTCAGAACGTCAATTTACCTTCTCTCGTAAGTTGGCCGATCCGTCGAAGTATATTGTTCTACAATTAACGCTGAAGCTATTCGATCAGCGATAGCGAATATAACATACATATAAAATATCCGCCGCAATATCACAGTAAATATTGCCAGTGAGTGTTTAAAATCAGCTTGATTTAGTGACACTAGAAGACCGGTTCATTCCTTGCCTGACAAAGCTCGCAATGAATCCACAATGAAGTCAACGTGGGAGATGTCAACGCTCCATTTGTTGCAATACTTTTGAATCCGACTGTACATTTATAGGTGATACAGATATTAGTAGATATTGGTGGTGCATGGCCGGTCGCGCGGCGTAATTTATACGCCGCTGGTGTCGGGTTCCTCTTGCCGGTCTAAAAAAATTCTTCAATACTATGTGCTTTAAAAACTCACGCTATAGAAAGTCAATATGGCATTGTAAGAATATCGGTTCTCGGTTCCTCTTGCCGATCCAAAAATTTATTAGCTACAATACTTCGAGCTCTGAAAATTCGCACTATAGACAGTCGAAGTACATTGTAGGAATACACGAGACCATTTTAGACCTGAATGTACGTACAATGCTGAATTCCTTGGTTTTCGAAGATTGGCGTACTTTATACGCCAGAGCGCCCGCTCGAGGGCTTAGGACAAGGCTGTAGTACATTCCCTAAAAAGATAGAAGATAGAAGTATAACATATTATTCTCCGGAAAAATTGTCACAACAGACCCTTGCGTTAGTTGTTTGCTGCCTTCTTCATTCGTCTGCTTGTGGCTTTCAATTTTTGAATAATCATTCCGATTTAAACAGTATTAATCGCTTAATCAAAAATACCTCGTTTCAGTCACTAGGTTTTCAAACTTTTTCCATGAAGTCCACGCAAACGCTACCTGTTGGCGTAATTTAACGTTACCGTCTGCTGCTACTTGCCCACGATTCGACCTGGCAAGGTGCGGCAGCCTGATGGCGAACGCCATCTGTTAGCCGAGTATTAAACTATTATTATTCTACATCCCTGATCACCTCCATATGGTTCATGAATGCAGATTGTGTACTTTCTAAGGAAGTAGAAGACGAGGTAATACTGTAAAATCCTAAATTATCGTTTTTATCTGATTACGAGCCGATTGTTTTCCGACCTGGCGGCGTGCCGAAAACAATTTGGCCCGTTTTTCATACCTAATTGTGTTGCTATTTAATAGTTCTCGCGACGTTTCTCTTCGCATTGACTAACATATGTAAGGCCCACGAAAAGGTTTTTTCGCATTTTAGATTTTCCAGAAAACGTTTAAAATATGGAAAATGTCTCCGGCAAAAGGGATCAATGAAACAAGCGCTGTAGACTCCCCATTGGCTCCCGCTCCTCACCCCCTCAGCCACCGGGGTTCTCGTGGAGAGCTAGTCTAGAACTCGCATATAAATGGCAAAATAAGGGACTAACAGTCGTTTTGTAAGTCGTTTTTCTAGACCCAGGAGGCTTGCACATCCGTTGCATTTCTCCTCTCTGTAGGGAAGGCTCTGGGACTTAAAATAATTTTTGTAGCTACGGAATATTTTTTGGGGCGATAAAAGACCAAGTTCATCCGTCTCTTCAGAGCTGCGAATAAATGATTTCCATTCCCATTACATCGTCTCGAACCATTCGTTCAATGGCAACCGGAGTGTACATGATGTTAGGCCCTGGGCTTACCCAAGATGATTCACAAATTTTAGATGGACGAGCGGACAGTATACCTTTATCGCCACAATAACACATATTGTTACTGGTTTACGTTTTTTACACATTACTGTTTTGTCCCAGGTTACGTCCTCAAGGCCCGACTGTTTTGCCGTGCAACCTATGCACAAGGAAATAAGCAATTTGAACTCTCGAGTCGTTTCTTGATTTTTTCTCTCAAGTAACCTTGTTTGCTTGCAGAATGAAGCCGTTATTTTTTCCTCGAGGGAGATTCAACTACAGAAGCCCATCAGTAATTTTATTAAAAACTTCCCGAAATTTAAAAGTTTTTTATGCTAAAATATTTGATAATACACTTCTTCTTTATAAATCTATGTTCAACTTTAAGTACTTCAAATTTTGTTGGACTTATTTTATACACTTGTATCTACATATGCTTTGTGAAAACATTTTATGCTTTCAGCATGTTCAATTGAGGGTGTACTTGCGTTTTCCTATGTAAAATTACACGCCAATTACTATTAGCTAATGCTATTGTGTAACCACGGAATAAATAATGTGTTATACCACCAAAAACTGTATTCCGAATATCCATGATGAAAGAACATGAATGGTAATATCCACACTTTTTAATTCCAAAACTCAAAAACCGACCATGGTTTCAACACTTTGTGTCATTTTAAAGGTGTTGCGCAATCTGTTGAAACAATGATCGTTTTTTTTTTAGTTTTGGAATTAAAAAGTGTGGAAATTACCATTCACGTTCTTTCATCATGGACATGTTGAACTTCCGCCAAATCAAGCCAGAAACGACTTTATTTGGGATCCGAAAATGTTTAAATGGTTACCATTGCAAGAAACTCCTTTGTAAACTGTTTCAATGTGTTAACTAATATTCACAATTGTTAATCACCGTTCTTCTGGGGATGTAACGTTTTTTTTAGTTAATCTCCGGAAGGGAGTGATTAGATAAACGGCTAGTAAATATTTTTCTTTGTATACCAATACAGTAAATTACTACTAATTCAAAATAGTCCGATGCCTTTCAATTGAAATTTATCATTATTTTTCAAAAATTTATCTTCATCGCTTCGAAAAGAGCTCATTTAAGGCTTGTCCCATCGGGGAAATTAACATGTAACATCGATCATCACATATAACCATACCCTGGATAGGGACGACCTACCCAGATGGGACGCGACCTTCGGATTGGCATGCGAAGGTTTTGCACCGCCGCCACCGAGACCGGCCTGGTGAGGGCTAGGATTAAGGACAAAATCGCTGCATTGGTAATTTCTTTGACGGCATAATATTTTCTATGAGATTTTTCAATAACGACAAAACATATTCGAACTCCCTACAGCTTGTTAGCAGATCACAGATCAGAATCTTCTCCATAAGTCGCTGCGCACAAAATGGCACCTCATAAGAGCGGATTTAATCGGTCTAAGGATTTATCCCAGATTTTCGGTTACAAGAAACATCCAGCTCTCAGCGTTTTTCCTGACCAAGCCATAATCTGGCCAGCAGACGGTCTTTAACGAGAAATATTTTTAAACAGTAATCCATGCAATGGAAAATTCTAACCATGATACCCATTTTTCTTGGTACTCATAAACAATTTTTTTAGAAAGTTATAAACAAAGGCTTAAAAAAATCTGGCCTTTGCCTACACAGCCATATAAATGTATATTCAAAATTTATTATCTATATTCAAAAGATATCGGCGAGTTAAGTTGAAAACAAAATCATATTTAACAACTGAATTAGTTAAAACGTTATTTGCCGAGCAATCTTAATAATGTGAATTCATAAAGTTATTTGGCTTTCAATGAGGAAAATTCGAAACACGCAAATTTCATCACTTGATTTTTCCCACTCATTACTAATCTGTCATGAATGAAATGCTCATAGCTGACCCATTAAGAAACAGAAGAAAGGAAATATTTAACCAAATTTAAATGCGTGCTCCTGAAATGAAAGAAATTTACCAATTTTATCATTTTGAAATAATAAATTCAACTCCAGTGTAGCGCACGTTTCATCAGAAAAAAATTTGCTGAATTCTCTAAATTAATACATGTCAAGCACTTATGTTAATCTTTCTTCTTTGAGATGACATCAAAAGCGTAGCTACCTATATCCAACTTTTTATGGAAAACTGCACATACTATATAATAATAATAATAAAAAAATTTTTATTTGTCCAAGGATCTTATGAATACAACATAGATATAAGACACGTCAAAGTAATCAACATAACACTTAAAAATGTAAAAATGGTCAGAGTTCATTTGTCATTTAAAAATTCATTTACACTGTAGTAGCACTTATTAATTAAAACTTTCTTTAAAGAAGATTTAAATTCCCTATTAGAATTAATCAAATTAATACTTTTGGGAAGGAAATTAAATATTTTTGATCCCATTGCAATGGGACTTTTTGCTGTTATAAGTACAGATGGAAATATGTAAATGTTGTAATGTATCCTAGGAAGACGGCTCATGAATTGACATAGTTAATCTGCCAGAAATAAAATGTATTTGTGTCTATGCATTATTGATAGCTTAAACAGGTGGTTAAATGTGAACCTGAACTCATTTAGATAACGATATTTTCACATAGAAGTAGCTCTGGACAAAAATAAGTGTTATGCGAATGTAAATTTATGAGGCCCTATGTTCTACGAGAAAGTGAAAAACGCAGCCGCGCAGAGTGCTGGTGAAGGGGGGGAGGCGCTTAAGGTGCTACGGAACGAAGTAAATATACTGCGAAATATGTTCCCTTGTTGCTGTATGATTGTGTATCTGCCTTGAATTGAATGCTATACATTGATCAATTGATATGGCAAGAAAGAAAATATTTGGCCAAAATGAAATTAAATAAACTATTGCTAACTTAATTTTCGACAGAAATCCTGTACTGAAATGAAATATATAAAAAATTATTATCTATCAGATATAGCACTTTTGGTAGCCATTGCGATTGCGATTCATTGCGATAATGTAAAATATTTATATTGTATACCATTTCCATTGCAATACGCTGAATAAAACCTTTTTTGTTCATCGGCAAAATAATTACTTATTTCTTGGATCTATTGGCAAAAGGTCAATAAGCCCCTCTCTTTTCAGCGAACCCTATTTCAAAAAGTAGAAAATGGCATCGCTGCACCAAACCCAAAGCTGAAAAGTTGGTCCTAATGAATATTGGAAAGTTAAATTTAGATTCACCGCATAAAATACGAACGTTTTTACGGAATTTCGGAAAATCTGGTCCACTATTCTGCCTTTCTCATTTTATATAACCAGACTCAAATTCGTTATTTTATAATTTTGGCTTGTTCCCAATTATGCTAAAACCCGAATCAGTTTCATTTGTCTTCTTGCTCTGTTTGAAGTATTATTAAATCCTAAGGTAAAAAATAGGAGCATCGGCATTTCGCGTTAGCATCTGTATAACATCAATTAAAGCGTTTGAAGTGCTCCTTTAACACTATAAAGTAACTTCATAAAATATATTGGCGAATAGTTGCACTTAGTATCGAATAATGAACGTACAAGTATTCTTGAACGGAAATTTAGCAGAAAAACGCGAAGGAGTGTGATGAGTGTTATAGGCAGAATAAGATATTCCTAAAGAGACAAGACAAATGGCCCAAGACGATCATTGATTTTCGTTAAAACTTACTTCAACGTTTACCAAGTTGATTCATCTCCATACTTTAAGATTATTTTTTGATTTTGTCATTATCACCCAGCCCAGCGAAATATATAACTTGCATTTCCTTACCGGGTAAAGATGAACGTCCAGAAATTTGTTTCTAGCCTTCCAGTGCGAGATCAAAAAGAAGGAAAAGTCGATCCCATTCCGATGCAGCACTTTCAGTGAAGATCAGAGAATGCGAGGGAAAAAGGTGATGAGATTGCCTTTATAGCCCATTAAAGAAGATGCAACGACTACATAACGGAAGTCAAGTTTTAAATTTAGATGAAAAATCAAGAAGCTAAGTGTCACGGCGTCGAATTAGTCACTTGGCGGAACTCGGACGCATTAATTACTTTTTTTTACATTTACCAAAGAAACGGCTGAAAACAACCTCTGCCATAGGTTTATTAATCTATGATTAATTACAATTTTTGAAATACCAAATAGATGAAATAGGACTGAATATTTATATTTTGAGATTTTTTTACCAAAAATCAATTCATGAAACCGCTGCAAGAGGCTAAATTTGGTATTTTTCAGAAAAAATGGAAGGTAGTCGCTATTCGCGAAATGTACTTCTATTTTTTGAAATATATATTTTTAACGCGCGAAATCAGGGAATCAATAAGTAAGGCAAGTCATGCACAAAAAATGTTCACGCAATGTGTCAACTTCATAGCTCAAAAAACAGTTTTGAGGTTTGGCCAGCATTTTTCAATTTCAATCCACTTAGACGACGTTTCTTCACCCACAGAAGGTCACTTATTCATTGTTAATGAATGACGGAATTTATTTTCCACGGGTAAGTGATGAGCAGCAGCGGCGCAGCGCGGGGGGGGGGGGGTTTGGGGATTAAAACCTCCCTCAGAGCTCAGAGAAATATTTAAGGGGACTGGATACCACGCCAGAAAAGTGCCGTTGCAGCAAGCTACCATTTAGGTCTCTAGGGGGCCATTTTTGCATGTAACGAGGAACTGTTTCCACTAAAAAACATGGGATATATGTAGCCTTGGTTTGTATGTCTTCACAGTTGCACACGTAAAAACCTATTAGGAGAAAAAAATTGTAAACTTCCCAAAAAAATCGCCTTTTTCTCGTGAGAATTACTCCGCTCCAAATTGAGACTCAGAGATGATCAAACATTTGAGTCAAGGCTGCGTCTTTCATAATTTCAAATACATATACCGGTAGAGCGTGCATGCAACCAGATTCGCGTTATGTTCTTGAGCGTGATGGATGTTTTGGCCTTCCTACGGCTCAACGTCTATCACAGCGCTGGCGGGGACCTGGCGCTGTCGTCTTCTAGAGAAGGATCCCCCCACCTCCACTTCCCCTCTCTTTGGCGGTCTCTCTCCTTCCCCTCTCCCCCCCCACTACCAATCCCTTGCCTTCCTTCCCCTCACACTGCTCCACTACGTCGGGCGTCATATTCGGAGAAAAAAAATATTTTGTTTCGGGAGGCTGGAGAGTTCAAGCGTGCTACGAGAGCAAGATACACCTGTGTTTTTCGACGGGTCAGTGTCGAGATTGATTGTTGTCAGCAGATTATGGAA
Source organism: Ischnura elegans (assembly GCF_921293095.1). NCBI lineage: Eukaryota > Metazoa > Arthropoda > Insecta > Odonata > Coenagrionidae > Ischnura > Ischnura elegans. The sequence continues at coordinate 39,739,724 of NC_060259.1, forward strand.
AAACCAACTCCTTACCTGAAGTGGAGATATCGTAAGTGTTATCAGCCTATGAAGAGGTAATATCACCCTCCAAAACCTAAGGAAGAAGGTAATTTCACAATGAAATTCAATTCATTTTGCGTTTAAAAAATGACTCTCTTGTATTAATAGTGTACCAATTATTTAAGCTTCAAGAAAAATAACGAGAATAAAAATTCCCTCCTTTGCCTGAAGCCTTATTACACATTTATTTTGTAGCAGTTGAAATCGGAAGCGTTCATTCCGAAGAATCATCGCCATTGGGTTCCGGAACAGGTGTAGTGGAAAGGTAAATATTGCTGCAAAATAATTACATTAAATCTTATACCTACGATTTAGTTGATAATAGTTCAGAAATATTCAATGGAGCGCTAATTGCTAATTATAATTAACGTGTAAATTACATCACCGTCAGCAAATTCGTTTTCTCAAAATTCGTTTTTTCCCCTTAGGCCATCATCACCTCAGCCTGGATGCAGCAATTGGCATGGTGGAGAAATGGACCCTAAGGAACAGGATGAATATCGACGAGCTGAGCAATCAGACGTAGACGATTTCCTTCTCAGAGTTGAGGATCATTTGGAAAAAACGGATAGGTAATTGCAATAAGACTTTGGTGGATTTGTTGATTCGGTTAGGTTGAATTACTCGGAACATAATTTTGAATACGCAAACTCACAGAATTGAAAAACGCATTTTAATGTAGTTCACCGTCTCCTATTTTGTACGCCCCTAGTTTAATATATAATGTCACCAACAATCCTGTAGAGTCATACAACTCTTACGTAGCTAATGTGCATAAAATATTTGTTCATTAGAAGCTATATGCATTCATTTTCTTTCAATACTTTAGTTGGAAGTTAATATTAAAACTTGAATATTTAATATATTTTTATCATGAAATCATTCACGATCAAACAACATCGCTCTCAAGTAATGAAATCCTCTTTATTACAGGTGATGGTGATAGTAGCATAATTCAAAGGCTGTCTAGGGAAATGCCATATGGGCAGCAGTTACCAGTGCAAAAAGTAGAATGCGTCAACCACCTACTTAGAAATTACAGCAGTAGATTGCAAGATATTGCACGACGGCCAAGTAATTCAAAAGGGGCAGTGCCCGTTGGGTACAGGAGAACAATAAACAATAACTTGCAAAGATTGAGGGTAGCTGTGAGTGGGGCAATCTCCTTCAGAGCGAAAATGGCCGGGTCGGAAAGGGTCAAACTCCTACAGAAGGACATAGAGCAAGGATCGAATCGTGTTTTTGGTGACCATAATAAATGTGACAAATATTATTGCAAAGGGCCCAAAGAAGGAGAGGAAAACTTGGTCCCTCATTTCATTAGTTGCGGCATATGGGAGGATATCACCTATGCCAACAGTCTATTATCTCGTCACTCCGCTAGTTTGATATATAACGTGACAAACAATCTTGCGGAGTCCTACAACTCTTATGTAGCTAAGTACGTAGGAGGGAAAAGGTTAAATTTATGTTTAAGGGGGGCCTATGAAACTAGGTGTGCCATTGCATCGGTAGCCTTCAATGTGAAAGATGATGTACATGGCATAATTCATCAAGAGCTGACGAGCAAGAGCCCAAGAGAATGCCCAAAAAAATTCTGTTTCCTCCAAAAGGAATAGGGAGTACATAAGAAAGCGACGACTGGAATTCTCTGAAACTTCAAAAAAGAAACGTCTGCGAATTGAGGGACCAGACAAACATTATGGGCTTGCTCCTGATGTATAAAGTGACATCGCATTGGCCAGCCAAGATTCCATGAATAATTTCCTATCATCACTAAAAATGGATAAAACCTCAAGGGAAAAGTTGGAGAGGGAAACACGAGAGCAAATGCTCAATGCGACGTGGCAGGCGGAAATGTGGAAAAGGTTGACGGCCTCTTTCTTTGGCCGTATTTGCAATTTAAGGCCCACAACATCTAGGGAGAAAGTGGCAGACGATATTTTGTTTCCTTCCTTCAGAGGAAACAAGGCTACAGATTGGGGAAATGCTAACGAAAAATCTGCCATCAGGGAATATGAGTCTTCAATCAAATATAAAGTTTTACCCGCAGGTCTCTTTGTTGATGACAAATTACCTTATTTGGCTGCTAGTCCTGATGGGGTAATATCTGATGGTGAAGGCTTGGTTGAAATCAAGTGCCCCTATAATTGTAGGTATATTACTCCTGAGGAAGGAGTTAAAAATAAAAGAGCTACCTTCATGGAAGTGAAAGAAGGAAAATATAAGTTACGCAGGAGAAACAGATATTTTTATCAAGTACAGGGACAGCTGGAAATATGGGATAAACAATATTGCGATTTATTGTATCTCCTCATGGGATTATAATTGACAGAATTCAAAGGGAAAACAGTTTTGGGCCACAGCAATGGTGGATAAATTAAAAGAGTTTTACCTGAACTTTATGTTTCCTAAAATATGCCAGAACACACCTGGTTACAATAAATAATTGTACCGGAGTTGATGCTTTTTAATCAATACTTTCCCTCAACTTTTTACCCTTCATTTCTCTTTGCACACCGGCCTCCTGGAGACTAAATATGGTAATATTTTATCCCTGTATATCGCGGTGCGGCCAACAGCAGCCTTCTGCCCCGGCCACTGGTTTTTCCTAGATTATCGCATATATATTATGGCATGGCTGAGTAAGACGCATTTTTCTTTTCTCGACCAATTTTATAAATTAATTAATATTGTAACAAATTTAAGTGCGACTTCCATTAGTGCTTACAATATGCTATACATACATCGAAATAATTAATAGCTTTCAGCCGCGCGAACCGCATTGTTTATCGAGTCACGCGCGCATCAAAAGTTTCCGGCTTCAGCCTTAAGGCCGTTTTACACGAGGTACGGAATTGCGCAGGTTAGAGCTGCATTAATTTCTAAAATGGCGCGGAATTGCGCGAATGCATGAACGAAATTAAAACAGTGGCTATTTAGCCGTCTCGCATCCACGCATTCTCGCATGTGTTCTAGCAATTCACCGCTTTACACGACGCAATTTTGATTGCGCCTTCGCACGTACGTCAGATTGCGCAATTCCGTGTACCGTGTAAAACGGCCTTTAGAGATGGGATTCTTACAGGGTAATGAGATCGCAATACATGAAGTTACTAATTCCACCTCTGAATACCCTTCACCAATTATGAACCGAGTCGAAATTTTTCGTGCTGCGGCGCATTTCGTTCTCCGGGCATTTTCAAACGAGTAAGATAAGAAAGTGAGGATATCATGACTCCTCAGCTTCAGTGCCGATTACAGCGCTACAGACTTCAAAGTTAAGAAAAAAATAATTTTGCATGATCCCAGGGGAGTTGAGATTTAATAACTGTGTATGAATTTTTATAAATGTAATCATAAACACGTATATGTATCATGTGAAATAGACCACCTGTAAACGTTTTCGAATTTTCAGACATACTTTCACCTTTCATACTTGGAGTTGAAGCTTTCGAAATAGAGGTAATTTAGGATTCCTCCCAGCTGTACTAAAAATTATGCTGTCGTTGCCATCATAGGAAAAAATTATAATTGAAGTGCGCAATAAAACGGAGTATTGAAGTAATATAAACGTGAATTTTGTGAAGGATTGCCACAACAAACGGTAGAGAGAAAAATGAAACTGCAATTAACGAAAGTGATACACGATTTCTCGCGTTCTCGTTTCGATTAATTATATTGTGCAATATTGGTTACCGGCGTGGAATAAGTCAAGTCATACGGTCTATTTTATTTTTATATTATAAATTATAAACTGCAATCTTATTTACGATGCATTCATTGAGGTACAGGATGAATAGAAATGGGACACCGTGAAGAAAGCGAGCGGAATTCAATGCGGGAATTATACAGAGAAAAAGAGACCGACCGATGGGCTGATCAACTAAAGTAACACAAAAAAACAAAAAAAGAGTTTTTTGGGCCTCAAGAGTTTTTTTGCAGCACAAACAACTACGTGGGGTCTGCATAGGTTATCCGAGATCCCGACCGCCAGCGGACCGAAATCTGACACCGCAGAAGGGGAGTTCAGTCCCTCTCCCCAACCATGAATTTTTCTTCGCTCTCGAGTCCCCCTTCCACCCAGTCAACTTCCCCTCCAATTCAAACGCAGCGGTCGCTTTCGGAACTAAATGCCAGCGACCGTTGCAGCGGAGTTCTCTCGAAGTATCCTATCCCCTTAAGTTTAATCCCTTTTACTTAATTGGATTGATATTACTAATAGAATAGTGTAAGGATTAATAAAATATCCCTCAGAAAGCCGTAAAACTCACCATTTTGAACCGTTTACATTAAAATTCCGTAATTTATTAATCTCGCACCTGCCGCATATCCTGGTGGGTATTCCATACCTCCACACACCCCGGTATTAGTTGCACCTAAACCCCCAGCCTTAATTCCTGGCTGCGGCCCTGATGAGCAGTGTCTCACGAAGCTTGGGCCCAATCTCCTGGTGCAACGTACACCCTTACGTCAAGGTTTATTGCTCGTAAAATCATCTGCCCAACTTTCATGTCTAATTGTTACCCATAATTAAGGTATAGCCCCTCCATTCTTTGCAAATAATGGCATATGTTTTTTGATTTAGCTGATTTCAGTGTCACTTCGTTGGTAAATAAGCTTACACTTTCTATGTATTCATTCATTACATGCAATTTTGATAAACTCAAGTACTATCTTCGAGGCTGAGTAGCGAAAAATGTCAGATTTAAGGCGAAAGGTAGACTGGATTCTCTTCCCATCTCCTTTCCCGTAAAAATAACCATTTGATTCAGGCTATAAATTAAAATATTTCACATTCGTATTTCTCCAAAGCATTATAATAAGTATAATAATGCGAGATACGCAAATGTCGTCGCTGATGATAGGAATTATTTCCTCTCATTTTGAACAACTATCGATCAAAAATGAACCATAGTCATTGGGAAATCCCAGCCCATATGTGTAGCACAGAAAATTCAATTTTATTTACCCCATTAGCTCAACTACAAATTTGCTGGAATTAAAATCAATTCCTATTCAACTGGTTGGATAACAAGCTTTTCCTTCATAAATTATTTACAAAGCTAACTTATTTGGAAAAAAGGAATAAGTAATGCCTCATTATTTGTTATTTTCTGAGATTTTTTATGCTTTGTCGGTAATGCACTAGGTTACATCTCATGAACGTAATTCGAGGTATCTTAAAGCTATGCTTTATTATAAACTGAACAGAAGAAATGTATCACCTATGTGGCTCTCCAACACAGTCGTACTATGACTGTATACCAGATATCACATTAAATTGAATTGAGAATATGTCCAATTGTCTCATCCGAAACAGAAAATTTTATCTCGAGTAATTTCAGCATAGTTTTCATTAGAGGAAATTGAGACGTATCGTTGAATATCATCGACGTTGGAATTCACATTACGAGCACAGGAATCTCAGTGCTTGATGAATTTATGACAGCATGCCTCATTTCTTCTCTCCCTCCGACTTCCTCTAGGTTACAGCCAACATACTTGATTTCCAGGTATTACACTGTGGGACCGAAATGGTTATAAGGAAAAAGACACCGATCATCGATAGAAAACACCGATATTGTAGAAAAAAGATGTAATTTACCAATATAGTAATTCGGTATAAATAATTGGTACCCTTCTTCTGTCTGGGGGCGATGTTTTGCACAATTCAATTCTCTGTAAGAAGTAGGGCAGAGACATTGTAATATTGCTCATTTGAACAATTAAAAATGTCTAGTACTGACTATGGTTGCTGCTTTCATTGAGTGTTATCGAAGAAACATACACTAAAATTAAGAGGAGAAAACTCCAATGTTAACAAAAAATTCAAGCTTCAAAAACATTAAAAGTCACTCTAACGAAATTAACCACTCTTTAAGGCTTGGTATTTATTACGCAGTTAAGCAAACATTTTCGAGCACGATTTCACAGATTTGTAAACAGCGTGGCTACGTCATTGGAATGATGAAATTAAAACTTGAGGGACGATGAAAAAGAGAGCTCTTCTTTTTTTTAATTTTTGATTTTTATGCTGCATAGAAAATAAATTTGGGTTCCATAATTACTAATGAATCCACAGGGTTGAAGCCTTTGCGTAATTTACGGAAGTATTAATACCTTCTCTGTTCCCGACTTATTTAATTTTTCTTTCCTTTCCTACAACGGAGAATCAACTTTACGGAACATTTCCCACTTTTTAGAACTGGAAACTCTTTGCAAAAGAAAGAGTTACTTAGTGAGAAAATTATTTTATCATTATAGTTATTCTGCTGGCGAAGTTTATGTTGAAGAATTTACTTATATCCCCGGCCCATTCCTTTCCCAAATTGAATATTATTTTCATATTGGGATGAAACGAATTGTCCTTAATTCTATCTAAGAATTATGTTTCCTTCCTTCCCGTTACTCGCTTATGCAAAACTATACAATCAGAAAGCTGAGATTCGCAGTTTTATACCTGGTCCGAATGATTTTTTTCTTGTCGAAATTCTTGTGAAAGCTTTAGGAAGCATTATGATTTATCCATTCTGAAAAGAAATTTCGACATTGTTATCATAACGTGATATTTAAGACTAGTCCTGAAATATTTTTCATTCGTCATCATTTTATTTTATACTTTATAATAAATTTTAATATTAAAATGTTGGGACTCGCATTGGTATCATAATAGCCCTTTACACCGCACTCTACATTTATGTAAAAATTGACTTAGATCATGCTCCGCCATTTTGTTGTACAGCTATGGTAAATAACAAATTATAACATTTAAAATTAGCAGATGAATAGAAATAATTATACCATCACGCGGTATCATAGTTTTTCCCTTTAATTTATCCATTTAAGTGTAGCAAGACGTTAATTTTATAATTTACCGGGGAAATACAAGGCTTATCTTTGCTTATCTTTGACCATAAATGTATATTTTATGCGCATACATAGGAAAATACACACCGCATGTCATTCATAATTTATTGCCGAATGTTTATACGATGTTTCAAACGGCGTGCCTGAGAGAAAACGAATCTGAGGTTTTGGCCACTTTTTTTTCGATTTCAGCCTATTGTGCAGCGGTAATAACTGAGGAATAAACCATCGTTTAGTTATAATTAGGTAATAGCATTGATTAAGTGAGAAAAATAAGCTCGTGGGAATTATTATTAAAGTAAATGGCAAAGCATCCAAGGGCAGTTTGAACGGTCGTTCAGTTCCTCTCTTCTCGGAATAACTGCGTCGCCGAAATTAAATATTTAGTTATTCAGTCGGTAATATATTTTTTCAGCATGTGAAATGTAAATTAGAATCATCTTTTGCATTTGGGAACGCTTTTCATCGATTCATTGATTCTAGCAGGGGAAGACCCCTGAGGCATAAGTTATATTCCCAAGCACCCAATCCATTTTTCGTGATGTTGAATTAAATCGAAAAATATCTGCAGCTTCAAAGCTTGCGGGAAAAATCAATCCAAGTGAAATGGAAGTAGATATAAAAGGAGTTATTTTAAAATAAATGCGATAATTGTTCAGGAATTCACCATGTATCTTTTTTAACTCTCAGGCTGAGAAAGAAGCTACAGCTTCAAAAGCTTTATTAAAGCTTTATTTCAAGAGTTTTATTTTTTTCCGTGTGAGTTTCTATTTTTATGTGTGTGTGTTTTAGTGATACCTAGTAACTTGAATCATTAATATTGTGTGCTACTTGCATCTCATTTTTCCAAAGCATATACTTTTATTGAGTCGCCAGCAAGTGCACATGAACAGCGAAAATTCCTCATTTTATTGACGAAATGATTTTTTTCTCTAATTTTCGCACTCTAGACCGCACAGAACTCAAAGCGGCGAATGCATTATTAATGATTGGCGAAAATCATGCAATAAAAACTAAAGCCATTTAGGAGGCTGAATGAGCACCGTTGCTTGCATTTGCGAACCTTCGTTCATCGATTAATTTTTTTTTTTTGACAATTTTGCCGAAGCTGAGAGCAACATTCCCGCGTACGCAATTCTATTTTTAATGGGATCGATCACCAATTTTCTATTACCGTCCATTGCGATGCAGTTTGAGAAATAATTAAACACGGATTTTGCCATTTTTCGATCTGTCTCTTCTCAAGCTATTCGCTATGAAAAATCGCCGGCCTTAACCTTTTTGCGACAAATTTGATGGCGTCACGAACTCATGCCCGGCGTGTCACCGTGTCTCAGCTGCTCCTCGGTCTTGTGTAAGGGCCTCATCTATTCCGTAATTGCTTACATTCCTGTGAGCAATTATTTTCCTCTATAAAGGGTTCTTCCTGACCGAGTAAATGAACTGAAACTCAAATGACGTCACCAACTCATGGAAAGTTGGCGGAAACTTTCATGTTTTTTAATTTTAAACTTATCAGAGAATGGCTGAATGAGAAAATTTTCACCGTAACTTATCTCTCCCTTCCATTTATGGAGTTCTTTAAATGGATTTCAATTGCGAGTCTGAGTGAACGACCACATTGTTTTGAGTATTACTTTCATTTTTAAAGGTCACAATAGAAAATGACACCAAGGTGGAAGTGGGTGTAAAAATAACCGAAGCTATGTTAGCAGGGTATAGTTAAAAGAAATTAAAGTTTGCGGCAATGAATAAGGGATGCGTTGCCAAAAACGCCCTTCAATGGCAAGGGAATATAGTTCATAGGGGGAACGACGAAATCTCTTTTAGAGGCCAAAATTGCGAATCTTTGAAATGAAACCGTGTCCCGCAGCCAACAATTATCATGGAAATTATTTTGGCCCTCTTTCTTGCCGCATCGTTTAAAATGGATCACCTCAGGGATTGCAATCAGAGAGTAAATGTTTTAGGTACATGTAAATCACGCCATTACTTATTAAATGGGAGCAGTTACACGGTGGCTCCACGTAAATTTTAATAGCACTAGAGTTTCAGCATGGGACGTCATAATCATATGTGGTTATGGAAGGCATGAAATGGCCTCCAGGGTGTGCGGGGGAGAGGAGGGGGGGGGGCACGCGGCGCCCCCCTCCTCTTCATTTGCGCGCGGCGCCATGTTTGAGCGGCTGGTCTGCGTTTGAAATAATGGTCACCTCGTATTGACGTCATGCGGTGGAACCCTGGTCGTTTGCATTGCTAAATTATTCGTGGAATTGAGACCGTTAAATTATTTATCACGTTGAAGCTGATTTTAAAGAAGCATCACGTTCCAAATAACTGAGCTTTAAACGAAGTAAATCAAGGTAAAACACTTAATTTAAATTTCCCCTTTACGCGTAGATAAAGTGATTTAAAATTCGATGCATACATAGCTCATTTTATCATTAAATGATGTGATTTATGATTATATGAAATGCGTTGGGCTGAAATTTTTTAAGATTTTTTTTGTTGAAGACAAGTCTTTTTTTCTGAAGCTATGATTAGAAATCTTATATTTAAACACTTTGGCAGATGGATTTTGATAGGTAACTGGTATATGGACACGAAGGTTACGTTTATATTAATAGAAATGCAAAACTCAGGGGTTAAAACTATGCGAATTATTCTGATCCTCATCGATTCTCAACGATTGTGACAATTTTTCTGCGATATTTTTTTAGAGTAATTCAATTAATACGAATGTACCAGCATAGAGTGCGTCACGCAAATAATTTTTACTCCACAAAGTCTTTCTTTAAATCTATATCATCTCACGATTAAGCCATTAATCATTCCATGTGAGTCCCAAATTTTAGCTACGAAGTAGGTAATACGGTAGAATCCGGTTAATTGGGACATATCGGGACTTGTGCACTTTGCCCCAATTAGGCGAACTATACTAACTATATGGGCATAAAAAACGTTGAAATGATAGAAAGAAGATTAAAGAATGTTTATAATGCAACATAGGTATATTAACCTATTGATTTGATTAATAAATCAGCGAGTTCAGTTAATTTATTATGATTTTTAAGAATTATAACATTTTAGATAAAAATATTTTTCACAGCCTCGGGCGACAATGAATTAATGTCTTTTACAAAGTCCTATTAAAGAAAAGTCCTATCCTGTTGCGGATAGTATAACAACAAGAACTTTCAAAATAGGGTAAGAATATGAATATTTGTGAAAATTAAGAGTAAAATCAAACGAGGAAAATATAAAAAATAGTATTCTATAAACAAAAAATTTTAATTTAGTCGCGAGTATAGAGTCTTTGTCGCCGAATCATGGCCCAGTGAAGCGGCATGCTGTCCCAATTAAGCGGAGAATACTCTGGGATATTCCTCCATTGGGTCCTGTTCTCCAAGATCTGCCCCAATTAAGCGGCTGCCCCAACTAACCGGTGGACCCATTAAACGGAATCTACTGCACTACATTACACCGGTTGGTTTTCGCTGAATTTGAAAGTTGTCATAGCATTTTCCTTTTTTCTCTCGTAGCTCATCCTCCCATGTTATTTCGGAGTAGGCATTTGAGTAGGTACTCAAATGCTTTTTCCGAAATGGAAGTATGGTATTATGCACGATATAGATACCTCGAATACATTCAGGTCATCCTATGACTTCTTCTAAAATGTCCTTTCTATCCACCTACGCTGCAATGCGATTAAGCCGAAATCACACCATCATTTAATCCGTCCCTCGGAATGATAGGTTCATCGATTGCTTTTCAGCAGGGTTGGAAAGTGAAACGAAAATTTTTCGTTTCGACCCGGAGGGAAACGAAAAATGAGAGGCCTAGATTTAGTTTCCTTCCCGCACGAAATTAAAATCACCAAGGAGTTTAGTTTCGACCTGGAACGAAACTTAACTCCTAAGAACGAAACTAAATTAATCGAAACTCCTCTGCTCATATTTAAGTTTCGATCCCAGGCGTTTAGTGGAGAGGGATAAGAGGGATTAGTTTCGACCCATTACGTTTGACATGCGTACAGAGAGGTTAAAACATCGACCTCAAGAATCGAATGGCCAGTTTGTTTTCACCGTTCTCCTGCTAGTGCTAAAACTATGAGCGCCCCATGCATCTTTTGGCGGTAGGCCGAACCCATACTTCATTCAACCATACTTAGTACTCGGTGAGTGGGTCGAAACTAAACCGTTCGGAGGTGTACTACGAGGACACTCTGGTGCGAAACATTATCTACGTTTCGTTTCGTCCCAGAGTTTAATTTTAATTTCTACCCGAAGTGATTTTTACGCCGATTTCGTTTCGATCCAGAGTTTAGCTCTCCGGGTTTAAATCCATTTCGTTTCATTTCTACACTTCTCTCCTAGGAACGGAACTATCGAAATTTTACTGGTTTTAACTTTCGTTTAGTTTCTATTGCCGTCCCTGCTTTTCAGGGACCAAAAGAATGAATTCACGACGCATTATTTTCTGAATTACACAATCATTCTCACCGTCCCTTTTTAGATCGCTTTTAACCGTCGCCATCTAGGAATGCTTGGCCGCTGTTAGCGATGAGAGCCCAACAACGCCTCCAGGGAATGGATAGGGATGGAAAAGAGGCGATAGGGAATCCCGACGTTGTCATTGGGGCGGCGAGGCCCACTACTGGTAGCGGCCGTGCGTTCTGATAGCCTGAAGGACGGTGCCAGCGGTGGTTTCAGGGACGGAAAAAAGGACGGGCTGAGTGATGGAAAAAGGGATGGGAATCCCATCCCTGGAGCCATCGCGGAAAATGATCGCATGCAACGGTCATTTTCCGCCATCATTGGATCGATCGCTGAAGCTGTCCCTCGAAAGGGATGGAAAAATGCTCGTATGATACGAGGCTTAAGAGAAAAAGAGCTACCAAATAGCCATAAAAAACATTGTAATAAATATTTGTGGCAATATTAGGAAAAAATTTCGAATGCGAATTTCACTCACTGTATGAATAATATATAGTTAAAAATCACTCTGGTTGCCAATCTAGAGTCCAATGAGAAATGATAGGTAATTTGGTGGAGCGGAGAGTACGTCCTACGCAATGATTAATCTAGTGCTGCATAATAATTACTTCTTTGAATTGAAGACTAATAGATAAAGTTTGGTGTATTATCATTGTAAGGTAGAGGGATAATATTTCATGATTTCGTGAATAAGATATGGTTTATTGTTACTGCTTGAAACACGGTTTTATTGCCAATGTAATGTAGAAGCAAATACTATGATGTACAAGAAATGGGTGGAGTCCATTGTATTTCCCTGATCCGCAGGCTCAACGGACTTGCTCGCCTTCCCCGAGCCTTACTTCCCCGGAACTGACAGTGGGCCGGCGCGGCCCCGTTTGACAACATGGCATAGAATTTATTAACATTCACAAATATCATCATTTTTATAGATTATGGATCATATAAAAATAACAAATAAATATAAAAAAATTTCTATTAGTTTTATTTTTTCCTTCGGGTAAACTGTAGGACTAGATAATGTTTAAAATAATGTTTAAACATTTTCGCTAAATAAAAACAAAACATTCGTTCTAAAAATACGAAAAAGCCAATTTATTTATCCCAACTAATGTTTGTAACTTGCTGTGGAAGATGAATGCTGTAGACGCAGTAGTTTTCCCTCTGCTGTGTTACAAAATTCATGAAGTTGACAAAACGGCTAATTATGCGGTGCGCGGAGTCATTCATTTTACTGGCGTGTCTAATTTTTTGAAATTTTCATAAGGCATAAAATAAATAAGAATTAAGTATAAATGTATCATTAGAATGAGGTGTTATTTATTATTTTAGCATGCACTGAAGTCCATATATAAATTTACGAAGCAGAGCGGCACATCATTTTGACGCCGAAAGTAGTAATGCTGACTGGTGAAACGAGGATCATGTGCGGGATCGCGGGGTTACTCTCTCGAGCGCAGAGCCCTCGCTTTTCACCCTTGCATCTCGGGAGGGGAAGACGGAGAAGGAAACAGGATAAGAGACGCCACCGCGATGAGATCCCCACGATGCCTCCAAGGAAAGGATTGGGATGGAAAGGACGTTGTCATTGGTGCGGCGGGGCCCACTACTTGCGAAACAATGTTTCGCTGTTCCTACAGAAAGGAAAGATTTCCCTGAGAGGAAGAGAAACCCTAAGATTTCCCGTGGATAGTATTACTGACTGTGAGGCGAGATTACTTAAGGCAAGAAGGATGGAATTTATTCACAAGATGAAAAGATCATCATAAGTGCGTCGAAAAAGGTGTTCACGTTTCCAAAAAGTGTTTCCAATTTTGCAAAGTATCTTTTAGAATTTAATTTTTGCACCGTCTGTTATTTACTGAGAAAAAAGCGAGAAATATATCTTAGAATTTTTAAAAAACTTTTTGTGATGTTTCTTGGAGTTTAGGTCTAATGAAACCAAGTTATAGCCAACGTTTCGATTTATGTAAAATCATCCTCAGGGCTATGAAAGTGAAAACATGAACAATATAAAATACAAAGATAACAACGATATACAATCAAAATTAATGGTAACTATGTGTAGCAATACCTTAGTAACACAACATCAATAAATATGTACAAAGTTAAGAGGTATGTCAAAAATTTTTGTGTGTTCTATTCTGTTCTTATATATATATGTGTATACTTTAAATTATATTACTGTATAAAAAACGTGTTCGTAACATTTTTATGTAAAAATATTGTATATCGTTGTTAACTTTGTATTTTATATTGTTCATGTTTTCACTTTCATAGCCCTGAGGATGATTTTTCATAAATCGAAATGTTGGCTATAACTTGGTTTCATTAGACCTGAACTCCAAGAAACATCATAAAAAGTTAATTGAACAAGGTCAAGAATAGAAGAGGAAAAGTAGTAATATACTAATAATCTTAGAAATGTTTGAAACTGTCAGTTCCCCAAACGAATTTTTTTTTTACCGCGATCGAGTTAGGTCATTATTCACCTTTGCTGTCTGCTGCTCTTCCGCAATGAGATTCACAACTCTTCGCTCACAGCGCTTGAGTGTTTGAACAAACTGTATTTTATTACTAAAAGAACCGTCTATATTTACTCTTTTGGCTCAAATTTCGATTATTGTTGTGAAGTCAAGATTTTCATTTTGATTTATAATCGATTGCTCGAAAAATCGATTTCGACTAAAAATTTTTATAACTAGTTTCAGTATGCCTTCCCTTCTTTCTCCCGAACCCTTGATGACGAGGGTCGATGTTCTCTCATTGAAAACTGTGAATCAATATCAGTGGTTTTTTTTGTCATCATAATGATTGATCTCGGCTGGAGCACGTCATCTCTGACGCAAACAGAAAATAATGTAAAAATTAATTTCGGCGACCTTAAGTTACATACATTTTTATTTCAGGGATTTTCAGTTGCATAGCGTTCATAGCCTCCTTTAGTTCGTGTTAACATAAATTTTACTATTTTTGTTTCTGAGGCAACGTTGAAAATTTAGGGTAAAATGAAAATAGTTTAACTATTTAACAGCCGTCACCTTTTTTTATTATTTATATTGATAATAATATTTAAAATATTCGGAAATAATGAATATAAAATGGTCAAAAATTTCAATAAAGCTCGCAGCACAATAGAATTCTGCTATGGACACCCTGACAAACATACCAGTTTAATATTTGAACGTTATCTTGTTAAATTTTAGCGCTGCGCTGTTTTAGTAACCTTTGTCTTGAACAACAGGCTGCTAGGGTGGGAGGCTCAGTCCCTTTCATGTTTCCATAGCTGGAGGAGTAGCCACACAATATAAAATAAATTGAATGCTACAGATTTTATTTTCTCTTCTTCTTTTATGATTACAGTCTTAAGGTATACGGGAAAAATGGAATGATAGATACCTATGCGGTTCATATACAGTGATGAGCCTCGCACAAATGTATTCGGTATCCATAAATATCGTAACTTTTAGAAGATCTATTTAAAGTTACGATTTAGGAATCTATTCTTGTATCTTTTCTCGGGAATATAAGCCGGCAACGGTAAGAGAGAACAGTTTTCATTATATCCTTATTTATTATTGAAAATTTCCGGACGATTCATGAAATGTCTTAATCTGCGTGAACAAGAGTACATAGAGTAGATGGGGTACCAGTGCTCACCTCATAGTGGTTGCAACGAGCGCTCAATGTGGCCACCCAACAGCTAAAAAGCTAACATCGAAACCCTCAATTACGTTATTATCATGGGAAATGGGATGTTATGAAATGTGATACATTGGGAATTGCACATCATTACGGATTTCATTGAAATCCTGGTAAGTCTCCTTCGTTTGCATTTAACTCACTGGAAATATAATTTACGATCGAAATAAACAGCTTGTAAATCAACGCCACCGTCGGAACCAGCCCATTATACCCACCGCGTACATTAAATAATCTTTAAATCCGCGAATAATCCTTATCGAATATTCACATTTCAATCTCGGTTGCATACGCAGAAGCCGTTAATCCCTCTTGTTCAAATTTAATCTGCGGTTCCCACCCTCCAAATCTGTCGTGTTTCACTAAGCAAATGCAATCAACAAGGATAACGATTACCCATGATTACAGTACGATGTAGCTTGCACATTACGAAAACTCATTTTCAAAAGCATTACGGGAGGTGTTCCGTCTCGTTTTGCTCATTAACCTAATTAAATTTCTCTTTATATGAGGTGCGATTTCCTCAATGACCGATTCATCCACTTAGAAATGCACACTGCACTGCCTCAGCTCTATTAATAAAACCTTGAGAATTTCAGATGGTGAGCATTGAAGCACTAAAAAAGGATTTTTATGTGAAACACTAATTGTTTTTTTTTACCCCGTATTGTTTAATTTTACTTTACTCAATAAAGGAAAGCTATCATAACGATACATTTTTCGCAATAGATCCACAGTGCGATTTGTTGCAAAAGATGCTTGCAGTATACATTTCTAAGGCTGCTCTACTTCCAGTTAAGTTCTCCGTTCACTCTAGACAAGAATAGAAAAATGCTGGTTTTACAGGCATATTAATAATAGAATATACCTACCGTCATTTTCTCCATAATATGTACTTGGTTTAACTACATCTGATTCATCCTTAAATTTATCATTCTCTCTATCCTTTCCTCAAAAGTGGAATTTTAGAGCTTCGAACTCAAGCAAATATTTCAACAGAGGACGCTTTTTGTGTTTTCCTCGATGAAAGCATAAAAATTCTTTTAAAAACGCATTATCTGTTCATGGGATTTGGGAAATATATTTTTTCATCGTCAACGGAAGATCGCAAAAAGAAGTTACTACTTTTTGTGAATAAATACTAGTTTTTCAGTAGAGAATTCGTAGTTAAAACCATCTTGCTAAAGAGTCACGGTTGCAGTTCTTGGTATAATTTTAATCCGTATGCCACAGCTTTACTAACTGCCTGCTTAAAACATTCCCTTCGGTCAATATTAATATCAGTTGATACAAAGTATATGCACTTATAACAATTATAAATCAGTAACACTGCGTACATATGGATTACAAAGACAACTAGAGCGGAAATGTGCGACGCCTCAAATCTGTTTTTCCTGCATTTCACAACCTGATAATAGTTCTTTGTTTGCGTCAGATAAGTCATTGAAGTTTAAATCATTTATACCAAACAAGTGCATTAATCTATCATAAAAGTGAGGTTACAATTTAATGTCTTTTTTTCCGAGTAGTGGGTCACCAAAGTTGGTGCTTCGCTCTGACTCTCTGAAAACGAGTACTGTTTTCGTTAAAACCGTGTTCAAGTACGGTTTCAAAATAAAAAAATTCGTTGATAACAACGCATACTAAAACAGGAAAGTATTGATGCAATTAGTTTTCTGTGCTCCTTTGCGTTATTTCGTTATTCGAGCTCGAGGACACATTCTACCAGCAATAAACAGTAATTCTATTTGATGTCATTTTCCCAGATATTTCAGCTGATGTTAATCCTTACTCCATTAAGCCTACTACTTCTCCCCTCTTACCTACTTCAAAGGAAGGACTGATTATCTTCTCAACACAAATAAAACGGTGTTCTAGTCATGAGATCCTCAGTTCTCCCAATAAAGATAGTATGCCTCCAAAATCATTTGTATTGAAATGCGTAACTCATCAAATCCGCTAGTCGACTGTCTTTTTCTCTCAGAAGAGCGCCTTCTTTGGCGTTCCGTAGGCTATTTTGAGTAGGAAATTTGTTTGATATTGTTGTTTCGTTAACACATATGATATAGACTTCAGGGAACGCTTCCAATGCGTACATGATGCCATCTAATGCACCATTCTTTCTACGGAATTGGGGCTGTCAAAGAACTCGCTCAGGAGAGAGACACTAGGTAATCCGTCACGTACTTGGACGACGAAAAATGGAATGGTTTGCCTTGTTTAAAATTCCCTTGCTGACCGAAGAATAATTACCCATTGTAAAGGAAACCTATTTTGCAGCTGAGCGGTAGTGGTGGCACAAATTTCATTTAAAAAATTTAGTCTCATATATTACAAGGACAATGCTGTAGATTGACAAAAATTTTATCTCCATTGAAACCTGCCGTAAGTAATTAACAATGGCCAAATATAATCTTAACACTATAGCTTTGTTGTCACGTAAGTCGAAGTTTATTCAGTACCTTCCACTAGTCAAAAAATACGGACACAGCTAATTTGAACTCCACTGGTCACTCCGCATTCATATCATCCTATTTAGATAAAATCCTATTTACTGGTTAATTCCGGGTTACTTCGGTGGCGTGCTCCAGCTAGAGTGCGGCATCAAACTTCAAAAGGAAAGGAGCTACTTCAGGGGGATAACAGCAGCCTCGGACATTGCCTCGCTTAGGTATCGCAAAAACTTAAATATATTGCTTATTTATTTCATGGCTTTCTCACGATTAGATATGATTTTAATACGTTTAGTAAGATTAAACTTTAATTGGCAAAAATAGTTTCTCGCCAAAATCATTATTCAGATCGCCAAAGCGACCCACTTGAAAATTTCATGGTTGTAATATTGGTGTTACGGGTGCACGTTGATGAGTGAAGTAATCAATCGATCAGAAAATATAAATCTATATCTCTGTGCTATTCAGATGCTTTCTATGCAGATTTTTACTATTCAGATGGAGAATGGAGCATGTTTCTCTATAGAAACGAGGCATGGACATTGACAACAGCAGATAAGTCAAGAGTGGAAGCATTCGAAATATGGTGCTACCGGAGAATGATGAAGATAGAATGGATCGACCGAGTGTACTGAGAAAGTGCTGAAAAGAGTGGGAGAAAAGAGAAGTCTTCTAAAATCCTTAAGGAGAAGACGGGATAACTTAGCCACATTATGGGACATGATGGCCTGGTGAAAACCATCGTAGAAGGACAATTGGAAGGGAAGAAGGGCAAGGGATGACCCCGAATGAGTTACATAGGACAGGTTATAAAGGATTTAAAAAGAGAAGAATTACGTCGCTATGAAAAAGCTAGCGGGTAGGAGAGAGGGATGGAGAGCTGCGTCAAACCAATCCTAGGTTTGTTGACAACGGATGATGACGATATGTTTTTGTTACCATTCAGTATTCCCTTCCTCGAGGTCCTTGTTCTTCCTTAATTAAAAATATAGGCTTAGGCCATCTGGCACCGCGCTATCGCTGTACACGCTCCGCTGTGATGCTGAGGCAGACGCATCCGCAGACCTTAGCCGGTGTTCTCATTCGGAGCGTGGGAGCCGAATCCGTGTGAATCGGCCAAGCCAGAGCATAGGGCATCCTTATCACACCTCACCCCTTCGATCTAGAGCGTGGATAAGTGGAGAAGGATTTTCCGCCACGCGGCAGTCGGCTGGGTCATCTTATGGTTACCATTCGGAGCGCGTTCTACGCCTCCCATAATAGTGGCATTTGGAGGAGGTGACCGTCAGCTAAGGTCATTTGCGACATTGGGAAGTTTAGGAAAGGAAGTGTGGAGTGAAAACCGGGCGTCGGCATTAGCCTGCTCTTAACGAAAGGCGCCAAGGGGACCACGGCTTAACGTCCTATCCGACGGACGGAGTGCTCTACTTGAAGTGCTCCAGACAAGACACCCAAGCATGGATAGGGCAGTCTCTGAAAAATTTCTGCCACCGCCGGCATTTGAACCCTGGCCCACTGGGTGGGAAGCCAACACTCTAGACACCGCACCAACCTGAACCCCTACCACCCCTCCGTTTTGTCTGAATCCCGGCTGAGTCATCAAAAGGTGAGCGTAATGCTTTCGTGCCAGTTACGAACCCGCGACCAGTCGACCCGTCTGCCGTATCCTCGTCCCAGTTTCCCGACTGTGTGTGACCATAGCTTCCGGAGTCCCGCATCACGACCCACCTTGGTACCTTGCAGCGAGCGAAAGCAAATTGGCGTAACTGTAAGTACGAGAGACCTGACCGATATCCTCCTGACTGTAATGAAGTGCATGAAAGAAACCATTCAATTATTTGTGCACTCGAGCACTTAAGTAGCTTAGGGTAAATTACCGGTGAGTGTGTGAGAGATGAGGTGTACATGGAGCATTCTGCGAATCACCCTATCTCCAATCCGCAAACTGATTTTCTCCCTCCAATTCACAACAAGGCCTACTCACTTTATTCTATCATTTATGCCCTCTCTTAACTGCAAACCTTCGGCTAACGAAGAAAAACCGATTAACCAAAAATTAGGAATGAAATATTTACCAAAAATGAGTTCGCTCGATCGGCATATTTACCCCACAGATTGACGATCAAATGAAAAGTCAGTTGATTAAATCTATCCACGTGCAGGAGAAAACTGATAATTACATAGTACGTATAACGGAAATAAAAAGCCAGAGAGAATGTCCTGATGGTAACAGCCGCAGTTTTCTCTGGCGTGCATAAAATACATTGTTTAGATTGGCCAGCAAATAATGTCGTGAACCACTACATTTACCAGGCGGAGAAAGCGACGATACGCAAACCACATACACTTAAACCGTAGGTATTTTGGAACCCACTATCAGAGACATAAAAAGCAATTGATCTCTTCTGAATATGGCGAGACATATAACCTCTTGAGTCCCGGGAGATATCTACCGTTATTTTTGGTCCGAATTCCATGTTTTCTCGTAAATCAGATGTTAAAAGAAACATTGATGATTTATGTGAATAATGCTTCTGCAAGATGCTGTCATCTGTCAAGAAGAACGGAAGTAGTTGCAATAACGACAAACGTCGACGTATTGTATGCAATACGCCAGGACCGAGAAGGTAAAAGCCTAAAATTACTTTAAAGAAATATCTTCAATGATTGCCAGCACTCCTCAACATGTAAATGTGCACAGTGGAGCACAAAATTAAATTTGCGTCTACGACGAGTCACCACTCGGAGTTCACGTGAATATAGTCAAATTAGTATGAGAGCTATTTAAAACGTTATTCTGAACTTGCTTTTTTGTTTGTTTGTTGATTTGTCAAATCATGTAACTCAATTTCGACGAAACAATAGAACGGAAAACGTTGAGTATTTGGTTTCTGATGTCAAATATAATTTGAGTGTTTTAGTGGAACATACGCCCAACGGTTTTTGTTGTATATAAACCAATTTAATTAGGGAATCTGTCAAGCTCAGAGATAACTTATAACACGCAATTTTTTACTTAACATCAACTAAATATAACCTGTTGAATCATATAACTTAAATTAATTTCCGTAAAATAGTCTTTTAAAGAATTATTATGAAGTATGAAATCATAATGAAACGACGGAATACAATGAAAACCGCTAATTACATTTTGATTGATGTTGAGTAAAAATTGTGTGTTATAGTGGAACATGTGCCCAGCATTTGTCGTTGTAAAAGAAGCAATTCATTCATACACTATGCCAGACTAATGGAATATTTATTTTATTCTTTTTAGTTCGCTAGAAAAACGATGCTCTTTTTTAAATTCATTTTTATATTGTAATATTATTTTTTTAAATTGTAGTTCAATTTTTTTTAATTCAATCAAATTTTCAATAAACTTTGATGCATACAAATTAATTTTAATTTTCTAGAATTCTCCTCTCTTCTAATGATAGTAGCGCCACTATCGGATTTTGGTGTCTATGTTTTCAAACTAATCATAATAAAAATGTTAGGATATAGCATTTTCATCTGATTCTTAGTTATTATGAAAATTTTTAGCGCCATTGCTCATATGAATGTGGTTTAAAATTAAGTTGCAAAATCTGATCCCGACAAAATGACAAACAAACAAAGCGGGTATGATAAACTGTGTAATAATGTTTTTTTAATTATTTTTATATAGTGGAATTATATCTTTTGGAAATGTTTTTGAAAGAACACGGGTCAAGTGAAACATGGGGTGGATTGGGTAGGGGAAGTGGCCGGGAGTAAGTTCGCATGAGAACGTATCTTCAGTTGGCAATGACATGGCGAGTTGTGAGTAGACATAGCAGTTGGAGCAGTAGGGAGGAGAAGTGGGCGGGGAATGTTGGAAATAGGAACACGCGGTATCGTACGTGGCGTCAAATGGAGCTTGCAAACAAGTGATTCGACGAAGGAACGGATAGTTTCTGCTACTTACGACGCCATAATCACAACCAAGGGGATTCCATTAAAGGAGGCCCTAGAACATGGCGGTTAATCGATATATCTGTTGCCGTTTCGTGCGCATATTATTCGGCGGAGCCACCAGGGCAGCTGTTTTTCGTTCAGTTTGACTTTCGCCCTGAGCTGGAACTAGAAGTTTGGTCAGGTGGGGGCAAAGGTCGGTTTACCGCCCCCCTTCCCTTGTATCTTCCTATTGCTGCATCCGTTTCCCTCTGATGTGCCGACAAATAGCGGAATTGCTCTACTAGTTCAAGTTTTTGCAGAGATATACTTGTGAGAGTTAAACCCTGTTCCACAATAGGGTGGTTTCCTATTATTTTTTTATTGCCTAAATCGAAAGATTATTACTCCTGGAGTACGTATTTCACGCTTTTAGATTTTTAAATGACGATATCTATTTTTCGCGATTAAATGAAAAGTGAAAATTTTCAAGCGCGCGAAAACGCGACGCTTAAGTATGAATGTCGGGAAGTCTCTCCGCGTGACGTATTTATGGTTCCCCCTCCCGCCCTGCGAGGTGACCTTGAGGCGAGGCTTAGCGCTGATACGACGCAGGCTGCTAGCGGCTAGCCTAGTACCCTGCTGGCTGGTAGCGCTTGGCTTAAATAAGGATTATTAATAACTTATCAAACGAGGAAAACTTTCCGACCTTAGCCAGTTTTAATAAGTGATTGTTAAGACACGTTTCCCTGAGCTCTGCGCCTCATGCATGCAATGGTAACCTTAGACGACGTATAACTCCTATCTTCTCGTATAGAAACTAGGTCCCTGTGACGTCACGTGGAGTGGCATCGCATGGACGCCAATCTGGCCCTTTTCAAATGAGGATAAAAATGGACCATTGCCATTCGTCTAACCCGGTATTTCTAAAACAAAATAATTTGTATATTATGAATACACTAATGGTGGGTAACGAATCGCAATCAATGCCTTTCGTTTTCTTTGATGGAGGAAACTACCCTATTCGTAATTCATGAATGCAATTTCCAATATAATACCCAATCACTTATTCTTACCGATGGGACTGAGCACGCAGGCAGAAATTTGCTTCGTGTTATTGGTTGGTATAAGGATTGCCCATACTAATAATTTGTCGTCAATTTGCATTACATTTCTTTAATAAGCTATGCATGCCGTTTGAACACTGATGAATGTTATCGTCATCCTTTGATTATACAAAAACGACCGTGGTAATTATTCCTTGATCTCCATATGCATTTATTTATGAGGTCCGACAATTTTTTCCAAGACTTCAAAAATTTAGGGCTTTAATGGCAGTGGTTAATATAGAGTATTTGCAGGTTTTTGGGAAGTGATCTTAAAAAAATGTAAACCTCAATTGGGTTAAATTCCGAGTCTGAGAATAGTGAGGTGCTTTTTAAGTGAGGTATTAATTATTAAAATTTGCAAAAATAGTGATGTGCTGAAACACCTGGCAGCCATATTCTCAGAGCTGTGACGACATTTTGTTCTATATGTTTTCAGGCATACCTTGTTCATTAGGGTGAACCCCTGTAGAGCGTATACTGAGTTTGGAAAGAAGCCATGGAGTGGCTTATGGAATAGATTAAACGCGTGTACATGCCGTCATCTACATCCTTTAATTCATTTAATTCTCGGTTACGCTGAAGACAAGACTCCCTATCAACTCTTCTACCTTGAACTACCTAATAGTAATTCTCGCTCTGCGGTTCTCGCTTTTGCGTTCTTTTGCAGATATATATTGACATTAACTTTAATAGAGGCACTTAAACAGTGATGACCCTTTTAATATTACGACTTAATTCGTGAAAACTAAGTCACTAAGTAACAGTACCCATACTAAAAACTGAAAAACGGAAAAACCAGAAAATTAATTTTCGATAAAAAAAGTGATCATTCGGGTATGTAAAATGTGCATCACTGTCTTTGTATGCGAAGCACAGTGATGCAAATATTTTCAAAATAGGATGTGAAATAAGCTCGTTATTACGTACCACAAGTCGGGACTACTTTTTTGGAAATGCACCGCTCGCAGGGACTCCTCGCTTAATGGATAGTCGTAACAAGTCACAGAAAAACCTTGTACCTTGAAAACCTATAAGCGTATACTGTGAGGAAGTGTAAAATGAGCCAATTTTAAAATTATGCTTACAAATACTACGAGAATACAAAAATTATAAAGCCGAATGTTACCTAAATAAAATTTTGATCCTTCCACTTCCTTTAATAGTGATGATAAAATTTTTAAAATGATGAATGGACCAACGGAAAAAAACGTGATTAAATGATTTTATTACCGTTTGATGTGGTTAGTCCAACGACAGCACGTGGATTTGCGCGATTTTTCCGGCCGCTGCCTGTTCACATCCCCGAACATGACTTGCGGCTGAGGAAAGATAAATGAATTAAATTTCCCTCGCAGATTTACATATACTGCATAGCAGGGCACTGGAATTCGTCAGGACACGACAAATCCCTTCATATAAAACCGTGCTCAAATTAAATATTAACTGCAGGTAGACCGTATGTCTTAACTCTGCACGAAAAAGTGCTTATTTTCGACAGGGCATGAGGATCTATAGGTATCCAGTTTTACCAAAAATATGAGGGGAGTAATTATCTAAGTTATGGAATATTGGTGATCTCAAACCTGACGGTTATTCATGCGTTTGTTTTAGTGCTTACAACCAGGGAATGAATAAAATTCATCGATTTTTAAAACGAAAATTTAAGGTGAATCACTATGGGGGTAAAAGAACAATAGTAATCGAAATGCACTATGTGCTTCACCAATAAATTAATATTATGGGCGGCATCTACCATTGCAATGAATACATTTAACGTATTCACACTAATAAAAGATTATTCATATTCTGAAAAACGTTTCGATTTATTTCAGGAAACGAATGATATTTATCAACAAGGATTGGAAAAAGAAACTCGAATATAAATTATTTATGCCTTAGATTTATGTATAGCTTGGAATTTACATAAATAAAAAAACATGAGACTGATTATATGAATGGTCATAATGCATAAAAGTGGAGCAAGGCATAGATATCCGTAGACAAAAGCAATAAATCAATTTTTATTTCTCAGAACAGAAAGAATGAGATGTCATCTTGTATCAATGCAAATAAGGCGAAGAAGAAAAGAAAATAGTTCTAAATTTGCAGAATATGCAATACGAATTCAAAAAAATATGTAACTATTAAGGATACGGTAAAAAGTAAGAACGAAATTGGTTGCCGGGAACTCATTTTGAGTATAATTTTATATTATTGTTACACGAGCACGATTAGGACTTTGATTAGGATTAGTGAATAAAGTTTAAATGGAATTGATTTAATACATTCGATGCAATGAGCGAATTTCAGCTGCTTAGGAAATTTAAGACCAAATGGGTGCATGGAATATATTTACTTTTACTAATCTACCAAAAATAAATGCATCATCCAGATATTACGATTAAATAATCAAATCAGTACAAAAAAGCAATAGTCAAAGATATTTTAAAATTCGTGGTCACCGTCTTCAATGGAGAGAATTTCGAGGTAGAAACGTCCCATCTTCAGTTGAGTGATTTTATCTCTCTTGTGACGTCTTCCTCTATTCGGCCATGGAGATATCTTAAGCCTACGTAGAGAGCGGGTTAGTACATGCAAAGAAAATAAATGACCCTTCCCCCAAGAAATTGTGACACTCCACTGCAATGCACGGGAAGTCACCACGGCACTGGGAGGAAATTACCACTTTTTCATCCAAGTGACACAGTTTCAATCCCTTATACCGCAATGGTGTTCAGCGCATGGCATACCTCGGTTCAATACAAAAAAACTCAAATTAACGTACCTAAGGCTACGATTCATAGACGACACTGAAATTGCCCACTTTACAAAGTCTCTCTTTACGGTAAAGTGAGACTTTAGTTTAAGTTCGTTTCTAAGTCGACCCAAGGATCTCACTTTATAAAGTGGAACGTTACCCAGTGAGAAATGGATCATCGAATCTACGTCGAATCTCCGTCGATTCGACGACTATAGATCGATATGTGGTCGATGTCGATTTTATTTGTTCAATCGACGATTTTTCGACGTGTTATTCTCATTGGTCAGCGGGGTCAGCGTGTCGATTGGCTAATGATGTTGTGGCAAAGTCTTAAAATTAACGGTGAGAGACTATTAAAACATGTGTGACACAAATCATAAAGCTAAAATTAAATATTATTTTATTAATTCATACACATTAGTCTTAATATCGGAGAACAATCTTTGATTCCTTTTCATTCTGTATCTTTACCGGAAGCGCATGGAGTTGAAGCTTGAAGGCAGTCTCCAACAGACTCTACCGGTCTCTACTAATCGTTTAGACTCTGTCGATCTGATAAACCGGTTGAACCGTGGGAAACCAGTGTCGGTTGCTGTCGGTGTTTCGTTTCGTGTCATTTCGATACCTTTAGCCTCGTGTCATAGATATCAACATCTCACATTTTTCTTAAGGGTTTCCGATTATTATTGAAGATAAATACGAATGATATTACAATTCACCATAATAAATTTGAAATAGTCTAATTATTTCAGCCTTCATTTGTTCAGACAATGCGTGCTCGAGTGAAATCTGTCGTTGGGGCAGCAATATCTTTATTAGCCGAAAACATGTATATTTCCGTAATTATTATTAGAAATCGCAGGTAAGAAGACGGTATCACGTCGACATAGAAAACACGTCGATGACATCGACATCGAAAACACGTCGATGACGTCGACGTCGAAAACACGTAGATTTTCGGACCATATAGACATCGATCGATGTGTTGCCATCGACGTTTTATCGATGACTACTTCGACGTCGAATCGACGGTGAATCGATAACTCATTTCTCACTGGGTTAGCTCCTGAAGTCTCGATGATGCCTTGTCTACACTACAGACTTAACTTAAGTGACTTCACTTAAATATAATCTTAAATGTGGTGCGGTAGCTACACTTGAGCTTTAAGTCAACTTCAGCACCGTGATTGTCTATATCGGGAAACAGTTATGTTGACAGATGAAGGTCTAGGAGAGCAATTAGTGATTCTTTGATCCAAAGCGACTGTTATTTGAAATAAACTTCCAAAATCCGTGAATTAACCATTTTGGATTTAGAAGGTTAAAAGGAAAGACCGATTTCAGTTCCTAAGGAAACGCTAAATGGCGAGAGGTGATGGAGCCATAGGAATTTAGAATTACTAAGCATGACTGGCGTGATTTCGTGGAATGACATATTCATAACGTAAACAAAAAACTTATTGCTAGTCAAATTCCACTGCTTTATTAAAACCATTGATGTTAAATTTCAACCATTAATTCCTCCCACGTTCAATGAAATCGCCACATCTTATCTCCCTCGGCATCCCTAGGACTAAAATTAAAGCCCTATGCAATAGTTTCAATAACAGTGTGTGGGAAGTTACTGAGTGCATTCGTTTACTTTATTTTCGATTATGACACCGTGGAAAATAAAATGTTTTACCGGATCCTCTGCCGTCGTCTCATTGTCAGTCTTAAAATTCCTTAAAACGTTTCTAAGTTTTATAAATCGAGTTTCACCGTGAGCAACAGGCACAGCAATTAGTTTTAATAATATATAATAATATATAATTTATTCCATTTACAATCAAATATTACATTTTAGAACATACTTAAATATTTTGGAATATATAGGTACCCCTTTTAGTAGTTTTGGGGCTACCATCATAAACTTTTTACATAGGTCTGGTGCTAGCACACATGAGAAGTAAAATTTCTTTGTATTCAGTTATTTGTTCTATTGCCGATTGCATTCATTATTACAAAACGTATTTCAAATATTTGGACAAGGATAACTATTTTTCTTATTTTTCTTATATAAACGCATAATTACATACATAGAATATACAATATACCTTTTATTGTAAACTTTTTTAACCCACCTTTCTTAGTAGAAACTCTACTTCCTCACACATCATAAGCCATTTTTTAACGGCGGATTTAAATCCCCATCTTTTTTCCGAGTTTGCTACATTACTCGGCAACATGCTAAACAATTTAGGCCCTAAGTAATTGTATGACTGTCGATAAATTTCGGTCGTCGGCCTAGGTATATGGAAGTTTCTCCAAGCTCTAATGTCATAGTTTTGTGGTCGGGCCTTTTCACCACTACGGTTATAGAATATTCTAAGGACTTTATAAATGAATAAATGCCTTAGTGGGAGGACATCTAATTTTTTGAATAGAGGAAATGAGTGGCTTTTCCTATACGATCGTGTTATAACCCTGATAACCCTTTTTTGCGCCACTATCAATGGTTTAATGTTGATAAAATATGCTCCACCCCAGCAGGCTATTCCGTATTGCAATCTTGAATTAACGAGAGCATAATATACCATTTTTAACACTGATTCAGGGCATATGTATCTGAGGAAGTAGAATTTTCTTACAATAGTAATCATTTCTGATTTTAATTTATTTATGTGAGACTTCCATTTACAATTTTGGTCAAAATATATACCTAAATATTTTATGTGACTAACCTGTTCGATCAAAATACATTTATCACAGGAAGTAACATTATCTTTTATACAATTTGCACATTGATAGTATAGTTTACTTTTGTTTGAGGTAGATTTACTCATGCTAAACATAATATATTTCGTTTTTTCACTTAACAACATATAATTAGCCGAAAACCACATATTGAGTGTTAATAGATCACTTTGTATGTGTTCATATAGATCATCAACACTATTAACAGAGTAACTTAGTGCAGTGTCATCTGCGAATGACGTTAATTGACCTTTAAACCTGCCAGCACATAAATTGTTTACATATATTAAAAACAGTATGGGTCCCAACACAGAACCCTGTGGGACACCACAGGTGAGTCGAATCTTTTCACTGTAGCAATTTTTGAGACGCACACATTGATCTCGATCACAAAGATAACTTTGAAACCAATCATATGCGGTTCCACGTATACCCGCTTCCCATAATCGATTCATTAGTATGTTATGATTAATGGAGTCAAAGGCTTTGGTAATGTCTACAAATAAGCCAGCAACTCTACAGTTCTTATTCAGTCCGTCGTTCAGCTCTGAACAGAATTTTAATAATGCATCCTCTGTACTCTTACCACTCATAAATCCAAATTGGTTTTTATTGAAAAAACTATGCTGATTTAGAAATTTAAGAAGTCTGACTTTAACAACTTTTTCTATTATTTTAGCAAATACAGATAATAGGGATATTGGTCTGTAATTATTTACGTTCATTTTATCACCTTTTTTAAAAATTGGTATCACTATTGCAGTTTTTAATTGTTTAGGAAACATTCCAGTATACATACTTAGATTAGCAATATGGGCAAGGACCTCCGAAATATTTGCATTTACTTCTTTTATAACTTGTGTGGAAATATTATCAACACCTTTAGATTTTTTAGACTTTAATTCCTTAATAATGCTGCTAATTTCTTTCGCATCAGTAGGAACAAAAAACAGTGAGTCAATTGAATTGGAGGTTGGGAATATTTCTTTGTATTTATTCGTATTACTTTCAAAATAATTGTTCTGGGTCAATTCTTGAATTACTTTACCATAATGTGAACTAAATTCGTTTACAATGTCCTGGCACTTAGTGACAACGATACCATTACTAGTTCTAATTTTTACACAATTCTCATTTCCTTGCTTTCCTCCCGTGAGTGAATCTAAAATGCGCCATTGAGCAGCGGTATTATTGACATTACTATCAAATAGGTCCCTGTAATACTTTTCTTTGCGCTTTTTAATATCATATTCTAATCTTTGCGTGTACGATACGTAGTACCTATTTAGCTTTTCATTTTCAGGGTGTTTCCTCATTTTTTTATACAGAAAATTTCGCCTAGAAATTCTCCCGCACAAAGCGTAAGTCATCCATGGCCTCTTCATTCCTCCCGATCTGTTACTGTCTGACACGTATTCAGCTTTTTCAATGCAGCATTTCAGTTTATTTATAAATATTTCATAGGCTTCATTGACATTTTGCTGTGAATAAACATCATTCCAGTCACATCTTAGCAAACTATTATTTAGATGGTTAAAGTTTATCCGGCAATGGCTTCGATAAACTCGTTCGTATATATTAATGGGTACATTAATATTTAAAGAACATGATACAGCATGATGGTCTGTTAAACCCCAATCGTCCGCTCTTCCCTCATACTTGTAGTTATCTCTACTTCTGCAAAAAATGTGATCTATACATGTACTACCCGTTTTGCTAATTCTAGTTGGTACTCGAATAAGCTGGTCCAGTCCATGACTAGCCATAAGGGTTTGATATTCAAAGGAAATATCGTTGGGTTGTAATAAACATAAATTAATATCACCAATTACAATTAAATTCCTCTCACTAGAGATGGTTAATACATTCTCCAATTCACTCAAAAAATGTTCAACAGGATTAAAATTAAGTCTATATACACCAATAATGCTTATCCAAGAAGAATCATTTATCCCTACTGATATTTTAACCATATCAGCAGTTTTTAATTCACCCAGATCAATAGAAGAACACTCATAAGTATCTGCTACATATGCAATAACTCCTCCAGCCCTATAGTTATTGTTACACACATCAAAACTCCGATAGCCAGTTATTTGATACATAGATACTTCAGTGTCATTGACCCAAATTTCTGTCAAAACAATTACAGCGGGTTTTATATCGAGATTAATTAGTTGAAATACAAATTTATCAAAATTAGCTCTTAGACTTCTTATATTTTGATGCAAGACAAGGAACCTGCCACCATTAAATCCATTATCATTAACAGTACTCTGCATTTTGTTAGTAAAGATAGGTTGAAGACATACATAACTCACTCACAGAATGCTTACAGTTTCTCCAGGTCATCAGAGGATTTCAGAGTGATTACTTGATCATTCTCCTTCTTCCTCATGAGTATTGTCCCATGCCTTAGCCATAAATATTTGTATCCCTTTTCTTTCTTCGCAAGACGCGCAGCAGCGAAGAGTCTCCTCCGACCTGGACTCAGGCTCTCGTTTATGTACACCGGAGTATCGGTCGCCAAGCCCAGGTGCCGTGTGGAGAAGGTCCTTTTCACTCGCCTCTTTTGAAGAATTTCTTCTTTTGTATACCTACGGACGAATTTGACTATGATACCTCTCGTTCCGCCTTCGTGTCCCTTCTTTCCCAATCGGTGGCATGTGTTCACCATATCGTCGGTTATTTTAACACCAAGGGCGTCCCCCACACTTTTCACGATTTCTAAGGTATTTTCATTTGGTTGCTGGGGAATGCCGTGTATTTCAAGGTCATTAACGCGAGAATATTGCTCTTGGTCGTCTAACCTCTTTTCTAATTCACTCACTCGAGATTTTAAGCCAACATTTTCTTGCCTAAGTAAGTCTATTGTCGCTAAATATTCAGCAATCTGCGTTGAGTTTTCTTGAAGCACTTTAGTATTTTCATCTAATCTATTGTGCACAAACTCAATAGCCTTGTTCAAGTCCAATTCCATGCGTTTCCTGTCCTCTTTAGCTTCTTCTAGAAGGTTTATAATATGAGAGATACTAGCAGTGTCCGTATCCGTCAGTGGAACTACTGACATGCTCTTACGTTTTTCCGCAGCACAGGTAGGACAACGCCAACTTTGCTTTTCAGCGCCAATATACTCGATATCCTCTTTGGACAAGTGAACACAAGTAGCGTGACACTGAGTTTGACATTCACTGCAGGTAATCCTTAGCTGGCGCTTAAGAACATTCACATTACATACACTGCAATTAGCCATTTTAAACTGCGGTTTCCACTTAATATTAGTAACTCGAGCTTCTAAATTGAGTAGGAAGTTATCCTCGTAATTGAATGCACTTATACTCTGGACGCAACTGAACACATCACTAAGGCACCTGCCTGTCTCGAGCGAAGCACCAGCCCACGTCTGTCTCGCGTGGAAGCTCAACCATGACTGACTTTTTCACTTGACTGACATGACTGACTTTTCACGGAAATAAAACCAACAATAAGATGAGAAACAGTGAATAAAAAGTTGACACACGATATCAATTGCGTACTTGTTTACATGTTTCAGGCGACTGGGTTACTGAGTAGTATTTTGCAAAGATTTTAATAAGCTGCATTTTCTCGTTCTCTCATATTTTGTGCAAATGTAAATGAATACTGCGTTATTGAAAGCTTTTCCCCACTAACTTTTTTGCACATTAATGACTGAGTTGGCTGATCTTTAATTAGCTTCGTGCATTGGAAATACTCTTTGATGTTTCCAGTGAAGTAAATATCCAAATGATAATATTTTCACGTCATTTTATCATCATCTTTTATGTTTTACTGCATACGGTTGTTTGGACTACATGTTAGTCGAAGTTTGATGATATACGTTCATTGAAGGTGGGTGAGAAACAGTGAAATTCTTTCGCGTAACTTGAAACTATACCAATGAATTTGAAGATTTATCTTAGAACAATTACATTTTAGAAGAATTCTTTTGTGCTTACCAATATTTTAATTCTTAAAATATTGACGGACGGGGCTCTATATATTAGAGAAATGGACTCTCAAGAATGATCAAAACGAATTAGTGCATGACCACGCAATGAAACATTTTGAATGTGAGAATGGATTTATATCAATAAATATCTCTGTGACTACTCCGAATAATTCCTATGTGAATACCTAACACCAAGTATCCATTCACGAATTTTGTAGTAAAACAGTTCAATGAAGTCTACGATGCTGTGGAAAGAAAATTTCATATCAATCCTACTCCCTCGAGAAAATATTGCTTTGCTGTAGATAATATGGCTACGAAGGAATGTATGTTTTACTTTTTTATTTGTTGCCCTTCATGACGAGATCCTATAACATCATTGCAAACATTCAAATGCGTACCTAGACGAAAAACGGAACAAAAACTCTCTTGTTTCAACATTACAGAAACAGGAAAATGTTGAACGTGGTATTGAGGCATGTGGAAAGAGTACATTAAGAAATAGGGTGGTTTCCTATTATTTTTTTATTGCCTAAATCGAAAGATTATTACTCCTGGAGTGCGCATTTCACGCTTTTACATTTTTAAATGACGATATCTATTTTTCGCGATTTAATGAAAAGTGAAAATTTTCAAGCGCGCGAAAACGCGACGGCTAAGTATGAATGCCGGGAAAACTCCGTGTGACGTCGTTCTTGTTCCCGCTGCCGCAAGTGAGGTGACCTTGGGGAGAGGCTTTGAGCGCTTTGAGCGCCAGTTTTAATAGGTGACTATTAAGGTGACTACAGAGGTCCCTGACCTCTGTGCCTTATTCATGCACTGGTAATCTCAGACGATTTACTATCTAATCGTATAGAAACTAGGTCCCTGTGACGTCAGGTGGAGTGGCATCGCATGGGCGCCAATCTGGCCTTTTTCAAATGAGGATAAAATTGACCATTGCCATTCGTCTAAACCGGTATTTCTAAAACCAAATAATTTGTATGTTATGAATACACTAATGGTGGGTAACGAATCGCAATTAATGCCTTTCGTATTCTTTGATGAAGGAAACTACCCTATTATGGAATGAACACGCTTAAATACAATGCGAAGTAGAGAAACTTGCATTTCCTTCACCAGGGCTTTGCGTTTAGCGAACGCAATTCGGCTTTGCACTCTCCTGTTAAGTTATAGTGTTGTCATGACGTGTTTTATGAGAAATGCACTCTTGATGATGAGCAGTGCAATTCTACAGTAAGCTGTAAGCTTTCTAGTGTAGTCTTTCTATCTTCGCGATCGAAATAACACCAGTTTAATACCAGAAGCTATTATGAAGAAAAAACTTCTCTCCTGACAATGACATCTGCAATAAAAATTAGTATTACACTGCCGCCAGACGATGAAAATATAGTCAATACAATATTGTGCCACCATCGAGGCACGAACCCTGGTCCCCGCGTTGATGGAAGTCAAGTTCGCAAACCACTATACCAACTGATTATCTTATTATTAAAGTCTTCTATGGATTAAGGTAGGTTTCCCCCATTAACCATTTCCCTCTTCAATTCACAATAAGGCCTACACGCGACAACGCATCCACGAGAGCTTGAAGCTCCCTCGCTGACTGGCTAATCATCGCCTGTTCTTCCGCGAATCTCACTGATTTGAACATCACTCCTCCCACTTTTACTCCAGCTTCCAACTCATTCCTTACCATCTCTTCAGCGTACACGTTAAAGACCAGCGGCGATAGAGGACAGCCTTGCCTTACTCCTCGGACCATGCTTATCCAGACAGACACACCGTCCACTACTTTCGCTTGCGCAGTCTGGGCCATATACAGATTTACTTACTTATTTCCAATTTCCCCGTAAACAGCACATTGTGGCCTTTACAACGGGTTTTCTACATTAACAAAGTACAACACAAACATCCATTCCCTGGTTATGGATCACCTACACCGGCGGGATTCGAACCCACGACCTACAGATTGGCAGGCGAGGACTTTACCCCACCGCCACCGAGGCTGGCAAACAGATTACGAGTCATTCGCTTATTCCTCCAATATACACAAATTTTCTCGAGAATACTCATTAACTTTACCCAGTTCACTCTATCAAATGCTTTATCAAAATCAACGAAGCAGACATACACGTCCTGGTTATATTCTAGGTTCCTCTCCACCAGGGACCTCATTATCGCCATTGCGTCACGAGTTGACTTCCCTTTTCTAAAACCAAACTGATCATCGCCCAAATATTCGCTTGTCCTAGCCTCCATGCGTCTATTCAATAACCTCAGTACCACTTTCGCCGCGTGCGATATTAGGCAAATAGTCCTATAATCTCCTTAAGTAGGGAGACTTACAGGTATACATTCTTACAAGTTATTCTCGCCGTCGGGATACAAGACGCAAATCTCGAAGTTATGGGCGCTGAGGCGACAGTTTTGCCATAAATAGGCCATTTTGAGAGCAAGATATGAGTGTCGTATGATATGTCGCTAGGTACCTTAATAATTGTATCCTTAGAATTAATATACAATTACCTTCGCGTTCTGTAGTTTTCGAGATTGTTGGCTGTTCACTGAACGGCTGCCTTATCGTCCATCCCGTCAATTGATGTGTAGTCGTAATGGACCCCTTTCGCTCACCCTCTTATTACTGAGTATCACTCCTAACAATGGTAATCAATGCATTTAGAATGAGTGCTAGTAGTCGTCCGCCAAAGGCAACAGCTCAAGTCAAGTCGGGCACATTACAAGTATACCTTATTACACGTTATTCTCGCCGTGGGGATACAAGCTTGATATCTCGAAGGCATTGCCACTGGAGCGACAGTATTGCTCTAAATTGGGCATTTTGGAAGCCAGATATTAGTGTCGTATGGTACGTCAGGAGGTATCTTCCTAAATGGTATCATAAGAATTTGTTTACGTCTTTTCCAGAGTTCAACAGCTTTCGTGAAATATGACTGTTCAGTGAACGGCTGCCCGATCGTCCCTTCCGAAAACGGCTGGCTATTCTTAATGCACCCAGTGCGCTCACCTTTTTCACGATGAGTACCAGTCCTCACAATGGAAAACAAAGCATTGAGAAAGAGTGTGAGTAGTCGTCCGCCAAAGGCAACAGCTCAAGTCAAGTAGGGCAACTTACAGGCATACTTCCTACAAGTTATTCTCGCTGTGGATATACAAGCCGTAAATCTCATAGATATTGGCTCTGGGGCGTCAGTTTTGGTGTAAATTATTAATTTGGAAGCCGGATATTAGAATCGTATGTTATGTCAAAATATATCTTCGTAAATCGTATCACTTGAATCTGTTACCGTTTTACCCGCGTTCAGCAGCTTTCGCTCTTGACTGCTCACTGAACGGCAGCCTTATCGTCCGCCTCGACATAGGCTTGCTAGTCGTCATTAAACTCCAGCGCTCATCCTCTTCTCGCTGAAAACCTCGCCGAAAATCGGCAAACAAAGCTTTGAGACGTAGGGGGAGTAGTCGTCCGCAAACGAATACAGCTCAAGTCAAGTACGACAAATTACAGGTATACCTTACTACCCGTTATTCTCGCCGTGTGGATACAAGCCGTGTATCTCGAAGGTATTGTCTTTGGGGCGAAAGTATTGTTCTAAGGTGTGGAATTTGGAAGCCAGATATTAGTGTCGTATGATATGTCAGAAGGTATCCTCGTAAATGGTATCATTAGAATTTGTTTATTCTATTTTCTAGTTCGGCATCTTTCGTGAAATTTGACTGTTCAGTGTATGGCTGCCCGATCGTACCTCCCGACAACGGCTGGCTATTATTAATGCACCCACTGCGCTCCCTCTCTTATCGCGGAGTACATATCCTCACAATGGCAAACAAAACATTGAGAATGAATGTGAGTAGTGGTCCGCCAACGGCAACAGCTCAAGTCTAGTGGGGCAAATTACAGGTATACCTTCTTACACGTTATTCTCGCCGTGGGGATACAAGCTTCAAATCTCGAACACATTTTCTCTTCGGCCACATTTTTGTCTGCCTGATATTAGCATCGAAAGTCAAGTCAGAAGGTATCTTCGTAAATGCGTCCCGTGCGCCCACCCGCTTCTCGCCGGGTACCACTCCTTGCATTGGCAAACTAAACGTTGAGTGTGAGTGCCAGTAGCCGTCGCAAAAGGACACAGCTCAAGTCAAGTAGGCAAACTTAAAGGTATACCTTCTTAAAAGTTATTCTCGCCGTGGAGATAGAAGCCGCTGTTGTCGAAGATAATGGCGATAGGGCTACAATTTTGCTCAAAATTGGGCCTTTTGGGAGCCAGATATTAGTGTCGTATGTTATGTCAGAAGGTGAAAATATATCTTCGTTGATGATATCCTTCGCATTTCTTTAAGTTTCACCCGCGTTCAGCAGCTTTCGTGATTGTTGTATGTTCAATGAACGGATGCCTTATCGTCCCTTCCGAAAAATGTTATTCTTAATGCACCACCTGCCCTCAACCTATTCTCGCTCACTACCACTCTTCACAATGGCAAACAAAATATTGAGAATGAGTGTGAGCAGTCGTCCGCCATAGGTAACAGGTCAAGTAATGTAGGGCAACTTAAAGGTATATCTTCTTACAAGTTATTCTCGACTTCGGGTTACAAGCCGTATAACTCGAAGGTATTGCCTCTGGGGCGAAAGTATTTCTCTCAATTGGGGAATTTGGAAGCCAGATATTAGTGTCGGATGGTATATCCGGAGGTATCTCCATAAAAGGTATCATTAGAATTTGTTTACGTCTTTTTCCTAGTTCGGCAGCTTTCGTGTAATTTGAGTGTTCAGTGACCGGCTGCCCGATCGTCCCTCCCGACAACGGCTGGCTATTCACCCTCTGCGCTCCCCCTATTCTCGCTGAGTACATATCCTAACAAAGGCAAACAAAAGATTGAGAATCAGAGTGAGTAGTCGTCCGCCAAAGGCAGCAACTCAAGTCAAGTAGGGCAACTTACAGGTATACCTTCTTACAAGTTATTCTCGCCGAGTGGCTACAAGCCGCAAATGTCGATGATATTGGCAATGGGGCTACAGTTTTACTTAATTGGGCATTGTGAGAGCCAGATTTTAGCTTCGTATGTTATGTATAAATGTATCTTCGTAAATGGTATCATTTGAATTTCTTAACATTTTACCCGCGTTCAGCAGCTTTCTTGATTTATGACTGTTTACTGAACGGCCGCCTTATCGCCTCCCTCGACATAGGCTTGCAAGTCGTAATGCAACTCCAGCCCTCATCATCTTCTCACGTAGTACCTCACTAAACAATGGCAAACAAAGCATTTATAAGGAGGGGCAGTAGTCGTAGGGATAGTAGGGATACAAGCCGCTAATCACGAATACATTGGCGCTGGGGCGACTGATTTTGCTCTAAATTGGTATTTTGGAAGTTAGATATTAGTGTCGTATGATATGTAGAAGGTATCCTGGTATGTGGTATCATAAGAATTTGTTTACGTTTTTCCCCGCGTTCAGCAGCTTTCGTGATTGTTTACTGTTAACTCAACGTCTGCCTTTTCTTCCCCCCCCCCCCTCCCCGACAACGGCTGGCTAGTCGTAATGCTCCTACAGTGCACATCCTCTTCTCGCTGAGTACCTTGCCGAACAATGGCAAACAATGCATTGAGAAGGACGGCGACCAGTCGTCCGCCAACGGCAACAGCTGAAGTCAAGTAGGGCAACTTACAGGTATACCTTCTTACAAGTTATATTCGCCGTGGGGCTACAAGCCGCAAATCTCGATGATATTGGCTCTGGGTGACAGTTTTGGTCTAAATTGGGTATTTTGGAAGCCAGATGTTATTGTCGTATGTCATGTCTGAAGGTACCTTCTTAAATTATAGCATAAGAGTTTGTTTACGTTTATCCCCGCGTTCTGCAGTTTTCGTGATGTATGTCTGTACACTGAACGGCCGACTTATGGCCCCCCTCGACATAGGCTTTCCAGTCGTAATGCACCTCGAACGCTCATCATCTTCTCGCTGAGTACCTTGCCGAACAATGGCAAACAATGCATTTAGAACGACGGTGAGCAGTCTTCCGCCAAAGGCAACAGCTCAAGTCAAGTTGGGCAGATTACAGGTATACTTTCTTACACGTTATTTTCGCCGTGGGGATACAAGCCGTATATCTCGAAGGTATTATCTTTCGAGGGACAGAAATGCTCTAAATTGGGGAATTTGTAAGCAAGATATTAGTTTTGGATGTTATGCCAGGAGGTATCTTCGTAAAAAGTATCATTAGAATTTGTTTACGTCTTTTTCCCAGTTCGGCAGCTTTCGTGAAATTTGACTGTTCAGTAAACGGCTACCTTAACATCCCCCTCAACAACGTCTGGCTATTCTTACTGCACCCCCTTCTATCACCTTCTCGCTGAGTACATATCCTCACAATGGCAAACAAAACATTGAGAAAGAGTGTGAGTAGTGGTGATCGTCCCTCCCCACAACGGCTGGCGAGTCGTGATGCACTTCCAGCGCTCATCTCCTTCTCGCCGAGTACCTCGCCGAGCAAAGGCAAACAAAGCATTGAGAAGAAGGGGACAGCAGTCGTCCGCAAACGGATGTAGCTCAAGTCAAGTAGGGCAAATTACAGGTATACTTTCTTACACGTTATTCTCGCCGTGGGGAAACAAGTTTAAAATCTCGAAGACATTTTCTCTTGGGCGACAGTTTTGGTCTAAATTGGGCATTTTGGAAGCCATATATTAGTATCGTATGTTATGTCAGAAGGTTTCTTGGTAAATGGTATCATTAAAATTTATTTACGTTTTTCCTCGCGTTCTACAGCTTTCGTGATTGTTGACTGTTCAGTTTCCTTATCATCTCTTCTCACTGACTACCACTCCGCACCATGGCAAACAAAGCATTGAGAATGAGTTTAAGTAGTCATCCGCCAAAGGCAACAGTTCAAGTCAAGTGGGGCAACTTTCAGTTACTTATACATACCTTCTCACACGTGATTCTTGCTTTGGGGACAGTAGCGGACACAGAAAAATTTGAAGGGGGGGGGCACAAAATATTTCTTGAGAACTTTTATCGGAATAAAAAAAGAATTTGTATGATATATTTGAGACAGTATCTTTTCAGTTGATTATTCGCATATACAAGATAATGCCTTCTTATGATATAAAAAAGTCGCAAATGTCGTTCTGCTATGGTGGTAATGCAAATTGGCCCCACAATGGGGTGGGGTGTGTGTTTCTCCTCTGCCCCAATTATATCCGCCACTGACTAAATTTAACCCTTTACCCGTCACTCCAGTTGTCTCCACTGTCCTTCACCTAACTTCGGATAGACCCAAAATAACTATCCTCCCTTTCTGTATTTCCCTTTTTATATTTTCTAGCTTCCCTGCCCTCCTCATTGTCCTTACATTCCACGTCCCTACATTCATCGAATCCTTCTACTCCATCCTCTTAATCTTCTTATCCCCCTTGGATGCTGGAGCTGATGCTGAAAAAGATGGTGATGATATGTCTCTGCAATGTCTCTACCAACTGATTCATCCAACTTAATTGCAGGTATTTGAGAATTATATGAGGCATGTTAGAAGTACTCCATGAAAATCAATTAATTAGAGCCAGACTAATGCCTATGCAACAGAACCACAACCGGTTCCGAGATGCATCCGCAATTCCCCTTGTGAGAGAAATTTGCAATTTTTTCAACGAATGGTATTTCAAATTCAGTTATGCCTCTTTAAAATGTTGATAACCAATATGCGATCTTTATTTGTTTCAACCACGTAGTTATGTTGAGTAACATTGATACTATTACCTGAAGTAAACAAATGCTGCCATATTTAATTCAAATGGTAATTCACAATGCCATTCAACAGGCATGAAAGGCTATTAATGTTTAGCTTACTGTTTAACGACCATGTTCCGGCAAAGAGAGGTATTGCTTTTGCCATAAATGCACCTAAAAAATCAAATATACCATGATCGAGCTCATCCCTTTGCTTGATATTGTATAACATGCATACAGTAAACTTTATGCAAGTGACACTGATTTTGAAGAAGTTTTTGACTTTTGTTTGTCCACTAATGGCCATTCCAAATCGATGTTTGGAGAACACACAAGCTGTTGTAATTTTTCAAACTTTAATCAAACTTACACCGACCTAGGTTTGCATGGATAAACATCATTCTCAAGGTGCCAATCACCAGCAAAGTAAATATATTTACATGTTACAGCAAGGATGGGGGAGAAGAAATTCAGGGGGTGGGGAAAATGAGAACATTGAGGGCATGAATTGTATATGACACCCGAAAACACTTCCTTAATACCAAATTGCTCCCATACACAAACACCGGAGCATGGTAAATGGTCAGCAAGGTCACAAAAGGGGAAATTAGGAAGAGGGGAAAGAAAAGGTGAGTCACTCATATATGATTCCTTTGAGGAAGGATAGCACAAAGCAACAGTCAACAGCAGTCATATTCATGGTCACTTAAACCTTTATAAATAACATTGGTCCCTTGTCATAATACCTTGCGAGTTTTATTTTAGAGTGGCAAATTAATAAATATTATGAGTATATCTATCATCATGATTGAAAAATTCCTCGAAATTAAACGTGAATATATTGCTTACATTCAAAGTCGAGTTACACCGCTATAAGTTATTGTGAACTGAAAGACACTCTTCTCAAGCTTTCAGCGACTAAGTTACGTGAAATTCAGTCAAGTTCAACTGTTAACTTTATGAGGTCGAAGACGGAGGTGAGGTCATGAATTCATATATGAGATCGTGGGTTGACGCAAGTCTAGAAAGAAGTTTGTGGTAGGAGGCTTAATTGGTAGCCGATAAATATGTTAAGAATTGAATGCTATGAAAGGGAGGACATCAGTCGGTGCGGCAAGTACGACATGCAAATGCAGAGAAATGAAACATCAAAGAAATAGGCGGGACCTGTTAAAAAATTACTACAAGCCAACAGAGAGTGCTACACAGCTTTAGCACGAATTTGATTGGTAGCCATTGTTGATTTAGCAGCTACATTCTAGGCTTAGATAGTTTGAAACACTGAGGATATAATCATCTATCAAGAGTGAAAAACAGGCCATGATGCAAGAACCAAATTTTATTTTAACTTTGGACAGAAACGACACGATAACAGGAGTAGGTACTTCACTGAACAGATAGGTATAAAAAATAGACTTTCCGGGAACAACTAAGTAGTTGTTAGAAAAAGTACGCCAACTCACCCAAAATATACTCTTAAATATCGTCTCCTGGTTAAGAAATTTTCAGTGAAATAAGTCTTAGCACCCTCCACCATGTGCCTATTCAGGCATCTTTCACAGTAAAATTGGCCAGGCCACCATTCTCCTGGTTATCAGAGTGAATTACTCGACTGCACTATACACAACTCGAGGATATGACGTCAATATAGATAATGTGGGAAAGTGAATACCATTGCAATAGAAACACATTTCCAACTGAGGTTGAGCACGCACGGGTTTGAAATTTAAAAAAGCTGTTTGGGCTGGGTCTGTAGATGTAGGTAGAATTCAAATCTTAAATTTTCAGAAATAGTCATGTGAAATGTTAATTTGGAATTTATAAACAAAATTTTTTTTAAATGCCTCAATTGATAAAATTTCAGTGAAACATTGTATTGAGGGAGTAAACTATTCACTAGAATTTGGAATAGTCAGTTCATGTCTTTTAACAGCACTACAGTAATGGAAAAATTCATAGAGAAGTCTAAGAAAGGTCCAGAGTTTTCGTGGCTAATTGGCTGAATGTATTTCTCTCAGGTTTCCTACCTAAAGAGAGAGAATCCATCTGGTCCAACGAGTTGAGGTAAAAACACCAAAGGAAAAAAATGTGGAGGCCCTCAGAATGCTAAGCTGTTAGTATTCTATCACCCTGCCGGGAACATTAGAGAACTATTGAGGGGTGTTACCTGCAGTTTTAAAATTTTTTCTATGCAACAGACACTTTTTATAATTACACACATTATGTAACAGTTGAGTGTCACAGGGGGTGAAATTAAATAAAAATTATGAAGTATTATGGGGTTCTTATATTTACATATATTTAGTTTGTAGCGTGTCAATCTAAGTCGACCCTAAACAGAAATCCAGGAAAACAATGCAAACTCTCCCAAAGTTACCCCAGTTTATTGTATTCTCAATATCCTACTCTGAAGCGGGTATCAACACCAATCATAATTCATTGAATATGTAAAGCCATCTAGTAGGTATATAAAAATGAAGGATACAGCATGCTGAAGTATACTCAGAAAGAGGAAAAATTGAAGTTTTCTCAAAATCCAGAGGCATTTTTGACATGGCATACCACACCGTAATAGGAGAAAGATGCAAAGGATGCATCAGGCACAACCAGAAGCAGCACCATGGGCTTAGTGAGCATTAGTTGCACCTATGGTTGCAATCTGTGCAGCAGTATGGAATTGCATGATGGAAAGACAAACAGACGTCGTATTAAAGATTATGTACATAATCTTTAATAGTATAGATGTAAGTAATTACAGTCTTCTTTTTGTAGAGTATCCACAGGCTATGTCTTCTTGTAGAAACTCTTCTCAGGATACCATGCGAGTAAGTTTATTTAAATAATAATAGTAATAATGATAATTATTATTATTTATTTAATCATACCCACGCGGTATCCCAAGGAGAGTTTTTACATGTTGTTCGCCGGGAAAGTGTAAAATATTTCCTCTTGGTTTGCTTATTGCTGATCATTCAGCATACCTATTAAGAATCAGAACTATTTTATCTCCTCCAAATTTTTTTTCTGGTTTAAAGCTGATCTTGGTCTCTTCCCTTCTGCTACATACTAATACTGCAGTTTCCTTGTGACTCCATCTGGTGAGGATGATTAGTGATTTAATGGTTTTTAATGCAATGTTTTTTTTAAAATGGAGACTAGGTATTTAACCTACCTCAAATTGATCTTGTCCTCACAACTATTATGGATTAATTGACTGAAATTGTTGCTAAGCAGAGTAGCCATGAGAGATAGAGAGAGGTAAACCTGAAGGGCAGGTGTAACGTAACTAATTTTGTTTTCCTAATCCATATTTTTCTACCTTAGATCCAAATCGCATGTCGCATGAATACGTTCCCATGTGACATGCTGTCGGGCACATCTTTGCAGGCATTCTTCATCCACATTTCTCTAGAATTTCTAACTTAGTGAATTATTTCATTCATAGCTTTCTTAAGCTTAAGCTGCTCTTATTCCATTTTTGCATTCTCATGCTTTCTTCAATCAGTTCAAATATTTCCTCCATGTCTTTTCTTGACTCTTCTTCCTCTCCCAAGAACTTTTTTTGCAGCCTCATATAGACCACTTTTAATGTTCTATCTTCAATTAATTTCATAGTAAGGACCTCTTTTGTTTTATTCTCTGCTCCTCCTTGAAATGCTAGCCAATGTTGAGCTTCCTTCAGTTTTTCTACTTGCTGAAGTCCTTCATATTTTTCTTGTTTCTTGAATATTTAGTACGATTTCATCATTTCAGAAAGGGTAGGTGGGGTGCACTGGGTTTGAGAAGTGTGACTCTTTCATTCAACATAACATTTGATTGTTTAAATTACTCAAGGAAACAAATGAAAATCATTACCATTGAATTTATCTCCAAACACCAAGTAGCAGCATTAGTGTCGCCGACTCCACGGGGCTTGAGGGGGCTCGGGTCCCCTCAAAAATTCGTTATAGGTGTGAGGAAAAAATGTTTCAGGCTTGTCAATTTTCCACGGAGTGTCCAGATATCGAGATTCGAGTTATCAGGGCTCTAATGTTGATCATATGACTCACCTAAAATGCTTAAAAAACTTAAAACTAACT
The DNA here is from genome assembly GCF_921293095.1 of Ischnura elegans. Classification (NCBI taxonomy): domain Eukaryota; kingdom Metazoa; phylum Arthropoda; class Insecta; order Odonata; family Coenagrionidae; genus Ischnura; species Ischnura elegans. The sequence goes on from NC_060259.1 coordinate 39,783,609, forward strand.
ACTTATAAAATTTCCCGGGGCAAGATCCCCGGTTTGGGCCCCCCCCAATATTTTTTGTAAGTCGGCTTCCCTGAGCAGCATTCATCGTAACTATTGCCGCTAAGGAATGGAGTTTCTTATTAAGTCCTCCCCACATGACTCCCAGTTGGCGACAGAAATTCCAAGGAACTGAGATTGAAGCCAGCCTAAATTTTCATCTTTAAAAATCTGGGATGTCTAGAGAAAGAATTACATACTGTCGAGAGAAAGAATTGGTCTCCCTTATTCCTTCTCCCACTGAAAATAGTGGAGCACATTGCTTTACTGCAAAGCAATAACTCTACTTTCCTCGGATCCAGCCTTGGCACCACAAAAGGATGCTGAAGAACTTTATCAAATTTTCACGAGAAGTCTGCAATTCCTCAACGAATTATCCTTAAATGAGGAAGAAATGATAGAAAGGATGATAAAAGAATAAGGAATGTGGAGGTATCATGGGGAGGTGACTGAGAAAGGAATAGGGTATAGGTAAAAGGTTAGGAATGGAAATATGTAATGATCACTGGGGCACAACAAACGAACAAAGGTAATGGGCGTTTGGCGACACAGCTAACTAACTCACGAAGCATACACTATGGAGGTCTGGAAGTGACTGAATATCTTGGAGGCTAGGCTCTACCAATTGCATTTTGGTTGGTGTCCACCATACCCCCCAAGCAACTTGGGCCACCCTCTCAGTTGAAAAGATTTTTGAAGTAGATTCTAGCCAATATTCCTTGCTGAATTTCAGTAATATTTTCCCTCTTTCATTGTGTTTTCCTAATCCATATTCTTCTATCTTGGATCTCTAGGTGGGGAATGAGGTTGAGAGTACATCAGTCAAATGGACAAAATTCTCAGGATAGGGTCATGAAATGTGAGATAACTTAGGGCCTGAAGGTGGTAATGCAAAGGATGAATCTGGACATGATGGGAGTCAGTGATTGAGGGGGGACCCCCATGGGCATAAGCAGGGTCATAACTAGGGGGGGGGGGCAAGCCATGATCTATGTGGGGGCAAGCCAAGTTGAGACATTTTAGCAAGGAAAAGGTGATTAAAACCAACATTTTAATAAAATTTTAACAGCGCTTTATTAGTTGCAACTGAGTTGCAATCATGAGATTTCCTTGAAAAAATAGTTTTATTTTAGTTACTCATCTTATACTAATAAATATCATTTTTTGTTGGTTTAAAAACAATTTGTTGAATTCTTTCATTTCAATTCAGTACTGTTTTTGCTTGAAGACTTGCGATTTTTTTTCTGGGGGGGGGGGGCAGCTTCCCCCCCTCCATTCCCCTTGCTAAGTATGGCCATTCATGCCCATTCAAGCTCTGGCGATTACTGTTTGGACATGCATACTGTATAGCTTTGAAAAATGGTGTCGACGAAGTGGCGCCACTGGACTTTTCAGCCATGTGTATTGAGGGTAGTTGTCGCATCGGAAGAGGGGTTGATGAGGGAGGGAGAGGGAGGTCCTATTTACTCCTCCCCATGCATCTATATCATGACCAAAATAGATATGTAATACTACTGAAATAACATTTTTTTACAATGATAATAATAATGCTATAAATTTAATTATGACACTGTTATGTAAATATTAAAATACCAACATTACTGCACCTCATTGGATGCTTTCCAAATATGTTGACTTTATTCGGGCTAATTGTGGACTGTTCACTGTCAATTGCAAATTTTATCAATACCTGAAACCATTTAATTTTACTGCATTTGTACCAGTATTCAGCTTCATAAAATATAAATGTATTTTTTTTGGACATCATTCACTAAAAATTACAATATTTTATTCTTTTAGCATTTTCTTAGCAATCTAGTAGAGGTATGCAATAAGTAGCATATTGCCAAAAAGTTGCACTTGAAGAGAATGAACTTGAAATAAATTAGAGGCACATCATTCAATAATATTGAAAAAAATCACCTTAAGGCATGAAATGTCAAAAACAATAGTACCACAAATAAAATTAAGCAATGGGTATAAAAAATTTGTACTTGTACAAAATGAAACTTTAAAGAAATTAGATAAACATACATAATTCAAAATCACCTCAAGATACAAAATTCCAAAAACAATCATACAAACAACTAAATAATGGGTAAAAAAAGTATACTCATACAAAATGAAAGTTCAAAGAAATTAGAGACAAATTATTAAATATTGTTGAAATTCACCTCTAGGCATTATATATTTAAAAAATTACAGTTTGAATCAAGCAATGGGTACAAATCCTAGTCAGAAGGTTCATAAATAATATTTTTAGTCCTGCTTATGCACCAGAATTACTTATTATTACAGCAATTTTACAATGTTATGGAATGAAATAAAATCACATATAGAAAGGAGCATATTATACATTTAATTTTGTGACTTCACATATTTATGTACAAACCACAAATGCACCAACTGTTTTAGCCAGGGATAAGTCATATTTGCATGTCATCAAATAATAACCTTTACAATTTGCAATTCATAGTGGACAGCTACAAAATAATTCCATTACACCCTCAACAAGAGTGCTGTATACGATTTCGTAATTGCTTGGTACAAATGATGACTTATCCCTGTTACACCCCCTCCCCACGATGAGGGAACAGTTTGGATTTGAGGGGGGCATGCACTACACTACTATCTACACTACATGCGAAATTAATAAAAAAAACTACATACAATATTAGAAATTTAAACTAATAAAACACTACTACTACCATTCACTCATTCATAAATCACATTCCATTCACACATTCATAAAAATCACATTCAATTCACGCATTCAGTTATCACATTACATTCATTCATTAATTAATAAAATCACATTCCATTCACTCATTCATAAAATCACATTCATCCATTCATACAGCCCTACCTACCTAAATACTTTAAAATGCACGCCTGAATTAACGCAATGAACGCACGGAATCGTGGCCACGATATACGAAGACCTGCCTATTCTGAGTTATTTCTAATCGACGGTAAGACGCAATATAAAATGCCTACTCTCCTGCCCCAAATCTAAACTACAGCTGTAAAAAATACATGACATAAGTAAAAAAATATACAAACAGACCCTGTACAATAATATTTACAAAAAATGCACAAAATAAGAAAAACAACTATCTTCAGGCTCGACGTCTTCATTCTTCTGTCTTCCGTTCTCCAGGAAAATTAGTCGTCTTATTTTCTTCTCATCTCGAGTCTTCTGAGCGTGACAGCAAGCGCTGTCTTTTTGTCCACAAGCTTGACCTATAATAAAATAAAAAAATATTCTCACATTCCAATGAAAGGGGTATCAAAAGGTTACTGCTAAGGTCATATCATTCTGAGGAAAACATTCATAAAATTTGATTGAATTAATAGACATTTTAAAAGTTGAAAAAAAGTAGTGGAGAATTCCAAATTATTCACCACTGATAATAATGCAACATCACTATGTATTTTTTTTATTCTTGAAAGATTGAAAAGATGTCATTGGACAACATTGAAAATTAATTTAAATTATGATTAACTTAGATTTCATAGATATTACTGAAGAAGTCTAGCAAATATAAAACCTTGTGCATTTTAGGTAGACACAATAATTTGAATTGGAAACCGAAATAAATTGAAATTGAAAACCCAATATGATGACATCTATAAAAAATAAAAAAAAATAAACTGGAGTTAAAAAAAATGGCATTCAAATCGAGAAAATGCCATCTACTCGGTGAGATCTATTTCAATAATTTTAAAGTAAAATTCTGCCTTCGGATATGATAGAAACAAAAAAAAATTCTCAACACAATGAGCCTAAGGTCAAAGTTCACTTCAGCAATCAAAAATCAAACAAACCAAAACAAAATTGATTTTATTATAAAGGTTCTTGAATGCAAAAATAATGAGGAATTAATCTGTTTCACTAAAAAGTTCTGAACTGAACTCAAAACCTTGTCAACTTATTTCATTTTAAATAAAATAATGAATTAACAGAAGAAAATTAAGGTAATCGAGAGAGGAATATCGTAAATGAAATCTTACCTTCTTCCTGCGGTGACGAGCTCCAGCTATTCCTTCGGTCCCTTTACATGTAGTTTTCTCGAGGGCAACAGCACTCATAAGGATCAAATGACCCCTGCAATTATAGAAGAATACGAACACTTATTTTAAGACGAAGCGGGGATTAAAAATATTGTACCCATGCAGTTGGCATTATAGGAATTAGATCACAATGTTAAACATGTCATTAAAATTAAGTACCGGAAATAAAACAAAAATGACCCAATATAAATATATTGGGTTTTCATGGATTATTGAAACCTTTGTGGTTACAAACCTCTAAGTCAGGGGCGCAGCTAAGAATAAAGGCTAGGGGGTGTTGGGTGTAACTCATATTAGGGGGGCTGAGAGATATTGAATATCGGGCAGGGTAAGCGTAAGGTGTGGGGGCCCTCCCCAAGAAAAATTTTAAGATAAATGCTTCAAAATGGTAAGTTTTTAGGCTTTCTAAGGAATAATTAATGGATTAAATTTAAAAAATTCTTAACGCAGGTAAAATATATCTGAGGAAATTCATATAAAAGATTTTCCAAAATTGTGATAATTTTCCATCTACTCAAGTGTTAAATTCAATGGAAATGAAGTTTCAGATAGAAAATAAGAGCATTGGAGAAAATACTACATATTTTCGTCGTCAGCCAATCAATACATTTAGATTCATGAGTTACATGAGTTTATGCAATATTAAAAAATATTGGCGAATTTTATTTTTGCATACTGTGAAATCTAATTATTCTCTCATTGGGAAAGTGATTATACATCACTATTTTCTAACGCAATCATTGATTTTATTACAAAGGTTCTTGACTGCGAAAATAATGAGGAATTAATCTGCTTCATTAAAAAAGTTCTGAACTTTACCCAAAACCTTCTCAGCTTATTTCATTTTCAACAAAATAAAGGTATTTAAGAGAGGAATGTTGTAAATGAAATCTTACCTTCTTCCTGCGGTGACGAACTCCATCTATTCTTTCGATTCTTTTAGGTAATATGGTTTTCTCAACGGCAAACAGCACTCGTAAGGATCAAATGACCCCTGCAATCATATAAGAATACGAACACTTATTATGAGACAAAGCGGGGTCCAAGAAATTGGATTATATGGTAATTCATTTTCCCTCAAATTATTGTCATCACATATCAGGTTTAATGTAAAGAATTGGAAGAAAAATACAAACTTCAAAAAGAGTGAATAAAAAATTTCCCTTATTGAAGAGGCAAGTAAAATAATTTGGAAATTTATTTATACTTGTAAAAATCATTTTGATTGAATGCAACACTGCATTTACCTAAAATAGGAAATATCTATGGATTAATGAAGTGGATTACTTTTTGCTAAATGAAATTTAATTTCATTATTCTGATTGAAAGTAAAAAATCGTGATGACAAATGAAAGTAATACAATGACCAAGAATTTAATTTGAAATCCACCATAAATGTGATTAACTCTGAATGCTATGTAATATTTCGTCGAGCGTTCAGAGGGAAGTGATATTTTGACATGAATTTGACTCAATAGGCATTTTAAAGCACATGTGCCATGAAAAAATCTTGAAGTGCCAATACTAAAAATGTAAATTTGTGGAATGAAAATATGTTAAGCCAAATGGATCAAAGCTCCATATTTTTTCAACTGAAAGTCAATTCATCAAAGAAATTTCACCTGTAATTACTGAGTACCATGTACCATTTTTAAACCAAGTTGTTGATTATTTAAGTGAAAATAATATAATGCTCACTTGAGAATTTTAACGACATGATAGCCAAATTAAGACGTTCTGTTTAAGCATCAGCAAATGTCATAAGCATCTCCAAAATACTCATGAAACACAGCTGATTAATTTTTAAATTAATGCTGGAAGAATGAAGCAAATATGAGTTATAAAGAATGGGAACTTACCACTCCTTATCTGCAGCAAAAGCATGTAGAGCCATCGCAAGGTGTCACCATGCCACCTTCTTTCCAATGTTATCTTTTTCTTTATCAGGATGTCCAGCGGTGACTCGTGCCTAGGTAGAGAGCGGGTTAGTGCATACACAAATAAATAACCCTACCGAGGATTCGCATCACTCCAAAGCAACGCACAAAAATGCGACAATGGCATCAACAAGAAATCTTTAATTTCCCCTCTAGCCACTGCCCCATTCCTGCATGATGCGATGGAATACGCAATGCAAAACCACGGCACAAAAACTAAACTAACGCACGCACAATAACGCCTAGCCTTACGCAAATTTGTGTTCGTCGGCCGGAAGGGCCCAAAAGCTAAGATGCCGTCTTCTTGGAGGTCCCGCGACGCCAGTCTTCAATCTTCTTCTCTTCTTGAGATGAGTCTTCATTCTTCTCTTCACATCCAGCGATGGCTTGGACCTAGGGAGAGAGCGGATTAGTGCATACACAAATAAAATACCCTTCCGAGGAATCGCATCACTCCAAAGCAACACACAAGAACGTAACAATGGCATCGATAGGAAACCTTAAATTTCCTACCTAGCCACAGCCCCATTCCTGAATGATGCGATGGAATACGCAATGCAAAACCACGGCACAAAAAACTACAGCTAACGCACGCACAAAAACGCCTAGCCTTACGCAAATTTGTGTTCGTCGGCCGGAAGGGCCCAAAGCTAAGATGCCGTCTTCTTGGAGGTCCCGCGACGCCAGTCTTCAATCTTCTTCTCTTCTTGAGATGAGTCTTCATTCTTCTCTTCACATCCAGCGATGGCTTGGGCCTAGGGAGAGAGCGGATTAGTGCATACACAAATAAAATACCCTTCCGAGGAATCGCATCACTCCAAAGCAACACACAAGAACGTAACAATGGCATCGATAGGAAACCTTAAATTTCCTACCTAGCCACAGCCCCATTCCTGAATGATGCGATGGAATACGCAATGCAAAACCACGGCACAAAAAACTACAGCTAACGCACGCACAAAAACGCCTAGCCTTACGCAAATTTGTGTTCGTCGGCCGGAAGGGCCCAAAGCTAAGATGCCGTCTTCTTGGAGGTCCCGCGACGCCAGTCTTCAATCTTCTTCTCTTCTTGAGATGAGTCTTCATTCTTCTCTTCACATCCAGCGATGGCTTGGGCCTAGGGAGAGAGCGGATTAGTGCATACACAAATAAAATACCCTTCCGAGGAATCGCATCACTCCAAAGCAACACACAAGAACGTGACAATGGCATCGATAGGAAACCTTAAATTTTCTACCTAGCCACAGCGCCCCATTCCTGAATGATGCGATGGAATACGCAATGCAAAACCACGGCACAAAAAACTACAGCTAACGCACGCACAAAAACGCCTAGCCTTACGCAAATTTGTGTTCGTCGGCCGGAAGGGCCCAAAGCTAAGATGCCGTCTTCTTGGAGGTCCCGCGACGCCAGTCTTCAATCTTCTTCTCTTCTTGAGATGAGTCTTCATTCTTCTCTTCACATCCAGCGATGGCTTGGGCCTAGGGAGAGAGCGGATTAGTGCATACACAAATAAAATACCCTTCCGAGGAATCGCATCACTCCAAAGCAACACACAAGAACGTGACAATGGCATCGATAGGAAACCTTAAATTTCCTACCTAGCCACAGCCCCATTCCTGAATGATGCGATGGAATACGCAATGCAAAACCACGGCACAAAAAACTACAGCTAACGCACGCACAAAAACGCCTAGCCTTACGCAAATGTGTTCATCGGCCGGAAGGGCCCAAAACTAAGCTGCAAATGTCGCTCCCGTCTTCTTACGGTGTCTTCCTTCTTCTCTTCTTCGCGTAGTCTTCACTCTTCCTTTCTTGAGTTCCAGCGATGGCTTGAATCTGTGAAGAGGTAAGATTAGTGGCATGCACAAACAAATAAATAAATAACACTACCGTGCAAACCCTAACGCCGATCATTCCGGACTACCGACGAAACGGAATGATATCTCGCAGCACACGCAAACGAAAATAATCACACGCAGGAAAATATCACACGAAATCACACAATAGAGAAAAAACACACGCAATCGCATCGCTGCCGTTCTTCTAGCTTCGTTTGATGTCTTCACTCTTCATGGCTGGAAGCGAAAGAGGTACAGACATGTTACAATTGAGTACAAATACACACCCAGTACAGGCGAGGGATATCGATAAGTCCATTCACGCCTCACACACATATTTTCACTTCTTCATTCTTCTGGGCCCCAGCGATGTCTTCATTCTTCGGGGCCCAAACAAAGTCTTCATTCTTCATTCTTGATCTTCATTCGTCATTCTTGATCTTCATTCGTCATTCTTGATCTTCATTCTTCATTCTTGATCTTCATTCTTGATCTTCATTCTTTATCTTAATTCTTCACTCCTGCAATAAAGTGTTAGTACAAAAGCCAGCCAAATACCTAAAAAAAATGAAGCCATTAATACAAACAGAGAAAAATAGCCCAAATGAATTTCCTGCCTAAGAATGCAGTCTCTGTCACCTAGGACCGGTCTCATTTGTAGTAACACCTTTGGAGTGCACTTTTTGGTACCTTTATTTCAGCGCTGTTTATAAACCTTTTTTAAGGTGCTCCTTTGAGCCATTGTCTTTCGGGTATACCTTAGTTACCTAGAGCTCGTACCTTTAGAGCTCGTACCTCGCTTTAACCAGAGTGAATTCACTTTCTACCAGGAGTCTCTCATAACTCCAGTAGAGTGATTCATTTCGCACCTCATTTACCATTTCGCGTTCAGGATAACCTCATATACCTTTATGAAATCCACAGTATCCTGAGGAAACCTGCAGTATTCAACTCAAATTGATGATTGTTTTCCTAACTCTGGGATTTTTCTTCAATACTCATTGAAGAAAATTCTGAAATTGAAAAAAAAGAAATATGAATTATAGCACAAGTCAAATGTTCCACATTATCAGAAAAAGTGTAGCATTGGAGGTCCCGCGTGGCCATCCTCTCCGATCTGCTTCGCTTCTGAAGAAGAGTCTTCTATTCTTCTCTACACAACCAGGGATGGCTTGAACCTAGGGAGGAAAGGGGAGATGAAAATTAATTTAATTTCGGTATGCGACCATATCCACCTCTAACTTCAAAATACTCCGAGACCGTTTTTAGAAAGTGATTTCTCTTCAGATCTTTATTACGCTATGATGTAACGATTTGGTGGTAGATGTGAGATTTATTCGGTTCAAGGCACGTAATTTGGCAAATATGAGAAAATATTTATATACACACAAATGCCTTAAATTTTTTTGCATTCATTGAGTTGAGGTGGAATGACCGGAATTTGCTTGTCTTTCTTCAAACTTTCATAGTATGATGCATGCGAGAACAAAGGTTATTTATTTAATAAGGCAGCCTTAAAAAAACTCAAGCGATTCATCAATGTTTCAATAACTTTTTGACAACTGCCGATTTTTAGTGAGCCTCGTAAAGTGCCATTGAATGAAGCTGTTATATTGACATCTCCCGCACACAAATTACATTATTATTCATTCAGAAAACCTTTGCTGCACTTGATTTCAGCAGTAAAGGACATATTATAATTAGAATTAGAAATAAATAATTTTAATATGTACCATTATAACATGCCAGAGCATTTTTAAAATAAGAAGCACCGAAGGAGTACATGGCAAAAAATTGGAAATATCACATCGCAGTGACTATTTTGTATTTTAAAAATTAGGAAGAGAACAAAATTTAAATAATAAAAAATTTAAGTTATTGACAAAAATTATCGAGTTCGATGTTATTACGTTTCAAATAATGCCCGAGCACCTTAATTTATCATGATGTAGTAAAGATTCGAATTCAATGCTGCTTTGTTCTACCGATATCACGATTTATCCTTCAATCTAGAACGTTAATTTTGGAAAAATTGGTACGGAAGTTCATTTTCAACAATAATGTGAGCGATTATTTTTTCCGGGATGAAAAATTTTGATAAGGCTGCTGTGACACTAAATGAAATTCGTAAAATATTCTTCTCTCTTCACAAACGCCGTGGAAATTCGTATTGGAAAAAGGAGGCATATGGTACATGTGTCTCCATTGTGAAACATATGTCCCTATTTTGTGGGTTAGTTCAACGGAAAATGAAAAGCAGTAACTTAAGACCACGCCCCTTTACCAGGAAAAACCTTACACTAGGTATGTTTTCATACCCACGAATACGCACCGAACACACATTATAATCGAATAAAAAATTTGTCAAGAAAAAAGCGCCTAAGATAATCTTACTTCAACATTTACTTACGATGCTAATTTACACCGGGGGATACTAGAGATATACCGAAAATTAACTGCTTTTCAAATATGGCATCTCAAACTAAAGTTTATATTGGTCTTAGTTGACAAAACACGTGTGATTCAAGTAAAAATTGAGTCATAATAGAAATACATTTTTTAACTCTATAATATTTTTATCCATAAATATCAGGAAAAAAATTTATTGACAAAGACGGACTTCATTTAAGTGTTTTTTATTTTATTCAAATTACATTTTTATCAAAGAAAATTTCATGAAAAACGGACCTCGTTCAGTACATAAAACCAGAGAGGAGCAACGATAAAAAGCACGACTTTTTAGGCTCCGAATTAAAAAAGTTGCAACTGCAAATGTAAATTTTCTCTAGGTTACTGCGCATAATTTGGCTTCGAAATTCTCCAACATATCGACAGAGACGCACCAGCCAGGTTGGTTGAGGGAAATGTACATATTTTCTCTAACACCAGTGGCTTTTTTAACCAATTTTTTTGAAATTTCGACTATGTAAAAATTTGAAAAATAAAATAGACCTGTATTTTTTTCTTCTACTTGCGGTCTTCTTCCCAAGTTATTCCCGACGAGAAATCGACAAAATCAGATAAGGACCCCTTTGCAGGTTAGTTGATGACATCAGCAGCTCACGCTGAACGTGCATACGGTTGCCCTATTTGGCCTCATTTCGTACGTTTTTGTTCATACTCTCGTAAGCGATTCCCTCCCTGAGAAAAATGTTCTTCGTGATCGAGTTCATAAAACCAAAATATAGTGACGTCACTAACTCATGAATAATAGGTGCCAACATTAGGAGTTTTACCCTTTGAAATTTTCTCGTTTTAAACGAGACTCGATGGGGAAGATTGTATATTCGTAGTAACCTATTTTTCCTTCCATCCATTAAATTCTTATCAACGCTAGGTCTGAGTGAACGAGTACCAATTTTATTTGAGTTCTTGTCATCATTCATGAGTGTGTTTCATGGTAAATGTAGGGCGGTCTAATGTTACCGATAAAAGTAATTTTTCGCTTTAAAACTAGAACCTAGGATACATTTTAACCCTTTATGAAAAACTTGCGAAAATAATGAAAATAGCTACAGTAGTTATGTCAGATGATATTGAAGTATAAAAATATAAAAAAATACAGGTTTTATTACATATAAGAAATAACGGCATAGCTCCCCTGAAATTATAGAAAATTTCTAATATGATTGATAAGAAAGTTAAAATAAGTTTTTGAAGAGCATTTCGAATACCGAAAATGAAAAACATTGTCAACATGTAAGATTATATTCGCTTTTGCTAAGAGACAAGTCTGATATATATTGTCAAGCAAGTATACATTTTTTGATCTCGTAATAATGTGGTCAAAAATCAGATTTAGTGGACAGTGAGTATCTTAGATTTCAGAAAAGGTAAAAAAAAACGCTTATGAAAGAAATATTATCGGTTGTGGTTATAAATTAAAATTGAAAAATAAGAATACATGGTGAATGAATAACCATGATATGATATTCTGACGACATTGCTGTCCTAGCTGAAAGTCAGAAAAACCTCGAGACCATTTTTAACGAAGTAGAGATGGCCATGAAAGAAGAATACAGAATGAAAATAAATAAAAAAGTAATGGCGTGTGATAAAGATGGAAGAAATGGGTTTGAAGATAAATATCGAAAGATTAAAAATTGATCAAGTTAACGACTTCTCCTATTTAGGGAGTAAGATCTCGCAAATTGGAAAAAAATAAGTAAGAAGCAGAAACGAAAGTTAGATAGTCATATAAAATATTTCAATTCTCCGAATATAATATATAGTGTCATAATTGTCGTCGACTTCGATGTTCCATCAAACGATTGGGAAAATATTGTTTTATAAAAATGGAGGTAAAAGCAAGAATAAGCGCGAAAGTTTGATTTTCACACTTGATATCCATATCCTTGGCACAACTAATACATACCTCAGAGTAACATACCAGGAGTAACTACGTATTAGATCCCTTAGAATCGAATTTCCCTCGTGCGTCATGAGAACTGAGGTCGTATTTCTACATCTACATCTACATAATACCCCGCGAGCCGCCTGAAAGGCGTGTGGCAGGGGGTGTTAGGACACCAGCCGTTTACAACTATAAAAAAAAAGAAGTGCTCTAACGAGGTTGGGACTAGCGTTTATTAAAGTCTTTTATGGTTCGGGGGAAAAACGAATTCCCATATCTATCCGTTCGGCAAAACATAACTCTTAATTTATCGCTTCTATCGGACCTGGAGATATAGTGTGGCTCTAGTAATATGTTCTCTGTGTCTCTCTTAAAGATATCCATTCTCAATTGTTCAAGCAATCTAAGCCTAGCGCGCAGCCTCCGAGTCTCCAACGGCTCCCAGCCTAATTCGCTTAACATCTGGGTAACACTGTCTGTACGCCCGTAGCAGTTTTTGACGAAACGCGCAGCCTTCCTTTGTATTTTATTCAGTTTGCGGATTAAGTTTTTCTGCACCGGATCCCATACGCTCGCTGCATATTCAAGGCGCGGTCGGACGAGAGCAAAATAGCACCTTTCTTTTACTTTATCATCCGAAAATCTTCCCACAATACGCTTGACGAATCCTAATATCTTCAGGGCTATGCTGCAAATATTCTTTATGTGTGTTCCCCACGTGAGGTTCGAGGTTATCGTAACTCCCTGGTACTTCACTTCGTCTGTTGCCTTTATGTTAATACCATCCACTGCATAAACATGGTTAGAGTTGGACGAATTCCGCAAGAAATGTACCGCCATGCATTTGCTCAGATTAAGTTCGAGTCCCCACTCTTGGCTCCACAAATGTACGTTGTTTAAGTCAGATGATAGAATTTCATAGTCAGAGTGATCACTAATTTCGCGGTAGACGACAGCGTCGTCAGCAAATAAACGTATTTTACTATTAATGCGGGAAATATTAGTGACCCCAAGACCGAGCACGGAAAATTCTATATCGCCTCCGATAGAAAATCTATGGCTTAAAAAAGGTTTTTATGCCATATCAGAGGAGAATATTTCCTATTCTATCTCCTACTCCGCGGACATAGGAATGGAAGGCCCAGGTTGAGGGGCTGTCTTCGTCCAGAGTTCCAATTCTTTTCTTCGAGGTATCTTCATAAGAAATCCCACTTAGCGCACACAATGTCTACTAGATATCTATAGCATGTCGTCAATATCTCGGATATTCAAATATCTACCAGATGTCTAGAATATGTCTATTCAATGGAAGTATGGCTATTGCTTGGGCTTCAAAAATAGCAGCATTGTAGATTATGAAAGAAATTTAACAAAAAATTATTTAAAGATATTATATATGCTTCAAAAAACGAAAAGAGTTGTAATGACATAGCAGATATCGACAGTTTAAACAAAATTTATAATAATTGAGTTAATAAAAATTGATAGGTAATTATGAACTGCATTAGCTTACTATAAATACACAAATCCAATGAAATGTCAAAATTCTAGCCTCTTCTTTCTAATTAATTTGCAATTATATTATTTTTTATTTTAGTATCGTAATAGACACTCAAATCTTATCACAATTATGTACCTAATCATATCCATTCATAGCCCTGATGAAGCTGCATAAATAAGTTGACAAAAACTTACATTAAAAATTCTTCTAGACCTACGCCGCAAGACTATGAATCAACATCCGTTGATAATGTTGGCGACTCCTTTGACAAAGCTAGAAGGAAATGGTATGCTGCTTTGGAAACTTCAAATTTGGGATCGGAGGAGGAAGCCCCTTTTAGAAAGGAGCGAAAACCAGAGAGGTTCCAATATTCAGAAAGAACTTTCAGAAAAGAAAAGAATATGACAAACTACCCACACCTTTTGCTCCACCGGCAGGCTGACCGTTGAAAAATAAACTCTTTGTTATACCGCAACGTATCATAACCGAGGGAATTATCCTGATTTCCCAGTGGATCCAATTTGAATATGAATGTTTAGAAAATATCTGCTCAAGATATCTTGTAGATATAGGAAAATCAGACATTCAGATATCCGCATCATGTCTAGAGGAGGAGGAGGAAGTTATCACAACATAATTTCTATACATTAGCAAAAGAAGTACTAATTATTTTATAGTATTTTTGTAGATATTTTGTAATGCGTGGGTTATTCTCCCCAATATAGGGAATAATCTCCCCAAATACGACGATAGAGAATAATATCTGCAATAGGGAATACTCTCCCCAAATATGACATAAAACAGTTTTTAAGCCACACTTGAAGCTTAAGCATTGCCTGAGGAGTCTGAAGGACACAATACCGTTCCAAGTAGGAGAGTACGGGATAACCTGCCAAGATTTTCCTAAGAAATAGGTGCATCGGCGAAACCAGACGCTCCGTGAAAACCAGAATAGAAGGAAAATATCGTGCCATTCGACTTGGACAACCATTGAAGTCGTGGGTGGCGGAGAATGCAGCCTCGGGACTCGGGAGCGATTGACTTCCAGGATGCCAAGATGAAAATTCAAAAATAGACTTATCCGCGAGGTGTTGGAAATTAGGAAATGCGACCAGTATTTCAACTGTAAATTCTGCAGGTCAAGGGTCTTCAACCCACGGCCCCCGAACCGCATGGGGCCCGCAAGCTAATTCCTTGTGGCTCTTAGAAGCTAAAGGAATTGTTCAAAAATCAAATGTCGACACACTAGTCAAAAAGAAGCAATGTCAAAAATCGTATTGATGGATTCAACTTTTTAACCAATAAAGATTATTGTACTGAAATGTTTTTTTTTTAATTTTTATTGATGTGGTGGTAAAGTGACGTGGAGCATTGTGGCCCTCCGGACGATGTGGTATCTTTATTTGGCCTTCTCATTAAAAAAGGTTGAAGATTCCTGTCGTAAGCTATTGATTTAAAATAACGCAGTGAGAAATTTTTATGGGACTATTTAAATTTGAATCCTATTGAGACGAAATTATCAGAATACAGGCATTGCAAATGTAAGAAGAGGCCGCGAAGTTCACATATAACGAAATTCAGGCAATTTCCACCGCAGTGTTTTGCAGTTCTCATCCCTCAACATCTTTATGAAGGGCTTGTTCGTTCCAAAGGGTAATTTGAAGTGAGAAAAATTCTCTCCTAGAAGGAGTATTTACGTAGCTTCAATCCAGGTTTCATTTAAGTCTCCAATTACACCTGCTCTCGTTCGCTTCGGTTTCTTATACCCAGCTTAGGCTAATCGCTGTCGAGTATCAGCTCACAGGGACTGTACCTTAAAAATCAGCCGCACGTGGAATCCTGATCTAAAGCTATGCAATAACTAAATGATAACTCCTTGACCCCCTCCCCTTTCAACATCCTTCCCTCCATGAACCCTTAAAAATACTCTCCAAGAAAAAAATTTCCTTATTCTATAAGAAAAAAATGACCGGCAACGGCCACGACACGTAGGGAAAGAAACCGAATAAGTAAAAATATTAAGTACATAATTAAGAAATAAATAATACATAAATAGCACACCCGAAAAATCATCACCGACAGCTGCAATGACCCTCGAGGGTTTCAAAGAAGAAATTAAAATAAATTCAATTGGATTCGTCTAAGTCTTTAATACCGGAGCAACCATTAAAATATCAGTAAAGTTTGCGGAAAAAATTAATCTTGATCTAAGAAGATTTTTAAAAATGGGTTGGTAACACTGCAACAACTGTCAAGTCGGTCATAACTACTAGCCAAATGATTCGCTTTGTTTTTACCAATATAATTGTTGAGCTTCGTAAGAATATCGAAAACATATTAATAGCTTGGGAATGCAACTCGTATAAATTCGAGCTGATCGCAGCTTGAAATGCACAGGCGAAATATAAAAAAAAATTACCGGCAAAAATCCCACATTTCGGATACCAATTAGTTTGTTTGTTCTATATCAATTTTTTAGGAGTTGTTAGCACTGCAACAACAGTCAAGTTGGTCAACACTACTAACTAAATGATATTTTGTTTTCTACCAATTAAATGGCTAACAATAAGCTTCGTGAAAATATAAAAAATATTTTAATTGATTTAGAATTCAACTCAAGTAAAGTCGATCTAACCCCAGCTCTATTTGACTTGTTTCTTACGTGTTTATAAACAAGTCACAGACAAGAAACAAAGTTTAGTTATCGGTTATTTTCTTTGTTTAATATTTCTATACCGCGACGATGAAGACATAAGCTTTCTCAAAAAATCCGTTATGCAATTAGGCTTCGGAACATTGCGAATCAATCCAACGAAGAAGGAGAAAACGTTCGCGTAGAGAGCCGCGTTAGTATAGTCCGGCTTCGAGGTTTTAAAACAGAAGAACAAAGAGTGTAAACTCGTGAAATGGCCTAGTTGGGAGTGAGAAATCGTCGTGCTTCATGAATGAGACCAATCAGTTCAAACGAATGTATTCCTGCTAAGCCCCCTAAAGAAGAAAGTGGATGATACATTTATGAAGGCAGTTCATGACTTAAAAGGTGGGTTATTTTTGCTGGATGCCTCTGGTGGAACTGGGTAGAAATTCCGCATATCAATGCTTTTGGCCACTTTTTGTGCACGATCGGACATTACGGTAGCTGTGTCTGCATTTGACTCACGGTCACATTGTTAGAAGGATGCCATACAGCTCATTCAGCGTTAAAGACGTCGTTAAGCCTACAAAATTTATGTATTTATCTTATCAAGTGTAATGTAAAGTTTTGAAACAGTCCACTACGGCCAAAATTTTAGTAGTAACTAAAATCATCATCTTCTTACAGCCGAGGAAACAACCATATAAGTAAGGAAACACTTAATCAGATGCTATAGGGTCCTCTATGCAAGCGAGGCTTGGACGTTGACAGAAGCAGAGAAGTCAGGAGTGGAAGCATTCGAAATGTGGTGCTACCGAAGAATTATGAAAATAATTTTAAATTTAATATCGATAAATTAACTACAAAATTAATATCAATAAAAAAATAATAGAATAGCCGGCCTCGGTAGCGGTGGGGTAACGTTCTCGCCTGCCAAACAAGAGGTCGCGGGTTCGAGTCCCGCCTGTTGGGGCTTTCTCTAACTCGATAGCAAGTCTTATCGACGTTGCTACGTCGTTAGCTTATCGAAAATCTTAACTAACGACAATTGGTTTTCTCTACGCTTGCTTAACGATATTTTCTCGGTAGCACTAACGAAAATTGTCGATACCATATCCGGGTGCTTGAGAGTACGTCTTAAGCTTATCGACGCCCGCTATAATGTTTTTCGGTATCGGTTTTAAAGTTTTAATTCTGCTACAACAAAGCGATAAAGGTATATTCACTTGAAAAATTGTAGGAACACTTTTGCGAAGGAGATGGAAAGCTTTAAAACGTTTTGCTGTAATCAATTAGTATAAATAGTGGCAACAGAGACATTAGTTTTTGCGGGGGAGTAAACGTGCTGTTTGAAGTAGATTTGAGAAAGTTATTAACCTTGTAAAAATTGGTGTGAAAATAATATTTACACATCCCAATTTTGGTGCTTAGATTATTTTTAGTCGGTAGTTTCTTTCGGCTCGATTGATGGGACTTCACTTTTTAGGTAGGAAGCTAATCACTCTTGAGGATAGAGCAAATATAATCAAGCATCTAGTGCAGAGAGAACGACTTAGGAATACTCAGAATCCTAATTTTCGAAGGACTT
Source organism: Ischnura elegans (assembly GCF_921293095.1). NCBI lineage: Eukaryota > Metazoa > Arthropoda > Insecta > Odonata > Coenagrionidae > Ischnura > Ischnura elegans. Next base: position 39,801,575 of record NC_060259.1, read on the forward strand.
TTAATTCGGAACAACCGTTTGAATAACCCCCGATATGGCCCTAGCACTGACAGATCTTTGATACCTTTTTTGGCTGGCTAAAGCCACCGTTCGCGAAAAAAATAACGATTTCCCTCTTTTACTCAGAACTCATTAGTCGTCACTTTTAACTTTTGCAATGCTGTTAAACTAAGTCCCAACGAATAATATGCCTGTGTTTTGATGGGTACATGCATACACTTATTTTAATATCATTTGCAGTTGCTGATTGCAGTGATTTTCTATGCCTAATTGTGGCTACCAACGATTAACCTATGCTACGATTTGCTTTTGTGTGAGTTTAATCAGTAATTCGATGCCTCAACATGGTGAGTGACTATGAAAATATTATATTACTTCCTTAAATGCGCATTTTTTTCTATGTTTACTTTATTGTGTTTATCTTCGCTTTGCGTAGAATATAATTATAAGTAACAACAACACCAACAACATTAACACTTCCGTAATCTTTATTCAAGAAAAAAACTAAACTAAAAAAACTATCACTAAAAAACGTTAAGTTTGTGACACGAGTTCACAATCACAACACTCGCGATGATTCCTTCCATGACATCCGCGTAATCTCGGTATTTTTTATCAACGAATTGATTTCAAACATCCCAAAATATGATGAAAGCGTCAATAAGTTTTTCTGATTGAATAACTACCACTGTGGAAGTTGTGGACTTATAGCGGAAATAAGGCAAACGATGTAAACAAGCCGTGGCTGAAGATGCACTCCGAAATTTACATCGTTATAATACTAATAAAAATAATTTTGTCACTTCTATAACCACGAGAGTAAAATTATTATAGGCGTAGGTGAACGAGTAAGTAGCAGACAAAGTCCTCTTCAAGATAATTATACTTGAAAATTACGATACATAATGCACCAAAAGTTGCCGATATTCTTCCATCGACGACTGTTGAATACTTGAATATACACGCTTACTTACACTAATTTCCCCCTTATTTTATTTTGTTCTTCATGGAAATATATTACGACCCATTATAAAACAGTAAATGAATCCACTACTAAAATGATACTCATCAGTTTTCTCCATCATTTATTATTCTTTTCCAAATCGACCGGTGTGTTCTTTAGCAGCTTCTTGTTTATTTATGGTGACTATTCATCGTTTATTAGTTACCGTAGTTAGGCACTGCTTCTTAATGCTACCGAACGAATAAATCTAGGCATGTGATTGGTTGAAAATTTTAGCCTCACTCGCAGGCGCCGACGGTGTATTGTTTGCTATCGACGAGCCGTGGTCTTGTTTTGCAACGACGAGCTGTCGTTAAGGTGAGATACAGAAATACACTTTCGATAAGAGGGTGTCGTTGCAAGAGAGGACTTTCGTTAACAACCCGTTAACAACAAAACGTTAACGAGTTAGAGAAAGCCCCTACTGGGTAGGTTTCCCCGGTCCAGGGCATGGTCGTTTGTGTACGTTTACTTGTTACATTTATTGAACACCCCGGTGTAAAATGGCCAATACGAGCTGTATCCGGTGGTTTGAGAATGAAATAAAAAATAAAATAAAAAGAATTTTAAAATTGACCGAGTAAGTAATGAGGAGGTACTAAGAAGAGTGGGAGAAAAGATTTAGAAAGTGTTCTAAAAGCCTTGAGGAGAAGACGAAACAACTTAGTGGGCCGCATTATGAGACATGATGGCTTGATGAAAACAACCGTAGAAGGGCAAGTGTTCGGGGAAAAGTGCAATGGACGGCCCCGAATGAGTTAAATACGGCAGGTTATAAAGGATGTAGAAGGGAAGAAATACATCGCTATGGAAAAGCTATCGGGTAAGAGAGAGGGATGTAGAGTTTCGTCAAACCAATCTTAGGATATTTAACTAATGATGATGATATTGAGTGTACCATTGCCGGTGAGAATTTTCCGCCTCTTCATGGTATTGTTCAATAGAATGCACTAAGGAGTATGATTAGCACAAATAAGTGTAAAAGGGCCTGTTTTAACTTTTTGTGTAATTAGGTGCAGGTGACGATGGTTGAGTCAAAAATGTTTATTACCATTGCTGCAGGTTTGCATGAATGTTTACATAGTAAGAGAGTTTTATATACATACTCAGATTGCTATTATTAAAGCACTGTTTGTGCCAATCTTAGGATATTTAACTAATTATGATTTAAAATCTTCATAATGGGGCGAATGCACGATGACGCACAAATGCCAAACAGGAGGCACATGACTGAGCATTGAAAGATCGGTGTTATGACTCAATACTTTGGAGACGCAATGATTTTACTGTCTGGCGATTTCCTCCAAACGCTGCCAGTCATTCTAAGATCGACTGCTGCTAATGAAATAAACGCCTCAAATCATCAAATATGTGACGCTATGTGAAGAAACTTCAACCGACCATAAACATGAGAATTGCATTGCTGAACGATCCATCAGCTGAAGATTTCTCCAAGTTATTGTCGACTATCGGTAAGGGCCGTGTTCGTGTCCACGAATCGAGTAGATTGATTTCATTTCCTCTGAAATTTTTGAATGTCGATTCTTCGAAAGATGAGCTCATCAACAAAGTGTTCCCGAACATGATTGATAGCCACAAAAACCACAAAGGGGGGAGTGAGCGAGTAATTTTGACGACTAATAAAAATATATGGATGACTTAAACTTAGTGAATCTTAAACTTAAGAATCAAATCGTTGGTACTCAGTATTCGTTAAAATCTATTGACTGTGCAGCAAACTAAGACGGAGTCACTTACTATCTGAATTTCTGAACTTCTTGAATGTTTCTTGCTTACCACCAAACAATTGAAGGTTGCTGATGGTTGGCTTGTAGTCATGATGCTACAAAACCTAAAACAGCCCAAACTATGAAATGGAGCGCGTTTCGTGAAAAATAGAACTGATTATCAATGTGATTCACGCGACTACACTAAAAGGAAAACTCGAAGATAAGGACATTTTCATCCGAGGACTCTCATGATCCCAACCGATCTGACTTTTGAGTTTAAACGAATTCGATTCTCAATGCGTGTTGCATTCGTGAGGACTATTAACAAATCACAAGCACGATCGTTGAGTGCTCGTTTTCTGAATGTAGTAAACGCCTGTTTTTCTCGTGGTCAATTATGTGTGGCATGGCCTCGTGTTGGCAAACCATCCGCTTTATTTGTTTTTGCGCCCGGTAACAAAACAAAAAATGTTGTATATCAGAAGGTGCATGACCATAAAAACCAGAACGCATATATAAATTTAATAAAGAAAATGTCTTTCCAGCAAGCCATTGTGTTTTGCGAGGTTTTCTTGATTTTTTTTCCTCATATTATTATTATTATAAGTCAAATATGATTATAATCGTTACAGCCGTTGCCTGTGATTTATAAACTACGTAAGTTAACCAAAGGCGAACCCAGGAGGAGGCACAGTGGGCCTCCCTTCCAAACCAATTAATTTTAGCAGAAGAATACATAAGTGGTAAAACAAATTTATTCGACTCCGTCACAATTTTTTAGCAAAACAGCTTCCCGGAGACCCATCAATGCTGTAATTTAAAGTGCCATAATAGGATAAAATTTGATTTCTAGAAATTCTAGAACGGTAAACATGAAAGACGAAATACGTTTTTTTGCATACCCGTTTTATACGGTTGCATTAGTATTGAGATAGGAGGGAATCAGATTGTTATAGAAAGGGATGACTGAATCATCTCACTATTATACTCCAGGCTTCGAAAGTAAAAGTGTATTTCCGACTAGCCATAGATCAACACGCATAACTCGTATGACTTTTTACCGCTTCGGAAAACAGACACGACAAGAAGAGCAGGAATGGGGAAACATTATAAGGCTGAGGTTACTTTAAAAAAATATTGTATATAGTCTATACTCACTGTGGGAGTTGAATGGAAATAATCCGCTAAGGATGGCTTCGTTAAGGACCGATTTACCAGCGGAAATATTTTTCGGTAGAAACCTTAGAACGCTTGATTTCACAGTATGAAATTCAGACCGTTTATATTTCCCCTGTCATCACACCACCACCCTTCAGCACTCATCCCAAACAAGAACCATTAAGTTACGGAACTACCCCTGCATGATTTTGAAAATAAGTTTATTTGATATCTCTCTTTAAATAAAACTATGCGAAAACTTAATTAAACGATTCCCAATTGGTACAACGAAATAATACTTAGTTATAAATTGAAGCATGTGAGCGATGAGTAATCAGAACTTTATCAAAAATAAGTAGGCCTGATTTGGGGGAAAGGCACATAGTAATTTATTTGATAACAAGGAAGTAAATAATAGTCATGATGAGAAAGACGAGAGTATGCCGGGAATAACGTGATGAGCAAATCAAAGTAGGCAATTATATGAATAGGGCAGGTACAAGTCTAAATACTATGAACTAGTCAGCCTCGCCGCAAAATATTCCTTTAAACTAATAAAATGTTTTATCGGGTTTTCAGGTGGGTGAAAATATCCATTTCTTCGACGGAAGCGACCAGATCTTTCTTCATTTCGCAACAGTGTTTAAGAGGAAAAATGTCACCATAGGGTGGAACGTTAAGACCAGAAACTGCAATTCAGTATAAGAACTCCGTAGATAGAAGTGGAAAGATTTGTTGCGTAGAAATACATTCTTTCTTATTTAGCCATTCTATATATAAAATTAAAATCTAAGAGAAGGTACCCCCCACATTTCATGAGTTGATGGCGTCACTGCATTTATGATAAAGTTTACAGTCGGGTGGCACCGATCAGATGGAAAAGAATTTCTAGCAAGAGGGACAGTAAGACAGTAAGGGACAATTTCAGGGAATGGGGCGTAAGATTTAATACTCTTTATTTAAACTTAAGTGCAAAAATGGAGAACTAATGATTGAAAACGAAGACAAAGTGAAGAAACAGAAAGAATATCTGGAAGAGTTATGCAAAGAAAACAACCTAAAAACTAATGCTATCGTCAGCGAAAGGAAAGTGGATAAAGATTACATGGGAGCTCCAATTTTTAGATCAGAATTTTATGCGGCAGTAGGTGACCTGCTGATGTATAAAGCATATGGAAGTGACGATATTCTAATAGATATAATAAAAATACAGGAGAAAAGACGTTGAACCTGCTGCATAAAATCACAAGTGATTAAACGGCAATGAAACTCGCTCTTTGGACAATGACAGCAGCAGAGTAATCGAGGGTGAAGGCCTTCGGAATGTGGTGCAAAAGAACCATGGTGAAAATCAAATGGATCGACCGAGTTAATGATGAGGAAGTCCTAAGAAGAGTAGGAGTGAAGGGAAGCCTCATGAAAACCTTGATAAGAAGACAAACCACCTAATAGGCCATATATTAAGATATGATGGATCATGATAATCGTCGAGGAACAAGTAGATGGTAAGAACGGAAAAGGAAGACCTCGAATAAAATGTGGAAAGGTTACAGAATGAAGTGAAAGAGAAGAAATACGTAGGTGCGAAAAGATAAGCTTATAGGAGAATTGAGTGGAGAGCTGCTTCAAACCAATCTAAGGATTGCTGTTCAGCGATGATGACTTATTCTACTTCCTATCATGGGCGTACCCAGCGAGGGGCAGGAAGGCAGCTGCTCCCCCCCTCCCCCCTAGAATCAAAAATCGCAAAAGTCTTTGAACAAAATCAGTACTGAATTGAAACGAAAGTATTGAACACGTTTTCTGTAAACCCACGAAAAATGATTTGTATTAGTATAAGATATGTAACTAAAATAAAACTATTTTTCAAGGAAATATTCTCAAAAACTAATAAAGCGCTATTATAATTTTCTTAAAATTTTGGTTTCATTCACCTTTTCCATGCTAAAATGTCACGACTTTGATTACCCCCCATAAACCATGGCTTGCCCCCCCCCTACTCATGATCCTGGGTACGCCCTTGCTTCGTATCGCTTAATCTTTTATTTTTACACATCTGATTATAATTCTATTACTGTTTTCATTCAATTAGAAACGGTGTTACCGTCGGAATAAATCAATAATATGAACGACGATGAACCTCGAAAGTCCCATGGGCTGTTCCACGCTGAAACTGGGAGGTGTTGACTGACTCCGCAATAACTGCTGACGTCATCAACTTTTCTGACGATTTGACACGATTCAATTCGATTCAATTCAATTCGATTCGACTGACGACACCGTTGATACATCACTAAGAATATCTCGAGAAGTGGGCTCGTAATCGAAAAAAGTGTGTGAGTCTGTTTATCAAGATTGACGATGAAAAAGGAAGTCTATAACCCCTTGTGTCAAAATAGAGTATGAGCAAAAATAAGGACCTATCGCTCGGGCTGAGAAATAAATCGAAGTAAGAATGTTGCATAGGAGGCTAATGGAGAAAGTACGCAGGGTTAATTGTAGTAATGAAGCCATTACACGTAATCTAAAATGATCATTAGGTACGGTTATACCTATTAATATGAATCAAAACTGTGAATACTAGCAATAGATTAGTGTGATGACAATTAACTGCAATAACTGTGGGGCTGAAACATGAATTTTATTCATTGATGGTTGAAACTTAAAAAGTTCACGGCAGCTTACTGAATATCTTCACGGTACGTGAGCGCAATACCATCTCGAAAAGTATATAAGCATTTTGATTATACTTTGGATATGTTCTCTTGGGAGGCTATGCCACGGAAGAACAAAGCAAACGGTGAAAACTATGGCGAAAATGTTTACTTTACTCGTGATTCACTAAATAAATTGTCAACATGTCATGAAATAGTTCTACTTTGCCAGTTCACTGAGACAAAATGAAGCAAATTCACTATGAAGAATTGAAAATAAAAAATTTAAATAAACGGAAATTTGACTGACTTACCATATCGTAACCTGCTCATCTCTCCCATGTGTTCTCAAAAGGATTTCCCGGCAAATGTTATTTCATTTGACGTAACCGACAGCGACAATTCAACGGATTTGAATAACCTACTGTAAAGAAAGAAAATACACAAATTAAATTTCGCCACCGTGAACAAAATTCAGATGGTTACTGCCAATTGGTAACCTAATGCTATAGTACGTAGATTATCATTGGAAAGAGGATTAAAACATGAGAGAAATACTTCATGGCATTGTGGAATAACCAACGAAGATAGGCAAAACATTTGATGTTACCGATATTTGAATAGCATTGCTACAGAGTTGTAGAATACAATTTTTTTCGCAACCTTAGAAATACACCGGTGATAACTAGAATAAAAAGCTGCAGTATTGATGATGAAAGTTGAGAGCAATGGACGGCCACGATGATCGCTGATGCAACAGTTGGCATTGATGCCCCGCACACAATATTTCTGCAGCGCAGCGTTAGAGGCCGATTCACACGAGCAGAGTAAAACAGATTAACACTTAAAAGACGTGACCCAGAGAAATTCACCACGCATAGTAATGGATGTGTAACCCATTGCGAGCAAGTTCCGAAAATTGACCACACGAGAATGCTTCTTGGAAACTAAAGGTGAAAAATTCCATTCCAAAAAATATATTCACGACTATCACGTCGATAACGATAAAGTTAATTATCCTTAAAAATCCAATAAAATGAAAATGACGAGATAAGATTCAGAACGAAACGGGGTCACAGGTCCTCGGCGCTTCGTTGGACACGATTTTTCACAAATTAAATAATATCTACGGGTTCTATAGGTAATCAATTGCAATAGCAATAATCGTCACATTCCAATTCAAGGGGATTTCACACACACCACCAACACTGCAAAATATTGTAAAAAGAGAAATTTGTTAACTTTTGGGCACATTGATGTACTCACCTCTTAACTCGATGAAAGTTGCCGGCAGAATGACGGAGAGCAATCCTAGCAATAGGACTCTGCGAGTGTCACGTGACTTCTGGCCGCCGCAGTAAATAGTTCCGATACATTTTTAAAACAGCAAAAAGCAAGCAACAGTATCAAATCAATAATTTATAAAATATTTAAATACATATTTTTAATACTACATATTTTTCAATAATGTCATAATTAGGTGCGTCAAAAAATTTCATTTTAAGTTCGGGCGAAAAAGTTTAAATTTTGAAGTACCAACCGTAACGGAAAACTGTATTCTTACGCGGGGGTAACAGGGAAGTTTTCATGCAGAGACTTTCCAGAAAAATTATCTCATTGTGGGAGGGGTAAAACGGCTTAAAAGGTCATTCAAAGCCACAGACTCATCATTATCAGTGTTTCAATCAGCCATTGCGTTAATCCTCTGCTTCAAATAACAACCTCTTCCACGAAGTAAAATTGGGCAGTATCCATAGCTATTTGACGTCACGCCAGCCTCAATTCAACGGACTCAATAACTGCCCTACCCCACCTCCCAACTAGTCATACCCCTCTCCTCTAGCCTACACGAACCTTGGAGTCATTGCAAGCAACTTAATTCTTGGCAATAGACAGCTGATAAAAAAACCAACCCCACTCGTCAGGATCACCTTCTACCTTAGCGGTTTCGAAGTTGATGTAAGAAGACAGCCGAATGTGCGAAGGAGGAAACGAAAAAGACATTAAAAACTCTTAAGATGACCATTTACGTGACTACGAAATTTTAATACTTGATTGGAATAACGATTGATAAAGTGCACTCACTACGAAAAGTGTATGCCGGCTATTTTGTGGTGACTTTCGTGATATTTACGTGTTCTATAGGTGGGGTGGAAAGGACCAAAAAAAGTAAGAAGACTTCTAAAATCCCTGTATTTGAGAAGTAATTTTTCATTAAAATATCGGTGGGGTTGATGGAAGCAAAATCATTACCTAGCTGCTCATCTTAGCACGGTTGAATGCTTCAAAATGGGTAGTATATAAATGGATTTTTTGCACTATTAAGTGAGTTGTTGAGTGGTACGTTAAGATATAATCGCATTGCTGTTTTTGTGTTGCAAATTACTTTCCATCCTTTCGAGCTGTTCACTTTATCATTAGTTCTACTTCGTGCATTTATCAATTTAGGGTAAATCTCATACTATTCGATTGAGCGAGCATGTATTTTCGTTATGGTTTTCGATGAAATGATGGTAGTAGTTAGAGGTCATAGTCGTAGCAGCGGTGTGGAAGTCAAAGGGGCTCATACCCCCCTTTCCCTAAACGCGGAAGGGAGTGGTCATATGCGAAATCCCTAAAAATGAATCCCACCTCCATCTCCCCTCGAAAGTTTTCTGACGAGGTTTAAGATCGTTGTTTTGGAGGAGTAATTAATTTCCGTGTCGCGATGGTTGAGGTGTGGTTGTGCCTCATTTTCGTAGGCGAGTGACCATGTTATTTTTATCAATTTTTTAAACATTTTTCCTTAATCGATATCAAGATAATCAGTTTTTAACACAGATTTTATTTCTTAACCGACCTACTTAGGATTCGACAATAAGCACTATCATTATCAAGGAGATAGTAACCGCATCCAGTGTATATTGTCGAGACCTAAGTAAGTAGGTCGGTTTTTCGCACTATTTGTACATCGCGGGTGACTCCGTAAAGATATCACCGTAAAGATATAGTCCCGGTAAAGCTAAAAATAGTCAAGAGGGAACACCTCTATGTGGTCAAAGTCCTGGCCTTGCTCTCCGGCTGTGGTGCTGTCCGCCCGTTTTGTACTGCTAGTGGCATCATACAGGGGCGCAGCTAGGAATCAAGGGTAGGGGCAACTGATACCGGGGTGTATGGGGGTATGGAATACCCTCCAGGATAAGGGATAGGTGCGAGATTTATGAGTTGCGGAAATTTGATAAAAATGATTCAAAATGGTGAGTTTTACGGATTTCTGGGGGATATTTTATTAATCCTTACTCTATTCTAGTAACAATATCAATCCAATTAAGTAAAATGGATTAAACTTAAAATTTCTCTGTTCCCTGGGGGGTTTTATCCCCCAAACCCCCCCCTCGCTGCGCCACTGGCATCATATGCTCAGCTGTCCATGTCACCTTTTCCAGTATAGTGTTCAAATTTGCACAGGGAAGAATGATGCCTCAGTGGCTGAACTGACTAAAGCACTCGACCGGTAATCGGGGATTCGGGTTCTAAGCGAATGATTTGTTCTCTGTGGCTTTTTCTCACAATTTGTGCATTGCGAGTGACCAAAGATTGCTCATTACTAAGCATGACTAAACATTGTGGGAAAAGACGTCACCGTGGCTAGTCCAGGTATTCTTGAGTTATGAACCCTCGTCGTTTGAAGAAATAAAATCTGTGGAAATAAAACGACGGTTTTATACTCATCATGATATCGATTCTTGATTTTGAGAAGGTACTCATTAAACTCAATTGTTTGTTAATTTGGTCCAACAAAAACAATGATTGGTAAGCCACCTAAAAGATTACAATATTTTCAATTTTTCTTGAAATAACGTGGGTGGATCCACCCCCACTATGCCACGGCCCTGATTTTAATAACGATAAAGGTTGTAAAGTAATTCTATCAAACCCTACCAAACACCCATTCGATGCCTCTCGCATGTTCATTCAGGTGTCTAATTTCTCTAGTTTCCAGTTCTCATTAAATTACAAAAATCTATCAAAATTATTTGTCCATCTTGTTGAATATTTTATGTCTTTTGAGTGAATAATTTCGATCTGTCAGCGATTTCACCATGCTGGGGTCAAGCCCTGAAATTTACATTGCTTAAGCGTTTAATGCTTCCCTGGAGGGTTACTATATCTACATCTACATATTACCCTGCAAGCCACCCCTAGGGTGTTTGGCATGGGGATGATCAATCACCAGCCTGCACCATGCAAGAAGAGGATCACATGCACACCACAGATTCATAAAAATGTTACGCATAATAATAAATTATACTTCCACATTTATCCAAAGGCAAAACTTGCCAACTACTCATGAAGGCAATCTGCCTGTGAAGCTAGGCCATGCTAAACTTGCTGTTAGAAGTCCTTTAGGAAAATTCAGAAAAATACATTAAGGAATACATAAGTCAGTAGGCTACACTACAAGTCAACTAACCTATTTTTAAGTCCCTACACTTCCCGCATAGTCTGTTATTGATGTTTAAAAAAAACAATCCTTTGAATCTATTTTATCTGCAGTCCCATGGAGACTATTTTATTTTATTTTCATGATCTGACCATAGTGTGTTGGCGTTCGTAAGATATGGCTAACTTCATCGGAAAATAAACTGCTCTCGAATACATATACGATGGCATATTCTAGATATTCCATCCGGATTAGGCTCTCCATTTCTGTCAACCTTTCTAAGGACGTTTAGCCTGGTCGGAAGCCCGAAAGAAATTCTAAACATATTTATTGCTATTTCCGTTAATATTACGGTGCAGAAATGATACTCTTGGGCAAGAATTAACTGATTTGCCGATTACCTGAGAAAATACTACCAAGTCACATAAAGGTAACTTATTTCCCCTTTAATTTCTACTAATTGTGGGTGGGGTCTAGCCGATGATATCAACGCGTGAAACATAGCTGGTAATTAAGTGATAAATAATTCTAACACCTAAATTCTAGAAATTATGTGGGTGGTCCCAACCCCACTATGTTATGACTATGGCCCTCATTTCAATATCCATAAAGGTAATAAAGTTACCCTATCACACCTGGCCAAATGCCTCTTTATCTGTAACTTCAGTTGTAATAATTCTAACACCTGATTATATATGTGTTAGTATTATTTACCACTCAGTTATCACCTAATATGTTCCATGCGTTGATATCACCGGCTTAGGCCCCGCTTCCCATTGCCTCTTTTAGAGGCCAATCAGGACCTGTAGATTCAACTGGATCCAAACTTCCCTGCTTGAGTAAAGTCCCTATCTACCAATTCATAACATTCTAGTCCAGTGGCAGACCCAGAGAGGGGTTAGGGGGGTATCCCCCTTTGGTATCCAATTTACACTATATAAAATGCTAATTTCATTCGGACCCCCACTACAGCTGGGAGTTTACCCTCCAGATACCTTACCTAGCCCCTCCTTGACCTATCGTGGATGCAGTGCTACATTTTACCATATAACATTTAAGCCCCCACTAAAAAGTGGGGGATACCTATTGTCCTTGCTTCGGCATGCACAGAGCAACCAAGATATGTTGACAGCAGCCGCTGACAAGAAATGAACTCTTCGGCCTGAGCTAGGTCTTATCTTCGAGTAACCCCTATCTTGTAATAGTGTAAACCTGGAATTCATGTAAATAGTAAACAGATATGGTGTCTATAGTGTATGCTACTATGCACCATGGTTCAGTCACTTTTTTGTTTATATTTTGTGAACTTTCCCCAGGTTAGTTTTTCTCAAAGTTTATTCTGCTCCCGATGAGCACCATTTCATACTCCAGTTCTAGTTGTGTATTGAGTGGAATTTATTGTTGCAATATGGAAGGTACAGTTATGCGTCTGTTGAAGCTCTTCGGAGTTTATTATTATTTCTTATTTTTTTTCTAATTTTAAAAGCAAGCTTTTATTTTTTATTTCCTTTAAGTCCTTATCACCTTGAGGGTCCACGACAAAAACTATATTTATTTTTTATTATTATCTATTGAGCCTCCTTTACTTTTTCTTTTGTCTGTAGACAGTCTTGTTATCCTGATCTAACTTCTAAAAAACAGCTACGTACTCCTACAACTCCTTCCATACTTCCTATAGCACAGTGGTATCACTTTGCCACAATACCGATGCTTTTCAGTTGGCCAAGGGCGTACCCAGGATCAAAACTAGGAGGGGGGGGGGCAAGCTATGGTTGTTCCAGTTGTAGGTAAGATTTAAGCATGGAAAAGGTGAATGAAATCAACATCTTAAGGAAACTGTAATAGCTCTTTATTAGTTTTTCAAATTGCTTGCTTGAAAAAAATCTTTTCCTTGAAAACATTTGGGGTTTTTTCTTCTAGGGGGGGCAACTGCCCCCTCCTGCCCCTCGCTGTGTACGCCCATGGCAACTCTCTCTAGTGATGGCAATCCAATCTACTAAAATTATAAGATTTTCTTCCTCTCCTACCAGTTTGATTACTTCCATGACATCCTCATTTACATCTAAACCTGTAACACTACAGTATCTACCAGTTTGGTCTTGATCGTAACAATGATTATCCTTTCACTACACTGCAAAAAGTTATTCAACCGCACAATGGTGCAGGGAGGGGGGGTTTGGGGGATAAACCCCCCCCCCAGAGCGCAGAGAAATTTTTAAGTTTAATCCATTTAATTTAATCCTGTAGCTTACACCTCAGAATTCTCTCTTTTTAGGCCACTTCATTTCACAGATTCCTTGCATATCCAGGGTCATTCTTTGCATTTCCACCTTCATTTTCTTTAGCCTTCCGCAGGCCCTGAGTGATCTCACATTTCATGATCATATCCTCACAATTATGTCACATTGACTGATGTATTCCTTTGGGTATTTGCCTCTCAGAGATCCAAATGGGGGGTTAGTTTACCTTCAGAATGTTATATTTGAGAGAATGCCATCATGTCTGTAGTGTTATTATTTGAGTAGTTGCAACACCTCAGCATTATAATGCAGTGGTTTCCCCTTACATTCCTCATTACAATACTACAGTCATTAAAGAAAATGTTATGTAAAGTTTTATATTATGAAAAAAGATCTGATGCTTTCCTGGAGTATGCTGGTAGTGAAGGCTGTTTGGGTGCTCCACTGGGTAATCTCCTTCATGGCTGCCAACGTTTCGGGGTTCGAGTCGTAATCCATCCTCAGGGCTGAACGTCATCAAAGGCATTTCAGGCTATGCAAACCTGAAAAATCTGCAGTGGCTGAACACGGCATCAACCAAAACCAAGCCATTCATTGGGAAGTTGTGAAGATCATCTCTCGAGAGAAGGAATTTTGGGAAAGGATTACGAAGGAGGCCATAGAGATCAGACTAACGGACAAGAACTTCAATAGAGATGGCGGTTACTCCCTCAGTAACGTCTGGAAACCAGTATTGCGTAGAATCTAATTGACTAATACCAAGGACCAATCAGAGGGAACCTGAGATCCCGGCACCGCTAGATAAGACAAACCTTTTCCGAGAAATGGCATTCAGCCCTGAGGATGGAGTATGACTCGTACCCCAAAACATTGGCAGCCATGAAGGAGATTACCCAGTGGAGAACTCAAACAGCCTTCACTACCATTCATATTTATGTTCATGTTCAATGAATACTTCTATTGATTTGATGTTTATCTTGAAATGAGATTGAAAAGGATGGGAGGCTGCCAAGGGGTTGCTGTGGGATGAGAGGGGGATTGTTGAAAGGGAAGCGATGAAGAAAAGATCTTGAAATAAGGTGACGAGGAAAGGCATTGTATTTTTAATGCGGACATCATCATCCGCAAAGGAATGCGGATGAACAAAGCAGAGTAGCAGGCAACATAAAATAGTTTGGAAGTCAGGAAACGTGTTCAGGTGCGATGCTATCTGGCAGAGGGAACTCCAATGGTATGTCAGTGAAATTTTGTCCGATGATGTAAACATCTGTGGACAAAATTCTTCAAAGGTGAAGGAAGACTGTAACATTTGATATTTATGTTTATGTTTAATGAATACTTCTATGGATTTGATGTTTATGTTGAAATGGAATTGAAAAGGAGGGAAGGTTGCCAAGGGGTTTTTATGGGATGAGAGGGATCGTTGAAAGGGAAGTCATGAAGAAATGATCTTGAAGTAAGGAGACAAGGAAAGAAATTGTATTTTTAAAGAAATAAAAAGGTTTTGGAGGGAAAATTTGTCTGATGTAACAGTTACCATGCATGCAGTGTTATGGGTGGGGCTGTATTGGCCACTAAGGTCTCTACCTTCACTCACATAAAGAAGAGCTGCTGCCCTCTCCTTCAGGTGTTGGGGAGCATAATTTTTGGAGGCCCTGTCGCCATGTCACAGCCTCTTCTCAGGTCTCTCTATCAACACAATGCTTTAGGTTGTGAACTAGACTCACTTTAGGTCAGTGGCGTAACTGGGAATATGCTTTGGGGGGTTTTGGGTGGGGGTGAGGGGGGATAGTGTGGGCTACCCTCCCCCCCAGAAAATGGGGAGTGAAGAAAAAATTTTGAAAAATAACATGCCTGAAATGCATTTTACATCATTTTGGCACTAAAAAATTTAACTTTAAGCAGATGTTGTTATTATATATCAAATCTAGACAAGATTGTAAAATTTCTTTTTTGATTTCTCTGACGCTTTGAGGGGGATACATCCCCTCATTCCTCCATAGTTACGCCACTGCTTGAGGTTGTTGACTGATGTGTATCTAAAGCTATTCCACCTATTAAGGTGGGGTTACATGGTTCTTTGCATTCAATTCATAGATCAAATTCTCTTCTTTCCCCTTCCATGCACACCCAACATTCCTCCTACTAACTCAGTTTTAGCTTCCCTCTCTGATCTGCGGTCACTTCATTCAATCCTCTGTCTCCTCCTTATCTCCTCTAGATGTTACTCTAGAAGTTTCCTCCTCTCATCCACCATGTCTTGCTCTTCTTTTTACCTTTTCTTCTCTGTCCTCATCACTTTCTTCATTCTCCTCCACACCAACATCTCAAATGCCTTCAGTCTTTTTTCATCCATCCTTTTACTTCTCCATCCGGTTTTCTGTATTGTACGGGCTGGATTGGTTAACTGTTCCTCCTGTTCAAGTTTGTGAAGATCTATTTTCATGTTAAGCCTCATGTCACTTGTTTTCAAAGCATTACAAAGCTATATGGCTTCGGTCCTTTCACAATTAATCCTTTTCATACCATATCGTTTGTAACGTTAACACGGCTCAAGTAACAAAATTTGAGTATAGCTAGACGAATATGATTTGGGCTCCTTTTCATTCACGAATGCCTCTTTCAGTTTGTTTTCATGCATTCTAGGAGCACTTATTAGTATACATAGCTGTTATCTCACAAAAGAATCCCACTAACGAGGTGCTCTTCTTGGTAAGAACACAAGACCACCAGGAAGATGTGGGCCTGGGCTCCAATTTGTCAAGAGATTTAAATATCTTTCATAAATCATTGCCTTGATCACTTTTTTGGAACATGGAATCAACTATTTGTCTTCATATTAATTATCATCTACCATAAATAATCACTTTTCTCAATAATTTGAATGTGCCGTATTCAAAGAGTCTGATTTCTGCCTTCAGCATTGCACGTAATTACGGTAAAATCATGGTTTCAATCGATAATGCCATCAAGCAAGCTAATGGATATCATGTTACTTTTTTGTGGATGGAGCTTCTCTTTGCTATTTTGGCCTTTCTTTTCCATAGAATGTTATTGTAATCCCAACTTTAAGGTGATAGTAAAATATGAAATCAGGATCACATAGTGGCAGAGATAGGCAAAGGGGTAGTTAGTGATGATGTTACTTACTATTGAATCATACATGTATTGCTTTTCTATTTATTGTGGACAGATGCACCTGGAAGATGTGATCTACATATCAGCTACAGAGCAGTTTGTTCAGGATTGCATGACTTTAACTGTGCTTATCCCCTGATTGTGCTTTAATTCTCTTAAAGTTGACCCAATGCAACTCTCTAGACAATAAGGATAGGCTGATGCATGAGTTTACTAGTGGGCAGTGCAAAACAGCACAAGAATCTTCTTGAAAGATGCCACCGCCGGCTTTACCGATGTGATTGGTCCTATACCTTGATGTCAGGCAGATCATAATTTCCATGAAAGGAAATGGTCTCATAAGTGCTGGAAAAATCCTTTCTGCTTTCTGTCATTTTTTAAATATGAACCCAGCCATGGGTGCAACTAAGAATTAAACCTGGGGGGGTATAGGTGCAAATAAAACCGGGGTGTGTGGGGGGTATGGTACACCCACCAGGATAAGCGGTAGGTGCGAGATTAATAAAGTGCGGAATTTTAAGATAAATGGTTGAAAATGGTAAGTTTTACAGCTTTCTGAGGGATATTTTATTAATTCTAACACTATTCCATTTGTAATATCAATCCAATTAAGTAAAATGGATTAAAATTAAAAATCTCTCTGAGCTCTGGGAGGGGGTTTTATCCCCCAAAACCCCCCCCCCCCTCGCTGCACCACTGGACCTAGCATATGCATTCTAACAAAATTTAGAATGTTAGGCTACCTTCATTTCTATATGAGTAAAAATGCTGGCTAGAAATTTTTCTTCTAGAATCTAGATGCCTTATCCTTCGGTGCTGTGATAAATCTATCTTATACTTGATGTTGTTCAGCACCATAGCTGAAAATTGTCAAGAAACAAATGTCTCTGCTTCATAGCATTGGTAAACTTAAGCTATGCCTCTGGAAAACATTTTTTGGTAGTGGATAAAGGTAAACTAGGAAAAATTATTATTGAATATTTTTTGATTTTATAATTAATTTCTTCAAAAGAACTACTACTTTACTTACTTCCTTGGCACTACAGCCCGGTATGGGCTTTGGCCTCCCTCAAGACGCCTGTCCATTCTCTCCTGTTCTGCACTTTCTCCCACCATCTGACAATCCTCATAGCCTTTATGTCTTCTTCCACATCCTGCATCCATCTTTTCCTCTGTCTACCTCTTTTTTTTCTCTTTCCATCCATATTTCCATGTAGAATCTTCTTAGGCATCCTTTCTTCACTCATTCTCTTTACATGACCTAGCCAAGCTAGCCGTTGGGTCTTCACAAACCTCACTATGTCTTTGCCTCGGATAATATTTTCTATTTCCTTGTTTGTTCTTATCCTCCAAGTTACCCCATCTGTCACGGGACCATATATCTTTCGCAAAACCTTCCGTTCAAATATCCGCAGAGCTTCCTTGTTTCCAGCAGAGATGCTCCACGTTTCTGCTCCATATGTCACGACCGGTCTGATAAGTGTCTTATAGATCTTGAATTTCATCTCCTTAGATAGAAGAGTTGACTTCAGGAGCTTAATATTAGCAAAGTAAGCCCTATTTCCAGCCATTATCCTCTTGTTGATCTCTTCTGTCATTGAGTTCTTACAGTTTAAATTAGTACCGAGGTAGCTGAAATATTTTACATTTTCAAAGTTGTACTGCCCAAATGTAACGTTTTGAGTCCATCTTCTGTCTTCCGTGGTCGACATTCTCATGTATTTCGTTTTTCTCTCATTGATTCCGAGCCCTATATTCTTACTCTTCTGTTCTAAGATTTTGAATATTTCTTTCAGAGAATCCATATTCCGTGCCATTAGAACTATATCGTCAGCATAGGCACATGCCTGAGTAGATTTATGCACAATTGTCCCCTCTATCCCCAGATCTTTCATGGCTTCATGTAGACACAGATTAAATAGTACTGCTGATAGAGAATCTCCTTGTCTTACTCCAGTTGTTATCTTAAAGGCTTCACTAGTCTTGCCCCCGATATAGGCCTTAGCTTGAGATCCTTCCATAGTCATATTTACCAACTTAATTAGTTTTTTTGGTATTCCAAATCCCTCCAATGCCTTCAACATTTTTCTTCTATTGACACTATCAAAAGCTTGCTGGAAATCAATGAAAAGCATATGTAGGTCAATGTTGTTCTCATAACATTTCTCCATGCATTGTCTCATTACAAAGATTTGGTCGGTTGTTCCTCTTCCCGGCCTGAAGCCACATTGGTATTCACCAAGGATTACTTCAGCATACGTGTCAAGTCTCCTCTGCAGTATACAAGAAAGTATCTTATAAGTGACATTTAGTAATGTGATTCCCCTATAGTTGCTGCATTGCAATTTATCTCCCTTCTTGAATATAGGGCAAATTAAACCAATCTTCCATTTCTCAGGCATCTCTTCTTTCTCCCATATTTCACATATCAGTCTATGTAGGTTCTTTGTTAAATTTTTTCCTCCATACTTGATTAACTCCGGTACAATTTGATCTTCCCCTGGAGCTCTCCCATTCCGCTGCTGTTTTAACGACTCCTCCACCTCCTCAATTGATGGCCTACTAATATTGGTGTCCACCCTCATGTCCAACATTTCTCCATCCTCCTCATCTTCCTCATCTATCTCATTGACATTCAGCAATTCCTTCAAGTACTCGGCCCATCTTCCCATTACTTCTTCCTCTGTTCCAACCAACCTCCCATTCTTATCCTTACACGCGTTTGTTCTTGGTTGAAATTTATTCGTCATCCGTTTGATTGCCTGGTATAACTTTCTACTTTCATTTTGTGTGTTCAGTTCCTCAATCTTTTCCACAAACCCTTTTAAGTACTGTTTTTTCTTTTTTCGTAGTATTTTATTTGCTTGTCTTCTGCTTTCTTTATATCTTTCAACATTTTGTCTTGTCTCTTTCTGGATGGTGTTCCTTCGATATATATTCTTCCTTTCTATAGCTTTTCTGCACTCATTATCAAACCATTCTTCATTCCTTGTTCTCTTTCTTTCTCCTATGGTCTCCTTTGCAGCCTCTTCCATAGCCTTCTTTATATTAAGCCATTTTCTATCTACCGAGTCATTTACACTCAGGTTCTCTGCTCCTTCTTCTAGTTTCTTACCCAGGATTTCCTGATATTGGACTACAGCTGCTGGTTGTCTGAACTTTTCCACTCCCCACTGTATCCTCTTGGGTCCTTTAATACGTCCCACATACTCAATTCTTTCCCTGAGCTTGGCCTTTACCAAATAATGGTCTGAATCACAGTTTGGGCCTCTTGCAGACCTTATGTCAATGACTGAAGATGCATGTCCTCTGGAAACCCGAACGTGATCAATTTGGTTGACCGCTCCTGTACCTGCCATTTTCCATGTTCCCTTATGAATATCTTTGTGAGCAAAACAGGTACTTTTGATTATTATCCCTTTAGCTTCTGCCAGCTGGCTTAGCATCATTCAGTTTCCACTTGTTTCAGTATGTAAAGAGTGTTTTCCAGCTACATGCTGCAAGAAGTCCTCTCTTCCTATTTTTGCATTGAAATCTCCTAGGAGAATCAACATATCATATTTAGGTATCTTGCTGCATTCTCTATCCAGTTGATCATAGAAGGCATTCTTCTCATCATCATTAGCATCTTCTGTGGCTGCATAAGCTGAGATGATAGATAAGTTTCTAAAATGTCCTTTGAGCCTTATCTTACACATACTATCCCCCAGAGGTTCATACCCAAAGCAGCTTTGCTTCATTTTGTTATTAAGGATAAACCCTGTTCCACATTGTCCAGTTCTCAGTTTAGGCCCACTATAGAACATTGAGTAGTCCTTTTTATCCACTCTTCTATTTCCGTTCCATCTTATTTCTTGTAACGCCACTACATCTATCCCATATTTCAATACTTCTTCAGCGATCTCTGCCATTTTTCCTGCCTTCAACATGGTCCTTACATTCCATGTAGCTAAGGTCAATGTTGTATTCCGTTTTCGAGTTCCTGATCATTTACCAGTGTCATTATCCTTAAATCCGTCCGTATTCCGAGGCTTCTTTATGGGTTTCGTAACAGAACATTTTTTTTACGTTGTGGGATTGTTAGCCCCATGCCCAACCCCCAACCTGGAGGACCAGGGTATCTCTTTTTGTCGGGCCTATCCCCTTTGACCTGTCTGGCTTGGGTGGCCCTACCAGGAGCTTTCACTCCTGCCGGCATAGCTCTCAGGTTCACTTAGGCATGCAAGCCCCCTCATCACGACAAGATAAAGATACCAGCGAGGGGGTTCTTCAAAAGAACGTCTAAATAAAAATTCATATTTGCGTTAAAATTAGCTTATGATATTAAATCTGTGGCAGTAATTATATTGATTTTGATGAATATCAATCCCCATACATTCAAATGAGCAATTGCACTTAATGTGAACCATTTCTTAAAGGGAGAGGGGAAGATTCATGGAAGATATTGTGGAGAAAAAAGATTTGTCTAATTGATCTCAATATTTGAATAGCTTATTGCAGTGGAGAGTAGTGCTCAAGCAATATAATTTTGGAAGGTCGCAATGTGAGATTCCCCTGATGTTGCTTGTTGGAAACTTTGCATATTGGGAAAATGCCGCAGCAACGTAACCTCCACTCCTGCTGCATTGTTGGGCTGTCACATTGGTTGCAATAAGACACGCCTACAACATTGCGTGGCTATCCAATGATACTGGATTAATTTATCTCATCCCATTTATATTGATTTTGATATTGAGTTTTACAATGTAAACTCAAAAAATTCTCTAACATTAGTTTCTTTTGACTTTATTCATTCATGGATATGGTCTTGATGTGGACTGTTGTAGCTGGTTGGGCACGGCATGGGACTGCTGATGAGCAGTCCTGGGTTCAAATGATCCTGGTCATGGGTTCTAGGTGATGCCTCTGAGTGCCTGGTTTAGTCCAACACATATTTTTTACGTCAGCCCTTTTCCGAGAGATCATTTGGTGAACGGAAGACTATTAAGAAAAACTTGGCAGGGCATTCCCTGAACTTGCTAGCCTCTTGCATAAATGTAGTTATGCTGTTACTTGGCATTCTCAAGTGCAGTGGTATGAAAAATATAGCTGGTTTGCACGTAGTTGTCTATTGAATGCTTTGTCTTGGTGGAACTGTTTTCTATTTGGGAAGGACTGAAATACAAGTTGGATAAAATGGGGTTTTTACTTATTTGGGGAATTTATCCAAAACAGTGGCAGGCCATGAAAGTACGGCTGGCCGTCTGAGATCTTCGATATAGTTGATACCTTGGTTAAGCATACTGGAAGTAGCCATGGTGATAACTAAACATCCTACGCAATGCACAAATTTTTTCTCTGTGGACTTTTTGCACAATTCGTGCATTGTCTAGTCCTGGTAAAGCTAAAAATAGTCAAAAGGGAACACCTCTATGTGCCCTAAGTTCGGGCCTTGCTCTATGTGGTGCTGTGCACACGATTTGGACTGCTTGTGGCATCATATGCTCAGCAGTCCATACCACCTTGTCTGGTAGTGCCCACAAATATCCACAGGGAGGAATGACGCCTTGATAGCTTAACTGTTTAAAGCAATTGACCGGACATCGGGAGATCCGGGTTCAATGAAGGGTTGATGCAACAATTCAAATCCCTGTCAAGGAGAATGATTTTTTTCTCAGTAGATTTTTTGCACATTGTTTATATCATTTGGAGAGGTGAGTGGGGTAAGTGTTAACTTCACCATCAGCTCATACCTGGAAATTTTGCATGCAGTGAAAAAGTACAGAAAAACAGATATACTTAAGTACCTTCTAAATGCAGTGTGTTTTCTAGGGAAGCAAGAATTAGCTTTCTGAGATCAAGATGAAAGCAAATCCTCTTTAAATAAAGAAAATTTACATTCAACACCTTACCAGCATTGTAGAAAATGATTATCTATTAGAAGCTCATTGAGGAATGACTATAGCTTCAAATGTTTCCCAAACAGGTTACAGAACAATTTAATTGATGGTATTACCACCTCCCTGCTTGGTTTCATTAAAAGTGAGGTGATATGTATTTTTTCATGAATAATCATCTCTCTAAAGATCAAATTCATGTCAACAACTATAAATCATACCTTCTTTAACTACCCTTGGATTTTCTATGCTACAAAGAAATGTGTATTCAAACCAAATTTTCCTCGTTAACAGCTGAATTTTGAACTAGCTTATATATTTCATATAAGTGATCTATGTATTATCCATAGAACTGGTGTTACTTTCTATATAAATTCAGAACCCTCTTCTCCTTTTTTCAGATATGCTCCTCAGGGATGTGATAGTATTTGTATATTTATGAGATACAATGCTTCAATGAGGAATAATCGATGACTTTCATTGAAGAAGGAATAGTCTTTTTTGACTTTAATAAAAAAATGAACAGTTTAAATCCTTCCCATTTGATGGATAACCTAGCTCCTGCCTTCTGTCATTGTTTGAACACCTTCATTATATTTCATCCTGGGTTACAAATCAGTGCTAATTAACTGTTGCATAATGTGGATAAATTATAGTTCATGGGGATTTGGCACAACTGCTTTCTCCTTTTTCCATTGTTTAAAACTATATGCCATAGCCTACACAGGTGGAGAAATGTCTGAAAACAATTCACGGATATTCGACATACAGTCTTCTCTTAGCAAGTTCAATCTTTCTCTGCTCTGTTAACCTTGCTTCCTCCAACGTCCATAGCGATGTACATTGTTCCAAATATGTTGCTGTGCCACCCTTCATGACCATAAACATTTTTTATGATTTTGCAAACCTATTGAAAAAAATACCTCCCTAAACTTGTTTGCACCCAAGATTTTTCCATCCCATTCCATTAGGTTAGAGAGGGGATGAGTTCCAGATGTTGAGAATAGTGTGGAAAGTGTGTGTATAAATGAATGCCAATCCTGACTAGGGGGTTGCTTTGTAGTCTGGACGCATGATTTGCCCCCTATCCCTCTCCCAGCTTGGAATTGGGCCCCTGCTTCACCTACTGAAACTGTAACTGTATGCCTTTGGATTTTCAATGATTTTTAAGCTAACAAATACTGATTTGAATCTAAAATATATTAAGTTTTTCTAATATGCGTACTTACCTATTCTGGTTTTTAGATTTTCTGAACTCTTTTTTTTTTAAATTATTATTTGGGTGTTCAGGAGTGCAGGACTAGTTTGAAATTTCATAAATATTTTTCCTTCCTGAGGGCTTACTGGGAAGAAACAAGATTGAAAGTAATGATCAAATTATTTACAGAAACATAAGCATGCTATATTTATGTGATGCTCATTCAATGAAATGTAGCTAATGAAAAGTATATAATTGACCTTTGCAGAAGTTAGGTTGCAAGTGGGATTTTGATGAATTGATTTGTGATCTATTTTTCTTAAATTAGAAATGTCTGTCCATTAGTACATGAATTTTGATCTCCGACAATTCACGAAATTTTTTAGGTGAATTTTTTGATAATCCAGTTCTCAATCTGCAACTTTTACCTGATAATAATGAAAATTTTGATCATAATGAATAGCATCCCTTGCCTATATGAGCACAGATTCAGATTTCATGTTCATAGATGTTCTGTGATCGGAAAGACATTTTTTTACATTGAGAAGCATAGCCTATTGCTTCCATTGAAGTTTTCTCAATGTGCCTTCTAATTTTATTGCTATTTGACCAACTTCAGATTTGAGTTATAAAATGACTTTGAAGAAATAAGGGATGAAGGGATGGATGGATGGATGTTTTGGGAAAATGGTTTTTGTCTCTAATTCTCGCAAGTATTTTTAAGTATTTGGATGCAGTATTATTAATCTATTCTACTGGATAAGGCAGGTTCACATGTAACATTTTGCAGATAACTCCGCTCAACTCAGGCTACCCATCTCAATTCACAGTTAGGCCTAAGGATGTATGTAAATTCTTTTTTTAGTCTTAGAATTTTTATGCGAGCTTGTTTAAATTAATTGAAATGTCTCTCGATACATTTTTAAAATATCTCATAGCATAACTGGCGGCTTTTTGGTGGTAGTATACCACAGGGGCGCAGCTAGGAATTAAAGGCTGGGGGTGTTTAGGTGCAACTAATACCGGGGTGTGTGGGGGTATAGTATACCCACCAGGATAAGCGGTAGTCGCGATATTAATAAACTGCGTTATTTTCAAGATAAATGGTTCAAAATGGTGAGTTTTACGGCTTTCTGAGGGATATTTTATTCATCCTTACACTATTCTATTAGTAATATCTATCCAATTAAGTAAAATGGATTAAACTTAAAAATTTCTCCGAGCCCAAATGCTTGCTCTTATAGATCATTATTATGTTTTGTAGTTAGATCTATACAATTTTAATTTATAATTGAGTAAGTGAAAGAGCATTTTATGTGAATTTTAAGTAATTACTCTTTTGATAGCTACGTCATAATTTTTATCTTTCCCCTTTGATGAATGTCACCCGCATACCTTTATACACATTCCGTTCTCAATGACCTTATCTTATGTGATCTTATGTTCCAGATGACGCTGATTATGTTTCCTGACGTCTTGAAAATGCATATTCCGCAACATTATTTACCAAATAAGGCAATTGCATTGGGTTTGGCCAACTTTTTCTGGCGTGCCTCAGTTTGCCCTCGCCGCATCAAAAAGTAAGCATTTTCGAAATTTCTTGTTGAAGAGCCCGCGCTTTTTAAGATATTTAGATAAGCTCGTTTACCAAATTTTTTATTTGTTGATTCGTGAGAAGTGATTCGTGGGTTTAAAAGAAAGAGACCCGTATTTTTCCGTCCTTTTTATTTTTCGCCTGCTTTTAGAACTATTCGCGACGTTAAATCGAGGGCCTTGACCCTTTAGTTGATGACGTCAAGATCTCATACTGCAGGGTTCACCGCTTCTCGGGCACTCTTCGAACTCTTGAATTAACCTCGCATGGTTCGTTGTTATTGCATTCTTGTGAGCGATTCCTTACCCAATGAAAGAATTACCCTGAACGAGTGAATGATCCGGAACTCCAATGACGTCACCAACTTATGATAAGTGCGCGGCAGCGTTCCCTTTTTTATTTTTAACTTGCAAGAGAACGGCTAAATGAGTAAGATTTTTTGTTTCGTCGTCACTTTTCATTCCCCTCCATCGAACGAATTCTTTAAATGAATTCTTATTTAGGGTCGGAGTGAACGTTAACCATTGCGTCATGATGTCAAAAACAGATTCACATGAATATTTAGCAAATATAGGCATTTTTTCTTGGAAAATGAACACTTGGTTTCAGTGTTATATTCATATTTCAGGAATTGTTTTTTGCATACTAAGTACTTATTATAGGTAATCTGTTGAGCCTCATTATATTTATTTAAATTTTACTCTTCTATTCTAAAAATGAAATTGTGTAGCATTATGTAATCACTAATTACAAGGTTACAGGTTTTCATTTCTGTTGAGTCGCAAAGGTTTCTTTTTCATTATTAGGACGTGTACATTTCCCATACTTAAGCCTTAATATAATTTATATTTGGTTAATGAATAAGCATGCTTTTAATGTAATTTCATGATGGTTGAATTATTTAAAAGAAGTGATTCGTTACTGAGATGCATGCCATTTAACTCGACCAACAAAATTGAAATCTACCTGCTTATTTTTTTCCAAAACTTCAGGTCAGGATTAAGATCGTTCGGTTTCCTTTTATACCTATTTTATGTTATAGCTTTTTTTTCAGTTTACCATATACCTACGTTTATAGCTTTTTTCAGTAGCTTTTCGCAAGTTTTTCACGCCCCCCTTCTTGTGTGGTCGTTTTCCTGCGGTGGATTTTTTTTTACTAATAAGGACGAAAGTTATAATCCATAGGTTTTTCCCATGCTTGTTCACACCTTTTTACTCTTGGTAAATGTAACTGGGTCCACTTTGCACATTTTTTGTTTTTTAGAGCATATTTCTATGTCTCTTTTGTTCTAATTTGACTGCATTCAATTTAAAGAGTAACTTGACAATGTATTCCTCTGCAAATACTTAATGCAGGACGACGTGTTGATTGGAAGATGGGACTTTTTAGTCCCAATCACGCCCAATAAAGAAGAATTATTATAATAATTATCAATAATGTGACTTCTACCTGCCGTTTAATGCCTACCACCCTCACTTTAAAAAAATTAGAACGTCTACGGTTTCTTTCTATATTTCCCAAATCTTTATAGCAGCCCTACCATCGTCTTTGTCCTAAAACTTTTCCTATTTACGCTGGTGCTGTCTTCATTACATTTTTCGTCGTCTCTTTGAGCTCTGTGCGCGAGGTTGTTGTTTCTGCGAAAATATTCTCTTTGAAGTTGACTTGTGGGTCTTTGCCCTCCCCACTGCTTGCCACTACAATCGACGTACTGAGACGAGTCCTGTAATTGCTAAGATGCATAATTCAGTGTCCGACTTCCGTCGTGTTCTAGGAGGAGGTAGGTTTATACGTTCTCTCTTGTCTGTTTCGTCACTTTCAGCAGTATTTGAAGAGGACCTCGACCGCTCGACCAGTCGTGTTTTTTCCGCGACTTATTACTCTTTTAACCAATGCTATCATCTCGAAATATTCAGACTAAATAGAATAAGCCTTTCTCAAGGCCTCTTTACACGGTAAACTTGCTCGTACAAGTTAATGTCTAAATGCACCAATGCGAGAACGAACTCCTAAATACACAGTGTGACCTCCCAACTTTTGCGAAACAGATCCTGTTCTAATTTGATTCATGCATTCGTGCATGTTCCGTTCCGGTCCATCAAAATCGTTCATGCAACCAAACAGTAACTCGAACGTGTTAACGAATCGTAGAAACAGGCCTTAATAATTTTCTTGTATCTCAAATATCAAACATTTGCATTTGAGAAAATAGCGAGGTGAATTTTAAAATTTTAGATGCATTCAATTATGATACATGCGGTTTGCTTTGTGCGTTGTGAACATTTCAAGATGGTTACGTGAGTATTGAGCCAACACATAAAAAGGTAGTACGGGGGGAAATTATTCGCCCTCGCAACTTCATTGATAGCAATCGCGCTGATATATTTCAGAGACCATTTCTGTACTCGACTTCGAATCGTCAAGTACAGTCGTACTCGTCCATCCGTGCGAGAAATTCTACCTCAATTTTCTTAGTTCCTACGAAAGGTCCTACTAGTTACGGATTTGGGCGAAGTAAATTTGTAAGCTTACTCAAAAGCAGTTGCCGAGTCGCATGAACCTGTTCATACTCGGTGGTTGACCATGGACTCAAGGCGAGTGAGTAGTCGAGTACTGCCGCACTCGTTCACTAGAGGCTCGAGTGTATACATTCGATATTACCAAAGTGGCCGTAGAATTGGAAATAGGGGCCCTATTCCATCTCACCGATGGCTGCTTTCTGTTGCTACTTAGGTCGCATTTTATTCGCGACTTTTCCGTGCCTGCTGGCAGCATATTTTTGTTGGATCGGGCTCGTTTGCCAATTACTTGTATCTAAGTATATTAAAAAAAAGAGAAATAAAGAGACATGTATTATTCTGTTCTTTGATTCATTGCAGCACGTACTTTTTGAGCAATTCGCGACGTTTCTCGACGACCTTCACCCTTTCGCAGATAATTGATGACGTCACGCGTTTTTTTCTTCTCAAACGCATCCGTCATCTTCAATAAGTTCCTCGCATCGATCTCGCGTGGTTCGTTGTCACTTAAAGTCTTATAAGCATTACAATTCCTAACCTCAATGAGCGACTCTACCTGAAACAGTTAAGAAACTGGAACAAATGAATTGAAAAATTCATGGAATGTAGTTGAAAGTTTTTGCGTTTTTTACATAAAAATGACGAGAGAATGGCTGAATGAGAATGATTTCTTTACGTGTTGACATATCTATTCTTCTAGTCATCAAATTGTGGCAATAAATTGCCATTTGGAGTCAGAGTGGACGACTCTAACGGCAAATTTTAGTGTCAGCAAATAGCATAAATTGGCAAGTAGTCGACGAAAGAAGAATTCAGGTCAAAAGTTCATTCATGGCACCAATGCAAAGTGATCCAAGGCATTGTTTACTGAGAATTTTCCTTTTTTACGGCCCATCGATCAATCAAACGTTCTCCCCGCTTTACGGCTGCCTTCATTTATTTGCGAGAATGGTTTCTGAGAACTGGTCACTTTTTTAGTAGAGCTCTTTTCTGTTTCCTTTGAAAACTGTTGTTTACTGCTATTTTTACTGCTTTTTTGTGACTACACCTTTCATAAAATGGATATTTATTGCCTTAGTTTTTAAAGAGACCCCCTTATATTTTATACGAATACCATTAATTTACTTTTCAATACAGAAATGCATATTTTAATGATTTTCAAGAATACAAAAAAATAATTGTATTATCTGAGATACATGATCTTTGTGTTTCACAGATATTAGGTCAGGGCGGAAATACTCTTTCTGCTATCCTTGATGGTGGTCAAATGGAAGAGTTATGCAAAACCTGACTGAAAAAACTGACCTGAAAATTCATTGACTGCAAATTATTTGGATTATTTTGATTAGTCATTAAAATTGGTGATAAAAGAATATGGCCGATCTAGTGAATCAGTACCTGTATCTCACCGATGTACTATTCTATGGGGGTAAGCTATCTGATTTTTATATCGAAAATATGTTAGTATTTGGATCACAGTCATAGTGATTCATACGGGTGTGTGATACTTTATTTTAATTAGGAGCAGCATTGACATTTGAATAACTGTGATGTATCACAGTTAACCGTGTAAAATTTATTCATGATGGCAAAAGAAACGAATACGAAATTCCTCGCCTAAAATTTCATTCACAACATAAAGATGAACTTGAGTATGATGTGCACTCATCATCATCATCACTGGTAAACAATCCTAAGATTGGTTTGACGCAGCTCTCCACTCAATTCTCCTATCAGCTAATCTTTTAACATCAACGTATTTCTTCTCTTTCACATTCTTGTTGACCTGTTTCATATATTTCGTCCGAGGGCTTCCTTTTCTGTTCTTTCCATCTACTTGTCCCTTGACGATAGTCTTCAACAGGCCTTCATGTGTCAAGATGTGACCTACCAGGTTGTCCCGTCTTCTTATTTAGGTTTTCATGAGGCTTCTCTTCTCTCCTACTCATCTTAGGATTTCCTCATTACTAACTCGGTCGATCCATTTGATCCTTATCATTCTTCTGTAGCGCAACATTTCGAAGGCTCTATCTTTGCTTTCTCCGCTGTTGCCATTGTCCACGCGTCACTAACGTATAGGAGCATACTTCGAATAGGTTCTTATAAATTGTTTCTTTACTTCCACATTTAAATTCACTGTAAGCAGGTTTCTCTTTTGTTGGAATGCTCTCTTTGCTCGGAATATTCTGCTGATAATTTATTTTTTGCTTTTCTGTGATTTAAACTGTCGGAAAAAAGATCAAGGTTAATTTAAGTGAGGTATTTAGTCGCGTACTTAAAGCGCGGCTACTGGTACTAGCACAGGCTAAATCGCGGGAAGATATGGAACATTTTGGTTCAGAGCAGCAGCAAATTTTGAGTGAATAGGTGAATAACGTTACCAGCAATGAAATAAAAAATGCTACGTATCTAATTACCTTTGCATATTAATTTGGTCAACAGATGAACCAGAAATATTTTTTCAAAGGCTTATTTGGGCTCCTCTTTCATAGATTTGGGGTGGCAAGACCTGCAGAAGATTTAACTAAGTAATTAGTTCATTTCAAAGAAAAATGATGCATGATCGTTTAATTTTCCTTTCTGTGTGCACAAAATTACGCACGGACGCTATTTCTTATTCTCATATTGATATTTCTATATTCCTATTTTTACTTTGTCTAATAGTTTTCATTTTGTGATATTTGAAATTTCTTTCCTTCTTTACAGAATTTTTTATTCTTAAAATCTTGGTCCTTATGATAAGATCAGGTTTTCGTCATCATCATTATCCGTCAGAAATTCGAAGATTCATTTAGCACTCTTTCCACTCATATGTCCTTTCCCCCTTTCAATCTGTCCTTAAACCATTGTTTTAATTAGACCGCCTTGTCTCATGAAGTGGCCGATTTGGTTGTTTCGTCTTCTTTTCAAGGTTTTTAAAAGACGTTTCTTCTCCTCCACTCCTCCTTTGACTTAAACATTGCTCTCACGATCTATCGATTTCATTGTTATCTGCAATTATACGTACTGAATTATTAAGTGATGAAGCTGTTTCATAATAATATGAACGTCTAAGTATCATAATTTTTGGTATCCTTTCCCCATGCATGTTTCACATAGTGAGGATGAAATATATGTGGAATTATCCTGACTTTTTATCCATAGAAAAATACCTTCGTAGTAATGAATGGCTAAAAAAACAGTGCTCTCAGTAGTAAAAAATTTGATTAAATTCGAGTTAAGTGTCTTTCTCCGACTTACACCACTGCATTGCCCTTCCTTTACGAGAATTTGCACTTTATTGATTCGACGGACCGCACTATTTGACAACTCCCTTCGCCGCTAGACAGCGTGCCTTTGATACTTCTTGCTCGTCGGGTGCGGCATCGTTGATTCAATGTTGTTTTTTGCGGCGCTGGCGGCGGGTGCCGTATCCTTTGATACCAACTTCTCTCCTCTCATCAATGACATTACCGTCCGCTTTCGACTCGCCTAGTCATTACTGTCATCTGATACCAGCAGAGGATTTTTTTTACGATACTCCATTTTATAATCATACGTACCATACTCTCATTATTCACTCTGGTTTAATCGTTCTAGTTTCTGTTTGTTAATGAATCTTGTAAGTCATGCAGGTGGATGATCAATGCTATCAAAAGCCTGGAAAAAACATGCAAAAATGGCTTCAAATAGTCACGAAACCCACAAATAAAATAAAAATTATGTTTGAAGTAGAAGAGAGGTTTGATTTTGAATCAATTATTACGCGCGAAATTACTTTATATGGCTTACGTGCACTTCAAAAGGGTCAATCTGTACCAATAACAGATCCAGCTGCGGTCATTCAGAATTGAAAGTTGAAAATCCTGTTACTGTTCACGCTGGTTATGTCAGCTTACGAGTCAGATAACATAGTTGATGTGAAATAACTACTTATTGTTTAAACTTATTATTTTTTATTACAATGGATAAATAAAATCTATGGCACGTAACATTAGAGAGTATATGTTTATTAATTCGGAGCAATCTCAGTGAGCTCTTTATTTTGGGTCACAGTACCTCATCGTCAGTATGATTAACGTGAAAACATATCAATATATCCTTGTGACTTTTTTCGTAGTGCACAATTGTACTATGTACCTACACTTGTGATATATTTTTAATCCAGTTGCATGCCTGCGACAATAACAGCCCCATGTTTAGATCCTGCAAGGTATGCAACCACCTTTTTATTTTAGTTACTCCTGTTGTAGATACGCCAGGATGTAATGTGTTTTTATAGGAACTTAACAAATTAGAGCACATATTTACACTAATTTGTGTGAAAATACTCGCACGCTTCAGAATTATTATCATTTGGCCTCAAATCTAATTCCAAACCCCTTCATAACTTCGAAATTCTCTCTGACTAAAATCAGGTTAAACAATTTTCCACGGCTTGAATTCTGTAGCTGGGCAGTGTTACTTTAGCCCAAGATTATTTGCTATTGGCAGGGGAACATGGTAGCCCAGTGGTTTAAGCGTTGGGCCACTGACTTAAGGGTCTCAGGTTCGAATCCCGGCTGAAGTCTTCGGGCTCCTCAAGCAACGTCCTCGGAGCTCGGGGTCAACCAGGGAAAGGAACTGGTTCCTTTACCCCAAATATGTGAAACTCACACGCCTGTAGCTTGGAATGGGGTGTGCTCTACCCTCACCAATGAAAATGTACATTTGGATTGATTCGCAGAATGAGTGAGTGAGATCCCTCTACCCTCCTATTTTTCTTTGTGGTCAAGACACGAGGTCCCTCATATTTTGAGAGGTGTTCAAACCCCCTACCTTAGAATCGCAAATATACTCCTCATATATCCATGCATGCATGCATAAAAAGTATGCTTAGTATATTTAAATATTTTAATTCTTCTTATTTCGATATTTATGCGATAAATACGTTTTGTCTCCCCCCTGATCCTCTTTCTTTGCACCCGTTTGCCTCCTGAAGTCCGTCATATGACGCTGAACACCTTGCAAATGTTTTTTATGCCTTCTGAACATATTCTGCTCTTACCCCCTTAGCACTCTTAGTCCCATTAACTATTTGAAAATTTTATATCGTACTAGCGACACCCGGCAAACGTTCTATCCCTGTGCCTTACTTTATCTCAGTTTTTATATAAAACACGATACGAAATAAGAATAGTTTTTCATTTTACCTTCAAGTATTCCACCCAATTTGGATGGAAATGTTGTTATGTGCATTTCAAACTCGCTCAATAGTTACTAAGAATTGTTAAAATATCTATTTATTATTGCGATCACGTTTTATCAAAGAAAAACGTTATTGTTGATTGCGGAGAAAATTGTGATATTTTTTCAGCGCTCCAATTATAGTGTATCTGTCTCGTGAGAAAGTAGTTTCAAATGGCAAGAAAAAGAGAAAACGTTGCATCAAACGTTTTATGGTCCATCAAGTTGGGGGGCTACACCTAAGGGCTACATGTGCGACACAATAGATAATATATAAACCTTCTTATTGAAAATTTCACAAATATTCCCATTTTCATGGTGATCGGTGACATGGGGTCGAATACTTTTGGTCTCAGAAATCCAAACATCCTTTTTTGTGTACAATAAAAATATCCACCAGACAAAATATTTTCTACTTTGTACTACACTAATGGTGCAGCCTTCGTATTGTGCATTTAAATATATTAATAAACTATTTATGATGTTACCTGGTGGGATTCGAAGACATTAAACATTTTTAGTCATATTTTTTATTTTTTCCTGCATGCCATTCTGCTAAATTATGGAGTATTATCTACAAGTTTTTTTGCATTTTTTTGTTGGAAATTTTTTCTATAATGTCAAGGTATGACTCCATTAGGCATATCTATTTTTGATTCTTTCTCAATAACTAATTATTTACATTTGTTCGTTTGAGTTTTCCTTCGTAATTGAAATATCCTTACACCAATGGGTTGACCGAGGAATATTTACAATGTGTTTTGAATTTCGTGGTAATGCATATTACAAAATGAGTATTCTTTGAGAAAAAATGTAAACTCTAAGCTTTCTCTTTTTCCCTTTTCTCGGTCATAATTCATTGTAATTTTCGTACCTCCCGTGCAGTTCCCTTAAGATATGATAATATATTAAATGTACGTGCGCGTGAATGAGATAAAAAATTCTGTCGTACCGAGCGCTTAAGTTCCACTTGTTGCATTTTTGAGGAGTAATTTTTCCTTTCCCGGACAAAGAAATTCCGCTCCAAAAGATTGTGGAAGATAATATCTCGGAGAATGTCTGCAAAAGAGCTGTAACTTGTATGAATACTTAAGTTTAACGTGCTTTGAATACTCGGTTGCGAGATAGCATTCAAGTTCCGAAAGATGACAGTTCTTTCACTTCTGTCTGGAGGCAAATTTTGTCTCAGGAAGTTTAGTAATACCCTTACATCTCTTACAATAACTATGCAGTGTATTCCAGAGCACCCATTAGCTAATTTGGCAATTTTGCTTTACCATCAAAAGCCGTAATCGAAGAACTACCGAGTCTTTACACTAATTTATTCTCATGATGTCGGAGTAATTATGTTGACCTGGTAATTGATAATTAGGAAGAGGAATATCTTGACATGCTTACTCTATTTAAGGGCTGTTCTGTCATCAGCTTGTTAGGTTTAGTGATACAAATAGTCAATTGAGGGCAGAAAAAGTAATTTTCTACAAATATGGAACTTTGTGAATCCTTGAACGTGAGAATTACCTGCGCTAAAAAGAAACCAAGTTGAATTATCTGCATGCGATGATCTTTTTGCATAATTGATTTGTATTTTTCTTCGATAGCGGTGCAGAAATATGTTTTACCCTTACTGACAAAGACACTAATTCCGTTTTATCGCACAAGATCGACACGATTACAGCAATTATGGTTTCCATATCTCGGCCTTCCCTTGTTAGCAATGCAATTTCATGTAAATCTTAGGGATAAGTCTTAGAGATGAATTTTTCGGTATTATTGTTTCCCATTAAAACTCTTGCAACAGAGGAATTAGATCACATGTTTAAATGGCAATTTTTTTTTAAATGGCAATTTTAAAACATGGCAATAGTAGCCAAACTTTCGGGTAAATCTCCCACAACTTTGGATTTTGATGTACATGCTTTTTCACGAAGGATCTTGTCATCATATGAGAAACCATGAGAAACCCAGAGTACGGAATTAATGGAGTATCATAGGAATTTAGATCGTACAAAACTTTGTAGAATAGTTAACTTCATATTTCATTGATGAAAAAAACCTAAAATTTGAAACTAAAATTTTACATATTTCATGTCTATTTTGGATGGAAAACTTTCCATCCTTTCGTTATCAAGGCAAGTATAAAAAATCAACCAAAAGAAGTTAAAGGCTTAAAAAAATCTGGTAAGAGTAATTCAAACTATTTAAATCAGTGATGAATTTTTTTAGGTAATATTCTCATATTTTAAGAGTTTACACTGTCCATCCTAACACCATGCTTTCCTGTGATAATATGCTGCAAGATGGAAAAACATACCTCTACTTAAATAGTACGTCTCCAAAGCAGCATTTTTATCGAAAAATCTCGTAACTCAAAGCTTGTGAATGCAGAACCATTGGGATATGTCTTAGAAAGACTCTCAGCCCTATGCGTAGCTAAATTTCTCGAATTCAGCAGATTCTGAGAATAGTTTGTCGACTCGTTCGTGAATATCTATATCGTGGTTACAAACGTGCGTTACAAACATTTTTTGGAACATAAAGAATTCGTCTAATATATTCGAGCGTAGTCCTGGCGAAAGTTGACGACGTTTCGCAGTAGATAATTTTTTGGCAGGAAGGAAGAGCATTCCCGTTTTCACGAGAGGAAGGATGGTCACCTATCATGTTTGTGATTTTTGTAAGCAACTTTGAAGTTTGTCATATGCCTTCAATGAATTTGGGTGCATGAATTGCAAATACATTTCCGTTTGTCTGTTGAATCGATAGGATCTTGTAAATGATTTTTAGCCTACTTCTAATTGTCGGATCGGCTTGACATTTTCAGTACATATGAGAATCAGATGAAAATTGATTCTTACAACATGCCTAATTCTTAAGAGGCAGTATGAGCCACCCTTTTTGACGGTTAACATTTGTGTTAATCGCTAAGATTCAGGATAAGTATTAATGATTTCATTCTTCTCAACTACAGCATATGTTATCTGGTGCAACGATTAAAACGTCTCCCATAGAATGAGAAGATTATAGGTTCGAATCCTGGAAAATTCGAATGTTTTCGACATATTTTAAAATTTTGTTTGCAAGCTGAGTTTACTTTATTTCCATCGTTTAAGGATTTTCTATTTCGCACATTACATAAGGAAGTTTTTTATAATCTCAGACCTCACTTTAACGAAATAAAATTATGGAGATAACATTTAAATGAATTAAAAAATAATTTAAAATTCATCATTATATTCTTAAAAATAAGAGAAAATATAAATACGCTTCCACCAAAATCAGTATAAGTTCGCTATAAAGTCTAAAATAAGTTTTTCATCCCTCGGAGAATAAGGCGTGAGTGCTTATTAGGTTTAGCTTATAATATTACGTGCCAATCATTTCTCACATATCATTCTCTCTTCTACACTTATTTCTAATGAGCGAAATCAGCACCCATGCTTTTTTATCCAAATGATAAACAGATTATTTTTTACTTTTTATTGCATTTTATATTGTTCTTTAATCTTTTAATTGTATTTTTATTAGTAGTTAGAAAGGGTAAAGCGATCATAAGCGCGGCGAAAATGTAGCTTTTGTAGTCCTCTAGTTAATAAATTCATTTTTTTCTGATGAAGCACTTGCTTAATTGCGTGTAGCCGACATTTTTTGTGATCACATTGGTGTAACTTTGCCATGGTAGTAAATCTCTTCACCGGGACGGGATGTTTTATGGGCCGGTGTTGAAGATCTATTGCCTATATTCGCACTTTGAGGGAAAGTCACGTATCACTCCCGCTTGAACGGTTTTTTGCCATGTTGCCTAACTGTCTTAACACTGTCGCTATCATCTTGAAGTTTACATGGTACATAAAGTAGACTAAATATAAAATTTCCTTGCATATTATTATTAATGTTATTAAAGTATTATACCGATTAAAGTAGATTTCAATGGATTATTGAAGAAGTATTCTGTCAGTCTCCCCCCCCTTCATGGACTTCCTTCTTCAGTTCACAGTAAAGTATTCTCTCTTTCATCTACCTAAAAATCCTATTATCTTCCTTCCTCTCCCTCGTTTACCTCACATTCTACCCGTCAACACTGTTTTCCACTTATCCTCCCTGCTTAGTATGCGCTCCATCTCTACCTTCCGTCTTCTCCGTATCTCACCTAGAAGCTGCCTCCCCTCGCCCACCATGTCCAGCCAGAGCTTCGTCGTTCCTCCTCCTATCCGTCCGCTTCACCCTATCCATTCTTCTCCACACTCACATCCCGAAAGGCCTCCAATATTTTCTCATCCCCCATCCTAACTGTCCATTTTTCTGCTCCGTAAAGCGCTACACTCCAGTCCATGTAATTTGAAAATTTTACCTTAGGATTTTCCCAGATGTGAAATTTTGCGTTTGAGGGACGATCAGGTGTGGGCAGTGGTTTAATTTGGACGACCCTGAATATTTCGATGTGCTGGCATAAGTTTTGAACGAATAATTTGAATAAAATGATTAAATAAAGGCAAAACGCGCCCGTTCAAGCAGGAGTGTTGCGATCTCTGAACACCATCATATTTAGTTTATGAATTTTGCTTTCAGAGACGAAAGTGCTGAAAATTCCGCGTTTATGACGATAAAATATCGGATTCTGCAGTCGGTCACTCAATTTGCTTTCACCAACCGCGTATTTCAATCGGTTTACTAAATTCACCACTCGCGACGCTGATAGTGAAGCGATCCGAATTTCATGAGAAAATAAGATACGAGCGGTCGTATATTTACGGCTGTTGACCGAAGAATATTATATTTTAGGTGATATAATATATATATATCTATTTTATAACCTTTCAATGCTTTTCCTCCCGAGTTCAAAGGCTCTTTTGCGAACATAAGGGATGATTGGATTACGCCCTGCGAACATTTTTGCAATTCCAATTAGGAGTTAGGTCCGCGACTCCGAGATTCAAAACGAATAATTTTCGTTAAATAAAAAAAAAATTTGCTATTATAGACAGCGTCCACTGAGGTTAAAAATTAATATTTGGGTGAAAATACTACCAATTTTTACATATTTAATGTTTCAGGTAATACTTTTTCCAGCTCCATTAGTCGACGCTGGTGCTATTTTAATGTAACTCATATTATTTCACTTACAACTATATTACTTACATACTTTCAGTTACCGCATGTATTTGATAACATTCAAAAAGTACTGTGGCGACGTGCCAACATTCTGTTATAGTCATAATTCTTTGGGAATGAGTAATATTGAGTCATTTTTTAATCAAAGTTACAAGTTTAATCGATCAGTATTCAATTTCTTGTGAAGGATTTCGCGGTGTGGCGAAGATTCAGCGGGGAGGCTGTTCGGAGCGGAGAGGAGACTTCAGTGACCTTAAGAAGCCAGCTGCAATGCCGGCGAAACAGTCACCCACACAGATTGTCTAACGCGGTGTAAATCCCGTGACCTCACAGCTGAATATCAGTATTCAATATTTTCCCTATTCTTAAACCAGTACTGCCATAAGAGTCTGTGTAGATATGCAGATTTAAAAGGAAATTCTCAGATAGTAAAGCTCTGGAAGCCTTATTTAAGTCTTTCAGCCGATGAGGTAAAATAGAAGGTCATATTAGGAAATTTTCATGAAAAGTACGTTTACTTCGTATCTTGCACGAACCTCCGTAGAAAGCGCGCGAAGTAATGGAATAAATAAATCTTCTAAGGGACATACTGAGGCCTCCACTGTGTAACCTCCTTGAAAAATTCACTGCTTTTGACTTTCGTTTCCCTGCTCGAGATGCGGCGGATGCCGGGCGCGGCCCTCCCCGGCGGCGTCTTGCCGGTGACTTTCCCTGCTCCGCCGCTAGGTGTCTCTGGCGAGGCGGCTAGTGCCGCGCCTGGAGGGGGAGCGGCGATCGATCGCGGGAGGCGCGGCCGTCTTGGAGCGCAAGAATGCGGCCTCCGCGCCGCACCAAGGAGAGCGGCCCTGCCGGCACCCGCCGTGCACGGAGTGGCATCATGGATGATGGCCTTTTGCCCCCAAATCTCACGGGTCGGGTGCGGGCACGCAGCCAGCAAAGTGCACCGGAAGTCAGGGTCGAAAGCCTATGCATTCGCAGCATGTGTTACACTCTCTAAAAAGCGGGTTGGCCGGGAAAAACGCAGAGAATGTTATTTTCCCAGTGAATATCAGGAAAATTTCCGGCAAGTATCGAATTGGCTCGGGAATGCTATGTGGTGTCAATATTTAAAACAGAAACGTAATCAATGTGCCTTTTTAGGCAAGTTTCCAGCTCAAATTGCCCTTTTCTAGGCATATTTTGCATTGCTGTCACCACCGAAAGTAGATACAAGGTTTTCTATATAGATACATCCTGTTCTCATTAGCATAATTTGTAAATTTGTGGCGTGAAGTCCGTTCTTTCGTCGGCAATGTTCGAAGAAAAATTTTCCCTCTGTTGTCGGAGTTTTTTTAGCTTTCCTTCTGTTACCGGGAGTGCAAGTTTTGTGGAATTGCTGCAATATTATTTCTTTTCCTTTTGTCCGCGATTCACGATGACCATGTAAAATTGTAGTTGCATCAGTTTTGTAGCTGTTGATCCTTGTATACCAATGCTATAAACAGCTAAATCTGGCTAAAATGTAACCTTGTTTCTGTATGCCAACCTGGCATTGTACTGGCATTATGCAACCTGTAATTGTAAATCGAAGTGTTAGTGGTTGTGCCATTTTCTCTCAAAATATTATTAAATTTCGCACTATACGGTTTTTTGTTTCATCTTATCTTATTTTGAGATCAAAATGATGCATTATTAAAAATAATTCATGGTGTTGATCACCCAAAAACAAACGCAATATTCTCCTATAATTAACGAGAAAAGAATGAATCCTCTCGAAATGTACTAATTATTTCTGTAAAATCTGGAAATCTCATTCATTTTTTTAAATGCTTAGCTTCTGGAAACTCTGTATCAATACACTCCTTAATTTTTCATTTCATCTTCATCAATGGTGAACAATCCTAAGATTGGTTTGACGCAGCTCTCCACTCAATTCTCCCATAACCATTTGGCTAAACTTTCTCACATCTACGTTTTTCTTCTCTTAAAAAAGAATAGAGAAGAAAATTTCAATTGTTGATATATACTTTTGCTCTTCCCATTCCTATCTCTTTTCACTTGTTTAGATCACCGCCCGCTTCATAATCCGTCAATTTGTCCGGCCTCCGAACTGTAATTCATCCCGCCCATTCGCATCAGGTTGAGAAGGACCATTAATGGCGAGACAAATGCGTTTAAGTTCCCGTCACGTGACTCATTTGGAATATGCCGCGTGATCGGAGGAGAAACTCAAATTTAATGCCATGATCAAAGACTCCCATCGACTGGGTACCTTTGACTCCCTGAGTCACTGCGCAAACCAAAGGTTTCTATCCAAGTTACTTAACTGGACTGTGATGGGAATGAAGCAACTTAGTTTTCTCATCAGCCTGAGTATGAGAGTTGAGGAACGTGAATAGCGCAGTGGTATTCGTTGTGGTCTGGAAAATATAAAAGGCCCGCCCTTATATTCCTGGTTCGGACGAAGTTTTTCCATGGTACTTACTGTAAACGTACTTTTCATGAAAATTTCCTAATATGACCTTCTATTTTACCTCATCGGCTGAAAGACTTCCTGAGCTTTACTTTCTGAGAATTTCCTTTTAAATCTGCATATCTACACAATTACTGTGAAAACACGTCATATACGAAGTCATTTATAACCTAAAATACTTCGAGAAAAACCCAAATATGTTGGCGAATGAAAGAGGGTGGTTACCGTTCGGAGAAAATTTCAACATGGGGATGTTGAAGCACTCTAAAACCCCCTCGCCATGTGACTGATCGTGCATAAGCTGCGTTACCAACTTAGGGGAGAGGGTGCTGCCAAAAGAAAAAAACGAACTCGCATATCTGGTGGTGAGGAGGAAGGGATGCTCACTCAAGTTAACGTATGTGTTACACCCATTGACGCATACTCTCCCGTAACTTCAGACCTGTTTGATCCGGCGTAGCAAGAGTCAATCCGTGAGCTAAAGGAAATGTAAAATGAACGATTCGTCACACACTGCTACGATCGAACAGGGAGAGTTACAGGGCTTTTTAAAGTGGTTAGGGTTGGGAGACGCCAGAGAGTCGAAGGCTTAGATTACCTCAGCAATTATGAACAAGTAATTTCTGCAGCGACACGAACTATTTATTAATAATCTCCAGTAAAGAACTATTTATTGTCCATTATTTCCAGACTAGCGTAACCATTATAGATTTACTGATGGAGCGCATGCAATAAATGCTAGTTTGAATTCAGTCTCTGAAATCTCACGCATAGCGAACCAGCATGTCTCATGCATGCTGACGCCAGGTATCCAAACACCTTCTTCGCCTTCATATTAAGGCCTTTAAAGAGACGCCTACAAGGTTCTGGATAGATTCTGGGAATCGTTAATTGCTACCCATTATAATGTTTCGGGTGTTAGTATGTGCGTATGACGAGACGTTATTGAAATGTGTACTGTATTTTAGCAAAAATATAATTTCTCATTAAAAATTGCAGCCACGATTTCCAAATAGGTCCAAGTCCACTTGACAGGACTTGGTATGTTCAGATATGTTGTACAGCTTTGGGACTACTGCAGCTGTTGCATCCAATTTATTTTCTATGAATAGATGCTACAATACGTAACATTCCTCTTTTTTGAATTAATGTATATGATAGCTTTCAGTATGCACATATAAAAGAGGTGTTTTTCAAAACTTGGCTGAATGGACTTGAGTTGTTTTAGAATTCCTGCCTTCAAATTTATATTCCATCAGCAACGACATTAACGTGAAAGCTTTGGATCTGCCAAGTGTAGCCAGCAACTATAACCGAAAAAGTTACTCATATCATTATAAACATCGAAAAACACCTTACGAAGAGGTGTTATCTATGAATAAAAAACCTGTTGCACTTGCACACAGTTCTTGCACTTCGCGATGACTTGGTGAGTTGGATGACGTATTGTGGTCATTTTGATATTGTAAAAAGTAATTCTAATTTTGAAGGAAAAGATACCTTCCGTTAAATTATATCCATATGTGATGGAATATAACTTTTATCATTTATAGCCCGTCACATTCAATTTCTTGTTATCTTCCACTTGTTCATTCAAAGTATGCTCACAGTTCCATCCGCTTGTACGATGCTGACTCACGGTTACCTACATCCCAATATTATTCCTCGAACCACCTGATTGGCGTGTAGCAAGGGTTGTCAGTACACTAGACGTTTACATAATTTCCATAGGGAAAAAATCTCATGCAATGGGAAATGAAGCACGGGACTTCGTTTTCCAGGTCACTGCGCAGACCACCACAAAATCCAGGTTCTTTGATTCCCATGCCAATGAGGCCATCACTCAGACGAAATTCAATAAAATAATTCGACAGATGAATGAGAATGATAAATTTGGACGAAAAGTCTTCCTCATTCAGCCATATTCTCATAACTTGAAAATGAAAAAATATTACAAGATCAAAAATATCATTTTTATATAAAACACCACGTTCTATTAAAAAGAAGGAAATAACGGCCTACGGCTCCTTAACGAATTGAAAATTTCAAATATGTTTCATGAGAAAGTTGCAATAAGTTTTTTAAAAACATTTCTGATATATGTCTTTCTTTCTGTTATTTCTTACATCTCTATTTCTATATATCTTCATTCTCTGAAACAAGTAAACATTTCTGATAATAAATTGGAAAACATTAGTGCACATACAAGATTATATTCACTTACGCCAAGAGACAATGATGATACCAATTGATCAGCTAGTATTAATTTTTATAATCTTACATGCGCATCACGTTTTTTGTTTTTAATTCCTAAAAGTTTCTCCCAAAACTTGGTTTAACTTTCTCATCTAACAATTTTGAAAGTTTCAATAATTTAAGTGGCCCTTGGTTGTCATTTTGTTTAACGATGTATTCATTTATAATGTAATCTTTTATGTTATAATATTATTTTATACTTTTCTGTTTTGTTAGAGAGGAAAAACGTATTCACGAGAAAATAGAGCCATTCGAGAGTCTCGATCCCGGTTTACCCGCTCAGTAATTGCCCATTGGAACAACTGAGCTGCGTT
This sequence comes from Ischnura elegans, assembly GCF_921293095.1. Taxonomy (NCBI): domain Eukaryota; kingdom Metazoa; phylum Arthropoda; class Insecta; order Odonata; family Coenagrionidae; genus Ischnura; species Ischnura elegans. The sequence continues at coordinate 39,844,448 of NC_060259.1, forward strand.
TGTTCTGAAGAGACCTGATTACACCTCTAAAGTTTGCGGCGCCTATATTGGACTTCAGTGGCCATTTTTGGAACTAGTCTATTTAATTTGATTTTTCACTATTACTCTAGATACTGTTCCGAACACGGTGAAAGAGTATGAACATTGTATTGTCTTCCAGTTTTAAGCTATCGTGGAAATTTCAGTGCTCTCGCTAATCAGGCAAGAGTCAGTGATGTCATTAACTTATCTGCGAAGGGATAAAGCCGTTAATTTTTCCTTGTAAATAGCTCGAGAAGTAGGCGACGTATCAAAAGACGGTTAAGTGCCGGTCTCTTTACTTTTTGAGCACTATTATCATCGAATAGAGAGGAAAATCGGTGAACCATTGAATAGGAATTAATGCAGTAGCCCAGAAAACCTGAAGCGGTTCTATTCTTTGATAACTTGGAGCAAAAAACAACTAAAAATAAAGAAGAATCCCGTGTAGGAATCACTTTCCGTAATCAATAGTAAATGTATCACCAAGTACATGAAGAATAATTAGTTAATTCAAGAACTTATTATTCCTCAAAAGCTTCCAAAAGTAACTTTTCCTTCATAACTTAATGGTTAAACTTAGGAAGTATGCCATATATTTCAATCTACGCGGAGTCGAACGTGTTTTTTATTGCTTTTATTTTACGTCGGCAAATGTAAGTTAATTATAGGCGTGGGTTGGGAGTGTTTTCATTGCAGCCTTATTTTTCCTATCGGATGTCGGGGAATGTGAAGCGACTGCAACATTAGCTTCCCACTCGCTCCGCCCACGTTTTCGTCCCGGCAGTTGAAGAGGCACTCCCGCGGGAAATTTCCTGTTTCGCAGTGGAGAATCGGAGATGGAGGTGTCTTCTCATGCGACGGATGGGGAAAGCTGAGACGCTGAAGAGAGGTCGTAGTGAATCGGATCGTTGTGGTGGCTCTAGTCATGATTTAACACCTTGTGGGCCTGGGTTTGAAGCCCGGAGGTATAGGGTGGACTTCAGATACACCACTCCGTCAATCGAATGGGACGATTAGATATTTAAATCTACATACAAACCAGAAAGCCACTTTAATAGGTGTGTGGCGGGGGTGTTAGAACACCAACCGTTGATAAAAAAGAAAATAATGGGCGCGTTGAAGTGATTTGGTTACTGAGCCCTACCTGGCATTTATCAAAGTCCGTTGTTATTCGGGGAAAAACGTAATCCTATACCAATCCAAATATTTCGGAAAATATCTCTCTTCTGACGAACCTAGAAGTATAGTGACAGTGCTTTTCTATAATATAGTCCTGTTATTAGATTCTTAATTGCTCAAGAAATATAAGTGTTGCACGTAGTCTCCGATTCTCTAGCGGCTCCAAGCCTAATTTTTTTAATGAAGTGCAACGCTTTCTGTCCACTCGTATTAGTTTTTGACAGATCACGCAGCATTCCTTTGTGTTTCATTTATTATATTATGTATAAATACTTGCATGTTATTGTGTAAGTTTACGGATCTTTCTGCGCCCGATCCCATAGGCTCGCTGCGTATTCAAGGTATGGCTTGACTGCGACGAAATAGCTCTTTCACTTTTTATCCGAAAACCTTTCCACGACACGCTTGACGAATCCTAGCTTTTTCCAGAACTGAGCCACAAATATTTCTCATATGTTTTCCCCGCTATTGGATTTAAGTTCTTGACTCCATCCTACTCCTGAATGTTAGCACCATTAACAGCGCGGATATTTGGACGTCCTTCGCAAGAAATGTACTATCACGTAATTGCTCGGATTCAGTTCTATTCCCTATTCTTGGTTTCATGCAGGGACGCTGTTTAGACATGGTCTATTTGGAGCCCACGTTAAAAACAACATCAGTCCTGCTGGACTGGTCTTTTCACTGATTTTCATTATGCATTGCTTTTTTTGGAGTGCTTGATGGCCCTGTTTTGGGTTGCTGATCGAATCGGCGCGGGTTCAAGACCCCTAAAAAGCCTTAACACCCCACCGTGAAATCCTCAAAGTGCAAAGTGGCCCAGGAAAAAGAAGTGGCCCCATCAACCTTGAACGTTTCAATTACAAACGCCTGTGCTTTAGTATGGGTAGAATATTACCCTCATCAATCCAAACCATTCTAAGGTTGGATTGCTGAGTGAGTCATAGCTTGTTTCACTCACGCAAATATATTGAAATTTTTTTACTGTAGATGAACGTCAGTCAGCATTCTCCTGTATGCTATACATGAATTTTATTTTATTATTTATCGTTGGTAACATTTTTCAATCTAACATACGGAAATATGTTGACCAGGGTCTAATCTATACATCCCGAAAACTTCAGTCGAGAATTGGAGATCGAGGTGTTCCATCCGAAGGATGAGGAAACAACGGACACTAAAGAGAGGTCGTGGGGGATTGGATTTTATTGCTTACGTTTTGACCTCTTCAGTCCCGGGACATATCTACCGTTATTTTTGGTTTGAAGTTCATGTTTTCAGGCTAAATAGATGTTAACAAATAAACATCAGCAATTTCTGTGAATCATGCCTCTGTATGTCGCTGTCTTCTGTTAGGAAGCCCTGGACGAGTTGTAATAACGGCATTTCGCTTAGCCAACTGGAGAAAAATTCAAAAGGCAGTGTGTTGTGCACAATACGCCAGGATGAATGAGGTTAAACTATTCGCACGTGGCGAAGAAAGACTGACCGAGCAGGAGTGATTCGCCGGGGTACTTTCCACCTTCCTTCCCTACCCTTCGCTGTGGCGCAGAAAACCTTACCTGTCAGTCTCCTCCCCCGAATACTTATCTACGCGAAGGGAGGCCCCTCGTCAGGGAAAAGGCTCATCCATTCCATGTCACGCACGTCTAATATGCCGCACCACTTTAGACGCTGCGTAGACGGCGATGACAACGGTGTACGCAGAAGAGAAACCTCCCTTGCCCCGTAATAGCATGTGCGCGGGGATGCATTCTCAATTTCTCCCTTTCCCAAGATGTTTTCTCCAGTTCTTCGATGCTGTTCATCCTCTCCCCCATCTTAGTTAGTCCCAAGATACGGGCGTATTAAAAATTTAATTAGCTCAAAATGGAGTTTGGTGTGGCCGCATCTTAGATTGGTGGCTAGAGGGATGGGCGTGGTCCATCTCATTCATTAGGGTCCCACCCTTACGAGCATAACAATAGGGTTCGACGGTTAGGGCCCAAAGAAATCTCCTTACGATCCTAATCCCACTCCTACATAATGTGGCCTCACCGAATTCCCTTAAGTCTCAAATCTCTCTCCGCCACTTCGATAATAATGACCGAAATAGAGAGGTATTAGCGTTTACACTACCCTGCTCCTGATCCCGAAGGGTAAGATTGAGTGTTCACAAAGTGTGCTTGGCGCTTATAAAGAGGTCTGGCTATTGTAGTTCAGGTGCAGAGTATTTCCTGCTCTGTTGGACCTTTATTTATTTTTTAATCCCTTAATTCATTCGTAGTGTTGCAATTCTAAAATTTGTAAGTTGCAACCCTCAACTTCTCCCTTTACCAAGACATTTCCTCCAGTTACTCAACCCTCTTCATCCTCTTGCCCTCCCTCAGCAGTCCCAAGTACTTTTCCTTGTCCTTCCTCGGCGGACTTTTGCTTTTTCTTCATTTTACTAATCATATGCGAGGCCGGGGTGGTGTTGTGTCTTGAGTTCTGGCTGCTCACCCTGTAGGCCCGGGTTCAAATCTAGGCGGTGGCGAATATTTCTCAGGTTAAATGGATGTTAGCAAATAAACATCAGAAATTTCTGTAAATCATGCTTTTGTATGTTGCTGTCTTCTATCAGGAAGCACTGAACGGGTTGTAATAACGACATTGCTTGAGTTATTTGTAGAGAAATCATCATGCACTGCATTCCGTACATCGGATGGGACGTTAAGTAGTGGTTCCCTTGGCGCTTTTTCTATTACAGCAGGCCAACATCGACGCCGGGTTTCTCTCTACCCTTTCCTTCCTTACCATTCCCTCACGGCGAAAATTACCTCAGCCGCCGACCGCCTCCTCCAAATATCATACCATACCCAATTATATATCCCACCTAATGATTGTGCCCCATGACATGGCCAATTCACGGGGTCGTTCTCTGGCGCATGCGTCGTCCACAGCCGACCAGTCTTCCTTTCTTCTCCTTATTCTACGGTGCTCCTCGTTTCTCCACGTAACTGTCCATTTGATCTTCTGCACTCACCGCTAGCGTCATGTTTCGAAAGGTTCAAGTCTTTTCTGATAGGCTATTACAGTGGTTCATATTTTCAATCCACAATAATCAACAATGCACAGTTGTTTCAATAAATTAGAGCATGTTTTGTGGCTTCCTATTTTCCATAAGTTACTTTTTTAGTAAAGTACATGACCTCAAATTTGAAAAAAAAATTGCAAAAACTGCCCGTGGTGAATGATTTTTTAAAAACTAAAATTGCCTATGAAATATTTTGAAATTCACACTTGAAAGATAAGTTACATGTGAGATTTAGACTTAAGGAATTTCCTAAAAGTTGAGCGAAATATTAAAACTAAAGAAAAACCCCAGGTGATAGGGTGCACATAAAATGCGATTGAAAAAGTGGTGAATGCGTTTTGCATGGAATGCGAAGAATGATATTGCATGTGTACTGCATGCCATTAAGAACTCTGGTTTCGTAACTGAGGTCACGTTCTTTTCCTACCCACCGGGTCATTAACAATTGATAACAAGGATAAAATTGTTATTATTTCAGATAATATTCCTGCAAATTGAGAAAATTACAATATCGGAAGGGTATAACTATACCGTGGATAGGGGCCTAGTAATATTGACACACAGCGGCGTGGGCTGAATACGAAAAAAGCTATCCAATACGGCAATAGCGTTATATTACATAATATAACGCTTATACGACATACATTAATAAAGCATTACGTTTTTTAGCGTGGAAGCTGAAACTTTGCATAGTTGTTGCCAATAAATTTGTGCATGTTTTGAAATTTTGGGCCCGAATTACTGTTGGATGGATAGCGATTCATACCTTACATTCGATGCTCTCGTCCACTGTTTCCCACTGATTGTAACCAAATTGGGGTTAGATGGGTTTGCATAGCTCAGCCCGTCCCCTTTTCTGTATAGAATTATTCCTTTTAGTTTTTATCGAGCCTCTTTTTTTATGCACGAACCCTTTTTCCTTCTTTCCCCTAAGGCACCCTATTTCCTAAATTCCTTGGGCACCCTATAAACCCTACACTCGGAGGCTGCGCACTTGGCTTAGATTGCTTGATCAATTGAGAATAGATATCATTATGAATGACACGGGGAACATCATATTAGAACCCCACTTCATATCTAGGTCGAACAGAAACGATGAATTAAGAGAGGTATTTTGCCGAACGGATTCATATGGGAATTCGTTTTCCCCGACAATAAAGGACTTTAATAAATGCTAATCGTAATTTCGTAGGAGCATTTGCTTTTTACATATAAACGGCTGGTGTCTTAACAAACCCTGCCATATGCCTTTTAAGTGGCTTGCGGGGTGGCATGTGGACAATGATTTAGATGTAGATTTCCATCCACGCAAATTCAAACACGCACCATTGGTAATTGCTAGAAATGCTGCTGCTCTAGACGCGATGACTCCTATTTCAAAATACAAATGCATGATTGATGATGACGATGATCACGAATATTACAAAAGAGAATCCTCAAGTCGGCCTCTAAATGTGTTGCCAACCAACGCGCTTTAAATTGGTTTACAAAAGTCGCCACTCGCGTCGCTGACGGACAAAGTGATCCGAGTTTCACGGGGGAAAAGATATAATTAGCGGTTTTGACTGAAATTTATATGCATGATGATGTGATCTATCTAATTCATGAAAGCTCAATGCTATTCCTCGCAATTATAAATACTGTATTGAATTATATAGGGAAAAAGCGGATCGCATTGCACTCATCTTCCTTGTAACTTCGTTAGAGCATTTCCTTTTTAATTGCTAACATCTGGTGTCCTAACACCCCCCGCCACTTGCCTATCGAGGTGGGTTCTGGGGTAGTATGTAATGTAGATGTAAATTCTTCCCTCTGCCACGGTTATCAGCATCCCATCTCCCCTCAGTGCACGCTCCATTTCCACTCTCCGTCTCCACCGCATCTCCCATTGCTGCATCCTCTCCTCCCTCTCAATGCGATTCGTTCCTTTTCATTTGTGTCCGCCTCGCCTTCTCAGTTTATTCCTACATCTTAAATTACGCCAGCCTCGACCTGTGTGCCAATTGCACAAAACAAGGGCGACCTCGTACAAAGGCAATTTTTGCAGGGTGCCACGGTTCAGCGGCTTCCACACTGGTGATCTTAATTGCGCTCTTTGGTCTTTAACGGTTATATATTTAACACTTTGCGTGCTCTGGGTGTAGTGTTGCGCCACGTGAAATCCTTTGATTTTTTCTACGGGGGGGCCATCCGTATTTTGAAAAAACGTTTTTTGCCAATCTGTTAAAAAAGTGGTAAACCTGTAAATAAACAAATGAAAAAAAAACAAAATTCATTCTTTAAAATGACACCAAACACCTATTCTTCGCATCAAAGGTAGTTTGTTAAGAAATAACAAAAAATTATTGAAAATTGCCGGCAATGGGCTACCGATCTGCAGTGCTAAGGTCAGCACTGTGAGTGTTAAAAGACTATGGTTCCTCGTGCTAATTTTTTGCCTGTGAGCGCAGGAGGTTGTTGCGTTCCACATCCCAATCGTTGCACCGTTCCTCTTCACAAACTTTCCAGAAATCTTTCATCAATCCACGAAATTTTTCAGAGGGATGTAGACAGTGACAATGCAGTTTTGCAATTTCTTGTTTTTTTATTTGCGTGTTTAGGACTGAATCATAAGTCAGTGCTGACCGAACAACGGTGTTTCATATTATCCTCTTAATCTTTAAGTGTTAAACTACTTAAGTAGTACTTCTCTCCAAAATATTCCAATTTAATGATGTGCAAATAAATGTTAAATAATGAGTATTCATCTCTGAGTGAGGAAATTTCGTGAGATTTAAGATTTTAATTTTGAGCAGTCTCGTTGGCCTTGAGGCGTCGACCAGTTTTAAGCGGCATAGAGGTCTCCTCCAACCTATTCTTATCTTCCCTCCTCCGCGTCCAACTTTCCCCCCACCAAAGCACTTCGCTCCGTATCAGACTCGCGAATACAATAGCTATGTGCAATTCTCTTCCTCCGCCGAGTTTTTGGTGATGAAAAGACAAATCTTTTATGACTACCCCACCGCTGGGTGTATTGAACCGACCCCGTGTCTGCGATTCTTGTCATCTTGGAAGCCGCGTTATCTCAACTTGCAAGCGCTGGAAACTTTTGTGCCCGCCCTTTTATGAAGCCTTTGAAGCCGAAAACTTCATTCCATGACACAGTCACCACCACCGCATCCCGCCCGAGCGAAGCGTCAAACCAATTTCACCCCTCGCCGAATGTGACCACAGTGGATGCTAATGAAACGGAGTCATCTCAGAGCAACGCTCGCTCTTCCCCCGACTCCTTCCCGCTCTCCGCCTCCCCCGATGCACGGGGTCGCGGGGAAGAGTTGAAGTGAGTCTCTCCCGCGGGGGAAGACATCGCGACTTCCATGACGGACGCCACATGACTGGCGGCGGATGAAAATGCATGATTTCGCTCTTTTCTGGCGCATGATACTGGTGAAATTATCATGCCACACTTTACCCTTCGGATGTTGAGGCTGATGGTGATTTACTCGGACTTTTTTGTTCTTAAAGTTTCGTTCTTCCTCACAAGACGAGGAAAATTGTAATATATTATAATTATATATTAATATTATAAATATGTATAAATAATATAATTATAATTATTAATATAATTATGTATGTATAAATAATAATATATTTGGCTATTATTCACCACGAAGCTCATAAGATACATACAGTCAAAAAAGGCTGATGGGCAGCACTTGCATATAAAATAAAAGATATCACACTGGGGTGACAATTAATAAATGTGTACCGGTAGTCAAAGAATTATGCAGAGCACCTATTTTACAGTAAAATAATATTTCGTAAAATTATTAAAATATAGTATATATCTTGAACAATCAATTCTGTAAACATCAATACAAAGGGAATAATAATTACATATTTATGAAATGACTATAGGTATTCATGTCTCAAATATAAAAATTATCACGTACACTGTGAGGATTTAAATTTACGGCTGAAAAATAAATAAACTGATGTTTCTATGGGTGTAAAAAGGCGAAAGATTTTAGATTTGGCAAGAGAATAGCTGTGGCATATGGTGAGAGGGTCGAAGTGATTCAAATGCTAAATTCATCGGCTAAATACTCATTTTTCAGGACTTCAGGTTTGTACACGTCAGCCTCACTCCTGAATATGGTCATCAGATAATTTGATTGCGTGGCGGGAAATAGAGAACCGGAAGAAACAGATAATTACTTTGACAGTCGACCGTACATAATTTTCCCATGGATGACATAAAGGTAAGATTTCAATTCTATTACTATAGACAGTGAAAAGGATGAATTGTTAACGAACCCATTTTGTGGATTTTCGTGGCAGTCTATCTATACTACGTCGGCCTACAAGCAACTCACCTGGTGGAAAACCCAAGAACACTTAATCCGATAAAAAAAGAAATTTGCCAACGAATCGGCAGAAAAAAGTTTTTGATGACGGAAGAGATAGCTTGGTCCCACTGCCATCACTACACTGCATTTTCCACAGACAAACCACGTTCCACAATTCTTCCTTAGTCAAATCCACGAAACTGTTTCGGTCACCAGTTCATTCTTTTCACTGTCCATTGTGAAAGAATTGAAAAAAAGAGGCCCATATGTTATGAAATCCATGGTTTTCGTGGTTGCTTTGTGGAATCGTGACATCTATTTGTTCACCTCTTGATAATGTCCCGAAAAGGTCGAAACCGGTTGAGCTCTTTTAAATATATTCTGTTTCGAACACAATAAAGTTTACTTTGTAATCTGTCATGTCACATTTCCACAAAGTGTACTCGCAAGCCATTGATTTCATACAACCCATATTTTTTCCGTTTCTCGATCCTTGGCAGGTTTCTCTTGCAATTCGCGATGCATTCAAATAATCGACGGTTTTAACCCATTCGCGGGAAAACTGACGACGTCACGCGCTCATGCGTGTCACCGCATCTGAACTACTCTCGGCCTTGTGTGGTTCACTGTTTTTTTTTTACTCTTCTGGTGAGCGATACCTCTCCTCAATGAACAGTCTTCCCTGAAGGAGTTCATGACGCGGGGGCCTATACGTCACCAACTCATGTGGGGGTCGGGTTGGTGTTGTGGCTATAGTGCAGGCTTCCCACCCAGTCGTTCCGGTTCCAGTTCCAGGGGTACCTTAGATTTTTCAGAGGCTGTCCGATCCCTGCTTGAGTGCCTTGTGGAGGGAACTTGGAACAGAGGAAGTGCAGCACTCCGTCCGTCGGATGGGACGTTAAGCCGTGGTCCCCTTGGTGCCTTTCGTTAAGAGCTCGAGCTAATGCCGACGCCAGGTTTCTCTCCACCCTTCCCTTTCTACCCATTCCTCATGGCACAAATTACCTTCTCTGTCGGTCACTAGTCCTCCAAATACCATACCATACAACCCACTTATGAAAAGTGGACAGAAACGTTTGCGCATTAATTTTGAACTTATGAAAGAATGACTAACTGTGGATGATTTTTCTGTCGAAATTATCTCTCCCTTCCATCTACGAATTCTTTCTATGAATTGCAATTTCGGGTATTAGTGAGTGACGTTATTACCTCGACATAAGCCGAAAAATTATGCAGAATGAGGATGAGTAACGCGTTAATTCTCCATATCGAGCCCATAGATCGACCGTGTGTCACGACTGTTTCTTGGTGAAATCCGGAAAGTTATGAATGTCTTTCCTCACCAATAAAAAGAAAATACAAAGCAATCATAATTGACCCTTCACACAAATACTTAAATATCCGATTCGCCTTGTTACTAATATGGCAATATCAGCTCATTTGTTTTTTCGGTCCTCAAGTGTCTTTTTTGTCAATTAATCACTCTTTCATTTTTATTTTGAAATACGAATTCATATAGTAATTTTTGTATTTCCTTAGTGGACCCTTCTGGAACATAGCGTTTCAAATTATTTTTCATATTGTTTACCATTTTTATTTGAGCTCGCCAACACTATTTTGTCATTGGTGCCCTCTGGTATATTTTACCCAGCGGTATACATTTGTTTCCACCCTTTCTCAGTAATATTCATTTTTCGTGCAAGTTGAAATGGGTTGAATGAGCAAGATGAAACTTCCTCCGCTGGGGAAGACATTCCGACTACCACGACGACCACAGAAGGAAGGCGACGGAGAAGAAATACAATTTTCTCGACGATAAGCCGAAAAAATAAAGGATCGCAAGATGAGGAAATGGTTGTGTCGCGTCATCTCGATAGGCATGGCTGGGAAATTATTGAATCGCCCGGCGTCCGAGGCTCGGCGTAACCCGGAAGTGCGGACCAAGTCGCTTAAGGGTGATTGGGAGTCGCCTCGAAATTAAGTTGGCCCAATTAGGCCACGAACCTTCTCGCCATTGCGCGCAGGAAGTTGAATGGTGACCCCCCGAAGCAAGGCGACATGTTTGTGAGAACAGCCGGAACTTCCGATCCTTAACAAGGTTCATCGATTTGCGTAATTGATGTCATTTTTTTCTCTTTCTTTGGAGCTGCGGTCTGATTTTAATGAATAGTAATTTATGTAGAACAGCATTTTGGCATTTACTTATGAACCATGTAGGATTCATGGGGATGTACTGGGCTTGGAAATATGCAATATGACGTATTTTGTGAAAAATATTTTTATACACCGTGCAATCGCCAAGAATACATGTTTCTTCATCTGATATACAACAATTTTTGTTTTGTTATCAGGCGCAAGAACTAATAAAGGGGAAGGCTTATCAACACTTGAACATTCCGCATATATTTGATCATGATAAAAACATGGGTTTCCTAGATTTAGACTACAAACACTCACCTTGTGGTTTGTTTATCGTCATCGCGAATGCAACACGAATCGGAAATCGAATTCGTTAAATGCCAAAGAGCATAACGTTTGGGATTATGGGAATTCTTGGAACGAGAGCTTCCTCATCTTTGAATTTTCCTTTGAATATAGTCACGTGAATCACATTTATTATCAGTTTTTTTGTCACCAAACGTTCCATTGCATAGTTTTGGTTTGTTCAGGTCTAGAAGTATCATGTCCACCGAGCCCACCTTCAGTTGTAAATTATGTGGTGGTAAGCCCGGCACATCCAACAAGTTAACAAATTCATATGGGTAATTGGTAACTTCGTCTTCGTTTGTTACACAGTCAATAGATTGGAATTAATGCCGGGTACTAACGATTTGATTCTGAATTACGAAGTTCATTTTCGTTCTTAACCACCAATATTGCTCGCTCACTTAACCAGTTTGGATTTTGTTGGTTATCAATCATGTTCAGGAACATTTTGTGGATAAGCTCATCTTTCGATGAGGCGAAATTGCAAAATTTCCGAGAAAATGAAATCAATCTGCTCGATTCGTCGACAGGAACACGGCCTTTACCGATAGTCAACTACATCTTTGCTATATATTTACTCACACGGTGGTGCCGTGTTTATTGACGACTCACCTCGAGCTGGGCTTAGCTTGAATTAAATAATTTTTATGTGTTTAATATTTTTTACTATTAAGGTGTGTTAATATTGTTACGAATTTCAGCCATTTAATTGGTAAAAACAAAACATGTCATCTAATTTAGACCGACTTGACTTCTTTTGCAGTGTTACCAACTCCTAAAAAAATACTCCTAATATCAGAATGAATTTTTTTCGTGAGCTTATACCATTTTAAAATGTTTATTCGGTTATCTGGGGCTGACACGAGTCCAAAAAATCAAATATCATTAAAATCCGTACAACTGTTCTTGAGTTATGAATGCTGTAACTTACACGATTTACGACTTTACTTTATGTTCATATATAGATTAGAGACTCATCGCAAGCAGTACTCTTTGAGAGCTAAGTTTCCCACCAAATATTAACTATTGATTATTTTTCTTGGACCTTCTTTATATAAATTGAATACTGAGAAAGACTATAGTAATATTGTTAGGTAAGGTAGGAGATGTGATACATTCTTTGATGCCATCTTCTTCGCAACGAGCATGACACTAAATGATTCTTGACTTCAATTCATTAACAAAATACACATTTATGGGCCACTTTGTATTTCGATGAAACGCGCGTCCAAATTATTGAATAGAAGTTGAAGATCTGCTGGATTTTGAAGAAGCGACACGTAACTGAAAAGCTATTACTTTGTTTCACTTACAGATATAACATCCTTGTCTTTCATTCAGACAGTAACATGAATTCAACAAGAATTTCTCGCTTTTACTCCGCCAGCCAAAATGTAAGCAAGTGAAGGGTAGAACCTTTTGGTGGACAGATAATTAACAGAATTTTGAGGACAGGTTAAGACCGTCAAAGGCTCCGCGGAGTCATGAAAAGACCGTTTTCGTAGTTGAATCCTGGGGGTCAGGGAGCGGAGAGTAAAGGGGGTTTAAGAGAGTCAGCTGATGCCTTTCTGGGAGATTTTCTTGTATGAGTCTCAGGAAAACCACTCACGTTTTTGAAGTTTGAACGCTTTTAACAAAAGCATGGCCCACGATCGTATCCGTAACGAAAACGAAATGAACTTCAATGTAGCGGGCACTTACCTCGGATGAAAATCCTCCATTGTCTCAACCAAAGACTATTTGAGAATCGGTGTCTTGAAGCACAGCTTACAAACGGTGAGTACCGAGCGTTAAAACCTGTACAGTTTCAATAACCTTACCGCGTCCCGGCTAATCTAACACCCAGCGCGCGGAGACGAACCCCGCCGCGGGATCGAAAAATCAATTCAAATTCCAGCGTCGCAAACTTATTTCAAAGATAACTGCATTTACACTTAAGAAATATTCAAATAATGCTCTAATGTAAGTTACTTTGCGTGCATTTCCCGAAAACGCATTTAACACTCTTACTAAATGTAAAATTTTGGCGGAAAACAGTGTCCGCCATTTTGTAACTGCATAGTAAGAATTTATCGATGGTATTCTTTAAAATTACGGAAACTAAAAGAAAAACACCATGATAAGAGATTATATAGTTTTTTATTCCGTAAGAATCCACCTTTAGCTTCACCATCTACTTACTTTGGAAGATTTTCAAAGAAAATTGAAAACGTTCATTTTTATGGAAATTTGTCCATGTTTGAGCTTTTGTATCTCAATAACAGGTGAGAACTATGTCTAATAAGTGGATTTCCATAAATATTAATTATTGTTGAGTGTACATGCGAAGTTTCAAGTTTTCTATCTCAAAAAAAAGCGATTTTGTAATTTTGGCCGGTTTTTTCCGATTTCCGGTCACTGTGCGACAGTAGATAGAATAGTCTGAAAATTATGCTTGCGAAAATTGAGCGTAGCCGATAATAAATAGCTAGACCAACTACTCTATTATGCAGAGTTAGACGCGTAGAGTAACCTATTTTTCTATGAGACATCGAATTCTTTTCTTCAATGAGTGATTTTTCTCTATATGAGGTTTACTTCAAACCTGTCGCGTGAAAGGCGTTGAAATTGACATTAACTGCCATAAAATAATATGTCTTTGGACCAAGAATCGAACTACGGACCTTTGGCATTCCGATATTTGGAATGCGCAGACCACTTCGCTATCCACAGTCTTTTAATAGTCTAGGGGATAACATATCCTGGATATCGTAGCGGTTTGCGCAGTGTCCCAGAAACCCAAAGGTTCGTGGTTCGCTTCGCGATCCAGGGGAATTTTTCTCCTGGCATTTAATGTGAATTCTTCCTGTGACTTAACTCAAATCTTGCTCCCTAATAGTAAATTTATAGCGTTAAATTGCGATCGACGTGCTATTGGTATCGTCCTCAGAAAAAATCAATGCCAAAATGAAGCGATTCCGTAGAAGCGTTTCTCAATGACCCCCGAAGTATTTAGAAAATACCCTACTGTTATATCATGCATGGGAAAACTATTTACGATCGACAGTCAGTAAAGTGTATCTATCTGTATCCTCGCGTTCTCTTTTTTTCCTTCACGTAACCAAAATATCTGGTGGTCATATTTAGGAGTGAGTTATGTGAGTACCAACCTAAGTCCTGAAGGATGAGTATCTACCTGGTGTAAAGCATCTGAATTATGTAGCCTATCCAACCAAGTGCCACAACTATTTTCACGTCAAATATACACAATTTCGCCTTTTTAAACCTAGAGAAACACCAGTTTCTTTGTTTGTTAAATCCTAAAATAAAGTTCTCATCGTGTTAAGAGATTATTTTCTATGTTTGAGATATGAATACCTTTGGTCATTTTATGTATAATTATTTTTCCTTTTGTATCGATGTTTACAGAATCGATTGGTCTAGATTTCTACCATTTTTTTTATCAATTCCACGATTGGTTTAGTAAAAATGGTGCTATCCACAATTCTTTGACTACTGGTATATATTCATTCATTCTTACCCCAGTGTGGTATCCTTCATTTTACATGCAAGTCTTTTATGGCTGTATAAGTTGTGTGGGGAATAAAACATTTTCTTCATCTTGTGAGTGAGAGGGAAACTTTAAAAACCTCAAAGTTGGAGTAAATCGCCATGAGCCTCGCAGGTAGAGGGGTGACGTGTGGCATGGCGATTGAAGCCGTGGATTGACCTCTCTTGCCTGCAGTGAGGCTCAGGTGGGGACGAGAAACGTCCTCCGAATGATTTATCGGCGGGACGAGAAGCTCTTAAAGTCGGAGGGCCTCGTGGATGGAGATCGTTCCGAAAGTTCCACTCTCTAGAATATCTCGAACGGTGTCGCCAGAATATTGACCTTCGCTCGTTTGAAGTCCTCTTTGGGGAAAAGGCGGTATTCCACAGGAAAATGCTCGATCCGCGGGCATCGCTTGGCAGACGAGTGGGTGAAATTCCCTCTTTCTGCGGAATTGTGTGAAATGAAAAGGGGAGTGGTACTTTTTGCTTATGCATTTATCAAATCTTAAGGTAATATCTAAAAATCATAACAATAAATGAAGTTGACCTATACCAATATTTGACTGTATCCCTTATTTGGTAATTTTACCTCGATATATTCTCAGATTTTTTTTTTAATTTTATAAACAGAAATCTCTGCCTTAACGTAAGTAATCTGTCTAATATCTCTCCTTATCCCCTCATCTCATCCATGTTTGCGTCTTACCTTTCCCCTTTATGATGCTCAAAGTATATGGTGAATAACTTATTCTGCAAACGTCTCGGTACCTTGATGGCCCCGAGTCCGACCCACTTTGGCGAGATTCCGACAAACCTCTGTGGCCTCACCACTACACTCTCACACACGTATGCCGATGGGTCTCTCTGGCAAAAGAAAAGATTTTCTCACTTGAAACAAAAAGACTCGCTCGAGCACCAGTAATAAAAACGAGTGAGCCATGAATAAAGACGGATTAGCTCCACTGCACATGTCGAAGATTTGTTACAAAAACTCTCCGGATGTTCTTATCGTTTGCCAACAGTTGCTCTCATCCAACCTTCCCTTTCTTTTCCGAGCTGAAAAAAATTAAGAGGACGCATCACTATAGGTTGACCGGTCTTATTTATTTTTTTACCAGAAACGTTTTATTCGGAAAAATTCTATTTTTTAGGAATTGCTTGTCGTTTTTTGTCTGTTTTTCTTTCGCTCACCCAATGATTTGACCAAAAGGTTAGTTAATAGAGGTTAGGGAAGAGCTCAGGCCATATTAAGTCACAGACGTGTGAGATTATAACACGTTAAGATTATTACACGTTAAGGGTCGGGGGGCCAGTTCCTTTCGCTGGGGCTTCTCACACTTAGAGGATATATATTCGATACATGAACGTTGTAAGGCTTCACCTGGGATCTGAACCCGGTACCCTTATGTCAGAAGTCAAGCCCCTTCCCATTAGACTCCCAAGCTCCCCGATTTTTCCTATATTTAACTCTCTTGTTACCGATCGGCGTCTTTAAGGCCCAATAATAAATAGAAAAACCCAACTTTTATATTATAATTTTCTCGCGTTCATTAAGCTCGCTGTTGTAGGGGGTGTAAATATTCTTGAGACCACTGCCTCCAGAAATGTTTATGTAATTGCTTAATGAGTTTCTGACGATTTGGAAGAGGCAATGAATCATCGGAAATGGTCTCAGGCAAACATACCAAAGTTTGACCGGCTAAAACGTAACTAGGGGTCAGACAGCCTGTTTCGTTGGGATCTGAATGATTTTGCAGAAAATTGTGGTAAACTCTTCGAAATTCAGAATCCGGAAACCTTACAGAAGTCTACGCAAGTGATGCTGAGTTCCATCTGAGTTGAACGCAGACTCTTGCTGTCCTGGTGGACATTTCGCCAAAAATGGAGAAAAGTTAGTCGCCCATTTTTCCAGAGGAAAATCCCCACGAGATCAAAATTCAGTCAATTGAACCTTTGATGGAAGCGCTTCGTTGCATGAAATGGGTCCTGTCTCGATAAAATCAGCGTCAAGGCAGTGACGTAATGATAAAATTAGCAGTTGTGGAACGCACTATTTTTAGAAGTGAAATATTACCCTCTGTGTTTTTAATTACAAATTATTTAGTATTTATATTTTATTAAATGTTTGTTTTGTTTTCGAATGCATATATTAGAAATTTTGTGCTGACGAAATTGAGAGAATTGTTATTTGACCATTTTATCTTTTGTTAACCAGTGCCGGAACGGCGTTCCGGCGCTTTCCGGCACCATGACATCACTGCGTCAAGTATCCCATGATATCTCCGCGAAAACACAGGATCCTATCTTTTACATCGTCCATAACCAACTGATGAAGGACATGTGTATTAACATTTAACATAAAATTGTACCTCACCAAACACACCAATGGAAGCAGAATCTGGGGTCAAATGCTTTTACAAAATACAATTAAACGATCTTCAGGTTTAAACTTCATACACCTCTTAGAAGTTAACACATTCGAAGAAACAGTAGTACAATGCTCCTTCTGATAAGATTGGAAATTATTCATTTGAATAGTTTTAAAACACAAAATATCAGATGTAGGATAAAGTAAACCGTCGCATCGGTTTCCGTATTCATTTTAAATGATTTTAATTCCTCCGTCAGATTTTCTCACCATAGAATGTGTTGTAACGTATGGTTGTTTTCCGCGAGTAAAGTCTGTCTAAATTTCAGCAGTGAGAGCAACTGCGTGGACATGAAATAGTTATAATGACTCATGAATTCTCTTCTTGATTTTAGGGCCATTCATCAATAGGTACCTCATTTAAGGATTCACCTTGAATTCTCTTGAGGGACGCGTATAATAATACCCTCAGTTTAGATCCTGACGGAGTCATATTCGTCGCGGCATGATTGGGAATAAAAAAAAGGCTGTTTCTTCAAAAGGGGTTTATGAATCAAGCGTTACTCTAAAACCCCCAAACGCTTGACTGTGCGACTGTATGATCCAGCCAGATTCGCAAAATCTTCTTTAAAAGTGAGAGAAACTATTTACCGTCCCGTTTTATCTCGTGAAAGATTCTAAAAAGGATACCTCGCATTGTTATTCCTCAGCAAAAGAGTGGAATAAAAAGTGGGTTTTTCTAATCCCCAAGATTAATTCAGTTGTCTAGGAAGCGGTGATTCCTCTAAAATGCATGAAGCAGTTTCATGACGAGTAATTCACACAGAACTATTTAAATTATTTCCCGTTAAAATCCATCCAAAAATGGAATCGATTAGAACTAAACCACAATCATCGAAAGCTTTTCGCCCCCGAGAAAAATTAATTCATGCCTAATATAATATCTACTACATCTGGTTTATCGAAATCTGGACCTGCAAAATGAAGGTGATGAATGCCCTTTCGAATACAGGGTGAAAGGGTGGTGGTAGTTTGCAGATTAATTGAGGAAGGACTGCAGTCTTTGTTGTTAACACTACCAATGAATCGGCGAGAGCAACAAAGTAGCACCATCCCGGCTGCCTTAGTGGGGTCTGGAAAAAGGAGTAAGAGGGCCATGATAAGGAGACACGACTGCGAGTTGTGACCGCCTGACCGCTGTCAAGGAAAAAGCAGATACTTGACTACCTATTGCTTCTAACCATTCCATTCCTCCATTCCATTCCTTCCATTGGTCGACTCATCCACAGTACAGATACATTACACTGTGTCCCAGCCAGGAGTCATACCAAGCAAGACATGCTGCAGAGAAAAAGGGGAGAGTGGTCTGCACTCGAGCAAGCGATTTCCTAGGAGCATAGGCATTATACATAAAATAGATTGGATGATAAGGACCTTAAGGATCTGTCTTGGGACCTATTCTTTTCCTAATTTATATTAATGACTTATGTAATCTTGAAGTTAAAGGGCACATCACTGCCTTTGCTGATAGTATTGCCTTAAGTTACGATAGTGAAAATTGAGACATTGTAAAAAACAATATGCAAATTGATTTGGTTAATCTTAGGAATTGGTTAGAAGCAAATAAATTAAAAATGAATGTAAATAAAACTAAATACATTTGCTACAATATTTGTAACAAGTATATAATTGACTGGGATTTGTACTACCACTCAAAGGATTGTCACATGTATGAGTGTTCGGATTGTTTGCCCTTACAGCGGGTGTCTAGTTTCAAGTATCTGGGAATAATCCTGGATGAGTGTTTAAAATGGCGTCAACATGTTGAAAATGTTGCAAATAGTATGAGGCAAACTATATCAAATTTTTATTTCATCCGTAACAAATGCCCAACATATTTCTTGAAACTCATTTATAACGCCCTAGTAAATACCAGGCTAAACTACGGTGTGTTTAGTTGGGGTGCAGCTTATAAAAATTCTATAAGATCCATTGTTGTATTGCAAAAAAGGCTTATTAGAGTAATTTTAAAAAAGAGCCGTATTGAAAGTTCCTTTCCTTTATTTTATAGTATAGGCTTGCTTCCCTTGAGACATCTTTTCATTTACAAGGTTTTACGTCGATTTTTCATGAGAAGTGGAAATACGGGGTTATTATTATACAACCATCCTTCCTTCACCCTACGAAGATCACGTACTACTTTACCTAGGACTAACCTTACGCTGTATAAACGTTGTTTCTTGTTTATAGGGCCAAAAGTGTACAAATTATTACCCGTATCATGTCTGAAAGCAAAAAATAATAACGTAATTATAAAAAATATTCAGTCTTGGCTGTTTAGAATGCAAAGTGTGGAGGATTGTTTTCTATCATGTAATACCATGTAATATATGTACTTACTTGTTTCAATTCAAATGTTGTGCTTGCTTCAATTCAAATGTTGTGCTTGCTTCAATTTAAATGTTGTGCTTGATTCAATTCAAATGTCTATACGTCAGCATGACCCTATGCAAATGATGGTAGCCAAAAAACAGGTTGTCCTTAATGGCTACCTAAAGTTACTCCGTTTTATGTAATTAATTCTATTCTGTACTTTTATTTTTGGAGTAATAAACAATTATTATATTATATATTATTATTATATACCAGAAGGTATCATTGTACGAAGAGACACGGTCGACCCATTACCATTCCGCACATGATCTAATGCTGTTGATAGAACATTTTAGTGCAACTGGTGAAAATTCACACAAGACGAAAGAGCAGTGAAAGTGATTGGCGAATGAAAACTCGCCGGAGACCCAGGAACTTGACTTGGTGACGCTGGCGGCATCATCGAAGGCTGCGTAATTTGTCTTGAGACTACTGAGCATGCAAATTTAAGTTGTCACATTTATTGTAAATATTGCAGCGCATATCTCTCTGCTGATAGCTAGGAGCCCTATGGCCTGGCTTCAAACAATTGAAGCAAAACCTTTTCTAGCGCAGGATAGACGCACGATCAGTAACACTCATCTCGAGATTTTTAGAGCACTTCACTGGAGAATAGATAAGGGCAAGAACCATCTCCTGGGTCTTTCTCATTACCTGTAAAAGTATTTTCCTCAGAAATCGGCATGGCGACCTTTGAAGAGAGCGTGAATTTGGGGCAAGAAACCAAATCTTTTAAATTATGGCCTTGGAAGGCTTGTATGACCGTGATCCTTTTCTAGACTAAACTCAAAAATTGAGTGACGGAGGGAATGACCATGATCCTTTTCTTGACTAAGCTCAAAACTTGAGTGACGGAGGGGAAATAGATTATTATGCAATATCTCATTGAACAGGGCAAGACTTTCTTCATTTACGACACGAGCTGCTAATCGAAACAAGATAAATTTCCCCAAATCACGTATATTTAAGTTACCAAAGGGAGAGTGAATCAGAAAACGTGTTCATGAACAATTGCAACGAAGACAATGATTCCGGAGAAGAAAGGGGAAATTCCAGAATGTTATCAAGTAATCAAATCCTGAGAACCGAAGGTTGTCGTAATGCTGACATAACTCCCTCCATAGAATTATATTGAGCTTCACTAAAACAGACAGAAGCGATAAGAACTCTTACGCTTTTCCTTGAAGAGCCGTCTTTGAATAAGGGAGCATTTCAACGGATTCAATATCAGCTGTGTCATGCACTACGGACGTAAATAAATCACGGAATGCTACCCAATGAGGGAATGCCCTTGGAAAACGAGGTACATAGTTCGATTGCAGGAGGACGAAACATTTCCTCCTAAACGGATCCATTAATCGTATTAACAGACTCATTGACAATGGGAGGATTCAATACGTTATTACAAAGTCGAAATAATAAAATAATACATTTCCTCTGCCTCCTCTCCAAATTCTTTATCCACCAGCCATGCGTCTGATGTTTCTTGCTCTGATGCATTCGTGGCAAAATTTAAAAAATTCCGTTTATGCGTCTCGAAAGGCAAAATAAGAAGATTCCACCAGCTTAAGCAGTAATTTGGAACAAATTGGTCGAAATATAGGCAACTTTGAATGATGAAAAATATACACACCGGAGAGATCAAGTTATTTTGACGGCGAGAATGCTACACTAATTATAGCTTTGAACTGACTGCGTCAAAAACACAGTAATTTTAATTGCGAGTCATTACTTTCATCCTCACTAAGTGAAACTGATTAATTAGGAGCTGGAGAAGGAGAGGGATTTTATTGAGTTTCTGAGTAATCAAGATCTCCTATGCATCAGGAAATACATCCTCTGTGCAAGGCTGAAGTGACGTTGAACATTTTCCAAATCAGCAAATGAAGTAAAAATGTGCAAAAAAAGTTCATACATTCAGCTAAATTAAGTCAGTTCCGCGCGAAAAATGGACAGAAAAACCAAGGAAAGGCATATAGTTATTCCAAACAAAATCCAGTCGAAGCAAAAAGGGGAAATGAACCGACTTAGTTTCTTGAAGTGCGTTGCGTACAAGATTTATTACAATGACAGGTATTTAAGACATTTCTTTCAATTAGCTTTATTCTATTGGGGCATTCTGGAGTTGGTAATTTGTGATAAAGAGTATGGCATAGTGTTAAGTTGTGATTTTATGGTTTTGATGTTTTACTGAATAAAATTTCACTGAAACTTGGAAATGAAATTTAATTTTGGGCTATTGTTTTTTCAGCTGTGTCTATTACATTCCTCGAACAGCTAAAAACTATTTTTTCACATAAAATCAAGAGGTTTTCTGCCTAAATATACCAGGCATGTATCATTTTATACCTACTTATGGTCCGAGAGACAACCTATTGCCGTTGGCATAGCAGCAACATGCGAAGTTTGGACACTCGCGGTCCGGAAAAATGGGTTAGAGGTAATGTGCGGAATACGGGCAGTCGCGGTCAAGGCAGCTTTGTGCACTGTGCGGAAAATGGACGTTCTTGTCTACCGAGTAAAATTTGCGGAGTACGGATGGGCCAACCCACACACTACCGTTTCAGCTTCCCCTTTTGCAGCACGATGAATCAAAGGTAGAGTAAGGTCGAGGAGGGAAATTGAAACACGTAGCAGAAGAAAAACGAAAGCGCTCAGGCGCAAAAGTTGGTCCTCTATCCTACCTTGCGTGCATCCACTTGGCATCTTTAGAATATGCCGCTCTATCACAATGTCATTTAATATCAACGTATGGTCATCTCGGAATCAATTTACATCTACATATCACCCTGCGAGCCGCCTCTACGGTGTTTGGCAGGGGGTGATCAATCATCAGCATGCAGCATGTAAGAGGATACCCATATGCACACGACACAGTCATAAAAATGTAACTCACGCAATACTAACTCATTATAAAATGGTGAAAAATTATATTTCCTGATGTTGGGGAAGTATAATTTGTTAGTATTATAACTCCAGCTGAGCTATTACGTTTTTCTGTAATTGAGACTGCCTGCTCTTCCCATGCCTAGTCATGTGCTCGTCTTAATTCGGTTTCGATATTTTTCTCTTCATTTTTTGTTTCAATGGCTTTGTTTGTCGGTGCTCTTTCCTTTCTCTCACTCGACAGAATTTTACGCCGCAATTTCATTCACATGTTGAACTCCAATGGCAAGTAATTACACGTGCAATTATGGCAGCATCTACCTGTAGCTGAATTCATATAGGGAGTAATACTCACTGCGTGCCATACATCGTAGAGATGGCTCGCAAGACGTCAAGTAGATTAGATGAAACACAGGTGTTCTTTGATCTATGATCGTAGTATTAGGGTTGACATTGGTAAAAACAGTGTCGGAAACTCTCCTTAGTGAAAATAGAGAAAAAGTTTTGAGATGCACCACTAGCTAAGATACTTATTCTTGACCTGCGTTTTCACATCATTTGACATCAGAATGTATTGGTGCGATTTCATGCGTGTACCGATGAGGAGAATTGAACAACGGGCGTCGAAAGGTGGTGTTGAGGGCAGGAGGTTGCGGGGCTCTGGGTGGAGAAAGATTTGGGAAAAATAAGCGGCTACGTGAGACTTGGAGGGTTTTTCCTATCTTGAAGGCCTTCGAGCAGCAGAAGGTGTAGCATTTGATGAGAGGTAAAGATTTGCGATGAATATACCAGCACAGAGTACTTTCTGAGAATTTCCAAGCAGAATAGTCGCGGGTGACTAGATAGTCCACGCTATTCATGGGCAAGCGAATGAATTCTACCAAGTAGCGATAACATCAAAAATTAACAAGCTGCCCCCTTTTAGCATGCGGAGCGATTGATACTAATTATCAGGAATATCCAAACCTGAATCAAACACAAGGCCATTTATGGAGAAGGTACATGTTTTCCCCTGTAATAGTGATGAATACCTAAATTTATTATTCTTTTGGTTCAAAGAACTTGTTTTCTCAGAATAAGTCACTAGTAAGTGTACTGTTCAATATTTAAAAATAAGTCATTCAGAGTAAGTTTCTCGAAGTAAATATATCGTAATTTTGTGTAAAAACGAAGTGTTGAAGACATTTTGTATTTTTTTTAACATTTTTTATTATTTGCAAAAGTTGATATGGAAAAATAGTTCCCATTTTGTCATTATTAGCACTCATGAAAAGCGGTGAGCAGGGGTGAAAAAAATTTTCGTTTCCACAATACATGAAAAATACATTAGGGTCTTCTGAGGACCCCAACGGTACACGACGTAATGCCATTAAGGCCATTAACCGGAGTGAAAAGGAAACATCTCGTTAGTAAGAATTATTTCTACATACCTATATCAAAAATTAATTTTGGCCCCAAAAAGTGTTGAATGTGATTAGACTAATATTTATTTATCTCATTCAAGACTTAAATAAAAGACGCACCATATTTTCCCCTGTCGAGTATCAGCTCATCTCTACCAGCGTAGCAGCTCTCCACTGACGTAAAATTTCGTTCGAAAGCCTAATCGATATATCTTTTACTCCCGAATCCAATGAGGAATGATTTGGGAAACTGGCTGCCGCGGTGGAAACAAGTGTTTCCCCTTACTTACCATAGTATCCCAGAGATTATTTCTAGTGGCTCGATCTAATATTGAGGAAAATGTTGCATATTATGTGGCAGAGTTGTTCCTTGGAAAAATCCTATTTATTTTATCCGTGGAGCCCACATTCCCACCTCATAGAAAGGCGGGGGTGGGGGGGGGGAGAATTTGGCAGGGATTGGATATTGATATATTATTTTGAAATAATCAGATTTTCAAATAAAAAATCCAAGGTGTCGTTTGCACACAATTTAAACCCACTGGAAGTAATGATGACGCTTACAATTAGTTTCCTCTCGGGCGACCGAAAGTGCAATAAATGACGCCATCTTTTAAAAGGCTTTAGCATGTTCTTACTCTTGGCTATCAGTAAATGCCAATACATATGAAGGAAATGAAAATTTCCTTTCAAAGGGAATGTTTTTTTCGAGATCGAATTTTCCCTCTAGAATTCGAAAGTCTCCCGCTCATATGAGGGTCATTGATCCAAATTTTTTTCTAGGAGGCAAGGAGCCTACGGTCTATAAAGTGACCACTCGAGTGGTCAGAAAGGTGTGCGAACTTTGGAGACATACTATTCTTCCGATAATGCCCGAGAGAGGTCACAGCAAATTGATTTTGCGGTACCACAAAATTTACTACAACTCACGGGAAAATGCGAATAGGCCAAAGAAAGGGGTTACATTGGCAAACAAAATTGGTACATTTTAATAGTAATCTTTGAAATTATGCGATATCTGTGCGTGTGAATGCAAGAAGGAGAATAAAGTTCCCCCTAATGAAGAAGCATTTTCGAGAGACCAACGGATGAATCGAAATATGATGAGTGCTAGATTGGATGCTACCGAGATTGGATGATTAAGGAAAAAATTGAAAAGGGAATCGCCTGAGAGCGTTGAGTCAACACCGTAATTCTTGTAGGGGGAAAAAGTGAGTAGAATAAATAATTTTCTTCATCAACATCCGAAGAAAATTCAACATGCGAGGAATCAGGCAATTCAACTTTTTACGCTCCTTGATGAATAAAATGAATATTTGGGACGAATATTAATCTGGAATTTCTGTGAATGGAAGACCTATTTGCTCCTTACTTTAAGGCTGCTGCAATCTTCATTTCTTAGAGTTTGAGCATATATCATCTACACTGTCTCCCGAAATTGACTTAAATGCGCTAAGAAGTGGCTTGCAATATCTTTTGGAAATTTGTAATGCTGTGTCTAAATGACTTTTCTACGAAAATTTGGCGAAAAAAATCTCCACAAAAAGTTACCCATTCCCGCTGGCTTACTGCGGCCAATAGGCTGCTGAGGTTCTACTTGTCCACCAAGAAACCAAGCGCTAATTTAATAAATCCAATTACCTACTATCATTCAAAAAGTGTACACGCCCGTCTGATTTTTGGTATAGCTGCATCATTGAATACACGATGGTTCTGTAATTTGTGGAGTTGTGGAGTCTCAACAACTGTCAAGAACCCTTCAGAGAGAGCTGAAAGCAGTCATAGATCCGGTTATTCAAAGGAACTGATTTTGCGATATGATAGCTGATGTACCTACGCGAGGAAGTGAGATGGGGAGGGTAGAAAAAATACTAGAGGCATGTTAAAACACGCGTGTGGTCATCAACCCGAGGTAATTTGAATTGACAGATTTCTCGCTGCTGGACAGAACTACTCACTGCTGATAAATTAGGGAGGGACCACGGTACCTCCGGCTATAGCTAACCTTATCGGTGCGGAGATTCAAAAATCGTTTAAGCCACGTTCAACTTTGAAGTTGAATTATCCTTGCCATACCCAAGCGGTTGAGGGACTCGTGGAAGAGGTCACCCAAGGTTCATTGATATCAGCCGCAGACGAGAAGGGACAGTTAGAAATACAGAAAAGACTAAAAAGCAGAGAAAAAATGCCGACCTTCGAAGCCAAGTGTCAGTTTATGCAGTAATGGCGCCTCCAAGCGGTGAGCTCTGGGAACTATTTCATCATTCTGTCGCTTATTTGAGAGAAATTTGTAAAAATAGGCTGAATCCTGTTTAGCCAATTTATGCAGTAATGGCGCCTCCAAGCGGTGAGCTCTGGGAACTATTTCAGCATTCTGTCGCTTATTTGAGAGAAAATTGTAAAAATAGGCTGAATCCTGCACAATCAGGGAGTTTTTCTCTACTTCCGTTTTGATTACGGCATTTAATATTCATCTCGAATGCATCATTATTTCGTGATTTTTCCTCCACATGCGATGCGGAAATATTTAATATCAGTTAGGCTAACGACGAAAGACGCTATCCATATGAATTTTGCTGCACTCGGGACGGGAAGAGAGAGAGGCTAGAGATAGGGAGGGGACGCGAGCGGCCTGCTGTTTCTATCCCCACCTCGCTGCGTGGGCGTTTGAATATTTTGTAAATGTAACTTCATCGGAAAAATACATATTTGATCATAAAAAAAACATGTTAGTAATGATAGTGCTCACATAAATTTTGAACGGCGCACTTTAAAAAAATATAAATGAATACATATATATTTATAAATGCCTCGATGATCTTAGAAAAGGAAATAATTCCTGTACTACCGCCTTAGAAATCGTAATTTTTAAATTACTTGATACGGTTACTTGTTTCCGAATTCTCATCGCAGTGTGTTCCGAAAATTTTTAAAAATGTCGTTTTCATGATGATTGTGTTCCTAACAAATACCTGAAGCATGAAAGTAGTAATATTCTGTGACTGTTTAATCGCAAGCTCTCATTTGAATTTTGCTCACTCACTTCAAAATATAATCAACGTCGATTATCTTGATGCACAACTTATTATTCACATTTTATCTGTGTCTTCCAAATCCATACCAGCAAGATCATATCACTTGCCATTTGATAGAAGCTTGAATGTACCCTCCAAATGGAATTACCGTGTGTAAAAGCGTTGATTTCACTTTAAAATCGTTTCTATTTACGAAAAATACCGCAAGAGGCTTGAAGGGATACATAAAACCAACCAAAGGATTGCTCGGTTTTATATATCCTTTGGTATTTATAGGTTTTATATATTCACGAAATATTTAATTATTTTGTTTTGAACCCTTTTGCTAAAGTTTTGGAATATTTTGGTGTTTCGTGTAAGTGAAATTTGAAATCAGGTTCATGCCTGATACCTACTCACAAACCAAATCCAGATGTTATAGATACTGTGATATACCTTGATATTATTGAAACTACCTAGATAAAATACTCTACCCAGTCATCGGACAGAGTAATAAACAAAACATAAAATATTAAATAAGTGGAAATTATATAATAATATTAGATGCGAGGGAAAAGACGCAATACTTAATTTTTTTCTAAATTCATTATAATTTTCTAAATTCTATTTTCAATTAATATTCTCATTATCTTTTGTTCCCTTTGCGTGATGTTTCCACATGCAAGGCTATGTCTGGAACTGATGCATCTATACTATTGTACTTATCGCATTTATTTTACCGCTTAAATACCTGTATTTTGTTTAGGATTTTTAGTAAGTTTATAATAAAAAAATCACTCTGACTGAGGATATTAGTACTCGGACTGTGATATTCAAGAATTTAAAGGTGATCAATGTTTTCGCATTATAACCCTCTAATTCGGTTGAGCAAATTCACGAGACCCTTTCAGCGAGAATTATTGAAAATATTTTTTATTCCCGATGATTCACAACCAAATTATGTCATCGACATCATTTGATCTCTATTCGATAAAATGTCTGAATTGTTTTTAGTCAACTTCCTAATAAAGCAATTGAATGATATGCATGTATTTCATATTACCTATAACTGAGGCTGCATTACTAAAATCTCAAATTCATTCTTCATTTTAATACATTGCGTGAAATACCTTGATTGTCCATGAAATATGGGCGCTTGCATTCAAGGAAATTTTTCTCTCCAAAGAAAATACGTGATGCCCATGCTGATTATGGACAAATAAGTGTATGGTTGGTTAGAGTGGCTATAGGTACTTCAAAGAACCCAGAGTGGAATTTTTATCCTATTAACTCCTTAAACGCATTTGTGTGAGAAAATGGATGCATAAATTAAGTGTTTCAAAATTCTATCTGTCTCAAAATTCAACCTGAATTTTAGCAAAATATTGACTTTTAAAAATATTAACTTTAGGGTTCGGGTGGCAGCAGCTGGTACAACCCAATTTAGAAAAAAAATCGAATCTAAGATTGTGATATGGGCGAGCGATTCTCCTCTCCTGGGAAAATTCATTCTCGGCAAAAATCAATTTCCGTTCCAAAGAAATTTTCATTTTACTCATAGAATGTACAAATCTAAAAATATGCTGAAACCTTTTGAGACGTATTTTTGGCATTATGAAAGTTTTTAGCGACTCTAAATATCTACATCATAAACGGCATCTGAAACAGCAAAAAAGGGATTATTTACAATGAGCTCTCGCAATCGCGGCCATTTTTAAAGATGGCTTTATTTTTCGTACTTCCGGTCACCCAAGAGGAAATTAAGCTCCATTATCACTTACAGCGGGAATTAGATGTCATAGATTTTTCCGAGCAACCACTGTACCAAACTTCGTTCTTGCCTCATAATATGCAACGTTAATGGCTGTGCTGCTAGCACTATAAAGGCCTCCACATAATAGGATGAGCCGCTATTTCCGCCGCTTTAGCCGCCTGAAATTTAATTAAAGAAAGACCATAATGTATGTTTTCACTGAGCTCCAGAAAACCAGTGAACATGTGCAAGGTTTTGGGAAATTTCACCTATAGCTATGATACAACTATGGCTGTTATGTCATGCTATAAACGAGGATATCTGTTTGTCTGTCCGCTATGCGTTTCCATACGAATGCACGGATTTCGACCAAAGTTACTAAATATGTGTATCGTATTCTATCAAACCCCATAGTGCTATTTTCAATTGCGTCCGACATGTCCTTCGCATCTTTTTCTCATTACTGTTTGTTACGTCACGTCATACTATTTCCGTGGACATCCTAACGGTTACGTACACCTCTTGACAAGCTCAAGGAGAAAAAACAAGAATCCTTCTATGTGAACATAAATTCCAAGTTCGAAGTTATCCACTTCTCTGGGTACTATCCTTACCGAGCAACGCCGGGTGGCCTGCTAGTAACAGATAAATGAAGTTCATATGCTGTTGTGACACCATCAATGGTTTAAGGGAAATGTTAAATATAGCCACCAAACCTTCAGGTAATGAAGTTTACGTCAACGCATTGAAAAATTCAACATTGCCTCATCATCTCGGATTCCTTGTAGATTGGCTCGCTTGTTTTTCTAGGAAAAAGATTGAAAGTATTTTCCTCAACTCTAGTACCTCAGTGTGCACCTATGTGAAAGAATTTTTCATATTAATCCCAGGTTTCAAGCCAATTCAAATGGAATTGGTATTCAATTACTTAAATACTCACAAATTAACACATTAATAGCCGCTATCAATTTTTATTATTATCAAACTTGGCTGTTTAGGAAATATGCCCTTGTTGTTTATATCAGGGAAATGTAAGATTTTTCAGCTACAAGCATAATTTTCAGAATTTGGTTGGTTGGTTGGAAGTTCGTCAGAAGGTTGTAGTTAAATCTGTCGAAATAATTTAAAGATTCATTCATTCAGCCATCCTGAAAAAATAGCAGCCCTCTCTCTTGAGTGCAAGTATTTTTAAAAGGCTAAAGAATGGAAACGCTGCAGTGAACCTTAGCACATGAACCACAATGTTGGCTTTTGTGGGCTCTGATGCCCAGTTATTAGGAATTATGCACCAAAAACTACTGTCTCCTTTAAAAAATGCATTAATATATCAGATGTCATGGTGATCCGAGAAGCGGTGACGAAGCCTTTTGAACTCGGATATGCAAGCATCCATTTTCATGCAATTCATTTATATTGACGTTAATTATATTCCGGAGCAATGGCCCTCGGAAGAATACCCCCATCAACTGGGCCTGAGGCCTTTGATAACTTGGTCGGAACTGTTGTATCTCCCCTTCTCCCGTTGAGTCACACGAATATACGAATAAGTTTTCCAATTATCTCCTCAATCCGATTTCGGATTTCCAAGAGATAAGCCGATTATGGCTATGGGAGGAACAAGTGTCGGAACATATATTCCTCCCGCATTAACGTTATTTCTGTACTAGAGCTGAAATGTGAATGGTGTGGAAAGTGCGGATGGCTTTACGTTCCGCTATAGTTACACAAGATATGCGAATCCAGTTGAAGTAAAAAAGTTTACGAGGCCTTCATAGTAATGAAAGAGTATTCTTTTTATTTATCTCGTGCGGTTTTCAAATTGTATGACCTGATTTTTTCGTTTTAATGAGCATTTACTAAATTATTTTCATATCTGAAATTTTAAACGGCATCCTTATTTGCAAGTATTCGCTAATTGACATGTAAGCCCTTGCGAGTAGAATATAAAATTTTATACATGATTCTGCCATCCCGGTAATTAAGTCAGGTAAATGTCCAAAATGATCTGTAGTTGGTTTTCTCTTCAGCTGAAGCGAAGATATCCGTTTAATAGCATTAGTAAATATATTCCATATCTTATCGAAGGAGCTCCATTTGAATGAAGAATTGAGTGGAGAGGAGTCCTCGAGACGGCTATATTTAGAGGGAAATGGAAGCGAGGAAAGCGTGAGAACTCGTAGAATGTAATAAAAATCAAATAAAATGTAATTAATTATATTTTGAGATATATAATATAGTTTATTAATAACAATATATACATATTCCATCATGTCTTTTAACATATAACAATCTAGGCCCCGCTAAGTCTCAATGACTTGTCAGCGGGTTCCAATACATCACAAAAATATATGACAGCATTTGTATAATACAGATACATTTTCCCAACTAATGCAAGCATACATACACATGCGAACTAGCCTTCAATTGATATTCATATACATTAGTATACCAGTATCTAATACATTTATATACATTTTTTATATTTATATATTGCTTTCAAGGATAATAACATACATTAGAAAAACGGTCACTCGATTTCATTTACCTTCTTTTTCATTTTCCAACAACCAATTAACAGATATTTCAACAACATATTAACAATAATTTTTAACCATTGATCATCAAACATACACTTATTCCTTATTACATACATAAAATACACACATGAATTTTTTTTTCAATTGTATACCTATGTAAGCATACAGGTACATATATTCAATTATGATATGTAATTTAGAACTTTTTTAAACATTTAATGCAATACATCACATAAATATTTTACCTATCGTTCTTCCAACAACCATTTTTTTATTTTTGTCTTGACTTCATGTCTAGTAGTTAATGTAGTTAAACTGTTTGGTATTTTGTTGAATTCTTTTGGTACAATCACTTGAAACGTATTATTACCATAACCTGTATATTTCAAAGGAACACAAAATTTTCTTATTGAACGCAATTTTTCACTATTTTGAAAGGAACGCATTTTTTTATATTTATTACAGAAATAATTGTCCTGTATAATTATATATCTATATAATTTTTCTAACCTTAAAATGCCTAAATATTTATAAACATGTTCAATATTGGTATATGATTTGTCTATTCTATCATATAAAACTTTCATGAATTTATTTTGTTTCTTGATTAGCAGTTTATGGTACATACTATTTACATTTCCCCATATAGTGAGCCCGTATCTCATTAAGTTCTCAACTAATCCATAATATATTAATTTCAGAGCAGAAAATGGAACTATATCCTTAATGTAATACATTTGATATAATATTCTTCTTAATCTTGTATTTAATGCAATGACATGTGTCTTAAATTTAAAAGCATCATCAATTATTATACCTAAATATTTATATTTTGTTACTTGTTCTAGATATGGGCATTTACAATTTTTTGTACCTACCTGTAAACAGTCATTTGAGTGTTTACAAATTTTTAATGTTTTTTTCTGTGAAGTTTTTGTCACAAGTATTTCATTGTATTTCGTAGTTTCCTTATATTTTATATCTCTTTATTAATATTCGAAGTATTATTTTTCGGGAATCAATTTAAGTCACATGAAACAGGAGGTTGAATTTATATCATGTTAAGTGTAAATTTTTTATTATGGTGTAACATGCATCCTACGTTTTTCATTGTGACTCTGTCAGGCTCATAGAAAATTTATTTTGTTCTTTTTAGTTCGCGCGAGAAATTTTTTATATAAAAATATGTTTTTATATTTTAATATCATTTTCCTCTTTTTAGATTAAGATAAAATCTTTTTCTAATCTTTATATTTATTTATTGTCTCATCTTTAGTGTAAATTCACTTTTAGCCGCCCCCTCTTTTGTCTACTTTGCTTTATTTTCCGATTCCTTCTTTCTTTTACCTTCATTTTGAAAAACTTTAAATTTTTATTTCCATTTATTTTCAATAAACATTGATGTAAACAACTTTGTTGTTGTAATTTTCTAGAATTCTCCTTCCCTGTAGTGATCACAGCGCCACCATCGCATATTGGTGGCTATTTTTACTTATCTCATATTTAATTTTTAATTCTCATATTTAATTATGAATAAAAATCGAGATACAGTATGATCACAATAAAAGTGTTAGAATATTGCATTGTCTGCATTGTGTTAGAATATTGCATTGTCTGGTTCTGGGTTATCCTATTTCAGCTTGATAGCGAGTCGAAACTAGGACGACCATTTAATGTACCACCGCATTTGTTTCGATGTATTCGTCTGAATCCACCGTATTATTGCACAAACGCCATGCTAAATTGCCTTCTCAGATATCGTTTTATTCTTCCCTTTGCCTGTTGGGCAAACTTTGTGCCCAAATTTGAATTGGTAGACGTTCACCACAATTTAACGAATACTATGAACTGACAATAGTTTCTGAGTATAGGCATAATCAGTTGACATTTTAACGAATAAAAGTTAAAATTTGCCTTAATAAGAAGTTACAGTCAAAATAAAGAGTTAACTACGTTTTAAAGAATAATTTTAGTCGTTAATTTTTGAAATAGAAATCCCAACAGTGGTCCAGGGTTACATTTACATTAGCCTATTAAAACCAGCTTACGGGTTGAATCACTGAGTGAGTGAGTCCAGCTACATGGCGAAGTGACTTTTTCTGCTATCTTTGTTGTGGGACTCTCTGGATTAAATATTTAAGGAATTTCCGGAGAAGCAATCCTCATAGAATCTGAAATGGAATATTTTTCCTCTTTATTATTGTTTGTATGTTGCCTTTTTGTGACCATCTGGCTCCTGAGAATAAAATAATTATATTAAATTACTTTTATTCAGTATAAAAGCACGATGGAAATTATTATAAATCCTTTTTAAGTGAAGCTTTGAGTGTAGATTTATGAGGGGTTTGTACGGCTCTTCATCAGCCTCCTTTTTCTTAATATATAATCAATTATTCATAATGAAACTGTGAAAATGTCTATCCACAGGGACGAATTGTACGGAAGTTTTTATTTTACTGTGCTCTTTTTCAATAGAGATAATGAGCTGATTTTCATTGCGATGTTGTTCATACAATGCCTTTCATCGAATGGGAGATTTTGGGACTTTTATTTGGAAAACTAGTACACAAGAAAAGCTTGCGCGTAAATTACTGGGACTGTGCAATGGACTGGTGAAAAATTTATTTCGTGAACTACATGTGCTATTTCTATGTTTCAATATTCCCTGGAAATATGGAGTTGGGGGTGGTCGCCCCTTCCTCCCACACACACTCAACGATTTAACCCGGGGGTTGTTTTGGATCGGTGAGGGTAGAGTTGACCCCAGATTCAGTCATGAGGAGTTTGTACGGCTCTTCATCGGCCCACTTTTTCTAAATTGATGACCGAGAAGTCACCATTCGCCTATGGATATTTACTAATTAACAAAAGAAAGTTAACCAATATAAAAAGTAACGAATGGTTTAAATGATTCACTACATTTTAGCAATGAATTTTTATCGTTTATTTTTTGAATCGTTAATCGCAACTTTGATCTAGGGTGTCATCCACCTTGAATGACTGTTGTCTCCATTTGTCGATTCCAATCCTCACGTGATGAGGAAGCGCAAGCAATTAACCTTGCAGAATTCATCTTTCCCGATAAAAGCCCAATGGCATATAAATAGAGAAAAGAGATTTTAGTAGAGTGAACAGAGGCAGATAGTGATGAAACAGAATGCTGTTCATCTTCGTCGTGTAATTTTCCGCTATGACGGCATTCCAGGTAATTTTTTTTTATCTTAGCGTCTCTTCGCGTGGTTGTTCCTTGTCCCATAGAACTTGAACTGGGTTGACATGCGGTCACAAGTGCATGACGCCGTGTGCCTACCTTTGCCAATACAATCCATAGCGCACTACATTGTCTTATTTAATGAAAAAGTGCTGGGATTGTAACTCATTTGATTTCTTTCTAGAATCAAGCTGTATAAATATCAACTTAACAAGTTAATTACTATTTACCTGATGTTACATCTAGCGAACATCACTCTGCTAACATTGCTGTAAGCTTTTTTAAAATTTAAAATAGTAGTTTTTCGGAAGTTATAAACATGCACTTTGGTACATTTTTGCACAAGAGCATTTTTTTCTCAAAATAATCACTGGGTGACTTCCACTGATTTATTTTCTTTGTACCTCAGTGGTACCTTTTCTTGGTAAATCAGTGGAAATCAACGAAGTCATCTTTTCACTTGTGAATATCAACTTCCACATAGTTGAGCCTGATACCGTTGAACATAATCGCTTCGCATTTAGCTTTTGGTGGCTTTTTACATAAGGTTTGTAATTTTGATTAAACTCTGACACTCGAAGGACCCTCGAGCTAAAGCATTATACTTATTAAAAATATTTCTGCCTAATTACTACATGCTGGAAGTATTCGAATCGATTTGAGTCCGTATAAAACAGTCACCTTGAAGGAGTGTTGGACAGTCATTTGCTCCATGGCATGGTTAAAACGATACGCCTCTGAAAACTGAATGAATAAATTCAACCATTCAGAAAGAAGTTTAATCGAAATAATCCTCCCTGTATATACGATTATCTATGTGTTATTCTATACATGCGATACAAGTAAAATATGAAGGACGAGTACAAAGTAAAATATCGATGGCGTAGTTTTGCCGTGAGTTTTTTTTTTGCGCGTCATTGTCCTCTCCGATGGCCTCCAGTGCATGAATTGTTCACTAAGGACTAAATATTGAGTTAAAGAATAAATAAGTGCAAGCAATTGTGGTAGCATCCTAGATTTAAGCATGCATCTTGGTACGGCGTACGTTTAATAGATTGACAACCTTATTTTCAGCAGACTCGATACACAGGCGGTGTTGACCTCCATGTGACACTCATATAAACTATCAAGGAATGGCTCTATTAAATGATTGATGAAGGAATTTGAAGCATAGCATATATTAGATAATGATATCCCTCTGCTTCTTACCTAGTAAAGTGGGTTATTGCCGTGGCTACAAATGAAAACATTTTGAACGGGGGGTAAATTTGACAAAACTTTATTTTTACCTTTCAGTCAGTGCGCGGAATTTTATCATACGTTTATGCTCGCGGGTTCAAATTGTGGCCCGAATTCAAAAATTTTTCCGTTAATTGAATATTTTTATCTAATTGAATTTCTACCTATGTATTAAATTTGACTTTTTACTATCGCATATAGAATTTTTTTACAGAAGAAACTGGCTCACGGTGGTTTAAGAAGCTAAAAGCGGGGTATTTTCAAAATTATAAAGTTTAATATATTCAAGTATTTACATTCTTTTAGTTATATAATTTAATTAAGTCTATTGCCAAAATAATATAGGTAATTTCAGTTAAAAATTAATAAAATAAAAAATTCAAATAATATTATTTTTATTTAAAAAATAATGGAAATGCATACCAATGGAATCACCGAAATAACATTTAATTGAATGAGAGTGATAGCTTACATTACAATGGTTGATAACATTACACAAACTACAATAAGACGATGCAAAATAAATTATTACGAAATTAACGACTGATGCAATACTTATAATCATCCTATTAGAATAAGATAATTTCCAGAAAATGTCATTCGTGAGTGTAGTTGACACCAATGTCTCTAATATGCTCCTTACATACCTATTTCCCGCAATTGTTACAACTTATTCTTTTGGTCCTGTCGTGGATCCTACCGCAGGCATTGTAGCGTCCAAAGGATCCGCGACGCTGTGCAAGAAGGGGAGCGGCGTCTACAACTCCATGTATACCACGTGAACGCTCTCTCATTTGCACAAGGAGTGTCGTAATTCCTCACCGTTTTCATTTCTGGGACTTTCTCATTTCCTACGCAGTACTTTGTATAAATTGTGTCGTTCTTGGTTATATTTTGTAATCGCCATTAACACGTTAAGGGCATTGATAGCGGCCATGTTCAACAAATCATAAAAAAAATTACCATAGGCCACCACCTTGTATTACGTAGTAGTCGTTGGCCACTGCCCTGTATTACATCTTTCCGCCTTTTATTACATTTACCATGACATAGTATGTCCAGTAGATCTACACCTGTTTTGATTCAATTGTGTAGCGTAATATTTCTCCTTTCTTTTGATGGTCACTGTTTAAATGACCCGCAGGATCATTGTGGATTGTTGGTAGAAGCAAAATTGATTTGTTTTCGCACAGATGACCATAGGGTGCATTCCTAATGAAAGCCAAAAAGCGAAGAACTTAAGTGTTTTCTTGCTTGGCAGAAATTCCGTCTGGTTCTCTCTACTCTTTTTTCTCAATATTCCATTGTAGCTACGCCTTATTTCATTAATTTCTTTTGATTGCTTTTTTCATTAATATGTTTCTTAGCCAGAGAAACACTAGATAGCCCGTGATATTTCGATTCGTTTCCACCACTGTTTCAGCTAATCGGACATCAATATCATCCGCAGATTATCTGGATCTTCTTCTTCTTCTTCCGAACCGTTTGTTGAATTCTCTGATTCCCCAGCGAACTACGTCCAAGTATCTTTTCCGAGGATATAATCTAGCCTAAGTGTTTTAAGTCGAGGGCGTTCTCAAATTCCGCTTGACAAACGGAAATATTTGGTACCCTAAAACGAAAAATAATTTTTATTTAATTCATTTAGACGGCTGGACTAAACTCATTTCATCTGCCCGTAATGAGGACGAATCGAGCAAGCGTTGCAAATATTTACGCCTCCAGTAAGCCTAATTTACTGTCTGAACATTTCCGCATAACATTCAGAGGGCTGTAACCCCTGGCATGAGGTTATTTTAACCTCTAAAAATTTAATAAGACCGAGAATAGCTGGGAATACCCTTAATAGATGGTTCTTTGGGGGTTGGTGGGGGACTGTTACGGTCATTGTTACTGGCCGTGGAATGAAGGCTGGGGCAGAGAAGCACTTTGCACTTCCGTGCCCGGGCTGCAAGGGAGGGTGGAGATGGGAGTGGCAAGCAACACCCCTGGATCCTTTATTCCTCGGTCAGTAACGAGGTTCCACGCCCACCTAAGAGACAGGTATTCCTGGTGAAAACGTTCATAGAGCAGGAATATTCTTCAAAACGTTTTTCCTCCCCCACCTCCCTCCGCACCTGAAGCCCGGGTAAGGAAGATGGCCTCTTGCCTTACTTCTCAAATATTAGAAACGGAAAGTCTTGAAAATTGTTTAGCACGACAAGGCACACAAGTATTATAGAAAATTATGGATAATTGCAGATGACACAAACAGAAAGTTTCTAATTTTATCATTAAATTGTAACAAGTAGACCATTGGCCTGTTGGTAACATGAACATACGATGAAAACAATTGAACAAATCATGAGAAACCCTTGAACCCTATTTCTTCAACCACTTTGTAACTTTAAATTTGAATGTTTTGGAAAGAGCTCAAATAGATTTGCTGGTAGGTCATTCCAGTCCGGTATGGTCGTGTTCAAGAAGGAGAATTGCTGATGGTCGCGTCTTTCGGTGCGAGGGCCACGTATGTGAGACCGCCTTCTAATTACATGGAATTTACTATCAAGCCAGCGGCAATATTCAAAGAGTGATTACTTGAGGTCTTAAATGACTTAAAAACGTGAGGCAATTGAGACTCACGAGTGTGAAAAGAGTTGGTATTAAAAATGATGAAGAAAACACGATGGGCCAGCATTGTGGTCCGCGCGCCCAGCGAAGGGTTAATAGATTCGTGGTGAGCAGCTGGGCGTGGAAGGAGTTCTTTCGCCGGGCATCCATTTTCTAACACATCCAGCGTGTCCGCGCCGTAAATTGTGATTTGGGGCCGGAGTGAGCGGCCCCCATTGACGGCCCTCTGTAAGTTAGGGGGATTCGTCGGGAGCGGTAGACAACTTGATGAAGCGATAACTCCGCCCCCTCCCTCTGACTCCCCCAACCCTCCCCCCCCTCCCCTACTCCTCCCTCGATCTTATCCCACGAGTGGCGACACCTCATTTCCTTCGCCGAGACTGCAGATTGCTCCGCGACGTTCAAAATTTAACCACTTTATAATGAACTCAAATGACTTGACGGCGCGAGAGCTAGTTATCGAGAATATCGGAAATTTAAACCTCTCGCGTATCTGATGACAGCCTAGGCCGCCGAAAAGATTAGTGTTCAGAGACATGTTGGACAGCACATGCTCTCCTTAAAACATCGTAACTTTAACGACATTTTAAGCTATTCCTCCGTGGAAAGCTTTTTTATCCCGCCGCATGTCTGATATGCATTTTAGATCACGACTTGGTCAACTCTCACCAATTGGTTTGGTTCACTCTTAAGGCCTATTTGCACGATTAATTACATCTTACGATTTAATGTTTAAATGCATGGACGCGAGATTAAACACCAAAAAGTGTGACCACGCAACTTATACGAATGCATGAACAGGAAATAGAACCAGAACTACTTTGATTCATCCACTCGTGCATGTTCCATTTCAATGGCGTAGCCACGAATTTTTACGGGTAGGTACGTACGTAGTAGGTACGGTAGGATTAGAGGGAATTCAATTGATTCGGCTTTTACTTTGTGAAAATCCAAGTTGAAATGAAAAATTTCCCCCCTGTATAACCCTTCTCCCTCCCCCCCTGCCAGAATACGGGTATATATTGGATTGTCGATATTATACAGTGTACTTGATAATGACGCCTCAGCGTCGTACCAATAATTAATTTTACAGTGAAAAGTTACCAAGGTTGAGTATTTTCATTTCAGGAGTAGAGGGTTTTAACTAATTTTAATACTTTTCACTATCGAAAAACTTCATTTTTCAAAGAATTTTTTTGTAAATTCATGATTTTTTGATATTTTGTTTTCTTTTATGAAGCAGAGTGATTGTGTCTATATATTTCGGGGGATATCCGGACCCCCCGAACCCTTCCCCCTCGCTACGCCACTAGTCCGTTCCGGTCCACCAATAACGTCCATTTTATCAGAAATAAACTTGTACGGCTTAATATTTCATGCAAACAGGCATTCAAACTAATAATGCTATGGGTACCTCCGAATTCAATTTTGAGGATAAAATAATACAAATAACCATGGCAATTAAGTTACATCTCAAATGAAACTAAAACAAAAAAGATTAACAAACAGGATTTTTCCGACAACAGTATTAAATGCGCTGAAAAATTAAGCTTCTCATAACTCGGAAAATAGGGCGTGGGTGCTGATAAGTTTTATTAAAAATTAGTGTAGAAGATTCAGTTATGTGAGTAAGGATTGGCACGCCATATTCATATCTAAATTTAATCAGCACTCTCGTTTTTTCTCTGAGCGCTGAAGAGCTTTTTTATTACTTTTGAAAGTATTTTATGCTGTATGCGGAGAGAGCGTGTTTTTACTTTATTTTTACTCTCTACTTTCTAGTGGTGAAACATTTGCTCGATTAAACAAGATATATATTGGCAATATTTCCACCAAAACATTTTTAGCTATTCCATTTATTGAGAAAATGGACAACTATTTTTCCACGTGGAAATTTGGTTAATCAATTAGAGCACAATGGAACGAAATTATAAATATGTAAATATATAATATTGTATTGTGATCAGAGACATTCAATCAGGATAAAATTCCAATCCGATGCGGCAATGGGAAGTAAGTTATCATCAATTACGAAATTCCATTGTCGATTCAGGCAGACGAAGCAAGTTAAAAAACGTGAAAAAAGTATTTTAAACTCACTATTTGATGTTCATTACTAATTATAAAACAACAAAGAATTTAATTACTCCTTATTCAATTTAGATTTTAATTAGTTAAAATATTTTTGAGATGTTTCTAAAAATGCCATTTGTACAAAGTGAGTCATTTTGAGGAATTAAGGGAGTCAAGTTAACCCATCTGACTTTTCCACAACAGCATGGCTTGGAATAAAATACATCGTCGGAATTTTTCAGATTAATGCGGTAGAGGCGTAAATCGTTGGTCTCTAAAAGTCTATTCTGATCATATAATAGCTACAGACATGTAATTGGCATAAGATTGCTGAAATTAACATAGCGCGGTGCCCTCGGCAATAAATTACATTTGAAAACTTTTATTGGATACTGATAGTTGTTCTTGATTTAATTTTTAATTTTATACACATATGCGACGCATTAATTCTTACTTAGACGAAGTTTATTCGCCTAAAATTTAACTATTTTGTGACTTATTCCATGCTGAATGAGACTACGTTTCGGAATTTAATCCAATATCTGTTGAACTTTTTTTCGCTTTTCGTGCTATTTCTCAAAATGACACCGTATTCGGGGTTAGAAATGGGCCCTTTAGTTTAAAATTTTCGATCCACCTATGGATGAGAGGGATTGTGGTTCTTTAAAAATTTCTTTCAAAAACAGTAGTAGAGGGCGAGCCTCATCGATCGGAGCACAATTCGAATTCTTCGAGCAAAGGATTCGCTGTTAACACTGTTCTTTTCGGCGGCCTTGGGTGTCATCAGATACGCGCGATTAACACTATCACCAATGTGGTGCTTAGAAAAAGATAAAAAATATATTACTACAATTCCTTAAGTATATCTAAATACGTTTCAAGCACTCGTGAGGAAGGAAGGAAACACAGGACGTCCAAATTCCATTAAAAATTGAAGTAAAATTTCTCGGAAACTGGTTTTTCAATTTTCGTCATCAGGCAATCATCAATGAAGAGGAGCGCGGGCCAAATGAATAAATTTTGGCCACACTGATTGAGGTTTTAAATGCAGAGCGAAGGAACATGGTGAACAAGGAGCGAAGGTGGGATTGAAGAAGGTTTATACATAATGACGGAAAATATGTTTTTGTAAATCATTCTCCTGTTCAATGATTTTTGCTACATTGACGTAGATATTTTACATTGTAATGACAATTAGTCGCTTTCGCCTTTGTCCAGAGCATTCGGCAACAGGTCAACTGATAGCCAATCGGAGAGCTTGGCTAAAAATTTCTTTAGTTGAAAAAAGGTGCGTTTTTGACGTAAACATCATTTGTAATGTCGGTTCCTACTGAAATCAGCTATCCAGTGTTAAAATTCGGGACACAATAGTTCTCCACTCTGTTTATTCGTGAGCCTGATCTGGAGTGTAGCGCTTTACGGTGCGGAAACATGGACACTTAGGAAGGAGGACGAGAGAAGACTCTAGGCGTTTGAGATGTGGGTGTGACGGAGATTGGAGAAGGTGAAATCGACGGAGAGGAGGAGGAACGACCAAGTGCTGGATATGGTGGATGAGGAGAGGCAGCTATTAGATGAGATACGAAGGAGAGAGAAGGTATAGATGGAAGGAGTACTGAGCTGGGAGGGACTGTTGAAAACAGTGTTGAAGGGAAGAATGTTAGGTAAAAGAGTGGGAGGAAGGAAGAAAATAGGATTTTTAGATAGATTGAAAGGGAGTATGCCTTATTGAGAATTGAAGAAGGAAGTACATGAAGGAAGGCTGATAGAATGCTTCATAAGTGCTTTCTGGGAACCTACCTTAATCGGTAGAATACTTTCTTACCCAGAGCTGCTTCTGAGAGAAATTACTCTCAAGACTTTTTATTTTTTAAATGTTAAATTTTCTACTGAATCATAATTATTGCGGTAGCTTCATATTTCGCTATCAAACTTTATAGCGTGAAACAAAACTTAGCTTAATTATATCCTGATTTTAGCTGACAATTTATACATATTTGATGTTACTTAGAGGCATCATTGTGTTATAATGGGTTAATAATAATCTTTCAAACGCAAGTCGCTTTGATGTTGAGAGGGACAGTAAGCAGGGATGTATATGAAGGAAGAGGAGGCTGACAGAATGCTTCGTAAGTACTCCATGGAAACCTACCTTAATCGGTGGTAATAGTATTAATAGTCGTGGGCGTTGCGATGTAGAAGCGGGGAACTGGAGGGGTGGTCTCACGTAGCCGAGGGGGCGTTGTCGGGTGCGGAGAGAGGGAGAGCTGGGTGTGGGAAGGATGCGGCGAGTCTGCGTGCATGTGTAGCGTCCTGATGGGATGTGGGGTCGTTGGCGGAAGGGCATGTGGTCGCGTGTGATGGGGCCGCCCTTTGTGCTAGAGGCCGTGGGAGTGGGCAGGACCCGAACGAGCATTCTCGCCTCCGAATCGCCGTGATAAGGGACGAAATGATACGAGCGTCTTGCGGAGCTATCATCAAGGAATCCGCTCCAGGTATTAGCTCAATTTTGAACGCGTTTTTTTCCACCTCACAATAGGCTTTTGGGTTTTCCATCGCGCTCAAGTGTCTTATGGCGACAGCCATTTCTCCAGCCATCTTGCTGTCGTCTTTGGATGTAAAGTACGGTTCTGATTTTTGACCACTTTCAGGAGTTGGGCGAGAGAAATGAAGTGTACGTCATTCTTTAAAAATGCGATTGCTTTGAAAATGACATTTTTATAGTTTGTTGCGAAGGTACTTGTCAAAGCCAAGAGCATTGTTAATTACTGTATCCAAATATGTACAAATAAATTCAGAGGTAAGGAAAGAAAGGGATAGGATGATATGATGGAAAAAGGACGAGGGCATTGTATTTAAAGTGCATTTGGCACTATTCTGAAATGTATATACGCCATGGGAGCCTCAAACTCAATTTTAATTATTGTCTTTTACAGCGATTCTGGAAAGACCATCGGCTATAGTGTTGCACACAGACCAACACAATGCGTCACGCTAATTTGTTTCACTGATTAGTCTTTATAAATGGGATGAGACCGAAAAGCATTCGCCGTGACGGTTGTATATCTCAGGAGCTGAAATATACTTAAATAAAATATGCGTCGTCAACTACTCTCAGGGTTGAGTGATGACATGGGAAATAGCCTCAGGGGAAATCATTCTTCCTTGGACAGAAATTCATTCTTTCCTCGTCAAATTTTCGTACTGCGAGCACATTTACGTCAGAACATGACGTCACTTGACACAACATGATATAATGGCCTAAAAAAGACAGTCGTTGAAAGACGCGGACGAAAGGAATGGCATATGGGTGTGGATGAAATACGGTATGTATCTAGAAAATCGAATTTCATCTCACACGTATCGCATGTTTACAGTTTGAATATATGAAAGAGGCGATATTGGATGTAAAAAACAGAAGAATTGTGAAAGCGTGAGCAGATTGGCAGATAGAGCAGGAATGGGTGGAGAGCTTAGTCAAATCAATCTGGGAGAGTATTTCACTCCATCCGTAATTACCTAGTGAAATTGCTTCATATTGGAATTAACGTATATAATTAGTTGTTCCGCATAAAAAATTTAATTACGAGAACCGGGTTTCGCGGAGGGTCGGCATCATCCGGTTATCATGCATTATAAGTCTGCATCATTAAGTTTTCAATCCGGAACATTTAAGTATCTTTTATCATGATTGCCAATTCCAGG
This sequence comes from Ischnura elegans, assembly GCF_921293095.1. Lineage (NCBI taxonomy): Eukaryota > Metazoa > Arthropoda > Insecta > Odonata > Coenagrionidae > Ischnura > Ischnura elegans. The sequence continues at coordinate 39,888,281 of NC_060259.1, forward strand.
ATAGCAATAATGCAATTTTCCGGGAGTATCTCACGTACGTATGACATCTGTTACGCCGTCATTTTCGTTTCGTGACCAGTGCTAGTCAATTTATTCAAAGGAACGATTCAGCTGTAGAGTGGGTGATTTCGTGTAGTGGTTCATGGAGGCAGAATATGGAAAGGTTAATGGGGCTTTGGGTTATAGACCTATATCAGTGAGAGGGTACACCCTGTTGACAGCATTTCAGACTCTTTACACGAACTAGATTGTGAGCCGCTAGGGATACTAAGGTCACATGCTAGACATACATTGGTCGAGCAATTAAATAAGATACTTGAATACAGCAGTTAAAACTCGCTGATAAGGATCACGCATGTAGCCAAATCCCGTCTATAACGAGGAGAGTTCCAGGTCCCTTTGAATTTCCTATGATTGCCAATGTTAATTTCCGCGCATGCAACGAGTACTAATCCCCGCTGCTATGAACTATTCTTTGGTCTCTTGGGGAATTATTTCCTCTTTATTAAGAAATCTCGGCCATCTTCGCGACTTAACCATTCCTTACCTCATCATCAGTTGTTCTCACGTGTGGCCATCACCACAAAGTTCTACTGTTGATCTTTATATCCTTCCTTACTTAGCCGTTTGATAGTAAGGGTGGGGCGATGGTTTATTGTTACGGATCGGATACGGACGCTTTACGGAATATTATCCAGAAATACTATAATAAATAGGGCAAATTCCTATATTACGGATATAAACAAACTCCGTTTAGAACGAAATGGAAAGACTGTCCCCCGAAGTTCGTTACATGCGAGTTTTACTTTATCTTTGAAAATGTCATGGAGGTCATGTATCTTAGAATCGTACCATTGCTATATTTCCAGGCCTTACAGAAACGTTAGATTACGAGAGATATTTTGCTGGACAAATGGGTGTAGGAATTCCTTTTTCTCTCGAAAAATGAAGGACCTTAATAAATGTAAGGACGAATTCAGTCAAATCTCGTGTAAGGTTTAACCAAAGGTTTCATAAAGTCCTTCGTCTGCTGTATTAAAACCTCCCACCCAAAATACACTTTAAAATATATTCTACATGTACGTCATCGAGGATAGCCACAGTCACATTTACTGGTGATTGCTGTGAAAATATTATATTTATAGTAACTTGCGAAGATGCTTGTCAAAGTCAAGAACATTGTCAATTTCTTTACTCATTTTGATAAAGAACGGATATGTTGTTCGTTTTACCATAATTCATGATAAAATTGAAAAGTAACCACGTCACAAGACTACTTTTTGAGTTTAAAAAAAAATGAATGCTAAATATGAAGTTGAATAAAAATGACGATAGACTGAGGCCAAAAAATTGTAATTTTAGTTATATTAGGATTGAATTATATTCGCTAACACCCAAACACGCCCATTTAGACGGTTTCCGGGGTTATATGTAGATTTAGTTCAGTACAGGAAAAATGACCTGCGGAAGTTTAAACCAAGAACCATAAGACTGTACGCCCTTGTGGGTGGCTCCGCAACCTCCTCGATCCTGGCGCATTTTACACAGTACATCGATGTTTGAATTTTTCACTACTTGGCTAAGTAAAATGTCACAATTGCTACTAGCTCAATGCTTCCTGACAGATGACAGTATCAAACTGAAGTATGATAATCATAACTCGTTTATGATAAAACAAAAATATCTTATTGCCCACTAATTTCATTTTAATAACTTACCTGTTACAGTGGTAAGCTGTTACAATAAAATTAGTTGGCAATAAGATATATTTGTTTATCATTCAATATTTTGTTCCACGCCATCTCTCCGCAAAAAGTTGACTTAATTCGCTAATGTTGTCTTTGGACATTTAATGAACTAGATAAATGATTTTCAACCAAAAATAACGGTAGATATGTTCTAGGAATGAGGAGGATAAAAGGATATCTCCGCGGTTATTTTTCCAAAATGAGAGAGCTGACTTGGGGTCACAGGCGAGGCCGTTTTCGTGTCCACCGAGTGCGGCGTCGGTCGGAGTACTCGCCGTAGGTGCGGAGGCGCGGCCCCTTCCCATTCAGCCGCGCCTTCGATCAGGTCGTGCCCGCGCGAGGCTCGAATCTAGGCCAGTCGGTCGCGCGCCGCCCCGGCAAGAGTGTGCATCCCCAGGGCCCCACCTCCCCCCGCGCGTAGTATTGACGCGCGACCGCCATGTTGCCCCCGACGACCAATCGATACGTTCCCGCCACCGTGACGTCACGGAGCGCGCGGGGCGCGTGACGTCACGGCGGCCCGGCCGGCGCCCCGCTCGTACGCTCCTCGTAGCGCCACGCCCATCCGCCGCGCCCCAACCTCCGAATGGGCCGTGCGGCCCGCGCCCCTGGGTGCGGCCCGCGGGGGTCCTCGAGGGTCGCAGGGAAGGGTCTGCGGGGGGAGGGGCGCGGTCGATTGGATGCCGCTCCCGTCTTGTCGTCTCGGAATTATAACATCGGAATCCTTTATTGAGGTCTCACGGGCCTGTATCACCATTCAAGAATCCAAATCCACCGGCCGGCGTTCGAGATGTGGGCTTGGGGAAGAATGGAGAAGGTGGAATGGACGAGGAAGAGCATTGGACATTGTGGGTGAGGAAAGGGCGCAGTTAAAGGGGATAAAAAGGAAGTGGAGGTTATGGCCAGGGGATCGGGTTGTTGTGGAGTGTTAGCTCTCAACCCCGTGACAACGGGTTCAAATCCCGGCGGTGGCAGAGAATTTTCCGAGACTCCCCTATCTTTGCTTGAATGATGTGTGGAGGGTATTTCAAGCGCAACACTGTCATTCGGATGGTCCGTTTATCCGTGGTCCCTTTGGCGCCTTTCGTTAAGAGCAGGATAATGCCGACGCCGAGTTTCTCTCTACCCTTCCTTGCCTATCCTTGTATAATGACGCTAATGACCTCTGTTATCGGTCGCCTCCTCGAAATGTTACGCCATACAAGGTTATGGCTGGAGAGGATACTGGGCGGGGAAGGGATCATGAAACCCCTGATTACGAGCGCACAAAGCCGTAGCTAGAGTGAGGGGGGGGTCAAAGGGTTCAAAACCCCCCAAAATATTTAAAGATGCAGTCTTAGGTTCACCCCTACCAATTGAACCCCTCCGAAGTTCATCTTCCCCTCCGAAGTCACTTCCCCTCCTATCTTTGGCCTTAAGAGTAGATACCGGCTTTTCGAAGCCGGCCGGCGCACGAGGTTCCGAAACATCTATTCAAGTTGCACATATTATTCTATTCCGAACACTGCGCCACCGACAGTACTCCAAGCATGAACGCAACGGATTTCTTGGTCTTTTTTTATTCTCAACTCCCACCTTTAAAGCTATCTAATGAGGGTTTCTTCAAATGATGGTTACGGTTAGGTCATAGCAGTAAAATAATGGCACAGTTTCTATTAAGGGAGATAGTACTCTACAAATCGTTGGCAATGGGTATTTATCTTCGATCACACACCTTATCAGAGATGCCCCTCTATGCACTTAACCTTTGAGGCAACCGCTCACTGCATCCACCCGGTCCACTGATATCGCAAAGTGCATATTTTCACCTGAGGAGCCCATCCACGATATTGTTTGGAGGTAGTTGTTTTAGGTTGCCAATGAGTTGCGCGAATCATGAGGTATGTGACGCTAATTGTCCATGAAAAGCTCCTCATATTTTTCTAAGCTAGGACCAATATGATACACAAAGATATCGCTGGGTCCATTTAATTTTAATTTAACAAACTCTAATAAACGCGTTTCCATTGGCATGCAATAATTTGATGGAAAGATGTCTTTGTGTATCATTAATATGCTGCTCCACGATATCTCCCTGGAAAATGTTAGGACCAATATTTTGCCGCATCTACATGATCTAAGGTATTTATGCTCCCTTAGAAAATGCTAATGCACCACAGACCATCAATTTCACTTACTATCCTTGCTGATGCGTATTCTATCAACTAACTCGCGCGCGGAGGCCGGGAATAGCTTTGAGAACATAACATTAGTGTTAGTTAAAAGAGTTGCAAGGTTAAGAAGCATTTGTTCATGTGCAGCGCCCTCTTCCGACGAAGGTTCAGCGGTTTAATCTTTGCCGCTGTCCTCGACACACCCGTCGGTTGGCATCCCCGCTGCCGCACGAGGAAGGAGCGGTGGTGTGTGCCGCGTGGGCGAAGTCCGCGAGCTCATTTAGCTAGGTGCAGGGGCGCAGCTAGGAATTAAGGCTGGGGGTGTTTAGACGCAACTAATACCGGGGTGTGTGGGGGTATGGAATACCCACCAGGATAAGCGGTAGGCGGGAGATTAATAAATTTTAAGATAAATGGTTCAAAATAGTGAGTTTTACGGCTTTCTGAGGGATATTTTATTAATACTTACACTATTCTATTAGTAATATCAATCCAAATAAGTAAAATGGATTAAACTTGAAAAATTCTCTGAGCTCTGGGGGGGGGGGTTCATCCCCCAAAACCCCCTTCACGCCGTGTATAGATGAAGCAAGGTACGGTGATATTACATTTACAAAATCGGAGTGAATGCCGTTACTTAACAAAATCAAATCTGACTGACCTAAAAATCAAATTAAATGTTTTAACACAGGAGTTTCATTTGTAAAAGTACCATCCATCAGTGTTTAGTGCACTGCGTCGATATATGTATCCATTTTCTCTTGTTTCAGAATGGCTTGAATTTGATGCTGGAGTGGATGTAGCCGATAAATGGGCTCTGGTATCAATTCGTTTAAAATAATATCCTGAAATTTATTATAATATTTCTGATGCTTGCAATGTAAGGAGAATATATTGAGTAACATTTTGATGTAAATTTTATTGGAAGCGGCCAAGTTAATAAGAAGTACGTTACTTTAAGGACTTTGAAGCTTGAAAATATACTAGAATTCTGTGCGGGCCAGAGGTTGTTCTTACCTATGTGTCGAAATGAGATTGATAGAAAGGTTCATGAACAGTTGACCTGGCTTTCAACTCTGAAACACATGGAAACTCATCCGGCAGTAAATAAGCGCGGAAGATAGGTTCCATTGGACCTCAACTCTGAGTACGACTGCATAGTAAGCTGTCAAAACGGTGGCATGGAGCTTGTTCTGAAACGGTTTGGATCCCGGCTGAAATGTGACCACTTTACACGATGCACACTTTTTAACTAACCATTTACACTATTCACTGCGAAGATTGAAGTCATCAATCAATCAATTCTTTCCTTCCTTTTTTGTGCGAAATTAACTCCTCACATTCACAGTTGTGAATTTGAATTTTTGCGTAATTTGGCCAACTTTGTGAACCTAATATTTTGTCCTCCCTCATTCAGTGTGCTTTTCCACATTCCGTGCTATGAAATGCACTCAAGGGAGGGGGGGACCAAAAGTCTTTCGAAAGGCATTACTTTCAATCAACCTTCTTAGGTTTATATCGTCAGTATTCCTTTCGACATCGTTCGATTAATGAATAGTTCCACACTTGACCAAAATGCAGTCGTTCATGAGCAAAATTCATCTTGAAAGGTGACTTTTCTTGAGAAATATTTAGATAAAAATCGATGCAAAACAGAAAAGAATTTGCACGTTAAACTATATTACCTCAAAAATACAAAAAAATAAGTTGAAGGGAGAAAAGTAAATAAAATTCTGGTACCATTGGAAACATCTTCGCCGAATGAAGGAAAGTGGAGAAAATTGTGGTGCCAATGAGAATTTCTTCGCGGAATGCACCGCTATTCCCGATGCTTGAAATATGGTGCGATCTCATCTGTCGGTGTCGGAAATGAAGTCATGAGATGGAAAATCCTTTCTCAACCCTTAGTTTCCTTACGGTTTGTGACGTACATTTTAGATTTATGACGCTGTGAGAGTCAGACTGAGGAGAATATCTTCAAGAATTTTCGAAACTGGATAGGTATTATGCAAAGACTTCAAGTCGTGTAGAGGCTAGCGGAGTGTGGCCAAAGAATCTCAGTGTGAGATAACTACGATTACACAGTGCCTACATCACATCCTAACAACTTCGCCCCATTTATTAGCATAAATTATCCCCCTACCTCGAGGAAATAAAATTTAGCAAGTGTCACAAGGAATAAGAGAACGTCGTTCTCCTGTCTTAAGAGTCAATTCCGCTCAGTATTTTTCGAAAGGAATAGCTCATTTTGAACTTTCGTTTTTTTTCAGAGTGTTAAAAGCCGGCATTAGTTTATATGTCAAGTTTGAAAATTTTACCCCTGTATTTTCTAATATGTGGGTGCGCAATTAAGGTCTCGCTGTTCATTTTAATGAAAGTACAACTTTATCGTGAAAACGAGGTTATGAATGAATCATCCAAAGTATTATCGATCGCTAGCTACAACTTTTTCCCATCATTGTGGCAGAGGTCAATTACCATCACAGAAAAATTGTTCATCTTTTAAGGCTATCTTCAAATCAAGCCATTTTTGGTGTCTTCATATGAGCGCAACTACTCATAAGCCAGATCATGTACCATCGAACGGAAAAAATAATAATTGGACGGCGCAATATCTGGGAAATATAGCGGGGGGTTAGGACTTCCCATTTGAGCGTTTAGAGGTAGGTTTTAACGTGTTTTGCCTCGTGGGGTCGAGCGTTGTAGTGCTGTAGATTCACTTAGATTCATAAGGAAGCCAAGTTCCTTGCTTTTGTAGAATTCTCAACGAATGCAATCGTTGGAAACGGTTTGGTGGGTAACTCCTAATACTTAAGCAAGCTCTTCTTGAGTTTGGCATGGATCTTCATCGAGCAATGTCTCCAATTCAGGGTCTTCAAAGGTTTTTGGTCTTCCTTCACGCGGACGGTAGTCAACATTGAAATGACCGTCTTTGATGCGACGGAACCATTCATGGCACATAGAGCAGCATCTCTGTAAACTTTTCGGAGCTCTTGATTCACTTGAGCCGCCGTTTTCTTCGAATGAAATAAGGAAATCAACTCCTTCCGCAAATGACGGTTACATGGCACAAACTCGGACAAATTCACGCAACAATAGGGATATGACGCTAAATCATACTCACCATTGTCGTCAAGCGGTTTGTTTACCAAATGTCTAAGCTTCATTTATGACGTTTTCGATATGTCAATATCGACCAACAATCACTCCTATAGCCATCCGTTGATAAACAGCGGTAACTTAGTTGCGCACCTTACACAATTTTTTTTATTTCAAATGCAGGAAACTGTCGGCAAAGAAGTATTCAATGTGACTCCAAAGTTCCTAGGCGATAACGTAAGTTTTAAAGGAGCAACGCGTCACGAAAAAAAAGAAATACAGTACAATAATATAGAGAGAACTATTAGTAGATAGGGTATATGATGCGTCCTATTAAATCGTGGACTACAAGTGAAGTGAAGGAGAGCGAGGCTGGACCGAAAGCGCAGTCTCTATATTTGTCTTCCCTTATTGTTTCTTGTGATAAAGACCTACTTTTAAGGTTATATTTATGGTGGGTACTTCGAACACTTAATTCCTTACTACCTTGAAAGATTCCCCTGAAATTTCCTTTTTTTTCTTTCTACGGCTTCGGTGAATTTTCAACCTCTTCCATAGGGCATTTCATTTCGATTCACTCGCTAGCATCTGTCTCAGCCTTGCCGCACTCGTAATTATTCTTTGAAAATATTTACTTCCTTCTATTTCCTCATCTTTATACTAATCATATTTATTGTAACTGATGATATCTCGATATTTCCCTCCTTTTTCGAAGCGTGGGTGTTTAATTTCCTAGAGTTTCAATGCTTTTTGGTTTTGTTTTCAATCATTAATTTTTCATTTGTGGCCTCTGATAGAATTATCAGGTCTTAACTCTTTCTTGCTTTCTCTTTCTTCTTTCGTCAAACTAGCCACGTTTGAGCTCTCGCTTTACACTCTTTTCACAATAAGCGCTAGTAGCCGCCTTCTCAGGGCCCATCTCTTCGTCATATTGACGTCCATTTCTCACAGAGATGTGATTGAATAAGCGTGGAGATCTGTGAGGTAGCATGATGGCTGAGTGGGAACACCACTTGCCTGATCATCTACATATACATTTACATAATACTCTACGAGCCACCTCTAAGGTGTTTGGCAGGGGTGATCAATCACCAGCATGCGTGACTATTCCCATGTGCACACCACAATTTCATAAAAATGTTACGCATACTAACAAATTTTACTTCCACATTCTTGCTAAGGCCACTACTTGCCAACCACTCATGAAGGCCATCTACCTATGAAGCTTGAGCATGTAAAAATGGTCTTAGAAGTACTAGGAAAATCGGGGGTCCCGGGTTGAAATCCCAGGTGGAGCCTTCGGTCAACCCCACCCTCAAATCCTCTAAGTGAGAGGCCCTAAATGTCATATTTACACACCTTTGGGTTAGTATCGGATGAGCTTTACCACTGCAATTCAAACAATCATGCGAGTGAAAGCACTGCGTGAGTGGAGCATTGTAGTCCGGTGAAAAGGATCGGAATCGAAAGGCTTAGTATGAAATCTCGGACGTTTATAACCTGGTTATGGATCTCATAAAAGTTTCCTGGTTCTTTTATGCAATTTTAAATTCAACTCGACGTTGACTTTAGCTCCTTCTGTTATTACTAAGTGATAATACACCTAACGTGGACAAAAAAATGACAATTTAATGTCAAAAGTTTAGTCATGAGGAAGTCTTAAGAAGAGTAGGAGAGAAGAGAAGCCTCATGAAAACATTCATTAGAAGACATCCTTAGAGGTCATGTCTTGCGACAATAAGGCCAGATGAAGACGATTGTCGAGGCACAAGTAAATGACAAGAACGGAAAAGGAAGACTTCGAACAAAATATGTGGAACAGGTGAAGAATGATGTGAAAGAGATGAAATACGTTTGTAAAAATATTAGGTTTAGTAGAATTGAGTGAAGAGCTGCGTCAAATCAATCTTAAGGCCGTTTTATACGAGGCACGTACTTGCGCAATCTGTTGAAAGTACGAAGGCGCAGTCAAAATTGCGTCGTGTAAAGCGGTGAATTGCTAGAGCACATGCGAGAATGCGTGGACGTGAGATGGCAAAACAGCCCCTGTTCTAATTTCGTTCATGTATTCGCGCAATTCCACGCCATTTTAGAAATTAATGCAGTCCTAACCTGCGCAATTCGGTGCCCCGTGCAAAACGGCCTTTAGAATTGCTGGCCAGTGATGATGATGCGTGATAAAATTATAGTTTTGTTGTATTAAAAAATGTGGAAATGTATTTTATTATGAGTGAGATCCGAGAAGTAGTATGTTACAAATACTCCTCTCTACGCGAACTTAGAAAAAACGAAAGATCCGGCTAGCGCTCAAACTTAACTGGAGAACACTACTTTTGTAGAGTTTCGATCTGAAAATAATACAGCTTTCATGCGATTATTCCATGACATGGATATGCATTCGTCTCTAAAGTATACTTGTTAATTTAACATAATGAAAGAACTTGTCTATTTCCACACTTTTTTATTTCTACCGGCCCGTTTTTCGGCACATAATCGTATTTTCAATCTTGACAAGTATTTACATTATTTTAAATATCAAAGATTTCCACCGAATTACGCCGGAAACTAAATTCTTTATATTTTTAATTGCTTATGTTATTGACAAAAAATAATTTACGATTGACTACGCTCCCGGAAAATACGAGACGGTGGTAGCCCTATTTGTCAATCATTTGGGTAAGATATATCCACGTATCTCTAGTTGATGTGGTAACACGATTTTTAGCTTTGCTCACTACACAATATTGGGCCTGTGGTGTTTCTCAATATGGGATCCGTACATACCGGCAATCTATATTAATAACGAGGTAAAAACAGGGAAAAGTAAAATTTTAAGACGTATAGTGAGAACAGAACTGGCTATGAAGGACAAAGGCTTGAGGAACACAGACATGTTGGAAATATTTCCCTGGAAGAGGGTAATGAAAGAATATTTCCAAAGTGATGAAATGGAGGAAGAATATAACAATAAAGGCGAGATAGTGAGCCCCATTAAGCGTTTTTTTAATATGCTGGCCGATATAATTTACGCTTGGATATGTATTAAAGGGTTTTATTTGACTTCTATCAAAGTAGGAATCACTTTCTCTTAAAAATTTCTTTGAGAACTTCGAAGCTCTGAACGACTCATCTTCTTTTTCCTTCTTTAGTAGGGTGTTTGTTTCCTCCTCCGGTTAGAAATGCTAAATGAGCTTTCTTATTTGAATATGCCGTCTCTAATTAATACAATTAAGTAACGTTATACGAAATAAGCTCACGGTTGTCAATGCTTGGTTGACTCTCTATGTATTTTAATCAAAAATTACATAAGGTACCATTTTTGATGCATCGCCATATTTATTATTCATTCGTATTTTTTCTCTATTTAGCATAACATTGTAAAATAGCGTTACTAGTTGTATGATTCAAGGTTGCCACTCTTCTGAAAAACTTGGAAAATCATGGAATGTCAGGATAAATTACGATAAAATCTGTTAAATTAATTTGCTGTAGAATTCAAAGAGTGATTTTTTACTATTATCTTACGCATTGGTAAATTTTATGTTTAATAATGTCTACCCAAAAATGTATATCAGGTGGTGCTTTGTAATTGTAATATTTAGTGTAATAGTTTCAGCTAATTTATAGTTATAATTTTCCTACCCTTAGTTTCATTTTTTAATCTATAAAGATGGGTATTCGAGAAAATACTCGGTATCAAATTCTCTGGATTACTATTTTATCAAGTATGTTAATTCTGGAAAAGTCAGGGAACTATATTTTAATCAGGGAGTGGTCATTATGTGACTGCGAAGAAGGTAGAAAGAATTACTTCAAAAGACTTGTTGAGAGAGCGTATCTTTCTTATAGTATGAATGTTGAACGACGCACACATAGATCTCAGAAGGCCTTTTAGAAGTCCCCTACGCTCCACAGGATTTTTTTATAGCGTGCCCTACCGCTCGTGGAAACTCCCAACCTATTTTGGAGCAATACACGTATAGCAACACGCGTTACTCGTAAATCGAGGTAATCCCGACTCCCCCTTTTCAAAATGTTTCGCATCACGTGCCCTGACAGGATCACTGGAATGATGCCCGCGTGAAGTTCGGACCTTAATCTTCCAAGCGGTGTTGCAACTCAATATCTATATTTGGCGATTCCTATTTGACTTTTCACTGAGAAATCCCGAGGGTCATATCTAGCACATACACGCATAGTAGTCTAGATATTAAGTTATTATTATTATTATTATTATTATTATTACATAAATTGTTACAAGTCGACCATAATGTCGGGTGGTAACATAAAATCAGGAAGCACATAATACAGAGAAAAAGAACCAGAATATATATCCATGATAAAAATAACACCCTAATTCTAATCACATACAACTAAGAATTTAACATTATCCCAATAAAACAATTTTAAAACAATCCATTAAATACATTAATTCTAATATGCCGAGGAACGTAAAAGAGAAGGAAGATATCTCCCCCACATTCAGTAGAAACGTGTTTTTGCTGCTCATGATATTTTAAAATTTTGAAACCATTAGTGAAAAATGGTCGACGCGCCACATGAACTACTGGATAAAAATGCAAAATTATTTGAAAAGGACAAAATCTGTCACCAAGAGGAGGTAAGCTTCTTTTACACCTTAGTGAAAATTGCAAATATCTTACTACCTCGGAAGGCCCTACCCCTAATTTATAGAGCCTCTGGTCCACAATGAGGCCAACATACATATAGCCTGACATATCCTCAGCTGGGAAGGTCAATGGAAGTCCAGAAATAAATAATGGAGACGTTAAGAAGAATTAATTGTAACGCATATCAGAAATCTCAAATATACATAACAATAATGTATATGCTCTCCATAGCTGTTTAAATTATTTGATTACTAGTTATTCGGAGCTTTAGGCAGCCTCAAAGGTACAAGAACCTGTATCGAGACGGCTTTCCGTAAGTGTATACATGCCATTCCTGGTGTTGTTTTTAAAAAACTGAAAATTTTCCAGCATATTTATGAACACAATTAAGGACCATTTCATTTATGTCAGTTTATGAATAAAGACAGAATACATGTTTCTTTTTTAACAATACCTCAAGCTATATTATATAAACACTTAACATAGTTAGTTACAATATGTAATATAATATTAGTTATTCAAGGGATCATATTTTAATGCATAGCTCTGAACACATCAGGTAGGTGGAATACTTTGGATTTTTAGTGTTTGAACATTCATGGCCGATTATAAAATATACTTCACTCATGATTTTCAATTATAACATGGATGTCCCGTCGAACAGCGGAGATCATCAGGATTGATTAAAAATGACGACTTTTTACGCGAAATTCAGGCAAATTTATTTGTAGAATACTGGCGTGATGATATTCGCTCTTGGACGACACTTGTTGTCTATTAATGAAAAATATTAGCGAAAATGTCATGCAAGGTTCTTTATTAAAACTCTAATGTAAAAGCTAAGTATTTCCAATGTAGTTTCTTCCGAAGAAGTTCTGTCATATTTTATCGTTTTACTTCTTTGTCACAATGCTTAAGATAGTTGGCAAGCCATAGGATAAGTATATGCAGCTACGATTGAGAATTTTTAATCAGTCACAATGCGGCTATTTCGGCTCAACACACGCCATCAGACGGTTATAGCCGAGGATCAGCCATTCTGGAAACAAATTGTTTTCCGTCGCATCCTTTCATTACGACGAAAAGCCTGATGATAGGACTTTTTAGATAACTGTTTTGCATCAAGGATAAAAAAGAAGTCTTTTGTCCCTCGCTTATGGCAGACGTCCCCTCATATTCGTTGGCTGCAGCCTAATTACGCTCGTAATCAGCGTTAATTTCCACGTGACAGAGCTTCCGCTCGGCAACATTGGAGGCGCTCGGTGGGCGGGCCAATTAGACGTCGGCCGACCATGGTTCTCGCCGCCGCCGCATCGCATTGATTGGCGCGCCAGACGAAAAGAGACTCGGGGTCAGTCGGGGCCCGATCGTTTTCTTAACTCGTCTCGTGAAGATACAGCCTCATCTCGCCTCCATTCGCATCCAAATATGACTCCACTTTTCCAGGAGAAAATATACTTTGGTCTCTCAACAGAGATTGTAGATTATTTCGAGCTAAAAGCAATTCCGTGTTGGAGGAATTACCATGGCAACGTACTTAAATCAAAACTAGAAGCTTGAACTTGGTGGAAGGTCCTCATACTAGCACGATATTAAAGGAAGTCACGAAGTGTTATAATCGCTAGCATGGTAACATACCCTACTGTCGCAAAGGCATTGCAAAAACTACATCTAATAAACCGGAAAAAGTAACGCATGCCTTCGCCATAGTGCAGGTAAAAGTGTAATTATTTTCATCTCGTTTATTCGCGGAAGGAAACGGATGTTTCGTTAAAAAGGAGAATATTATTCTTGATCTAAGGTGATGAAATCCTCCGCCATGAAATGATTACTCGAAGGAGGAATGACCGCGGAAAATAGTCTTCTGTCACTGCAGCATCGATCAAAATATATATGATAAAAAAAGGAACAGTAACCAATGTCTTTGTTTAGTAATTTTCAGTTTTAATGAGTAAATATAACAAATAAAAATTTTCAGTAATTCCTCAAGTTTACTGTATAAAATTGGTAAATCGTTCTCGGGCCGAAGAAAATTAAATGAAAAAGGAAAAGGATGTAAAATTATTTTATTATGAACTTACAATCAAAGAGGCATCGCTCGAAATGCAGGAAATAACCAGCTTATATTAGTCATACGTTACATTGTAGAAGTAAGTTATGCCTTTGCCAGTTGTAAGTTAAATCTTGTGAATAAAATGAAGAACGACCTATTTGATCACGATTAGATCACATAAAAATATACATATTAACCTTTGCACGATGGTAATCGAATGAAATTGTATTAGCTATCCTTGAAATTTACTTCGGTAAGGAGCTAAATTTAGGTTAATAAAGTCTTTCATAAAAAAAGTTAGCCCTACAAATAAATTAGCCAATCAAGTTATCAGAATTTCCGTCGGTGAAGAAATATATTGTAAGCATTGACATTCATTCATTCAATTGGTGTCACGATTAACAAGCATGCTTAGTATTCTGAAATTTAGAAGGGCGCAATGGTTTATCATATGCTAAACTGAATGCTGAAATTATTCTAAAAAACTAATTATTTAAGTAGGCGATAATGTTTGCGGTCGTATTCCTTTATATTAAAAAATTCATTAAATATTTTTCGTAAATATCTAGTTCAAGTAATTTGGTGCTAGCTGGTCTTTGGAGGCCACGCCCATGGGCTCAGCAAGCCCAGACCGAGGTGTTTGTTCAAGCACCTTTACCCAGTAGTACTTTCAGTAATCACTAGAAATGAATGAATCGGAGAAAGATAACTAGCATTAATCAGCTGCAAAAGTTATTTATCTCAAGTAGGTCAATCTGGTAGGAACAAGTGCGGGAAGTGTTTAATTCTTCTTCGGGTTGTATTCTCGAAATCTGAAACAATAAGTCGATAACAATTCATCACACGAAGTAGGTCAAATTGTGTGGAATTTCTCCTAAAACTTTGTATATCCGACTGAGTATTTAAGAAGTAATAAAAGTAGATTAGAGAAAGTGGAGTTATGTGATGGGGCTTCGCTAGATGCAACGATATATTCGATTAGAATATTCCATTAGTCAGTATACGTATACATACAATTATATATTTTCTAACTCGATGGCAATCCATTTCGTCAAAAAATAGAGCTATATATTTAGCAAAGAAAGTTTACAAGAGTACAAAATCAGCATAAGTACACAAAGTTGAAATAAATTCATGAAACGCGTTTCGAGAATAAAAAAAACAATGCAGCCATCTTGTTCTTAAGACAGTCCTACCTGGTTTTGCTAGCACAAATGTGAGGACGTTGTTGGAATTTTTACTGCCTGAAACTGGGAAGTACAGATATAAAAAGAGTCCGGCCATTCTTCTCCTCATGCGCGTCAACAGAAGAGAAGTTGAAGGGCAAGTTATTCAATTTGTCTTCGCGGATGAGGTGAACAACTAAATAAACCGCTAATGTTAAATTATGTGCTCAGTACTTCACCAATGAAATCAGATGAGTGGGGTGATATTGAATGCCGGATGTATTGAATCCCTGCATTAAAGCTGCCGAGAAGTCTTGGTTTTGGTAATGGCGTACGAAATGGAGAAAAACTGTTCCAAGTAAGGAATGAAGTGGCACTTATGCTGTGCTCATAATAGAGCTCAGCGGATTTGCTAAGTTTTTCCTTTCAGCTCAAAAAACGGTGCGGAATAAAGATACGAGGCTGAAATAAGACTTAAATCATGTCGTCTTGCTCGTCAATTTAAGAAGTTACATTATAATCGACTAAAACATGAATAGTAATAGAATCCAATACGAATTGAAAAACATAATAATTTTCCCAATAATATCCAATTAATATCAACTGAATGCCTTTCAGAGCAATTAGTGGAAGATGTCACTGGTTGAAGTGCACTAAATACGAGTCCTCACTTTGATTTTAACCACCGATTTCGATGTTCTTTACTAACATCATTAGATGAACTTATCAGTTATATCTTCTTAAGAAAAGAGAATGTAGAAGAAGAAAAATATAAGGATATTGAGACTGGTTAGTTATGTTCAGATTCAAGCTTTAATTCACATTTTTGGCTCATAAATATTATACATTTTTGAATATTGAAATCGATACATTTAATTTTAAATGTAAACTTTAAAAAAATACTGTTGTTTTCGAAATGTAATTGTATAAACCGAATGGTTTTGTTGGCTAAAGAATGATTTTATAGGGAAAATATGCAGAATAAAACAGAAGCTAATTTTGAAGCTCTAATTTCATTCTAAGTAGTCGCTTACGAATCATTGTTCATGAATTGGTTAAACCTTGTAAAACTACGTCTGCTTTTTAATATCACGATGCTCTATATCATCAATAAAATCCGAAGATACAAGCCTGACGGAGTAGAATTTTTCTAAATTGAAATAAATACTTGTAACTTTGAAGTATTAGTGGATTTAAAATTAGAAGAATAATCGTGGAAAATTGCAAGTATTTATTTAAATAAACTCTTTATCATCGTTTGTAAAATAGTAGTATCCTCACGAAAAGGAAGAAATAAAAACTTAGGGTTTTAGAAGGAGTTTAAGAATATGAAGGGACCGTTTTGGCAACTTCCTCTATATACTGGTAATCCGCATACACGCAGAAATGATACAAGTAACAAACGGCTTACTCACAAAAAAGAGCAGTCACACATGAACACCACTCCAGCGAGTTTCAGCCACCAGTGATCAAACACTTTTTCGAAAAGATAGCCAAAATGTTTGACGATACCCGATACTTCCTGCGATCGAACATTCTAGAGCCGCGGAAATTACCATCTATTTCCCAGATCAGAGAGTAGGATTAATTCCATATTTTTGAAAATCCGCTTAGAAAAAAATCAGTTCTTTTGGAGTTAGGAGGAAGAAATAATGGCCCATAGCTACATTGGTCTCTTCCCAAAGCTTGCAATTTAATTAATGAATTTTCCTGCTTTGTCTGGTAGTCATATTTTTCCACTCTCTTTAATCCATGATTAGCCTAATTAATGCTCGCTGTGATTCAACTTCTTAATCCTTCTTGTTCCCGCATTTCGTTTTATCCTCTGATGCTCTTGCTGTTTTAGTAATTTACACTGTTCAAAATTTTCTGACTCCTTTTTTACGCACGTTGTCATATATTTTACGTCAATTCTTAGCAGTGTCCTCGGGTCTTTTTCCGACTTAGCCACGCTCTGAGTGATACAAAGCCCAGATGCTCTTACTTCCTTATTAATTTGTGTTCCAAAACTAAGTTGCTCTTCCTGAACCGTTGCTTCTAATATTTAATCCGAGTTCTCCTGAACTTCAATTCAATTCCATCTGCAAATTCCGCTTTCAATACTCAGCCTCTGTCGGATTTGTTTATCATTGACTTTCTTAATCACCTCCTCTACTGATTCGAGTGCGCCATCCTACCTGCCTTGCTAAAGCTATTAGTAGCTTTTAATTAGTTAATGGGCATACTTGGACATTGGATGGACTGCATATAATTTGATATCTTCAGCTAGCAATTTTACTAAAACCTTCATTGTCAATAGCATACACCAAGTTAAAAATTAATCTCATAAAAATAGCAATCGGCTTTGATAATATCTTCTTTATTTTTTTAAATGCAGAAAATCGATCAATTGACAGGTTAATTAACATTGAAGAAAAATTACACCAGACCTTTTTTTATAATTTGGTATTTTAACATTAAATGCTCTCTATTTAATTAACAAAATATTATGGTCCTGCTAAGTCACTCTTGACTAATCAGCAAGTGCCTTTTATAATGTATCAGTATAGTTATTACATGTCTCTAGCGATATTATTTATGTGAATAGAAACCATTCCTTTGTCTTTTTCTTAAGTTTCCTTATAGATTCCAAATATTTTATTAATCATCATTCATTGTGTTGAATAGTTTGGGAAAATGAACACTTAATTGCCTACAGCCCTTATGTATGTAATATCTAAAAAACCTATAAAAATAATCTAAAGAAAACCATTGTGGACAACCGTAGCCAAAATATGTTACGATTAAACTTTTACACATTGAATTTTGAGTCTTTAAACTTTAAGTTTTTGTTTAAGTAATTCAATGTTTTAGTTTGGTGCCATTAGTCAAGATCAACCGCCAGTTATGAAATCAACTTGTTTTCCTTCTCTTAGGATTCTTTTATGCTGAACTTTTTTAAAATAGCTTTACTTGATACATTGAAGACATTTATAAGTCGCTCTAAGCTCCTTCAAGGATCCACGTGACGGAATAAAATTGGTTATCACGCTTTTGGCCTGTTTCACTTTCCATAGTTAAACTTTCACTGTTACATTTTCATCTTGAAATTCTATCATTCGCTCCCAAATCACGTTAATGTCACCCTGAAATATCCAATTCAGTGATTCAAGTGATCCAGAAAATTTATTTCCCCTTTTCATTATTTCGATTAGAGCAGGGATTATAGGCATGCATTATTCAAAGTGAATGTGGACTTTCTCCGATCTTTCCTCGATGAAAGATTCAACGTTGTCATCAACTCATAAAAAAAGGGCGGAAAATCTCCTCCCTCGCTGCCGCCGCGTCGCGACGTTTCGGGGCGCGAGTCGTACTCCATCCTGAGGGCTGAATGCCGTGTCTCGGAAAGTCATCATCATCACGACTCAAATTTGACTGGCTTATACACCCGTAGGTGGTCCGGCTGCCTGTGAGTATGTATACCACCTCTTTAACGGGGATGAATGTACGTAAAGTGCTAACGCGGGACAATTTTGACTATACAGGTGTAAAGGGACCATTTTAAAATTTCCAGTGTTAGTGAAGGATGATGAGAAAGACAGGCTTCTAGTGAGCGCGTGCAAAAGCACACTAAAATTAAGAAGACTAAACTTAACCGACATCGGAAGACGGGAACGGCCCTCATTGGCCCAAAATATGTGAAAATTAAAAGTAAATTTTTTGATGGATTTTGCACAATTTTATCATTTTTTATGCATTAGTATGCATTTTTTCTTTTTGAAACCTTTTTTTTTCATTTTATAATTAATTATTTATTTTCTTTTTGAACAATTTATTTTTGATTTTGCAGTATTTTTTTCTTTTCAAACAACAAAAAGTGGTCGCCTTATATGCCTTATATACCGGCCCCAGCAAAGGTATACATGTAAGGCGACCACTTTCTGAGCCACGATATTTAGCCCTGAGGCCATCCATTTATAAAGGTTATAATCTCAATATTTTATATTCTCATATAAGTCATTAATCTCAGCATTCTCCTAAAAGTTTAATCGTGACTTATCGTGGCCATGGTTATCCACAATGGTTTTGTTTAGATATTTTATAGATTTTTTAGATATCACACACATTGAAGGATATTGTCAAAGCAGATTGCTATTTTTATGGGGTTGCAATTGTTCATATTCCCAAACTATTCAATAAAATACTGATGATTAACAAAATATGGAATCTATAAGGAAACTTAAGAGAAAGGCAAAGGAATATTTTCTGTTACGACTGGTACCCCGAAAAGTCAGCAGCCATGGAGGACAGTGACGTAGCCAAGTGGGGGGTCCAGGAGGTCCACCCCCCCCCCCCCGAAATATAAAAACAAAATTATTTCCTTCAAAAAAGAAAATAAAATATTGATAAATCATGAATTTACAAATGAAGTTTTTTCGTTATGGAAAGTGTTACAATTAGTTTAAAACCCTCTACTCAATACCCTGTTTTTCAAAAATCCCCCCCGAACGATATTCCTGGCTACGCCACTGATGGAGGAGACTACCCGGTGGAGAACCCGAGCAGCCTTCACTACCAGTATACGCCTCCTAAGCATCAGATCTTTTTTCAGTGGGCGAAAACTTTTCCATTTTCTTATTATAATCTTAGATGATTACTGAATGCGGAAGATACTTTTCATCGACACATCTTTTCCTCCGCCTTTGGAATTCTTTTAATGAATTTATATTTGGAATCTTAAGAAACGGCCTCTTTTTAAACGTTCAATACGTTACTCACTTGGAAATGATAATATTTTTATTTCCAGGAGGCAATTGTCATCGAAAATTTTCGACCTCTTTTTGAGATGAAGTTTAAAGAAAAGTTATCCGCTGACAGAGTTGATGAACCGCTCATGATTTTTCCAAACTTTTTGAAAGACTCCATTTCTGCGAATCACAAATACGTGAATGAATTCATTCATGAACGCTTGCTCGTTGCTTGGACGACGAGCGTAATTTCCATCAATTGGAGCGAGCATATTACCCGCGCTTTCATTGAACCAGAAGAATATCTCGACACGACGCTGAGAAAACAGAGCACCTATTGACCGCTTGTTCCACCGCGCTGAGCTGATAAGCCTCGCGCTCATGAATAGATTGAAAAATCGCGTTCATAACTTTGTGATTTTGCGATAAGGAACGTTACGTCACTGATCAATGCTGTTGATAAAGTCACTCTTCGGCCAAGAGCTAACGATGAAAACGTTTCTAATAATATTAATACTTTTTTTAATGATAATTAATGGGTTATTACAGAGCTATTCGTGAAAAAATGCATTCCACGGTTCCCTTTGGATAGGTTACAAAGGTATTAGTTACATTTTTAACTCTTAATACTATTATAATAATAAATATTTATTTAGGCAACCCTATTTACAAGTGTTGTAATAATGTCATGTAGGGAGTTAATTTAAATAGCGGTTTTTATAAAATAAAATAACTATACAAATAAGGAGTCAGGCAATGTAAGTACTCTCAAGACTTCTGGACAAATCATAAAATACGAGCGATTTAGTATTTAAATGCGATTTCCGTAGACTTCTTACCGATTGTCACCATTCCAAACGATTAGACGCGATTTTTAGCGTAAAATAATACCACAATAAATAAACTTCTCTGGCCGGCAATTTCTATGGAAAGAAAATCGAAATGGAAGTAACAGTCGCCCTCACCGGACAATGGCCTTTAAGTCCCAAACGTCCCAATGCCCGTGAAACGCTCTCGGATGGACAAATACCACGGCTTTACTGCTGGATGGCGATTGTGGAGCGATTTCCCGATGACCTCTCAATGTCAGAGTGAAAACAGAATGATGAAAAATTGTGGAGCGAAATTTTAAGCCTGGTTAGCTGACGCTAGAAGAAACCAAAATTACTGATGATGTTTACGTCGAATACGCACCATTTTGAAAGTACAGAAACTTTGATCAAGGTCGACAAAGTCGACCCAATCGCGACCCAACACGACTTTGTCATGTTGCCGCGCTACCACTGATATAGCAATATGTCTTGGATACATCGCGATCTCCAGTAGGCAAAGCAATTGAGGTCATGAGTTGTCCAGAGCATCCGGCAACTGCGAAAACCCGCGGCCAAAGTTTCTGTAGTTAAAAAATGGAGTGTTTTCGACATAAATATTGTTACAGTAGTTTTGGTTTCTACTGGTATCAGCTATCCAGAGTTAAAATTTCGTTACATGGTTTTCCTCCACCCAAGGTGTCTGCACGGCATGTTAGTATTGAAATCCCAACTTCAGTAATATGATGAGAAATGGACATGGTGGAATATTGAAATACTTATGAATAGAATTTATTAAAATCGTGGTGCTCCTCCTTTTCCACCTTTATTAAAATGTAATGGAAATAAAATATCCTACGGAAACGATCGACAAGGAAATAAATGCTATCGTCGTCAGCCAATCAGACCCGTGGCGTGATTTCAGATTTTTGCAATTTCCATTTTAGACGCGGGTGCAGAATCCAAAAATTTCTCTAGTTTATTTTTAGTGTGAGGATTTATATCGTAGATGCGTATAAATGAAGCCTGGCGTCAATTGAAATGAAGTAAAATGGAACCAGAAATCCGTGAATTCTTCCTTCCAATATTGTGCCGCTACGTTCCTTTATGTACCCGTTGTCCTTCTTCACCCATAACTTAAAAAATTATTATCTTTTGAAAGATAACTCTGTAAGTTAAAATTGAAATCCCAACGTTAGCCTAATTATGAAAAATGGATATGGTGGGCAATTTAATGGCTCATGAGTAGATTTTATTAAAATTCTGGTACTCATCATTTTATATTTTTTAAATTCTTATATCGAGCATTTAAATTCAAGTTATCAAAAGACTCGTCTCCGAAATTAATTTTTGAAACTTCATAATTTAATTTATATGATATTAAGGTCGATTTACTCCTAAAACGTGTACTATCATGGTGAACTACACGTAAACCAGTTAGTGGAATGATTTGGGCCTTGAAAAATCCATCCACGTTTCCATTCCCAGTTTACGTAAATCCTTTCTGGTGGTAATGAAGCGTTTTGGAGCGAGTCCCCGATTAAATCTCAGAGTATTTACTCTGAGATACTTTATATATATGTAATAGCGCTCAGTGTGACTACTCAGTAAGCTAACATTAAAATCCCAACCAACTATGACAATTAGAAATTGATACAATAGATAATTGGAATATTTAAGAATAGATTTTATGAAAACCTTCATATCTTCATTTTTCATTTTTTTTCCATTGCCAGTTTTCGTTCTTCCTTGTGCCTCACGAGTTTGTATGCAGCCTAACTTCCGGACTAAATCTATGAACTACCTACAAAAATTTAATAGCGGTAGCATGGGACTACCGTATCAGATGCACATGGTAGCAGTATTTTCAACCTAATTCGGAGAAAATGATGAAGACGCTTCGACAATTATCCTAGGACTAGGTAACAGCTATCAAAAAATTAAATAAACTTAAAACAAAATTTTTAGGTCGATAAAAGTGACAGTTTATATCATTACTTGGATACATGAGGTTGTGATGAAAATATTATAATCTCTGCCACAGATGTAGCGCCTCACTCAATGCATCAAGGCCTCAAAAATATCGGATCATCGAAAAACTTGTTCCTTACCTTACAAAAAGCAGCAATTTTAAACACATGTCAACTTGTCAGAAATTTTTAAAAATAAAAAGACCAGAGTGCTTGATGTAACCCGTGCCTCGCTTAAAACCAGCATAAAAGCTGTGGGAAAGTAAATTATTAGAAACAATATAATAATAATAATGATGATAATAATAAATCCAGTAAACCTCTCCACTGAATAATAATAATTCCGGTAATGATCCCCCAAATACGATCATGATGCTTCTTTCAATGCTTAGGGATTCTTTCCCCAGAAATTATTTTGCTTTGTCGACTGAATTCTTCCTTAACCAGTTGTGCAGCTTCACAGGGGGCTAAATCTGACGTTGGTTGTAGACCTAGAAAGCTTTGGCTGAATAAAATCCGTGGTGTGAAAGCGAAGAATACACGCAAGTGAATGGGGGAAGTTCATTTAGGCCCTCCTCCAGGTGTGGCGCCGTGGTCCTTATTTTCGGTCGCCAACTCGTCTGCAAGTCCTTCTTTCCTCGTTCGTGGGTGCCGAGGCGGCGGCGATCAAAAGGCCCAAACTTTGTGCGGCAGTTCATTGAGTGGAAGCGGGCGAAAGAGTCGGAACTGGCACCGCGGTCCTCTGTGGAACTTCCCATTCCGAATAGGCGCCTCACTGAATAGGTGACCAAATCCATTCTCCCTCGTCCCTCACGAGTTCGGATGCATCCTTAACTCCCGCACGACAGCTCTGAAGTCCAGAACTTTCAGTAAACTGTGCATCGGACTCATCGAATTAAGAGCGAAGGGTTAACAGTGGACTAGGCTTAGGTAGCATTCCGGGTTGAAAACACCCTTCAGAGCTAAAATTATTCTTCGAAAGAGGCCTTATTTTTTGGTGGTTTCCGGCGTTACTTTGTGGAATTTACTGAGCATTTTGAATGAATAAATTAAACTTTTTTCCACAGAATTTTTTCAATTAACCACGACCATGCGTCCTCTTAAACTGAGATCGAGATTCTCAGTACAAATTGAATTAAGCGTAATGTTCATACGTTTTATTAGCATTGAAATCATAAGATTGGCATCCCTCAATATTTTCGCAAACCAGTTCATTTAGTTGCCTAATGATCCTGTTCCTTGTACCCTTCTTCATCAACCCCACGTATTCATCTCTTGGCCGTCATCCGGATACTTTTCCTTCAATTTTTCCATGTAGTTTTATCTAATATTATTGCCGAGTGCCATGAAATTGCCCATCCACTCTGTCTCTATCTGGCTGTCCAACGATTTGATCAATGAATTGTTCTCTTTAATAGGAAAATCCTCCAAAATCGCTGGCACATTAATGGCTGATGCCTGGTTTCGCTAGTGAGTGGGCCTTTCTGCTTCTATAACGGTAAGGTTTTTTACCCCGTCCCATCTCTTCCAACCCTTTCCCTACCCCAGACGCGTCGTCGGGCTCCTTATCGTGGCGGCGCCTCTTTCCTTGTTCCCTCCCTTCCAACCCCCTCCCCAGGTGATCGGGCGAATCAGCACAATTGCTGGGTCCCGCCCCCGGTGCGTTGTATCCTCGCAGGGCTCCCCTGGGCCCTCATTCTCTCTGTCTCCATCTGGCTATCTACGAAAAATCGTAGGATTTTTCTTCCTATTAGGAAAATCTTTCCTTTTCGGAGATACATTAAAGTATGGTTTCGCTAATAGTGGGCCCTGGTCTCTTCTATAGCGGCGAGGGTATTCCCGTCCCACCCTTCCTTCCCCTGGAGGTGTCGTCGGGCTCTCATCGCGGCGATGCCTCCCATCCTTTTTCCTTCCTCTGTCCATCCCCTCTTGAGATAGCGCGAGCGTATAAGTCTCGGACTTGGTTCCCGGCCCTCGAGAAGGTATCCTATACGGGCCCACCCAGGGTTCCCGAGTCACCTGTCTCTATCCGGCATTCAACGATTTTATCTGTGGATTTTTCTCTTTCACAGAAAAATCTTCCAAAATCGTTGGCACATGAATGGCTGGTCCATGTTTCGCTAGAGCACACGCTCTCTTTGGTTTCTATGAACCTAGGGTAAGCGTGTACCTTCCCTTCCCGCTCCCATCCCCCCTTGAGAGTTCGATGGATTTAAGCCCAAGAGGCTAGGTTCCATCACTCATAGGGTTCCTTCGAATGCATTAACGTGTCTCCATCTGGCGTGTGGTGTTCCTCACTTCCATTGATTCTCCTTCTCTTCCGTACAAAATCTTGTTTCTTAGCCTATCCTTCCGTTTGATCTTCTGTGTCCTCGTCCTGCTCCTCGAAGGCTTCTATTTTTTACACTCTTTTTCTAAACCTGCCTCGTCTCTATTTCCGTTTCATCGAAGGAACCTTGTAATTGGTTTTAAACGAGTTTCCCATCGTCGGGTCGGCTTTAAATTTTGCAAACTTCCTTGCTTCTGATGACAATGCATATTTAATTATCATATATTTGAATTTTTTCCAGAGTGCTCTAATTAATTAACTAAAAATCCACGTGGAAAAAAGTTTTACATTTTATAAATAGATGGTGTTTATTATAAATATTTCGGCAGGAATTCCTTCAACAGTTTTGGTTTATTCGATTACATGGTTCCCCACTAAAATGTAAAATAAAGGGGAAACGATAAAAAAACATGCTCTTCCAAAAACAGCATAAAACGCATTAAAAAGTTAACAGTAAGCTTTTCATCACTGAGAAAATAAAGCGTGGGTGCTGATTAGATTTAGATTTTATTATTGCGTTCCAATCCTTACGTATCTTGCTCTTCTATACTCATTTCTAATAAACCTATTCAGCACCCACGCATTATTTTCCGAGTGATGAAAATCTTAGTCTATTTTTTGTTTAATATTTATTCTTACAAGGTTTTCCAATGGCACATGCTTATGGTCCATGGAATGATTTCCACTGCCAACAGGAATGATTTCACATGCTGAATCATTTTGCTTTATCGATAGCTAAGTTCTAAAAACCCGTGTCTCAAAAATGTCAACTTTTCAGGAGAGCAAAAAAAAACGATTTATTTTTTAAATGTATATAATTTTAATTGAAATTAAAAACCAAAAATACATAAAACTGAAAAAGAAGCGTACATTTGCGAACAAAGAGTTATTTTTTCTTGAATTTTATTTTTAATTAACAGTATTAGCAATGCTCAGATCAGCCAAATTTTGAGATACGTGTAGTTAGAACTTAGCCATTGATATGCTCTTGAAGCAGAGTAGCAGACAGGGCTGTTAATGTATATCTGTCTGGGCATGCTTTTATGTATTGACGCCCATGCATTAATTAACAAGAAATTGACTTCGGCTGTATGGTAGAAATAATTATAATTTTTTTTACCATTTATTACTATATTATTTGCTTCCAGCATTATAGTTTTTATTATATAGAATCCTTGGAGAGCATTAATCACGATAGGACTATTTCAACCCCGTCACAGAGTCGTTCTCTAGCCACACTCCTGGTTTAATATCACTCAAAGCCGTTTGGCATCATTTTTATCCGAGCAACGAGGATATCATTTTCGAAATTTCTAGTCCAAGGCGTTCATATGGGGCATGATTTACATCGCAGCTCTTTACTGGTAGGGACCATCAGGGCGTTGGACTCGTGGAAGCGAATGATTACGAGCGTCTGCAAAAGTAAAAATAATCGCATGGGGCCGTGTAATCACCGGAGGCCGAGAGGAAAAACAGTCCAACAAGTCGTGCGGCGTCGATCGGCGAGCGGGTTCCATCTCCCGCCATGCACCGCGCCCGCTCCCCCTCCCTCCTCCCGCTCGTCGCCCCCGTGGACGCAGACGCAGCCAGAGTGCAGCCGCACCCCCACACCCAGAAAGACTTTTCGCTCCCGGAACATCCTGGAAATGCCCTACTATTTTATATCTCGTCCTGCAACCGGGAGGTACTTCTGTCCTAAGGATTCAGGGACCTGACTCAATCTTGAGTCCTCACTCCACCTCGGTAGTTCAGATTTCAAACCCGAGTTAAGTTTGAGTTAGAGTTCGTCTATCTATATACCTGCATAAAAGAGGAAATCTGTTTGTCTGTTCGCTATGCATTTCCAAACGGCTAAATGGATTGCAATCATAGTTTATAAGTAGATGCATCTTATTCTCACAAAGGCCGAAGTGCTACCTATCGTTGTATCCGGCGCATTTGCGTTTTATTCTGCTTGCAGTTTGTTACGTCACGTAATATAACTCCAGTGATTGGACATCCTGCAGGATAAACACACCTCTTGTCATGCTCAAACCGAAAAAATAATTAACCTTATTGCTTGGGCAATGCGTTCACACGAGATTTTTATCCTACACACATACAGACACTCATAACGATCGATATTTTGGAGCGGGGTTTAGGCTGATGCCGTGCGTTGTTTACGGAAATCATTTTTGCCATTGTTTTCTATCACAATTATAAGCCATCATCATACCTGCTTTAGTTTCGCAACGTAAAAAGCATGCAATGTGACCATTAATTCCAAGTTCCAAGTTTCCAGTTCTCAGGGTACTATCCTTCCCGAGCAACGCCGGGTGGTCTGCAAGTATTCTATAAACTAACTTGAGCTATATTGATTGTAATAAAATGTATAAATTAATGCATTTTCCCAAACAATTTTAATTCAAAGTGTCCTGCTCGTAAAAAACTAGCATTACCGAAGTACAATATAACGCGTGGAAGCATTTTCACAAGAAATATTAAATTTTTAAAGCGTGAGGTAATGGCGGCGGACATTGGAATTTGGCTGCTCAATTTGAGTTGGAACTCGAGCGAGGTTTCGTAATACTGACGTGGAAACCGAGTCGATTTTGAGTCAGAATAAATACTTGAGTAACGTTCTGGAATAGCATTCTCGTTTTTAAGCCATTGAAACATTCGACATCACTTGCGAAATTTTAAGCACATAAAAATGAAGTAAATTTTACCTTCGTAAACATTTCGTAATGTGCTCCTCTAATGGTACCTCATCGACCAACCGCCCCGTAAAATAGGCTTAGTGGTCAATATTTTCTCGAAATTGCATTTGAAAATCACCGTTATTACACGCTTTTTCTATATTTGCTTTGTCTGCCTGTGTCGTCGATGGAATTTTGAAATTGATTTTTAACCCGCTTTCTATTGTCTGATCTGCTGGAAAATTTTGCGCCATTGGTTGATTCTGATGAAAATACAATATTTAAAAATGAGAAATTTTAAATTTTGTTCTATTTTTCTCTAATTAATGAAATTTCCGTATGGAAAAATATTTTTAAATTTTCTCAATCGATGACGATAGTTAAAATTTTTTGACTGAAATATTTTTAACAGCTCCGATATAATCGATGACATAATTTACCAGGAAAAAGTAGAAAATGAAAATAGAATAAAAAAGATAATAAACACAATTTTACCAAAACATCGTATAAAATGCACTAGAAAAATAATAAATAAGCTTGTAATCGCACGGAAAATAAAGTGCCGGTGCTGATTAGGTTTTAGACATTACCATTACCTACCAGCCCTTAATCACATACCAGGCTGTATAAACATTAATTTCCAATAAACATAAGCAGCACCCGCCCTTTATTCTCCAACAGGTAAAATGCTTTTTTTACTTTTTAGTACACTTTAAAGTGATTTTAGAAAAAGGGTGTTCATTTTAAATCTTTTTTTGCATATGCACAGTTCTCATTTGCGGAATTGCCGCCTAAACAAGCTATAAAAAATGTTACCGTAGAAATATAAGGATTAAATAACCCTCATTCTCCGTACCCTTATTTTGCTTTTAAACCCCGATAGATATCGCCGATAACAAAAGGAAATTATTAATATCATATACGAAATGAATAGCTTTGACTTGCGCAACGGTTAACCTGATATCGTAAATCTTTATATACTGATAAATAAATGGTCAACTTTAAAGCAGGGGTAATAGTTAACTAGATACAAATTATCCACCATGATATAGTTCACATTTTTTCAATTTGAGAATAATGTAGTCGTTGGTGTGCTTGTTTTAGGCGATGAATGTGCGAAATAGAAATGATTTTGAGTCACGTATCGCTTATGTACTTTTGATTCGACTACTTCCCAGACGTCCGGAAAATCCCAGACATGTCCTACTGTTCCATATCTTGTATTGCGTTCGGAAGGAACTTCTATATATCTTTCTTTTCAATCTATGGATGCATTCAATATCTCTTTTCGCACCTAAAAAAGTTTTAAACCTTGAATTGCCTCTGGTTCAACTGCGAATTTTTTCTGGCGTCTGGAAACTTCGAAACATTTTTAATAACCTTCCTTTGAGGTCACTCACTCAATCAATGATTCAACATGAAATTCGGTGTGCATAAGCAAAGGATAAAGTGATAGATTAACTGATACAACTTTTATTTGAACTTAAAATGTACAATTTAAGGTCTAAGAGCTTTATGCTACGTCATGATTTCACAACAGTGGTGAAATTTAACTACAAATTGGTTATGCGTCAAACTATGATTGGTATTGCGTGCACTTGGAAATATTTAGTTGCTTGACATTTCGCATTAGGTAGTGAAAAATGAGATTTTATGCAGACTTCAGTGATTAGTTTGTCTATAGTTATCTAACAACATAATCAGATTATCAGAGTGATGACGCTCATAATCCGTAGTTAGCACCTCATTTCATTATGTTGGAGCTTAAAATCCCTTGAAATGAATGTTCGGAGACATATGAATGTATTTATTCGTAGACAATGCTATTGGACGCGACAATAGAAAACTGAAAGGAAGGTGATAAAGAGGAAGCTAGTCTTCCGAGTTCTCTTCCGCCCTCGCTCATTTTTGATGGCGATATATTTCGCGGGCCCAAGCAGTCAGATTTTCATCATTTTCATCAATAAGAAATTATTTTGCTGCAGTCTACCAAACGCCAGTAAAGCTAAAAAAAAGTAACGAAATGGAGGTAAGAATGAACGAGAGAAGATAAGGAAGGGGACCAAAGATGGGGTTTAATAATGCATATATGCTAATGGTGGCATAAAAACCAGTAATAATTATTATATTTTGTGCTCTTTATTTGTCATGCGCGGTGTATACATGTACAGATGGCCCCTTTTAATGTATATGGATTAGAGTCTTCTTCAAAAAAATAAGAATAATATAGTTGGTTGACCTCATTTCGTATAAATGGGCTTGGTACCAATTTCTAGTAATATAGAATATTATAGTGAATACTGCTTTCAAACTTACTGTAAAATAAGAGTATTGATCTTTTAACTGGGTAGGTTGAAAAGCCGTTCCAAATTAATCTTTCAAATTTATCTCCACTAGCCAGTTTCAATTTACTCAATTAATTAATCTGGAGTGTAGACTACGGATGACGATACCATGTCAATGTCCGGTACTAAATATTGCGAAGTCTCTCCATATCACTCGCAGAAAAGTTTGGTCCTTTCATTCATATTCATGATTACCACAATGAAAAAAGTGCCAATTATAATTTTCATTGACCTAGATCATCTCTCCCAAATGAAGTCCTAAGCGGTGCGTACTGTACGATAGCTTCACGCAAGCGCATTCACGGTGATAAGATTCACATGAATCACCACGAGGGAAGATCCACTTGGACTGGGAATCGAAATATAGCTGGACCTTTTGATTGTCCGGTCTAGTGCACAGATTATTTCGCCATCTACGATCCGTAAGTGAAGGACGCCGCGTGAGTGTTAAGCCCTCGACTCACGTCTGATTCGATGTTGCGCTCTTGCTAATTAAATTATCTACATTCGGAAATCCATTTGGGACGCGGAACTTGCAATTAGTGGCAGTTTTAATGAATTCTATAGTGCCTGGGGCGGAGACGCGATACGAAGCTGTCCCCGTGAGCATATTGACTCACCCCTACCGGCCAGTTTTCATTGGGCTCGTTTACCAATTTATTTTTATTTTCCATTTTTGTGCACTTCGGAAAATAAAAGAGACCCTTTTCAACCGTTTTTCGATCCTTCGCTCGCTTCTCGAGCCGCCCGTGGCCTAAAAGCGACGCTCTTAACATTTAAGTAGTTAAGTTATGATGTCAAGCGCTCCTGCCGAGCGGGTCTCTGCTAACCCTCCTTATTACGCGTTGGATTGCGTGGTTCGTTGTTTACCTTCTTATGAGAGATTGTCTTCCTCACTGAGAGGGTGTGAACGAGTTCATGACACGGAACTTATATGACGTCATCAACTCTTGAGAAGTGGGTGGTGATTTTCGCGTTTTTTTTATGCTTACAGAGAAAGGCTGAACGAAGACGATTGTTTTGCCATCGTAACTTACCGTTGTATATACCGAATTCTTTTAATGTTGTTTATTCTCTTATGAGAGATTCTCTTCCTCACTGAGGGAATGTGTGAACGAGTTCATGACTCGGAACTCCATCATGACGTCATCAACTCATGAAAAGTGGGAGGCAACTTTTGCGTTTGTTTTATTTTAGGCTTACAGTAGGTTGACTGTACGAGGAAGATTATTTGGCATCGTAACTTATCCTTTACATCGTAACTTACCCTTCCATCCACAGAATTCTTTTGATTGACAGCGATTTTGGGTCTGAGTAAACGACGGCGTTGGATAATTCACGAAAACTTCCTTTCTTCAACATTTCGATCAGAGCAAATCATTACGCATTATCCAAGGTGAATGTGATACTTTCTGTGGTCTTTCCTCGATGAAAGATTCTCCCTAAGAGAGTAAATAAACCAGAGCTATAACGTCGTCATCAACTCACAAAAAGTGGGCGGTAGCTTTTCCGTTTTCTTATTTAAAGTGAGGAAGGATGGCCTATGAGATGATTATTATCGTCGAAAAAACTTTCCCTTCCACCTTCGGAATTCTTTTAATTCTTTCTTTTAATTCTTCCACCTTCGGAATTCAAAATTCATTTATATTTAAGGCCTCAGGGAACGACCACATTCTAATATCTTGATGCGTTACTCACCCGGAAATGATAATATTTTTAATTCCAGGAGTCATTTTTCCTCGAAAATTTTCGTCCTCTTTTTGAGATTATGTGTAAAGAAAAGTTATCCACGAGAGTTGTTGAACCGCTAATAATTTTTCCAAACGTTTTGAAAGACTCCAATGCTGGGACTAGCTAATATATCTCTCGCAAAAGATCTTGTCGCTGCGCGGTGCTTGGACACCCGAGCTCTCAACATGCTTGTGAACGGGAGAGGAAAGTTTTTGAGGGTCGGGTTGGTATGGTGATTAGAGTGTCGGCTTCCCACCCGACGGGCTCGGGTTCAAATCCCGGCGGTGGCAGAGATTTTCAGAGACTGCTCGACCCCTGCTTAAATGCTGTGTGTAGGACATTTCAAGCGCAACACTCCGTCCGTCGGAGGGGACGTTAAGACGTTGTCCCCTTGGCGCCTTTCGTTAAGAGCAGGCGAGTGCCGACGCCGAATTTCTCTCCACCCTCCCTAACCTACCCCATCCCTCATGGCACAAATGACCTCAGCTGTCGGACGCCTTCTCCAATACCATACCAGGTAAGTTGTTTTGTATGGAGCGTTGACGGCCAAATCTTCGAAAATGCTACCAACACTCCCGCTACGAGTTAGGGGTGACTTGCCACTACCTGCCTTTTAGCTCCGTCTTATGGCACGGCAATGTCACAAGGCCTGAAATTCTTCACTATTTTTAATGGTAGGTCTTTGCAATTGATGATTTCCTTACTTGCCTACTAGCCTTGCGTGCGTTGACTTCGTGCCTTTGTCTTATGTGTTTAAGTGCGTCCTTGGGTCCATTTGTATTTTGCTCACAACAATCAAGTATGGAATTTCAATTTTTTTCGTGAGCAGTTTGGCTCCCCTGCCATTCCCTCTCTCTATCTGCCTCGCTTTCTTCCCCTCCGCTCTTTCCATTCAACCCTTCCAACACTACCCACCCTCCCTCTCGCGCAAGACTGCGCCAGGTTCATTTGCGAGAGCTACACTCGCTATTGGAGAATTCACACAAACCTGGCTCCGCTTTTCATCATTTCGATTAGAAGCGTTGTAGACACGCAGTATCCAAACGGAATCCAGAACTTGCTCCTCAATCGCCATTCAACCTTCAAGCAGTGGGGCGTACTCGATGAGGTGTCCGCTAGCCGTGCACGGGCTTCAGTAAGTTTGGGACTCATCGTTGGGACTCATTGTAAGAGGGAAAATGCTGCTGGACCGCTTCGACCGTTGACCACTTCTTCGGAAAGCACTGCCGCTGAGAGTTTGGGGATTGTGACTGGCGCCGCTTCGATGGCCACGGCTGCGAACGGGGAAGAAAGACATGAAGACTATCGGGAAGAGCAGGCAACCGAAACAAGTACCACGTTACCAGGTGCCAGGTGGAGAAAGCGTGTAAACTTCACCCAATGACTAAGGCCGTGCGCCAATCCTCTTCTTTAACACGAATGTTACTCAACCAATTTAATCTAGCCAGCACTTCTCCATGAGGAAAATAGTATACTCTATAAATAGATTCACATTTCATTGTTTAAGAATTTTACTGGTGACACAAGGCGAGATTACGCGGAATATAGATTACATTGACGTACGTGTTATTAAAGTATACGCTACCAAAATCCTTTAATTTTTAACACAGATCTTTATAAACAGATCTAATCTAGCTCATTCAAGTCCTTCTGAACGAGGAAAATAGTACACCCAATTATTGAAATCACATTTCATTATGTAAGAATGTTACTGGAAACACAAGGTGAGATTACACGGTATACAGATTACGTTGGTGTGTGTGTGTTGTTAAGGTATCCATTATCAAAGGAAACACTACTGAGCTACCAAAGACTTAATTTTTCATTTTTAGCCGTCTAATATGATGAGAAAGAATAATTTTGTATAGTGCTTAGTATTATGATCCCTTAAGGTTCTTGTTTTTCTTAGCACAAAATCTTTTTTCATTATTTCGGTGTAATCGGACGAGGTTTGGGGGTGACCATTAATTAAATGAGGTGTTTTTGGCGATTTTGGACCCCCCTTTGTGAGATATGAGATTTGACTCGGCCCACTCCCTTTAATCTCACGTGAGATCGTTGAAACTGCGTATTTTCAGAGTAAATAAGTTAATCTATTCTTCATTACGTGCAATTTATTTAAAAAGCAATTTTTTAAAACTATTATTATTAAGACTAGTCTTTAAGATTACGCAATTTTACACTGGTTCTTGCGGAAAAAAGTTACGTGATAATTTCCAGGACCCCCCTCTCCTGCATGTGGGGTGGGTCCCGCGTCGCGTACCGCAGACTTGACGCGCGATCGAAAAATCGCTCTCATTTTCTTGGTAGCAAACTTCTTTCCATGATTTCTTCGTAGTATTCCTAAGAAACCCCTGCTTCACACTGTGATGCAAATTTGCCGAATTACATATTTCGTAAACGAAAGGTAATGACTACTTTATTTTAAATTCCACGCGAATAACGGGTACGCCATTTTGTGTTGTAAAACCATGCAGATGTGAAACAAAACCTTTAAAAATCATGGAAAATACAGCCACAGAGTTTGGTCAAAGGAATATTTTGTGTTTTATTCCATAAAAATCGTACCATCGCAACACCATCTGCTTAATGTCAAAGATTTTCGGAGAAAAACGAGATCGCGCGTGTTTTTGAAAAATTGGCCATGTTTGAGCTACTGTATCTCAGCAATGAATAAAGTTTATGTAAAATGGCACACAAATCCATGGTTGGTAATCATTTACTCGAATTATTTCTTTGTTTGGGCTTTTCTACTGAGAATATTCTCCTTACTTCGTCCATCGTTGGACACTCGGCTACTCAAGTTGCAAAACTCCTTCCCTTCCTGAAGTTTATGGTTCCCTTGTTTGAGGCTTGTCTCAGCCTCATCTCTTCTTCTGCATAGCAATAAATTGGTTTACATTGCTTATTTTAAACCATAATATTTTACTTATTAGTCAGAATTTTATTTAGGCCGCCTTGTTTCTATGCCATCAGAAATTCGCAACATGCTAACTTTTTAACCGTTGATTTTCACTACTGGCGCTTCCTCTTTGATTTCATTGACAGTTCCCCCATTGAACACATCGAAACTTTCCGCGTACAGAGCGTGCCACCCTCCCTTTATTATTTTTTCATTTTCGCTGCTGGATCCAGATTTTGTATTATGCCTGGAGGGCGGGCTTTCATGTATATTGTGGATAATATACCGCTCATTAAAGAACGCTCCAATTTCTCTCAGCAATGCATACATCATTGGAATATACGTTATCAAAAGTCTTATTCATGTCCAATCATGCCATAAATATTGATGAGTTATTTTCTACTGTATTCTCTACGATATTTTCTTTGGGAACGTCTTCATTTTCACTCATTATTATTTATTACTCGTGGTTGAGTTCCCACCTTTTTTTCCTTTCTCTCCTATTGGTACCACTGGAAATGTAAAATTTAATTAAAGCTTAGTGTAGGCTTTCAAATAGTCATTATTTCATTCATTTCATATTAAAGGTTGATGTATGGCATTAAAGTAAAATCACTATTTTAGTGATAAAAATGGAATAGATGATGAGAATTCGAGTAAATTTTCTAGTAACGGTTCCCTTTTTGAAAATTTAATATTTCTTATGATACATTTCTCAATCCTGTTGAGTGGCAAATGGTATTTTTTTTAGAAGAAACACTTTGACATTCCCTTGTCAATTCAAAATTTATCACATATTCCGCTATTTCGTACAGGAAAAGTCGCCGTTTAGAGTTCCCCTGTTTTGTATACCGTGTATGTTGATACCTAAATTGGATGTGATGATTTTCTTCGATATATGTGTATGCGGTAAAAATAATGAATATAAAAGAAATAAAAATATAAGTAAATACATATGAAAAATAAATATTGATGTAATATAATTATATATAAATAAAATAAAATGCCACAAAGACGAAAACAAAAATATAATAAATGCTCCAAAACTTTAGCCCTACGTAGGAAGCTGTGAGTGATTTGCCTTATCTTATATTTTGGGAATTAGTTAATGCTAGTATTCAATGCTGTGTTGCTAAAGTAACTGCGAAAGAGGCGATTCATATATTTTACCAGGTGATATTTCGATGCGTATGATTGGACGGTCGTATTTTCGTCGAAGTAATTTTAAGCCACCGAATCCTTTCTGATGAAAGCTGACCTCTAGTACACGAAAGTTCTCGTTTGCGAAAGAGGTCAGTCGTAACCGGAGGGGATTTTGTGGATTGTGGATTTTGTCCCTAATATTCGAGTCCGAATCCAAATGAGACATTCAGTTCTAATGAATTTGGAAAGAGAGGAGGGAAGGCCATAATTTCATGGAATTTAATTGATTCATATTGCGACGGAGTCCGACGGGCAGAGTTTGCTGATTCCTTTTATTCGTAATAACATAAATTAATTTTCTCTGGCGTAGGACTCATTAATCCGTCTTGTTTCAGTTGTCCTTTTGATTCTCAACGGCTTTCAACATTTCTGCGTTACCGTAGTGATTTTGAAACACTGATAAAGGAGATATCGCATGTTAATCTTTTTTTAGTGGAAGTGATTCAGTGATTCATTCCTACCGTGATTTTCGTGTACAAACTCTATTTTTTTCAACTCCTCGTATGCTAAAAATAGGATTATGGGCAAATATTATCGCCGTGAAAATTAATTATAATGATGGTAATAATTTATTTTATTCCATTACAATATTAAAAAGTTACCTTCTATAATTTATCCAAATAAGTGGAATGTATGTACCGCTGAGGGCCACCAACTGTAATGGGGTTAGTAATGTAAGACAGGCAGGCAAGGTGTTAATTCAGTTTCTGCAATTAAATAATGCAGCAAATGACATAGTGATGAAAAAACATTAAAATACAACTTTGTGCATTCATATTCAAACTGTGGATGCATATGTATGAGATCATACTAAAATATAGTATGCCCATGTACAAGTTGAAAGAAATTCTTAAATGTTCAAAAACCTTTTTGCTTGCCTGCATACCAGTTGACATCATGCATTAATTTTTTTTATGAAATTCGCAATGGGTTCAAATCAATTACGATTCAAATATCTTATCCATGGATTCCGTCGAGCCGCGAAGTTGCGGATTCAATAGTGTTTGATCGAATCGAGATATTCCTGTCCCATCTCTTATTGGAATAGTTTGCAGTCGAATATTTAGTCCAAGGATAGGATTCCATAGGATATCAAATGATAGAATGGTGGCCCTAATTCATGGCAAATGTCCGGCGAGATGTTTTCTGCGTAAATGCGATAAAATTTGTGTGGAAAATCCTGAGGTGGAATAAAAATTTTAATTAAAGAGGAAATTATAGATACCCAGGAGTGAAAAATTCGAGCACTCTAGCGTATGGAGCAACTGTTGAGTGGTGAGCGAAGAAAGCAGCTGAAATCCGTTTGTAGTGAAGGAAGGCGCGCGTCGGCGGTGGCAATTGCATGCCGGGACTGTGAGACGTAGGCGTACTCAAAGGGAGCGGAGGTGTGATTCAATTAGCTGGATTGGAATGCCTCGGGGCAATAATACGCTCATTAAGAGATGAAATCCTCAATGGAATCACAAGGCGAGATAAAGTTAGTAAATTCAAAAATAATACATAAGAATACGG
The DNA here is from genome assembly GCF_921293095.1 of Ischnura elegans. Taxonomy (NCBI): domain Eukaryota; kingdom Metazoa; phylum Arthropoda; class Insecta; order Odonata; family Coenagrionidae; genus Ischnura; species Ischnura elegans. Next base: position 39,925,337 of record NC_060259.1, read on the forward strand.
TGACAAAAGACGTAAAATGAATCTGGAAATGAAGAGGTATTTACGAGGACAAGAATACAAGAGTAAGATGAAAATGAACCTGATACGGAATTTTCTTCAGCTTACTATGTAGGGCTAAATATGAAAGGTTTTTTATGCAAGGTATGGTAAAGATTTTGATTGCTTTCGAGTTTTTATCGAAATCAAAGAATATTTTCGGAAAAATATTTCCTTTCTTAGCACTTTGTGTGTTATGGGCGTAATATTACGCGACGTGAAATCCTTTGATTTTTGTTAGGGCGCAATAATACGTCATATGTTCAATGGCTTCCGGCTCAACTTTGTGGAAGTTGAAGTTCGAAGATGCCGAAACGACTTCGTTTTCTTCCACGGATTTATTGTTTTCGGACATTATGTTTCAACCTCAAGAGGTCATTTTCAAGTACCTCTGAAAGACTTTGTAACAGAAAAATGAATCTGTGGAAGAATACGAAGTCGTTACGCCATCTGTCTTTAGAAAAATTGTAGCTGGCCATTTTTTATAAGAAAGTTTTAGTAACCTCTAAATAGACAAATGAAAACTAAAGCAGAAGTCATTCCTTAAAATGATAAAAGAAATCTATCCTTCGCATCAAAGGTTGGTTGTTAAGAAATATCGCGTAAGTATTGAAAATGACCAGCACTGGTGGACATATCTACAGTGCTAAGGACAGCACGATTAGTGTTAATGATTTATAAATAATTTCAGCGTTTTTTGAGGACTGAGTGAAATTGTACATGTCATTTTCCAATGCGGCCATCTATCGCACTAGAGATGGAGTTATCCGCTGTGTGACCTCATAATTCAATGTAATTTTTAACCGGTGTATTTCAATATGGAGTTTTAAATCGCATTGATTCCAGAAGTGCCACAGTTCCTGGTATTGATTAAAAGGTCTGTTCGACCATCAGAACACACTCAAATCACGAAATGTTGGAAAAAATATTGCCATTGTGTCAATAATCATCAACGTGAAATTCGGAAATTGTGAAATATTAAAGTCAAAATGACAAAACAGCATGTGCTAACATTTTGGTAAATAAGCGCTCCTTTCTAGGCACCAATATAGCGGCCGCTTCAAGTGGTAAGAACTGATATATATGGTCTTGATTCAATAGAAAAACTGATCCTGTCCTCTATTACTTATGGTATTTGTTTTAATTAAATAATTCCATAATTTCACAAAAACTATTTCTGCAATTACTCAGGATCTCTAATGAGAAAAATTAGATGAGAATTGCTCACTATATTCTGCGATACCAATAGTTAAATAACCCTTGCTACCTTGCTAAAAATACGGAATCCGTAAGTCAGCAATGTAGTCTTTTAATCTGCGCGATTTAGTACGAATGCCAACATAATTAAGTGTTGGGCATGTTTTATGAATTTAATAATATATAATCACCGCTTTCAAACTCGAAATAATAATTATCTTTTTATCTGCATTATATGATCCTCATATTACCTCATGTCCCAGATATTATCATGTATTTTTCGTGTTGTAATTGAGGTTTAATCGAGTGATACCAGTTTTCTCTTGCATTTTCAAAATTTAATAAATATTTTTATCCGTCATCGGGCGTTACACATCCATTACGGCGTACGAACTCCATTAAAATGATACAGACCTTTAGTAAAAAAAAATATCACGACTTTATCCTGAGTTCTCCAACAAAATGCCTTTTTAAATCTCTCACGGGTCACGATATACGAATCCGCTGGCACGCACGATAACTATCCAAATTAAAAGCCTTACCAAATGGAATCACTTTTTTGTGCAGTCGAAAATTAATGATAATGATAGAGACCGAACAAAAATGGCTACGTACATGTTGCTACAAAATAATTTGCTTAAGTAGATGCTCATGTAGGGTAATTTTTAAACAATTTGGAATTATTTTTGAAAATGCCCTGTAGTGAATTGTGATTAAAATAAATAGTAGGGTAATACTGAAAATGTATGTTAATCACCAATCCAAAAATCAGTATCGGAGCCCCATTATCATTAAAATAATTGATATGAAAATGTTCATTTATTTAAATTACCGTTCGTACTAGTGGTTTGTGGTCAATGTCTTGGTTCCAAAGCCGCTGCCTGTTTCTCTGGTTCTAATCCTGTGACTGTGCATTGTTATAAAACTCATTAAATGAAATTATTGTTCTGGATTTGAGCAAATGGTTGTGCCTTTGAGCAAATCGTTCTGCTTTTATTTCCTCCTGACCGCCTATTTCCTCTTGATGATGGATGTTCTGATTGTCCAGCTCGCTATATTTTAGAAAACATTCTATAAAATAAATTTTTGAAATTCAATGCTTTTTGAGTAAAGCTTCCAAGACCTCCGCGGAGATTATGACGGTAGGAAGCGATTCCTCCGGGTTTTCTTCCGCGTTTATCCATTATATTGGACGAAATTTCGCCGACGACCAATCAGGGCACTCCTCCTCAAAATAGGTGCTAAACAGGGTGTATATAAAGACGACCAAATTTCTACTTTGACACATCAGAGGGCCGGATGAAGCAACTGGAACGTTGGCGAAATATTTCCCAGTAAAATGGATAAACGCGGAAGTAAACCCGGAAGAATCGCTGCCTAATGTTATAAGTAAGTATAAAATAAGTATCATAGGTATTATAATATGGAAATATTTTCTATTTTTTCGCTTTCTTTCGCCTATTGCGGAACCTTGGTTCATTTTCATTTACAACGATTGAATTCGTTGGCTTCCAAATGCGTTCTATTTCTAACGATTTTATTATTGCTTTTATATTTTTATTCTAGTTCAAAGTGTGATAATGTTTTCAGTGAAAAGAGAGGAGACACGGTATATGGCTTTTGAAAGGAAAGTATAGCTATCATCAAACGCACAGGGAACCATGCCAGTTTGATGACCGTGCAAGGCTAATACGGAATAGAGAGAAGGCCGAGCATAGTGACTGATTAAAGGTAATTGTCGAAATTGGTTCGTAAAACACCAAAATTCTTGTAGTATCCTATTAGACTTCTTTTGATTTTTTTCCGAAGCATTGAATGATTAACCACGGAAAAATTGTCTTTTGAATTTCATTCATTGTACAAGAACTCGAAGAAAAAATGGGAGGTATTAGAGATTAACTAATGTATTTGCTTCGGCCATTTCTGATTAAACATAGTTTTAGTAATTTAACTCTTATTTTCATCCCTATTTTTTTAATTTTCAGAAATTGAATATTATTTCGATATCTCTTGAGCATTATAAATCATAGTTGAATAATTTATCGTAGTTGAAGCTGTTTAGTTAACAAATGTAGCCACATTAGGCTATTTTATGACGAATTTATTTTATGATATCGAAGCAAACTATAGTCATTATATTGCGCGTACGGTGGAAGTGGAATAGTTTGAGGGAAATAAGATATGAGCCAAGACAAGATAACAACGGATTAAGATGGTCTACTGGTTGTTTGCCGGAAAGTAGGCGCAGATATGCTCTAAGCATTGGCAGATGCATGAAGATACGGCATATGGGAACCCAGAATCAGAGCAAATCACGTTAAAACTTGAGTGATGTGATTTTCTGATTTCATAAAAACGAGGCCAAGGGTTGTGTTTGACAAGTATCGGAAAAATTCGGATCGGTTTTCATTCCGGTCGGTTGATTCAGATTGTTTTCAATGAGTGCGGAATTTATTGTTTTTGGAAATTTTCACTTCGACGACTTACCACGAGGTGCACAACGCCAGTGAAGCATTTTGACGCACCCAAAAATCATCCCTGAACTTGTTCACCCAAGATTACTTACAGGACTGCGTTAACTTCACACGCCTTTGGCTTAGTTTGTGGTGAGCTCTACCTAAGCTTATCTATACCAACCATCAAGTGGAATGTGAAAATTAATGTAAATTATATATCTAGTACTATCTACAATTACTCCCTTTATAATAGGGTAGTTTCCTTCACCAAAGAAAATGAAAGGCATTGATTGCGATTCGTAATCCACCATTAGTGTATTCATAATATACAAATTATTTGGCTTTAGAAATCCCAGTTTAGTCGAATTTTAATGGTCAATTTTAACCTCATTTGAAAAAGGCCGGATTGGCGCCCATGCGAAGCCAATCCACGTGACGTCACAGGGACGTAGATTCTATACGAGTAGATAGGAGTTTTACATCGTCTGAGATTACCAATGCATGCCTGAGGCACAGAACTCAGTGAAATACCTCTTAATAATCACCTATTAAAATGCCTATGGTCGGAAAGTTTCCTTCGTTTAATAGGGTATCAAATATCCTTATTTAAGCCAAGCGCTACCGACTAGCAGGGTACTTAACGCTACCGCCATGCTCGGCAGCAAGCTGCCTGCATCGTAGCGGCGTTCATAGCCTCGCACACAGGTGGCCTTACAGCAGCAGCAAGACTTCACACGGGCTTTTCCCAGCATTCATACTTAGCCGTCGCGTTTTCTCGCGCTTGAAAATTTTCCCTTCTCATTTAATCTCGAAAAATAGACATCTTCATTTAAAAATTTTAAAGCGTGAAATACGTTCTCCAGGAGTAACACTCTCGATTTAGGCAATAAAAAATAATAGGAAACCACCCTATTGAAGTTCTTGATAGTTAATGCCAATTTCCTTATGCTATTTTTAGGGCAATTCGTATTATAAATATCAAGCAGTAATATAAAATGCAATTACTAAGTTTATAATATCTTTACATAAATAAATTCAGCCTACTCAGGTGTGATATTGTGGAAATTCCACGTATTAAAATATAATGTACTTGCAGTTTTCCAAAATACTTATATTGCGCACGACGCGTAGTCTCTATGAGCCGACTACTAGAGAACTAGTAGTCTTGTACCAAACGGCTCTGTGAGCCGAAGGGCGTTGAACACATTGATAATTTAATTGTGGAAAAGTGCAAGTACATTTTATTTATAATACCTTTATAAGTATACATTTAAATTCTGAGGTCTAAAATTATACCAGTAATTAATCGAGTAGTTTGCTTTGAGGAACAATAATAACAATTCTTTTAGCATAAAATACACTTGAACTTCGTTGAAGATATTTGAATATATGCCAAGTTCTAACATTAATTTACTTCTTATTTTAACTGTTTAATCGGGCAGGTTGAAATACATGGATATATGAACTATGGATTGTGTGATGACTATTTACCTTTTTGAAGCGCGCATTTTCAAAGCTTAAGATGCTCACCTTCATTTCTTCCTTATGCATTGAATAATAATGGATATAAAGAATTTCGCATGAACAGGTGCTAAAATATATTTCATAACAACAAAAAAGATGATTTTGCATCGCCGGAAATTTTCTCGCATCATTTTTTATCGAATAACCCAGTTTGGAATACCATTCGTATTATTGATTTTATTTATTCGTTTTCTCGGGCGTGACTTCAAGGAATAACATAGTGAAATGCAAAAAACTTTGTAGTCCCACGTAAATTTAATGCTGTAAGACCAAGTTTTCAACGTAGCTCGTCATCATCTCCTGATGATGACGCCAGGTGGTGACGTGCCAAGTTGAAACCTACGTTGTACAATTTACGTGGAATCACAAAGTTTTCTACATTTCATAGTATTTCTTGCCGTTTGTAGAACTTCGAGTACCATTTCACTTCAAACTTTCGATCATTCAGTTCTGAAGATTTGTGCACGTATCGGCGCAATGTGTCCCCTGAAACGTTGCTTTTTTGGATCTCCCCGTTGAGTTTTAGTTATGTTCGAACCTATGGAGGTAATTCCAAGCGAGAAAAACTCGAAATAAGCTGACTAAATTGCAACGTCCAATATTATTGACTGCTTTAAACAACCTATCTGAGTCTTCTTAAGACCGGATTCCAGTTCGAAGCTGAATGCTGTCGTAGTTGATTATAACGCTCGACTCCTACGAGAGGACAGAGACTGCAAATTACTGCGGAGGGAGCACAGGTCGGTCTTGATTCGATCTGCTAACGTAGTTGAAGCAGATCGACTTGAAAAGTAGTTGTATGAGTCGATGTGGCTATGGATATATTGCAAGCGGCAAATTCTAATTTAGCCACGTAGTCCAAGAATTATTACAAATTGCCATTTTTCGATTTATTTCCAATTTTGGGTCAATGGTATGCCAATTCCGTCATAATGAATAGCTGAAATTATTCCTCCTTCGCAACCTCAACACTTTTTCATCAACAACAACATCTACCAACTTACGGGTGGTTGGCGATAGTTGGTAGGACTGTGTAACATAACGTAATTACAGATACAGTAATATTTTTTTTTATGTTCCACAAATTTTTCATGGTCTGACCCAGGTTTCGACACTATGCATTATGTCTTTTTCAGAGGACCATTAATAAATTGTGGAACGTGCAATAATAGTGAACCAGGATTTAAGTTGTTGGGCGTCAAAGGTTTCACCCGAGAATCGAACTCACGACCCTTTAAGCAGTGGCCAAGCCCCTTTCTTACTGGGCAGACAAACTTCTCAATTTAAAGGAGTGAAGCCATATTTTCATTTTAAAAATGAAGCTAAACGGAAAATTTTAGACCAAAAATTAAGTATTGCGTGGAAGCAGGTAGGTATTCTCCTTCAACAGGCTACGATACTATGTATAGGGTAAACTAATCAACACACCGATAGAAAATTATTATAGGGGTATGAGCGAGAGGCAATAACTTCTCTAAGATGGAAGAGCGCAACATTACTGATTGTATCTACTCCAGCGTATTAACTTACATGTTTTACTCAGGAAGACTTATTCAATCTTTAACGGCAACAGAAATCGTAAAGTAGGCCATGATACAAATATATGGCGACTGAAGAGCGTTGCGTCGAACGAAGGGGTTTACATCCTCGCCTCGTAATTGTTTAAAACCTCCAGGAGGTTTCTGCTCTTCAGACATACGAATGTAAGCCGATGGGCTTCCTGGATCCCCGGAGGACATGGAGTACCATGGTGTCTTCTACCACATCACTGCACCTCTGAGAATGACATAGAGTGCAGTGTCGAAACCTGGGTCAGACTTAAAAAATTATGGAACATACGAATTAGTGTACCGACAACTGGGGTAACTTTTGCTCAACTTTTCAGTATTTCTTGGAGACAAGCAAGCATATCTACTTTTAAAACTAATAAAAAATGTATATAAAGTGGTTAACATTATTAACAGATCATGTACCTTCAATTTTAGGCTGTTTCCGAGCCTGTATTTTGACAACCAGGATTTTTTAAAATTTGGGCCAAAGTTACCTTGAGATGGGGTAACCTTGACCCAATCTAATAAAAACATAAAATTTTTGTTCTAAACCATATGTTGGAGCAAAGCTACCCCACACAAAATATCTCTTAGCATATTGTTTTCAAGTGTGCCTTGATTTTCATTAGCCTGTGACGCTACCTGTCGACTGATGTAATAAATAAGTCAATAGCTCAATGCAAATAGTAAAATACAGAACTATAAATCTTTTTAAGACTCTGGCTCAAAGTTACCTGGAAAGGTCCTAAGTTACCCCAGGTGACGGTATCTGTGATAATGTTTCATTTCCGCATCTACTCTCACAAAGCGTAAGGCACACGTGATACTCCTGTCCAGATAATAGTGGTGACATAACGCTCTTTTACCACTGCCGTAGCAGTCATTTTCGACGCGTATTAAGATTTAAGATCGAGTGTTGGCCCCCTGAATAATCTCGAGCGAGAAAAACTTGATACTGGATCAACTACGCTGTTTAGTGTGCTATAAGATCTCGAACGTCACACTTTTGTTCCTGTAGATCTATTTACATTTTAGAATTAACTTCGTATTCTTATTCTGTATTTTTATGATTGATCCAAGGTGCTTCATCGCGTTAAGGCACCTTCAAATCCTTTACCCATTTCCGCTAAACGTAGTCATATGGCTATATCCTACCATTCTGAGTATAAAAGGCTCTTGAAAAAAACTAGCACTCCTTTCTGCTGTCGAATTGTCACAAATATGTTTTTGACGCTTGCAATAACTTAATCCACTCATTAGTATATTTTTGGAGCCAGTCGAAATAAGCTCACTGACGGATATTGAGGTCTGCAAAACGAAAAGTCAATACGGATGTCTACTGTCTGTAAATTACATGAAAGTATCATAATAATGAACAGAATGGTATTGTATAGATGATTTTAACTTGTCTTCATCTAAAATTATGTCTTCCTTAGAGATTCATTCTTTCTATAATATTCATTCGTAGAAATTGAACATAAGATTCTCACATCATTACAAGTATTGTGTAGTTATACTGCTACTGATCATTCTGATGAAGCATGTTGATGTATTGCCAAAATATTACACTGGATTACTACGACCATAAGAGTAACGTTCCGAAATATCTTCACAATTGCACGCACGCAAGTTTTTTGTGCGGAAATGAATTAATTTCCCCGCAAAGCGGGAAACTCCTTTGGGGAAATAATAAAAATTGTTTCGAAGAAAATAAAGTTTATCCTGAAATAAAAGTTTTCTATTACGAAGAATCGATGCCTCAAATTGTTTGTTATACCCTTAGGTCTAGTCCTTCGCGTAACGATCTTCACAGCCTCCCTAAATATGATCACCGAATGCCATTGCCTATCTGTGTACCTTAAATTGATTCCGTTTTGTGCCGTTGGAATGAGTGGTCCTTGGAGTGGTGCAGATACGAGGGCTCTGAGGAGGGTTGCGGAGCGTTTGAGGAAGGCGTGCGGCGGAGGATGGTGTTGGTGACGGGGTCGATAGTGGAACTATTCGACGTGGAGTGGAGACTGCTGGCCGAGATGAGGGGGTGAGTGAGTTGGTGATGGAGAGGAGGATGCCGGGAAAAGGAGGGGCTGCCGTGCCGGGACCAAGAATGGAAACGTGTTCCGAGGGAAAGTAGTGGGCGATGAAAGAATTCGGGCTTTCTCAGCGGGCGGCGTTCGCGAGTTCTTCTTAGGCAGGGATCCTCAATGGATCCGTTCAAGCATTATTGCGATTGTCGATTTTGATGGAGTTTTATGGAAAAAATTATTTTTCCGTTTATCGATCCATTACCTGCTTCTCGAGCTATTCGCGGCGAAAAATCGACGGCCTTAACCCTTCCACATATGCGTCGATGACGTCAAGAACTCATGCGTGTCACTGCTTCTCAGTTTCTTCCTTCCTCCTTGCATCGGACGCACAATGTTTGTTTGTGTCTACACTCTTGTGACCGATTCCTTCCTTGACGAGCGGTTCTCCGTTTGGGAACCGGAACTCTAATGACGTCACCAGCTCAGTAGGAGTGGGCGGAGACTTCTATATTTTCTTGTTTCTAACTTGCGAGGGAATAGCTAAATGAGAAAGACTTTTATCGTCGTAACTTTTATTTCTCAATGTGCCTAATTCATTCATTGTCTTGCGATGGTAGTCCTGAGCAAGCCTTGCATTTCGACATCACTGATAGGCCCACGCTGCCAATTGAAAATTTTTAGCGCATGCGTTTGAGTCACTAGTATAATGTCGATTTTTGTGAATAAGTAACTCAAAATGAATGTATTGATATGGTTTTTAGGCGCATAATTTTCGCAGCACTGTACAATTGTGGTTAAATACAAATTCGAAAGGTTATTTTTGAGTTTTTCAATTTTTCCCGTTTATGTATGTGTTTTATGGTATTTATTTTATGTAATTACTTTTATAAACCCGAAAAAAGGCTACTTATTTTGATTTTTTTTAAATTGCATATTATATGAAATTTGCACTTTAATTATTTTGGTGGGATTTAAATTTTTGATTATTAACATGATCCGTTTTAAATTGTTGTAATACTGCCGCAGGCTGGAATCCATTTTAAAGCTTATTTAAAACAGCCAAACATTTTATTGGTGTGTAAATTAATACATTTTTAAATTAGGTCATCATTATCACAAATCAACAATCCCAAAGATTGGTTTGACGCAGCGCTCACTCCGCTTTCATATTCTTTTTCATGTATACATATTTCCTTATTTTAAGTCTATAATGACCTGTCCTATGTAACTCATTCGGGGCCGTCCCTTGCCCTTCAGCCATTCCACTTGTCCTTCTACGGTTGTTTTCATCAAACCATCGTGTCTCAAGGTCACTATACACGGTGAATGATCATGCGGAATCATCACGTGATCATTCGCAGTATCATGCGAGCAAAATAGAACATGCTCTAATTTTCACTGAATGGTCATGCGCATGATCATGCTGAATGATCATGCGAATGAAATTATTCGCCGTGTATAGCGGCCTTCATAATATGGAAAACAAATTTTTCCCGTCTTCTGCTTAAGGTTTTTAGGAGGCTTTTCTTTTCTCCCACTCTTCTTAGCACTTCCTCATTACTTATTCGGTCCATCCATTTTATCTTCATCATTCTTCGGTAGCTCTACATTTCGAATTCTTCCACTCTTGACTTCTATGCGTCTTTCAACGTCCAAGCTTCGCTCCCATAAAGAAATTCCATGTGTAGCATCTGATGAATTGTTTCCTTACTTCTATGCTTGTATTCTCAGATATAAGAAAATTCTTCTTTTTGTAGAAAACCTTCTTCGCCTGCGCTACTCAACTGGCTATTTCTGTCTTATTCGTCCAACGTTGGTAATTCGGCCTTCCAGGTCGGGAAACTCTTCAAGCTTATGCTTCCATAAGTTAATGTCTGTCTTAGTATCCTCTCTCCGGCTGCATACTAATGTCTTAGTTTTCCTTTTGTTGATTTTCAGCTAATATCTGGCAATTGTCTTTTCCATATTTGTCAAAGTCTTCTTCAAATCCTTGTCTGTCTCGGCTATGAATGCTATGCCGTCAGCAAATCGCAGCATACTATTGTTTTCACCGTGGATGTTGATTCCTAAAGCCTTCTCCCTGATTCCATTGATGGCTTTCTCGATGTAAACACTAAAAATTACGTGGGACAGTGAATACCCTTGTCTCACTCCTTTTCCCATTCTTGCTTCTGCACAGCTGAGACCACGTTTTATCACATCTATTTGTTCCCTTTCTTTCCCTTAGTCCTAATTGTTTCAGGAATTCTTCTGCTCTTCGTTCTCCTCTCCTGGAGATGATTCTCGTCACTATCTTTGACGCTAGTGTCGTTGGGTGAATGGCCCAAAACTCTTAACACCTCTCTGCTCTCTTCATTGTGGGAATAAGAAATGTATTGTTCTTCTCGTAGTCACAAGGTTTATCTCCTGTTGAGTACATATCGCTGTTAGTTTTGCACAGTTGATCAATACATTCCAACCATATATTCCGGTTATTCATCCATTCTGGCATTCGCCGACGACAGCATTCTATTCATCTAAAACAATAAGGTTTTATTCACCTTTGATTACTTCCGTGATATCTTCTTATGCGTCATCAACTTCTCTATCCTCGTAGTCTGACATCGGCATGTAAACTCGTACCATTACGGTATCTACCAATTTAGTCGATAAATTTACCCAAACTATCCTTTCATTGTTGGTTGTACTGGAAGCTTTTCTCTCGCATTCTGGTGCTCTTTCTGAGGATTATCCGAACCCCAGCATAACCTTTAGATATCCGGGGTGTTTAATCCCATAGCTTTCAATCCAAAAGTCCCCCTCTACAAGCCACTTCATTTCGCTGATTCCTACCACGTCGAGATTCAATCTGTGCATTTCCAAATAAAGGCTTTCTAGCCTACCGCAGATCCTAAGCGATCTAACGTCCCATGTTTATTTCATCATAACTTTATCTCAGTTGACCGATCTGAGAATACTAGGGGACTGAGGGGACTAGTTTACCTCGGGAATATTTATTTGAGATAATTCCATCATATCTGATCTTTAAAAAATTGAAGTAGCTGCGACTCCTCGGTATATTTATGTGGTGGTATCGCCTTGTCTTCCACATCGCAGATAAAGTAATTGTTACCACGCCTGCAGTGAAATGAATGTCGCTGTACTGACAACTGTGGTCCTTCAACAACCTTCTCCAATTTGAAGAGAAGCTACTGCCCTCTCCCTCGTGTGATGGGAGGCCTAATTTTTGGTGGTCTCCCCTCGCCAAGTCACGACATCTTCTGAGGCTTAAATTGTCCAAATACAGATGGCCTATCTCACTCGTGCCACCTCGTAATTCCGTCGCTTTTTTCCACGACTGCTTATTCGACAAGTAAACTCGCTTATATCGCAATAGGGTAGTTTTTTCATCAAAGAAAACGAAAGGCATTGATTGCGATTCGTTACCCACCATTAGTGTATTCATAATATACAAATTATTTGGTTTTAGAAATACCGGTTTAGACGAATGGCAAGGGTCAATTTTATCCTCATTTGAAAAAGGCCGGATTGGCGCCCATGCGATGCCACTCCACGTGACGTCACAAGGACCTAGTTCCTATACGAGTAGATAGGAGTTTTACGTCGTCTAAGATTACCAATGCATTCATGAGGCACAGAGCTCAGGGAAACATTTATTAATAATCACCTATTAAAACTGGCTAAGGTTGGAAAGTTTTCTTCCTTTCATAAGGTATTAATAATCCTTATTTAAGCCAAGCGCTACCAACTAGCATGATACTCTGCTACCTGCTAGCATCCTGCGTCGTATCAGCGCTCAGAGACTCGCCCCAAGGTCACCTCACTTGCGGCAGCAGGAACCAGAACGACGTCACACGAAGTTTTCCCGGCATTCATACTTATCCGTCGCGTTTTCGCGCGCTTGAAAATTTTCACTTTTTATTTAATCGTGAAAAATAGATATCGTCATTTAAAAATCTTAAAGCGTGAAATACGTACTCCAGGAGTAATAATCTTTTGATTTAGGCAATAAAAAAATAATGGGAAACCACCCTATTAACCTCTATATCTAGAGGTTGACCCACCAATCGCAGACCGGTGGACGCACTCGGTGACATAATACTCAGCACCGAGTATATAACCACGAATATAAGTTCAATATCATAAAAATGAAAATAATTAAAAAATGGAAAAGAATAAAATATTTTAAATTTTATTTATTTTTGCATTCTTTAATACAAAGCATTGCTGTGTTGTGAATAGTATCGTGGAAATGTTGTTGATGATTTGATTTAAGTTTCATGCTCAGAAATACACAAAAGTGCACTTTAAAAAAACAAATGCGTAGAAAGATCAATTTTCCTTTGAGCTGGATGGTTGAGGTGTTTCAATGAAAGAAGAACCTTCCAACGCGCTTGTGGTGCGGATATGTCAACCGTTGCGTTGACTATCTTTTGAGTATTTCTTTTGATGTGTCCCTATTTCCTTAGGCGGCAGTATGTAGCTGCACCCCAAGCTGTGTAGCAGTAGGTGAGGATGGACCGTATGATGATGGTGTCAGGGAGCATTTTTGTGGCCAGCTGGAGAGGTTTGATGAGCGGTTGGAGTGATGAGCACGACAACACCTGATAGGGTTAGGACTTGCCTTAAGGGATTTGGAGAGGAAGAATATCATGATGTTATCGTTGATGTTTTCATGATGCAAAATAGGGCTATTTTAGGATCATTTGTGGTGCAAACTCATTGGAGCATTGTAAACCCCTCCCTATGCGATTGGGTATTATGACCCCTTATAGTCTCTATATTTATAAGCGTGAATGTGAAGTAAAGGAAAACTTCAGCTCATTAGTAACTAGAGTCGATGTTCGTCATCATTGGACTAGGATAAAGGGCAATTTAGTAGTATCTCACTGTAGATTATCTAAAAGTACTAAATCATTTATTGTAATAAAACTAATTTTTGTAATGCGCTACCAAAAGAGGCCATGTTTGTCAGCCTGCAAAGATCAAAAACAATTATTTATCACTGGCTCTTGTCTAAAGCATTTTATTCATGACAGAAATTCGTTGAGTGAAATACCATGGAAATAAATTGTCAGTAATCAGATTTCTGTGTTTTTTAATGTTTAATAACAATGATTATTGTAGTGCACTTCTCTAAAATGTCAAATAAAATATTATTATTATTATTATTATTGGGGCAGCGGTAATTTTCACTTTCGAAAACAGAGGTAAAATGCTCTTATAGAAGGGAAAGACGACCCTTTAAGAGGCGATAGTCCTTAGATTTTAATTTATCTTGGAATACTGGGATAATTGTGACTTTTTACAGGCCCTTAGCCCATATCGAATCACGTAAATATTCTTGTGGGCTAATTTTTGCTTACCATTCTCAAAGGCTGTTTTGCTCGAGGCATTTTAGTGTACACCGTTATACGATCTTAAGGGCAGTGAAAATTCCTCCATTTAAATGAGAAAAGTTGCGGAATAAGCACCAACGAATTCATTTATGCGAGTCGTAAAAGTAGCCTCTGTTATAATTTTGTATCAGGCGCTCTGGACTGCGAAAATCATTGCATGCATATCAAAGTGGCCTTAGGTAGCGCACGCATTTCGTTCCCCTCATTTGTTCCGTGCACATAGATAGATGTATGCTATTTTGAAGACTTGAATAGTTGTATTTTTATTTCAAGAGCATTAGAAACCTCGAATTTTAATTTTAAACTCAACTTTAAAAGCTTGAACATGTCGTAAAGCAAGATTCCAAGTATTCAGTATATTTCTGCGAAGTCAAGGTGAGGGCAAGGGAAATTTTCATAATCGTACGAACTATCGTATCGTGTAAACTAAGCACTGACCAGAATACAGTGGATATAAATTGGGGAGAGAAACGACGTCCTTTGATAGTAGCTATAAATTACATTGCCTTAATTCGGCCTCTTTGAAAAGAGCAACCTCAGCGGGAATTCGACTTATGGTGTCACAATCAATAGCCCAGGCGCGCTATCGTGTGAACTTCAGTTGGACCAGTGGAATTGAACATTTCCATTTCACCGCCTGTGTTTTTCCTTTTTTAAAGTGGACTACAAACTACAAAATTTATTTTACACTCATTAGTATGTATTGTAAAATCGAAAGCATCCACTTTCACGCTAAACTATCCAAGGATCAGCAATTGCAATCCCTTTTGTCTTTTCTTTTTCCGATTACAGGTCCTACACGATCATCTATGGAATTATTTTGATTTTAGATATGTCGTTACTGTTAAATTTAATTTGATAGTCTCCATTATCATTTCGAAATGCTTTGTTTGCTTCTGAATTAATTCTTTTCGGCACTTAGCTTTTTTCCGCTATCTAGCAGTGGGGTCGTTCACTGAGACCTAAATTGCCATTCGATCAAAGAATGCGGTTGATGGTGAAGAATTATGGAAATAAAACGCATCACCGGGTAAGTAATGAAGATGTCACACTTATTTGCCACATTATGAGGCAGATTGACCTGATGAAAACAGAGGGACAGATAGAAGGGAAGATGGGCAAAGGATTGCCCCGAATAAATGACATAGGACATATTATTAAGTATCTTATAGAGAAGAAATCCCTAGAATATACGCAGGCGTGACTTGAGCCCGCGACGCGACGTCAAGTATGTCAGGCACCGCCGCCAACGAGGCCGGCGGAGGTTCGAGGTCGTCAAAATGTCGCCTCGAATAGCTCGAGACGCAGATGATGGTCTGAGAAAATGAAAATATACAAGATTCCTCACTTAAAACTCATGACTATCGATAATGAAATAAGATTGAAAAAACGAGCCTAATATAATCCACCCAGCGTCTACTATTTCTATGGAACTTCACGTTTATTTCGCGACTGTTTTTCCCATTATTTAGAACTTGTTTATATTACCCTATGTCCTTTAGCATAGAGTGACCGTTTTTAACCAAGAAAAGATATTTGTTGCAGGACTCCGATTTTTTCCCTGAGGTTGACCCATATTTGATGATATTTTCTACTATACTGAAACACCAAAGTTAAAATGCTGGTACTTACCAATAAATTTTCTTGGACTGCAGTCCTCTGGGTTCGAATGTAGGCGTTATCCTCAAACGAATGCGTTACTCCATCATTGAGAATGAGTCTGGAGATCGAGTTGGTATGGTGCTAAGTGTGTTGGCATCCCGAAGGTCTGTTTTTAAATCCCGGTAAAGTCACAATATTTCTATAGGAATTCCGTTCTCTACCTGCGTGTCATGCGGAGGTCGCAAAAAGCACTCAGTCCGCCGGAAGGGACGTTAACCCATTAAAAACCACTGAAATTTCTGGGAAAATCAAAGTTTAAGATTTGCCATTTATAAAATGTTTATATTTTCTGGTTAATCACAATTGCCATAGCAGGTTTATATTTGACCATTTCATTTTGCAACATAAAATTACCAGTAGCTCATATATTTTTTTATGCATCTGGAAATTCACAGCGCAGACATTTTGAAATAACTTTTATTCGTGTTGATCAGAAGCAATACTGTGTTAAAAAGGGTTTGGGAAAACTCTCTTTGGTGTTGTTAAGAGAAGGTTAATATCACTGACATGACTGACATGGGATTTCCCTTAATCCTATCTTGCTACATGACGCAAATGGCTTCACTACCAGCACAAATAGCCAAAAGAGTCAACTTGTCAACTTTGAATTATTATATCTCTAAAACTAATTTATCTGTAGCAACAAAGTGACCTAATAGTTAAAATTAATTAATCGATCTTGCCGCTCAGAAAACGGAAAGTCTACTTAGAATGGTGATTTTTTAAAGCTCGTCAATAAATCGATATGAGTTTTCAACGTGGAGTTGGAACAATATGTTTTAAATGAAAATCATGAGCTGAATTTTGTGATAATTGCATTAATATGAGAAAATTCTCGTACCAGGAAACGTCTAATTTAATCATTGAAATACAAGAACTTTAAAAGCTCTGTGGCTGAGTTTTTTTAAATAATAATTTAATTCATACGAGGAATTTTTGTTACAGGAAACTTCTACTTAAATTATTAAAAAATAGAAATTTCGATGCTTTGTAGCAGAATGTTTTAATAATTAACTTAATACCATAAAATTGGTACCAGGAAACTTCTAATGTAACGAATTATAGACTAGAAACTTCAAAGCTGTGTTCGTAACATGAGCATTCTTTATTGGCATTATAGTATTTGAAACCTCGGAAAATGAGTATATTTTTATGCATGGAGAGCTTCCATGCCCTTCCCTCATGGCGCAAATGCCCTTAGCTGTCGGTCGCCTTCTCAAAATACTGTGACTAATTGAAATGTTAAGTTTGTATAGAAGGCACGTGTCAACATTTTTCTGTGCGTCAAATTAGAAAATTTTATCTCAATTTTCTCATATGTAATAACTTTGATAATTAAGAAACGGGCAAATTTTAGCTAGGGTACTTATACCTACACTGAAATTTCCAAGATGACAGTGCATTTTTAAAGGAGTATTGCGCTACCAGTAAAGGCAGAATACGACCGGTGGAGGAGGGATGCGTCAATATTTTTAAGTTGTCGTTCGAGGACGTTTGGATTATCCGTTTCATATTCCATTGGGCATGAAGCTGGAAATAGTGTATTTCCGTACCAATTTAATACTGTATTCATGTGACCTTATCATGGTAAGACCAGAGGCGGAATCATTCTTCTGCAGTTTAACCAATGGGTAATATCATTTGGCCGTTAAAATGCCAGCCAATCGGTGAAGACCCAAAATGTCGGCTGAATAAAGTGAGGTAAGGTATTTGACGGTCCCCTTTCGTAAAAAAATATGGCGGCTTTTATTTGTAGCACGTGATTGGGTCAGCATCAATACGTTTTCATTGATTTATTTATAACACAAGTAGATTTCGTCAATATTTTCTTGATATTTCATTAAATGCAGAGGAAATCATCTCTGCATACTTCTGCTACCTACTCATGACTGTTTTCACATTCCGATTAACCGCAGACACCGGCCTTTGAACGGGATTTCTATTCGAGTGCCCAATTATGTAACGTAATTTATTCGCTTTATCTACTATGGTTGCTATTTTATTAAAATTCATATTCAAAGGTTTAGCATTAATATCCCTTGCACACAGATTTTACATTTTGTAATTTCGTATTACTGCATTAACTTCCCATGGAATGAATATCATCAAAAGTTCTACCACGGATTTATTTGACCTATTCAGTGGTTTTTGTCGTAATTTTTATGCCTACATGTAGTCATTGTGCAACTCAATTCGAAAAAGCATACGAAATATATATTTGAAGAAAACGGGAAGTGTGCTTCGTATAGGCGATTTAAGGTTAAGTAAAATAAGGTTTAAGGCATGAGCTGTTAGTTTTATTTCCCAGATTGTTTTGTAAGTGGCCAACTATTTTTAGCGCTAACTAACTCATTGCTGTGAGAGAGTAAAATTCCTTTCCAATTCAGTGCTGAGTGTTTCAGGGCGTTCAGACTGATGCGGTTTCGATGAAGTTTTCACGGGTTCTGCAGTGTAAATAAGTAATACGGCGGCTGCTAATGTTTGGACGCCGAACTGTGGCATCGCTCTCAGTACAACTTATTTCCCGCCGCCTTATTTGCCCAGTGGAGAAACTGGGAAGACAACAGCTTTATATGCCGGGAAAGCATCATGAGCTTCAATTTCAGTTTCCCCGGTTTGAAATTCTTCAAAATAAATTTCAAGGTATTCCGGCTCTGCGATCAGTTGAAAAAACAAATGAATGCACATTACGGCACGGAAATGCCATGGTCGCTGTGGGAATTAATTCCAAAGTGTTTGTTTGATAGATTAACCTGCAATTAAGTATGGAGTGCACATCAAATGGCTGTTGTCGAATTACTCACAATACGGAAAGACTTAATATGCAGTAAGATAAACATAGAAGTAGATATATAGATGAAATGGAATACATTTATACATTCAGTCCAAGGGTTGGTAGGATTAGTGAGGGTAGATCTCACCCCGAACTGAGACACATGGGTGTGAATTTCACGCATTCAGGGTAGAGTACTAGATCCTTTTCCTCGCACGTAGAGGATTTAGTTTGGGGGCGTCCGAGAGTTTTACCTGGAATTAAAACTGGAACCCCTCGATCAGAAGCCAACCGCTCTACCCACTAGGCTTCCACTCGCCCTGAAGGAGGGAAAAGGAAGTGCAAAAGAAGAGGTATAAAAGATGTGAGCGAAAAAATTAACTATGGGAGGATCTAGGTCCATGAAGGCATCTCGAACAGACATTAGTCTAAGAAAGAACTGTAAACACAGAAGAAAAAATGATTCCCAACAAAGGTAATAATGGAAAGGCTGCTACATTATAGTCTGTTGTAAAGATTGATGTATATATTGATCTCCTACGTGTTGCTTATCTATACGTATCCGTATAAGCAGGAAGATAAAAACAAGAGAATTAAGAGAAACACAAACAAAATATAAGCAATGAAAAATGCCAAAGAATCCGGTCTATGCAATTTTATCTATCGATCTGTTTATACGCACAACTACAAGTGCCATAGAAATCATGATCTCATTATTTAACAAATATTTGTAGGAGAAACAGTACCGAGAGATTGGAAAAATTATTATGAACATCCTTTATTGTTGACGTAGTATAAATGAATATGGATAGTTTAAAGGAATGATCATATCATCACAAATGGGAAGACCGCAAGGAAGAGTTCTGAAAGCCAGAATAGCGAAAGATTTGAGTAGTGTGCAGAACAAAGTGGGTTCCTGGCGACGCGGTCATGTATGTAATATAGAAGAAATTAGCAAACAGACGGGAGCGTCGCATTCACATATTTGCAAAGTGCGTTTGATTCCGTCCCTCCAAAAAAATTAATGATCTGGCGTAGAGGAAACCGGCAAAAATAGAACGCGTGGGGTAAATGTGTTATCTCTACCGAGGAAATCAAAATGCTATTATGGTGGGACGCACAGTTTCCTCGCTCTTCCCACACAAAAAGGAAGGAAAAATGGGCAGCCCACGCCCCTATTTAATCCATCCAAATGTATCACTATGAAGCCTGAGGGAGAAACATCGCGCTCCCTCGACCAGCATTACTTCCTGTCGAATTTTTCGTTTAAAAATGGAGCTATCGCCTTGAAATTTCCAGAGTTTTGAAAATATTATTACCAATTGTGATAAAAGGTAGCTGCACTTATCAATATTATTTTTCAATTAATTATTATTCAATTAATTATTAATCAATTATTAAGCATGGAGTGCACATCAAATGGCTGGTCTCAAATTACTCAGAATTCAGTTTCACTCTAACACTGTTCTCAAATCCCCTCACCGATCAGTGCTCGCTCCATCCATACCTTCTGTCTCCTCTGTATCTCATTTGGAAGCTGTGTCTCCTCACCCACCATGTCTAGCGCTTCGTCGCTCTTCCTTGCAATACTTGTGGAAAAGTGCAACTACATTTTATTTCAATACGTTGAACTGCCACTGCAACTGAATACATTCGCCTGAAATGGTTGAACTTATTATTATCAAAGTATTCTACCGATCAAGGTTTGTTTCTATGAGATATTTAAGAAGCATTCTGGCGGTCTCTCCACCCTCAGTGGACTTCAATTCACAATAAGTCCTACTCCTTTTCATTGTGTAACTGTCCTATTCTATTCCTTACTCTACCTCGTTTAGCAAACGTGGAGAATTCGTGAAGACTCTCCATCAGCTTTATATAAACATGTCCTTCAGTTTTAGAGTCTCCTGGTTGAAATTCTTCGAAATATATTTCATGTTATTTCAGCTCTGAGATCAGTTGAAAAATGTATGTACACGACAGCACCAGAATGGCTTGGACTTAAACAGGAAGCAACACCAACAAATTTGGTTGACAGATGAACTAAAGGAATTATTCAGTTAATCATGGAGCACACATCGAACGGCTGGTCTCAAATTGCTCAGAATTCAGTTTCCCTCTCACACTGCTCTCAATATCCGCTCACCGCGCTGTCCATACCTTCTGTCTTCTGCGTATCTCATCTAGACGCTGATTCTCCTTACCCACCATGTCCAGCACTTCCTCGTTCTTCCTCCTTTCCGTCCACTCCACCTTCTTCATTCTTCTCCAGGCCATCATCTCGAACGCCTCGAGCCTTCTCTCGTCCTACTTCCTAAGTGCCGATGTTTCTGCACTCTAAAGCGCTACATTCTGAAAATATACCTGCATATATACAGTAGACCCTTTTCTTCATATGCCTGCCACTTAAAACTTAAATTTGACCTCAGTATTTCCTCTAAAGTAAAATATTCATATATTTGGTACAGAGAGATATTGTCAAAGTTTTTTTTCTAGATCTGCAATATACCTAATGAATTTATCCGTGGCGCAATCACATATACCCGGGTAATTTCAAGCTTATGTTTAAAACAAACATTTCGTAATAAAAAAGAAAAACATACGACCGTGTGGCCGGGAACGATGCGTCCTACTAAAAACTTGGGATGAGATATGTAGCTCAGTATAGAAATGGGTAGGAAATGGTCCATAGCATACCATACTCTTCGTTTATGACAAAATTGTTACGACAAATGGCCAACTAGTTATAACATATATTCTTAACAAACTTGTCGAAGATTGAAGTGACGTTGAAGATTTGTCTTAAGTTATATGCAAACAAAATGCAGTGAACGGTAATGAGAATTATGGGAGAAGATTTTGTTGGTTGAAAGTGAAAAAATTAAATATTGATCTTCAATCCCAAAGTTTATTTTGAACTTAGGACGTTTGAAAACAGAATAGACAACCTTGAAGTATTGATAAAAGTAGGTAAATCTATTAAATGGCTTCATTTAGATCTTTGAAAAATAATAAATCGCATGACACACAATGAAAAGTATTTAAGAAGTTGTTCAACCAGGATATCGGTCAGATGTAATACATAAATATTAATTTGCCATTAATTATGGCTGGAAACTCACGCTGGATGAAGCACTGAGACTTAAATAATTTACATCCCATCGCAATTAGGGATGATGCATAAAAAAACGGTTGTACAAACATCGTAAAAGATAGAATGGTATGCATTTGTAAGACGTGTATGAATGAGGAAAGAATACCATTAATGATTCCGAAATGGACTCCAGTGGAAAAAAATAAAAGAGGAAGTATTAGGAAAAATATGGAAAGAAAATAACGAGTTGGAATTGAAAAGACGAGGATTAAAACCAGGGGATTGGAATGATAAAGAAAAGTGCCGTTTGGGATGCGAGAAGCGGCACTAAGCTTAAAAAAACTCGTTTTATTTTTTTCTTTGAAGGAGACTATTGGCTTAAAGCTAAAGTCTTCGCTTGAAAAGTTGACTCTGTGTCTACTTTTAACGCAGGCACATCAAAAATCTGTGAGATACAATGATTTGATTTTTTAAACCAAAATATGACTTTTTAAAACAAATATGAATGGATCTCCAAAATATTTCAAATCGCATAGCTCTATTAGCTTTTGTCTCGTGTTAAATTTACTTGGCTATTTTACGCTTGGCTTACACTCAAAATATCTCACATTTCCCGTACTTTTAGATAGCTTATAGCCTAGGCTTTTTAAACGCTTCAAGACCCATTCATAACTTATCACTTGTTTATTGCGTGCACGAGGCATCTGAAATCGCATAGACACTTTTGTGAGCGTGAAATTCAGGAATATGTCGATTTTTTGTAGTGTATCGGTTGGTTAAGAAAGCTCCAAACTAAGGAAATTATTTTTTGCTAACTATGAAGTGTGGCTTGAGCTTTCGGATGAATATTCATGAGATTGTCAGAAAGCTGAATGATAAATGTTTGGGTTTTTGATATTGGCCTCGTGACGGAAGAAATGGTCCTTTAGTGCTTATTTTAGATGTAAACCGTCAATTGTATTACTGGTGAAAGTGTAGATAATACATGATTATCTGCCGTTATGGCAGTTGGAACGCTTCAGTGAACAGATTTCTATAATAAAATAATGAGAGATTTCTAATTTTTACTTATCTTTTTGGTATTCTTAACAAATTTCCGCCATGTCTGACATTTTATAGGCATTTTATTAAAAAATAACGGCTTAAACGGAAGAAATTGGCATTGAATTTAAATTAGTGATGGTGAAATGGTGTGCTCTGGTGTCTTTAGAATATTCAGTGGCGATGTAATAAAAAAATTGGTCTAACCAAGATGGATACGATAGTTGGCATGGTTTTCGGACATGGTCACATAAAAATATGCTGAACTCGTTTGTGACAAAAACACCTGTCTAAACTTTTTGTTAGTATAAGTTTTAACGTTACCAATTTACTACCGCTTATGTAGAAAGTTGGTATATTCCACTTATTAAGCAATGCACGTTAACAAGTACGTTTGTTATATTCTGAATATAACATAAAATTATCGAATACTAAGCTTTATTTTCAACGAATAATAGAGAACTGTAGAAGGTTTGTTAAGATGCTGCTTTAAAATGAAATGGACCGCATGAGTGTGATAAAAAACAAAACAACTTTTGTAATTCATGGTCGTGAATTTTCAGCATAAAAAACAAGCGCTAGATAGTAATTAGTCAACTGATGACTAAGTGAAAATTTTGCGAGGGGTGATCCGTGAGTAAGGTTATTTTTTCATCGCCAATACACAACAAAATACGGCATTGATACAACCCAGTTGTTCAGGCAGTCACTTAGTTTTATAGATTTATGGTCAGAGATAATAGCACTACTGGCCAAAATGGGAGAAAAAATCATACTTACCTTAGGAATGAATGATGGAGGCCGTATGTATTACTACAAAAATTTTAAGAATTACAATAGGAAAATATTCGCATACTGATTGAGCTACACGTCCATTAAGAACATTTTTATTACATCATAATCGAATAAATATTGTTATGCATTCCTGTAATATTTATAATAGGTATATTATCATTCATTCAGTTATTAATATAAATATTTTATACAATATCAGGCCTGAATCTATTAATTCAGTTAGTTTAACTAGGTTAAACTAACTGAATTAACTTAGGAATTCATAAGTTTTAGTGCTTATCTGTTTCATCCGCACTTTCTCAGTGAACTGGGAGTTAGCTTTGATACGCTGTATATCTATCAATATTAAGTCTAACATATTTCATGCTAATGCTTTCATTTTTGTATTAGTGCTAATGTTTTACCGCCTAATTTTCATGAATATTTTTATTTTTGCTAATATTTCAGTATAATTATATTCGCCTGTAGGCAATGGTTATTTTCGATCACTGTAAAAGTAATTCAAATTCAAAGATTGCCGCCATAGTCATCCCATGGTAGTACGGAACCGGGCCGTCGAGCATGGCGCTGATAGTCTTTCATCCTCCCTCTTCCCTTGCCAGAAACCCGAAGTTGAGATTGAGAGAGAGACATTTTCGTGCCCCTGTGGTGAGGCTAACTACTCCGTTCACCTCTGCTCATGCTCTGAGGCAGAGAATACTGTCGGCCTATCGAGGGTTCTCTACCTACTATTCTCAGTGAGTGAGTGTAGTGAGGAGTTCTCGTCGGTGATGCCGCGTCGTTTCGGGTGTCAGTGTTGTTATAATTGAGTTTTTCGATTTGTTTTTCGGTTTATGTTCTGGTTTGTGAGGATACCTATGTGTGACTTTTTTCGTGAGTCAATTTTGAAAGGTTGAAAAACCGTATGAAATTGTGTGTGCACATACATTAGGAAGGGAGAGTAGTTTGGCTCTCCCCATGTTAAGCTAGTTTAACGCTAGACTTGATGGCTGGATTTCGATTCCCTCATAATATATTGATGCTGACGCCGCTGCCTGCCAACCGCTTTTCTGGGCATTGAAAGGATCGGATTGACTGAGGAATCTTCCCTAGAGCACTCGTCGAGGAGCAGCAGATACACACCCTCACCTCACCTTAAGGTGCAGTGCATACGGTGGATGCAGTGCTATTGAAGATTTCGTTGGCATATTGGTTTCCCATTCTTAATAAGTTTGTACTAAGGAAATAAACCTCTGCAAGCAGTTCAAAAAGGATTATGGCTGGAGGTAAGAAAAGCATCAAAGTAGACATTCTGACAGTTTTCATATTGCTCGCTTTTTTATACTTAATGTTATAAAAGTAATGCAAGTTTAGAAGGATTTTGGAAGAAAACGGGGTTACGAGTCCTTCGACGCCGATTTTGGGCATCATAGCGTTGTATACTTCCATTTTATAAGCTTTTCTGAATCATTGAGTTATTGCATTAAGCTTCACGACAATGATCAGATTTTTAATGATATAGGTTATTTATATTTGAGATAGTAACGCGTTATCCTATTCAAGCTTGTATTTATATGAACTTTTATTGTTCTACTCCAGTTTTTTCTCTATGATGCTGAAGCTTCTCGGGTATCTAATATAATTAAGGCCTACGTGGTGCGTAATGCTCTATTATTATTTATCCGTAGTGTATCTCATGTATAAAGCATACATTTTTGATGCTTCCTTATAATTGCCAAAGCTTTAATCGGGCAGTTTTGGCTGTCAAGTTGAAACTTCTTCGATATGTGTAAGACGTGTTTATTTAGACCCGGGGTAGTTGTTTGGTGCAATTGTATCCCAATGTTTCGTTTCATACATTTAATTTCTTTTCTTTCAAAAATATAATTTATGCATTAAATAATGGTTTGCTATTGGAATTCAGTGCTCCAGCCGATTATATTGTTCAAATAACAAATATTTGGTAATTTGTTTTGGTCAATTGCGAGTTTAGAGTAAATAATTTTGCTAATACGATAGCAGTAGTGAATGTACTCGTTTCATCAAAATTCTTCAAGAAAAATTGCCGGTGTTTCTAAAGCATTTTTAATAACTATTCCCGTCATAAATTTGTTGCAGCGTAACATGGGTAATCTTGTCTTCCTCCACCCGAAGCCATGAATTGTAACCACTTTTATTTTTACACACCTACCTTCACAAAGAAATAGTATAGTTCCTCAGAATATACTCTAGCATCTCAGTAATTTTCGGAAAGGCTTTTATTGCTCGCAGCTCCTCTAGTATACTTAAATCGGGATATTTATGAATTCTCCATTATTGTGTAATTATTAATATGCTTGACTAGAGGATTTACCCAGTCCTTACGCACAAAATTTGTAGTTGTCATTGATCAGATAAAGGATTCATCGAGTTACTATTGCCCCACGTACGATTTGCCATTACAGATGACCTCGACGTAACTGTGGAGAGCTACTGCAGTAGCAGTTTCCTTTTCATCCGTTGGCCAAGCATTATTTCCTATGATGGCTTAAACAATTAGCTCTAAGTAGACAGCAGATTCATTAAAAAATTTCTCTAAACTCCATTTGATATTTTTATCATTACTCTTCGTCTCGGGTACGTTGCACTTCAAATATTTGACATCTATTACTATTTATCTAGTCGGCTGGGGACACAATTTTCCATTGCCTTCGCCGGTTTTGTCGATTAGGAACTGCACAATATTTTAGGTCCACTTCTGCTTTCTCTAGTCCTTAGCTAAGTATGTTGTCCGTTTTATGTATTTTGGTAGTGTCTTAAGTCGTATTGATGAAAGATTTTATGAAAGTTGTCATTACAGGAAACATTTTATTTATAAGCGTGTTATACACCGCTATTTATGTTGATCGATTTCATTGCTTCGTACTAATTCTTGGTAAATGTCATGCTAATTATTTTTAGCCAGCGATCCAACACCCGCACTCATTTTTAGTACTTGGCAGTATTAGGCTGGGAACAAAACTGCGCCCATGAAAACCTGGTTTGAGGGTCGCATGTTTTCTGGGCATAGGTTGGGAAAGGCTGTGCCGTCGCTCGTGGTAAAATCAATTAGCTGAGCACCAAAACGAAGAGACGTTCAGCTTTTCTCACGATTGCCCCACCCAGTAGGGCCAATTAGGTGCGCGCCGAGAATTTGTTGCAGTTTTATGAGTAACGGGGATCGTCTCCTCTGCTAGTCAAAGTATTGACACGCACTCGTTTTGTGTGGCGGGCCTTCACGTTTTCCCGTACTGGCTTCCCGTCCCCGCCAACCGAAGCGCGTGGTTCGTATTTTTCTGGGTGTGCGTAAGCCGAAGACGGTCAACTTACAAATGCAGTGTGGACTCCGTGAAGTCAAGGTAATGATGCGTAGTACACGCGCGCAGTGCAATGTTCGTGGGGGAAGCGCATGGCTACGGCGAAGAGAGAACAATTGAAGACGTAAATCACCGGAAGTGGAGTTATTTAGAAGTACGCTCGTAGGCCGTCGTGAAAGGTGAATGGTCGTGAATCAAGCAGTTCGCCTTCAATCAGAAATCCCCCTTACACGCCCCCTCTCACGAAACAAAAATATGTCGCCGGAAGATTGAATATTTTTTAGTCGCGTATTTTCCATTTTTCATAATATTTGTGCTTTCTCTAGCGTTGCATAACTTTATTATGTCTGATATTGTGTTTGTTTGTCATGTGTGGAAATTGTAATAAGTTAATTGTTTCTTCATTTTGCATGCATCTACATAATTTCGGTGCTTGATCTACTATGTTGCATTCTTGCCCATAGTCTCTGACTTGCAGTTAATTTGTATGCCCGATGAATTACGTTGTGCTTTGAGATATTTTTCAGTTATATTTGATTAACATGGCTGTTTTTGTTACTGAAAATGAAGCTTTATATGTTTTATGTATGTTTCACTTGTCTTTTAATATTTGTTGAATATCTTTCTAGCCGCAGTAATTGATCTAATCCTGTATTCTTTAGCTGGAATTGGCCACATTTTATTTGGTCCTAGGCATGGAAGTGAAGTTGTAAGCCTAGCGCGCCGCCCACGTTACCGGTGTCGTAGATTTTTTTATGGAGTTTCCCTCGCGTAAAGTTGTACTATGTCGGAGTAAAAAAATAAGTCACTATCTTAATTTACGCCGATTCGTAACTGTTTTGGAAATCCTCGATTCCAACATATATCTCGCAGTAGTAGTTGAAAATTGTGGACGAAAGCTCTTTGGTTGGAAAAGTTTTCTTGAATGATGAATAATGGCATATGGTGGTTAATATACCATAATATTTTGTGTACCGTGTATTGTTATTTTTATATTTCATTTCGGGTTTTGTCTGTGCCTCATTACCCATGTTTTTCTGATTATACTAGGACTGTGGGTTAGGCTCGAAGTTGGAATTATTTATTGACAGTCAAAAATCGTTTAATGAAGATTTTCAAGAGTTAAAATATTATGAAAATTCCTGTATTTGATGGTTTCCGACCTTTATCGACCATTGAGTAATCGATCAGTTGGTTCGCCTTGTACAAGGTGTGCTTGGTCTTCCTTTGCCAGTCGTACCCATGAAACTACAGTTAAGCATGGAATTTACGAATTCGAGTTGAGCATCTTCAAAAGCTGCATGGCTGGTTTCTGTAATATTTTGAGGAAATAGTATATTACATTTAAGTAGTGGCTCAAAACGTTGCCACTAGTTCTTATTGACGTCCTTCCTCCTCGGAATACTAGTATTGCGCCGTACACTGGAACGTAACCTAATATATAACCTTTTTCTAACAACGTGCGTATGCCATTGGTTATCTGATCAGGAGTTTAGTACACTTGGACGTGAATTCAACGTCGTTCGTCATTTTGTCTACCTGGCTTAGTATTTGTGTGTATGCGTGCGTGAGATTCTCAGGGGAAAGTGTTCAAGGCGTTCGAAATGACATAAAAGCTTGTCTCGATGATTGTACTCATCATGATACTCTGTCCTCTGTATGTCGTCCAGCGCTGATCCGTCCGCCTTTCCTGCAACTCCCAAAAAATCATGTGCGCACATTTGACTCTCTCTCGGAGAAATTATGTCCGTCCCTCTGTACTTCCTCACGAGTTCGTCGCTACTTGTTTCTTCTAATCAAGTATGGTACCCTCACCCTCCTGCTTCATAATTACCTCACTCCCCCATCCGATATTTAGCCTGAGGTGTCAATTATTTGTCTCGTGAGGCCGTTTTTCACGTTGAGTTGAAATGTAATCTGTAATCAATATTTTATTTTATTATAATTTAATATAGTATTTTCCTCAGTCTAGCCTGCATGTTAAAGATTGAACGGAAATATTTTGTGGCTCAGTATCATGCCTTTGCGCATTTTTGTTGCAATGTGCTACGGTTTACTATATAGTATTTACTGCTTCTCCGCACGCGCATTAAAACTGTACGAGGAACTTACGCAAGAGTAATCATTCACACAGCCCAGCGTACCTGAAATAGTACAACGGGATATTTTTTCCGGCCCATATTCGTGCATTTTTTTCGCATATTGCCACAATAGTGCAATTTTTACCGCGCCTTATCAAGTGCATCAGAATGTTCACTGAAATGCCTCGTGTAAAATGGTCTTTAGGCATCAGTCACCAGTGCGTGTTATTTTTGTCCTCAATAGTTCTATTCGTTGAATATTCTACCCACTGATGATTCCATCGCTTCCAACCGTCCCGCTTCTGCTCTTTGAAGCTCCCTGGACCCGAACCCGCTTACAATCTCCCTTTCAATTGAGAGCAGTGGGCTCAAGTGTACATCCAGTCAAATAATTTTTTTCATTCATTGTGAACGCACATTCTTACCGGCTGGGGGGAGTGGTCCTGGGTGCGGCGACCTCCCCGCGCGCGCCCCGCCCCCGGAGGCGGCAGCGACATTGATTGGGGGCGGGGGCATCGGTGGTGTCTCCTTGAAGCCCCCTCGCGCGCACCATGGCGAGACGACGGCGTCTCAAGATTGTCGAGTCTAACGTAGCTCATCGCGCGCGCGGCGAAATTTCGGTTGGACTCAAGACGTGTACGACTCAGCATTGAGGTAATAGAAGCGGAAATCTTTGGTCTACGAGGACCCATGTTAATAACTAGAAGATAGGAATAAGTTTTAATGGTCTGAGTCAAACTCATATAACATATGTGAACGAATACATGCCATCATTGCGAGTGATGTGCCACAATTTGAAAGTACATGTAAAAAAATTGGTGAAATATGTATTTGCTAGTGGAGGTGGCCAACAAGCGGCCATTTACCAAATTTCTCTGGTACATGCATGCTGTGAAAAAGAAAGAAAAAAGTTTCAAACCGCAGTAAATGACAAGTGTACCATAAATCTGAAATTCATATCATCTCTTCCCCGAAAAAAAATAATCATAAAATTACTTACTTAAAAATATAAATAAATAATAATGATGGTACGTAGTATAGAAACTAGGCTTGTGTTAAATATGAAGGCACATGGTTCCAACTTAGTATTTTATGAACTTATGGCAGTGGAAGACAAAATTGTGTTTTCTATTTTTTCTACGTAAGGATATGATTGGACTTGTTGCCGGTCCGTGACTCAAACTAAAACGATTTTTATGCATGCTTTTCGTATACTTGTACCATTAAATTTAGTGTATTTCTTAGGGAACTTTTGCATTCCTATTTTACGTATTATATCCTTCTTCGAAGGAGATTTGTGCATTTAAATCTTGATCGTGTTAATTAATATTTTATGATGCTCTACCACACTACGTGTTAAATTGCACTAAATATGTGTAAAACTAATTATTGGATTATTTTATTTCTCCTGGAATGTCATAAAGCAAAGTTATAGCACTATGTACGTGTGATGGTTTGGTCTTTCTCTAAAATACTGCGTGCGGATATAAAATCACTTCTTGATTTGTGGAGATAAAAACTGGTTATCCACGATAGCCGAACAAACTAGCTCTCTGGTTTCCTGAAATTTCGGACAAGCGATTCATTTTGGGTGCGGCTCCGTTCGGTGTTAGTGATAGTAGTTAAGCTTGTTGGATAATTTTGACTGTTGATTAGGATAGTAGGATTTCAAAAATTTTGTAATTTAATTATAATTTTTGACATTTCCTTCAAAGGCATGGGCTCACAAGATGGGAAATAAAAGCGTTATTGCAGATCGAAATGTCTATATTTTTACTTGTGTCGTTGTCTTTCATTAGCCTTGCAACAGTTTTCTGCGATTTTATGTTGTTGAGCGACTTCACCCTAAAGGCCCCTCCTCGACAACCGTTGAAATCTTCTATTCCTCAATTACTTCCGCATTTCAAATGACTTGGCGGCTGGAATTTGGTCCATTTTTGTCTGCTCTCATTGAGTTAGTGTCAAAAGAGTGATCCGTAGATGAAAGTGATAGTTGCTATTTTTGTTTATCCGATTTTTCCAATTTCCCCTCTTGCGCAAGATTCGACGAAAGCTGACAAGTGAGGCCGGATTACCAGCTGCTAAGCCAACTGTGAACGTACTCGGTTTTAGTTCCGAAAAAGTGACTTGGCTTTAATTGGGTTTGCTTTCAAATCTTGCAATCAGTCTCATGTACGAATGACAGTTTTTGTATGCAAGTAGTAACTAGTGGAACAGCATTTACTTTTCATGCAACTTGTTAACAGGTCCTAAAGGGTTAGTCTTCGAACATAGTGACGCTTGAATTTCATTTAAACACGATTAATGTGAACTTTATGATTTCAGGGCAATTTGTGGAAACGTTTTATATTCAGTGCGCTAGAATAAAGTGTATTTTCTTCATAAATTTTATTTCAACCACATTAATGTGCCACATTTTGGCGAAATGAGTTGCGTGTATTTGAATAATATTTACGTGGAAAATGCCATGTTTTATTTCATTATTAATGCTGTATTTTGTGTTAGAAAATAACGAATGCATTTACCACTGATTCTCTGGTGGATTCATGGTACTGTTGTGGTGCATAATCTCAAGTGTTCTTTGGCCTAGGCACGATGGCTCGTGCGACCAGAGATAGTTGTCATAACTTTTGAGAACAGTTCAGTAGATTACAAGATTTTCTTTCATTTTTGAACTTGTGTAGGCTTAAGGTAAAAATAACAGAAAATGTTATCTTTATTGGTAACTCGCAGGCTTTTGCTCAGTCTAGTTCACTTACGGAGAGGAACTATAATCAGAGCGTGCCCGGCCGCTTCAAGCATTGCCCCCGTGACGTGTGCGAGCCCACAAGGGTCGTCTGCGGCGTTGCCCGTCTTGAGGAAGATGGCGGTGGATGGAAGCCCCCACCGCGCCCAAGCACTTTGCCGCGACCTCGGCTGCCACGGCTTATGGGAGCCATTGGTCTCGTGCGGACCTACTTGAAGCCGCGCGAGGGCCACATCCGAGAGGCAGCAGTTGGAACCGTAGAGATTTATGTATGCTGCCACATCCCTCGATTTATCATCATTTTCAAAAATGTCCTCTTCGATGAGCGCAGAGCGATTCATTTTTCTGAATGTTTACAATTGAGTATTCTCTAACTCGCGAGGAATACCATAGAAAAACTGTAAATTCGTTAGATATTATTATATTCAACACACATTTTGGTTTAAATTTAAAATTAAACCCCCCTTATCGTAATTTATTTCGCCTCGAGATTCTGATCGCTCCATCGTCGATAGCAGTGACTTTTGTTACACCTTTGTCAGTGCACTGCGACTGTCAGCACATATACATCGGAGAATCTTTCATCGTAGCATACGTGAATTGATCTCCAGGATTTGAAAATGCATCCTCGGGTGGGTTGGGAGCCCCCCACCTGCCGTGGGTGCCGGAGGAGCGTCTGCTGAGTCGCCCGCCAGCCACCCAAGGTGTAGGGACCGGTGAGAGACGTCTAGTTCGAAGCGCGGGCGCACGGCGGCGTGCACGCTGGGAGAAGGGGCTGCCATTTGTCGAGTCGCCAGCCACGGCGGAAGGGAATTGAATAGTATTCGCTCCACCGGCCCCTGCTCGATCCCTGCAGACGCGCTGCTCCGTCGTTTCCGGCTGGACTTCATGGGAACATAAGCGCCGAGTTGTCTCAATTCACTCGGGACCGTATTCTGGACTATAAATACCGCACGAGGGGGTCACGAGTAATTTTCCACGGCTGCGTTTCCGTTACCGTCAATGCTTCTCTTTACCTTTGATCGTATAAACAATAGATGTTGGGCCAAAATACTGATCCCAGCATCAATGCTTTTTCATGACGACTTTGCTCTGGAGCAAAAGTTACTATCGCTTCATGAATCGTGCTGCTCAATCGGAACAGTTAGCGGGCAGCCATGTCTAAATTGGGTTTCTCGGACGATAATATAAACATAATTATTTTTAACTTCTAGGATGTGAACAGAAAATGCGTTCCTAAGGCAAAATAATCCTTTCATGAAAAATTTGTCATTAGGCTTAGTTAGGACCAGTAGCATCACTAGCTTCATAAATTGCGCCGTGTGTCCGTAAATCGGCACAACGAACTGAAAATCAGTACTGAATGGGGTCCTCAGTTGCTAATGTAAATAGCTTGACGTCAGTGGCCTAGGGTGATTTTAAGACCAACTGCCTCAATGGTACAGCGTGTGAAGGGGTTTATCTGTCATCGCATATAATCGAGGTTATTTACGGAGAAATATGTGGTGACAGGGTCCATATTTCTGACGCTAACGGATCCAGCCAATTAATGCCGTCGGAAACTATAAGATTTTTTGCATTAATACTCGAAACCGGTAGTTCCAAAACAGCACAAGTCCATTCAGCGAAGCAAACCAATTTATTTGAACATCTAAAATGCTACCATAGCCATCACTTAATAATTTCATCATGAATCGATATGTTGCGCAAACGTTAATCCCTAATTCCTGCCTAGTAGACATGTGTTTTTGGAAACACTAACTTCAGTATTTATTATTTACTATTGATGTAGCTACTTTTCGATGGGCATAGCCATATATTATTTGCATGGAAATAAAGTCTTCGTTGTAATGGGTGCTGCTTATTAGTACTTATTGTAGATGGATTTGTTGGAGGTGCACCATCGTGATGACGTGATAATCTCGATTACTTTCTTGAACTTCGACATTCATTTTATTGGGGAGGAAAGGGTCGAGCTGATTAGAGTGAAAGAAAGAAATGCCATTCTGATTCGTTGCGAGCCTCTTATGTTAGAAAATAAGATCTTGTGCTTAGCCAGCGCTCGGTGTTTATAAAATCTCCTCGGGATTTCCACCGTGTAATTTTTTCCATGTTCATCTACGTATGGGCACAGGACTCGTATATATGTAGTCTTCAGGGCGGAAGCATTGCTTATATTGCATAACTTTTCTGAGCATGCAGACCCTAGGGTTGACAGGGTCTCCCGTATTTACCGGGTTTTTATTTTTTGTTTTTTTTTTGTTTGGTATTTATTTTGGGGTTATTTTATTTTTTACCTGTACCTGTGTTTGTTATTTTTAGCTTGTTACCAGTGTTCTCATGATAGCTTATATTTTAAATAATATAGAAAATATCCAGCAGTGTAGTATTTCACCCTGCGTCGTATAACGTGCAAGAAAATTTTAGTCTCCCCTATATTCAGTAGACAACCCGGCAACCCTAGATCTCATTACCCGGTGGAAATCCCGTGATGATTGTATTCCTTCCGAAGGTGTTTGTGGTAGTTGAGGGGACTTCTTGCTAATGTCTGTCCTGAACGTCGTTGGAATTCCTAACGTTCTAGGAATTTCATGAAATTTAATTTTTCAGCGATCGCCGCAGGGAGACGAGACTATGAAGCGCGTAGAGGCTTCCTAGCTATCGTTCTTGAAGAGCACCCATCGCGTCTATTGTTGATCCAGGAACGTCTTCACTCACACCTATCGTCGTGTTTATTTCAGTCCACTCTCGCTTATGCCTTTGTTTACAAGGCTTTTGTTTACACTGCCAGCTTTAGAACGATGTTCAGGACTGCACGAGGAAAGTTCGTGGAATGAACGTAGACGAGCTGTAGCCGTAATAAGGTTATCTATCTAGGGATATTAACTATATTTTTGGGTATTTGGTTACTAGGTGGTAAATTCACTTCAAATGCAGGTAGTGTGAAGAAGGTTAGGGAAAAAAATGAAGTAAATGTTACCGGTGTCATTTTGTGCGCGGGATGGGTACTTAATAATATTCCAAAGGACCAGACGGATCACGATAATTAAAATGCAGAACTTCAGACTGATATTATTATAACAAAAACGAAAAACTCCCAAATACAACCGTTCAACAAAGCGTCTCCACGGTGACGGCCTGCCCACGGCACCGGAACACGTGGGGCAGTCACAAAAATTTGACGTACTTATTTAACACAAACTTTAGTTACTCATTTTAGAAAAGAACAACGAATCACCTTTGGTGGGAATTCAAAAATGGATTACAAAGGAAGCAAACATTTAGCGTATGTAGATGAAACAGGTATCATATGCAACAATGCAAAAAAACTATCAAAAAATCCATGTTATTTGAGGGGAAAAACGATGAAGGGGTTTGTTCATCCCACAGCCGCCGACACGGGAATCCGGAATTGAAGTTGTGAAGTAGTGCAGGAAGTGTATTTAATTGGTTCGAGTTCCGATCCTAAATTGCTTCAGGATATTTTGGGAAAGGAGAAGCGCGGGAAAGGAAAGCAAGAAAATATTATTCATGAAAGTAAGAGCAGAGAACGTAAGTTTTCAGGGAATCAAATGTAGTGAAGGGACTTGGAAAAGGTCAATTAAGTGTAGAATAGAACTGTTTTTACGTCTATAAATTTGAAAAATTGATTGCCATCGATACTTTTCTTACCAAAAAAATATCCTTCACAAAGTTTCTTTGAATTAGTTAGATGAATACCCTAGGCATAATGATCGCGGCAAAGACGACGTATTTGTTTTTCGGTATTTTTGTTTTCCATGCATGGCGCAAAAATTGAGTGCTAATTATTAATAACCTGATAGTTGGCTCACTGACGCTATTCTTGTGTCAACCAATGCTACTTCAAGGAGGTAGGTTCGCGGCTTCGAGATTCAAAATAAATACTCTTCGGTTGTGAAATTAAAAAGGTTCAGCCATCATATAAGACACGTTTAGATTTAAATGAAAATAAGGGTGCAAAGAATGTAAATATTGTATTCATTATTAAGTTGATGCTTTTCCAGCTATTTGAGCCGAGCGGAGCACATTTTTCAGTTTTTAATCAACGTTATTTGACTTCAATTATAGCATTCATTTACTTGTAACTCCAAATTTGGCATGATGATGTCCCATATTTTATGTTTTTCATGATTTTTTACTGTGCTGCTTGCAATGTAGGATATTTTGTCAACATGGCATGTAAATTGTAGCTGTAATGAAAAGTTTTCTAGAGCTTTTTTAAGTTCAACCTTTAGTTCCGATATACAAATGCGAATTTTCTTGTGGTATTACCGGAAATTTTAAAGCAGATAACGTATTTTTTGTGGCCGTCAGTCAATGAAATGCGGATAGATGATAATATTTTGGAATTTTCACGAAAGTTACATCTACTTCGTTTCTCCCATCCAATCCGCTTAAATCTAGTTTCATTTGGTACTTCATCCGAAGCGTCGGAGTGGATGGCTTGGGAAGGTCATGTGGTCGCAGGTTAGTTACAGCCGCCCAATGGACCATCATCACTCAACCCTGTTAGTGCAAGCGGTGCACATGGAAGGTGCGATCCCTTGCTTCTGGCCGTCTGGCTCGAAGGTCGTATGCGACGCACGCCTGTCTATAACTTCGTCTCCCTCCAAGCTCTTAACATGCTTACTTAAAGATTACCGTTACTCTCAGGTACCCGTTGGAGTGGTCGAATCTCTAAAAGTTGGCGGACAAATCCCAGCACGTTTGGCTCTCCGTGTGTGCTTCGAACGGTGATCTCCTCTTCGCTGGCATTTTGATGTTTACGTGAAGGCTAGGAGGCTTTTTCTGGAGGGCGCTCCGACTCCCAAGTGCAATTGATGAGGATTCCGATACCCGGTTCCATGGCTTTTTTTCCTTGTTGCTTGCGATAGCGTTTTTCTTGAACCTTGAGTGTTGACTCTGCTTCCCGCAATTTGGTATGGAGTCGAATCAATTGCTATACAATGCGGATGTTCTTCATTACCTTTGCGAAGGAGGCGAGGGGAAGGCATGTCGAGTGACAGGTCGCACTGCTCGCGTCGCCCCCGACCCTTCAGCCTCTTCCCCTCTCTCCTGCCCCCAACGCCTCCTCCTGCCCCCACCGCCCCTCCCACCCTAACGCTCTGAATTCATGACGAGCATCGATCCTTGGCGGGTCTCCCTTGTAGTTCTCTCGGCCGCCACGGGTACGCGCGCGGCGCCACCTATGCCGGTAGGAGGTGGGGGCAGCGGGGGATGGGGGGGCGGAGGCTAGCCCTTTTGGGTTGGGAAGGCGGCCGGCCAGGTCTCGGCCCCCGACGCGCTCTGCCCCCCTGACCGCACCATTCACTCCACGACGGCTAGCTAGCGAAACTGGTCCTGCCTCGCCTCCTGTTATATGCATTATGTATTCTTTTCCCGCCTCTTGCTGCTCCTTCATTGCTTTTGGCCCGTTGGCCTCCCTTTGTCTCATGGTTTAGGCAAAGAGCTACTTTCACTCAAATTACTGAATGATTGACTTGGGTATCCTGTTCGCCGCATTAGCCGAAATTAGAGTACGTCCTTAACAAGCGGTTGGTACAGAGGTTTCAATGGAATCCCCCATCCAAGTGCGGAGACATAGTTAATATCTCATCCTAGCGTTACGTAAGGATTACGCGCCGAATTTACTCCCAGGGATGTGCCCACCCTGATGGAACATGTATGGAATTAACTAAATAATGAAGAACGTGTCACTACGAGGGCCAATGACTCTTCAATTATTATTATACTTCTAAGTGTTCCGAAAGTTCCGCTTCAAATTATGGATAAATATTCGCCTCTTACTTGAACAAAGTCTTGGTAAAGATATATGCCGGGGTTACGTTGGTCTTTGCTAGACAAGGGTTCGATGTGTTGATTGGCAAGATAAGAATCGTTTACAGACTACCCCTGCCGATGAAACTTGCATATCAATGATTCATGTGTTTTGCCTTCATCGATTTAAAATATTTAACACATTATTTTTCAAAACTTCCAATTTTATCTCCCGAAGACGATAGGTCCTTATATCATCATAACTCACAATACTGTTACCAATTCTGTGGCATCTCTGCCTGCTTGCTCTCAGCAGATATAGCTTCTTTTTCAACTAGACGAAGACTTTGCAGTAGTTCAATTTATCCTGGAACTAAAACTTAGAAAGTTTCTTGATTTTGTTATTTTTTCGTTCATCAAATGTTGGAAGAAGTTACCATTTTTCGGGACGGAACCACTTTTCCTGGTGATTAAGGCAAGAACCTAATTACTTCTTATGACAGCTTTCTTGGTTTCATTTTAGGAGCAGTGCCTCGCTCTGGATAATTACTTCATTGTTTGAAATATTTTAGCGCATTTTTTCAAAAATTATTTTCCACATCAATCCCATACATTATGCAATGTGCAACTATATTGTTAGTGGTGGTGATTTGCGTTCTCTAATTTCTACTACACTTTCATTGAACGTCACACTTCTTGAAGAAAATGCCAGTGATAGTGACAGTTACTCTCCGAGAATTTTCAGGTAGTATCTGTTCAACAATATTGTGACAGCAGTGCGACTAAGAGTCGCTCGCGTTCCTCATCGATTATCTAATCTGGGCATTAGTAAGTTTATTTTTGTAAGTCCGACCTGAAAATAACGTAACCGTCTAAACCAATCGAGAGCAATATTCAATGTAGAACGTGTCAGCCTTTTGGGCAGAATTCCTGGCTTATGAACGCACGATCCTAGATTTAATCCCTGGGTGAAGCCTTCGGACACATGAGCAAAATTCGTCGAATTTCAAGGAAGATCAGGGAAAGGAATCGTTTCTCCATTTATGAGTAAAAATCAACACGCCTATAGCTTGGCGATTTCTACTCTCGCCTCTTTCAGCCAACCTTAGGTTGAATCATTGGGTGATTTAATATCATACAAATGGAAAATTGCTTATTCTTTATCCTTCTCATAAGCAGTTAGTTCTGCCTCGACGACCGTGGTTCATTGTTTTTCTATTTGATAGTGGAGAGAGCGTCACAGTATTAGAATGATGGTGTAAAATAATATCGGAAGTATAAACGCATTAACCTGCGCCGCTGGGCTCCGGCATATTCATCGATGTTCTAATTGCAGTTACCGTTTATTGTGTGCACTCGAGGCCATTCTGTAGTGGATGCATGCCGTCAAACACGCCATCCCGCTATTCGGCGACCTCAAATTTGGAATGATCCCCGGCGGCACCTGCAGCATCGTGTGTGTAACTGTTTTGGGATGGAATGGATGTTGTAATTGTGCTCTTTCACCCGCGGCAATAGTGACGTTCACGTCAGACCAAATCCCCGGTCGACCTTCTCTTCGGCGCGCTGCGGAGGTTAACGGAAGTGTCCGACGTAGATGAATTGCCTGTGCTGGTTTATAGGGAATTTGGCACGAGAAACAGAGTACATTTCGAAGTATATGAAGGAAGTTTTTTTTATGAAAGTAGAGTGAATCTTCGAGAAAAAATTCGTTTGAAACTTAGTTCAAAGAAAAGATTAAATCGTCATTTATAATTCAATGTTGCCGTGCTTTCAATGTTTCCCAGTATTTTTTCAATGTTTATGATAATTGATCTATTTGTTGTTTTCCCTTTCATTCAAAAGGAACGTATTTCAAAATGCATGCCCTGGCATTAACTTGAGTCGTCCCGAGGACGCTAAAACAATTATTTATCTCGTAGACGTGGAAGTACTATTGATGAAAGTAGTATTAGCATTGAATTCTGCATTTTAGTAGATAGCATTTTAGTGTAGCTATTTTTGTGTGATGCTATTTTTAACCCTTTTGCTCTTTATATCTCTTTGAATTTGCTGTGAATGAGCATGTCTATATTCTATCTTTTGCTAATAACTCCAATGCATGCTTTTTTCAAATCTACTGATACCGTAAGAGAGCGATTTTAACAGGTGTCAGATCTTTGTAATTTTGAAGGTTTGGTTACATTTCTTTAGCGAGATCTCATAAGTACTTGCATTTACGCCCTAATATAGGCTAAGAATCGTTTTAGAGTCGTCATGCTTTCGATTTGCTTGTTGACGTTGAGCGGCATATGGTCATAATATAGATCTTTTTATTTTTCCAATTCCATCCTAAACTTAATGAAAATAACTTGACCATTTACACACTTATTTATTCCAACCGTCCCAGGTTTTGGCACATAATGCCACCTTGAAAATGTGTGTGTGATCATCTGTTAATAATTTAAAATTTTATGATGTTATATAAAATTACATTCCTGCCACTTTGTAATCTTCTTGGGCTTTAGGGCCAATTCGTGCGAAAACCTGGGTCGGTCGGAATAAATAAGTGTGGAAAAAGACAAGTACTTTTCAGCATGTGAAATATCAAAGAATTAAACCAGGATCACGCGGGAAACGGTGTCTTTTATCCATCTGAATCGGCTGTAATGAAAAATTGTTGAAGGAGTCCATTGCTCCCCACGGAAACCCGCATTCATTCCTCGAGAGATCACCGTCTGCGATGGCTTTATGTTTATTTTGGTGCACCTGTCTCCGGGTCGCGGGCATTGTTGTGCCTGTGACCCTTTGCCGTCCCTGCGCGTAATCGGGCCTTCCGAGGGGTGGGGGGGAAGGGGGTTTACACGCACCCCTCACTCCGGTCGACCCTCCGTCACGCTACGCTTTGGCGACTCCCATTAATTCTCTCGACCGCGGTAAGGTGAGAATTTTTTATGCGGATACTTCAGATCGTTGTACATATTTCGCCCGTAATCCATTCATTTCTGTTTCAGTCCGTAAGAGCGATTGTGATATTATAAATTCGCTCGCATTTATAAAGGAAGCGTTAGGCATGTTGATATTTATATGAAGGTTTTAATAAGCCGGATTATGGAACGTGCAGCCTTCCAAAAAGGTTAAATTTACTTTTCCTCGGGGATTCAATATTCACTGAACTTTTTAAGGTTTCTCGAGTTCTCCTCCTGTGTCTTTCCAAGGGTGTGCAAGTATTGGTTTCCACAAGCACCTCGAAGTACCTATGTGTTAGCATTGAAACACCCGCATTTATAGAGGAAACGCTGGACGTTCAGATTTTTATATGACGGCTTTAGTAAGCCAATTTATGGAAGGTGCAGCTTTCCTAAAAAGTTACATTAACCTTACTTCGGGGTTTCGATGTTTATGGAACTTTTTACGGTTTCTCGAGTTCTTCTCCTGTGTTTTTCAAAGTGTGTGCAAGTATTGACTTCGATGAGCTCCTCGAAATATGTGTTAGCGTTGAAACTCGGATCGATGTAAATTTTATTTTGTAGAAAACTGAACCTTGTATTTTCAGCGTGTGAAATTTCCTTTGTAGTTTTGGAGAATCTTCTGATTTTTTAAAAGCTTGAGTATTTTATTTTCGATTGAATCACCGGAAATTAATTTTTTGAAAGGAAAAACTAAGTGGTGCTTTTAAGATCAAGCCTGCAAAGAAAAGGTTGTCCTTTTTTTCGAATAACGTTCGATTTCACATGATTCGTATTGGTATTGATGGCGAACCCAATAAAACTAATTTAAATCATAAATTCCAGTATGCTCCGGCAATTATCAGAGGTAGTTGATAACTTTCTGTCACCTAAATACAAAATATAATGTGGGTGTGGTCATATTTTTCTGCTTTATTGATTTTAAAGGACGTTTGACAAGTTGAATTGGGTCACTGGAATAAATACACCGTTGAAAACAATATCACATGGGTAAGAATCACCTGAATATTGGATAATTGAGAGTGGTGGGTTAAGGAATGGAGAGGGCGGTCATAATTTGTGCAGTAAGAGGACAAGGGCTTCTTGTATCAGTAATCTTCGCAGTGAACACTGAATAGAGAAAAACGATGGAGGAATCATAGGCGCCAGATTCTTTGCAGATGGTCGAATATTTAAATCTGCGTAAGGAAGTTCGTGCGAGAAGCTATTCATGTTTTCTTTACATTCACGTTTTAAAATATGCTCTGCTAATTTTGCCTAACTAAGGACCACAAGGAAGGGCTTCCGTGTTAAAATTTCTGGATGTTTCATTCAGAAATAACAGACACCAAGACGAATACCTTTCACCGTAAAGGAGAAATGTTATTGCTTCATTTTGACAAAATAGAATATTCCATATATCATATGTACCATATTATTATTATTATAGTATTCTACCGATTGAGGTAGGTTTCCATGGAGTGTTCAAGAAGTGATCTGGAAGCGTCCCTTTCCTTCCAGCACTTCCTTCTTTTATTCACTGTAAGGCCTAATCCCTTTCAATCTATCTAAAAATCCTATTCTCTTCCTTCCCCTCCCTCGTTTCCCTAACATTCTAGCCTCTAATACCTTTTTCAACATCCCCTCCCCGCTAAGCACTAACTCCATCCATACCTTCTGTCTCCTCCGTATCTCGTCAAAAAGCTACCTCTCCTCGCCAACCATATCCAGCACTTCGTCGTTCCTTTTCCTCTCCGTCCATTTCACCCTCTCCATTCTTCTCCATACCCACATCTCGAATGCCTCCAATCTTCTCTCGTCTTCTTACCTCAGTGTCCACGTTTCCGCACCGTAGAGAGCTACACTCCAAATCAAACTCTTCACTAACATTTTCTTTAAACTCTTACATAACGATCTTCTCAGAAGCTCCTTCCTGTTCATGAACGCCTCCTTTGCTAGTGCAATTCGCTTCCTGATGTCCTTACATCTGTGTCCGTTTTCCTGTAATGTGCTGCCCAAATAGTTAAACTGCTCTACCTGTTCAAGTTTTTCCCCACCTACTTTTATCTTGAGTCTCACATTCCTCGCTCGCGATACCATATATATGTACCATATAGGATAATGAAAAAATAAGATGTATACACATATTCACACTATTTTCTAGTCAATAGTAAATGAATGCTGTGTGTGAATTCAGGTACAGTTAGCTACATGAAATTGGCGCTACGCTTGGTTCAAATAGCTGGGCAAATATACAGTTAAAATATACGGGTTTTATTCTCAGTCATACTATCCATATTCGTAGATCTAATTTTGATTTATGACCTGGAAGGTTCATCATAGGGTAAGTTATTTTTTGGATTGCGCAAAGGTGAACTTCAATAAGTGTACCCGCTATCGTGCGGGAGTTCGTTAGTTAGTCAGTGAAGCCGGATTTCGTGGTTTCTTTAGATAAGAAAGGAGGAGGCACACAATGAAGATCTACCATGAGAAAAATGAAGTCATAAAGTTCTGTGGTGCAGATGAAGTAAGAATGAATATTTAAGTTAGCGCGCGCAAACTGGAGCAAGTGGAAAATTTAAATATTTGTGGGGCTCACCGGATGAGAACAGGTGGAGTTGTGAGGACATTCGGGCGAGCCTTGGAAAAGAAGACGTTCTACGACAATACCGTATAATTCATTCAAGCACCTTAAGTAAGAATGTAAAGAAAAGGCCTGCGAGGAGCTCAATATGAAGTGTCCCCTCGCAAGACGCTGAAAGATGGACGTAGCGGAAAGAGAGCATGACAATGGGCATTCGAGAGGTGGGTGTGGAGGAGAGTGAACAAGTTGCGACTGAGGACGTTGTCGCCGTGGAGACAGGAAGCTTTTGGTCGGCAGGGAGTTTTAAAGTTGCTGGAGTGGTAATCGTTGATCTTTGAAAGTGCATATTAATAGTAGGAAGGAGGATATCGTCAAGTTATTATTCCTCTTTGATGAGAAAGTATGTTCTTATAGTTGTGATTATCATTGTAAGTGTTATGCAGGATCTGGTAGGCTTCGATGATTTAATTTTGATGACTTCATCTTTACTATAAAATGATACAACTGTTGTAATTTTATAAGTAAAAAGGATAAGTTACTAGGCGAAAGGATTGGATAAACTACTACGCTCAATGATCAAAGAAATAATCGTGGATTAGACAGCAGCGTATCTTGACGTAGTTACTCACAAGTACGCATAAACTTAAAGGTCCATCGAAGGGAAATATAACCCTCTAGAGGGTAATTGGTTTAATTTATTGCAAGTAGGGCCTCGCTTACCCCGCTGCAATGGAAGACACAAAAGTTATTTATCTTATTTTGTTGCATTCTGTGAGATATGGGGAAACTTCTTGCTGATCTCTGGCGTGTGGGAAAATTATGTATCGAGACTTTTTTTTTTAGATACTTGCATCCGGTATTTATTATTTACCATGTAAACGTTTATAATTATATTTCACGATTAGTCG
This sequence comes from Ischnura elegans, assembly GCF_921293095.1. NCBI lineage: Eukaryota > Metazoa > Arthropoda > Insecta > Odonata > Coenagrionidae > Ischnura > Ischnura elegans. The sequence continues at coordinate 39,969,223 of NC_060259.1, forward strand.
GAAGAAATATGTTCGTTCATAATTGAATAGGGTTGTAATTTACATCTTAATCGATAGGAATACGTGTTAAGGTTTTTTTTCCCAGAAAATTATTCAGTGAATTATGATTTAAATTTTTAACCTGCGATATTTAAAAGTAAAATGTATTTGCGAAGTTAACGGAAATTGCCCGTTTTTCAAGCACTCTCCGGCACTCTTACGTTGGTGGATGAAGCATGGAAAGATATGGGATTCTGTAGTGCGTCATGGATAATAGAGGATTTATCGAGAGAAAGTATCGGGAAGGGAATAGACAATTGGAGGATGTATTGTGAGCAGAACTGTATGTCTGTCGTCGTATATTGAAACAAGACTTGGATGAATGAAACATGAAATATATTCCTGCTTCCTTCTGAGCCTAAAATAAATGGAATATGACTTGTTAGCATGCTATTTACTATAAGGTAATCGGCGACTTTTTATTTTGCCATCTTACCCCTATGGATCTAGTCAGTAATGGCAAGATTGTTTTTAGTTATATACTCAAAAACTATTTGTTTGGAATCGCGCATTCGCGAGCCTACTACTACTAACACATACTATGAACTCCTTTTAAGCCTTGAAAAATAGAGTGCACCACTCTCTCTACGGGAGGCGAAAAGATAGCATTTTTATAAAGAGATCATTTTTTGCTTTTGTGATCAATGTGTCCGTCGCCGTCGAAACGGATTTCCTCTGGACAGCTCTGCTCTATCGATCTAACGACACCTTTTTGCTTTTTTTCGACGCACAAGCATCTATTCTCTAGTTAGGAGCGTATTTGGACACTTGCCGTTTCCACATGTAACTTTTTGCTTTTGACTGTATTTTCTATTCAGAATTACAAATACACACGTGTAATAAGTTTCACACAAATTTTGTCCATCTTCAAAAACACTCTAGCCACCTTAAGTTGCCTCATGCCCACCAAAAGTTTAGGTGGAAAGAAAGTATTTTATTCGATTGACTTATTAGAAATATTCTCTACTATATCCACAGATTAACACTAATTTTGTATTAGTTTAAAATTACATTGATGCAGCGTATCACTATATAAGGTGAATTCTGTCCAAAAAGGGAGTTATAGGCATAGGAAATAGATATGATTGGGAGGAACGTTATCCAGTCCTTAACGTCATCTCACTTTCTCTCTTTTTTCTCTCGTTACCTGCTCGCGTAGTTCCATTTTTTTTCGTAAACTTCACCTTTATAATTACGCTCCTAGTCGAAACCGTGGTCTCAAACTATAATAACGTGTTTTAATTGAATTTAACCGATTCAGGCGTGGATTAGTGGAAGTTCGACTTATTAAAAAAAAGTAGTTGCACTTTGGCATAATTATAATTATTGTGGAAAAGTGCAGCTACCTTTTATTTCAATATGTCATAATTGCTTTGAAACTTCTCCGAACGCTTCTAAAGCGAAGGATTTGCTCCCAGTTCCCCCGGCTGCCTTTGCGTCTACCCAGTCCATATTTTGCGATTGCATTCCGTGGCCGTGGTCACATCTTTGGGCAGCGAAGAAGAGCCTTCGTCTCCTCTCCGGATCGATACAAGGCGGATTCGGACCTCTGCTTCCATTGTGGACACGAACATCCATTTTCGCTCCCTTCCCTCGCATTTTTCCACCGAGCGCCAAGACATCTCCTCCCTCCGTAATGCCCCGTTTCCTCTGCACTCACTTTACGCTGGCCACTGGCGACAGCGGTTGCATATCGGTATGGAAACGGCTGCGCGATCAGCGGTCAGAATTCTAACTGTAATGGGATGATGCGGATCAGCCGTTGATGGTGGATTAAATTGCGATCCAAACGATTTTTTGACTGCGGCGACTGAAATGATCATTTATGATTCCTTCCTTTTGGCTATGAACTGTATTTTGATACCTCTATCTACCTCCGCCGTATTTCTCGAAAAGACTATTTGTTAAGCGGGATAATTTTGTATCAATCTTTCGAAATGCTAAGCTCGGGGTAATAGGTGGTCAACGTTGTTAAGATTACGATGGCACAATTTCTACAAATCATAAAATTCCCAGAAAGTAGAATTTTAAAGATTTAACGAGAAAAGTTTCGCAAAATGAATTCGTAACTAAGTATTTGCTGACATTTTAGACTATATATTGCTCTAGCAATGTAATATGTATTTCGAAATCTTGGCGAAGTGAAAATTCGAAAGGAAAAATCCTTTTATAGTTATCGCATAGGTTGAATCGGTGTCATTCTAGGAGCAAGGTCGTGCTCTAGGTGGATATCTCTTCTTTAACGTTTTAAAATTCCGTATAACGTATTCGATTATTGAATTTATTGAATAAATTTCAACTGGCATGAAAGTTTTATGTTCTTGGTACCGAGCCATTGCAGAAAAGGTTGAGAGTTGGTTACGCTGGGCATTATGTAAAATGCACTCCTTATGTAACGTATATTTCAGAGTCTAACCCAGCTATTTAATAAATACTGAAATTATATAACAATTCAAAAGTTAATTATAAATTAAGCTTGCTAATAGGAGTAAAAATATCTCCATAATAATGGCTACTAAAAATTTAGTCTTTAAAAGGGTAATCTTGGAGATGTGAACTAAAAATATATTTGGTGGTGAAACAGAAATTCTTAGAATTTTGAAGACAAAAAATTTTCAAAATGGTGGAAATTTCTTTTGTGCTTATTTTTTAGCCGTTTCGAATTGGCTGAAAAATATTTATTTATCCAATTATAATATCTTTTTCTCAATTTCGATTACCATCTTACCATCCTGCAATTAAAACTTATTGTTGAAAAGAATTATAGGTACGCATTTTATTCGCGGCGTAGATAAATTTAATTTTATGGTTTCGAGCATTATTAACTTATGTCTTCGTTTCATTAGTAACTGCCAATGTATTGGAGGCAACTTTTCCCTTGGCATAAGTAGTTAGACAACTTTCAACACAGTAAGCTAAAGATACATCGCGGGCAAAAAACGATGGTGGTAACTACGCAGGACAGGTTATAGATGCAGCTTGCATTTTTTGAATTTGTTACTTATGAGGGATAAATGGTAAACTAAAAATTTGATTTAATTTTCAGGAAGAGCTGAAGAGAGAATTCGTATGATAATGGTTCTTTCTGCCTCTGAGTAGCGTCCAGATGGTGCTTATATTTTCTCCTTCGCCAATGACGTCTCTCTTATATTCCCACTTTCGAAAATGATATGAAATTAATTTCTTTCATCAATTTCTGTTACCATCTTACCATTTGAAGCCGGTAATTTAAACTTACAAGCTGAGAAAAATATAAGCTTTATATTCTCGACGTAGGTATGTGTAATTTTATTGTTGTAAGTATTATTTACTAAATATCTCATTTTCAAGGAAGTAAATGCAGCTGAGGAAAGTTTTCCCATGCTGCTGAGCAAATAAGCTGTACGATTATGCACAATGCTACGTAAACATTATCGAAGGCGGAACTCTGATGACTTTACCAGCAAGTTTACACGGGAGATGTTGACGGGAAAAGTAACCGGAGTGTTAGGCGTGGGGGGTAGGCTGGAGGAGAGGCGTACGGCTAAGGGGGGAGGGATCGAAGTCCAGGCCCCAAGGGGGGGATGTCCAAAGGCCGCGGCAGCGATCGTCACGGGCGAACCTCGACCCCGTGAACAGCACATATGACACAACTACATAACCATATTAACTTCGATTTTCACGTACGATTGGATTCAGAACTAATGTTAAATACACGTGGTGGTAGAAAAGAATGCGATAATGAGGAAACTTAGCCCCATTAACATTGCCTCTGAAATCCCTAAGTCTGAGTCACACTTTCATTTTGTTCACTCCATCTTTATTCGGGTTATCACGTCCTAATCGATACGCATGATAATAGCTATCGACTTTCAACTGCTAAACGGTCGTAGAACGTTCATTTATTTGTAAAACCGAAATTGAGAAAGCCTATGTTTATATATTATCAAACTGAGTGAAATTTTCTCCGGTTTTCTCCTGGGTGAGTTGATCTATGATAGCCGATGCCACTTTTCGCACTCTTCTTCGCGGAAACGCTTCCGCGCTGATTTTGGTTCCTTTTGAACGGACGCTTTACGAATAAATGGAGTAACACCTTTCATATAATTCTTAAGATGGAGCAGTTTCCTTTGTTACTGGCTGTAATTTATTGATAGTTTCGCCGAAGTGTAGCATTATCATTTGGTCGATTTGGAGTCGATCAATTAGCTAATTTGAAGTGTTTAAGCTTCCAATGGAGTGGAAATCGATCATTGTGGATTTATAGCGAACGGCGACGTTGATTTCATTACCCTGGCAACGAATGCAACTAGAGTTTTCTATTTTTCAATTTAATACTGATATGATAATCGTGCTTTTGCCATCGAGTATCATATTTATGATCTCTGGAGGAACTCAGGACTTGCATTAAATTATGCAGATGTTGAAATGAAGTATTTTAATTTATGCCTCCAAAATGATAATGATGCAGGAAAAGAATGCTGCAAACAGCAGTGACAATTGGCTGTGTTTCATTACTCGTTACTATTTGTAATATTTCAGCTCGGGCATATTTGCGCGTGATGAAGAGGAACGATTCGCACATCGAAACGTTGATTTCAAAGTACCTACTCAAACTGTTAAAACCCGTGACAAATTCGTTCTGTAAGTCAACGAGTTCAGCGTAGAAAATATTTGTAGAATGTGCCCTCCTCTCAGTGAATCAAGTAAATCGTATTGTTCCTCGGTATTGTTACTCGTAAATCACCTTAATATATCTGTCTCATGCTTATAATTTCATTGCATAGGGCTGCATATTTTGCTAGTGGGAAGATTCCAAGCGGGAACGTCGTCATTGATATGAGGGTCTTGCTTTTTTGTTTAATGGAGATTCATGAAGTTGCTTTGAAGGGAGGATTTGATAATTGACCCCAGCTCCTTTGCGTTGAGTAGTTTAATTTTACTAAGCAAGTATTCAATGTGCAGAGCTCTCGACAGATATTAAAATGCGGGCAAATATTGTTGTATTGAAATTACCTATTGTATCATTCGGTTATTTTTAAACACTGCGTCATTCTAGGGGAAGCGTGGTGTCCTATTAGGTCGAGTATTTGGCTGTTGGCGTAATGTTCCCAGGTTCACATTCCACGTTAATCGTACTGTTTTTTTTTTAAGATTTTTAAAAGAAATTATTGACATTAGTAACGAAGGTATTTATTTTCTTCGGGCTGATACAAGTGAGTACCTCTTGTACTAGATACACTCAAAGTTGACTTCTCTACGTGAAACAAAGATGTGTTACGTAATATTTGGAAACTCTTATAGTAGTGTTTAAAATATATTGCTGTACATATATATTTACCCCAGTCATGTTGCACATTTGTGTACATTTCTACTTAAATCGCATTAAGTATAAATTATTTTGTACGGAGAATATTTTGCTTCATTAACGTCGTATATATTTGTTGTGAAGAGCCAGAATTTTTTCTTTAGATGAGGCATTACATCCCGTTTACTCTTGACTGGCCGCTGGTTAGATATTAACTTTTCCTTGTATGCGTATTGATTCCAAAGGTCAAAGGAATTCGCCAACGTTTCAATATAGGTATCGTAAGTCGCTTGTATTTTCAACGGCGGAACGGTGTATTTCTGTAGCGACTGATCGCGTTCAGGAGCATTGATAGACCGTGATTGTGAAACGACTGCCGGTGAATCATTTAGTGAGTAAACGGGATTCCCTCGATCCAATAATCAAGGAACTGGAAACGTATATTCACGAAAAAACCTCATGAATTAGAAAACACACCCATCATTTGTCGTTTTTAACGGCGAATTAAAGTGAAATTTCAATTAAAATATATGGTGAACGTCTTTAGCTTGAGTGAAAAATCTGCGAATGAATTTTGTGAGTTTAATTTATTTTAGCTAAGCCTCAATCAACCGACTGAAAACCGTTTGAAGGTCTTTTTTTAGTTCCCTCTACTGTCTATTTTTAATTGATCCTGAACCTTATGGAGCCATAACGCTACCGTTTCACTCATTTTTTTCGCGTTTTTATTTCACCTTTTAGGGATTACTCAAATACCTTGCTAATGGCCACTTACTGCAGCGACTCCTTTTTTCGGTCCTATTTTATGCGTCGGCTATCCTAATTCCACGAGTTTGTATCTTTCGTAATATTTAGTGAATACGTATCTTTCGTAATCTGTTGTGAATACTATAAATATATTGAAAGCAACAGGGTTAATTTACTACTGAATGTGCATGAATATCTAGAACGTCTCATTTCAGTGATTCCGGTAGGAAAATGGTAAAATTATATGCAATCAAAGAAAGCTTGCCGCAATATCTTGGTATTTCAAAGGTGTCAAAATTGTTTGTTTTTTGTTATGCTATGGTGGGGCAAGTGATCAAAGGGTCCGTGTTCTCTCCATTATGGATATTCGTTTATTTTGGTTATTAGCTTAATTTGTGAACTAAACACATTTGTCTAAATGCTTGTGAGTGCTGTGATAAACAGATGTCAGATGTATGACAAGAATTTGAAGGATAAGCCTAAAGTGGCGATTTTAAAATGCAGTCCGTATTAAAAGTAAAAGTTTTGATGAACACTTCGGTTTGATGAGCGAATATGGTTCTAGGTTAGCGGTTGGTGTCATCAGTGTTGGCCGTTATTTTATAAAAGTATATTTCAATGAGATAATTCAACGTATCCATACATCCAGCGTTATGAAACGTCCGGAAAAAGTCTTTTTTTAAATTACTCAAAAGCCTAGGTTGCCGTGAATACTACATATTTTCTGGCTTCTGGCTGACAGTGTTCACTCGTTGATTTTTGTTCATGAATTTTTAATCCAAGTTTGGCGTAATTTTTATTGACCCGAAGCACGACAAACTTACTGAATTTCCTCACTTCGACTTAATGTTTAGAAGCAGCATTTTTATGATTGCTGCCGAGTTTCCCTTTAGTGGGCGCCGGTATTCGTCGCAAGACGCCCAACAGCGAGTCATGTCGTAAATTGTATAAAATCCTGCTAAATGTTTTATGCGCGCATTCCATTTTATTTAAAATACCCCTAATACTGTTGTTGGTTTAATGGGACTTAACTGTATCGTTCAATTCTTCTTAATCTCCTCAAGTGTCTTTTGGCTTGCTGCTATCGACAGCTTCGCTTAATTCCTGCTAACGTATCCAAGCCGTTATCTTCTTCCTGAAATCGTCAGCAGGAATGCGAATCCTAATAAAAAGTGAGCTGCATCTGAACTGAATGTACGTGTTTACGTAAAAGTCTAGAACCCTTGCGTACTAATATGAATAATGGTAAAATCGTTGAATCGTTGAAAAAATGAGCTGTCAGAAGAACATTTAATTTATTTTTGATTCCTAGTGTCAGTTTCATGGTATTTTGGTGGAAATTAAGCTGTTGGACTCTTGTCGTGAAATTATTAAAGCCTTCGTAATTTTGCTTGAAATTTTGTTAGTTATTTAAAATGTTGCTGTGTTCATGGGTGCGATGTCAGTCGTACTCTACCTCATATCAAATTATACTTTCTATCGAGTACCGTATGATCATTTTACTGTGGATTATGTGGACTCAAAAGTTGTCATCGATTAAAATTATCAATTCAGTCTCATCTTAAAAGATTTGACTCTTCCTAAACGTTAACCCATTTTTTCGGGCTGACGTGGTAAGGACGCAACGTTTTGCCAAACATTATTAATTGCCTGACGTAACGCTTTTCTATGTTATGAGATTCAGTGAATACATATTATTAAGTTTTGGATATGTTGTCGTCATTATCTTCTACATAATTGTGGGCGCAGAGAAACTAAGATTAGTATGATAAATTTTGGGTCCGCTTCGTGAAATTCATGGAACCTGTATGAGAACTCGGGGCCAATATGAGGGGAATTCTTCCATGCCCTTGGTGAAGCAATTCACCGCTAAAGATTATGCATATGAATATTCCGTGTCATCTATTACTTTTTCAATAACTCCGCTTATAATTTCGCTCCTGGGTAATGAAACGCATACATTTAATTCATGGATAAAGTCGAGCTTCGAGATGACCGAATGGAATCGAGATGAAATCGAATTTGCGGGCTGTAATCAAAGTAGCCAATTGTGACTTGAGCGTCCACTCTTTGCTGCCTTCACTTAGATTTGATTTCAAATACTCAATGTTTTGTCAGCAGTCACTCATGTATTGAAACCGTTTTTAAATACCAAGTCGATATCTTCAAAAGTCTTTTCTTAATATTTTATTTTGAATATTCAGTTATTCAAAATTCTACAGTGAGGAATATATTATTAAGCAGCTCTTCTGAAAAGATGTTTTAGGACCAGTTAGTTATAATTGAGTATGAAATGACAGCCTCGTATGATTTTTTGTGTGAGATCTCAAGTATTCATTATTTTGCGGTCGCAAAAATTATTCCCGTTCCAACGTCATAATATTTTAACTTAACCTCCGCAATAAAACATATTCCACATACCATGTCCGGCATAATTACCTCGGGGGTTAAGATAAGTTAATCAGTGTATATTTATTACTGTTGGAGCAACGAATTCGTTTTAAAGTGAGCAAAGTTCTATATGCTCATTTGTAAAGTTGCTTACCAAATCGATTCTAAATGTCTGATTGTGTACTCTGTGGTCGCCTATGGCTTAGGACGTAGAAAATCTATAGCCCTCTGTCACTACGTTAAATCATTTAATATTACGTAGTAATGCTAAATCATATAGTAGGTGTTCTAAGTTTTTCTTGGCCTTTCAGAACTCTAGGATGAACCCTTCAGACAGCGAAATAGTGAGGTTTAGTCCAAATAGACTGTTAGTCTAGACTAGGGACTATAGTCGAAATGACACTTGTAAGTGTATTTTTCTCCGCAGGTTTCTCTTTTAAATGATCTCCGCATTGGGTATATTTTCGCAGACGCGCTTTCATCATCGGGAAGAAGAATGTAGCTTTATTAGACTCTTTTAGTCCCGGATATTCTCATGTTTGTTTTGTTCACGAGTGAATAATTTTCCTCTCTTAAGCGAAAAGCATTCCTTCTATATTGCGAAATCGAATCTGGCGAAGAAAAGACCTGTTGACACAAATGTCTGTTTCCGTTCGCCTCATCCGAGATCCGTAATACTTCCACCAACGAATTCCAGTCAACCTAATTTCATATTCTTACGCATTGCGTAACGGTCACAGAATCGGCGGCGTCAACTGTGGATTCTGAAAGTAGGGTTTGCTCTACATACTTGGAAGTCCGTTCATATTTTGTCTCCTGAGTTCCCTGTGTTGAAAAAAATACGAAAGTCGTTGTGAAATCCGGAAAATTTTTACTCATTGCAGAAAAGTGCCTCCCTTACCAGGTAAAGTAAAGTCTAGTTGTTCGAAGAGTAAAAAAAAGAACAAGTTAAATTAAAGATATACGCTGCTAGGAAATCTGTGGTATGGTTGGCCAGAAATCGAACGTCGGATCTCTTTATGGTTCATAAGGCTTATGATAAAGTTAACGAAAACTTCATAATGATGATGAATATTTTGTGATATGAGGAAGAATCTGCGCTTAATAGTACTGGTTTTAGGGCTTAAAAATAATTTAGGGCACCAATTAGACTTATGGCTCATTATTTGTCTTGATTTTTGTGTAACCTAAAACTTGGTTGGCTATAAACTAAAATAAGAATGCAAATAAGGTTTTCATTTGTTTTATTAGAAACATTATGGACATAGCACATGCTTCAAACTCCAACCTTTTTCCCACCAGAATGATGTTGGGAGCCATAAATCAACTTTCCGAGTTTTGATTTGGGAGATAACTGCCATCAATGGCCTTTCCGCATATCGTATTTATCTTAACCAATCAAAGGCTCTACGTCGATTATTATTCTACCGATTAAGGTAGGTTTTTCTTAGTTTAAGCAAAAATATGTCTGAAGTCTTTATTCATAAATTTTTATTAAAATATTTCATCGAATGACAAAAACTCCGAAATCCATAAGCAGTTTAAAATACGATTGCCTTACTCTCGTAAGAAAACATGGAGTGTATGGTATTTCAAGTTAAATACTGGGTTTTAATATTTGATGAACAAATCTAAAACATTTTTGTACTACATGCCTTGTGAATGCACGCTTTATCATATTACCGTATAGATATTTTCGGTCAACTTTTGCGAACAAAGTATGAGATGTAGACATCACTCTCCCATTAAGAAAATGAATGCCAAAGTGAAAATATGCAATTTTCTTATTTCATTTCTTTTTATTGGCGGGTGACATATAAAAATTTATAGCCCAATCGATAGAAAAAACAATGAACCGCAGCATGCTTTAGTTAGTGTGGGTTATCGGTGATTCATGGTGTAGAGGGTGCCATTTTCTATTTTTATCCACAATACTATTTAATTTTCTTCAGTTTAAGTAGACTAATACTTTGTTTTTCATGAGCATATTATTGTGAAACTTCACGCTTAGGATGTATTGTACGATATCCCTCGATAAAAGTAAAAAAATAATAATCATCTTAAATTATCAATTAATCATAATGTAGGGGGTAATTAATGACAATTTAAAACACAGTCATGGGGCATGATATTACGTACAGTTTAATTCAATATAAATAAAATAGTTTTCTATTATTCGTAAATATGGTTTTAAATTTTCGCAAGAACAAATCAGTGTAATCGACAGATTAAAAGAATCGAAAAAACATGTTGAAATGTCATTTTTCATGGCGTCACAGACCAGTGGTAAGTCAAACCGTTTTTCCAAGGCAATAAAAATGTATGTTTGGTTTCATTTCTGCTAGAATCACACCACCTTTACCAACATGACATCATGTGTTCCTCGGATCGATTGCTATATGGACCAAGATATTAGTTTTGCCTCTCGGAAATAAAAACTGAAACCACCTTTGGCCACCCATGTGACTTCCCTCGCAAACAATCGTGCAAATTTTGGGCTCACCAGGAGAATACAAAAAAATACGCGTGCATTATATGTGAAATATGTGAGTGTCTGTTTTCGACATAATATTTATTTAAGTCATTTATTGTTCAGGGGAGAACGAATTCCACTTCATATCCTTTCGGCAGAATTCTTATTTAATTGTTTCCATCTAACCTGGAACTGAATTGAAGTTCAAAAATAGTACTGTCACGCTGAAAAATACCTTTTCCTCATTGCGCAAGCAATCTAAGCTTAGTGCGTAACCTCTTGAGTCCTTAGCGGCTTGGTGCGTAGTTCGTGTAAAACCTGTGTAACGCGCGCTGTTCGTTCACAGTAGTTTTTGATGAATCGCCCGATTTCCTGTGTAAAGGCCGTTTTACATGGGGCACGTTACTGCGCAGGTTAGAACTGCATTAATTTCTCATTACAGCGAGCAATTGCATGAATGCACGAACGAAATTAGAACAGGGACATTTTTGCCATCTCACGTCCATGAATTCTCGGATGCGTTCTAGCAACTCATCGATTTACACGCCGCAATTTTGACTGCGTCTTCGTACGCACTTCAGATTGTGAAATTACGTGCCCCATATAAAACGGCCTTAAATTTTGCTTCGCTCACCGCCGCGTGAATGCAAGTATGCATGAATGGAGCTGTCATTGCATGCAGGGCTGGGCTGTACTTCAAATATAAGTACTTTAAAACGCGTATTTGAAATACATTTGTAATTTGTATTTGGTGTTTCAAATACAGATTTTTGTTATTTTCCCATTATAAAATAACACATATGTAAAATACTTACAGTAGCTCTGATAACACGTCCGTAGCATTATGCTTCACAGATTACTTCGTTTTCTTTAGAATCGTTTTCTTCATGTTTGCAATTATCCATAACATGCAAAGGCAGGTAATATATTTTTTAAGATCTCTTAGTTTCCGTTAAAATGTATTTTGTATTTTAAAAGGGATTAAAAATACTATTTTGTAGTTTGTTTTTCTAATAGGTACCCAACTCAATGGTATTTTGTATTTCAAATACATTTGTAGCGGTATTATGCATTTCAAATACTCCTCGGCATGCATTTTGCCCAGCCTTGGTTGCATGCTAGTATCCCGTACCTGCTTGGCTCTAGGCTCGCCTGCTCGCCACCCTCCCTCCCATCTCCCCTTGTTCTCCTCATCCCCTCCCACTCCCCATCGTTTTGCCACTGGAGAGAGGCTTGGACGGTGTTTCCACGAGACTCGAGCGCCGAGGTCGCGGGGACTGGTAATGGTTTAGCGGCTGCATGTTAATAAGCTTCTGGTGGAATCTTCCTCCGGCACACGTGAAGAGTGGCATTCGCGCTCAACTCTAGCAATCGCGAAGGAATACCTATTCCTCTTGGCATTCTTTCATGTCGGAGCGAAGTCGCATAGTTTCCGTGCACGGAATTACTTTGCTATTGCATTGTATGCCTGTGATTAATTTTTTTTGTGTACCAACTGATATAAATGCTATGATTTTCACTATAACGAGGGTAGAGCCGGACTCACTTCTGTATCTTCATGTGTTAACATATGTGACGAAATCATTTGTCCATTAAACAATTTTGGCAATTGTCTTTTTCAAATTCCCATCCATGACGGGTACATTGTAAATTTGCTATCATACATACGACGGTCTCATGTAAATTTGTGCTTTACTTTCTTAGGGCTTATTTTTATGGAATTTTCGGATGATTCTTCGTAGTCTAAAACGCTACTCCCTTAAAAAAGACCAGCTTAATTTCTGTCATATTGTGGGCTTCCGTTGATCCTTTAGGAAATGAATTTTCAATGTTAACGTCCTGAAATATCTTCGATTGTCGCCCTCTTGGGTCGTTTCACGATTGTTTTTCATGTCGGCAGAAAATTAAATCGTTCGGTTTTTATGGAGGTAGCGGAATTCTAAGTTATTCGGTATATCTCTCAGGTCACTCAGGTAACATTGCTTCCGAATTGGGCTTCTATGCTACGTAGCCTCATCGCAATTCAAGCATACTTGATTCAAGCGAACTTAATTTAACATTTGTGTTAGATGTCTTTTATGGCAAGGTTTTCGAGGTAATTGAGGGCATACTAATATTTAATGTAATCACTTGTAGTGAATCTTGTAGTCACGTGATTTAATTCATGTTCCAGGCGTATCCAACATTTTATCTAATGGAAGAATAAATAAGTAATGAAAAACCGACGGGAAAGATTTAATTGAATAATTAATACGGAATGACCTATTGCGTCCAGGCACCGAACGATACTACTATTTATTCCGTAACACGGTCTAAGGAGAGAATATTTTTAGTTTTTATTTTTCGTTTTATCTCAGCGAAATTATACTTGAAATTACTATATTATAATATATTTTGGTCTTTATTTGGATAATTTAAGGCGAGAAAAACCTGGTAGAGAAAACCTCGAGTGTTACCGTCATGCCTCATCCAAAAATCAACGTGATCAGACTCTACTTCCTCTATTCATTTGTTTCCACGAATTACTTAGTCAGCAGTAGCTTAACAATGATATAGTGTGTCGAAACTGGTATGTTAAATGTGGAAAACTACCACATTTTATTTACTTTAATCCTCTGGAATGGAATTGTTCCTCTAGGTCATCTGCTATTGTCGTTCGTCAATGACGCCGCATTCCCACGTCTACCAGTGTTCATTGTCTGCTTCCTCGGCCTCGCTTCCATTTCAGAGCACACTGTACTTGTATGCGTCAATGAAAATACGCTTTATGTGTTTGCACTGGCAGTTGACCTATTCTTCAGATGCCTTTTGATTGGGCAATCACACAAACTATTTCGTCATCACCCCCTTCATGTTTGATGAATGTTTTCGTAGTTTATAAAAACGTTTACTTTTTCTCCAATTTTCGCTGTTTTGTCTTCTTGATTTTGGTACGTTTTCCATAATTACCTTGTAATCGGCATACCCACGCTGTTGCAAGGAATTCGTTCAGGTTTTAAGTTATGGAACTTTTCTATCAAGATCAATTCTGGATTTTGTTTTTTCTTCTACCATCACGCCTTGCTGTTTTTCGAAATGGTATTCATACCGCTTTACTAATAGTTTTACTGACTATTCACTCATTTGATTATTAACGAGGTGTTTTAGTTCTAATCTTAGAGAAGAAATAAGTTCTAGAGATGTTAGTATGTTAAGACTGTAAAGTTGCAGTAGTGGGTGATTATTTGTGTTAATATCCGTGAAAGTAAAGTGGAGGTCTGATAGTGATGCAACCAAATGAAAGTTGCAGTAGTGCTACCCCTTATTATTTCATTTAAGTTAGGGCCGACGTTGCTGAATGGTGTACGACTTACTTTTAGAAAGATTTCTTTAGATTCCTCAAAGCCAGCAACAATATCCTCTCATTATCTAACTGTATGGAAATAATTATAGTTCTAGTATTGTGGTACTCTAGCGTGGGTTAATCAGACTAAATTTGAATTAAATAAAACTTCTCTTTGCCATTTAACCCTTGGATAGAGATATTGTCAGTAACATTTTATGTTGTAAAGTGTAGAGGTGTTAGTTTTTCATGTGTTTTAAAGTGTTTTTATTTTAACTTGACTTTGGTAGCTCAATGAAATATAGGATTAAAATTATAGTTTTTGAATAAAAAACAATAAAAAATCCACATGCCTCCTGAAAGAATCCTCCAAAAGTCCAATGACTATTGGGTTTTTCAAGGGAACCTTAAGGAATTTATCTGATGTTGGCCATCTGGCTGCCCTATGAATGGAATTTTTTATGACTTTTCGAGTTTTGCTGGTCAAATCAGTCGATCGCTGGGAATCTGGAATCTCCCTTGCGTTTCCAAATCTAGAATACGATATTCCCTGAATAGAGGGTATAAGGGGCTGGCTTTACGCCGCTAAAGAAAGATGCTAGAGTTAGTGGTACTCTTTTCCTGACTGAGTAGTTGAATGGCGTCGGGTGAGATAAGTGTACGAGGCATTGAGGCTTTGTAGCCGAGGCCAAGAATCGATTAATGCATATGAAATATAAATTAGAATTAGCGATAAAGTATCAATCTATGAAATCAAGCAAATGACCTGCCTTTTGCAAATACATGAACTTCCGTGAAACTATAGCAGGAATGGCATGTTGGAAACCTTATGCTTGAGAATTTTCCTGACAAGAGGTAAAGTAAAATCGAGGAGGTATTGATAAAATGAGAAAATATTCAGAGAATTTTTAAGGAGAAGAGTTGATAATGACTAGTTTTCTCTAATCTTCAGTATTTTCTTTCCTTTCTCAACTTGAGGGTTCCGAAATTCGGATATAGAATAAACGTAAGACAAGTCCCTTGGAAAAAAACAAGACACAAATACTTAGGCTGTGTGGAATGATACGTGAAACGAAAAAGCTTGAAGGGCACGGCAAGTATTGAATGAAAGGTTTGCATTCAACATACCCATTTCAAGATTATAGGTAGGAATTTTTTCAGGATGATCCGCCGAGTGGCGGAACAAATTTGCGCTTTCAAAAAAATTGGAAAATATTCTTTTCCCATCGGTATTTACCGACTTCCGATCTAAAAACCTAGGTTTTCCATGCTATATTTTTCCTTGGCACACTGCTTTTTTTCTACTTCAGCCCACTCTATAGCAGAAACTCCATATCGCCTGTCATTGGCTCTCATAAATTGTGAGAATTTTTTGTTCTGGTGAGGGAGCAGTTATTTTATGAACAGGACGCATCACTCAACCGGTCTTCTCAGTCTCCTTTCTTAACCTATGATCTGTTGAAACCTTAGACCGAAAGACAGAGAAATATACTCATTATTAACACGTCTTCTTTACAATTTTCTGTATCTTTTCTCATTTTACCAATACCTCCGCTTTTATACTTATACCTTGTTCAGGAAAAGCCTCGAGTATGATTTTAAACATCTTATTCCTGTTTTAGCTTCCCGGAAGTCCATATGTTTGAGACATATATGGCAGGTCATGTGATTGATTACATACTTCGAACTGTACTGTATCGCTAATTCCACCTTATTTTTATGATACGTTAATAAAGTCTTGGCTTTGGCCAAGGCTAAATCTTAGGTTTTGGAGTTAATTGGGTAGGGGTGCCTGTTCACGTAGTGGGTAGAGCGCTTGGCTGCTGATCGTGGGGTCCCGGGTTCAGATCCTGGGCGAATCCTATGGGCGCAACCAAAAAAAGTTCTTGAAGTACGCACCCTACGTATTCCGACATTTTAAAGACGATAGAATGGGTTTCTAACGATCAATGTGTCGCCCTGAAAGACGGACTTAGTAGAAGAGATCCCTCCTCTTAAGACTTGCCAAGGTCAATATCTAAATACTACCTTGGTATCCTCCTCTAGGGTGTTATGCAGAGGATGACTAGTCGCCGCCAAACATCCTGCTATCAGTATCCCTGTACGGTGCTATAAAAGTAATAATTATTATAACGTAACACATTCTTGTGGGTGGTGTGAGATCTCACCAGTCATGCATCTTTCCAAGCAACACAAGACTATAGCGCAAAACATTGGAAGGGCAGCTTACATTTTCTGATGGGTATAGGTTAAAGTATAAAGTAAATAGTTATAGTATAAAGCTTTCTTCCGGGCAAGAATGAAAGAAAGAGTTTACCGCTAAGAAGAAAAGGCCAAAAAATAAGCAAAAATGATTAGATGAAGGAAAGAATTCAGCGCAAATGCAGAGGGAGCGTAAAAGTACAAAGGATAAAGGAAGACATGCAACCAGCCGTATCAGGGAGTGCCTCTGTTTGTTTCATGAATTTAGAAACTGTTGCTGTCCCTGAGAGTGGCGCTATGAGACGAAGGATCGCACACGTGGTCCCCGCAGACATTGCCTTTATATTTCTTCCCGGGTCTCTCCTTGCCATTGTAACGGCTCAGCACGGAAGCTGAGAGATATGGAAGGCGTCGTGTTCCCTCCAGCGTCAACATATTCTTCCGGGAGCGGTTTGCGGCTGACAAGTGCTCGGTGCGCGGTGATGTCCTCGCATAAATCGGCGTGATCTGGCGACTGCTGCGAGCCGCACCTTCGGTGAACCCCTCGTGCATTGCCAGGGCGGTCAAGGAGTCGATCCACTGACGAGGAATGGCTTAGGACGCCTCAGAAAGAATAGGGAAAGAAGAGTCGCATCGTGCATTTCACACGTCATTTTCAATCCCATAGTTTCGGTTCAATGAGCCATTATCTGGTAATTATACAACATATTAGATTCATTTAAGTATTCTATACTTTAAAATTGATTTACATGGAGAATTATACGATTTGCTCTGTCCGATACCCCGTACGAAATTGAACTTCCTTTTTCGACTCACAATCAAGTCTACTCTTTTTCATTGTAACTATAAATCCTATTCTTTTTCATTCTATTAATAATCCTAAAATAATTGTGCTAGTAAGTAATTGTGCTAGATATGGTAAGCGGGGAAGGGAAAATTATTCCTTTGAACACGATTTTCATTAACTTCTTCTCTGCTCAGCACTCGCTCCATCCAAGCCCCTTGTCTTCTCCGTTTCTCATCATCAATTTTCCTCTCCTCGCTCACCATATCACCACGTCTAGCAATTTTTCGTCTTCCTCTCCATCGACTTCATCTTCTCAATTCTCCTCCACACCTACATCTCGAACGCCTCCGCTGTTTTTTCTTCCTCCTTCCGCACATGGTGTGGTCGCCATGTTTGGTAAATTAAGGTATGGTATGTTCGGAGAAAAGATTCTTTTCCTATTTCACTGAGTAATTTCGGGAAGTTAAAATTGTGTGCTGAGGGACTTTATTGAGGATTATTTTAATCAATAAATTTCATTAGAGAATCCAAATTGAACGAAATTCATGATTTCGTTTCCGCTTTTCCACTATCGAGAAGGTTCTGCAAGCCACGCTAATTGATGGAAATGCTATTATGACTATTTTCTCGTATATACACGCTGCTCATGTTTCTATGCATACAGTCAATACAAATGGCCCGGGGAAAGTGTTTTCAATGAATTAAACGATTTGTGTTAACTTGGATGTCGCCGCGGACAGTAACCGTATCTTAAACCGTGTAATGAAGATTTTGAGTACCCGAACATTTTCAGAATCCCTTTTAATTACGTCCATGCCAAAGCTTGAGTGAAAAAAGTTAATTTCGACGTGAGAAATCATGAATTTCAAAGCCTAAAGAATGGCGGACTTTGGATTCCCTTACGAAATTTTCTGATAATATAATCCGTCATCTCAAAATTTTAAGTTTCCGGAATTGCTCGGTGAAATAGGAAAAGGATCTTCTCTTCGTACATATAATGCCTTAATTTACCGAAGATGGTTTCCAAGCCATGTACCATTATCAATCGTCATCTTAAATGTAGCGCTTTACGATGAAAAAAGCGTAGGCTGGGGAAAGGGGACGAGAAAAGATTTGAGGCGTTCGAGAAGTGCGTGTGAAGGTCCATTTTTCGTCATCTAAAGCTTATTGTGGATGAATGGGCAACGGTCTAGCATACGGGTCAGTGACATGGAAGGAACTCGGGAGACTTCTGGAGGTGTTCCGAATGTGAAAATGTGGGCTGCTTTCATTTGTTTACCAAGGTCGCTCGCGTGCCGTGTCGAGGTTGTTTAACTGTGCGACCAAGTCGCCCGGAATAAGTGGAAGTGCCGTCGGATCGTCTTTGAAGACCTCCGATGGACCGATTGCATGCCAACGGGATGGGAAAAGGCTCGCTTTTCACCCATATACTAATAATAGACCACGCGGTTAACGGACCTTGGCATAACAGGAGCTCATCTGTATGCCAGGTTTAGAATTGAGTTTTCGAGCTTTTCTCGGTTATTATTAACTTTTTCAGAGTTTCACGACCGGTGGTTATCAACATTAGAATTCCCAGAGTATCTGTAGCTTACAGATTTTTCTTCGTTCGATTCCTATTCACCTATTATTACAGTAGCGGATTCAGAAAAAACTCAAGGGAAGGGGGGCGCAAAAGATATCTTGAGTTACCTTTACTTTTATACCAATAGAAAATAATCACGTTTTATTGAAATCCTAATTTAAAAATCAAAATTTTAATTAAATTTATAACACACATATACAAGACAATGCCATCTTATGATATAAAAAAGTTATAATTGTGGTTCTGGAATGTTTGGCAATGCGGGCGGGTCCGCGCGCCCGCTGCGCCCAACACTTTGAAGTACAGCAATGCAATTACTTCAAAATATTTATATGAGCAGTGTAATTTCAGGGTTTCTAACATGCTAATTGAAGAGCATGTTATTTCAGTATTTTTCTAGCAGTGAGAGTACTAGAATTTTCCTGCCATTCACACTGTTCCGTGATATTTCCATCAATTTTAAAGATAAAGCAACTTTGATATTTTAAGAATATTTTGGGCAACGAAGGTTCTGATATTATTATAGTCATCGTCTACTGGTGAAATCTCATTTCCAACTGCTTAACTTCAATTATTCCTACGTGATTATACACTTATTGCTAATTCATTACCAGTACCGGTTTTAACTCGTCTTTTGTCATTTACCTGTATTTAAATGACATCGTCTGAAGCTCATCGCCTATCAATTGCACAATTTCGCCCATTTCTCTTTTGGACGTCTGTAACTTTTGGCAAAAGATTGTTAGAACTTCTTTCCTTTTACGTTACCGAATCTTTTTCACGACCTCTTTCACATATCTTTTTGTATTTGCAAATAGCTGAAATGTCAGAGTTTGAAGTTCCGTATTATTGTTATTACATATAGCTGCAAGTAGGCTATTGCCTGGTGGCAGCATTAGACTTACACCCATGAATAACTAAGCAACCTATCTAATAACAAAGTAAGAAACAAATGACACCTGTTGTGAAATTAATACATTAATTCTATTATAATACTACTAACAAATGAACATTGACCCAATTAACCCAATTTCAAACACTCCATAATAAACCACTATGTCATCAACCAAGAAATGATGAACACTTATTCTTAAAAAAATTTGGCGTTCGCGGGGAAGATTTTAAAAATAACTTCAGGTAGGTCGTTCCACTCCTTATTCCTCTATGCAGGAAGGATTTTTTTTTCAAAATGTCTATTTTCTGTTTCTTGAACTTAATTTTGAAGTTATGATATTTCCTTCGTATGTAGCAGGATGAGTCCAGCTTTAGGCCTATTTCCTTCCAACCCCGCTCTTTTGTAAACTCTGCGATAAGTTGTTACGGAATTAACTGGGAATGAAGCAAAATTTATTTCCAAGTCTGCCCTTTATCATTAACGTATCATAATAGCTCACCTAATATTTTATATGACTCAATTCTAAAAAAGGCTCGGTTGCAGACACTCGGTTCTTAGTGAGTAATGTTTATTGCCATTTCGGGTATAACGTTAGAGTTCCTGTGCTTAATGAAGTGGTTGGCTGTGTGATTTTAGTAGCCAAAATATTGTGTCTTGTTGTCGGACATCATAAAATTTATTCCGTACAAACTTCATGTATTGCTACAATTTACGTTTGAATATTTTCAAATTAAGTGATTCGAAAAAACTTGATATTTACTTAATTGTGATTTGCTGACTGTCCCTTTGTATTTCCTCGGCCGTAGGTGAAAATATGTACCCGATAAACCGCTCGGATATTAACCACCCTCTCAAACTCATCCCATATTCACTGGAATTAGTTAATTCATCAAATGCAAGTAACTTTCTTTATATAAAACCTTTGCTCTGTGTATGACAATTATAATCCTTCTTGTAGTAGGTGCATGTGTACGCATGCCAGAATTTGCCATTCGAAACTTTTATATCATAAGTTCGATGATGATTTCATGACCTTTTTTGGTTCATAATGTATCTTAATTGTTATTAAGTCATTAATTCATCGAACACTTAATCAAAGTTAAAAATTTGTGAATGGAAGTAACAGCTAAATAAAAAAATTTGGTTATCATGTGAAATCCACTTATTTCAATTGTTTCTTCTTTAATTACAATTTTAATAGTGATTAAGTGTTCCATGAGTTTGAGTCATGTTCATTTGTTTTTGTCTTTAAAATCCTATTGGTAATTATTTATATGCGTGACTTGCAAATGCCTTGCATTTTTATGTAAATTGTTTATTGTAAACATTACGCTCTTCAAAAATTGCCAAATTTTGGCCTTAGAGGTGAGCCTGTAAATTTGTAAAACATTGGCAAGAGGATAATTATATTATTAGTTACCTGATTCCAATAATAAAAAGGTAACATTACGTATCTAATGTAAGAATGAGGGGTGCATTGGGTAGACGCGTGAAGTAATGCCATCGACAATGTTGCCATCTCCACAACATCCAAAACGTTGGCGAACGCGGATAATGAAGGAATGTTTTGTTTTTGCTGAAATACCCTCTGGTATTTCCGTAATACCGTCGCCGGCCGCATGGATATTTTCGCTGGGCCAGAAGCCACACAAGAGCGTCAAAGCTGAATGTGGAACATCCCGTGTTTCTTTAAATGTTTACGATATCCTCTCTGTTTGGAATCACTCCAATAGGTTAGTTTGCGCCTCCTCTGGAAATATTTCTGCGATACATATGTCTACCATGGGTTATGCCCGGGATTAATTAAGGTGCGCGTTGATAGGTTGATTTGACCACGGTCTAAAATTAGTCAAAGTCCTTAATTGCTCAGGGGAAAACTAATTCACATTCATACACCTTCGGCAATGTATAGTTGTATTATTTTATCATTTCTGTCGGACATGGAAGTATACTGCTCTTCTAAGATGGTGTTCTCTGTGTCGCTCTCAAAGGTACCTGCTCTTTACTGGTTAGAGTGTAGCACGTAGTCTATCATTCTCTACCGCCTCCCTATCTTAAGTATTCACTTAAAAGCTCTGTATTGCTTTCTGTTCGCTCGTAGCAATATTTGACGAATCGCTCCGCTTTTCTGTGAGTCTCATTCAATTTACGGATGAAATCGTTGCCATATGCTTGCTGCATAGTACACTCTGAAGAGAGCGATGTAGCACCTTTCTTTTAACTTTTCATGCCTTCCCACACCACGCTTGACGAGTCCTGGCTTCTTCAGGACTGTGCCACAAATATTTCTTATATGTGTTCCCCACTGTAGCTTAAATCTATAGTTTCCGGTAGATTCTATAGTTTCGGTATTCCGAATTATAATTATCTCCTCACGACATGTTTGAGTTTTTGCGCTGGGTTTTTCCCGTCTTCCATCATATTTTACCACGCTTGCGTGAAAAATACGCAGACGGTCGATATTTTTCAATCGATAACCCATATCTGGGAGTGTCTGCTCTGAACCCTACTGTAGCTCGTCGATGGAAGGCGTTATCCCCTTTCGATGGTTCTTCGTTAGCACCGTGTACCATCGTGCACCATCCACCCCTTGAAATGCCATTTGTATCTTGGAACTAGCGCCAAGGTAGCTATCTGTTTTTCTAGCCTTGGAGGTCTATTGGCCTTCCTTTCCTGACCCTTCCCTGTAGAGGTGCCATGCTGTCTTTTAGTCGTATTTTTTTATAATTCTAGTTTATGTGGCTGAAGCAGTAATCGTTTATTTCGGCTCGCATTAATAGCTGAGAGGACCACAGAATAGTGACCTATGGAATTCGTTGGTACCTATTCCGTGACACAACTATGTCCGTAAAATATCGGGTCTGCGTTGCGTATGATGGCATATAATACAAATATGGCACTTTATTTTCTTCTTTGGAACGTGGTATGTCTAACCTCTGGTTCTGACGTCAGAGAGAGTGAAATTTAAGCATGATTTTAAAAAATGTTTTTATTTATCAGATCCAATTTTTGTGTATCATCCCGCCTGTCCCCCATTCCCAAATTCAATGACCAGTTACCAATTACCGGTTATGTGCATTTCCACGACGAATCCGTAGCTCAAATCTTCCGCTATCATCCTCAATTTTTTCGATATTTAATGTTGAGCCTTGTCTTTATGTTCCTGCATATAAAGTTTGAAATTTTCACCTCAGTATTTTTTCGGGTGTAAAATTTTTGTGCATAAGATACAGGCAAATGTCGAAAAAGATTTTCTCTCAGTACTCTGAAAATTAATATGCGTTTTAATAGGAGGCATAAATACCCACTACCCTCCTTTTAGTGCCATGTCGCCTGCGCTGGAGTATAAAAAAGCGGTATAAAATCAGAGCAAATATAAACAAGAGCGGTTATCGGCTCCTGAGATGGGACCTTAATTGAAATGAAAGCATCCAAGATCACTTGGTGGATCTGATTGGCCGACCACGAAGCATTTGCTGTCAGCATTTGTTTTCATGACATTTATTTGGATTGGAAATTTTCTTTCCATTCAATTTTAGTCTCATGCAAAAGGAGATGCATAAAATATTTTAATATTTTTCAAAATGTTTTAAATAAAAAAAATTTAGTGCCGGTGAAATAAACCCTTCATTGTCGCTATTCCGCGACGGAAATTTTCCAAAGCATTGCGTTAAGCAAGTAAATGTGCCCGCAGTCACATGCTCGGGTGCAAAGTTACGTGCACCAAGGACGACCATCTCCTGTTTTTTCAGCGGGGACTTGAGATGTCAACATTTTCTTCGGTAAACTGAATTCGGGATTCACTTTGGGAGAAGATGGCTTAGTGATGTAACTGGTAGCATACCTGACCGGCAATCGGGAGATCCGGGCTTAAATCCCGGCTGAGGCAGATGATTTTTTCATGGCACATACGCGCATGACTGCGAACAAAGTTACTTATTGAAGTCAGTGCTTATTTCTTAGTACTTCATTTGCTAACTTTTTCATTTCCCATTATAATACTGTTTGCATAGGGACCTCTATACTGGCCTTAAGTTTTGTTTACTGCGCTGCCACCTTGAGAACTCTTGTTTATATTTGCTCCGAAGACATGACTTTGTCACGTTGCAGGCGGAAGTTTCCGCATCCCCAATCTGCTTAAGTCGCAGTTATAGTCTAATATAATATGATATGATATAATGTAATCTATTATTTCCATTCAAAGAGTAAGATATCCTATGAGGCAATAAGTCTGTGATTAGGATAACTAAAAAAATTCTTTACTGCGGAAATGAAAACATAAAACCAAAAATGTTCATTACGTAAACAATACAAGGAAGGAATTTTGTGTATAAAAAATTTCAAAACTGTAGTGAATGCTTATTACTACGTGGAACGTGGTATATATTACGTGATAATCTTCTGTCCGCTAGCCAGACGCGTTAATCGTTGCGCTGGATAATATCTGCTGAATTGATGAAGACTGAAATCACTGTATAGTTAGTATCTAGTCGTCGAATGTATTCCAGGTGTGAGCTCCATTCATGATGGCTGGGACGTGCCTTGCCCGGCGAGTTTGTGTACGTGAGCGAGGTTGACGGTTCCGCTGTAAGCATCGCGTTGCACCCTCGCGCACTCCTCCTGGTATTTGTCGCTTATCCATCCCGGAGGGAGGTCAGACGAAGGTCGTTCCTCCGACTTCATTGGAACCATTGAGTGAAAGCCGTTTAATGGAAAAAAATTTATTTAAACAAACACGCTTTTCCAATAAATGCTGATTAACTCTTTATAAAACGTATATTAACTACAGGATTACAAAAGCTACATGTTCGCTTCACTGATGATCCCCTTTTCCCTTTCTAACCACTAGTAAAAATAAAAAAACCAAGCTTTTTCAAAAAATGTATGATATCCACACAAAAGTTTAAAATTAGCTTTTATTATTTGAACAAGCGTGTTTTTTTAAATGTATTTTATTTATTTTAATTTATATTCCTGTTAGTTATACGTAAAATTTGAATAGTTTTAGATTTATTTATTAATATACATTAATATTATTCATATTGTTAAATTGTATAATAGGGAGTCCTGTAAAAGTACCACAAAATTCCTCATTTTAAGTGTGAAATAGCAAGCCTTAAACCATTCAAGACGCGTAAAATCAACTGGTAAACAATATTTGAAAAATGAAGGATAGCGATCACATATCCCAGGATTCGAACTTGGTACCTTCTATTCCATACTCATTCTCGTTAACTGTGGCGCCAGATGATACCTGCTTAATTAATGAAGAATAAGATGAATGGGACTTACCCTGAAGCTGGGCAATCAGTTCAAGTGTTAGGTATTAAAAATTGCGACTCATACGATACTACCTCTGAAGACCGAGTAAAAATGTATTGCCATTTGTTTCCGATCTGTACCGAAACTTTCATGCCGATCCGATAATGGGTTAACATCAAGTACAATATTCTATCGATGAAACAGATAGACAAACGAAAAAAGTTTTTAAAAAGCATCTAAAAACATCGTTTATAAATCTCAAGAAGCATTTAGCGTCAGATGACAATATCCCAGGATCAATGGCGGCGTTCATCGAAAATAAAGTGCGAACATTTTGGTAATTAACGTTAAAATTTGCGTAAGGTTTGATCGGTTTTTAATCATCGAGAAATTTCTTTAGTGTCCAGTGTCATAGTCAGTGTTTCTGTGCCTTTCTTGTATACTTTGTGAACTCAATCCAAAGTCGTCAGTTTTACTCACAGCGAAGCAGTTTGCAGTTAGTTTTCAGAAGAGCGATACATGGTGTCCATTTTTTTAAACACCTTACAGCTGTGAAGATAAGTTTTCGTGAAATATTTTATAAATTATTAAACCGGCCTTTGGGATAGTTAAGAGCGTTTTTTGGCTTCTTGTCGCTTCGAGCACATCTTGAACTGTGTCAAAAATGTTTTTGCGAATCGCTTAATGAAAATCATTTTTAATATGGCTACGTTCGCAATCACTTAATGCATGGAATGCTCTGAAGTTGAGGATTTTCGTTGGAATAGGTCTATGATGCCTCCTTAACGCAAGGCATCCCCCCTGATCGTTGTCTCCTCACTGTCTCAAAGGGTTTAGTGTATCCCGAAAAAAGATGAGTTAGTTTTCGCGAGGTATTCTCATTGATATATACGCTTTACTTGATCCAATGAATTGGCTGACCTTGCATCCACTTAGCCTAAGTTTCTCTCGATCCGTGAAAAATACTTCTTTTTAATATTTATTTGTGGTTCTTTATATATCGATCGCGATATCTTCTCAACTTTTCACTATCCATCCACTTCCATTCAACATCATGTACAAACTGCAACCCGCTTAAATCATAACTACTATCGGATTATTGAAGACCATACCCTCTGAATATGAGGGAATTAGTTCTACAGCATTTGCAGGTAAATTTAAAATGAGTTGCTCCAAAAGCCGTAACGAGTTACACTTGTTCTTTTGTGTTTGGTCCCTCCAATCCTTTTCCATCTTCGCAAACCATTGCAGCAAACCCGGGTCGATGTAAAACGGACAAGTGTTTCTCGTTACGGCTTTTGGACAATACCCTCGTTCAGTTTTAGCATATCAAAAGTTAAGAATTCACTATCCCTCAATCATTTAAAACAATGTCTTTTTATATTCACTGTATGTAACATCGTTGTCGAAAAATTATTCTTTGCGCTTATCGTAATGGTCTTTCCCTTAAGCGCCTCTAATTTTTGATAAATATTTCATTATTATTTTGATGCTGAGTGTGCGATATGTTCTATGACAGAAATTTTAAAATGATACTATCCTCTTTCATTTCTTACGTAAGAAAAGAATTTGCAAATTTTATTCATGCATTGTCCGCTGCGCTTTCGTTGTACGCGTTAAGTTGCCCGGCAAATCATCCACTCATTCTGTGCACGTGATGAAGTAGATTGTTAGCGAGTTTCCTTGGCGGGTTTTTTCCATTTCACGAAATGAAAGAGTTGTCCGCTGTTATATTCGATTGCCTGGAGAGGCTAAAAGTGGTTTCTGGAAACAATATTATTGTGGGAAAACAAAGTTTATTATTTTTAATAAATCTTAGCATTACAAAAAGAAGGCTTCCCATGAGTTTCCTTAATCCATAACGATTTGCGGACTTGCGCAATCATTTATTTATTTTCTTCCTCGTAGGAGGAAAACCTAACTAAGGCTCAAGTTATCCCCGAAACTACGGCATAATGTCCCATCAACGAACTTTTTATATTCTTGGTTCCACGTATTTCCAGTACTATCGACCAATGGAGGAAGAATCTCGCTACAAATCATTCTGTGAAGGGATGCAAACAATGCGAGTGTTTGATTTCTTACTTCCCACCTGTCGTCCGGGTCTCCCTAACCACAACAAACTTTGCCCTCGCCCCCTGTCGCATAGCTATTGAATCTGCAACCTGTTTTTTCCGTCAAAGCTGGACATCCCCCTGCCCCTAGGCAACTCTCCATTCATGACTTCAGTGGGGTATTGCTCCAATCCGACCCCCCGTCCCATTTTCGTCACAGTGTTGTGTTGTAAGCTTGCATTATTGCGGCGTCGCGCTTCACTTAGTCATCAAGGGAAGCCGTGCGACCTTCTTCCGACGACATTTTCTCGGGCCGCTTCACCAGCCCACCTCGTTGCTCAACACTCAACTCACCTCCGTTCCCTTTGTGGCAATTTCTTCCCTCCCTTATCCCGTATCTCAGCTCTGGAATTTCCTTGCAACACTTCCTCGAGCATTTTATCCTTTGAATCCACCTTCCACCGGGAAGACTAATGCTAACAGATTTGAAAAATTTAATAGTAACATCTTGTATCATGACCCTGGGTACAACTGCCATGGGAATTAAAGAACTCTGATTGAGTTGTGGTCTGCGCTGTGGACCGTAAAGGTAAAGGTTTATGGTTCAATTCTTAGTAAGTTCGGTCCAGGGAGATTTTTTCTTATGGCAATTCCTATTAATTTGAAAAATGTGTAGATTTTTGTGTCTAGTGTCTTATTAATGTGGAATCGAAGATTTTATAATCATTTTGAGGATGGTTGGAAGTAGGTAGGTACGATAGCTGGTAGCAGAAAAAAATTAAATAAAAATTTGAAAATGACAAATTACAGCCCTCTGCTCCATGAAACTTATCTGAAAAATATTTTGAATTTTCGAAGGGGCTGGAAAAGTTTTGATGGCAACTTGGCCCGGTCAAGTACGCCCTATTTTAATTAGATTTTTTTTCTACCGGTCCTCTGTGACCATCTTAACTGATGATCTTTTTCTCTCGCAGTTTTGTTTTACTGTGTCCTCCCCAAATTCTTCCCATACTCTTTCCCCTCTGACTATGCTGTATATCCCAAATAGTTTGCATATTTTTCTCGAAAGTTGAAAGCTTTATCATCCTATTGCCGTGGGCATTTTCGTAAAACTTTGCTCTCCTATGTTTCCTTTGCACATATCTAGCAGCTTTTTTGCAAGTTCTCCTTGTTATTTATCTGTTTCATTTTTAATGTAAGCCTATTTTTCGTCTATAATCGCCCCTTTGTTACAGTCATGTTCGAAATGCTTTGCCGTCACGTTTTATAGATCTTAAAAGTCAGAGCAATCGGAGAAATCTCAGAGGCTTTGAAAACCGTCTCTTAATCAGGGAACAATAAGATGAAATTGTGAGATGGCAAAGAAAAAATGAATGGGCGAAGATGGGTAGCCAACGTACCCCAACTAAATGGAAAGATAAATTTTTGTTCATTTTGTTGTCATTATGAATTTGTTGATAATTTTGATTTTGTGATCATATTGGGATGTTTACAGTAAATGTCAATGGCATGTCAAATCTTCGCTCCTCTCAGAGCGTCATGCTGCTAAAGGAAAATGATAATATATCTCCGGTAAATATTAGGCTTTTTCTTTTCCTGATCCTCTCATAGGCAGAGCATTTTTCGTGAATAGCAATTTTAGGTACAGTTTATTTCAACAGTATCCGTTCTCATAGTTGTAATAAAACGCAAAAACTATGCCTCCGGAGTATGATTTACATTCCCTTGTAGTCTATATCACAACCATGAAAACGCAACGTGTAACTGGGCCCTGAGATTTTGCTGTTCGCGAAAACCTTCCTCTTTTTATCGGAAGTTAAACGGAACACGTATATGTAAGAAAACTATTCCACGTGGACTAAGGGTTTCGTAAATTAAGACTAAACAGATGATTTTATTCACTTTTTATGTGGTTCTGCGAGTATTGCCATAGGTCTCGAATCCCTTGAAATGCGTTGCTCATCTTCGCGCGTGTACAAGGGCCTTCGTTCTTATACCTTAATGACGTAAATTTTTCTATGAATGAAAATTTAATACCTTCGATCCTCCAGCGAGAGATTTTGCAAATCATTCACTGCATTCCACTGTACACATTTCCTCTTGTGGTATCGTCCCTATGGTTTTCGGCCATCCTGTAATAATATAATATGTTTAAAATAATATGAATAAGTAAAGGCTTCCCTGAAAGAGCACTCTGATGGCATTTCCTTAATTTTCTTTTACTCTTTATTAAATTTCCTTTCGTCTTGCCTCCCTCTTTTTATATCTATGAGTGAAATAAATGCCAGAAATCGGACATTTAAACGCTGTCTTCTTTGTACTGTTCTTACGTCATACTCTCAATAATGATTATGCTCCATAGAGCATGCCGAAATATTTTATTTTATCTGCTGAGTGGCCAAATATTCCTTCTGCATGTCCGTTTCCCATTTATTATATTCGTTTTTACTCGTTCACATTCTTAGTTCTCATCTATTGTTTCCTAGCATTGGAATTTTAAATGAGAAACCAAATGTAATTCCTGGGTTGTTCCTTATTTCATGCATTCCTTTTATTTTCCAAGTTTGAAATTGATGCTTCAAAAAGCTGAATTCTTATTAAATAAAAACCCTTTTATCCTGCGCTCATTACCAATGGCTAACCTTCAACAGATATAACCAGGCGCCTTTGCGAGATTATCAGCTCGGTGTGAGTGCTAATAAGCGTTATTGATGCTCGTAACACGTTGAATAATATCAGGTTTTTGCGCTAGAAGTAAGAATAACAAGATTGACCTAGTCGTAAGGAAGTCATTCACTATAACCACTGGAAAGAGCGTGCCAATATAGTCTACGTTAAATATAAGCCCGTAATATTATGCTGCAAAAATAAATGTTTCCTGGAAATTTCCTTGGGAGTTGGTGGGAGTAGTAGGGTATTACAATTTCCTTGGAATGTGAAAAAGCTGGTGTCGTTCGGGCTGGGAGCACGGCGGAGAAAGGGGTATGAGGTGGTTGGATAGGGAATGGAACGAGCTTTGCTTGCCATGGTGGGTGAGGGGTGAGGTAACTTCAAGAGGAGAAGCAGAGGAGACAGGGGTTGCGATAGAGCGAGTACTAAGCCGGGACGTGATGTTGAAAAGCGTGCTAGAGGGAAGGATATCAATAAGCGGAGAAGAGATTGGAAAGGAGCAGGGTTCACAGATAGAATAAAAGTGAATTGCCTTTTTGTGAGCTAAAGAGGGCAGTTCGATGAAGCAAGGTGAGAGATCGAGTCAAATCCGTGATAATATAAGCTACAAATGGTAATTTCCGCACTTTCAAGTTTCACAGGTTATTTTTTGGAAATTGACCTCAATGATGGTGGTTCCATTTTATTACTAATTACCGTTATTGATAATTAAAAAGACTAAAACGATGCGCGATAATTTGTCGCACAAAGTTTCTCAGAATTACCACCTGATTATGTAATTTCATTTTGTTTATGTTAATATTTCCACACTTTGGAAATTACCTTTTGTAGTGTATATAATAAATGCTATATCGATTTCCATCAAGTCAAGCCTGAAACGATTTCATACAATCGAGATAAATTGTAAAATGTACTATGTAAACCCCCTCAACCAGTGAAATAACTTGAATAGTTATACAACCTTGCCATTTGCGCGATGAAGGGCTATCTTCGTGAAAAGTCCTCTTTTGAAAGGGCCGTCCATGGAAGATATAAGGCGGGAGGCGTAGTTCTATCCCATTTTGTGGATGCATTTCAGCTTAAATAATGGAGTGGTGCGGTCATTATGCAGTGTTAGGTCTTTGATAGGTTGGAAATCGGTTGGGCTATTCATTACTGCTTAAGTTGCCGCACCACTCCCTTATCACCGGTCTCTTTTCGTGACGTATTGCTCGTTATAAACTTTCACGATCGTTTTGAAATTTTTAGGCCCTATAAAGTTGACCATTGCCAACATTTTCCTGCATCTCATAGTTCAAAAGCTCTCTTCAATATTTTCTTAAATGTTAAAGTTTTTTATTTGATATATAGGGAAATGTTTGCAAAGGCCAGCTCTACATACGCTTTAAGTATCAAGGTGGCAATGCAGTTATTAGTGGAGTAATAAGTCACGAAAAAACGGCAAAATGATATCGTAATTATGTGATTGCGATTACGATTTTTTACGGAAAGCGTCTCAAAGCTCACTTGGTGACAATTTATTCTCCGTTACTAAAGATTAAGAAGGCTAAAACGATTCATTGAATAATTTGTCACACGAAGTTTCTCACTGCCTGAGAGTGTAATTTCATTTTGTTTATGCTAACATACTCTCGGATCTATCTGTAACCATCGACTGGCTAATTTAATTTATAAAAGGAACCATTCAACTTTCTTGGCTTGCTGTAGTTTCTCTCCTCATGACCCAACCACCGTTTGAGATTGCTTAAATATTTTATAGTAGATGATAGTTTTAGTTCATATATCACTACTAACACACTTTCGTTTGTTGTTGGTGGGTACACAAGTCTGGTGTTGTTGGTGGGTATCCATATAATATGGAGCAAACATTGCGAGTGGTTTCGCAAGTGCTTCAACCGCGATTCTGTTGCCATGCTGTCACTTGCTCAACATTTTCTCGTTTGCTGTGATTCACACATCTTGCGTCAATTTCCTCCAGAAGTCTGCTAAGTGCCTCTTGCAATGCAAGTAGCGGAACGAATCGCTGGCTTTTAGCTGTGGTTGACTCGCCCTGGGTACCGTCGAAGTATTCCAAGTCTTGAATGCAGTTTTTTTTCTACTTTCAACATTCCTAGGCGTAGGTACCTTCTCGATAGTTTTCGTGACATCATTAAAACTAGTTGAAAATTTGTAAAAATTCTCAGGAAAATATTTTGCTGGTACGATTTGTTTTTCGATATTTGCGTGAATATTCTGTTACAGGGGAAATCGGCAGCACCAGTTATTCAGAGAAATTTTAAAATTCTTTAACTTGTTTTAATTTTGTCACAGTTACATTTTCTGTTTGGTTTTGAATTTTATGCCGAATGCCAGTCAGGTGCTGGCCATAGGCCTCAGGAAAGACGATGATTCGGAAATTACTGTAGTGAACCAAAGTGTCGCTTTCTGTATCTCTGTGGCACCTATACATGCGTTTCTTTTACATTGCAACTCAGCACTTAGATGTAATTTTAAAACTTTTTGTCACCGCGTCTAAAGGCCGTTTTACACGGTTCACGGAATTGCGCAATCTGACGTACGTGTGAAGGCGCAATCAAAATTGGGTCGTGTAAAGAGGTGAATTAGAACACATGCGAGAATGCGTGGATGCGAGACGGCAAAAAAGCCCCTGTTCTAATTTCGTTCATGCATTCGCGCAATTCCACGCCATTTTAGAAATTAATCCAGCTCTAACCTGCGCAATTCCGTGCCCCGTTAAAACGGCCTTAAATAAAGGTGGTTTCTACGTTTCCCAACCGGTGCTGGTCAATATGATAAGGGTATCGTTGCTAAATATTGGGGACACCCTGATAAAGACGCAGTGGTAAAACCCAAAAGTTTTTATCAATATGACGAACACCTGCGATATTTTTTTCGAAACATTTTTTTACGGATTGAGGCTCGAGCGAGCGAGTAGGGTCTAATTAGGATCTTCTCAGTGTAATTGGTCTTGTCCGCCATACTCTGTCGATGTTAACTCATACTCTCCCATACTATGGGACAATATTGATGTATAGACTCACTAATTTTCTCATGGCTTTCTTCATTTGGTACTTCATGGAAAATTGTTAATGGCGTATGTATATCTACGTAATACGTTGCGAGCCACCTCGAAGGCGATTGACAGCATGCAAATCACCCTCACGGTACCATTATTTATCACCATGTATGAGGTACGCCTAAATTCTGACTTAGTGTTATCAAAAATTATTAAAATTATATAAAAAGAAACGGTTACACATGTGTGCTGAAGGTGTGAGCTCCCACCAAGCAGGAATTGCTCTATGCTATGCTAGGCCAAGGAGGAGTCCTTGGCTAGAGTTATTTTAATTACTGGCTCCACACATGTAATTTGATGATGATGGAAATCTTCAATGTTATGGCAAAAGTAGTTTCCGCAAACATGGAAATATATGTCAAGTAACCAAGGATAGATATGTGGTCAAGCCTATTTTTTCTGTCAATTCGTCCGAGATGCATTTTGGTGTGCCTTTACATACAAGGCATTGAGATGACTGGTATATCTTTGACCTCTTCAAAGCGGACTTAAGCCGATGTACCCAGTGTCAATATCTTTGTGGCAGTGTTCGCGGAGACTGGCGTGATGACGGAAAGATGATGAAATTTGGCTAACGGTTCTTAATATGTTTTCAACATATTGTGGTCCAAAGTGGTCAAGAACTATTAGGGTAAGGGAAAATTATCTTTTAAATTAGAGGCGGTTTAAGCCGTATTTAGTTATTCTTAAAAATTTTACTGCCCTTAAAATTTAATTCACTGAATTCTCTATGAATCTATATTCCCCGAGCTTCCCTATTCTGGTACTAGTTTCTATTCTCTATGCTCTACGTGTTCACCAGAGGTACTTGTCAGAAAACGGAGCGTTAGTCTGTAATTCTCTTCGAACTTCGCGTTGAAAGTTGAAAATTTAGCTTCGACGACTTCTATGTCTGGCGGCTGAGGGTTAAGTTCATCTAAATGAGCGCAACTCGCTGTGATATTGCACCTTGCCATCGTGGAACTCGCTTTTGAGTACGTGTAGTGGAGTAGTGTTGCTGATCATAATCTGTCTTAGGCTGGATTTCAACTTGCTATTTCTACTGGAGTAAATCCTAAGGACCTACGAGGTTAGATGATAGTAATGAGTAGGAAAAATTTCTTAGTTCAAAGAGTTAATTGCTGGTTTAGTTGTTGCCAACGTTTCGATTTATTTAAAATCATCCTCAGGGCTATGAAAGAGAAAACATGAACAATATAAAATGCAAAGATGACAACGATATACAATATTTTTACATAAAAATGTTACGATCGCGTTTTTTATACAGTAATATAATTTAAATATATATATGTGCATACTTTAAATTATATTACTGTATAAAAAACGCGATCGTAACATTTTTATGTAAAAATATTGTATATCGTTGTCATCTTTGTATTTTATATTGTTCATGTTTTCTCTTTCATAGCCCTGAGGATGATTTTAAATAAATCTTAATGTTGGCTATAAATTGTTTTTACATTGACCTAAAACTCCAAGAAATATTATTTAATGTATTAAACAAGGTCAAGAATAGAAGAGGAAAAAAATAATTATTCGTTTAATGAAAACGTGGTGAACAAGTTTTGGCGTCAAATAACGGTTCGTGATTTGGAAGTAACACTTATATTCCAGCGATAATAATATTCTAGTAAAATATGCTTTTTCTAATTTTTTGGCCAGTTTTTAGAATTTTTTTGAATCGGGCAATTTTTTAGGCCAATCTAGCCATATTTTTTGCGAATATTGAAGTATCCAGTGACCGTGGGGTTATGATCGCATCAGGTAGCGCTGATTGAAGTCAATGACGTCGTTCGCTCCTACTCGAAATCTGAATTCATTAAAAGAATACGGTATATGGAACAGAAATATAACTTACAACGAAAATAATATCTTCCATTGTATTCCATTCTTTTTTGATTCTAACATTAAAAAGAAGCGAAAGTGGCGGCCAGTTTTCATGCTTTGGTGACGTCATTATAGTTTCAGCTGATTAACTCGTTCGGAGAGATGCGCTCATTTGATGAAGGGGTCCCTCGCGAGAGTGTAAACAACAACGAATCGCGTGGGGTGAATTCGCGAGGCCTAGGAGTAGCTGAGGAGAGGTGATCCGTCCGTCAGGACGCGATGACATCATCGACTTATCTGCGAAGGGGTCAAGGCCGCCGATTTTTCGCCGCGATTAACCCTAAACCTAGGCAGCGGATTTAAAAACGGGAGATATGGTTCTCTTTATTTTTCAAATTTCATCACAATTGGCAGTAATGAAAAATAGATGAATTTGTTTTGAGTGTCAAAGGCGAAAGCACCCATTAGCCGATCGAAGTTCCACAAGATGGCTGCTTTCTGCCACTCTCTCGCCATTCTACTTGCGTGGCGTTTTTAATGATATTTTTCCTTTTTCCGGTGCTCCGTTCGCTACTACCCACCCTGTGCGTCTCTTCGTGATGGCTGTCTCAATTACCACATGAGCTACGGTGTTTTTTTACTCATGCATGGCTTCCACGCTCGTGGCCAATTGTTTCCGTCTACCCCGTCAGAAGGCTACCAACCGCTTGGCCTCTTTCAGACCCCCTCGCTGGTGACATCAGCCTCTTAACTGCGAGATTAACGTTAGGGTGATGATGTTAACGGCAGCGAAATACGCG
The DNA here is from genome assembly GCF_921293095.1 of Ischnura elegans. Taxonomy (NCBI): domain Eukaryota; kingdom Metazoa; phylum Arthropoda; class Insecta; order Odonata; family Coenagrionidae; genus Ischnura; species Ischnura elegans. The sequence continues at coordinate 40,004,640 of NC_060259.1, forward strand.
TGCAGTATCCGATGCACAGTCATCTGTATTTAGTTTCCCAATGTGAGAAATATTTGCTGACAAAGTGGGCGCTTATTCGAAACATGGTTCGCGAATGACAGACAGTAGATATTGCTCCAAGGAGAAAATTTGAGCTAGAGTAATTTTCAGCTGCTGCGGATGCGAATATCGAAATGGCAATATCCGGTTTCACTTGGTGGGTTTAATTTACTGATTCCAACTGTAACGTTATTTTTTTACTCATTTCCTTTGATTGAAACTTCTATTTAAACCGTATTTGGTAATCACGATTAATAATAACTTACAGGGTATCAATAAAATCCATTTAAAATTCATTTGCTCATTTTCATCATTTACTATTGAAGTAAAGTGTCATGGTTGGCCCTCGCCTTTGCTTATCGCGCAGATTTTAACTTTGTGACCCGAAATCTCGCGTTGGTGGTGTACTCTCGGTGGTACATCACCCTATAGCTATTGGTTGCTCAGGACTGGAGACTCACGACCAGCGCCAGATCACTGGGTACCACTTGGCATTGGTCGTGGAATCGTTGGATTACAGTTCCTGGCTAAGTCTTCATTGGCATGCTGTCCGCCTTCATGCCACGTTGGAGGCATGCCATACTGCTGAAATCCACGTTCACTCCCATCCTAAGCCCTGCCTGAGGTATCGAATTTTTTTTGCCGCTCGCAATTCCTCATGAGAATTCGAAAATGTTTGCTGCATGAGAATGTTTTTCAGCCACCATTTGGCAATATTCCTATTTCTTTGCGACTGGAGGTAAATTCCATTTTCCTTGTCCATCCGAGCCATATTTTATGGGATTTGCATAGGAAAATCCACAAGTTTTCTCTTGTTCTTCCGACGATACGACGAGTTTTGACGGTAAATTATTACAATATTTTTCTACCATAATAATCATATTTAAAAATAAAACCTAGCATCATATATAGACCCTTTTGTGTAATTCGAACGCAAATGGAAGTCCGACGGAGTTTCATCTACATTTTTCTCAGTGAAAAAATATTTCATTCTTTTTTGTACACCTACATTCAATGGTGTAATTGAAGTCAAATTACCTAGTTATTGAAAACCGCACTACGGTTAGCTGAAATATCTGGGAACAATGTTGGCTTAAAAATATAAGGATCGAATCATTCAAATTCTCTTTACCTTCATTTTGAATATTAATCTCTTCGGATATTCTCCAGGAGGGCAAAACTTTTTCCAATGAAATGTACCAAAATATAATATTTGTTCTGAATCGCGTGGAAGCGGTCGCACATTCATAAAACTGAATCCCGCCACAAGTTCGACCTTCGCTGATAGGGATTACTCCTCCGTTAGCTTCTCAGGGACTGTAGTGGGAGGGATTATAATTATAGCTGCCATTTTCTGGATCACGACATCATTTATGCCGTCAATTTTTACAACTCATCGCTTCGAAAGAAGGGAATGTTGCTCGCCGCTTGGGAGCAGCTGGAGACAAGAAGAGGTTTACCCGTGGACAACATTCGCTAAATGGAAATAATTTTATGACTTGATCTCCCCTTTGTGGCGGGTTATCACCTGAAGATAACATAATGTACCACGGAACATTCGATTTGAATCGAAATTTTTCTGAAATGTATTCCAAGTTCTGCTTTCGTTTTGACATTCGCCGCTGAGAGGACTACCATCAGCAACTCTCAATATTGTCAGTGAAGAGCATAACCCGGTGACGAGAAGCGATCGCTTTTGTCAGGACACTTCAAGAATATTCTTCAAAATCAATTGGGCGATTTCAGCCAGTCGGGCTTGCCGTTATCGATCGTGCGTCGCGTACCCTTCTTTGCAATGACTTAAGATGATGGATCGATAGAAAAAAGGGGGCTAACGCGAGGTTTGTTTGACTCGTTTTAAACCAGGAGGCCTCTTTATATTTTACATTAAATGGTATACTAATAGTAATGTATATGACATAGTATCACATCATACCGCGACAATTCCCTCACGCATGGCACATTGAACTTACTCAGACGGCCTTATTTTATTTTATGTTTATTTTCCGCACATGTTTATTTTCCGCATTTCCCATCACTTCCCTTACGCCCGTGAGTGATCATTTTATCTATGTATGTAGGTATTTCTCGAAAGAGACAGAAAAAATAAACGTGTCATTCATGCTTTACGGTCTGACTTCATCGAACTCCATCCTGTCCCCAATTGCTTTTTACTTCCACAACTATGGAAAAGCTTCGGCGCCGGCTATTCTTTGCTCGATTTCTCATTGCCCCTTCCTCCCTCTCGGCCGTCTGCCTGCTTTCCTTCTGCCTGGCCAGTGAAAGCCGGCAATAATGCCGATTAGCCTCTAGTTAACCTAATTAACCTTGCACTCTCTCTTCCGCCGCGGTGCATCTTGGGGAGTCTAGACTATGTCGTGTATGTTTTAAATGACGTGCCGTCTGATTGTATACATCTTCTGGTTCATTATTTTCTACAATTAATAAGTGATTAGAGCCGCTTTGTGATAAGTGCTTTTTTGTCAATAAATTTTTCATTTATGATGCGACGTGACATTGCAATTATACACTGATTTAAGGAGTTGAGGACAAAATGAGGAGACTAAGAATTTGTGTAAGTTTGAACCACGCGGCGAACGGTACAGTCAGGGGAATATAAAACTAAATTGAAATATAACTATAAAATACTTTCTTACCCTCTCTGGTAATGGCGGAAATCGCATAAAAATAGTTCCATTTGCTTTATTTCTACTTATTATTTCAATTTAAAAAATTCGAAGTTTTGAGTTTTATTCATGCAATTGTTTTTACTCACATAATCTCAAAATATATATGACTATTTGCCGGTAACCTTTTAAAATCTATGGGGATTGCTTATTTTTCAATTGATTATAAGTGCTTATAAATATTTCGTGGTCTGATTACTATGCTCATAATATTAATCTTGAGTGGAAGAAATGCCTTATGGTAAATCTGGAATTTCCCATGTGATCCTACCTTTTTTGATTTGGACTCCACCTTTAAAGACAAGTAGCAAGCTTCTCGAATATCTGTGGCATACGTATGTTAAATTATGGATAATATATAAGTTTAATATTACTCCTGATAGTCAATTGAAGAATTATGCAAGAGATCTATGTCCCAGATAAACCGAATTCAAGAAAGAAATAATTTAGGGAAAAGAATGTTCTTATTCTGCCTTACCCTGTTATGAAATACGAGAAATAGTAAAGTAATCAGAGTTTTTAATTTTTCATTCTCCCAAAGTACGAATATTTCAATATGTGTCTTAAATTTTTCTAAAACCTTCCTATTAAATCTAGTTAAGAGGTGAAGGTGAAGGAAATTAAGGGCTAAATAGATAGAAATATACCAGTATCAATTCTGGGTCCAGACCAATCGAAAAAATGTACCTGCCGTCGAACCTTGGTTCTTTGAAGCTCTTTTAAAAATTGCACGTGACTGGATGACTGCGATGAAATTATGCTCTCCAGCGATGGCCATCCGAGTCCTTTTCCTCCTTGAGGCCTCGGAGCTCCAATGCGCCCACAGGGAAGGAAGCACTTCTGAGTCAATTGAAAGGCATTCGTGAATGAGTCTTTCGTGCTTTCGTTTGCAGTTTGTGTGGAAACCAAGTTGACTCAAACTTGAGCCGAGGCTCGAATTAAATTTACCGTTCATGTGTTTTCATATTCCATGTATTTTATTTCGTTCATATTTTGTTATTTTTAAGACATTGCCTATGCAATATGTTGTTTTCATTTTCAGTAATAGATTTCTTCAATACAGAGCTTGTTTTCAGGTTTAATGTGGTGAAAGTCTTACTTATTAATAAATCAGACCGGGAATTTTCCAAAAAAAGGGTTTAATTAATATGTACCAGTTTCGATGTTTCTTATTATCTTCTGGTCGTATGTAAGTAAGTAAAATTTGTCAGACACCTTAATTATCATCTAATTGAGGGAATTTAAAAAAATACTTTTCACTGGTTTCTGCTGGGTTTATGACAGACAACTAATGCAGTAAAATGGAAATCCCAATGAAATATATGTATGCGGTTCAATAAATCTGACGATGCAATAAAATATTTTTTGTGGAAAGGTGACGCTGTTGTAATGATGGATTGACTAGTGATTTCTCTGAATAAATCGAGATAATAATAATTTGTGAATTCTTTAACCACTCGACGAATGATATGAGTCTGAGTAAAATAAAATTAATTCATTACGTGGCTTTTCTATCGATTATAAAGGAGACCATGGAGCATAAGTAATTTATATGCTTCATGAAATTTATCTATTAAGAATCAATGGTTATCATACAATTGAAGTAAGAAACCTTAATTATCATTAATTTAAAGGAAACTTCTCACTGGTACCATGTTGCAGTTAGTGCATTACTTACGGGTAAATGGTGAACAACTGATGTCGTGAATTTTTTAACCACTCGACGAATGATATGAGTCTGAGTAAAATAAAATTAATTCATTACGTGGCATTTCTATCGATTATAAAGGAGAGCATGGATCATAAGTAATTTATATGCTTCATGAAATTTATCTATTAAGAATCAATGGTTATCATACAATTGAAGTAAGAAACCTCAAATATCATTAATTTAAAGGCAACTTCTTGCTGGTACCATGTTGCAGTTAGTGCATTACTTACGGGTAAATGGTGAACAACTGATGTCGTAAAATGAAAATTCGAATGACTTATTACAAATGCTTTTAACGAAACGACTAAAAATTCTTACGAACTGCGTCTTTATGTGGCCACTCACATAACTATAAGAACCACGTTGATCAAAACACACGTAAAAAAGAGCTCTCTCTACAGTTGCATTTCTTTTTATTGAATGAGGTCACTTTCAATTTTTAGAGAGCACCTGTGTTATCCCTAGGCTTCTATTAGTTACCTATTTTTTTCGTCATAGAAGGCATAATCCTGGAATAAAAATATCCTTCTCTCCGGTGAACTTGATTTTTTCGCTATCTGCCGATTCATTAGTTTTAAGTGAGCCCTTTGAAGTGGTTTCTTCCTTCTCAAAGCTTTCAATCTTCCGCCCAAGGTTCCATAACGGGTATTTTCATTGCCAGTTCGTTTCTTGATCCCATTGAATTGTTTTGGTTTGATCGGCGTAACATTTTTCAAAGCAAAACCCCTATCTACTAGCATTATCTATCATTTTTCCCGACGAATATTTTAGGACAGTTTTAACTTGCGTCATCATCTTGAAATAGTCAACGTATGTGGAGTTGAGATTTGTCAACATTGCCTGTGTCTCTAATTGTTTAGGTTTTAGAAAATAATGAGGTGAAATTTTCTTATTTGAGGTACAGTCGAATTTGGGAAGGATTTTCTATAGGCATTGTACACCTTAAAATGTTCAAGCATTTACCTTTTGATTAAACGAGCAATGCGTGATCAAAAAGTACTACCTTTTCGTAGGAAAATGTTGTTTTAAAAATACTCGTGCCTCATGTGCAATCTTCGTTCTTAAGATGCATAATTAGTCCACAAATCAACGCACGTGATTCCATTATTAAGAAATTCGTTATTCCACGCGTAATTATGTGGCACTGTTTTAATTCAATTTCCATTTGGTGGACTACATTTGCGGTATTGATCCTTTAATTACTCAGTATAGAGAGCAATGAGATATCCACTATTGCTGAACTTATTACGTTTTACTTTTATCGTGATAGTTTTGCTATATTTATCGTTAATCACTTAGACAAATTAAATTTATAATCGGCTTGTGTTTTTAATTTTTTTTTGCATGAATGTATTATCGCCAAAAGTTCTTTTGTAAAATCGTGGCTTTGTAAACACAATTGTCAAGAACTGTGGTGCAGAAGATCACAATCGGTGGAACTTAATAAATCCATGCATTAAAAATATATGGGAATTCTATCTATCTCTTTTCACCTTGTAGCCTCCTCGGATGCTGCATAGTCCTTCCTTATAGTTGTATTGCCCAAGCAAACGTATCGTCAACTTTTCTTTGCAGCATATCAATAATTATAGAATGTAAACCTTGGCATCTCATGAGGCTTCTTCTATTTTTAGGTAAGGCCATCGTCTCCATAACCGCTTCTGGTGCACTCTCGAGGTGAAAAACTCAGTCAAGGCAATTAGGCGGTCTCGGCATTAGAACCACGGTAAGTGTTGCGACAAATTGGCATCTCTCAATGTACATGGCTTGACTGAGTTTACCTAGCAGTTAGTTTTTTCAGTGACAGTTTACTTGAACGCGTTAGTTATTTTATTCCCTCCGGCCTTTTTATGTCGGTATGATTTCTCGGCGTCTCTTCCTTTGAAAAAGTCATTAGTTCGCTTTAAAAAGCCATCTAACGCGCTTACATATGTTAGAATATTACAATACATTAATTGTCATTCTGTTTGTTGTGTATCCCATTACAGTCTCCTAGCTTTGTTTTTTCCTTCAAACCCTTATAATAGTGTTGTAACTAGTTCGTTAGGTGCAATGTGTGTATGATGTACGATAGAAATTTTTATAAAAACTAACCATATGACAATCGCTGCAGTCCCGAAAATGGTTTTTTTTATGAAAAAAGGATTTTTCGTCGTTTTCAAGCTCTCGAGGGCGCTTCTATAGAAATATCTGGAGAACCAGTATCAGTCCAAATTTTTGTGGCTGATTTGCATGTCCACTTCAAAATGTGCGAAAATTCCTAAGTGGAAAAATCATTCGTCTTGACCGGGATTGTCTCAAGAAAACTTTACTTTCTACGCACAGTTAGGGGGGGAAACGATATAGAGGATGGCCATGGTATCAATTTTTATCTTCCCAGCGTTCGAGAAACGATTTAATTTTTATGACCATTCCTCAACATTCTTAATCAATTTAAATGTACTATATCGACTAATTATAAAATATAGACGTTCAGAACTTACTTATTTAAACCAAAATCGGCCTTCTAAGCTATATATTTTATGAAAATTGCATTTGAAGATGCATATTTTTTGCAGGATCATAATGGAGCTGCGTTTGACTGAAATAGCTGGAAACTATAAAGATCGAATGACCCACAATCCCTGTACCCTTATTTTTCTTTTTATACTCGATGAATACCGTCTACTTTATCAAAAAAAATTAAAATAACTTATGTAAAAAATGTTCGTTTTGAGTCGCGAAGTCGCGGGTCTGCGTCCTCAGGAGCACGCATACCTCCAGCTCGACTGGTCTTTTAGGTGACGAATTACTCACAAGTAACTTAGCCTATCATCTAGGAATGTTCGCTCAATAGAGTACACAATCTTTTTTCAACATTGGTCCTGTATCTCAAATATTAAAAATGGCATATGAGAAAATAAAAGGTAAAACGTACAATTAACGCATTTGTAGTACGGGCAAACGTTACCAACGGTCTGTAATATATACAGTGAAAATGTCAAGATGATAGGATTAGTTTTAAGCTCGTTATCTGCGGCCAAAAAAGACCGCTTAGGAGAAGGATATGCTTACTTTTAAGCTTGTGGCGGAGGGCCTTTGGGCTCGCTCCGAATGTCGCTTTCAACCGCCACAGACTCCTGACCCCACCCCCACCCTTCCATCCCCCTCCCATAATTCCCCGCTCCCGTCCCATCGACCCGACAAAATTTTTGAATAAAATTGCTCGTTTTTCTGCCCTCGAAATCTCATATCGCGCCTTTGTCAATTTAGTTTCAACATATCTGGCGGCGCGGTGGATATGAGTAAACAGCGCTTAACTAAGTCATATTCCTGAATTTTCAAAGGTGAGACTGCTCAATTACTGTACTCCCATGGATTGCGAGCGAGTCCTAGGATATTGTGTTGGCTTGGCTGCAGCCCATATGGCTATTTGTAAGCCTCTGCGTTTGTTCTCATTCATAATTGCATCAGGGACGAGAGCGAAATATGAAGACTTACTGCCAACTCCTAGATATGGCAAATGTGAGTTGTGATTTTAGACTAGTTATAAAGGCCGGAAAAAGTTTCATTGCCTGTGTATTTTCTTCTATTTCTTATTGTATTCTTAAATTCAGTAATGCAAAAAAATCATCAAAAGAGGAGTAGTTATTCATATGGAAGTCCGGCACGCAACTCCATAACAGTGATATGAAACAACATAAATATGAAAACAGTGTTTTATTTCAAATTTATCTTCAAATTACTAACAATAGTTACCATCATTTATTATTTCATATATTACTGGCCTTAAGGAAATATGCCAGAGTTGACTTGACAGAAAATGTGCTATTCGCAGCTGTACACGAGATTTTAGGAAAATACTGAGCGTCACAGGAAACCAATTGTCGTAATTTGTAAAATCATTTGAATCAATTTGTTAAGTTAAAATTGGGTCTCTCAAGTTATAATGGTGCAATTTACGAAATTGAACCGTAATGGTCTTTTTCCCGGAACATTGGTCTGAATTATTCAATTAGATTATTTCATTGCATATAGAATCAAACTGCGATACATCATTGAATTACTTCAGTGAACTCTTCAACAAATCCACAAACATATATTAACTTTCACTAAAATATTATGCGATGCCTTAGCTTTATTATTAATACGATATTTATGTCGTTAAGCTCTTCATGGAAAAATTGTGCGAAAAATCCACAGAGGAAAAATCATTCGCCTTGACCGGGATTGCGGGTGACTCCGTAATAGTTATCACCGGTCGTCCCGGTATCGTCCCGGTATACTTAAATCTTCATGGAAGTTTTTTTCGACATTAAAATTTTTATTCTAGCTACAATAAGCGATTTTTTTCCTTCTTACAGATAAGTCCCATCGTAAGAGCTTGTAGAAATTGGCGGATTTGACGTCTCCAAAAAATATGGAATGAGAAAGGCGAGTTTTTGGTTGATACTCCATTAAGTACCATGAGAAGAGCGTGCTTTGAAACACTTATGAAGATATTTGAAGGCCTCTCTCTCCATCTCAAATAGTCGATTGTTTTCTTTTTCGTTAATGTTCTTCTTTCGGGCATTTTTCTTTTTCATTTTAAACGTACGTTATCATTTTTCAATTTATAGTTTAGTAGAGTAGACCTTCTTTGATAATTGCCTGTATCCCAAAAATAAAAAATCCAAATGGGAAAATACTGGCGTAAAATTTATAAATTTTATATGCAGGAAAATAGTGACGGGTGTGAAATTTATTTAACCTGAAAGTTTCAAGATGGTTAGTTTTACTCGCTTCAGTGAAAGCGCGTTCTACGTTACTCAGCAAGGCCGATCGAGCGGGAGGATTGAGTTTTCTTTAAGAGGACGCATCACTCCCGCTCGTCAGGTCATATGACTTCTTTTTTCGCAACATACCACTCTTTTAAAACTTACTCTCTCATCTTGAAATTTTTAGGGTACACAGAGCTAATCCTTGTCCACATTTTCCTAGATCTCAAATGTTAAGTCTATTTTTTTTACTGCGGTAGAATTTTCAAATTTTAGTTACAGGCAAAACAAAATGTCCTCCGCATGTTTCACTTAAAGAATTCATGAATTCAACGACGCGTTTTCATGTTGTTGCATCATTGTTAAGGAATCTGCCGCAAGGATGGAGCCGTCACCACCCGGACCCCTCTCTAATTTCCCCCACCCTAATCCAAGTGCATCCTTCCACAACAAGCGCCCTCCAATACAACTGGTGTAGATGGACTGAAGAAAAGAGTGTGTACTCTCTTAGCAAAACTTTAGCAGCATTGACAGGCGTCGTGTCGAAGTTTTCAAGTCGACCCTGTTAAGGCCGTTTACACGGGGCACGGAATTGCGCAGGTAAGAACTGCATTAATTTCTAAAATGGCGTGTAAATGCGGGAATGCATGAACGAAAATAGAACAGGGACTATTTTGCCTCTCACTTTCACGCATTCTCGCATGTGTTTCTTACAATTCACCGCTTTACACGGCGCAATTTTGACTGCACCTTCGTACACACGTCAGATTGTGCCAGAACGTGCCTCGTGTAAAATTGCCTTTAAGGATCTTCTAATTATGATGGGACGTTTCATCACACTTCACATGAAAGTACCAGTTTTATACAGAAATTACGGTGACCTATATTCTTTGAAAATTTCAATGTGATTGCGTTTGAAATCAGAATAACTAAGGGTGATGGAGTGGAATTTTCCCCCATATTGAAAGAAAACACATGCGATTTTCCACGATTATAAACTTTTACTCCCGACCTAGGTTTTGATGTTGTATCATCTACAAGGTACATAATAGTTCCTACCACTTGCCATTTTGTACCATGCTACTACTTACTATTTTGTGCCTTGAAGATGATTCAGTAATATCGAGCCCTAGGTCGGGAGTAAAAGTTTATAATCGTGGAAAATTGCATGTGTTTTATTTCAATATGACGACTTTTGTGCTGAGCTAATAAGCCATCGCGAAAATCGTCGTCGAGTTGGAGCGATGTGCCCTCATGGCTGCATTTCTCGGTCGAACCGTGGGTAGGAGACTCTTTAGAATGTCTCTCTTCGTCATGCCCCCATTTCCTTCATTCCTATCCTCTTACCTGCCTTCCTCCCCCTCCACCATTTTCCACATCCCCGGAGACGACGCACCAATCATAAATGTAAGTGCCGCCGTTCACGAGCAGGACATGACAGTGCATCTGGTGTCAGGTTATTAAGACCAAGCGCGTGCATTGCATTTGTGATTTCGTTTTTCAGCATAGCGTGGGGAAAATTGATGTACAGTCAGGAAATTGTCAGGAAACCACAGCCCATTTAATTATGCTTTCAGGCGATGTTATCAGTTGTTAAGATTCACTGTAAAGTTTTCTTCGGATATTGGTTGCATTAGTTGATACCATTTTTAGTGGCTCACTAACAATAGATGAGCCAAAATGACTTAGTATTTCCATATATTTCATCGGCATACATTTTTGAATTATATACAGTTTTTCGTCCATTCTTTATTTTATTGTATCGATTCATATCTTAGTTCCTCAAATCATCAGCGTTAGTGGGTATTCCGATGGCGACCTTTCAGTTGCTTGTTTATGGCGCGTATCATGAAATGCTCTCTCAAGAAGAAAGTTTTGCATGATTTACAAAAAGCGCGGCATCAACTCAGGATTTTTCGCGGTTGTGTGTTTTCCGATGGTACTCCGTTGCTTTTGCTTATCAGAGAAGATCTCGTCGTATATTCAAATGCTGACATTCTCCTTCCCTAGGTAGCAAAGGCTTCCCAAATATTAAATTATGATAAATAAAATAAAATAAAATTTTCTGTGAAACATTTTTTTATAATTTAGTGTTGCTTAGTTGTTGAGAGACTCTTGAATCTCAAAATCTTCCATGATGTTAGATTTACTAAATAGGGGTAACCACAAACCATATGACGTGTCTATAGAAATACGTATGAATCATCTGCATCGCCTTTATCCTCGTAATGTTGTCACGGCATCATCGGGTATCTCAAGCTCTTGATCTTCTAGAAATTATACCCCCTACTTCCTCCCTGTCTTTTGCAGACGAAAGGTTTCTTATGTTCCATATCCTTCTTATCTTCCTTCATGTATATGTGACATTTCCCACAAGTATCGTCAGAAAATATATGATCTTGGCACTGCGATTGATTTTTAATCCGGCGCTTATAAGTGTACTGAAATATTATCGATGAAATACTATCGTATAGCATCATTCTGAGAACAAAAAGTACATTTCGGCTTTAATAAAACTATTCCCATTATTTGATATTCATTTTTGAAAATGTTGACTCTTTAATTTTATTGCTGGTAATAATCGGGTAACCTCTACTTATTTTTGCGATCATTAAAAGCAATATCGATTTATGTAACCTGGCACCGCGCAAAATTTTCTATGAACTCCACTACGTCAGTTACCCAAATGTACTGAAATACTTCGGGTTCATTTATCGCTATTTTTAAATAAAGGATTCAAAGAATGAACGTAAGTTGCGCTCTTTGTGCGTCTAACCGGGGATGGTGTTTCATGCCAACCTTGGCTCTTGCCAACGGTCGCTTCTACGGTTGGTCGCAACCGGCCTATCCAACGCCAAGAGATGGTGGTGTGAGGCTGCATTATCGCGGTGGCTGGCTTACCGTGCCTGGAGCTCCGCGTTCAAATCCCGGCGAGCGAAGAAATTTTATGAGGTAAGCGACCTCCGCACGAAGCCTTGAAAAGAGTATTAACGTCAAGCTCTCCTTCCATCGGCCGTTAATTTGTGGTCCTCTTCGTTAAGTATCGGCTCTAACCGGCGTCAGTCTCCATCCTATTGTGATTGCCGTTCTCGCCGACTGGGCTGCGTTTGCACTGATGATGAGCCCATCGGCGGCCCATTCCTCCCCTCCGCTCCGCCAGAAGGTGTCGCTGGGAGATGTTCACGGAAGGTGCCGACGCCGCATCCGCCCGCGACCTGGCAACGCCGCTTCGCCTTGAACCCGTCCCTCTGCCCCCGAGACAGCCCAATGCGGCGGCCCAAGTTCGCACTGCCGCTGGCCGGCTCTTTGGCGTGGCCACTCGAGGACGCTTGGGCGTCCGTGTGCCCTCCGAGCAAGCACGGGAGGGAGCGATTTTCGGATTCTGCCCTCGAGTATTATAATATTAGCAGTGTTGGTAAAAGTAATGAGAAAAAGTAACTGGGCTCAATTACAGTTATTTCATAAAATTGGTGGTTTCCGGCCATACTTCGTGGAATTTGCTGAAATTTTTGAAATAACTTAAACTTAGTTTTTGCACAGACTATTTTAGCGAAACACAACCAACGTTTCGACTGTTGACGTCGTCACCAAAAGTTGACATTAACCGTGAAAACCATGGTCGTGATTTAATTAAAAAATCTGTGGAAAAACAAAGTTCAAGTTACTATTTCAAAATCCACAGTCACTTCGTAAAAAGTAATCAATCACGAGTACAAATTACCGTTATTAAAAAATAATGACTAAAATTTAAGTTGCAATTACAATTACTTTTTGTAAGATTGTCTACTCTAGGGACCACCTGGAAACTGTCGAATAGTGAAGTGAAAATGTGGAATAATTGTAGAGGTGGGTTAAACTGTTCATTTTGATGAATAGTTCACTTTGATCCTGCTCAGTAAAAAGAACATTTCAAAATATATTTTCTGGCGAACAGTCGGGTAGAAAATACTGCTTATTGTGCGTTTAGAGTACATGAAACTTAAGTGCGGTATCATATGGTTTGTACAGCGTGTTATTTCATGCAAATTTCAAGCAAATTTTATCCTTGGTCTTTGCATGGTTATCCGTGTACAGGAAAATATCTGCTGCCCACTTGTACAATAAGCCATAATTAATATTTATCCACTCAGCGTCTGATGTTATTCGCGTACTTAGAAACAGAAAAGTTTTTAAATGCTATTTTTATGAGCAATTTAGATTTTATACACAGCTAACTGTTCTTTATAAATATTTTGAGTATAAACTTAATTTGTGAATCTCTCTTTTAGACTCCTCGGTAAGATATAAAAATTTTTCTCTTCGTTACAGCCTGTTTCCGGTATCTATCCACTCTAACGCTGCGATTAGCACGCAATAATAGCACGCGTTAGGCGGTGAGAATTAATAGGTTTCATTTCCAAATTAGTACTTTTGATAGAATGTAAAAAATAGTAAAATATGTTACAGCCATGGAATTCTGTAACAGATTTAAGCTTTGATCATGGAAAACAAAGGAAGAATTCGCTTTGAGATGCATTTATGTGCAATTAAGGTAAGTGGTAGCGATGTAATGCATAAAATGTAGCGACGTGAAAAACCTAATGTCATCAAATAAAATTGCCGTAGATGACATATTTTTTTAATTTCTTCAAAAATGATGGGTATATGCCGCCGTAGACTTTCTCCGGAAGAGTACGAAGTCCTTCCCCTTCGATGTAAAATTACCATACAAGCAAGTGATTGGAGGAAAATTGGAGCCAAATTTAAGTTTCCCACAATCATCAGTTCAGAACTCATGAAGCAGCGCAGAGTAAAATGTAGATTAACTCAGTTAAAAGTTAATATCATCGCGAATAATGTAATGACAAAATAAATAGTGGATATAACCTAATTTAAAGGTTTCTGTTTCACTTTTCCGTTTGCTTAAGTTGATTTTTTCCATTAATATAACTAACCAAAATAAAGTTTTAACCTAATGATTAAATTAACTTGGAACATAAGCAAAAATTACGAGCAGATAACCGACCCGTAAATTGACCGCGAACCTGAACCATCACATCCTGTTCATCGAACGCAAACATTCAAATGAACACGAAATCAAAATGAACGCGAGACCCCAAATAAACGACCAGAGGAAACGAACAGCCTCCGCAAAATGAACGCCATGCGGAAACGAACGGCTTAAAGGAATAATTTGAACACCCGTTCACAATATTAACGCGTTCTAACTGCTCAGCGGCTAAACTGTTCGTATTCTTGGACGGAGGGGAATCAAAGAGAAGGAAGGGAAGGGGCTCAGTCATCTATGATGCACTTCGATGACCCTTCAGCTGTATCGTACCGCCATCCTGTTGTGACCACAACGACTTGCTGGAGTACGCTGCAGTTCAAAATACCTCTTAGTGAGCATACCTGTTGGACCGAATACGCCGCATTTGTACAGTGCTGACATGAACAGTGAACAGGGAGTTTTAGAGAACTAAGAGAACGGTTCATTTTCGAACCGTTTAATTTCAGTGAAGAGTTGGTTTTGGCAGTTCGGTTCTTATTGACCCATCTCAAAACCATTGCAAATAAATCTCACATGCTCTCCTCTCAGTTTTTTCCCGTGAGCTTATCTTTTCACTTACAGATATTTATTCTCTCTCTTATCCTTCATTGCCTGTTTCGTTTATTTTTTCCGAAGTCTTCCTTTTCTGTTCCTGCCATCCACTTGACCCTCAACTATTGTTTCCATCCGGTTCGCCTGGCCTCAATGTATAGCCGATTATGTGGATTCCTCTTCAGGTTTTCATAAGGCTTCTGTCCTCTCCCAGTCTTCGTAGGAGTATCATTGCTCACTCGGTCTGTCCATTTGGCTCTCATAAATCGTGCACACTAATGAAGAAAGCAAAAAACTGTTAACGTTTAGTAATTAATTATAATTTTAGCCATGCACAATTTATATCTAGCAAAGGTGAAATTAAAACAAAACTTGCAAATTTCACGTATGAATTTAAGTTATCACACGACCCTGGTTTCGATGCTATGATGGTGCAAATATCCATCCTTCGTCCAGCCGAAGATGTTACTGAGCATTGATCCCCGGGGCTTGTGATAGATAAAGTTCATTAGTGAAATTTGCATGTTTTGTTTTTACATCTTGGAAAAAGTTTCAAAAATGACCCCTGTGCAGTACTAATCGCTGTTAATTTTTTACCGGGAGGAAATAATGGTCAAACAATAAATTAAAACGATTGATTGAGAAAATCCGCAAATTCACTTGATCCCTCACCGTTCCCACATGCCCTTTCTGCTCAGGGAAGAGCGCTGGTTGGCCCATTGCATTGCTTGCATTGCAGCGTTGATTTTATTTCGAGTGAAAAGTTTGTTCTCCTTAAATTTTAGACTCTCTAAAAAGAATAATAATTACGTGTTGATAGAATGAATTTGGAAAGTGTCCAGTTCATTCTTATTCCTCTTTGCATTATAGAATCGGCGTTATGGCTAGTTAAATGTTTTCAATACTGGCCGATTTCATGCATTCCTCCTCTCCGTTGAACAAACCCTGAGCACCTAACTTCTTGCATCGTCTCTCTCTCCCTGCTGCTGAAGTTATAAACACTCGCATACATACGTTAAAGATGAGATAAATAGCTTCCATTTAAATCTATTCATACAATCTCTCATTTTTTATTATTTGAGTATTTTTCATGAATTAATGTATGTAACTTATGTAATTTTTATATATCGATTCTATTACCATTATGTCGTCTTTAGAATCTCTTGTTTTCTCCCGTCTTGAAGCAGTTAAATGAAAAGATTAGGGTTGAAAATCAATATTAACTCTTCATAATTGTTCTAAACTTAGAAACTCTCAGGTTATATTGTAAAGGAAAATATTATGTTGTATATTAACTGAGTGTTAATTCCACATATATGGTGATGTTTTCTCTTGTTTGGATTGGTAGTATAGTAAAAACAAATCAAAGGTAAAAAATACCAATGATTTTTAATGATTTTACCTGAATGCCTTAAATGCCTAAATCATTTGAGTGAATTAAAAAAAGAAGCCTAATGAATATCTTAGCACAAGCTTGACATTAATCTTTCTGGACTAAGATTTTATATGCAGTGGATGCTTTTTCTTGTGGGTGAAGGCATTTTTTTGTGATGGAAATTGTACTACTTAAATGAGAGATATTTTTGCTTGTTGCAAATGAAAATATTTTGTTGTATTTTAATTGAGTGTTAATTCCACATACATGGTTCTGTTTCTTTTTGTCTTTTCTTTATCTGTGAACGCACTCAATATGTACTTTTATGGATAATTTTATGTTTACACCCTCCAGCCGGCACCTGCTGACAAGCCTTGATTGGCTTAGCAGGACCGTGAGGATATATTGCTGCTAATGTTATAAAAATCTTTTTTTTTGTTATATTGGTTAAAGCAATTGTTTTGAAACTACTGCTGTTATTATCATTATAACACATTATTTATTAATATGTTAAATCCTTGGCAATAAAGCAGAGTTTGTAAATAAAAAAAAATATCAGATTTTTCCAATATATATTTTTAAGTGCAGTTGTAATATTAATTGTTGGTAAAATAGATGAAAAAATTGGAACAAAAAAAAAAAATATTATATAGAAAGGAAATAGATATTGCTTTTTGTAGGGTTATGTATAGCTTTGGACAGAAGTGCGTTATTTTAAGAATTTTTTGGATTTTTTTCGGGTACTATGCCTTGAAATGATATCAGTATGTCTGCTTTACGAACCACTTTATTGTTCATATCCTTTTTATTTCTATTGATAGGTTTTGATATTTTTAATAATGATAATAATTCATTTATTTTCGCGTGGCCCGTGAGAAAGTAGTTTACTCTTAACAATTGAAAATAAAGCAATGCATGGAAAAAAGGAAAATAATACAAATCCAAACATATTTATCCTTTGTAGACCACCGTTACAATGAAGAATATTCAATATGACAATTATGTCACTAGGACACGTGCCTTAGCGAATAGCGTGCAAGCAAAATACAAAACAAAATACGCAATTCACATCGATTTTACAGTGATTCGGGCGTTACCAGTCCTTGGTTTTCACATTTTTCGTATTCGGCTATCATCATTATTATTTACCCCTTGCACTGAAATGACAAGTCTAGCTCGTCATGTATTTCCGATGCCTGATCGCGCAATGACGAGTCTAGCTCGTCATCAGATTTTCATAATTTTAGCACTGTTTGGGGGAATGATAATGTGAATATTTTGAAAGTTTAACAATGCTAAAACATCTATAATGTACATAAGGAACACATATTTCATTAAATATGATGCATGGGAAGTAATAAAGTTATTTTATATGAGTAGCAGATGCTGTTTTCTCGATTTATTCAACTAGGTAAGTACTTTTAAATAAGAAATAGTAATCACTTTTTATTTCACTGTTCTACGTTGATTACAAACTACAAAATATCATTTCATTACCTACCATTCCATTTAAAAGAAACACAGAATAAATAAATGGAGGATATGAGCACGATATTCTGAAAATAAATTGAAGTGGAAGGGGTTAATTCCCTGAAGTTTCCTAGTTTGCTGCTAGAGTGGCGTCGTCTGTTGAGCAAGGCTCCCATCATCGTTTTCTCTCCTCCCCTCCTCCTAAACGGGTCCATTAGACGAAGTACTCATCAAGTGCTAGGCTTCGACAAATTATCGGTCTATTGACCCGCTGTGAAGGTTGCACTCGCGGACGTATAAGTTTCCGCCGCCACTGAGGTATGATGATGGCTCTTCGGCAGGGGGGAGGTGGTGTTCTCTGCATTTTGCTCCTATGGGCTCGAGAAGGAGGGAATTATGGGATTAGAAGCAAGCGAAAGGATTGGAGAATAAGAGATGTTATATCGCCGCGATCGGTGCATCTGCACAATAATATGAATTGATACGGTGGGAAAAGCGGAGGATGGGTCTGGCGGCGTTTTGTCGGCAAGCCGTTGGAAGCGGCAGCCTCGGGGGGGGGGGGAGGATAGTCGCGAGTGATGATTGGTTCTGCTCTCGCAGCCAAGAATGAGAGTCCAAGAACGTGGAATCGAACACCACCCATCCGCCTCCTGACTGGGAAGGCCGCTCGTTGTCGAATTTCATCGTTATCGTCGCATGAATTTCAGCGTTGAGTTTCTTGATCACTAGTGAAAATGTTCTTCTCGTTAGGTTTAAAACTTCGCATTGGTAGTAGAAGCATCAGGCTATTATTTAATATTTTAAGGATTTTTGATTTTTGTCTGGTTCCATGATAATCCCGGGGAGAATGGGAAGGGCGATAGTTGGAGAATCGCATCGTTATCGTTGTATGAATGTTAGCGTTAAGATAGCGTTTCTTGATCACCAGTGATCACTTTCATCTCATTAAATTTACAACTTCGCATTGATAGAAGGAGCAGCAGGCTTTTATTTGAGATTTTTGAGGATTTAAATTTTTTTCTGGTTTCATGATTATCTCGGGGAACGCTGTAGCATAGCTGGTTATCTTTATCGAACGGCCCTGGGTTCAAAACTTAGTGAAGCATTTCAGCACCTAAATAATATCCTTGCAGAGCGAGATGACCCATGGAAAGGAGCTAGCTCTCCTACGCCGGGTGCGTGAAATAAAGCTGCGGTGGCTTTGGCTGAGGTGAGCTCTATCCTCACCTCTATTAATCAACCTTCGAGGTGATGTATCATGTGAAGTGATAACCATTATTATTATCTGTTAACTACTCTGCTGGTTAACTATGTTTGAAGTCATCATTTTCGAAATTTTCTTAAGACTATCCTCTTCAATACACGGCAAGTGATATTCCATAACTTTCAAAATATAAATCCCATTCCTTTTCCTCTCTCTCTAACCAATCATTCTTCCCTCTAACTTTATATTTAAAATCCCCTTCCCTCTCAGTTTTCGCTTCATTCAAACCCTTTGTCTCCTCCGTATCTCATCTTGAAGCTTCCTCTCCTCGCCCACCATGTCTATCGCCTCGTCACTCCGCATCAATGCGAATTATTTGATTTCTGCCTTGTCCTCAGCTTTGGATTGTTGAGCGGCCAAATGTATGATTACTTTGAGATGTACATAAATACCTGCAACCATCCTCTCGGGTGGTTGGCGAGGAATGATAAAAAATATTCTCCAACAAGAAACATGCGATACCACATTACTAAATATTATCGAATATTATACAATATGTGCACATGAATGCAGGTCCCTCCAATCATGCATTGCTCCATGCAACAGAAGACTAGCAAAGATAAACTTACAGAGAAAACAAAAAAATAATCACTTGAATTAATTCATTCCACGTAAGGTTTGTTTTAAATAGGGTTTATCCAGGAGAAATTGAAGTTCAGCTATACCTGCAAATAATGAGTGAAAAAAATTACAGTGTATGTGTAGGAAGATAAAATATAAATGTCGAAGGAAAGATCATGCATTTAAACCCGATTAACCAAGGAAATAATGGGATAAAATGACATTGTAGCAAGGTAGGTTCGAGATTGCTTGATTCTAAATGGGTTCTTTTCGAATTTGTTATTTTATTAAGGTTAATCAATCATAGAGGCCATCCATTTAGGCGATAGAGCGAAGTGAGGACACACATAAAATGTATAAGTCAATCGTTTATGTCTAAGTTTACAATATTTCTAGCTATTCGATCCGGACATTCGGCTATTTTCATTCAACTAAGGTGATTTGACTTCTGCTGCGGTATTCATTCAATAACTCGGAAAGTAGTTCGGCAACGAGTCTTAAGTTTTATTTTTACCGCGTATGATTAAATTGTTGCTGTTTTTTTCAAAATAATGAATGTATTTTAAATTCAATCTATACTTTATGATATCCGAAGCACCTTTTTGCTGGTATTCTTCTTTTTTAATGCTGTAAGTCTCTTAGTTGATGAACCAGCTTGTCAATTATTATTAAATGACAATTCACAAACCTGGAACAAACTAGGTATTTAAATGGAAAAATTGATCAACCCACAGCTTTAACAATACTTGAGGAATATTAAACAGACCGAATGACTAGTTTTGGCGTTGAAGTGAAGAGAATGCGTGGCTAGTAAATGATGTAGAATTCTTGACTAATTTTAAGACCGCTAAGAAATATAATTTTTATAGCTCGCAAAATTTCAGCTTGCAAATAGAATGTGGAGGAATTAACCGCGAAAAGATTTTTGAAAACGGCCGGAAGTACTGGTTGGGGGATTCTGCTGGTGAATGGAGAGGTCCACGAGTCTCTCCGTTCCCTTCGGGTGCCACTCTCAGCATTACTCCCACGTAGGTTTGGTCGGGTGCCGCGGG
Organism: Ischnura elegans; assembly: GCF_921293095.1. Lineage (NCBI taxonomy): Eukaryota > Metazoa > Arthropoda > Insecta > Odonata > Coenagrionidae > Ischnura > Ischnura elegans. The sequence goes on from NC_060259.1 coordinate 40,025,116, forward strand.
CGGATTGGGCTGACGGGAAGAATGCCAAGCGTGTTCGCCGGTGCACGCCGACGACTCGTCGATAAGAACTCTTCCGATTGTTTTATTGCTGCGGCCTTCAGGCGTTTTTTGTTCCGCAGAGGGCGTAGTTTGTCGCAGTGTGCTCCCTCTCCCTCGGAATGTAGTTGCAAGTGGCGGCCTGTCTCGTGTGATGCGTTCGCCCTGCACCCTCGCATGCAGCGTGCGGTTTGTGCCTCGGGGGCGGTTGCACTGACGGGTGCCATTCTCATGCACGTTTCACGCGAGGCGCGCAGTTACGCAACCTAATGCAGTGTTCACTTCAAAATTGATCATGTAAGGGCCGGTTTACACGGGGCACCTACTTGCAAAATCTGACGTGTGTACGAAGGCGCAGTCAAAATTGAGTCGTGTAAAGCGGTGAATTACTAGAACAAATGCGAAAATCGTGGATTTGAGATGGCATAATAGCCCCTGTTCTAATGTCGTGTGCAATTCCAGGCCATTACGGACGTTATTGCTCTTCTAACTTGCACAATTACGTGCCCCGTGTTAAACAGCCTTAAAACAAATTATTACATGAATGGATGCGATAATGCATTAACGCTAGGTGGCAAAATAGCCATTGCTATACGTCTAAAAATGATTTTACTCACGAATGAGGAAAAGATTCAGTTTGGGGAAGTATGCACACTGCACCTCCAATTTTATCTCATAAATTGGCGATCAAGAAATAAGAAGTCCTCTCTTTATATTTCTGAAATAGCAATAGTAAGTCCTAATTATTATACATGATTTTATTTCGATACTTGTCTTAGTTTGCTAAACTTTTAATCAATGCTAGAATAGGTACAAAATTGACTTTAAAAAAATATACTCCGTTAAACTTACTACCCTAAACTACAGCGTAACATTTTCAAGGTGAGCTGTAACGAAACCGTGATCAGACAAAATGAATCCATGAGAAAAAAGCAAAGTTTTTATACCTTGAATTCCTACGATAAAATGTGAAGAATTCTCGGGATCGAACCGGGTCAAGAACTGCATTACTGCCGAGTTGGACATCGAAGCGTCGGCAGTAATATAGTTCCTGAGTCGTGACGATCCTGAGTACTCTTCACGCTGTCTATTCGCCGGGAAAGCACCAAATCTCTCTTCTCCAATGATAAAGGATTTCCACCAAGCTGCGACCGCTACCCTCACTTATACATGTATTTGAAAACATAACTCTCACACTTTATTGTTCTGATGGATGGCTAATTTCATCCTGGGTGTAAAGTACACTGGCAAGCGATAGGTTTCACACCTAGGACACTGACCATCTTCTTTCATGCTCTAGAAGAGCGTTGAGCTCCTCTCAGTCTGTATGCATGGAATTCTCATGTAAAGTGTATGACTTCATGAATACGATCTATGTTCTATGAGTCAGTAAAATTCTTTAACTTAGAATCGTGCATGAAGCGAAGCGATTTACGCTCTGAGAAGCGGGCAATGAGGAAGTTGAATGGGAATAGACTGCTGGCGGTCGAGATGTGGATATGGAAGGGAAGGAGAAGTTGAGATAGAGATGAAAAGAAGAATTTCCGTGAATGGTGGGTCAGGAGAAGACACGTTTGAAAGGAATAAAGAGGAATTATTTGGTGTGGCTGGAGCCTGCGCTAAGAAAAGAATGGGGAAACATTTATTTTTTCCATGGTTAGCCGTGTCGGACAGGTCAATTAGTAACATAACTTGGCATTATGTGTCACTTTAAACGAAAAAAATATATATTTATGCATCTTCCGGCTAGCAAAAACTCTGAAAAATCAGAAATACTAATATATTTTGTAACCCATACCCTATGCGTACAATTTACCCTCATTAAGATATGGTATGGTATTTAAAGGAGGCGACTAACGGCTGAAGTCATTTGCGTCATGAGGATGGGTAGGGAAAGATGGGTGGAGAGAAACTTGGCGTCGGCATCAGCCTATTGTTAACTAAAGGCGCCAAGGGGACAACGAGTTTACGTCCCATCCGACGGACGGAGTACTGCACTTGAAGTGCCCCTCCCTCTCCCACAAAGGACTCAAGCAGGGATCGGGCAGTCTCTGAAACATCTCCGCCGGGATTAGAACCCGGTACCATAATGTGGGAAGCCAACACACTAGCCACCACACCAACCCGTACCCAACCCTGAAACAGCAGAGGCACAAAATACCTCATTCGACTTGAAAGAATAAGAATGCGAGAGAGAGCTTCCTCGTGACAAAGAAGAGAAATGCTGGGAGATGCTGAAAATTTAGCTAGAGGGGAGAAGGTGAGAGGAGCGGGCAAGAGGAGGAGGAGGACATGTCTCATAGATGGAATAAGGTATATTGTGCTAATGAGGTGAATGGGCTAATACGAGTAGGAATTAGGACAGGCTGGGGTAATGAGTAACATTGTGGTGTCGTGTTTGACATGACCCTACTTCAGTATTGATGGGAAATAAAATAAAGTACAAAAAAGTCTTTTTTCGGTAGAGGTGTAATTCAATTTCGTTTAACTGATTTAACGAATTACTTAAGCGAGTTAGAACTGATATCTTGATGAGCGACATGAAGACTATCATCCTGAAACTGCACTTTATTCCCTGGTCAGATGGAAACGATAAAAGAAGAGAGAGGTTTTGTCGAACGGATAGTTTTAGAGACACGTTTTGCCCCAAACAATTAGTGAATTAAATGATTTCAAGGTCGAACTCAGGAATTCAAGTGTCATGCAATTCCCCCTAATTTTATTTTACTATTCTCGTCCTGGTGTCCTAACACCACCCACCACACGCCTATAAAGGCGGCCTCCCGGGTATTCTGTGGATATACTTTGATTTTTGTATTTTGACTATGGTCCCGCTCCACGCCTGTCCTGGGGTTTCCTGATAACTTAATCTTAATGCTTGTCGAAAGAATTTATTTCCTTACATTCTTTTGCGCATTTGTTGGGTTTGAAAACCAGCGATTGCCATGCGCCGTCACCTTCGCAGTGACTCGCTTCGCCGAGCTAACTGCTCTCGCTTTCTTCCGTACCACCTTCGTTCTCGCTTCTTTTTGCCCGCTGCCTATCCAAGAAGAAAGAAATGTGTTCCCTTTCCTGCGTGGGCAGGCACTCCCACAATGTTATTCCTCGTCATGAACGTGGGTCAACACCCTTGATGTTATTATGGCGCTGTTTCCACTCAGCTCACCTATCAGCAGATTGTTTTATACTTATTTATTGTTAATGAGCCAACGACTGCGAAAGCAGCTAATAGAGGACGCATGAATCACACTCAGCAGGTCGAATTTGTCTTTTTCGCGACGATTGATTTGTTTAAAACGTACCTTTTCTTTTTCAAAATTTCAGGGTCTATAGAGTGGAATCTTGTCAACATTTGACCGTATCTCGAGTGAAAGGGAGCGTTTAAGTATTATGCAAGCGTATTATTGACCTCTTCCCCTCGTGTAAGCAAGAATTATGATTTGCTGGTCCCTGAAAGTAAGTAAAAAGTCTTCTCTCCTCTCCCTCCCCAAGGAGTACTTAGGTGATGCTTGAATGACCGTTTAATTTTTTTACGTTTGGGAATAAATGAAGGCTTAGTTTTTAAATTTGAGAATAGCTCAAATGTTGATTAGTTATACCCTGAAAATTTCAACACGATTCCTTACGTTTTAAGCTTGTAACATGTCACAAAAATGGAATGGTCAAGCGATGTGGTGTCCTCTTAAGACCACGCAAGATACAGCAATTAGCAATGGACGATCAATCATCCTTTTGGGAACTTCATTCTAGAAAGAGGAAAATATTCTTCCCAGGGATCTGAAACAGTTGTTTTCGAATTCATCATCATCGTCTCGTCATCATAGTAGGACTCGGTGGGGGTGGGTTAGTCTCCGCCTTATCAATGTATTGGTTTTGGTTGGAGTCTCCTCTTGATCTCTCCTCTTCAACTCCTGTTCAAGGCGTGGGCGTGTGATCCAATATTGCTAAATATTAAATCCCCTGATGTAAAGGGCCATAAATGTACTGTTTTCACGGGGGTAGGGAATTCATAAAAAATATAAGTAATGAAATACTTTCATTGCCCTGAGACTGTTTTGACGCAACGCCCTTAATATCATCTCATCATATTCATATTAAAATAAAGTATTCCTTGCAATTCATCGGTCCTTTTTGGTGACTTTGGTATTCCTCGCTAAAGACTTTAGCTATCACCTTAAAAATTTAAGTTGTTGGTATAGATCCTTTTCGACGCTTGTCTGAATCTCAAATTTGAAACTTAAATTCAGCCTTTCTTATGTGTAATTTTTGATTTGAGATGCAGAAAAATGCTGATATAGTTTTTGTTATATGTATCCTAAAAATTTCAAGATGGCAACGCAACTTTTAGAACGCAACACAAAAGGACAAAGTATGACTGGTCTGAGTAATGCACGTTCTACGCGTATCTCTGGCGTTAAACATCCTTCATCACACGTTCATTGGAACTAGTGCGAGGCCTTCTGCCGCTTTTCCCATCTACCGCTCCATCGATGATCGTCTTCATCAGTCCCATTACTCCTTATTGAGTGGGATCCGCGCGCGCGGTCATCGAGGCATTCGTAAATGGGACTACACGTCCGTGGGCTCTTTGAATTCTCAATGTCCGCCAATGGAGATGATCTCATATTATCCAATCACCCACTCTACCCAGGGCCTTCACTTTAGCAGCACGTCGAGGGTGGCGCTCAAGCCTCCTCTGGCATCCTCTATTAAGGGCACCGCGTTCGATGCCCCTCCGCTTCCCCTTAAAGGTCATTTTCAGAATTCAGAGATGAAGAAGGAAGGGAGAAGTATCAAACATAATATTCGTCCGTGGTAAGGATAGGAGAGAGCGATTTTAGGCTATCGCGCGTACAGTAACGATGGGAAGCCCCGAGGTCACGTGACTCTAAGGCACTGCCCTTTCCGTGGCAGAGAAGACCGACGATTGCATTGTTTTGCGGTAGCAGCCACTTTTTTTTACGTCGGTAAAAGTTGTATTTCCATTAAAGTTATAACTTACTCTAAAGCAGCAGCGTACATAGATTTCATCTTGGGGTGGCGAGATCTATGCTAAGTTAATTCATTTTAAATAAAGACACCCCTCGTAATTTTTAACGTGAACAAAATAGGAAGGATGGCTTTGAAAATTAGATGGCTAGGAAGTAATAGGATAGTATTAGGAGGTGGGATTTAGCATAACGATAAACTTTTTGTTGCATCGGCATTAACGTGGAATTACCCAGTTTCAGTGTTGTCATCAACTGCCGGTTTACGAGTAGACTCGTTGATTGCTTTGCAACGGAACGATCAGCCTCTGTCCACTTTTACAAAAGAATTTTATGACGAGTTCTTTCGATACAATGTAATTAGTCACGTCTCAGACTTGAATGTTATACAGCGTATCGATACTGGCCGTCTTCAAATTGTTTCAAAAAAGATGAAAATTGCAAATAGTTGTGTTTCAAGAATTGGAATGGTCATACCATGTCGATCTTAGATCATCAATTTGAGATGTATGGTATCTGGGAGCTGCACTCGGCCTGCAACGATTGCGCTCATTGCCTCACTTTACCCCCCCTTCGCCATTCTCCAGCCCCTTGCTCAACTCCCCGATAACCTTGCCACCCTCATTAAATCATATCTTCCCTCTTGCTATTCGCCAAAATTCATTCAAATCTTTCTCTGTTGTTAGCGTCCTGACGGTTTGCATTAAGATTCATTATTTGCGTTTAAGTTACTTGCAGTACGTTGCGGTCAGTTGGGACGAATCGGGAGCAAATTACTAAGTGACTCTCATAAATGGGAAGCATTTCGTGAATATTCATGGACATTGCATGCTAAAAATACTCGAGGATATTTATGCATTTTTGGTCGGCTATCAACTAGCTACATAATAATTTTGAAAAAAAAAACGAAAATATTCTCTGTTATTCTGAGTGTAGATCATAAAGTATACATATTGTTCTCAATCTTAAACGCGTATGGTTGCGTGTGTTCACAATGTCAGCGGCGGAGATGATGGAAGAGGTTAATTTGAACGGAGAGGGTACAAAATCGATTTCTAGTGTGTAATCAGTTTAATGCGTTCAGGTAACTATTCGGCAAATACCACCGCTAAGCCATTGGCAAACCATTGATGCGTAGCCCGTTGCGTTGAAAGGGCGTTTTGTCTTAATTAACCGGCGAAAATGGAAGATAATTCCTCAATTGGGTTCTATTAGGAGATTCGCCGCAAGCAAGTGTCTGTTCCTAATATACGGTTGCCCGATTTACCGGAAATTGCTGTGTAATCATTCAAAGCTTAATTAATGTGACTAGAACTTAAATTTTTATTGTGTTGGGCAAAGCAATGACAGTGAATTCTTCTGACCGACACATTGGATTTCTTAGTATTTCCTGCGTGAGATGGATACCTCATTCCTCCCCTCTGCAATGTATACCCAAGTGTTAGTTCCGTAGTCATGGAAACCTCCCTTCAACTGGCCCCAACCACATCCGAATCCTTAGAATGGCGCCATCTCCGTTTCTATCTCTTGCCACTGCACCTTTTTGCCCTTCAAAGCGTTGCCCTCCGCTTACCCTCTTCTCCCCCATTCCCTTGTGTCAGCTGAATGCCTGCCTAGTCGCTTGGATCATTCATCATTAGGGTTCCTCGATTGCTACGAACGTAAATTTTGGCGACTTCATATTTGTACCCGATCTATAGTATTAAAGGTGTTATTTACAATTTAATCTACGGTTCAGAAAGGTGTTCAGGCCGTACTACCCCACGTAATAACTTCAAACAATGACGGAGTCGTGAATATTCATATGCGCGAAATTCAAGGATCACTACTCATCATTTATGCTCACGTTGAGTACCTCTGGTATTACGTCAATTTCCTCTAAATTATTTCCTTGGTAAGACACCCATATATACTCCAAGGAGAGAGCAAAAACGCATGGGGCCGTTTAAGTTACGTCTTCGGAATCACGAAAATGCCTCCGAAGTACGCGGCTTAGTGATAATATGAAAGCTAAGATTTCTGCGCTATTTTGCGATGAATTTCTTAATTTATCGGGTTTTACCGCGTCGGTAGCGGCGATGACTGCAGTTTCGATGGCACTACTACCAGCGTCTTCTGGTCGACGATACCAGTTCATAGCATGATAAGTAGTAGTTTTTTGTTTCTGTGACTATCTTACCGGTACGTATGCCTTTCTATTCTTAATAGACGCAGCCTGTCATCCCATTCACTAGTGAGCTTACCATCCGAACTTTATGTTTAAATCAATTCAAATATCATATGCTATCTGCTAGTAAAGTTAGTTCTTTTTGGAACGCGGCACAACTATTTCATTATCTCCCTCGCCTGTCTATATACCCATATTTTATTTATTTCTTCAGTTCGGCTATAATTATTACGCTGATTTTCTTCATTTTATTCATGGACCCTGTTCCCTTCCTCATCATATTCCACTTGCACACCACCAAGACGCTGGCAGCTGTGCCAGCGAAACTGCTGTCATCAAGAAACAAGCATTGCGGTAGCACCGAAAGAATGGAGATATTATAAACATTTTAATATGTAGTTAAAACTATAAAAATTATATTAAAATAATTCAATTTGAGCAAAGCTAAGCTAAAATCGAGTTGTCAATAAACATGTCACTACCGTGTGTGTCAACAAATCTTCAAGCAATTGTTGACTATCGGTACTGGCCGTGTTCCTGTCGACGAATAAAGCAGATTGATTTCAGTACCTCGGAATTTTTGTTATTTCTTTTCATCGAAAGATGATCTCATCAACATATTATTCCCGACATGATTGATAATTAAAACAACCACAATTGGTTGAGTGAGCGAGTGATTGGCGCCTAAGAACGAAATATGGATGACTTAAACTTTGTAATTCAGATTTAAATCGTAGGTACTCTGCATTCACTCAAATCTCTTGACTGTGTAACAAACGATGGCGAAATCACTAACTATTTATCTATATTTTTAAACCCTTTGGGTTTGCTTGGCTAACCACCCCACAATTTACTGCTGAAGGTTGACTTGGTGGTCATGATGCTTCGAAACCTAAACCAACCAAATATATGCAATGGAACGCGTTCGGCAACAAAAAAACCTTATGATCAATGTGATGCACGCAACTTTACTAAAGAAAAATATATGAGGAAGTTCTCATTCCGAAGATTCCCATGGTCACAACCGATATGCCCTTTATATAAGTATGAGTGTAAACGAATTTAATTTGCAATTCGTGTTGCATTATCGATGATGATTAACAAATCATAAGGGTTGTGTTGGAAATCCCATGTTTTTACATGGTCAAATATATGTCGCATGTTCACGTATTGGTAAAGCATCCGATTAATTTGTTCTTGCGGCTGAAAAAAAACAAAAACTGTTGTATATCAGAAGGTACTCGAGAATAAAGCCGAATGTGTAGGGTAGATCGTGGCACGTTTACGCATGGGGCACGTTTAAGGCCTGTTTACAAGATGCATTAGACGCACGAGTTAATGTCTGTTAGCATGAATGATTTTTGTGGACTGGAACGGAACATGTACGAATGCATTAACCAAATTAGAAAAGGCTCTATTTTCTGTGGATGCATTTGCACAAGTTGGGTGGTTACACGGTGCATTTTGGCGTTCATTCTCGCGTTCGTGCATTTAGGCATAAACCCGTACGTGTTAAGAGGCCGTTACGCAGTGTACTTTTCGAATCAAGTTATGACTACCATGCCACAAGTCAGGACATATTAATGCTGCTCCCTTGGGGCTATTCTCACGAGATTTTCAGCGTCAGTCATGCGTCGGTCTAGCGTTGCGTAAACTTGGCCCATGAACGGGGCGAGTTTCAGCAGACTTGGACTTATAAGCATTTTTTTGCGGAAAAAAACAGAAATAGGCCTAAAACTGAATGCATAAAATTGAAAATATTAATTCTAAAAACACAAGCTTAAAATTTCCTAAGTATAAACAGAAAAATTAGAAAATTCTGTGGAAAAAAATCCGCGTATACGTGCCCAAGTCCGCCTTATGTAGATTGAATGAAGAAAATATTTTATTACACGCCATTTTAATACATATTTCATTATTATTATTTTATTTTATTAAGTGAAAAATTATAAAAACCTGTACAGCCGCTCTTGATTTATCAATGGTGTAACTAAACTGTTCATTCATTATAAGGCGGAAGGAAGTTCGCCGGGCCAGCTAGTGAAGTATAAAAAGAGATAAAATGATTTCTTAAAAATATACAATTCTTAATATCTGCTAATTTTTGTCAAAAAAGATGAAATAATATTTTGAATGGTATTCTTCCGGTTAAGATAGATTTACATGGAGCGATTTTATTAATTCGGCATTCCGGGTTGGCCCCTCTCTCACATTGAACTTCAATTTAGTGTGAGGCCTGTACGCTTTCATTCTCTCGATCCATCTTATTGTTTTCCTCCTCTGCTCACCTAATGTGCCCTCTCTGCCCTCTTAACTCCGTTTTCTTGGTCCCATTTTCACTTATCGTTAGTATACGCTCGAATCGCTTTCTGCCTCCTAAAAATTCTTCTAGCGCTTCCTTGCCTTTTCCTCTCCGTCTATTTCTATTTCTCTATCGTCTTCCGCACCCGCATCTCGAACGCGCTGAGTCTTCTCTCATACCTTCAATTTTACGCCTGTCTAACCTTCAATCATTTCTCTCGCAAGTTGAAACAATCTCAATGGCTCTCCGAGTGTACCCTTTAGTGATTCTTTAGAGATATCTGAGCCCCCCTGTCGTAAATCAATGTCTACTCCTCATCGCGTCGACTAGTTCGCTTTTACTTCCAGTTCAGCGATCTTTAAAGTTAATTACCTAAATTAATCCATTATCTAAGGCGTTGGCCAGCAATAAAAATCTCAAGCGAAGACCTATGGTCTGTTAATGGTCATTGTCAACGTATGGGCGATCTTGGTGACGCTTTTGAATACAAAGTTTAATGGCAGTAAGTTGGAAGTAAAAATGAATCTAAGGTTGGTCTTTGGTTTATGTATTTATTCATACCAGTGGCAAATTCACGTCACGAATAATTTACTAAATTTTCAATGTATCCAGTGGGATTAGTTTTTTTACTTTTTACCGTGAAAATACTCCTAGAGTTTAAGGTGGACGTAAAGTAATGTATTCAATGCACAATGTTCTTAGTTCCTTTAACTTTGCTTCTCTAATAACATCAGTGATACACCCGTCGTTAACATTTATAATTACATGATGATTGAAAGAATGTAATGCAAAACAAATTTGATGAAATGTTTCTGTCCAATTATGTTCCAAATAAATGTTGGATACCAACAGGAAGCAGGAATAAGGCGTCTGCGTCAGTTTACCCATTACCCACACACACATTACACAACCCAATGTTGCTTTTAAAATGCATCCGTTTTATTTATTTCAACTTCCCTGTAAACAGCACATAGAGGCATTTAAACGGAGGATTAACAAAGCACAACACAAGCATCTATGCCCTGGATAAGGACCACCTAGCCAGGCGGGATTCGAACCCACGACCTACGGTTAGGCGGGCGAGGACTTTACCCCACCGAGGCCGGCAAATTTTGAGATCTATTCAGGAAAGTTTTGAATTACGTGCTCTTTTGTGCTGTAAGCTTTAATGGTGAAATATGTAGCAGTCATAATTATTATGATTGAGTAGAAAATATTCAGTTTTTTTAAATGAAATATTTTGAAATTTAATTTCTCTCCAAAGCAGCGATGGGTTAGGAGGGATTAATTGTACGCACGCGGTATTGACTTACTGAATTGCCACCCGTGAAAACTCGTTCCACACCGCGTTATATTTGGAACCGAACTTCATCCTCTAAAATGATTGCTGCCATCCCATAAATTTTGTCATCAGCGACGCTTAGTATTTTCTATTTTCTGCTATTCATAAACTAACGCTTGGCCTCAATTATGGTACAGTATAAACTTTTATTGAAAGACCACTTTTAATCTTGATTGCTCGATCACATGTACGGTGGTCGTCGATCACGGCGTGATTTACCGTCCGAACGACCGGCGGACATTTGTTAGTTTGCATTTGTTCGAGTAACTTTTCACGCATGCTTCTCTGTCGAAGTTAGATTCTTCTTTTTAGCGTATGAATGAGGACGTGTTCAATTTTAATTTCTTGTTCAGCGCTACCGCGGTTTTTCAGTACGAGGAATCTCGTTGTTGTCGCACTCCACATCGATTCATCTTTTGATGTCTATAAGATTCTACTAGTATGAGTTCCGTTCCACTTTCCTGGACGAGTGTAGCATACTCTTGTGAGCTCGGTTTACATGCACTCTCGCTTATTCCGTTGCCTGTTGAAAATTCCACATCCTTTCTATAGTGGTCGTTTCCGGGATGGAAATGTCGATATTTATTATTGTCGGCTTTCATTATTGGAGTTAGTGGACAAAAATATCGTGGGGGGTGGATAATATTTTCTATCCCATCAGCACAAGACACACGTTACGTCTACGTATTACGTAACTAATAACGTGTAAATGTTATACTAGCATTCTTTACCGGAGGAGTGGAACTTCAAACAACCTATATATTTATGATATAATTTGAATCTGTGAAGAGATATTTTAATTTGCTTCCTTTATCAACCTTTGATTTTATAAAATAGCAGGTTGATAAAAAATGATCCGATATAACCATACCATCCCACGATACGTAGCATACGATGGATGGAGGCTGAACTAGAAATGCTACTCCCACACGAAGATTGGGAAACATCATAAAAATCTCCGCCGCCGCCAGGATTTGAACCCAGGCCCACGGGGTGGGAGGCCAACATTCCAGCCACCCCACTAACCCCGGGTGAGATCTACCCTAAACTACCCGTAGCGTTGAACAAACTTAGCGTTTAAGTTTTAAGGGAACGCATCACTCCCACCCAAGCGGTCGCATTACGTATTTTTTCGTTACGTAAACTCTTCTAACACTTAAGCTATCATCTGAAAATCTTCATTGCATTTAGAATACACTTTCATCAGCCTTTGCCTCCAAGAATAAAGATTTATTTCGGATAAATTAATTATGAGTTATTTTCAAATGTGGTGGACTTGCAAATGATGACAAAGCCTGAAAAGCTCAAGCTGAAAGCTTATCATTTAAATTAGTCGTACGCTACAAAAAGCACAGATCGAGCAAGAGTGATGTGTTCCCGAAAGTATCGAATGATTCAGACTATGAAATCAAAACTCAAGGGAAGACACGAGTTCGTCTGGTAGGGTTTTGATTATTATTGTCACCTTAGGCGTTTCTTAATCGGTTTTCATAAAGTCCCGTCATGAGTTCATGGTTTTCGTTTAATACAGATATTTACTGTACAATAATTACAATCAAAAGAAGCAGTATTGGAAAATTATGAATTTGACAGGTCATATCTTCACTAATATTATAAATTTTGATCGGCAACGCTAGCTATACCTTTTTTTCTTCGTGGTATCCGGATCACGATGCTCGTCAGCGACGTTAGTGTTGACTTTTGATAAACCAATTTAAATGCACGGTGAGCGACAACCCATGCAGAGAGAGACTGGATAATCCTCCTTGCAACATTCGCGGTACAAATATCCCAGCAAAATATGGAAACTTTTTTTTAATCGAATCATGCTGTCCGGACGTGACCTCTTGAGGGACATGCGTTTAACGTTTGGTTCATTGGCCACGTCTATTTGAGGGAGAGTATACGTGGCTCGAGCTGGGCATGATAGCGGTTCACGACGGTGTGTGTACTCTGGCGTCCTTGGGCCGCCTGTCTCGGGAACGACAAACGTCGGCCACGATCCGTGGCGGTCCACCCGAGGCTCCCACTCGTCATTTGCCCCGGTGTTGTTTCGCCATCCCTGACCCCCGCTTGCCTCATTAGTCGTCGCTTCCCATGTCCCCTTTGATATGCTCCCATCGCCCGCCGTACGCACAGCGGATCCGAGCAATGGGGTGGGTGATCTCTGATGGAGGTTGATGCGCGTAAATTAGGCTTGCGTGGGTGCATTTTAGTGTGTATGATAATCGCATGGCTGGTTGCAGAATTTTCGGCCCGCGATTTGCGAATCTTGGAATTATATTGCTGTTTAAATATTTTGAAATGAAAACGTCTTGTAAAATTTTTGGTTTCGCTATATTTTTGGGCGATTATTATGATTTTAGTATCTTTAGGCACTGAATCGTTTTTTTTAATCGCTCGAAGATTTTAATGTTCAAAATATCTATTATTTTTTTAAAGATTACAAGGATATACGAAATGAAATTCTTGGAATACTAAAAAGTTTGGCAGCATTAAAATGTTATTAACTTAGCAGGATTTCACTATCAATTGAATTTCGAAAGAAATCTTTCTTCTGCACTTTTTTAATAAAAATGTTGAGTATCCGCCATTCCACTCTACATATTTGTTAAGTTTTTATATAGTTCTAAAGAATTTTAAGTCCATGAAGGCATCGGTTGAACCATAAATTCATGGCCTTTTTTATCAACTTGGCCAAATAAAAATATACCTCTAAGGCATAAGTTTGAAAATCGTGGGCCAAAGTTTCCTGTTATCTCTCTTGGTGTACAAGGACGGTCTGTGTTGTCACTGCTGGTAGTTTTCCGGCCGAGAGATGGGTGCTTCTACCTTAGTGTACGCGTCAATTAGTGCCACCACCTTCAGGTCCATTAGGCAGAAGTGTAGACAAACACAGGAGCGCAAATAAGGGAGCGTCCGTTGATGATGAAGCAAGCCATTGACCGCGACAATGAGTTCGTAATCTAACGCCATTGTTATGGCTATCTCCGAGGATAACTACGTTAAGAATAAAGTATTCTAATTTGAATATTTTAGAAATTTAAGGATCGAGGTGTCAGAGTTGGTTTTTCTTTTGACTTCCTGTCACGCGAAAGATAGTCAATGATGTTAGTGAATTATAAATACGTTATTTGATTGAAAATAGCTTCTTCAAATTGAATAAGGGTGAATCTTGTAGTATAATAATTGAATTGTCCTCAATTTTGTATACGTTGATTTTTTATTACTTTGATTGCTCTTCATTATTAAATGCGTCGATTATGAAATGAAACATTTCCCTACAACGCGTACGAAGAACTATAGATAGGGCCAGTACAAAGCGGGCAGGAGACACTTGAAACCGTGTTACAGGGAAGAATATTAGCTAAGCAGGGAGTGGGGGAAGGGAAGGAGGCTTGTAAATAGAATGTAGGAAAGTAGGACATATTGCGGATGAAAGAGGCTAGCTAAATTTGGGAATGAGAACAGACTGGGCTGATTCGCAATGTCGTTTATACAAACGCAACTTGCCCGGTTGTGTACCATGATAAAATAATGTGAAAAGCATCTACATCAATATACTACTCCGCTAGCACTCTCAGTAAGCGTGTGCCGTAGGTGACCGAAGAAAATAAACTTCAGTCTATATTTACGGAACTAATTAACGTGTGTGTTGGTCGGGTGATTTTTCCAACGGTCTCAAGTTTATCCAAGTTGTTTATTTTTCGGGAGAAGAACGAATTTATATTCCTATCCGTTCGGCAAAATCTCTCTTATTTAACCGTTTCTGTCGGGCATGGAAATGTAGTGCGGTTCTTGAACAGTCCAAAACCTCCTTTATCAGAATTTGCAATCTTAATTTTCCATGGGAGTAAAGTAACTCGTTTAGTGCAGTGGTCTGCGTCGTAGTACGGAAAGCCAAAGGTCCGTAGTTTGATTCCCGGCCGAGGGAAATTTTCTCCCATGGAAATCAGGGTGAAGGGCTCCTATTGCCTCGGTGAAAAGCGTCGCTCCTGACAGTCACTCTTTCACATTTCGTAACTGAACCTTGGCCATGGTGCAATGCTATTTTTCAGTTTATTTTCAGCTAACTTTGGATGATTGCACAAATGCATCCCTGTAAGAATTTGTGATATGTTTATTTCAGCGTTGACATTGAGGAAAAATAAACCGAGATCTTACGTTATTCCCCACTTTTACAACATGTATACATGCAGTTTTGACCTAAAAAATTAAACGAAAAACCTAAAAAAAACTATCTCGTAGTGATTGCGAGTATCGATTCTTTATCGTAGAATTCAAACAGCAGATATTTCTGAAGTTTTGAATAAAAAGTTGCGTTCTTTGAAATTGCTATGGGAATTTTGAAAATTTTCACTTTTGCATGCGAGTTATCGACAAAACTTAAAATATACGATCGCATACTCCATAGTGTAAAATAATTTTATTAATGTAGTGTAGCTTAGAGTTTTAGGGGAGCAATTGCTGCAATTACTTTTCAAGCGTAACGCTTTCCACGGAGGTAGTGTGCCCTTTCGTCAGCATTTGTTTTGAATAGTTCAAACATCCCTAATCACCACAACCGGTGATTCACGATTCCGCAGGAGGAAATATATTCGAAACTACTACTATGGATGGACTACGTCTTGAGTAGGGTCAGAGAGGGATAAGGTCCAGGAAGTGAGATTTCGGAGCAGAAGCCTGGAAAGTCTGGAAATTCGGTGAAAAATAAACTGGTCGTGGAAAGAACATGGAATCATGGTCTTGGACAATTTTGGCCGGCCATGGAAAAATTGAAAGTGTTCTCGTTTCATCTGCCAGCCTCTAGGGCACGATCATCGCTCACTTGTCGTTCTTTCCGTCTGTGGTCTCGCATCCAACGACGCTGTCGCGGTGCTCACGGCGGCTATGAGCTTCGGTGGGGGTCCAGGAGAGACGCCTACGCCAGCAAGGCAGTAATTGTAAACGCAGGCGAGGATCGCCACACAGTGGCCTAAAATCGCATGAAGATGGGAAAAAACCCTATAATCATACAATATTAATATTTCTTTGAAATATCTACGAGGTCGCTAAATCCGTCTTTGACTAATCTTAATTCTAATCACTCAAAACATATCGCAGGGGTAGAAAAAGGATTGAATACTAATTTTTTAATGACCGTAATTCTCGTTTTTAATTTTAGCAACAAAGTTTTTAGGTTCAGTTATATGTAGATAATGCACCAAGATATCGCACTTCCCGCTTAATTTTAATTTCGCAAACACTCCTTAGTACTTGATGATAATTGCAAGCCAATCGAAACGCGTGTAGTAGAGTAAGTGGGATTAAAAGTAAGTGGACAGTACGATATCATTTAATATGCTGTTCATCGATATCTCTCCGGAAAAAGTTGACTCCATTCAGCTATACGTGCTTTTCAATCAAACAGTACTATGTATAAGACAATTAACCCTGGTAGAGTTCATGGTAGTTCATGAATTTATGCCTGGAGACTCAAGGAAAATGGTAAGGGAAAATTTGTGGAAACTGTGAATTTGTTGAAATTCGTGAGTTGGGGAGGCGGTGACAGATTCGGGAGCCGCGCCTCCGCACTCGCTGGAATCGACCACCCCGGCGGCCAGTGTGGCGAGTGTGCGGCACGAGTGGCTGCCGCTCCCCCCACATCCCGCCCCTCTCTCTCGTATACGCTCCTCCTCCGTATACGCGCCCTCTCTATCTCTCGTCGGGCCATTGCACTTACCATCGCGGCGTTGCCGGGTTTCCGCGCATGCGCGGTGCCGGCGCCGGGGCGCGGAGGGGCCCAATCGATGGGCGTCGAGGCGCGCGCCCTCCGACGGCGGTGACCCACATTGGCGGCGCCGCGGCGCCTCCCGCGCGTGGTGCGGCCCCGGCTGCCGCGCCCCCTAGCGGTTGTAATAGCGCTCGTAAGTTCCATGAAGGGAATCATCCCTCAGCGAAGGGGAAGGGAGGGAGGGGGCTTACGAAGGAGACGCCTTCTAAAGCTGCTCCAGTAAAGACACAGGATCATATTATAAATCCAGAGATGGTAATAAAATTAATGGGAATAGTTTTCCAGTTTTACTTTCATTTGGTTCATCTCGTGAAATCAATGAGTTGCTGAGAACATTTTTATTTCTCCTGTGTTCGTTTTGTTATTGCTGTGGCGGAAACGGATTATATCTTTGAAAGGGGGCGAGATTAATATAAATACGCTTTTGTTGACTCTTTGTTAATGGCCCCCCTCTATATTTCATATTTAAATACATACCAATGATAATATGGATGAAGGAATGTTATTGCATCCCGTAGCCATGCTTTCGCGGAGGATTCATTCAAATAATGCAGACTACGGTACGTAATTTTTTCTTAGCTTTCCTAATTTCGGAGATGAGGAAGCTAGACCCTGAGCCCGCCTCACTCACGCCCCTCTGTTATTTGTACTGTAATATAATAAGTAGTAATGATAACACTTGAAACTACTAAAGAAATGAAAATGTTCTCGTTAAATTTGCTTTATTCGTTCTTTAGTTTTCCAGAGAACTTCCGATTTCTTTGCACTTGACGTTGCGTGCCCATTGATTAGTCGAGAGGGTTGCTTCTTAGAAATGGGGTTAAACCATGCCCTGCGCGCTTTTCGTTCTCGAAGTGAGCGCTGTCGTCATGGTTTAATTCTTGATGAATACCAGCGCTCTGTTTTATTAAATCTCGTGATATTTCACGCCGTAAGTTCACTCTCCTTGGAAGTTTTCATGTTTGCTTAGCCGGGGGAACGAGTAAAGGACCTCAAGATTCTGCAAAGGTTACAGCATTGAGAGGGGCTTGAATCTCGGCTGGAGAGTGAGTTGAGGGAGCAGTGGAGGGATGCCTTCGGTACAGTGATGCCTGAATGGCGGCCCGCCGGCCTCGTACGGCCCTTCAGACCGGATTTAACCTCTTTTTTAGTATCTTATGTATAAAGTTCGTGCATCTATATTTGCAAGGTAGATATATTAACCGTGTTACGTGGTTATTAAGTACTCCATGATGTCCTCCTGGAAATAGTACTAAATGGAGGGGTTCCCATGAATTTTGGCTAAGATATTTGACCATTAAATTACGAATCAATTAAAATGAGATATCAGATGCTGACAAGGACAGGAGATCGTTA
Source organism: Ischnura elegans (assembly GCF_921293095.1). Classification (NCBI taxonomy): domain Eukaryota; kingdom Metazoa; phylum Arthropoda; class Insecta; order Odonata; family Coenagrionidae; genus Ischnura; species Ischnura elegans. The sequence goes on from NC_060259.1 coordinate 40,043,080, forward strand.
TTATGAGTATTTTTTTCGTGATGACTAGTTTTGTTCTAATGTTCAAACTAATAATTAATTACTGTGATATAGGTGGCAGTTAGAGTTAGATTGCCATTAGTCAGAGTCAAATTAGTTAAAGTCATCACCATTGAAAATATTTAGTCATTAAATTTGAGATTTTTGTGAGAATAATCGACTTATTTCGAAGGGTGGCGTCTATTTGGTAGAAATGGACAGTAATATATCTCTAATCCCCCAAACATTTAACACGAGCAAAACACCCTGTCTTGCTCGTGTTATGCTTTAGAAAAAGCGTTTTGTACTTAACATCGGTAATAATCACTTAGTCAATCCGGAGAAAAGTAAGGGGAGTGCAATAATGAGTTTTATCTGCATAGAAAAGAGAAAATTTGCTAGTGAATTTAGATGATATGAAACCCTTGCCAAAACCCCTGCATACTACCCCATAATACGTGCCCCGTTAACATGCCGGTGAATATAATAAAATATTTGTCTAGGTGCCCGTTGTGACTGATTTGACTGCCTGCGATTAACTTAGCATTTATTTAAGTCTTTCATTGATTGAGTGAAAAACGAATTCCATATGACCATACATTCGGCATTATATCTGTCTCTTGTTTTATCGTTTCTGTCGGGCTTGGAATTATAGGGCGGAAATAATATGATGTTCTCCGTGACAATCCGAAATGCATCTGTACTGTGCTCAAGAAATCTAGGCCTATCACCTGACTCCCAACTCTCATGCATCTCTCAGCCAAATTCCTGCAAAATTGTTGTGACGTATCCAATTCGCTCGACAATTTGAATAATTCGGCTTTGTTTTAATATTTAATATAGTTCAGGAATTCAATCCTTCTTCTCCGGGTTCCTTAGGTTTTTTGCGTATTCGGGGTGCGGCCATGCGAGTGCGAGGCAGCTCTATCTCACCATTGGCCGCTCCCATACAGCGTATTGTAATGTGGACCAGAAATGATTTAATCACACCCGCAATGCCAATTTATTGAAAGAATTCTGTAGAAGTTCTGGAAAGATAGGGTACTACGAAAACAAATTCTTCCTCTTTCAACCATTTGACTAAATTTGAAATGAGGAATTCAAGAGTTTCCGATCCCTTTAATGAGTTGGGGACGTCATTGGAGTTTTTGCCCACTTGCTCGTTTAGACGGAACCGCTCGTTGATTGAAAAGAGTCGCTCATAATAGTGTTGATATTAAGAAACTACGCAAGACCGATGCGCGGTGCCGAATACTAGTGGAGAATAGTTGAGATGCTCGGTAACAGTGCGTGAAGTCTTCAAAATATCTGTCAAAGGGTTAAGCACGTTGATTTTTTCGCCGGGAGTGGCTCGAAAAGAAAGACACGGATCAATGAATGGAAAAAAGCGGGTATCTCTGCTTTTTGAACTATCTTATTCGACAATAATGAATTTGTGTATTTCCTTTTCATGTCTTAACGTCCTTTGGTGCCGTAGCATCCCCCGCTAAACTCCTATTGCGAAGGCTTGCGGAATAGCATGCAGTAGATGAGTAAAAAAAGGATGAACGAGCCCAATTTATTATCGTACGTTTGCGAGGAACATGTGAAAAAGAGAATAATGGCCGCATGGACTGTTGTGTGATGAGACTCGCTAGTTTTGCCCGTTTCCGTTTGGGTCGTTTTTTTTGCCGCTAATAGGCCGCCCCGCCCCTCACCGCCCCCACCGCCTCTCGCGGCCCCCACCGCCCCCACTCGAGCCCCGCCCACCCCACGGAATGAATGATAAGGCAGAGTGAAACCTCGGAATGCCAGGCGCCCTGGAGCAACTCGGCGGACCCGAGCGAAAAATCCGAGCCCATTTTGGCCGGGAAACCGAGCATTGGCGATCACGACGCGCCATCTCATCGTGTGTTCATATTCATACAGTCGTCGTGAGGTGTTTTCAAGAGACAGATAGAGTGATAACTGATACATAGTTTGAAATTGAACGGAGTACGCTAGGTGTCTGCGAAATTCAGTGTATTGAATCTCGTAACTTAGCTGGATTTCCGAGAAAAAAGTTCACTTCTCTCATTATCCACTACGAAGTCTTAATTCAGCCATCATGCAAGCTGGTGATATTTTTTCTTTTTAGAAATTACTCTGTACCCTGTTTGTATACATTTTCCGTTTCATTGCTGGAGCTTTCATTAACTCCCAGTGAATTAGTTTTAATTAATACATATATTTGAAAGCGCCACAAATCCTGAAAAATTACGAAAATACTGTAAATGACTGCGAAGTATATTCTAAAATGAATATTAATTACGGAGTGAAGCCTAAAGCGGTCAGATATATCTTGATGATTTTTTCATTTTATTTTTATTTCATTTTGAGTGTTTACGTCGAGAATTTTGTGCCAAATTTAATATTTTTACTCACTCCGCAATTTCGTTAAAAATTTAGGTTCTCTAGGCCCTGATACGTTTCATTTCGATAATTGTCACGTGAAGGGGAGATTTTATGCGTGATATGAAATATTTGTTACTCGAATGGGTCAGCCTATTTTCAAAGATCGTAGTCCAAATGTTAACCGTATTGGCGCACTCAACTCCTCAGATTTCGTTTTTACACTTGGCATAGCGTGACACCTCGGTTGAATAAACGCGAGTATCAAAGGTGGGTGAAGAGAAATAAAAATTTTATGAGTGTGTATCAGAATTTACCTGGCAATTTACCACACATCCACTACTAAACCAAGCTGGAGAAAATTCCATTGATTATACAGGTCATGCGACGCCCTTTGAGTTGCCTTGTTTTCATAAAAAATATCCTTCGATTTTTAATTTTTTCTCGAAGTATTTTCAGTGTCGAATTAAATATATCAACTTAGAAACTTTATTCTGCGGTTCGTTAAAAGTTTTTTAGGCCCCAATATGGACTATTTCGATTACTGTGCCATTTAATGGAAAGTTGAAAAGGGGAATGGAATTTGTCGGCCTCGGTTGCAGTCAGGCAATTTCCTCGTCAGATATGCGATGGTATCGCGGGTTCGAGTCCCGCCAAGGTAGGAATTTTTCACCGTAATATTGTTGTGTGTTATTACGTCTCATTTTCATCATAAGTCAGCTATCCGGAGATTGATTTACTCTCCACTCCGCTCTCTTGTGTGCTTAACTATTCATATTTACGTATTATTTCTCGTTCCAATTCTTAAAAACTTATGCTACGTCCGTATACTAAATACCAAGTAATTATATTCGGATTTTTTGTAGTAAAGAAATAATTTACATTCGTTTTAGAATGATAATTATTTTATATTTTAAAATCGAAGAGGTTTTGCTATGCCTGAAGATAACCCGAATTTGTAACCGTATTTGTGAAATTTCTCAAGCCCTCTTCGGATTGCGTTTTTGCGCCTGACGTGGCGTGTTCATTGATTGAGCACACGCGTGCCTCCTGAGATGAAAAGAAAAAAAGGTGTGCTCATCACGCCTTTCGCTTGTGAGCACCATCAAAGGGCCTTAATTATCGCCGTGGCGAAAGTTGCTCTTCTTTTCAGTGACGCGGCCGCGCCTCTCGGTTTTCCCCTATCTCGTGTTGTTTCCCTGACGTCGGAGCCCGCGCCCGCCCCCTCTCCCCGTGACTTTTGCGGTCTGCCCCGTCATCTCGGCTCGTTCTCACCTCCGTCAAAAATATATATTCCGTTATTTGGATCGTCCCCGTTCTCTCGTGCTGGGGAATAGCTACCGAAGCGCGCCCTTCTCATTTTCGAATAACTGTTTCGCCCGACTGTGCTTCAGGCCAGTGGAACTGGGGGTCGGTCGTGTGGCTGAATCTTTTACGTGGACTTACGAGTCTTCATAAACTTGCGCTCATTTATGCATGTCGTTTGCCGGAGCGTTAATTAGCTCCAACATCTTGAGTTGTGACTAGTTCCATCCCTTGGTATGAAGAAGCGGCGCTGAGACTTAAAAATTCTGAGTGACGTGTTCACCCGTTACTCAACTAATAACGCGGTTATTCCCTGCAGCTATGCTGGATTGCTTGTAATTTTGCCTCAGACATGGGTGAAAAATTCAGTACATTTGATTAAATCGGTTTTTTTTTATCGTGGACTTGCGAGTCTTCATAAACTTGCGCTCTTATGCATGTCGTTTGTGCAACAAGATCGTGAGTTCTGACTATATCCGTCTCTTGGTTCGTATTAAGAAGTGGCGCAGAGACTTATAAATTCTGAGTGACGTGTTCACCCATTTCTCAACTAGCACCGCGGTGATCCCCGGCAGCTATGCAGGATTGCTTGTAATTCGGCCTGAGATATAGGTGAAAACTTAGTACATTTGATTTAATCGGTTTTATTTTTAACGTTTTTCATCTCTCCCATGGCCTTTAACTGCACTGATACTGCCAACGGCTAGAAATATTTGTCCTCGTTGTGTACGTGAAAACTGCCTTGCGAAATGTATGCATTGTAAATTGTAATTCTTTCCGTCATGAAAGTCCATTCAAACTCCATATTTTTTCATTTTGTTGAAGCCCCGAACACAACTTAAGAAATGAGAAAAAATTGGTTCCATTAAATAAAATAGTGTGTATGATAAAAGTAATAAATCGTGAATCAGGAACCTTGAGAACTTCGGGAAAATAGGCTGTCTTCGTACATTGGGCTCCTATGCAGTTTCTTATCTTATTTTACCCGTTCGATTCTTTTTAAATGAAAAAAAATGAATTAAAATCACTCTCCTCAGGTCAATGAATCAATATCGCATTGAGTACTTATGAAAGGCGTGAGAAAAAGTGATTTTTTTCATTTCTATCCTTCGATATTATGGAATTAATACCGTATGCGTAGAGTCACTCAAGTGCCTAGCAAAAACCTCTCCAACCTTCTTGAGGTATGTACCGTCATTCCCATTCGCTCCATTGGTATGCCGTGAAACCTCTTCTTACGGACATCCCTCGGAAGGATGTTCTTTCGCACAGGATCGAAACTCTTGTATGCGGACACTCCCACTGGTATCATTATTTTAGCCATTTTTCTCCTCGTACAGACACCGTGGGCTAGGGGTTTCTTCCTGGTGGTTACAAGCAAACAAAAATTAAATAATTTTTTTATGCCCAAGCGAGATGCTTTGTGCATCGCAAAAATGCACATTTCTGTGAATTTATAACTTGTGGAGGTAAATGAATATAATTTATATTATTTGTAATTTCTTACATTTTTTAGATTTGATAGATAATATGAAAGCATTTTAGTTAAAGTTTGCGTTAACTTTAATTTATATGCTAGAACATCTGCACAGTAAAACAAATTTCAAATAATTAAGCCTTCTAAGCTTAGACTCCAACTTAAGGATACTACTCACTTAAATACACATTTCCATGTGCCGTTTCTGTCCGTGAGAGATTTCGCTGTAGTACCAATAAGTACTGCGCATTCCAAGATAGTGACGCGATACCATCAGTGTACTGTTAAATAAAGTATGTTACATTTCTAACTTCTGTCGGTGTAATATTTTATGCATCCACTCATAAGTCCATTAAAACATGTAAGACTCTCCTTGGCTCGTAACTTCAAGTGTACTCTGATAAAAGGGCCGTGAGCCGGTGTGTACATAAACCAGGGCATTCGTGATTAAGGATTTTAGCCGAGGTACTGGCTTCTCCCGGATAAAGTTTGTGCTAGCGGCAGTTAACGAACAAGGTAGTGTTTGCCTTGGTAGGTAGTCGAAGATGCAGATTGGGAACGAGAATGCGTAAGTGGGTAAGGAAAATTAAATGCAACACTTTTCTCTCTGATTGTTTACTGAAATTGAATCTTGATGAAGAACTGAGCGAGATGCACCTGAATGCCTCGATCTTAGAGTATTTTGGGACTACGCATAGGTTTAATGTCCCGAGCGATTGAGTTTTTCGTTGCACTTCTAATGCATTGATAAATCCCAAGCGGTAACTCTGAAATAGTGATTTTTTACCCCCAACTACGGCTCCGAACTTCAGTTTTTAAGTTATTACTTAATGTAGCCACATTTCAAACGTATCGAGGATTTTATTGGATGTAAAAAGAATTAAATTTATTCCACACAGATGGATTTTCGTATGAATTTTGACTTCAGTGAAGCTTTATTGTTTCAGTAGAAGGTCGAAGGAGAGGATCGGGGTATTCATGAAAGCCTTTTGATGGGACATAGTTGTGGACATAGATGGGACATAATATGGCTGCAGTTCCATTCTTTTATTTAAATTTTCCAAAACTGCGTAAGAGGATGCATCACTATCTGTTTACACATTTTTTCATGTCTTCTTTTTTTCTTTTTTGTTTTCGTTGCGGTTTGTGTCTCCGTTTATAACTTAAGTCCACGTATTGAAATTCTGAGGGTACATAAAGGACACTAATGTAAGAATTAGCATGTATCTCAAGTTTGAAGGTTTCGTATCAATATTTTCTATCTTTTAAAATTGTCAAATCTGAGGTTAAGGATAGTTATAAGAAAAACCTACTCCATATTCCCTGAAAATTACAAGATGTTAACTTAGTATTAAAATAGTAATTCGTTGAGAAAAAGTTAGAACACGACCGGTCGGGAGGGAGTGATCGTTGGCGTTTACCGGAAAATGAACTTCTAATATTAGGTATAGAAGATATAAATCAGTCTTTCAACGCAAAGAATGGTTGGGATAGGTGAGGGGAGAGGTTACCTCCAACTTAGTCGCAGTCGTGTGAAATTCGCGCATTAATGTGGAGGGGGCGGGCAGATACCTTTCCGTGGACCACCTCACTCTGCAAGGACTTCCTTTGGAGTATCCAATTGACCCTTGGGTCAATATCTTACGCTCTTTTAGGATATTTTAGAGGGCGCTACGTAATTAAAGAAGGCGCCGTTGAAACCCATGTCGTGGGTTTTATATTGAAATAAATACTTGCATTTTTTCAGGATTTTATGGAGTTACTGCATCATCTTCAAGGTGAAGTCTTCACCTTGAAGGTGATGTATAGACATTGAAACCTCGGTCGTAATAAATTTTATAATCGTGGAAAATTGCAAGCATTTATTTCAATATTGAAAAATTCCACTTCATCATGCTTGAGTCTTCGGATTTTATTTTTATCATGGGGTTTAATAGTTTTACTTGTCAAACTGAATTATATCGGTTGAAAATAAATCAATAACAAGCGTAAAGGATAATATTTATTATTATGTATGATGTCCACGTAGGGTGTCTGGTGGGTGGAGCGTTTGACTGCTGGCCTAACAGTCACGCTTTCAAATCCGGATGATGCCTTTCAACGCTCTCAAGTAAAATCCTTAGGGCTCGATGTGACTCAGGGAAATAAAGCGACACCCCAACGCTGAATGTTGGAACTTAGTATGCCCGTTGCTTAATCCGGGTTAGGGATGGGTGCCGTCGTCAACGAAAACTATGCGACACTTACACCGAGTCTGCGGAAAATTAGTTAGGGAATCTCCCAGCATGCACGTATACGCGAGTGAAAATATTCGAGGTAGTAAAGGTAGGTTTCTGTGAAATTTCTGCTTCTTATTTAATACCTGGGACCTTAGGGCGCTGATTTCGCGTTGTCCCTAATGCATACTTATTTGAAATATCTTGTACGGTTTTTATGCAATTTCATGGACAAAATTTAGATTTCTACTATTTGAGAAAACTTAATAATGCATAATGCTATTTATATCATTCCATATCGGTGGTATTGTTCGGAAATTAGTAAATTCCCACTGTAATAATTTTCTTGCCTCGCTTCATACCTGCACTATTTGCAGCAGATACTTAGTTTAGTCTAATTACGGACGTATTATGGATTTAACGGGTAAGGAAAACCAATAAAGTTCGTCGTCTCCATCTGCGTTAGCATAGCATATCGCATACCATGAGTATAGCATGCGATATTCATAGATGCATCTATGCGAACACTCTAATAATTATACTTTGCCAAACGTGCAAATTTTAATTAATTAGCTCAGTGTTTTTTCATAAATTTTAATAATAAATAATAAATTTTAATTAATCAGACGAAGTGTTTTATTTAATGATTGAGGCTAAAAGCCTCTACCAGGTGAAACCAGAGACTTAAATTGATGTATAATATACAGAGCTGTGGTATAACTGAGTTACTGGTAGCAATTAAATTTCATTTACTTTTTACTTGGATTCGATACATTTAAAAAATATAGCTATTACTTTGCCTTTTGTAAGTAATCGTTGCTTGTCGTCTTTTTGTAATATAATTGTAGCTATAGCTATATACAGTTACTTTTTGAAATTTTAGCTGGTACTCGTTACTGATTGCAAATTTTTTAAAGACCCCGTTACAATTTTCTGGTACTTCGCCCGCATCCGTACATATTTTTTAATGGAATGATTCTCGAGACTGAACCAGCCAGCCTATTTGTTTATTAGATTTTTTGTGTCGTATTCGGGGAAACTTATTGCTTATTCTCGAACAATGTATTCTTGCTCTCTCGTAGAGAATACTTCATTCATTCATGCTTATACAAGATGCATTATATTATTGTTCGTGTTCCTAAGAATCCCACCAGTATCTCATAAGCAAAATCCTGACTCATGCTTGACATCAGCGTACTAATCATCGCTAGTTAAACATCGAATGGTTAGGAAACACTAGCGGTTGCTGCTGTGGACAATTCTCTCAAAATATCTGAAGGAAAACTCCGTCTTTTTTATAACCAGTCTCTTAGGATTTCGCACCGGATGTTTTAATTACAGGATGCTTTGGTGGCTTAATTGCTCTAATAAGGCGATTAATTCTTGGCTCCCTAGTGCTGTTCACTCCCCTATCTTGCTTACCAACGTTCAGCATGCAACAGAGACTCGGAAAGCGTTTTAGAAACGCCCGAGGTCCTTGCATATGTATATTTAAAGCGTTTTATTTGGTACTAAAAGTACACGTTGTTTTGCCTCCACTCTTTTTTTTAATCGCTGCTTTTCCTTCTTATGCTATTTTCAAAGGAATGCCAGGATTAAGAAAGCGACTTAATGTGCGCTGTCCAGTGCACAAGCGCAAAAATATAAACACCAATTGGAAAAAATCGCTGCCAAAAAAGTCACATGACTTTTTCAGAATTTGAACCCAGACATATTTCAGGTCAGATATGCTTAAGTTGCACCATCGAGCGGACGTTATTGGCTTTGGAGATCTCAGGGTTCTAATACGAGGCAAATGAGATGTTAGAAAAGTCTTTCCCCTGTTGGTTTTTTTTGCAAGAATACCATCGTTGGAACATCTCGTGGATTAAGGAAAGGTGCGCTGTTTGACGTGAAAATTTTCTCTGTACGTTTGCTCTTCAAGATGAATACTGAAAAAAATATGTTTGACTTGATAGTGAAAGTAACGCTATCCTCTGTTAACTTGTTTTGAAAGATAACATATACTCGGATATCTCAGGCAACGCCCGAATGATTCATTTAGCTGTGCATACAATATGCCGTTCTCTATTTTCTTAAACTCATTTCCGGTTCAGACTCAGGTGATTTTCAAGTGGTTACTATGCTTCCGGAATCAACTCCCGAGAGGAATTTTTATACGATTTTATTTGTGTATGTGGCAGGGGCTAGCTAATGCATTCCGCCGCAAATATAGTTAGACCCCGAGCTACATTTTAATCCGCAAGCACGAATGTCTCCGTATTGTTGCGTGATATCCTTAACTACATCTTAGGACATTAAAACAATTCACACGTCCACCTGTTAGTATTATTTTGTGCTATTATTTTTTCCTCCGTTGAAATTTTGTGAAAAAGTGATCAATTGGTTGCATTCCTGAATAGGAGACATTACTCCCAGTCGAACGGGCGTATTTTGTCAATATTCGTGATTATTAATCAATAAAAACTACGTTATCATCTTGAATTACTCAGGTCATGAAGAGTAGACCGTTTCCACTATTTTCCACGGTCTCAGATCTAGATATTTTGAATCCGATGAAATATTTAGGGCAAATTTCCAAATTTGAGATACAGCATAATGTTTAGTAGGTTACTACATCTACCAAGAAAATTTCAAGAATTTCCAGAAAATTTAAGAGTTATAAATCACGAAAAAATACCGGCCATGCGGGTGTGATTAGTCCTCTAAAGGAAAGAGCAGCTTTGAAGTCCTGGTGAAATATATCATATAGCTCCCATGAAACTACCGTATCGATCAGACTGCCCACTCTTATATGCTATACATATTCTCCCTGTGATCTTCGTCTTATGATCGATGGGACAACTTGATGAGTGAGGAGGTGATGCAATTCGATGAGAAGCATGAAGGGCTAATTATTGGTCATCGAGGCCTATTGTGGCGCGAGGGGAGTCCTTGTGGTTGGTTTAGCGAGTGGCCAGCACGGAGCGTTGCTTGGGCCAAGGGCGCGGATGCGGAGTGACCGTGGGTCACCGTGCGCCCATTCTGTCACATCCGCACCCCCTCTAGTGAATCCCACGTTGCCAGTGTCCCATGGGCTCACATGGTATTTCCCCATCCTTGCTTTAAGAGGCATCATCAATCGCTTTGGACCAGTCTTATTGTCTATGGTTTCGGGACGAATTACTTGTTAAAAACTTAATTCGTGGTCTTAATTTTTCCTCGTGGGTGTTAGGTCCATCAGCTTTTTTTATTCAGGCAGTAATGTTACATCTGAGATTAAAATTTAAAATCTTGACAGGAAAATATTGACTTAAACCTTCTCCAAATACGCTGAACATTTCTAGTTAGTAGGTAAACTTAAGAAGAGTAATTCGTAGCGAAAAAAGCGGTCGTGCAGGAGTTTTGCTTCCCCTTATCACCGTTTGTGTCGACCAAGGGGACATATATGTTGTAGATAACAATAATAAGGAATTATAATGTAAAAGAGTATGGGAAATGATAAACTAAAAACGAGGAAAGGGATCTAAGAAATCATAACCTCCCTCCACCATTCTAACAGTTCACAAAACGGTGCGATGGTAGTCACATGCATATTATATCGCGTAGACCGAAAATGTTTTGTTTGAATTTGTTTCCAATAGGGCGAGGAATGAGGGTGGGTGAAATCCATTTCAATCTGACAGGATTTGAAATAATTAAACTGCCCACTCTTGTCGCACCAATCATATTGGATGTCGCTGCAATAAAAATCTATGGAAATTCTTCGAACTTAAAACCGAGAACTAGAGTATGTCCCCACGAGTTTTACTCGTGCTTTTTCTGCGTTACTCTTTAATTCAGATTCATGATAAAATTAGCGATGGAATAGTCTTTGAGAAAACTAAGCGTGGGATTATACTTTACTAAGGACATGTCGGAATTCAAAGGAAAAATTGAGTTAGCATGTAGCATCTTTAGAGAGCAGTGTCGTAGCCATATGTTTCGTGCAATATTATCTCGTTTCAATTCAATTAATTGGAGAACACATCGAGGGATGAAAAGTTACATAGGTATCAAAAATGGGATGGAAGAATAGGCCCCGGAAAAAGTTCATAGTAACACAGTTCAATTTTAATAGTGTGTGTGCGGCAGTTTACTGTTAGTTTGTAGAAGGTTGAGAGATGGCGTTCAATACGCGTTCGTTTTTCGTTAATTTTTCTATTGACCGGCATTAACGCTGTTGAAGTGTGATCGTAAACCTAATCGTCGTGGTAATAAAAATGAGTAATTACTCTTTCGAGCTATTCCAACGAATAATAATGTAGAAAAGTGGAGAAAAACGTTATTAACGTCGATTTAAATATATTAAAATATATGATATGAAGCCATTGGGTACCCCCAAACGAAAATCGTCGAAAATTGAGGAGGCAAAGGGAAAGGAACTGGACCCCATACCCTGAATGTGAAAAACTCACCCGCCTGTGGCTTTGTCCGAGATCTACCTTTCAGATTCAGTCCGAGATTCACCTTTTTAAAGTAACCTTAAGGTGGGAGTACCGAGTGAGTGAAAATTTTTGGCTAAGGATGCACTTCAATACCACTCTTTCGTCCCTTTTCCGTGAAACAAAACTTGTTGTAAAACTGCGAAAACTGAACTAAAAAACTACCATCTTACAATTTCGAAGATATGTGAAGTAGACCCTTATTTTTCCTGTATCTCAAATGTTTCAATTTTACCTCGAGATTTCTTCTGTCGCAAATTTTCCTGTGTCATAAATGTATCAAATACAGGTAGATTTTGTCAAGGGTTCACTTTGTGTAACCTGAAAATGTTAAGATAATAGCGTCAGCAATAAACTCGTATTACGTCGGGAAAGAGACATACTACGACCTTTCGAGAGAGAGAGAGAAAGTGTTGCTTATTTTTAATACGGATGCACTGTCCTCTGTAAATAATACTCCCTACTGTAGTTGGCTAATCGCTTCTTTTTTCTCAGCTTCTTGTTTGGTGGCAACACTGCCTCACGCACGCGATGTTGTGTGAACGAAAAAGTCAGTTGGTTACGCGCGTAGCTGTCATCGTGGTGCGGTGCATGAGGGGAAGGGTTCGCTGGAGTGTGAATGGGTGGGTGAAGTTGTGGGATTTCCAATCGCACGCATTCGGAGGGGGAGGGGTGCGGGGTTGGAAATAATCCCGCCATCGCCGCAGGGATCCCTAGCTTTGGCTGCCCGGATATGGCGAAGCATTTTAGCCTCGAAATTTGCGTCACCGCGAATTGGGTGAAGGAAGTACGGAAATTCTGCATTTACATGAGCACCTCATGCTGATTTTTCCCTGCCGGTATTGAGGACATTGATGTATACACATGCATATAATACCATGCATACATACATCAGTTTTATCAGGTATGTTTTTTACTATATTGAAATGAATGCTTGCAATTTTCCACGATTATAAAATTTATTTATTATTATTATAAAATTTATGACGATTAGTTATTATTATTTAATTATTTATTTCAATGTTAATCCATCATCTCCAAGATAACGTAAACGATTGAAACCTGGTTCGTAATTCATTTTATAATCATGGACATGTGTACGTATTTTTTTCAACATGGGAAAATTTTACTCCATCACGCTTGAATCTTCGGATTTTTTAAATATCTCGAATCGATGGAATAAGTTATCAATTGATTCGGGCGATTTATCTTGACTCCTCGATGGAATAAGAATTTTGAACTTGTAAGTGTCTAGGTTCGACTTGTCAAAAGACTTGCCGAAACTGAAATTGCCGATAATCATTTGGGGAATAAATGCAATTCAGCATTATAATATTGGGGCATAAAATTAAATTGACGCATACTTTGTTTCTCTAAGCTACCTCGTTCACCCTCGTGCAAATCCTTTGATTTTCTTACACATACTTATACTCTGGTTCCCACTTATATAAACTCTGGAATATGAAACGGATATACGGTGGAGAAAAAAAAACTTTGGATGAAGCGGATGGTGCTTGTGGGCGCAGCAGATACGTTAAAAACAGTGTGAAAGGGAAGAATGATAGGTGAGCGAGGGAGGGGAAGGAAGGGAATGGGATTAATTGATAGAATGAAATGTAGTAGGCCTTACCATAATTTGAAGCGGGAAGTCCAAGTCGGGAGAGGAGGCAGGCCGGGGCAGTCTGTACAATGCTCAATACAAACCTTCCTTAGCGGGTAGAGCACTTAGGTCTTAATGGTAAATGTTTTGATATATCAGTGATTTTTTTATTTTTATCTTAAAAAATTATCATTAAAAATCTCATCGTTTCTATATGTTATGAAATGTTCACGTTGAAATTTATGTAATTCAATTCTTAATTGGTTAATTATTAATATGAATTCCATGGTAATAGTCATCAATTATACAAAATACTAGCAATTAGTACTTTTAAGTAATAGAATGAAGGTGGGTTCCCAGAAACGCAGGCGTGGCTGGAAGGTCACATAAGCACTAGGAGTTACGAGCAAGTTTATACATACTTACATGGGACCAGTGGCGGATACAGAAAAAACTCAAGGGGGGGGCGCAACATATCTTGAGTTGTCTTTACTTTTATCGTAATAAGAGATGATCAAGTCACAGGCAAAGTATAAGATATTTAAAGTGATAATAAACATGTAAAAGACAATGCCATCTTATAATATAAAATATTTACAATTGTGATTTTGCAATGTTCGGCAATACAACCGGACCCGCAAGGGGGGGGCGCGCGCCCCCTGCGCCCCCCATCTGTATCCGCCACTGCATGGGACTCTCGCAAACGATATTAATCTCTTTCGGAGGACCGATCGTAGGGTGAATCCGCATTGCATGTTCAATCTGCATTATTTCCGAACGAGGGATCAGTTTTATTTACATCTATATTGTACTCCGCAAGTCGCCTAAAAAGGCGTGTGGCCGAGGGTGTTACGACACCAGACGTTTTCATATAAAAAGCAAATTCTCAAACAAACTTACGACTAGCATTAATTAAAGTCCTTTATGATTCGGAGGAAAAACAAATTTCCATGTCTATCCGTCCGTAAAAATATCTCTCTTAATTTATCGCTTATGTGAAAACCTACCTACCAACGTGGAAATATGGTGGGGCGCTAATAACGTTTAGTCGGTATTTATCTGTAGTTTAAAGAGCATCAGCGCTTGCAAATTCCACTTAGGTAAAAATGTGTTTCTTTGAAGAACAAGGCGTGGAATTACATCGTTGATGACATATTGTTTAGCAGGAACAAAACCGGCGGAAGTTATAAATTTAAAAAGATCGCGCAGGATCACCTCGATCCCATTGCATTGCGGGGTCTACTGTATGTTTTGATTCGTATAGTCCCTGCTGAACTTCCTAATTCTTGAAGTTGGCTTTACGATACAAATCCATTCTGGATGACCAATCGTATGGTGAATTCCTCCGTATGTTCAATCAGCATTATTTATGATTTATCTGCATTTCTATGCGATTAGTTTAAAAAAGATCAGCGCTTGCAAATCCGACTTGGTTAAAAATGTGCTTCGTCAAATAACAAGGCGTGGAATGGCATCGTTGATGACATATTGTGTAAGCGGGAACAAAATCGGCAATAGTTTAAAATTAAAAAAAAATGCGCGCAAGATCAGCTCGATCCCATTCGAAAACGTAGCCTGCTGTATTTATATGTTTTGGTTCGTGCAGTCCTTGCTGAACTTCCTAATTCTGTGGGTTGGACGGGGGTGCTGTACGGGGCATCAGGGGGATTTTATCGAGAATGCTTCGTTGGGAGGCACTTAGCGCGCGACGGCTTTCAGGGCGATGCGTCCATTGGTGGTGCCGATAGCAGCGTCTGCCGCATCCAAAGTCCGCTTCATGAGTGCTAATAGTGCGCCCGTGGGGACTTTTTTATTAGCAGCCGTGTTGTCTGGGTTTTATCGTAAGTAGTCGGAATGGTCGTTAAGGGAAGTTGAAGGAGAGAGAGAGGAGACAAGGGTATTTTGGATCTGGAGGCAGCTTCCACGTGAGCTTTTTGCTGGCAAAGTTTCATGCGGGGTCATCGTCGTGCCCAGGGATCATCATTAGAAGGTGTGACCAGGTGGTGAATGCCAAACACGCCCTTTAAAGTGGCTATTGTGTTTTTTCTAAACGTGAGGGTTTATGTGAAACATCGACTTTGAGGTATCCTAGAGTAAAAGGGAAATACCTATTTCCCGAATATATTTTTGGATATTTAATGTAATTTAAACTAGTAATCCTATTACTGATTATGTGAACTTGTGTTTTATCCCTGGATAAACGAAAAAAAGTTCTCTGAATTATTATTTGGTATTAATCCGCAAAATTTTATTGTGTAGGTGTCGTAAAGGAAGCAAAATTTATCTACTATAAGTATCGAAGAACGTGCTGAAATTTGATTTTTACTGACGTCACAGGCTTAAGTCACATCGTGTTTCAAAGGAGACATATGTATAGGTAATATTACATCAAGTTGACATTTATCTCAATCGAGATTGAAAAAGAAATATTTTAAAAACTCTTTGCTCCATGTATGTATAGTAATTAATTATGGTCCGAGAGAGAGGGTTACGTACCCTGGAAAATGAATATCAAGTCGCAGTGATAAGTACCATAGCAGCCGCAAGTTGGTGCAGGAGTGCGGAGGGCCATGTTACGAGCGATGCTCAAACGAGATTTTGATGCTGTTAATGACAGCCTGAGATGGCAGAAACCGTTCGAGTCAAAGTTGTGAAGGTCTATGGAATAAGCTAAGTGTACTATTTTGGTCAACCAAGGTCCCACGCCGGCCATCGACTTTTACTAATCTACATATATGTATATATTACATGTGTTTCTGTTAGTGTTTCTGTGATGCATATTACGTGTGTGTTTTCCTCGTCTTCAGATCCTTCAATGCGTATTACATCTTTATGATACCCTTCAAACCACTTCTAGAGCGTTTCGCTGGGGTGACTATCGGTATGGAGGTATACAATACGCCACGATTGTACTCTATTATGATAATTATAAAATGAATGCGTGCGCAGCTGCGTAGGTGGAGTTTTCAACGATCATGCTTCACTTCATGGAATTATAGACCATAACACGAATGAAGTTACGTATAAAAATTAAATTATTTAACGGTTAATGAATGAAATAAGTCTACCCAATTAAGGCTGATATCAAACAAGCAAATAAATGAAAGACAAGCAATACCGAAGTTAATAAGATCAAAGAAATATATCCATCATTTCTAATATATATATTTATATATACTCGCTGTTATCTCCATATGTTCATCGATGAAAGAACTTGGAAATGAATTTCTGATTCAATTCGATGAGAATCCTTGTTGGTTAATGGAGTTTTCCCACGTCCATTCAGATTTCTTCAATACCAGCAATGGACGGTTTGTGCTGAAACGTTAGTAAAACTTCTGTCACCTGCTACTATTCTGTGGGATGAAAACAACGAAAGTCGGAAAAACCAAAGGATTGGAAGCGCATTGGATTGCGACGAAAGCCTCCACACTAATTAGGCATTTTATTGCATTCTAATTGAAATCCTCTTTTTATGCAACGTGGCCCCCTATGGATTAATTTGTCCGTTTCTTATTTGAAAGATGATTTTCAAGAATGTTGTATCACGTGGCCGTTGGGCGGGGCGTTCAGCCGTATGCACGGCGTAGAGTTGATTTCAGCAAATAAATCAACAGGAACCTAGTGAGGTAATTGTACAGAGTGGGAGCACCGTCTCAATGCCAATTTATTGCATTCTGACAGAGCTACAGAGTCCCGCATGTTGGTAAGCTATAGAATCTTATGTGGTATAGATAGGTGAGGTATATAATCTTATGTTCATTGTTACAGAAGTACAGCCTCCATTATTAAGACAGTGTAAGAATATTACTTATATTTTGAGTGAATTTTGCAAATTTAATTTATTGGTTTTGATGTAGCTCTATTGGTACTCCTTTGGGTAAAGAGTCAAGAAATGATTCAATTCAAAATGAAAAAGAAGTGGAGGAGAGTCCGGGCGGCGAGTGCTTAAGTTACTTAATGGTTATTATTTGAAACATGTCTTGGTTTTATCTCGTAGTGTTGAGCATGCTTTGGGAATTAAGCTTCAGTGTGTCACGTGGTCTCAAGCGTGGGCGGGGCCAGGCCTTGTTTCGTACGCTACTCAATGGCCTTTGGGCAGCTATGTGTGGCCTGCCTTTGTGTCCTTTGATGCGACGCAGCCAGCTTAGGCCCTCGTCCAGGATAGTCGCGTGCATTCCATGCTCTTGCAGTCTCCGGATCGCGTGCCTCGCTTCCTCTTGTTAGTGGGCATTTGTTTTGGCCCGCGGGCCACTTTGTCCAAGTGGAGGTTTAGCGGAAGGCTTCATTCAGCACAGTGACGGAGAGCACATTCATGGTCCTTGGTAGTTAGTTGGTCATAATGGAGTTGTCCAGTGGATGGGTTTACCTTATTTTAATAAAATATGATTTTTGAATGAATGAATGGTTTGTTGATGCTCTGGAAAACCCATAAGAGTGACAGAATAAGATAATTACGGATGACATTCTGCTCAAATTGCAGTAATTCTGAAATTAGCATAACATAAATTCAAGAGTAATTGAACACAAAGGTTCAAACAATAATCAAATCAATCAACACAAACATTCTTACATTTCAAAACATCAGTGCTACTGTTTTAAGTATTCGTACAATTTCCTCTGAAAAGGTTTCGGGGTGGAGGAGCATTTCATTGAGGGGGTTAATGAATTCCAAAACTTGGATGCTGTATTCGGGAAGGAATTTAGGTACTGCCTGGTACGGGCTTGGGGTACATGGAAAAGGTTTAAGTCTGCCCGGGTTCTTCATACGCAAACTAGTTTTGAGGGTGAATAGGTTGTACAAGTAAAAGTATGAAAGAAGGAGAACAGAGTATTTTTTGTGTTTATTAGTTCATATTCTTGAAATAATGTAAAATTTTGAGGCAATTTTATTACCTCTGCTGAGCTACTAAAATAGGATTTAGGTTACATATTTTAATGAGTATTTCATGTCTTACTTCAAATCCATCTATTCACGAAAAAACCGTTGAATCTCATACCGTTCTTCGTAATATCTGTGAAAAGTACAAAAAATGCTACAAGTAGCTTTATTATTGTCGACAAGTTTGACCAAAAGGAAAGGTCTGCTTAAGGAAATTGGTTTATTCATGAATCATTGGAAGCATGATAAATGGAATTATATCTTTGGAAATCATATTTTGAAAGGGGCGGCCCAACGAGGTGACCGCTGTATGGAAGTGGCGGGTGAAAATGTTTCGGTAGTTTCTGCTTATAAAATGATTCATGAAGTAATTTTATAGATAAAACTGGTGTGATTAAGACTGAGATCTTTGCAGACATTAATCATTTTTATGTCAATTGTAAATGCCCTTTTCAGGGATATGAATGAAACAATGCTGGTCCCAGACCACAAAGGGGCGGCTCTTTTTGTAAATCCTATCTCTTTAAGGCGTTCTTTATAAGGAGGAGTTTCAATAATAGATGAGAGATATTCGCAAAAGATATTCCGAAGTATCGCGTGTAAGTAAGGTCGGGGGCTGGTCGCTTAAAAATTGGCAATTAGCCGGAAAATATGTGGCATCTGGCGGAGCTGGAATAGTGTACATACATTGCTCCTACGAGAAATAGGTCGTAGGCCATGAGCAAGTGGTTTACTTCATGGCCCCTGTTTGTAAATTGAGGTGGTGTTATATGTAAAGTCTTGCACAAGCGCTATTTTCATTCAAATTTCGATTTTTACCTGTTGCGAGAGATTATTGCCTCTTAAGTTTCACATGGACTGAAGCACAGGACCCAATCTCACTCCCTGTTTATTCTTTAATAAATATTCCACCAGTTTATTTAGGTTTACATGGAACAGTTTGAAAATTAGTTCTTGAAACTTACCTATCGATTCTCTTATCATTTCCTTCTTACTCGTGAACGCCTCATTCGCTTAATCTGGAAACATTCCATCTTCGCTCTCAGAACTGAAGGCGCTCATTACTCCGCGATCGAAAACAAATACTTTTCGTGTTTTTTTAAGAAATACCCTTCTTTGCGACACCGATGAATATTACGAAGAAAATTTATGGTTAAAAATAGTTTGAATAGTTCTATCCTTTTTTTAACTTTAATAGTTTTTCCAATCATTTAAGTCGATCGCATCGCCGTATCATCGGCTGCATGATGAAACTAACGTGATTTGATATCAATTATTGAATTAGTTAGCAAATTGTGCCTATATTTTATTTCTGTCACGATTCATATCATATTAATAAAATTTCGTGAAACTGTTTTAGTCTAAATGGCATATATTCTTGCTCCAATGAACATTTTTCGTATTTTCATACAAGTAATGTTAGTGGAGCCTGTACAAAAATGGGCATCATCAAATGCTTAATCAGAAATTTTGGAACGGAAATCCTATTTTTTGTGGACGCCAGTCAATCGAGTACTGTTAGAAGATAAATTTTGAAGTTTTCATGAAAAAGATCGATCATTCTTTTCTCACACAGACAATCTGAACTTATATCATAATAATATAAGAATAAATATTGTTCCCACAACTCTTTCGCTTTCGTTAATCGCTCAAGCTCTTGGGAAGATTTCACTGCCTGCACTTTCGTTTCATCAGCAATTTTTTTCTCTAATGACTACGTTCCCTTCCGTACTTATAATGCGATGCTGACAATGAGAGACTCGATCCCCCGAGTCGACGCGGGTCGTAACGATGCTTTGTGACTTGTGGATCGGCTCATCATCCTTACGTTCGCCCTCTCATCGCGGCAAATCCAATTTGATGGAATCTATCGGCTCGGATGGTCTTTTTTTGCGGAAATTAGGCCATTCGGCCGCCGAAAAATATTCGCGTCGCGGCCGATATTCCCCTCGACCCCCGTCTTCTACGACCCAATGCAGTAAATTGCCGATGACGCGGTCGCCTCCTCTCCTGCGACCTCCCCCACCCCCTCGCCCCCAACTAATGCGTCCCATTACCGCTGCTCCCTTTTTACGATCGGTTGGAGAGCCACGTGGCTGATGCATTAATTTTTTGTTCAATCCTCCCCATCGCTACTTGAATGTTGGCTTCTTTTTGGAGGGAACCTTGTTAATACCTTTCCTTGAATCTATATTGGGCATGTGCGCCGGCAGCGTTAATTCGATGGCGCCGGCGCCCGGAGTTACTTTTTTGTACCTCGCGGCGCGTGCCGGCGTCCAGGACAATGGCCTCCACGGCGTAAATTGGCTACTGGCGATAAAAACAAGCTCCAAGCGTTAACATTTCCAAAACAAAGATTTATTATCGAGTACGTATCCTAGTATTGAGTATACATATTCTGCGATATTCAGATAGGAATTCACTCTTTACCTTCTGCCCTGATATGTTATTACTATGGTTTTGGTAAGTATTGCCTTGATAGTAGTAATAATTACAATAATTAGCGCAGAAAACATGTTCGGTGAAAATTTTTCAATGTATAATGTGTAAAGTGAATTTCATTTTCGTTTTTATTGGCTCCTCAAAATTAAGCCGGAAACGTTTAAGAGGGATACATCTACATCTGAAGGCGCTCTTACTTCATAGAAAATTGCATGTTAATAGTGCTGTGGAAAAACGTATTAGAACCCTGCTAAGAACGAAAATATACGAGGCCTCATCTGTTTTGCCCATATTTATTCACTTTTTGCCCATAATTAATAACATTTTATTCAGATTATTCTCCGAATCGCATAATTTTATGTAAAAGATACATATTTGATACTAACAGAATTGATTGCTAAGCGCTATCTAACTAATAATCAAGTTTGATTGTAGTGTAATGACTTTTGCCGAGTTATGGGTTACTAAAGTTACTGCTTCGCTCGAACACTCGGGAACACAGTTTTTTTCGTTGTAGCAGTGATTAGTACCATAAAATACCATTGGTGATCATTCCGTGTAATAAAACGCAGAATTGAACAAGGAAATTAACAGTGGGGTTATTTTTTGTGTCCATTTTTGTAATTTCGTTTTTCCTATGAACTCCTCACTTACCTCCTCACCCACTCCTCACCCACTCGAGGGCATAAAATTTCTTAACCGACGGTTCATTATACTATTAGAGGACTCTAGGGTGTTTGACAGGATGTAACTAATCACTAGCGTGCAATACATAGCATGATTTTCTCATAGTTATCAAAAACATATGTAACACATTGTAGGTATGCATTTGTTGGGCGGTTTGAGCTCCTTTAAGCATGCGTCTCTCCATGCAACACAAGACTGTAATGGAAATACACTTACTTAAAAATTTGTTAACGTTAGAAAATGCATGCAATGCATTAGTGCATAATGCAATTATGCTAGGCTATAATATAGAAAAGACTTCACCTTGATTTCAAAGGGGTCAAACCGTTTTATAATGATAAAATTAATAAAGAGAAAAAAAAACACAATTGGAAAAAAGAATATATGCAATCGGTCATCGTAGGTTTTGCCGCGATTGATATTACAATTTGAGAAACTGTTGCTATCTTTGATGGCGCGAAGTAAGAATGATATTAAATTCTTCAGTCCTACCGTGTTTTATCTCCTGCCACAGTACGGCGGTAACCTGAGGATATCTTTCACATCTCCTGAGAAAAACTCTCTCCAAACTTGCTTATTTAGTTTAGCCTATATTTCTTTCTACCCCCTAAAGTAAAGAATCAAGGTTAATTCATCTAGTATACATCTCTCATCTCCTGCTTTGAGGAAATCTCAGGCGAACAGCCTAATAGGCGTTCCAACGACCGCGATTTGTTAAGAATATTTTAAGCAATTATTAACGCTTTATCAAGGATTCTCGTCGTATCATAGTTGCTTTCAAGTTACCTGCCTATTTAGAATCTGGATTTTCTCATCAGATGTGGATTCGCGCGAGAAATTCATTGATCGGCGAATGAATAGCAATGATAATTATCCGGCCGATTTCACGTTTCTCATGCGCTACAGTCAACGATAGAGGTAGCTTCGAGGAAAGCCGAAATCTCGGCCGCATAATCATGTGACAATAGGCACTCTCATTTTCCCAATAACACAATGGGTACGATAATTACAGATTTTTCCGCCCACTCCCCGCAGTTCATTTTTTCCGTTTCATTGAAAGTATCGTAACTGTTTCTCTCTGTTAGTGAATTCGTTATTTCCCCGTATTAAAATATTTCAGCATGTTACCTTGCTTATAACTCGTAGTAAATCATTATTTTTCTGTTCCTAGCTGTTTGTGAAATTTGAGTTACCTCTTCCCTTAATTATCTCTGAATTTCATTTTGAAATATTATTCACTATCGCTCTCACGGTTTCGACTTCACTGCTTTTTTGGAGAGTACCTTCAGTACTCCTTCCGACGGATGCGTCATAAAGCGGTGGTCCTTATGAAGTTTTTAGACCAGGAAAGTCTAATTCCGACGTTGGGTATCTCTCCACCCTTTCTAAGGTATTATATGTTTGCTCAAAGAGAACGTTTTGTTTCCTCGGGGCCACGGGTTGTGAGGTCGCCGGTGTAATATGTTAAAGACGGAAAGAGGGAAAGCGGTATATTCTGAGGGAATAACGTTTAGTGTCAAGACGTTGTAAAATAAGTAGGTAAAGAAGGTTTGCTTGTATGAATCTGTGTTTAACGATGTGGTTGCCTACTCCGTACGTCACTCGGTGATTAGTTTGACACGGGATAAATGTTATTGTCGTGTGCATATTTGCCCTAGATAAAGGGACTTGTAATATTGATCGCGAACCTAGCGATTTATTTTGTTAGAGTGTATGTATGAGTAGCAATACTTATTTATTTGAGTGTTCGAAGCCAGTATTGAATGGAAGATGGAGGGGGAGGAATGCGGTGTCCAAGGCGTTGGCGATAATTCATTGCAGTGTCGAAGAAACTGGTGGAGGGCTGATGGTTTATTCAGCGAGGACCCAGACGAAGGGGAGCCGTATCGATTCTTATGCGTATAAAGGGAGAGCGGAAATTTGCTAAGGGTACAGATAAAGGGGAAAGCTGCTATACTAAATAGATGAAATAAGTGTTAACACTGGAAGTACCGGGGTCGTATGGCTACCTAGAAGGACCATTTCCCGTTATTTTGACGGATAGTACTTATTTTAGTCATATATTTTTAGTATGTATTCACTAAATATAATTTTTTTATATATTTATCAATACAACCGTGTATTTGCAATTAATCTTTTTTCAACAAAAATTTTAAAAGTAACAGCCGTCACGTCGCTCCTTTTTCCCCTGACCTGGCCTACCACACGCGTCTCGGTATGACAGATGAGCAGCTTTTTTCCATTCGAAATGTAATAAGGAATGTTAAATGCATATATTTGCCAACTAAAACATCAAAATGGCCAGATGGAATACATTGCAGTGAATTCCTGAATAAAAAACGCGTTACCGTTACAAATTAAATAGAAACGCCTAGTCCGTAATTTTGACGGGTATTGGTCTTTTAATGTAGACAGGAGGTATAACACCATTTCTGTGTGAAACAAACGAATTATAATTTAACAGGATACGTACAATCAAATAATTAAAAGTTATAAAAAATTAAGACGACGGAAAAAATTCTAGGCTATATGATTAAGTAAGTAGAGGTTATCCGTCAAAATGACGGGTCTGGCCCCTCTAGTGGGGAGATATTTCGCATTTAGTTACCTATTTATTGGTTTTCCCATCGATGTGATGCATTTTTAGCAGTACCATTGGTTTAATGTAAAATAAGACGTATAGTAAAATTGATAGAAATTATTTTATCGTGTGTTCTGAAAAGATCGAACAAAACTGTACTCGAGTAATAATTGCTTCATCTGCATAACACTGCTGCGATTCACTTAATCCTTAGCACATGAAAGTAGTAAAACAAAAGTGCCGTATTATAGGCATAATTTTGAGGTTTAGTTTGGTACATTGAATCAAAACAAAGATCATATTGTAGAATTAGTGGCAAGGTGTCGAACGAAACATTTTATCATAGCAGAGATATTATCATAGGCATAACTCCGTTTGCTCTCGGAGGTATCCCTTTTTATTATAAAAAGTACTTAAATATGTAAATATTCAAATTAGTTTTCGTTCAATTTTTTTGCTCCTATTTTCCGAGTCTCCTGACGAAGGTAGTACACTATATTATACAAATGCAATGCTGTTAGTTTGCTTTCCGGTCAACTTCTTTTGAATGTTATGCTAATTTTGCGATTAGAATGGATTTCGTATCGAAGCCATCTAGTTAAGTGGTTATTACTAGTAGCCTCAGCGTCTCTTGGGACGTTATTCGTGTTCAGCAATTGGCAAATTAGGGTGCGGAGCAAGGTAAAATTTAGGATATTTTTGGGAACTATTGTTTTTTGTGTTTTTTTTGGATTAATTCCTAATCATATATAACACCTGTATTTCTTTTTTATTTTTGCACCAACCTCCGAGCACTGTACTCATGCCCGTAGTTTTCTATTTACTCGTTTATTTCACGCTTATTTAGGTCTTAAGTCATTTATCTGATAATAAATTTCGATATGTAGTTCAAACTAGCACATATAATTCTTATTTTGAAATTTCTGACTCTCTCTTTCCCGTTTTTGGCTTAGCAAAAAATGTAGAAACCGTGATAGGTAATTTCATCCAAAAATTGATGATTCTTTCTCGTCGATATAGAAGTATCCGTGTAATGCTTAATAATTGGTGTAATTACCCATGCGAGATATTTTAATAGTATCTATATTTAATTTATTTGATAGAAGTATTTCGTAGTAAGTTTTACTGGACATTTGTATGCTTAATCCGCTGTCCTTACGTTTTCCCTGTAAAAATACTAGCACATGTAAACAAAAGTTGATGTCAGCATGAACAGAATTGCAAGCATTGTAGCCATGCTTTGGCAGCACTCGGCAATTGTTAGAGGGGATTATTTTTGTCAAAAGAATTAACAGAATCATTCCTATGGAAATATTGCCTCATCGAAGACATTTAAACTACATATACATTTGCTTAATTGTACATGGCAAACATTCTGACACCTTCTCATGTGACTGAATAATTAGGGATATCGTAGAAAATGCCTACATATTGGTCCCAATTTTTGTAATACTTATATTAATACAAATAAAATAATATTTTGGCTAAAAGCTTTTATTACCTCATTATTATAACTTTTTAATTATTGAATTCCTCTAAAAAGTCATCACTAAACATTTTTATTCACGAGTCGTGTATCTTTTGCAATGTTTACCGTTGTACAGGTGGGAAATATGTGCTAATTGTTTTGTTTGTCGTTGTCAGGCGAATACCACTGGGGCACCTGATGCCGTCCATCCCGAGTGACTTTCGGGGCCGTGTCTGAGAAGCTGTCCCGGCTGAACATCCACCGAACGCCGATATGTCCAGCAGCCAGCTGGTGGACTCATGTTTGTGAGTATGCAATCTCATTGTTGACCTCGTACTCTCGTACACACAAATATGCACGTGCACCAAATAGTAGTGGGGACTTGGCAGGACTGACGCCGGCGCTCCGCGGCTGCGCACTGCGGCGAAGTGACCCAAGACGCGATACGGCACACATGTCTCCTCCCTCTCATGTAAATAGTGGATCTACGAGGGTGTTGCATGTTAGCGACTGATTCCAAAACCTTCAACCTCTTGTAGATGTCTCCAAGTTACTCAATAACTGTCATTAGAAAATTTGCACGGGAAACTACATGTAATAATGAATATTTACCTCTAGCATATCTTGTAAATCCAATTGGTTTCTATAACGCGTTATTTCAATAATACGTCGGCTGAGGATAAAGCCGCGACATGCAGGTGACTATCTGGGGCCCACTAACGGCCTCATTGTGGCAAACTTATTTTCGTCCCTAGAGGTCAGCTAGTGTCTGGTTACCTTGGCATCGACTATAATCCCTGTAATCTATAAGTTATATTTAGAATGATATCACATAGGTCGACCATAATCGTCAGTCAATCGAATTGGATGTTTGTTTCACTCTTTGTGTAGTTGACCTCGCATCAGGAGAACTTAAATGGGGAATTATGGTGTCCCATTGTTATAAGATGAAGCCAAAAACGGATATCCGCACTCGATTTCTCTCCGTAAGGCTTCCGCGTAGGAATCTTTATTGCGTCGGAATAAACTCACATCCGCTGACTCCGAATACAAAGTATTGTGGCTGGTCCATTCTCTAATCTTGGTTCTTGATGCGAGCTTTTCTAAGCGTGGGCTCTTTCCTCAGAGGAAAAGTTTGGGTCAGCATTGCAGGAGAAATAAGAGTTTTCTATTCAGGGTTGACTTCGTGGAAGTTGCCCCCATAATAGCATCAAGGCACGTTAAAAGCTTTGTAAAATCCGCTGAGCTTTTTTTATTAACACGACTGTTGTCTCTCTATAGAGCATTTTCAGGTACGAAGACCCTTATGGTTACCTGAAGGTGCCCTAGCGGATTAATTATGACAAAATAATTTTTTTCTTTGCATTTTCCAAGGTTTTCCCTTGTTCATAATTTTATTTAGAAGGCGAACCTCCTCGTTCCAAGTTAAACCTGAGATTATAGTCTACATTACGTTGCTCCCATTCAGAATGAAAATAATTTTGTCTGCACCCATTTTTTAAGCTTTTATAGCATAAATGATGGCGCAAGTGCCTTGGAATCTAGGCCGGTTTGAAATTAAAAAAAGAGTGTGAATTTAAAAAATGATAGTTTCATTATGGATTCTGAGAAAGTGCTGCAACAGACGGCTGTTGAAACGTAGCGTTGAACAATATTTGATTTCGTCGGACTGGGAAATGCAAAAGGAGGAAATAGGCCATTAGTAGTTTTGTAAAGTGTTGAGTAAGAAAAGGAGCTTTTCAGTGAGAGCATTGAGGACTCTCGCCGTCGGATGTGAAAGTCGCGCTCCGTACTTTAGCTTGGCCAGCACCGACGGCGAAAGAGATTGCTGACAAGTAGTGCGTTGCATACATTGATTATTAATACCAGGGAACTGCATTGAGAATCCCCCATTTCTTTTCGCAGAAGCTTGAGCTATTCTGCCGCCACGAATATTCTGAAGTCCGCCGTTAGATAATTGTCGCTCCGCGCACATCAAAATAAGATTTCAAAATCGCCACTCGCGGCGTTACCAGCCAACTATGTTATCTCGTAGTCTTCCGTTGCTTTCTTGGTTCTTTGATCTCTCCATCTTCCGAGTTTGCGCCACGTTGTTTGTCATAGGTGGACCACAGTTTTGCCTGGATTCTACCAGGAGTCTTTTGGTTGAAGTGCACTTTTATGTGCACAGAAGAATGTAATATTCTTACCGAGCTGGAATTATTACGCAGGCGTAGCTAAAGAATGTATTTTCAGGCTCACAATTAAAACTTCTCCGGTGCTAATTTGCGTAGCGAATCGCACCTTTGTATATGCATTCATGAAATGGACAGGTAACTCTGTAGTTCAACCTAAAGGTTAGTTCGTATATTTGAGGTTAGAACTCCCTCTAGACTTAGTCACAGGCGTGTAACTTCACAAATTGGATACAGAGGCGCTAGCACGCTCTTCAAAGATTTTTATTCGGGACTGTTCACTTCCACATTCACCATGGATTTGAGCCCGGAGCCCTAAGTTGTATACTAACGCCCTACCCATTCCCCCGTGAAATTTAAATGTGTAACTTTCATGCATACATATACCTATGTGGATTTGAAATTTGTATGGAATAGAAAAAATAATGGAATGTGCTATCTACCTGCAGGTCCCTGTAGTCTCGTACTCCACTGCATAGGCTTAGATTCGGTTTGAAATTAGGGTGTTGGTGTATTTTAAGGTTGTGTCCCAGAGTAAGCATGGAATAGAGGGATATGTGTCATTTGAGCCTAGATTGATGCTCTGACAGCACGTGATCCAACCCCCACCCCTGCATCTTTGCTTCACAGGAATTACAGCTGAGTGACCAATTGCATTGTTTGATTTCTATCGGTGAGTTTATATCGAACGACAATTGTATCTCTATTTAATTCAGAGAAGTGGCATAATGCTATGATATGCTCCTGTTTCGGAAGCATGATGTTAATTTTCCGTTCGGGTGATGGAGCTTGTTGTGGTGGCTGCAGTGTTGGCTTCCCATCCAGTGGGATTGGGTTCAAATCGCGGGGGAGACTCTTCTGCACGCCCGATCCCTGCTCGAGTACTTTTTGGGTGCACTTCAGTTTCAACACTCCGTCGGATAGGGTGTTAGACCGTGATCCCCTGGGCGTCGTTCGTCAGGGGCAGGCTAATGCCGACGCCGCATTTCTCCCCATCCTCCATTAGGGCCTACTCCTCGTGAATCCTCATGAAAAATTTTTACGTTTCGACCAATAAATTTCCTAGCAACGCAACTGTTTTGTAAGTGATCGAACGTGTTACACTATGAATTTTTAGTGAACGCTCTGATGCACACAAAATAAAAAAATTCAAAAGCATATCTTCATCCTCCTCCACATTCTTTCCCATGGCGGGGATGACCTCAGCTGTCCTTTGCCTCCTCCAAACAGCCGCTAACTATCTAACTATCCTCTTGCCAGTTTCGTTAATTATGTTTATATTTAGCCGGAGTGACATGGTTTCAGTGTTGGCCTCAGACGCCGCAATAAGCCGGCCTCTCTTTTCAAATAATGAAGTGTAGAAAACTTTATAATATCACAGAAACGTAATACAGTTAGACCCAGGTTTCGACGTGGTACGTCATCATCTGTTGACGTGCCACGGAGTGCTGCAAACCTACATCGTGTAGTATTAAATTCATGTGGAGTTACATGACTTAGCTTTAGTTCCCGGCTGTTAAAATTTTTCTACATTTCATTATGTTAAGTCGATTTCATGAAGTCACGCCCGAGACAACGAACTCTCTATCAATGCTTACTCTGAGGGATGTGCATGCCTTTGACCCGTAAGTGTAGAGTGGATAGCTGCAGGGAATCGTAGAAAGTCGTGGCCCGCCCGTCTGCCCTCCTTAGCGACCTTGCCTCAGTCCTGCCATGCCCAGCGAGCACCGCGCATCCAAAAAATTTGTGCATTCAGCCGCACTTTGCTTATGATCATCTGATCATGACGTCATGCTCATTTGGTGAGAGCGCACGGAATACAGCGTTACGAAGCATGTTCCGTGTTGATAAGTGGTGATCGAAGGTTTCCCTCGCTCACTACACCGGCAACTGATCTGTGCCGTGATGGCACCTTCAGTTCCGTGACGTCACGTCGTTCAATTCCGTGACGTCACGCCGTTCAGTTCTGTGATGCCACACATTGCTCACCTCTCTCACTGATTGTAGGTGATCGCTCAGTGCGGCTGGATGCGCCTAATCGACACACCACCACCTTGTGCGCGTGCTGCCATCATTTGTACGAAGAGAATTCCACTATTGCATGCACCAGTGAGCACCATCCCGTGCACCACCACCCCCTCCACTTCCCCCCTCCTCCCATTTCTCACTTTTCTTCCGCCCTTTCCTCATACGATTTTCATTTATTTTCAACTTCGTTTCCGATCCCTCATGCCTTGTTTCCAAATCTAGCATTCATTAGGCGTCGTCGACTTCAATTTGGTGAATTTAAACCGCGTAATATTAGATTTAAGACGCTCGTGATAGCCAACCACGGTTCGATTTCCTATCCGCATGAAGCTCCATTCACGGCAAGATTACGTGGAGTGATTTAGGAGTGAAGAAGATGGTGGCGTCGCCAAAAATTGATGAAAAGTGTTATTTCGTTAAATTTCGTGGGTAATGTACCTTGATTTTTCTTAGAACCATCTTAAATTTTAGTTTAAGTATTAAATGTTGCTTATAGCCCGATCTTTGCGTTAATGATTGATTCATAGGGCATGGCCTATTCATGGTCCGTAAGGCTGCAATGAATATCTATACTGATCGATACTACTAACTCGGTTTTGTGCTTCTTTCCTTAGATATCACAAAATAAACATGTATGAGTAGTTTCTCTCAAAGCTATACTCTAACAAAAGTATGTTTCAAATGCATTAAGAGGACGCATCACTTCCGCTCGATTGGATGTCATCGGTTGTCTTTCGTCTTTCTTCCGGGAATTTGCACTCATTTAAAATGTATGCCATCATCTTGGATTTCCAGGTTTTATAGAATAAGCCCTAGTTAATATTCACCGGTATCTCAAGTCTGAAACTTATACCTATGATGATATAACGAGGTAAATTTTGTATCAAAAATACAGGCAAATGTCGGCAAGGGTCCATTTGATATACATACTCTGAAAATTTCAAGATGATGCGGCGGCATACGTTTAGAAAAAGTAATTCGTCACGAAAAAAGTCATGTCAAGCAAGACGTATTCGTCCTTTTAAAGCCATTTGCACTCTTTATGTTTCATTTTTACACGCTTTTTCTTACCTTGCTTCGTCTCTTTGCCTGTTTCATCCACGGAATCTTGTATATGATTTTAATCCACATTCCATGATAGGATCGGCTTGAAATTTTGCACTCTTGCTTGCCTCTGATGACAATACAATATTCATTAATTAGGCGTTTAAAATTTTGGCCCAATAAGTTAATATCGCGCACCAATCCTTGCCAATCAGGCTGTTCTACATTGATTTCCAATAAACGTAACCACGCTTAAAAGAAAGAAGAGCTTGCTTATGCAGTTGGAGTTACCAACCAATCCATTTCCAAGCGATTGAATGCTTTGGGATTTTTGCAAAAGCAAGGAAATTGGATTCCTTATGATTCTAAGTGATTCTACAGCATGACAACGATCGACTGTTGCAAAACCCGTTAAAACCTACCCGTAAACGCTCAAATGGGAAGTCCTGACCCCCCCGCTGTATTCCCCAGATGTTACGCCGTCCGATTATTTCTTGTTCTGTTATACGGCACATGGTCCGGCTGAGCTGCAGTTGCGCTTCTACGAAGACACCAAAAAATGGTATGATTCGTGGGTAGCCTCAAAAAATGAACATTTTTACCGTTACGGTATTAGCCTCTGGTACAATGATGGGGAAAGTTGTAGCTAGCGGTGGACAATACTTTGAATAATTCATTAATAACCATTTTTTCACGATAAAGTTTTATTTTCGTTCAAAAAACATCGGGAACTTAGTTGCGCACTTAATAGTAAAAATGAAGAAGGTTAAGAAACATATATTTTGCAAAAAGAGTATATAATGCACTCAAAAGCTAAAAATTAGCTTATCATCTCTCGGAGAAAAATGTGTGGTTGCTCATTAGATTGAGGCGTTAGTATTGCGTACCAATCCTTGCCAATCAGGCTGTTTTACATTCATTTCTAATGAACGTAACCACACTTTATTTTCCGAGTGATGAAAAGCTTATTTTTTACTTTTTAGTGGGTATAATACTTACTGGTTTTGGAAAAAGCAATTTTCAAATCTTTTATATTTTATTTTTTCACTCTGCAGTCATCACTGCCCCGCAGATTGTATTATTTAATCACCTCGGAATGTGTGCCACAATGTCTCGTGAAAATTAGCCGACATAAAAACTGAAGGCTGGGTGAGTCTGCTGAATCCGATACTTTTTTGATCGTGGATTTTCGTGCTTTTTCACTTTAGGATTCACATTTCGAGAGGCAGCTCAATTTTAATGTTGGATTCGAACGGACTTTTTGAAGTATTGTTTGAGATTCCGATATAATAGTCATTCCTCTTGATGCACCTGGTTGTTGAAACCATGGTTTCCAAAACGACAGGGATTTGGGGTGAACAGTTTTTGTGTGCATATTTTGGGCTTAAATAGCTGTGTATTCGACTTCTACGAACGAATATGAAGTAGCGTAAAATATATGCATGGGCAAAAGTTGAAATGTTGGATTCAGTAGTTTCAGGATGTGCACGGGAAGTGTTTGGACGTGAAACTTAGCTCGATGGGCTTAATAATGACCCGTTATGGAACTCACTACTTCAATTGTTTTGAAGGACGGGGTAGGTAGAGATGAGTGGCGTTGAAGATGTAGATTTCGACCGAATAATTTTGAATGCCGTATTGCAGAACATACGCCATGTCAGTGTAGTTCCATTCCTAGTGTCAGTGGAGAAACCTCACCGGAAATCTAAATCGGACATCCTTCTGTTCCTGCACTCGATGCAAATTTTGCTGCGCTCCTGCTTTTGTGTGCATCAGAACGTTCACTAAAATCACAGTGTTACATGTTCGACCTTTGAAACAGTAGATGCGTTGCTAGGGAAAATATTGGTGGGAACGTAAAAATTTTTATTGAGGATTCATGAGTTTGCCCTGTACCACTAACGTCAATAGCATCATGAGTCGCAGTGCACATGCGCAACCCGAATAAATAGCTCAATGCAATGTCATGAATGGACTCCTGTGGTGCAAATAAAAAGGGTGTGACGTCAACGGTCCACCTTGCTGTTGTGACCTCTGAATTTGTATTTGCATGAGCGATTTTCGGCTTCTTTGCCAGCGGCCAACATTGAAACGGTAAATTCCGAGTTCTCGTGGTCTGTGTGATGTTTCTGATTGGCAGATTCCGACGATAGCGTTTATTTATAAATGAAATTCACTAACTCTTGGTTTACTTTGTGGTATTCCATTATAAGTTTTTCCTGGATATACACAATTACTTATACCACTTATTTTTATATCAGAACGTGACCCGGGTTTCAATGAATTATCGTCATCTTCAGGCGCTAATTATGATTATAATAATAATTATTATTATTATTTAATAATCATAATTATCATAATTTAATAATAATAATAATAATAATAATAATCATAATTCGCGCCTGAATATGATGATAATTCATTGAAACCCGGGTCGCGCTCTGATATAAAAATAAGTGGTATAAGTAATTGTGTATATCCAGGAAAAACTTATATTGGAATGAAAAACCTTTGTAAATTTCACATTAATTTTAATAACACGACCAGTTTCATCGCTGCGCGACATCATCAGGAAGTTACGCCGCAAACGAAGTTACGCCGCAAACCATTCAATTGATCAGGAAAAACTTATTTATAAATGGTTTATTTCCTCAAAAAATTTATTTCCATTAAATTGAATGCTCATGAAACAGGAAAAGTATCAGGGTTTTTTTACAGCATCTCTTATAGGTACAGGAGACCGTTTTACGATGGGTTCCACTTACGGTGGATTCGGCGTATGGTCTGAGCTAATTTTGCGCGCGATTTTCAATTTCAAATTTTGCCCACTTTGTTTCCGCTCGTGCAATACACCATGTATTATGTAATTCTTCTAATTATTTGTTTAAGAAACGCTTTTTTTACTTATCAACATTTACGTGCGTTGACACTCTTTGAACTGTCTCCCCGGAAATGAAGCGGATTCAACTTACGATGGAATCCACTTTGCAGTCTGTCCTTCGGAACAGTTGCGGATTTGGTGAACGGTAACAGGGGCCATGACCACCCCCAAACTTTATCAAATCTTTATTTTTTATCAATATAGTAATTTTTTCCGTTATTTATTTCTTCTCTATTTTTAAACTTCTTAAATGTCTATCATTGTTCTATTTCCTCTATTGTAAAGAATAAAAAATGAAAATTTAGACTCCAAAATGGGTGCAAATTGGGCATTAAGAAACATTTTACATGGGAGAACGCTTTTCTCTGCCGGGGTTATTCCATACTCTCCGGATCCAGGTCAGGACCCCCCGAAATTGATACTGAATCCGCCCCTGCTTCGGAACGGATTTATAACGTAAGGCGATTGTCCATAGTATTTTATTTGCGAACTGTTTCTATTTCCAATAGTGATAGTAAAGCTCGGGCGATCTCAATGCTAAGGTGTATAAAAAGACGTACCTGTGAACGTTGAAGTGTAAAGTGGTCTTTTCTCAGCCTCTTTCTGTTCCTCTGCCATACTTTCTGTAAGATTTCGCACCTTCCCCTCATTTCCCCCACTACTTTCTCCTTCTCCCCACCCCTATAACCCCTATTTCCTCCCCTCCATTTCCCCCACCCTTCGTCTATCCCCCACCTCTTCTCCCCTCCCATTGTTCGATCACTCTTGTCAGGGTTTCCTGCGTAGGTTTTCGCGGCGTGGTGAAGTTTCAACTGAGTAGTTCACGGAATTTTCACTGCTTCGCTTCATTTTCTTCGTATCCAACGTTCATCGATACCTGCCTACCACCCTGTAAGCTTCCCCAAGCGGCGTGATGTGGTAGATGTTTGGACACCACCGATTTATCCCTTTCATTGGCAGCCTATTTTTCCTCGTATACTGAAGAATGCCAGGGCTCTTTGGCGGATTTGTTTGTTTGCACTAAAAAATTGATATAAAGCCTTATGTATATTTTCTGAAGTTAATTTTTTCCATGTTATTTAACCCTTTAATTGCCGTTGCCGGGCCGATACATCGGCTCTTACCTAGTCCATTATTTAATTTGCTATAATTTATTATATTAGATTGATATTTCAGTAAACGTAGAAATACTTTGTCATTGGTAACAAGTTTA
The DNA here is from genome assembly GCF_921293095.1 of Ischnura elegans. Taxonomy (NCBI): domain Eukaryota; kingdom Metazoa; phylum Arthropoda; class Insecta; order Odonata; family Coenagrionidae; genus Ischnura; species Ischnura elegans. Next base: position 40,077,908 of record NC_060259.1, read on the forward strand.
GCCTCAATTTAAAAAATCGCATATGGATGTGTAATAAAAGAGCTCTGTCATGTTTTGTTTTTTTCCTAGTTGCTACATTTTATGAAAAAACTCTCCGCATATCTCGCCAGTACCCAAGGAAGAAGGATGACACTGAGAGGGCCAATACTTACGGGTATGTTTAATCATGTCGGATGCTACAGAAAAGTTACAAAAACTACATGAGGCACAAAAAATAAAAGGCTTGAGTGTAAAAAAAACCCGCCCGCTGACTTTGTAAGGATTGAAGTAAATGGAGTTGCTTAGAATATAAAAATAGTTAAGCGTTGTGAGAGATTTGGTTCGGTATTTATTAAAGTCATATCATCCAATCATCTCACGTCTTAATGGATATGGTCCTACCAGTGTGGTCTGAGTCTGCCTTGGGCTCTTTTCCTTTCGAATTGCCATCTATCATCAGTCTTTGAGTTTTCTTGTTCTCTCAGGTGTATGTGCCCTGCTAATTTCAAAGCCTGGTCTTTGCTAGCGCAATTTCATTTAGGTCCAGGCATTGCAATATAGGTTCCTAGTTCGATATTTTCCCATTGTTCCCTTGATAATTCGTATAATCTTATTTGTGAGTGAAATAGGTTTATAGATTATGTAATATTATTGTTTTTATTCGAAATATTACATTTTACGTATCCAGTCGAACGAATAATCGAAAGAAATTTCTTGGTGCTTGTGCGATAAAATTTTAGTAGCGTCAAGCGAAAACCTTGACAAAAGTAAACTTTGACCTGGAACACCTGTAAATGCCATGTCATTCAAAATATCTTGTATTTTTGACGCCCTGACTTTGTTTGGGATCTAATTGTATTGGCAATCCTTCTCTATAATCGGACGTCTCTTGTTTTGACATCTTAGCAAGCACAGCACATATCTGCCCGGCATTTCGAATATGTGTGTCTAATTGTAAGCTACCATTGAAAATGCACTGCCAAATCGCTAAAAAAATGCGTGTGTCTCTACAATGGAAATAATCCGCTTGGATGCGCTCTGCCTAAGTACGCTGCCATGTGGCGGAGGTGGATTGCTTAAAGTGCTCAAATTGTTAAGGGACTTACTTCGCAATGATGCGTAATAAGAGAACGTTGACGCACATGCAAGTGAGACTCGTGCAGTAAGCATGCGAAACATGCTTCAGCTCAACTCACAGGAGCATGTGATAGAGAAGCTTGCTAGATCTCTAGTTCAGCCGTCTTAAAAGTTATCATCTGGCGTGCGTGGAAGAATAGTTTCTTAGCCATCCGTCTTTGATTTCATTTCCCTAATTTCATTCTTGATATCAATCCTTATGTACCATATGCCTTATGATGTTAAATACGTGTATACTCCAACATTGGTGGCGTTGGGGTAAAATCCTGGGTTATCAGTTTCGTGTCTTGCTTGGGTGGGTTTCTCATCACTCAAGTCATGGGTGTTAGCACGGAGTTGAAAGCCGTCGCTGTATGTTCTGCTATTGTGACCCCTTGAAAAACTAGTGGCAGGTCATACCTATTGGGATTCCAGGGGCAAGCGGGTCAACACATCGTCCGGGGACTTAAAGATGATAAAATATGTATTGTAAAAATGTTTAGCTAAAGAAGATTCTTGCATAAAAGTATGTCGCCTTTAAGCTCTAAGAAAGTTTCCTTTTATTTTTACGTGCCCTCTAGTGGAGATCAATAGAGACGGTGACGTAGCCGTCCAAAATTGATATAGGGAAGTTGGAGCTCGTTTGACTCGCGAGAGTTGTCTCTATTGTGTGCTTCTTGTACATATTGTAAATCTGTGGCGAGTTCGAACCGCACCTCTCTTTGTAGTCTGTCTAGATCCTACTATTTACGTGGTAATGGCATAGCAGCAGTTGCGAGTTTGCGTTAATGATATTGTTTCCAACCATCCCGTTTTCGTAAAATGATTTTATTAGCGCATCAATGAAATGAGCACACTTCATGTTACAATTTAAACTTGGGTATGTGCGCGCTCTCGTGTTTAATGAGTGATTGTGCTCGCAGTTCTGGAAACGAACTGATTTCTAAAGAACCTGTTTCGAGTCCTTGATCGTATTTTTACAAAACAGTTGGCAACCCAACCTGTGGAAAAAGCTGTAAAGGCCTGTAAACGGTACATTGACACACACGAGTCAATGTCTAAATGTGTGAACACGTGAGTGAACACGAAAATACACCGTGTAACCACCCAGCTTGTGCGAACGCATGAATAGAAAATAGAGCCTGTTCTAATTTGGTTCATGAATTCGTTCATGTTCCGTTATGGTCCACCAAAATCGTCCATGCATTCCCAGGCTTACTCGTACCTGTTAATTTATCTTGTGATCAGGCCTTCAGATATGAACTGGATGTTCATTTCTATACACCTGTGGATTCATATTTCTATACATTTCGGTGCATTCTTTGAGGGCGTAGGGTCGGGGATGGGGCTAGATTGGATAGGAAATATGACTTTGAAGGAATCGATTGGGTCGGGCGCAAAATTGAGCGGAAGAGCAGGGCTGGCGTGGTGGCTGGAAATTGGCGTGACGGTGGGCGCGGAGAATTGGCAGGCAAGGTCACTCTTGAGGTGAGGTGGTCGTGGGAGCAGGAGTCCTCGTGTCGACCTCCTACCTAGTTTTGTTTCTATTGAGACTTGCTTCTGAGTGTCAAACACGTTTACTTACTCCTTTGGCCACTTATAACCTACTGTTTATGAAAACCAGCAAGACACATGAGTTTGAAGAGCACTATCGTCTAAACGAAGCAATCAATTTCAATGCAACAAAAATAATACGAAAGAGAATTTATTTCTACGTTGCATCATTTACTTTGACAAATCTTCGGCTCCATAGCACTTCCTGTACTTATTTTTTTCTCAATAAGTAACCGTTTTTTCCGCGTAAAATCAAGTTGCCTAACACTGACCGCTTGGAATTACCGAAGTTTTCGTTCCAGTCGGTGGCGCATCCAGAAGGGGATCCGGGGGGTCCGGACCCCTCCCCCGAAATATATAAATAAAATTATTTTCTATCATAAAAGAAAACAAAATAATGAAAAATCATGAATTTACAAAATATTTCTTTAACAAATGAAGGTTTTCCAATTATGAAAAGTGTTAAAATTAGTTTTAAACCCTCTACTCAGTACCCTGTTTTTACAAAACTTTCCCCACTGGTTTTGGACCCCTCCCCGAACGAAATTCCTGGGTACGAAACTGGTTCCAGTAACTTGAGTGTCGATATAAGAAAGCCATAACTAACATTAAAGGTTTACCGAAAATATATTGTTTATGCTACAAATATTGATGGCATTGTTGTAGGCAACGAAAAACTGTGCTTACTTCGAAACCATAATTAAATATTCATGTAGTATGTCTTTGGACGCATCAACTTACTTTCTCTACCTTCCTCTATCCTGAATCTCCTAAGTTATATCGAATTTCCCCATGCATATTTGCCTCGCCACTCCAGCGAATTATCGCCCTGCCGGGGTCTTTTTCTGGTCATTCTTAGACCCGATGTTGTTCCATTCAGTTTTCCCTCATAAACATCACTAATGACCGTGTTTTCGCCAATTCTCTTGGAATGTCCCAGCTACATGAACCTATTCGTTCTTACTATTTTGACAAAGTGTGGTTCCTTGTATAATTTTCTATTTTATTCTACGCCTCCAATTATCCCGTTTAATCACTAGTACAAATATTTTTTTAAAACTTTGTTTTCACCAATGTTTTTTCTGCGATTTTTTATAATGGACTACACTCCCGACCAATATAGTAATACTGGTGGAATATTTTTTATATTATTTAATATCAAAAACTTGCTGCCACCCTAGAGAGGTCGCGGGTTGTAGTTGGTTGCCTGCATAGGTTGCTCGTATCCAGGGTATGGTTGTTCGTGCACGTATATAGATATGTTTAAAGTAATGGAAAACCCTAATGTGGAAGGCCAAAATGTGCTGTTTTCGGTGGTGTAGGAATGAATAAATCAAAGCACTGCGTAGAACAAGTGACTTTTTCGGCAGTCACGCGCACAGGTGCAAAGTTATATGTATCAAGGATGAAATTCGTCATGCAAAAATAATTTTCATTTGGCTTAGTCTGGACTCGAACTCGGAGCTCCCGATTGTCGGTTAGGCATGCTATCAGTTACACCACTTAGACTTACTGGACTCAGTCAGATAAGTAAGGGAATAGCTTAGCCTTCATATATCATCCCTTGCTTATATGACTTTGTTCCTTCCCATTAAGACCGATCTGGTCTCAGCAGATCCTGTGCGAGAAATACGGTGATCGTCATTCCATTGCATTTATTTCATAGCCAATATAGCCTTTGCTGTTGGAATCTCAGAGTAAATGTAAACGAGAGCTCTAAAAGTGGATACGCAGTCATGTAGATCCGTCCGACCGCCTGTTAAGTCGCCTTACGGAATATCATATAGATATAAATGCAGATGATCTGGAATTAAATGATGTGGGATTTCGTATTTTCAGTCTTGGTCGCCTGCGCAGAAGATTGAAATTGCTCCTGTTTGTAAGGACCTAGAGCGTGTAGGAGGGGCCTTCCCCCGAAAATTGGGAAATAAAAAAAGGAACGTTTTCTGCATTACGAGTATAAATATGCAGTGGTGCTCCATATATATTATTTGTTTGCATTTCGTTTTAATATATAGATATTATGTTGTCGTGTATGAAATGAGTTAACTACCCGTTAATTTATCCTGGCCTCTCCTAATATTATCAATCCATCATCTTCAGATATTGCTAAGGGGCAACCTGAAGGGTCGAAATCGTATGACTGAATTTGATGAATCTTCCGGAAGGTGAGATCGGCTCTCAACCCAGAGGTTACGCATTGGGACCATACAGAGGTCACTTATTTGGAGTGAAACCTCTGTTCGGAGTTGCTAATGGTAGCCCCTTAGTGGTGAGGGAGGGGCAGGTGAGAATACTGACTGACGTGCCGAAGCGGCCGCAGATAGTTTATCTTGTGCGGTGTGTGTGGCACCGCGTCGGCACGGCGCTTTGAGGGGCGCGAGAGTCGCGGCTTCACGTTCCGCGTGCCTCATCGTGCACGTGCGTGACGGTGCATTCCAAGCCATTCGCCTCATCACGCCGGGTCGTGCTCCCCCATTCCCCCTTCACGTGGTCTCGGAGATGTCTCGGTGCCGCATGGAACGTACTTATCGCTCCGACGCGCAAAGAGTTCGTTGTGTCCGCTGCAGTTCGTGTTCATCCATAGCCATGGTGGCTGGTGACGTTTGGCATAGTTTATACCATTTCATACCAACTGATTTGCCAATAGGGTAGTTTCCTTCATCAAAGAAAACGAAAGGCATTAATTGCGATTCCTTACCCACCATTAGTGTATTCATATTATACAAATTACTTGGTTTTAGAAATCACAGTTCAGACGAATGGCAATGGTCAATTTTAACCGCATTTGAAAAAGGCCAGATTGGCGCCCATGCGATGCCACTCCACGTGTCTTCACAGGAATCTAGTTTCTATACGAGTAGATAGGAGTTTTACATCGTCTGGGATTACCAATGCATACATGAGGCACATAGCTCAGGGAAACATGTCATAATAATCACCTATTAAAACTGCAAGCATGCCTAAGGTCGGAAAGTTTCCTTCGTGTGATAGGGTATTAATAATCCTTATTTAAGCCAAGCGCTAACTGCTAGCAGGGTACTCTGCTACCTGCTAGCAGCCTGCATCGTATCAGCGCTCAAAGCCTCGCCCCAAGGTCACCTCACACGCGAACAGCGGGAACTAGAATGACGTAACACGGCGTTTTTCCAGCATTCATACTTAGCCGTCGCGTTTTGGCGCGCTTGAAATTTTTCACTTTTCATTTAATCGCTAAAAATAGATATCCTCATTTAAAAATCTAAAAGCGTGAAATACGTACCCCAGGAGTAATAATCTTTCGATTTTGGCAATAAAAAATAATAGGAGACCACCCTATTATGCTCACCTCTCCGCCTGGGGTATAAAGTAGCGGATCTAGGGGGAAAGGCGGTTCCAGTTTCCCGTCCAAATAAAAGAGGACAAATTTTCCATGGGACTAAGATTGGTTTGACGCGGCTCTCCATTCCTCTTTCCTCCATCCGCTAGCCTTTTCTTAGTGACGTTCTTCTTCTCTTTTACATCCTCTATAATATGTCCAATGCAATTCATTCGGGGCCGTCCCTTGCACTTCTTCCCTTCCACTTGTCCTTCAACGATTGTCTTCATCAGGCCATCATGCCTCATAATGTGGCCATGTTAACCCGTCTTCTCCATGAGCTTTTTAAAAGAATTCACTTTTCTCCACTCTTCTTAGCACTTCCTCATTACTTACACGGTCGATCCATTTCATTCCCATCATTCTTCGGTTGTACCAAATTTCGAATGCTTCCAGTCTTGGCATTTCTGCTGCTCTTAGCGTCCAAGTCTCGCTACCGTAGAGAAACAACCAAGTATGTGACGCACTAAAATCGAACGTCATCCCTAGTTGGCGCGGTGAATGGAAAATTCTATCGATCTGGAAAAAAATACAAAATTAATTTAAAAATGAAGTTTTCGTCCAAATTGTTCAATACTTGTGTTTTAGCATCCGTCCGGGTGCCTTCATATCCTGCATTACCCCGAATGTGTGACTCTCGCATATCTGTGACTTATGTAGGCTGAGCTCTTCCATTACTTATTTTAAATAACATTCGGGTCGAGTACGAAGTAAGTGCATGAAGTATGCGTAACTGAGATTTATCATTGTGGAACATGGATGCGCTAATTTAAAAATATCTAGGCTAATATTTTTGCGAAGATAGTTCGATGTGACTTCCGATCTGTCGATGTTTTCATGATGGGCCTTGAATTACAGTCTAGTTTTTCGTGAAATGAGAAATCAGTTCCGAATCCGTTATACCTTTGAATGAGCACAATTCGAGTTGCATGACGGATATTCCTGTCTATGTTCTAATATTTGTAACTGAGTTTTTGCATTCTGAAACATAGAATGAAATGTTTCTTTTAATGATGACATGGCTTTCGAGTAGGGCCTAAGGCATTATCTGATGTCCGAAACTAAGGTGGTGCACATCTCATTTTGCTCTTTGCAGAATTTGGAGACTTGCAAATTTGGAATTGTTATAATATCAAGGTGTATTCCCATAGAAATTGAAATCACTTCTCAGGCAAGTAACGTGATATTCTTTTTCTCAACATGGTAAAATACTGTATGGATCATGCTCTTCTTATCCTGCTTATTCTCCCTAATAGCTGTTGCTTTTTTCATTGAGCACATTATCACTTTTGAGCCTAACCGGTCAAAGGTCGTCGTGGTGCCGTAACAAAATTGAGCTTATTGAGTGTTAATCGAAGTAATTATTAAAATTGCATGTGTAAACAGCAAGGTTATATTGTTTTCAAACGCCTCCAATACGAGGGAGCACCGCCAATTAACGCCCGCTGAAATTGCTTCCTCCGATTCGATAATGTGTGTTTTGCTGAATTGTCCAAGGTTCCTATGCACTGGTAATTTGACTCGGGCTCGGCAGTTTTGCCCAAAAATTTCTCGGAAATAAACCGTAATTTGTTCTTTCGTATTATTCCCTCAATTTTGGTTGTTTTTGATCTAACGTTTGAACCATTGCGCAATGAAGCTTAGTGCCTGTTCGAATCTCCGGGTAAATAATAACAAGGGCGAATTTTGGCTTCGCATGCAACCGAGATTGAAATGCCATATTGCGAGATCATCTTAATGGATCTTATCAGATGATTCCTTCGATTCCTTCTTTTGTTTATGTGTTGTTTATTTCGGTTAATAATTTTATATCCATTTATTTTAGTATTTACGAAGAGAGAGATTTATCTGGATTTTAAGAGCTTTAATTTATAAGTGTTTCATTCTGTAGCTTCTTTCGTTTCCCACAGTAATACGTAAGGGTTTTATCGTCGGGATTTCCATTTCGGGAGTGCACAGTCACCTTTCAGCGCCATTGAGTATATTTACTCTGAGGTTCCAGTACATTTCTAAAATTCACCGCTTTAGTTCCACATTTCATCTAGTTGCGGCACGAGTGTGCTTTGACTTTTTTCAGCATACGCATTGACGAAAGTTATCTAGGTGGCTGGGTGCTGTCAGAAAGTGGAGGCCATATTGGAATCCAAACTCCAGTATTACTATGGGAATATGGAAACATTTAGCAAATGGACGTGATAATAATTGTGAAATACGTTCTTAAAGTCCGTATGCTCTTCTCCTTCTTCGTTCGTATTAAATTTAAATATCACTCTCGCTCCACTGAAACTTTTTCGTCACGTATTACTCGTTTAAAATATATGCTACTATGAAATCAATAGTTTGAGAGTTCACTTTTTTTAATGGTGACACGATGGATGAAAAAATACAATGTGTCTTATCCCACACAGTACTTATTAAAAAACTCAACCAGTTCCGACATTTTCAGGTCATTATCAGGAGGTAAACCCTTAACCCATTGTAACCCAGTGTTACTTCTACGTAACATCAAAAATATATTCATTTTCAACTCTGATTAGGATGGATTTAAACTACATGTTCTATTGTGATGTAAAATTCAATGTTAAAATATGTAGCTGCCTCAATGATTATGATTGAGTAGAAAATATTCACTTTCTCGAAAATGGAAAATCTGGAAGTATAATATCTTCCAGAAGCAGCCCTGGTTTAAAGAGGGTTAATGACTTCACTGAAAAGGCATCATGGTTTTGAGGGCACAAAGAGAAGATCGTTGTCAACGTTTTCCCTTGCCTCTATCTCAAATTATCTCGGTTTTGAAACATGTTTCCTTAAATTTTTCAGTTGTAACGTTTTTACATTAGAGACATAGGCAAGTGCTGACGAAGGTCCCCTCTCTCTGCTCTCCATCTTCATGTCTCTTAAGACATCGCAACGGAGCCCAAGTGGTTTTCACATTTGAGCTACCAGTGCTTAGGGTCCTTGCATGTGTCAAAAGCGTGCTCGATTGCGCGGTCCTGTCCCATTTCCGCTGCTATCCACCCCCTTTTGCCATTTTCTCCATTCCTGCTTTTGCCATATCCATTACCCCCTTCCTGCACGCGCTTTCGCTTTGGCGAATCAACCAACCTTCCCTCCCACTCCCCTCCCAACCGCCTTGATTCTCTTGGTCAGCCTAGTGACACTCATCATGTCCGCTTTGTACACCCAGGCTGGTGAATCGACGGGTTGAGCAGAGGCAGGAGCACAGCATCACCCGAACGGAAATCACCCAGAGGTATAATATTTCGTCAAGTCGTGCGAGAGCATGCGACACCTGCACGCCTTCGCTCGTTTTCTATGTGCTTGAGAGCGCAACTTGCTTGCGTCGAGTATATGTGTTGTCTGCATGCCTTATCGCCTGCCTTTCTGTTGTAGTCGTTTCGTATTTGTTGGTCGATGTCACTCTTGCAGTAGAAGTGTGGTTGTAGCTTCACGGTGCCTCGGCCTGGGTCGAGGGGAGACTTCCCCGGTCTGCGGTCATAAATCACTTCGAAAGACTGATGAAATAGCGGTGGTTTACTGGTTGTCAGCTAAAGCTACCAAAATACCATTTTGCAGCGTTTTGTTCCAATATTTAGAGGCCACGAAGAACCCTCATATATATCGACACAGATTTGTAGAAGAATTCAAATTGTTAAATTATTTCTGTTAGCTTTATTCCACAACTTTTTCCTACGGCGCCATTAATTATTTCTCCGCCGAAAAAGTTTTGGTGTGTAAATAGTACTTAAATTTTATACAGTGGAATTCCAGGTCTCGGCTAAAGCATTACTTCATCATCGCAGATTATTTCAAAGATGGCCTCTGAAACTGAAGGGGTACATTTGGAAGAAAAATACGCATGAAATCCCTTTCCTTCCTAATTAGATGGTGGCTTCCCTCTCTATTTCTCATTATTCCTTGCGAGTTCTAGCGCGGAAATACATCTCTGTTTACTTTGTTAGCATACAGTTCTCACGATGGCGCCTTCTGCGGGCGCCGCCAAATTGCTCTAAACTACGTCAACAACAGCAACCACTGCGTTCGTTTCATCGGTGCACCGCAGTGTGGCCATCCCTGGCAGTGTGGTTTGTGCAAAATACATCGAATAGGGATGCAAAATGGAGATTGTCTAGTGGCTTGTGTCCAGTCAATGCAAAATACGCCGAATCCTGTTATTCGTAGTGGTGTTTTTAAACTTCCTCCGTCGAAATTCTCGTATTCAGCTTACCAAAAGCGATTTCAATAGTATATTAAGCGATCGTTTCAGCGAATCGATGCAAAGTGCAAATTTAACGTCACATTCGCGTTGGGTGGATTTTTCCTCACTGCAGAACATTTCCTTCACCTGCGTCCGTCATTAAATCCTCTCACTCGTGAATTCTGAGCTTGCGAATCTGTATTTTAAATGGCATCATTATTTAACCATGGAAAGAGTAGTTTTAGTTCCATCGGCGCTCATAGATACCGGACCGATGTGTTATCTAAGATAACCGTAACTAATAGTATTCCTCAAGTTGAAAAAAGCGTAGTAGTTTTACGTGGTGATCGTGGGGAGGAATGTTATTGAGATTTGGCAGGCATTTAAACTTTAGTTCAGGCTTCCCACCTCGTAGGCCCGGTTTCAGATCCCAGCGGTGGTGGAGAATTGTAAATTCTATCCCTTATGTAGTGTTATATGGAGGTCACTTGAAGTACAGAAATACGTCCGTCGGATGGGACATAAATCCGTAGTCCTCTTGCAGTATTTCGTAAAAAGCAGGCTAATGCGGACGCCGGGTTTCTCTCCAACCTTCTTTTCCTCCGGCGCGTAGGTGTCGTCTTTTCCTAATGTCTACCTTTCTCTGAGAGCCCATGTTAACTCCATATAATGCTAACTCCATATTAACCATAGGGACAGGTAATCACCAACCTTGCAGCAATGGACCCTAAAGAAGAATTGATGTTTATTTTTACAAACTTGTTTAGCCAATCTTCTTCTTCGTGACTTTAGCAAAGCGTTTAAATGTGTAAAATAAATGAGTGAGAAAATGTTAGGCCTAATAAAGGAAAAGGGCACATCATTCTTGTCTTTTGCTTTCACACCATGGCGGTACTGCTATGCAAGTTCCTGTTAACGTAGTTATTTTTTGGTCTTGATGCGCGGAAACGTTCCATCCTGAATGGAAGAGACTGTAGTAAATTATTTAAAGCTATAGTAGCAAATACGCACATGGTACTATGTGAGATCGGCAAAAGAAACGGAAAATTTCCAGGCATTTCGACAGCCTTTTTTAATGACTAATTTCGTGGAGGACTGGCATTTCAATGTAATTTTTACTGGTGGAACTGACGATTTAGCTTTTACTCGCATAACATCAGTCCGTAGTAACCAAAGAGCGGTGAAGATTGTATGGGCCTATTGGAAATAAGGCCATAAGTATTTTAGTGGCTCATCAACGTAGTATGTATGTGTAAAATTAGTAGTAATTAGTTTGCACTGTTTCTAACGAGCACTGTTCGTGCGGCATCTTGTTTTTTCCTGCTTGTTTGTATTATCGGTTGTGTATTTTCAAGTATTTTACCTGCTATGTTATGTTTTTACTGCTTTCATCTCGTCTGATCTTATTGTTGACGTAGCCCGTAAGTAAAACGACAGGAAATTGCTTAGAGAATATCGTGGGTGCGCTGTAACGAATACGAGTTTAATTTCACTTGTTGAATGAATTCTCACTTCAACGAGCAATAAATGCTTCTTGAAAAGCAAACACGGTGAAGTATTCAATAAATTTAAAACTGTCGAACTGATTTTTCATCTTTAGAATAATAACTAATTTGATCAGAAGTTTTTTTAGTTATTCTTCTTTTTGGACTGATATTCCGGTCAAGTTACAGTTGGAACAATTTTTAGTGTCTGAACTTGTCAGTATAATTCACAATCAAATTATTAGCGTTCATCCCACCGTATTCACTTTTTATTCGTCGAGTTTGAGTTCCATGTTGAGAATTTTTTTCATGAATTTTCATTTGAATACAATTCTGATTCTAAGTTTTCTTGCTCCGAATTTTTGAGAAGTTGCTCTCAGGGTATGTTAAACGTAGTCTTGGAACTCTAGCTTCTTGTCTTGAGTTGATGTAGGGTACTAGGCTCAGGGAAGGATCTGCCATAACGTTCTCTTCTCTTTTATTTCAGGAGAGTTTTACAAGAAAAAGGACCTGAGATGCCTCAATACACGTAAGTGTAATGATCAGGAATTACCGAGTTTTAGTAAAACAAAAATTTTTATTTTCTTTTATTGAATGATTATCAATACCAAAAGAAATATACAGGGTAGAGTAAAATTTTGTCACGAAACAGTAGGAACCAGAAGTACTAATGATGTTTATGTCTAAAACGCACCATTTCAAACTGCAGATACTTCGCGCCTAGCGGTCTGAATGGCTGCGAGTTTCTCCTGTTGCCAGAAGCTCAGGAAAACTCATGGCTTTAAATGCTTTGCCTGTCGGAGATTGCAATGTATCCACGGCATCTAGCCGCAGGGAAAGCTGGCGGCCAATGGGAGCGCTTGGCTTATAGCGTCTGTTGTTTTAAAAAATGATGCGTTTTCGATTTGAACATCAGTAGTAGTTTTGCTAATTCCCCGATTGATTTTTAATGGGTTTTCAGAAATGTTCACAACATGACGATGAGCGTAGAGCGACAATTAGTTTCCAATGTTCGCATTATAGCATTTGCATTTACAATAGAGCATGGGAAAGTGATGAATTCGATGGATTGTGTCATATCGACTATAACATTTGCCGAACAGCCGTGTTCGCACATCGAAGTTGAGTGTTGTGGTGTCAACGAATACACTCGGCCCTTAGGTATGACCAGGTACTACGAAGATAGCACGAATCGATTGAGGTCTTGATTCAACCTACGAGCGAAGTTGAAGCTTGTCAACTTCAAAAGCATTTGGAGTTGATGACTAGAAAATAAAGCGAGCGACAATTACTGATTTAACTGCGCAGGCAAGTAATATGATTATAGATTGCGTTTTGTACATTAGGTGTCCTGGGTAAGTCGAACTTGGAGTAATTTTCTCATAGAGATGAGGAGATGGCATTATTTCTCTTTCGCAACTGCTTCTTTTGTTCTACCTAACCATTCACGAAACGAATTTGCACTCTGGGGAGAGTTCTGTGTGGATAATAGTGGGTAAATGTGGTTTTTGAGTCACCGATTTAGCAGTCTACTTTGACGTATGACTGTAATGCTCTAAAAAGAAAGAATCGAGGACGAGGTTGAACCGGATTATATATCTTAGAGAAGTTCAACTTTAGCGCAATACGGAATTGTTGAGGCCTTTACCTCGTCAAATTCCATTTTAAGTTAGGAAACATAACAATCTTTGCTTTCTACAGCTCAACCTTTTATCGTTGACTAATTTCGATACACTATCATTTTACCAGTCCGCTAGTCTTGAAAATAACATAGCGTAAGGAAACTAGTCGAGGATTGATGGTTGAGTTGTAGAGAGTAAAGTTTGGTATTTTTCCTAACTTTTTAGCGCAGTAGATATGGATATATCTCAAGCGGCAAGCGGTGTTGTATTGTTAACTGTAGTTTATTTCTCCGTTAAATTCGGATCGCTCTACCCTCAGCGACGCGAGTGGTGACTTTCGTAATCCATTTAAGTGCGCTCTGGTTGACAGGACATTAAGAGGCATTATTAGAGAATTCTTCTCTCTTATTATATTCGTGGGCTATTCCATGTTTTATAAAGGTGTCGTTGAGGTTGTCAGCTGTGCGGAATTCATCGTTTGTTCTCAATCGAAAGGGAAATGTTTTGTGAGAAACGCGTTCTGCAGATTGCCGTGATAACGGCTATGACACGGCCTCATTTGGAAATGCACGCTCGAATCTGCCCTGGATTCCAAAGCGCGTGCTCTCGGTGTCCTTGCTCGGTCCACAGCTATATCCCCTGGTCATTGCGACCCAGGTCTTATCCAGAGCTTCATGCCCTCCATCATAGTACGCGTATCAAGTAATCAGCCTACATTAACCTTAACCACGAATTCCCAAACATCACGAGTGTCCTTTTTTATTCACATGCTTACGTCAGAAAAAAACTGCTTTTACGGCAAAGTTTACAATTAGTAACCAGTTAGGTTTACGTGGAGAATTTTTCGAATAACCTCGGCCTTTCTCCCCTTCTAAAGTGGACTCCTGTCTTCAGTTCACCGTAAGGCCTATTCCATTTCATTATACGTATCAATCCTATTCTATTCCTGCCCCTCCCTCGCTTACCCAACATTCTTTCCTTTAACACGGTTTTCAGCATCCCCTCCCCGCTCATTGCTCGCTCTATCCAAATCTTAAGTCTCCTTCGTTTCTCCTTACAAGGTTTCTTTGACCTCCGTGCCTATCACTTTTTCGTTCCTCTTCCTCCCATTCCACATCTCTCTCTCTCTCTCTCTTCATTCTCCTCCACACCCACATTCCAAACTGCTCCAGTGTTTTCTCGCCCTCCTTCGTCAACTTCCACGTTTCCGCACCTCAAATCGCTACTCTCTAGATCAACCTTTATTAGCCTTTTCATCAAACCCATACGTAACGATCGTCTCATCAGCTCTTTCCTCTTAATGAGCGCCTCTTATGCGTACGCAATTCTCCTCCTGATGTCCTTACTGATGTGTCCATTTTCCTATTGCGTGTTGCCCAAATAGTTTAACTGCTCCACTTGATCAGGTATGTGCCCACCTATATCTATCTTCTTCCTCACATTCGTTTCTCTCGATGCTTTTTAAAACCGTATCGCTTTGAAAATTGCAATTGTGGTTGGCCATTCTAGCTCATTCCATTATTACCTTACCCTCACAGCATTTGGAAATCCTACACAGGCAGGCCTTGAACCCGCGGCCTTCGGGGCGTCTGGCGATGACTTCCTGCGAGGAGAGCAAATATAACAAGATTTAGAGCTGTTTTAAAGCTATCACTTCCATTTTTTGTGTGGTTTTATTTTGCATAAATAAAATAACGCGTTTGTGAACTGTGAAGATAATTTATTTTAATCGCCTCTAAATCCTAAGAACTTAGTAAGGGTTTTGATAAATTATACTTCGGGGGGTGACCGACAATGATGAAATAACTATGTCATGGGTGTGCACCTCCAGTGATAGTCTCTAAAATGGTAGTCCTCGTCTCTTCGATGTCATCCTCATCTTTGGTTTGATGGAGGTTCGTGAAAACTTACGGATGAACATCTTCCTTCACAAAATGTTTTTGTTACGGGCAGTGCAGTATAGGAATTGAAGTTGCTCGGAATAAGTATGAAGTGGGGATTCATGGCTGTGCTTTTGACAATATATTGTTTCACTCTAATTATTTTATCATGCGGTTGAGTTTTTCTGTAGGGTCCTGCCGAAAGAGAACCTTCGCATCTTATGCTCTGGAAAACGCCTCTTTGTAAATATGGTCAACGACATCATTGCAAATATCCTATTTTCTTGTGACTAGCTTCTTTTAATCTTGCAGTTCTCTGCTAGTAGATCTATGTTGTGCTTATTTCGTAACGATTCATCCCACTTTCGTCATTGCGTTACGTATTTTCATGGCAATGTTCGCTTTTACTTAAGATGATTCCTTTTGAGGGATTGCTTTATTTGCCCTTGCAGCATGTTACCACCAGGGCATTACTTCTTACAGCTTGATGTGCCAATTCAACTGTCTTCCTATACAATGATGCCATATGAAGTATTGTCGTGCTTGGATGTCATCTAATTGTCTTTTTTCCTTACATTTAACTTTTATTCCATTCATGCTGTACAGCTACTTGTATTATGCTTTTGCTTCTACCTCAGATTACATTTTAATCGTCACTGTGTGCTGCGCAGCAAGAGTAGTCTGTTACTGAGACTTGTTTTTAAGGTCAAAGTAACACTACCATTTTATACGAGTGGTTATCAATAAAAGTTTTTTTGTGTAAAGAAGTTCCCGCCTAGGTATTAGAGGTTATTTCATGGCTAAGGTTTCAGTTCCATAAATTTTGGCGGTGTCAAATATTCATTTGCGTTGTGCATTGTTTTGAAAAGGTGCGAAAAATTTAAAGAAATTAAGCGAAAGTCTTATTGGACTTTCATCGATGTGTACTTGGGTATGATTATGATACCGACTGTCATTGCTATAAGCGTTTATTGTACTCTCTTTTCTTCGTTTGAGCAATGCAGAATATTAAAAAAATATATATTCTTAAACTAACCAAGAAGAAACAAATGGCTGGGAAAAAAAAGTTGATAAAACAAATCCTCAATGACAAAAATAAAGGAAACCACCGCATAAAGAATAAGTACTCATGATCTACCCATCATTATGTTAAGTCCTTAACATATATTTGTGTGACTTTTTGACGTATACTTTGACTGAAACTATTTAGATTCTATTCAATATCTTTGTTTGCACCAACTACCTACAATATGGTGTCACAGAATCGAAATGGCCATTCTTCTTGAATATCCTCACTGAAAGCCGTTAACATGGGCGAAAAAAAAATTAAAAAAACATTAAGTGCGTTATGTGAGGGAATTGAATTTTATGAGTACGAATTTTCATGCATTGAAGCCTTTTATTGCGCGAGGGAAACAAGAATTCCGAAGTTTATCTGTTCGGCAAATTATCCCTCTGGTTTTCCCTTTTATATCGTGCGTGGAAATTTACTACGTTTCCAAGATGATACCCTACGTGCTGCTGTGTAAGGCGTGCATTCTTAATTGCTCAAACAATAAAAGCCTGTCTAGTAGCCTCTTGAGTTTCTTGTGGCTCCCTACCTTATTTGTGTGAAATCTGTATGAGCTCTGTCTTTGCTCTTGGCAATGTTGGACATATTCCGGCGTATCCCTCAATCTTTCGAAGCATTCCAGGTGCGTTCTGAAGCACTTCACTAACGATTTGGAAATGGACGAAGAAAATTGCCGTGTTACCTAGATTATGATAGCTCCAACTATCATTTTCATGGTCCCTGAACAGTCATTAGGTGTCGTTTCAGAGGGATTAGAAAATGAATCTTGTGTTTCAGGGAACGCGATAGTATTTTCGGGTTGTCTCCATCAGTTCTTCACTTGAACATGCTTCTATCATGTAAACGAATGCGAACTATACTTACTTTCGCGATGGATCTCTCCAACGTGAGACAATGTCGCAGTAATGCCTAATGCGAATGAGAAAAATAGGTCAGAGCGAGCGACAGTTTCCAAAAGCTATAGATTAGAGATATGTGTATCAACCACTCTCCTTTTTGTCATAGCTCATTTCATCACTTTGAAATCAAAAGTAATTATCGCATTATTTATTTCAGTTGTAAGAGGGGCTGATATGAATCGAATTTTTCGACGCGTCCACGTTTTTAAGTTATTTTTTATGTTTTCCTTCGATTAAACATCATTGCGTTGATAGGGAAAACTTTGGTCACAAATTCAAAATTGTTTCCTGAGGATCTTGTCGCAGACCCTTAGCTTCGCACGCCTTCTGAGTCTCGCTGCGCATGCGCAACCCACGGCAACTAGCTCAATATCATGTCACGAGTGCGCTCCTCAGGTGAAAATTCCAAGGGTGTGACGTCAGTAGCCCAGAGTGATGTTTGGATTTTGTGGATCTAGTGGCTGGTTGTGGTAAAGCGTATAAAGAGTGTATATTTGCGATCGATGATGTCGAGAGCGTTTGCTGCTCGTCATTTGTTCTCCTAAAGATGCCCCCACTCATGCCCACTGCCCTCTTGACCCCGACCGTTCCCATGGAAAGGCCTCAGTCGTATCCCGTCATAATTCGCAGTCGTTCCTGCCATTATTCCTGTCAGGAAGCGTTCCCAATTATTTTCCCTTGGGCTATTGTTTTCTCGTGCTGCTAAATCCCAGAAATTGGCGATACAGCTCGTTACTTGTTCGTTTGAAAGTTTTAATCGCATCTCTTGGTTGAGTTTAGCTGCTGAGTCCTGTCACTCATTAATCCAATTGGCGTTAGAAACGTTATACAGAGCGCTCTTTTTGCATTGAGAGGCTATTTGTACTCGAAGGAACTATTTTAAATTTATCATGGACTTTCATCCGAATTAGTTGGCAGCAATAGGTAGGGGTTACTCTTCTAATATAAGACACGGTCTCCGGCGTTACTTTGTGGAGCTGCTTCATCATAAAATAAAAATACCTTGTTCTATTCCTCACTTTATTTTAAATAGTACGACCCGAGTTTCTGCACATTATGCTATCATCAGGATGTTATCATGCTGATGATAGCATGATATGCAGAAACCCGGGTCGTACTATTTAAAAGAAAGTGTGGAATAGAACAAAGTATTTTTATTTTATGAGGTTAGACTTCAATTAATTGGGAGTCCGGTATTAAAATTTCATGCATACATAGAGCGCAGCTCATTCTTATATGTAAATAAAGAGAAGATTAAAGTTGGTTAGGGTTGCAAAATGGCGGAAGTCATCCACACGCCAAATTAAAAACCTCATTCTGTTTTTTTTGCGCCAGTTCTTCGCTTTATGAAGATAATTGAAGATGCTC
Organism: Ischnura elegans; assembly: GCF_921293095.1. Taxonomy (NCBI): domain Eukaryota; kingdom Metazoa; phylum Arthropoda; class Insecta; order Odonata; family Coenagrionidae; genus Ischnura; species Ischnura elegans. Next base: position 40,096,438 of record NC_060259.1, read on the forward strand.
TTCGTCTTTCCCAACGTTGGTACGCTCCGAGAGGTCGCATTGGTGTAGCTATTGCCTAAGATACACGACTCACCTCACTCGCATAATCATTCACTCCTCTCGCACACTAGTGTCTTCCTTTTTTCCTTTTCCGATCTTCTTGTTGTTCCCCGCTGCATCACTTTATCAATTGTATTCAGGGAGTTCTGTGGTTGTTCCGCCTTTCCCGCTACGATAGCGAGCTTATCTGCTAAGCGAAAGGGGCTTTACTCACAAACCATGTCTTGCGCTCGTTTTTGATCAATCTTCAAGGACTACTCCTTCATCGTTTGTTGCTCACTCTCCGCCGTTGTCCATAACTTAGTTTCGCTTTTCCTGCCTTTTGTGTCCGCAGTGCTAGATCATTTGCATATTTATCACTCCATATACTTGAATTTCGTATTTACACGATGTGTTTAAGTAAATGGCGATTTGCTTTCGAATCTATCTATCAGTCGGAAATTTTGAGATGCCTGCTGTTCTTCCACCCGTTTTCTTCTAGTGATGTTCTCTTGGTTTGGATCCGTTTTTCATCCACTACCCTTGCCTATATCAGTTGTGATTCATCTTTGTGGACGACATGGTTATGGCATAGAGCGTAAGTTAATTTATGTTATTTTTCAATTTCGATTGACCCTCAACAGTGCTAGAGTTCTACTTCACCGGTGTTTGTTCCTTCTCTCCCCTCTTCCCTTTTCTGTAATCATCCTCGCCCGCTGCAGTTTTTCTCCACGCGTAATGCACTTGCAATAGGTATATCAGGATTAAAATTCGCGGAGTGGTGTACTTAAGCCCTCCATTTTTCAGCATTCTCCCCAAAGCCGGTTTTCAAAGGCTTTTATAATTCTCTGTTCAATTTTACGAAATATCCTTGTTTGCGTGACACCACTTACACGATTTTTCCGCGTCCTGTTTCCTCGTCTCCAGTCTTTTTTTCCTCGAGGATTTTCCCGGAATGTCATTTTATCTCGCAGTGATTCACCCCTAATTCATACCCGACTTCACAGCTCTTTATCTTGTAAAAAAAAAAAATTTTTCCTCCTTTTAACCCTCTTAGTTTTACTTTGGGAGTTGCTACCGATTTCATCTACCCCGAGGTGTAATCTGGAGCTGATGGAAATTCTGAGCTAATTTCTGGATTTCTTTAGCACCTTAGAAAAGTCTCCTCTAACTTCCCCTATCGCTCCGCGTGCTTTCTTTCACATCTTTCGTGTGCGGTCGCTTCATTTAAAAGTGAGATAGGTCATGGGTTTTACCAGAGGAGGTATGACGTGGAGTGGGGTTTTGAAAACAATTGGGGCTCTGGATTAAGTTTATTTCAGGGATTTCCTAAGTTAATTGTAAAATTATTTGTTCAGTATTAGTATCAGTATGACAGTTATACACCGGATATTTTGTACGAAAAAAATCTAATGAATTTTTTCTGTATATGATTATCAACTATTCCTGGAAAAGTCAATTATGGTGGTAGGTGAGTTTCGTGTGCAGGACATTTTCGATTCCAACATGCTTTTAGGTCGGGAAATTTTAGATAAGGAGGATAATTTTCTCTTAAGCACTCGGTGTAACTGAAACATTTTATTTTACAATGGAATATCGTGAAATCTTTTTCTTGTTTTAATTTTTAACCATTGGGTGATTAAACTGCGAACGCAACGGTAAATGTACGAGCCAACAGTAGTCAGATTTTTTTCACGTGAGCAATAGCGATATCCCCGAGACTGACATCAGTTGTGTGTGGATGCCTATTAAAAAAAATAATAATTTGCTGCTTACTAGTACACATAAAATGCGTGCATTGCTAAAAAAATAACTGATCTAATTCTTTCTTGTGATCACCGGAAATAATTCTGAACTCTATATAATTTGTCATGGGTGATTTCCGGTTTACTCGAGATGGAATTAGGCCGTTGCGCTTCCCGATGAATAGAATAGTTCAGAAACATTTCCGGTGAACTAGAGATGGATTAATTTCGGAATGACTTCCGGTAAGTGCAGAATTATAACCGGTGAACTAGGGGTAGAGAAGGTGGATTACGGAATGGGGTTTGGTTGCCTTTGTGTGTTTCACTCGCTTGAAGCTAAACAAAAGGTTTACCACCAGCTTATTCGCTGTTATTTCCTAAAAACAATTCCACCTCCTGTATTGGTCGTTAAGGAATCTCCTTGCCTTCACACACATCACCCCTTTGGTAAACAGGCTTTTTAGTGTTTAGAAAAAGTAATGTTACCAGTGAGCATTTTGGCAGTGGCATTTTGTACCTGATGATAGCGAAGTAAGGTCGCTGAAACGCGTCGTACCAAATGAAATTACTGTGGACATGCACTAAGTTTGCTCTTCATTTATCATTGTATCATAATGTTCCACAACATCTCGCCGAACACCGTGTAATACGTCACCAGTGAGGAGTAATTTTTGCGGTCATGAAAGAAACTACCCTGCAAAGAAGCATAAATCCCCTCCACCAAATTTTTTGTTACCGTTGGTGGCATAGCGATTACCATCTACATGCACGAAATACCCCTCAAGCTGCCTCAAGGGGAAAGTCGCAGAGAGTGTAACTACACCAGCCATTACCTGAGAAAAGTGCTCATTATACTAAATTTAAGGGTCGGGTAGGGAGTGTTTTGTGTATGACCTATGCATATTTTCTTGCGGTCTTCAACTGACCGTGGCAAAACCAATTCCTATACGTAATCATTCAACAATAGTACAGTAGTAATTTGGTCGTTTTTATCGGGCATAGGAATATAATGCGGTTTCAAAATTATATCGTTTTTCTGACTCCGAACGATACCTGTCATCATTTACTCAAGCAGTATAAGCCTAGTTCGTTTCCTACTCGTCCTTTGACGGCTCTTTACCCAATCCCTGTGAAAGCTGGATTTTACTCACGTTGAATGCCATGGGAAAAAGCTATCATTCTTTTGAATAACTAATTTCACCGTGCTGCGCACATTTTGATAAAATGGATTTTAATCTTCCATAGCTACCTCGATGTCTTTTCCAGCGTCTATTTCTTTCCTCCATTACTATAGCAGTGTTACTTTTCATCCTAGGATGTCTTCTTCCATGATTCGCTGTTTGAGTTAACAAAACAAGGTAAAGCGTTATGAAGTAAATGACTGCGGAACTGCGCATTCCAAAAATGTTACGCTAATTCAAAGTCAACTTGCCCCCACTATTTTTCACTTTATTTTAGCTAGGTCCGGAACTAATGTTTCTTCATACGTCGCTAATGACCGATGAGTACTGAAATCCTACGCTAAGTGCTCTCTATGGATAATTTATTGCTAATTATTTCTACAAAATTGGCCTTCGGGACCTCAGGGTCCATCCGAAACGGCAACGCAAAGGAGACGGCATCCATCTTCTATGATTTGTTCCCCTTATTCCGGAGTGAGGGATGTTATGCTGAGCGTTGCGTCATTTGGACGTTTAGGCTGCATCGACGGGCCGAATCCAGTGTCTATATCCGTGCCTTGCCGGGAAGGAGCGGCAACTTCAAGGAGGTGTCGATCATTTGGGTGTGGGGGTGCGGGAGCAGGGCGAGAGTTGGGCGCGGCGCTTCCGGCGGAGGGAGCCGCCGCACCGATCACGAGATCACGATGGCCCCATCACATCCGGGCATCACTTCAACTGGTTGAAGCGGTGGCCGCTCTCCTCCGAGAGTCCTTATAAATAGACACGCCCATAAAATACTAGGCCCATATTTCATGCAAGGACAGATCATTATAAGGATGGACTCAATAATCTCGCAGCATTGGAAGCTACTCAAGAATTAGTTTGTATATTTTTTGTCTTCTCTGAAACATTATTTGACTAACTACTGGCCCGTTAAGTCGGTAAAAATAATATTTCAACATGCTTTTTCCGTATTTTATCGAGTCAATCACGATGGTTTTTCCTGGGAACCTTTTTTTATTTCATTTGGTTGTTGAATCATTATAATTTAGGTCGAAGAAATTTGGTGTGTAAAATATTTATGCAGAAATTATGTGGCCCCTAAGGTCTCGTGTTAGAATTTAGTAGAAAATACGTTTAAGTTGTCAATGAATTTTAATTTATTCACTTGTACCCTGCAGACTTTTAACAAGTATGCATGTAAAAGAAGGCACTTTTGAGTTTTTGTCGTGACTCTACAATATAAAGAAAACACTTTTTTCACGTGGCGTTTAATATTTTTTGCAGTTATAAAAAGAAAAAAAAACGCTGAAAATAAAACTTGGCTTACGCGAAATGTGGAAGATTCATTTCGTATTTTTAAATTGCTACTTTTTTTAATCTGTTGTCAAGTTACTTTCTCTTTGTCAATAACGCGTTTTTGCAATTTTGGATTTCAGTTTAGAATAACTTGAAAAGTATCATTCTGGCGTGTCTCTTTTGATTTTTTAATTGCTTGTATGTTATTTTTCAACTCTTGTTGGTTTTTTCGTCAAAATAAGGTATCGTTAAGATGCAAGCAACATTTTACCTGTACTTTGTCGAGTATCGCCTCAGGAAGCTTCCTGATTTTCGTGCAACTCTAGAAAATCTATCATGGGAATTCCCGTTTGTCGTTCGTTGATCGTCAGTTCAGCAAAGAAAATGCTTTGTTACATGAAATGAAACATACTTTTCAATATAGTACAAGCTTTGCTCAACGTAAACACCAAAAGACTCCCTATGGTGACGAAAAAGCTATTTTTCCTTTGCCTTTGTTGAAGCCTTGAAAGTTTTCCGTGAAACAGATGCATTTGCTTCCAAAAACAGATATTTTTTTTATTCTTTCCTAGTTGTGGTTATCCGTCGACTCGGGAAGTGGAATCAGTAGTTATTTTTCTTACGAGAAAAGTTTTGGGTAAAAGCTTCTCGTCATGGTTTCTCTCATTCAACTGACATGGACGTACTAACTCAAATTACAACCTTTGATCGAGGCATAGTTTTCCCAATAAAAGAAATTATGATATTGTTAGCCGTTTTATATATCTAATTGGAAACACAAATAAACATAGTGTTGTTTTGTCGAGAACATGTGGGGAAGTATTCGCATAGAACCGTGCATATTAAAAGACAAGGTATTAGCCAATGATGTATCAAAAACCACTTCTTCCTCAATATCTTTCCATGTATATCACTCCACTGATTTCGAAAGGTTTTGATTCGGCCTGAGATAAGGTTATAATTGGTTCGACCAACCTCTCCTTTTATTTATCCTATCCGCTAATCTTTTCATGTTTACTTTCTTTTACTTAACATTCTTCATCAAAAAATCTAAAGATGTCATACTAGACCTTTTCTTGCCGTCCATCCCATCCAGTTGCCCTATGGCGATTGTTTTCTTTATGCCATCATCCCTCATGATATCGCCATCGTCTGAGTCATCATCTTCAGCTTTTTAGAAGGCTTCTCACTCGACTCTTGTCAGGACTTCCTCGTTGTTCAAGCCGGTGATCCATTAGAGCTCCGTCATTCATTTGTAGCTCTACTTTCGAGTGTCTTTGACTTCCCTAAGGCTGCCTTCATCCTTGCCTCATTGCTTGCAGGGTGATTGTAACAGAAGTTGCTGGTCCCTGGAATCCCATTTTAATAACTACGTCAGTAAAATATTAGGTCCAAGTTACATGGGAAAGCAAGTAAGTAGAATTCGGGAATCTTCAATCTCAGAGCAATAGAAGCCGCGAAAGAATGTTTTATTAGATTTTTGTCTTTTTCAAATGTAATTTGGCTTGCCACTGGATCGTGACGTCAGCTAAATGATAATAACATGCTTATTTCGATACGTTTGAACGGTAATCCTCCCTGATTTTTCTAGGTATCCTTTGCAATCATATTTTGCGTATTATCCATTGCTTAAAAGAAAACCTGTGCGTCTATAATTGTTTTATTGAATTGCTTATACCATAATTCGTGAGACAGTCTGTTAAAATTACATTGAATATTTATAAATAGAACTCCTTGAAGCATATTTTTCACTTTTATCCAGGATTGCCACAAAACAATCACGTGTGCGAAGTGTCTCATTGGTTTGCTCATTACCGCGAAAGCACTCCAGCTACGTTAAGAAGCGTACGTAAATGTAATATCTGATGAATGCTAGTAAAAATTGAAAACCACTCGAAGCAATGAAATTAACTGTTATTAATTCAGTGGCCAACCTGCTGTTGACATTTCATCCTAATTCTAAGTATTATAGTTTATTGAATTCTATTTAATTCAAGTTTCGCCAGCCACTCCAGTGCAATTGAAGTGTTCAAAGTACTCTTTCCATTGCTTCCTGTATTTATCTCACTGATAATTAGTATTCTACTTTAGCATAAAGCTTTCTGTCAAGTCGTTTTTTAATTACACTGCCTTTATGAACTTTATATAAGTTTATATAAGTTTTATCGGCATACTTTTAGCCTGCTGTGATTGTTCGCTTTTGAAATCACTCGTAACTATTTTAAATTAGTCTCTCACCTACATCTCAGGCTACATTATTTTCTCTGTGTATTGATATTACGAACTGTTTCACACCTCATCCAAGTAATCTCTAATGTGCGTCTATCTTTTGATTGTCCGCATTTTATCTTCCTCATTCCATCGTATATCCTCTTTTATTAATTTTATATTACTTCTATTCCGCATATTTCATAGCTTAGCCTTTAAAATTACACAGTGTCAAGTAAATACAATGCTTAATGCTTTTGTCCTCTCCATTTTTTCTCAAGGAAAATTAATTCTGAAACCTGTATTCAATTTACCGATGACCTGAAAGGGTATACATCTAATGAAATTAAGAGATGCGTTGAGATTGTTTTTATGATAGTTTTTCTTCATTATGTTCCGTTTCCACTCCATCTCGCCTGAAACCTCAGATTATATTATGATAGTTTGTTTGTTATTAGGGTACCTCTGTTATTAGAAAAAAAGTACTATAAGTACGTATGCGTTGGGAATTGTGTCTCGTTTATTTTATCGGTAATATTGGGTCGGTAATTTAAGTTAATAGCAAATGAAACATTCTGTTTTATGGTGAATGTTGTGCAAGATTGGTTTTTAATGAATCAGCTGAATAGCATGGTCTTTTGCTATTAACGAGGAGCTGGTGGCTGCGATGCCTCATGCTTCCACCGCAGAGTTCGACGATGTGAACTCAAGTGTAACAACCCCTCTCTCGTGGCGGAAGCTTATTCGTATCTGACGATTGTGGGATCACGGAAGGATTACTGGAAGGCTTAATGCGATTTGCTCAATGTTAATAATGAGACGTGTCAACTGAGGACCGATTAGAGCATCCGAAGTTGTTGCGATAAGGTTCAAATCATATTTGCTCGATCAGTAGTCAATGTATTAGCGGGAACTGGGGTGCCCACGAAAATGAGGGAAATACAATTTAAGCACAGTCATCTGAACTAGTTTAATGATTCATGCACCACAATATGGCTTCGGCATGCTGCGATTTTCCTTCATATTTATTATTATTATTCGTTCATATTTGAGTATAAATTATCTTAGGATACCCTTGTTTAAAATGACTGAGCCTAACCTTATATTTCCCGCCTAATATTATTGATCCATCGTCGTGAGTTATTGTAAAGCAGGATGCGCGTGAGAGATAGTGAGGGAAAGCTGAAAGGCAGGAGCAGCCTATATTAATTTGACGAATATTCCCAAAGTTGACTAATAGGCGTGATCGTCTCTCGTCGCCGAGTTTTCGCTCTGCACTGGGGTCAAACCAACGTCTAGAGCTGCTCATGATAGTCTCTTCAGGGTCGAATTAAACGATATGGGGAGGCCCTCCTATAAATGAAAATCCCTACACGCCACTGAGACTGGCTTTATGTGATATGCTCACTGTTAGTGAAGATAATTGTCATCTTAGACCGCTTAGAACATCGGAAAAGGCGCCACCCCAAGCTGCTCCATCATCAAAGGTCATCAACCGTGCGTTTGGCGTGAATCAGTTTCCTTCTTCGTTCATCCCTTGGCTAATGTATTTTCGTGTGCTAATGTCTCCTTTTTTCACGTCCTCCTTTATTCCTCTTTGTACACGTTGGCCACTGAAGTGTATAGATCCTCTTTCGGGGGTCTCTAAGGCCACTCCTTTTTGATTTACCTGATGATATTTCATGTTTACTATGCACGAATGATATTATTCATGGAGGAACTGCACTGTATTCCGCGGCCATACCGCGGCGTATGATTAAGTAAAAAATTAAGACTGCGGAAATAATTTTTTCTGTATTTTTCAGCAGTTCGAAGAGGGGTGGGGGAAAAAGATAGGGTTTCCGACGTAATTCGGAGGAAATCTATGATATTTAACTTAATGAAAATACTTTTCTATTTCCATGCTTCTTCATTTCTACCAAACCAGGTTTCGACATAAGTTCATTTTAAAGGTAATTAATGCCTTAAAAATGGCATTTTGTGCCGAAACCTGGGTCGGTTGGAATGAAGAATTGTGGAAACAGACTAGTGCTTTCATTATGTTAAAAGAGATGTGGGGGTAGGGGCCCTAGGGGTTTTGAGTTGCTGATGGTGGTCTCTTCAGGCAGGCTAGCGAGTATAAGGGAGGGCCCCCCCTTAAAATGAGGAGCTATACACGCCACTGAGACTGGCTGAATGCGAATTGCTCACTGTTAGTAATTTTGCGTGTCAACGAGAACGCTTTAAACGTCGGAAGCCCTCCCCCCCCCCCCTTAAATACGCCCCTGACGTTGACCCTAACGCCTTTGTGCTTCCTATGAACTCCTTCTCCTTAAAAATCTTCATTAGGTACTCATGTCTAAAAATATTCTTGATTATATCGTTCCGCCTCTTCTCTCGGGCATCGCCATCTGGGATTTTCGGTTCTCCTCAGCACCAGTTTGTTTATTTGAACATTCCGTGTGATTTTCAGCAGACTTTCGTCCAGCCACAGCGCGGAAGTTTTCTGCCTTTCTCCTTCGGCCATATTTATCGTCCATGACTCATTGCCATAGTGTATACGCCAGTCTTATGCCTTCATATACTCTAGTCTTATGCTAGAATTATGCCTTCATAAAATGTTACCTGTTTTGCGATTTGAAATAATTACTTTCCACGTACGATATGAAAAAGTTTTTCCATCGTAGATGACGTTTGTCGAGTTTAAAAGGAGAAATTAGGTTACGAATATTGTGGAAAATTCAATCCTCGCATTTACAATTGCCGGCTTTTTGAGCCGACTGAGGCGCCATTTTCATGTAACTAACATGATTTGATTTCAATTATGTACTGAATTTATTTCCTAATAACTCAAAAAATAGTACGTTGGCGTGTCTCTAATTATTTTTATCGTGATGCTTAGGGTATAACTAACATTGTATCATTCTTTTGTCAAAATGTCATGTATTCCTGCAGTGTTTAACAACTTTCGTATTGTAAGACTACTTAACTGCCATTATAGACGATATGAAAATGTGGATTTAAAATGCCATTTTCAGGATATACTGCTCTGAAACCCTTTTTTGTTGTCAGTTGATAAAGTACAGTTAGAGAATTATATTAAATTTTCTCGAAAAGGACATGAACTTAGTTTCTCGCATCGCCGACGTGCTCTCTCTCTCTCGTGCTTACTATGACTAGATTTTCTCCCTCTTGCAATACCATTTAATCGCGCGTGCTTTCGCGCTGATCTTTCTTCTCACGTCATCCATCGCTTGCGATTCTCGTTTCAAGATGAAAGAATTCCACTTCCCGCCTCGGTTTCCTCGGCTGAATAGCCACGATACGCCACGTTTCCCGTCGCTGATCATTACTTCTAGTGCTGTTATTGTTTATCTTCTGGTCACACCTCTTCATTGTTTCTCCCGGTTATTGTCTTCTCAAGGCCTTCTTTTGTCTCCGATGGCAGCGCCGCGGTGAGTCGACACCGAACCGTGTTGTGTGCTGATTATGTCCCTGTACACTCGTATCTTTTTCTTTTACTCCTCGTACCGACTTCTGAAACGTTGAAGTTGAAAATCTAGGAAGGATACGTGACTCCATCTCTTCCTTTATGCATTTTAAGCATATAAATAATTAGTAGAAGTAGACATTGCAATATTTCCACTAACTCAGTGGAAATATTGCCATGTCCAATTTTAATAATATTAGAACTTCCACCACATCGTGCCTCTCATCATACAAGACCTGAAATAATGATTTAAAGCTTGGATCATAATGTCAAGTTCGTGAATGCAGACTTATTTAATGTAATTACTCAACCAAATAACTGCAGGGGAATACCAGCGGCCTACATTTTACGGAGTCGCCTTCAAATGCACGTTCAGTGCGATAATATATCAGAGAAAAAAATATATGCCTTGACTAAGAATCGAACACGGATCTCCCGTGATTACGCCTGGTGCTTCGCCAGTAAGTTTTACCGGTTGCGAAATGTAGGCTGTATTCGTGCTATTTGATACGTTTGCATGAGACCAGTTGCATCCTTTGCTGAGCGTTCTTCAATTTTCTCTTTTTCGATGTCACCATACGAGATTCGTCACTCATTTCTGCACGCGATTTTCGCTTTTCTATCAATCTTTAGAGATGTGTGTGCGGAGAAGAATGGAGAAGGTGACGTGGACAGACGAGAAAAGGAACGAAGTTCTCGACACGGTGGGTGAGGAGAGGAAAATTATAGTCGGGATGAAGACGAGAGGTAAATTTTATGTTAATTGGCGACGGAAGTGAACAGGGCTCATGGATACTGAAGATGTATAGGCATTTTGTCAAATTTAAGTAGGAAATTCAGCATGGGGAGGTGGACAAGCCGGGTTGGTAGGCAAACTTTCCACATTGTCTTACGTTACTCAGGTTTCAGCCCAACGTTTGGCTGGGATTGATGAGGGTAGAACTCACCCCGTGCTAAGCCACAGGAGGAGGAAATTTGTACAGTTGGGCTTGGTGGCCCAATTCATTTCCCTAGCTACCTCGCATTTCAAGAATTTTTATATGGGGTACCCGAAGGCTTCATCCGGGATCTGAACTCGGAACACTTCGATCAATAGGCGCAATGGTCTACCCTCATAGTCTAGCCACCATACGCCCCAATGTGGTTGGTTTTAAAATATTAGACACGTGTAGGAATATTTTAAAATTTTTGGCCCGTACTTTCTTAGTGCTAGTCTCCCAAAATAGTCATGTCATCATTCTTGCTGACGCGCCTTTACTGCCGTAGTTTCCTTATAAATGTGATTTTTCCTTATTTTATCTCGCTATTGTATTCTTCTTTGGCAATTTCCGTCATTATTGCGTTCTAAGAACTCGATAAGTGGTCATATAAACCTTTAGGTACAGATGTTTTTATCTTTTTTTCGCCTTCAGGCGTTTCGACGATATGCATCATAAATACCAGCGTCTCAGGCAGTCTCGCAGTTTAACGTTATAGAGTATAGACCCAAAGTAATTTTATCAAAGAAAAAATTAGGGATGTGCGAGTAGTACTTTTTTACCTCGAGTCGAGTTGAAAACTTCTCGCGATTATCGAGTCGAGTAAGGTAATTCTTGATCTAGGCAATACAGCAATCCATGCTCCAACATATTCTCATTTATTTCAATCCCCTTGAGAATTTTCTATTTTGAATGCTTAGCTTGATGTAAAAAGGGAAAGATAACCAGGAACGTTGATGGTAATTGAGTCACGAAAGGACATGAATGAAAATTAATGTGTCTCAAACAATTACATGAAATGAATTAACCTATAGTAGTACGTCGTCAATGTATGTATCCAAACTGCTCATAAGAACCCTCAACAAAGATATTTGTACTATTGTAATTAAGATGCAAACTTAAATGTATCATGTAATATTTGATTCTTTCAATTCACATGCAGGAAAAACTAGTTGTTCTACATGCTCAGGCAGCAGGTTTTGACGTCTCCATGTTAGAATATTACTGCCTACATGAAAATGTCTTTCACAACACACTTGTGTTGCTGGAAAAGTACTTTCTTTCCAAAGTTACAAGGTTTGGGAACCTTGGGAAGTTTTATTAAAAGTTATATCGACGATTTATGTGGATCTTGAATATTGGCAGATTTCTGAACATCCTGGCCTCGACAGCTCTGCAACCGATATTACTCGGCTCGACTCGACATTCGTTATACTACTCGAATCACTCGAGTCGAGTGCCAACTACTCGACTCGACTCGAATTTTCGAGTACTCGCACATCCCTAGAAATAATATATACCTTGACTGAGATTCAAACCCGAATCTCCCGCAATTGCGCCAAGTGCTTCGCCCGTTAATTTTTACCGCTTGTGAAATATAAGCTGTATTTGTTCTGTTTTACAGGCTTGGATCCGGTGGATCAATTATGTCCTTGAGCGTTGCCCATTTCTGTCATTTGTTACCTGTTGTCGCGGAATTTCGTCTCCTGGGGTTTTGTGTCGGAATAATTCATAACATTTTCATTACGAGCAAATGAGTCCGAGTGGTTAGCAAAGTTTTTGCTCTTTGGTGTGTTTGAAAATTTGTATTCCGACGATTCATTTTGAGAGCTCATCCCGTGGTCGAAATGAAAATTTTCAAGTATAATTAATCCGATCGTGTTGCCAAACACTCGGAATCAACCACTCGTAATTTAACTGATCGAAATAGTCACGATCATGTCAAGTACACACCTCTTTGAAATACTATTTAATACCTATAGGTTTTCTATCTATTTCCTTTTGAAAAATATACCTAATCATCATCCGAGGATGAAGTAGTACCGATTCTATCGCATAGGAATCAGTCTTCCGCCGAAAGATGTCGAGGTGAGAAGTCTTCGAATAGGGTCGATCACGACGCCAATCCATAATTGCTTGCTGTCAATGTATTTTCCCATGACCCGTAAAAAGTGTTTTTACTTTCACAGCTTTCTCTTTTAATTGGCGATATGGTTCGTCTCTCGTCGAATCATACATCAATTACTCGTAAGCACTTGAAGAGTCAGCACATTCCTCGAGAGTGCCACTTACTCTCTCCGACTCCCTGCACCCCTCTCCATAAGGGTGCGGCGACGCTGCATCCGAGCGACGTCACCAATGAGCGACTTCGGAAATGGATACTTGGAGATGTCTTCAGTGTCTCTGTTTTCCTCCGCGTTCGTTGTTGCTTGAAGATGACGATCAGTTGTCTCGTCGTCTATATCCTGGCAATCCCGCTGAAGTCTTTAGAACAGAAGACTGATAGAAGCGAAAAAAATCAGGGACATGTTTTGCAAAGGATTAGGCATCGTTTTCTATCAAGGAAATGAGCGAAAATTCCACTGAGGAAAAACCATTTTGTATAACCCGAATTTAAGTTGCAGAACACCTAACGCGAATTCGGGAAACTCTGGTTCGAAATGCGACGTGCCTGTCACAAACATTACCGTGATTTAGGCTGGCTGAAGGATTTGTATCTTTGACACGAAAAAAATCGGTGAATTTGCTTTTGATAATGCACTGCTTCGATTATTTAAAACCATTTTACAAGTTTTTTTTTGAAATTTCACGTCCTGCGATTATTGCTTAAACTGTATCACAAAGTTATTTTTTCATTATGTCTTTCATAAGGAAACTCTGCTTTGCTCACTCTGCTCCGTGACCAGATTCTCCTTAGATCCCTCTTTGAAAATTTGACGGCGATGCCAACTACTTCGAAATGTTTAGTGTGAAGAAATACATTTTAAAAGAATTCGAATATATTTCTAAATATTTTAATTTCATTTTTTACTCGTACTCTTCAGAAACTTTATGTGATGATCGAAGGAGGAATATGAAAAGGAAAGGGAATATGAATATTTTAGCCCGGGAACATTCAGGTAATTTGAATTCGGGAATCGTGTAACAACCCTCTAACCCGTCTGATCTCAATATTTCGGCATGACCCATCCACCCGATTGGATTATCAAAAGCACTCGGCCATTTATCATGGGATCTTGGTTCGAGTCCCAGTCATATTTGTTAGGGAAGCATGCGTACCACCATGTGATGATGGTTGCATTAAAGTTTATCACTGGTCATCCCACGGTTCTTTCTTAAATATTTTATCCAACTCACAACGAATGCGAAGGAAGATTTTTTAAGGAATTCGCCAAAAAGTAATTCAATTATTGATATCACCAGGGATTAAAAAAAAATAAAATTAGGCCCAAAGGCAAGCTGTCTGCAGAAAATTAAGAACGCGGAAAATATAAAGACATCTTCCCGATGCTGACATCTGTTTACGTATATGATCGAAGATCCATTTCAGGCTATGATTTGAAAAATTTGTTTCTTTGGTTCACTTTTTCCAGTTTCCATAAAAATATCGGTATTTTTTTTAGTTTTTTATTCAGTCTCTGCTGAGCCAATGCGATACAAATATCTGTTTACGTATATGATCCAAGGTCGATTTCAGGCTATGATTTGAAACATTTGTTTCTTTTACTCTCCTTTTCCATAAAAAATATCGATGTTTTCCTTGGTTTGTTTTTCAGTCACTGCTGATCCGATTCGAGCGCTATTGTGTGTACTTTCGTGACGTCCCGCCGTGTACCCCGCCCCAAGGCCCCCCTCAATGGTTTTCAGGGGTCCTGGAGGGCACCCTGCCCTGCATTCAGCAATCATCCTGCCGCCACATCCGCCGGTTCCGCGTGCCACGCTCCGATTTTCCCCAAACAGTCCCCCGCGATGGGCGTGTTCTTCCGGCGCGGATGGCATCGGGCGACTCTCGTCACGAGGCCAATTATTCCGTCCGCTCTCCTGTGACTCGAAGACAATGTAATGCACAACGGGCGATCGGGCGCTTCAAAAACGCATGGCGAGTCCTCGTGTCGTGTGCGGAAGTTCAGGCCTTTGAGTAAATATACGGGGTGGAGAAAAATTTTGTCTCGAAATTTCAACCTTGGATGGCTGATGCCAATAGGAACCAAAATTAGCAATGACGTCTCCCTTGAAAACGCCCCATTTTTAAACTGCAGAAACTTTGAGCTAAGCGCTCTGATTGACCGCGAGTTTGCCCTGTTGCCGAATGCTCTGGACAACTCATGACGTCGAATGGCGGAAATCGCGATGCATCCAAGGCATCGGGCAACAGTGAAAAATCGCGGCCAATCGGTGCGCTTAGCTCGAAGTTTCAGAAGTTTAAAAAAAGGTGCGTTTTCGATCTTAACATGATTGGTAATTTTGTTTCCTAGATATATCAGCTACCCAGGGTTCAAATTTCGTCACACAATTTTTCTCCATCCTGTATACAGGAGCGCTTCAGAAAAATAAAGTAAATATGAAAATATTTTGAATAAATACATAACTTGCTTACCAAAGTAGAGAATATTAAAATATATGCCCTTTTGAGGGTTATTTAAATTACGTAAAATAAGTTTCTGGGAAAGTAAATACGAAATGTGTGATTTACAAATCCATTGTAAGCTTTTTGTTCTGGTAAGTATTGTTCTGTTAGTTAGTCGTGTATTTCTTGTGATCATGATTGTTTCGAACTTCCTGTTCACGGAAACACCGCAGTACACCGACAATGCAAGTAAATGCGCTCGGCATTAAGTACTATTGTGAACTGGCTGGTTGGAGTGAGTCATGACCTCGCCAAATCGCCAGCCATTCAGCGAATTCAGCGATTGATGTGGTTGCAAGAACGACGACAAATCCGCCAAGCACTGAGGGCACCGTGGGATATGCGCAGCGCAACAATCAGGAAATACCTCTGCCTATCATTATTTCATGAAATCCTCCAATCCTCGGAGCAGTATTTTGAATTCCTACCCAAAACTGCGTCCTAACGAATTAATGGCACTATATCCCAAATTAAGGTTGAGGGGCATTGGCTGAAGTGAAGTGATATACTCGGGCTACCTATTATTTATGCAGAAGAGTCACCTAAACCATTTAAACAAAAGAAAACATAATTAAAAATGAAATGTGAGTTCAATTTTGCACTTCAACTCAATGCAAGCGTCAAAACTGATTTCTTAAATGTATTTACAGTAGTCAACTTGACTAGTTTCAAATCTGCTTCGAACCTTTGCACACTGAACTGTGAACGACACTTTTTTACTAAATGTTCACAATCTAAGTGGTAAATCCTAAATAAATATATTTATTTATAAACAAACGATATGTAAGACGTAAGTAACAGCCGGAATGATAAATATATTTGCATAATTTAGGCGAAGTCGGTGTGGTGATTTTCGTTTTGCGATGTTGGTACCATGGGACATTCCCAGTTTCAGCCAATTTTTCGCAAATATCTTTCTAATGTTACCATGAACTTATACTGTACCGTACATATTTATATTTTTCACAAAATTTTACTTCTAGTGAGTGCAGTCTCAACAACGTCTTTGTCAACGGGTTTCGGGAGCAGCTGCGTGTTGCGCTTTGTCGTGCGAGCTTTCGCGTCCATTGCAGGCCGCATCATCGGGCGATGTAATCACAAACAGCTTCCCTAGCTCGAATAAACTTGGGCCAATGAAAAAAGAGCCCATGTTAAATTATCCTAATTTTACCGTCAAATATCTCAAAAATAGCACATGGGAATCCCTTTTTTCGTTGGATCATTGAAATTGCGCCTTTCAAAGGATATGTGACCAAAGTTTCATCAAATTCTTGTTACTTTCACCGAGGCGCTCCAGCTACCTCAAGACTCTCCTTTCTTCTCTCCGAGACCAAAATCCTTTCTCAATAATTTTAATCGAAATAGCGCATCCCAAGCACCGTGAATCCCTCGCACGAACTTGTGATTCACTCTTTCAGAGGCCACGGGACGGAAGACTCGGGGGCTAAATAACGGACGGTGACTGCGTCGTAACCAATAACTTAGGCCTGCGATGAAACTCCAACTTCAATATTATTCTGGAAAATTGAGAAAGTTAGCGAATGTGAAAGAGCAAGAGTTTCTATTAAAATCCTACCACTTCTTATTTTTCATAAGCTTTAAATGTCATGGCAATAAAATCCCAAATCGAAAATAAACATCGCGAAAATGAACGCTTTCTTCGCAGTCGACCAACCAGACTCATCAGACCGTAATGCTGTTGGGATTTTTTTTATCGACGGTACGCTTCCCAGCATAAGGAGTTTAGTTCGAAAAACGGAGTTTATGTCATTTCCATGAAAATTTCAAAACAGACCTTTAAATGTTCTTCATCCGCTGAAGGGAACAGATTTACGCTTTCCGTGCTGTAATTTGGGGAAATAGCACTTAAAAACTTTTATTTCTCATTAAGCCATAGGCGGATCTAGGGGGCGTGGGGACACGTGCCCCCCCCCCCCCCCCAGAAGCTTAAAAAATATGTATTTTTTTTAAATACGGTCCCATTATCATTGCGTTCGTTTTGTATTACGAGGTATCCTTGTGCCCCCCAGAACAAAATACTGGATACGGCCTTACTTGTGCCCCCCCAGAAAGAATTCCTGGATCCGCCTATACACGACGCTCTTATGAAAAGTGCAGAATAATTATTGATCATTGCTGGAATATAAATGCCTTTTATAAAAACTGATATAGTGTTCTTTATTTCCATTAGAATCACGATTAACAAATAAATTTGATGAATAACCAAATACTAATTTTTGAGGTAGGTACTTACAAATGAATGATGTGATTGAGTTCAGACCAAGTTAGTTTCATGGACCTGGAACCCTCCTGAACAAACGTTTTGCTGATACAATATATAAGTATTTAATTTTCCACTTTTTCAGTATCCTTCTTTTGCCTTTTAACCTCGATTATCGAGCAAATGCGAACCTACCTCCCAAAATAAAAATTTTCTGTGAATTATGTTTTAGGCCAGACTCTTGGAAGGCAAATGATTTAGCAAAAGTAGTCATTTTCTAAATTCCTTTTTATTTAATTTGTTCCTACATGATTGCCTCATAAAAATTTTCAAATACGCTATCCCGACATGTTCCGATACAGATTTAATTCTGCTCTCAGTATCCTCATGCGTTACTTCAATAGCTACTCGAGTGGTTCCTTTAATTTCTTCCATCTCCCTCCAGTTCTCTCATTTCCGAGTCATTTTCTCCCAATCCCGACCATTTATGCCTGTTATCATTCACTTAAATCCATGCCTTTCTATTTTTCTCTCTTTTTTATAGTCTCAAACCATATCTATCCTTCGTTATCTGAGTCTTCCATTCCCAAACTATCTCCATCCTTTTCCTGCCGGGACCATTTAAGGTATTTCCCTCTAAAATCATCAAAATTTCCCCACCATTTATGAGAATTGCGCACCCCGCGATGCATTTACCCGTACCTGGTGAACTATTACGCTCTCAGGACGCGTGTGTGTACGAGGCAATGTGAAAAGTGGGGCGCATTGTGATCGAAGCCGGCTCCGCCCTTAGCGCCTCCCTGCGTTCTCCGGCCGGCGCGAAAAACGTCGACCTCGTGTGTGCCAGAACTCGGCGTCGGAGGCAGAACCGCCTGAATTAAACAGTTTTTGTCACAAAGTCGGCTCTTAATTCTTCTAATTGAGGGAAATGGTGTGCCTTTGGAGCTCAGCCCCGCGTTGACTCATATGCCGCCCACATCGGCCATAAAAATTTCACAGTCCGAGTGGCTTGCCTTTTTCTACGAATTCCTTCTGTGTGAGCCATTTCCCGCCGTGGCGTGACCCAGGATGCCATTATTTTGCCCTGCAGCGG
Source organism: Ischnura elegans (assembly GCF_921293095.1). NCBI lineage: Eukaryota > Metazoa > Arthropoda > Insecta > Odonata > Coenagrionidae > Ischnura > Ischnura elegans. The sequence continues at coordinate 40,115,036 of NC_060259.1, forward strand.
TGAGTGCCGACCACGTAGTTGCATTTGACGTCAACTGCCGTAATTTATTTTATGTTTCGGGGCGTGTTTTGTCGATACTAGATTTTGAAGCACTTGTGTTGGTCTATGTACTGTTTCTCGGGTATTTTCCAAGGTATTCGGGTCTACACTGAAGTTTCCTCAACCGTACTGGTTCATTGCGTGGTGAGGAAATATTATTTTTATTTCTGTGTATTCGTACGAATTTCGAAAACCAGAATACCTCTAGGCTTACTAGGGAGAAGTATGTTTCATTGTAAACGACGATACCATATACATATATATATATCGAAATTCCTTGCGTATCGTATCTCATGGTTGAAATATTTGGCGAAAGGTCGGATCGGGTTGAATTTACCGTCAACATTAGGATTTAAGGCAAGAATTTCATTGCTGCCCATGAAATTGAACGTTTGAACTGCAGATGTGAATTGGAATGGAATCAAGTTTGGCTAAAATTTACCCTTCCACCCAACGATTAGCATATTTTGAATAAAATTTAAGTCTAAAACTTTTGAAAATGGAAATTATCGGATTTTGCTCCGTTGTTGAATGTGGGTTACATCGTTTTCTTTGAAATTCTCTCTCGTTCGTTTCGTCGCTATCGGTCTTTTCATCGGTGGATCGATCGTGTCTTTGGGGAGTGAGGGCCACAGGGGCTGGCCACCCGAAGACGTCGTGGCGGGTCGAAATAAGCGCGTCTCGCCGTCGGTCTATGGACCACGGAAGGATAACCGGCGCTAAAGCGATAATTAAGCCCCTCTACCCTATTTCGAAGCAACGCCAGGGTTGTGAACCTTTCTGATCAGAGCGGTGGACATGAATCAGGTTGTCCACTGACCCGGAAAATTCAAGAATTAATCTTGGATTGTCATCGCAGGAAACAGTTCGTGATTTATCGATAAAATTCTGGGTTGAATGCTCCAAAATTTGAAATTTTCATTTAAGGATAAGATGCACTTATTTTTTAGGTAGACGCTATTAGATACATGTGGATATGTGTTACTTGATAGTGAGAATTAATGACTAAATCAAAGCCTAAAACTTCGTTATGTTCATTGCGTCGTCAAAGTTGTTCCCAAAAATAATGCAAATGGCCTTAATTTTTCGTAACAGGTTTTTATTTCATGTGTATTTATGATTATTTCGTCACTGTAATTACTTTAGATAATCTAGCAATAAAAATTTTCATCGGCAGCCTTCTCGTTATATTTCGTTGTTTTCATCGACTAATGTAGAATTACATTTATTTTCAGTCTTACTCTTGGAAATATAGAGTTGAAGTAGAATGCTGATGAGAATAATGTGAATAGTGTAAGAATTCTGGCTGTGCTGTAATTGCCCTGGGTTCGAATTGATTTCAATGGGATTTTTCGGACATATCCCACCTCATATATGGTGTGTTGGGAGCAATTGAAATTCAGTTCTAAATTGGTGGAATTGGACGCAAATTTGTCAACTCATTGGTATTTACCGCTCTTGGAGGATGGGTTAATCAGCCATTAGCGGCTCTATCCCTTCCATTTCCTCCCGACCGTCAAGATGAACACTCATCTGCCGCGCTGTAAATTGCCAGTCTCTGTGGTCACTTGCCTCCCTCATAACTGCTGCTTAATTTCCTTTGATTGTTTTAGTGCCCAATTCGTTGGTTCCAAGAACTGGACGTGACGAAGGACTTCACACGTGGTTCTCCTTGTAATTTTTTGGATACCCAATACTTCATTAATTTCGCTACTGTTTGTATCGGTATTCGCTCCACATATATCTAGGATGCTAATTGCTTAATTTACTAAGAATATAATTTTCCTCTATCCTAATCCAATTTCTATATTTAAATAAACACTTGGCAATTTTCCTCGATTATAAAATGTATTCCAACCTAGCAGTGGCGTAACTAGGAATATGCTTTTGGGGGGATTGGATAGCCTGGCGTGGCGACCTCCCCATGTATTTTTCTTTATTTTTCCGGGAAAATTAAAAAAAAATTATGTGCCTGGAAACACATTTTTCATCATTTTGGCACTAAAAATTTAGCTTCAAGCAAATTCAGTTTTTATATGCCAAAACTAGACAATGGTTTTAAATATTTTTTTTAATTTCTCAGAGGCTGAGGGGAGGGGTCTATCATCTGATCCTCCCGTAGTTAAGCCACTGCGACGTAGGTTTCGATGTAACTACATTATCTTCTGTAGTAACATCGAAACCTAGGTCGGAATAAATTTTATAATCGTGGAAAATTGCAAGTATTTATTTCAATATGGAAAAATTCCTCTCCATCACGCTTGGTTCTTCGGATTTTATTATCCGTATTCGTTGGTTAGTCACATCCCCTTTATTTGTAGTGGGTGAATTAAATTGATTTGTTGTCTTTTTCAATAGCCCACCTTGAATCATCGCCTATTATTTCCTGTGAAATGAAACGAATTCCTATGTATATATCCGTTCGGCTCGTAAGTCTCACTCTTATTTTATCGTGTTTTCGGACTTGGATGGTAGTAGTTCGGTTCCATTATCATATCCTCTCTTTCTCTCTAAAAGACGCTGTAAATTGCCTTCCTCACCGTCTCCGAGTTAGCGATTCTAAACAGTGGCGAATTTAGGATAGGGACAAGGGGGGCTAAGTAGGGGACAACCTCCCAGCAGTAGTGGGGGTCCGAACAAAATTACCATTCTATCTAATGTAAATTGGATATCCAAGGGGGGGCTATAGCCCCCTTAGCCCCCCACCCCCATGGATCCGCCACTGGTTCTAAACATAATCCCAGCCAATTATCTAATAATATATCAGAGAGAGCTTGTATTGCTTCCTTTTATGCTATCATTCTTTTCCAGAGCATACAGTTCTAGTGGTATGTGTTGATTTATTGGTTAAGAATGAGTTGCAAAGTTTCTGTTGCATATAATTGGCTTCCGCAAGCAGGTGAACAATCCGTCAACTCTGAAGAAATACACAGAGCGTATCAACTCCCACGCCTTCATCACTTGATAGGCCTCTGCAATTTGTCCCAAAAATATTTTCCCAAATAATCCCTGATTATTTTTGCTTCCAATGTGTTGCAATCGTAACTTTGGTAAAACTTCTCATCTCTATTTACTTAATTCCCATACCAGTTCATGACACTCTTTATCCTTAACTGTCTACTGCGTCTCTTGATCTTTCTCGTTAGAAATTATCTTCGATTTATCCTCCAGTGTACTTCCCACGTAACGGCTGTGTCTGAATACGCACTTAATCGACTTCTTTGGCGAGTAGTTCTCAACCGCGATATTCCATCCCCTATTTTTCTCTATACTTTTTTGTTTCTTACTTTGTGCGTCCACTGTATCTTTAGCATCATCATCCAACACCGGGTTTTTAATTCTTCTATTCTTTTCTGATCAGTTTTCCTGGTGGTCCATTTTGCAGATCGATAAAGTCGCACTACCCACGCGAAATGTTTTCGTGTACCGCCTCCTTGTGTTTAGCTCTTGTGATATTGCAAAAGTATTCTACTAGGTAAGGTAGGTTTGCATGGAGGATTTTACGAATCGGTCTCTAAAAATGGGCTTCCTTTTTTTCTATTCGCAGTAAGGCTTACTCTAAATCATGCAATCTATAAATGCTATTCTCTTTTCCCATGTACCGAACATTTTTCCCTCTGCCCCTTCCTCCATTTTTTTTCTTCCGCAAAAAGATACCTCTCCTCTCCCGCATGTCTAGCACTTCGCCGTTCATCTTCCTCTCCGTCCATTTCGCTTCTCCTTTCTCCTCCCCACCCACATCGAACGCCTCCAGTCTTTTCTCATTCACCTTCTTCAACATCCACGTTGTTTCACCATAAAGCGTTTCATTCCAGATGATTCTTACGATCGTATATCCAAACATATTTTCCAAAGCCAATCCTGATAGGTAGGTAAGTGGATGATTGTATTCACTATTAGAACGGAATTGTGTATCTTGTCATCAGCGCAAACAATCGAAGTTTGTTACTTATAACTTCAGCCTTTATTCAATAGCCTTGCCTGGTTTACAGGCCTGGTTATTCGGTACATCAACATGTACCAGTTAATGTGTGAATGCATGAACGATTTTGGTGGAACGGAGCATGTTCGAATATATGAACCAAATCAGAACAGTTTCTATATTCTGTTCATGCGTTTGCACAAGGTGGGTGGTTACACGGTGCATTTTCGTGCTCATTCACGCGTTCAAACATTTAGATATCTACTTTTACGTGTTAATGGATCGTGTAACCAGGCCTCAGACTTATCCATTAAGGACTATAAAAATATTAAACTTCATACAGTTCACTATCTATGTTTAATGTTTCCATCCTGGGTTTCTTAATTTAGTTTCATATTCAGGTGACTGATATCGATTGCATCCTCGTCACCGCTTTCCCTGAAAACCAAGTTATTCTTTGCACCAGCACCATCAAACCACATCTTTCATATGCTTCACCGGTATGGCTTTATGCTGTAGCGACTCACCAAAAGACTACAAACCACCGGAAATGTCATCATTCGCTATATAATCAATGCACTGTGGTTTATAAGTGATAAAAATATTCGCAAAGATCTTAGAATCACTCTTCTGCTGCACAGCTTGAAAAACTCTCTTTTTGCCAAATCACCGCTTCTAACTGATAATGACTTATTCTCACACCTCTGGGATTATAACCTCCCAGAGAAATGCAAGCAGAAAGGCCCCAAAACCGCCTTCTTACCTTCCCATTCCCCTTCCTCTTAATTCACCGTACTGATATGCCATGACTTACTATAATATTTGAAACTAAGTGATTGAAATAATTAGTAGATAGCCGAAGGCTGGGAATTGCTAAAAGATAATGAAAGTGAAATAGGTTTTGATCACGGTAGTGACCGCACCGAAGGCACGTCTCATGGGCTGTACCGGTAAGTACTTAAACTCACCCCAACCAGCCAGTTGACGAAAACATATTAAAACGGCGCGTGTGTTTCGTTGGCAGTGTAATATGGCGTTTGTGTGAAAACGGATACTTAAATACTTAGAAATTTTGTACCAATTAGAAGAATTACAACAATTCAATGATTAAAGAATAGATATTATATTTTGAAATTCTTTTACCAATTTTAATAATATTTAACTCTCTCTCACTCAGAGCTGCTTCAGTTACTTCAGAAGTTAAATTTCAAGACCTCTCCTTTGAAAAATGTAAAAAAATCTACTGAATATTATTATTGTAGCAGCTACATATTTCGCCATTAAACTGTAGGTACAGCACAGAAGAGCACGTAATTTTAATCTTCCCTGAATAGAGCTGAAAATGTATACATTTTTTTATTATTGAAATGAAAGGTGGTTGCAATTTTTCACTGTCATTTAATTCGTACAACGCGTTTTGGCTCACAGAGCCATCATCTGGTACAAGACTTGTACCGGATGTTGCTGCCCAACTTGTATCTCAAGTTCTTATACAAGATGATGGGTCTGTAAGCCGAAACGCTTCGTACGAATAAAATCATAGTGGAAAAGTGCAACCACCGTTCATTTCAATATGTCCAACTTCCACTGTACAACGCCTGAATCAGTTGAACTTACATCTTGATGTTACTTAGAAGCAACATTGGGCTATAATGGGTTAAGCAATCTACGCGCGTGGGATATTTATTCAAGAATGGAGTGCAGAGGGGAGGAATTCGGGATGGCGAGAGTAGAATTGTTGGGAAGGAGAGGTGGGTTGGGCCGGGGCAAATTGGAAGATATGAGCTCGGACGTATTTGCTCGGTGGCAAATATGGAGTTTGCGGCGTTGAGGCGAGCGTGTGTGGGGCTGGCGAGCGATGGCGATGGGGAAGAAGAGATTGGTGTCGGGCCCTCCGATCGATCCTTGGAGACATTTCAGAAAGGCGGCGGCGTTTTGGGGGGGCGGCTGGAGTATGGGGGGGCGGGGTGAGGGGGTGTTCGTGGAAGGGACGACATGGCGGAGTGTGTAAGAGAGGAACTTGATGGTGAGGGGGGACTGTTAACGAGGGAGTGATACGCGCTTGAGTGGAAAGGCTCGCAAGGGGGGAGAGGAGGGGGGGGCAAGCTGTGCGCCATTGAGGAAAATTTGGGGGAATCAAGAATTGGATAGGGATTTGAAAAAAGAGATAGTCTTTAAACATAGTAATCGTAGCCGGTTTACAGTTATTTTATGTCTACCTGTCCCGATGGCCCTTCGAATTTCGCAGTCAAGTCTCCGCCAGTTGTGACCCTATGATGAGGGCACATTACCCTCCAAATACAAAATGCCTCAACCAACCCCCTCGTTGTACATAGCTCCTTACTCAGGTAGCCAATTTGGAAAGCGTGCCCGACCGGCAGTTCACTAAGTTGCACTTTATATTTATCATTCCTCTGCCCTTTTAACTTACCAATACAAATTAAGGGTACGTTGTGGCCAGTGCGTGGAGGGTTAGGTTAGGCTACCAATGCAAAAGTCCGGGGATAATGGCAAATTTCGCCGCTGAGACATAATTTGAGGGATCAAGAATTAGGAGTGAATTTAAAAAAAAATCAATATTCATTAAATGTAAAAATCATGACCCATTTATTGTCGTTTTATATCACTCATCGATTGAACCCGAAGGTTGGTTTGGGTCGGTGAGGGTAGAGCTCATCCCGGGCTTACCGCAGGCGTGTGAATATCGCACCTTCTGGATAGGGGGGGCAGCAGTTCTTTTCCCTGGTCCACCTCGCCCTTCAAGGATTTCAACAAAGAGACGTCCTAATGCTTCACCCGCGATTTGAACCCGGGACTCTTCGATCGAAATGTTAGCACTCTACCATTCGATATTAAAAAAACCACTTTCAATTGTTTTTACCAATGAAACATCAAGGGATTGAGTGACATATTAGCGAATATGGCTACGGTCAGAGTGAAATTAAATGCTCAAATAATTGAGCAATTAAGTCATATAGATTTAATATTGTGGAAATATCGATATTCTAACTGTGTAGACATGTCCGCAGACAGAACGGCAGGCGTGTTACTTCATACATTTCAGGTCAGAGGGAACGGCTTCTTTCCCTGGGTCAATTCGCTCTTCCAGAATTTTTGTGTTAGGTGTACGAAGTTCGAACCCGAGACTCTTCGATCGGTGGCTTACAGTTCTACCCACTGGGACACCACGCCCCCTATTTTATATGGGAAGGTTTTAATGATAAAAATAAACTGCCATAGAGTAAACTAAACTTGTATACATACATAAACGAAGAATTAGTCGCGGCAAACGCGACGAAGCAGTTGTTATTAAAACGAATGGGAAAGGGATGGTCATCTTTATCATCTACGTTAACCCTGGACTTGTTTATAAAGTGTATCCTCATTTTTCTGGTTTGATTGAGAGCGGTTCTTTGAAAATTTGCCTCGGGAAGTAAATAGAAGCGACCCAATGTAGGTTCACTATTAATGTACCTACTTCTTTCAGGGTCGCTCATAGGGGGTAGGACTTTTGTCCCTCCCTCCCCGAAATGAGGAAAAACTTTAATCGGTTAAGCTGTTTCTGTAAGCTGTTACCGCCCGGCGCTTAGAGATACACTAGTAATTACTATTCATCTGCTAGTACGAGTGTACTAACTGATTTGTTTTAAATAATAATATATGTGGGTGTTCTTATCCTAGATTACTTAGCCCAACCTTTTATTAATCTCCTCCCGCCCCCAGGATAATTTATGCATTCTGCGGACGAAGAAGTACAGCATAGCTCCTGCACTACTTTGTAATCGTCCTCTAATCTAATTCCATCCTCGTATGCTTGAGGATAGCTGCTTCTTTATCGGTGGCCTGCGGGCATTGATTGTCAAAAAGTCCAGCCCTTCCAATCTTTAAAGTTTTTTAAATGCCTTCGTCGGCCACTTGAGTGAGCGTCTTTGTATCTCTAGTGACGGAAGGTATTTATACACCGTCATATCTTGAGCGCGAGTCCCGCCTGTTGATGTGATTCGTGCCCCACTTCAAGTTCCACCACTCAGGAAGCATATAAATCTAGTTATCGTTCTTAAAATTCCCCCTCTCTCACTTGTTCACCCTCGGATAGTGGATGACCAAAATAAATGTTTCAGATTTGTTCTGTATCCAAAACTCTTTATTTTTTGCCAAACCAGATATTCACAAATGATTTGTTGAAGAAGACAATCGGAGTTAATTGGCGGTTGCGTAACTTTGAGACTATGGAAAAGGAAAATGATTAATCCCGTACGCATTGCGGCTAATAATTATTTATTATCTGACCTTAAAAATATAATTTAAGGTCAGATTTTTGATACCTCTCTCTTGCAAAATGCTTGTCCCATCGTAGTTATACCACTGTTGTTAAGTAATCGTAAAGAACTTGAAATAAAAATTTGTGCTTGGAATTTTTAAAAATCTAATGAAACGGAAGCAGTAATAGTTTCACCTCCTAAACATGCTGAAGTGCATAACTTTGTCGGAACTGAAAGCTGGGACTTGATGCCTGATTGAGCCTTTTAACTTCCGTTTTTCGGCTCTTGGAGGAAAAGGACAAATTGGGTAATGCTGGGAGCTGAGCGTGCCTATTGTCTTTATGCCATTCTAGGTAAGCACTTGTCTATCCAGTGCAGTGTATTGTCTCTAGTTATGGTTGAAAACATAAACGAACAATTAGTGTAGAAGTTTAATTGCGATACTTCATCGTCTCACTGCTTCACCCTGCATTTTCTACATTGCGGAGTAGTATTTGCCTTGATTGTGTCCATTTTCTCTGGAAATGCGAATCAAGGTGCCGACTACTTTAATTAAATGTTTTCATGTCAATGCATATTTAATCTTAAATCATCTAAATAAAATACAGAGGAAAGGAGCGCTATTTATCGAAAGTTGCCGAGGTCGAACAGAGAGCGTAACACAGCTATTGCATAAATTAGGTTGGGAGTCGTCAAAGAGAAAAAATATTAATAATAAGCACAATGGTCTTTACGATGGCTTGATGGTGGCGTCTGATAGATAGTGTTAGCTGAGGGCGAATTTGTATCTCGATAGCGCGGGAGAAGCAAGCTACGGTGATGCGGGAATCGTCAATCGTTACTGACACCGCTGCCCTCTTTCCGCCGCAGATAGCATTGAGACGCCGGCCACCTACTCAGCATTCTGCGAAAGAAGTATGTACTCATGTCGTGAACATACGCGTCTGACGTATTTACGAATGCTTAGCCTCGCGCTTTTTTCCTCATAGGAGCCTCTTACTTTAGCAAGTACCGCTGACTAGTACCGCTGACGCTCACATACAGCAGTGGTATATCTCTCGCCGCGTAGTTCCCTGAGAGTCACCAGGGTCTCCAATATATTCGAGACTTTGTATTCCATGACTAAACTGGATTTTCCTGGTCGAAATTAACGCTTTCCTGGTTATCACGAAGAGTAAGCTCATGTTCATTGTGCAGTTGATAATTTTATATTGGCAACAAAATACTCGGGCTGAAATATGTTTTGCGCAATCGACTGAAATGCTCAGGTTAAATTAAATATGAAGAAAATCACAGTGTTATCGATTCGAAATCTAGAGTGATTTGCAATATAATGCAACGGTATGTGAGATAAATAGTGTAATCTCTGGGTATCCTAAGGAGTGGCTAGTATCTGACGCCTTTTGATATTTTTCACTTACTTCATGTATGTTGGCGAGTCTACTTCATATATTTACGTGAAAAACTAACCTGATTTAAGCAATGCAGTTTCAACAAAAAGGTTTTTATTAAGTTTAGGTCCAAAATATATGACATGGGTGTATTTTTCAGAAATCTTTAGTAGGATCAGATGGCAGTGGACAAAATGATGGCACTCTCTAATATGAATTTTCCTTTATTCCCAGACGAATCCGAAACTAGCACATACCCTGCGGGATGAACTAATTAATGCATTACGTGATAATTGTTTTATGTATATTTTGTTGAGGAATTGGTGTAGCGTTGTAGTTTATGTTTTTGGCCTTCTTATATGTTTTTATCACCCCGTGGATGCAATATACTATATTCCGAAACTTTTGCGAGGACTCTGCTGATATTTATGACTTTACTTTTATATATGTTCCTGCTTCTTATTATTCTTGATTGGAGGTCGATATGGCAGACAAATAATTAGCATATAAACCATTATCGGTAATGGCCTCCTGGAATAAATACATATAACATGGTCACTTGCCTACGTAGTCAGTTCTTCTTTCTCTTATTTCTCATATCGGCCTCAGCCTCCTATCGCTTGAGTCTGCATCTTGCCCTCGGTGAACATCCGTGTTCTCATAAAGATTTTATCTGCTCTATACACACATTCTTTGAGAACACACACTTTCTTTGTGACAAACCAATCTCCATTCTTCCATATGAATCTTTCTTGTAACCCAAGTGGACTTCTCCTTATTAATGACAGTGTTTAGCTTCCTTTTAAAGGATAAGCCCAACTTGTATCGGCAATGTTTAATCAGGCTGCAAATATATATTTTTTCTTTGCCGTGCTATTTCAGGTTGGACGTGTCGTTAGTAATTTCATACGTCGTTCATGTGCATATATTTAATTGTTTTTATTCATTTACTAAAAGATTATTTTTCAATGTGTTATATGAGATGTGCTTTTGATAAGCATTTTTTTAGCCTCGATAAAATCGTAATTTCTCTTTTGTTTCTTCGTGGTCTTTTCCCTGAAGACGAAGAGTCCCTCGCGGAAAATTTCACGATCGATGGAAAGTTTTTTATTATCATCAATTATGCAAATAACTGAGCCGGGTAGTACTAATAAATAATCAAATTACGTCGAGGTAGGGCTAAAAATAGGTTTTCATGTTAATATTTGCCGTGCATCCGATGCGAAATACACTGCCGTATGTTGTGGGACAAGTGGGGTAGCTAAGATACGTATCATTGAGTAATTGATTGGCAAAGGTGATTTTATAGCAACGTTGTTTTCCGTGTAAGTTTGAATTAAGTATTGTGAAAAGAGTGTTTTTTGTACATTTAAGCTATACCATTCAGTCGGGGGTTATAGTTCTGGTGGGTGGGCCTTTTCTCGCTTACTGCTCGAATAGTCTTGATTAATAACCCAGATTCAGCCTTCCCGCTCTCGCTAACCAATATCTGCGTAGTGGGAAGCGGCACAGGGGATGAGACTGGCCTCCTTACCCTGAATGTGCTAGATTCTCGCGTCTGTGGCTCTGTTTGGGGTGAGCTCTACCCTAACTCACTCCTACCTCCTGGTTAGAGCTTGGAGTAACTGAGCAAACGGGGTATCAGATTCTTGATTCTGGTGAGCTCCAGGCCCCAATGTGAACTACGTTCTAGTAAATAATTAAATAAATGTTATGGTTCATTCGGGTGAAAAGTAGGCCATGGTAGTAAGCCATGTCTTGCACCTGAGACTAACCCCCCTTGCATCAAGTTACGACCCTGCCGTGCTTACATGTTGTGCTCCTGCGTGAGGGTTTATTCTCTCGCGGGGTTCGCGTTGCTGTGGTGGCGAGAGTGCTGGCTTAACACCCTCTGGACCCGGGTTCGAATCCCGGCGGTGCCAAAGATTTTTCAGATGTTTTCCGATGTATGCTTGAGTGTTGTGTGGAGGTCACCTCTGGTACATCACATCGTCCGTCGGACGGTACGCTAGGCCGTGGTTCCATCTTTCTATCTAGGCCGTGGCTATCTTTCGTCAAGAGCCGGCTAATGCCGACGCCAGGTTTATCTCCATCATCCCTTGCCTACTGTTTCATTGTGGGGCAAATGAAGCTAGCTATCTGTAATCTCAATAAAATGCCATACGAGGGAGCATAACAACCGTAGAGAAACTCACAAATCGTCGTTAAAGTAAGACATAATACGTAAAATACGGTAGGCTAATAGTACCCAAGAATCCACGAAACTTACCAAATTACCTCAAGATATGGCTTATGACGTCGCTGGGTTTCTCTCCGTCCTTCCTCCCTGCCCATTCATCATGGGCTTGCAAATAGTTGTTTGTCTGTCGCCTCCTCGATGCCACATCAATTATTCTGCTGAAAAGTAAACATCCTTTCTGAACTCGACAACTTCCGCGGAACCTGCGTCATCCTCACGCCCGGTATTCAAACGGTATATCTTTTAATAAATTCCCGGAATCTGTTCGTTTAGTGGATGGCATTTGATTTCCGGGCTTTCGCGTCCATATGATTCCTCCTCCAGTACGTACTGGCTGCGTCCCTGGGAAGCCCTACGTGAAGCAACCGTGTCAACAACCCCGCCCTCCTTGTCAGATTAAGCGCTGATAAGACGAGTCACTCTCTTCGAAGTATGTACTTTTCTATCGCATCAGCCGTCCCAATATATCGTTTGCACCGCTAACGTCCACAAATAAATCCATCCATGTTACCTTCACGTCGAAGAATGGCTTGGGCGAGGGATCCTGACTTTCATTACATGTGAGTAACCGTCTTTGGAAACAGTGTGACTTCTACAGCTCTGATTTCATGCCTTGCGATCTGGTATTTCTTTTTGCATTAGTTATTCGTGACGTTACACTGTTGTGCATCTTGACGAAGATGGTGATCGAAGATGATTGTGTTGAGTGATTGGCTGGATTGCTGTGTTGCGAACTTGGGCCCAAGGATCTTACTGTTAAACACCCGTTTTTCTCGGTGCCTACGTGCACCTCTTGTGATCTCACGTGTGATTTTCGCCACATTGATTCGCGATGCCATGTCTTGGTGAACATTTAAGAGGAAATGCCAAAATTCGGTTTATGGTTGTGGCTCCTGCCTCAGGTGTCAGTCGTGACCAGCTTAGAGGCGTACTCTCCAAGATGAGGTCTTTCAAAGTGACCCCAGTGAATATTTTTTGCTTTCAGGGGACGTGTTTAGCGTCTTCCCACTTCTCTGACGTCATCAAATCCTTCTAATCCTTTGTTTACTGCTTCAGCGAGGTGAAATAGTTTCTTCTGCTACCTTGAATATAATAACATTTCGCGCTAGGAGGGATTGGACGATCGTGACTCTTAATCATTTTTACTGAATTAGTGGTAGGAGATTATCTATTTTAAGATATATAATCATCTCCCTGTCTACCTTTCTACCTATCTGTCAGGTCTAATCACTCTTTCGTAGTATCTATCCCAGGTCCATCACCAAAGATGATAGCAGCCCTATTTAGTATGTAGTGTTGGAGAAACGCAGTCTTACGCCCGTGACAAACCTTAAGCATTAGTACAATGAACTAGTTTCCACCCACCCACTATCGTCCAGTGAAGTTAAGTTTGAGCTTACCTTCTATAAAAGGAAAATGTTCTGAACTCTACTTTCTTCGTAACCAAATAACCGAGATAACTGGCTGAGATGTTTTTCAGTGAGAGAGCTGAACTAGTTTGCACGGCTGGGCTCCAAACACGTAGACTCTCTCCATCAGTGGCTTACAGTTACAAGAAATTGGGTGGAATTGTTTTCCCCCTTCCCTTTAGATGACTTGAATAGTGTTTGGACGAGCCTTTAGGATGAAGAAATATTGTGTTCAGCTGATAAGGTTTCCTATGTAAAAACAGGGAGATTAGACAAAATGTCACGGGAAAACAGTTCTTTAATAAAGCTATGAACGGAGTGTAAAGAATTCTGCTTGCACTCATAGAAACACGTAGGACATTCTCAGGATGCATACCTCACCGAATTTCAAATTTAGAACATGAATGGTGATCATACCATTTATACGCCTGAGAAATGATTTTACTGACGCGCTAGCTCCTGCAACATTCTTGAGTGTCAAGAGCCTTATTTAAATGTATTATTGCAGTAATTATTAGTGATAGATTAGGTAAAAATTTGGATAACCAAGGCGTATATTATTTTCCAATGCATTCACGCAGATTCGCTATAAACAAAAGCCTAACGAATTGGACGCACGCAGATGTGCGTTTTGTTGTTTTAATATGCATTTGTATGCGTTATTCGAATGCGAATGTTGTGGTCTGAGAAATGAAAGCAATTTCCGTGCCCTTAATGGTTTGTTAGTTATTCTTAAAATAATTGAAAAGGAATCTACTCGAGGGAAAATTGTGTAAAAGCGGTCATTGTAGCTGTTGCAAATGTCTTTCGGGTGTACCCTGCGTATTCCTAGGGTTTTTGCCCGAGGTTTCGCGGCCGTTGCGGGTCACTGTTTCAAAGGTAATGAATGTAGATTATCTATGAAAAAGTGACCAGCAACGGCCACGAAACGTCGAGCAAAAACCGTACGAATACGCGGGTTACACCCAAAAGACATCTCCTGCAACTATTTGTACTGTACTTTTTCTCTGTATTCCACCCCACGAATATCGCTCTTACTCTCTTGGGCTACAAACAGTTTAAAAAAGCAAAATGATAGTGTATAATATTTTTGTCCTAAAAAGTGTATGTCAGGGGTATGGATTACTCCTACTTGTTGTCGAAATCAAATCTTAAGGCTCAATATGTGATGCTTATGGGCTCGGAAACGAATCTTCAAGAAAACAAGGGAAGAGGCCTCCAAAATATGTATGCTGTGGAAAGCTAGTGGATTATTATCATATATTTCTTTAAGTTGGTTGAGCAATTTACTGTCAAATGTGATATCCTTTAGTATGAAGAATTGTTCTGCAATTTTTGCAATTAAATGCTTAACTCACTTTTTACATGGTGTCATGAAACTAAAAGAACATACTCTGGTTGGCAACATAAGACTTGCTTTTCCATAGTAAGGACAACTCTAGCGTCACCACTAATTAATTGGCTCTTTAGAAATTTCAAATAACTTTTGTAACCTCACAGAGTCTAAAATATACCCTACTTAAATACATCTTAATTAGTGTGAAATTCTCCACCCGTATTCCTGGTATTCTATGCTGGAAAATTTTTCTACTTCTTAAAGGTTAGTATGAAATGAAGTTGGGAAATATTTAGCGTACTTTCTACGTACATACAAACTTCTACCCTTAAGTCATGTTTTTACTGTGGAAGAGTTATCCGCAGTGTGTGTTTGGTTCTCATCTTCAGCTTTAATTGTTGGCTGCAAATCGCATTGTGTGAAATTGATCAAGCGTTTCTTGTCCATTGATTTGTTTACATATATGTCTCTTTTGGGGAAAGTTTTATCTGTTGAGCCATTAATTTTGTATATGTAGTTGTTTTCAACGCAAAAAATATTATTTTCATGGAATCACAGCAGTCTTCAAGTGAAAGATCCATTCTTTTTGTTCCTTAAAATTTTTGGTCCTATTTTGAAGGGAGTATTGGTTCCTGTGAGTGTGGTTTTTATTTAGGTGAAATTCAGTCATTGACTTACACTAATAGGTGCATCAAACAGGTACTTGTGTATTTGCAAGGGGAATAAATATTTTCCGAACTAATGATAGCATTCTTTATCCCACAGAGGACAACCTGAACTGCAACAGGCAAGTGCCTATGCAGTAGATGTGGGCTATCATCCCACTAATGGTCATCCAGATAATCATTCCCCCAACTCTTCGCATATTTCTCTGCACGGTGGAGATCCAGCTACAGGAGCCTCTACTGGAACATTAGTCTCTAGAACACAAAAGCAACAAACTACTCAGCAGGTAATAACTTTATTGTGCCTGATAGATTACTCTGAGAACTCTATTTTTGAAAATTGCTCTATTTTGCATTCCTCTTTAAATGTCATCAGTCTTCAGTTCTTGCTGTTCACGGTTGAGTTTTATTATTTAGTCACCAGATTAATTGTGTATGTATCCTATTTTTGGTAGGCTTTATGATATTGATGAATGGATACACACTATTGCCACACAAGCCTTGCCCTTGAATATAAATATGTACATGTTATCATGGGTAGTTTAATGTTGCCTCTGTAATCCCAGTACAGTGAGTAAAATAATTGAAGGTTATCCATGTTGATTCATTGAATCAAGGAAAGATTTATGTTCACGGGAGGTAATGCTACAACAATGGAAAGGAATGACCTAAAGTAGAAATGATGGACCTTCCCATCCCAAACAAAAACCCTCGAGTTGCAAGGTGGGCCAGCAAAAAGAACTGGTCCCCCTACCCTTAATGTGTGGTATCACTTGCCTGTGGCTTAGTCTAAGATGAACTCTATCCTCACCAAGAGTATTTTCTAATTGCAATGGAGAATTGGCCATAATAGGTGAGGTGGGGGTGGATGTCCTATCCCCTCTCCCCAAATATTTTTCATTATTTTCCTCATTGATATAGATCGTGCGTGGTCACGAGCATGGGTGTAAAGGGTGGGATTATGGTGTGGGAAATATTTATACCATGGGTGTAATTTGCAATGAAAAAAATCCTTCAGGTTAGTGGGGATTCGAATACAGCTCTCCAGAATGCCAGTCAGATGTGTTACAGGGCTGGAAAAAGCCAAGTATTTGCTGGAGATTTGGCTAATGCCTTGAATTTGGCCCTATATTAGGGAAACAGATGTTAAAGATTGGTGAGATTGAGAGGGGAAAAGTGATGACACAGTCATTAAAGTGTATTTATGTGGGTGCGTCTGATCTGGTGAATTTGAAAATGATTACGGAGGAGGAGCATTAATTGTCTTGACTGTGAAATTTTAGTTTTCCTCTACCATCTTATATGGATTCTGAAAAAATTTCAACACATAATTAGTTTGACAGATTTTCATAGTCATTTTCTGGGTGAAAATCGTTGGGTTTCTTTCATAAGTGTTAACAGATATATCCACAAAAGTAAATTACCCCTTTTTTCCAGATGAGAAAGTGTTTGTCCTCAATGCTGGTATTCATTTCTGACCATAATTTTGATCTCTTTTTATAGGTAACCACTGTCACTAAAGTTGTGCGTGAAGTCCACCACATGGGGCCGGATGGGCAGCCTGTTGAGTACGCCACCTATGGTGGAACGGGAGTAGTACCACCTACGGTTGGAGCAGCACCAACCTATCCAACGTTTGGCAACTATGAGCATCTTGCTGCTCAAGAGCCTTATCCTGATGTCGATCCATGTAAGTTAGTGACCCACTGGCTGTTAAAGGGCATACTTGCATTTGATGAAAAAGTACCATTTCATAAATTACTGGAAAAAGTATGTAGAAAGATTGTGGATTTTGTAAACTTGATGCTACCATTTTAGATAGTAGCACATTCCATGCCATCCAAAAACTCCGCTGTTCATAAACCTTCCTCTTCCATATTATGATAAAATATTTTGCCAAATTTTACATCCAGATAAGAGCCTGTGAAGTGTTACACAGATGTTAATGAAAGGGCTAGAGAAGTAGGCTTACAATGTTATCATTGAATAAGAACAGGCAAAGCAAGAAAGATGTCATTAGAGACGGTGATCTAACCTTAATGTTACAACAATTAATTGGAACCAGGATTTTTCTCTCCTATATCAGCAGAAGTTGAGCTTTTAATTGTTTAATTATTTTCACATATGTTGTGCTAGCTTTCAGTGATATCCTCCATAGCTCTTAGAAATGATGTGTTAGGGTCTGTCATGATTTGATCGTATCAGTCCATAAAGTACGTAACTTCTCATTCTTATATTTATTTAATAGGAGAGCATACATTTGCTGTCATACTTTCTGTTTGCTCTTTAGAGATGTGACTAGAGGGTCTCACATTTCTCTGTGACATTCTAATTTAGCACTCTTTTGATGAAGCTTATACCTATAGAGTATGGATTACATTTTCAAGTAGATATGCCTACTAAGAAAATATTTCACAGATGCAATGGCAAAGTTTGTACAGATGTGTGGATAATTCAGTCAGTCAATTCATTCACCTTTTCTTTTATCATGAAAAATGTATAGACCGGCATTTTTCCATTTTCCAATCCATTGCCTACTTTTTGAGCTGTTTTCAGTGAATAAATTTTGGCTTTAACCCTTCGGTAAATAAGTTGATGATATCATGAACTCCTGCCAGCCAGGTTGCTGCTTTTCAGCTACTCTCCTCCTAATAATATCGACAAATTTGGGCTATATGCTGTAGAAGTTATCTGAAATGCTGTTGCACTTTTCCACAAATTTAATTTGCCACAGTATTTCTGTAACTCCTCCCCTCCTTGCATCGGCCAGGCGTGCCTTTTTGTTCTCTGTACACTTGTGAAGCCATCCTCCAATAAGCTGGACTCCTTGAAGTTGTCAATGAAATGGAAATCTAATGGCATCACCAAATTATCAAAAGTGGGTGGCAACTTCCACAATCTTTTTATTTTAAACCTAAGTTTTTTTTCTTTTCTAAGCCTAAGAGAGAATGGCTAAATGAGAATGAGTTTTCTTGTGGTAACGTATCTTTCCCTTCCATCTGCTGAATTCTTTTAATGGATTGAGTTTTGGAGCCTGTGTGAATGTTCCCATTCGGTAGAATCTTAATATGACCATCAAGATGGGAGGGGAGGCCCAAACATATAATTAGAAGATGCAGATGATCCATCCATGATCAATATCTAACTAATTTTTACTTTGTTTTCCCTGCATCTTTTTGCACCTATTGGAAATTACATTTTCTGGTGGGGAAGGGAGAATATTGTACTCGTTTGTGGATACTACAAGGGAAGTGATAGGAGAATAATCCAATGACTGTTTTATGGAATGATGGATAATTGAGGTTTTACTGTAATTTTATAAGAGGAGAAGATGGCTTGCGCCTAGTAAATAGCTCTCCCTCTCCAAACTTTAGGTATTTTCTCTTCGTATATATGTGTAACGTTTTGATGATTATGATGTAGCTGTTGCTCTGAAGAGATGTTTAAAGGTAAAAATATTTATCCATACAAATTGAAAACTGCCATTTTTTATATTTGGCTCATATCTTTCAGTTACCTAAAAGTATTTTAAAGGTAAATTTTTGGGCCATGTTTATTTTCTCAGGCCTTATGTTTTTTTTCAGTTTAACAGTCTTTTCATCTGGAAGCAGTTGATCCATTTCCAGTACGCATTTTCTGCTTTTAGCTAGGCATTTCTTAGTGTTAGCCTATTGTTAGCTGATATTTTCTGGTAGCTCCAAGTTCTAACTTGGCCATTTAGTTGCTGTTAACTTTTTGTGAATGGTATATATTTTACTCGCCACGGTAAGTAGTTTGGTGCTAAAATTGCTGTCTTATACAAGCTTTTGTTGTTTTCCTCATTAGCGCGGAGATATCAGGATCCCTACAGACCAACGTACCAAGACTATGACCATTATCCTACCCGGCCTGAGTACCAGTACCAAAACCCAGCTTACCCTTCTGCCTATCCGGGCTACCCTGATGCAACTAATTATGTTGAGCAAGGGGGAGGCCCAGTGGTAGTGCCCGGTGCTGGGCCAGTGGCTTATGGTGAAAGGCCCCCCACTCCACCTAGCCCCAGTGAGCGCAGTGAATCACCACCTCCACAACAAGCGCCTCCCCCTCACGGTTAGTGTTACTCTGGGGTAGCATCCCTTGATCTCAGTAGATAGTTTCTTGCATGTATCTGTCGGTGAATTTGATCCTGCTAAAATGTGGTTGTCCATCGGTTATCATGATGGGAATTCCTAATAAAAGTCCTGATTGTTGCAATTTGCTCTATTCTTATTATGCTTTAAAATATGTAAATGTAATGAACTATGACCAATAGCTACTCTGGTTGGGACTAACTCGTAGCATTCAATAGGGCTTCCAGGGTGTATCATAAGATTAGCTCTAAAGACAATCCATTTAGGTTTCAAGAAGTTGAGTTGATAGAATTTAAATCCATTAATATAGGTTTGTATCAATCAAAAAACACTGATAAATTCTTTTTCTTATTTTGTGATGTAGATGTTAGTTTTATACAATAAAATGTGATTGCTAATATTTCTCCCATTCCATTACATCCACTTCACAAGAATTTTGGCTTGCTGGAAGATGTATCATATAATTTATTTCATGCATGTCTATTATCCTCTTTCAAGACTATATTTCCCTTTCTAGCAATTAAAATTCATTTTTCAGATCATCTTCTATCAGATATCTATGCTTATCTTAGGAAGATTTAGATTATTTGATTATGTAGTAAAGAATTTTTGATGTTATATGCTGAACATTGTAGTCCTCTACATCCTTTGTGCAAATTTTTAAAATTTACGAGACTTATCAATGATGCCTAAATTAGTTGAATCCAGCTGTAGAAAAAATGCAACTAAGCAATAATATGGAAAGCTAAAACTAAATTGTTCTTCCTTAGTAAAATGGCAGGGATTTATTGCCTATATATTTCTATTCTCGTAAAACTAAATCTGATAGGAATTTACTTGAACTGTTTAACACAAAGTTGTTTTCAATGCAGTTTTTTTTGGAATGCAGCATTTGAATGAAGTTGAGGATTCCTGTATTCAAATCATATGCATCTTCTTTTATCAAAATTGATATTTCCCCTCGCAGGGCAGAAGTAGGCATCCATCCTCGCGTGCATGTGTGCCAAGAGAAGGGTTTTTTTTTATCATTCTCTTATTCCAGCAAATATATATTTCCTAGTAAATGGTAAATAGGTTAATGTAGTTCTTCAGTCATCATGAGACTAGAAGTTTTTTGGTGGAAATGTTTTCATCCAAAATACATTGATGACAGAGTTCAATAGTCAACCTCCATATTTATCTGCCATTATAAATATACTCTTGTTCCATTTTTGCTTTTGTTTGTCTAGAAAACATTATTTTTACTTTTAAACAGGATCAGTTTTGCATTAGCTGCAATGCCTTTTAGAGTAAATAATTCTCTTTAAAAGCTTTGGATTGTTTTTTCAGCAGGTGTTATGATAGACACGGAGATTAGTTGTAGTGTTCTGAGGTTGGATTGAAAATTAAGTTCTTTTGGCTAACAGGAAATTGGATTCAGGGCAATTAAATTGATGATGGCAGATTATTATCTATTAAATATTGCTGTATGATGGGCTGCACAAAATTAATTATGTAGCCTAAGGGAATTGGGCTTTGAGGTCAATGGTATTGAGCATCAGTTTTTATATTTAGTTCCAATACTTAAGTGGGTGAAAGGGTGGGACCGAATCAAGTAGGGGTGAATGTAGGGAAAATTTCTCGGCTCATGACTTTCTTGTAGCCAATAAGATGATTACAGGTGAGGCATAGGGCCTTGGAAATTCAGTCCCTCTCTGGCCTCCATTGTGATAAAATCATGAGTTACTTGTATTGACAAAGGTAATAAAGTGGTACCTTGTGATATGGGTGCCCTGACATACGAGATATTTGAGATACGAGCTGTCGAGCGAGCTAAGTTTCACTTTGATATACAAGCAAAATATGTGATATGAGGAACAGCTGGATACTGTGCTGCACACGGCCCACCAGCCATCAATGTACTGCACCTGAGCCTTGTGCATCTCGCATTATCCCACGTATCCCACCAGTGTGTGTGTTTACCTCGCAGTCAAAGCATCTTTGCAAAGCATTTCTGTACAATTCATATTTGTCACTTATAAATACATTTTTTAAATCAAAAATACGTAATAAAAGAATTGGGGTAGTATTATAGGGGCTGGAACTGATTAATGGCATTTCAATGGGGGAAATTGCTATGAGGTATGAGCAAATTGATATGTTAGCTAGGTTACAGAATGAATTAAACTCGTGTCTTGAGGTATCACTGTATTTTTATTTGGTACTATTACCCTTGCCATGTAAATCCACCGGGCAGGTATGTCTTTCACCCTCTCAAGGATTGGTGTCAGCGAAGTAGCCGACCCTTTGTGGGCCTCTGAGTTGGGATTATCCTCACTCCTCTCTAAATTGGGACCCTTTTACATTGTTTTTGCACTGGGCCTAAGGTTTCCAGGGTTCAAGTTTTCCTGGAAAAAGTAGATGCAAGAAATGTGCTTTTAGTGGCGTCAAGTATATTTCCTTCTCTCTGTTCTTCCCCTCCCCCATCTGCAGAGCCTACTGACGTATTCTGGGCCTATTACAGAGCACACCTTCTTGTGTGATCATCATTCATGATATTGTGCAATGAATGATTAAGAGAGGTTGAAGTAGAAAACCTGTCGACTTACCATCACATTGTGAGCGAAGAACATCCTAGCACGTGTCATTCAGTATACAATCTGGTGTCATTGTGTTGATCTATTGTTATTGTTTCTTGGCATTTGTGTAGAGTCTTATCATAAGTGCTCTTTTTTATTCTCTTAGTGTTAGATCAGGTCCATCATTTTTTGTGAATGGAAGAGACTTGTTCCAAGTAAGGATAAATGTGTGTGTAGTGTACCACTTATCCAGTACTTTTGTCCACCTATCCAGTCCTATCAAAAACATGGCAGTGTGGTAACCAACAAGTCCCAGCCAGAGATATATGTGGTGTGACTTGCACCTGAGAAATTTAGTATACTATTTCAGAAAAATTGCTATCAAAGAAGGTTGTATGTGTAAATGATTAAAGCTTTTTCCTATCTAGTCCAGTCTTGGTAAACATGCTAAATTTGTGGAGCTTCTTCCTCCTCATTTTTGGGAATATTTTTGTGAAGCAACATTCGCAAAAATATGCCAATCTTCATAGTTTATTAATATTCTGTGCAATTTTATGATAATTCTTGTCCTTATATTTGTTTCCATTCTTATTTCTTAAAAATAACTATCCATTTTGGATGTGATTGAGGGCTCAGGTTTCTCCAAGTGATGTTCCATTGAAATCGCCCAATTTGGTGGAAGTATAGGGTAAAATTTTTCTTGTTTGTTGTGTGTTCTAAAATTAATTTATTCAGGGCCCCAAAGTTGCAGAAATCATTCTAGAATAGTGATATTTCTCTAGGAATTGTTCGATATTTTCATTTATTGGATAAGTTTAATCCATATTTTTGGTTGGAATATGCATGGTGAAATCACTAGTTTCTAAATGAATAGATAATTGTTGTACTAATTATGTCTTAGCGTTTTTTCCTTAAACTTACTCATGTAATATATGGAGGAGCTATGGTCTACCAATATAAAGACCTTTTACTTCATTATAATCCATACTGCTTTTGCATGTTGAGCTATGAATTGGTTGGATGAATTATTAAAGCATGGATATAATTAACACTTTTCGATCTTTTCACCAGCTGAATGAATCAGGGATAACTTCATCTGAAGTATTCATATTTAAAAATTTATGTGTTTTCATTATTTTTTAAATATATTTTACTTGGTCACTGCGTTATTTAATTTTAACTTTCATTGTTGCTCTCGGTAAATTTGTTATGTTTTCTTGACTTTTTGTCCAATGCACCAATTGCAAAAATATAATACTTAATGAGAAGGTGAGATATATTCTAACAGCTGTTTTTAATTGAATGTTTGGAAGTTGATATGCCGCAGGGAACTAATTTGCCTTTATTTCTAACTCATTTGGCATTGCTATTAGACTTTCAGGAAAAGTTAGTTAAAACTGAAGCCATAGATTTTTCTTTGAAATACCTAATTTTTTTCAGATTTTTCTATGATGCTATGGAAATTTCCTTCAATAAGTCTGATGTAGATTTACTTTATCCTATCCTATCTCGTTTTTTTAAAGAAGATTGCATTGAATAATACCAAATTAAATTATTTCTTCATCATTGAAGTCAAATTTTCTCTCTCCTTAGCTACGTCTTATGTAGAAACTTAGCCATTTTACTTATCCTGTTCTCGAATAGAGTATTTGAAGTTAAGTTTAGGTCATATCCATGATTCCAATGTTAGAGTTTCTCTTGTATAATAGGGAAAAAATAATCTTTTTCAATAATGAGTAGAATTCCATTTTTCATAAATATTCTGCTTTTCTTCCATTGCCGTTAATAATTTCATGACACTAGAAGCAGTGATGCTACCCCTGAACGTCAGCAGGTTTTAGTGCAGTGAGATAGGTGTACGAGATTTTTTCTGAGATTAGGCTTGACTTTATTGCATAAGACCACTAATATCTACCCCTAACAAAATAGTAGAATTATTCTCATTGCTACGTTGTTTGTGTTCAGCTTATATTTACAAATATTTCATGCTCATTTTAAAATATAATTGTGATCCTGAGACTCAAGGAGCATTTAAAAAGGTAAATATGTTTGTTTTACTTCAGATTACCTCAGTAAAGGTGCTCCCTACCCACAGTCTGGCTATGACGAATTGGACACTAGCCTGTTGCCACCCCGCCAAGATCATTATCGTGTTACTCCATCCCCTGGTGCTCCAGGTGATCGTTATGGTAATATTAATATCATTAGAGTTGTCACTTGTGATGAGAGATAACGTACTACCCCATATTGTTGAAACTGTGGTAACATTAAATGCTGGTCTGGAGAGTGGAGGATCACCTGATTAGCGAATGCTAAACCTGATATGGAGTACAGAAATGCTGATAAAGTGGGCCATGTGATTTTTTAATGGATCCCTGAGGCTATTCACATTGGAAAATGGTGTAACATGAAGTCATTTATCACATTATTTCATAATTAGAGCACCTGAATAATGTGTTGGAGGAAAGTATCTGTTCCCAAGTCGCTGATGTATATGGTTTTAATATCATTTGTGTTTTTCACCTAGAGTAATTAAGGGAATCTTGTGGTTGCATAATAAAAATAGGAGGACTATATGTTTTTGTATTTAGCTGGTGAAAAAGTCTCATTAATCCATTCACCAAGGTTTGATAAATTGGGTCTCTGAAAATGGCATAAACTTGCAATTTAACAACTAGTAAAATGTTTTGCATTTAGTTTTAAATGGTGGTGGATCTGGTTTTTGATATTGGGAAAACTTGGTGGTAATATCCTCCATAATTGCATGCTAAGTAGACTATTCCTTTTCTTACCAAGTTTTCCCCGTGGAATAGATCTGCAACCTACGAAAAAGAAAGTGTGCCAAAGTCGTTCCTTGGAGCTTTGAGTAATTTATTCATATATTCCAAAAATGGCCCTTCAAGAGGTCATTATTGAAGAGCTCAAAGTAAAAATGGGGATACTTTGTTTCTTTTGGTAATAATCTGTGGTGAGGTACCCTATTGATTTAAATGCTTGTAAAAGGGCTGGGATACAGCCATAGTGATAAAAGCATGAACCTGTTACTTAATTTCAAAATGCTCTTATGTAACTATGCTGAGCACGAAGTGGTGAGAGGCTGTACATTGTAGGCTTGCAGTTAGAGCCAAACATGCAAGAGGCCTAGGCTTAGAGCTTTTAAGCAGTTATTATGCCATCTCAGAAATTTTATCAGTTCCCTTTAAGTAACCTTGCATGAGGGGGTGAATATATTTGTTGGTAAAGTGATGGCATCAAACTTTGTAGCTCAAATAGCTGTGGGTACTATTTTGAAAAGTAAAAATAATTGATCTCTGATTCTTTTGGTTTGCTGTTGAATTCTGTTGCAGCTTCTTTAAAGCATTGATGAGGATGACTGTATTATGAAATTAAAGTGAATCATATTTTATGATTGGAAGCAAAATAGTTGCAATTATATATGCTCTCCAGAAAAAAGTTTGTAATCTGGTGTTGGCTTGCCACTTGCAGAATCACCACCCATTGAGTAGGAACTAATGAGATTCTTTTCTTCATTATTGAAGGTATGCTTTGGGTATTTTTGTTCCAGTAAAATGCTATTGATCTTTGGCATGTCACCTCTAGGCTTCTTGGCATAATGCCAACCAAGTAGATAAATCAATACCTGAACAGAATTCTTCTCCTCATTAATTAAATCATTGATTTTCTCAGATTGTTGTATGCAGGCCCTTCTAATCAAGATTTATCAACAAATGGATTAAATACGATTTTAATTCCTCTGCATCCTCTTATTCTAACCATGAATTTCAATAATTTATTGCTGAATAATAGTAATTTTTACAGATGAGTCATTCCTGAGCGAATTATTTAAAGTTTTTTTATGACAATGCCATGGCGACTTGAACAAGCTCATTGTGTTCCCTTAGTGAATGAAGTGAAATAATGTTGTGTGTTATGAATGTGATGATGCTGAACCTAATGAATTGTGTGTCATTGTGAGTTCACATCTTTTTTGGAATTAATCTTTTCAGCTCATCTTACTCATCCATGGACTATTGATGAAACTGGCGAATCAGCACAACTTCCTCATGGTGAGCTATCATGTACATTTGTAAATAGCTTTGAGCCTTGTCTGCTAGAATATTTCCTTTAATTTGAAATCTATGAATAAATTAGAGGTACATTCTTGAAATTTTAAGCTGTTAATATCGTTATTAAAAAGTTTGTGTAGGCTTCATTCTCACATTGGTATCATGCTCCTGAATCTATACTGTTGTATGTCTTTTATATGGGCACTTATTGAAATGATGTTGATCAATAGTGAAATAGTTGCTGTTTGCATAAAGTTCCCATTAGAGTATGCACATAAATTTCTTTAAGGAATCACCAGCCTAATAAAGTGATTAAAATCACAGTTTCTTTATCTTGGGTAGCAAATTCAGTGAAAAAAAGTGTTAATGTTTAGTTTAATGCTTTATGTCATTCTAGTATTGAAGCTTAATATTTTTTTGCATGCTTTATCTGCTTTTTTTGTGTGTAGATGACCAAAAGATAGTTTACGGATACACTTCCCCTTCTCCATATGGGTCAGTCCCAGGTGCCTATGTCACCAATGATAGACACCCTCGAAACTATGAAGAAAACACATCTGCACCAAGATCTATGTATGAGGAGGAAGACGAACCAACAGACCATCTTCCACTGCATGCAGCTAACCATTCTCCCCTACTCGGTGATGACAGTAGGGGTTGGTTTCTCTCTATCCTCTCCCCCCTTCCCCCTTTTATTCGAAATGTCCCATGTAATGTACAGTATTTCTTAGATCATTTTATTCTTATGATTAACATTCTCGTATTTAACTTTGCCTTAAACTGGTTCAGAATATTTGCGTTAAAGAGTTATGAACCTGTGTGAAAAATTTTTAATGGCATCTCAACCTATCATTTTGCATATTTTGTGACTAAATTGAAATGAGAAGGTCAAATTTTAAATTATTTATACCCAAATACTGTATATGCTTGATTGTAAGCCGACATAGCTTAATCAACAGCCATCTATTTGAGAAATGGAAGAACTTTAAACCTCCATAATATCGGATGAATATGGCACCGGGCAATTATAGAGATGAGGGCTGTAAAATTTCATTATTTGTACTGTCCAGTTGGGGGATATCCTCTTACCCTGTGAGACCATCCCTCGTGCAGGCATCTAAATTACCGTCTTTGTGTTTAGATAGCTCTTTCAAGTTGAAATAATGAGGTATGAAGAAAGAAATTGGGTCATAAAAAATGAAAATCTGTTGCACAGTCTATTTAATTGGCCAAAGTATAAAGGGTCAAGTGAATAAAATAACTGAAAACAAATATTATATTTTGGATGTGCAATATCGAGTGTCGTTATCATTCATATGTAGGAGAACAATGACTCTTTCTGAACAGTTTCTAAAAGTAATGCGTTTTCTAATATCAGCAAACTGTATTATTAGGTCCAAATAGGCAACTGCATCAAAATATCTTTTACCAATCCAAAAGATGAGAGCAATAATCGAAAATTAGCCAAACTGAGAAGTGGGAACAAAGTCACTTTGACATAAGCATTCATGCAGTGGAAAGTAATTCTCTTTAATGGTGGCCAGCTTCCACATGCTGTAAATCTCATGCTTAATAGAAATTCTGCTCTGATTAGTCTTTTCTTTGTGTCAGTGTTGTATAAATGTTTTAATAGATTCTGAAAATCTGAATTTTTTAAGCCAAAAGAATTAATGAAAATTTGAAAGCAGGAGCATCACCTCTGTGCAAGGGCTTTTGCTCTTTGAACATGTATTTTATTTTCACTTGCGCAAGAAAATTTATAAATTCATTTGATACTCGTAGAGATCAAGTTCTATTTAAGCAGTCAGTAAACTGTGGTTACTTTTTAACATCAATGAGGTGCATTCAGCTGTTCTAAGTTGTGGAAAATCAGTGGAGGCATTTATGAGTTTTTGTGACCTATTGTGGAGAAATGTGTTTAAAAAATCAAGGCATGGAAGAGTAGAGAACGGATACTATTTTCAGATATTTAACTTACATCAGATGTACTCTAATTTCATTGCAATTTTAAGTAAAAATTTGCCTTCAGGCAGATGGTTAGGCTTGTAAATAAAGAGAGTCACACTAGGTAGCATTTTCTTAATAAGGTTGTCAAGCTCATGACAAATTTCAAGGGACCATTGCTCTATTTTGTTATAAACGGGATTTCGTTACATCCATAAAGAAGGATTTTGCCCTATGCATCACTCAATTGCCAGCTAATATTCTGTAAAGTGTCTTAATTTAAGCAACAAATCCATAAAAATTAACCATCATCCCAACCTTTCCATCAATCCTAAACACAAACTTTGATGTATTCCCTGTGGACTTGATAACTAAAAAGGCAAGAACGTCATTTCCTAGCCTCATTGACACATCAGTTCACATAAGATCATGGAAGTTAAGCTATGTAGAGCCCAGATTAAGTTTAGATGTGTTACCATTTATCAAGATTCATCCCTCCCTCTCCATCAGCCATATTTTGTCTTTTTTGATGACCCACTACCGACTTACTTTTGTTATTACCCTGAAATTTTTTAAAGTATTTAGACCTTTTTCAACAATTGCCAGTTTTCATCCGAGAAAATGATGAGGAAAAATTTTCAAATTTGAGATATAGGCAAATTTTGACTAGTTGTCTACTCCATATACCATGCTAAAAGGACTGGGGTGGTATGGCTACCTAGAAGGACTATTGCCCGTCATTTTGACTGGTAGTAATTATTTTAAATGTCTTCGTTAATGTTAAAATTAATTGATAACTTCATTAAATATAATCCTTTCCTTTATTTATCAGTTCTCTTAATTAATTTTTTACAAATCATTTTACTATCAAAATTTAAAATGAACAGTGGTCACATAGCTTCTGCTTCCCTTGCCCTGGCCTACCACACTCCGCTCAGTACGGCAGTATAATGCTGCAGATTTCTATTTATAATGTAACAAGGGATGTTAAATGCATAAATGTGCTAACTAAAACATCAGAATGGCCGGACGTAATATTGTGTAGTGATAGAAAATTGCCGTTACATAAGCGTTGGCATCACAATTAAATTAGAAATGCTCAACCCGTCATCTTGACGGGTGTTGATATTTTAAGGTAGACGGTTAGTGTAACTCTATTTCTATGTGAAAAAATGAAATTATATTTTTACAGAATACGTACCATAAGAAATAAATAAAAGTTAGAAAAAATAAATATGCCAAAAAAAATATTCCAGGTTGTATGACTAAGTTAGCGGAGGTTACCCATTAAAATGATGGGTCTGGTCCTTCTAGTGTTAACCTGAAAATTTCAACATGATAGCATAAGTTTTAATCAAGCAGTGCATTGCAAA
This sequence comes from Ischnura elegans, assembly GCF_921293095.1. Taxonomy (NCBI): domain Eukaryota; kingdom Metazoa; phylum Arthropoda; class Insecta; order Odonata; family Coenagrionidae; genus Ischnura; species Ischnura elegans. The sequence goes on from NC_060259.1 coordinate 40,144,350, forward strand.
AAAAGACTGGTCGAATGAGAGGCATGCGTTCCCTTTAGCTTTGGTGTCCTTGTCCTCAGTCTGCAAATAGTATTCAGGATATGCATGGGTTTGGCATATCGGACCAAGAAAGGTACAAGAATCAGGGAACTTGATGAAGGTCCCCCTCTATGATGCAGTCTTGCAAATCGAAAACAGCCCTAGAATCAATTAAAATTTTCTCGCCCTGAGCACACAATTAGAGGGTATGATTCATGAGACTTATCTGTGATGCAATGTTTTCGTAAGGGTATTTTTACTCACTGTTACAGAAAATCTTTTGTGATGGCAAAATGCTACAAAAGCTTTTATTCTGGCAAAATAGATAGGATGGGAAGAGTCAGAAAAGAAGAAGTATAAGGTGCATAGGGTGTTTAAAATAATGGGAACAGATAATTCAAAGAATGTTCACCCAAAATTGGGTAATTGGCATTTTGCTGCAATCGCCAAGTTGCCTGAAAAAAAGCCCTGACCCTTCAAAACTCCACGTTAGTCTCCTTTGACCTGGTGAAATTAATCTGGAATGTTAATTAATAGATATGCATATTCAGTAGACACTCATGAGCTTTGCAGTATACTTGAGAAATGGAGAAATAATATCATTTTATTGAATGTGAGGAGGGGATATAATGGATTTTATTTATGTGATGAAGTTAGAGAGTTCTTTTTGCCCCATGTGGTCTCAGAAGTGCCTACCTAAGTAGAATAGTGACAAAATATGTCATAGTTTTTCCAATTGCACTGCCTTCCTTTAGCATCCCTAGCAGAGAGCAAGAATTCTTACAGATCAGCTCCTAGCGAACAGCTTCTTCAGCTGAATGCACCCAATAGCAAGAGTTACTTAGCTGCAATAGTGTGATTGAAATAATTTCTTCCTATGTAAATTATAATTCTTATTCCAATATCTTTCTTCAGGGAAACTAATTTCATTTTCAAAAATTTGCTGGTGCAAAAATTTTGCATGCTGCTTGTTTCACCCAAAATCAGAACAATATTGTCTGCTCTTAGCATTATGATGACAATGGATAGTTCATTCAATCTGTAACTAGCCGAATAGACCGGAAATCATGGATTATGCTGCTTAGAGTACCTCTTATGCTTGTGAGACTGATTTTCAATAAAAATGCATGTATTTTCTGGAAAATGTCCGCATTAAAATTCGTCAACACACATAAAAGATTTGTAAGAATTAAATCACATTCTGTGCTTCAGACCTAAGTACATATATTTTCTCTGTTTGTTATTTGAGGAAAATAAGAATAAGTTGGCTCATAATCAAGTAAATGCACTATTTGTTCAGGGTAATGAGGCGTGCATGAGTTCTACCATAGTCTTTTTGTGTTTTAAAATTGAAAACCACCAAACTACTTTAAATATTTTTCACTCAAAGTGTATGTACTTACTCTGCTATTAATGTAAAACTTACGCTGCTGTTAACATAATGAAAGGAAAATTTTTGTCATGGAAGATGTGAATTTCTGCTGTTTATCTCATGCTTAAATTATGGAAAGTTATATTAAGAGACTTTCAAACTGTAAGTGGTGAAGCACATGCATGCTCAAAATATTTCAAATTGTTTCACTCCAATTTATGTAGCTAATCTAATATAGTTATGCAATTGCATCTTCTAATAATATTTTTGTGCCTTAGATAATTAAGTCATTGGCTATCAAGTGCTTTCACATAGTGGTTCTGTAATGTGTGCCTAGTTGGCTCATGCATATGAACTGAGTGAGAGATTTCCTTTTGTATGTTTATCATGGATAAGCTTCAATTTCAATCTAAGCTTTTTTTAATCGAATACACTTTTGACTAATTTTTAAAAATTTAATGGTTGGAAAGTGGAATTTTAGAAGTTATAATTATATTTTTTGGAAGGTAGTTCCATGCTATGCAACGTGTGTGACTAATGGAATTAAACATATCCTTATGCATCATTTGCTTTCCTGGGTTGCAAATTTTTAGGGAACATAGATTTTTTCATTTTCATGTAAATGGCCATGCTCTTACTTTGCTTACAGTAAATGCTAGAGTGCTCAAGGTAGCGGCTGTTTTGTGAAATACTATTATTGAAATTTGTTCATGTTTAACATTGGATGAAAGTAATGCCTAATTCCCCAAAGTATCACGGAAGGATTGACATTCATGTCAGTCCATTGCATTTTCTATCAGAGTAACATTTGGCAGCCATGGTCTCAATGATTTCATTTTTATATCTGGTTTATTTTGCTAATCAACCCTCACGTTAGTTTTATTACATTCTGGAGAAAATATAAATATTTTTTGGGGATGAGCTTCATGCAAGAGATAACGAATCAAGATTTTCCTTGTTTTGTTTTTCGGGAATGAGTGTATCATTGGTATTTCTGGTAAGATTGCTGTTAATTACCTTATGTGATCATAATAGATATTAATGAAGTCACTTATTATGTATCAATTGTTTTCTCTGATGCTCAGCAAATATTGCTCAGAGCACATTTTAATTACTCTCTATGATTAGAAAAAGCCCTTGTATAATTCATTGTTGTGTATTTTATGTGAATACTTTTTAAAGTAACTTCTATAAATTTTTAAAACAATTTTACCATTCGCAAATTCAGGGGTCGATCATCCTTTGAATGGCTTTTAGATTTCAAATAATGATCTCGAGTTTTTTTTTAAACAAGATTTTAAGATGTACCATGTATGTAGAAATGGAGTGAATAATTAACAGCCCAGCTTTTTACAGCATTATATTTTTTTCTTTTATGCTGTCAAATGGACCTTTGCACCAATTAAGGAAGTTTTTTAGGTATCCATCCAATTTAATGAGATTAATTGTTTTCCCTTTTTCATGAAAGTGAAAGGGAAAACTTGTGTTTTGGACATATTGCATAAAATTGTTTAAATGGTTAACTTTCGAGTAATTGCCTGAGAATTATTACTTGTGTATCTTTAATTTTGAAATGTTGCATGCTAAACTTTCATGTTCATATGATATCGTCATGAAATTCTGCTTGCCTCATCAAAGCATGGAATTTCCTCTTAAATTTAACTTTGAGAATGAGCTGCATGTGGAAATTTTTATGACTGTTTTGTGGCAACTTCCAATGCATGTTTATCAAATTACTTTTACAGTGCTTCCTTCTATTTTGAGTCATGCTAATGTATACTGTGTGGTTACAGGTATGCGGTGGAGAGATCCTAACCTTACAGAAGTGATTGGGTTCTTGACCAACCCCAATAATGTAGTTAAAGCAAATGCTGCTGCTTACCTTCAGCATTTATGTTATATGGATGATCCCAACAAGCAAAAAACAAGGTCTTTGGGAGGGATACCTCCATTAGTTAAACTTCTAAGTCATGAGGTCCCAGATGTTTACCGCAATGCCTGTGGAGCTTTAAGGTACGAATGACTATATCACTGATCATTTATAAGTTTTTCTTCATGAAGTGATCCTTACGTATGAAATAATAGAACTACAATGCTTGTCAATCTAATCCTAGTTCATTTGATAAAAACTTGTACTTTCATAAATCAGGAATTTGTCATATGGAAGGCAGAATGATGAGAACAAGAGAGCAATCAAAAATGCTGGGGGTATCCCTGCACTAATAAATCTGTTAAGGAAGTCTCCTGATGCAGAGGTTAAGGAACTTGTTACTGGTGTCTTATGGAATTTATCATCATGTGAGGTAAGTGTCTGGGATACAAGTAGTAAGACATTGTCTCTCCTCACCTGCAGTAATTTCATGTTAAAATTTGTCAAACATTACAAGTTTTATATCTTTAATGTCATCTCTACTTCGGGGTGTGTGCTAGCAAAATATTAATTCTAAATAAAGTTCTCTTTATAAGAAATCTCTATAGATATGATTTATGAAAATGTCATCCCTACCATGGAAAAAATTAGGGTCTCATTTTCCTCCCATAAGAATCATTCATTTCCATCCACCTTATGATGAACCTCTTTACTGCAAAAAATTGTTGTGTAATGAAATAATATTTTAGTCCCAAGTCTATCATCTACCTCTTAAGAATGAAATAATGGATTTTAGTTGTGTTTATCACTGACATGATTTTTGACTAAAGTAGGCGATAATGCTTGTAGATTACTGACATAATTGATCCAGATTTTGTTACTTATATCAAACAACATTGTTGACCGGAGACAAAGGTTTTCGCAGATATCTCTACTCACACTGTATCAGACAAAACTACTCGAGGGTCAACAGTTGGCAGAGTTGTAAATTGCATTATAATTCAACAGAATTGGCACTAGAGGGAATAAAATGGTATTAAGGTAACAGTAATGATTCATCAGAATGTGCTTTATGGATTATTTTTGAGGTCCTTACCATGATTTGCCGATGAGCTGGCATCTCAAGAATGCCACCGAAAAGAAAGCAATTTACTGTTGAGGAGAAAATTGCAATTTTTAAAGATGTGAGCAATGCTATAAAGAATGTGGAAATTGCCAAGAAATATGGTATATCACCATCATCGCTCATCACAATATTGGAAAAGGAAAATAAATAGAATTATGCACTTTCTACAATTCTCTAAATCCAGCTAAAATGAGATTACAAGCCACAACTTATGGCAAAGTCGAAGCTACTTTTAAATGGTTTTTGCAAATTAGGAGTTTGAATATTGCCATTACTGGCCCTCTTATCTACCAAAAAGCCAAGGACTGGTTCTGTGTGTTGTAGGGGCGGCTAGAAAAGTTTTACTCCCGACTCAACATTATATGCTAAGAAATATAGGGTAAAGAGCTGTCCGCACTGGCAGATTCCATTGCTCAGTGGCAGAGTGGCAAACTAAAGGGAAAAATGGAGAAGTTTCCTCTGAAAAAAATATTCAACGTGAATGAGAGTGCCATGGCTGCTACCAGAAATACCTACAGTCACTGTTAAATCGGACGAATGCAAATGGGGGAGAAGGCAAAAGAACACATCACTGTCCTTCTTTGCTGCAGCACAGATGGGCCACAGAAGCAATGACCTCTGGTGATTGGAAAACGGAGGAAACCTAATTACTTAAATATTTTAAGAAATTTACCTGCAAATCAATAGTCAAACATAAATACATGCATGACTTCTGATTGTTTAAGCAGTTGGTTTAAAAAATCTACTTGGTAATGATGGCACAAAGGATATGTAACTTAATTCATTAAAAAATTTATTATTAACTTAAATTTGAGTCATCTGCATAGATTATGTTGATGTAAATAATGTCTCTTTTAAAAATATGAAAAAAGTGTGATTACTTTGGACTCGAACACTCCCAGAACGTCATCGCAACTATGGCACACAGAATAGACCTACTCGGCTACAGAGCCACATATTATTTGGTCGTAAACAGTGAGTCAAGATATGATTATGAAGGGGGAAAAACCTCGTCAAAAAAGCCCGAAAGTAAACACTCCAACTTCCAATGTGGGTATGGATGGGAGATTCCTCTGTGCATTCCACCTGCTAATCTTAATTCTGTAAGGGCTTTTGCCCCTGGAGTTTGAATCCAGCTTCAGTTGCCCAGTTGTGTCCATGACCATCACCATCGGCTCTTGGTGCTGTGAAGGCAAATGATGTAGGTTGCTTAATGTGCTAACCTTCTAAGTTTTCACCAGCCCAGCGCCATCTGAAAAGTGGGACTTATGGATGTCTACATACTATTGAAAACGATAGTACACTGGAAATGGTTACCTTCTACGCAGCAAAAACCTCTGTACAACAAATTTTTTGTAGTCCAAAGAAGTTTATTGTAAAGGAGTGTGACTATATCGCCTGATAGGCAAGTTAAATCTCTATGTAGAGGTGAAAATATTTCATCTTTTAAGTACTTTAATGTTTTAGCATTTTACTTGTCATCTAGAGGCAAATTCGGTGCAACCTTTTCTTATTGTTCTTTGGAAATAATTAATTCTCATGCACACCATTTTTTTGTAATAGTAATTGGGGTTCACTGAAGCAAACAGCTCATATAGCCCCCCATAGTAATAGCTAAAGCTATTACTGCTTAACTTATTGCATCACTTTCATTGGTATCTTTAGCTGTTTTCAGAGTTAACTATCCCCCTATCATTGCAATCTGAGTAGGTAGTAGCTGGGCCTGCAATGGGAAGGTGGGACGAATTGAATAAGTGGCTAAATTGACAGGTATTGCATATATCATGCCATTGATGATGAAGTCAGGTGGTCATTTTTAAGTTACCATTGAGGTTTCTTTGATTGGAAACCTCTAAAAAAGTGGAGATTAAAAAGTTATCCTATGACTTAGGAGCAAGTTGGGAACTGAAATTTATATTTTACCGTTTCACATGGAATTCATTGCTTCCTATAACATTGTTTTTCTTTGCAGAATTGTTAGTTTTCCAGAATTGTTAATTGTTATGAATGAGTACCCATTTTATTAAATGACATAAACACACAAAGGCTCTCCCCTTTTTTTTGCTTCCCAGGACCTCAAGAAATCTATAATTGATGATGGCCTCACTATGATTGTAAACCATATAATTATTCCTCATTCTGGTTGGGATCACACAAGTCCCGGAGAAACCTGTTGGTCTACTGTTTTTAGAAATGCTTCTGGTGTTTTAAGGTAAGGTTCTCCTATAAAATCAAAATAAATTGCTTGCTTGGTTACAAAGTGTTGTGAAAACACTACATTTTTCCTATCATATTATCACAGATGTAGCAACTTTATTTGGTAAATTATAATCAATAAAGTGGTTTTTACTTTAAAAAACCCACTTTATTGATTTATCAATTGATTGAAAAAATATTTTAAAGTGGTTTTGTGCAAATTATCTTGGTACTGATTCTTTTTAGCTTCATTTCTAATGCCCTAAGCTCAAAAGCCAGTGGAACCGAGAACCTTCGAAAAAAACTACCCAACCCAAGATTAATGATCAGAATTAAATTCTAATTCATGTAGCTAATTGTACTGCCTAAATGAATATCTACCGATTCGATCGATGGATTTTTATTCCTCATAGGAAAATCCACTAGGATCGGTATAACATTGATAGCTCACGCTTGGTTTCGCTAATTAGTAGGGCCCCCTTCGCTTCTATAGCGTTGAGGTGTTTTTCCCTCGTCCCGTCCCTTCCCTTCCTATCCCTTCCCAGAGGCGTAGGCGGGCTCCCATCGCGACGGTGCCTCTTTCCTTTTCCCTTCCTCTCCAGCCCCTCCCCGGGTGATCGGGGGTATAAGCCACTGGCTTGGTTTCTGGCCCCGGTGCGTTGTACCCTCAAAGGGTTCGCCCAGAACCCTCATACTTTCTGCCTGAATGAAACGGTGTGCGTTCCTGGGTTGCTTGTATTTTTGTGTAATTTCCTGAATTTCTCTTTCCAGGAATGTGAGTTCTGCTGGTGAATATGCTCGGAAAAAACTGAGGGAGTGTGAGGGTTTGGTTGACTCGTTGCTCTATGTTGTACGATCAGCGATTGATAAGTCCAACATAGGGAATAAAAGTGTTGAGAACTGTGTGTGCATCTTGAGGAATCTTTCATACAGATGCCAGGAGGTTGAGGATCCCAACTATGACAAGCATCCGCTTCCTACACAAAGCAGAGCCGGGGCACAACCAAAAGGTATGCAGACTGATTTTATTCGTTTCATTCAGATTTGGATCTTAGACTAAATACATATGAAGTTGTACAAGTTGTTTTCATTTGAATTTGATGAACGAGAAGTTTGTGCTATGCAGTGAAAAAGCTCAAAGACTTCTTGAAAATGTTAAATAATTTGTGTTATTGTTTGCATCTTTTTCTGCTTCATTTTCTTTTTTGGTTCAAATCTTTCCTTTCCCTTAAATTTAACTTATTTATTATTATTATTTACATTTAAGTATTGCGTGTTTACATAACTTAGTTTTTAGGGGTTTGAATGATTTCTTCAAGTTTCTTTTTCTATGATTTGCTCTAGTTACACTCAGTTGAAAGTGGCTCTTTCACAAAAGCTGATTGATAATATCCTCCAGGTTATTAGATTCATCATTGTTGTGGAAAAGATACAAGAATGATGTATGTGATGATCTTTGGTGTTTTTTCATGATCACTAATCGATAATACTAGCTGATCTATTCTAGGATGAGATAGGTCATAATGTATGCCATTAGAGATTGCCAATTCCTTCATCTTCTTACATAGGGATGAGAGAATGTATTGATTCCACCAGTAGAGAGCATGTGGAAGAGTTAATCTCACAACTCTTGTGTATACATAGTATGATTAGTAGAAGTGAAAGCCCATGTGTTTTGCATGAAGATGGTTGCGGATGAGACTTTGGTCATCCCTACCAGTTAACATGAAATGGAAGATACTTGCATACATTTGAGTTTTGATTATCCGTTGTAATAGAGAGTAATGCCCAAACAGATGGAGGAGATTCAGGTTATTACCCCCCTGACATTAGGGGTAGCTGCTTATTTGGAGAATATGCCAGAGAACATAATGCGATAGAGGAATTATCTCTAGTTTTCTTCAGTTGATTGGTGTAGAAAGCCAATGAAATTGTCAACATATTGGTGATGTTAGCCCAACACTTAGGTGAAGATTACTTGCTGTCTTTTCAATGCTAGAAACGGCTTTTTTTGATTCTCTCTTAATTACATTGATTAATCCGCAGTGTGTATATATATTCTCTTTGATTGTGCTAGTGCTATTTGAAATATAAACATGCTCCTGCGAATGGAGGCTGAGAAAAATGTGTGTAATTTTATGTACATTCTCAAATTTACAGTTGTTGTTAACGTTGTTGTACTGATAGACGATAGAAAAAGTGCATTTTTAATCTCAAACTCTTCTTTTGTATAATTTAGCGCTTATGTATGCATATTTATGATATGCTTGGGATAAATGGTGTGGATATAAAATTGGAACAAAATGTTCTCTTCCCATTGTCTCTCAACCTGCTGGAATTTAAAGGATTGAGACAATCCGTTTATGATAATTTTCCCAGAAATGTTTACTTTAGTTTGTGTGCTCTGCATGTTTATGCTCTTTCCACAGAAAACTAACAGTTTAGGGGTGGGGAAGGTTTGGGTAAGGAGAGTATGGGAGAACTGGTTGGGCTGAATAATCCAACAAACAGATATTAGAGCAATGGATAATTGAGGCTCTACTGTATATTGAAATAAGTGTTCTTCCTCTATGACTGGAGAGTCACCACATCTCTTTTGCAATTTGTTGCATGGTACTTATACTAATTTGCAATTTGTATGTTTATCACAACATCTTAGCCCTGAATTGAACTCGTCAAAAATGAAATCTTTTAATCATACACATATTATTGTAAATCTGGCATCAGGGCAGTTTTATAATTGTGAATGGGAGTAAGGAAGGTCATAATGGAAAAAAAACTGTTGCATATTTCTCCGTCTTATATGTCTTGCTGTATAGTTTTCTTGTATATAAATGAGGGTATAGTTTTCTTGCATATAAATGAGGAAAAATTGTTTTAAAAATGGTGACATTTGTTAATTTAGATTTCTTCTGTCACTTTAAAATTGATTTACTTAACCTCCCAGAGTTGTAAGAACAAAAACTATTCGTTTTTGATCGAAAAAGACAATTAGGTGTACAGGAGCATAAATTGTGCTTTATTCAGATATATGTCAAATTCATTGGCTTTATTCATAAATATAACCCTATTTTGTAAATGAACAAATTCGCTGAATGACATTCTTTAAATTTGCTTCAATGGGTAATGCTTCATTTTTATTCAACGTCAAGATTCAGACCAAGAGACTTTCTTTTGTTTAGATACTGCAGCAAGCAAGTCCTTTCTAGCCTTAATAATATTTTAAACTCTTATTAATTACCAACATATAAATTGTAAACCTTCAATAGCCTCCTTGTAAGTAGAACTGTCTCAAGGCAGGTGTCTTCTGGTTCTCCAAGTTTCTCTATCCTCTACATGTCTTTTTCATTAGCACATTATGTCTTCCTCCCCTCATGTAGAAACTAAGAAAATTTTTTAGCGTACACCCTCAGGTTGGGTGATTTTCTGGCCCTTTAGCCATCCCTTTCCTTTCTAAAGCCTGAATCACATGATCATTTGTTTCATCCCTTTCAGTGCTCACTCGTGTGATCAATTTTCAGGACCAGAAAAGTGATCGATCCCTCGAGACATCTTTTTTTTTTATCACACGGTCATTATTTCAGTCACTCTTCCTATCACTCCATCTATCTCTTTCTAGCATTCTCACAGCTAGTGGTTCATGCTTACCTATGTCGTTCCCACCATTGTCAAACATTGCTCTGCTACCGCTCTATATGACCATGCCTTGTGATTGGCTGATATGCGGTTTAAGTGATGAGTTCGGCAACAGAAAAAGCAACGTGCAGAGTGTTGAAAATAGTGATGGGAATCCTCATCACTGGAGCCATCAGAAAAAACAATCACGTGCAACGATCATTTCCGAGTGATTACAAGAGTAATCGCTGGAGTGAGCACTCAAAAATGAAGAAGAAAATGATTGTGTGATTCAGGGTTAGTATTTTGCTTGTGATGGGACTGCTGTGAATGGGCCCCAAGAAGATGGTGTGGGGGGTGCAGCATTGTAAGTTGCACTGACAAAGCTTCAGAGAGTAGTGCTCTCAGTGCAGGCCCTAGTGGCCAATTGTGTACATTAGAATAAATTACCCATACTTTTCTGCATATCTATCTTGATTTGCTTCTGAAAATTCAATTCAGTATTCTACACTTAATGAGGGCTGCACCAGGCGTCTATTTTTGATCTTTTAGCATTGCTTTTATTTTAAAAAATGTCACTATTACAAGACCTTAGTTGCTGAACACAAACCACCAGTTATTGCTGTCATAAAATAGGCATCATTATGTTGCGAAAAGTAGATGCGTATATAATGACCACAAATGAAGACAGGGCTGGAGGGGGTCTTCTGAGAGTAACATCTGCAAATGGCTAACAAATAACCTTCTAACTCGTGATGTAATTCATTAATATCAAAGGCTTTATGAGAGGAGCTTGGTAGCTTAGTGGGTAGAGCACTTGGCTGCTTATGGAGAGGTTCTGGGTTCAAATCCTGTGTAAAGCCTAAGGAGACTCCTCAACAAAATCCTTGAAGCTCAGATGGGCCAGGGAAAGGAACTGACCTCTCTACTCTGAAGGTGTGAAATTTGCATGCCTTAGTGGCTTATGCATGGCTTAGTTTGGGATGAGCTCTACCATCACATACGCAAACTAAACTTCAGGTTTAATCACTGAGTGTGTGAAAGGTTATGCGATGAGTGGAACAAGTGATGAGTTTTCAAATTTTGATTCTTGGAAAAACCAATGCAATAATACCTGTCAATGTTTCATTAATAACATTGCCAAAATTTTCCCTCAACATGTGTACCATAACATTGGATATTTTAGCCACATTAAGGTAAATTTGATGAGTCTATCATGTTTAAACTATATTGGCCCATGTAGTGATGCAGGAAGAAAAGTTATCTGTGGTTTCTAAAGGAAAAAAACAGTAAAAATTCATTAAAAATGAAAGAATTCTGGGGAACAGTGGGGAAAACTTAGGAATTTTATTGCTGTAATTGGTTAGCAATCCTGTCACTATTATTTTCTGTCAATTAATTCATTGCTTATTTGTTTAGGCATTGATGAGCATTACCTCCAAACTTGTTCAGCTTGGTCTTTCTGTTAAAGTACACCTTTACTTTATATCATAAAATTCAAATAATCCTTCTGTAAAAATGCTGTAATTATCCCTTACGTTGTTTATGATTGGCTGTTTCATTTTATTTTTTTGTTAATAATTAGTTACTTTCGAAGAACATCTTTATTTTTGTTTAACTTTTTTATTTTCTCTTACATATATTGTGGTGCGCATATATTATTTTTTGGTAATATCAACATTTAGAGAGTTAATTTTGTACAAAAACAGTGTAAAGTTTGCTGTAAGGAGTCATTTAAGCACAGTTGTTGATTGACCACAATTTTATTAGCGATTTTAATTGGAAACAAAGTATTAATTTTTTTAAATTACTTTTTTTCAATGATTGAATTGAAAACAAATTGAATTATGATTGAAAACAAAAAAATATGATGTATTCAAAGGAAATCATACACATGAGGGAATGGACAAGGCATGGGTTAAAGAAATAGTGTTATGAGGAGTAGGTGAGGGAATAGTTGGGAAAAAAGATTTACTGAAAAAAATGGCCGAGGGTAGGCTGAAGTACCAAGACAGCTTGTTTGCATTAGGTCTTCTTGCAAGAATCTCTTTGGCTTGGAATTTGGATTTTGATGGTAATGAGAGCATACATATTCATTAGAGCATTAAGATTACAGATGCATTAGTTAATGTCTTGATTATTATTATTATTATCCTTCTTATTCTCCATTCAAAGCATGTCGAGTACCTTTACTGCGTATGTAATTTGGTTTTGGTTGGTATGTTTTTATACCATTAGCCCTTCTGCAAAAATTTTTATATTTTCATTGGTGTTTTGCAACTATTTAAGGAAAGTTCAAAGAGTTCATAATCATCATGTGAGAAATCAGCTTACTCCATGATATCAAATTTTCCATGCATAAATGAATCAATTGAAATTTTCATCGGCCAACGTTTGGTTGTGCTTTCATCACATGTACTTCAGTAAAATTGAAAGGAAATTACTAACTTGGGGCATATTATTTAAATATTCGAATTAAGTGGAAGGTTGCAGCATGTGATGCCATTAGATTGGCCGCAATGGACACTATACCCTTTGCGTGAAAAGGACCAATATGCGTAAAATAATTTTATGGCATTTCTTTGATACTTGATTTTGCCCTTTTAAAACTGTGCCTGGGCCTTCACCTATAAATGCACTTGCATCATTGGATGGTGATTTGGAGATGAAATTCAAAATGTTATTTATCTCTTCAGGAAGAACCATTGAGTCCTTATTGGCAAACCTTATGTCTATTCAGATGTTCACTTTGTGTGTCAAGACTTATTGCCTGGCCAATTCCATGGTCTTTTAATGTTAATTTGTATTATTTCCTCTCAACGAGATATTTCAAGTTTCTTTATTGAAGAATATTTGGGCTTTTAATGATTAAGTTTGTGCATCAATGATGTTGAGGCATTCTGAATTGGTCCATTGCACCTTGTGCTGATCACTGATTTTGTTCAAGGATGTTGTATATGCTGTAAGGGGTCTTACTTGTTTTGTTTGCAAGTAATTTTTCACCCTCTTAAACATAGTTAATGTTGGATTTTTCTTCTTAGCTTATTCAAACACGTATGCTATAACTGTCAGCATAGCATTATTATCTACAATAGGGTTTTGTCAAAACTATAAAAAAGATAATTTATGACCATCATCTTGAATTCAAGTACATTGCCTCTCTCTCTCCCATATGGGCAGCGGTAGCATATTTATTTTGAGTGGTATGAGTTCAACTTTTTCATATTTGACAGACACATCTACTACATTGATTTATTCTTATCTACTCTTCAAGAAGTTCATTTAGACCTATTACTCTAGAGGCTGTATTTATGAAGCATTGAATCATGGGGAAGTATTTCTTCTTGCAATTCTCTCTCCTGATTACCTGAATAATTCTGAAGCTCTTCTTTAGTGTTATAAAATTAGATTGTCAGAAGTATACAATTGGTATGAGGTGAAAAATGCTGCTAATTCCCCAAAAATAATTTAAAACCATAAAACATGCATATCATGCTCATCCAATTTGTTGTACATACATATTGATTTTGGAGCACTTTTTAATTTTTTACTTGTGGTAATAATATTAAATAGGTAATATTTTTGTCTCAGGTTTACAAAAGATAGTACCTTTTCATTGAAGTGGATATTATTTCCACTTTTTCATTTTTTAGTGTTGATTGTGCAATTTGTAAGTATATTTAAGGTTAAAGCTTGGATTCAAAAATCTTTATGGTGCTATAATATTTTTAATAGTATTATTTGTGTGTTTAATTTTTTACTTGTGAGTTATTAGCTGAGATCTTTCAAATGTTTTTTGTAGCATACAGTCTATGCCAAGGTAAGAAACATTGGTGGGAATAAATCAAGTTTATGCTTTTTAAAATCAGCTTGTCAAGTACTAGCCACTCTGAAATTTGAAAATATTGCTACCTTACCTGCTCTTAGATGCATGTCTATAGCTAGCTGTTTATTCATTTTTTGTTGTATATTACGACTGCTTTTTAAAATAAGTTTGTTTGAGTTTGCTAAAATAATTGTGAATACATAGTTAAGTCTGATATTGACTACTTGGAAATCTTGAGTACATTTCAAATATTAAACACCTATTTTAAAATGAGGCCACAATTTTATTTTGAGATCCTTTTCTTTCAAGGGGATAACTTGGGATGTTTTGGTGCAAATAAAAAGAAGAAAGAAGCACAACCAACTCAGCAAAAGGAGTCTGCCAGCACTAGTCGAGGCATTAGCCAGAGAACTGAGCCTGTGAAAGGAATGGAGTTACTATGGCAGCCTGAGGTACTTGCCACGGTGACATCTCTTATCATAGCTCTAATGCGTAATTTAGTTTCTTGGAATCATTTAAGTATAACGGGATAAGTCATGAGACCTCTCAGTGTTCAAAATTCAGGCTTTGCTCTCCGGCTGTGGTCCAGTGCGCATGACTTGGACTGCTAGTCGCATAACGTGCTCAGTAGTGGCGTAACTAGGAATATGCTTTGGAGGGATGGGGATGCATGAGGGAGGGACCCCCTCCTCCAGGCAGGTCCGGGAAATTTTTTGAAGAATGATATGCCTGGAAATACATTTTACCGTTTTGACACTTGAAAATTAACGTTCAGCAGATGCAGTTATTGTCAAGTTCAGTATGTGAAAACTAGACAATAGTTTTAAATAATATTTTTATTTCTCTGAGGCTTTGGGGAGGATCTATTTCCATCATCCCCCCCCATAGTTATGCCACTGATGCGCAGCAGTCAAGACCATCTTGTCTGGTGTAGTCCACAAATTTCCACAGAGGGAAATGATGCCTCAGTAGCTTAACTGGCTCAACTGGATATTGGGGGATCCAGGTTCGAATCCTGGTCAAGACGAATGATTTTTCTCTCTGGAATTTTCTAACATTCTTTAGTCAGACTTAGAGTGGACATAAGTGTACTGAATTTAATAATTAACATCCTCTACGTCTGGCAGAAGTTCAAGACCATGTCAGTAGATGTGCTAAGTAGTCATCTTTTTGATTTAATTAGATGCGAAGAGGTAGTTTTAGATGCAATTAAAATCTTTATGATTATGATTTGGTACTTGGATTTTATGAAAGAATAAGCTCTTATAAAAAATTTTTTTTTAAAAACCAGCCTTTATATTTAGATTACAGGGGATGAGCAACGTTTATATATGACACAAAGCAAAAAAACTCAGTGACCCCGAAAAACCAAAAGTGACGTATTAAAAAAGTCACTATATTTATTAAATTTTCAGTGAATGGTAAGCCCCCTATGTTTCAAAATGCCACCCCTATGCTTTTAAATGCCTACCCCTGTCGCAAAACACGAAAATCGACCATTTGGAACTTCTTAGATCAAAAACATGTTTTGGGGGGCTATAGGTTGACTGGGGGGTGGTTAAAGGGGGGTTGGAGAGAAAAAGTTATATTTTCATGTATTGTCATCGGAAATGAAGAAGTGTGCAAAATTTCAGCGTTTTTGCTTCACAGGAAGTGAGTCAAATTTCAGTTACAAGATTTGTACCAGACAAACAAACAGACAGGTTGGTGAGTTGATATAAAGGCTGGAAAAAGGGTTTAGATTTCATGGTTGATTCTCATATTAAAGGCAAATAAATGTTATTTTAGCCATTGCAAGTCAGTGAAAATATTGCTGAAAACATGGGTGGTATGTCATGAAGAACAAAATCCTTCAGAATAAGATGATTTTATGTAGAGATGTTATCTGCTTTTATGCTATGGAATCCACATATTTAAGATTCTATCAAATCTATCGATTATGGATATGAAACGCACTGTTACGTCACTGTTTTTGTGGTCAACAGTAATGGAGTATGTGTTATCATTGTGGAAATTTTGTTAATTCCTCAGGTTGTCCAGTCATATCTCCAACTCCTCCAAAGTTGTTCAAACCCAGAAACACTGGAAGCAGCAGCTGGAGCCCTTCAAAATCTGGCAGCGTGTTACTGGCAGCCTAGTATTGAGATCAGAGCAGCTGTGCGAAAGGAGAAAGGTCTGCCCATTCTTGTGGAGTTGCTAAGAATGGAAGTTGACCGTGTGGTTTGTGCTGTCGCCACTGCGTTACGGAACCTTGCCATCGATCAGAGGAACAAAGAGCTTATTGGTGAGCCTAGTGCATTATGTCAGCTCTTGAATCTACTTTTTGGGTTGCAGTCCCAATGTTCCATCAGTATTGAGTGAAATAACTGTTAAATCCTTTCAGGTATTTTACTCAATTTTACTTGAACCTCGATCTTTATAATTTTTCCTCCCTTTGGCCTGACTCACATTTTGTCCCCATTTAATGTCAACACTTTCAGCATAGTTTTGTGATGATGCCATCGTATTGTTGCAGCCGTAATTCCTGTAATATCATCATTGCTCCATTAAAGCATGATTCAAATTGTGAGCAAACAAAAAATAAGTGGTTCATGTGACTATGGTGCACTTATTATGCATACTTTCACGTATTTCCTACACAGGGGAATGAATTATTAATCAATTTAAGGTTGAAAATACATAAATGAGTTTTTGTTGGAATGTTTTAAAAGGCTTCTTTCTATTCATGAACGCTCAAGCTATTTTTTGCCACTGACATTCTTGCATCACTTTTTTGGCATATTCATATATCGCTAATTATTTTCAGTTTTTACAATGCTCATGGTATAGCACTCTCATTAGGTATAACTAACTATTATCAAACCTATCGTAGTTATCTGTGCATTAGGGGTCAACCTCTCGAAAGAATCATAGAAGGGTGGGGGGGTGTAGAATTCTCCGTATGGCAAAAGAGTATATCCATTCCCTTTTGAATGACATCGTTAGACATCCTTAAAGATATTCCCCTTTAGCTGCTTTAAATCCTACGTAATACAAACAAAAAATGAGATCTTTACCTTGAAAAAAATAAACGTTTAAAACAGTTGAAAACAACATTTTTTCTTCTAGCTGAAAAAACTAAAAAATATGCATTTTTTCGTGAAATTTATGAATTGTATTCTACTGCTTATTCCGTTTTAATTAAAGCGATTGGTTACTCAGCTGCTGGCCTGCCTGAATGGTAAATCAAGAGTTTATTTTTAACAAAATGTAAAAAGAAAATTAGTGTTTTTAAATTTGCAAGGCTAATGTATTGTACTATAATGCTTAGGGATGTTCTCTCAGATATCTGACCTTCTTGTTTAAGGGAAATAATACTAACTACCTGTGAATTTGATTTGAATTTCATTTCATTGTTATAGGCCTCGTATTCCTCATGGAATGCAATAATGTCGCACATAATACCAAAATTTTCTGTAAAAATTATCCTTGAAAAAGGTAATAGGTAATATATCAGTTTTTAGTGCTTAGGAGTAAAATTGGCATAAAGAAATAAGTAACATACCTTGCCAGGTAAAAATAAAATTCAATAAAGGAAACAAATGTCTAAAAACTTTTTTTATGAAATTAAGACATTTGCTATTGGACATTTTAAAACATCCATCTGAATCATCATCTACCCTCCACCTAGCTTAATTGCTATTGCAATATAATTTTTTGACCAGAAATCATAATATTCTGGGGTGTGGAGCATGTGTCAAAGCTTTGTAGTTTGTTGTGCATCAGACATTTTAGATCCCGTAGTTCTCGCATCAAACTTCATGACAATGTTTATTCCGGTGCTGTTGGGACCACAACTTGGATTTGTGATATCAACACATAGAAAAATGCATAATATTGTTTCTTGTACTCCATGTTAATTTACCCCTTAGGTTGGGACCTTGTCTTTACTCCCTAGTAGTGAAAACTTAGTAAAAATGTTTGTGTTAACAAGAGTCTACTGTACCCTCCCAATCAAATTTCTTGCATTTTTTGTTGTGCTGTGTGCATTGAATTTACAAAGGTCTAATTCATATTGGAAATCTAACCAATAGATAGCCATTATTATACCACTACAAAAATAATCATTTTCAGCAAAGAAAATGCATGAGTCCCTGTCATAAATATAGTAACAATAATGCACTAATTATCATTATAATTATATTTTGACAGCAATATTGATGTATGTGGTAAATAAAAATACTAATTTAATGGATATAAGGAAAAATAATCAGTGTAAAATGTAAAAGTGGCCAAAAATGGATTTTTCAATGTTTGAAAATGGCCCTGCTTTGAATGAAATTTTGAATGTAAAACAATTTTTTTTTTTTCAATTTCTATATCTTATAATGGAGCTGAATTGAATTTTTATTCAAATTTATGATAAAAAATTGGTCAATAGTTAAAAAAAATATAGTAACCATCACAATGATGCGTCACTTAATGCTGTAACGAAATATTTTGTATGTAAGTCATATCTTGTCACATTTCTTGCTGTAATCGACCCTGTCAGTTGTCCCGTCAATTACTGTCAACTCCTCTGGTGCTTGCTGACTGTTGAGGGAATGAGGGAAGAAGTGTACGTTATGGGAATGGGAAAGCAGCCCATGTCACTGGCATACTCCTTGGGTCTCCATACGGACATAAATGTTCTCATTGGAGTTGATTTAATGAAATTGTACTCCTTAATGGCTTTTATTTTATCTTCCCAAAGGGTTCTCTTAAATCTGTCATAACTTGAGGATTGAAAGTGTTTTGCGAAAGAGATCTTTTAATGCTGGATATTTCTGTTTACAGGGAAGTATGCTATGCGAGATCTTGTGCAAAAACTTCCATCTGGGAATCCTCAGCATGATCAGGGGACGTCAGATGATACAATAGCAGCAGTTTTGGCAACATTAAATGAAGTCATTAAGAAGAATGCTGAGTTTTCGAGGTCAGTTGAATTGTTGTGATATACATATATATTATGATATTGTGTTTTGTAGCTACGCTCATTTGAAAATTTTTGGGAATTGCAAGTGGCCATTTTAAAGTAAGCATAGATATCTCGCTAAATACTATCACTTTTCTCATTTCTATTTTTGCTAACCTTAAGGTATACTGACAAAAGACACAGATTTTTTGTATGCTTGAATAATTACAGTTTCAACTGCTTATTTTTTTAATGTCACACAAACAATTGGTATAAAATATTTTGTCTTAAACTATCTAAAAACTAATTTTTTCCTTTAATTTGCTGGCATTACTACCATGCATAAAATTTTTCGATTGGACTTTTTGTGGTGCAGCCTGTAGCCAACTTAGTGTTTCGAATGATTTTTATATTATTAAGTGCTATCTTACTGGATGCTTCATTAATGAGGGTTTGTGTTCAAATTTTTCTTAGATCACTTCTTGAAGCTGGTGGAGTGGAAAGGCTAATGAACATTACTCGCCAAAGGCAGAAGTATACACCCCGTGTGATAAAGTTTGCTGGTCAAGTTTTGTATACTATGTGGCAACACCAAGAACTGAGAGAAGTATACAAGAAGCATGGTTGGAAGGAACAGGATTTTGTTACAAAGACTGTGGCAGCTAGGAATGCTAGTCCAAATTCCCCTAATAATGCTAATAGCACATTAAATCGACCTATGGCTAGCCAAGGAGGCACCAGATATGAGGACAGGACTATGCAGCGACCTTCAAATGTGAACAGTGCATCGAGAAGCCCTGGTCCTTCTAACTTCCAGCGGGTGAGTGATTAGCCATGTGTTGTGTGGTGCAGAAATCATCATCGGTTGGCCATTCAGTTCTACATTTTGCCAAATTGTTTCTTTCTCCCAAAGAAGAGCGTGAGTAGTAAAATATTTTATCCATTCAAAATAAATTGCAGCAATACGTGAGTAATATTCATACTTTTTTATAAATCATTGTATATATTAACCTTTAAATATGTGACACTTTTCACTGCCAAAGGGGTGCTAGGAAGTTATGACAGATGTGAAAGTTGGCAAAAGAAGAGATTTTGCTATTGTGCCTGCCTCAGTTTTTACTGGGCTATCTAGCTTTGCAGTGTTATTTTAGGAATTCAACGTAGAAGTGAAAATTAATGTTCTTTGTGTGGTAAAATATTTGCTTCTTGACATTTTCATTGGGTGCTGGTCTGTGTTGATTTGCAGTCCTGAAATTTATTGCATTATCTTCTGTGTGTTTTTATACATGTTATGAATTGAAAAAAATATATACTCATAGCTAAGGGGGTCCATCATTTTGACTATACCTTACAATAATTGAAGCTGCTGAAAAATTGCTATTAAAGATGGAAAATTATGTTGACCGTGGCTTAAATGCATTCTTTATGCTATGGCTTTTATGTATACTGATTTTCTGCAATAGTTGACTGGTGATTTCCAAAAACAATGTGTTATTCTTGCCATATCAATATTTAGTCATTGTGATTTGCCATTTATCACTGTGGCTCAGCGTTTTTATTTCATTATTAATTAACTATTCAAATAAATGATAATGACTGTTTTAGGAATTCGATTACATATGAAATGCCTATGAATGGATAACAATTGGCTTATTGAGTGCTTAGGATCATTTGTTTTGCCTTGATGTTTTCGCTTATTTCTGTGTCGCTATTTTTTGTGTATTGCTCATGTAAGTTGTAAATTTGACTGTGTAGCTTCATTATCATTGATAGTTTTTATTCGGCTGAATTGATTAAAGAAAAAATACCTTTTCAGGGTGAAGAGATACCCATGGCTGATATGTCATACCCTGAAGGAGGCTCTCATGCCCCACCTCCTGGAGGGGTCCGAATCTATCCCCCCCCTCCAGTAAGTGACGCAGCTTCTTTACCTTTGTGCATGCAACAATTGAGTCACTACTCACACACGGTAGCCCCTCTCCATACACGGGGCATATATTTATTCATTTTATCATTTCTGTACTGTCTGCTGTTTCTGGATACTTTGGGGTGTATTAGTAGATTCACTTTGATTATTTTTATTATTTTTATTCCCGTATGATTTTCAAAATATTTTGTGCATTTTTATATTTTCATTTTTTTAGAGCTAAATAATTTTCCTCGGCTAGTTTTCTTATTTTTCTTTGGCTGTTGCATGAAGTATTAAAGCTGCATGCCTATTATTTGTGGAGGAATATGTGGAAGGGACGAGACTTTTTTGGGGTGTAGGAACAGAGAAAATTTTCCTAGACATTTTTATCATTGTAGTGTACTTTTTACGGATGTTGGATGAATGGGAGAGGAATATAATTGTGTCAATATTAACATTTCAACTTATATGAACTTTTTTTTGCTTCTTTGTACTTAAAACCTGTGTTCCTATATGTGTATGGATAATCTGTTTTGACTTTCCATCTATGTTGGAAAATTTGTGGTCTAACTTGGTTCTCTGTACTCGTTGGCTCACAGCAACTAAATTTTTGTTCTTTTCCTTTTGCCAGCCTGTGCAACGCAGCTAACCTGTCCCTGCTTGTGTAACTACTGGTGGGTGTTTCCTCTTCTCTGTCATATTTGTATTGAGTGATAATGGGAAGTTTTGTTTTGGTGGGTGCTTTTGAGTCTCTTGGTGTTTGAGCTCTCTGATTGCGTATAATTTCATTTACCCATTGTTATTTTTTTCCCAATTTATTAATTTTTAAGTAAAGTCACTCTGGTAGGAGAAATATAGCGGTAAGACATCATAATGTCAATTTAACAATATGGATTACCGACAAAGTTTTACTTTGTACGATGAGTGTCGTCTGTTAATTCATTATAAAGTATGCTATGCAGTGCACTCAATAATGTCTTAACTCTGGAATTGCATCACAGGGTACTGAAACTGTGTGGTTAAGTGCCATCTTGTTTGATTGTACATTGTGGAGCTTACTTGATAATGATTAAACTGATGAAAGGTGTTGTACACAAGTCAAACTTTGTGGAAAAGTACTTTTTTAATTGGTATTTTTGTTGATCAGGATTTTGGATTCCCATATCCACTCTGAGGTGGTATTAACTTTTTTGTTCCGTGTTTTTGTCATAATGAATTTTCAGATACTTGTCATAAATTTTCATTTTACAGTATACCGAAAACTATCATCTATGCAAAAAGAAATTGGCAGGGGAAGTGTTCCTGTTCTTTTCCTATTCCTAAAGTTAGCATGATGTACGTTATTAATGAAATCGTAGGTTATTTACTATTATATTACTATGTAGTAAGCCTGATTGTGTCAGTTCAGTTGTACTACATGCTGCCATCGTCATTGGCGAAGAATGTTTGTTTAGAATTATTTAAAATCCTAAATGAGTGGCACTTGTCACGATTAGATTCAGAATAAATTATTGCCATTGAACTTCTATGGGTTTAGCCTCAAATTTTACAGGGTTATATGGAATATTTGAAAAAAATCGGGCCTACTTAGTTTCTCTGCTAAAATGCTTTAAAATTATGCACGTCAAAAGTATTTAACATCCAGGAGGAGGAAGTGCCATTTCAAAGGCAGTTAGGAAAATATATTATATTAACATTCATTCCTCTATTTTATCATCCTTAAAATTTGAGTAAAGAATGTTACTATAGCATAGGACTCCTTCTAACTGACTTTGAAATGATATTTCTATAAAACAAACATTTTTCACATTTTTGCAAGAATGAATTGAGGACTTAAATAGCACAAATAGGTATAATGTGTTAAAATTCTTGGGAAGTCTACCAGCTAAGGTATATCATTGAAGCCAACATTTTTATGCTGAAGTGTTCCTTTATCCTTAGACGTATTGATAGCCTTTAGCCCTGCAGATGATAAACAAGTGGAGGTTAGAAACATTCTCCATTATAGAGAAGAATCAAGTCCTGCAATTTACTTAATAGTGTAAACAACATCATGTAAACAAAATAGGTAAAACCTTCCAGAATAAATTTTTCCTCCAGTCTTTCTCTTGTTTCCATCAGTATTGAATCATGAACATTTTATAATTGGGGTGATTGGTTGTTATATGTTGCGTGGCTACATATTTTGGTGATTTCTTTCAATTAGTCAGCATGTTGGGCATTTTAGAGACAGGGAAAGGTTTTCAGAAAACATATTTCAGGATTAGTGTACTAATGATTTGAGGGTCTCAGTCGCTGTCTCATATCGCATCTGCTAATACTGGTTACTTGAGGTCAGGTTTTTTATTCTAAATTTTTGCTGATTCTGTGACTTGTCCCTGGCCCTTTGGAATGTCAAAACATTACCACCATTCGTATTTTATTTCATTGGATTTTGTATTGAAGTTCAGTTGAAAAGTTCAGAAGAAGGAAAAATTTAGAAGCATAATTAGTGGCATAAACAATTGTTGAAATGCCAAATATTTTTGGATTGCAGGGATTTGGATTGTGGACGATCATTGATGAGCGAAAAAAAATATAATTTACTTCTCTCAGGATCATAGAACTTATTTATTTTTGGATTTGTTAGGTATTTAGCATCTCATACATTGCTAGGAATTTTGTAAGGTGCTGACATTTCTCAAGACAAATTACGGTGTATGTAGCCCAATCGGCAAACGTCAAAAGTAGCTGAATACAAGAAAAAATGGTGTATTTACAAATGTTTGCCGAGTATTAAAGCTAGTCTTTTAAAGCTGAGTCTCATGAGCAATCTACTGAAACCCCTTGGGGGTGAGCAGAGGTCAGCCTCCACACTTAAGGTTACTTTTATTACATTTTCAGTTAATAATTTGAAAACCTTGAGCTCTATAGAAACAATAGGGTAGTTTCCTTCATCAAAGAAAACGAAAGGCATTGATAGCGACTCGTTACCCACCATTAGTGTATTCATAATATACAAATTATTTTATTTTAGAAATCGCAGTTTAGATGAATGTTAATGGTCAATTATAACCTGATTTGAAAAAGGCCAGATTGGCGCTACTCAATGGTCGTGGACGTCATGTGGCGTGCCAATGTGATGCCACTCCACATGACGTCACAGGGACCTAGATGGTATACAAGTAGTCTGGAGTTTTAAATCGTCTGAGATTACCAAAGCATGCACGATGCACAGAGCTCAGGGAAACATTTATTAATAATCACTTTTTAAAATTGCCTATTGTTGGAAAGTTTCCTTCATTTGATAGGGTATTAATAATCCTTATTTAAGTCAAGCACTACCTGCTAGCAGCCTGCATCGTAGCGGCGCTCATAGCCTCGCACCAAGGTGGCCTCACACGGCGGCAGCCGGAACCAGAATGACGTCACACGGGCTCTTCCCAGCATTCATGCTTAGCCGTCGCGTTTTCGCGAGCTTGAAAATTTTCACTTTTCATTTAATCGAAAAAAATAGATGTCATCATTTAAAAATCTAAAAGCGTAAAATATGTTGTCCAGGAGTAATAATCTTTCGATTAAGGCAATCAAAAAAATAGTTAACCACGCTTTTCAAAGGTACCAAATTAAAATAAATAAAATTTTCTACCTAAAGAGTTATTATCATTTCTTTCAGTAGGAGTTGAAGTATGAGTTGTAGAGGATGTAAAATTAGAAATTTTCGATAAATTTATTTTAGTGGCAGTAAATCGATATTTAATGTTGAATCCATTTGGACTAGCTGGTAATTGCATTATTTATAGAAGTATAGTGGTTGGGGTACTTGGCATGAATTTTGGGGGTTCCGCTTCAATTCGATGTTCACTCACACTGGATATTATAATTTAATAAGATAATTCTGTTGGTTGATGGGAAAGATAAGTTACAATTAAAATTAAGTCTTCCTCATTCTGCCATTTCCTCATTACTTTAACATGAAAAAAATGTAAAAGTTTCCTCTCATTTTTCATGAGTTAGTGACGTCATTAAAGTTCTGGATCATTTAGTCATCCTGAGATACCCTATCTTTGATGGAAAGGATTGATCATCACAGTTTTAATAATGACAAACCATGTGAGATGGATGCATCTAGGCGAGAAGTAGTGAAGAAGGAATCAAGGAATTTCTCTGCAAGGGATAAGCCCATCAATATTTCATCACAAATGGCTCAGGAAGTAGGTGGCAGATCCAAATACAAAAACAATTTCAGTCTCTTAATTTTTCACATTCTATTATAGTTGGCCATGGTATAGAAATGGTGAACAAGACCATTCCAGGAGAGGGCAAACAATTTTTCCCGTTGAAATTTCCCATTTTGTATGCACTTGCAGATGAGTTCGTAAAGGTTTACTTGTGGTTAGTCTGTGCTTTCTTCTACAACTCCTACAGAAAAAATTATAACAACCTTTTTTGTAGAAAGGTCACTTGATTTTTATTTGGTATCCTTGTATTGTTTTATGAAAGGTCAAGGTTGTAGAGTTATCCTCAAAAAGTGTAGGAAAGTAACCTTTAGGAGGGCCCTGGCTCACCTGTCAGAGGTCTTAGTGACTTGTTTGTGAGGCTCAGCCCTATCACAATGCAAAACTTTGAAACAACGTGTACAACATTCCTATGAACAACATTTATTGAGTGAGTTAATGAAATAAACCGGAGTTATAATTTGGTAGCATTTGAGATCATTTCATCCTTGAATATTTCATGTCTGTACTTGTAAAATGTACCCCTGAATTTGCAAAAATTAATGATAGACTTATAATTCTTCAGGTTAGTTCCATTTACAACAGAATTCATTATACAAGTGGTCTTGAGGAACAGATTTTCATTGAGATGCTGGATACGTCTATAGTACAGCTAATGGCTTTATGAGTTTTGATGATATTGCCCCTACCCAATTTTTTCTAATTTTGGTCAACCTTCCAAGGAAATATGCCTTCATCAGGCTTTTGTTTTATTTCTCTGACCTCTTTGAAGACCTGTCCTTGGGATGGAAGAGATGAGTAGGAAAAACAGGGTTCCCTCTCAACCGTGAAGAAGCCGTGAATTTCGTCTTCTGTGAAAAAACCTGGAAAAAGCCGTGAAATTCGTCATAAAACCTTAAAAACCTTTCAAACTTGATTGTGGATCTACGATTGACAGATCAAAAGAAAAATCGATTTGTCGATCATATTTCAAGGTCAGTCACTCGCAGACACTGTCCATGCATTTATCTGCACACACGTTTATTCGAAGCACAAATATTGGTCCATGTGTCATGATGGCGCACACACCTTAAGGCTGTGATTGGAAGACCCTTTACCAAAGTGATCATTAACCCTGGCGAGAAATCAGACACCTCTTCACGTCTCTGTCACCCTCAATTTTCCCACTCACAACCTTTAGCCGGCCCTGAATTTTGCTAACGATAGTCGATGTCACAAGAGCACTTTCATTGCTGCGTTTTCTATATTTTACTTACTTACACTTTTATCGCGTTTGCTATATTTTTAGTTAACGTGTGGCCAGTGGTTTTTATGTGATCAATATTTCTTCCTAAAATGGCTTATCAACAGACCATGAATTTGACGCAGTTTAGACCGTGAAAAACTGGAAAAAAACATGCATTTTATAATTTAGTTAGAGTGGGAACCCTGAAAAATTTAATGGAATAGGCCAAAAATTATTGGATTTCACAATCCCTGTTCTGTTATTTGAATTGGCAAGGGTGATCAGCATGAGTTTGATGCCGGAGGTCCTTTCCTGGTCATTATGCTGTGATGTTTTGCTGTGTGGTGTATCTCCTCTGACTTTGTTGTCTTCTACCATTTTTCTCTCTTCTTGTCTAATACTTTGGTTTCATTCTTACTTCAAAGAAAATTCATCATTTGTGTAAAAATTATCAGACATTTTTCTCATGAAAAGTAGACCAGCAATAGGTTTTTTACGCATGATTTTCAATTCCTACTCAATCAGAATATTTTTGCCCCACACTAAAATTAACCACAGAAATGATTACGGCGTGATTATCTTCAGTAACAGAATCTGCATTGTGAGTGATTTTACCATTCTTAAGAGTCCCAGCTATACTGAGTTTCAATGGGATGCTTAATAACAAGAATTTTATGTACTTCAGTATATATAGGAGTAAAATTTTGTGGGTTTTAGTGTGAATTTTTTGCATAGTGGCTGGGAAGAAAATGACTTTTAGGCCGGAATGATTGAATGAGCTGCTTGAAATAACATTGATGGAGAAATAAAAGATTCCAGTAATAGTTCCAGTAAAGAGAACTTGTTGAAACAGAGGGTCTTCCTAAAATTTCACTATCCCTAAGATTCTTCAGCATCAAGAGGGTAGGAGAGAGTTTTCGTATGCGTTGTTACAGTAAAATATCGTTACCTCAAAATATGTTGATGTTGAAAACAGTCAGCTTGGGATTCATGTTTGTTCACGGACTATACAAAGCACGTAAACATGCTGAAGCTAGAAACCATGCAAGAAAGTTTGAGTGATGTTGTGGTCCAAGAAGGAAACCAGCTGAGAAACAGAAGATCTCCAGTTGAAATCCTTGTGAAGCCTAACTCCTTTAACAACTATTTGAGGCTTTTAACAGAATCAAATGATTTATTGAATACCTTTACTAATAATGCTCTGGCAAACCCTGGTGAATCTACCTTAGAGAAAGGGAAGCAAGAGAACATTGGAAGTAATTAAAGCTGTCAGAGGGCGGAAGTCTGAAGCATATCTCTTCAAAGTCTGCATCGTTGGCATTGCCAAAATTAACTGTAAAATAAGCCCATTGCAACTAATGAGACTTCACTGCAATTTCAGCTTGAGATCTTCAGCTTTCAACCTTATTTAGATACAAATCATACCAGGAATGAGACTAAAATGCATGAATGAAGTTTCTATGTTCAATGTCTCCATTGTGTTTGGAGAATCCATAATGAACTGAAGCCACCACCAGTTGAGAATTGGAGGAAGATATTACATATCTGAAAATAAAATCGAACATGAATCCAGCTGGTAGAAATAGACATCAGGACGTTTGCATTTATGCGAATTAATTTTACACAAGTGAAGCTTACGGCTTGTCTCTTGGAGTTTTCAAATTTCCAGAAATCAATATATCGAGTAGTTGAGACAAAAATGAGTGATTAATTTCTTGCATTCAGTGATGAAAAAATGCATTTGGACACTAATGAGTAATGAATTAAAATTTCTGCCTCTCTGCATCTATGGCTTAGGTGGAAATACATATGTAGTTTCAACTGTGGGAAGATTCCTTAATACTTAAAGAGAACGTATGTGTTTAGGAGCAGCCCTTGTTGTATTATGAATTAACTATGATCTGGGTTTCACATTTTAAAGCCTTTTTGGATTCCTGGGTAGAAGAATTAAGTGGCAACTTACAGTGAAAGTACCCCTTACATTGATTTGGGTTGTTGTTCCATTTCCTCCATGTATTGCCTCAACATTCAGGATTTGCTCTGCATCTTAAATCAGCATTTCAGTGAGTCAGTTAGTTCTTGGCTCTTTTGGCTATTTCACTTGCAGGTGAAATCAGAATGGGCCATATCTTCAAATCAGGGTTACATTAAGATGTGGAAGGTCGCTGCAAATGCACCTTAATATATTCTGAAAGTAGGTTACGTCTTGATAAAGATACCGCAGGTCTTTTGGGGCAATAAGAAATCAGCATTAAAATTGATTGTTTGAGGCGTAACTTGGTGAAAGCGATTCATAATTAAATTAAAAAAGAAGAACTTTGTGCTCTCACATTAATATTTATTCACGACCATGGTTTCAACGTTAGACGAGATCCACCTGATGATGACGTCTAACGTTGAAACCATGGTCGTGAATAAATATTAATGTGAAAGCACAAAGTTCTTCTTTTTTAATTTAATTTAAGTCAGCATTAATTTTGGTGTCATCGAGATTGTCCTTCCTCAACACACCAAGTTTTCAAATTCCCTTGGAGCTGCTGTATTATGATGATAATTTTAGCGTGATTTATCCTTCCTAAGATTTTAGATTTGACACTCGTCTGCGTTAAGGGCAGAGTTGGACATTCTATTGATTCAAAATTTCACTTAATTGATGCTCTAACTTCTGTTTGTTTTATAGAGTGATATTTATGAGAGTCTCTCTCTTGTTAATGAAAATTTTAGTCAAAAAATGGATATGGTGAAGAAAAGTTTACGAAAATGAATAAATAATACATGTTTGGGATACATGATGGCAATGCATTCAGGAATAGAAATGAGTTTAAATTTATCTTATTTGAGTGGGATTTTTGATGAATTAATTCTCAGTCTGAAGTAATCAGAAGTGTCATGTACTAATGAACAGCTTACTTTAAGCTTGTGGTTAGTTTGCTTCTTCATATATATTGGCCTATTATTTTAGCGTACCTCACCTTAAATTTTGTATGCATTCAAAATTTGACGTATGATATTGAGATTAAATGTCACAAAATTTTGCAATAAGTTTTAAAATTTTGGCCTTTTTGCTTTGTCCTTGAGTCACTTTTACACCAACCTCACATGTACTCACATTACAATGTATGTGGGAAGTATTTTTTGTGCATGGTATAAGCTTTTTAACTTATAAAGTTTGTTTAGAGTTTTTCTCTTTCCTTTGCATGCTGTGGCATTGGACATTTTTCTAAGTTGCGATATTTACTACTTTTTTGTTAATGATGTTGTATGGGTATGAGTTGATTTGAACTCTCCTTATTTCTTTAAAAAAAAACTTCATTTTTAGCATTTTCCTAAAATTTCTTGGTTACTAAAAATATTTTGTGATAAAAGCAATTTTATGACAATATTTTGGAATTTGAGCACCAGGTATGAGTGTTGCATTTAGCAAATCAAATAAGGCTGCTATTATTTAATAAAATTGGTATCTATTATTCATATTTTAACGATAAATTATTGTTTTAATGATTTCTGCTGCTCTTAAGGTGATAAATAATGTTATTTTTTGACTGTTTATCAGCTACTTTTCATGATTCTCTGCATATATTGTGAGTTAAGTCCTGGAACTCATATCATGATGCTAATGTATTACAGTTTCTTTAAACTTTTGTCAAAAATACTTACACGTCTCATTCATTTCCTGGTGACCATGTTGTCAGTGATGTCATGAACCAGAATTTTATGTTTCATTTGTAATCTTTGTATGGCTATTTTCTATAATTTATTGGTGGTCTGCATGATATGATTTATCTGCGATCTTTTGATCTGATATGAACTACCATCATTTGACAAGCAATGTTACACCTAAACTATTTCAGGGATATTGACAATGATTGAAAAACATATTCTGGGTATGTGAGTGTCCTCTGCATGCATTTTCAAAATCTTTCATTTTTTTTTGTCTGAAAATATTAGTTAAATTTTAAAAACTAATTTGTAATTTTATCCAAGATTGTCAATTCTATTATGTCTTTGCTATCTATAAAATTTCTGAATTACAGAAATCTTAAGAGGCACTCGCTCTTTAGCCAGTGTTTTCCCTTTGGAAATTAATCATAATATATAAGTCAAAATAATGTACAGTTGAGCACCCTGAATCTGGAAATCCATAATTCAGCTATATTTCTTGGGTGTACTTCTCAGGAAAAAATTTCCTGCTGAAACTCTTTCCTACTTAATAATGATAAAACTAGCAATTTTCCTCGAGCATAAATTTAATGTGACTGGTTTTGATGTGCTACATCATCCTGTGGTGATGCCAGAAATTTATGTTGTACATCTCAACCGGTCGTATAAAATTTATATTGCCATTTTCATTGTTATTGATTATGCTGTTGTAACAAATTAAGACTTGAAACGGCTACCCTCTTTCTTACCCTAAACAATAATTCTGCCTGTTGTGTCTGTTGACAATTGGACTCTCAATTACTGTTATAATACTATAATGCCGAGTCGGAAACTGCAATACAAACATGGCTCCAATTGCCTTGGTGGGACTTGGCCCTGCTGGAGACCAGATGAAAGACTGATATAAGTATCATAAGACTTCTTAAATATGTTCTCTTCATTAGTTTTTCTAAAAAACAATTATAAGACTCTGAGGAAGTACTGTGCAATAAAGATCTTTATAAAATAAATTGAAGGCGCAGCTATTTATATCTTATTTCATAGCTGCCTAACTGCCGAGACGTGAGTGTCACGTCACAAAGGTGGGCAGTGGAAGATGGGGCAGTAGAAATTGGCAGAGTCCATTTGCTTTGTTGTAGACTTTGCAAAGAAATCCTTTTTGACCAGCAAGAATCTTCCCCTCATAAGTCTTCCACCTTATAATATCCATTATCCATAATATCTTCATGACTATCCATTGAAGTCAATGACTAGTACCAAGCGTCGAAGGACTTGCTAGCGTAGCGTACATACTAGACAGCTCATTGAATCATACACAACAAAAATTGAATTACAAGGGACGTTAGATGCATTGATTATGTATTAATAATTTTATTTTTCAACTTATAACTTTTATTGTTCGATATTCTGTGATAGATTTATGTATACACATTATATGCATTCTTGCTCTGCCAATTTTTGATACTATGAATGGGTTGAAAGTAGTTTTTAAATTTAGAAAGGAGTAGTTTCTTATGTAACACAGATTGTTTGTGAATTAAAAATATGTTCATTAAAATTTCATCTAATTTGTCAAAATGTATCTACAATCCTTCTAAAAACATCGCAGGATCCCAATTCTAGTGTTGGCCAAGTCCCAATGATGTCGGATTTAAGTTGCTCAACTTTATAAATAGAAAATGACAGGCTTATAATTTTTATTCCTTGAAAGAGTTTGGTGGAGGTATTCTTTCTAACAATGTACACCATTCCTCTCTTTTGCATGGTGGACACTGAAATTCTATGCATAAACTCCCAAGTTTAATGACTGATAAATATTTTTGATAACTGAATCCTAATGGCTATTCAGTGGTGGTGGCTTGATTGAATGAAATGTGGCTGTTGCAATCTTCATTTTTTTTAATCAGCATAGTAATTGTACGTATGTACTTATGTTTGTAAATTCCAAGCTCTCAATTGTATTTCCCTATAATTTCTGTTGGATTTGTAACTTAATTAATTCAAAAGAAATTAATTGTCTAATTTATACCAAGCTTCATATGGTATTGTTGCAATTATTTTTACCATCTTAATATTTTCAGAATATTAGTGAAATTTAACCTTGCTGTAGAGATTGAGTTGTGTAATTTTGTTTAGCATGCGTAAATGATGCATGGGTATGGTATGTGACCATAGAAGTAGTGATGGGTGGTTGAAGGAGGAAGCTAAAGATGTGGTTAATTTATTTTCTAGCCAGCCAAACCAGGTGAACCACTGTATGCTCAAGTGAATAGGGAGAAGAAGAAGAACCGACAGTATGAGGGTGCGTCGCACCCATCCTACGAAGGACCCACCCAGCCTGGCCCTGGTGATGTCTGGGGCTACGAAGACCAAGCGAAAGGCGTTCTCATGGATGGCCATGCGTCTGGGCCCCCGGCGGGAGGTGATTCTTGGGTATGAGACGCAGCATGTGCTCACTAGGATGAATTTTGTGCATGTCTCGCAAGAGTTATGAATCCTGCAGCTGAGAAATGTAAGAACAGTTAGGATGAAGGTTTTAGTCAGACACGGACTGATATTGGAGTTGACATTGTCTCACAAGGCTGCTGTTCCCCAAAGAAGCATGAGTTGAATGTTTATTGGGTGATCGATGAGGCATTTTCGTTAGTTCATGAGGAAAGTTGTTTTCATACATTAATGTACATTTTACAGTTGTTACCAACAATGACATATTTGTATATATAAATGTAATATGAACAGAGCATTGCATTAAATGCTGTGAACCTTGATATAGTGCAAGATGTTTCTTACTTGTTTTCTTGAAAACCAGGGGTTTGAAAAGTCGATACCTCAAGTTTTCAGGTTGATGCAAGTGCCATCCAAGAACCCATTTGAGTCCAATCTCAGGTTAAGGGTTGAAAAGAAGGAAGCATGGATGTAGCTAGGGTTTGTGTGTTGGTGTTAGGAAACCATTCCATTTATGTAAATGATTGTTCTTGTATTGGTAAGATGTTTGAGCCAAATTTTAATAGTAAAGCCATTGTGT
The DNA here is from genome assembly GCF_921293095.1 of Ischnura elegans. Taxonomy (NCBI): domain Eukaryota; kingdom Metazoa; phylum Arthropoda; class Insecta; order Odonata; family Coenagrionidae; genus Ischnura; species Ischnura elegans. The sequence continues at coordinate 40,177,342 of NC_060259.1, forward strand.
TATATTCACTTTGTGGATTATATTTAAATTTTACATTGTGACACATTTGAGCTTCCCTGAATTAGTTTCTCTGAAATCATCATCGTTCATAACAAGGCAGAGATGAAGACACTTTTGAAGCCTATTTTCCTATTGATGGCAGTTTGCCTCATTCAATTACGGTGTGGTGATTTGTTTTCAACCTACACTACTTTCTTTTTGAATGAATGTGAAAATTGATTTGTTAGTATGTTGTGAAAAGTATTTAAAAATTTCTTTGTGCTTTTCTACAAGTGCTGGACTATATTATCTTTCAATACTATATGTGTACCTACAGTTTGTAAGATAAACTATGTTATCGTTTTTAATATGGTTCTTTAGGGAACAAATTCATAGAAACTATTCTCACGAAAATTGCTTTAGTATTTCATCCAACATACCATGACCAACATGTTCTCACTGTTCCCACAGTGTAGTCAAATGTTATTAGAGAAGAATCATAAACAAATGCCAGTCCACAAAACTTGCCAAAACTGTATAGTGCACATATTAAACATATAAAAGCCTAATCTCATCATGTCCCTTTTTTACAAGTCATGTAGTATGACTTTCTCCAATGCACTGTGAAATGACTAGCTAATTCACGGCATAACTTTCCCCCTCTACCCCTAGACCTTTATCATTTTACGTACATAAACAAATGCATAATTATTGTGACTGATATTTCATTTTACATCCATATTTAATACTTTATTTCTGTGATATTCTATGAGTCAGGGTATTTCATTTAAAGATGGCATTTTGTTCAAATGGTCCTTTGAATTCATTGACTTTCATTACTTGTAGTTAATGGAAATTATTTTAGACGTATCATCCATTGTTTAACTTATCAACAAGTAATCATTTTTAAAGTATAGGTATTATTTTAGTATATCAAAGTTTCATGTCAATTACAGCATATTTGTGAATATTAGCAGTTCCTTTGAAAACTCTCATGAAATGTTTTGTATCTTTGTATATGAATTAGTTAACATAAAAGTGATCTGATATGCTAAGTTCGGTATCTGAATTTCCTCACCCAGATTATGGTACCTCATTCTTTTTGTCAGTTTGTACTGATAATTATGTTATGTCATATGATATTATCGTTGAGCCTGAGATGGCCAAATTATCAGACTGACATTTGGCCATATTTTAAAAGGTAGTATCTAGTGGCATGCATGACTATTTTGGGTCTTTGGTAATCATGATCTTAAGGTCATAAAAGCTCAAGTTTTTCTAACTGAAAGTCCAACTGCCATTCATATTACTGATACTGTGTCAATTTCACGTGGATCAGTGTAGAGAAATTAATGTATCAAGTTTTATAATTTGAATGTGATTCTTGAAATTGGTAAGCTTCAATATGGTATTTTTAGACTTCTTTGGCAGAATAACGCATTTATTTAAAAGAAAGTTTTGTCCACACTGGGCATAAATGAAACACCAGAGGTAAGAAACGTCACAGTCACTAGCTATAGACTTGAAATTGCTTTCATTTTTTTAGTGTTGTGCCATAGATTTTACAAACGTTTAAGACAGCTACTCATTTAATCTCATTGCAATGTCTGGATTTTCTGTATAAATTACCTTTTTTATGTCCTTATAATGTACAATTGAAGTAAAGATAATTTTTATAAGCAATATTTTGGTTTCCCGTAGTTAAATCCCCCATTAGCATGAAAAACTGATCTCTTATTTAGTCATAGTCTAGAGTCCATGGGACATGGCGTGCGACAGTGAAAAGAATTCACGCAATAAGAAGTGTTCAGAATAAATTCAGTCAAAGTTTGTATTTCCGTGGTAGGGAAGGAATTCCGAAAAGGAATCAATATTATGCTCTTTGTTGAATACATATTATGGATTGTTTTTACCTGATGCATTATTAAAGAACCCTAAGATTTTTTAAAGGTTTGAAATACTTTTAAAAGTACTTTCAAGGGAGTAAAGCAGGTTGCTGAGCTGTCAGTTCTTTTAGTGAAGGTCTTCTGCAATCATATATGCCTTGCAATGAACAAAAATGAATTTTCTCCAAGGAAACGGTTTTAAGTTGTTTAAAGATGCTGAATATTGTTATTCTACCTTGTTTGCTCTAATCGCAATTACCAGTTGATGATAAAAATTTTATGAAATCATATTTTGAGTAGCATGATTCAATAGGATGATAAACCATCCTATTGTTTGAAAAAGTATTTGTGTGTACTTCCCTATTGCATACGTTTTCCTGAATAAATAAAGGAAGTACCTTTATTGAGGTATGGTTGAGCATTTTTTGGACATTATGAGGACAAATGCTTGTATAAGTTTGGTATTTCTGGGATTCTGCCATTGAAATTTTGGCCTAAGGATAAGTTAAACTATCATTTACATGCACGATTGAATTTCTTCTTTCAATGCTGGCATCTTTCCTCTTAAGATTTCGTACTTGACTGCAGGTTTTTTTATTTGGATATGAGAGTGGTCCTTTCATGGTACCTAAATCAAGTACCCTTGAATATACCAAGTACATATGCAGTTTGTGCCTTGTAAAGGTGTTTTTTCTCAATTGGCACACCTGCAATACTTCAATGAAAGGAACTAGGTGAATGTCATATCACTGAATTGAGTCAGTAAAAGTATCTCACTGCATGGAGAGAAATTCCAATAAGTGGCATCCTATCTTTATGAATCTGAATTGTTTTGCAAGAAATATGAGTTCTCTGAAAGGAAACTACATACCTGTTTCATATATGAATTTCCCCCATGTAGTCACATTGACATGGAAAATCAAAAAAAATTACTCTAAGGAACAGAGTAATAATCATTTTGCCGGTCTCAGTTGTTGACCTAAATTTAAAGTTTTGTGAAGGACTTTCTTATGTCAAGTTAGGCTACAGGGAACAAATATTTCAGGCTCATGTTCGGTAGGGAAAAATTTTGATTGCCTGAAATTTGATGTATAATTCTGTTATTTTAAGCACCCCCGAACAATATTATGCTCTGCTTTCACTCACAGTTTATTTGACTTTTCATAGTCAATTAAAAGGAGGAAGAGCCTCATTTATTTCAAGGAATATGATTTTGAATTAGCTGTACTAGTTCTTAAAAGATGGAAGTTGGTAGAGTATGCTGATTGTTATCATGATTAGTAAAAAATGAAAAATGGAAAGCAAAAAATTGATTGCAACCAAAGAAACTCGCCTTTTCAGGAAGTAGAACCTTAGCTTTGCTGGCCCCTGTCTGGACTTGGCATCAATCAGGCTTTCTTAGCCTAGTGTAATTGTCACTCAGTTATTTCTTGCAACATGTGTGGTTTGGTTCCCTATTCTATAGGAGTCTACTGTGGGTGATTACTGCTCAAGTTGAACTACTTTGAATTCACAATGTTGACTGGAGGCGGTAATGAGTAGTGCATTGATATATGTTAGTATATTAAATTTATACTATACATTCCTGTAGAAAATAAAACATATTTTTGAATCAAATCATTTTAAAACATTTTTGCAAGATTTTTATTTTTTTAAGTATGTCGTGGGTGACTTGTGTGATTCACATAATTGGTGTCCACACCTTATTTTTAAATTTACATTACTCTTAGAGTATTACTCAAGTAACCATCACTTTGCTTATTATTTGGTTCTATTATTACAGAGAAATTAACTTTACCTTGGTTAACGTAATAGAGTATGACTCTCACTTGTTTTCCTCCATTCTGCTACGTGCTGGTCGCTTCTGGTCAAAGGTCTCCTTCACTCACTGTACTTGAGACTGATCAGTACCATGATGTTACGTCACTTAATTACTGGGCGTCATACCTCTAACTTGCTCATTGATTGTATCACTTGATGCAGGATAATGTTCCCAGCATAGACAAAAATGATAAAAGGTATGGAATAATGTGATGACATGAACACAAGCTATAGCACTGAAATAGAGTCATAGGTCTCACCTGCCACAGATTTCCTCTCAGTGAAAAATAGTGAAGTCATCTAAGTGTGTTTGTATGCTCACTGAAAAGAAATCAGCTGGATTACTCACCACAATTGCCTCCATTGCGAGAAGGATGGATGTGGACAGAGGTATGATCCATAAATGAGAGTTAATGAGCCTCACCAATGGAAGATGAATAAGCAACAAATTTTCTTGCTACACAGATGACTTGTCAAGCTTAGCACAATGACTAAGGAATGTGTGTCCTATCTTCAACTGCCTACAATCTGGGGGTAATGTGCAAGGGTAGATGTGGGGAGATACCTATATTGCGACTGAAAGAAGTCCTCTTTAAGTGAGAAAATCTATAGCTTGAATTTGGTCTTGTTTCTTACACAAAAAATTGAACCAGAAATATTACTTTGAGCGTACCCATTTTCACCTTAAATTCTTTGGGGAAAAATAAGATGCTCAAAGTAATATTTCCTGTAAGGAAAATAAAAATATTTCCTTGCACCGCGGTGAGCACAGATGTGACCTGAAGAAAGAGCTCACTGTGGACAACATAATGTCCAAGCTTATATTAGTAGCCTCCATCACCAAAACTCATAAACCTGAATACCGCTAAGGGTGTGGAAGGCATAACCAATGCCAGGAAGTTACTGATTTTCATATCCGTAAGGGTCGTAGGAAGCCTTTTATTATTATTATTACAGTAATCTTCTGGATAGATTTATATGGAAAATTTTGTCAGTCACCCTGGCCTGTCTCACTTCCAAATTGGACTTCTCTCTTCAATTCACAATTTGGCATATTCGCTTTCATTCCATCTGCAAATCCTATTCTCTTCTTCCCCCTATCCCACTTACCTATAATTGTTGTCTCCCATGATTTTTACCATCTTCTCTCCCCTCTGTTGTCCGTATCCTCTGTCTCTTCAGTATCTCCTCTAGAAAAGACCTCTCCTTGCCCACCTTACCCAGTAGCACCAAATCATTCCTTTTTCTCTTTATCCACTTCACTTTCTCCAACCCCAAGTAATATGTCGACCATTTAAGTCATACATGTATCCAAACTACAAGGGAGAGCCCTGAGTATAGTCATTTTCACAGCAATAATAAAGATTACATTCTACGTACATATCTGAATCATGTAATATTTGGCCCTTTCAAATTCTCAAGCAGAAAAAACAATTATTCTACATGCTCAACCAGCAGGTTTTGACGTCCCCATTTTACAGTATACTGCCTGCCGAAAATTGCATTTTGCTACACAATTGTATGACTGGGCAAGTAATTTACTACCAAAATTGCAAGATTTCGGAACCTTTGGAATTTTTATTAAAAATTATATCAACGATTTTTATGGATCTTGAATCTTCATGGAATTCAAGTGGACAAAGCAATCTAACTATAGAACTTAGCTTTAGTTTTGTAGAGCCAAAAAAATTCTATACTTCTCACGCCGTTTAATCAACCATAAAAACTCTTGTTCAATAAACTTTTTTTTAGTTCAATAAAGAAACTAAACGCATCAAATGAATATCTCATCGGACGGACGCAGTAATAAAAAAGGATAAAAGATACCTTGTGATGTGCAAACTTCCCTTTCCACGCGACTCACCTCGGCGAAGGTGGAAAGGGAAAAAGGGTATCGGTTGTTGCCTTTCGCGGAAACAGTTCATTTTTATCTCTCTTAAGCTTGCCAACTTAATCTCTTCGCTTTACTTCTATGTCCGAGCCATATTTCATAGGCGTGGGATGGTTCCGAAAAATATCCAATCCTTAGTATTTTCACTCCCGTAATGCGTTAAATGGTCTAGTAGATCTATACATAATCCTTTTTAACATCCTAAGTTTAGTGTTTTAGGTCAATGAAGACGATATTCCGTGCTTTAAATGACGATTTTCAAGAATAAACTTTTTAAAAACTTGAAAAATCGGCCTCGGTTACCAAGCCTCAGGGTCCCGCGGCTTGTAGCTCAGCCTTGACGCGCGTTTGAAAAATCGCTCTCATTTCCTTCGTCGCAAACGTTTTTTTTTCCAATATTTCTACTTACAATTAGTACTTTTTATAAATCTCTACTTTATATTGTGGTTCAAATTTTCCGAGCTATATTTTTCGTAAACGAAAGATAATGTCTACTTTATGTCTAATTTCACGAGAAAAACGGGTCGGCCATTTTGCGTTGTAAAACCAGACAGATCAGTGGCGTAGCAGGGGGATTCGGGGGGGGGGGGGGGAATCCAGGGGGTCCGGACCCCCCAATCCCCCGAAATATAAAAATACAATTATTTTTCCTTCATAAAAGAAAAAAAATGTTGAAAAAAATAAATTTACATAATATTTCTTTAGCAAATGAAGTTTTTTCGATTATGAAAAGCGTTAAAAGTAGTTTAAAACCCTCTACCTAGTACCCTGTTTTTCAAAAATTTCCCCCCTTGGTTTTGGACCCCCCCGAACGAAGTTCCTGCCTACGCCACTGAGACAGATGCGAGCCAAAATTTCAAAAGTCATTGAAAGTATATTGAAGAAAAAGTTCAAAGAAATATTGCGTTTTTTATTCCATGAAAATCATACCAACGCAATACCACCTCGATAAATTCAAATATTTTCGAAGAAAAACGAGATCGCGCGTGGTTTTGAAAAGTTGGTCATGTTTGGGCCACTAAAGGGTCGTACTTATGTAAAATGGCATATAAATCGATATCTGGTAATAATTTATGTGGATTTACGCTAAGTTTAAAGGCTCTCACCATTTTATTTTAATGCTCAAATACATTAGAAATAATTTTCATAATGAACTAAAATAAAAACACTTTAGTAAAAACTGAATGGGTAAGATAAAATGCGGTAAAGATATCAGAGCAAGAAATTCTCCGCGAAAAAAATCCATTATCCCCATAAAGGTCATTTTAGACTTCATTCCAGTTTTTTCCGATTTCGGACCAGTGTGCCGGGTCGGAAGACGATCGGCCACCACGGCTGACGTAAAGGTATTCGGCGCACAACTATAGTGTATACAGCAAGCTGAAACTACCAAGGCAAAAAAATTGTATTATTACATGAGTTTCATGATAGCGCTTCCTGTCGGCAGATTGCTGGGCCTATACTATCCTCGAAAGCTCTGTAACCGTAACTACTCGACTTGTCTCGAATTTTCGAGTACTCGCACATCCCTAGCTCCTGGTGTTTGTCAAGTGCTTGAATGCAAGAATGCGCTGGTCAAATGCGTCACATAGGTACGCTAGGAATAACTCATGGTACCTCCTTAGGATATGGCTGGGGACCCTGTGTTTGGCCCTGTTCAGCAAGTTAGGGTGAACAACTTCCATTTTGGGGGCAGCTGCCGCGCCTTGTCCCCCGGCAAAGCAGATGTGAGAGCCTGTGTGATGAGGAATGTAATTTGATAAATATGAGAACTATTGTGTATGAATTTTAACCTGGAAATTTGTCTCAGTTACGATTCTAGCAGAATTTCCAAAAATTCTACGAATAATAAATAACTTGGGAAATTTTTTTAATTTCATTGGACTTGCTACACTTCCAGTGGATTATGATGCAATTAAAAAAAGCCGGCATGCCAAGTACTCAATTGTAAAACATGACAACTTAATATTTAGTTATGTCATAATAATTTAAATGCACATTGGAAAATTTTAATAGCACTTGTTAAGTTTCCTTATGAGTATAAGTAAAAAGAAATACGTACTCAATTATCAAATAATTAACGGATTTAGGTTACTTTGGTGAGTAACCAATCATTGAAACATAATAAGTATTTAAAGGAAATAAATTAATCACGAACTCTTTGTGATAATAAAATGGCTTCATAATTTTTTAATGGTTATGGATACCAAGGGCGCAGCCAGGAATTGAGCCTGGAGGGGTTTAGGTGCAACTAATAGCGGGGTGTGTGGGGATATGGAATACCCACCAGGATAAGCAATAGGTGCGAGATTAATAAATTGCGGAATTTTAAGATAAATGGTTCAAATGATGAGTTTTACTGCTTTCTGAGGGATAATTTAATTAATCCTTACACTATTTTATTAGTAATATCAATCCAATGAAGTAAAATGGATCAAACTTAAAAATTTCTCTGAGCTCTGGGAGGAGGGGGTTTATCCCCCAAAACCCCCCTCGCTGCGCCACAAATGGATACATCTAGAATGGTGTAAATTGGAAATTTGAAAATAACGCAGGAAAAATCTTAGTAAACGACGCTCTTTATTTTTATTTTAAATCATTGTCTATTGATGAATTTTCTCGAATAAGGATAGAGGTTCTGTTGCCGTTTTTGGTGATCATTACTTCATAAAGTTCATAACCCTCGCGTACCTCTGCTGCTCTCTCACATTGACGTTGGCCTCTCCGGCGGTCGTGCTCTCCCCAACCAATGACTTCTGCCTATTAGATTTGCCATTTCCACCGATGGCTGTCTGTCACTCCTGGAAACCGGCCTCTGGTAAGTGCAAATTTCTTGCCTTTCCGTAAGTAGACGGCTATGCTAAGTGTAAAGTAAAAATTGAGCGAGTTTTCTCCACCGGGGAATTTTTTTATAAACTTTAAAGTATAAGTTGATCAATAATAATACGTTTTGTTTCATTTTAATTTAAAAAGTTCCAACATACGTGAAAATTTACTTTGTCTTTGTGGGAAGATTTACTTTCATTGTTGGTTTAATTTTAAATTCCTACGGGAAAATATTTGAATAAAATTCTAAGTATTTTCGTGCTCATCAATAATAATTGAAGGGTTCCACCTTTGGTGCAAGTTTATGTGTGCCCTTCGAATGGATTAATGCTAAGCAAAGTCCTGTGTGGGGTTATTAAAAGTTTCTATCCTCACAGGATGACTATTTGAATGCTATCGAACGATAACGTGTTCATCAATGAAATTGCATGTGTAATTCTGTAGAATAGTTACTTTGGTGCTTTCACGAAAGGTTCTATGTCGAGTAACTTTATTTTTCAGGCATGAAATTAATGAAATTTTGGATCTCCTCAGTGAATGTTTTATAATTTCTAAGGTATCACGTTCCTAAATTAAAATTCATGTGTATTTAACTTAAGTACACTAACACTGGTGGGAGTTTCATTAGTCTGTTGGTTCTAGATGCCAGGGGCGCAGCTAGGAATTAAGGCTGGGGGGGGGGGTTTATATGCAACTAATACCGGGGTGTGTGGGGGTATGGAATACCCACCAGGATAAGCGTTTGGTGCGATATTAATGCATTGCGGAATTTTAAGATAAACGGTTCAAAATGGTGAGTTTCACGGCTTTCTGAGGGAATTTGTTTTTAATCCTTGTACTATTCTATTAGAAATATCAGTCCAATTAAGTAAAATGGATTACCTCAACTTTAAAATTTCTCTGAGCTCTGGGGAGTTTTATCCGCTGCGCCAATGAGATGGTTCTTTGTTGCGAGAAAATTTTTAAGCATGATATTATTAAAATTTTGGAATTCCAAGGAAAAACTATTTGAATAACTACCATATCTATCCTCCCATATTAATACAAGTGGACGTGATACACACACACTTATATAAATTCCTGATCACTTCCATGTCTATCTAGATTAAAATCTATTTTTGGCAATTTATTTTAAATGGAAAATGAAAGAATAAATATTGTAAGGTCCACTAATATATTTAAAGAAAGCACCCTATACTTGGTGGTTTATAAAGAATTCTTTATTAGTCCTTGGTGCTTTTTTAAATATATAAGTGAACCATAAAAAGTTTGTTCTCTTATTCTTACAAAGTAAATCCTGAAGATATTCGTTAGATTTTTTATTTCCTCCAATAAAAGGCAAGCAGTACATGTCAAAGCAGAAAGAGCAGAGGAGAGCTTACAATGCGTATCTAAACAATGTAAACTCAGCTATAGTAGGTAAGTGAATTTCATAGATATGGCAGTAATGCAAACATATTTCACCCTTCGCAAATAGATTAAAAAGTAGTTGCTTCATTGATTTACTGCTGTGAACATAGCTTCACATTTAACCTTCATTCCCCAACCGGGTGACTGCTCACCCTGCGCTGTGTTCACCATTGGCTGGAGTGGTATCCAGCAGATGGTGGCAAAGCGTGAGGGGTGCATCACGAGAAATCGGCCTTTAACTCTTGACCAGTGACGTGCAATTCTCGTTACACTACCACTGACGTGCGGTCTGGGAGACCGCAATAAAACAAAAATTCATAAAACGTTGCAAAGTCATTTTTAATGCTTAGTTTAATGTTTCTTTGACTGCTTAACTATACTGTAAAACTTATATTTAATATTATGCATTCCCAACACGAACCAACTTTTTCAGTAAAAATTGTTATTTGAAACAGGATAAAAAACTGATATAAAAAACACTTGAGTTGTTATTATTATCGTACTTTTTTAAATTAAGTACTTTATTATCCGCGTTATGCAACTAAAAATGCTTCCTTACAAGTTATTAATTATTATTATTCTTGAAAAATCACTAGCAATTGTTTTAACAACTTTTTGAATTATTTCCACCAGCATTACTTTATTGGTTATTCCAATTTAGTGACGTGAGGTCTCACAGACCGCTACTAAAATCCAGTTGGGAATTTTCAGAAATAAATAATAAGAACGTTGAATTTTAAGAGTGCTATGTCCTTAATATGCAAAATTAAGACACTCCCGAGGATTATAGATATTTTCAAATGGCAATTTTGAAAATATTCATAATTTTAGAAACGCAGCGGTCTCTCAGACCGCACGTCACCGGTTAAGGGTTAAAGTCAGCAGTCACCAAGCCCGAAAGCTGCAGAAGGCGACGCCAAAACGTAAATAAATTCTAGTGATACCATTTACGAGCATACCTGCTGACATATCATACGACACTAATAACCGGCTTCGAAAATACAATTTTTTGGGAGAATCTGACGTGATAGAGGCAAAACAATCTGCGATTTTGAGGCTTGCATCTCCACGGCGAGAATAACATATAAGGAGGTTGCCCAACTTGACTTGAGACGTTGCGGTCGACTACTCGCTTTCCTTCCTAATGCTGATGATAATAATGATTTGGTCCCAGAAGCTGTAGACCCTGGGATGCACGAAGGCTTCATTCCGGATTTAAACCCGAGAACCTTCCTACCAAAAGCGACGTAAAGTGCATTTAAGCAACTGCTACAAAATTTCAGAAGCACCGTACGAAGGGTTGATCTGAAATCATTAGTGGCGTAACAATGGAACAATGGAGGGGGGATGAGGGGATAGACCCCCCAAAATCTTAGGAGGAATTTAAAAAATATTTAAAACTATTGTTTGGTATTGACATTTAATAACTGTATCTGCTTAAAGTTAAATTTTTAGTGTCAAAATTATATAAAATGTATTTCAAGGCATGTCATTTTCAAAAGTTTTCGCAGACTCCCAGTTACCTGGAAGTTACCTGGAGTTTTGGTCTCCACCCCAGGCCATCCAAACCTTCCCCCAAAGCATATTCCTACTTAAGCCACTGAAAGTGATAATTTGAAGTAAAATATGTGATTTGCTGGGGATTGAACGCTCAAATAACTTATTAAAGTTACGTGCACAGCAATGAAATATATTATTTAGTTTTAATTAAGAAAGTTCTTACTTCGTTGAAAATTTCGTGTGAGCACCTACATAGGGTCGAATTTAACTGAAAATTTGGAAGCATGAGATTATTAAAATTTGCATCTCCACGTGAAGATTGTTTGAATAACTTCTTACATATTTCTTGTGCTTTCTTGTAAAGGTTTTATGTTAAATGTAATTTTCAAAGCTCGAGAAAAATAAAAAATTTTATATTCACCTGAATAATGTTTGAATAGCTTCTTACATATTTGCCGTTCATTAATGGAATTGGGTGATTACCTATAATTTAGAGAGTTCTTGCTTCCGTGTCATTCTTCGTTTGATAATTTAGCCCTAATATTTTCTAAATATTAGGGCTAAATTACCTGTAACTGGAGTGAATTTTCCACAATTCGAGAAAGACATCCAAATTGAGTTTTAAAATATGAATTTGAGCAAAGTTATATCTTACGTTAGCAAAATGTTATCAATTGTTCCTTCATTTTAACATGTAATTTATTTATTTATTGGTTTTAAATGAAAAAAAACACATTTCTCCTAGGGAATGATTACATAAATAAATAAAATTTCCGTTTCACCATAGCAGCAAAGTCACCTTCTAAGGCATGGGCCCATGTCAATGCAAAAGCCGTATACATAACAAATGAGTGTTGCCTATGCGATACCGATTGCGTAATGATAAAATCAATACATTAAAAAGTTATGCCGTGAGGCTTTACTTGGTATAGCCCTATGTTAGCCCTCCGCAAATTTCACCCGCCTAAATACATGAATGGGAAATGCGTGTATTTCTTCCGGGGACCGACCGCCGCCGTTTGGCGGGGAGGAATGGCGGCGATTGCCGGGGACTCAAGAAAATAATTTGGGAAAATTTCGGAATTAAATAATTCAATTAATATTACGAAACCTAAATAAAAATTAAAACCTAGAATAGGCATGCTTTTTCGAGCTGATTAGCTTATTTTTGAAGCGCCAGCTCTCAAATCGAAATTTATCGATTGCCCTATCTCGACCATGTTATTTCGATAATGCTAATAACTCAAAATTTTATAGATATACGATAATTCCGAGATAGCCAAAAAATCAGGCTAAAAATAAGAAACAACGTATCAAGCGGCGAACGTCCAACTACTTTTGCAAGTGGGTCAAAAAAAATTCCAAAGTTGGTCCATAAGAAAAGCATTGTCGATTTTTAAAAATTATTTCCACAGTGATCGAAAGAGATCGATGAAAAACTAAGGTATCAAAAAATGGACCAAAAAATCTAGTTTACGTCGGTGGGAGACGATTACCCTAAGACGCCTAGTTATGTCGTAATTAAGGAAAGAGTTTTAGTCCCATAAGTTAATTCAAGTCGATATATATCGAAATGTATCGCACTTTTCGGAATTTTGAGATTTTTCCTCCCGATGAATTTGTTTTTAGTTTTACCACAAAAAATCTCAGCTCGATCTCAGGCTCAGGTAGTTTGGGCTGTGAATTTGTATCAATACTATAACTTTTTTTGTCGCTCATTTCATCGATTAAATGTAATATTAATTATTTAAATTAATAACTATATCAACGTACGGTCACTTTAAAATGTTTTAAGGACAAAATTTGTGGAGCTATCTCTGCTTCTCGAGGATTTTAGTTTCCCTTACTAATTTCGTTTTTATTTGTCACGGGCCATAAAAATGAGACACGGGCCACTTTGATAGAGTGAGCATCACTCCATTGCATACTTTGTACTTTGTACATCTGATGGTTTTATAGAGCAAATGAAAAAAATACTGCGGTTTTTCATTGTCAATAACCACTCAGGTAAGATGGATATTTTGATGTTTCGTAGTAAATCAGTGAAAGAGTGCTTCGAATGTGACATTTCAATATATTTAAATTAACTTTATCATTCTTGAAACATTTTGTATGATTTGAAAAATCACAGGCTTCACACTTTGCTACAATAAGACACTTTTGCTTGGGCCACATTGAGGCAGATTTTTTGTGTCTCAGTGTGGCCCATGGAATTATACTGTGTTTTAAGTTCAAAAATTAAAGATAAAAGCTAATAAATAAAACATTGCTAAGCTTCAAATTTTTTTACTTAAGACAAGGTCTATTGAAGTTGTAAATTATTTATCTTATCCTATCTGAAAATCAGCAAAAATCGATTAGCTTCTTATAGGTGACTTTTTCACCATCCATCAAGTCGCTCATTGTGTTGAAATTGCTTACTATAAAGCTGTCTCCAGCTTACAGTAAGGCTAGCTTAAAAAAACTAACAACTTGTAAGAAAATTAGAGGTAAAATATGAAGGTTATTTTTGTTTTCTTCTTACCTTATATCTTTCATTGATTATCATCCCTTATACCATCCGGGAGGGGGGAATTTTCACTTTCTTACCCAGCTATGCCCTTAATTGCAAATCACAATTTTTATCTAGAGAACAAAAAATATGCATAATAATGGCATGGAATTGAGTATACTTGCACAAGACACATTTATTATGCGTAGAAACAAACAGTTATTTGTTGGTACGGAATTGAATATTCTTGTACAGACTACAGTTTTAATCTGGAGAACAAAAAATACAAAATCAACATACGTGAATGATAAAAATCTTAATTATCGCAGTTGTCAGGCAGAGAAAAAAATGCAAAATTATGATGCGAATGAGAAAAATCTTGCTCAGAGCATAATTTTAATGTTAAAAACAAAAAAGTGCAAAATGGTGATGTTGGAATGAAAACTTTTCTCCATACATTTATCACTGAGATTGAAAAATCTAATATCTGATACCGTATTACACTAAAAGACATACTAAGGAATAGAGCAAGATTAAATTTGGAGAACAAAACAAAATGATGAATCGTAGATAATATTCATAAAAATAATTCCGGATTGACAATTTCCAAATGACAAAGAATTCAACATGTTTTATTTTGGAGAAATAAGGAAGCAAAATGATTATACGGGAAAGATATTCTTGTGCAGGCCAAGCTTTTGACGCGGAAAACAAAAATATGTGAAAGGACGTAATGAATATTCTTGCAGAGAGCACAGTTTTATTGCGGAGATTGAAAAAATGCAAAATAATGATACACATTGATCATTTAAGTGAAATACTAATGAAGTGAAATACTGATAAAGTGAAATACTTTAATGAAATACTGAAATAATGATTGGTGAATAGAGCTTGTTTTACAGTGGAGACCGACAAATGCAGAATGGTAATGCTGGAAAGAATTTTGTACCAAGCACAGTATTCATGTGGAGTTCGGAAAATGCAAATCATGAGACGGAGATGAGCATTTTTTACGGATCGAAATTTAATTGGGGGAAAAATATGCAAAATTAGGCTACGGGAATGAATATCAATGTACAGTACAGTTATAATGCTGTAATAAAAAAATAACACTATGCTGAAAGGGAAATGAATAGATAGAACTCTTGTACAGAGAAACAGTTTTATTGCAGAGATGCACGTGAATGATACAGAATAGGATATTATAGTTTTTAGAACAGTTATAATTTAAATATAATAAAAGACCAATTGAAGTTAAAGAAAGGTTAATTCTAATGCAGAGCATAGATTTCAAGCTGAGAAGAAAAATTGCAAAATGATGCGACGGAAGTGAAAATTCCTGTACGGAGCAGAGTTTTAATGCAGCGATTGAAAAAATAGAAAAATATAACGCAAAATTTAAAACGATACATTTAAGATCACTTTAAGTGCGAAAATAAAGGCACTCAAACCAATAAAATGGGAAGTTACGGTATTTAGATCCATGCGGTAAAAAGGCAAATAACTAATGGCCAATGAAAATTCTTGTACAGATCACGGTTTTATTGCAGAAAATAAAAAATCTATACATAATGATAATGCATTGATAATAATAGCTACCTACATACTAAATAAAGACCTATTCTTTGAAAAAGTACGAAATTATTAAACATTATAATGCGAGAAATGAAATTCTTGACAATATTAATTAACATTAAAAGGATGAAATTTTTTCTACAGTGCACAATTATAATGTAAATATAAAAAAATGTTGATTGAAAAATGAAAATTTAGCACAGACTAGGAGTTTTTAATTGGGGAAAAAATGCGAAGTGATGATGCGGAATAGAAAATTCTAGCACAGGTCACAACTACTATGTAGAGTAAAAATGCATGATGATGGTACGGAAAAAAATTTTTCAGATCACAGTTATGATGTGGAGAAATAATGCCAAATTATGGAAAGGAATTGATAATTCTTGTACTGATCATACTTTTTATTTGGAGAATAATAAATGAAAATTTTGATATCGATTTGATAACATATTTTCATTGTAAAGAGTACAGCAAGTTTTGCTGTGGAGAACTAAAAAAGCAAAATGATAATGTATGAATAAATTTTCGCGTACAAATTACAATTTTAAAAACAGTTATAATATAAACACTTAAAAAATTTAAGATATGGAAATGAAATTTTTAATTAACACCACACATTTTACGTGGATAAAATAAAAAATGATAGTGGAAAGATAAAAATTCTTTCTTCAATGACAGTTTTCAGTTTTTCAAAAATTTCAAAATGAGGACAAGAAAACCAAAATTCTTGTACAGAGCATAATTTTACTGTGGAGAACAAAAAAAATGCATAGCGATAGTCCAGAAATGAAAACTCTTGTACTCACTCACAGTTTTTATGTGGAGAATAAATAAATGCAATATGATTCCACTAAATTTCAAATTCTCTTTGGAGAACAAAACAAGGGAAATAATAATACGGAATTGAAATTTCTTCATTTTGGATTTTATATTTCTGGAATCTGGTACAGTATGAAGTATTTAGTATGGAACAAATGAATTTTTTTAAATATTGCACAAGGAAATAATTTTTCTTAAAAAATGCGATTTTTGCGTGGGAAAACTGTTACAACAGTTACGAAAATTATTACTCTTGTAGTCAATACGTTTTCAATGGACATGGTCAACAAAAAATACAAATGTTGACGCGTAAATGTGTATTATTAAAAAACACTGTTCTTTGGTGGAAAAAAGCAAATTAATGGTAAGGAAATGAAAAATCTATCACAAATTAACTGCTTTGATGGGGATAAGGATAAATGAAAAATGACGGTGCGGAAATTCGACAAAATTCGACAAAAAAAATTCGACAAAAGAATCAAATTTTTTTTTCGAGAAATATAGTAATGTAAATTGTTAGTTTATATTCGAATGTTTCCATATTAAGAACACAAAAATTCCTAAATGATGTAACGTGAATAAAATATTTTTTAGATCACATTTCTTAGTCGGAGAACAACAGCATCCGAAAGGATGTCAAAATTGAATGTACTGTAAATATGTCCGTGTAATCCTGAAGAAATACACTATGTTGAAGTTTTTAATATCCGCATTAAAACTGTGTTGTCTGCAAGAATTTTTATTTCTGTATCAACATTATGCTTTTTTCATCCCCGCAGGAAAACCATTTCTATACAAAAATTTTATTTTTGTCTAATCAGTTAACTTTTTTAATCTGCGCAAGAAAATCGCCCTTTGTACATTTATTTATATTTCGGCATCGACATTTTGCATTTTTTATCATCGCATTAAAATTGCGCTGTGAAAAATAATTTTAATTTCTGAATGGTCATTTTTCTTTCTTTTATCTCTTCATTGGAATGTTTATTTTTATAAGAATTATTTTTTCTGTGTCACAGTTTTGCAATTTCATTACTGCACTTATAAAAGGAATAGTTAACAACAATTTTTATTTCCGTAGAATCATATCGTTTTTTTGATGTTACTCAGTAATGATTTAATTCCGACAAATATTTTAATGACAATAATTCATGTGTATCATTTCGAATGTTTGTTAGCACGCAATTCACGATTTTGAATAAATATGGTACATCTCTACCGTCATTACACATTAACTGCGCATTGAAAATTTGTAATCCTGGTGAGTTTTTACTTCTTTATTTTTCATTATGCTATCTAAGCAAAGGAAATATATTATTGAGAAGAAATTTTAATACCTTATCATCATATTGGTTTTCATCAACTTTTCCGCATTTCATGACGAAAAAGGTTTTCTCAAAAATATCATCCTCATTTTATTTTAAAATATGTTCAACATACCATAAATCTTATTGCAGAAACAGTGTGGCATCGTGTAAGACGCTCAACTTGTGTTATGGGCGATGAATCTAGGAAAATAGTAGTTATGAAAAAGTCAGCACAATATAACTTTTATTAATTAATGAAATAATACCTCATTTACATCTTTGTAATAACAGTTTATTACACAAGAGACAATAAATTCGGTGTATACGATCTGTGGCCGCTAACCTCGGCTAATAGCTAGCGCACTACACACACAATTCAAAAATGTGGTTACTGTATAGCTAACTAGTACTCGCATAAATCTGTATGCATATAGACCTATCATGATATTCTTTTCATAATGGGCCATGGAGCGATCACATACGATGTACACAAAAAGTTTTCACTTTAGCTATCACTCATAGTCGCGGAAAATTACTTGTCAAACGTTGTGCTGCATTACCCCTGAAATTATAGAATAAATGGGCTCTTTAGAATTCAAATGCTTTAGAGTTTACCGCCGCTGAAACCATCGCTGACACATGACTGATGTATATTCCCAATTGTTCTTCTTGTTAAACATACTTGTTCAGAACGAAGCCGTTTTAAATGTGTATCTAAGGAGGATAATGATACTGAGAAAATATTAAAAATGCTGGCAACGACAATGCTAGCAAATTGATGGTTCGGAAATGAAAAATCTAGAATAATTCACAGCTTATATGGAGAGAGAAAAATGCAAAAGGACGGTAAAAAAATGAATGTTGGTATAAAACTCATCTTTTTATTTGGAGAAACATTGAAATGTAAAATTTTCGTAGAAGGCAGAGTGAGATTAAAAGTCAGACGTCTGGTTCCACGCCTTTAATTCAAAGAGCACACAGGTACCTTCTCCCCCTCCGACATGCAGTGCAAGACTCCCCTTGCACTTTCCCTCCAAGAGGCTGCCTCCCTTGTCGCGTTCGTCTCGTAACCCTCTCGGCGTCTTCCTATTGGCCAGAAATGGCCGCATGATAATGCGTTTCCTATGTCTTCCCATGCCAAGATACTGCAACGTGTTAAACGGCATATAGTGTTGGAGAAATACGCGGAGACCGATCCTTAGGGAGAGGTTTGCGAGGTGTTAATCGGCGTAGGGTTTTAGAGACATGCACGAAGACCGATATCACGAGAGAGATTGCAAGGTGTTAGGAGTTTCAGATACTCGACCCATGACTTGAACGTGACACTGCATCTAATTCTTCTGTTATCGCGAGAGCAAAACTGAGCTGGCACGAGACGGCAAGCGACACCCTTACAATTTTTCACGGAAGCAAATAACAAAATAAAAGAAACATGATGCCATAAAAATTATACCATTGCATGGATTATATTTCTTACATTGTGAACAAAGAATGAAAATTGATGACACATAATTAAAAATTCTTTCACTCGTAAAACTTTTTCGAAAAAGGGTTAATGTAGTGCAACAATTTGAAACAGAAGGGTGAAATCTCTAACAAAGAAAATTTCAAAGTAAATTCCAAAAGATTTTTTAATGATGAAAGATTAATGTCACGAGGATCTTGCAAATTATTATTACTAATAGAAAGAAATGAAAAATGACTGCACGGAAGTAGAAAGTCATGTTAGAACTCATGTTGAGGTTTTTAGTACAGAAAAAAAAATCAAAAAAAATATTGCATGAGAAAATCACTTTTCTCGTAAAAAAACACGATTGGAACACGTGGAGAATATGCCAAATTTCGTTACGAATATGTGAATTTACGTATTGAACTCAGCTTTAATGGAAAGCAAAAAATACAGATGATGACATGAAAATATGTATTCTTAAAAAAACACTCCTTAGGTGGGAGCAAAAAAAGCAAATTGACTGTTAGAAAATGAAAAATCTATTACAAATCCACCACACACATGGGCGAAAAATAAAAACTACGATACGGAAATCAAATTTTTATTTAAACATACATTAAAAATATATAATGTAAGTTTATATTCGATGTGTCAATGCAAAGAACACAAAAATTCCTAAATGATGTAATGAAAATAAAATATTTTTAGATTATATTTTTATTCGGAGAACAACAAAATCCAACAGCATTTCACAAAATTGAATGTTTGCTAATTTTACCGTGTTGTACACTATGATGGTAAGTGTTTAAAAATATTTTATTGAGAATATTTTTATGAAGAAAACAAAAAAAATCCAAAATGAAATACAAACACGGAATGAAAAATTTTATTTAGGAAAAAAAATTATAAAATAGAACAAACATGTAAACATTATAATGAAACTTGTAAAGATCATAGTTTTTACATGGAGAATAAAGGATACAAATTGATAACACATAATTGAGAATTCCTTAGCAAAAAAAAATTTTTAAGGAACAATTATATACAGCGTGTTGAAACATAAGGGAGAAATTTCTTGTAAAGAAATTTTTAAAAGAATATAAGAAAGGATTTCAAAATTATCCAACCGAAATGATATATTGTAACCCCACCGTGCGGGGCACATTCGGGGAAGGGGAATTGGAGGGCAAAAAGGGGGGGGCAGAGGTGTAGCGAGGATATTCCGTGCACCTGGGGCGAGGGAATGGGATTTTGGGAAAGGGTAGGAGAGGGAAGTTTAGGGGTGATGAGACCTGAGACAGTAGCGTTCGGATAAAGAAAGCCGTTCGACTGCGTAGTTCGCTCAACATAAATTTAATGAGTTTTAAATATGATCATTTACAAATACAAGCAAATCAATAACAAAAGGAACAATTAACTTCTTCTCCTTGAGTTCAACGAAATACAACGCATAATTCACTATGCTGCACAACAGAAAAATTTCGGTCCTTAACCTAAACCCAAAAAAAGAATCACGCTACACGATTTCACATTCATAACCCATACAAAAACCACAAGAAAAGGGGACAAATAAAAAAAAACAAAAAGAAACGGGGGGAATGGAAATATGAAACAACGAAATAGATATTGCACTGAAGTTCACACGGTAATAGGGGGAAGTACTGTCCTCTTCTCTATTTGTGCGGGGGGAATTTTATAAACGTTTTTAATGAATTCTCTCCTTGACTTGGTGAAGTGGGAATTTTCTTGTTTCTTGAGGGGGGGGGGAATTGGGATTTCGTGGCTTTTTCTCTTACAGTTTGTTGAATTTTCGGGGCGTAGGCTGCTCTGCGTCCTCTCCGGCAGGTTCACGAATGGGAGATGGCCTCTCTATGCGACAGTTGGGAGATCCTTTCATCGGCATTACGAGTCTACCGTACAACTCCTACTCGCATTGGGCACCATCTCTCTCTCTCGGGATCTCTCCACCAACTTTGTCTTCTCTGCCTCCCCACACTCCGCCTACTCTTAGGAGCGTTTTTTGTTACTTGGAACCGCCAAAAAAATAGAAACTCTTTTCCTCCGGTGCACCACGTTATATAGCCATTGAGGGGAGGAAACACCAGGGAGGAGGGGTCAGGGGAAAGAAAAGGATGATGCACTTGGGGCTGGACGGTCACTTCACCAAGGACACGGGGGGGGGGAGAAACCACGTTCTTCTTCGTCTTAATAGTTCGACTTGCACACTTTAGGAGGGGGAGGGGAGAGCATTACACATCAATGTGGGGAGGAAAATAGGGAAAAATCAAATGGGGACTCAATGATTCATAACACACACTCAAAAACCCTCTTACACTCACTCACACATTCATACGAACACATATCTAAAGAAAAAAAACGGCCTTCCTTTACCTCGCACTCCCGTCTCATGCGTCACTATGTAAGCGGGCAGAAGGCACCGGTTACAATATCTTGCTCGTATACTAATCTGAAGTTTGAGAAAAAATGGTAAACATACTGGCAAGGACAATGTTGGCAAATTGATGGTTCGGAAATGAAAAATCTATTAAAATTCACTGATTTTATGGGGGAAAAGTTGAAAATGGAAGGAAAAAATTAATATTGCTATGAAACACACCTTTTTATTTGGGGAACCATAAAAAGTAATGTTTTTTAAATGTCTATAGTGTACATAAAAACAACACAAAAATAATTAAATGATGTGATTACTAAAGGTAAAAGAATTTTTTTAAGGTCAAGTTTATCATTCGGGGAACATCAAAATCAAAAGTCATTTTTCAATTTTAAATGCCCTTTAATTATCAGTGTTAATCTGAAAAAAATGAAATTTGATGGTAAGTTAAAAAAATTGGTTATATTGTAAAATGTTTGTTTAGAGAGTAATCAGTTCGGCCCAAGTAAAAAAACAAATCGTAAATGATGTTACTAAAATAAAATATTTCAATGCATCATATCTTTTATTCGGAAAACAAAAAAATGCATATGGATCGTACAGACTTGAAATTACTGTAAATGTGACAGATTTAACCTGAAGAAAGTGCACTACGATGGTAAATTTTCAGAAATATTTTTATCGATCATATTATTATGAAGAGAACAAAAAATTCCTAATTGAAATACAAACACGAAATAAAAACTTTTTTACGGATGAAAATTCTGAGTTAAATGAAAGAAACATAACACCTTTAAAATGATACTCTTGTATGGATTATTTATTTAACATAGTGAACATAGGATACAAATTTATGACACAATTGAAAATTCTCTCACATTTAATTTTTTTTCAAGGAATAATGATGTACAAAAGTATGGAATAAAAGGGAGAAACCTCTTTCAAACAAAGTTTTCAAAGTAGTTTACAAAAGATTTCAATATGATGTCAAATTTATGTCTCCTGGATCATGAAAATTATAATTATTAGAAGGAAAAATGAAAAATGATTGCAAGGAAATAGAAAATCATGCAAAATGAAAGTTATTTCGTACAAAAAATAAACATAAATAACAATTCGAACGAGAAAAATCATTTTTCTTGTAAAAACACGAATGGAACACGTGGAGGAAAATACAGCATTTAATGAATATTCTTGCAAAGAGCACATTTTTATTGCGGGGATTGAAAAACTACTCTTTTGAAAAGTACCACAACATTAAAAATTATAATGCGTGAAAGAAAATTCTACAAGATATTAATTGACATTAAGAGAAATGGAAATTCTCCTACAGTACACATTTATAATGTCAAGATTAAAAAAATAATAAAATGTTGATCGGAAAATGAAAATTTAGCACAAACGAAAAGGCTGATAAAAAATGAAAAATGATGATACGGAATAGAAAATTCATGTACAGGTCACTGCTATTTAATAGAGAAGTATGCATTATGATGGCACGGAAAATATATTTTGTTCAGTTCACAGTTATTGTATGGAGAAAAAAAATGCGGAAATTCATGTACTGATCATAGTTTTTTATGCGAAGAACAAAATAATGCAAAATTATTGCACGGAATTTTAAATTCGTATGTTGATCACAATTTTCATTTGGATATTAAATAAGGGAAACTTTGATATCGATTTAATAATAAATTTTTAATGTAAAGAGTAGAACAAATTTTGCTGTGGAGAATTAAAAAAGCAAAATTGTATTGTATGAATAAAATTTCCTGCCCAAATTACAGTTTTGAAAACGGGTATTCTTTAAATATTAAAAAATAAAGATGTAGAAATGTAATTTTTAATAAGCAGCACAGATTTACGTGGATAAAATTAAAAATTATTCTAGAAAAATAAAAATTCTTGCTTCTATGACAGTTTTCATTTTTTCCAAAATATTCAAAATGAGGAAACCAAAATTCATCTACAGAGCGTAACTTTAATGTGTTGAGAACAAAAAATACAAAATGATAGTCCAGAAATAAAAACTGTTGTTCTCACTCACAGTTTTTAAGTGGAGAACAAGTAAATGCAATATCATTGTATTAAACTGAAAAATCTTGTACAGCTCAGAGTCATTACGTGGAGAAAAAAATGCAAAATAATGGTACATTATTGGATATTCGTTTAGACACCTTAGTTTTTCTGTGAAGAACAAAAAAGGAAACTGATGCTACGAAATTGATATTTCTTCATTTTGGAATTGATTTTTCTGGAATCTAGTACAGTATAATGCAGATATAAAGTACTCTATAATAATATTACGGAAAAGAACGTTCTTATGCAGGCCATCCCTATAATGGTACATTAAAAATGATGATAAGGAAATAGAAATTCTTACACAGAGTACAGTATAAATGCGGAGGTAAAAAAAATGCGAAATGATTATCAGAAAATAAAATTCATTCAAAGAACTTAGATATTACGCGGAGATTAATAAAATGAAAATGATGGTCCTGAAATTAAATTCTGTTTGTGAGCAAAGTTCTTATTTGGAGAAAAAAAAATCGAAATGATAACGAGGAAATGAAAATACATTCGCAGAGCAAAATTATGCTGTGGAGATAAAAAAAAATGCAAATTCATGATACTAAAAAGAATATCCTTTAATGGGTCACGTTTTAAGAGTAGATAAAAATGCAAAATGATTATATGCAACGCAGCAAAGCACAAAATTTTTTTGCAGAAGAATGCAGAAAAATGATATCAAAATGATGGATCTTGTTCGAGGCGTAGTTCAAGTGCGGTGATAAAATATGTAAAATTATTATTTAAGGGGAAAACTCTTGCCCTAGGCATGGTAAAAATATAGCAAATCAAGGCAATGCAAAAAGATGGTAAACAAATAAAAAATATAGTGCAATAGGGTGGTTTCCTATTGTTTTTTTATTGCCTAAATCGAAAGATTATTACTCCTGGAGTACGTATTTCACGCTTTTAGATTTTTAAATGACGATATCTATTTTTCGCGATTAAATGAGAAGTGAAAATTTTCTAGCGCGTGAAAACGCGACGCGGAAGTATGAATGTCGGGAAATCTCTCCGTGTGACGTATTTCTGGTTCCCGCTGCCGCTTGTGAGGTGACCTTGAGGCGAGTTGAGCGCTGATACGACGCAGGCTGCTAGCGGGTAGCTGAGTACCCTGCTGGCTGGTAGCGATTGGCTTAAATAAGGATTATTAATACCTTATCAAATGAAGAAAACTTTCCGACCCTAGCCAGTTTTAATAAGTGATTATTAAGACATGTTTCCCTGAGCTCTGCGCCTCATGCATGCATTGGTAACCTCAGACGACGTATAACTCCTATCTTCTCGTGTAGAAACTAGGTCCCTGTGACGTCACGTGGAGTGGCATCGCATGAGCGCCAATCTGGCCCTTGTCAAATGAGGATAAAAATGGACCATTGCCATTCGTCTAAACCGGTATTTCTAAAACGAAATAATTTGTATATTATGAATACAGTAATGGTGGGTAACGAATCGCAATCAATGACTTTCGTTTTCTTTGATGAAGGAAACTACCCTATTAACTCTAATTCCTGCGGGAAAAAAATGAAAAATTATTGTGTGGAGATGAAAATATGGGTACAGAGAAAAGAGTCAATGTTTGGAAACAAATGCGAAATAATTGGATGAAAATGAAATCTTCGCATAAAGCATACCTATGATTGTATACTAAGATACTACAGAGAAGAAATATTTAGAGTTATGACAATGAAATAAAAATTATTGCAAAGGGCACAGTTTTAATGGAGGGATAAAAAAATGCTATTCGATGATACAAAAATGAAAATGCCTGTACAAATATTCATGTATTGAAAAAATGAAAGATGACTGTATGGTAATGAAAATTCTTGTTTCGAGGACAATATAAATGCGATGATAAAAATGCAAAATTAAGATACAGAAATGAAAATTCATTTACAAAGCAGAGTTTCAGGGCAGATATAAGAAGATCAAAATGGCATTAAGGAAATTTGACCAATATGACAATTCTTGATAAGGGCACTGTTTTTCTGGAGAGATTAAAAAAATGGGAAGTGATAGTTTGGAAAGAAAACCTTACATAGAAAATTCTTATACTGAGAAAAAAAATAGGAAATTAACATATGCAACAAAACACCGTTTGGGACATGAATCTTAATTTTTGAGTTCATATTTTTTAATCAACATATTTTGTAATTTGTTCAATATGTTTTATACAATACTTTCATTTGTGCATTTATATTTTCATTTTTGTACATTTCTGGGTCATAATAATGCAGTGGCGGATACAGATGGGGGGCGCGGGGGGCGCGCGCCCCTCCCTTGCGGGTCCGGCCGTATTGGCAAACATGGCAGAACCACGATTGTGACTTTTTTTTATATCATAAGATGGCATTGTCTTATATATGTGTATAATTACATTAATTAAAATTTGATTTTACTCTGCCTGTGACTTGATTATTTTTTATTGCGATATCGCGATAAAAAGTAAAGGCAACTCAATATATCTTTCGCGCCCCCCCCTTGAGTGTTTTCTGTATCCGCCCCTGAATAATGTTTTATAACTGTGCTTTGTGCAAGAATTTTATCATCATTTTGCATTCCTTTTTCACCGAAATAAAATTAAGTTTTGTAGAAATTTTCATTTCTATCTCATTGTTAACCATCATTATATCTTTGAATAGTGACTGTACTCTGTAAAACAATTTTTATTCTTGTTTCATCATTTTGCATTTTTTATCATCATATTTAACTATATTCTTTACATTAACATCCATTGTTTATCATAATGTTGCGTTTCTTTTTTTATCACCAAGAACTCTTGGTGCTACAACTTTTATTTCTGAATTTCATATTACAATTTTATATCTCCTCATAATGACTAATTTCAATAAAACAAGAATATTTTTTAGACATCATTTTGCATTTTTAGATCTCCAAATTAAAGTTCCATAATTTTAAAATAATTTTCATTTTTTATTCACAATTCTGAATTTTCCATTTCCGCATTAAAACAGGGTTGTTCTCAAGAATTTTCTTTACCATTGTGAGTAGGTATTTTTTCTCTGCATTCAAAATTTAATTTCTGTACACGATTTTTCAGTTTTCAGTATCATTTATAATTTTTTAAATCGCAGAATTAAAACTATTTTGTAACGAGAATTTTCATGGTGAATTTTTTATGTCCGCATTCAAACTGTATTGTCTTCAAGAATTTTTATTTGTGTATAAACATTTTGCCTTTTTTAGCCCCGCAGGAAAACTATTTCTATACAAATATTTTATTCTTGTTTTATCAGTTTATTTTTTTAGTGTGCGCAAGAAAATTGCCCTTATTTTTTTTCGACATCCACATTTTGCATTTTTTATCATCACATTAAAACTACGCCATGAATTATAATTTTCATATTTGTAGAGTCGTTTTTCGTTCTTTTATCTCTGCGTTGGAATGTATATGTTTTAAGAATTATTATTTCTGTGTCTATATTTCACAATTTCGTTACTGCACATACAAAAGGAATAGTTAAAAACAATGTCTCTATAATCATATTGTGCTTTTATATTACGCAGTAATAATACAATATTGACGAAATTTTTACTGACAATTTGTGTATCATTTCAAATGTTTGCTGGCACGTAATTTATGATTTTGAATTATTTTGGAATATCTCTACCATTATTACGCATTATTTAATATTATTTAATATTTAATAATTAAATTCATTTAATAACACATTTCCAATTCATTAATATTTTTAAATTTTATTACTACGCAATGATAATGTGTCATTGTCGAAAAATATCATTTACATACCTTGATTTCGCATATTTACTACCGCGCTGTACTATTGACAAGGCTTCGTATTTCTGCATAATAGTTTCGTATTTTAGCTACTGCGCATGGTTTTATGGTTCAAGTATACTAATGCTATACGTACCTGCAGAGATTCGAATTCCCGAGTTTTCTCGAAATGTCTGAATAGGAGCGGAAGCTTTGTATTTGACTTCCTCACTGCGTTCCAAAATTTATCCTCCACTGACATCGGTCAGCTTTGCATTATAATGATGAAACGCTCATTCGCTGACTTTTATTGGAAGTCTTGAGCAGCCTTGAGAACTCATTTGAATCGTAGAACGAACTATTTATTCGTCTTTCTACTCCGGAAATATTCCCAAAATAAAGGCAAAGTACTCAAGTTATATAAATGCAGAAAAAAAATTGCCTTACCACCTGAAGCACACAATCATATTTATCGATCCTGTTAGTGCTAACTCGAGAGATAATTAAATTTTTTGGGACCGGAAAAGTGATCGATCAACGCATCACTTTTTTGAATCACTCGGTCATTAGTTACGTCTTTATCTCCCTCAATCCATCCCTCACTTTTCTGGGTTCTCACTGCTTGTCATTCATGCATACCTATTCCATGAGAGATTCCACGATTTTCAAGCGTTGCGCTGCACCACCATGATTGAATGATAACGCTACAGACCATGCGTTCTAATTGCTTGATATGCGATTTCAGCGACGTGCCGAGTGATGAAAAAAAGAGATGGGAAATCTCATGATTGAAGACATCGGAAAAAGAATTACGTGAGACGATTATTTCTAAGTCATCGCTGGAGTGAGACATTTTGTATATCTGTGTGCAGTTTCAAATTTTATTTCTCTTACCTAAAATATGCATTGTTGGTTGTTGATTTTTTACTATCAGAATTTCATATTCTTCAAAACGGAGGATGCATGTTCTTTCAAGGTTGAAGTAACTAATTTCCATCCGGTCAGAAAATCGACCATGATAACAGTTAGCAGTAGAAAGTTACGAAAAAAAGCATCATGTAAATTCAAGCTTAAGTATGTCTTATTTCTTGTAAAATTCGAGGAATCAAATGAGATGGAGTGGAATTGATTCATAATGAAAGATGATTTGCAATTTTCCACAAAAATAAATTTAATCCGACCCGAGTTTCAATGTTACTACATCATCTTCAAGGTACAAATGGTGGTAAGTGCAGTTAATTTATACATATTTAGGAGTTCTCCCACTCCCGCCTCCTAAATCTACATCTACATAATACCCCGCAAGCCGCCTAAAAGGCGTGTGGCAGGGGGTGTTAGGACACCAGCCGTTTACAGCTTTTAAAAAAAATGAACTAGCGTTTATTAAAGTCCTTTATGGTTCGGGGGAAAAACGAATTCGCATATCTATCCGTTCGGCAAAACATCTCTCTTAATTTATCGCTTCTATCGGACCTGGAAATATAGTGTGGCTCTAATATTATGTTCTCTGTGTCGCTCTTAAAGATATCCATTCTCAATTGTTCAAGCAATCTAAGCCTAGCGCGTAGCCTCCGAGTCTCCAATGGCTCCCAGCCTAATTCGCTTAGCATCTGGGTAACGCTGTCTGTACGCCCGTAGCAGTTTTTGACGAAACGCGCAGCCTTCCTTTGTACTTTGAATATGTATAAATTAACTGCACTTACCACCATTTGTACCTTGAAAATGATGCAGTTACATCGAAACTCGGGTCGGATTAAATTTATTTTTGTGGAAAATTGCAAATCATCTTAAGCTATCTTATTTCTTGAATGGACCGCACGTCCTCGTGTATAACGCGCTTCCGGATTTTGGCGCTACCCTTTATAATGAAAAGTAAATGCGCGTTCGTATCCTATACTCAACACAAAGGGCGTTCAAAAAAAGGTTCAACCAACACATAGAATTCAGGTCAGCGACGAAATCT
Organism: Ischnura elegans; assembly: GCF_921293095.1. Taxonomy (NCBI): domain Eukaryota; kingdom Metazoa; phylum Arthropoda; class Insecta; order Odonata; family Coenagrionidae; genus Ischnura; species Ischnura elegans. The sequence continues at coordinate 40,206,461 of NC_060259.1, forward strand.
CTTATTTCATCTTGACCCCTTTGACACCCTCTGCCTTCCTTCCCTGACTATATGGACATGTGAAAAATCTAAATCTATGAGATGATATCCTTATCCGGGAGATCGTGGTGGTTGGTGGGGAGAGTCTCGGTTTCCAATCCGGGTCGAAGCCATCGGCAACATTTAGTCTAAAATTCTTGCACCGCGAAGTGGCCCAGGAAACAGGACAGGATCTTGTACCTCGAATGTGTGAAATTTGCACGCGTGGGGCATAGTCCGGGGTGAGCTCTATCCTGACCCAACCAAACCAATCTTCGGGTTGTATCACCGACTCAGTGACTCCCTGTCTCCCTCCAGCTCCACGAATAAATTGATCGTCGCTTTTAGGATCTTGGCAGATGCACGCGTGCGGCCTTTCATCAGAAGGTAATCTCCCTCGACTCAACTCCCATCGACAGAGATTCTGCATCTGGGCGAATCGGTTTTCCTCAATTTTCGGCATTTCATGACGACCAAAAGTTTTCTCTGAAATCATCCTGATTTCATTTTTAAATATGCTAAAAATAACCTAACATTTATTGCAGGAACAGTGTAACATCGAGTAAGACGCTCAACTTGTGTTTTGGGCGATTTATCTTGGAAAATAGTAAATATAACTTGTATTATTTAATGAAAAAATACCTCATTTACATATTTTTAATTAAATTTTGTTACACAAGAGACTCACCTGGCATAAAACTCACCTTTTATTTGGAGAAACATGAAAATGTATTGCTATTTTTTATATTGGATACTATTGTTCATGCAAATAACACGAAAATCCCTAAATGATGGAAGGTAAATAAAATATTTTTTAAAGACCACATTTCTCATTCGGGGAACTACAAAATCAAAAATGATCGTGCAGAATTGAATGCCCATGTATATATCACAGTGTTAACCTGAAAAAAGAACATTATCATAGTAAGTATATAAAAATATTTTTATACATCACATAATTATGATGAGAACAAAAAAATTCCTAAGGAAAGAAATATAAACACGAAATTATCATTTTGTTCACGGATGCAAATACTTAATGTAATAAAGCAAATATGATGACGTTAAAATGATACTATTGCATGGGTTATATTTTTACATGAAGTACAAAGGATACAAACTGATGACACTTATTAAAAATTCTTTCACGTATAAAATATTTCCAAGGGACAATGAAGTACAAAACTTTGAAAAATAAGGTTGAAATGACTTACAAAGAAAATTCTCAGTATATTCCAAAAGATTTTTAAGTGATCTTACTGAAAGGTCACACGGATCTTGAAAATTATTATTATTATTATTATTATTAATAGAAAATAATGCAAAATAAATGCATTGAAATAGAAATTCATGTTAAAATGAGTTTTTAGTACAGAACAAATTAATCTAAAAATCATTTTTCTTGTAAAAAAAAACACGATTATTGCGCGAGGGAAAAATCTTGTACGAGAATATATTATTTTACGAATATTTCATTTATATAATACACGTGGCTTTAACGGAAAGCAAAAAACACAAATGTTGACGCGAAAATATTTATTCTTAAAATAAGCACTTCTTAGGTGGGGGCAAAAAAAAAATAAAAAAAATGATGATGATGGTAAGGAAATGAAATTTTTTTTACGAATTCACCATTTATACGGGGAGAAAAAAGTTGCAAATTCACGGTACGTAAATGAATATTGGACGAAAGATTAAACCTTTTATTTAGGGAAACTTAAAAATGAAACAACACAAAATTCTTAAATGATGTAAATAAAATAAAATATTTTGAAGATCCTATTTATTACTCTGAGAGCATCAAAATACAAAGGATTGTACAAAATTGGATGTCCATTAAATATGACTCTGTAAACCTGAAGAAATAAACTATGATGATAAGTATTTAAAAATATGATTATTGATGACATTTTTATGAAGATAACGAGAAAACTCCAGATTGAAACACGAACATAAATTAATAATCTTAACACAGAAAAAAAGTTAATAAATAAAATAAACATTATAACATTAAAATGAAAGTTCAGTGTAGATTGTAGTTTTTATGTGGAGGAGAAAGGACACATATTGTTCGGATCACACTCTGAATTTTGAGGTAAAATATTAAAATTGTATGCAAACTGATGGCTCGGAAATTAAAAATCTAGTATAATTCACTGCTTTTATGGAGAGAAAAAATTGAAAAAGGAAGGAAAAAAAAAGAATATTGGTAAAAAACCTCACCTTTTAATTTGGAGAATATAAAAATTAGTAATTAGTACCCGCGGAGAAATATAAAAATTTAACTTTTTTAATTTTAAGCCGCGAAGGCGCGGCTTCTTTCTTATTTATGTGTAGACTGACTCCAACAGACGGGTTTATGGCGGCATTAGCGAAATTATGTGGGCGGGTCGAAATGTCAAGAATCTACAAAAGTCCGAAATACAGTGATTTCTACCTTGCCCTGACCCAACCCAAACCCACCTCGGCATATTCGCATTTCGCGGCGTACGCGAGGAATCGCTGCGCGCGGTGCAGCACCAGAAAGTAGTTTCAGCTTGTAATACGTGATAATTAGCTTATTTTACATTTTATTTAAAAATATTTGCATGGCTGTGTTCGCCATAATATTACAAACATTTTGAGTACACAAATGACCACTTTTTATGGAATTTGTTTCATCCGATTTTTTCGCTTTTTATGTAATTTGCCGGCTTTTCCGCTACAAAAAGGTATCATTTTCGTAATCAGGACACTGCTATGAGTATATCCGACGAAAGAAAATTGCAAAAATACGAGTGTCCGGAAAGTACGTATATTTTCTCAAGTTCCTCGCTAGCTGAGGTTGTTAAGGCGCTACGTTATTATTCCCCAATATGTGAGGCCTGGGTTCACAACCATGTGAAGGCTAATTTTTTTTGTTTTACAATTTTAGAAATCACTGTTACAACTCATCCCCATTCGTTTAATTTAGTTGCTTAGCGATTTTTTTAAATTTTCATGTTAATTTATGGATTTTTAGTTTTTATATTAGTCCTACCCTTCCCCTACACTCCAGGAAGGATAATGCCTATCCACCACTGTTCTAAAATATGCTCTGTCTACCCTTGCTGAAGGGTATAGGAAGGGTAGTCCTATCCTTCCTCTACCCTTCAGAGGCTGGCCCAACCCTTCCTCTACCCTTCCCCTACACTCCAGGAAGGATAGGGCCTACCCACCAATGTTCTAAAATACGCTTCGTCTACCCTTGCTGAAGGGTATAGGAAGGGTAGTCCTACCCTTCTCTTACCCTCATTAGAGGGTAGACCTCCCCACAATGGAGGAGTTTATTTTTATCAGGGCTACAATGATCGTAATTAAAGGAGATTTTTATCATCACAAACCTTATTACTGTTATAAGAGGAATTACAAATTCCGTTTACAAGTATCTTTAATGGGTGAAATTAGTAAAAGAATTTATATTTACGGGATTGTTGTTTTAATAACTTCCTCCTGGATCATCAATGAAATACATTTTTAAATGCAATATATTTTATCTCTCACTTTGGTGTAAATTTCTATGCTAAATAAAATTATTGAAGCATGAAATTTATAAATTTTTGCATCCACAAGAAAAATGATTGTCACATATTCGGTGCTAATCAATGAGATTTGTTGTTAAATTTTTGCTTACAGTTAGACCGTCCTTCAGTGGAAATTTTGTGTGTAACCGTGAGCAAGTTCTACCTCAGTGAAATTATCGAAGCGTGAGATTTATATTTTTAATATCAACGGAAAAACATGATCGAGTAAACTGTAACATATTCCATGATCATCAATAGCATAAAATGTTCAATTATAATATAGCATGTTATTATTACTTCCGTGGAAATTTCACGTGTTGCCGTATGCAAGTTCTACATTAGATGAAATAACAGAGGGGTGACATCAATGCATATTTATATCCGCAGGGAGAATGATTTCGAAAAACCCAAGCACTGTTACAGTGCTCGGGCTCCCTGTAAAGAGGAATTATTAAAGCGTGAATATAAATAAATATCGGAAACCCCAGGGAAGAATGTTTGAATAACTTTTAACGTATTTCGTGATCTTCAATAAAAATCGGTGTTGAATGATAACTTATCGAACTATTACACGAGTTCACATTTCGAGTGTTATCGTACGTAATTTCTGGGGTAAATAATATTATTGAATCGTGAAGTTAATAATTTTTTCCACCAGGAAAATAAATTATATTATATTTCGTGCTCATCAATGAAATTTGGTGTGTTTATTTAGTCAGCTCTACTTCGGTGGAAGTTTCGTGGGTTTCCTTGCAAAGTTTGCGTTAAGAAGAAGTTTTGATATGTGAAAGTAAGTAATTTTGATGTCCACCGTCCACAAAAAATGGGGAATTTCTTTGTATCAACAAGGTTTCCTGAGAATTGATGTTATTTTCAGTCTATCACACGCAATCCACTTGGGAATAAGATAATTATATAACATATAATCAAATAAACTTCTCTTTAAATCTACATTAGAGCCTGGAACTTATTTGCTCTCCAAAGGGCTCTCCAGAATCTAAATAATTTTTTTTCCCAGTTCTGCATGGCTAGTGAAGCTTGATGAATATACTTTACAAAGCCTTACCAAAAAGGTAACATATACGGAAATATTTTAATGACAAATACTTGCAAAGCGTAAATGATACACAGTTTAAATAAGGAGAAATAATTACAGGCATAGCTACAGCTATATAATCAAATAAACTTGTCTTTAAATCTACATGGCTACAATGCAGAATGCTCCACATATCATTTTGATGTTGGTATGTGGCGGATACATATGAGGGGCGTGCGCTCCCAACTTGCGGGGCTGTCCGCCATGGGCGTACCCAGTAGGGTGCAGCTGCCCCTCCTAGAAGCAAAAGTAAATGTAAGTTCAAAACGAAATTTTTGAAAAATTTTTCTTTAAATCCAAGAAAAAAGATATTAGCATAAGGCATTTAATTAAAATAAAAAATTTTTATTTTTGTGCTACAGTCGACTCTCGTTATTACGAAGTTTACGGGCCGAAAAACCGGAAGTTCGTAATAATGAAGTTCGTATGAACGTTTCTTTTAGGAATCGTCGCAAAAAAAACGTATATGATAAACGCGGTTAAATTACGCGGAAATATGTAAAAACAGGAAAATTCGTTTCAATTTCTCAACAGAAGAATGCGGCATGACGTAATCGAGGGTTGATATCTTTCCGAATACAGTAAGTTCGATATACGAACTAGATGCGTTCCTAGACCTTGTTCCTAAGTTGATAAACCTACGGTCCGGCCGCCGAGAGTTGTCCTATGACAGGCAGAATGGTCTAGGTCGGGGCAGCGTTGCCAGGTAAGAAAGGGAAACGTCTACAAAGAATTCCGTGACGAAAGGAGCCGGAAGGGAAGAAGAGCGTGAAGGACCCAGAGGAAGAATCACTTGTTTTGGTGATTCGAAGAAAGGGCATGTTTTGGTGGATCAGGCTTATGTAGGTGCTTTGACAACGTTTTATGAGTATGTGATGGTGTGAGATGCGTTTGGGAGACAGCGATTGGCTGTAAACCATGCTGGCGCAGGGTTATCCGCTCCTATTGTGCCGCCAACGGGCAACTCTCTTTGGCCGGACTGTATGCAAGGCAGACGAGAGCACGGTTATCCTGCAGAATGCAACACTGAATAAAAATTGTGTCAACTAACGATTGAGACGAATTGATCTAGCTGGGCGTGGAACGCAGCCGGAGCCAAAAAAATTGCTCTTCGCGGCAAGGAAGAACGTGCGAAACGCTGTACAGTTCCTAACTTCACATCGGATTCAATGATACCTTGTTAAGATTATGCCTAGAGTGCGAGTTCTTCTACGCCGCTCCGCGTAGTAATGGCTAAATCAAAAGGCGCCAAATTCGAAATTTTTGCATGCTGGTATCTGTTTAAGTTCGTAAATCGAATGTGCGTAGGAAGAGGACTAACTGTGCATCAAATTTACGAGCTGTAATGAGTCGGTCACCATGATTCCCCAGGAATGAAGCTTATTATATGACGTTGCGTTTATGGTAACCATAATTGACGCTCTTGGTCACAGTACACGAGGAGAACTTAAACGTGGCGCGATTATTAAAACTTAGCGTAGTAAATATCCACCTAAATGTCATTGCTTATGCGTGGGACTTCGTAATAAAGTTCATTTTGAAACCGCCGGGACCGGGACTGAGGTTCGTAATTTCGTAAAAACGTTTCTTTTCCTATAGCTTGGATAGGCCTTTTCGTCGGGACCAACGATTTGATTCGTAATAACGATGACTTCGTAATAACGTTGCTCGTATTAACGAGTCTACTGTAACAATTTAAAAAACTAATTAAGCAATGTCGTAATTTTCTTGAAAATTTGGTTTCCTTAAGCTTTTCTGTTTTACAGCTTGAAGGACCACGGCTTGCCCCCACCTCTAGTTTTGATCCTGGGTACGACCTTGCTGCCCGCATTGCCAAACATTGCAGAACCACAGTTGTAACTTTTTATATGATAAGATAGGCATTGTTTTGTGCATGCATATAATTAGTTTAAATAAAACTGTCTTAAATTTTGCATGTAACTCGATTATTTTTCATTACAATAAAAGTATAAGTAGCTCAAAATATCTTGAGTTTTTTCTTGCCCCCCATTGAGTTTTTTCTGCATCCGTTACTGAGTTGATCCAAAAAATATATTTTTATCTACTCAAAAAAATAGTTTGTTGGTCTCACAAAATAATAAAAAATAAGGTAGATCATGAAAAATTGAAGGGGTAAAACAAATGTAGTAATTGCCACTGATTTTGAAAACAGATGTTGCCCATCACAATGAAGGTTTTGTTCATCTTGGGTCGCCCTATTCTCCTAAAACCTCTGCCAACAGACAACACACATAATACATACCTGTGACATTCGTACAGTACTCCTCCTGATCATAGATGAAGAGCATCAAAGAGTGCTGGTCTCTGCAAAAATGTCCAGTATGGGTCCTTCGAGGTAGGCTTTTTATGGGATGGAGTTTTAGTTTTACTACAACATTTGCGGAGTTGAATTGCCCCATACAAAAATTTCTTAATCCAATGGCATTTGTAAGAGCTAAGGCTTTAACATAGTAATGGTTGGATCAGATATATTGAACACAATGTCCATGGATATTATGCTTCAAATATGGGGTGAAAAAGAGAACATTTCCGATTCTCTCCTGGCAATCTTTGTCAGTGATCAGGTATCCTGTTCGCTCAGAATTGTTCAGGGCAAATACCATATTCACATGAAACTTAGATTTTTTCCCTCCTAACTTCTGCTGAAAAGAGTCCATAACTTACATGTATGTATCTAGGCAATGGCACCAGATGAAAGCCGTCATCCCATATGGTGATGAAGTGTTTACTTATGTTGTGAATTAAATACATAATATGGCATACATATGACCCTGCCACTATCTTCAGTTGTATGGTAACTGTGACCAGGGACACAGCCAAGAATTAAGGCTAGGGGGTTTAAGGGTGCGAAACACTGGGGTGTCTGAGGGTGTGGAATACCCACCAGGGTAAGCGGGAGGTGCAGGGGAATATCAGATATATGATTCAAAATTGTGAGTTTTACGGCCTTCTGAGGGATATTATATTAAAATTTACACTATTCTATGAGTAATATTAATCCAATTAAGTGAAATTGATTAAACTTAAAAATTTATCTGAGCTCTGGGGGGGGGGGGGGGTTTGGGGGATAACAGCACCACTGACTGAGACCATGTAATCTGCATGTGTTCCAAGATTGTAGCTGTGGCAGGGTTGAGGCATATCCTTTTTGCTCCGCTGCAATATGACTTGCATTATTAAAATGTCGTTCAGAGAGCTCCCCACCCATAATTTGATTGAAGGGTCATAATAAAACCTTGGGTAAGGAATAAAGAGTTATTTAGAGGTAAATTTCTGAAATCATCTACTGATTTTGAGCTGAAGTGTTGCTGTTTTTAGGAAGTGACAGCAGTCACACTGTGGGGATTTGATTCCAATAGCAGAGGATCAGAGTGTCGCAGGCATGCGAGATAAAGAGAAAGGCTAATAATTCCGTACGATGCAGCAGACATATTTTTCCCAAGTGAAATTACAGAAAAAAATACCTCAGGCAAGCTGGCATTGTCATTTAAAACACTCATCATAATTAAGCTTTCAGCAAGGAAAAAGCAAGAGTTAGTTTATGGATAAATTATCATATTGCTTATCACTGCAGACCATAATGCAAAAATGTGTCAACACCATAACCACGATAAAGTCCTTAAGGCTGTTACATGAATGCCTTTTATCTTTTAAGTCATGTGTTTATGAGATTCCAGCACTCATAGACAATTTACCAACTGTTACTTTAATTTTTAACTGTTTTTCCTCCATTTTTTTTTTACTTTTCAGGGTCCATGACGCATACGCATGACACTTCCAATACGCAGAACCCAGGCAATTTGCCATAGGCAACATGCACATAATCATATGCAAAGTCTGGGTGGCTACTGACTCAATTTTGCAACGGACTTTATGTTGGATACACTTTCGAGATATTTTGTTAGAAACAAATGAAGATAGAATAAAGGGCAAGGGATGGCCCCGATTGAGTTACATAGGACAGGTTATAAAGGACGTACAAAAGAAGAAATACTTCGCTAGAAAAGGTTAGCAGATAGGAGAGAGAAATGGAGAGCCGCGTCAAACCAATCTTAGGATTGTTGACTAAGGACGATGAGAATAAGTCACACAAATCATTTCATGACTCTAATATGATTCTTTAATATTTTAAATTGAGAAATAACTAAACATGTTTTTCACCACTGGAGCACCACTTAAGCAAGGGTTTGTTTTGGATTATTCATGGGAGGTCGAGTGGGGATATTGACTATATTTTTCCTTATCATTCCCGACTCCTTGACTTCCACAGATAACCCAAAATAAACATTAGCAATGGCAAATATGTATTCAGTCCTCATGATGCCTCAGTTCAGTGAAACATGCCAACTAGAATAAATTATTAATAATTGAAGGGAATTTTGCAAAGATTAACTACTTTTCTGTGAAGGTCTGAAAAGCCTATAACTGCAATAGATGTTTGAATAACAACAAAAGAACTGAACCAAGAGTTGTGAGGTTCAACAAAGTTTTGAGGAAAGTGATGATGCCTAATTTGGCAGAGTTCATGGGTATGGAATAGTAAGTAGATAACTAGTTCTTAACATACTGTATACGTTCAGTATTTTAGTAAGCAATTAAATGTCAGAGAGGGCATGAAAGGGTTGAGTCTGGAAGGGAAAAATAAATGATGGGAGCATGAAATCATTTCCAAAATTTACTCAGTACAATTGTATTAACAATATAAAATCAATGCAATATTTTTAATATTTTTTACGCACAATAGAACTTTGTACAGTTGGTCACCCTTTTAATTTGTCCCTCAATACTTCACCACCTTTGGATTCCAGTTTAGCTAATTCATCACTTAAATTTCCCTTTAACTTCTTCTTCAACATTTTTGAAATGTTTGGGATGTCAATTTCCAACAGTCTGGAAGAAAAAGAAAAATTTGAACACACTGAGTGATAGCTTCTTTGAATTTAACAACCTCATGCACATGGACGTTTATTTTAAAATTTGATGACTTCTACACGACTACAGGAAATTCTATATACAGCAAACTCCCGATTATCTGGCTGCAGTTTATATGGGTTGCAGATTAACCGTGCATGAATTTCACTTTCGCTCAATTTTTTCCGCAATCTTTCAAAAAAAAACCGACGCAAAATCATCGGAATTACTGCATTAAGGCGAGGCGATTTACCTTCTTTACTAGATACACCGGGCTCATTATTTCTGTCAGAATCCGCTTCGTAAAAAAGGAAGCGATCTCAAGCTAGCTGCATCGTGTTCCTGTTTTCTAAGCCTCGCAGTGCACAACCACGCTCCATGATCACGGATACACGTCCTGCAGCAATTGCAACCCGGGATACTAGTGCAAGATGCGACTACGTGGCGTGGTGCCTGACAGTGTAGTTTCCGACGTTGAGCAGTGGTTTTGAAGCATTCGTGCACACCACTTTTCTGTATCCGTGATCACACAGCGACAGATGTGTGGTTTTCGAAACCAGACCTTACATGGAGCATTAATAATACGAGTACAACCATGCTATCACCGCTAAAAAGATTGCAAACTGGCGAAGAAAGTTCCCAATGAGTTGGGGAAGCACTCTAAAATAACAGAATACCTGCATAAATAATAATATATTGTTTGTTATAGGTAAATTAAGAACACTGCAAGACATTTAAGTGAAAGTGTGGGTTATTCATATTTTCCGATTATTCGTGCCATCCCTCCCCATCATTAGCCCAGATAATCGGGAGAGTACTGCATTACAATTCATTCAGTACGTACTACAACATGACTAAAACTCTATCACAAATTTGAGAATGAACTAGAGCTGTGCAGACATAAAACTTTAAATGATTTGCATTGGGTTAAAATTTGCAAGTTTAAACTGCAATGCTACACCGTATGTTTCTAGCAAAATTACATTCTTTATTCCAATTAACTTCCGCATTTACTTCATAACAGTCATCAATACAACAAATGGAACTATTACTTAATTTCCCATCAAATCGACAATGCTAACTAATGTTTTGAAAAAAAAACATCGCAGGATGATTGTGCAGCACATACTTTTTCTATAACTGACAAAGATGGAACATCTTTGACAAGAGTATTGTGAACTCAAGACAATGCGATTAGTGACAGTGGTGCAACATCACGCACAAAGGGGTGCCAATCTAAAATTGGTGATACAATGGGCTTTGTGCCAAAAATTTTCTGCCGGAAACGTTTCAGCTCTCACAAAAATTGTGGAATTTTCAATAATTTCAAGGGATTATGTTCAGCTTCACTTAGTTCTGCTTCGTTAATGGCACTTTGTTAAGGATTGGTGATCAGCATAATTTCTATCTTCTACCTTGAGGTAATCAAACCAGGGAATACATTGCTAGGGAAATCAGCGAACAATATTAATGCATCATTTTACCAGCTTTCAATGCATTGCACAAAATCACTGGGGAAGAATTTGGACTGCCAAATATGAAGTATTATTCCACAGTCATAGCTAGGGACATGCAAAAGGTGGGGTTATTTTATAGCCAAAAGTGGTGTTATTTTTCTGCAAAAGCGATGTTATTTTGCCCTGAAATCGGTGTTATTTTAAAGCCAAAATAATTTATGTTGATTGAGAGCCATCCTTCCAGTGGCCCACCCATTGCCCTAAATTTAGGATATTATTGATTGGGAATAATTAAAGCAATAATATACATGGAGTATTGACTGAATTAACCTATTTTACATATTTATCCTTCGCATATACATATATCTAGCTTACTTGGAGAGAAATTACTTTTAAATGTCTGTAATTTCAAATGAAATATTGCTATTGTGATCAAGTTGTCATCTTTTACATTTGTTCTCTTATCTGTTAACACAGCGTTATAGCAGGAAAGAAATCTTTCTCAGTCCATGTTTGCAGAAGTGATCCAAATTGCTTAAAGGCACTTAGATGCAAAGGATGTCTCAGACATTTGAGCTCCTGGATTGCTTTAATTACATCCACTGAACTCTGGGAATTTTGCTTTTGTAGTAATTTCTGTAATCCTCCCAACCCCAACATCAACTTCTCTGTCTCCATTGATTCCAGGCCATGAATTTTTTGTTTTTAAGTCAGGGTTCATGTCTGTAGACGGAACTTCTTGGGGATCAAAAACTGAGATCTTTTCAAATACCTATTTTTCTGCTTAGGTCTTCTACCATAAGAGAACTAAGTTTGGTTGACGCTTTTTCAGCCATCTGCATAGGTATTGACTTCACAGCAGCTGCTTTAGAGGTTTTCATGTTTTGCAGATTTAATAAGTGGTTTTATCTAAAAAAGTACTCTTATGAATTTTCTTGAGGCTCATTTTTAACTTCTTTAACTCTTTCAAAATGGTGGAGTTCTCTCCTTAACATGAATGCAGGACTGCGCTCCATGAGACTCCTTGGTCCCCTCTGTATGGAGCATTTATGTTGGACATCTGTTAAGAAAGGTCTTGCAGATAATCAAACACTCTCAACACCAACCTTTTCTGATCCTTCCTAGTGGGCATTTTGCATTATCTTGGACTCTGAGGGTAGTTGGTCTCCCTCCTTTCGTGTACCACCCTACCAGCATCATTGGTTCGCTGTCAACTCATGCTTTGTTTATGTGAATTAGCTATATGGATGATTGTTGCTTGCACGTAAATTGCAGACTTCCAATTGAATTCCTCGATTTATTCTGAGAATTTTAAAATTTTGAATGAAGCTCTACCGTCAGCATTAACGAATTTAATGCCTTAACAATTTCCATGATGATTTTATAGTGAAATCGAGATATAAGCTAATATTTATGGTAGAATTTCATTTAAAAATTGTAAACTCTGCCAAAAGACAAAGAATTCAATTCTTCGCTTATATTTTTTTAAGAAAGAACCATATATTTATTTTGCAAACTAACTGAATGAACAATTGTATTATTGCGGTCCCTTGCCAAAAAGAGGGGTAATAAGAGACGAGGGTCTAGGTTCATGCTTCCGGATTTCGGCAGTTACAGATTTTGCCAGTCCATGGTGTTGGCCTGTGTTGGGTCCCGAAACTAAGACTTTGCGAACCCACGAATGTCATAAAAGGAGGAGATCAAGGAAATGTATTTTCGGCATTAGGCCTGCGTAGGAAAATCTCAGACGAAAATTTTCGCCTTTCGTCTCCCGGGTCAAGAAACGTCCTGCCACATATTTTCGTCATTAGCAGCGAAAGGGTTATCTCTTTATAGAATGTGAGTATTTGGATAGTTTGAACCCTCCAGTAATTTTATTAAGTCAACCATCTGATTCCCATGGCGTTTTGGCTACTTTGTGGACATCGTGAATGCGGTTTAGACATCCTCCGGACAAACAAGTCGCCTTATTTCCTCGAGTGTGTTTCTTTGTGGAAATCATGAATTTTCTCCAATTCATGGGCGATTTTCACCAACTCAGACGCAAATTTCATAATTTTTTTCCTTCTGCTCTACATGAAATTGTTTTTCGAGGCGTATATTTAAGCCGTAATTTTTTCACGGCATTGGCCGCTCACCGACGCGACTAATTTCCGCGGCCGCCGTTCCCGTCATAGCGCCGTGAAATCCAGAGAGTCGTCTTGTCGGAAAGTGGCCTGAATTTTACGGCGCTGTGCCGGGAACGGCGGCCGGCGATAAGTCGTTTTGGCTTAAAGCTGCCACAATGTAGCTCCGTGAGTATTTCACGGAATAGACGGCGCACAGCCACTTTTTGCCGCATTCAGGCTTTTGCTTTGCTCTGGCCGTCGTCAACGGCACGGCACTGTGCTTTCAAATAACCATTGGTCTCGATGCATGTCTTCAAGCGAGTCGAATCGCGCAGTTGACGGCACGGCGTTGTTGACGGTCAGCAAGGCAAGGTTCAATCCGGCCCGGTGGTGCGCCGTTTATGGCGTGAAATACACATCGTGCTATCTTGAGGCTGCTTTCAAACACGACGACTTTTCGCCGGCCGCCGTTCACGGCACGGTTCCATGAAATTCAGGCCACTTTCAAACGAGACATCTCACGGCGCTGTGCCGTGAACGGCGGCCCATGGAAATTCGTCGCGTCGAAAAGCGGCCAATGCAGGGAAAATATTACGGCTTAAATGTACGCCTCGAAAAACAATTTCGTGGGAGGAGCATGAGCAGAAGAAAAAAATTGTGAAAATCGCGTCTGAGTTAGTGAAAATCGCCCATGAATTGGAGAAAATCGCAATTAATACGAAATTCGCGTATTCGCGGGAAAACGCCGGAAATCGCGTATTTCGCGGGAAAATCCCGGAATTCGCGTTAAAATTCGCGTTATCGCATTTGCGACTTTTGCATGTCCCTAGTCATAGCTCTTGATAAACAAATAATAGGGCAACATTAAGTATCTCCAGCCTTTGCTGTTTTATAGAAGATTCCCATTACATTAAAGGACTTCAAAAGTCATAGTAAACGTACATTACCAGGCTTTCATTAACCCTTCACTTTCAGAGAGAGAAAAAATTTTTAATTCGCATTTTGTTAATTATTGGTGCCAATTCTTGAGAGCTTTGGTTCTAGTTATTAGCTCAAGAGCCAATGGAACTGAGAACCAATCAACGGAACACACTAATCCCTCCACAGAACTACAGAATTTAAGTACCACAAACTTAGCTGACAACAATGAAAGTGTGGTATGCACAGATAATCCTTTTCAAAGAAAAATGTGTTCTCATACCTCATTTGCAACATGTACCAACACTACGGTATTTGAAAGGCTCTGACCAAAGGATCAAATTACGTATAGTAAATATGAGAACCAGGCAACAAGAGAAAAAAAAAAGGTCAAGACAAGCTGAAGAACTAACTACGATGAACAAGGACAATAAAAGACACTTACTTAACCAAAATGAAGCATCCTCGATTACTTGAAATCACCCGTGCCAAGGAATCTTCATCAAGTGTCGACAGAAAAATTTCACCGAAGAGAACTGGAATATAAATATTATAGCGAAATTAAGAAGCATTCAATTAAATTCTTCAGGTTTAATCTGAAAATTTAAGGCACTCAAATTAAATATGGGCACCTGAATAGTCTGCTTCAGCTCACAGCAACAGCCCAAATTTTACCCTCATCATATGCAAAATTACATCCGAGCACAGCAAACATGCTCATAATTCCCATGACCAAAAGTAACCAAGCTGAGCAACTAGCCAAAATCTATCACTGACCATAGGTATCTTCACTGCACCTCCAGACACTATTTTTGAGTGTGATTATACTCATAGAAATAAGTTTTACCCTTCCCATCATCACGATCTGAATACATATTCCAAAGCAACAAAATGGAAAACCACCAGGGCTTGGGAGTTATGATTTATTTGCCCAGAGTAACCATCTAGTCACGAGGTACAAGTTAAAAGGATAAATGCAGGGATAAGTGTTCTCTGGATGCCTGCAAGCAGTTGCAAAAGCTGACCTGCCAGACACAATTTCCTATGAGATTATTAAAGACATAAGAGAAAAACCTGAATGCTAACTGCTGCATTTCGTGAATATTTCTGAGGGGGTCCAACTGGCACAGGTCGGTCCTGAAGTGAAAAACCCCATCACCAATTCAGAGTTCTCACAAAATTTCTTTCTTTTACAGAATTTCTTTAAAATGGTCATGGGCAATCAAGGGTTTGACTTAAGGGTTGGGCACAGGTGCACATGGGCCAGGAGGAACTGGGTTTTGCAAGCAGATTCGCAGGCCTATACTGTACCATCCCTGGAGCTCTACAAATGATGACAAAGTTGCTCAGTTCAGTCATACCCCAATACTCAACCCTCATTTCCTCCATTTGGGGGGCATTTGTCAAGGCAATGCAACAACTTTTAAATTGAGCAACAAAGACTGTAAATATAGCTAGCCAGCAGAACCAAGCAGAACCCGAGAGAATAAGCTTTCATGGAATAGACCAGCTTTTTCCAAGATTTGTCCAGTTAACAATATTCTTAAAAGGCTAGTACTATGAACCAACCTTCTTCACTATTTTCCTCATGCCTTGTTTTGTCATAGAGGATCAATTTCTTCAGAATCAAATGTAGACCTGGGTCTTCCAACGGATTTGTACTCTCCTCGTCATCCTCACTCTCTTTACACAAGTGGAGAGCCAAAGCTTCAAATGCATCCTTTAACTTTGCACCTTCAAAGAATAGAAATTATTGAGTTACAAATTCAATCATATAAAAAGGATAAAAGCTATAAAAATAATATACAGCTTACCTTTCCCAGCTTTCAGTACAGCCAAAGCCACCATCCCAACGGAATTATCACTGAACCATTCTTCTACATTTTTAGCTATAGATTCTAGCAATGGTTCAGAGACAGCATTCAGGAGCTCTGCTCTTCTGACATCTGTTGCCTTCTTACTGTGAGGTGGCAAAGACCAAGAAAAGATTGAGAAGAAACATGTAGAGAATAATAACTGAGAGTTTGGCTCATATTTAAATAGAAAGAATCTTCTCTCATTAATTGAGTACTCCTTAAAAATGATGACTAAAACTTCTTAAATAATTACTACTTCCATGTTAGCACATTAAGAGCAATTTTCCACCAAATTCTCAATAATAGCTAAGCCATGGAATTGCAATAAAATCACTCCTCAAAATCATAGTAGAAGTTACTACATACCAATAATAGATACTTAATTTAAATGAAATATACATTTTAGCAATGGGTTTCTATAAATGGCAGGAATCTACTAATGGTCATCGTAGGGCTGCCCAGTGACTTTGCGCCATGCCCTGGAGGGGCCGAGAACATATGGAGATCCCTACTCAGGCATTCTTGAATTTTATGTCATCTCACTTTTTGAACTCTCAAAACCAATTCCACATTTCTTTTCTGTTTAAAATAATGGTTATATAGCACTTTACATACATGGGTTGATCCACAATCCAAGAAAGGCGAACTTTATGCCAGATAACTGAAGCTAACTCCAAAAATATTTTTAAAAACTTAGAAATTTTACAACAATTAAGGTGCCACTGATGATAAAATTGAATCCCCTGACCACCAGTTCTCCTACAGGCCACTGCATGCACAGCCAATCACATTGTATTTTAATTGGTTCACTAAAGTTGCCAAATGTAACACTGATGGTATCCCAATTTCATCGGGATATGGGCTATAATTACAGCTGTTAACCAAAATTTATAACCTAGATAATACATTCAATGGCATTGATAGCCTTCCAATGCTATTACTCATGACCATGAGTACAGATACTCTACTGAAAGCTTAGGGACTAAAAGAATTCCTTTGCGTTCATCACTGCACTATGAAAATTTTTGAACATTGATTAAAAAGTAAATTAATTCGATACCTCCACTGCATAAACGCTCAACAATCACCTACTGAATCAAATCCGCTCATCTAGATAGCCCTTATAGTACTAAATGAGCGGATTCTATTCCGTGGCCGATTGTTGAGTGTTTATGCAGTGGACGTATCGAATTGTAAGCATAAATTAAGTTTCTATCAGATCTACTAAGGCCTCCTCTACGCAGTAACTTTGCTCCTAAAAATAAAAATAATTAAACACATTAATTAATACCTGTGAGCATTATTATCTCCTAATTTCAACATTTCCACAACATGAGGGTGAAAATATGATGGGTCTCTTGGAGCAACCAGGTATAAAAACACATGCCTCCCACTTTTGTGCTTGGCAATTTCCAGAATATTTCCAAGCAATTCTGATATCAATGCCTGAAAGTAATATAAGATTCTGTTATTCGAAGAAAGTACTAAAAATACACATGGTAAAGTAAAATGCATAGCCGGTCAAGTTTCCCACCAGAACCAGCAAGGTCAATAAGTATCTTCAACTATAGCAAGTAGCAAAAATAAAGTCAAGTTATGAAGTAAAGTCAATTTACCTTCTTTACTAGAACAGTATCATCTACACAGTCAAATAAACTAAGTAGTACCAGGTAGCCATGCTCACAGAGGGCCACTTGTGACACAGATCCTTTAAGACTTTTGACGACAACTTTTCTGTCCTAAAAAAGAAAACAGTAAAATAATATGAAAATTCACCCATATGTGAAGATAAAATGAGAACACAAAACATTAAGAAGTAATACCAGAAAACAGAGAATGTTCATAGTTTCTATCATGAATAAAAGGAAACAATATTTTTTGATAACGGCAAGCTCATATTGTGCCATTGTTGAAAAGGATTAGACATTACCTCAGAATACTACTTGAATGGCAAAACTGGGAACAAAAAATGAAGGACTATCATAACTACCACAATACAGATGCTTGAGAACATCTGAATAATGACTATTACTACCAAATTTATAAAAAATATCCTTTTAAAGATTTTAAGAAACCTATCTCAAAGAATAGAAACTCATTCCTTGAAACAGCCATACTGAATTTGGGAAAAGTGATTGCATTGATGTTATATCTGATGCAATTCAACAATGAATATATGATGAACTATAGACTCTCCATCCACTAGCAGTCCGATTCTCTGCAATCATAAACCACAATAAAAGTAACAAATGGCAATTCAAAGTTCACACAAGGCATTGAATTTCAACCCAAGGTTTTATTTTATAATTTCAACAGCATCATTTTGATGTCTATGATAATGACTCTGTACTTCACAACCTCTGGCTCACTAACTAGTTAATATGTAGTCAAGAAAAAGAAAGTCCTGCGAAACCTCTCTCATATTCTCGCACCAAATTCAACTAAAGAGACCCACATTTTATGTGATGTCTTTCAAACTATCCTTGGCTGTGGTAGCACAGACACTACTTTGATGCTAACATGGCAATTTGTCTGAAGTTGTGCAGTAAAGCACCCCTACTGCATATTTGATTTTGCTGAACATAGGAGAATGTATCACATAAAAGTAGAATTTTGCTACTTAGATTTACATAATTGGCCTTAAAATTGGCTTGTGCTAAAAAAAACCACATCACTCAGAATACTTAATATTTTTAGACTGTGACAGCTTAATACTTAGCTGCACTACTTTGGTACAACAGGCATATTTTCCAACTTACAGCCAACCAATGAACAAGTCTTCAAAAGATATCCTGTCCATAAGCTGGATATGTAATTGGTATCTTCATAAACCATAACAGATTATCTTCAAATAGTAAAACATTGCTAACAATTGTCATTATCCATGCACCCATAAAGTATTTATACACATGGCCCTAGCCATATATATAATGGCCCTATTGATAATTTTCCAATTATTGCTGTGTGTATTTTAAGAAAATTTTCTAGCGTAATGCCAACCAGTTTTGTATTAATGCTCGCAAATCAGCTTGTAGCATTGCAGTGCCCTGTGCTACCATTGCCTCAACTAAGAATTGTATTATGCCAAAGTTCTTGGCAACTGAAACCAATAACCACCACTTTTAAAATTTTGAATCGAAAAACTGTCACTTATACATGACATATAAAAGGAAAAAGGTTCATTACAGTTGCATCAAGGCTTTTGTCATTACCACATAAGGGAATAATGAAATTGAATAATAATCCATTCAACCAAGATCAGTGGTTTTTCACATTGAGTATTAAGTGATAATAGAGAAGAATGAAACAATACTACTAAGTATAAAGATAAAGCCTCGAAACGCCTAGATTTACAAGAAATTGATGATGATTGTCATGCCCCTTCATGTTTCTCTTTTCAATACTGGTCGAGGCCTTTAAATCCTCACAATTATTTTTGATTTTTTGTAATTTCACCACACCTCGGAATAACAGAATACAGTAAAATTTATGAACAAATGGGATAAAAATAATGTACAAGTGACATGAAAGCATATTGATTAATCATATAGTAATATAAACTGCAAGATAGTACTTTCAAAATAGAATTTACTAAAATTATAAGGTGAAATGCACATCTAACACATGAATTTAGTTTCATAACTTCAGCCATATTTGAACCTGAAGACTCTAAAAGTGCTGCTTTTATTAGTACTTTCTTTCCATGGAACATATAATGAAAGAAAAACTTCCAAATAGGTAGATGTGCACAAAAATTCATCCCAATGCAACTTGTTTTCATGTTTATTACTTGAATCACATCTTAAAGTAAGGTTGCGCATCAATATTAAATAAAAGTTCAATTCAGACACAGACAAGCTTTACATGAGTGTCATTTGTTTCCCAATTTCTCACCTTTTGGGTACCATGCCAAAGACACATCATTCCAACTTTTGCGCCCTCCTTAGTTTGAGTTAACAGAGGGAGAAAACTACTTATGGTAGATATTATTTCTGACCTATCCGCCTCACTACAGAGAGAAATATACTCTCCCAAGACAGTGTTCACCAGCTGAGACTCCACCAACTCCCTAAGAGAAAAACAAAAAAATATTTTAATAAATTAAATACTCTCAATACATTCAAATTGGAGAAATTTATAGAGTTCATTGGCAAAAAGACAAATATTTAAACACTAGTTATGGATGCAATGTGCATCTCCTGGTATCATTGTGCCATACAATGGTTATGAAGTTGTGCCCATTGGTTTTAATGCATACATGAATGCTCAAAACAATGACTTCATTCACTCTAACTCATTCAAAAACACAAATAAAAAATTCATGCAATACCTTAGGAACACATATACGTAGTAACATGGCTTAAGTACTAGTTTATTTAATATTTACTTGCAAGGCATTTCCATTATGAAACATGATTAATGCCAAGAAAAGAATGAAAACCCATTACAGATTTACAAAGTCATCAAGATAAATACATATTTAGGGTTCTGCTGGCAACAAACTCCATAGGGACATCCACTGAAGCTAGCACTCCAGACAGGGGCAGGCAGATAAGTAGTAATCGTAAGAACACATACTTCATGTATCACTTAAATACTAATACATTGCCATACCATGCAAACAATATACACAGTGATTTTCCTGAGGATTTAGTTGACTGCACAACCATACCTTGCTTACTGCAAAAGATGCATACCAAGTAATTTTTGTGCCATTCAACTTTAAACGTAAAATGGTCATTTTACCATGAGAAAGAAAGTGACGTGTCCCAGGGAAGAAGTAAACACATCATTCGATCGACCATACATTCTCTCAGCCATCTTAGAGCCTGGCTGCGTTCACACTAATCCTGTGAGAGCTAGTCAAATAATTTGCCAGTTTCTTCTGCAAATTTTTCATTACCTGACTTGGAATAACTATATGTGGTGATTTCATGCAACTGAATTCACAGCCACATTGTACAATTTCCATTTCTCGAGCATTCCAGACTTAATTAGTAGAGGAATGGAAGTGGTTTGAAGTTTACATTATGCAAGCTACACACCCAAAATTACTGAAAATCTACCCGAGGAGATCTGCAGTTATATGAAAAACGTGCGTCACATTATTGATAATTGTTTATTTTCCATCTTGAAATATGATTGCCTACTTTTTCATTCATTGAGCTCCTACCGCAACGATGATTTTTATTGTAATTGAGTTTTTTAAAGAGGAAGAAAATAAAAATATAAACAGATTTCCTTTGGCATAGAAGACTATCTTTGAAATTAATCATAAAATTAGAATCAAACTTTATACAACATTTGCTTTATAGATTTTGGCTGATCAAATAATTTCAGCAATTATCTGAAGTTCTACCAATGTGTCCATTTGTTAATATAGGGTTGGGAGGGGATAGCCAAGGTTCTCTAGCCTGCTCTGCCCCTCCTGGCAGAAAACAGGCTAAGATCTCCTAAGCAAATTTTCCTGCACAGATTGTAAGACTAGAAATCTAGCTACTGGAGCTTAAGGACACAAATAGTTCATGGAATAGTAGTAAAAAAACGATTAACCTTGAGATTTACACGAATAGCATCCAAAAACCTCTACTGATATAAGTTATTCAATATTTGAGATTTCACATGCTTACCCTGAAAACATTTACATGAACATCTTTAATATCAAGAAAAATACGACTGATGAAATCCAGAAGTCAAAAATAGACAAATAGTTGTCATTGGTAAAATTAATCAAACATAAAAAGATTCTGTCATGTAACTTTAAATGCTAGTTTTTCTTTAGTTTCATTCATTGAACGCATTAGTTTCGATCACTAAATGATCCTTATTCAATTCTTACAGTGTTAACACCAAATTAGACTCATCATAAAATGATAACAAATCCTTTCTGCCATACTGACAATTGTCAAACCAAACAGTAAGATAATATACGCAGTTTTAAGATCAAGCCCACATTTTATTGAATGTGGTAAGAAAGTTTCCGATAACACAAGCTTCTACTGGCAGATGATTGGAAATTTTTACAAAAGATCGGGGACATGAATATCCTTCCTTGCATGTCAAACCATTAATTTGTAACACACAATTGATTACAAAAACATAGACCAAGAGCAAGAAATATTTTATCTTTTAGCCAGCCAAGGGTGGTTTGATAAGATAAAAAATATTTCAGCTCCACCATTCTCAAATTATTTGAGTATTCACATCATCTGATAGGATACAACGTCAGGATGTATAGCTTTGTACATAAATGTTATGATAGATATGATAACTATCATAAGAACCTTTCATGTAACTCATTACTCTGGAAAAACACAAATTAAAGATGGACTGCCTAACATGAAATTTCTTATTTAAAACTATCCACTTAAGTTCTAGTACAGCAAAAAGCTATACAATAAAATTGCACATGAGGAAAGGCAGCCTAGGGAAGTATTGCCTTTACTCTGGAGTGGGACTTAGAAAATATGAGTTGGGCAAGGTTGGTAATGAGAGGCCATGGTACATGATCAGAGGTGACAAAGAAAACATTTTGGCATGCTTGTCTCAATGAGATAGATTTTTACAATAAAAACTTGGAAAAAAGTAATACAAATCTACAGCATGCATCATGAACAGCCAACAGATAATGCAACAACATTTCATTACACCTCTACTTGTGACTTGGTGAGAAAAATTCTTTCTAGGTGGTCATTACTTCAGAGATAAGAATGAATGACGTGAGGATGTGAGCAAATGATTACACAGCAAGATGCAAAGGGATTTATAATGAGACGCAATAGCAGTTATTTCTGTCCAAAGGTTGAATTTTGACAAGGTAATAGTCTACTTCCATCCCTAAAACAAACGCAATATTTTTGAAGTGTTAAGTGACCTCCTTTTCTGCAACTTCATACAGACTATTTAAGAATTTAAACTCGAGTAGCAACTCTTGAAAACGAAGGAAATACCTCACCCAACCACTTCAGCGAGGTAAGGTAAAAATATCTATTTTAAAAATGTTAGACCAAGTGTATAAACATCGCCAATAGGCACTTCACAACCACAGATAAATTACTGAGTTACACATAGCACTTGATAACAAATAAGGGATTATTTTGGGGCAGAGGCAAGGGTTAATGAAAGCATTTAAATATCACAATGCACTCTCAGATGATCGAATGTAAAATTGCCTTACTTGTTGATGACTTTCAGCAAGTTGCCTTTGGTCGTCCCCAAAATTGCCTCTTTCATCTCCTTAGACACCTCCAACGCCAGCTTCAAACTCTTCACCTCATCATTTTTCATTACTCTATAGATATCACAATAGAATTCCTGCCTTAAATGACACTTCTGTAAGCTGTTAGCATAAGTTGAGTATATGCTGGACAGGAGTGGAGAAGAAATCTACAATAAAATAAACAAATCATTGATTACTGTTGGAAAACTCATCACAAATGGCACTTTTTAACTTTGCTAAGGTAAAAACTCCAAATAAGATTGAACATTGCGTACTGGATGATAATGCAAAGCCAACATCAGTGCAAATCATAAACAATGACAGACTTAAGAGTATGAATAATGACTCTTATAGATTAATACAGCTTTCACTTCTCAAATGAAATTATTTCTATTTTCAAAACAAATACATATCAAGCCCATTATATTTCACCAAAATTCTCACCCTGTGACTCATTAGCTTAACAACATTGCCTAAACACGATGTTATAACGGCATTCTTTATTTCCTTGGACCCTCTTTTCAACAACTGCTTCACACAAAAACTTCCATACTTGGACTGGGCCATTTCCACCAAATGCCCTTTCAGCTCCATTGCTATCTCTTCATGTATTTGTTGGGTACCCATCTTAAGCAGCCATTGCACCACACGGCCAACATCATGAGAAAACACAGCCTTCAAGAGATTAAGAGAAATAATTATTAAAATTAAGAGGGAATCATAGCCCAACTTTGCTTGGGGATGTTTAGCATACAATGTGTTGACCAAAAAACCAACACCCTCTGTCACAAATTCTAGTGTCAACACTTAAAACAAAAAAATCTGACACTAGGGGGATAGTTCATGACACAAGACTGGTTTGGGAAAACCTATTGGCCCTAACAACCAACAATTTTTTCAATAGAAAAGAAATTTATACATTGAGCGCAAAGTTTGTGCTCATTGAAAATTCCTAGGCAAACTTGATGTGTGGAAGCACTCAATGGAATTCAGAAGTGGAACGAAGCAAATAAATGAAGTTTTTCTAATATTTGCTTGAAATGTAGGCTTTTGTAGCAAGATTCTTTGATTTGTCAACGGCTGTTGGAAGCAGCTGCATACTGCGCTTTGTCACATGAGCTTTGGCTACAATGCAATCGCCACAAAAAAGTGCAATACGCAGCTGCTCACTACAGCTGTTGACATCAATTTCTATGAAGTTCTTTTAAATTTTGTTAACCTCAAGCAGTTTCAAAGTTTATCCATGATTATCAGGATTTACTTTTCTCTTTTGATAATGACATGCGAAAGTTGAAATGGCAGAGGTAAAGACAAAAAAAGAAAAGAATGAAAGAGTACTAAAGCAAAGTGCGACTTGGAAGACAACTCATTCAAGCCATTACCAAAATAACACAGCATTATTTCAAGCCATTTAGCTTTTATTACATTATATCCATCAAAAAAAGTTGCTCTTCTACTTCCATTGTAAATTTCGCCTTTAAAGAGTGAATTGAACCTATTTAATCAGTTCCAGGCAAGAGCAAAACTTTGAGGAATCAAAAATCTCTTATGTATGATAATTAGCAATTGAAAAGTTAATACGAATACTTTAATTTGCTTCATTTAATCAAAGTGCATAGTTCATGATGAATTTTACCTTAGCATAATTTCCGACAAGCAAACTATGCAGCTCTTTCACCAGTTCCATGCTTTTCTCTTTGGAGCAATTTTTCCTTCGCAGTTGCTCCCAAAGTTGCTTGGCCTTCACACCAAGTTCAAACATAGATTTCTTCTTTTTCCTTTCTACCTTCAAAACCTTCTTCTTTTCTTTCAGTTTCCCCCAATCCGGCTTCTTGGCAATGCCTGAATGGATATACCATACAAATGTTACACCACAGTTAGCAATAAACATGTACGCACGAGAGCATCACAATTCAATGAATACCAGTTTATTATTCAGTATT
The DNA here is from genome assembly GCF_921293095.1 of Ischnura elegans. NCBI lineage: Eukaryota > Metazoa > Arthropoda > Insecta > Odonata > Coenagrionidae > Ischnura > Ischnura elegans. The sequence continues at coordinate 40,231,550 of NC_060259.1, forward strand.
ATATTATTTATAGATCACATTATTATGGTGAGCAGCAACAGAAACCAATTTTTTTAAATTATTACATAATTCAAAACCAAAAAGTTTCTGATATCACTTATTACAGTACAAGTGGTTCTAGACTGCCAATGACTTTCATGTTATTTGAACTTTTGTATGACCCTCATTTACACCCATCAATTGAATTTGCAAGTAAAATTTGGGCTGTTAACTGCAAAGAAAGATCTGCAACAATAGGCCAGTGTAGCTTTGTATAGTGAGAAGACTCAAGTCTGCCTGCCACGCTGGCTATTGTTGATCAAGGGCAGTGTCGAGAGTCTGCTGAGGTCACACCTCCTGACTGATTGGCAGCATGCCAGGCTGATCACCTGCTGAAGCTGGGCAGAGATCTCGTATAAAATCTGTGATACTTCTATCAGAATTATTAGTAAAATACGAGTTAGAAAGCAATATGCTACATGTTTATGCTAAGAATAGTCTGAGCATGGTCTTAGTATGGACAACTTGTCTAAACAACATTGCTAGCTCCAAGCCTGCTCCTCCGCATGAATGCCACTGCGCTTTATCCAAATTCATGCCATGATGCCCACTAAATTACGTCATCACTTGGAAATTAATTTTATTTTCCACTTCTCTTGAAGCAAAATTCTTGGCTATCAATTATTACATGCAGTCTCAGGCAAAACAATTGTCATTAATATTGCATTATAATTCTCTTATTCCCACAGGTGATTCTCTCACTGAAAATTTACAGCCTTCCCGGGCATATTTTTTGTGAAATTGCAGGGTTTTCTATTTCTTTTCTATGCATCTAGCCAAAGTGGCATGTCCGACTATAGGGTGCCATGCTTCTCGCCTTTCAATCCTTTTCGAAACACAGAGCTGTGACAGGAAAAAATGCAGAAGCTCTTGTAGCGTTTATCCAAAACTGAGCTATAAAGGCACCCTCAGACTCCCAAACCCACCCTTGAGAGGGGTTTCAATCCCTCAAACCTTGCTATAACATTGCTTAAGGCCACGATAAGGCTCATTAGAGGATGCCAAAACATAGCTCCATCAAATCTACTTAGATAGTACTTGCAAATTCAAAATGCAACGCAGCAGATGGATTCCAATTTAAATTAGACACTTGATTGCTAAAGCAAATTATATTCTTCTGCATTCCACACTCGTGATAGGTAAATTAACCTAAGTCTGAACATTGACAGTGGCCTTAAACAGTGACCATCATTCACCAAGAGCATAAAGACTCTTCAAAATTGACCCTGAAAGCCTTGAACTCCAAGATACTTTGAAACTATAATATAATCAATAAGCTACCAGCCCACCTACGAGAAAAAAAGAAATGTATATATTACTTGGCTTATTCCCCGTCTTTTCGAAAGTCTTCCTCTTTATTCCATGCTGTGGCGACGTCTCCTCCGGATCATCCTGGCTAGCGGCTTCTTGTTTGCGTGAATCAGAAAACTTCTTCTTCTTAATACCATCCTTATGTTTTCCTTTCTTTTCACTAACTTCCTCCTTTTCAATAACGTCGTACTGCGTTGACTCTTCAGCTTTTCTTTTCCCCATTTTTCGTCTTAAATACAAACACGAAAAGAAAATTTGATTACTGAATTCCTAAACACACATTCGGGACTAATAAAATGTTGGTAGCCACACATTTATATTTAACACCTAAACCACCGGCTTAAGTTCAGAGTTAAGAAATAGGAAACCATTGAGAAGTATGAGAGATGTAAATAAATTCCATCACTTAAATAACACCTAGTATAGAATGAGTAAGGCAAACAACTCAATACAGATCGGACTCTAGTGGCACATCAACAAGAAAATATGACACATTTTCAATGGCATCGGTCTCTCGAGGGAATACATATAAGCAATTTCATGAATATGTAACTTTATAGCAATACGGGTGGTAGTTACAGATTAGTCTAGTGAAATTACACAGCAATTTAAGAATTCTCCTCCCTCACGTGGGCTGGGAATTTGTCCGTCAACAGTGGCATGGTTAATTTCTTGATTTAGTTATAACACTGAGAGCCAAACGCCAAGTATTTTAGATAAAACAACTGAAAAAATATGTTTACCGTGTGAAAAAACACTGTATCAAATGGGGAAAATTTAAATGCGAAATTAACATTACCTTTTTTAAATTTCAATCGGCAACAATCACCAGGCACCACGCATGACCGATGCTCAATTTTTTCATGGCATTTGCAAACTAGATGGCGACATGTACCTTCAACGCTTCAACCAATCGAAAGTTTTGAACCGCGAAGCTTGTTTGAGTGTGACGTCAGCTTTGGGAAATAATGGCGAGAAGAAATGTTTGAATTTATTAGACCTCAGAGATGTATTGTTCCAAAATAACACACGATATTTAAATCAATATAAAAATGCTGGATTGCTAACCTCCGACTTTTGCTATTGCACTGTAAAACTGCCAGTGGAATGGAAAATGAACGATTTAAGTAGATGATTTATTATTTTGATAATGTGTTTATATGGTAATATGGGCATTTTGCCTGTTAAAGCAATTAAATAAATAAATAAATAAATGATCATTCTACTGTATTTTTAAGTAGGTAATACCGCGAGGTTCAAAGGGAGAGAAGGGCAAGAGCCTTTCTCCTAGAAAAGTTTTTAGACGAATAAAGTTTTTTTTAGTTTTGCAAATATTACTCTAATTGTTAATCGCTTCGTGTTGTTCAACTAGTACATTCGGTATTAAATGACTAATCAGATACAACTCATTCTTATCTTAATTAATTGGTTATACTGTAGAAAAAAGAAAGGCTGTAAATGAGCAAAGAAAGCAAAAAATAGGTCAACTAGAATGAAGGAAAAAGAGGTATATTTTGAAAATAATAGGGTGGTTTCCTAATATTTTTTTATTGCCTTAATCGAAAGATTATTACTCCTGGAGTACGTATTTCACGCTTTTAGATTTTTAAATGACAATATCTATTTTTCGCGATTAAATGAAAAGTGAAAAATTTCAAGCGCGCGAAAACGCGACGCTTAAGTATGAATGCCGGGAAATATCTCCGTACGTCGTATTTCTGGTTCCCCCTCCCGCCCGGTGAGGTGACCTTGAGGCGATGCTTAGCGCTGATACGTCGCAGGCTGCTAGCGGGTAGCTGAGTACCTTGCTGGATGGTAGCGCTTGGCTTAAAAAAGGTTTATTGATACCTTATCAAACGAAGAAAACTTTCCGACCTTAGCCAGTTTTAATAGGTGATTATTAAGACATGTTTCCCTGAGCTCTGTGCCTCATGCATGCATTGGTAACCTCAGACGATGTATAACTCCTATTCTCTCGTGTAGAAACTAGGTCCCTGTGACGTCATGTGGAGTGGAATCGCATGGGCGCCAATCTGGCCTTTTTCAAATGAGGATAAAATTTGACCCTTGCCATTCGTCTAAACCGGTATTTCAAAAACCAAATAATTTGTATATTATGAATACACTAATGGTGGGTAACGAATCGCAATCAATGCCTTTCGTTTTCTTTGATGAAGGAAACTACCCTATTTCCTATGATGGTAGGACTTGGTTCAATGCAGTCTCAAAACCATGAATATAAATCTAATGTTCTACGATACTGCAACATGCCTTGATGCAATAGCTTATGCTCTCATCGAGAATCAAGTATAAATTTCCTCCATACGCCCCCCTTCATAAACTTCTAGAACCCTCCCTGGAGTAATATGACAGGAATTACGAAAGCTTCGCTTGAGTTTTATCTCATAAAACTCATTAGAACAAAATGAGAATCAATGCCAACCATTTATCATATCGCATTCCTCTGATTTAAAGCTATTTACTTCTAGGAAAATTAGTATAATGAGGATCCGTTTTAGATGAAATCGTAAAAAAATGAGTTGCGTTTCGAACGAATAGTTGTCAATAGACCTTATTACCCGAAAAGAGGTTTCAAATGAATTGATAAGAAAATATATGATACTTCTTTTGCGAACTCGTTTTGCACTGCCAATAAGTTGTAAAATATTTTGATTATTATTGAAAATTTAAGTGAAAACTTTAACGTTGAATGATAGAATGAAAATTGGCGTGGAAATGAGTGCAAACCGGTTGGAAATTAGAGAAAGAGGACATCGTTGAATTAAATATAATTAAAAAACAGCAGAAAAGTTGTGTAAAAGATGCGTTTTTTAAAGTTGCATCATTATCGCAGCAATTTGCTGAAAAAACACGATGCTATTAATTTTGGCAACCGAATGTAAAATTTAAGTTCCCTGTTTGAAAAAAGGATTTTTTGTGGATGGCAATTATAAAAATTAGTTTGGCCTTGCGCCGTGAAGTGTATTTCCATAGAGCATTAATATATCAATGAAGCCCAGTGTACCAGTTCAATAATACTTGTTTCTGTGGTTGTCAGGAATTAATGAATCACCGAATCACAAGATTTATAGTTATAAAACACTAAAACTTCCTTGCGAGATCACTACAAATCACGATAACTATAGCCAATAGAGAACTTGTTAATTTGTGGTGGGCATCGACAGAAAAGAAGAAACTGAGGAGTACCAAAAAGTTCCGACCGAAATTGGGATTAGTTAAGAAATAGGTATAACCGTTATCCAACCATATCCAGGATAACTTTAGGGGTATGGTCGGACCGCATCAGGGGAGGATCCAGGATTTCTTTCTGGGGGGGGCATAAGCTTAAGGCCGTATCCAGAATTTTGTTCTGTGGGGGGCACAAGGATACCTCGTAATGCAAAACGAACGCAATGATAAAGGGACCGTATTAAAAATATTTCACATTTTTAAGGGTCTGGGGGGCGTGGCACGTGCCCCCGTGCCCCCCCCTAGATCCGCCTATGGACCGCATGATAAAAAATGTGATATGTTTTAATTTTTTGCGAAAATCCGTTGCAGCGGCAGACCTGCAATCAACCGGATCCAAATGAAAGCAGTTGAAGTGTAAAAACCACATCTCCTAATACGTGCAGCTTCACTTGCAGTCTAACCTCCTCAAGAATAGCCATGAAGTCGAAATGGATGGTGTACCAGTGTGAGATAGCAAAATGTCCCGACTAAGGGCCCTTTCCCACTTCTCTTGGGTCCAGCCATGACCACTAGGGCGGATCGCAAAAATCGATTTTTTTCAAATCCATCTGGCCCAATGAAAAAAAGTTGTGGGACCGATCAAAAATAAGGCCTGAAAAATTTGAGACCTGTACGTGAACCCCTGACCCTCGCTCAAATGCAATTTAGGGGGGGAAGGTCAAAATTCGGAAAATATATTATTTAATGGCCATTCTTAATAGATTTTGCCGAGTTACTGCCCTTAAGGGCAAAAATTTCGTGCATTTTGACGTATCTGCCACCGTTTAGCCACAAAATGCCTAATTTGAGTCCGCGTCCGCGAAGAAAATATTCCAACGCCCACGCAACGTCGCGGATACCAGAGCCGCAGGCCGATCCCTTCCCCTCCACGCTCGCTTCTCCCCCTCCCACGCCTCTAACACAGCAAAATTCATCCCGCGCATGCTGCTGGGAGGTCGTTTATCTTTGATAATATAAATCAGAGGGTGGTAGAAGGTAAAAAACGATGCGTAGTGAGACGACTTGTCCCTTATTTGGCGCCTCGTCGGCGTTAAACAAATAGATGTTACCAACTTTTAGAGAAGTGATGAAATATTTTTAGACCTGCGCAGGAGACTACGGTCTATGAAGACGCCTCTCGAGTGGCTATGAAGGTGTGCGAACTATGGTAACGCGCTTCTCTTCCATTATGAATGTGACTAAATGGATTTAGCGTTACCACAGGAAGTAGTAAAACTTACGGAAAATCGTAACAGGCCAAAAGAAGGGTTTTATCGAAGAATAAGACTCAAAAAATTTTAAAGGAACCTTTTAAATTATGCGATATTTTTGTGTGTAAGTGCATGGAGGAGCATAAGGTTCCCCCAATGAGAAGTATTTTGAGAGACAATCTGACGAAAAGAAAGATGATGGCTGCTGGATTGAACCCTAAAGAAACTCGACACCTGAGGAAAAAAGGGAATCGTAGGAGAGCGTTGAGTCATCATCGTCAATTCTTGTACGGGAAAATAGTATCAAAAATTTTCTTCACCAATTCATCCGAAGAAAATTAAACTGGCGAGAAATTAGCCGATTTGTATCTCTACTTTCCTCATGAAATAAACATTAAGGACTATAACCTCAAATGGGAACTTCTTCGGGGAAAATGCGTCTGCCAACTGTGATAGAGGTTTATGCAAGAACCAAGCAACAGCAATGATCTTTCCCGCAACTTTAGCTGACGCAAAAGTCATAACTTCGTATGATATATCAAAGCTAGTGAACCAGAATTACATATGTAGACAGAAAAAGATGCTAATTACTGTGAATAAGAAAAGAGAGGTGTCATTAAAGGGCCTTTTATTATGGGAATGAAAGACTATACTCTTGTCTGATGAAAAAAGGGAAGAGGACTTATCAATACAAGTTTAGAGGGGAATTTTGTGTTAGTTGAAGAAACAGGGTCCCACTTTTGGAGGTTTGCCTCCCTCGTCGGAGGATTAGCAAAAGTTATAAAATCTGCGATTATCGATTCCTTTCGGAGTAAAAAGTAGATACCTAAAATTAAAAAGGATTTGATTATGATGGTACCAAGCGAATACCGCCCAAAAAGGAGGCATCATCCCTTTGCTACAAGCATAATTCCAACATCCCTTGAAGTGTGGGTAGACTCTTCTCGGGTATCCCACCGGGTTAATTTTTCCATAATGGCCGACATTTCAAGCTCCGACTGGGGGCTCATCCTATGGGATAAATTTTGTTGAACCCCGAAAAGAGTTTACCCACATCATTCGCCGGAAAAGCATCAAATCGTATTTCATCCCTTACAATGGTCTATTTGATAATTGCACTATGTTGACTTGGATTTGCGACATAAACGTAGGGAGGGTAATCTAGGGACCCAATTTGCGTTTCTGCAAAGATGCGTTTGGCGACCAATCCGAGATTTTTTTAATTGCTGGATTTTAATATCGACATAAAGGCTGATGATATATTGGAGAGAGACTCCGGTTCCTTCGGCTATATCTGAGCTTAGCGCTGTGGAATTTAAAAATCTATTGATGAAAGTTCAAATTTAAATTTCAATATTCCTTTTATTATACATACGGACGAGAGAATCGCGAAAGAATTTACCAAAACTTTGTTGACAGCAGCAAAAGACGAGGAATGACACTAACATAACAAATACAGACCGGAAAGCAGGTAATTGAGTCATTCCTTCGTGATTGTTCCTCACTGGACGATGCTGATACATCAAATATTAGTAAGAATAACGAAGAAAGACGCACTTGGTGTGAATTTTGTTGCATCTGGGGCGATCGAGAGGGGAGCGGGGAGGGTACGCCGGCGGCCTTCACCCTTATTCATCCATTTAGTCACAGCTGTCGGACAATACCGGAATAGAAGTGCATAACCTAAGTTCCCAAACCTTCATAGCCACTCGAGAGGCGTCTTCAAGACCGTAGTCTCCTTTCCTGCGTGCGCAGGTCTAAAAATATTTCATCATTTCTCTAAAAGTTGGTGACATCTATTTGTTTAACGCCGACGAGGCGCCAAATAAGGGACAAGTCGTCTCACTACGCATCGTTTTTTACCTTCTACCACCCTCTGATTTATATTATCAAAGATAAACGACCTCCCAGCAGCATGCGCGGGATGAATTTTGCTGTGTTAGAGGCGTGGGAGGGGGAGAAGCGAGCGTGGAGGGGAAGGGATCGGCCTGCGGCTCTGGTATCCGCGACGTTGCGTGGGCGTTGGAATATTTTCTTCGCGGACGCGGACTCAAATTAGGCATTTTGTGGCTAAACGGTGGCAGATACGTCAAAATGCACGAAATTTTTGCCCTTAAGGGCAGTAACTCGGCAAAATCTATTAAGAATGGCCATTAAATAATATATTTTCCGAATTTTGACCTTCCCCCCCTAAATTGCATTTGAGCGAGGGTCAGGGGTTCACGTACAGGTCTCAAATTTTTCAGGCCTTATTTTTGATCGGTCCCACAACTTTTTTTCATTGGGCCAGATGGATTTGAAAAAAATCGATTTTTGCGATCCGCCCTAATGACCACCTAAATACTCGTCCATCACTTGTTCAGGTAACGGGTCACCATAGCCAATTCGATTTGGAAGACAGGAAAACTCGTGGTATTTTTTCCAAATAGCAGTGCAAACAGCCTCTCGCCATTGCATTAAAAATTCCAAAATGCGATTGAAGTCACTCTGACGGTGAGTAGCGATTGAAGAAAATATTTTCCTCCTCTCCCAGCGTCACAACTGCGCTTAGCATCGGACGCCGAAATTATTTTATTTTTCCACATAGTAAGTTTGGACAGAAATAAAACAGAAAATGATATATAAATGCTAAACTTCTTTTTTTTGGAAATTCTTGTCAATGGATCATAGGAAGGCACATTTCACCACGTGCCTACGCTGCGCGATGCTCGCATGTCGACGCTCACGCGCACGGCGAATAGGCACAAAAATAGTTGATATTCGGTTACTTGCAAAATCTTGAAGCAAATGTTTTTACTAATGTCTTTAAACTACTATATTTTCTTGTCACCAATTTACAAATCCGCGCACATTGACTTCACTTTTGTATAACTCAACCTTTATGCTAACTTTTGCGAAAAAATTGACTCCTATTTACTTACTCCTACAGAGATCATCAACGTCATTAAAAGGTTGATTTACAGATTTTATGGTAGCATAATGTCTTTTTTAATATAGCATAATTGTTTTTCCAATAAAATGGTCAACGTAAAGCCAGAAATAAATCTAAAAGACGTAATTTTCGAAAAAACGTAAAAAGCACGTTTCCCTTAGAAATAGCGCTACATTGACGCAATATATCTAAGCAAAGTCAAAGCGGATTTCAACAAAGTCGAAAAAATTTTTTTAGCCCGCCTTTTCCGGATCCGGACCACGGCGCGCCGCCCGAGGCGCAGACGCCGAGTCTGCAAAATAAGATTATTCTCCAATAATATGGTCAATACGTACTAGGGAGAAAATTCCATATTAAATCTTAGTTTTGTGCATCTTAATCTTTGGAACTTAGGTTTTAACTGTTAGTTACCGATTCCAACCAGTGGCGCAGCGAGGAGGGTTTTTGGGGAAGAGAAATTTTTATGTTTAATCCATTTTACTTAATTGGATTGATATTACTAATAGAATAGTTTAAGGATTAATAAAATACCCCTCAGAAAGCCGTAAAACTCAACCCATTTTGAACCATTTATCTTAAAATTCCGCAATTTACTAATCTCGCACATACCGCTTATCCTGGTGGGTATTCCATACTCCCACATACCCCGGTATTAGTTGCACCTAAACCTCCCCAGCCTTAATTCCTAGCTGCGGCCCTGATTCCCACCGTGGAGACCATCGGCGTGGACTCCGGCGCACGCCGCAATCGAATTTTTCTTGTCAGCGCACACATCTAACCAGGGGCGGTGTGGGGGTGATTTGGGGCCCTCGGTTGGGGCTCATGACGGGGCGCATTTTTCGGGGGGTTATCAGGGTCTTACATTGAAAAATAGTTTGGAAATTGCATTCCCGAAAATGGATTTTTACGTAAATCTGGCTATTAAAAACTAGATCAAAGTTAATAAAAAATATCAATTTCGTAAGAAAAAAATTCTATAAAAAGTGAAAATTTCACAGCTTACAAAACAAATAATGTATTATGATTCTTTTCTCTACCGAATGAATTTTTTCCTTGAAACTGCCCTGAAATCTACAAAAACTCTAAAATATCCTTCTGGAATAGCCCTTTCAGAAAAGCATCAGGTTCTCTTTATCTTCCGACAACTTTATTTTATTCACTATGTCATTTATTTTATAGTATATTTTAGAGATGTGCGAATAGTATCCGCGAATACTCGAATACCTCGAATATTAGAAAGTATTCGATATTCGAGGTTTCGAATAGTTATGCGAAAAGTACCGCCTCGAATACCTCGAATACTTTGAATTTCGCGTCATACACTGTCGCACGCACGTCGTTGGTAGTTGACTCGGAAAAATATGGAGAACTGTAGTCATTTAGTGCTCGCAGCGCCGTTTTACGCAAGTGACGAATTACATCAAATTCGTGGATTTTAGCGGTGAAAAGAGTTCGACGAGGGGAACCGAAAATGGTCGGGTGAAAAAATCCGAAAATCCCCGATTCCCCCCACCAGGAGAACTTCAGTGCCGTGGGATAGCAACCTTAGGGCATTTCCCACGATCCGCTATCCCCCTCCATTCAGCACTCGCCTCACCCACTCTGACGCTTTCCTCTTCTCCGAAATCAAACAAAAGGTCCCAGCTCGCGCAGGGATCGCATTACGAAGACCCCTCCTTCGAAAAAAATATCGAGTTACGAGAACAATAAAAACGTGTTTCACGCCCTCCCCCTTTTCTCACCCACTGACCTTTTTCTGGCTACCTGCTTCGAAGTTCCCCATTCCTGGAGGTCGACTGCTGTGTGAGTACCGCGGGATATTTACATTAGCGCATTTCCCACGATCCGCTATCCCCCTCCATTCAGCACTCGCCTCACCCACTCTGAGGCTTTCCTCTTCTTCGAAATAAAAAAAAGGTCACAGCTCGCGCAGGGATCATATTACGAAGACCTTAGCTTCGAAAAAATACCAAGTTACACGAGAACAATAGAAATGTGTTTCGGGCCCTCCCTTTTCTCCCCCACTGACCATTTTTTTTCCTACCAGCTTCCAAGTTCCCCATTTCTGCGGAGGTCAACCGCTGCATGAGTCATCTATTAGCACAAAAGGTGTCTAAGAATGACTTTCGTTAATTGATGTTACACCTTTATTGAATTGAAATATTAGTAATGTGCGCGTACTTTCAAAAAGAATAAGACCAAACACGACGTATTTCTGAGTTTATTTAAGCATTTTACGCAAAGAAATAAATGTCAAAATACGACGGAGACTTAGCATTCTGGCGAAACTCGATATGAGCAGCAGAGCTTCTCGGAAGTTGATGCGGTATTTTTTTCCGAAAGCATATATCAAGTTACAATTAATGAGTGGTGCTATAAATCTTTATTGTTACAGTCCCAGACAAAGGGATATTTTCTCAGAATATTTGGTTTCTCCCTGATAGCAATTCCAATCTATCTTCTTATCTCGTGAGAACTCCCAAAGATGGACTGAAAATAATTGAAGAAGATCCGGTGGAATAGAGCTTGTATTTTGCAAAATGCCTCAGATTGTCAGCTAGCACTTGGCAGCAGAAGTGGGGGTAAAGCGATGTTAGTTGAATTAATGATATGCCCAATTGTTTCCATGAAATTAAAATATTCATTAATCAGCTAAATTCCTGTTCGAATCATTTAAAGGAAATCAAAATTACTCCCCAAAATCTTGTGTTGCCTGCTGCATAGGCAACCGAGTCAAACATACCAGCATTCATAATTTAGTATTCGAGGTATTCGAAATTCGAGGTATTCGAATATTCGAGCAATGATTTAATATTCGAATTCGATATTCGAATTCGAGAAATCTGCTATTCGACCCATCTCTAGTATATTTACACTGAGTATGTTGTAAATAAAGCAACTAATGAAAACGTAAAATTTTTAAAATTACAAAAAAAACTTTCGCTTTAGTGATGTTTGTTTTATCACACCCCTTATATATGCTTCACGATAGACGTGAGCGTTGTAGGGCCCCACTGAGTTCGGCGATTGCCGACGAGCTGACCCGCCAGAGCTGCTGCTAAACGACATCAATCAAATATAACCAGAAGTTCTCTTTTTAATAGGCATGGAACAAATTTTACCCTTTCTAATCCAGAGTCGTATATGGGAGAAATTAAATTTCAAGACTTCTCATTTTAAAAAAGAAAAATTTTTCTACTAAATGATAATTATTTCGGCAGCTATATATTTCACCATTAAACTTAGCAATCTTAAAGAGCACGTAGTTTTAATATTTCCTGAACATAGATGGTGCTACTTAGAAACAACATTGGGTCATAAAGGGTTATACCTCCTACCTTGGGTGCAGGAATCATGTTTTCATGTCCGGATTGGCTTTTTGGGCATTGACCAACTGTCATGCGTTAAGTTTCACCTTTGAATTTTCAGACCTTTCAGTGTTCTATACAATGGAGAACTATCTATTAGTCTTGAGAAGACAAGAAAGGAAGCGTTCTAAATGTGGTGCTACCGAAGTATAATGAAGATAAAACGCAACGATCCATTGAGTAATGAGTGCTAAGGAGAGTTGGAGAAAAGAGAAGTCTCCTAAAAACTTATAAGGAGAGGACGGGAAAACTTAGTTGGCCTCATTCTCAAGTACTATGGCCTGATAACAACAATCGTGTAGGGACACGTGAAAGGGGTGAAGGGCAAGGGACGGCCCCGATTGAGTTACATAGGACAGGTTTAAATGGATTTAAAAGAAAAGAAATACGTAGCTCTGAAAAGGCTAGCGGATAGGAGAGCGGAATGGAGAGTTGCTTTAAACCAAAGCCTAGGATTGTTGACTCATGAAGATGACTATGAAAAAATTGAAATTGCCAGTTTGCTTCATGGTTTTATTCCGTTAAGCCCTCTCTATGATCTTTATCATTCCACGATCTAGAGTTTACTCTCCACATTCGTTAAATTGAAATCTGGCCACACTGTATCCACCTAACTAGGCAAGTGGTGTGACAGATGAGGAAGATAAAGAGAGATGATAGCGAATTAAGAGATGAGTCACTTGTTCTAGTTCAAAGTCCTTCACATATAATCAAGAATTTATGGCGTACAGCTGGGGGGCCCGAAGTGGAATCCCCGTCCGGAAGAAAACAATTGAACTATCGATAAGTGCTCTTCTTCATCATCAGTTTGGATCTTCTGTGTTGGTCAAAACCGTGGGCGGAGTTCAGAGTTTTGTGCTGGTGGGGTCAGCAATCTTGCTGGGGGTTTAGGGGGTATGGAATACCCCCAGTGAAACGGGGGTGTTCCCGGGGCCCTGTCCTGGTAAATTTGTTTGAGTCAGCCTCTAAAAACAGCATTTTAAGTACAAAGACTAAATTTTTTTATCTTATTTAAACTTTTGATGTTTTTGCTTTCATTGCACTTAAATTTACAGGTGTCGTACTTTTTTTTCGGACAAATTACCGTTCATAAGGCGTTTTGGGGTAGGCTCCCCCTGACCCCCCAAAAACTCCGCCCAAGGTCACAACAGCCATCAATATCCATAGGCATGTATTAAGATCATGCCGTGGCACCCTGGCGCGGTCTTCTTGGCACGCCATAGTGACCTTGAAAACCCAAACAATCAAGTGTGAATATCAGAAAACTAGAAATATTTAAACTATCAGATAAATTCTACAAACACTAGTCGGACTAAAACAATATTTATGCACCATGTAATGTAATTCACGGTGAAATTTTTATCTAATTATTTCGGCACGTTGGTTTACAGAGAAATGACGTGAAAAATTTATGCCAAATTTTCTATTTATTGTTTCATATACATAAGGGAATTTGTTTCGTATTCATTCGTACAAGAGACTGACTTGAAAGAGGGACAGCGATGAAAGGTGCTATTAATAAATAATACTAACTTGTTGGAGATTCATTTATCCAAATGGTTTACGAACATCACAGGTGAAATTTAATGAGATGTGTTATTTTTGTAAATCATCTTTTAAAGACCGCCATTTATGAGTCAAAATTAAGTGAGAGGTCAAAATTAAATCAATCCGATATTTTCTGGGCGGGAAGTAAGTTGCAAGTGATAAAAAGAGAATTGTCTTATTAGCGGTACGTAGGAAATGGAATACCAACTGGCAGTGCACATTTGCCGTCTACTGGCAACATCTTGTCTTTGGTATATTTTTATTTTTTACCATTTCAATTTTAAGACGAAATATAATGCGTGATTACCATAATTAGGAATCAAAATGTTCCACACCAGTTTTTCCACGATTAGCTTAATTTTATAATTTTTTTCTAAAGGATTTAAGAGGTCATCAAATAGTTCATTCTCTTTCTCTCCCATCCCCCTCAAGAATGATGGGTTTAAATTTGAACAAAAAGGCCAAAAATACATTAAAAATCGGAGGAAATATTTTTGTGCTCGGCAGAACTTGGTCTCGACAGGGAATTACCGATCACTTTCGATCGGTACTTAGATACTGATATCGTGCTTTCGACCGTGATGTCTTTGTTGTGGCATGAAACTTCGTTGTGGCATTTTTGACAATATTTTTCCATTCATGACACGGAGACGCCAGTAGGGCTCATGGAGAGACATAACCGAGTGTTGTTAAATGCTCTGCATTTTAGCTCACATTTTGAAGCAAGTTCTAATGTGCAGTGAAAACAGAACCATGGAAATTAACTCATATAGGCAACAAATGCATGATTATAATCAGAAAAAAATTATGGCTAAGCAATGTGACGAGTTATTTTATTTTGAAACCGTCCATTTCATGGCTTGAAGAATAATTTAATGTAACCAGAATATCTTCCATTTTAAAGAGTTTGATTTATTATCTTTGTATTTTCCATAACGACATCAGCATTGCTTCACATTCGCTCGGTTTCAACGTTGGCTTCAGCATTCAGTAGTGCTTATCCTTTCTTTAAAACGATGAAAATCGGCAATATAGAAGATTAAAATATGGTATCTTCATTCATACAATACAGTGAATGCCTTCACTGAAATACAGGGTGGAGAAATATTGTGTCACGAAATTTTAACCTTGGATAGCTGATGCGAGTAGAAACCAATATTACTAATTATGTTCAGGACGAGGGTAGACCTTTTTTAAACTCCAGAAACTTTGAGCCAGGCGCTCCGATTGGCCGCGAATTTGCCCTGTTGCCTGATGGCTTGGATACACCGTGATCATCGGCAGACAAAACATTCGTACTCATGAGTTGTCCAGAGCATCCGGCAACAGGAGAAACTCGCTGCCAATCGGAGCTCTTCTCTTAAAGTTTCTGCAGTTAAAAAATGGTGCATTTTCGACATAAACATCATTGGCAAATCTGGTTTCTATTGGCATCTGCTATCCACGGTAAAAATTTCGTGACTTAATTTTTTCCACCCGGTAAATTCTCTCAATAGGGTGGTTTCCGATTTTTTAAAATTGCCTTATTCGAAATATTATTAATCCTGGAGTACGTATTTCACGCTTTTAGATTTTTAAATGACGATATCTATTTTTAGCGATTGAATGAAAAGTGAAAATTTTCAAGTGCGCGATAACGTGACGGCCAACAAAGTAGGAATGCTGGGAAAAGCCCGTGTGACGTCATTCTGCTTCCGCTGCCGCCGTGTGAGGCACCTTGGTGCAAGGCTATGAGTGCCGCTGCGATGGAGGCTGCTAGCAGGTCGCAGAGTACCCTGCTACAAAGTAGCGCTTGGCTTAAATGAGGATTATTAATACCCACCAAACGAAGGAAACTTTCCGACCTAAGGCAATTTTAATAGGTGATTATTAAGAAATGTTTCCCTGAGCTCTGTGCCTCATGCATGCATTGGTAATCCCAGACGATGTAAAACTCCTGACTACTCGTATGGCATCTACGTCCCTGTGACGTCACGTGGAGTGACATCGCATGGGCGCCAATCTGCCCTTCTTAAAATGAGGTTAAAATTGACCATTAACACTCGTCTAAACTGGGATTTCTAAAACCAAATCATGTATAACGGTGGGTAACGAACCTCAATACCTTTCGTTTTCTTAGATGAAGGAAACTACCCTGTTCTCCGACGTGCTCTCCTTCACCAGGAAAGGGTTCCGTAAATATTCGAAGTTCTCACAACTCCTCAGAGGCCATAATTTTAAGTATTGATGCCTCAAACATACATATGCTTTTTTTCTACAAGAATTAACAAAATACGAAGAAAGTACGAGAAAAAGGTCATTATTTGCACAAAAAATATAGAATATATAAATAAATTTGTGGAACATAAACACCATCGCTGATAGTTTGAAAAAAAAGTCTTCCTATAATACGCCTGTCCATAATTTTTCATATTCACTTTAAATCACCATTGAAATAAAATGGCTCTTCCACATTCAAAAACCACACTCGCTATAAATGAACCACCAATACGAGTTTTGCACACACAGTGGTTATCCACAGCTCCGCACAAATATTCTTTCAAACAAATAGCCAATAAGTTAAATTGAAAACGTGAATTCACGAAAAAAACAAATCCATTTCCTAATATACACGCAAGTTCTGATCCTCTCACACGAAAGTTGCGCATCTCACTGAGTTAGGATTGTGGCATATAAATAAGTATATTGTTTTTGCCACCAAACCCAAGGTATCACAGCGAGGTTTCACTCAAGATCCTGAATTCACTGCAATTCACTGTCTGTCAATAGCCATTTAAGGCTGCCAAAGCCATAAGATTCGTCACGTGGTTAATATGTATCTGCGTCACAGCTGTCACACTTAGAATCACCAGGAAACCATAGAATTGGCTCCATCGGAGGAATTCCTGAAATAGAAAATAATTTCAAAATAAGAATCCACCACGAAAACAAAACACGAATAAAGACTTCTTCGATCTTATACGACCGACGCTGGTAAATGACTGATTTAAAAAAATCTCATTCAGTTGACAGAAATTTGGTGTATTGTGGTATCTGCAGAATACTACCGACAGCTTAACTTATTTGCGCCTTAAGACCTGGTTACACGATACATTAACACGTACGGGCTAATGTCTAATTGTATGAACGCGAGAATGAACGCCAAAATGCACCGTGTAACCACCCAACTTGTGCGAATGCACGCACAGAAAATAGGCGGATTATATTAAATTTAAATTAAACGTAATGATAACCGTATTATAAATCTTACCTATTTTTTTAGCGTCTGGGGGGTGGAGGGGCACGTGCCCCCGTGCCCTCCCCACTAATCCGCCTATGCGTTGATGTAAGATTCGTGAGAGTATCGCGTAACAAAACAAGACAATAAACGGCCAGTCGAAAGGGAGTGATGCGCCCTCTTAAACTATGTCCTTAGAAGAGTATTGTGATGGGATATATGATTCTGCACACAAACTAGGGCATGGTGTGAATGATCTGTGACTGTCACGAAGCAAAAAAGGAGAAACGGAGATTTTATCGACCCCCGAAATTCGTTCGGATTTTTCAAAAATGTCATGCACGACTCCGCTTTTTATTTAGTAAAAACCACGTGAATTCAAACGAAATCATTGGAAGAAATTATGATTTATTTATATCGTCATATTATTTTAACTACATAAACGTTCACAATAAAAATATATATTTTCCAATGAGATTTTATGAGACCTGTCATCACAAAAATGGCATACTGAACCCTTGGAACTTAGAAAAGACGTATCCTCCTGAAGCTATTGACTAGGTACTTGATGAGTCTGTGAGGATTTGGATTGGTAAAGAGATGATACCAAATGAGGTCACTGAAAGGTTGAAGGGTTTTGAGGCCAGTAATGGAGAGGCTCAGCAACCGAAAAGAATGCTCAGTTATTTGGGATGGGGAGGAATTGTGTCGAAGAATTGAACGTATGAAAGAAAGCAAAATCTTGCGACAAATACAGTTAAAGGTATTCCTTCTTCAGCAAAAACTTCTTGACCGGGAGGAAAATTCTCGTAATGCATTAATTTAAACGTTAAACACGATACATAACATCCAAGGCATATAGAATGTTGGCTTTCATTTGCCGTGCATTTAAGGATTTTAAAAATATCCACTGTCTAAGGTTATTATATATGTCTCTTGTCAGATCAATATTAGAGTACTGTTCAATAGTGTGGAATCAATTTCATGCGAAATATGAATCATCCGTGGAGAGGATCCAACAAAAATTTTTAGGGTTTGCTTCAGAAAGAAAGGAAAATATGACGGTGTAATCAATTACTTAAACCTGAATAGTCTTCGATGTAGAAGAAAACATTGGTGTTATATTTAAATTAATTTGTTTAATGTGCCTCATCTACTGAATAATTACTCTTTTTACATGCCACTATAATGAGAAATGCAAATGAAATCTCATGGGAAATTGACTTTTTTTGCCTCCTCTTCAGGACCCTTCAAAAGATATGTGAGAAGCAATATTCCTTGATTGTTTTGCCCTTTTTATGTAATGTAATATCTATATTATTATTTAAAATTTTGAATACTTGTAATCAATGTACAAAGATGTAAAGGGTTTTTCAATTAACCCGTTAAATAAATAAACATATCATTATTATTATTATTATTAGAAATAAATGACAAGGAGCAAAAGACAATGATTCCTTACCCAAAGTCTGTCGATGAAGATAGAAATGAGGATCATTTCTAACAATGCATGAGGGTTGCACAATCTCCAGCACCATATAATTATCCAAAGTGATTGGGACTTGAAGATTTCAATCTGAAGCGCCTGAAATAATTCAAGGTAAAAATTAGGATGTTGTCACAGCGTTTAACAGAGTATGCGTGGGGAATCTTACCCGGTGAGAGACTCGAAAAATTTTCACTGTCACTAAAGGAAAATATCTTGTATTTAAGAATGTATTCAATATTTTCAACAATATCCCAAATCTTGGCCATCTCTTCTCTGTATTTCATCTGCTCCATTTTCCCAACGTATCGATTGCCAACTTAGCCATTGTCTTCAGGAGTTTGGACCCTATCGAACATGGCCAAGATGACGATCGAAATGTTGAAATAAGGAGACCCGATCAACCAGTGCTAAACCTGATAAGAGTTCACCCACGCCGAGGGAAGCTCCAGTTTTAAATTCAGTTCAAAAGGATTATTCATATTTTAGTTTTGTTATTTTTATCTATTTTGCAACTATCTGTATTTTTGCGATTCAATCGGTGTTCTAAATATCGAAAGTGGTCACTTTGATGATGGAATATCTTCTAGGCTGGAAAAGCTGTGAACTTATTCATCCGGTAAACTGTCACACCCATTGAAAGTGTCTATTCTTAGCCTTCCTCATCTACTTTCTTTCCCGAATCTGTCTCCTCTGCGTCTCTTGCTGGTCCATCCCCTCACTCTTGTTCACCCCACTCCATATCCAATCATTTTAATGACCGTCCCACAGTGCCAAATTACGCCGGAATCCTAGCCGAGATCCAAAAATTGCAATCACGCCTACAAAATCGAATACAAATTCAAGAAATTGATAATATGTAACGGAAAATTGTGGCAATGAAAATAATGTCGATTATGCATTTATTATGTGCTTAAATATTAGCTTAAAACTTACTTTAACTCTCATGCAGGACGAAAAAAGAGAGAAGACAGAAAGTATGGTCGCATAAGATACGAAGTAGTCTATTTTTACCAAATTTTCAGTAGAAATGAATGCTTTATGCGTCAATTGCTTGTAAATTAGGATTTAATCACTAATATTTTGAACGGAGAGGAATATCGGCTTTAGTTTAAACTCGAAATTATTCATATTCGTGATATAAGAAAATAAAGGAAAAGAGTGATAAAAAATGCCCAAAACATGGAAAATGTCGAACAATGCATTACCTAACTACGATAATCAGTGGCGGATACAGATGAGACGCAGGTGGCGCGCGCCCCCCCCCCCTTGCGGGTCCGCCTGTATTGCCGAACATTGCAAAACCATAATTGTAACTTTTTTATATCACAAGATGGCATTGTCTTTTACATGTTTATAATCACTTTAAATAAATTTTCATATACTTTGCTTGTGATTTGATCATCTTTTATTAAGATAAAAGGAAAGACAACTCAAGATATGTTGCGCCCCCCCTTGAGTTTTTTCTGTATCCGCCACTGACGTTAATTACTTATATCCAAATAAAATTGCATGAAATACTCGTAAAATTTGCAACACCGCAAACTGATTTCGCAGTCTTCATGAAGAAAGAAGATTTCACTTTAGATTTTTGCACCTATAATGAAATAATAGGAAACCACGGTAAAAATTAGTCTTTGACGCATAAAATCTTTGCAATCGATTGAATAACTGATAAATTTATCGTATGAATTGAATCAATCCGAGACATTGAAATACACATTTTCCCGAGTCTTCATCTTTGCCCAACTCGCCAATGTTAGGTTAAGTAGGACCAGAATCTCTTTTGGGCGACATTTCCGTTTCCTTTCAGTTAAGCAGTTCCTATAGTCTGGAAACAGGGATTCGAGGAGATTAGAAGCTGGTGAAATCTCTCTTCCGTGGTCACCTCGCGCAAATATTTTTGGGAATATACTTTCGATAAGTTACTTGATAAGTATTTTATCTTTGCAAATTATGGATGACATTATTTTCTGCAATGGATTCCGGAGATACTTTTTCATATATATAAACCTCATTCCGTGCGAGACACCTATAAGGTATTTTGAAAGGGGTGGATGAGCAACAACATGCAGCATCCAATTTTTAGGACAACATATGCATCTTCATGATTGTGAAAAAATAATCTTAATGAAAATAACTCCTAAACATACACGCAGCTGATGTGAGCTCCCTTTTAGCATGCATCGCTGCATGCAACTCCTGACTATGGCACAGTGGCGGATCCAAAGAGGGGCTAGGGGGGCCCTCCTGGGGTATTCAAATTTACACGTGATAGACATGTATTGTTGTGTTGCATAAATTATGTTCGGACCCCCATTACTCCTGGGAGGTTACCCCCCAGGGCTCCCACCTAGCCCCCCCTTGTCCCTATCCTGGATCCGCCACTGCTATAACACAAATACTCTTACTTAGATATTTTTTATCGTTATAAATGATAATAAGTCTTTCTCTGCATAGTAATCAACAAACAAAGAGTTTATAGATAAAGAACGAAGGTCCTGCAATTTTCAAAGATGGAAAAGGTGCAGTGCATATGCAGAAAGAATAGATAAATTAAAAATGGGAAACCTGATGATAAATGGATGCATTTACTATTCTCACCCTTTGTCCTTCCGTCAACGGCTCAATTTCCAGGAGCGAATGGTATGCATCGAGGGTGCGGTTCCAGAACAAGGACCCCAGCGTCATCTGCAGGGCTGAGCAAATGATCATGAACACCACTCTCTTCTTATGGATAAGGTTGACCGCGTGCGGAAGGACCCCGGGAGCTCCGTCCCCACCACGTTCTTGGGAGTCCTTCGAAGGGTGCGAGAACGGGAGCAGCAGAAGCGGGACCGCCGAGTAGCCTCCCTTCGTCCGACTGCCGAGAGATGGCAGGTTGGACGTGAGGTACACCAAAATGCCAACGTAGAGGGCGATGGAGCCGAAGGTGTCGCAGATGCCGTCGACGAAGAAGCCCGCTGACCCGATGTCCAGGTGGATCATGTTGTGTCGTGCTCGTGACCTCGCGACTGCACCGTCCAGGGCGTCCAGGTATGAGCGCACCTCAAAGAGAAGGACCCCCGCCTGGCGTACTGCTAGGCGGTCGCTCCAAACCAGTGTCATACCACACGCGGCCACGAACACGTGGCTCACGCTGATCATGTTGGGAGTGATGGATGGGAACACGTTGCTGAAGTTCGTCGCCTGCAAGAAAGACACATTTCGTGAAAACGGCTGAAGAGAATTTGGTGAGACGTCTTCCTGAAAGGGCGTGGAAGGAAAGATTTCTATTCCTTGGGGCCTTATCGTCGAGGTCTCCTCGGACTCTAAGGGATGCTGCCTCTTCAAATTCCCTACAACTGTTTACTGTCCCACGTGTCACTAACTCAGTGCTTCAACTCGAAGGTTATTTGCAACAGGAGAGGATAAAGCTCTATGCTGTAGATGTGTAATTCACAAGTTTAGGATAAGGAGGCAAATTTATTTCCCTCGGTCACCTCGTGCTTCGAGGATGTATTTTTTTTATTCTCGCTTTCGCTCATTTTCTTTCGTTTTTACCTCCCAAGGCCGCAGGCCATTTCCGGTCACACTCCCAGCTCTCATAATTTTTTTGGAATCCTATGACGCAACACCGTATCTCCCTCCGTACCTAAGATAACAATTCACGGAATAGTGTAATGGCATGATTTGGCCAAAGTTAAGAGTGCTCCGATCGATCTGAAAATTGGTTTCTCGACGTATCACGTGATACAGATTCGAAGACATTTTTGAAAAACGATTTTTTAACACCCAAATGCCCCCAAAAAGAAGAGGCATAGAGGCAGTTGTAATAGAGAGAAAATTTAGACAGTTTTTCTTAGGGATTAATCGGTTATAAGGCCTGGTTACACGGTACATTAACAGGTACAAGCTAATGCACGTTTGCGTGAATGATTTTTGTGGACCGGAACGGAACATGTACGAATGCATGAACTAAATTAGAACAGGCTCTATTTTCTGTGCATGCATTCGCACAAGTTGGGTGGTTACACGGTGCATTTTGGCGTTCATTCTCGCGTTCATACAATTAGACATTAACCCGTACGTGTTCATGTATCGTGTAACCAGGCCTTTAGAGGGGGTTAATATATGATTTATTGTCGTATCTCGTCTCGTTCACCCCAAACATTTGTATGAATCAGTCAGTGGTCGGACTTTGGTTTTATAGTATATAAATGCCTGAGAGTTTTTCCTGGGATTTGAAACAGGGACTCTTCAGCGGGCAAGCGCTCTATTCTTCCACTAGGCTTGTGCAACACCGGTCGCATTAGATGGCGACAGCGTCCAGAGGTATTTTTATTTCGTTCGACAGCGCGCCGAGTCCATACCGTCGGTCTTCATGGAGCGAATTGTGTGCAATTTTTTTTGTGCAACTTTTCATCGCTGAAAAGTTTTTTTGCTAAATTTCTCCCACTATACTAATCCCTTATTAAATTGTTAATAAAAACGGAATTATATCACCATATTCTAGCTTGAGGTAGATGTTTGAACACCCAGGAAGAGATAAGTCGCTCCACTTTTTTAAAATAAAATTTGAATATAATTTCAACCGTTTGTTAAATTTGGATTTCTTCTTTCGTAAATAAAGCTGAGAGGTTAAAACTAACCCCTTATCTTTCAACGTCAATATCTTTCGACAGTCCTATTCATTGGGCTAACTTCATAGTAGTTTCGTATTCCACACTGCGAGTAGCTGACAGCAGATCAAAGTGGGAAAAATTTGGATTCACCCTTTTCCAAATTCCATCAGAATTAAAAACAAAAGTTTACAAAGAAGCGTTTTCGAATCCACACTCCTGGAATCCGTGGGCACTTAGCGGAGACAGTACTATGAGCACCAGGGCCTGACTAGTTCTTGCCTTGGGCTTGAGCCCACTACTGATTTCATTGGCAGTAATATAAAAACAAAATGAATACAAAAATAGCAATAATACCATTGAATCCACAGAGCCACTTATTTAATGTAATACATAATATTATCACATGTGAAATGTCATATCCGTTAAAATTATTGGAGTCCTACTCACTACATGAGAAAAATATGACCAGAGGCAAATTAAAGTCACCCAGATTATCGATATCTTAGGTTCGGTAGGAGAGAATTAATCAGAGCTAATTAAATATCGTAATGTTGAGTACCTATTTGGTTTTTGGTCAAAGAGTATCTAATCATTTCCCAGAGTTACACGCACGGGCTAGATTTAACTCATGGCCCGTGTGAAATCAGGGAATTTCCGCAGAAGCCTAAGTAACAACAGTGGAAGTTTTTTAAATATTCTATTTATGGTGGATTTGACTAATTATTATTATATCCCACGGGTATTGGTGGGTGGCCCATAGCCAGAAAAATATTTTGGGGGTTCGAGCCTTCATAGGTAGCTAGATATGAAAACTAAATTCATGCAAGAAATAGCAATAATAGCACTGAATCCACAGTCCCAATTACTTATTATATTATAAAATATTATATCGTCTGAAATATCATATCCGTGAAAATTATTTGAGCCTTTTTCACTGCATGAGAAAAGTATGATCGGAAGCAAATCAAAGTCACCGAGGGAAAATCCAATTTAAAATACTGAAGCAGGAAGGAGACATGAAAAATTGGATATTGCAGGCCCTACTTACCTCAATGAACATCACAGCCAATGGCACATGAATGTAATGATTCGGGGGATCTAGTAGCAACGTCTTCATGGCAATTTGAGATATAGGTGACAGGTGGTATTCTCCATTTGGTGACTCTGTCGCCTTATTCGAAGAGAAGGTAAAACTCTGAAAGACAGCATAGTACATGGTCGTAAATTTTAAGCCACTTGAGAACAATTCATCTCTAGTTACACTTTATAACACACTGCTCGTCATTTTAAAATTGTTATTTCCTGCTTTCCTATGCCAAAATAGTTTATGCAATCCCCATTTTATCTTCAAATTTTTACTTTTGCGCCCAGGAAAACGATTTTTACCTATATTTTTCACACCCCAATTAGTTGCATATTTGCTTGAATATATATTTATTTATACATTTACATATATATTGCTTTTAAATTATTTTAAAAAATCACAAACAAAAAATTTCCATTTCATAAATACCACTAACGAAATGAAAAAATACCAACTATACAGTACGATGTATCTACACACCGGGAAAAATACTATAAGAAAAGAAAAGATCCAAGGATAGAAAAAAATAAGATATATTTAGCACCATGCACTAACAAGCTGGATTGAAAAATCTTACCAATCGCACCAAATCACTTGAGATAGCAGTGAAAAGAAAACAGAGGCAGTAAAGGTTAGAATAATTGTTTAGAACTTCTCTCATCAAATCTTATCCAAAGCAATGCTTTAGCTTTCATGGCTGCTTCATACTACTCCATAGTATAGGATCCAGGTGATAACTTATTTGTCTTACCTGGAGTCGATTATAGAGTGAAACATCCATGACGAAAAAATAAATTAGAATTAGCGCTGCAGTCAGCTGTAGCCATCTGCTTTCCCTTATATTTAAGGCCATCTTATGAGTAACGGCGACAGATCAATCTCTCATCTTATTCCTCCGTGAAGTATTTCTCTAGCTGTTATTTCACACATCTGAAAAGAACAGAATATGAATATACTAAAAAATTTACACCTTAGAAAAACAACTAACATATACGCGGTCATAGGTAGATATTTTTACTTACAAAAAGCGAGGACATAGACATTATCACAAAAGAGCGTAAGGCTCGCATTTTAAAATTATACTTTATCTATATTTTTAAAATCTCCACTGTGTTAAAGATAAGTAGGAATGAAATTAAAGGTGCTTTTTCACTTTGCATAATGCGGACACATTTTGTAAGCGATTACGCTGTTATTTAACTGCACCCTTCATGATTGACATTCGTTTTCTATACGAAGGCAATGGCTGACGCCTGTTGTGCATTCTAAATCAGGAACTTAACCAAGCATAGCCGAGGAGTATAAATAAAAAAGTATGTACGTGGGGACAAAGTTATGCGTTTTAATAAATGAGCTTTCAAAAGGGGATAAAAACTAGAGCTCAATGAAGACTAATTATTTCTTTCCTCAAATGTATGTACGTGTTTGATTTTCTCATAAATATTTCGTTTTAAGTAGATTTTCTCTATTGAATTACAAAATGGAAAGTATAGCTATTTTTAAGGTCAATGAAATAATTTACTGAGGTATTATAATTGCTGATATATGTACTACATAATGTAAAACCATGAGATAAATTTTATTAGCACTCGTCTTTAAATAAAATTGGGTGGAGCTGATAATTAGCTGAAATGAAATTAGGGTCGCATTCGTATTCCGAACATTATATTGCCATCAAAAAGCTTCGAATAAAGGTCCTCTTATTGGTATTGCTTTATATTGGTTTAACGTGGCATTCAGTATTGAATAATTAGTGAAAAAGTTAAGGAATCCACTCTCAATTGTTATAATAATCTCTATGTCCTAACAGTTGCGGAAGGGACGCATCATCATTTTAATATGTTTAACTTAACGGCATCTACGATGCATATGTCATCCTCTGCGCCATATTTCACATAGATAACTTCCAAGATAAAACTCTATTATGAAAGAAAAATCATGACAAAGGATCTAGCATTCTAATAGCTAAAATATTGCCATTGATTTCGAATCTACAGGCTTGTCCAGGAATTGATAAGAAACATTATCGAAGAATAGAAAAAAAGGTATCTTGGTATCCGCCCTACTCCATTCCGTGGGGAAGGTCCGGCGGCACGATTGATGAAAAACTGCTCTATCATTCACAGGTGGAACCTAGTACGCACTCATTCCAATTTTTTATTTCCTTTACAAATGAACTAAATGAGGCAAAAATGTTTACACTAGTAAAAAAACTTGTGTTATATCATTACTAATGAATAAAGAGCTTAGCGTAAAAAAATAGCACCAGTAGCTCATACATTTTTATCAGTTAGAATTCGAAGGACAATAATAGATTATAGTACTAATATGTCACACGATAAAAATAAATAGATACCTACTTAATTATGAGATGTGACATAGAAAAATCAGATCGTCAATAAAATTAAATCAGCCGATAACCCAAAATTAATATCAAAACTTAACATTTTTTTAAACCGTAATTTTAGATATTCCTCGATTACTCACGAAAATTATTTTTGAATGCAATAACAGAAGGGAAAATATTGCGTAAATGAAAAAGATGGAACACGATTATATGAGGTACAAATACAATTACGGGAAAATTTTCATTCAAACTTATTGAGTGAATCCAGGTCTTTAGGTTGATGCTACTTTATTTTCTTTTTGATTTATTTATATCACTACAAAGTAAATGTCTCCTTAATTATTTACCTTGTTACATATTAGTGGTAAATTACATTATTTTGTTAAAAAGTCTAATAGATGAAACTATATGATCTGCTGGTGGTATTTAAAAAAAATATTTTTTAACTCTTGTGTCTAAATGTGTCACTACAAATAAAAAATGAAAATGCATCACGAGAAAATTATTTAATCAGCTTTTTTTATATTTCACAGACATCTTCACGTACCCTATTTTACGTTGTCAAAGAACTTCAATGCAAACGTATTTATTCATATTTTGAACTGTAAATAATGTATCTCCGGTTCAAAGGGATATTTGAAACATTTTTTACTTATTAAAAGGGACATAAATACATCTTCAGCCAATACATTTATGCACATTTTATTCTTATACAACAGTGCGAGGAGAATACTTCTGCACCTCGATTATGTTAATGTGACAGCGACGACGGCGATAGATGACCATCACGTTCTCCTATCACGTTCCGCTGTATCACGCGATCATGTAAGCCACCGTCATCGCGCATATCATATAGGTACGAGCGCGCGAGGTTGGTATCATTGAGAAATCTGAAGAGCCAACGAAATCTTTCGACGCATCTCTGTCCGAGAATTTGGCGGAGTCTTTGAAATAACAATAACAAACAACTAAAACATAAAATGGAGGCACTTCAAGGCTAAGTATTTCGCTTCGCCAATAGGTAATATTATGATAAAGTACTCGTATTATGGTAAAGTTATGGGGAAAGTGTAGTATTACTTTTCGATGTGTGATAACGTAATATATTATGCTTATACTCACCAGGAGATGCTGCAGTCATTATATTTGCTATATCGTAGAGAATGGTCGAAAAGTCGTGACCTTGGATTGAAACTAATTAATGTTGAAATGATAGTGGAAGTGAAATCGCGCTAGCGATTTGAATGTAAGTAGTTAATAGTTGATTTATGATGATTAAAAAATCAAAAAGGAGTTTAACGATGTTGATATATTGGAGAACGTACTTGGCAAATATTGATAATTAAACTTCGATATAAAGTAATTGACGTTTAAATCACGGATGTACTTCAATTAGCAGTACTTTCCAATTTGCTGGGTGAAAATAAAGCTCAATCGAATTCACCACCATCTGCATATAACAATTGAACAACGTGACAACTAACGTGACAACGTGGACAACTAATAATGTCAATAGAGCACTCCGGTAAAAATAATTAAGAATTTGATTGGTTTTTACTCGATTATAGGACATTTTTCAATTAAATAAACAATAATTTTTGCTTACATTTGCATTTAGTGCTCGTTTTAATGTCAGCACATGCTTGTCACCATCGTTTTCGAACGTGATAGGCCGATGACGCTCGCAGCGTGACAAAGAGTGCGATCACGGTTTCATAATCGCTGCTATCACCTTCCGTCGTGGGAATCGCGTTGCCCCTGGCAACGACATCGCTCTCAGCCTTCTCACAGTTACATAATCAGGGTGCTGGTCTTGCTTAATGACAGAAAACCATATTTCTCCAATACTGAAGGTTGCATAAGAAGCTGAAAATTCTCTGTACAATGAGTTAAGAATATTCGCGCGACTAAATATAAAAAAAAGTTCCTTATGATCGCCTTCACCAATCACTTACACTGTACTGTGGCATTAGTTCCATGTATTTGTATCGTTATCGATATCTTAGGTTCGGTAGGAAAGATCGAAGAATTTATAAGAACTAATTAATCGTAATGTTTTTTTAGCATACCTTCCGGTATTGATATTTGACCATTATTATTCGAGCTATTTTTTCATAGTTAGAAGGATTGATAATATTTTTCAAAAGTGAGTAGGCCAAAAGTTGCACTTGAAGTAGCAAGTTGAAGCTACACGAAAAAGGTTTTGTCACAGATGATTATAGAGGTTATAGGGTGTTCAGTTGAATATCGGAAAGATATATTTAGAGGGGATGTATGTAAGACCAAATGTTCCAAATATTTTTTGGAGTCTGAGCCCCACCCGAAAAACTTGTCAATATTTAACATTGAGTTCTGCGTGAAACCATTTCCAAATGATACAGCAAAGATTGGTCAAAGAGCACCTAATCATTAGCCAGTATTACAAAAAGAGAACCCAATCATTTGCTAGTGTTACAAGCGCGGGCTAGAGTCAATTCACGGATCTTAACACACTGAATGCGGATGCATTAAATTAAAGGCATCGGTCCCCTTATGTTTCTTAGCTCGCCTCTGCCTCCGTGTCTTCTGCTAGACCTTGCAATTGTGCCCAGCATCTCAGTGTGTCTTTCGTAGTGATGGGAAACGCATCGTTTGCTTGTAGCGGAATGTGTGTCCCCACACCGCAAAAACTATTATAAAAAAAAATTAATTCCGCATGGCGGTGTGTTTTCATAATAATTTTCAACATTTAGTGTGTTACTTAGGAAATTTAACAAGTAATTGCAAATTTTCAGCGACTACACCTCGAGAAATGCATCAATGTTCGTTGAGTTGCCCTAAAAAACTGAGCAAATGAGCGCTGACGAAATGCAACTTGGAAATATAAATAATTTACAAAACTCACAATGTTCGCATGTATTATGCAGAACTCGAGTGTTTTATTTTCCGTGTCTCATTAATATGATTCAATATCTGGATTCACAACGTAATTATTTAGATTGAATAGAGATTTATTAAACAAATTTCTCTTAAGACATTTAAAATAGTACAGTTGCAATAAGCACCCTGCATTAAAGCATGCCGGGCTAAACTCAACAGACTTCAAAACGGCTAAATTTTTCATTCGTGATTTAATATGGTTGGGCAGATTGAAATATGTGGCTCAATTAGCCATAAACACAAAAGTTAATGTTAAAAAATTAACAAACATTAATCAAATAAATGACAGAGGCATTTTTTAGAGGAAAGGATTGCTGTCTTCACATACCTACTTAGTAATCATGTTCATCCCTGCCCATTCAAGCTCCACGTTATTCACGGAAAAAATGATCATTTGATAATAATCATTTTGCAAAGTAGATAAAAATAAAGCCATTGATTTTTATGTGAATTTAAGAATTTGCAGACCGTATAGGTGCTTTGCAAGAGTTCGACACTCCCCTTCAACTATAAGTCATATTTGGAATTTTTTGTGGAATTATACTAGGTTAAAACTCACGCCATTATTTTGAGATTTTCTGGGTTTACAGAGTGAACCATTAACCAAGGCTATAGCAAGAAAAAAATTTGAGGGGGTTTTATATTCAATAAAGGTAATAGGGGGTTCAGCTGAATATCGGTTAGATATATTTAGAGGGGAGGCATGTAAGACCGAATGTCCCAAATATTTCTTTGGGGCTGAGCCCTACCCGATACGATCATAACCTTGTCAACATTCAACTTGATATGAAACGACAGATTTTTATTTCAAAAAATATATCGAGGCAGGCAGTTTCGTACCTATGATGGTTGCAAATTTTAACACGGGTCAAGTCTATATTTTCAAAACATTTCACGGTGATTGTTCAATTCTTAAATTACTAACGTGTCACGAAAAAAGAGGTGTCGATGGGGGGTGATGCGTCTTCTTAATACGATATGCGAAAGTAAATATCGCTTAAAATAATTTTGAGGCATATTTGTCAAGTATCATAAGAATACTGTCTTTATCCTTTACAATCCTTAGCCCGAGGTCAAAATAGAAGTATAGAACATTAAGAATAGTCGTAAACAGCGACTCACGGACCATGGATTTCTTCGAGATTAATGCTCTGTCATACAATCAAGTCACACCATGAAATGCTGATATCAATTGAAAGATTCAGACGAAATAATTAAGCAACAAAATTATATGATAAAAGTATATTGCACGTTGTAGTGAGAACAGATGCTTAATTAGTGCCGCAATTCTTCTCTTCCTGATAGTTCAAGGAAAGGATGACAATTCATTTGCTTCAGTCAGTCAATTCAATCTAATTGATCCACAATCTTTTCCTTTTATCTCATCTCATGATTCCCTCTGCTGTATTGTGTAAGTAGATAGGTATATGCTGTTAATCATGTGAATGAAGTGCAATTCGAATAATTTCCCCAAATTCAGCCAGTATTTGCCCTTTTCTCTGTGAATATCCCCAACCTAACTCATACGGTAATTTGAATTGTTAAAAATATTAAAATTACATTTATAATGAAAGTTTACTTAAAAATAAAAAATATGTGGTCTCCATCGTGACCGCCATCTTTTGTAACCGCAACGCACTTGCGGGTATAAGCTGCAGTACAAAAAGTTTACAACAGATGGCGGTCACGATGCCGGCCATGAAAAATATTTCTATATTTAAATAAATTTTCATTATTAATTCAATTTTAGTTTAAACATTACCTATTGTTACAGTAATTTTTAAACAATCCCCTGTGTGCTAACTTGCACTGCACGAGCCCTTGTTTGCACTGCAGGAGCATGTGAAGTGGTTGCATTTTTATTGAATTTCACTGCTCCACCACTGTAAATGTAGCAGAGTCTCAGTCATAATTTTTTTGTGAGATATTTATGTGTGTATAAAGAAAATTGTGTAAAATTTTCACTTGTTTTCATTCAGTCCATTTTTAGATATTGACCTGCGAAAATCGACATTCAAGGCTTTCGGCATTGCTTGACAAGATCTAGGAAAAAGGAGTGCATTCTCAGTGCTAAAACTTATACTACAAGTAGTTTTTAAATATCTAACTCAGAAATAACATTTTATTAGTGAGTCTTGTTTCCTTCATAAAAATGTATGGTGTTAGAAAGCTAGTATTGACAAATTTTTCCTGAGTTTTTACGGAAAGATTTTGACCAACTGCATTTTATAATATAAAAATTAAAAAATGGTTTCCAAAAGTTCTTTTCATAATAAACACTGGTTATTCATGACAATATCAAACACTAAATTTAATTTTAAAATTTAAATTTATTTAACGAATGAATACCATTTTTATTCCAAATTACATATTAATTGATATTTTTATAATATTTCAAAAATTGTACCAACTCATTGTTTATTGCATCTTAAGTTTAACGCTAATTATCATTTTTACGGCATCAGGCTAAACAGAGTAAATAATAATTATTTTAAATTATTCTGATATCATTTACAATAGCTTCGGCATTATACTTTATGCAAACCACGTTTTTCATCAAAATTTGCCCAGTCGCACTTTTAAAAATGACTGCCAAAAAAAAGTATGGCTTGTAAAATGTTTTCAAATGGTGTTTCGTGATTTTCTACTTGTAGGGAGCCAATGATAAAAAAATCAGGATAATTAAAAATGTCGAGCAACGAATTTTATTCATATTGGTTGATTTGAAATGGAATGTCCCAAAACAAAACGAAGCAGAGACGGCTGCATGGAGATATTGGTTCCCTGGTACAAGTAGGTGACTCTTTTGAAACGCTTCTAACGTTGACCAGGTAAATCCATTGCTACACATTACAATCACTTACAATGGATTCTCGCACGACACTCATCTTTAGGGACCACTAAGAATTCCGTTGGGCGAAGATAGTGGCGGTAAGGTTGGCAAAAAGAGGAAAAAAAAGCGCAAAAACTTTGGATAACTAAAGATAAATTAGTAGAAAAAGAAGATAGTCATTTCTGGAAAGGTTGTAAAACCAGCGTTATCGGACCAGCTAGTACGGATGGATGCAAATCGTCAACCACGCCTGCCGCTGCACGTGCATGACCACGAGTATTCCACAAAATCCCTCGACCGCAGCCTGCGAAAGATACCGGAAGGTGATCAGTAAACCGTTGAATTCCTTTAAAAGATAATTTAGCCAAAAACTCCACTGAAAAACCTCCCAGTGACTTCCTCATCGTAGAATCGCCAGTTGCCAATGAAGCTTACAGAAATCGCGATTGGCGACAAGATTTACATTAAATTTAGCCATTTACGTATAATGTGCCAACATCAAGATAAAAATGATTCATAAAATATCTATTCAAGTAACCAATTTTACTGAACAGGTATTTCTTCGTCTTCATGCTCGAAACCATACGCTTTCTTCGCTTGGTGGCCTCCACTGTTGCCCGAGTGGTCGTGGTGTTGCAGAATAAAAATGGTTGTTAAAATTAAATTCACAAGTCATGGCAAAAATTTCCCTCTGAGTATCATTCTATATGACTTTATCTATCACACTGTGCAAATAACTCCGTTTAGCCTGATGTTGTAAAAAGGATAATTAGTAGGGATGGGTCGAATAGCAGATTTCTCGAATTCGAATATCAAATCATTGCTCGAATATTCGAATATCTCGAATTTCGAATACCTCGAATACTAAACGATGAATGCAGGAATGTTTGACTAGGTCGCCTATGCAGCAGGAAACCCAAGATTTTGGCGAGTAATTGTGATTTCCTTTAAAGGATTCAAACAGGAATTTAGCAGATTGATGGAATATTTTCATTTTATGTAAACAATAGGGTAGTTTCCTTCACTAAAGGAAACGTAAGGCATTGATTGTGATTCGGTACCCACCATTAGTGTATTAATAATATACAAATTATTTTGTTTTAGAAATACCGGTTTATACGAATGGCAATGGTCTATTTTATCCTCATTTGAAAAAGGCCAGATTGGCGCCCATGCGATGCCACTCCACGTGACGTCACAGTGACCTTGTTTCTATATGAGTAGATAGGAGTTTCACACCGTCTGAGATTATCAATGAATGCATGAGGCACAGAGCTCAGGGAAACATGGTCTTAATAATCACCTATTAAAACTTCCTAAGGTCGGAAAGTTTCCTTCGTTTGATGAGGTATTAATAATCCTTATTTAAGCCAACCGCTACCAGTTAGCATGGTACTCAGCTACCTGCTAGCATCCTGCGTCGTATCAGCGCTCAGAACCTCGCCCCAAGATCACCTCACTCGCGGCAACGGGAAGCAGAACAACGTCACGCGGAGTTTTTCCCGGTATTCATACTTACCCGTCGCGTTTTCGCGCGCTTGAAAATTTTCACTTTTCATTTAATCGCGAAAAATAGATATCGTCATTTAAAAATCTAAAAGCGTTAATTACGTACTCCAGGAGTAATAATCTTTCGATTTAGGCAATAAAAAATAATAGGAAACCCCCTATTTGAGCATTACGCCAAAATGCTAAGCCTCCGTCGTATTTCTTTGTCTTTCCAGCATTTATTTTCCAGCGTAAAATGCTTAAATAAACTCAGAAATATGTCGTGTTTGGTCGTTTATTCTTTTTTAAATTACGCGTACATTACTAATATGTCAATCCAATAAAAGTGTAATATCAATTGCCGAAAGTCATTGTTAGACAACTTTTGGGCTAGTAGATGACTCATGAAGCAGTTGACCTCCAGAAATGGGAAACTTCGAAGCAGGTCGCCAGAAAAAGGTCAGTGGGTGAGTTGAGGGGGGAGGGCGTGAGACAGGTTTTTATTGTTCTCGTGTAATTTGATATTTTTTTCGAAGCTAAGGTCTTCGTAATACTATCTCTGCGCGAGCTGGGACCTCTTGTTTGATTTTGGAGAAGAGGAAATCGTCGGAGGGGGTGGGGCGAACGCTGAATGGAGGGGGATTGCAGATCGCAGATCGTGGGAAATGCGCCAATGTCACTATCCCACGGCCCTGAGTAGATGCGGGAAAATGGTCTGTGGGGGAGAAAGAGTGAAGGGTAAAACGCGATTCTATTATTTTCCGTTAACTTGATATTTTTTCGAAGCTAAGGTCTTCGTAATACGATCCCTGCGCGAGCTGGGACCTTTTGCTTGATTTCGGAGAAGAGGAAATCGTCAGATTGGGTGGGGTGAATGCTGAATGAAGGGGGATAGCGGATCGTGGGAAATGCACCAATGTTGCTATCCCGTGGCATTGAAGCTCTCCTGATGGGGGACACCTGGGATTTTCGGATTTTTTTTCACCCGATCAATTTCGGTTCCCCACGTCGAACTCTTTTCACCGCTCGAACCCGCGAATTTGATGTATTTCGTCAGCTTGCCTAAAACGGCGCTGCATGCACTAAACGACTAGAGTTCTCTTAATTTTTCTGAGTCAACTACCAACGACGTGCGAGCGACAGTGTATGTATTCAAAGTATTCGACATTCAAAGTATTCGAGGTATTCGAGACGGTATCTTTGGCATAACTATTCGAGATCTCGAATATCGAATACTTTCTAGTATTCGAGGTATTCGAGTATTCGCGGGTACTATTCGCACATCTCTAATAATTAGCATTAAACTTAAGATATAATATACAATGAGTTGGTACAATTTTTGAAATATTATAAAAATATCAATTAATACATAATTTGGAATAAAATTATATTCATTCAATAAATAAATTTCATTTTTATATAAAAATACTTCGAAATCAAAATGTAAATAACGACTCTATGATAATTCCATATATTTAACTATTTTCCACGGAGAAATATCGGTCCCCAAAATTATACTGACAAGCTCTAGTTTGACCAGCTGTACAAATTATATGGACGTAGTCCATGGTCTGTATAGTACCCAAACTTAAAAAGCGTGTGCTTTATAATGAATTACAACTGTTCTCTGGTTGGTTTGCGCGAACTTCGTCTTTCGAATTTAGGCCATCATTTTTGGATTTTGCCTCACTCTGCGTCGTTACTAAGGAAGTTCATGTATAACTCTATTTAGAGTATGCATCATGCCTGTAACAGTCATTTTAATATTTTCCAACCTTTTTTCGCTATCATCCCACACTTGGACGGTAAAATTACCAGTAGCACTGAACTGATGCTCAACTACTGTCGACAGAAAATTTACCACGCGACTGTTTTTCTGGCCTATGAGTAAGCACTTATTACCTGCTTCATTACGGCATTGTTGGAATGGCGGTAACGGCACATTTCATTTGATGGAAAAATCCATCACATGTAACTGGAATAATAAAGGTCTAAAGAGCCTGAGGGCAGCTGTTTAATCGAACATTGCTTAAACTAAATACAGTAATACTCGCTCGTAACGAATTATAGGGGACCATCGGTCTATTTCATTACGAACGGGATTTCGTTTTATCCATTATAATGGCTTTTGCCCTAGGGGATACCCGGGCAAGAAGCAATAAGCGGTTTTTTCACTAACTGCTAATATATGGCGTCACGATACTTGTAGGCCGATTCAGATGATCTGTTTGGCGACAGCGTAGAGGCTCTGCAGAGGGTGTTAGTTGGATAAAGTGAAGCCAGCAGAAAGCTGCTCACCGATGCGCTTTTGTTCGTCCACCATTTTCCTTTACCTTACTCGCTGGTTTTTCCATAAGGGTCCACGCTACGTAAATCGCCTACTTTTCTGGAACCGGAGGCTTCTGAAGCATTCTGAAGATATGCAAATATTACAAATTTAATCTAATTAATGGATTTATTCCCTGTGTTAAACTGTAAGTATTTAAACTGGAAAACGATATATTTATTGAACCTTCGCAGATGGTTTGCTACGCGGCATACGGGTGCAGTAATTGCCCCGACAAAAAGATACCTGGACTCACTTTCCTCCGGTAAGATGCTAAATAGCCAATAATTAGTCATAGCTATATCATTTGCTTGCAGTGTATGATCAACCTTGTTAATATTGTCAATGCACGTGCCACGTGCAGAGGGTGGATTCCTGTGTGGCAGTCTACACATTAATTGTCACTAATCGTTTGCAGTGCTAAAATTGTATTATACTATATTGAATCCTATCATGAGCGATAATACTAATCAGTGTGGTAAGACATTTAAAAAATAACCGTTCTTCTTTTAACTCTTTTCATCTCAGTGTAACATCGCTGGTGGAAATTTCTGCGTAAAGAAATAACGGTACAAATTTTTTAGTAACTATTCGTTATACAAGTTGTGAGGTGTGACTGAATTTCGTGCTTCATTGAACACTATCTACTCAGATTTAAGGTCCATTTAGAGTAGAGATACGCATAGCACTCTAAGCCTCCGAAATTCATCATTAGTTAAAAATCATAACACATGTTCAGGAATTTATGGCTCCCAATCAAACATTGGTAAAAACATTTTGTTTTCTCCAAATTTTGGTAATTAGATCTAAAATATAATATTGCAATGTTATTCTACTGGCATTACAATTGCGTCCCATGTTTTAAAATAAATTCCTGGCAATATCTCAGCTAGCGACCGAAAAGTTATTACGATTATTAGCGATAACCATTATTAACACTATTCTTTTAACGTGCTTCATTAATTGTAGATCGAAAATTTCTCTGCTCTGTGGACCAGGAATAATTCTTTAAATTTATTTAATTAAATTTATATGTTTACTTTTGGAAAATAATAGTTTAGAATGCCCTATTTTCTGCTCCGTTTTCTGTAACGCATAATTTTTCTGATTATTCCCAATATCATCTTTTCGGTGTAATTTAGCTAAACAATTTATACACATTTTCAATTACAGGTTCAGCTAATCCAGTAGTCAATGTCATTGAGGGTGTATGAACGCAGTAAAATTGAAAATAATGCCGGATGTGTGGCGGCCTTCATCACGCATTCATTACACTCTCTTGCTAATTTGACTCATTATTATAATTAATTAAGAGCAATTATAATTAATACAAATACTGGTAATACTGTTCATGTTGTTTCGATTTTTTGTCCATCTAATAAATTTCGGTTTAGCTGCTAATTTCAACATAATGATAATATTACATATCCTACAGTACAGTAAGTACATACCTTACAGTATGACAGAATCAATTTTAATAGAAATGTAACATCATTTGTACTTAAGATAATAATTTCCGATTTGTCAGCACTTAAAATACATCAGACTCATTCTCGAATACCTCGGATTATATCCACTGTTCTGTTTTCATGGAAGTTTACTCGGAATTAAATGCGAAATCTCTTTCGATCTTGTCTCTCAGCTGATGTTTTACTTTCTCAATGATTATTTTTTTCTTTTGATGAGGAAGCGTCGCTATTAAATGGCTATGAGGGTATTATAATATTAGTTTCGGAAATATTAAGCTGTTTAACAGATATTTAAGTAACATATCCGAACAAAATGTCCGGTGAAAAGAATCAAAGCTTGACTGAAATGTCTTTAAGATTTTCTCTTCGATACTTCGATACGAGTATTAGTAACTAATGGCAACTCACTCTTCGTTTCTATCTTGCTCATTAAAAACCAACCTCTGCAACGGAAAGTGTCATCGACGCTGACCTAAAGAAATGTCAGCTACAACAAAGTTATTCATGATTATATAAAATTCGTACTCCAGGAAATATTACGATATCGTATTACTCACAAAAAGCAGAAATAAGCACAAATGACACCTAAAGGTACCGCCAGGTTGATAA
Organism: Ischnura elegans; assembly: GCF_921293095.1. NCBI lineage: Eukaryota > Metazoa > Arthropoda > Insecta > Odonata > Coenagrionidae > Ischnura > Ischnura elegans. Next base: position 40,269,572 of record NC_060259.1, read on the forward strand.
ATAGAAGCACACATGGTATATTATAAACACGGATAACTTTGCAAGTCTTACAACTAAACAGATAAACTAGTGGCAACTTCGTACTGAATGAATACTAGCAATTAGTTTGAACTATCATTAATCGTAACAGAATAAGTTTCAATTAAACAACGTACTGTGTGACTCCTTTCGCCAGACTTTAAACTGTACGTTAACGCAAAATGCCGGGATTTTACCCACCATTTACCACTGGGTGAACCACTTTCGCAAATCCCAACAATGTAGCCATGCGGATAAAGGAAACCTAAACTCTTGCCCAATTTATAATTTAAAAAAGCCGCATTACCATTAACAAAATCATATAAAGCAATGGCAGCGAAATTACGATGATAAAAAACCTGTAAATAAATAGAAAAACGAGCTGAAAAAAATTACGATAAACAGTCTTGATCCTTCAATCTTCACTCCCACAGCACCGAGCGTGGCCACCGCAGTTACATATATTACACACAATAATAAGCATTATAGAAACTAAGGGTGAAAACTGTTGCAATTATGCAGTAAATGCACACAATATGATCATTAAATCCTACATAAATAGGAGCAGAATGATACATTTTGCAGTTTAATTAAGTAATAATTTATCCCTTTGAGTGCATATATATTCACTCACAAGCGGGACATCTGCGGAGCGCAGTCGAAAACTACGAAAAGAGTAAAGGATACCAGATTTCACTTTTTCCCGGCGTATGATGGCGGTGATGGAGGAAACCCGAGAAGAATTCACCGCCTAAAGGATACCAAATTTCCTTGAGAAGCAGAAGTGGTGCCACAAACTTTGTCCTAAAACTTTGGAAAGTGACTATACGAGTATATCTGACGAAAATATAAGTGAACTTACGGATATTTTCATGTTAAAGAACAAATGAATGAGTTACTCTTTGATTTTGATGACACTTATTATTTTTTATTGTACAAAATTGACTTGAAGAATTGCCAGGAACATAGGCAAAAGCGTGGCTCTGCTTAAAAAAATCAGTGCAAACGAAATTTGAATGCCAATCCTGAAAGAAATGGAGAAACCCCCGAATTTCTTCCCTTCAGAGGTCCAGAAACAGCTAGTTGAAGAGGGGAAAGATATTGATTGTGATGATTTGTTCTTTTATTTTATAATTTACACCCGGGAGCTAACAAACTGCTATGAAGAAAGGATTTTATGATGGTATGTTCACAATTTAATGCATCTATGATAATAGCCGAGATTACTGTATCAAAATAATCAAAACTGTAAACATTTCATCTTGTAAAACTTCTATTTAAATGAAATGATTCGTTTTGAGACAAAAAATTGTCCAGAGTCTCTGTTAATAATGTCAGTACATTTCTGGAATTAGCCAGAATGAAATTAACATTGTGTTTTGCCATGACGATAAACTTTTGGCCTCTATTTCCTCGAACACAGTGTGTTTACGGCTTCTTCAAGCATTACTCACCCGACATTCATGAGGTTGACACGTCACGCGGTGTCAGCCAATAGAAATACGTTTCGCGTCGTGGGCGTGGCCGAAGCTCCTAGCGGACTTTTAAATCTACTTATCTCCGGTAAAAATGGGATTTGAGCTCTGAAAATTCGCCTGCGTGTTTTTCATTCATATCTTTTTGGTTGTAAACATCGAAGACCAGGTTTTAATTTTGATTGTTCCCTCCTATTGCTCTACATCCTTGGCTACAGAGATATTGAAGTGAATCTTTACGTTAACTTATTTAATTTTGCTAGTTATCCGTCTGATTTCCTCCAATTTTTTCCAAGGATATAGTCGCATCGTGGCCGCTGCCATTTCCTCTGCCCATGAACTGAAAATAGAGGAAGCGGAATGCGGCCAGCGATGCCTCGATATCTTGTGCCCCGGGTGATGCTGATCCATGTCACTGGGAATATTCAACTTCCATCTTGGCATATTTGTATTTTGCTGTTCGCTAGGAGCACCCAATGAGCTTAATAAAAAGTTAGATACAGCGTTCTTTAATGCATGAAATCATAAAAACATGGATACCGGGCCAAATAAAAGCAGATGCCGATGCTTATGTGCATTTTTAATGATTTAAAACCGCGGATATTATCAGGAAATCTGTTTATGACGCACATACTGTATGAATTATATATTTTTTGACACTGATATTTAAAATATAAAATTTTATACAGTTTTAACACTCAATCACAGAAATAGAATCGCATTGAATCATTATAATTTTAATTTATTTTGGAAAGGTCATTAGAACCATCTATTTCTAAATAGATAATACCATATCGGAAGTCCATCAACTCCAACTTTATCACTGATTTCTATAAATTCCTTCTCACTTATCTCATCCTCCCAGCCGGCGTTCATTAAGTTCCATTCAATACCAAGGAATCTACCTACAGTTCCCACGATATAGTAGGGAAGATATTTCTTATCTCTTTCCTCCCAGATACCGGAAGAAGTTATGCATTCAGACACGACTAGTATTTTATTTTTTGGCTCGCAAACCAATACGTATTTTCAATAGTATTTTCATGCACTACACATAAACTAAAATATGAAAAAGAATTAATGTTTGACAATCTTGGGCACGTATCAATGCTTAATCTGCCGTATAATACAACGCTACCAAACTTGTTAAAGGAAACGTGCGTTAGGCCCCAGTTTTACATAAAAAAATATCCTCCTATATTTTTCTAAGGCAACATTTTTTCACTCGTCCAATACCTTTGGAAGCAGCAAACTTCTCGAGCACAGCGTGAACAAATATATATGATAAGGAAGAGCCTAGTCCAACAACTCAAGATTTCACCCAGCCACATCCGGTCTTCGTAGGGAATCTTCCTGTTTTTCCGCTTATGTCACTGATTTTCATAAACTCTTTCTCACTTATCTCATCTTACCAGGTGGTGTTCTTAAGTCCTATTTCGAACAAAAAATCTATCAGCAGTTCCTACAATAGGTAGAGAAGGTAGTTTTTACCTCAGTCTATACGCATTATTATTGAGTCCCGAAGTCCCAGAAGCCGTGATTCATTCGCTAGCATTCATCGACATATTTCTTTATTTTGAAATCGGCATATATTGAAAAATGTTGCGGTATTTCTGGTGATAATATTTTTCGGAAGACAGAAAGTTATTGTATTTTGATATACTGCGATAACGAGGTATTAAGAGAACTTTTATCAGGAGGTATTTTGCTTTTGCCTTTTTTTTACCTTCCGTTAATATAGGTCACATCTTAAAAAGATACATTTGAAAATGCTTTTCCCCCAACTACTTAAGTTTGTGCAACTACGTATCTTGTCATTGTCGTAAATGATGAAGGTTAAAAATAAAATTTGATATTTCCGTCAAATTTTTTTATGCCTACAGCGCCAATTTCTACATCACTATACGAAGTGTTTCAATAATGCTTGATACGTTACCATTCCAAAAATAACCCCAAAATTAATCAATTAACGATGAATATTATTTTTTCTTGGAATAAGAGATGATTACGTCACCCTATTTTCCTTTGTTTAAGGTCTCACCTCGAAAAAATTCCCTGTGTCACGATAGCGCATTGTCTTCTATTGGATAGCTTTTTTTTTACAGATTGAGCTAAACAGTTTTTCTAAGAAACACGTAACGTTCTTTCAGCGTATCGCGTGTTAATTTAATCCCATTCATGACGCGCTCTGTGTGTCTATGAAAACCATATTTTGGAAACATAAAATCTTCAAAAAGTAGTTCTAAAAATAATTCACCACCTTGATGAAAATTCTGCTAATAAACTATATCGTTCACTCCGTGGTTAGATTGAATAGGTGAGGGTTGAGCTCGTCTCGAGCTACACCAAAATAATGTGACTTCACACATTCAGGGTGGAGGGGCCAGTTCCTTCTTTGGGTCACTCCGCACCTCGAGGATTTTATTTGGAAGTGTCCGAAGGCTTCATCCAGGACTTGAACCCGAGACCCCTCGTTCAGAAACCAAGCGTTATACCTACCAGTCTATCATGCTCCAACATACACTAATTTATTTTCATTAAAAGTACACTTTTCTTCACTGAATAAGGATTGTGGAAATATGGATTTCACTACATAACCTCAAAGGAATCAAAAAGATTTCACGGCTGAAAAAGTACAAATAGCTCTAAAAAGTAAAAATGAGCTTTTCATCACTCGAAGAATACAGCATGGGTGCTGATCAGGTCCATTGGGAATGAGTGTAGAAGCAGGGGAGTAAGGATTGGCACGCAATATTAATATCTAAATAAAATCAGCACCTAAGCTTTACGTTTTACTTCCTTAATTTAAGTGAATTTAATACTGCTTTAGAATGAGCGTGATTTTTTTATTCCTTTTATATTTTTTTCTACTATTTAGAGGTGAATCATGTATTCGATCAATTCAGAGCTGTGAAGATATTCCCGCCAAAAATTAATAATTAACGCCGTGTAATGTGAAAATGGAAAACTATTTATCAATACGGAAATTTAGTGAATTGGCGAGCAAAATTTAAAGCCGATCCACCCGTGGGAAGTGGGTTAAAAACCAATAAACAAGATTCCAGCAATGAAAGAGACAAACAGACGAAGCAAATCAAGAAAAAGCGTGCAAAAATAAAACAACTTATTTCGGCTGAAGTGTGCGTAACCAAATGTTAAATGGCAAAATCCGAGATGTCGTGATGGGTCTTATAGGCTATATACGATGAGAGCGTTTGTTTTCGTACAGCTTAGTTCTATTTAAACTTATCATAGTATCATAGAATAAAATAAAATAACTTTGTTTTATTCCACACATTATTTTAAAGACCCGAGCTACAACATCTAGTGTTATCATCAGGTGTATCACTAGATGTTGAAACCCGGGTCTTTAAAATAGAGTGTGGAATAAAACAAAGTTATTTTATTTTATTCTATAATGAAGCAATTCCACAAAATAACGCCTGAGACCGTGTCTTATATTATCATAGTATCTACTTCCCAAGGAGAAGGAGAGTTATCGGGGAAATCGATCTAATCTAATTATAAGTATTGCATTCTCTGGCTTTTCTTATTTCCCATAATAATACTTAGGTTGTGATTTCAAGGCTAGCCTCTGCTTTTTGGACTGAGTAGCCACCTTGAGCGCTCTTGTATATATTTACTCAGATTAGAGAATATATTTGATCAAGCGTACTATAGATTATCCTTTCTGAAGGCCGTTCGATTAAAGGTTTTAATCACATCATCGGTAACAAGATGCACCCACTTACAGCTGTGAGTGAGAATGTGAGCCGTCCAGTGACAACGCTTACTTCCTAGTGTCAATACTGCTCCCAAAAGAATAAGCTTCATAGCCACGCCACGACAGCTGCCGGTCCCCAGCGCGGCTGCAGCCCAAGATAATGGCATCGAAACCTCCCAAGTCCCTGAATCACTCTCTCACAGTATCAAAAGCCAGGTGGGTTACAAAATAAAACAGAATTCCCTATGATGTGATTGATAAATTCCGGTTTTACTGGGTGGAATCTTTCTACTACGGAAAATTAAACTCCATAAGGCTCATGTAACATGCTTCAGCGACTAAATCCTGGTTTCGTTATAAAATTACATCTTCATTCAGTCATATGACGATGTAACTATGTTTCGAAATCGGGCTCGTGCCTGAAAAATATGACAAGCGAATCACACGAAGTATAATCGAAGTCTTTTAACGGAGTAAAAGAAGTATTTTATCTTCCCTTAAATGTTAATCTGTACTAGAACTCTGCCAAAGGGGTGCTTTAACCCTTTCTAATACAGAGCTACTGCTGGGAGAAATCAAATTTCAAGATTTCTCTAATAAAAATGTGAAAATTTCTACTCAATCATAATTATCGTGGAAGCTACATTTTTACCATTAAACTTTAAATCACAAAGGAACACGTTGTTAGATCTTTCCAGAATAGAACTGAAAATTTATACAGTTCTGATGTTACTTAGAAGCAACATTGGGTTATGATGGGTGAAAAGCCTAAGCACCCCACGAAATTTTATTCAAATTTCCCAAGAAGTTTGTGAAAGACAGGCTAAACATAAGGTTAATTATCAAATGATCACTTGTGTTATAATATGTATAATATGATGTCTTTAAACACAAATTTCATTGATTTTGCGCTAATATTTTAATAGAGTGACGTATGCGCTGGTAGGATTTGTTCACTTTCGGCGTTTCAGGAGTACGGTTGACTTTCAAGGAATATCTTGGCTACATCCCAAAACACTACATAATTAAGTTGTTCTGAGATTTCCATGGTGATGATGGTGGTTTTTTTCTCAACATTTTTCACGCATGTGACCCGAAGACGCCAGTTGGTATACGGATGAATCTGTTGCCAGCAAAAATCAACAGTCGCGGATAGAACCCGCAAAAACTGTGATGAAAATCCTGCATTATTGACTTTCGACTGCACAATTATCTTACCGAATCTACTGTCAATCTCTGTAATATTCTAGTACAAGGCCCTGCTGAAATTTTTATTGCAACACAACCAACGACTTTCTTCGGGGTGACAACTATTCGACTAATATATTATTTCATTTAAAGTACAGCAAACAGAAATTGAACTTTAACTAATACCATATGTTAAGTAGCGTGAACACATGCCATACTTTAAAGATGAAACCGATGCGCACATGTCAATTTGGGCCCTATCAATACGTTAACGGGAGCAACGCCTGCAGAAACTGATAAGGTATAATCTTTTTCTGAACAATGTGATTACGTTAATTCTCGCTCTTTTTTTAAACGCACATTGTCTTGTTTAGACCCCGTCAACAAAACTAAATGTGATTCAATATACTCTCAGCATCTGGGATCCAAACGTAAAAATTGTCCTCCGAAGTGCCACACACAAGTGGCAATAATCACGTGGTTTTTCAAAACTATCCCGAATACTTGACAAAATATCCATGAAAGCTACTGGGATCTGTTTGTAAAAAACATCATGTGTTTAATGATAGATAGTTTCGAAAAAGGCAAGAATAGGGATGAGAAATAGATAATGGCAACCGAAACGATGCACATTCATAGGTCATTTCAGGTAAAAAGTACGGAGTTAAATGTATGCTATCCATGGTACGTCAGTCATCACTGTATGAAAGCAATCCAACGGGCATTTGTATGCGTTTGGCGTTAAGTCCCATTAAGCATGCATTGCTCTACACAACAAATGAGGCTACATATCAAATCAGGGGCGATATAAAGGGTGTCCAGCCCCCCTCTCCCGAAATGAAAAAAAATTTCGGTATAAAGCTGTCTACCAACCGACGCTGATAGCTATCGTAATAATTCCTATCCATTTTATATTACTGACGCACATCCATAACATTCCTTTTATATTGAAATATTTATCTTAAGAATGAATTATGATGGTGAATTCTCTTTAAAAATAACTCAACCCAACATTATATTGATCTTGGCTCCCCTAAATATAATCTGATTACGGTCCTGTACCAAATGTTCTTCACTAGAACGCAAAAATACCCACAAGAGGTAATAACGAAAAATATTTCACACATATGCGCAGCGAAATACATCTCCGAAAGTGATGGTGCACTTACCGTCATGTGCAGGATACTAAATCGCTGGGTGCACGTCTCATGGGGGTCCGGAAGCGGCACTACGGGCGCGGTGCTGGTGTGGCGGCAAGGTGCGGCGTCACGGACAAGGCAAATCCAAATCGCAGAGCTGCTCAAGAGTGGAGCGGCACGTCTTAGCCGGCTCGTGAATCACCATCGACTGCCACCCATGGAGTGAAAGAGTCCTCTGCAGCTTATCTCTCCCTTATCGGCGTCTATAGATACCTTGCCTTTTCTCGGCTCGGGCGAGGATTGATTTGACCCTCGCAGTCACCGTAACTCGCTGGCGCACCGAAAAAAATACCTCGGAAGTAACCTCAGCGGCGGAAGAGGAGAATCATCACACACACGCACGGAAAACAGCCGAGCTATGTCGCAAGCACGAATATTACATTAAAGGTTTCTCAAGTCTTCCGCTAGAATTGTTGTCGCTCCGCGCGCAGTAAAATGAGATTTAAAATTCGCCACTCGCGGCGCAACCAGTCATTTATATCCACTTTTCACAAAGAAATATACAGCATTAATACATGACTGAGCCAATAAAGTATCTAATCCGCACATTTAACGCATGTGAGACAATTATCAACTAAAAAAGACCACTTCCACAACGGCTAATGGCGAAAGTCAAACTAAACAAGATAGCTGTCTAGTGGCGCCGCTGAATAAAATGTGCGCGAAACGGCAACAGATAAAACGCTTAACAGCCATGTACTTGGGCCTCATTTATTGCATTCCCCTTGGTCGCAAGTGTAAAACCTCATTAGTAGCAACTTAAGAGGGGTCATCTCTCCTACTAGTCCGGTCGCATTTTGACTTTATTGGTGTCGCATTATTCCTTTTAAACTTGCGCTATCATGAATTCAATTGTTTCAGGCAAAATATAGTGGAAGTTCGACCTATTAGAATACAATTTCATCGCACTTTTCCGCAATTTATTTAATGCGTGCGACTTGTTTCGGCTCACGGAGACATTATCAGATAAAAGACTGTCTTCTCCCGGATCCGAAAATCGTTCTTTTATTTGGTTTCTTTTAGATTATGAGGTGAAATCCATTTTACACAGCCCTTGTTCAGTGAAGATAAGTGAACTTTTGATGAAAATATGTATACTTAGTTTATGTTGAAGCATGATGGCCTAGTGGGTAGAGCGCTTGGCTGCTGATCGAGGGGTCTCGGATTTAAACCACGGGAGAAGTCTTCGGACACCCCACATGATGTCGTCGAAGTGCGAGGTGGCCCAGGGACAGGAACTAGTCCCTTTCTCAGAATGCGTGAAATTCACATTCTTGTGGCTTAGTTAGAGGCGAGCTCTACCCTCACATATACAAACTAACTTTCAAGTTGAACCACTGGGTGAATAGTGTGTACTTTATGAGCGGAATTCTAATCAAGAATGGTCAATTATTTTTAGAAACACGTTTTTCGAAGATTATATGTTTCCAAAATAAGGTTTTTAAAGACAGACGGAGCACTTCATGGATTGTGTAAAATTAACTCGCGATGCTCTGATAAAAATGTTACGCATTTCGTAGAAATCTGCGAGGCTCAATCTGTAATAAAAGCCATCCGGTAGAGGACAATGCGCTATCGTGACACAGGAAATTTCTTCGACGTGAGACCTTAAACAAAGAACAATTAGGTGAATTTATGAATTCTTATTCAAAGAAAAAATAATGTTCATGGTAAATTGATGAATTTTGTCCTTATTTTGCGGAATGCAAACGTCTTAAGAATATTTTTTGCGAAGTGCTTCATCTTGAAAATGGTTTAAACGTTAAGCTGGTTGGAAATTTTAAACTTTTTAAGCTTTCGCAAGGGCTGTAAAACAGCCTATGTCACATGTAGAGGTTAGGACTCACTTATATGTCAACAGTGAAAGTATCCCAATACTTAGATTTTTAATTTTTTCCTTTATGGGATATATATTCCTATATGATTTATCCAACAATTGGCCCATATAGTCATAAAAATTGTTTACAAAAGTTTCGTGGAATATTATAGCGAAAATTTTTACCAATTTTTACGTGTTTTATCTTACTTAGAAGAAAATCATTCTGTTTGCATCAATATTGTCAAGCATGTTATACAATGTTTCATGATGATGTTTAATAACTACATTGAATGCCTACAAGCAAAAAAGTTGACTTTTTCCCTGGAAAATTATTCCGTGAAAAATTAAGTGCGCGAAATTTCACTCAGCATGCATATTATTCATAAACTCTCTAGTTAGCTCAAGTTTAGTGTCAATGAATCTCATACCTGGAAAGAGACATGAAACGCTCGATTGGTGCTAATGAGGGCATGGCTTCGCAAAATTCCATGGCCAAAATGAAATCTTGATGTCAGAAGTCAACAGGCCGAACAATGCGGGCATTCAGATCATGGCCGTCATTAGATTGGGCAAATCGTGGAGTCTGCAATGCGGACCACCATCTGCTTATCATTGCGGAGCGTGTGATAACAAGAACACGGAGGCTTCTCACTCCAGACGGTGAGGTCGGCCAAACGAGATACTTGGGGCTTCAACCCTCGTGGAGACGAAATAGACTGTGCCATCTGCTCAACGATGGCGAGAATGGAATTCGTCCAGCAGGGAGAAGATAATTAACCCTCTGATAAACTCGTGCTAGGATGACTATTCAGAGACCTAAAGACGTTATGAACATCCCTCGGAATCAGGGATAGCCAGTGAAACGAAACGAAAATGTTACGATTCGACCCGGAGCGAAACGAAAATACGAAACTTGGGTTTCGTTCCTGCACGAAATTTAAATCACCAAGGGGGATTAGTTTCGACCTGGGACAAAACTTTTCTCCCGGGAACGAAACTAAATTAATCGAAACTCAGCTGCTCGTTGTTAAGTTTCGATCCCAGAAGTTGAGTGGAGGGGGTTAAGAGGGAATAGTTTCGACGTTTGAAATGCATGTAGAGAGGTTAAAAAAATGAGATTAAAAATCGAATAGCGAGTTTGCGTGAACCGTTCTCCTGTTAGTGGTAAAAATATGAGTGCCCCAATGTCCCATGCATCGAATGTCGGTTGGCCGAACCTCTACTTCACTACCTCTACTAACTTCGTAATCGGTGCGTGGGTCGAAACTAAACTGTTTGAAGGTGAAGCACGCGGTCCTTCCGGTATGAAACATTATCAGTGTTAATTTCGTCCCACAGACCCGAAGTAGTTTTGACTCCGATTTCGTTTCGTTTCTTCATTTCGCTCCTAGGAACGAAACAATTGAAATTACACTGGCTTTTACTTTCGTTTCACTTGCCATCCCTGCTCAGATTACGCATATATGGATCGTGTTGACCGCGAAGTGATTTAAGATGGCGCATCACTCCCTCTTACCCGGTCGTGTTTCATATTGTTTTCGTAGCGCATTACCCATTTCCATCCACCGTAGCCATATGGCTACATCTTTCCATTCTGAGTATGTGAGGCTCTTTACGATAAACTATGTTCTATTTTGTTTTTAAATTGCTACAAATGTGCTGCTAAATGCTTTGTTGACCTAATCCATATATTAGTTTATTTTTGAAGCTGTTACTAGTAATCGCACTAGCTTGAAAGTATAGGTGCAAATAGGAATTTCAGACATTATTCTGGGCGGAAATGGGTTAGCCTAAGAATACTCTATCGTCTTGCCATTTCAGAGTGTATAGAGTAAACCTTTGTCAAAATTGAACTATATTTCTAATATCAAAATTTTACTTTCGAGAAATAGCAGGGTTTAATTTCTCTTATTTGAGATTGTGGCTAATGCTGACCATGGTTCATTTTATACTTAATGAAAATTTCAAGATGATAAAGTTTTAAAAGGTATTTTTAATTTAGAAGATGAAATGACTTTAGGTTTAATGTATACTTACTTTTATTCACCTGTTCTCAGATTCATAATTCTAAACAAATTATTGGAGTAGGAAAAATTGATAAAAATACTGTTTTCAGACTAATACCTTGCAATTTAAATTCGATGATGTAGGTATGATAATTTAGAAAGAATTTTGTGATAAGAAAAATATAAGTTAATTTTCTGAGGTGAAGAAGTAAAAGAAGTGGGAAATGGAAAATACTACCGCAGTAGCAAGAAAATATTTGGAGTTTAGATCTCCTTTTTAATGCCAATTAAAGAGCCTTTCCAACAGAAAATAGCTTCTAGTCATGATTTAAAACTTCAATTGAAAAATTTCTAGTGTAGCAGAATACAGCAAATTTTTTTTCTCCCGCGACTTCCTCTCGGTCTTTATTGTCAACGCCACATATGTTTCCTGAACAAGCTAAAATGAATATGCTTGGCTCTCAATGTACACACAGAATTGCAGAAAAAGTGTTTAAAATTTCAATATATTTAGTACATACCGTTCACTAATGAGAGCAAATTGAACCTTTCCCAATGTTACCCAATCAACAGGAAAGGTAATGTATTTCAAAGTAAGTCACTGATAGGGTCAATACTGAGGAAAATAGGAATTATGTTATTACCACCCAAAAACACTCTAAGGGGACGAATCAATCGCTCCTGTTGTATGGCGTATAATTTGTTTAAAACTTTGGCCATCATGTTGAAAGTTTCGGGGCATTTAAAGTAAAACCTTCCAAAAATTTGCCTGCACCTCAAATTTGAAATTCGTCCTTAAGAGTTTCTCATGTTCTCCATATTCTCCTGTGTTTTCCTGGCGTAGAGCGTCTTGGAAGGTTGCTTGGATTGGAAGGCCTCAGCACTGAGTATGGGAACTATTTTGGTACGCGAAACTTCGGCAGCAATGTCAATATTGACCTCGTGAGGAACTTGAACAGCCTTCCAAGACGATCATCGAGTGAACGAATCGCTCACTTGTGTGTAAGTTACACTAAAAGTTTAAACTGCAACTAGAACTAAGTGTAAACTGTAACGTGCTAATCTTTACGAGCCTGAACTATACTAACGCTTGTAAATCTGCACGGCCCCTGTGCATAAAGAAAAATGAACCGAGCGAAATCGAAGCAAAGAGGTGAGGTTAGTTGATAAGCGGTGACCCACTCGGAAGGAGTGCGTGACGACATCAACTTATCTGAGGGGGATAAAAGGCAATTGATTTTCCGCCGCGAATAGCTTCAGATGTTGGCACCGGATAGTAAAACTGGAAAATACGCGTCTCTTTTTTCAATATTTGCCAAAATCGAAAGAAATGGTGAAAGAAGAGCCAGTTGTGGCAGTAAACAATATATTTTAATAAATAATATTTATTTTATTCTTTACAGTGAGGTGCTGTTCTATGATATATCACCCGTTATAGCTTTAATTAATTCGGTGGGATGTCCATGTGAGGCAGCTTTCTTCTTGTTTGAAGGCAGCTATCTGCATGATCGTGATGAGCCTCAAAAGTGCGTTGGGTTATGATTCCGTCAGTACACTTCCGATCACAAGGCGTCTTGGGCGGCTGCGATCCATACCGGGCACGCTTCGAGGGCTTGCAAGCAGAGGGCGGGCCCTTTCTGGGAGGATCCAGCGTCTGGAGATGCAAAAGAACAATGATAATAGTGATTCTTAATTAATGAAAAATAAATCCCTATGCAAGGATTCGAACTACGAATATTTGGCCTTTGGGGCCACTTATCAGATCACTAGGCTTGCCAATATCATCAGATATTTATTGCAATTTGCCGTAGGCGTAATGATCTTTGTAGTGGCCCCGGGGATCCAAAAGTCCGTGGTTCGATTTCCGGTCCATGTAAATATTCACCCATTTCCATGAATGTGTGCTGTTGAAAATTGCAGTGTTCAAACATACATTTCCGATGGATAGATATGAAAATGAGGATTAATTATTAAATCCATTTGGAAAATGAATCAGTCATCGTTTAATTTACTTCGATAGCTGCATCATTAAACAAAATTATATCAGCAGCAAGAATGTATGATCCAAACTATATGACGCTAAATCGGAAAATCTTAATTTTGTAATAATAAATGTAAATTCGTGAGAGGGTTACGGTTTTTCTATTGGGGTGAGAGAAATAAAGTATGTAGAATCCAATATCAATGAATGTGAATTTCACTTCCGCACATCAAGGCCAGTTACAAATGTATACATCTGCTCTTCTAGTTGTAATTTTTTTCCTGATGAAACAAAGAATAGGGCTTTCCGTGATATATATTTTTGAAAATCATGTTTGCAAAACCATCGTTACATTGGAATTCATGGCAATGCTCGCCTAGGCAGAGGAAAAGTGTGGATTGCACCGCCAATGGACTAGGTGGCGACGTGCCTCAACGAAGACACCCTTAAGTGCAAGGAAGCTGCCGTATTAAAATTCCATAGAGGAAAAAACAGGATTGGAGTCCCCCGGATACGCGCCAGGTATTCCAACACTGAAACTACTAACGCATCATCTTTACCTGTGGAGCAAATGCTGGAGAACCGGGTTCTTAACCTGGACAAGGCTAATGAATTTACAAGGAAAATGAGTTTTTGGTAAAGAATGAAGTAATCGCAGTCAAATAACTTTAGTTACATGAAAATGACACCACCGTGGGCTAATAAATATTTTGAAAATTCATTAGTTACAATCGCTGAATCGTCTACAATCTACAATATACTTTTGCTTTTAATTAAAATGAGTGTAATATACAATAGCAAATTCTTAGAAAAAATACTTTTAAGCATTTGTTACGAGATCTTTTTAGTCACAATGGAAATCAGTGGCGAAGCTAATGGAGCCTTAGTGGATATTTATTCGAATAGTCTTTTAAAAATTGCATGTATACTTCACGAACGTGTGTAATATAATTTCCGCATGGTTAAAATGATAAGCTATTTTAACTCTTAAATAATATTGCTATTTGCGATACCATTAGTGTCTGTCTCATCATCTCATCTAATTTTCCGCCCTGATTTGTTCTCTGTTGGCCAATCACCAAGACTAGGAAGCATCAAAGATAGAATTCTCTCTCGAAGATACAGATTCGCGCTGAGTCGGATATGAGCACGCATCGTCGGATAGGCGTTTATGCATGTGATACTCGGTCAGTATGGCGTCCATAGGAGGCAGCCAGACGCAAGCCACTCCAGCCTCCAAAACAATTCAGTGCACCTCGATACGTTCTGATTTAGGTAATGTGATTTTTTCCCAGCTTCCTCGGGAATGTAGATGGATGATTAAGCTACTATGGATTATATAGATTTTAAACACCCGTTTTTGGTATCTTCAGTCTCTGAAATAACCCTTCGGGCGCATCCTTCTTTCTCGTCTGGTCGTATTCTGTCTTTTTTTAGTGAGGAAATACTCCTTTAAAACTCACACTATCAGTTTGAAATTTTCAGAGTTTACAGGCAAGACCTTACACAAAATTTACCTCTTATTTCAATTCATTGCAAAAATACTGAGGCAAAAGTTTCAAATTTGAGATAAAGGCAAAAGTTGACCGGGGTTTGCTTAATATTTCCTGAAAATTTCAGGATAATCATAAGCTTTTAGCGAGTAATTCGTCACAAAAAAGAGTCTAGGAGATAAGATGACCTCAAACCTATCGTGGGGAACGCGTAAGAAATATTTGAGGCAGAGCCCAAAGAAGCTAGGATTCAACGAGCGAATTGTGGGAAGGTTTTCATAAGAACAAGTGAAAGAGAGATGCTATTTCGTACTCATTCGCCCACACGTTGAATACGCAGCGAGCGTGTGGGATTCGGCGCTGAGAGACTTAATCCGTGAGCTTAATGAAATACAAAGGTAAGTTTCGCGACAGCTACCGCCGTACATAAAATGTTTTACAGATATTGAAAGAATTAGGCTGGGAACCGCTAAAGTCGCAGAGGCTACGCTCTAGAAACTGCGCATTACTGAGAAATTAAGAATAAATATCTTTCAGAGCGACACGGAGAACTCATCTCAGAAACACACTAATCATATTTCTAAGTCTCACGGAAATAATTAATTAAGAGAGATATTGTACCGAGCGGATAGACATTTTCTCCTCCGAAAAATAAGGCACTTAATAAATACTATGTGGAACTCAATGCGCGCACTTATTTTCTTTTTTCCAACGGCTGGTGTCCTAACACCCCCGCCACATGCCTATTGAGGCGACTTGAGGGGTAGCGTGTAGAAATATATTTAGGAAAAAGGCCAGTAGAACGGGAGCTAACCGTCCTAATTTTCAAACATATTGTCAAAGAGGATCCCCAAGCCTGCCACTTAATGTGTTGACACCCACCGCACATTTAAATGGGTTAGCAAAAGTCGCCACTCGCGTCGCTGACGGACAAATTGATCCGAGTTTCACGGGGAAATAAGGTATAATAGGGGTGTCAACCGAAATTTATATTCATGGTGATGCTATTTATCAAATTCGTAATTATTCCACGACATTACTTGCAGTTACAATTATTATGATGCAAAATATTGGAAAAAAGTGGATCGCATTGTGCTCATCACCTTTTCACGGATATTTTTGAAAACCGATTAAAATGCTATCGAAGTGGCAGCAGAACTCAGCCTTTTATAGGATGGAATTAGGCCTCCTCTTTTTAGGCCCCTTGAATGACATCTTCCTTAGGAGTGGGAATATGAATCAAATCAGTGGCGAAACTATGCGATGAGGCGTTGCGACTAGGCGATGAGGGGATGAATCCCCTCCATAGGCTTTGAGAAATCAAAAAAATTATATGAAAATCTTGTCTAGATTTGATGTATCATAACTGAATCCGCTAAAAGTTAAATCAAGTGCCAAAATGATGTAAAATTCATTTTCATTAGGGATAGTCGGATCGGATACTTCGGATCCAAATATCCGCGGGTATTGCCCTTCATCGGATACATCGGATCCAAAGTCGCGGAAGACATCGGATCTGGGGCCGTATTCTGTATTTCGTCGGTACCGCACCGGTCGGTTTCCCTTTCAAGCCCACCGACTGGACATCAAACCGTACCGACAACGGAATCCGCACCGACGACGACACTTTCAGCGATTCTGTAAGGTCGTCGGTTTCAAACCAGTCGGTACGGTTCCCCTTCCTTCCCAAACAGGGAAAATCCGAATATATCCGAAGTTTCACGTGTCTCCACCAATGAAAGAAGGGTAAAAACAAGTGAAGACTCATTGGCACAGTTTGTTGTCGTCATTCTCAATCTTTTTATTTGCGGAAATTACGACTTATTGCTAGATTAAGATAAACGATATTGGATAAGTTGTTAACAATGCTTATATAATGTGTGGTAGTATTGCTGTACCTACAGAATCGAAGGAAACAATATTACAACATCACAATAAAGTTTGTATGTGATGGAGATTGTTGTTGCTGGAATGAATTATTGAAACTATCCTTGAGATCGTAGTTTCTTTTTTTAAATATTGGTTCCGTATAATGCTATTTATTCATGATTTGGTAATATAGTTGTCATTAAGTAAGTTCCGTATAAATGTTATCAACGGAAGGTTATGCCATCGGCACCGTAGCAGACGAAAATAGCATACCATGGAACGTGAACGTAGGATTCAAATGCAAATGTAATATTAGAGGAACAAGTTAGGAAATTGTTATAAAAATATGGAGCTGGGTGCAATTAAAAGAAGTGTAATGACGAGGAAGTAAATAAATTGTGATTGGGTGAAATACATATGTATAAGTTGCGCATTCCAAGTGAGAGAAAATGATAATATTGCGGTAAACCTCATACTTATTAACAAATATCTTCTTTTATCGTCAAGGGAATCAATGGCTGACGATGAAATGAAATATAGTTGCCCGTTAAAAATGAAAGAAACTGATACCGTTGTGGCAAACTTCATACTTAAATAAAAAGATCTTATTTCTATGCCGAGAGAAACGCCAAATTGATGATTGAGTGAAATAACAGTCGCCTATTCAGAGTGATATAAAGCGATAACATTGCGGCAAAACTCATATTTAATCAAAAATATCTTTTTTATGTCAAAGGAGCAAGTAAATGATGATAGAGAGAAATAAAGCCTATTACAAGCGAGTGAAAGTGCGGTAACATAAATGAGAGAAAGTCATTATATGTTAGCAAACCTCATTTTTATTAACCATTATCTTATATTTCTGTCAAGGTAATTAATATAGATGATGACACAGTGAATTATAGAGGCGTATTCGAAGGGGCAGAAAAAGATAACATTGGAGAAAACCTCATTATTTACTCGGTGATGAGGTAAAAACAAAATAAAACGTACAATGCGCACCGGGGAATTCATGAAACCCACTAGTCGGTGGCCGTACCTACACCTCTTTGCTGTCGGTACGGCTACCGACGATCTCCCGTCCTCTCGTCGGTGCCGCACCGACCGGGTTCGTACAGAATCGCACGACTTCTTACCGGGAGTCGGTGTGACGTCACACCCGACGAATCGGTGCCGCACCGATCGGTTTGGAGTTACAGAATACGGCCCCTGGATCCGAAATTTTAAATAATAGCTTCAGTGAATGCAACTTTTTATAAGGGTGGAAAGAGTTCCGATTCCCTCTTCGAATGCGCCGTCGCATGCGATTCTTGTCCTACTCATGAACTGTTTTGTTTGAAAGCTCCCGCAGAGGTTACGTAGGAGAATTTCAACCATGGAAAATAAAAAAGGCAAAATACGACTGGCACATAGTGTGACTCTTCCCAAGAGATGGAACAATCATCGGGGGAATCTCAGCGTCAGGAATTTCAAAATGCATTTGGATCCGAAAGATCCGGCTCCGAAAATCAAGGATCCGATCCGATCCGAATCCGAGAAAAATCCTGGATTCGTCCATCCCTAATTTTCATGCATGTTATTTTTCAAAACTTTTCCTGAAATCCCCGTTTCCCAGGGGCTAGCCCCAACTAACCCCCTTCATCCCCCCAAAGCTCCCTCATATTCCTAGTTACGCCACTGAATCAAATGATTTCACGAATCGATCCGATTCGGTCCCAGGAGATGTTTACTCACCGGCGAGTGTGACGCTGCTGCGCTTCCCGAAGATGCTTCCGTTCAAGGGTGCCTTCCGGTAGGAGGATGCTTCGGCGCCAGCGGACAGCAAGGCCACAGCAATCATGGCGACGGTCAAGTAGAACATCACGCGGCTCATTGTGGTTGTAGATGGAGGTGGGGCTGGAAGAGAAAGTCGTATACACTGCTTTGGCCAACACCAACCGGAAATTTGCTTCGGGGGTTCTTGGGCGGTACGTGGAACGTCGAATACGAATGATTTTTTTGTCAGTATCCACGTATCGGAAAGTCATGAACTCGTCGTTGTTTTTTTTCGGAAACGGCCGCATTTATTACAACCTGATCTCTGCAGACGTTTATTTTCAAAATTAGGCTAACTTTTCGAAAAAATTAACTTTAGGGCCCTGTCGCTGGTACTTAATATTACCCCATTTTGAGAAAATTTCGGATAAGAGGCCCGGATCTCAGTTCACAAATCCAATAGCTAAGAGAGAGTTGGATAATTGGTTCAGGGCTAGTAAAATTTCGGAAGGCTGAAGCCCCCAAAGCCTCCCCACCTGACGTGCCTTGTAAATATTACTGGAGGTGGAATAGGGCCGTTCAGTCAGACTAAGTCCGACGGACTGATTGTTGTACTTGAAGTGCCCTCCACAAAGCACTCAAGCAGGAATCAGGCACACGCTGAAAAATCTCTACCACAATCGGAATTTAAACTCGGGCCCACAGTGTGGAAGCCAACACACTGGCCACCACTGCAATCGGATCCCCTTCTGATTTAGATGCTCCTCTGAAACCATGTCCGATATGATAAGACATTGGGCCAATGGCAATCGGGAGTAACGAAATTTTGCCATATCTTAGCATGCCTTAGATTTGAAAAAATGAAAGACAATGTATAAAACGCGTAGGTTAAGCATGGATCAAGAGTTGGGATACGCATGGAATTCACTTCCTTCAACTCACCAGATGCTGTGGGGCTGCGATGCTTGCAGTGGAAGATGGTGTTGGCGAATGATGCCTGCTCTGTCCACTGCCAGGGTTTATATACTGCTGAGAGTAATCCCTAGTGAACTGGACTGGAATTACTTCGAGGTCGATGGAACGGCTGGGCTTGGGGAATTCGGCCAATATTGAAGATTAATGAGACTTGAGTGGCACAACACCGACGACCGATATTGCTTCTTTCTATCCTATATCCTTCCATTCGAAGGAAATAATTATTATTAAATAAACAGCTTTAAATGAAATACAATTCCACATTGCTTCAGCAAATAGAATAGCTCTATGCATTTTGTAAATTGATATCAATAAATAAGGCGCTAGGAATGTATGACAATATGCATTTATAAGGGAATAAGAATGGGGGTTTCTCTTTTTTACGCGTAGATATAATCATTGTGCTGTAATAAGTACAGAAGCTTAAAAAATTCTTTACTGTTGGGACGAATTCACGCCAGAAAGAAAATTGATTCAACTGAAATATTTAAGGTATTCAACTTTTTCTTTCATTTCATTTCTGGTCAATGATATGGAACAAGTAAAAATTTTCCTGAGAGATATCGTAGAACGTCATATTAAATCATACACAAAGATATCGTACTGCCCACCTAATTTTAATTTAACAAACTTCCACTAAACGTGTGTCGATTGGCTTGCAGCTATCAACAGGTACTTCCAAGCCAATTGAAATACTTATAGTTGACGTTGGTGAAATTAAAATTAAGGAGACATAATATTCGTGTATCATTTAAATGATATGGAATATTACAATTCAAACTGTTTGCTAAAGGTTTAATTTTTGAAATTGTGATAAAATTATTTTTCCGTTGGACCAAGACTCAAGTATGGAAAAACAAATCAATAAAAACGTAGTCTCTATACCTGCTTTATTTGATTACGTCATCACTATGATCGTTATGTTATAATATTGGTCAATAAATTACTATTTTAAGCGGCAGTATCTCAGTGGAACGCTGCAGTGTTCAATACATAAATTTTTGAGAGATAGATATAAAAATTCGGATTAATTATTAAATCCAAAACAAAACTTATCCATTCATTGCTAATTTTTCATTTACAGCTGCAGCATATAAAAAATTATATTTGCTGGAAAAGTGCAATGATATATATCCAAGCTAAGTTTTACGGCTACAAAATACCACGCAAAATCGGAAAATCGTTATTTGTGTTCGTAAGAGAGCGACCGTTTTTCCTTTGACACGAGAGAAATAAAATATGGAGAATCCAAAATTTAAAAAAGGGACAGCGAATTTTACTTAAATTATCTTCAGGGGACCAGCTGAAAGCTAGCATATAATACACCAATGCATAACCCATATGCAACTTTGTGGGGATCACATATGAGGAATATTCTTGGCCAAGACCTGAAGAAGTTTGTCTTGCGCTTGACAAGTCCTGAAGGATTTGTCAAGCGCATTGTGGGGAGGATTAGAGTGTAAAAGAAAGATGCCATTCTCCACTCGTCCGACCACAACTTGAATATGCAGCGAGCATATGGGATCCGGTGTAGAAAAGCTTAATTTGTGAACTGAATAAAATACAAAAGAAAGCCGCACGATTCGTCAAAAACTACTACGGGAGTACTAACAGCGTTACCCAGATGTTAAGCGAATTTGGCTGGGAGCCGCTAGAGACTCGAAGGCTGCGCGCTAGGCATAGATTGCTTGAACAACTGGTAATAGGTATCTTTATGAGCGACACGGAGAATGTCATATTTGAGCCCCACTATATATACAGGTTCAAGAGAAGTGATATATTAAGAGAAATATTTTACCGAACGGATATGTATATGGGAATTCGTTTTTCCACTGAACCATAAAGAACTTTAATAAATCTAAGTCGTACTTTTGTTCGAGCATCTGCTTTTTATATGAAAACGGTTGGTGTCCTAACACCCCCTGCCACACGCCTTTAGGTGGCTTGCGGGAAAGTATGTAAATTTAAATGTACAGTGGCATATTAAGTGGGGCGCAACCCCGTAATTTCCGGAAAAACGAAATGATGGCAATCTTTAGGGTAACTCTCCAATGAAATATTTTATTTCAACAGCTTAAAAATAATGTTTAAGAATAATTTATCAATATGAAAAAGCCACTGCTCCAAGCAGATTACAAAATTCATCAGATATCATTCGTTTTACCTCAACTCGTGTGGCATAAAAAGTGCTGTGGAACCCACCATACGACATGAAGCCGAGCGCTGAGTTTTCCCAAGGAGTAATCAATATCTCAACGACAGCCAGACAATATTGTTGACGTTAACATATGACATCCGTGTAATATCCATGTTAAACCAACAAACGTTGCATGGATATCTGTCAAATATCCAAAGGACCCACAAAAAAACGTTTCAGTGATGCCCAACGGTGGACGTGGAGGTCCATATCACAGCATCTCTTAGATATCTTCACAATATCAAATGAGTAGATTATGGCTATGCTTACTGCGGTTTTTGGTAATCCCCAGACACACATACAAAACATTTTTGCTCTTCAATTCCGTACTGAATACATGTTACATATGGATATCGTTTGAAATAAAAATATTTTTAAGGAAATAAGTGTTACTTGTTGAATTGATGGTAATGATCATGAAAAAAGTGCATTAACTTTTTCCACAATAATTATTTTTATTAACCCTTTTTGTATTTAGACTTAGTCTTCTCCTTCCTTTGCTTTGTTTGATACGTATGGACCATATGTATTTAATGTCAATTAAGAGTATCACGTAAATTACTACTTGGATATCTATTTCATGCTATTTTAACTATTCGTTGTGTGCGAAAAATCCACAGAGGAAAAATCATTCGCCTTGACCGGAATCCCGGTCAAGGCGAATGATTTTTCCTCTGCGGATTTTTCGCACAATTTGTGCATTGCGGGTGACTCCGTAAAAGTTATCACCGCGGCTAGTCCCGGTATACTAAAATAACTCGTTGTGGATGTAACAAATAGGATATTTACGTAACTTTTTAAAAATATCCATCACGTGTTTTGGATGCATCAACCTTATTTAGATACACGGTGGATATCGTCTGCTGCTTGGGTGGATGCGTTGCGTGACTACATGGTGCGAAGAAAAAACTATGAGCATTATTTTTTATCCAGCAGTGAGAAACAGCGGCTATCAGCAAACCGTATGGAGCCAATCTTCGAAATTAAGGCGTTCCTCAGTCGAAGAAAGGGCACCTCGAAAAAAGTGAAACGTTTAAAAAAATTGTTTTGTTTTCATTCGAGCTGAAGAAAACGTGAAAAACCATTTTCTTTTGTAAAATTTAGGTCCTCTATTATACTGTTAATCCCAATGAATTTTCAATCGTGATTGATTACTTCTACATTGACATGCTTAAGGGCTTATAAAGAATATATTTTTAATACTGTGTAAAAAATGTAGTGTTGCAATATTTGGTAGGATGATGCTTTGGCTTTTTATGCTTACGGAAGTTCCATTGGATTACTATATCTGACATTCCTGTCCAAAGGGAGTAATACCCATTAACTCAAAATTTAAATTGATTTTTATTTCATTTTCGCGTTATTTATATACTTAAATGAGCCAATTGAAGATTTCATTCACTTCGTAATCAAATCTCCGTCCTCTAAACAGGCTTATGAGAGACTTCGTGACTTGACAGTGCAATTGAATTCATACATGATCAAGACTGCCGGGGCTGCCTATCTAGAGTATCCTAGGAACTGTTTCGAAATGTAGACCAATGGATATATACAGAAATTAGAGAAGGACGCCGAGAAAAAAGCCAACGTTTGAAATCAATGTTTTTTCATTCGATTCGGAAAGGCCATGAAGGAAACATTTTTTATGAATTTGGCAGATGGCGCTTCAAAATCATATGCCATGACTTTAGCACCCTGAGTGGCTTCAATTGCCTTTAAACTGCCTTAATGGGTAATAACAAAAATATTTATATAATATTTAAACCGATTTCAAAGAGACATTTTTGTAACTATACGTGTCAGGCTTAGCATAACATACTAAGAAAAGTTTATTCGAGTACTTGGACCCTAAATTGCTTGCTTGGAGAGAGTTACGTTACCATTAGAGTCAAAGTGCTTTGAATGACATATATTCGTTAGAGGGACACCTTAATTTCGAATATTGGCCCCATGCGCCTTGCTGGTGACCACAGTATCTTATTCCTGGAGAATGAGCAATAAACTAAAAAATATGATGATTCATACCTAAGAAAGATCGCCTATATTTTCCCGAATTTCAATGAAAGGGTGAAGCATTAGAGGCTGATTTTTTTCATCCCTGACTTATCGCGTTTGGAGTCATTGACGATTTTTTTGATATTTTTATAGGGTTTTGCTGTAAATATAGGTATACTGCAAAATAATGGCTTGATGAAAAACGGTATGTAGCGTTATTTACGATATACAGGTACACTGGCATATAGGAAATACCCATTGGTCAATCGATATATTTTTGTACACCATTCCTCCCTATTTTTCATGTTGACAAATCGAATCTAACCTGCGAAGAAATTATTTCGAGAATGCATTTTTGTGTGGCAAACTACATGACTGACATTGGTGTGGTAAGGAAACCATGCTTAATTTCAGCCCCTGAGAAAATTTTAATCTCCAATTGAAGTCAAACTCCTAAACGGTCTAAGCTCTAATCTCGGTCCACTTGGCCGGACTTTGGGAGTAATACTTTTTATGCGTATTTTTGAACCCATTTGAACTGTTGTTTAGATTTTATTGCGAATGGACCTTTTGCGTATATACTTGTCTATTCATTGGGAAAGTGGAAGTGATGGCATTGATAAATTAGAACATGTGCAGTAAAGACGCTGATACGGACGCAGAAGAACTTGAACACACAGAATCAGAGTAGTTCAATAAGAAAGTGTAGTTTTAAAGCAATGACTATATTAAATTTAAAGCGCAATAACCATATTTTTACAGCTTTTAAGAGACTAAGAAATGTAAACGAATAGGGATAAGGACTAACAGGACTGCGAAATATGGAAGAATAGGTTTACCTCTGCATAATAATATATTGCTTTCAAATCTTATTTCCGCCGAATTCTAGGTCACAACTGCACATGATCCTGAAGACATCAACTACATGTACAGGAAACTAATGGGAGAATATAAGAAATTGGTGCTTACCTATACTCGACAAATAAAAACCTAGAACCATCAAGGGACGGAACCGAACTTGATCTCTTTTGGTTTCGTAGAAAGTTTAATGTGAATGTTTTTTCGGAACACAGCAACCTATGATAAAACGACCTCGTGTTTGTCATAAATGCATGTTTGGCTACAATCAAGGATTTTAAAATATTGTCCACGGTAAAAATGAATTGTAATGAATAATTTGTTGCATACTCCATTGACTTAAATTCTTCTTCATTGGAGGAACCAGAGAAACTAAGCTCTTAGTCGTTGCATTAATTCCGCAGTGAAACATGAAGGAAAGGAAATAAAAATGACATATGAACGATTTAAACCCAAAACTTTGTGCTTCGTGACGGTAGCAAAACACATCCATGGTAATTCCAACAAGTAATAATTCAAAGGATGGAGAATCCAACAATAACCACGAAACAGTACCGTCAGCGCACAAAGATGACGCTGCAGTTTAAGATAAATTTGATTATGCCACGTCATTCTATGGTGCTTCTACGATGTTAATATATAGTAAAATCTTGCTCCAACTTGCAACCCCGAATTTTACATCGTTTTTTCGAGCGTGCGGTCGACTCCGGTTCTGGCCGCTGTCGGCGGAGAGTACGGCGACGCGGCAAGCGTGTGAATGCGATATAGCCACAGTCTCTTTTATATCTGGATAATAGATATAATAGTCATAGAAAATAATCACCACAAAGTAAAATTAATGAATATTGCTACAAATGACTCTTGTTAGGCAATCGCTGGGCACTGCAAGGGGTACACTGAAAGGCTTCTTTCTTTAAGTGCACACCATATACAACCACGGCGAATGGACTCACATCGTGTGCTTTAAGTAGGGAAGCAGACTAATTCATTAACAAACAATCTCTCCTTCTAGGCAAGAGCCGTCCATGATCGATTGCCTCCTCTTCCATGCCTCCCATGCCTATTTAAAGGCGTGCCCACAAGGATCGTTTTATAGCACTGTTGAAGTGCGGAGCCCTTCGACCTTGTTTATGTTATGGTCTTCTGCTGGCCGTGGAAGTTTCGGAAGGCATATTACTTACATCGGATCACATATGTTTTCATAGAAATACAATTGATTTTTAAGTTATGCCTTATGCTTATTTGAAAGTATTGATTTAAATCTTCTAAGAATATATCACAGTAATGATTCTTAATAAACTATTATTTGAAATTTAACTATTTATTTGAAATGTTTTACTGAACAAACAATACATAAACATAATAACACGATTCACACTTTTCCCAACTACAATACAGAAAATAGCACTTTCAGCAATAAAAAAAATTACTTTTTTTATTCACTATCTGACGAGTTCTTATCACTTTCACTATCTGAGCTCAAGAATTGTTTTTCATTTTCAAAAATTACGTTTACGGCAAGCAGGAAGTTTTTTTTCCAGTTGAATTGGCGTAAAGTTTGTAAGTATCAGATATGACGTCAGGGGTTGTCTTCGGAATAAATCCTGATTTGTGGCCATTCGTGATATTTTTTTAGTTAACCGTTCATGGAACTTTCTCACGTCCTTATTTGGCGCTTCTGTTGCTTCCTCAATAGTTCTCCCAAGGTAAGAACGAACTGCTTTGAAATATCAGCTCCGTGAATGAAGACTTTGAGTATGGTCGGTGCAATACAAAATTTGTTTTTATAGGGTCTGTGGCTATTTAGAGATAATATCTAGGATAATTGTGAAGAATTTTAGGTGCTATAACCTTTGAATATTAGGTGCCTGTTTCTTCCTTTACCAAATGTAGAGGCACGAGGGAGATCACGAACAAGAATTTATGAGACAGGCTCTCGCTCCCATGGATACATTGCGCAAGTCCAAACTGCTGTCAAAGCCGTATTTGCAAATTAAAGTGCACTTTACATGCGACGAGAGACTTGGCTCTGTAGAATGCACGTTCTGATTCGAGATGGTCCAGAAGACTTTTGGTAGCTTCATATACATCTGCTACAATATTTTCACTCGGGTAAATTGAATTCTATGCTCGCCTCAGTCTCTCATAAGTGGGGTAGAGATTATGTTCATGGCATTTCACAGATTTTCAAAGACCCTTGTACTGAAATTTCGTGAGCTGCATGGAAACAATTACTTAATGAGAGGGCCTCTTCATCTGACATCATATAAGACTGGGGGTTGAATTTTCTCCACTTGGCAAGGGTCCTTCTTGCCTCCGAGGTGTGTTCATTGTAGATTCCTTTAGTAGCTTAGAGGCAGCCTCATTACCTTTTTCCCTTTCATTCATTGCTGCTGCAAGCGAAAGATCTTCAGCAGAATGGGAGGATCTAATGCCTTTCGTTTTCCTCCTTTTCATTCTCTCGCTACAACCCTGAAAACATATGACTGGACGTTGACCTGCATTGATTAAACTAAAGCAACATATACATATTGCCGCATAAGGAATAGTCATAGATTACTTAAATCAAGGATACAAGCTCGATAAACTTACTGGATAAGAATGATGTACTCTGCAAGCACTCAAGAAAGCTTTTCGGAATATCAATTACTGTCTTGAGCCATTTTCAGTCACGTTAAATGAATCTTTTGTTCACTCCTGAACATTCATTCCACTTCCTCATGTATTTACAAAAAAATATTCCATTCTAGAAATCACTAAGTTACTATCCTTATCTGATGCAAAATGCAATTTTGTAGCAATATATTTCGTCACATAAATGTTTTTAGCATTAGATATTTGCTTCCTACATTACAATAGGATATTATACAGCTGAAAACGTGAAATTTCATTGGGAGATATTTATGCCTAAGTTTTTTACTAAACTTAAAACAGAGCCTAAAATTAGATGGAATTAAGGAGAGAAATTTATAAAAATACGTACGTAATAAAATGGAAAAGATGGTATTGGAATTAGGAAATGCAAATTAGAAAAATAGTCAACTCATTAGTACAAGCCGAAATTACGTGCAGTAAATTCAATTTTTCAATCAAAATAGCTAAAAGACTTTTTAGCAAAGTAATAATAAGTAAACATTAATTGAAATGCAATCAAAATGGAACATCATCTTTACCTCTTCAAAAATAGATGCTTTTACGGTTGGATGTATGAAACTAACCAGCATAGAAAAAAATCGAAGTTTTCGGTTTTCAATAAAAGCAGCATGAATACAACAAAACCGTTTGATATCGCCCCAGAAGCACAACCAAATGTGCAAGTGCATTTCAATAGTAAAAAGAGAATATGACTGTGAAAATATCAGCAAAAAACCACTCGCGTGTACCTCGTCGGCAGAACTTTAAATAGGCATGGGAGACATGGAAGAGGAGGCCGTGGACCATGGACGGAAGATGGTATAATATTTTGGTTAATAAAACTAGTCATGAAACCAATGCACGAGGATAAAGTTGGCTATTTTCAGAAAAAAATCGAGGGTAGTCGTTTTTCGCTAAATTTGTGCAACTTTGACCTCAAATATATTGTTAACGTGAAGACGCAGGAAAAAATAATTTGGCAAGTTATACACAATATATTTGAGCATATGTATTTCAACTTCTTAGCTCAAAAAAATCGTTTTCGAGGTTTTGGCAACATTTTTTCGATTCCAGCCCACTGTGCGAGGGAATAAATGAAAACGTCGGACGTGAGTAGTACTAAAATAGGCTTAAAGACATAAAGTTGCATTTTTTCCATAGATATCAAAGCAATTTTTACGTATTTTCTCGTAGTTTAAGTAAAGAAAGTATGGTAGGGTATAATAGTATCGCAAAGGATAATATGAGCGATGCTGTGGTCCATTCCGACTAAGCTGGCAGGCCGGAAGGCGGTCGGCCGCCGCGACTGAAGAAAAAGTATTCGGCGACTACGTCGATAAAAATAGTGGCTGACTGTTACGTATACAAAAGCTGAAACTCCTAGGCTAAGGCATTAGAACAAATTATAGACATTATAAACGATATTATTACATGAGCTTCATGATAGCGCCTCCTGTCGGCAGATTTCTGGACTTACTGGCTTCGACAGCTCTGTAACCGAAACTACTCGACTCGAAATTCGTAATGCTACTCGAAGCACTCGAGTCGAGAACCAACTACTCGACTCGACTTGAATACTCGCACATCCCTGATAAAATTCTACAATCAACCTAATCAAGATCCCCGTGCTTTATGCTCCAAGTGCTGAAAAACTTTTGTTTTGCCTTGTTTGAATTTTATACGGCTTTTTTAAAAAGCGGTTTTTTAAATAATTTGTATTATTTTTAATTTTCCGAACTGCAAGGTCGCTTATCGACTGTTCTTTAGAATGTTTTAGATGAGTTATGCGAGTGCTGTGAAACAATTTGAATGAAAAATAGAAGGTGAAATGCTGAGCCATCGCTAGCAAAAGTCTGTCATCAGGATATTTGATCTCGGTTATTGAATATCGTAGCGCCGGGGAGGTGGTGAAATAGGACCACATGCTATTCATTTCTCTTAGGTCGATCATTGTTAATGTAAGCAGTCAAGAGTAACAATAAATATGAATGAAAGGTAGGTGCTTGAAGCCGTTCAAATAAATATTTGTCCGGAAAGGACCAATGTTATTGCTGGCTCTTATTTCCACAATTAATCTTGTGATATGGTGGCACCCGTCATTGTAGCCTATTTTTAAATAAGTTATTAATATCATTCATAAAAAGTAAGCGAGAAAGCTAACATTAATGTACCGCATATAAGATTCATCTAAATAAACCACTAAATGTCAAAAATATGGTTTTCAAATATTCCCTGACATTTCTTTTGGAAATTATAAGTTGGTAAATTGTATAGGAATGTCATTAGGTACTAAAATTCCAGATTACGCCGCTTATTCTCCGAGAAATGAAAAGCTTATTTTTTACTTCTTTGTGCATTTTATACTGTTTAAAAAATCTACCTTTTACTATTAACACATTCCGTGCTGACCGTTTTTTGAAGAAAATGCCCTGTGGCTGACTTTTTGGCAAAAATTTGTATTTTTTTATTATTATTTTAACGACGTGATCTTATGATTTGTGATGCCTGCTACATGTTTTCGCACTTTTTTTTAAAAAATAACCCTTCATTTGATAAAAATTTGAAATTTAAATTTTCTAAGTATCCTGTCAAACTTTTGATACCCGTCCCGCAACACACCTACATGTTTCCCACATTTCTTTGCTCTTTGTCAGTACTGTAGCGAAAACCCGTTCAGACTTTATCATTTTCTGGAAAAAAATAATGGAAATAGTAATGCAGCAAACATTATTTTTATAATCTGGAAATGATACATTTAAATACGATTTTAAATGTTTTATTGCTCAAAAGAAAATATTGCGAGTATTACCAATATTTCCAGCAAAAGTGTTGCTCCCTATGGTGGAAAAATTATTATGAACGATATGATATCCTCTGGATAAGATTTTATAATGATATACATTGGTTTATAAATGAAAGGGGAAATTTGTATAAACGAAGAATTGTTGCAATGAAACATATTGTTTTACAAATCAAAAATTGACCAGCATTTTTAGAATAATTTTTCAGTCACTAAAAACTTTGCATAAAATAATATCTTTTTAAATAAATATTGAAATAGAAAATATAAAAGGTAAACATTAAAAAATAATTTTTTCCCGCTGGGTAAATAATTTTCCGCATCACAAATTCTTGTGATACTTCTGGAAACAGTCGAGACACAATCGAGGATCAGATAGGCAGGTGGGGCTATAATATGATGTATCCTGGTGGACATTATTCTTGAAGCACTGCCTACATCTCTTCTGTTTTCGTCTTTTCTGTCTATCGTGTTTTTCATATAATCGGGGAAATCCTATATAAGTCCTAATAAGCCCTTGGTTTTGGTTGAGGCAGACTAGGATGACTATCTCCTCAAAGGGATCGAAGGTACAGATATTGTCATAAGAGATTCTATAACTGGAATTAGAAAGTCGATGAGAGGAATTTTTAAAAACTTTTCTTTGAATAAAAATTACGTTTCAGCAACAGTGATTTCAGTAGGTGGATTCCCAATTTTTAGTACCATTAGATGAATTTTCTTTCAATGGGAAAGTCAGACATCATTTGATCCCAATGATCGATGCCACAATTTTAATTGCTATATTCAACCACCGCCTGTGGCTTTCTTGGCGTGCACCCTCGCCTTTTCGTAGATTCGTTCATTTTTTGCACTGAATTCAGCGATGATCATCCGCACTTCCCTCTAATCCGTCCACCTTAGGATACCGATTTTATGCTCATGAAAGGCCTCCACCACCTCACTTTTCTTTAATTCGTAGCAGAGCACCAAAAGAGGAATAACTTTCTTGCCTCTCCTCAGTGTCCCCGTCAAGTTAGGTTTCCCATTTGGATGGAATCTAGAACTGGCTACACTGTTATAAAAGTTATCAATATGAAAGGATTAGCCTCAGTCAAAATGATCCTCCATCATTTGTTTACCATCTTCTCCGACTCCCCTTTTCCAGACACTTCTGAGTTGGAGAACCTGCAGCGCCAAACCCTTTGCTTCCGTCAACATATACAACTTTATTGCGTACCTGTAGCGCTTTCCCCTCATATATTCACTATATCCCAGCCTAGCTCTCCATGGAATCATAGACTCTTCCAAACTTAGGTCACGTGAGCGGTTCACTACTTTTTCCACTGTTTCCTTGAATGCGTCTATATGGGGCTAATTTTGAATAATCAGTGGGCCAGAGGAGTGTTAGAGTCAGAGAACGTAGATAGGTTCTTGTTGATTTGAACGGCTTGGAGAATAGACATGAATTGATCAAGCGACTTCTCTCTCCTGAACCAATGCAAGTCATATAAAGATCAAGCTTTTCAATTATAGGAGATACGGGAGATTTGGATAATTCTAGCACGAAAAATAAGGCCAAAAAGTGGGGAAATTCTTCTATGGTTTCCTTCAGGACACGTATTGCCCATTTTATATCCTCGGATGTATATATCCTCGGGCCGGATCAGTTTCTCCGAGTTCGGCGGTATGTGTAAGGGTTAGTGGAAATTGTTCTCTTAGGCATTTTTTTTGTTGGGGAGGATGCCAAATAGAATGCTTGTAAGTATTTCGGATATTATGGAAAAAATCAAGTAATGAGTCTCTAATTCAAATGCTAGTGAACATAAGGATGGGGAAGTCTGGCTATTGTGCAGGAAATGTAAATAGTAAAAATAAATTGCAATGTGGAACCAGGACTTTACTGAAGTTATTGTAAAATTTATGGAAATATATTATTTCATGCATAGCAGCAAATAAACAGGGATAACAACAAATTTTGCCATGATGAAATCATAGCAAATAAAATTCACTCTGAAACTTAAAAAGTATAAGAACGGAAGCATTTATTGTTATCGTAAGGATAAAAATACACATACCTGGAGTATGTCCGAAATTAGGCAACCAGCTAAGCAATCTACCACGATAGCGTTAATTGACGTTAAAAATGAAAATAGCAACAAGGGAAAAATATCTGTATTCCTTCTTGTAAAAACCAATTAAATAAACACAATCTAATCATTGCGTTAAAAGTCACAAAGAAAGATAAAATACCTTGTAATAAAGTAATTACCTATCCTCGTCAAATGTAAAAGCTTCTTTTTATTATTTCGCTTTGAATATTTGTAAAAGTTTTTTTTTAAGGTATAAGAACAATTATGAGAATATACAACTGTTTTTTGCATTATAAAATTAAAGTAATCAAAAAATACACTGTAAAAAGCCACCCCCAAAGACGTCCTTGCAGAGCAAAACCGGGTAAAATAGAAAAACACAGAAAAAATTGAAAAAAATTTTTTTCGGAGCTTTCCGCACGGCAAACAGGCGAAGAGTGGTGACTGACCCTCTCCCATACCCTAACAGCGGTGGCTGGCGCTCAGGGCGGAATATAACGCAAAAGGGAATCATGACGTAGCGTCTACGTCATCAGTCACTGGGTAGTGACTGCCATGACGTAGACGCTACGTCATGAGCACGGAACGTGTTAATAAAG
This sequence comes from Ischnura elegans, assembly GCF_921293095.1. Lineage (NCBI taxonomy): Eukaryota > Metazoa > Arthropoda > Insecta > Odonata > Coenagrionidae > Ischnura > Ischnura elegans. The sequence goes on from NC_060259.1 coordinate 40,302,229, forward strand.
CTGAGTATGCCTGTTCACTGGAATTTAAGTCTTAGAAGCTCATCCCTGTTGCCTCACTAACATTTACACTTGTGACTCGACTCTGGAGGCTCAATATCGTGACTTTTAGTCTCCACTGGAAATTTAATCAATTTCCGTTGACAAAACTTTCTGCTTGCGATTGTGAATATATTTAGGTACGCATGTTTGTTTTTATTAATCCTGTCAAATATTCTGGTGATACACAAACTTGTATCATCAGAATGACCCGCTGCCATGCAGCTACGCTGGATGGTTTCAACGTCAGAATCTAGTGTTGTTCAATTTTTACGAGTGACCTAGAATGAAAGGATGAAATTTCGGGGAAAACGTATTTTTGGATGAAGGAAAGTTAAAATAATCCATACTAATAATGAATTAATGAGTATATTAAGTTATTGCAAGCTTCACTATCATATTTGTGAGAGTTCGACAGCAGAGAAGCGTGCGGGTTTACTTCAAGAGCTTAGAATGGTAGAATGTAGCCGTATGGCTATGGTGGATGGAATTGGGTTAAGTTAAAGAAGATAATAATTGGATAAGAGTGGGAGGTTTAATGTGGCAAAACTATTTGATAAGTATGGCGCTGAAACATGAGCGGATTAAGTTCATAGTTCTGCAGGGTAGTGGCGCAGCGAGTGGGGGGTGGATTTGGGGGATAAAACCCCCCCCAGAGCTCAGAGAAATTTATAACTTTAATTCATTTTACTTATTTAGATCAGTATTACTCATAGAATAGTATAAGGATTTTTCAAATATCCCTCATAAAGCCGTAAAACTCGCCATTTTGAACCATTAATCTTAAAATTTTTCTGGAGGAGGGCCCCCCCCCCCCCAACTTTCGCTTACCCTGGCGGGTATGCAATACCCCCACACCCCAAAGTACATATTAGTTGCACCTAAAACCCCCCTAGCCTTAATTCTTAGCTGCACCCCTGCTGCAGGGGACCACTTTTCACGGCGCCTTGGTAGTGCGCCCATGCAATGCCTCTCAGCGTTTATGTGACTTTTATTGACTAGATGCTTTTTGATATTCTCATATTATGAACAAACATTGTTTTTTGAGCCAGTGAAATAAAAAGTTGTAAGAGAGTCATTTTAATTATTAGCATCTTTCTTATTGTTACAGATTTTTCCAGGAATATGAGGCTATGGGGCAGTTATCCCTACATCCTCCCCACCCCTTAATCTGTCACTGGTTGGAAAAGGGGATTGTGTGGTGGACTTGTGAGTGATATGTTGGACTTGGAAAGATGGATATCTAGGTTGGTTCAGGAAAACTGCTGTTACGTGAAATATTGGGATAAGGAGGAGAATTGGTGGCTTCTCCCTACTGGAACATCCCAATAAAAAGAAAAATATGACTTGAGAAGGTATTTCAAAAACATGATGTTTGTTCATTTGAATGTCAACAAGTTTAAACCATAGCCACCATGAATGCTTCAACTGTAGAGATATTAACGAGGTAGCATGATATTATTGTATTATAAGCTATAAATGAAAAAAATGTAACTCTAACCATGGTAAAAACTATGTAAACTGTGTTGATTTGTGCTGCAAAATACACATACTGCGTGCTCATAAGAGCTCACTTCAAAGGAAGCAAAATATCAGAAATGATTATGCACCATGAAAAATGTGCTGTTGTGGAAAATACGACTTACAGAGTACTCACGCCTGCAAGGAAAAGTGTGAAAAAATCTGCATTTTTCTGGAGTCAAATCGTAGATCATCACTACACCTCATCAACTGCTACAGTAGGATTGCAAATATTGCCTGTGGGACTACTTTTGTGATGCCCAGTAACGTTGTCAATTACTTGATGCATTTCAGCCCAGTAAACAAGGCTCTATCAATTAAAGAGGTACAAACCCTCCTCAAATACTAAAGAGATTCGGTAATTAGTGTAGTCCATCCTGATAAATACCGCCTTCCCCAAAATGCACACCCTTCACCACCAATGAAAATCCCTAAAAAAGTTTTATGGTAATAAATGGGAGGCTATGTACCATTAGAGTCAATGGCATAGCCAGGGGCACGGTGAACACGTGCATCTCAAACCAATTAATTTTAGCAGAAAAATATTAACCTTTAAAACAAATTTATTCTACTACGCCAATATGTTTTAGCAAAACAGCTTCCTGATGACCCATCAATTGTGTAATTTTAAGCACAAAAATTGCAAAAAAAAAGATTTCTAGAGATAAAAATATGCACATTTTCCCCAGGTTCCACCAACCTGACACCCCTAGGACTTGCCCTCCCAACTTATTACACTGGCTATGTCCCTGATGAGAGTGTAATGCAAATCCTTCCCAATCACGTGTACATGTACATATGTATTCCCCAAAAGAAGAAGCAGATGAAGAAGCTAAGGGAAGCTTCTATGGTAGGCTAGAAAAAATAAATATTAACTTAGAATTCTATTATTACATATATTGTAATATTTAGTATCCAGAGAAAAATGTGACAGTTGGGCAAGAAGTAGAATGCAAGCCATAGATTGGACGATGAAATTTCTAAAAGAAAGCTATCTGCATTGATAATACAATTATTAAATATGAAAAGAAAAAAGCTAAGACACAGTAATAAATCAAGCTGCTGTTTGTATAATTGTCAAAACTTATAAGCAGAAATTCCTGCAGAAAATATTACTCATTTTGTGAAAGAACCACATAGGTAACAGTGGCATGTTGGCAAATGTTGCCAGGTGTTACAATTCACTTCCAGAATGGCATGGAAAAATGTGAAACCAATGCGTCATATCATACTTTGCTTGTACTGGATTAAACAAGCAAAAATATTTCGCTTGCCGAAGGTGATGCTAACAGGGATGCAAAACATAATAATGATGCTCTAAAGTTTATTAATACATATAATTTAGTACCTGTAGAATAATATCATAATGTACCTTAAAAAATCTGACTTTGGAAAGAGTTATTGGACTAATAGAACATGGTTTGGTAGGGGGATAATAATTACTGCTAAAACTTTTTCTAGCAGTTATATATTTGGTGCGAAGGCTTCCGCGGTGCACTGGTCCTGTAGGCTGCATTTTCCAGGTTTCACTGTGTCGTGGTTGCATTGGTGACAACAGTTTCTCCTGCATTCCAGCAGGTGTCTTCAGGTCGAAGTGATGATGCCGTGTTTTGGCCGCCTATTTGTAATGCTGCATGGGATGGAATAATGCTATGTTTTTTGACCCCATTTAAAAAGCTAAAAATTCTATAATTTTGATACAGAGATACCAAATTGTAGTTCAAACATACCAAAAATAAACCTTTTTTTATCATGTCTCTGTTTTATCATTGGCTAGACAACTTCTATGACATTTTCCATGATTAGTATCGCAGTTCAGTTTGCCGTTGCTATGGGAACTTAGCTTAGAAAAAGACCACCCATGGCAGATAAGTTGAAGAGTAGGAAACCAGAAAATATATCCACTTGATGATGTCACCTGGTAAACCATGTTTGAATGGGAGTGGAAAACAGTGTCAATTATTTCTTTCCTTAAATCACAAAAAGAATTAACTCTCTGGGCCAGGAAACCTTATCAAGTAGTACCCAAACCTAGAATTTTGGAGAAATGGTTAATGAATACCAAAATCTCTTGCATAGTTTTATCATCTCAGGGTAACTAATAATAGTTTCTAACATAAAAAATACCTGGACCATTGGACTATGGTTAACTGTCACCTTTAATTTCCCAGTGAAACATTCAGTGATGACGTGTCCCCTTTAATCCTTCTGCAATCAATTGACCCCATCCTTTCCTCCCACCCAGGGGTGATCTGGCCAGGTTGGCTGGTTGGTAATTGCTGAGGGCCCCCAAAACTCTTGTGTCTATCCTGAAACCTATATGAAGGATGTTATAAAAACAGACTCAGATTGCTTGCACCAAAGTTTTTTTTTACAATTATGATATTCTACATTTCCATTAGTTACTTTATTTACAACTTAGTCACAGTAAAAAGATTATGTAAAAAATAAATAAAATTTTGGTTTCAAAACCATTGGAAAAATAAAAAAAATACGGTACTTAGTAGAGGGTTTCAAACTAATTTTAGTACTTTTCATAACAGAAAAAACTTAGTTTTTTAATTTTTCAAAGAAATCTTTGGTTTCTCTTTCAATATTTGGTTTTCTTTTGTGATTCAAAGTAAGCATGCTTTTATATTTCGGGAGGGGTCCCACACCCTCGCCATGCCACTGGTAACAGGAGATAAATGAGAACCTGTATTGTAGGGTTATTTTAGAGTTTCTTAGATTCTGATGCAGTTATTAGGAGAAAATCCACTGAATGTTTAATAGATCCGTAATGTCATATTATATTTCAGAAGCTTTGAATTTCCCACTTCTCATAATATTTTTTCCTTCTAAATTGCTATTGTCATTAACATTTATCTAGAGCCTTTTTGAGATCCAAAATAGTGTCAAAATCCAAATTTGGGTATGAAACTTCCTAAAATTTTCCAGGGGAGGAAATTTCCCCATGTAAGATGAGCCCCATAATAAGCCCCAGTTGAGGGCCCCCAGTCACCCCAAACCACCCCTGCTCCCATCTTCTTCTTCCTTTGAGGTATATCATGAATGGAAAAGTTTCACAAAGCAAAACCTTAGGTAATTAGTAATTTTTAGCGTCCTCTTGAAATTTTTAGGATATTGAGCACATACCCTTTTCAACATTGACTCATGTATAACATTTTACCTCGAAGAAGAAACTTAGGTACATTTTCACATTTAAGGTACAGGAAAATATTGACAAGGGTGTACTCCACTCATTCATTTTCAGTACTGCACTGAATAGATTGATATGCTACAGCCCTACATTTATCCCTTTCCAAAGATTGTTCCTCCATTTCCCTAATTTCTTTGTTTCTGTGTAATAGAGTGAGCTCTGAAGCAGCAGCACTTTACAAAAAAGGCTGGGGGAGAGAGAGTGATACGTCTTCACCCCTTGCGATACAGTGCCTGGGCTGGCTCGACAGACGTAGACGCAGCATCAGGTCCAACGCTGAGTTGAGCTTGACATTACAAGGCACTGCAATTGTACAAAGGCAATATTTCCAGAGATATCTCACATTAAAAAATCTAAAGAAGACACTCTTTGATTGAATATGCATAATATTACTACTAGTGGAATTTGAATTTAAATAATAAAATAAGAACATTTAAAAGGTCAGCAATAAATCCAGTAAATTATTTATTTTTTCAGAAAAATTAATTTGGGCCAGAATACTTGAATTGAAAAAATTGAACTTTATAGGGCTACAGATATCGACTAAAGGCATGTACTTCCTCCGCCACACAAAGCCATCATTCAAATATAGCGCGTGAAACGCTATTGTAGTTCAGTCTTTCGCCGCTAAATGCGTCGGGTACTTGACGTCAGTCTGGCGGCCTTGGGAAAGGGCGCATAAGGTGTCGCCACCTGCGCTTTCCGTTCTGCACCACGGAGAGGTTATTCGAGATCATACCGATGGCAAGTTCTTTTCCTGGAGTAGGCCTTTTTTACGGGTCGCTCGTGAGTTTGTTTTGTGTTTCATTTGGGCCTGATTTTCAGCGAAAGCCTCGCTAAAAAGCTTTTTTTGGAGATACGAAGTCAGTTTCTAGGCATGACTTGGCGAATCTACTCATTTCACTGAGAAGTGTGATAAGTCATAATTTTTATAGATCAGCTAGAGTTTTAGCTTCCAAACGGACAGGAAAAAGATAAAAGGTTTGTATTTCCTAAGTGAAATATTTATAGAATTATTTTTGACAAATATGTACAGGCAGTCCCAAATCTAAGAGGATAATATTTCGGCGTCTCCCTAAGGTTAAGGTTGCAGCAGAGGTAGAAGTCCGATGACACCACGACACTGGAGGGTATAGGGGGAATCGTCAAGTATCTTGTTAAAGCAAAGTTATCTCATTAATAGAGTATAGATAGATAGGCATGCAGTCGTATGTAGCGTTGCCAGGGTCGGCAGGGGGATGAAGTGGCGTAAGGGCTCAGCTATTCGCAGGGTTTCACCCCACCTTTCCCCTTTTGAAGCTAACATCAGTTTTTTACCTTGGCACTCGTGATGGCAGGTTTTTCGTTTTTAAATAATTTTTATTTTATCTTACACCACCAAAAATAGCACTAAATTGGCCTTTTAAATTTGGGTTTTTGAACAAGTTAACATTTAAATGTACACAAACATCCATGCACTTGATAGGGGATACCCCCAGGCAGGATTCGAACCAGCGACTTCTCGTTCGGTAATCGTGCAGCGCCGGACAGCGGTCCGGATCGCGAAGATGAGGGATAAAAATCATTTTTAAAAAGATTTTAGTCCAATTGCTTTGAAATTTACACCCTATGTTTTTTGGTGCTATTTTCATTTTTGCTCGTACAATTATTGTTACGAAAGAAAAGATTATTTTAAAAGATATTGCGGGCCTATAATTTATTAATTGGCTAATTTTAACGTTGACTGCGAAGAAAAACGTTCATTGCGAATAAAAATACACAGGAATCCATACGTAGCGTAATTTAATGACTTTTAAATTACTACATACCGACGCGTCGCTACCGAGGCATTTTAATTAATAGGCCGTGATCCTCAACGCGCTCCGCCACGCCGAATGACGGATATTGGGGGACCAATAGAGAAACATCCATCGCGCGCCGTCCTCAAGATGGAATATGAGCAATGCGTATAACAATAGTGTGGCTATTCCATACACCCCTTTCTACTGGGTAACATGGTACATAAGTGGATAGAATATTCCCTCATTTGTTTTAATATTATATGTGCCACGACGGTCATTTAACAGTTTTTGAATTTCAAATTTCCATAATTGTCTTCAGGATTAGGAACAGTTTTGACTTTTTACGCATTTTAGACCGAAACGCACAAACAACAATTAATATTTTTGGGCGGTGAATTTTCAAAATACTTGTTTCTGTGCCTAAAAGCGTTAGAGCGGTCATTTTCACCGACGTCATAAATTTTTTGTGGTAACTTTTAATTTAATTTTGTTTACTTTGGTAGTATTTCCTTTTTCTTTATTATCATGCAAGAGTTTTACATCATTGTTGCAAAGTCTTTCTCAAGGAAATAGTCCCTAGGTAATGCATACATACCGGGGCGCAGCTAGGAATTAAGGCTGGGGGGTTGAGATGCAACTATTACCGGGGTGTGTGGGGGTATGGAATACCCACCAGGATAAGCGGTAGGTGCGAGATTAATAACTTGCGGAATTTTAAGATAAATGGTTCAAAATTGTGAGTTTTACGGCTTTCTGAGGGGCATTTTATTAATCCTTACACTATTATATTAGTAATATCAATCTAATTAAGTAAAATGGATTAAACTTGAAAATTTCTCTGAGCTCTGGGGGGGTTTATCTCCCCCTCGCTGCGCCTCAGAATACATAAGCCATTGTTCATTGTTGTTTAACGGATATATTGGTAGGACCACGTGGAAAACTCTAGAAATTCCCTTTCTTCTCCTCCCAAAGTCCGGGTAAAAGGGCCTTTCACTAGAAGACCCGACTTCGGAAGTGTATCCTAGGGTATTCCGTGCAGGGCCTTTTGTACTTCATTTATTGACGGCCAAAAAAGTGCTTTCCGGACTGTGTTTCTAAAAATAACGTGTGAAAATCCGAATTTTTATACTGTTTCTGACGAGGATTTTTGTGCAAGCATGAGGAATATTTCAGATACCGTTTGAATTATATGCCATATGTAAATGAAATTTAGATGCATTTTTCCACAACTATTTTAATTCGTGCGATGAGTTTCGATTCGCAGTGTCAAAAATGATTTCTTGCAGCAGATGATGACTATGTGTGCCGAAGCGCGTCCTACGCATTAAAATCACTGTGGAAAAATGCATCTAAAATTTATTTTAATGTGTCGAACTTCCGCTATATTACGCCTGAATTGGTTGAACTATATAACTAATGTTGATATACATTATGATACCGTTACTGTTTTTAAGAATAAGTGTACAGAAATATTATTGTGAGAATGAACCTATGTACTTTCTTTATGCTTATGAATTTTTTTATTTTGACATACTTGATGATACGGTTTTTTTTAAGATGAAGTATGCGCAATTTTTTTTGCAAGAATGAACCAATGAATCTACTGTATTGTTATATATTTGAATGTTGACAAACATAATGATACCGTTACTATTTTTATGAATGAGGTGTAGGAAATATTATAGTAAGAATGAACCAATGTACCTGCTATATGCTTATATATTTGAATGTTTACATACAATGATACCATTATATGTACTGTTTTTAACAATGAAGTGTACGGAAATATTATTGTAAGAATGAACCAATGTAATTACTTTATGTTTATATATTTATCTTAATTTTGTGCAATTTTGTAAAATGGGCCTTTGCCCGTAATAAATATTATTATTATATGCCAGTTTGACTAAATGATAATATATGAACAATGAACTCCTCTAATGAACTTTGTACCATGAAGATCATTCCGAAGACAGGAAATCGAAATACCAATGAAAGTTATACCTCGGAAATCGGTTTTTCGATTGCATTAGACAATAATTATCAGCGGGGAGAAGAAAAGATGTTAACCAATCGAGAGTTAGGGTAAGAGTGATCTTTAAGCACTTGGTCGTACTTCTTTCAGAGTCACCAGCGAAATAATGCCATACTTGAAATTATATCACGATAATTGCATGAAAATGGCGCTACAGCCTGCTGTAATAGCTGGAAAAAAGAACTCAGAAATATTAGCATTGAATATCACAATTTTGTGTAAACTATTTTTGGTTTTTAATCCAGATGGGTGGCGTCTATGCTTGAGATGCAGTTTTCAGCAGCATATGCTAAAAATATTTGTTTTGGATCGTTTATTTGGATCATCAGTACTTCCTTTACTAGAGGCACCAACGGCTGCCTAACATCTTATCGGAGTGTTGTCTTGAAAAGCCCACCACACAGCAGACCCGGGCAATCCCTGAAAAATCGACTCCATCGCCGGGATGGCATAGATATTTTTTATGATCCCGGCGAAGGGGGGACAGTTGTAAGCTGCAGGGTACGACAAAACTACTCGTGTGTTTGCAATGTGCTTTTTCACGCGCTGAGGGTAGGAAGTCGAAGGAAGGGTTTCGTGTGAAAATTCACTTTCCTTGAAAGGGATGTTGAGTTTCCCATGGCGGAAAATTTCCACTTGTGCACTGATGGCTCCGCAAGACTTTATCGATGTGATGGGCTCTTTCCCCGTTTTTTGTAAATTCGATTTTTCATGGTTAGAAAAATAAATAGGCCCGTGGTTTTCTGTTTTTTTTTTCGCTCCTTCGCCTCCTCCTCGAAATCTTCGCGATGAAAATTCACACCAAATAACCATTTTACTGAAAAGTTGATGACGTCACGAAATAATAGCGAGAGGTTCACCACTTCCCTGCTACTCCTGGGCTTTGTGTATGGGCCTCGCGTGTTTTATTTTTGTCTTACACTTTTGCGAGAGATTCCTCGACTCAATGAAAGTTTTTGTCCGACCGAGTGAACTAGAACCCTCCATGAACCAGAGCTTTAATGACGTCACCAGGTCACGACAAGTGGGCTGTAGCTTTCTCTTATTTAACCTTTTTCGCTCTCACGGCAATTTCTGTTTTCACTCCCAGAAAGCTCAAGGCAAGAGTGCGTCAGGCGTTATATAAACAAATATCTATCTTCTGTTTACATATAACACTAAATACTGTAGAAGAAATATCATTTCATCACGTGTGATAACATTTATATATCCCATAGCAGTGGCGTTACTAGGAATATGCTAGGGGGGGATGTGGCGGCTTTGGGGGGATGAGAGAGGTTAGTGGGGGCAACCCCCCTTGGAAATGGGTATTTAAGGAAAAATTTTGAAAAATAACATGCGTGAAAATGCATTTTACATCATTTTGGGTCTTAAAATTTAGCTTTAAGCAGACGCAGTTAGTATATATCAAATCCAGATAAGAAATTTAAATTATTTTTTGATTTGTCTGAGGCTTGGGGGGGATACATCCCCTCATTCCCCCTATAGTTACGCCACTGTCCTATAGTATAAAAGTGATACTTACTGTAAATGTTATCAGTGGCGGCTGGTGGTAATTTATCTAGGGTGTGCATTAGAGCAGATATAGGATGATTTAATTATATTATGTTAATACTAATCCATGAGCATCATATTTCGTCGTAATAGAATACATAGCAAGCAAAACATATCACTGGCATATTCTAACCTTAAAATTGCATGAACAGAAATAATATTAGCATGCTTGAAAATATTTATTCTAAACACGCCTTTACAAGTGACGGTAGGCGAATTCATTCTCCTTTCCTTGCACCCTATGAGGAAGTAGTGTATAAAACGGCCATACAGATGACTCTGTAGACGGACTAGGATCCTGGCGGCAGGTAGTGTATGTGGCGGCTACACCACTACACTACCTGCGAGTCACTCACCAAAAACATGCGCGTGCGCACTCGCATCGTTTTGAGTCTGCTCCCATCACCCATTTGAACTGCATATACCCCCCCGCATACTTCGTCCCGTCAGAGCACCCACAAGCGATCGCATAGACCGAAAATGCGCCCGGCCAATGCCTTTGGCCCGGCGCGATGCCACTGGATCGCACACTTGTAGAGCGGTGAATTCGAAAAGGAGATAGCTGTAGCTTTCATGTTTCTAGCATATGCAGACAGGATTTTTATCCTTCTCGTTGCAAAGGAATAGTTTTCTTTCATAATTCATTCATCTTTGGGTGTGCACTTGCTAACATGCGTATACGCACGCGCCGCCACTGAATGTTATGAAAAAACATTTTTACGTCGGATTAAACGCATATTGGCTCATTAAGCTTCTAAGGGTTAAAATTACGAGAGTATTGAGGAATGGGGATGTTTTTTCGCCATAAATTATCTTTCTCGCCCATCCACCAAATTCTTTCAATGAATTACGATTAGTAATCTGAGCGAACTCTCTTAATAAAATCAATTTCTCTCAATAATTCAAAAAAGCATCGAAACCAAATATAGTGGATAGATAATTCCGGATATTTGTATTGGGAACACGAAAAAGACGCACAGTAATCAGACATTATGTTACTCGAGACTGTCGGAAATATCAGCGGGTTATTGGAAATATTTTGAGACGCATCGTTGCATTGGTTTCACAAGGTTTTGGCTGATATTAAGATTGACGGTTAAGTATAAGAGTTCCCGTAAATGCTTGATATGAATGATAAACTGGCTACCTCTGCATTTTGAAGGAAAGTGAAAGAACTGAAAATAAAATAAATACCATATTGGAATTCATTGCACCACGAATAAATGAGCAAGAAGTTAAAACTATTTTTGTAGAAACCAACTTTGGTAAGATCCCTAGTTAAATAGAGCCATATACCCAAGAAATTGGAGACTTCTTTAAAATATTTTGCACTATATTGCGAAGAAGTGAACTTTTGGTTTCGTTCGGGTCGGGTCAAAATACCCTGGAAGATCTAATCCCCTTTAAATCATGTCCAGCGTGCGAGACTTAAATTCATATTTTTAATTTATTGAAAAATGTATGAAAATTATACTATATATGAAAATTTGAAAACCTAGCCTCGTAACCTTGCATCCTTACACCTTGGCTTGCGACTTCCGTGTAGCTAATGAGAGGGCGTCTTGATCATGATTAGTGTAACAGCAATGTCTCACCAAACCGGAAGTAAGCGGTAAGGGGGAAATTGACGATCAATAAACTGATTCCCCTCTTCCCAGAATTTCTATAAAAAAATGCGTTAAGATCGGTAGGAGTTGCGGGGCATTGGCGATTAGTTGACGGCTTGGACAGCACCAGTGAGGGTTGCCGACGGTTAATTAAAGGTGTGTAATTGAAATTAGCGGTGAGTCAGACACGGTTGTCGATGCCAATATTAATATATTCTTCATCTTTAATTTATATACTTTCAGTAATGGAATCATTCACTTAGGCGCAATTTATTAAATTATTCGGTAAATGAAAGGGAAAGATGAGTTACGATGAACGAAATCTTTCTGGTGAAGCCATTTTAAGTAAAATACACCAAAGGGTGAAGTTCACCATGAAAAAATATTTGAACTTAGCCGGAATTCGAACCCGGATCTCCCGATCCCGGACCGGGTTCGTATCCCGGCTAAGTCAAATATTTTTTCATGGCGAACTTCATCCTTTGGTGTATTTAACTTTGCAGTCGTGCACGTGACTCCGTGCAAAGTCACTTGTTTCTGGAGTGCCTTTCATTTTAAGTACGTTTAAAACAAGAAAACGCGAAATATGCCACCCTCATTTCATGAATTGGTGACGTCATTAGAGTTCCTTGGGGGTGTTTCAGAGTCTCATAGGATTGGCGGCGTCGGAAACGGATTCAATCCGAGTCGATTGGGAACCTATCCTACGCTCGTCTTCCATGCGTTTAACACATACTATCGGAAAGCGTTCCGCTTTTGATATGACGTCAACAGTCATCCTAAACGGGAAACGAGAAAACGTCACAATGGTCACAATTTTCAAGAGACAAGTGAGCAGGGCAAATAACCTTCCGCAAGGTTTGACACTTCACAAGGGAGGCGAAAGGTATATACGGACATGCATAATTGCTAATTGATACATATTGTCACATAATTGACGTCGTTGCTGGGTAAAATTATTTTAGAATTGTCCGTCTGTAGTTTTTTTAATGTAATACCCTGTCGTTTTGAGCAAATTACGGGAATGACGGAAAATTTTGAACGAGTTTGTTCTTTCACTCTCGTGAGAGCTTAGTTGATTGTTAATAAGAACTAAACTACAGATAGTCGTCAAATCCATCATTTTTTCCAACAGCATATGGTTTACTTACTCAATTGTTGAACCAAAAAATCATATTTTCATTCAGTAGCTCAATTAAATATGAATATTGATCATCATAAATGATGTTATGGCCTTCATGATATGCCGTAAACGTCTTACAAATTTTCCGTAAAAGTGGAGGTACACTGGAAGATAATACAGCGATTAACTTAGGTTAAATAGTGTCCATTATTATTAATGGCTTGAGTTATGTACGTTAAAATAACGCAAAATAATGTGGTTAGTTTGTTATCTGTTTTGCACGCACTCGGTTATTTTTATAACGCCATTTTATTTGGTACGAAAATGACAAACATTTCCTATTGTTGCACCTTTAAATACATCTTCTAAATTTTATTTCAGTGTGCGATAATTCAACAGAGAAAAAAAATAATCGATGCAAAAGGGAATTGAACCCTTGTCTTATGCCTCACTGCCTCCTGCCTTAACCCACTGCCTTCGCTCATGAATTGAGAGACGAATTTTGTGGACTATACATGAGAAGATGGTGTGAGAGTGCTTCCGTATAGTTGTTACCGTGGCTATTCCCGTTATGCTTGAACTAATATCTCATATTAACACTAGAACTACCGATGGAGTCATTTTGACTCCTCGCGATAAACGCGATCGCCTGATATACTTTCGAATTTCACATATCAAACAAAAATGATTACCTTAAGTAATGTATCAATAAAAGCCGAAATAATCAGCAAAAACATATAATGATAAGGTTGGAGTCACTGTGACTCCATTCAGTAGTTCTTGGAGGGATATCATGTCTGGTATTTCTAGTGTTAAAACGAATATTTAGGATGCACTCTATGGAATCAACTCTATCAGGCACATTACCACCACTAATTTCGATGTGACTACGATGCGAAGTCACGCACACAATCATATCAAACTAAACAAATTGTTATTCGAGACTCAAGTCACCGATGGCGGCGCTGAAGGCAGTGACGTAATTTTCCAACATGTCCGACGCATCGAGGATATTGTTGTGATGATAAGATGCGTTTAACAGGGTAAATCGTCGAACCACTACGAAAATTAAAGTAAAAAATATCAAGGAAGATATTTTTTGTTTTGAGGAGGTATTTCGATTCCAAGAGGCAACGACAAATAGCAGTTAAGACTAAGGAATAATTATATGATAGCTGAAATATCCACTACTATCTCACGGAGTTTACTGAAAGGGTTCCTAATGGCCATAAATGCATGACTCGGACGAAAAAATTATTCTTAGCAGGCTAGAAAAGAAGAAGTGCATTACGTCGGTTACCCCAAGTGCATTAAAAAAACAAATCACCGTCCCAGTAAATGATGAATTGTAGCAATGAATGGCAACTATATGGCATTTTACATGAATATGAATGCTTAAAATATATTGCTTACGAACTTATGACAGCTAATTACCAAAAATATAATTATAAAAATCAGTAAATTCCCAGAAATACCAATGATTTGTCACCGTGGTTTTCTAAGGGAATTGCTTGGTATCCTCGGAGCTCTACTTCCGAATTCGGCCAATAGTTGGCGTATTGCTTGTCTGGATTCTCGAATACTTTCAAATCCACGGACACGTTTCCAATGCACTATGCTACCTACATATTTGTAAGTCATTACGCCATGCATTCCAACTTGTTTCACCTTCTTTTTTCCAAATTACTCGTCCAAATAACAATGCAAATGAACTTGCACCGACAGTGATACAGTCTGCGCATTTATTGTCTAATTTACACGAGAATTAAAGTCACTTACATCTATATTACTCTATCAGAATATCCAAATATATCAGCACTCATGAAATAAAGTGATATTATTTTATTAGAGCCAAATACTTAATAAAAAACCGCATTATAAAATATCACCATTCGCAACCGGAATGAGTTTCCGTCACCTCTAGCCCACTCGACTTCTATCCGATCGGAAAGCCGCCCTTGAGTCGATACGAAGCCAGTCTGAAACGCACGGATTACCCGGCCGATAGTAAGTGACGTAGAATCCAAGTCAAGTCTCCCGATCCGCTCGGAAAGGGAGACTCTGAAACACCCCCCTGTTCTTTTATCCGTTCAGAGGAAATATTTCAATGTGGCACTGCTCCCGAGAGCGTAAAAAACGAAGCATGCGAGGCCCATGTACCTGACCTAGTGGTAAGTAGTTGAGAAGCAGGGATCCGCTCGCCATGAGCTCGCGGCGTTATCAACTTATCCGCGAAAGGGCTAACGCCGGTGATTTTCCGTCGAAACTAATCGAGAGGTAGGTGACAGATCGAAAAAAATGAAAAACATGTATTTCGCCATTTTGAATCTACCTGAATTAGGCAAATCAAAAAAAGAAAATAAAACAATCATACACTATGATATTTGGGAGGCCCCCGAAATTATTTTCTCAATCCATAGAGGTGCAAGGCTGGGATAAATTTTTTCATGATTTCATTAAAACAAACAAACAATTTAATTAAAAATTAATAAGGAATGCATATAAAGTAGTTAAAATTATCGAAGGATTATTTACCGTCAATTTAAGACTGTTCCTGAACCTCTAAATATTTTAACGACCAGGATTTTAAATAAAACAAAAGGGCAATATTATTTTGAAACGGGTTAACTTAGGCCAAATATAATAAAAGCATGCAAATGTAGTTCTAAACCATGAGTTGGAGCAAAGACATCCTATACATAATATCGCTTGTCGTAGAATGTTTCCAAGTGTTCTTTGATTATAACCTATACGTTTATTTTATTTGGGTAAAAATTGAAAGAAAAAACAGAATTTCTACCAGGAAAAATCCTAATATATTGCAATGCATCAATGTATGTGTAACCAGTTAATGTTCAAAATTCCTTCAATTCTATGGATCTACATTCCAGACGAATTCAGAAGTGAAGCCAGTTCTGCTACCTGTCGACTGATGCAAGAACTAAGTCGATAACACAATGCAAATGGCAGAATACAGATAGAAATATGAATCATTTTACCTCTTTGGGCCAGAGTTACCCGGAAAGGGCCAAAATTACCGCACTAACACTTTTTCAACAGCATCTTATATTTGTAAAATTTAGGCTTCATTGTGGATGCTTCGCAGTCAATTTCAAAGAATATTCACTCCGCTCAGTAGCGTGTAGTGTGCCATTGAATTAGGGATGATCTCAGCTTCAAATTGAGTACGCACGAGAGCAGCTAGATTTCATTGACGGTTGATATACCATGGTGACCTAGTTGTTGGCTGAAATAGGGCAAGTGTTTTTAACTGACCAGTGATGCTGTCAAGAGAACGTATTCGGGCCAAAGTAGCCATTACGAACAGATTTTAAATATCTTGAGCTAAAGCAGAAGTTTTTCGCAGGTACAGTGAAACTATTTAGAGAAAGTATGTAGGTAGTCTGATCTTCCGATAGATCAAGTATAAAATTAGGTCTAAGTATTGTCCTCCTTAATGAGAGTGCGATCCTTTCCTGGCTTTTCACTTAAAAGGTACATAATAACCACCAACACATTTTCATCTGCTTCTCATATCACCACTTCCAAATGGTAAAGTAGTGTTGAAGTGTTATTACAAGCCTAATCAATAACAGTTTGGGAGGAATTTTTTATGAAATTTGAAGTAAGATAAACAATATAACCAGCGATGAAACTCCCTTAGAAAATGATAAAATAAATCATGACTCTGCGTCGAAAAATAAAAATATAGATTATTATAGCCAATAGAGATTATCTTTCACTAGGGATATAAAGGTGTGCTCAAGGGAAATTAGCCCAATATACAACTAGGAGAGAGTAGAAAAAATATCTAACAGTATCCGCGTGACTAGGACTGTCTTTGATGGTGAACCAAACTTAGCTCCGAATATGGATTGTTGCATTAAGTACCTACATGCCATATCAGGGGGGCCTGGTCACCTCCGAAATCAATAGAACAAAGAAGAAAAAAAAGAGATATATAGTACCGTGCTCTGAGTTATTTGAATTTACCAAGCGCGAAGTTACGGTCGTGACATGTTGTAATACCTAGTCATACATATATTAATATTAGCTCAAATTGACGCATAAAATATCAAAAGATATAATGTTTTGAATGAGTTAACCTAAAATTACGTTGATCTTTACTCCCCCGACAATTATCCATGGTCCACCGTCTGAAGTTGTTGCCCAGCACTGTTACCCCAGGTATGTACGAGTCTACTAGTCATGTTGCATTTAAACTTATACATTTGCATTATTTAGCACGATCGCAGTACTGAGGCCCCAAGATGTTGACTGCCTTTGAGGTGACATCATTATTTTTACACTAAGGTGTAGGCAGTTTATCGAGAACTTCATTGGGGAAAAATGCAAGTGTAATATAAGTAGTAATCTGAAAATAAATTGGAGAGGATTGAATCAAAATTCGATTGCAATAATTTTTCATATTGGGTTCCTTACCCAACTGTATTAAAAAGTCAACAGAGATTAAATTATAACAATTAAAAGACATGAACTTTTCCGTTTCCGGATCGTCGCCTACTTCTCGAGCTATTCCTCGCAAAAAATCGTTGGCCTCGAATTTTTCGCAGATAAGATGATGACGTCATTAACTCTTGCCGCGGTGTCGGCTGAAATCGAAAAAAGCTGCTCGAAAATCAAAATATCGACTTGTTCATTTCGAACCGGGAATAGTATATCATCATTTTAGAATGTCCTGGGCATTTACAACTGAAGTTAATTTTTTGTCAAAAAATTTAAAAAAATTTACAGCTCGCAAAAATCAACAAAAACCTATGAAACCGTGGGTGCGCGATTTATACGAAAAAGTTCAACGTTTGTTCCCCCTGCAATGGAAAACAGTTAATAATGCGAAATTTTTGAGGATATTTATTGATATTACCACTTTTTTAATTAATTAAGAGTGAACTTTTGTTTTAGTCAGTTATTTTTTATTAACTTTATGAATTGTTAAATATATCACTGTTTTTCGTTAATATTTTACCTAATGCTAAGATAAATGTAGTTACCGTCACTTGCCGCTTCTAAGATATTTACACCAGGAGTTAGACTGAAGTCTATATTTTTAGACGGAAAAGAAAAATCTTGCTCCAATTGGCTTACCTCCGATTTTTTCGTGGTAAAGCAAAATGATGTCGGGCGGTTGTCGCGCCCCATGACCCGCGTAGGCACTCGGGAACTTAGGATGACATGCGTCATAGTCCGTTTGAGAGACTGGATTTTCCCTAAATCGTGAATGAATTGTACTCAACTACTTGTTATTAGCGGTGTATTTATGATTTGTACCCTCTTCTGACGATTATACCCCTGGGTCTTTCCGCGGGAGTTGCGTGCGGACGGCAATAAACCTAACGGTTCGCGCGCTCTCAAAGCCCTTTATCGTCGGCGGCTACCCCTTTATGCACCCAGATTTGTTCTCTATGAACACGTGCAAGTATTTCCATTCTAAAAACTGGGTTTTCCCTAAATATGCCGTCTATGCGATTAGCACGCTCATTTCTAGCCGAGTGCTCAGCATCAGTCTCACTTCAGTATTCCTCGTTGAAGTGTGTGCCGAAGGACGTTCACAGTTTAGTTACTCAGTTATGGATACAGCATTAGTGACTCGCCAAGATTTACAAAGTGTGATCTTGTTAGTCGTTAATTAGTTAGGATGTGATTATTGCGTGAGTTGGTAAATTATTAGTAATTCACAATCATAATAGAGCGCCATCTACAATTCTCTTCCAGGAATTTCTGAAGACCTAATTACTCGCTTCTCGGTAATTTTGAGAGCTGTCTCGACTGGAATTCGAGAAAATCATAAGATTTTCTCAGCTTATCGCCTTAAAACAGCTAGAATCTATGTCAAACTCTAACCATAGTTTCATATACCGCCAACTCTTTACAAAGTTTTACTGCATTGAGCGAAAATTGTGAAAAATGTTATTTCCCATTGAACAGCTTTCCGAAGAGGCGTTAGAAGCCCGACATAAGGATATAAGAAGATAATGCGAAAGACACACCAGGAAAGTTTCTAGAATTGCCGCAAACGATGATCTTTTCCATAGGCTTCTGCTTACGTCAGATCCTTTCATTTCTTGTTCTGCGTGGGTTCCCTGTAAAGTAAAAAAAAATACCAGAGGAAGTGAAAACTTTTCTGGCGAATAGTGAAAATATTTTAGAATATGAGGGGTCTTCATCATATGACTCAGAATAGAATTTAATGTGGCACAGCTTTGTTTTGAGAAATTTGCAATAAAAATATTTGCCAATGGTATTCATTTTTTTTATTACACTTCAATGACCAAAATTTCAGTTTTAAAAGGCTCAATAACAATTTTCAATGATCACACACCTCATAAGAAGCTACTAGATAGCTTAAGCGTATTTAAATATGGATGAAATTCTGTTTTTCCCCTGATATTTGCATATAAAAATTTCGACTTACCCCTTGTATCTATGGTACCCGCATAACTTTCCCCTATTTTTAAATTTTATTGCCCTCCCAAACAATATTTTAGTCTAAATCATCGTAAATAAGTTTCATGGTGTCCATAAAATACCCAATTCTCAAAAAGTTTCATTCATTTAGCAATACTTAAGACTACAGCGATTTTTGGCCAGCTTTTTTCGATTCCAGCCCACAGCCTCGTGTGAATCGCTGTTGTTTACGCTCTTGAAAAAGATCCCTTGCTAAGGATTTTCTGTACGAGTAAATGAGCCAGATATCTATAATGACGTCGCAAACTCATTAAAATTGAGCGGAAACTTTCGTGTTTTTTTACTCTTGCGAGCGAATGACTTTATGCTGAAAATTTCATGTTCGTCTCATATTATGTTTCCCTGAATTCTGAATTCTTCCTATGAGTTGCGATTTTGGGTTTGAGGGAAAAATTCCCTTTTCAAAGAAAAACGATTGAATACGACTCATTTGATAACCTCTCTAGTAATAATAGCGCCGAGTAGAGGGTTTCTTTAAAGAAAGCCTTTATTGAAGGCCGCCGAAAAAATAAAAGAAAACAAGGAAAGAGGAACAAGAAAAACAATCACCATTTGTCGCTAAATATCAACGCACTCATCCACCTATTGTCCTTTGTGACCCTATCTTTTTCAATAATAATTCAAATAAATCATTCCGTTTTAATGATTGAAATTTATTTTATTCCAATGCAAAGCATGATGGGAAGGTAAATATATAATATTATCGCTGCAATACCTTAATTTTCTAAACATAAATTAGCGGAACTTTTTCTTTACAGCATCCCTCCGAAACAAAAATTGTTTCTTGGGAAAAGTAAACTTATTGCAAGCATGTTCAGAATTAACTTAAGCTTACTTATGTAGATATTATAAATACTTTATTATCCGTAGCCTAATTTCACGAATATTAAAGATATCGCCATTCACTTAAATATTATAACGTAAGGGTTACACACGAAATAAAATATTGACGGGAATCTCAATAAAATTGTTTTAAAATCAAACTAAAATCGCAGCTTAGATCGTTAGCGGTAAATTAAGATCAGACATAATATATGCCTAATATATGCCATGATTTATAATTTATACACCTTCATGTATTGCAAGGATTTTACACATTAATCGTATTAGGCCACTTAACCAATTACGTCCTGAAAGCCTGGCGTCCGAAGTAAATGCATAACAGGATGCATCAACGTTTGCTTGCAGCAAACGATTCTACAAACCTTCACTCCCAGCCCATCATACCTATAAAAGCAAAGTACTCCTTCGAGGCTCAATGATCTGACATCAATATCTTGTACTTCAAAAAAATGATTTTTGATTTCACAGGACCTTTCATGGTCTTTAATGGGAACGCCCAAGTGCTTTATATGAGCGTGGGAATAGTTGTGTGACTTACTGAACTCTCACCAAACTTCAAAAAGATGGTGTGAAAAACGAAGCGCATGTTTTTCATGAAAATTAAAAAAAAATACTCGTATGACGTTATTTATTCCAATAATGGCCACATAGAATTTCCCTGTTGATTTTATTTGAACATTTTTTTGGGCATTTGGATTTGATTTTTATGGACATTTTAATTTGTTCATACTTAAACATTTTTATACAGACCCTCATAATGGCACGTGTCAAAGGAAAGTAAATATGATGATTACCGCAAGAAAAATGTGTCACTCTGGAAAAATACTGATATGAATTTGGTAAAAAGAATAATAATAATAAAATGCCTGGCACAAATCTAAACTAATAGTAAAATTTTGAGTTATTTGCAAATAAATGGTGAAACTAAAGTCAAATGAGGGAAGTTACTTAAAGTTGGCGTTACTCTGGGCTCATGTAACTTGTAAATTGACTAACTTAAAGATACTATGATTGTATTATCCTCATTCTATGAATCCTAATTTTTATTTTCAACCTAATCGATTTCGACTGTCATGGAATGGCTTTCCTATCACATACGCGACAAGTTATTGTATGGTATGGCATTTGGAGGAGGCGATCGACAACTGAGGTCATTTCCGCCATGAGGGGAATGTATCGAGGGAAGGGTGGAGAGAAACCCGGCGTCGGCATTAGCCTGCTCTTAGCGAAAGGCGCCAAGGGGACCACGGCGTAATGTCCCATCCGACGGACGGAATGTTGCACTTGAAATGTCCTCCACACAACTTTCAAGCAGGGATCGGGCAGTCTCTGGAAATCCTCGGGCACCACCGGGATTTGAACCCCAACCCACGGGGTGGAAAGCCAAGACTCAGCCCAAACCCGAACCCCGACAAGTAATTGCGGATCGCGCAGTCGGCGTCCTTCCTGAGTAAGGAAACGGCTGGAAGATTTGCCTCGAGGATTTGTTCTTTCCGCAGACGAGCGATGAGCATAACGTGATGTTTATGCAACACATTGGAAGGGGGCTGACGTGAAGCCAGAGAGCGGGGTCAGCACGAGAGCTGGTCGGGTGCAGGGAGCGGCGGGAGCGGGGAGCAGATGACGTACGCGCGCCCACTCACGTGCAGGCTGGCCGCTTCTTTAGCGCCTCACCCAAATCTAACCAACCAGGGCTTTGTGGACAAATTAAAAATACAAATTGCTATTAACTAATATGCTCGCGACCATTTTTAAAAATTGTCTGCTGTAATAGAGTTAAAAAATAAGGGGGATTACGTTGGTCCGTTAATTGATCGGTCTATCCAATTTCTCAAGCCATTCGCGGCGAAAAGTGTACGGCCAAAAGTGGCTCGCAGAAGAGTTGCTGACGTCACGAACTACTGTATTAGAGTTTAAAAAATAAGGAGAGTTATATTTTTCCGTTTATCAATCGGTCCCGCCAATTTCTCAAGCTATTTTCGGCTTAACCGGCTCGCAGATAAGTTGATGACGTCATGAACTCCTACCGAGTGATTTAGAGCCACTCCGCTGTTCCTCTCACATCGACCTCATGTACTTCGTTGTTCTTTGCACTCTTCTGAGCAATTCGTTCGCTCATAGATCGGATCTTCTTGAACGAGTTAATAAACCGGGACGTGTATGACGTCACCAACTTATGAAAAATGGGCGTCAACTTCCGCGTACTTTCCTTTTTATCTTAAACTACGAGAGAATAGCTGAATGAGGAAGAATTTTATTCGTCTCATCTTATCTTTCCATTTCATGTACCGAATTCCATTAATCATCATCATCATCCATTATTTGCGAATTTACTTTAGAGTGAACCAACTCATTCCTGCACAGCTCGAAGGGATTCAAGATGCGTTTGGATTTAAAAATTTTAGACTAGGTATTTTTTATTGCCACGAAAATAAGCCATTGTGTGAAACTATGCTGAATTATATAACTGCCATTATTATTAGTATGAATTTGGAGAAGTGTTCTAATACTTTCAGTTATGTGTTTTAGTTGTTAAAATGTTTTAAGGTGATTATTAATACATATACTATAATTAATTGCTTTTTATGCTATAACTTTAAACGTCATTTGCAAGTGTGCAAACTGAGGCCCTTGAAGATGGGAAAATACATGTGCGAAAAGTTGGCAAGGGGATAATAAATAATTGCCAAAAGATTGGCTCCATATGTTTATTCCTGTTCATTATACTTAAAGACAGCATCAAATAAGCTATGAAGAAACTGGGAGATAGCTGCAGATTTTAAAGAGACCACAACTGAAAAAAATAATGTTTCTTAAAATTGCAATATTTGAATTGCACCATCGAAGTCTTTCTCGGCGTATCCGTTAATCGGCAATTTTTGGGAGGTGTACCGCCTGCGATCGTTGTTTTTGCTCAAGCTTCAACTATACTACAATGCCTGATCCACAGAACTAAAGGAGAGTCTTTGTACATTAGTGTAACATCTATGAGTCATTGAATTTTATTGTATTCATTGATTTATTGTCATTTTACATTTGGAAATGAGAGAAGAAAAATATTGTAGACTCGGAAAGGGAGTCGAGATGATTTAGGCGCAAACAAAGAACCCCAGCCTTTGCGATACTTCTATCATTATTTGGACCAATATAAATCTTTAAATATAAGATGATCTTTATGTTTTTATAAAAATAATTGTTTTAAAGCATTTGTACTTCATATAGCGTCGAACTCGTAGAAAAAGGCTTAGAAAAGAACCCTGAATTAATCATCTTGTCTGCCTCAGGCTCTTTAGGAGAAGCCTTTAAAGATCTTAAAATGTATCACTTGACCTAAGAGTATGATTCGGATTTTTAATTATTACGATACATCTTGTGGTAGTGTGCCGTTTTTCTAAGATTCCTCATGGTAAGCCTGAGTGTCTCTTATCCTCAGCTGCAATCACGTGGTGGTTAACAAACTCTCACCTATTTTGACTTTCGATATCACCCCTTTTTAGTATTGCCTCAATTATATTCTTCCATCACTTTCTCGCCCGGCCTGCCACTCATAAGATTCATTCATCTACCATTTATCCTCTTAGCTCCTTGACTCTCATCCATATTTTTTGCATGGACCTGCGAACGAAGCACATGCCTTTCGCACGTGCCCCAAACCAGAAGACACGTCGCGGTGGGGACGGAGATATTAGGGTTTCAACACCCCCGGAAGCTCTAAATGCACAAAAACACATTTATATAGCAGAGACAGGAATGTCACACCCTATGCTAGACTCCTGTTTCCCCCACAAAACCTTTAAACTAACCCTCCCCCAAGAAAATTACCCAACCAACGTTGCAAAACGTTCATATGCATTTACCTAGATGGATATGTCTTATTTCACGGAGGCAGATAGTCATTAATTTTACTGATATTTTTGTGGATGGAAAAGAATACCCTATATACCCATTGTAATATTTTCAAAAGTCCCCTAAGAATAGAAACATCGCATCGTAATCCATCCCCCGTCCTGTGGACTAAAATAAAGTTAGGATTATTATTATGAACTTTCTAATTTTGCTAATAATCTGTGCCATAAATGATTGAATAAAAAATAATATTCCATGTGGTACAAGGTACAACTAAGTTTATAGGATAGATATGATGCCTAATGTGGCAGTTTTAATTCTTAACATAATTCGTAAGTTCAGTAAGTTAAGTAATTTTGTGAGCGATTGAATATCGCAGGGGGGACAGGGTTGAGTAGCTATTTCGTCACTCTGGATGGGAAAAAGATATGGAGAAACTATGGCAGCATCAAATAACCTACAAAATCTACTCAGTACTATCGGATTAAAAACATAGAATCAAGACCATTTTTTATTTGTCACATACAATTTGAACTTTGTACAGTTGGTCACTCTCTTCACTTATCCCTGAATACTTCTGATTTCAGTTAAGCTAAAACTAACGGATATATTCAGAAAATGATTACACACGATAATTGAGACTTTTTGATATGAGCAGTATTCATAATAGATAATCACAGGCTTGCATTCCAGTCATATAATATTATTATGGTATATAGATTACTCATTTCTAATAGTTTTACGCATAAAATTTGCTTGTCTGTTGTCCGTTCCACGTGACTCCGCATCGTTTGACTCGCGCCGTGAGCTCACTCCAATCTGTCGCGATTTATGAATTACTGTATAATTTTCAGTTAACATTTTCATATTTTACTCAAGAGTATCTAAATGATAATTAGCTACTTCACAGATAACGCAATGGTCTCGTAGTAAAAAGAATTCCTGTACCACATGGATGGGAAAAAATAAAATGAACTCTCCACTCGTATAGCCAAATTATTTCATAGATTAAAAATGATTTCGATTCCACACTGAAATTTTAAAGCTGATATATATACAGTTCCTGAGAATAATTCTCCCAGAATATGGCCAGCGGGATTCTAAAACTTGAGGAATTCCTTGCAGAAATTAATTGGAGGAATGCCGACTGGAATCAGTAAATCGATTGGTCTAATGAATTTTAATTAATCCTCACCAGCAGCCATAATAAAGGTAGATTAAGTGGGCGTCACTTCGATCTATCCGTTAAACATTTTTAGTAATGATAATCGATAACCGGGTTTTAAATCACTACCAAGTTTTACGCACCAAATATAGCTCTCAAGACACAGATTATGGCACGAGATGCTGAAACTATTTACACTTACTTAAAAAAACATTAGTCATTTAAGAAATAATACTTCGCATGGAAAGTTACCCGTCTTTATATGTTGGCGTAGACGTGAAGAATTTCTGCAAAATTCAGCCACATTCACATGCGTGCGTCAAATATATTTGGAATAAATATGGCTGAATTCCCTGAAGCAATTATTCAGATCACGATTAAATTTGGTGGTGATTCAGTTCAAATCCTCGGCCATAAGGGCAGTTCTCTGTTACGGTACTTGGATCGCTTACTCCTCGCACTCATATCCGCTCAATCTGACTTTCATCCGTGATGAAGTCACGCAATTGGATTACTCTCTCCCAAGAGCACGAGGGTTATATCTGAATTCCAAATATTGAATTGTACTGTTAGATATTTGATGGATTTAGCATAGACGGCTGCGTCACGAAACGGAGAGCAAATGCATCGCGCAGCATAAATTCCAGGCGTTTTTGAAGCGCTTTTTCGTCTCATGTGTCATTCATGCAATCACTCCGCGGGAGAGGATGGCTCCGGAGGTTTGCGGTCCGCGAGTCACACGACGAGGGGTCACGTGGTGCAGACGACGGCCATACAATTATTATTCATTAGAAAAGTACCATATTATCATGCAGCTAGGGTAAAATAATATAACCAGTGTAATTATATAGCATGGATATTTCCACTGCTCACGTTTTTTTACAGTCGGTCACTCTCTTCACTTATTCCTGAATAATTTTGATTTCATTTAAGCTAAAACTAACGGATTTATTCTGAGAATGGTTACAAACGATAATTGAGACTTTTTTGACTGAGCAGTATTCATGCCACATAATCACATGCTTGCATCCCTGTCACATAGTTCCATTACTCATTTTATTACCATTACTAAAATTTTCGCTCACGTCATAAAACTTACGTATACTGTGCAATAGTATTTTTAGATTAAATCTCTTAGTTTTACCAGCATAATTAAAAAGTTAATGATGAAAATATTTCTGTTTTTGCACGTAAAGATTTATTACAAGTACCGACCCAAGTTTCAAAACTTGGTTCCTCCTACTACCCAGTAGTGGCGCAAAGATTTGTTGAAACATGGGTCGGTGCATGTAATATATTTTTGCGTACGGTAACTTATTTTCATAATGAGCATTGTAAACTTCCACAAATATAAAGCCTGAATTAATGTCTTAATATTAGAAAGGATTCCTCGTACGTGCTAAAACAAAAAAGCCACAAAATTGCTATTCTATAATAAATATATCATAGAAATTCCGTTTTATGAATACAATAAAGCTATGTAGTGGGAAATATTTTGATTATACTGACTCGTAACAAATATTAAAAAAATTAGAACTTACCTCCTCAAAATATAAAAAAATTAAAAAATTTCCGCAAATAACCAATATTTTTTTGTGTTTCGGTATTTCATACTTCTTACGCATCTGTTGTAACTAAAAAAATCATAAAAAGTAGTACTTAGCTAAAGTCATTGCGGTGACATATTGAAAAAATACAAAATGAAGGAAGATGAAAGTAAACAATTTCTGCGTTAAATTATTTTAAGCACAAATATTTCTAATGTTGCTGGTAAAACTGAATGATTTATTTTGAAAAAGAGTACATGGGATAACTAAGAGTTTTATAAGTGAGCAGATAAAACATTTATATCAAAGAAATGAAGTTCTAATTTAAATTGTTTAGTCCTGAATGAATTTTCCTCTAAAACTATGTTATTTACTTTGAGGAAATGGTGGCCATAGGATAAATGAGTATTCCCAACCAGACAAGTTGAAAAATAATTATGAAATTATCGCAAAATTAATAATTATTTTCATGCTGAGTTCTAATATTCATAACTTTATTTGTAAAACTTATTGTAAGAATATATTTTTATCAAATACCTACCTTTCAAAGACTAGGAAATAAGTTTTGACATAAGCAGTGGAACCTTTTAAATATTAAAACTATAGTTGCAGTATACAGCCTCTATTTTATGCCAGTATTTCAGCTAATATTTACTCTGACCATGAAAATAAATTAACGACGGCATTTCTTGGATATGAAATTTCAACTGTACACTTGAAAATGCCATTTTATCCTGGGATCAATTTCACTATAAAACGTATCGTATACTTTTTACTTTCATTGCCGTGCAAATTTTCTTATTTCATTCGTATTTCATGGCAATGTTGGCGTTAGGATTTCGCTGTGGTGAGATTTTTCAACTCTGCCAGACTAACTGACTGGTGAATCCGGCCCTTGAGCACAGTGTCCTGATTTCGGAATGCACCTTAGCGCCCGCGCCGCCGGTTGAAATCCTCACCAGGATGTCGGTGAGGATGCGGGAAGTCGTCACCTCAGCCAGACGTATTGCCCCAAAACTTTCTCTTTCATGACTAGGCAGATGCGGATACAGGAGGCTAGGGTAGGGGTGATCGCACCTCCTTCCCTTGGCAATGAAAAATTTTAATGCTTCAGTACAAATATGTCTCTCATAGTTCTATAGTTACAATTTTTTATTGCTATAGAGCACATATATGTAGTTCATATGTATCCATGGGCGTTGCCAGCGAAGGGCTGGAGGGGGAAGCGCCCCCCCCCTTAGAAGCAAAAATCGCAAATGTATTTGAGGAAAATAATACTTTTAAAAGCAAATAATTTGAGAAACTAATAAAGAGCTGTAACAGTTTCATTAAAATGTTGATTTATTTTACCTTTTTCATGCTTAAATCTTACCTACAATTTGAACAACCATGGCTAGCCCACCCCCCACTAGTTTTCATCCTGGGTACGCCCTTGTATGTATCTCATAGTTCCGGTCCTAATAGCCCATAGAAAGAATACCTGTTACTTGAATTGTATGTGTGCGTCTGTAGTGGCCACTGGGTAAACCACCACATGCGGATTTCTGGTGGAGATACTTTATTTGGTTTCTCCCTTGGATTTCCCTGATAAACCAAGACTAACTTTGACGGTTACGGGAGACATTTATATATTTTTTACCGTCTAGCCCAATGAATTCAAACCATCATTCTAATTTACATAACAATTTTAAAAAATCATGCTGTCTTCTATGTCTAATACGAATAATAATAACCAATCGAACTATTTTTATATTCATTTGCACCTGTTGTTTGCTTTTATTTCATCAAGGAGTGTAAAGTCAACTACAGATTTGAATCCCGTATTAACAGAATATTTCAACTCACCGTTTAAATAACTGAACAACAGATTTTATGTTTGATTAAATCAACAGGCCAAGTCTAATATTGTTATTCGACCCGAGGACTCAACTTCCTCAGGATAAATTCCTTGGATTCCGCTGGTAATTAGAAAATATTTCCACTCAATTCAAAAAGCATACTGTAGTGGAGATGGAAAAATGTCTCTACGGAGAAAAGAATGAGCACTTTTCAGCAGTTCCTTTACAAATCTAAACAAATAAGCAAGGGATTGGAAGTGTTTTTTGAAACCCTCTTTGTACTGCGGGTCTATATATCGCCTTTTGCTTCACAGTCAAAAAGTGCCATCAGCCGAAATATGTGTTTTGATGTTGTTAGTTGTTCAAGTTAATTATGCAGCGACAAAACTCTTGCTTAAAAATCAGGATTACTTACGCCGCTAAAAGTACAATAAGAGTAAAATTTAGCAAGTTATTATACCAAAAAATGATATCAATGCATTTTTTCTAAAATATGTTAAATTTCATTTAAATACCTTGGGCATTTCTCGCCAGTGCCTCTCCAAGAAGGCGGGAAAAAGAGGTTTCAGTAACATTGAGCATATAAGCAAGACTGATCAAACTCCATCATTGCTATCCAGTATGTCATACAGTCCGAGGCAAAAAAAAAAAACAGAATAATATTTAATTTCTACTTTTGAACTTGAACATTGCGGAGAAGCTTTTTAATCCACACCTCATAATAGTCAGAAAGCCTAGAATCCAAGATAGGTTTAATATTCCAAGGATTCAATTTAATTTGTTTGGATATTACCGAAAAAGGGAACCTTAAGGAAAAAACGACAGACAAAAATTGTAGGATCTGGCGGAGTGACCTGAATAGGGCACAGGACTCTCAGGGGATCGGCGCTCTGCAGCGAGCGAAAGTGAGCCAGCTTGTATGCACATATTCTACGTGCCCACGGGTTATTTCCAGAGTGATGTTAAACTTTACCCATGAAACCAAAATATTGTTCAAAATACAGGCTGAATGACTTAAAATTTTAAGAAGTAACGAGTGCTTCCCATTTTTTCTAGACGCGTTTTTAATCTATTCCATTGCGTATTTTAGGGAATGCATATCAGCACAGCTACTTCATATCAATGATGGCAGACTTGTGCTCGTATACTATGGTCATTAAACTTTCCCAATTGAGAGGGGAGCCATTTGTCTGGCACGGGGCTTAATGTCCGTAACGTGACTAAGTGTGCGTGCCTAAATCGAAGGCTGTAATTTGCTTTGGGTCACCCTGCATTTGGGTTAAAATTTCCCTTATTTTAAAATTTAATTAGCTGAAACATTTGTGTTTGATTTTTCGCATTTAACATTTCTGTGAACACCAGCCTCGTTTTTATGGATTTCAGTAATGGTGTTCATTATCTCAAACTACTTTTGAAGAGCTAAAATGTCTAGACTAGAGAGCAGAGGTTAAAGGAGACAACTATAGTTCAAGTAAGGTGTTCATTGCTAGAAACTCACGAATTGAAAATAAAGAACAATGAGAATTATAGAGACATATTTCGGAATATCCTGAAATTGCTGAAAATAAAAAAAAAATAAGGGTAGAATAACATATTAATGGATAATACCATTATTTATGGCATTAAAAATTTGAATGGCGTCAGTAGGAACTTAATCTGTATGATTTTCCAAAAAATCAGAAAAATGCAACTCCTAGAAAAGTTTCTCAGGCTTGAAGGCCAGTACCTAATAATCAACGAATGTTCATCGCAATTCACATCCGTTTCATTGATTGCCAATCATTTTTTTAAACATTGTTGCAAATATTTAGACTTCTACCTCGGAAAACGCCATTTCATAATTTTGTCCACTTCTTTCCAATTGAAACCCATTTTGTGTCGTAATGATGATAATTGTATTTATCTGGAAAACAAGTTAACGTCTTAATGAAGAGCTATTTAGTAATTCAACCCTAATTTCTTATGCTATTTCATAACTACTTTGCCTCGCCCTTCTTGTCTGTGACCAGCGAAAGGTCACAAGTATTTAACTACCAGGTGATAGTGTAGGTTCATCGGCTCATGGTCAAAATGATAGGAAAATGTCAAGGAATTGAATTCCGTCGCTAGCAGCTTGCTCGTTGAATGCGATTCAATCCCTTACCTGAGTGAATAAACGGTATTTATTTCATGTTGGACTAAAATACTCATTAGCCTAGTTCACAAAACCGCCACGAAATATACCTTGAAATTTCCGCGTAGGTTGATGCTAAAAACAGATTAAAAAACATATGGTACTCTGGAAGTAGGAAAATACTCTTATGTAACCTTCTTTGAATTGCTGCGAGTTGCATACGCAAAGTGAATCGTCCCTGTGATAATTTCCAAATCAAAATGTCACGAGAGGAGAACTTGAATACATAATGAGGAAAGATCCCATTGAAGTGTCGTTACATTCTCACTATTGAATTGAGAATTACAAATAAAAAACGATTCACTCTTTTTTTGACGCTATTTAATTTTATTTATTTTTTCGATACGTTCAATACTCTTACAATTAAATTTGAATGATGGATGGAATATCGGAAATGCGTAAAATCGAACTATAAAAGGTAAACTTAAATATACAATTAATGTAACCATTATAATTATCATGAAGTTATTTAAAAATTATATGAATGAGATTTTGACCACAGATTCGATTTTGGATGAAAATCACAGTAGTTCTCGCACACATTTTTAGATGTTGTATGAGGCCTAAATTAATTGCATAACTGGATTCAAAAGTGATTGGAGGGAATTTTAGCCTTTGACTATTGACATTAATAAATCTACGATAGGTCAACTAAGATAATGATCGAAGGACGGTACAATGAGTCTCTTGAAGCGGTCACAGGTAAATGAAAGAGCAAACAATTACATTCATTTTAAACGACGTTACCTTACCTACCCATTAAGCTCTATTTAATTTCAAAGTAAATTCTGCAGCAGTCGATTAACTCACTCGTCTGCAGCAAGGACACAAAAATAATATACCTAAATTTATCGAATACTGGTCTTGACCGCTAATATTTATTTTTTTATTACCTATCCATATTTTGGAGCAATATTTTTCTCTTTTCAATAAAAATATTTGCATTGAAACCTTTAAAAATGTTTCTGCCAGTTTTTATTCATAAAATTTATTTTTCTAGCTCTACCTTAGATATAACTATGACAGTTGAAACGTCATCAGGAAAAAAACTCTTTCGCCCAATATGGAATTAATTTTGCTGTTCGCACTTTAGAATTCAAATATTCCTAAGCGTTTCAGAGTTTTGAACCAATCGTGATTCACACTTCAAAGGATCTTTTACGCCCTCATTGGTCGTAACATGCCTTTGAGAAAGTACTGGAAATACCCATTTGCGATAAACAGATAAAATATAAATAGATTATGGCCTATTAAACTAAATATTGAGACCCATCGTCGAAAATCTTCCGTAGGTATGATGCGGAAGCTAGGATTTTTTACCAGATTTTAAATTAACAGTAGAACATTAAGGCGCTTTGACGCCCTTATACATATGGTAGCGGATTGAGGTGGGTGGTCGCCCCTCTGTAATTTATGAAAAAAATTTAAGTTTCTGCTCTTTAGTGAATTCTTTTAATTTCGCTGCCTAAAAATGTTTCAAAAATAATTGGTAACTATCTAATTGATGAGTATCTAAAAAGCTACCTGTCGACGACTATCAGACCTCAGACAAATTAGAATGCTCACGTTATCACGATATATGTAAATAAAATGAATTAGTACTTTCGTTACACATAGCAAAAACATACATCAAGCGGTCCTAAGGAAACTGAACGTGATAGAAATAATCTAAGCACTGATTCGGAATCAGCACAAAATATACGTTATAGATCACCCAGCAGCGCCTCTGGGACAAAATGTATGTTGACCAGTGTTACTTATTGGTAAAATAAAAGGTATTGCATACCAACGACGGACTACGGAAAGTATTTGACCGACCCTCACACGGAACAACGACCGTTATCGGCCCCAGCCCTAACATTCATGGGCGTACCCAGCGAGGGGCAGGGGGGGAGGCAGCTACCCCCCTAGAAGCAAAAATAGCAAAAGTCTTTAAGCAAAGTCAGTGCTGAATTGAAACGAAAGTATTCAACAAATTTTCTTTAAACCCACGAAAAATGATATGCATTAGTATAAGATATGTAACTAAAATAAAACTATTTTTTCAAGGAAATAATCTCATTAACTAATCATTATATCTCATTAACTCATCAATAATCACATTAAATAATCTCATATGTCCTTCAAAGCGCTGTTATAATTTTCTTAAAATGCTGGTTTCATTCACCTTTTCCATGCGAAAATGTCACAACTTGGCTTGCCCCACCACTAGACTTTCACCATGGCTTGCCCCCCTCCCCCCTGGGTACGCCCTTGCTTATATTCGCCCCTGGTGACCACTCAAGCCATCGGAGGATGAACGTGCCGAGGAATGGGTCTCCAACGACCGCACTCAACGAGACCCGAGTCTTCACGCTCCGTCTCCATCGTTTGCGACCTAGGACAACGAAATCCAGAGGCTCCTCGGTCGCGAGGCTTATTTTGGCCGTCACCAGCACTCCACGGGTGCTTCCATAAGACAAAACACCACCGACGCATATCCGGCCGTCTGCTCCTCCAAGTAAGTGTAAACAGAATGCGCAACGCGAACGCTGAGTAACCGAAACCTGAGGCCGACACTGAAAGCATTTTACTCCGGAATGATGTCGATATCACCATGGAAACTGGAGAAATTTTGTGAGTGAAATAAATCATTTAAAACCTAAATATATATTATGAACCTTGTTAAAAATTAAGCCCGATGAAAACTTTCATATAATACCCATGACCATACGGGATGTAAGAGAAATCTTTGGCACAACTTGTTGGACACACTCCTCATATTTTGACGAAGATATTACGAAATGAAATGCTTTGCTTCAATGTTGAAGCTCATTGCCTCCAACTGTGTGTAATCAAAGGAAATACACAAGAGCAGAACACACCAACTCACCATCTGCAACCATTTGTCACAGAAGTGTCAAATTCATGAGCACTGATACATGTATCAACCCCCGTCGTAATGAATTTAGGATGAACCTAGGAGTATGCATCCAAGGAGTATTGGGTATTGTTTCTCACCCTTACATAACATAGGCATGGAAACTCTTGGCATCTTGTTCCAGAATTTAATACTCAAGATCTTTCAAATGCCCCCAAAAATAATAGTTCAGCGGATTTAGGTCTGGAGAATGTGGAAGTCAGGAAATTAGTCAAACTATACCCGTCACCAAAACTGTTTTTGAGCAGCCGACGAACATTAGCACTAAATGAGGAGGTTCACCATCGCGCATGAAGACAGATATACTGCTGATAGCACACATTTTAATAGAACAGGTAGAATATACACTACGATATGTGTCGGTCTGTATAGCCTCAGAGGAAGAACTGGGAGGCAGCATTTGAAGTTATGAGGAGTATCCTATCCTGTTCGTTTCCGGAGCCAGGTTCACATTACAATACGCCTTCATCTACACATCAGGAAAGTGTTCTTCAATTAGTGCCGTATATTGTAGTTTAATCCTGAATATATAGACAAAACGTTAACTTATGTTGATACATAGACAGTAATATTAAAAATAAAAGCGGGTGTGTAGTGGTTACCTCATTTTCAAAATTATGAGAGAATGGCCGAACGAGGTATATTTTTGTGTCGTAACTTATCCTTCCCTTCCATCTTACGAATTATTTTAACGAAAATTAGTTACTTTTTCTTCTTTCATTTTCTTTTCACTATTTCAGGTCGGTGCAAACCACCTCATTTCCTCTTTCCTGTCTCAAATATAAGTTAGCTTGGAGTTGGAAACGACGGAACGTGAGGAAAATGGAAAAGCATCAAGTCAATTCGCGGCAGCAGGATGCGTGCATGAGGCTAAGGGTCCGATTTTGAAAACGGCCAGATGTCTTTCTGCCAGTTTAACTTCCATGGGAATCCAGATTTCCTGCGAGACCATCAGGCTTCCCTGCATTCTTTCCTCGCAAGACAAAACACCCCCTGAGACATTTCCAGCCGTCTGCTCCACCCGTCATTAGACATTGCGAATGCGAGCAGCCCGTCCACTCCAGCAGGCTCTGGACGGCGAGTTCGTGCCCATCGTCGGCGTCTCCCGGACATAAACCACGTACCACCCTCCCACCTCTGCGCTCTTGGGCGCCAACCAATGCCATCGGGTCGTCGCCTGGCAGACGGCTGCCTGCCCTCTGATCACCCGCGGACCACGCCGTCACGCCCTCGGCAAAGGGCCCCACATGCCCTGCTCCTGCTACGAAAATAAGTTATCTGTTCAGTTGAGTCTAACGTCTAAGACGACGCCCTGAGGAAATCCAGGATCGATATCATGATAAAGATAATACGTTTGTTTTATTTTTACAGATTTTATTTCTTGACCTAACTAAGTTTGGACAATATGCACTGTCATTATCATAGTAACCTCTAACAAAAATCAACCAGCTCATACATGTTTTGAGCGGATCTGGAATGGAGAGGTAAAAGGTATGGTCCTTCCAGATTCGCTCAAAACTTAAATTAGCAGGTGGATTTTTGTCATATGTTACCTTGATAATGATAGTGTATGTTGTCGAAACATTGGTCGATTAGAAAATAAAATCTGTGGAAATAAAACAACTGTTTTAACTTTATCGTGATATCGATTGATCTGTTCTGGCTTATGTTCTTGAAAGTTTGTTTTATGCATATTGAATCATAGTGCAATTTAAATCCACAAGACTTCAGGGGTGAATAAAGGTCATTGGTTTAGCAGGGGGGCAGCTCATTGCCTCCCGATGTGCCTAGGTGGTATGCAATACCTCAAAGAGGAAATGCGTCCGACGCATTGAAATTTTGGTTATCGTTAAGGTGGCTCTCCGATGAAAGTTCTTATAGTGAGATCTAATATGCGTTGATAAGTGGCTTTTAGATATTAATCAATGATTTAAATAATTGTCTCTTAAACTAGAAAAATAAATGTTTTATTGGGGAGCCACCTGGATGATTATAATATTCTCAATTTTTCAAAAAAGTACGGGGTGTCAGCTCCCCCTTTGATCCGCCACTACTAGATTATCTGCCACCCTCAGGTCACAAGGTCCAATTTTAGTAAAATTTATTCCTAGTTCTACAACATTCTAGTTCATAATTTGCTAATCGTATAATAGAGAGTAACAATAGTAACTATTTTAGACCCAATGTTTTCTGTTTTCCACCGCATGGTCGTGATATGGATACACCAGAACAAATAGTTATGAGTAGACACGGTAGACACTCAAATTACCTTTGCAATGAGAAAATATTCAGGGCAGTGTTTTGGAGGAAAATTGTTCTCTTTCGCCTTACACGCTGTAATGATGAAGAAGTAATACCACCAGTATTTAAATATTTGTTTCAATAAATATTAGTTTCTTTTGTCAAATGATTTTTTTTTCCAAATTTATTTATCGCTACAAAATATCTTAAAAGGAGCTTTTACAAATTTATTTTTTGTAGTTATATAATTCAGTTTATGCACTTTTCCACACAAATGCGAA
Source organism: Ischnura elegans (assembly GCF_921293095.1). Lineage (NCBI taxonomy): Eukaryota > Metazoa > Arthropoda > Insecta > Odonata > Coenagrionidae > Ischnura > Ischnura elegans. The sequence goes on from NC_060259.1 coordinate 40,338,425, forward strand.
TAGTACATACATGTAAAGGGTTTAACCCATTGATATTACCTTCATAAATAATATTCCACAATTTAGAATGGTAGACGAAATAATTGCAAGGATAGGGCGGTTAGAACTTTTCCCCCTTTCCTGTATCTGCTCTGATAGTTAACTAAAACAGTGTACCATAAAGCATAGTGTGAAATGGCTAGGAGCGAACGTCACCAGGCAACCATGAAATGACAAGGTGGGTATTGTATGCACAGAGATATTAACCGTTAGAAACCTTAAATGGAGCGCGCAACAAATTTATGGATTTGATTTGTCTAGGCTACCGATGCATTCCGCTTTGAGCTCGGATTGGCCTTGCACCCCAGGTTATCATCGGAGACAATCTGCAATTCGATACGCGGTTTAAGCTGCAAATCCATTTGCAAGGGCTCAGCATATTGGCCTTCTGGAAATCTATGACTTTCCCTTGGAAACAAACTTGCGGTGAGATTTTTAATTCAAATGAGGGCGAACGTGATGCAGCAAAAACAATGCCATTATTAACCTCAAAATAAGATTATCACCTCTTAGCAATGAGTATACTCTAATATGGGTGTCTAATAGGTTTAAGTGTAATATTATGTAATTACTTTGAGCAAAAATTATGAAAAAAGAGGGAAAAATATGAAGACCGGTAGGACATTGTTTTTGATTCTCAAAATCAACTATATTTGCAGTATTTTATCATAAACTGGCCAAACAGCTATACATTTTTCACTCTTCTATAAAAACTTCCAGAAGATTTAATACTATTTCATTATTTGCTAATCATGTCATATAGAGCCACTCTGTTAGCAAATTTTGACCCAATTTTTTCTATATCCCAACGAATAGTCGTGAAATAGATAAACCAGAACAAATTGTTATGATAAGATACTGAGAGTAAATATGTAACGAGAAAATATTCATCAATACGTCTCCATTTTTGGCACATAATTAACGCTAAAGAGCATTTAAATTTTCAGTTCCACCAGACCTCGATCTAAATACAAAGTAGTCCATAATTTTGTTTTCTTTTCATATTTAAAATTAGCCTTTACAGTTTTTTAACTTGGATTTATTTTATGAATGAAAACGCGAGCGTTCATCAGGCTTTCCAACTTAAGAATTAATTTTAAGCAGCATAAAAAAATTCAGATGGAAAATTGTACTTTTCTAGTTCCTCAGTTGCATACAGTTTCACGAGATTCGAGTCAGGAGAGAATTTCAATTGTGCCCGACGATATGATACAAGTCCACCTTGCTACTTGAAAAATCCTCCGCTGAATACAAGGCACGTTCCGGACCAAGAGGACTCCATTAAAGCAGCCCCAAGAACATGGTGGTTAAGCGTTATATCTTTTGCTGTTTCGCGCACATATTATCCGACTGCGCCATTAGGCAGCTGTATCGCGTTCAGAGTGACTTTCGACATTAATGAATTGGGAAAAGTATTTTTTTATTTGACAATTGATAATACGCTAAATGGGTTGTTTATATGATTTTTAAGGTTAGTTACTGATTACTGCGGTGTGTTTTTTCATGAAAAGTGGATAAAGATGATTCGTATCGAATGCCGATTTCGAAATTTGATTTTGATGCGCGCGGAATGACAATAATTCTATCGGCGGACTTGAGAATCATAGATTCGAATCCCGGACCTCGAATCAGCGGTCGCAAGGGAAAATGTCACCCGGCCGTCGACCCGAAAAAAAACTGAAAAAAATATTTAGGTGAATTTTTCTCAGGTTTCCAACAGGTTAGGGGCCTCTATGATGGATGCTGGCGTTTCGTTTGGAGACTTTCCCAACACTCTCGGGTCCATGGAAATCATCAGCTCTGAAGTTATTCGGAAAATCTGCCTCTGCCTAAACATTCATCATACAGACCCTAATCCAATTGGAGATATTCATATTTTTCTCCTACAATTTAAAAATTTGGCAATTTGTGATGGCACATTTGGATAATTATTTTGATAAGTACTCAACACAAACCTGAAGATCTTCATGCCGTATTCAATTTACGAGAAAAGTTGAGTAGTAGCACTGTCCTAGTTTATATAGATCGTGGCACAAAATCAACGATTTGAGTATTTCGATTACATTGGCTCGTTCCTATACACATTAGGTTGGATTTACCCTAAAATCCTATCGTATTAAAATCAATTCACGAGATATTTTACAATAATAGTATAATACAGGGAAATTAGTTCATAGAGATATTAACAAGTATTAAATAAGTTTCCATAAGTGTAAATACAAAGAAAAAGAAGGAAAGAAAGTACAGAAAAAACCTATAAATATACATATATATATATATTCTTCGTTAAAAATTTCGCGGGTGCTCGTCATTATGATTAAAAACTTTTGGGCTATGTCGCCGCGTCAATGCTTTGGGTGGCTCCAACGTTTCCTGGGGCAATCAACGAAGTCCGCGGTAGCCCAACACGCAGCGCTGGGCCACATCATCGACATCAAGGAAGTCAAAATCCTCGCCAAAGTTAAAGGTTTTAAACAGAGGCTCGTCAGAGAAGCCATTGAAATATCCAAAGAAGATAAGAATAATTTCAACAGAGACTCCGGCATTAAAATTAGCCGTACTTGGCAACCCGCAATAAGGAGAAACAAGCAGCAACCCACCTGATATTAAATATAAAAGATCTTAAATTCCCATCTCTCCATAATCCCTTGAAAAAGCGACCAGCATCGGTCGGGAAGACGCGGCGACATAGCCCAAAAGTTTTTAATCATAATATATATATATATATATATTGTTAATATTTCTTGCTCTCTGGTTTCTCATAAGAAAACGACGATGTAGAAGTCGGCGCACAATTTTATCTCCATCTCTATCTATCTATTGCCTCGGAAAATAGCTTTTACCTCAGATACATAGCCAGCTAGATTTAAAATCAGGACATCTACTCTAATTGGTTCTTGCCCCTTTAGATCGTGTCCCCGAAGGCCCGCCCTGAGTACCCTCCAGTCTCAGATTCCTAATTCGATTATTCGCTGGAACTAGAAACCTAAGTTTTCCAATGATTGCCCTAAAAAATAATTTAGTACAAGTTGGTAATATAGGGTCTAGACAGTGCGATTAAACGATCGGAATGCATGGGAAAAAACATTCTTTTCTTCCACACTGTCTTTTGCAATCCTTGTAATTATTCTCTTACCTATTATTATGTGTGCAACGTTTTATTTCTAATCCCATTCCATTGATCATACTTTAAAACGAAGAGCCTGTGTGTCGTTTAATCGTTTACAGTCTAATGTTACCATTCGGGAACAGATTTATAAAAATTCATGAAAATCTGTGATTAATTTTACAGCTTTTATTATGTAAATAAAGCATGGATATATTTTTAAAGTGAATTGCATGACTTGTATATGCATTGGTTTTTAATTATAAATTTTCAGAATTGGTTATTTTCATCACCTCTGTAGTGAGCATGTGTTTTATTCGATATTTTTCTCTACACTCCCTCTACAGTAACAAATGCTCGTTTATTCAAAAGATCAATGTAAATATCATTGTTATACCTAGTTTATTGGTCAAGTTTACATTTATTTATCAACTAGTAACAAAATTTTGTGGCGTGTTCTCACTTGGGAACATGCTTGAAAACGCGTTTAAAATTTTTTGCTCGGGCTTTCTTTCATAATATTCCTTAATTAGTCGTTAAATAAATAGGACATGCAAAAATATGAGAAAAATCAGTTGGTAAGTTAGTTTTGGTGTTTATAGGGTTAAATTAATTTTTAACAAATTAACATTTAATAAATTCAATCTTGATGAGAAAAAGATGCAACAAATTTGAGCGTCCATGAAACTAGCCACATATTCTGTATATATTAAAGGTTGTTACAAGATTACAGAATTTAAGTCCCCAGACTTTTCATGCACAAAATCTTATTTTCCCTGGACCTTTTCACACTCTATTTCGGACTGCTTCATTGAATTTTTGGAGAGGAAAATTTATCAAAAAATATATTTAAATTCTTTTTAGAACATATTTTTATCAAAGTAAACATGAGTAAAACTTCCTAAAATGACGATCAAACTTTTTTATGCTAAACTTAAAATCCTTTCAAAGGAAAAGGAAATCAGGCTTTCCCGGCGAATTGATAGTTGGATGAGTTCGCAGGTTTCCTAACGAGTCCAAGGGTTGATCACATGGGAGGTTTCGAGGACCATTGAATATTATTAATTTTCATGACCCTGGCATCTCATAAGAAAAAGCCAATGAAGAAGTGGTCACACCGACTGTATCTTCACAGCATAAGTGCGAAAAATAGATTAGAAATAGATACACCCTAATTTAATACTCCAGTGAAACGTGAAGCCTGTGCAACTTTAACGATAGCCCTCAAAAATATTTTCATTTTCAATTTGCTCACGCCGATTGTGTGATTAAGCATTTATTTTTCCTATTGTATGTGCACAGTATTTTATCCCTACTCCCATTCCATGGATCATATCTTCAAAATATGTATGGTGCCATCTTTTCAACCCATTACGACCACGAAACTAGAAGAGATGGCACTACCGTCAACGGAATGTGCTGTGTCCCACTCTAAATTTATAATGCGTTTACCTAATCGTCTCCGGTGATGTTGGCAGTAGATCGCTCCCAATTTCACGCAATAATAATCTAAGATTAGAGATCTTAAGTGAAGTCCATATTCGATACTATATAAATTATAATCTTTCGAATTCGTAAATTTTCTACGAGCCTTACGAGTGCAAATACTCTATTGAAAACATTGTAAATAAATGGATCGGTCTTCGCCATGCTGCAGGTATTTTTGAAACCCTGTTAAAAAGCAAGCGGAATGACAGCTAACGCCTTCACGCAGTCCCAAAAAATTGGATTCAAAATTATCCTCTTTGGACGATTTTTTCCATCACTTGTTTACGAAACACTTGGAACACTTGCACAAACAATGCAGTGTATATCGGGAAAACACTTATCAGTGGCCTTTCATACACTAAGCGGTAGGCTGAAAGACCTCGAAGACTATCATACTTACTACATGACACATCAAAGGCGTAAGCCTCATCGGGACAATAGAATCTTTCTCTCACATCTGTGCAAGCGTCTTTTATAGCCGATGTTGCATGCATTGTATGATTCACGAAGAGCTCGAGAAATCAATGCAGACGCTTTCGCTGCGGCTACGAGAGTTGGGGTTTACTATCGCTCCAACACGTCAAAAACAACTTCTTTCCGAAGCGCAAGTGGGCTCCAAAGCGTCGTCGATTTCCCTGTGAAATAGATCGTGTTTAAAATGAATAACGTAAGTTTTATATTGTATTATTTACTAAACTGACATGTTTTAAGGGTTTTCAGCCCAGAAAAATAAGTCATTTTTATATTATAGCTATTCCATCGGATTTAAAAAGGTTATCTCCCGTACATTTCCTAAGTTTTTTGCTTACGAGCCTCAACAGTAAAAAATTTCTAGTCACCGACACCTGAATATATGGTCGCAATGAACTGGCTACTATCAAGAAATCGTTCTACAGCAATGATCGATATTCGTGTATTCATACGAGTTTTTATTCTGGCCAATGATTGATTATCTTTAAATGCTGCAAGATCGAGATTCGGGATGGTGTAGTGGCCAGAGTACCTATTGGCTTCCCACGCAGTGGGTCTGGTTCGAACCCTGGCGGTGGCAGAGGTTTATCAGAGACGGCTTGATCCATGCTTTAATACTTCGTAGAGAGCACTTCAATTACAGCGCTCTGTCCGTCGATCTGGAGCGTCGAGGCGTGGTCCACTTTCCGCCTTTCGTTGGAAGCAGGCTAATGCCGACGCTGTGTTTCTCTCCACCTCTCCCAATTACACCAATGTTCTGTTTAACTGTCGGCTGACTCCTCCAAGAACCAGACCATACCAGATGAAATATCCCTGACGAAATAAGCGTGGTTCCTGTTTCAGAATGAAGATTATTGATATCCGCATCAGATTTTTGCTGCTCCCGCATTATGAATTTTACTCCCCGACGCATCGTAAATCGTATGAAATGAGTATGTAAACAATGGTGATTGCTAATTATTTAACTCATATCTGACAGTTAGGGGAAATGCAAGCGGATGGGGAAATATCTTTAAACTACAGAAAAAATACATCCGCCTGATAAAAAACAGTAACTCCAGAGAAATTTTTCGACCGCTATTTAAAAAAATGAGAATATATTAATCTTTACCATTCTTGAAAATTTATGGATTATTATGATACTTTAATACTAATCTGGATATGATCTACAATAACCAAACCCATCATCGCCGTAGCACAAGGAAAAAAGAACACTTGCTAGATATCCCCCTCATAGACTAAAAATCTTAGAAAACTCACCGCACTATATGGGCATTAAATTAACAATGAGATCAGGTTAAGATAAAATAATTTCAATGGCATACTCACGAAAAATATTATTATAAAAATAAAGAACACTTTAATCGATAAGTTTTTTATTCAACAAAGGAATGTTTTTGAAGACAATGAATCTGGCTTTGAATCTGTACTGGATAGAGAGTAATAAAAACTTATTTTGATTCTGTGACATATTGATGTGATGCTAAAAATTATGAATTAAATTGTAATTATTTGGACGTACGTATTTTGTATTTGTTTTGTTTTATCTTTGTATGAAGAGGGTAGCTGCAAGCTGCCGATACTATATAAAGGCAAATGTAACGTGCTAATAAATGATTGATTGATTGATAGTGCTCCCTAACCTCGGTATGTGTCGACTAGTAGCGACTCCTCCAGGGCTACCATCCCACTAACTCAGTCTACGGCTAAATATCATAACACATTTTCTGTGAGCTCGAGGGCAATATGGAACTTAACCCACTCTTAAATAATGTAGGTATATAGATGCTCTTTAAGCCTAACTGTAAAGTTATTTGCTGGAAAGGTAACGTTACAAATGAAATTCAGCCGGAAAATTATCTTTTTATAAGACTGCTTAAGAACCTACTGTCGGCGTCAAAATGATGTGCCGCTGTACTTTGAAAATTTATATCTGGACTTCAGTGCATGCTATACTAATAAATAATATGTCACTTTAAAGGAAATTTCATTTTCAATTCTAATTTATTTTTTATTTTATGAAAAATTCAAAAATGTAGACACGCGAGTGCAATAAATGACTCCGCACACCATAAAATCAGCCGTTTTGTCAACTTCATGAACTTTGTAACTCTACCTAGGGAAAACTGCTTCGTCTACAACATTCATCTTCAACAAAAAGTTTCAAACATTAATGTAGATTAATAAAGTGGCCTTTTCGTATTTTTTCAAACGCATATTTTGTTGTAAAATAACGAAAATGTTTAAACATTATCTAGTCCTACAGTTTACCCCGAAAGAAAAAATAAAATTAATAGAAACACGTCTGACTTTATTTGCAATGTTTCTATGATCCGCAAATACATGATTTTTTATGTGGTATAGATTATGTATGGGCATTAAAAAAATACGCCGCACAGTGGGCTGAAATCGAAAAAAGCTGGACAAAACCTCGAAAATGGTTTTTTTGAGTATGGAAGTTGAAACTTTGAACAGTTATTGCCAACACATTAGTGCATTTTTTGACGCAAAATATTTTTCATAGGTTAATTTTTTTTATAAAATACATAGCCTCAAAGTTGAACAAATTTGGCGCAAATTGCCCGCTTTGAATTTTTTTTCGAAATTCAGCATGTTTAAACTAATGTCACACCTTTAGTAATAATTCAATAGCAACAAAAATTTACAAAATTGTTAAACGGTTTGTTAGCATTGATTACCATCAAATTTCACTACTTAGTTGTTGTATTTGTGACCAATACGATACAAAATGGCGGACCCTGTTTTTCGTCGAATTTTTGTGTTTATGTAGGATTTTAAAAAAAGGATCACCGAGTTACCTCGAGATATTTACACCACATATACTACAAAGTATATAGATTACGATAATCGGAAGTACAGCTGCGACCACCTGCGACGCCGAAGTTAAGATCGATCTTTCGAACGTGCGGCACCGCCCGGAGCTGGCTGCTGGCCACGGGAATTGCCGTAATCGACGGATGTTGGATAGTGAATCATTTTAAGCAAGTATATTGTATAAAAGCTATGATATATTATTACTATATTTATATTCCTTTTTTTATAACCTGATTTCTTTACTGTCTTGTAATATTTATCGTCGATGCAGTACAAAATGGCGGACGCTAATTTCAGTGACATTTTTTCCCGTGTGTGGCTGTATAAAAAGAAGGACACTGAGATGCTCTCTGATATTTACATCGTAATTGCATCAAGTATTTTAGAGTCTCCATCTACAGAAATAATCTGCGACCGTTCGCAACAAACAAAATAAAATCGATGTTTTTACCGTGCCGCGCAGTCCGCGGCTGCTCCCTGGGCGCATGGAATGTCGTGACGCAGCGTACATGATAAAGCGCTATGAAGTCTTTGCTGTGGTTATGTTTGATTCCAACATAATTATTATTATTTCATTTCAAGTTTGCTTGTTGTCACTTTGGGTAAATGAATTCGCTCCTCTATCCATTTATACTGACTAGTGTTTATTTACCAAATTCCCGAATGCATACCAGCTGACTTGAAACTCTGACAATTCCGCACGTGCATTGTACCCCTTCGATGGGTAAAACGGCTCTATTAGGCTGGTTCTAACCTCAAAGACGAAATAGATTTTAAAACCAGCCGACCAGCCCACAGCTGGTTGGTATTTGCCCGTCCACCCCTACGGTAGTCGCGAAAATGGTATTTTTATGGTAATGGAAAGGTATTGGTAATGGTATTATGGTAATGGAAAGCTGCGTTGCCACGTCTTGCGCGCTCAACTTTACTTCCTAGTAACCAGCAATGGCCTGGCGCGGCCCCGTTTGGCAACATGACATTAGTAAAAGTTATTGACATTCACAAATACAAATATTGTTATAGATTATGGATCATAGAAAATTTTCAAATAAATTAAGAAGTGTTTCTATCAATTTTATTTTTTTCTTTCGGGGTAAACTGTAGGACTAGATTGTATTTAAATATTTTCGTTCTTTTGAAACAAAATATGCGTTATAAAAATGAGCAAAAGCCATTTTATTAATGTACAGTAATGGTTGCAACTTTTTGTAGAAGATGAATGTTGTAGACGTAGTAGTTTTCCCTAGGTTGAGTTATAAAGCTCATGAAGTTGACGAAACGGCTAATTTTATGGTGCACGGAGTCATTTATTGCACTGGCGCGTCTACATTTTTGAATTTTTCATAAAACGAAAAATAAATAAGAATTGAGAATAAATTTTCCTGTAAAATAACGTATTACATATAATTATGGCATGCACTGAAGTCCAGATATAAATTTGCAAAGTACAGCGGCACATCATTTTGACGACGACAGTAGGTGTAGTTCAATCTCATGTTTCATATTTGTAATTGAAAATGCTGCTTCACACCATACTTAGTAAATTATGCACATAATTGAGGTCAAGCAGAAAATACTAGGGATGGTCGGATCGGATACCTCGGATCCAAATATCCGCGGATATTGCCCTTCATCGGATGCACCGGATCTAAAGTCGCGGAAGACATCGGATCTGGATCCGAAATTTTAAATAATACCTTCAGTGAATGCAACCCCCAATGCAATGCAATGCCCCATAAGGGTGGAAAGAGTTCCGATTCTCTCTTCGAGTGTGCCGTCGCATGCGATTCCTCTCCTACTCATGAACCGTTTTGTTTCAAAGCTCTCGCAGAGGTTATGAAGCAGAATTTCAGCATTGGGAAATAAAAAAAGGCAAAATACGACAGGCATATAGTGTGACTCTTCCCAAGAGATTGAAAAATCATCGGGGGAATCTCAGCGTCGTAGGATAATAACCACGTCAAAAGTAACTACGTCGCAGATTTCAGAAAACCACCCTCGGCCGTCCATCAGACCGTGCCTCTGTAGTTTTTTTTGTTCCCGAAGTCACACAGACCAATGCTGTTTTAAATACTATCAACTGTTTTGTTGATTGCGCAGTTGCAATTTAATTTAATGATACCCTGTTAAAAATGTCTTTCATTGTGTAGAAACATTTCTATTGATATAAGGAGAACCAATGTATGCCATGTGCGTGCACTGTGGCGTGAAATTATTGCGAGGAAGTTCTAAATCCATCCCACCATACTGAAGCATTTTCGGGTGAAACACAAGTCAGTATGTGATGTGAAAGAGACAAAATTCGGGGGGACGTGCGTGAGGAAAATTTGAATTCAGTCGATGGCAGTGGGTTAGCCAGGAATTTCGTAAGGTGGGATCCAAAACCAGGGGGAATTTTTTTTAAACAACAGGGTACAGAGTAGAGGGTTTCAAACTAATTAAAAAAATAAAGAAACAAATAATTTTTCAAAGCTATTGCAAGTTCATGATTTTTCAATGTTTTATTTCCTTTTATGACGGAAAGTAATTGTGTTTTTATATTTCGAGGCTCCGGAACCCCGGACATTCCCCTCTCGCTACGCCACTGGTCAGTGGTTTATCAGAGGATTTTTCCTATTTCCATTTCCAAACCCAAGCGTAACAGTTGAGGTCCTGATCATGTACAAATGTAAAAAAAACAACTTGAAAGCCTAAAAAAATTATTTTTAATTTATAAAAATATTAAAATGTGTATGAAAATCTAAAAAGCATTTTTTTGACTGTATGTACTCATAATAAGCTTGAATAATTACTTCGTTTAATAGAAGGAATTTGAAAATGCATTTGGATCCGAAAATATCCGATCCGAAAGATCCGGCTCCGAAAATCAAGGATCCGATCCGAATCAGAAAAAAATCCTGGATCCGTTCATCCCTAGAAAATACCTATATATATGTATTTACCGTATTTATTCTGTATCAATTCATTGCTGTTTAAGGGTATTATAAGGTTTCTCAGCCAGAATGATAAATCATAGTTTTATTAGGCACATTTATATCACTGCATTTCGAATGGGCACACATGCATAAAAATTAAATGGGGATTATGCACAACCAGTTTTAAGAAAGATAAAATAAATTAGTCCCTCCACGAGAGACCTAAACGAGTCATTATCGATAACTCATTGGAACTCTGGGAGTTTCTTTATGGGAACAAGACGAGGCTAAGTTTTGCAAACAAAACCTTAAAAACCTCTGCTGGCTACACCACCACACTGTACATCATGGCAGTTAAATTTATGGTTGGTCAGACTTAAATAGCACACAATTACATTCCAGATTTAGCCATTACGCTAAGAAAGCCTCGACTGAAAAGGCGGCTAAGCACTCAATGGCGGGGAGAGTTCACAGAGTACGGATAATTAGCAGGATCACCCAATTGAAGCTGAGCCAAACTCAAAGACACTTAACTTCGGTGACAGAGCAGGGACCAGTGGCCAACATGACAGGCAGGCATACTTACAAAGTGATATGTTCATGACCAGTTAATTATCGTAAATTACTTCTGATGGTTTTTCTAGCACTCTGATCGCTTACTGCTCGAAATGGGATCTTTTGGTAAACGAGGAATGTCTGACTCATCCATATTAACCAGGTTTATTCCTCGCCATACATATTTTTCCTAGGTGAGAAATAATCTTCGTTCTTAAGGTGGAAAGATTGCTTGAAAATATACATACATGGAAGAAACTTCACAAATGTGTTTATTCAATAATGTTCCTGAACAAAAGCAAAGACATTAAGCTTTACTGGGTTCTATTGGTAATAGATGCAGTGTTTTCATGCAGTCTTACGGAGCATGGCATAAATTTTCTATGAATCTATTATGAACGAAATGAATGAAATATTCTCTTTAGGCATATGTAGTACGGAAAATATGATTACAAAGAATACCAAGAAAAATAAAAGGAACCTATCATGCCAAAGATCCACAGAGAAAAAATCATCCGCCTTGACCGGGATGATTTTTTCTCTGTGGATCTTTCGCACGATTGTGCATTGCGGGTGACTCCCGTATAAGTTATCACCGTGGCTAGTCCCGGTATACTTTAAACTAAAAGGAACCTAGCCAACTTAATGCATCGAAGAAGCATTAGCCCTTCATTATTGCTAACGTTGCGGGCCAGTAGTAAGTTAAATCATATTTAAAGGAGACAGAAAGGTAAGACGACATTCTACCGTGGTATTCACAGCCACAAGAATCAGTAGTGTCGGATTAAGGAGGTGAGGGGTGCCCACCGTAATTTCTGGAAAAATAAAAAAATATGGTAATTTTAAAGAAGGCTCTCAGATGTCAGTTTTTGTTTCACCAGCTTACAAAAAGCATTGAAAAATAATTGATAAATATGTAAAAACTACTTGCATACGTATATAAGACCTCTGACGCATTTTCAAAACATATATGGCGCCAATGTTTCATTCAACTCAACGATACGTACTATCTTGAAGAAAATAATGCGCAAACCAGTTTAGCGCCCTAGAAACTGGCCACAAAGTCTGCTTACGTTCAAGGATGTAACACGATTCCAAAATTTAAGATCCCAATTTTTTCCCGTTTCAAATCTTTCTTATCCGTCGGCCCTTTCACACTGTGCATTATCGTAGCAAGGTATTGCATACCAACCAGGCGCTGCAGAAAGTAATGAACGTTTGAAATTGAAGTAACGACCCTATTCCGTCCCTGAAACAATGAGTCTCTGATATTCCTTTTATGTCCTTCCATGTGACACATTATGCACGTAGGTATTATGGACTCTCATATACCGGCGATTACCTTTTTATCCTCCTTAATGTGGCTGCTTTCTGCGTTTTGTGCTCACGTCTTCAGGGAACTTCAGAATGAGATGAAGTACCTATTTTTTTGCCAAATTTCTCATGATTTTCGGGTAACTGGAAGGTTTCCCTGATAAAAATGGGTTTGTACAGCTAAAAAGAATTTTCCTGAGATTCCTCTTGCATTTGAGTTCTCCCATAGGGAATTTAAAGATAGTTAAGTAGCGAGTGACCTGACAGTATATTTTCTCCTGAATAAAAAAAATCAAATTATGTAAATAATATTTGTGCAGCATTTTCGCTCGAAATATAATCCCAAGTTTGATATTACCGCCAAATCACAAGACTGATGGATCGTGGGAAAATTTATGAGTAACGAATCATAGTCGCGAGTCATCATATCTTTACTGGAATGCATTTACAGATTTGTAGCATCTGTAGTAGTCCTTGAGGAAAGGAGTTTAGAAAATTTGGTAACAGTTCGGCATCATCATTACAGCATCCGGTGATATTTTGATGACGTCATCATTTGAATCCAAAGGAACTCTTTTTTCGACATGATATATAAAAACGTTCTGTAAGGCTCATAGATCATGATTACCAATGGAAAGCTTCTTGCCATCAAATGCTACACATTATGCTTTTACGATTTATACACTTGATACCTAATCGTCAACTAGAGCTTCAATTCTTGAAGCTTGAAAAAGTCTTGAAAATACTTTTCGTCACTTTGCTAAACAAGGTCTTATTTTAGTTCCAACTTACCACTTCAAAATCCAAAATGAAGTACATTTTTTCGATTAAGGAGGAAAAAGTGAAGATAGTTAAATAGGTAATAAAATGAATGATCTATGATTTTGGCAAAATTGTATCCAAAGGAATATCAGTTATGCACCATATCTTTTGACCGTTGATTTTTCAACGAAGAAAAAAAGAGGAGATAAGGCAGCTGGTGGCGTATCGCTGCTTGTGTAGCGGCCGAGTCAACTAGAATAGATTCATTCCATCCATTCCAGATGGCTCTGCTAGAGATACGTCTGCGGCAAGGCCAGCTATCCGAAGCGCGCCTTTTAAAATTATCGGAGACGGGGATTTATCAAAACTTTATGTGCGCCAATCACACGGTACATCTCTTATGCTTGAATCAGTGAGGTTAGAGTGTGTTAAATGCTTTGAATTACTTCGTCACTAGATAAACATCTAACAATGCCCTGAATAAATGCCAGTTTACATAAGACTAGTTTAAGTATACCGGGACTAGCCACGGTGATAACTTTTTACAAAGTCACCCACAATGCACAAGTTGTGCGAAAAATCCTCAGAGGAAAAATCATTCGCCTTGACCGGGATTCGAACTCACAGGAGAGATTGACGCCTCGATAGCTTAACTGGCTGAAGCACACGGCCGGAAATCGAGGGATCTGGGTTCGAATCCCGGTCAAGGCGAACGGTTTTTCCTCTATGGATTTTTCGTACATAAGACTAGATTGTAAATACTTCGAATACGCCAAATAGTTTTAAACTGCATACTTTCACGCTAGTTGGTGCTTTATTATTATCCAATAACCGTTAAAGCATATTTTTCATGCTCACTGCTCCAACGTGAAGGCAAGTGGTTGGACAAGGCCGTTGATTTTCCCCAGTAATATCTCGAAAATAGGGGACGGATCGCAAACCGAAATTATACGAGCCTATTTATTTTATATACTCTTCAACAATCCACCTTAATAGAAACATTATGGAAGAGCTCATTGCGTTCCTTGATCGAACTTTATCTTTTTTAGCTTATTTAAACGGCTCTAATTTATCCAAATAATGTCACATGAAATTCCTAAGTCTGGATGTCCACCTTATTTTTTAAAAAAATTGTCTTTCAAATAAATGTAAAACAACGCCCTAAAATAATTCCTCTCACCGATCTATTTATCCCTCACCATCGTACAGAGATGTATCATAGATTGTTTATTGTGTCTATTCACCACAGATAGAATTCACTGCCGGATTAAGCTGGAGCATCGCAAGCTTTAAAAGAAATAAATTCGATTTGCTAAACTCCAACATGTTGAAATGAAGAGTGAAATTGATTCTTTTATCTTTTGGATAATAATCTATCAATATAAAGTAAATATCCTTATTTTCACATTTATTCAGGATCTTTGAGTTGTATTTTTCCTTTAGTTGTTTATTTTTCAAGGTGCAAAGGACCAATGAGTCCATAGCAATAAATGTTTTTTATTATTATATAAGTGTCGAAACTTAACTCCACTCCTATCTTTGAAAGCACGAACATTTAAAAGGAGAATGACTCGCATGAAAAGTTCTACTGAACTCCGCGAGTCTTGGTTTTAGGAGCTGAAAATGATTAAGGGGGAAGCAGAGTAATAGCCGTTCGTCTGGTTTCGTTTTGCGCGTCATTTATGAGATCGTGTTGAGCGTTGCGCCTCGTTTCAAGAGGCCGAGTCTCCTGAAAGGGGAGCGATGCGCAGTTTCCGGAACGGGGTGGTATGTATGTTTTGCCCTCGTAATATGGCTTATCTCAGAGCTCCATGGAATTTTGCCATCTCTTTCTTTGAACCCAACTCAGTTATCCGATAAATGACGAACCTATTCACAAGCATTCATGAAGAGAGGACTTAAAATTTCATACTGAGTGAGCGGGAGCATTTTTACTGCCTTTTTTTATCCCGTTCCTCCTAAAACAGCACCATTTGCTTTTACATAGGGGTTTTTAACGTAGCAATTAAAATTGCATGAACATCCATACCCTGGATGAGGGCAACCTACCCTGGCGAAACTCGAACTCGCGACCTCTTGCGTGGCAGGCAAAGAATTAACCCCGCCGCCACCGATGCCTCATGCTCATGACAATATTTCAAACTACAAATTTCTTCCCGTCCATTTTCATACACGTGGCGATGTATTGTATATCCTCATAGGGTAAGTTGTATGCGAAGATTTTCCCCACTCTTAAGTCTAAAGCTGTGTGAAATCATACAATACGTGTTAAAAAGTATCACATTTTCGATGCTATTGATACGAGGTATTGAATGTGTTCCTCCTTAAGCCTTTATATGACTCGAATACTAGCGAAACCTGCGCTGACTGATATCGTGTTGACATTTATGAATGGATTGCAGAGGAAGTCAAAATTCATTTTATACTATTGGGAGCTGAGTTGTTGTTTAGAAAAGTAAAGAGCTACATTTTCGCTCCATCTACTTTTCTCTAAAAGAAATTTTCATGATATTTGACAAATAATGTGCCGTGATATGCTAGACATCACTTCGTTGCATATAATTACACAAACATCCATTATACATATAAATTCCATATTTTCATATAATAAATACTTCAAATGCCACCTTTCAAGTATTATAAATATTCTCTTCTTTATTATCGAGCTCGGGCATAAAAATAGCAGTAGAATTTATTCCTGAAATTCAGCTATGTTATTCAATGACATCTTTGCAGAATGTTTATTCGCACAATCTCCTGGCGGACGGAAAATTCTTTAAGGAATATTGAAGCTATCTGAATGACTAAACGAGCTTAAAAATAAGATCATCCTTTCCTTGCGAGTAAATATCTTGGATTTCTTCTTCTGTGTGAAAAAATGCACCATTAAAATCGCCTATACAGATATAAATGGCCATCCTACATTTTGCAAGCTTCACAATGTCATCACTGAGTATGACTTATGAGCGATCATGAGCGTTCGTAAGTTTCTTGACCTTGCTTGTTATGGAGCAGATAAAAAAAGCATTGTTTTTCAGCCATTCCATATTTGTGCGATGGTCTGTGGTAACTACGAAGAATTCCTATGGGCTGATTAGTCATTTCTATTTGACTCCCGCTTTAAATATTTGCTCTTCAAAAGCGCAAGCATTAGAAGCGGGTATCGGATTATATATTTTTATCGGGTGTAGAACTATCGGCATTAAATATATATCGGGTATAGGATTGAAAAATTAACTGAGAACCTTACCTTTGAAGATTCTATTTATTAACTTTTGGTACAGAATCATGAACTACTTTAGTGAAATGTTTGAAGTCATGTCATAATGCACCCAGAAGCCGTATCGAACAAAGGATTTTTCTTACGTCATCCGATTCCTAGAGAAACTTTTTATAGAAAGAAATTAAGCTTAATTACAACCTTTAAATAAAATAATTCTCATCCTAAAACCCTAAAACACTGAAGTTCCAATTATGCATTTCATATTTATTTCTCGTGGTCATGCTAAATCTCTATGCATCTACATAATACCCTGCGAGCCACATCTAGGGTGTTTGGCAATCAATCACCAGCATTCAAGAGGATTCTCACATGCACACATTACGACCATTAAAATTTTACGCATACAAAAACTTATACTTCCACTTTCAGTCAAAGGCAAAAATTGCCAACTACTTATGAAAGCAATCTCCCTACGAAGCTAGAACATGCAAAACATACTGTCAGAAATACTTGTATAATTTACAGACATGCAACAAGGAATACATAAGTAGCAGGCAACGCTATAAGTCAACTAAAAATAAAGTACGGCCAAATGCACTTCAAAATACTGCATGCACTTAAAATACATAATTTATGATTCTGCTGTATCCAGAGCAAAATAAAGCTTCCTGTTCTTAATAAATCATAGCAAAGAAACAACGATAGAGCAAAACTGCTATATTACTTCGACAATGTCCATCTTTTCGTTTCTATTATCATAATTACACCCATGGTTGTTTTTATTCATTGGTTTGTTTTTGGCCAAGATCATTCTTTACTGCAAAGGAATTTGATCAAGGGGTGGTGCCCAGAGCAAAATAAATACATGTATTCTCTTCTATCGGAGAAAGGGATCGCATTCATCGCTTGCTGTTCGCCAAACCTTTAGATCTACTCGAGTAGCTGATCTGCATATTAGCCACCTCGATGGACGTGTGGGGGAAGTTGCTCGGACATTAGCCGTTAACCTGTAACGAAAAAATAGGTGCGTGTTATGAGTGGCTGACCGAGTTTAACCGCTTGACTTAATGATCTAGCACCTTTTGAATCCTTTACTGTCCTGGGGAATACGAATTTCTGTACCTATCCTTTTGCTGCGGATTTTCTGAAATGTTATCGTTTCTATCGGAATTGAAAAAATAGTGCGATTCTAGGATGATGTTTTACTAGCTACTAGAGACTCGTAGGCCACGTGCTAAGCTTAGGCTGCATGAGCGATTTAGAACAGGTAACTTTCATAATGACACGGGGATCATCATCCTTGGACCGCACTATATTTCCAGGTCTGTTAGAAATGATAGAATTTGAGAGACTACGAATCTCTTGTGGTTATCGTGCGTCTGATTCGTGCAAAAGCCGTGTTATGTTTTTTGTTCGCTTGCAGCAGCTTTTGAATATTCGCGTCGCTTTTCTTTGCATTTAGTTTAGTTTGATAAAGACCCGTCTTGCTGCCTTGGGTGGTGGCTGGAGGCAAAATCAGCGCCAAAGGGACGCGCATGTGGTGGGTGAAGCCGCGCCTCGGGTGCGGGAGCCAAGCAAGGTGCATTACACCCGGAGTCACTAAACTCGCGCTCATTACACCACGGATTACGAAATGTGGGCGGAGAGGGGGAGGGGAGGAGTCGGGGAAGGGGGTGGGGGGGTGGTGGTTCTCCCTGCTTGCCAACCGGAGGTTCAACGCCTGCCATCACGAGCTATTATTGCTCCAAGGGCGCGGAAGCCGAGCGGCTGGACGACCGGCTACCACCGAGTCATCTTGGGCGGCCGAGGCGGGGGGGATGGGGCGTGGGGTAGGGTATGGTCCCCGGAGTAATAGCCTGAATCGCAGAATCATTTCCCACGAAAGAGATTATTTGATCAAAGATTTCCAATGATATGGGAAATCTTTGCTAAAGCCAGCGCATTCCACATCACGCGGTCATGTGAACTGCGGTGGGGTAATAATGATAATTATTTGTTATCTTTACCTTCTCAGGCTCAACTATGTGGAAGTTCATTTTTGCGTTAATTAAATGAAAAAAATGTTATATCCAACCAATTTATTCTGAGGTATTATCCGTAAATACCGTAAAGAGTGGTGGAACACAACAAAGCTTTTTTACTTAATTAACATTATAATAATTCGTCTCTATTAGGCGAGATTGGGAATAGAATGTCAAATTCTTCTTCTAACCCCTCATCATACATTGAATATTTGCGGAGGAATGCATTGTAAAGTTACTCTTGTAAAAATTAATAAATTAAAATTAAAAAAAAGAGACATAGAAGTATGCTTTAAAACAAACAACAAAAATATTCAAGACCGTTAATGAAAAGGAACCACGTGAGGTTGAAGCTAGAAAATTGTTCAAGAATATATTTTTTAATGATTTAAGAAAATAATCAAATTAATCATAGTAAAAGGTTAATTGCATACATATAAATAAACTTGAATAAAATACACGTAAGAAAATCCTACAACGCCAAATTATTTCGCAGTCTTTATGAAGAAAGAAGCTCTCAGTGCAGATGTTTTCAATTATAATGAAACAAAAGGAAATCACAGCAAAAATTAGTCCTTGAAATTTTTAAAAGGCCGCCATTCAAATTTTTTTAAATTAAAATAAAGTTATTTCTAATGATAAGTACTCGAGCACCTATGTATTCGTGGGTAACCTTGAAGATAGGGAGTGTACCGGTTGGGATGTTATATTTTTTAAGCGAGAGAAACCAAATTGATCTTATTTGAAGCGTGCCTTCCTTTGAATTAAGATGACTTTGGACCGCCATCAAGAGCGGATTACGATCGTTTTTTTGAAGAGAGGGGGGTGTTTTTTTATTTCTCGCTGCGCATCTGTGGCATGCAATATGTGTCATCGATAATGTGTCAGAGGCCCAATATGGGTAGATCGTTAGGTGGTATTTTTATATGGTGATATTATTTTACATTGTTTGTTTACGGGATGCAATAATAACTTCCTTTGGAGTACCACACATTCCATATTTTCAAGATTGATTGCTTTCAATTATTCCAATAATTATAGTCGATTATCACACAATCAAATTCAACGCGTAAACAACGCTATACGCTTTAATAAGAAAATAAGTACATTTTGATTGAATCCTTTATCCAATTCATTATAAACAACAAATAATTACTTTGTGTGATAATACAGAAAACCTTATTAACCTTACACCTAAAATACCTAGTAAATTCATATTGTGTTTCTAATGAAGAGCTACAAACATTTAAATTTTGTGTTGGCAATTCCCGTAAGTCCCAATAAATTTCGGCGAAACTGATAAGACTTTCTGGAATAAATTTAGCAGTACCTCAGTAGATTCGTTTTATCATCGAAGGGATTCGCAGTCGCTGTCCACGCGTAAGAGTCGAACGTAATAAAAGTCGATACCTATGCAATCAACTGCGGCGTTTTAACCATAATACGGGCAACAATTATTCCTACTTAATCGGGAAAAGTGAGTATAACAGACTCATATAACTTATTCTGTTCATTTTAACTCTGAAAAATGTTAGTTTTCGCATCACATAGTATTTATTGTATACCAAAGAAGCCTTTTGAATAAAAATTATTATTTTTACTCAAAAACAAACAAAAACTTGAACAAAAGTTAAACTTGCATACTTATTTCCCATATAGTTACTCATCGAGTCCAGTGGACCTTTTTAACATAGCCATTTTGCTTACTCGACATAAAAATGCAAAATATTGATCGCCAAATGTGCTTTGAGATTATTTAAGGGAAATTGACACTGCAATCCAAATATTTGTTGGAGAGACTCACCTTGCCCGTATTGGGGTTTAACACAGATCAAAGCTTAGCACTTGAAATGCCTGCCCAGGGGCCAAATTCGAGATGCGAGAGCGAGGTTTGTTTCGATAATCAGACTCCGTCCGTTTGGACCCATCGTGCAGAGCTGCTGCGCAGATGCGTCCCCGCCTGGCCTCCGAACCAAAGTGACTCACGGTCGAAACTCTTTCGCCGAGGGTCGTGAGCGGATTCGTGATCAGCGTTTTATGCGACTCAGATGCGCAGATCCGACCACTTCCAATCTAGAGATCGGAGCCAAATATATATTCGACTTCATAGGCGACGACGATACCTCACTGATAACGAGGTTCTCATAGCATGTTGTGGTATTTGGAGGAGGTGATCAACACTTGAGGTAATTTACGCCATGAGGGAAGTGTGGGAAGGAAGGTTGCAGAGAAACCCGGCGTCACGCTTAAAGTTTACACTTTATTTTATTATGTAGTGTAAAGCGTTTTGCATGGAAATGCGAAAAACAAAGTTGTCCTTTAAACTATGTTAAAAATATATGATAAAGAGGAGATTTAAATCGTTTAGTAACAAGTAATGAGAACTATCAATATAATAAAAATTTTCACTGCGATGGATTTATAAAATATTCATTTTTATTATTCTAAATACAAAATACAGCCAATCTCCTAAAAAAATTGGGAATAAATTTTTGAGATCATTTTATGTCAACTTGACAGACGTCACCTGAACAAAAATACGCCTCATAAAGCAAATAATTTCAATGATTATTTTATAATTAGAAAGTATCATAGTTTTTTCCAAAAGAAGTAGTGAAAACAAAAATTTTTGGCCTGCTTTTTTCGATTTCAGCCCACTGTGTGTCGTCTTTACTCCGAAAGAAAATATGCCAGGAGGACCAAGGATCAACATCCCATCCAACGGACTAAGTTCTGTATTTGAAGAACCCTCCGTAAACTACTCAAGGAGGCGACCTATGAAAAATCTTAATATTAGCTGGGATTTGAACTCGGACCCACGGTGTAAGAAGATAACACACTACCCTCCATACCAAAATGATACCCCAAGGATTTCATGCTGGAATTAGATATTTTTATGCATTCAAATGTTCACTTACTTTAATAAATACACGATCACTTAGTATTTGAGGAATTAAAGACCAATATGAAATAAAAATAACTAGTTTTTCAAAGCGCGTAGTATTCTTGTTTGTGAAAGTTCAGGTGGAATTACATACATTTATTCCAAACCTGAAAATTATACTCAGACTCTCAAAAGATCTATGATGCCGGTGGTATAGGTAGATACTCTTATTGTAATAAATTCACATCATGTTTCATCTTTAATCATTCAGACAATCGTAAAAGTACCCATGATATTTATGCTTTCAAGTGGTCAAATGTTCCGTATAATGTTTGAGTGATCTCGTTTTCTGCACGAGATTGAAGTGATAATTTGCTACCAGAATAAGGCTATAGTGAGGAGAATACTCCTTTTCCTATGCGAATATTGAAGTTCATTATACCTAAAGGAACATGTGCTAAGTATCCGAATGTTATTTTTAACGTTTTGGGATGTAGAATATGTGAATGCCTCCCAAATACATTGCAAATTAAACAACTAATTGCTTGGATATAAAAATTCTTAAATTATTTCAAAGCTTTGTACGCATTGCTGTTTAAGTCTGAGCTGTAATAAATTCATTTGTTTATTTTGCCTACAATGTCGAAAGACTGAGAGAAAAGCTGGCAAAACATTCTCTTACGCTCGTACACGTGACCCATAGATTTGCGCTAAACTACGATTACATCACATAAGTTCAACGCTTTCAAAGCGAACTTGTGTAACGTGCTCGTGCAAAAGAGGTTTGCCCTCATGGAAGCGGTAAGACGCGATGCGGAATAGCCATAATTCACAAACTCGTGGCATTATCACCCTTTAGCTCATATCCTCCGCTCATGTATCAACCATGGAGTGAGTCTTGGTTGTCACGAGACATGAGGTCAAATCTCACGGTGATCTTTGATTATTTTGGGATGGGCGCAAGGGGTCTTATCTAGTTCGGTTCATGATCTGCGTCAAGATTGGGAAATTATATCAAAAAGGAAAGCGCGAGTTGGAGAAGCTGTGAATTATTTTGGTATAATGGGTGCGTTGACAACCATGGGCACTAGCATCGCGGATAGTTCATTGAATACTTTTAAAATTTTAAAAGAGTAAATATTTAGGAAATAAGAGTTGATGAAGTTAAAATTCATAAGCGTATTAAAGAAAACAAAAATATACATTTTTTTACTGATTATTTAAATGATATTTCTTATTTTAACACGAAGATTTACTCTATGTATAGGTACCAATGCGTTTAAACTTGTACTGCCATTACATGTACTTGTACATTCAGTTGACTAACACATACTTTTGTTTTTGTTAATTGTGGACCTCCACATTGTTACGAATGTACTAAATAATCTTGTAATAAACTCGAAAGAGTGTACCAAGGAATTTCAAACAAAATATAAAGTCGATTAAAATAAAAATAATTTAGTACTAGTAAACATTAACATTTATACATCAAATACTACTTTAAAGCTAAGGCTTGTTTCAACGCGTAGAAAATATTATCAGGTACGTACGCATACGCTTTGGAACCAGCGGTATCATAGAAACAGTCAGCGGCCTTAGATATTGCATTGTTTTGCTTACTAATTATAGATTTCCACTAGTCTTATGGATGGTCTTTCAGTTATTTCTTTTTAGGGGTAGAATAGTGAAGAGGACAAAAACATTCAAAGTGCTTGTCTTTTAGCATCAAATTGAAATGTGAATTATTTGTGAAATGATTTGCTTTCATGCTGACTCACTCGAACAATGAAGGGCGAATTTCCGAGGGAAATCCGATCATGGAAGTAAGCATGTTCCACGACTGCCTCAGTGCAGTGGATGATTCCTTGCAATCTCGATTTCCGGGCTGAACTCGAGAAACCTTTCGCGGCGTGCAACGACCCGTTCGCCTTGCTGGCGTCGTGACGACTTCAAACATCTTGGCTTAAATGCACGGGGCGATGATCACGTCTCTCACGAAATATCCCGAAGGTAATACCTCCTCCGTGTTTCACAACACCAATAGAAGCATTGAAAACACAACTGTGATAACAATTGATACTGCTGATTCATGCTAAATGGAATACTCATCTGTCAACTTTAAACTCTGTGTGCAGTAGCCACTTGTAGCATTGGAAAATTAGGGGACTGTTCAGTTAAAGCAATGGTGTATTTTTTAACTTTCAATCGAATACTCTAAGAAAGTTATTAACGTCAAAGTTATCAATATAATCTCAATTGATTCATAATACATAAACTTTTTAACTGCAAGCTTTGAAATTTGAGTACAGGTGCTACCAAAAGCATGAGAAAATATTTGGGAATTCTTTTTATTTTCTGCGACGGTACCTTAGTTAACATTTCCTCCGATTACTGGGGAAGAAATATATAACACAGCAGATACTAATCATAACGTAAAATCAATGATACAAGATCGAAAAGCTTATGTAAGAAGAATACAAATAGGAAACTATACATTCAAATTTATTCAGCTACATGGCTAGTACGGCGAGTAAAACGCAATGGTCGTATTTTTATATAATAAAATAAAGTAATCAAAAAGGTGATGTGACCTGAGTCTGTACAAAAATTATCATGCATCAAAATAAATCTGCTGGAAACTTGCATTAGACCTTGACAACAAATTTCGGCTGGTGTTCTTGAAAGAATCATTAAAATATTAGTCTTGCTCAGGTTGACAAGCGTTTGATTATGCAATTCCCAATCCACATTATCCTATAGTTAATGTATGATTTTGCTTTGTTCCAATTATTTAAGATCTGCATTACTTTAGTGAGCAAGCGAGTTGGGATACGACTCCTACTCGGACTGACAACAGCAAAAATGCTCTCGGAGCACAATACGAATAAATCAGAGGGATCGGATAGGTGTGGTAGCTTGAGCATTGACCTCCTAAGCTGTGCGTCCGGGTTCGGATTCCGGTGCAGGCGGAACTTTTTAGAAACTACCCTATTGAGTGCTCTAGTTGGGCACATAAAACAGAATATTACAGCAGACGTTAGCCCGTGGTCCCCTTGGCGCTTTTCGTTAACAGCAGGCTAACAACGACACCGAATTTCTCTCAACCCTTCCTTGCCAACTCTTCACTCATGTCGCGAACGACGTCAGCTATCAGTCGCCTCCTCCAAATACCACACCATGCGAATAAATACTTCGAGTGCAATTGCAAAAATACTTCTCTTTCCAGATGCACGATCGTAACTATAATACAGCGCGTGCAAGACAGCCAATCACGAACATTAGCTGATAATGCGGTAACTTCTCTTTGATTACCATCTATAATTCAAGGCATTCAATACTTAATGGTGTTTTCAAGATCATTAATGATTTTAAAGAGCTTCGAACCCATCTAAAGTATCCCACAAACGGCCGCTCAGGAGGGGCGGCAGAGAAGCATCCCAGAGCTTGGCAGAAGACTTTTTTGTCCGGACGCCAACGACGCAAGAGGCGCAGAGAAAAACATAAGCGCTCAATTTCCTGCCGTAAACCCCGTGAGCGACTCGTTATGCACTCTCACGATTTTATCGGGGAGGGGGAGCAAGTGATTTATCATTCCACGTGACAAAGCAGATTATCTTCAGATGTTGCCCCCTCTGCGCGCAAGGTCAAAAGCTTCCTTCCATTTGACCGTAAGTTTGATGCCGCTCATGTATAAACAGTGCGTCTGGAGAAAAATAAATACCGAATTCGCTGGGCGCGGGAGAAAAAAGGCCTCGAATTCTTTCGCGTAAGCAGAGCTTCAGCGGGAGCAGGGAAAAAATCCTTGAGATGAGTTTGGAGGGAAAAGGGCGGCGGTAGTGAAGAGATTCGATGTGCAATATATAGACTGGGTGTTGTTGATAAGCTAAATAAAGGATGCCATGAAGCCGCCACATGTTTAGTGTAAACAAGCACTCGGGAAATATCCCTTGGCTATCCGAGCGAGGAGCGGGCGAGGTTCTTGAGCACAAAGGTCAAGGGAGGACAATCACTCGGACATCGTGTGGCGCAATACCCGGCAAACATATCACATTCTATCGGAAGCGTGTTTATGTCTTGCTATTGTGGACTCTTTTTAGGGTAAAAATCTTGGGAATCGATAGGTTATTACATATTCTAGGTAAAAGCGCAGGCTGTGAATTTTAAGTAATGAATATACCTTCACTTAGAGAAATTTATTTGAGATATCACTACAAAATGGCAGCAATAAACACCAACGATGAAATTCACAGCGAAGAAATCATTTCGTATGACCGGGATTCAAACCTATATGTCCCTATTGCCATTAATTTATGCTTCCAGTTACGCTGGAGCTTGCATTGGAAATTACTACGGTTTTGTTGTGTTACCTCCGATAAATTTCCGTAAATTAATGTATTCTCATTTATTAAATTACATACCCTTTATGTCCGACAGCCGCCCTGATAACTAATAAAGACCAGTGGTCCACACTTTAAGAACATGAAAAGTCAGTCCAAATTTATGGGTAAACCGTACAAAATGGATTTTTTGACTAAGTACAATTTATTATCATTCATTTTTCATTATTTCATGAGACAAATCAGGTAAGAAATTACAGCCTTGTCTTTCTATCTCTTCATGTAGCTTATAAATTATTCCTTATGCTAAATAATTAAGAACTAAAATGTTTAATTGAGACATTCATCAGGAATATTTTTTTGAATTGGTTATACCCATATCAACATGAAAAACTTATTGTAACTTTCTACTTAATTCTAATTTCCTGACCAACCAAGGTTTTGACACCATGTGTAATTGCTAGGGGTTACTTATACTGGCGTGGTTTCATCGATGGCTTGCCGTTCAAAAATGCTGCGGTTATTGAATACTGATCCCCAATTTTCAAGGCGTCACTACCATTTAATTGTAAAACTAAAAGGGAAATTCTCTATTTTAGAATTACACTGCGGAGTGTTATTAATGAAAAGGTGCTGGTTTCAATTTTTCGGCACGAAACAGAATGTAAACGGGGTCAGGCCACTGGGGACGATCCATTGCCAAGTTTTATATTTACAGGCACATGTTGATTCAGTGCCTTGGAGCATAGGTCTTGAAGAAATTTAAATGCAAATTTTTGACAACGTTTTATACACCTTCATCAGGGCTGTGAATGAATATGAGTTGATAAATTGATACATAAATTGTATTCATGGCTATAAAAATGATTTTCACAATAAAAACATAAAAAGATATCACTTGCAAATTAAGGAAAAATTATTCTTTTCAATTAATTTACAACTGAATTCCTTTTATTTTTAAAATTTATTATCTAAAATATATTCATATAACCTTTTATGTAACAAAATTATAGACTTTTATCCATTCATAGCCCTGATGAAGGTTTAAAAGTATGCCAAAATGTTGGCAATAATTTGCATTTAAAATTCTTCAAGACTCATACTCCAAGACAATGAATCAATATTGAACATAGGGGTCAAGAGAAAGAAAAAAAACTCAATTTACAGTCATAGATGACTGAAAAGTATGCACACGAGAGAGACAACTAAGTGGAAGCGTTTATGGTTTAAAGAGGGTACAAGTAAAGATAAACTTTTACTTGGTGATAACGGACAGCGGAAGAAAAAAAAATAAATTATTCAATCGAGGTGTGTAAAATATTTATAATATAGATGCCCTCAATCCATTTTATACTGCTCACGTGATAAAGCCTAAAGCATAATATTTCCGGTTAAATGCGAATGTTCACTGTCGAAGAAAAACGTTGCACTCCTTGTTAGCGGAAAAATACGCACAAGAATACCACGGACTGGCATACGAAGCCATCATTTCAATACTTGAAGAGGAAGAAAGGAAATGTTAGCTAAAGATTTTATAGCACACCCAAGGCTAATGACACTGAAGTCTTTACCTTTTCCAAAGGTGTTTACTTTGCGGTCATTAAACATCTCCCGACACCAAACACGGCAAGCGACGAGGGGGAACCTATGACCACGATGTCAATGGCCCGATTCAAATGAAGAACTAATAAGCACTTCGCTTACTTGACACTTCACCATAGCTCTTAAGGAGGTTTTACTGATACAGTGCAGCACAACATAATTACCAATTTAAAACTGATGGTAAAAATGGAAAGATAATGTTTACACCAGAGATATCCTTAAATGCTAGAATTCAAATTGAGGCTATAAAACGTGCTAAGTTTTAAATAAAACCTTAAGGAGAAGACGCGACAACTTCGTTGGCTACATTAGGAGACGATATGGCTTCATGAAAACAATCGTATAAGGACAGGTGGAAGGTTTCATTGAAATTTATTTCGGTTTCAATCAAATTTGGTGACATTTCAACTATTAAAATTTCAAAAGCGTACCTTGAAGTTTAACTGACGATGGCATTTACTTCGATAGTCTCGGAGGAATCAGCTACTCGAAAACGATTTTTCTAAGGTATGTCATCATTACCACTCGACCGATCGCATTTTGTCTCGATTTCTGATGCATTTACTGCGTACTACGTAAATTATCAACTTTTTATTTGCGAAGTACACATAATACACGGGTGCCAACATGCACATACCTGCATCTCAAACATTATCATTTCTATCACATTGATATAACTGCATGAAACGTTACGGGAAACGATTCCCCTAGTGCTGATGATTTTTTTCTCACGGCAAATCATAAGATATTAACAGCCTTTCACGGGGTGGCATCAAAATATTCCAATGGAGTACAAATCAAATACAATCTTGTACAAAAATAATGTATCATATATTCCTAATAAGACGACCTGTTCGTTTATAATTGCATGAAAGGGTGATTATTATCATGCTTCACCAGACTGCATGCTCAAATTGAATTGAATTTCCATTAGACTAAATCAGTAAATGGTGATTGTTTTAGATTTTATCCAAGTAAAGCACCAAATAATCAAGGATGGAAGAATTTGAAATCCACTACTACATACGAAATAAAAAATTAAATTACACCGAGTTAGCAATGATTATGTCCTAAAAAGACTGCAGAAAGAGAAGAGAATTTAATGAAAGCCTTAAAAAAAGACGGAAAAACTTAATCGGCCCTATATTGAGCCATAATTACCCAATAAAGACAATCGACGAGGGACAAGTTGATGGCAAAAACGGAAAAGGAAGTCCTCGGATGATATGTATGGAATAGGTAATGAGGGATATGAAAGACTAGAAATATCCACGAGTGGAAAGGTTAGGTAATAGGGGGGAATTGAGTGGAGGGCTGGACTCGCACAAGGGTCTTTTACTGAGACTTGGAATCTCAATTTATCCAAAGAATCCGATGGATGAAAAGGAAATATGTGCTGCAATATTAAGAAATATCTTCTCCATTCAGAAAATAGCTCGTAAAAAATTCCCACCCACACGAGCTTGTAATGTCATTAGATTTTCAGACCATGCATGGAGAACATTTAAGTGTGGGAAGGAATTGCTCGTATAATTGAAACACAGCAACGAACCACGCGAGCCCTATGAACAAAGCCATGGAGCGCCTGGGAAGCGGTGACGCGATCGGCAAGAGTTAATGACGTCATCAACTTATCCGCGAAAATGTGAAGGACGTTGATTTTTCGTCGCAAATGGCTTCAGAAGTAGGCGATGGATAGTATAATGGGTAAATTCCGGTCTATTTATTTTCGAACTCTGCCATAATCGGCAATAATAAAAAGTTTATTTACGACCCCTCTAGAGGTAGAGGAGGCGGGCCCAGAGAGACATCGGCAAGTGTCGTGGCACGCGATCGCCTGAGGAGCGCTGCTGTGGACTCGTTATCGCCTTTCGTCGACCAGACACTTGTACGAGGAAGCCTGGAAGGCGATCGGTCGGCCTGCAAGAGGAGGCAATGCTGACGCCACCATCCATCAGATGACCCATTTCGGGAATCAGAAAGAGGCTTCGTGGACGGATGGAACGTGATCCTGAACAGATTTATATACACCATGGATGATATCCACCATGAGAGAAATCATTAGGCTTAGCCGGGATTCGAACCCAGATCTCCCAATTGCTGCTTGGTGGTGACATTGTTAGCATACCTGCCCAGCAAGCGGAAGATTTGGGCTCGTATCCCGGCTAAGGAAAATGATTTTTTCATGGTGAATTCCATCATGAATACGCAGTGGCGTAACTATGGGGGGATGAGGGGATGATCCCAACCCCCCCCCCCCCAAAGCCACAGAGAAATCAAAAAATAATTTAAATGTCTTGTCTGGATTTGATATGTACTAACTGCCTCTGCTTAAAGCTCAATTTTAAGTGCCAAAATGATGTAAAATGCATTTTCAGGCATGCTATTTTTCAAACATTTTCCTTGAATTCCCGTTTGCAAGGGGGGTTGCCCCCACTAACCCCCCTAATCCCCCCCAAAACCCCCTCACCCTCCCCCAAAGCATATTCCTAGGTACGCCACTGTAAATACGTACAGTTTCTTGTTTTAGGTGGTGGCTTGAAATCCTTGAGAGATCCCGATGGGGATACTCATAAGACCCCTGTCGGTCGAAAGTCAGGTGCATATTTGTCCTGACGTGGGGAGGGGGGAAAAGTGGGAAGGGGAAAATGTAATATATATTAAGGAGCTTCGATATAAAGGGGCCCTTCGATGTCCTCAGGGTTGGAATATGAACGGATGAATCTCCCACCGTCATTAGAGCGACGCGGAATAACACCAGTGCAGCTAGATTTTATGTACCTTGAGAATTTTATCATGTGGTACGAGGGTCGTTCAATAAGTCTTTAGAAATAGGTATAAAAACAATTTATTTTGTGTTAATTTTTTTACATTTTTCAACTTTGCCTTTTTCCAGCTCTGTAAATTTTAATTGGCATTTTCCAAGCTTTTTAAGCTACTCAAAAAGTAGAATTTCGGGATCACCTCAAAATAAGGCTTATTTTGGGCTATGACCTACTCCTTAGACGAAAAATTTTGTCCACCAAGCCATATGTATTCAAGTTGGGAAATAAGAAAAAGTCATTGGGGTCAAACCTTGTGCTTACGGAAAGTTTTGTAACAATTGGAACATTAATTCCGTAATTTTGGCCAATGCAATTGCATAGGTTTGCAACCGTGCATTGTCTTTTTGAAGAAGGAACTTTTTTCTCTTTCAAATGAGGACGCTTTTCTTAATTTCTACCATCAACCGATCCAACGAGGCATCCTATTATCGCTTTTCTCTTTTTTAAGCAATGGATGTAGTTTATTCCGCATGCATCCCAAAATTTCGTTGCCGTGATCTGACCTGTCCATTTCACAATCTTCTCCTACTTTGGAATTCGACAGTTTCGACTGTTTATGTCTCTGTAGTGTAGTGATGAATCAATATTGCATCAACAGCTATGTATTGATGTAGAAAATCCGCAGGACTCTGGCAGAAAGGTGCTCATACTGTCTCAGAGTTGACGGCACGATTTCGTTTATTCTCCACTGCGAGCAAATCGTATGTTATTTTTTAGCCGTTATACTGTGTGTTTTGTATTAACTTTCGACCATTTCGTTATTTATGATCGGAGCACTTTGTGTTTTATATCATTCTTCTTAGCTTTTTTAGTACTTTACAAATATGCTATTTAGATTAAGATCTTATGAGAAAGTAAAAAAGTTAATAATTATATTAGAGGTGCTAGTTGCCTTATCATCTTAAACTTGTGATGATATCAAAACTTTCTACATAAATAAACAAATATAGTGTGTGTGTTCATTATGATCCGTGTTAAAACTTATATATTTATGTTATTAATATTCAAAATTTAACTTTTTTGTCTAAATATTTACTTCTTGTTAGCCTAGCAATAATCTCTGTAATGGCATACTTTTGTCAAAATGTTAGTTATATATTAAGAGTAGAACATTTTATGTATTTTTATTATTTTGCTCTAATAGGTTTTACCTATAGCATAATAAAAATATTCATTCATACCATCGCCGGGATTTGAACCCGGACCGACTGGGTGAGAATCCAATACAGCGGGCATTAGATCTTAGTTTCAAGCTATGAATAATGAGTGATAAAAATATAGGGTGAAAAGAGATTTTCCATTCATTTTTTGTTTCAATCAAATTAGCGGGTGGGCTGACAGTATTATAGGAAGTCCATCAGCGATACCGTATTCGTAATAAAAACATTTTACGTGTTCTCCTGAACTCGTAGAATTTCTATTCGGCTATTCTAGTGACTTCTTACCTCTCGCTCACCCGTACGCCGGCCCATAGATATGGTAAAGCATATTGCCAAGTAAGTGATGCGACGCCATAGCGTGGCGATTTCTACGCCATCAATATGACAAGAAGATACCGTAAAAGTCGGCCGGGATATTTTATTCTTCCCAACGAGTAACTGATGAGCATTATGCCCACCAATATTACTCCCTATTATCCACCTCAAAACTGAATCTGAAACGATTTCGCTCTTTAAAATTCCGACCGCAGCGATTCAATCTTCGGAGATTGAAGATTTCCCCCTCAGACATTTTCGCGAGGTTCAAGCAAAACATCCTCAGATTTGGATGCGCGCCGTTGATGGATTCATTTCAACGATGAATTTCGCGGAAAAAATTCGCTAATGAAGGCGCTGACGTCAAACAGATCGTCTTAGCAGTAAATAAAAATCAATCGCCGAGTATCCTAAATTAAATACGGCATAAATGAAAAAAAACGATCGCTTATTTACTCCAAAAGCAAAAGGCGTTAGACAAGGAAACAGGACGTGCAAATATTTGTAAAAACAAGCGGCAGTCAATTTATCAGACGCACGGGCGATTGGGGAAACTAATCAGAAAAATAATAGAAGCTTTAATCACCTGGTGTTGAAGAAGGAGGCTGCATAATAAATTGACGATAAAGTGAGAAACGAGGATGTAAACAGAAGGATGTGAGGATAAAAGGCGCTGCGGAGCATCACTCGCCAAAGACGAGGATGGTAGATGGACGATGTCATGAGACAGCAGTTACGTGGGAAGAATAATGCGAGCGAAAATTAAAGGAAAAGTCCATTGAGGAAGGCAAAGAGACAAGTACTTGGGGCAGGTCAGCAAGATGCGGGAAAGAGGGAATGAAGAGAAAACACAGAACGAGCGAGGGATAGCGAGAAACGAAGGGCTGCAGTAACCAACCCCAGCACAGCATGAAATAGAAAAATAGGAATGGAATTACTTTGTAGGGTCGATCATGTTGAAATAAATGGTAAAATTGATAAATAGTTGTAATACTTCAATCTTGCTTAAATATCTATATTCGAGTATCCATGAACTGGATGAAAATAGAGTAAAATACTTTTCCAAATCATTATTTATTTACAAAGGACTATTTTTTAAATAAATATTTATGTGGAGAAAATATGAATTATATGTGGAAATCCATGTATTTCCACGTATAATTCATGTATCAGCTTCCTCCATTCATTTCATTAGCCTTAAATTGTATTGCTTTTTCATTTATCACTAAAACAGACCTAGATGTATCCAATCACTTTTGCTAAGAAGGGGAAGGGAGATTTGTCCTTACGGGCCCTTAGGCCTCGTTGCCTCCGGGGCCTTTGTGTAGCCAGCCCGCCCCTTATTACGAATACCCTATAGTAAAAAGTTAATTTTTGATGGATGATTTTTTATTATCATTACTTCAATCACTCTAATCAAAACATGTCTCGAAATACAGTAAATATCGCTCATGTTTGATCACACAAGTAAGGAAATCCCGCGTATAACGAGGTAAGTTCCCGGTCCCTTGGACTTCCCCATGATCTCCAATGTTAATTTTCTCACATGTAACGAATTCGGACGATGGGAAATCCCCGCTAATATAAACTATTCTTTGGTCCCGTGGGGAATTATTTCCTTATTTATAAAGTAATTACGGCTATTTCGCTACTTAACCGTTCCTTACCTAATCATCAGTTGTTCATTCGTATGGTTATCACCACATAGTTCTATTGCTGATCTTAAAAGGCTTTACAGCCGTTAAATGGGAAGGGTGAGGCGATAGTGGAAGTGTTATGGACCTGTTGCTTAAATAAAGACGATTAGACGGATATTAGCCGGCAATTCTGTAATGTACATGGCAAAATCCTTTATTGTGAGTTTGGTGAAATACTGTTTATAAAGAAAACGAACGATATTCCGCTGAAACTCGTTATAAGCGTGTTTTACTGAACTCCAGTATATATGAAATAGTATTAAAAATGCAATTCTTTAGGCGTGAGAATTATTTGAATACATTTTGTGGAACGATGGCTAACTTTTATGGATCTTTTCTTAAATGAAAACGATTTATGGAATATTTGACGGCAAACCAGTGATGTGTATGGAAAAATCCTTAATTATAGATATGATAAAATCTCGTTCATAACAAAATAAAACGTGGTCCCCTAAAGTTCAATAAAAGCGAGATATAATGTAGTTGGGAAAGCGTGGTATCGCATAAATTGGAATTTTAGCCGGCAATCCTGTGAGGAAAATGGCAAAATCATTTATTGTGGATGTAAATAAATCCCGTTTATAGCAACACTGAATGATGGTCCCCTGAAATTGGTTGAAAGTGACTTTAACCGTAGTTGGCAATGCGTGGTATCGCAGACGCGCCACTGATCCCAATTGTCCGCGAGGAGGCTTGTCCGCCGTGGACGTTGAATTGCGCACTTGCGGCTGCTTTGGCGGCGGTGACGTCGCCCGCGGTGGCAATAACCCCGTCCGCCGAAGGCCAACGCACCACCCACCACCGCCCTGGGGGCCGGGTATTTCGAGCGTGCGTGCGCACTGTTTGTTATCTCCGCCGCGAGGGCGGCGCCACCCTCGCCGCGCGCATTCCTCGACGCCCCCGCCACGGGCTCGCGCCTTGTCCCAGGTCAGCGACTCCGGGGGATGGACGCTGTCGTTACGCAAGGGCCGCCGTTGCGTCAGAGGGGGCGGCTGATATGGACCCCCTCCGAATCGATTATCAATTACGATCTCTCGCACCAGTGATAGATCTCGCATGAAATCATTGGGTAATTTTAGCTTAACCTCCAAGTACCCTCCCGGAAAAGTTAGCTTGGCAGCAAGGTACGCATGAACCGACGTGCTATTCCTATGGAGGCTTCCGCGGGCTCAGAATTTTACACCATGAGATTAACGACGATCCTGGTTGTCCTAGTCACAGATTCGCACTGGAAGAAGGTGGCTTAATGGTTTGACAGTGGGCAATATATCTGACCGAGGGACCCGGATTCGAATCCCGGCTAAGCCTAATGACTTTTTAAATGGTGGATTTCACCTTGGTGCTCTAAACTTTGTTCCCGTTATCAAACGATACTCTATAATGTATATCCTGACTCTTAAACAGAGGGAAAGCATGAAAACAACCGAAGAGTGAACATGTTGAAGGGATGTTTATGAAGGAGCATGTCACCCGGGTTTTACTCTGTGCTTTTCCAAGGTTCCACAATTTTGACGGTGTAGCAGTCGGTGTCTTCAAGCCAGAGCATCCAACTATGAGTTCACTTGGGTCAGAAAAAGCTGACTGCAACGCCGGCGAAACCGTTGCTCGAGGAAACATGGACAAACTCAGGGCACAGCCCGTAAGCAAAAGTAAACATTCAAATATAGGCATGCTACATATTCTTCATCTGGGTGTCGCAAACCACGCTTTTTTCCTTAATGGAATACATGAATATTGTACCAACATTTTTATCGTAGTGTAGGAAGGTCTTTCATAAATTATGGCAATAAAACCTTTATACTTCCACCAAGTATGGCGGCCAAGAGTATATTGCTAACTTCGGGAACACGAGAAGAAACTAAAATACGAACTAAGACAATAAAGATGGCAAAAGAAATGTGGTGATTGATTGAGGAAAAGTAGATGAAGAGTATGGAGGCACAAGAAACGATGGAAGGAAATGGAGGCGCAGAAAAAGAAAACAGGACACTGAAATGATACCAAAGACGGAAGATTACCAATTAGCAGCTGGATCAAAAAAGTTGATTGATACGTCGGCAGAGGTTAGCCATGGGGCCTCTAGAAATGCAAACAAAGGTATGAAAATGTTATCACTATATTGTACACCTTACCCAATTAAGACATTAATTAAGTGGTTTTACAGGATTAATTAAAATAAATACAATAAGAAAGACAATAGAAGAGTTTAAGGGGAAAGGTTTAATCCTTGGTTATACCTGCGCATGGATATTTACGCTGTGATTATAATTTTCTTGTAAATAGTTGTGCGATGCAAAATGTCTGGTTGAGGGAATGATTTTTTATGAAGGGGATTATATGACACTCAAGTTTCCGATTTAAATCAAGAAAACTGTAATTACGTCTTCAATCCATACCCGGAAAACCATGATTTGGTATCTAGAAGGAAACAGGAAGCTTTAGAAAAGGATGAAGGACAGGAAAATTGATAAAAAATGTGTGGAAAAAGTGAAAGCTAAACTATTATAACACTGACAATGAGTATAATACTAGCGATTTTTTGGTTGAGTAATAAAACCTTGCCGCTAAAACATTTTTACATCTATCTGTTTGATTTTATACATATATTGAATACTCAGAGCAGTTGCTTGCTAACCGTGGACGTTAACTAAATACTTTTCTTTTCCAAGGTCTTCTGAGTCTACTATTTATTATTATAATTCATTGCTTTCCTACTTCATAGAATTATAATTAGCATATAACTCATATTATAATTAGTGGGAAGTAGTTTAAAAAACAATTTCAGAGTCAACTTTGTATTATGAACCAATGAAACTAGTATATTTTTTTCACATCATCACAAGTGTTGATTTGTTGAGCAGTTGGATATAAACCTCAAACGAAAAATCATTAAGATAGTTTCCAAAGGTTTCCCTGAATTTACCGTGAGCCATTGACAATCAGTGACTAGCCCCTACTACATGTTTTCGGGCAGGATTTTCCACATTATAATTAATCGTGGAAAGTCAATTCATCTCACAGAAAGAGACGATGATACTCACCGTTTTTAGTATCATCATAAGTATGATATAGCGAGGTACTTCAAGGTATACAAAATGAAAATTATTTCTCAGAATTTAGGGCTCCTATGGAAGCCATATGGTGAGATCCAAACGCACGCTCCACCTCGATAGTTAAGGTGTGACGCAACATCAATTCCCGGCTCCACTATAATTATTGGGAGAATTTCACAGGGCGCTGCATAACACTCTGGCTGCTACAATGCACATTTTGCTCCTTCGATATCGCGAAGCGTTACACACCAGGACGGTGGAGATCAATTACCACGTGCCCCGAAATCGCTACCTTCAGAAACAGTGGTGAAACTTACGAAATCTGCATTCAACTATTTCCATGGATACCGGAAAAAAAACATTTTAGTATCTTCTCTCAGCCAGTTTGACTCAGGTAAAAACTAATGAGCAATAAAGCGATTTGCTTGCAATTCCTCAGAGAACTAAAAATTAAAAAGCATGTTTAAATCAATTCCAAAACATTGCAAAGGATAAATAAAATCATACAACAGTTAAAACGCAAGGATCAAAGACAAAAATTGTTGGATTTTTCAATGAAAAGTCACTTTTACTATCCATTTATGATATTTTACCAATAGCTAAGTGTAGTGGAGCTTCTAAAATTTGATCGAAAGAAAAATGTGTCTTCCTGAGTATTCGGCTTATATATGGCTACTGGATTTTAATCATGTTAATTTATAGTGCATTCAAATAATTTCTAAAGGAGAAGAAAAATTTGCTTTTCTACGTATTGTACATTGCGTACTACACGTTAAACGGGTTTTCGCTTACAAATATTCCCTAATCAAGCTAAAACTACTGTTGATCAAGAAAAAAGAGTCCTACATCCTATCATATGGTTATATCTAAGGCCCTGCCAGATTATTGACTATTTATTATATAGCCACGGTGAAAGAATTAATAAAAAAAAAGAAAAAACTACCCAAGGATATTGTATCATTCCTACGGATAAAATATTTCGTGAGAAAAAATAATTTAAATTCAAATGGCTTTGTAAATAGGCGTTGCATTTAAAAGTCCCACATATATTTAATATCTAATTAATAAATCATGAAAAAAAGAATTCAAAAGCTAATATTTTCCCTTATTAAAGTTGTAACTTTCTTTTTCACAATCAGATCGCATGGAATAAAATGGAGTAGGTTTCACTACTATGACTGACACTGAAGCAGCCTGCTCGTTGGCAGCATGAGAGCGGAAAAACAACATTTGTATTACAGTTACAGATATCAGATCGACATACTCCTATTTTAAATTCAGCACGTGCAGCTATGTATTCACGATAGAAATAGCGGAAGACCTTGAGAACCGTGCCACACTTGAGAGTAACTATTATGTATGTACCGGACATTTCCATCTAATGCATAAATGCAATACAAGTCATGTCCTCACACGCTTATAGGTATAGCACGTTTATTATTTTTCTTTGGATAATAATTATAATAATAATATGTGTGTTATCATAGCTCTTATTAAAAAAAATATTCATTGCCCCATAGTTTAAATTTAAATTCTGGATGTAATTTTCCATGGTACAAACGGAGCATGGCTAACTTATCTCACCAGGAGTGCCTAGAATAAATAATTCCATATGCTATTCTCTTCTAAGTATTTTCGAGAGTCGGAGGTGGTGATTGACCCATTCCTCCCGGTAAATATTCCGGATATCAAGCAGAAATCGTCTTCAACGGACCCTATCCCCAAACCCTAACCCTAACTTCATCCCCGTAGGTCCTTCAACCCGCATACCCTAATGGCATTGCAGGGTAGCCATCCACCCTGGAAATTCGGGGACAATAGAGGGAAACCTCCAGGAGTCTCTGAGAAAAATTCTATTGCCGAGGATACCAAGTACCAAGATTTACTTCAGGAAGAAAAATGCGGTGCTTTCCCGGCGGATAGATTGCGTGAAGAGTTCTCGGTATCGCCAACGGGTCGAGAACTGCATTACTGCCGACTTTTCGATGTCCGACTCGGCCATCGTCCTCAGGGCAGTGA
This sequence comes from Ischnura elegans, assembly GCF_921293095.1. Lineage (NCBI taxonomy): Eukaryota > Metazoa > Arthropoda > Insecta > Odonata > Coenagrionidae > Ischnura > Ischnura elegans. Next base: position 40,377,046 of record NC_060259.1, read on the forward strand.
GGGACTTCTTCATGCTTCTATTTTCAACTATTTATTTAGGATATCATGCATTAATATTTCATCAATTTTACAAAAAAAAGAAGTTTGAGAGAAAAAATGGATATTAAACTTTAAGAATTAAAACAGAAATGTTGCTTCATATCTATTATTATTTGATTTTATTCCATTTTTACCACATTAATGTATGTTAAAGTTTTTTTTCAGTACAATGCTAAAAAAATGAATTTAAAAATTATACTTAAGGATAGTTGGCCTGTTTATATAGAATATTTTTCCGATCATTGAAGTATGCATCAAGAATTGGTTTTCTATTCCCTCATTCCACCGTAACATTTTGGTACTTTCGTTAATATTTCTAGAAAGTGACTCTTTCCAAAGCACAAGAGTTAAATACCTGAATTAAAAAAAAATCCTTTTATAGCAAGCCACGTCACGCCAAAATTATGATATGTGGAAATCAAACTCAGCACTCGATTGAAATAAACATCTCTAAAATATTTTAGCATTGCCTGTGCCTGTTATTATGAAGTGTTTTCTATGCTGATAGTGGAACATATGTATCAATCTGTTCTTCAAGATCCGCTGACTTATTCATATGAAATGATGATATAAAATGAAATGATGACAGTTATCACTGTTTTGTGAGCCACAAATGTGGTTATTATTTTTTATAATTGAAATAACTGAATCGTCCTACTTGGAAAATGGTGGTAGAGTCCAAAATGAGAAATCAAAGCTTATTATTCTCAACCTGAAAAGCTAATAAAAGGTAACGTGTAACAACAAAATCATTGGTTATGACTCTGAAAAAGATATCTGAAAGTATTACTGATGATCAAAAGAATATGAGCTATTTGAACCTTAATATAAAATAAATATTTTTAACATTTATTCTCCACAAATTTCCCTTCGGCCTCCGTTTATCAATATGCTGCTTCAAAATATTTAGAAATATTAGAAAAAAAAAGAAATTGAAATAGAATATTCAAAGAAGAAAAACATGTGGTTTTTCAAAAATTATAACGACGAAATGATAAAGAAAGGCTATATGAGTGAAGTAATAAGTGATTTTAATTATGAAAAGATCTCTTTCTGTAATCAAAAATATATGTGCGAGCTATTTTCTGCGGAAATAAACTGAAACGTTCGCCTACAGTCATAGGTTTATATTTGAGATATTATCTGCTGCACCTTCATACCATTATTACCGTTTAGGACATTCTCTATATTAGAAATTATTCTTTCTGAATTTTTTCCATTTTTCCGAGTGAAATTGAACTATTTTAGGTTTTGACTATATACATTGTAAATATTTTCATTGACACGATATTATCATCTGATAAAGAGCCTTGATATTTCCTTTCATAATCAGATAGAATTTAAAAGACTTTGATTAGAAAGTAATTCCAACGCCAAACATAAAGTTATTGGTCAGAACTTACAAAAATGACAAAAATTTATCACAGGGTAACAACATTGTTCCTTTGGAAACGTTCTCTCGCGTTGAGATACCTGCATGTATATATAAACCATGTACTTTGTCCATATTGCGTACTCTAAAATGAAGCACATACCTATAAACTGCCTTGTCTCCATTTAATTGCTCACATAAATGTTATAAACTGATTCTCATCCTAATCTGACAACTTCAAAACGGAAATACATTAACCTGACCATACGATCACAGAAACAGAAAAATGTGCAAAAATGCGGGAAAAAGAGAAATTACTTGAAATTATTTGCTAAAACTAATGCTAATGAGCTTGCAGCTGAGCGCTGAGCGCTTTACTCTCGGCGGAAAAAACTTCAAGAAAATGAAGAAGATAACTTTCCCGGCTGTACCTACCCATTGGCATTATACTGATGGCGACGTGTCAAGCATTTGTCTGTTGGTATACCAAGGCAAGGTTCTCTTGAAAATGTTTATGATTTCAATGTGGCAGCATCAATTAACGGTAGAAACGGACAAATAATGAAAGGTTTTGAAATTATGACAGTAATTAAAAAATCCTAAATGGTTAATGAGATACTGCATCTAGAAATTATTATCCATGAATTTCCATTTTTTCCGAATCCAATTGAACTGATTTGGGTTTTTACGTCAGATTTTTAATGTTTTCATTAATACAATCCAATCACCAGTTGAATACCCTTGCCATTGCTTTACGCAATCAGATAGCATTTTCTTTACAACAGCAAGGCGCAGACGTTGATAGAATCTGAGAAGCATTCGAAATTGCTGAAACCAGAGATCAAACGTATCGACCGTGTGTATGGTGAGGAAATTTTAAGAAGAGTGACAAATGACGGAAGTCCTTTGAACACCCTCGGAAGAAGACGGGACAACATAATCGGCCACGTCACGAGGTATGCTGGTCTGAAGAAAACAATCATCAAAATACAAATAGACGAAAAGAATGACAAAGGAAGGCCTCGAATGAGTTTCACAGACCAAGAATGTAAAAGAGAGGAAATTGGTAACTATGAAAAGATATGCCGATAATAGTTTGGAGTTACTTATTTTGTCCCAACTTCCCCATAAACAGCACATAGAGGTCTTTAAAACGGAAGAATTAACAAATCACGACACAAGCAACCATACCCTGGATGGGGACCACCTACCCCATAGGAATTCGAACCCGCGACCTACGGTTTGGAAGGCAAGGACTTTACCCCATGGCCACCGAGGTGCTATATCTAACACTTTCCGGTTGATATAAAAACGCAAGGTCCACTTGAAAAGTTATACTCTTCATTTATGACAGCATAAAAGCAATCCTTGGATTGATGAAATATGATGATAATAGCATTTAATTTCACAGACATGGATTTCTGGGAGTCTTTGCGTCAATTTTAGAATAATTGAAAGAGCAGTAGAAAGAGTAATTTCTGTTTTTGTGTACGTAATTTGTCAGGAATAACTGCTACCACGATTGTGCAGATAGACGTGCGAAAAGTTTTGAGAATCATCGCTGTAAACCGCACTTCAACCTGAAAAAGGGAACAGGGAAACTAGCGAAACTGTCACCAGTAGTTAACGCGGAAGAATGCCCGATAAAGTCTATGCACCTAAATTATTTACTACAGATTTACCTTGCCCTACATAGATCAATTTCGTCGTTTTAGCGGGTAAAATGCATAAATATTTGAGTATCTTCTGTTTTTATTAGCAATTTAATTTCATGCACAGTCCACGAGTAAATGCACACAAAAGAAAAATAATCTACTTCAAAATAATTGCTATTTAATCAGTAATGTGGATCCTATATGATTCTGAATATGTCATTTCAAATATGGGTTTATTTTGGCTAATTTATATTTTTCAATTTGGTGCATTAAAATTGTCAACATTTCCTTGAGAAATTTGGTGCAATACTAACTTTATCTTCATTTTTTAGGAGACATAGAAATACTCGTACGATACTTTCTCATCGTTGGTATCATTGGTTTAATTATTAATTACTTCTTCGGTCGTAATTTTTCAGATTAATGGAAGTCATATTTTTTAGTACTGTTTTATATTCATTGGTAAATTGTAAGAAATGATTACTCTAAAGACACTTCTATCAGTGCATTGCGGTTATTTGTGATTATTCATGGAAAACATGATGAAACGCCAAAATTTGGACCTTTACATTATTTATAGTTAGTTTTTGGTCTATTAATGCCTTAGGTTAAATTTAGTTTGCTATAATAGTTAAATGGTTGGCTAAAAAGTATGAAGTTGATTGCAACGTTGGATAGTGTGTGACAAAAGTGATAATCTACTAACGGTAGCTACTTCCGTTTTCATTGCTTGCAGATAGAAAAATGAACTATTTCCCATTTTGAAGGAAAAATGCTTACGCATTTTACTTTTCAAGAGAAAAGTGTAAACGATACTTTGCTAAAATGCATAGAGAGGTATAGTCACTCATTCTACTGATGTGGCAAATTTAAGGGCTTTTGGAAAAAAAATAAACTGTTCCACTATGCCACGAAACTCGACCACCAGCATCCAGGAGGCTTTTTTCTAGTTAAAGGCTGCATATGTCGCCACAGATTTTCCATATTAGGCGGGAATTAAGGCTCCGAAAGACCGTGATTCCCACCGTGCCCCTCTCCAGGTAGCGACACCGTCAAGCGTTTGCGAATAAGTTTTCGTTCAAGTCATAAGACTGGACGTCTCGCTCGAGCTCTTGGAACAGATTAGGTTTTAAGGTTTGTTTGTTTCTACGGATTTAATCTATTTTTGTGGTTGGCAGAGATTTCATCTTTTAAAATAACATATTTTAAATTCATCGATTGTTGGAAGATCTAGCATATCTCAAAATTACCAAAGTATAATTATAAGCCACATGAATAAAGATATCGTCACATTTGTTTCAGAAATCGCTTTCTCTTCCATTTTGGAGCCTACTGAAGCAAATTTAGAGAGCATTTCATGAATCGCGAAGAAAAGAGCTTAGATATCGTGAAATTAACTAATTGAATTTGCTGAACGATCAATGAAAGGACTATTTTTCCACTTCACGATATATGCCTGTGTGTGCATGTGTTTTTATAAATGTATGTTGGGGAATCCGCGGCAGAATGGGGTATCAAGTTCTAAAAATTAAAAAACATGCACAGAACGGCTTAAGAAAAAAGCCTCACATTTTCTATAGATCTTTTGAAATGCATTGAGCACTAAAATGCAATAATGCAGTGGAAAAAATCTTAAAAATATATATCTAAAAAAAATAAATAAGAATATGTCAATTGCCCCGTTCTGCCCTAGGTATGGGGCAGAATGGGGATGTGTGAAATTGAATTACAAAAACAAATTAATTATGTGACACAAAAGAAATGATCAACTTGTATGCTCTTGTCTTTTATTTTCTATGAATTTTTAGGTGTAGTACACTTTCACTTATTCTTTTGTGAAGCCTAATCACAACAACATTCACTCACAAGTACAGAATCATCTGCTTCGCTTTCATCTCCTGTACACGAGTTGTGAGCCAATTTCTTACAAATGGGCCAAGCCACCCAGCTTTCAACTGATTTTTAATGAAAGTAGCCACAGTATAAACATCTTCATTTAGAGTCATATTCACTTCAGAGTCTTCATTTCATCCCACTATTATTTTTTTTCATTTTTCTTTACCTCCCCTTTCCGCACCACACTTTCTGCCCCAAGAACACGTTTACGCTTACCTAGGAACTGATGGCCAAACATGACGTTTATTCAGACGTTCAACTATGTGAAACTAACGATATTTAGACGTAATTCAAACATATACCAAGAATTACTGTAATTTAAACGCTTGAATATGACTTACCACCGATAAAAAATAATCCGATGTTAGAAAACAACGGTTAAAATTCACACAACTCACAGTGAACATGTTAAAACCCAATTAAATAAACCAACATAAATGCAGAAAATGAGGAATAGCAGGTTAATCTATTCCGAATTTTCTCTGATAGTTGACAAAAACTCCTAGTCGCAAAAAATCCCAAACCCGATTCTGCCCCGGCCCCCGTTCTACCCCTTGTTCCCCTATACATATACTTAAGTAAATAAATATTTGTACATACATAAGTAAATAGTACGTTTAAAAACAAAAAAGAAAACACATAAAAAGGGGGAGTCACAATATTTTTTGCTTTTCAGTGGTATAGCCTAAAATTCTTAACGGCATAGAATAGATAAATATGTAAAGGGAAAATCATAAAGAAAATTTGATTCAGTGTAAAATAAAAACGTCTTGAGATGTTGTTAGCTCTAAAAGCATCTTTAATTGATTCTTAAGTGTCTTACTCTTATTTCCAAAGCAGGCGGCAATAGTTGCGGTCGTAGTAGTTCTACTGCTAAATATATAGACCTTGAATAAGTAGATGGGGGATTACGCCATTGCAGGAAGAGGTCTCCTGCGCGTGGTCAAGCACTTTGTGGTAAATTCCAACGGTGCAGTGGGTTTCTTGAATAGCCTCATCAGTGTGAGAGTTCAAGGTTTTGAGTGCCACCTCTCTATATCCAGCGTGGTTTTATGCTATTTTACCGGCCAATCATGCGTACTGAGAAAATTAGAAAGTAACATCGGTAATATAGAGACTGAAAGTAAATATTTATACATGGCTAAAGGTGCATCTGCAGAATCTAAAGCAGAGACCGGTATTGGAACACTCAGTAATATAATGGGAAATAAATAAAGTTAGCAAATACGTACAAAATTCATAAATATTTATTTCTTAAAATCTCTATAGCTCTCATTCTTGTTCCTTTTCAATTCAATGAAAATAAGGTTTCGCAACGAAATACAGAATGTTTTAACAAATGATATCGTAACAGTCCGCCAACCGCACCCATAAAGCCCATGAAATAATCTTGGATTTTTCCTTGGTCGCATGCGCAGGTGTAGCAAATCGCTCTTTTATATACTTGCTCTGACAGTAAAACATTAAATTTAGTATAATAATTCAGTTAAGATTAAAGTTTTGAGAAGTAGGCGTATTTTTTCGTAGAAAGCAATCGTATGTTACCATATATGCGCTCAAAATAAATGCGGGTAACAAAAGTATCCAAGTCATAAATATTTCCCATTGATGACCTTAAAAACTTAGATTATGCATAAAATTTGATAGACACTGTCACAACTCTTCACAATCGCTCCCACGGCAATTTCAATTTATACTCCCAAAGGGATTGAGTCCGATTTTTGGAAATTTCAGTAAAAAATATATTGCAAACGTCTTTCTTGAAATACCGTGCTGAAATTTTGACTCGGTATTCAGAATATATTATTGTTTAAATAACGTGAATCATAATGTGAAAATCAATGTGAATTTTGAAACAGCAATATTTTTCATCATCGTGAGTCAAACATCCTAAGATTGGTTTGACGCAGCTCTCCGTTCCTCTCTCCTATCCGCTAGCCTTTTCATAGCGACGTATTTCTTCTCTTTTACATCCTTTATACCTGTCCTATGTTAGTCATTCGATGCCGTCCCTTTCCCTTCTTCCCTTACACTTTCCTTCTACTCTTGCGTTAATCAGGCCATCATCCCTCATAACTTGGCCAAGTAAGTTGTCCCGTCTTCTCATTAGGCTATTAGAAGCTTTTCCTCCCTTCGTCTTAGCACTTCCTCATTACTTACTCAGTCGATCTATTTTGTCTTCATCATTCTACGGTAGCAACACATTTCGAAAGCTTCCACTCTTGACTACTCTGGTGCTGTCAACGTCCAAGCCTCGCACCTATAGAAATGCGTGCTTCATATATAGCATCTGACGAATTGTTTCCTTACTTCCACGCTTGAATAGAAATTAATTGAACAATAATTTTTTTACCGGGGCAATATATCGGTACCTTGAGCGTTTTAAGGCAAAAGCCGATGTACCAGCACCTTGAGCGTTTAGGGTTTAAGTTAAATAATATAGAATCAATGGCAAGGTTGAACCGGCATCGAGCGATTCCTGAAATTCGGGTTTATTGAATATCCGCCGTTGGCTCGCCTTGGGCCTGCCCATGAGTGTTCCCGCCTCTGTCGTGGAGTTTGTATCGGGAAATCCCCGCCGCCCGCAGAGCGAAAATACACCGCCATCCCTCCCGAAGCCACTCAGTTCTTTGAATCTCCCGATTAATATGCCGGAACTTTGGAGGACGCGTTTTTTGCGTGGGGCCATTATAATGGCGTAAAGGAAGTTGAGCGATCCATTATGAGGGAGCCCATTGCCGTAAGAGCCCGAATGGTCAAAGCAATGCGTGGTTCACGTTGCCAGCTAACTAAACCTGTGATTAACACATCGCACAGTGCACTTTCGAAATCCAAGTTGCTTCCTTCCTCTCCTGGCAAATTTCTTGCTGACTTAACCGTGCGTAGGGCGCGGCCTACAGGCTCTGACAGACAGGAGCTGACAGGCACAGGCATCGGTTTTTCTGGGAGATTTTAAAATTTTGGCCTGCTTTGCTTTTGTACATAAAAAATATTTCAACATTGAATACTGCTTTTCCATTATTTTCTACATCCTGCAGATGATTGGTAAATTTTGGTTCAACTTGGGACCTCGCCCTATGCAAGGTTACATCTGTTCGTTTCTTGAGATATTCCTCACCGGTTTCAAGAAAATTGTAGAACATGAAATCACGACTAAGAAACATAAATTTGTAAAGTTAAATGAAGCCATGCTTATCATCACTGGAGTCCACGAGGTAAGAATGGTGATAGTTCATTAAGGGTTTACAGGCTAGGGTTTTGAAGGTCATAATGAAAATTAATATCCTATGAACATGTCTGGGAAACTAAATGAAACATACGCATCCTAAGGCTCAGTCGCACAATCATAAATGTCTTTCGCAGGTGCAGTTATCGGATTGAAGATGTTTTTATCAGATAGTCGTTATAAATCCTTATAATATTAGTAGCTGATGAACAGGCACAAACATGAAACGAACAAAATCATATCAACAAAAACTTCATGAATAATTTCCAGGTAGAGAGCAAATAGACTCCACGACGGTGCTTACCAGAATCATTGCTAATCTCCTAATCATTCAACAATCAGACTACGCATTGTGTTTTAAAATTCAAATAGCGATAATTTGCGGTCAAATGTCGTATAAAAATTCTATACAATGTTATTGCACCTTAACCTGTACTTTAAGTTACCTCGAGTATTCTCCTCAAATCGAAATCTCATCATAGTACTGAGGCCACCACCTTTCAATTACATATACTTAGTGTTACAATTCTGACGCTGGCATGCGGCAGCCCCACAATTCTCCTTTCCCAATCTATTTCCTTCAGTTGCTTGATATCCTTTTCCATGTGAATAGTAGCGGCATCGATAATATTATGACTTAGACTAAATATTTGTGTGCAAGGGTGCTGAAGGTGGATGTTCTACATCGAAAGAAGAGGTTAGTATTGAAACAAACAAAATATTATTATGGGAAATAAAAAAGTTAGCAAATACAAAATTCACACATTTTTTTTCTTAAATCGTGATAGCTCTCCTTCTTGTGAGTTTTTAATTCAATAAAAATAAAGGCTCATATCGAAAACCGGAGCGTTTTAAGAATCTATGTCGTCGAATTCCGCCAATTGGACCCTTGAGACGCATCAAATGATTTTGAATTTTGTCTTCTCAATCTTGGTCTCATGCGAAGTTGCATTAAAGCGCTCTTTAGTTTGCTTAATCTGAGTATACAAAAGATTAAATAGTGCTTTAATCCAGTTTAGATTTAATTAAAGACAAGTCAGAGTGATTGTTTCGTGATTTTCGATCATATTTTGTCATTCAAAAGTCCTTCTCTTCAGCTTTATCTGTCACAAGTTCTTATCTCCTTTTCGTTTATATCATTCATAATAAATAATAAATTCAAAATGGGGAAAATTAGTGGCTCTTTAAAAAAATTGGGAAAGTTATCGCTTATTACTAGAAGCAAGTTTTAATATTTCGGTGTATTATAAAATGTTTCCAGCAGCGAGTGGCGATCATCGTCAGGGGGAGGGTCTGGTGTTGCTTGTTGAGGAGCATCCGAGCTTCGATGACTAACTGAGCCATCGCCCTCGGAGCTATGGAGACACCTCACCACTCGGCGGAGCCAATGCCACGGCATTACTCATCAAATCTCTCACGCACGCATTGCCTCATCTTCACAACGACCGTGGTCTCAAAATGAGCCGGAAAATTGAATTATTGCTCATTTTCAAGGTATCGTACCTTCCATTTCAATGCCGAGAGACTGAAAAAAATGGAATACCGTGTAGCGGAGAGTTTTGGATTTTTTCAGCAATCGACCAAATCCCAAATACGATTCACGAGGCGAAATATCAAACTCTCACAATGCACATGTAAAAAAGCCCTGTATCGAAAAATAAACCTAAATAAGTTTGTTTATAGAAATTAAAATGTTTATTTAACGTTGGCATGTGACAGATAAAGGAGATTACATTTATACCCTGTTGGTGCAATATCATGCATATACGATAATGGTATTCTGGAATGACAGGTGCTTATTTATGAAAATGAAAATGAAATTTTTCAAAAAATGGAATTAATCATAGAGAACAAATTACTCACTCATTGATTCAAAAGGAAGCTTGTTTCGGACAAGTGATTATAAGACTCACCCCTGAGTAGGCCAGAGACACGTGAATATTCACTCATTCGGAGAGGGAGGAAAATCTCCTTTTCCTAAGCAACTTGCCCTTCGAGTTTTTTGTTAAGAGGTTTCTGAACACTTCACCCGGGATCTGAATTCGGATCTGGGTATTTAAGGACCTCGCTCAGTAGCCAAGCACTGCATCTCATGGGTTACTACGCTCACATGTAATTATTGCTATAAAATATAATAATTACTTATTAAACAATATGTGATTCCCGTATCTATATGTTAATAACCTTTATTATGTCAGCAGAAACGACAATTTCACTCGACCTGACTTGAGAATTCAAGGAATAGCACCTTATATAACGACGTGAGGAGTCTCACGGGGTTTAAAAGACCTACATCCAAGTAGAAGAAAGTTTTAAATGTAAAATGAAGGAAATACGTTGAGTCACTGAAGAGTCTTTAATTTTCTGGCAGTCGTTTGAGCATCAGTTGCCTTGCTGGGAAAACATGAACCACGACTCCCTCTTTGCTGCAGAAGCATGTCTTTTATTTATCAATCGGTACACATTCTATAAATCCTCACGATATGGTATAGTATTTGCTGATGTTATCAATTTTTAAAGTACCTAAACTATGCTTAGAAATAAAGTGTCACTGTAGAACGCAAGAATTGAATTTTCTTTTCCTGTTTCGTCGTTCCACAAAGTTAAGTGACTAACCAACCCACGCATAAACCCGATCCCCCTGTATTCTGCCGGCCTGGGGTGAAGTTCACCCCTTCTGAACCTGAGGTCGCGGGTTTGATTCACGCCTGGGTTAGTTTGCAACACCATAGCCTGGATTTCGTGTGCATGACCAAACCAAAGACATGTGAGAGAGGACTTTACAGACCTAATTTATTCATTTTTATTAGATATATAATTACTGGATTCTCACATATGTGAGCGTAAAACATCAAATCACTCAGTGAATTAAAAACTTTCGGTTTTCACCAAGAACCCTCTCATCATACCTTTCGCGTGCAATTGATCGCAATTTAAAATGAGAATAGCTCATGAAATCGATAGCTTTGGCTTTCACTTGCTGAATTCATGCTGAGAGACTCTTCAACCTTTGTAAATTTTTCGTTCACTTTTGTACATTTTTGTAAATCTTCGCAAAAAGTCAGCACAAGTTTACAAAGGTTGTTTAACTTCATTCAGAGTAGCTCGACAGAGTGCATATTTACGACGCATCTACGCACTTGGCATTCATTTCTTATGAGCGATTTCATCCGCCTCATCGCACGAGTCTTCAAAGAGTCGGAATTCGTAAAATTCGCGGCACAATCGACAGGAATACCCACGTATGGTGATGCAAGAGACGGGACGATTACACCTGCGACATGTGAGCAGATGCCGGCAAGGTGGAAATTCCTCGCGGCAGACGTGCACACCGACCCACAGTTCTCTGAAACCTCCACCCGAAAAGCAAAGACAGACGGCCGCTAACGCCATTTGCGATCTCGGAATACAGTCTAAATCATTCAGTTCTGAGATTCGAGTGTGGTGGTGCGGGATCTTAGAATTACGAACAAGGGGACTACACATGCCGGCCCTCAGCTAGTCCCGTGAAAGATAACTGTTTACCAGCAAGTATTTTCTCTCGCAAAGAAGAGCATTGAAAAGTTATGATGTCGATAGTATATGTCATCACGAATATAATTTTTTATTTATAGCCAAAATTTTCACAACCTTCCGTCAACGTTGCAAGTGGTATTTGTGTAAACCCATTTAAATGCGTGATGGGTGAGAACATATTTTGTGGCCCATTGGAGTATCCTTTTCGTGATATTTGCGATTTTGGGGACAAAAAACAAATACAGTCTACCATCGTTTATCAAAAAATGTACTCCTATCTGGGTTCCCCCCTCTTTCACGCTATCATATGGTTAAGAAGAGTTGTTTCATTGCCATCACGTAAAAAATGAATAGATTATAAAGATCAGGATTGATTATGTAGAATATGAACGTCATGATTTGGAGAACTATTTACAGTTTGCACTATTTTTTAGCAAAAATTAAATAAAAATCGTTGAAGCGTCATTCACGATTGCCCCATAATTTTTAAATTCAAGTACGGTTATAGGTAAAAAAAATTGATAGTATCCTAATGAAGTAGTGTTTACTTTATTAATTACTTTATTACATTTTTAGCATCTTACGCTGGAGTTGCAGCAACAACAACCAAGGTCAAGAGCCTGACGAGCGTTCAAAGCACACTCAGAAGTCATTCTCGATGACGCCGTTGCATGGCTCGCACAGCGACAGATCTTTCTACCGGATGATGACAGAGAGCCATTTTGCGCTCATGGTGTGTCCTTTTCAGCGTAAATATAAATACAAGAGCGCTCAAGGTAGATGTGCAGTGACCTAGAATTGAAGCCAACATTGAAAATCCTAGCTCTAGGTATAACTACAGAAATCGGGAAAAAGTTAGCAAATGTAATATTTTAAGATGGATGGTATTGAAATACTGATACATCTTCTCCTTAACAAGTGCCACGGTATTTAGGTGTAGAGAAACTGCGCATATGTGCGAAGGCGTTGAGGGTGAAAATATGAGTCAACTTCGACGAATTGTCTTTGGCTTGAACATGATTAAGAAGCTAATTAAAAAAATAACTTTACTCAAAAAAGAATAGCGATTCATCAAGTAAGTGAAGAACTACAACTGAAAACGCACTACCAAATACCCCTATTATACTTTAAATTTGACGCGCATAAATGACGAGAATTCTTGTCATTCGTACGCGACATACTAATCAGTCTCAACTTTTATGGCATATAACTTTCAATCGTAATTATTCACAATATTTTACGTAGCGTATCGTCGGAATCAGCCAATGAAAACCGTCTGAATAATCACGGAATCTTGGATTTTGCCACCAAAACCTTGATCGCAAGCGCAGAAGCTGTTTCTCGTCCGTATTTACCATGAGGTGACTACTACTGTGACTCCATTTATTTATAAAAAAACGTATGTGAATAGCCAGTACAGAGGCTAAAATTCCAGAGACTATATAGGCAATCCAGCGCAAGGACCGCATTTGAGAAAATTATGATCCAATATACTTAGAGTGAGGATTACAGATATCAAGAATTGAGATCCCTTTGGCACAAAGTGAAACTAAGACCAGCGGTATTCGGTAGGCTGAATTACATCAACTGTTATTTATATTCCATAAATTTAACAGGGTTTCCATCGATACCAAAGTGGCCTCTAAAAATGGGCAAACAATTAGCTCTCTATTCTCTAGTGTGCAAACATGGTTTTTTTTAGAGCGTAACTTATTACATACAAGAATTAATCCGTGAATCAAAACGAGACGCTTTGATACGTTGGAGGGGCTAATCGCATAAAACACTTACACGGACTTTTTAAAATTTAAAGCTACCATTAGTAGCTCCAAGAGATTCTACGCATTCACAAGTTCCCCACTTAGGGGAATTTCTAACAAAAAGGCTTGTATCATTTGCAAGGGATTCAGCTATGACGATCCATGGCAAAAATTATGACGAAAGATTTCAGATTCAGAATGTGTTTTGAAGCCATTACCGAATAATTAAAAATGTAGTCATGACTCGCCAAGTCAGTGACTTCGAATAATTTTCCCAAAATCCATGAACTCTCCAATTCTTTCTTTATTACCATTACGAAAGAAACCATAACGTTAACGTGACGCATCACCTTCGTTCGACCGTTCGTAATTTCCCTTTTATCGCATTAAATGTGGAAACCTTACTCTGCCATCCTGGAATTTTCAGGGCATATAAAGTAAATATTTTCAACAACTATAAGGTTCACGTTGAAAGTGTAAATTATGGGAGAAACAGACAAATATCTGTGTCGTTAGTAATTTAATGCTGCAATTGAATTCAAATCACGTTAGTTTCATGAAAATGGCACGGTGTCGGCTCAAGTAAATACTAAAAGTTTTGTATGAAAAATTAATGGATTGAATTATTCATATTCCATATTAGTACTTACGTATGCCCGCATCAGTACTTGTACGTACAAAAATATCTTTAAAGAAGTAAATTTGAATCCATGCGATGCAAAATATTTTTCATATTACTTACTTTTTGGGATTATGACTATGTGTTACATTAAGTTCAGATGTAGCAGTTACACAGGAATTCCATTGCGAATGTTTTTTTTTTATTTGGGCCAGTGATGCCCCAACCGGGGACTATTTTGTCCCACGCATGATATTTATTGGTTTTGATACTTGTTTTTATTGATGGGTCCATGTTAACCCAAGGAGGAAGCTTGCCCATTACAATACTCAACCAAAATGTTTCCATACTTTGGAAGCTTGAAAACTGTAGGAATTTCTAGTTAGTTCTGCCACATAATGGTAACTGTAGTCACTATGATAATATGTTGACTGGAGAACTGTTTGAAAATATTAGATCTCTTTCCATAGTGTGGCTAAGGTCATCCTTTGGTTCTATACGATGTTAAATACTTTCCACATTACTTTTTGGGGTTGTCAGTATATGTTGCATAAATTTCAGATGCGGCAGTTATACAGAAATTCTTTTACGATTGTTTTTCCCCGCATGATATCCAAATAATCCTGATTGGCCAAAGTAACCTAAGCTAAGGTATACTTTTAAACTTCGAAAAGTATGATAATCAAACATTTGTTAAACACATGCCAAACCCATTGGCCATGTCGCGATTATAATTTCTTTACCGAAGTATCAGAAAACCGTCGAGGTATAATAGGAACGGATCCGCTATGGGCCGCACCCCTCTCCGGCCGTTCCCCGGAAAGCAGTCCCCTATGTAGTCGCGGGAAATCCCGTGGGGCGATTGGGATACCGCACCCCTCTTTTCCCACCACTAACCCCTCCTTGTCCCCCACCAGTAAAACCTCCCCAAATCTCTCCTCGCAGCAGCGGCAGCAAGCAAAATACTCCGCCACCTCCCTCCCTTCCCAACCAAATGAGCGGAGAATTCTTCTGGAAGCGTTAACTCGTCTCACGGTTCTATTTGGGTCCGTCCCTGAAGCCGAGCACTGCAGACGCTTTGGGCCCGTGTCCTTGGAACTTCATCACTTACCGAAGTGCAACATTTGTCAGGGAGAGGGCGCCATTCCTACGACCCGCCCATTAATTCCAGAAAAATGACTCCCCCCTTTCTATTCTCGCCACCGTGTTTATGCAAGTAGATCTTGAGTGTCATCCGTTCCTTTATTTTTCTACGATTTTTTTTGCCCGCGCAGATGTTGGGGAAATCCTCATCACCATGCGGAAAACGCGGAGCAGAAGTCCTTTGCGGACGTGAGTGACTTGGATAGAGGTTCTGTGTTTGTTGGTGGAAAACAATTGATGAAATGAAGGCGGGGGAATACTTAGAGGAAGCCCCAGCCCGTCTCATTGCAGCTTGATTGTTGGCCCCCCTTAAACTGAAATTAAATTTCAAAAATGTCCCCAACGCGGTAATTAGTGTAGTACGATACATTTTTTCTCAATATTTGCAATAGAATATTTGCACTCGCGAGGATAGCACTGAAAAGTTATGGATTTTATCCTAACGAATATAAATTTAGGTTATTATCCTTTATCATAGAAATCCTATTTTTCCATAAATTCTTAAATTTACTGTTTTCATGACGGTGTTTAAGGGGGGAAAAAAACTACATTTGACAAATATAGACCAATTTCTATATCAATTTCAACTTACAAAATGTTGGGAAAGTATATGGGTAAATATTATTTTATAAATTTAATAAATAACCATTTCTAAGTGATTTGACTCGTAAAAAGCTCCGTTTGAAATATCAGTGACATTTTCTTAAATCTGAGGGAATTTAAGATGCCCTTGAAAATTTTCCAGCGTAGTAAATGGAAATTTAAACAAAAATATCTTTATAATAGCTCTTTTAATTGTTTTCCAAAAATTCTTGATACCTTAGATACCGGAATTTTGCTTAATAAATTTGGGAATATTAGGGTCAGAGCCATCATACGTTAACGTTGTTTAGAAGCTTACTTTATTATTAGATAGCCAGATTTCAAGTTAATAACACCTACAGTGATAATGAATCATCAATGAGTTGTGACGTTAATTGCAAATTATCAACTTTGGAACAGAAGGAAATATATTGTTTCCTTAATAATAATAGATGAAGATTTGAAATTTCCACATCACATTGGTAATCTTAACAAAAAAATGAGAAGTTTTGTAAATCGTATTTATAGACTCAAAGATATAGTACCTCTATCCATAAATCCTTTAATGCGCAAGGCGGTGGTAAAAAATATTTTGAGATATGGAATTTCAGTTTGGGGAAAAGCTTTTTATTCTATGCCGAACTCATTTGATAGGAATCAGAAGAGAATGTTATAAATGGTTGATGAAAGTACGGTCAATGATACGTTAATTCTGAATTTAAACATTTGCGTAGAAAAAATATAGGGTTAACTTCCGATCAATTAACAAAATGGTTAATTATCACGAAAATTATAAAAATAAGAGCATAAAATGTCTTGTAAAAATATACTTTACATGATAAAAAGAAATTATCTTGTATTGATAACATGCAGATATTGCAATGCATGCGCTAAAGGATTAGAAAAAATATGCATGTGCCAAAATGTTTTAAATGAAAGCCTAAACACCTTGGTTATTATAAGGGGATGACAGGAGTAAAGAAATAAGGTCATGAATGGCTGCTTGAGGAAATTTGAAATTTTGAACTGGATACATTCAATACATTTGACATGGACACGTGGGTTTTTAAAACTGCGGAATGTAGCTATGTATCATGTTCTCAAATCGTAATATCATAAAATTGTTGCAACTTTTAGGAGTGCTTTTCGTACACATCGTTTTATTACTTGCCGCGTTGTATTTATGTGTGAAACCATCTCACAAGCTATGTGGCTCACGTTTGGGTCATGCTTTTTTACATGCAAAAAAAATCTTATAACTTAAGATCCCTCTGCCTTCAGTGTTGCGAGTAGCGAAATCCATTTAAATGCATTGTGGGTGCCAGCATATTTTATAGTCGACTGAAGAGTCCTCTACTGTAATATTCGTGAAATGATCTTTCGCGGTATTTTACTATCGATAGTGATGCTTAATTGAAGGTTACGCGGGTCGCTGTAGTTACGTTTTATATTGTTCGGGCGTATCTCACCTTTATATTTAGGCTCTCCACCAGAGTTTTATTGCCGCTAATGATCGCTTCATCGAAGGAAGTTTTGCTTCATTTAGAGCTCGGCCGTTTATTATTTCATTTTCGTCACGCATATTTACTCTCTCATACTAAAATCCTTTTAAACTTGTGTGCGTTGCCTGCATCTGAAAAAAAAACCTAAAAAAAACTACCTGCGAGAAAGTAATGATGCAAAATTTTCGTATCTTAGACAAATGCGAATATTAAATATGGTGTAGTGAATGTTCCCTGAATATTTCATGGTGAAAGCGTAAATGTTAAGCTATAAAGAAGCCGCAAAGAAAATTCGGATTGAGCGGGAGTTATCCGTCATCTTTAAGTGGTGCTCATCTGATTATTACATCCTGAGTGCTAGCCTTACATTAATACTTCGATTTAAAACAAATTACACACAAACCACTTCATAAAAACTATAGTACAAATTATTTATAGTAGTAGTTAAAATGAACCCACAAAAGTTGGCAACAAATGCATAAATCTCCAAGTATGAAGACTGGTGTTATACTATGTTCTCTCTCTGGTTATAGTAAAATGAAATTAGTTATATGACTATAATAATCCTCTTTCCTGCTCTATTTTTCCTCTGAGCATCGTTTTTTATCTTCCTCAAATGTATTTCACCTTTGTGTTCTATTTAAGGGTGCTAACATTATTTTTAAGTGACTAAGATAATTTCTGAAGTATATTAAAATATTTAATCTAGTTAAAAAAATTCTATCAATTCCCCAATACCCAGAGTTCAAGTTATTTCGAACATAATCCCTCATTTCGGGCACTAGTTTTCTAAGTTTATCACTGTTTCTCCAAATTCCATTCTTGTAATAAGGAGTCTTTTCCAAATCAGCCCATAGTATTCACTGTCCGCAACCGTTCTATAGCATTTTTTGCTTCACATTTCTTTCAGTCCGCATCCCGTATCTTTCTATTTATGAGGGCGATGCCGCGTAGATGCGATTTTCTTTTATTGATATATTTCTCATGGCATGCGTCGTGAGGGAGTGAGCTTTGAGATAATTACATAGAGTTCTGTGGCTTCGAGTTTTCCTTAATAGAAATTATCTACCATCTTCTTACGCAAGCTTTTCATTCGCTCCTAACCGACCGTCCTTGCCTTATGACCGATCGTATTTTAATCATTTTATCTAACTCCTGTCCTCGTTGCGCTGGAGATTTTGTCCTTTCGGTACATAACATGGTGAAACGGTCACTTCCTGCAAGGTACATTGCTTCCGGTTCTTTCGTATCCTCACTCCTTCCTCTCTTCCGTGGCTTTGACGATTCCTAATGACATATCCGTCCATTCTAGAGTCTCGTAGCCTTTTCGAATTTCAAATAGTACTAAATCAGTCCTAAACAAATCTTCTCAAAATCACAATTTTTTGTATCCTACTGCATTTTCTGTGTCCTACAATAATGTTGGAAACAAGACATGGTGTCCAGATGAAAACAATCATTGAAGGACAGGTGGAAGGGAAGAAGGGCAAGGGACGACCCCGAATGAGTGACATAGGACTGGTGATAAAGGATGCAAAAGAGAAAAAATACGTCGCTGTGAAAAGGCTAGTGGTTAGGAGAAAGAAATGTCAAACCAATCTTAGTATTGTTGACATATGATGACGACTGCTTTTTCACTCCAGCTTATAATAAATTGTGTGTATCGAATAAAATATTATTCTATGGACTTAAATGATTATCGAGTTCAATGTTTCATTCTAGTCGTAACCAAAATCAGATAGTTAATAATATTATCTAACAACTATTTACGTAATACTTAATAATACTATTACTAGTTTTATAATAACTAGTTATTTTTCATACCGTGGGTCTTGCGGGTCGCATGCCTTGAACATTTTTCCGGCCTGAGAGATTCAGCATACTTTGACTAAATATATTTATTTTTCAACTACCAAAGTAGCGAAAACTAATGTGTTAAAAACAATTAATTTTTGCTTGCATTTATTTAAAAAAATGACTGAGTACTATTAATTTTATACGCGGCCCGCGGAGTTATAATGCCCTTCCGAAGTGGTCCGCCAGACCATTCAGGTCAGCTACCCCTTTTTTATGCCATAAATATTCGATCAACGCCACAGTGTTGAAGTTTTCGATATAATCCCGCTTTTTGTTGAATACTTCAATCCGTCACTGCTTCCACTCTGCTATTCTAAACATTTTTATCAGCAGTCCACTTCCCCTGCGCGAAGGTTACGGATGTAACTAAATTTAGTCTCATGGGTCCAAACTGCTATAAGATCAAGAATTCAATCAATCTCTCTCGTCTATTGTTTTACGTTCCAAAAGGCTTCCAGAATAATGCTAATTCATTGTTCACGTGTATCTTACTTTGCTGATATTAAAACTTAGGTAAAGAGTAAAATTTCCATCACTTAAATTATTATTTCATTCACTAATTTTACTTCAGTACAGCCTTCGCCTAACTAGGTTACCGGCATGATGAATGACATCACTTTCACATGTTACACTGACTTCATCCCTGATTCCATATCATCTAGGATCTCGCTCATAGAGAGATACATGCAAGCTAAGTAAGCTGGTAGACTTGCCATAAATGGATTACCAATCGTTTGATTCCCCGAGTAATTTTTCGTCATGGACGCGAGAGCCATGGCATATATGTCTTTATGTAGTACGGATATAAAAAGTTCTTATGGCGAGGCATATCCGCTTAAATGGAGTGACGGATGTGATTACAGGTGTAAGGTGAAGGACTGTTGGAATCTTTGGATCAAGGCTAATTGTGTAACGACAGTCTTAGAAGAAGTCAACACCACTGAAAGATATATTAGGTCACGGATCGTTATTTCATGCATTCTAATTGATTACAATTTACATGCAATGTTTCAGAGAAAATAAACAAATATTGGATTCGTTGGCCAAATTTGCTTGTGAATTCCAATTTGAGCAACGCAACAAACGCTGGACCTAATTCTTCCAATATTTAAGCAGTAATGCTAACGAGTACCTTTCCAAGAGAACTTTATATGAAACTTATTACAGTATTCCGAACAAAAATATATTTCAGAACAGTGCATAGATTTTCAGTATGGAAGTAATGACTTTTGGAAATAAATCATTCATTAGCTATGACTCTCATCTCATTAAAATTGTTCCAAGCTGTCTAACCAAAGCATCACTTACTCAGTGATTACACCCAAAGGGTGGTATCAATTCACGAGGGAGAGCTCACCCCTAGCTCACCCAAGCTAAGCCACAGACCTGTGAATGCCACACGGACAGTTTCTTTCTCTGGGTCACCTCGCACTTCCAAACTGTTGCCTTGGGGGCATCCAAAGACTAGACCCAATATTGAACCCGAACGGTATGTTGCTTGAAGGAGGCAACCGATAACTTTATTCATTTTTGCTAATAGACGTGTACGGAAGAAAGGGTGGAGAGAAACCCTGCGTTAGCATTAGCCTACTGGTGAGGGAAGGAGCCAAGGGGACCACAGATTGACGTCCCATCCGACGGACGGAAAGTTGCACTTAAAGAGACCTCCAAAGACTACTCAAGCAGGGGTTGGGCAGTTTCTGAAAAATCTCTGCCACAGAAAGTATTTGAACCCGAACCAACAGGATGGGAAGCCAACACTCCAACCACCGCATCAAGCCGATTCCCATTGAACTCGAGACCCACCAATCGGTAGCTTAACGTTATACCCACCAGCCTATAACGCTCCACGTAATAACAACTTGACATGGCACACAATACAATTTTAGGAAGATCAGATACAACAATTCTAATACTAAGATAAGTTATAAAAAATGTTTCATCATTCAAAGAGATTAATGATGAGGACTGTAAAGGACATCATCATCATCATCACTGGTCAACAAACTAAGATTGGTTTGACGTAGCTCTCCACTCAGTTCTCCTATCAGCTAATTTTTTCACACCTGCGTATCCCATCCCTTTCACTTCCTTCTTTACCCGTTTCATACACTTTACTTGATATTATATTATTCTATATATTATAGTCTTCCTTTTCTGTTCTTTCCGTCCACTTTTCCCTCGAAGATTGTCATCATTTGGCCATCATATCACATGATGTGGCCTATATGGCTGTTCCGTCTTCATATCAAGGCTGTCATGAGGTTTCTCTTCTCTCTCACTCTTCTTAGGAATTCCTCATTACTTACTCTGTCGATCCGTTTGATCCTCATCATTCTTCTGTTATACCATATTTCGAAAGCCCCCTACCCTTGATTTCTCCTCTGCTGTCATTGTCCAAGCCTCACTTCCTCAGAGAAGCAAACGTCAAATTTAAGTTCTAATACAAAGTTTCCTTACTTCTGCGTTTAAATTTCCCGCTGTAATTAGATCTTTCTTTTGATGGAATGTTCTCTCCGCCTGGGCTATTCTGCTGGTAATTTCTTGAATGAGTACTACTTTCTGCAATAGCTCAAATTGATTTAAAAACCATTACATCAGTCTTTGACAGTCAGTGGAGGAGAACTTTATTGAACAAATGAAATATATGGCCCCATTTCAAGATAAAAATCGATTGATTTATGATAAAATGCTTTTTAAGTATATTTTTCAGTAACATTAACAATAGTATTTGTAAGTTCGCAATCTATCCCTAGATACCTAGACGTAATAACTAATAAAAGGTATCGTAGACAAAAAATGTTTGCACTGAAGGGCCGCAAACTCTCGATAGAAATACACCAATAGCACCACATTTGAAGTTCTCTACCCTTTATTTTTCCTCTGCGGTAATTGTCCATGCCTCACTTCCGTAGAGAAGCATGCTACTAACGTGAGTTCAGATAAATTGTTTCCTCACTTTAACCTATTAATTTCCCGTTCTAAGTAGAGCTTTATTTTTATGGACTGTTTCCCTCGCTTGGAATATTCTGCTGATAATTTCTTTCTTCCTTTAAGGAGCGATCGGGAGGTGAATCGGAGTCGGAGATTCCTGTGTGGCCTCTCTAATGTAATGGGTATTTCCACCCGCCATGCGCGTGACTACTTCCTCGCGCTACATCCTCGTCGTAGTGAAAGGTCTAGCACATTTCTGTGACCTCTGTTGCTAGACTGGTGGGCGCATTTAACGGTTGGTTTTTAATCGCTTCCGGAAGGGTCATAGTTGCCAGACAGATCGAACGGTAGTTGAGCGGCAAGAGGTAGGGCACGTGATAATGCCACGTAAGAATTTTTTCACCTCCGATTTGGTTGATTGTTTTAGTGGATGTCACCGACGTAGAGGACTCTCACTTCCTCCTTAACATTCCCTTTTTGGCGACGAATGAGTCAATGAAAACTTGTGCTATCAGTAAAGGGAGCTGTTTTAGCCTTATTCTGGTGGAATTCAAACATATTATTAAACTCGCTTATAACGATCACGTATGCAACGAAACCCCGCCTATAACGAGGTGAGTGTCTCGTCCCTTGGACTTTCCTATGATAGCCATTGTCAATTTCCCTGCATATAACGAGTTCGGATAATACGGAATCCCGCTTTTACGAACTATTCTTTAGTCCCTTGAGGAGTTATTTCCTCTTTCATAAAAAAATTACGGCCATCCCTGCAACTTAGCCGTTCCTTACCTTATCATTAGTTGTTATTACTTGTGGTCTTTACCACGTATTTCTACGGCTGATCTTAAAATCCTTCCCTTTAAAGCCGTTAAATGGAAAGAGTGGAACGATGGTTAAATGTAACATATCTGTTGCTTAAATAAAGACGATTTACGGAATATTATCCGGGAACCCTGTGACATATTGGGCAGAATCGGTCATCATGGATATCGCGAAATCCCGTTTATAGCAAAATAGATGGATGGTCTCCTAAAATTCGTTATATGCGAGTTTTACTAAATAATTAAATTCAAGCTTACCGGGAATTTCCGCTAATACTTCAATATTATTTTCACGACCGGTCTCAATACATATTGCAATATCGACTGGCCACCTGATGTAAAAAGTATTGATGGAAAATTGCCTGTAAGTTTTACTTCAATATGTGCGCTATCAGGCTGAAAATTTCTAAATAAAAGGGATAAAACCCAGTCAAAATTTTCCTGCATCTCAAATTTAAAATTTTATTCAATATTTTCTAGGATGCAATTTCATTATATTTGAGGAGCAGGTATATGGTTGGAAATGGAATGAGAATTTTAACATCGGCTCTTGCCCGCCAAGTACGAAAAGCTTAACGTCTAATCCGACGGAGGGCAGAGCATCACTCCATCTACACAGGTGTATTTTTTTCATGACGCATAACTCGTTCATCGTTACCATCATAAATTTTCACGGTAGACTCTTGCCTTCATTTATTTGTGCTTGAAATATGAACATTTTTGTATCAGATAATAGTATGGAGCCGAAATTTTTATATTCGAGACAAATAAAAATTTTGGTAAGAATCTACCTTGTATTCTTTATTCCCTACTAAGGGAATTTTACGCTGATAGCGTAAGCTTTAAACGAAATTAGTTACAAGAAACACATCGGTGTAGTAAGACCTGCGCGCTCTTTTAACGTGTCCTCCGCAAAACACTAATGAAAGGATTTGGCAATATTTGAAATATTTTCGTCAGCGACGGGATATGAAACCGGGGCTACGGTGTGAACAACCGGCAATGCAGCCACCACAACGAACAGGGTCACTAACGTATACGATAAAAAAAGAGGCTATGTGGCAAAGGTGATCCGACGCAAAAGTAAATATAATTATAATAAATGTATTACTCCAAAATGTCCCATATTTAGAGCTTTGGTTACAAAAAAGTAAAGGAGCCTTAGGTAGCTTCAGTGGTTAACACCAGTGTAGAGGCTACCATCCTTAATTTTAATACAATGTAAGTCACAAAAAATTATTTTTAAAGTAACAATATTTAAATTTAAGAAATTATAATTAAAAGTCATAAAACATAACAAATATATTATTAAATACGACACGTGGCAAAAAATATATCGTGTGAACGTAAGTGCAAAAAGAGAAATAAAGTATAACTTCTTAGGAAAAAAATATCTTTTTCAGCACAAAAATTTAATAGCAATTAAATATTCACACATACAAAATAAGTAAATTAATATCATGATGGGACAAATATTGGGGACCAATATTGAGCCTTTTTAAAACAAGAATTAATACTCATAGTTTAATTGAACTACAAGTTGAATTACAGTTCCTGCGTAACTCATAGTCATGTTTTTTTCCTAAAATTGCTGGAAAACTACCACCTCGCAAAAGACAGCATTAATATTTTACGCACAAAAATGTTACTTAATGGCGATGAATTAAGACTAACCAAAAGAAATATGCGTTACCAGTTTTAATATCTGGCGCGCGACAAGATACACCCATGTTTTACCTCCGTTTTCCAAGGTGAATGCCAAAACAATGGCTATGAAAGCGGAGGGTCAAGATTTAGAGATAAACGTGACTGAGCAGGTGGTATAGTCTCCTTAGAATAATTAAGCTCGCTTTAAACTGGGAGCAGATTATGTAATCTTCGACACGGTTTTCAGGAGCTGGTGTTGGCACTAGAATAACACTAACAAAAATACGCAATGAAAATCTATTTCAAGAGAACGAGTGAGGTTTCCAGATCAAAGTGAATGTGGTTTAAAATAATATAAAGCATGGCGCAGAGGAAAAAAGCTTGAAGGGCTAAAGAAAATTAATTGCTTTGCAAGTGTTTTATTGAAAAGCGGGTAAAGCAGTTAAGATATCAGAGAGAGATTGATGTTGGTTTTAGAATCGGTTAGCAAAGGAAAACAGTTGATGAAGGGAACTTTTGTGGAACTAAAAAGAAAAACTCGTGTTAAGTCTGAAACGGTGTGTTGTGTTGTACGGTGCGGAACCATGAGCTGGGCGGAGAGGGCTTGAGGAGTAAAGGAAGTGGGAAAAGAGAATAATAGAGACAGTGAGATGGAGAGAAGAATAAACGTGTAAGTGATGGTGCCACTAAACGCACTTTAAAGTCGACTTTTGAAAATGTTCGCTGTGCAGAAATGAACAGTATACTTATTACCAATTTTTGCATTAGGATACGCCTTCACGAAGAATAACATTTAAAAGCCAAGTATTCGATAGGCTACTTTATCACGAATATTTTTGGCCAACAGACCTAATTAACTTCCTCAGTCCTGGGACATATCTCGATATTGCTGGTTAGGTAATTAGATGTTAAAAAATAACATTAGCGATTTCTGTGATTCATATTTCTTCTCGATTATGTCATCTGTCAGATGAACTGAACTAGTTGCAATAAAGACATTTCACTTATCTAAGCCTTGAAAATTCAAGTGTCGATGCATTGTATACAATATGCCAGGAATATGGTGGTTAATATCAAGAACGCCAAATAAACTCTGCTAAATACGGATAGCTTTACCAACAGGGTTGCCTGTGTCGACTTAGGTAAACCTCTTTAAATTCTCAGTGGTTGACAGGAGATCAAGTATTATATCGGGTAGTCCTCCGTTGTAACATTTATGGAGGAAACTGTCAGAGATGGGCAGGGGGTGTAAATGCGAGAACACTCATTAATGAGAGAAGCTAGAATGAAAAAAAGAGAGGAATGATAGGCGTATACGGATGGGCGAGGAAAGTTAAAGGCATTACAGATTTAATATAGAGAGGTAAGTCATGTACTCAGCTGAAGAAATGCATAGAGTTTAATAACGGGATACCGTGGCGATAGTTAATTATTTGATGTAAGCGCCGACATTGAGACTGCCAAGCCTGATTATTATAGTGACGCAAGTGAGTTCCGCGAGCAACTGTGATGACAGTCATACATGTGATTCTTTACGGCTACAAAGCGAGAACGAAATAAATGCATATTCATACCATATCAAGGAGACGCATCTGTTAGTTATGGTTGCTTGATTGAATCGCGTATATGATTCTCGGAAATATAGATTTAATGATCTTAGAAGAGGAATTTCAACTGTCAGGACTGTGAAAGAGGACATATTATTTACACTAAAATTGTTGAAAATCATCTATAAAACTGTTATCAATAACTGGAGACGGTTATAATGCAGAAGTAACTACACACGATTTTACTACAATATCTCAAGAGAATAATGTGTGGATTGGAGAAATAATTAGGTCCATTAATCTTCGTAGTTTACAGCTTTTCTATGACTTGATCACAAAATATTTTGACTTTTACCCTCAGGACTAACTACCCCGGTAGCAAGAAGACTTCATTGGTTGATTAATTGTTTAAGAATCATAAACAAATTTTACCTTCACTAGGTCTACCAGTAACTTTTAGCACATCCGATTTTTGACAATAAGTCATTAGAAGTTACTAAAATAATTATTTTAAATTGAACTATAACGTAAATATTCACCTTCTAATAACGAAGAGGTCCCTCAACAAAAATTGAATCAGAAAATGCAGAATAAAATCCATGACTTCTGCGCCTAAGAATTTTGGCACTCCTCAAAACCACAGTCATCCTGTAAGAGTTTGTGATATCCGTGATCAATGATTGCAAAACGCGGAAATGAGGCCCTATAGCAAAGACAGTTGGTCCCGTTTCTTCTTCTGCTTTGCCGCGTAGACTTCTACCATGCCGCCATTACTATTTTCACTTTTCTTCCCTGCCTTTTGTCCTCGTGAGTGAACTTTACCCGACCTTTTTAATATCTACCTTGTACTCTATCCGTGATTCCTTATTAGATTTCTTAGTTTGTTAGATTTCTGTCTATTAGATTTTGCATCAATGGAGAAGCTTAATTTGGTATGATATGCTAACGAAATTAAATATTTCGAAAAATAAATTTTGACAAAGCAACCATAGAGCTTGCGGTTTTTTGCTGCTCTGAATTTCCGCATTTTTCCAGGAAATCGTGGGCATACTTGATTTTCAATAAGCGTACGGTTTTGAGACTACAAAGTATGCATACGCTACGCCTCAAACATCCAGTGGCGATGGTGTACTTTCTCTGTAATTGAGATTAAGTTGAACTGAGTTCAGCAATTCATACTTTCCTTGCATAATTTACATTTCTATAGGTGAAATTCGGTACTCTAAGCGTACAAAGTGGAATAAGTTGGATAAGTTTTGAAAGAATATGAAGACCTATCAATAAAGAATTTGCCTATTGTCTTATTTATAAGCAATTGAGGCAAAAACTACATTAAATATAGGACCGTTTAAAGACTAGAACATTGTAAATTCATAAAAAGGGTCAACTTCTCCATAAATTCTATCAGTTTATTATCATGATTGTCGTAAAATTTTTCGGAATGTGATAGTAGAACGGATAATATATAAAGTAATAATAATATATAATAATAATAACGGATAATGCTGGGGTGCAGTTAGGAATTAAGGCTTGTTGGGCGGGGGGGGGGGGGTTATGTGCAACTTATACCGGGGTGTGTGGGGGTATGGAATACCCACCCGGATAAGTGATAGGTGCGAGATTAAAATTGCGGAATTTTAAGATAAATGGTTCATAATGGTGAGTTTTGCGGCTTTCTAAGGGATATTTTATTAATACTTACACTATTATATTAGTGACATCAATCCAATTAAGTAAAATGGACTAAACTTAAAAATTTCTCTGAGCTCTGAGGAGGGTTTATCCCCCAAAATCCCCCCCTTGCTGCGCCACTGGAAGAATGAAATGGTTCAGTTTATTAACGGAAGGAACTTCGATGTTTACCTCAACTAGTGCTGCGGTATATACAATATTAATTATGGTCAAACTCCAAATGAGAAAATTTATTACAATAATATTTATATAGAGAATCTAGATTTTGGAAAAATCAATAATTTAGGTTTACATTCTCTACTTAATTCTTCTTTCGTCTAAATAAAGCAAATTATAATATGAGCTTCTAAAAATTCTACAGAGAAATGAGTTTAGGACAGTTAGCAGGCGAGTTTGGAAAATTACCTATGAAGTATGTAGTCAATGCTTTTCGAGTATACTTCGTGGAATGGTGACATGATAGATTAAAAAATTAACTTTGTTATATTAAACAGAGTATCTATTTTATAGAGTATCTTTTCAGGTCATTATCAAGAGGTAAAAATAACTTCTTTTTACCTCTTGATGATGACCTTAAGCAGTCAAAATAGGAAGAGCTTTAAAGATAAATACTTCGTGGAATATAACAAAGCATTTTTGAATCTATTAGGGAAACATTCGAAATTATGGAGCTGATATTCACGGTTCCGCTCACTTGCCATTTCATCGAAATAACTTCGATAAGGTTGTCATTTTCCGCATTACTAATGGCACTCCCGTCGTCTTCGAGACTTTGTCCTCCGGCTGGTAAAAAAAAGCGGCCAGCTGTTGGGGAATCCCCCTGACTCCACACTTCACCTTGCTCTCCTCATTATGCTTCTCCATCCCCCTCCACAACCCCTACACGTCTTTTTTTCGCGCCGCCGTGTGGCGCCACTTGTGCATTTTTCTCAATAACAGCAAATACACATCTGCCGTATACAAACATACTTAAACCGATGTCACAATAATAGGGAACTTTAAGAAGGCTTACTACTTCCACGAAGAGTGTCCCATCAAACCAATCACGAATTTCCATTTCTCATTCTTCGTCTTATAATTTCCTTCTCATTATAGCCTCGGCCAACGTACTTCATTATTTCAGTATATTCTAAAATTACAGTGAATATTTGCTGCCATAACCAGACATTGTTAATTTATATGTTGATTTAGAGGAAAAATTAGCATAAAATAAAAGTTCTCCTCCAGTATCTCAACACGCTTTCATGCAGTTTCGATTCCAAATATGTAGATAACATGTAGGTAATAGATGAAAATACTGCGAACAAAAACTTAGCAAAAAAAAACTCAGAATACGCGTTAGAATATTCTATACTGTATGCTTTTACTCTTAATGCAGTATCTCATAACGTTTACAAACAAAACGAAGGACAATCGCAGGTATTACTTATCAATCGTAATCCATTACTACGCCGAAGTGGAGTGCCCACCACTGTCATCATTTTGCAGGTTGCTACAAGTTTTTAAATTGTTTAACTTCGATTCCACTGACGTGTAAAAAATATTTTCCGTCTGGCTAATGCCTTTTCAAAATGCGATGGTGAGAGACTTTCTTTGTACATCGTTTCAGATTTTCATTCTCTTTTCGTATACTGCGACGAAAACGTATGCCTTTCAATTCGACGTATATTTATCCATTGCGGTACCCAATTCCTTGATTTTTGAGCGAGTTATACTTCCAATTTGATTAATTAACATACTTTCCCCTCATATTATTTCCATCTAAGATACTAGTACTCATTAAATCTTCTCATCAGCAGAGGAAGACAGATGTTAACCTACGAAATTTTTGCTTAATTCATTGTTTTTTCTTTGATTTATTTGATATGTATCTATTAAGAATCGCTACTTCATTCATTCACACGGCGCCTTAAGCGCAAGCATACAAATAAATTCAGAGGGAAGGAAAGAAAGGGATAGGAACATATAATGGAAAAAAGTTGAGGACAACGGTGCTGTGGAAAAAAGCCAGAAATCATAGGGTAAAAATGCGGCCTGACACCCTCTGATTTCTGGCTTTTTTTCCATCAACCACATCACCGTTGTCCTCGACCTTTTTCCATTATATGCTCCTATCCCTTTCTTTCCTTACCTCTGAATTTATTTGTCTATTAAGAATCAGATATTTTTAGGGGATACTATTTGATTTAAAGTACAACTAAATTGTTAAATTAATTTTTAGATTTAGAGCGTCATATATTTTAGGCAATTTAGAGATCTAAACAAAATGATAATTTTTGCCTCCATAGAATGTGGTATATTTTATGCTATAACATGAAGTAAGGATTTTCTAACCGCTTGATTACCTCTAATAAAACATGGGGGCTGCTGCTATAACTACGTCACAATTTTGTCTTGGAAAGAAGCTATCTTGCCTGAAATTGTCCTTCAAGCAAACCGTTACTGGTACTATTAATATTCACTCAAGTCCCACTAGTAGGCCATAAACATCAGTTGATGAATGGGCTGGTTACAAGTCGCTGGTCTGAACCTTAAGTATTGAGTGGAGTCCTTTACGATCAGTGTGTGTAAGATTAATGAACATTTGCTATATTTTAGCAAAAAAACTACAGCTTCAGCTTATGACCCAATTCTTATGCGAGAAAACGAGCCACCAGGATTTGAATAAGAAATCTTCAAATCACCTTCTTATGACAGCACGAATCTACCGTCACATTTCAGAGGCTGAATTTAGCATTGGTGGATTTAGACTGTTTTCATTGCTTTTATAATATTCCTTACCCGTGATTAGCCAATATACTGATCGAACCTGAAAATGCACCATGTAACAACGTAACCAGTGCGAATTATTGAAAAGAAAATAGAATCTGTTCTAATTTGATTCATACATCTGCACATGTTCCTTTCCGCTCCACAAAAATAGATGTAATCATAGTGTAACTCGTACGTGTAAATGAATTGTGAAAATTGGCCTTTACCCCTTTTCCGGCCATCGTAGCCATATGGCTACATTCTATGATTCTGTGCATATAAGACTCTTTAAGAAAACCCGCACATCTTTTAGCCCTCTTATTTTGCTTGTTGAAGCTTGCAATAACGTAATCCACTTATGAGTTTATTTTTTTATACGTTCGACAGAATCCCACTCAGGGATGCGAAAGAGACGGGTACGAAACGGAAATACAACATTGACGTCTACTGTCAGTAAATTACAAGCAAGTATCATAAAAATATAGAGGAAATAACATTGCATAGCCTATTATTAACTTTTCTTCATCTAATTATAATCTTGCCCAGAAGATTCACCATTTATATCAAGAGTACTGGTAGTAATTGAACAACATTATATTCTGGCCTCATTATCAACCATTATAGCTATATGGCCGAGGGCCATTCTGAAGAAAGAAGTGGATGCATCATCAGAATATTCACTTGATTACTGAAGACGATCCTAGGAACAATATTACAAAATATCTTCACAACGTACCGAACACAACTGCTTAAGACACAAAATTTTCATTTACATTCTAATTCTAATTTAATTACCATCAACGCTCCTCGTCATCTTTTCCATTTTACATCAGGCAAAGCATTCAGAAGAGAAAATTTATTAGTGGATTGGATAAATGAGAATATGTTGGAGCATGCATTGTTATATTGCCTGATCCAGGAATTACCATACTCGACTCGACTCAATATTTGCGAGTAGTTACCACTCGACTCGATTCTCGACTCGAGATAAAAAAGTACTTCTCGTTCATCCCTGAAATATACCCATTCAAATACAATTTACCCATATGCATTATGAATCGTTATATTGCATTGCCCAGGAATTGCCATACATCACTCGACTCGATACTCGCGAGTAGTTACAACCAGTGGCGTCATGGAAAAATTAGCAGTGGCGGAAAGCATTTTACTTAACTTTCTTAAGAAGTAAAATATTACTCTGTATTTTTCTTTATTACTAGTCATAATTTAAATTTTATTACTAATTTTTTGTTATGTTTATGAATCTATAAATTAGAAATTTCGAGGCAACAAAATTGATGCAGGTGGTATTATTTAATTAACGAAGAATTACAAGTGTTACTTGACTATTATGTCTTTTGTTAAGCAGTGCTGGAACGGCGTTCCGGCACTTTCTGGCACCATGACACCTCTGGTTACAATTCGACTCGATTCTCGACTTGAGATAAAAAAGTACTTCTCGTTGATCCCTGAAATATACACATTCAAATAAAATTACCATGCCCATCACAAACCAGATGCATGTCCTAGCTTACCTGCTTACACAATCGCGAGAATAAAGTTTACCGGGGGAAATGGGTTAAGCATATCCCAATACGTCGGATTATTGATATGAACCGCGGGCAAGTTCAATGGCAAAGAAGAGAAAGAGCAGTTTGATGATCTCCGCTGCACTTGGAAACACTTCCATCCCCCTCAAACCCAGCCGTCTCCTCGGAGAGGAAGCAATGGGGGCAGAGTAGAGGGGAGTCCCGCCGAATATTTTTGGGGAAAGGGAGGGGGGGACGCAGAGGAAAGAGGTGGGGGAATGAATGTGGGGTTAGGCGACAGCGGACACCTTTGGTGCATCACACCGCCTCTCTGGCGACGGCCCTGATTTACGAGGGGGGACGCATTTTGGCGGGGGGAGGAGTATGGGGGGCACCCTGCCTTACAAAAAGAAATATACGATTTGCGGAAAAGGACAGATTTGGGTACACGAACGTTTTTACTGCTCATTCTCTCGTTATTGCACGCTTACCGCTAAGGTTGTCTTATAAAAATGATGACACACAAATATCAACACGTCACTTGGTACTTATGCATGGGTGTAAATTAAATTTTAACGACCCTTGCCATCAGGGATCTCTTCTCTGATCCTGAGCTTTCGAAAAGCATCTTTTTTTATTTTTAATTAATTGTCATACCATCGAATGCAGCACATATTGGCAATTTTACATCGGTGTGTTTAACGAATTTAACAATAACACGTGCAAAAACAACCATGCCTTGGATAGGGGCAACCTACCCAGGTCGAACCCGCGACCTCTAGTTTGGCAGGCGAGGACTTTACCTCGCCTCTACCGAGGCCGGCAATCATTCCTAAAAATCAATTACCAAATGTTTCCGTCACCAAAATTATTATTAAATCAATTATCGTTTCTAAAAGCAAGAAAGAAACACTAACGATATCTCTGTACCCTTAACGTAAGCCTCTCTATTTGAAAATATCTTTAAAAAATTTCATGGAGGAAGGGAAAAAAATTTGCTTCCTACAAATTAACTTCTATTTTCACCTACTTTCGATACACTATATCACCATCAAGATTAGGCACGGGGACAAGTTGACTAATCAAAACTGGTGTGAAATAAAAGTTAATTTTTAGCAAGCCAAGTTTTTAGTATCCTTCCTTAAAAAGGAATTCTACAATGTTTTATAGCTTCAACCATTCTGTGTCAATTTCATGAATATATTGTGATTTTCGTCTATCATGCCCTAAATATTAATATAATGATGAAGTCATAATTCACAGCTTTTTTAGGTCTTTTAAGCAAAATATTGCCTTTTTTCGGTCGACAATAATGCTCGATACAAGCTGAAGACGCATCACTAGAAATTACGTTCTCCCATAGTATCAGGTAGATGAGTGGTGCTGCTGATTTTGAAGCTGCGTGAGCCAAAACCATACTAAAGTAACTAAAACTGCCACGGAATAGTGCCTCGCAAATGACATACTTCTGATTCATCATGAAGAAAAAAATGCATTTTCTTACTGAATGAAGCCGTTTGAAACGGGCAACCCAAATTAAATACTTCCAAGATGATGAGACCCAAGGAAATGACCTGACCCCATACCATCATAAATTTTTGAAATCAAACAACTGTGGCTTGATCTGAGGTGAACTCTACCCTCATTTATAACGAGCAAATTTCAAGTTGGATCACTGAGTGCCATATTTCTTCACTATTCTTCATCTAAATGTCATATGTAACCATTATTTTATCATTTCAACTGATGAAATTGCATAAAAAATGTATTCTTCGAGTATGCTAATATAACAAATAGGCTTTTATGCCATTGTTCATATTTTATGCATGTGTATCATTAAACCTACCTACCATAAATGTGATGGTAGTGATCTATTAATACCTGTAGCAGTTAAGTATTTCATTTAAAAATGGAAATTCTCATTCATGAGATTATTTCAGGCAATTTAAGATAATCACCATCCGAAAAAATCATCCGCGATGGATAAGACCTGCCCCAAACATTCCGTCCCAATCGGTTTATTCCCCTCCCCCACGCTCCCCGTGAGTTTTAAGGAAAAGGATTGTTTTCCACTCGGACAGGAGATGCCGTGGAGCGAACGCGCGCCAAACCCTCAAGAGGTTGTTTGCCCATCTAAAAAAAGAAGGCCGTTCACCTCAAAACATTTTCAACGGTAGGAATAGGAAGGTATACGTAATTTAGCTTCCTCTAATCTCCATCTGCCGAAGCCGGGAGTTACTGCGCGCGTAATTGCCTCGACCAAGCAGCAAGTCCGTCAAAACCCACATCATTATGCCATCAACGATCGGAACTGTTTTAAGTGTGGCCCCAGAAAAACTCAAAGCCAGACGGAACATCAGGATACAGCAATTGATTTTAACACTAGGTGTTAGTGTGAAGCATTTCGGCTCACGATCAGGGACAAGCGTGAGATTAAGCGTAAATTAAATTATCAGCATTCTATCTGCTGATTATAAACTCTGGATAATGACTTAGCGAGCATCAATGGATTAACTCGTGTACTGAATGACTTTGTGTGTCTTCTAATGGGCATGGAACAAACATCTATTTTATAAATTAAGAAGACTCATCACTCTTGTTCGATCTATCATATTTGGTAGTTTTTCGAAACTATTTATCGAGTAAACTTAAATCTTGAAAATTTTAGGGCATCAAGAGCATACCCTTGTCAGTATTTTCCTGTGTGGAAAATATAAAATATTAACTTCTGACCAAATGCTGATATTAAATATTCTGCCTTGAGATGCATGAACATATTTCGGTCATTAATTCTACCATGTGTTTGCCCTTTGGGTCTGATAGAAGACGCTTTCGTAATATTGCAGTTTTACAGAACTGAAATATCTAGTAAACCGTGAAATAAATCACGAAAATACCTTGCGATCTTCTTTTTCTAATCTAATGAAAACGATTTTCCAAATAATTTTAATCGAAATCCGTGACCGGTAATTCGTTATGAAGTGGGATACCTGGTCGAATTTGGTCGGCAAATGACCCGTTTGCATGGGTCCGCTTAATATGCGCTGAAAATAGCAAGAAACTATAATAAATGTTATCATAAATTTTTAAACAAATAATTTGTCAAAATAATGGATTCATCAAGCGTGATGATACCTCTATGACGAATTTATAGTCTTGCACAAAGTAAATATTTTACCCCAGTGGGATCCCTAAATCTAAAGTTGACAAGAGAACTTTTTGAAAGATATCTCCATAAGAAATCTTCCTTCGCGAAGGAATCAAGAGCACGTCCTTTAATTGATAGTGGCGAACGAACGGTTAAGAAATACTGACGCGAATTTCCAGCAAACTCGGCCGTATATCATCCCGTCCTCCCAAGTTTACAAATGTATTCATCCGCAGTCCGTGCACTTGAAATTCAAGTAGGAGTTTTAAGTCGGCCTGCCGTTCTCCCCTGAAGTAATTTTAGTTCATCTATTTTCATATTTCGGTTCGGGAAGTTCTTTCAACTCGGACGATGGCGGGTTCGAGAAGTCCTTGAGCATGCGTCCGCCATGTGCACCCTCTACGGCGCACAGCAACACGGGCCAATCCCCCCTTATGGAGCACTGCACCCCACCAAGCCATTACTCACAGCCAACTAGTCTAAAAATGGACGTTTTGACCCAGCACACGTCCCACCTGCCTAAACTTCTTTACCTAAGCATTCTACTGGTTAACATACGTTTTCATGGAGCGTTTTTTCACATTATTTCCGACTATCCCCTATCCCTCTATGGTATCCCTTTCGATTCACAACAATGCCTTTTCCTTTTCATTCTACCCGCAAATCATACTGGCGAAATCTTCTCGGGTTTTCTACCTTGTAAGTTTCACATCTAAGGGATGTAATGCACTGTTCACGCTCTTATATTTTATACAATATTAATCCTTTACAAAAGGGGGGGGCGTGCATTAATGTCTTAAAAACTTCTCTGCTAGATACCACATCATATGCAATAAAAAGCCCAGAAAAATGGTTATGTAAATGGCTTTAAAGCTTTTTTTTTTTTTCGATTTTTACCCCCTAAATATTTTGAACCCCAGTCAAGTTTGTCTAGTTCATGATCCAAATATCCTCAAAACGTTACTTTTTTGAATCATAAGCAGATAACATTAGTAAAAGTCCCTTGAAAAGCGATAAGTTTAGATGCGGGTTTGGTTCCCTCAATTTTGGGGTTGGTGGTAAAAATGGAGGGTGATAGAAAAAACGGGTACCATTTTCGGATCCAGCGACCCAAAATTAGCCAGAAACACCCTGAATAGTAGCTAAGAATTTTTTAAAAACATTTTTTGCAGAACTGTGCATTTGGAGTTATTTTAAGATTTATCTTGAGGAATTCTAGCACATGAAAAATTAAAAGTTATAGGCAACTTCCCACTTATAATAGTTACACAAGTATTTGTGAAAAATTACTAGTAACTTTTAAATCAATAATGAGCATTAAATATTCGATGGAACAATGAATTCTTTTCTAAATTTACACAAATAAAATATACTTAAAAATCAACATTAGTGTACTTGAGTAACGACGCAAGTGATATAAAAATTGAATCCAAAGTGTAAGAAACTAATAATATAAACAATAAAAAATTGGAAAAATTGATTGACTCATAGTTTAACAATTTGGCAAAAGTATTAAAAATAAATGAGCGGTCAATAAAATTGAAGCAAAAGTTCTCACTAATCTGTAAGGTGGGCCGAAAAAAGGTTTTTTTCCTGATCAAATTTGCCCTGTGCGGGAAAGTTGCGAAATGATATAAGGATCACGCACACAATTTTTTTTTCAAATGAGATAATATTAACCGCTGCCGCCCGAGCTCTTTACTTTAAAATTTTGCGAAAAATCAGGCTGATTTCAGAATCAAACGGTTATGAAGACGAATTTTATGAAAACATGGGATAATGGATATTATTAAAGAGTGGAGACATGTTTAAAGTTTATAAAAATGAAATTTGAAGTTTATTTGGCATAATATATGGTTCAAACAATGTCTAAGAATTAACCACAAAATTAGAGTGTAGACCACCCGCACAACACGACTCATTTGTGCCGACGTTTCTGAAATTCCATTTTGGAGGCTAAATCGCAGATAAAATAATATTTAATTTGATTGAATTTAATTTTTTAGAAAATAAGTCATCATATGGTAGTAAATAATCCCACAAAAAGTAATAGTAAGGTAAACTATTTTAAATTAACATCAATCATAATGAAGAATAACGTACCTGTGGAGCTATTTTCAACAAGAAATTCAGCCTAGGCTTAGAAAGAACACCAAGCATTTCACTAAGTAACTCTCTTCTAGTTTCGTGAAGAAACTACCTAGAACTCACCACGAGGAAGTGAATACCATCGAGTTCCACCCGTGTCCCCCAACCAACCTTCCAAAGGATTACGGGAGGATTGACGCAATGGTGAAAATAGAGAAAAAGCATACCAGGTGTGGAGTGGAGTGCGTGATATTTGGTGCACCCGAAAAGTTTAGGGGTATGATTTGCCCACATATGAGGAGATGATGAAAATGTTTTTGTACTCTCGGTACATCGATGATGAAAGTTAAAATGCCATTATTAAAAGATTAGTAATCTGTCTCTCGGGGGACTTACCCACGGATCTAAATTAAATGGCTGGGAGGGGTTTTTAGATATCCTGGCCTGCCACCATATCAATATTTTCCACCCTATTTGGAAGAAATACGATCAAGCAATCGCAAATGAAAGGTAAAATGGATCATAATCGATTTTTCATCTTTTGCAGATTAGAAGAGTCCATGAGTAGAGCCACTTTAGCTGCGAAATAACCTGCGTCGGAACGTGCAATTGCCAATCCTTGTGACTCTGTTACGGCTTTTCACCAATATTAGAATATAAATTGAATTTAAAAATTGAACATATTAAGACAAATTGCTCCACTGGGTCATGTTATTTCAGCACGTTCTGGAATTTTCTTAATCTCTATAGTAATATTTCGCTATGATACGTATACTGGTACCAAATTAGATTGAGATTTGACCTCAGGCTACTATTCAATAAAGATTTGACCTTTTTGTGATATCATTGTGATAACGGTGACCGCTGTCAGGACCGGTACAGTTAGTTATTTCAAATGGGACGAGTGGTAACTCTCTGTTTACCGCTAAACTAGTCCCTGATTTGCGCTGTGGGGGAACGCATTCCATCTAATTTTCCTATCCCTGTGAAAGATATCAGTCGAACACGATTTGAGGAATAATCAACAGATAACCTTGACATTTGTTTCCGAATGAAGCGGTAATTTACGAAATAACTTCATTCATTATTTTTCAGAATGGCTTATGAAAGGTCTCTTTTGAATTATTTCCTTTTCAAGGTACCCGATGAGTCTAGTATTTTCCAGTATCAATATATAAGGCTTCCATTCTTCGGCTTCAATTATCCCCGCTTGTGCAAAATGCATTCTCTAATCATCCCACTAAATGTTTTGGAGTGTGAAGAAAGCCTCTTCTAATTAATCATTAACGAACTTACTCTCATTTTAATCGGAATAAAATATTTAGGAAAAGTTGTTTTTAATACCCACACTACAAAGAAATCGTCCCACAATTTCAATAATTGTAATAATATGTATGACCTCCACTTACACCACAACCAAGTAATAAAAATTCTTTCTAAATTTCAGCAGTAAAAATGAAAATCATACCGTGATAACCTGAATGGCACATAACTATTTCAAAACGACGTAAACACAGAGGAAACTTTATTTTGGGATCTAATGCCCTTTATATGAGGAAGGCCAAATATTTTGGGTGGTAATATGACTTTCAAGCTAAGTTCAGACGTTCTAGAATGAAGGGGGATACAGAAGATCAAATGGACGAATAGGGTGAGAAAGAAACGGTCTAACCGTAGATTAAAAAAAGGGAACTTCAGAGAAATGATATTCAAAGAAGAATACGGTGGATTGGGTATATTATCAGGCACGGAAATTAAATGGGTAACATACTGGAAGGATGAATTAAAGGAAATTTATCCAATGGAGGACCAAATGCGACCATCCCCTCAATGTGCAGGTAGTATGATAATGTTCAATCTGAATCCTTCTCTGGTAATATTTTGTCGCGGCGATTGTTTATCCAAGGTGCGTAGAACTCTCGCTGACTTCTGTCCAATATTCTTGTCGTTTTGCCATGAAAAGTAGGCCGAGGCTGTTTCTATGCGGATTGAGACGAATAAAATGAATTACATTGATTACCTTTAATCTTGCTCTATGAATGAAAATGTCTTCAATTTCATTAGGAATGCCACAAAACAAAACATGTGACGGTATATTTTCACAAATCAATTAGTAAGTTCTCTCAAAAATAAAAAGTTGTAATCATCTTAAGGACGATCTTGCAGGATTTCCGTGACATTTACGCGTTTTCTGAACAGCTCCTTTCACAATACATCAAATTGATCCATCAAAGTGGAAGGTGGCCCCACGCAAATTTTATGAGTCACTAGTGAGACGAGGACGAACCAGTAGTTACGAGGCATTGGTTCATAGAATTCATGCAATATTACGTAATTGTGCTTAAAAACCGAATCGGCATTTAAAAAATCGCGCATTTATGTTTAAACTCTGTACTCTAACCTTAAGATTGACTTGAGGGTATGGCCACAGGTGTGTGAATTTGACCCACTCAGGATACGGGGCCCAGATTATGGGCGTGCCCAGGAACAAAACTTGGCAGGCGGAAGCCGTTGTCGTTCATGTTGCAACATATTAGCAGAGAAAAGGTTAATAAAACCAAAATTTTAAGAAAAATTTAAAAGCGCTTTATTAGTTCATAAAATTATTTCGTTGTAAAAAATAATGATTTTTATTTTAGTTCCATGTCTTATACAAATATCATTTTTCTTCAAAAGAAAATTTGTTCAAAACTCTCGTTTTGAACTTAGGTTTTTTTCGCTTCCAGGATGGGGTGGCAGCCGAGTTACTTTCCTAGGGCCACATCTGATTGCTAAGGTTTTTTCGCAAGAATGCCCGGTGGTCATCCAATTTTGAACCAAGGACCTTTTGATCAGTATCTAAGCCCTCTATCTATGCAGCTCCACGTTCTTCCCATCCGTTAAACGTGTTTTTAGAAAAAAATGGGATAAGTTAAATTTAATACTTAGCAAAAATTATCTGCACCGAACTGGAGTGTTTATAAACACAAACCAAAGCGTACTGGACCACATTAATCACTGCTCTGCGAATTAAAAGGTAACTGCTGCTAGCACTTCATTAAAATCGAGCTGAGTAGCTCCTTAGCTGTTTTTCTCCTTAACGCCATGTCCGCAGCTCATTTATTCCATTTTCCGCGTTATATTTTAATATGAGATGCCTTCTTTCAATATTCACCGGCTAAGTGAACAAAATTTGACATACTCTGAAACAATTAACAGCGCCACTGCGCACCCAAGAAATTTCACCCTAATTCAAGATTGACCCAATCTGATGGAATTTCTTGTTTTTATTCGTCTATGTTTCGCGTTAATTTTTTCTGCAAACGCTTCCATTGACTGTAGAGAACTATAATCTCACAATTTGTGGTTCCAGAGGTTAATTTGGTGCTAATTTTGTCTCCATAAAGCGGCCTAACTCTTCAGGCATTGGGGCGGAAAAAAATCCTTAGATACAAGTTTAGATCCAAAATAGCGAATATCATTGTCGAAGGGCAACATGTAATGATTCATGATAGTAAAATATGACATGGTTGGGTAAAATCATCAAGCATGTGGTGCTAAACCCAACACAGTTTGTATATAAATGGCTTCGCATGGCCTCAACGTCAACCACACGGCAAGAAAAGATGTCCTTCGCCAGCGGAGCACCGGCTATGTTTTAACTTACCATACTCGTATTTCAAAACTGACGCGGTGGTGTCCTTGTTAAAGTAATTTTGATAAAAATAGCTTATTTATCACCTACGGGTAACTCCTCGTTTTCTTCTAACTTGAAAAGACCTTTAAATATAACTTCTCTTTTTGTACAGCGTTTTGAGTCAATAGAATTCCCTTTTCCCGAAAACCATAACTGATAAAATGAAAATATTTTCTCCACGTAGTTACAGGTGACCCCACCTGTTAAGATAAATTGCCACTAGGAATATCAAATGGTTTGAATTACCTTCACGGTGTTTTGAATTACTGAACAAAAATAACGTTTAACTTGCCCCTTTTCTACTCGTAAAGAGTAATAATATCCATTAATTTATTTATTCCTTTTGCCGAATCAAGTTAGATTATAATGTCAAAGGAAATTAAGGGAATAATTACGGGCCAAAAATGTAACATTTTGCTCTGAGCGTAGGAACTTTTTTCTTTTGGTAATGAACGTTTCAGTAACGATATACTATGAACAAAGAAGCAAAGAAGCAACGCCCTGTATCACACTAACGCTTGTTGAATGTCCAAGCTAACTGATAATGCCACCTTTAACGAAGAAAAATGGTTCTACGACTCATTACTGACGTAAAAAGCTGCTATTTTGCATTTCCAAGCCAAGTCTAAGGCCGTTAACTCTTCATATTTTATCGGCTGAGCGACAACGGGTTTTGCTTTTCGGTTCTGTCAGGTATCTTATCACGGAAAAGATATATTTTCAAGAGTTAAAGCCCCCCTCATCTCAATCTTCCATTTAAGAAGAAAATGGAGAAGAAATTGGATTCAACTCTTTATTTCATACATGAATACAAACAATCAACGTCATCAATCATCCATTAATAGTTATAAATCAACAATAAACATTTTATTCTGTTCATTCATTCAGTATCGAAAAAGATTTGCCTTAGGTCAGCCCACAAATGAATCCATGACTTTGTGACAGTGGATAAGGGCCGGGATAAAAATATAGCTAGGCGCAGTATATCTAACAACATGAGCTAGTTAAAATGAACTTGTATAGGATAGAACAGCAAGTAGGTTCTAAAGGTCACTGATCAAAAATCGATTTCTCTGAGTGATCGTGAAATATAGAAAACTAAAGTGCAATGCAGCGAATGGTAAGCATGGATAAATTATGCCCGCAGGTTTGAAATAGTGCTGAATAAGGTCTTAATAACGAATAAAATATGATAGAATGTAAACTGATTTGAAGAAATTTTTGAAATCACTGCAACCTTGAAATAATCGTAACGAAATACGCAAAAGTATTAAAAGCAGAAAAGTTACATCAGTATTTAAGAAAAACGACTCAAAGGGGCCAAGAAAAAGAACTAAAGAACTGGACTTCAAATACATAAACAAATCATATAATACTACCACCACGTGAAAATTTATTGCCGTGGAGGAGTATGCACGGACACTGAATGAAATAGATAATATAAAAGTGACTCTAAAAGGATGTAGGATTTAATATGCCAACAATCTAATGCTTCTTAGACCTAGAAAAAAAGCATTGGTATATATTTACTTTATTTGCTTGTTTGGTCTACTTTATATTTTGTACTGTCTCACGAGTAAAAACTTTTCTGATTTGATTACCTACGAGAATTAAGAATGAAGTTCAAACAACGAATCCAAGCATGTGAGTAATTTAATACTTTGGTGTTCATAAAATGAAAGATTAATGAGTTCGTTTTCATTTCAATTAA
The DNA here is from genome assembly GCF_921293095.1 of Ischnura elegans. Lineage (NCBI taxonomy): Eukaryota > Metazoa > Arthropoda > Insecta > Odonata > Coenagrionidae > Ischnura > Ischnura elegans. Next base: position 40,419,757 of record NC_060259.1, read on the forward strand.
TATTTCCCTCTCCAGCAATAGAGTTCGGAGGCTGATTGGCTTCGTAGTTGTCATTTAGAAAGATCTTGGAGCTGTGAAAATAAGGTTCCCGACTTCAACACTGGATGAAGTCTCTTGACCGTTATTGAAAATGTTACCTTGGTTTGGTTTTCCCTCCAGTAAATAGTGTGAGGCTATTCACAGGTACTCCAGGGAAAGGAGCAGCCCTGATACTATTAAATATATTAATTCTATAAGCCGACGGCATGGTTCCAGATAAAATCCATCCTCACCCGCATCAACCAACGAAATGCGAAAAAAGTTGTTGAATCATATCAATGAAATGGGACAATGTGAAAAATTACCACTAGCTATCATTAATGTTACCTTAAAATTCATAAAAATGATGGAAATTTGTGTGAAACAATAGCGGGTGGGCGTTCAATGCTCTAAGTTAAATTTCAGTTGTGTCTATGTGAAGCACTTAAAACTACATTGCCAATTTAGAACGTGATCCTAGTGATAATCACTTACAACATAAATTTTCCCCTGGGATAACGATCACTGGGTAATGATTATGATGTACAAATCCCCAACGAATTTAAGAATAGGAAATACAATGACCGAAATATAATAAAATCAAATAAATAACGAAATAAAATTCGATTTCGTTCGAAAGTGCACCAGAAAAAAATATACCTGCCGGAAGTAGTTTGCTCACAAATAAAAAAACTCTATTACAATGACTAGAGAGAGTTCAAAAAACCATGGCCGCAATGTCTAATAACGAAAGAGAAATGAAGAGTTAGCTATTCAAACTTCGGCAAATGAATTCCAGACACTCATTTCTCAAATCATGCTCTGCGGTTCTATTGCTCTCCGTCTGCCGACACGGTGAGCTAAAATTAGTGCCACCGAGAACCTTGAATGTTAAAGTCTACAATCAGTGGACGCCAAAAAGCCATTGAACCTCAAATTGGGAATTCCAAGCAGGACAACGAAGTTCATTGGAGCTTGCGCTTCGGCCATGAACCTAAAGATGAGGAGGCCCAATTCCGTCCCATGCTGATTTCTGTTGCCATTTACTCATTGGTCTTGGTTGGTCACATTTTCATCGGTTTAAAAAAATGCAGTGATGAGGGCAATGCTATCCACTTTTTTCCAATATTTTTCAGGATAATGTATTTGTATGGAAGAAATATATTATTATTATTATTATTAGTATTACTATTATTATTATATATCACCACATATGCATGGATACCTTAATTATATCATATGATACTAACTTCAGCGGGTTAAATGAGATGATTATTTTAAAGTGGTGAGGGCATGTCTACAATTTGATGCTGAACGATAAGATCGAATAAAATCTATGAAATGAAATGCGTTTAACATTTTGCGTGCTTTTGTGGAAAATGGGAATGGGTACTTTAAGATAGATAGTGGTTAAGGAAGTGGAGGTCATCATTAGGATGCCTACTTTGCTTACAAATCTTTTTCATTGTGTAAAAGGTTAACTATATCTTAATTATAGCAAGATACTTATGTTCTGAAATAAAAGATAAATGATCCGTCATGTGCTGGAAGAGTATCGTTCTTAAATACCTATGTTAATCTAAAGAGCGTCTAAAATAGTGATATATGTTTGATTGTAAGTTCCGAGTATGGAGTAAGTGTCTGAGAACGTGCAATTAGGCGTTTTGCGCGAGATAGAGTAAGTTGAAAAAGGTCTATGAAAGAAAGGAATTAGATGGGCAAATATCAAGAATTGTGAAGGTCTGGATGAAAACTTACCTTTGATCAGGAACCGATGGCTACAAATGCCTTCAGTGATTCATCATCATTAGTCAACAATCCTAAGATTGGTTTGACGCAGCTCTCCATTTCTCTCTCCTATCCGCTAATCTCTTCATAGCTACATATTTATTCTCTTTTACATCCTTTATAACCTGTCCTACTTAACTCTTTCGGGGACGTCCCTTGCCCTTTTTCCCTTCCACTTGTCCTTCAACGATTGTCTTCATCAGACCATCGTGCCTCAAAATGTGGCCAACTAAGTTGTCCCTTCTTCTGCTTAATGTTTTTAGGAGGCTTCTCTTTTCTCCTACTCTCCTTAGCACTTCCTGGTTACGCACACGGTCAATCCATTTTATCTTCATCATTATGTGCATATATTCTGTAATTAGAAAACCAATCGAGAGAGGGAAAGGCAAATGAGGAAAATATGGAAGACCCTGCAAATTGATGAGGAAAAATAAGAAAACAAGAAAATAGGAAGCAGGGTGAATAAACAGAAAGGAATTCCGGTGAAGAGAAAACAAATTTCCGCAACAAGTAGAACCTCCGAGTCAATTAAACACAAGAAACTTGAATCTTCAGGAAGTGTCAAGGCTCCCATAGATTTGAAAGCTGTATGATGAAAATAATGATATTGTGGTACATGCAGACATGAGAATAATGGAACAGAAATGAATTAAGTTTCTTCTTAGTATCACTCTGGGAGCAAATTCAGTTTCTAAATAACTTGGCTCAGCAAATAACAAAGCCATGAATGAAAGCGAGCGAATATATGATCGTAACAATACAAAACGAAAAGAAGAGAAACAAGGAAACAATATAATGAACACCAGACAAGAACATCATTCGAAGTGAATATGCGATAATTAATTTCATTATTAGAAGGTATTAGTGGGAGGAAAGAAATAACGATTGAAATGAGTGAGTATATAATTGTTTTCATGGCTTCCAAAATCGAGGTATTTATTAAGTACTACACTTATTTAAAATTTGCTCTGTATTGAATAAAGTCATATATGATACATATTTAAGTGAGTCAATGGAACTTTTACGCTTTTAGCTTTCGGCTAGAGAATACCTATTCCCAAAATTAGGTAATTAATATTGAAAATCAGTGAGTCAGCCACTAGAGATCTTTAATGAAGAGATTTGGATATTGAAAGGGATAGTCATTTAGCCGAGATAAATTCAGGGTAAATGATGTCTTAATGCTAATTTTACTGATTTCCTAGAAAATACTTTCACGGTTTCAAAGATTTAAGCAACTTAGGCATTTATACACTGCTTTAAATGTACGTTCCTTCTTGAATGAAATGCACATCAGCACATGAATAAAGCTTGCTTTGTAAACTTTACTATAACTCATTAGACATGTCATTATAATTAAGGCAAAAATAGTCAAAGTTTAGCCATATTATTTTGGAGATAAACTTTTTACGTCACGAAATGAGGTAGCTATAGTCGCCCACACGTATTTGAGTCCCTTTCCCTAATAGAATATCTTCCCTTGTAGTTTACCTGTCACCAGTTTCCGGGCGTGTAGCCCCGTTAATTGGCTTATGCTCATTACGGGAGCTAGGTATAGAGCCCTTTTTTCAATTTATGCTCTGATTCACGCCCTCCATTTGAAAATTCGACTGTCTGAAGCAATTATTGCATTAATAGGCTTGTGATATAAGCGTACTGTATGCATGTCTAAGGTGTGAAACGAAACGCTGAGCAGGAGAAATTAGTAGGGGTTTAAATGTAAAATAAAATATATTAGTCGACGCTAAATTTTACTTCTGCAGTAAATAGATCACTTTGCCTAAATTATGGTATAAATGTTTCGACTGCTTCTGCAATAGAGTATTCGAGAACAGATTAATTAAAATATTTCAACAATAATATTAAGCAATAATAGGAAATGGAACAAAATATAACTAATTCACATCAAACACAATAACAAATATAAAGTTTTAAATTAGGTTATAATCATAGTTTGACGACTATTGAGTGCATTTATATATTCAATGAGAATTCTACACTTCCAACTGATACCAGATCATTTCTATTCTATTTTAGAACATATATATCATGAAGTAATTGAGGTATGATTTAAAATTGAAATAATAAAAAATATATTTATATTTATACCTTAAAGGTATTCTAATAATGACTTTGCCTTCCTTAACTACTCTTTATCGACAAGTATTCATTCCTATTTTCATTTGCCACATAAGTACAAAAAATGTTTTTCACATTTAATTTCATTTGATGTATTTGATCTTCGTTCAGCGTCAAATCGTAAAATCATCATCTTGGTTCATAAACTTAAGGTATTCGTGTATAAGTGATGAGTTATTTCATTATAACGGCTAAGAACTAAGATAGGGGTGAAAATCGATGGAAGTGAGTGGGTTAATATTTGGGCCATAATTCCTTCCAAACAAAAAGTTGAGTTTAATTGATGCTGAGGTAGGTAAATGAGTGTTATTATTAATGCTTAAGTTTGCTTTTGTAATCCATTAATAATATTTATAATTTGAAATCCATCCAACTAAGGATTCTCCAGTTGGCTTCTTTACCTGCTGCATTCCACCGTGCATTTAAATGGGTTTACCAAAATCACCCCTGTAGATGCTGATGGCAGGACGATCAGAATATCATGGGGAAATTAATTATAAAATGTGTTTTGAATGATCGTCATAAATTTTTTTGTTCATTTACTCGTTTTAGAGAAACCATTCACCGATGAAAAGAATCGCTCCCAACGGTATAAACAACAAAGTAAACTCGCGAGGCCCACGCACAGGAGGGGTGCCGAAGACACGCTCGATTTTTCTTTTCTGATAAAAATCCATTCAAGATTCCATCAATGAAACAGACTTACAAGACGAAGCAAGTTAAGAAAGAGCGCGTAATATACATGTGCAACTGCGTATCTGACTTGCATTACTGTACTCGAGTACATTTGTTAAGTTCTTTCCTCGGCCGACTGCGCGTCAACTTGCCCCACGGTTGCACGGGGCTAAAAATGCGTGGACACGGAAGGTGGCGTCTGGTGCACGCGTGACTATGTGCTGCCCCCCATTGCCCCACCCCGAGTGTCCGCCGTGGGGCGAAGCCGGGCATTGGGTCGGGAAAGAGTGGCGGCTGGAGAGTGGAAAAGCTAATTTTAGATTTGCGTCGCTTGCAGTGTCCACGTACTACGGACTTCGGAAAGTCATCTCCCCTGCATCGGACACGCCCCACGGGCTTTGAATCGGGGACTACTGGGTGGGAAGTCCATTGCCCTGACCACGAATATTAGAATTTCGGAGTCTCCAGCCGGTTCCTAGACGTTTTGTCATCCTCCGCGCATTTAAATGGGCTGACAAAAGTGGCCACACACAAAAGTGGATAGATCGGTTCGAATTTCACGGAGGAATGAGGTATAATTAGGTATGCCAACCATGATCATTAGTCAAAAAGCTTAAGATTGGGTAGACACAGCTCTCCATTCTTCTCTCTTATCCAGTAGCATCTTCATAGAGACATATTTATTCTCATGTTGAATAAAAACTTTTGGGCTATGTCGCCGCGTCAATTTTTGGGTGGCCCCAACGTTTCCCGCAGAGATTCCCTTGAGAAAGCGACCAGCATCGGACGGGAAACGCTGGGGCCACCCAAAAATTGACGCGGCGACATAGCCCAAAAGCTTTTTTTAATTCAACATGACGAGTACCCGCGAAAGTTTTAACGAAGAAATATTTTTTTCTCTTTTACATCCTTTACAACCTGTGCTATGTAACTCATTCGGGACCGTCCCTTGCCCTTCTTCCCTTCCACCTGTCCTTATACGACTGTTTTCATCAGACCATCATATCCCATTATATGGCCAACTATGTTGTCCCGCCTTCTTCATAAGATTTTTAGACGAGTTCCCTTTTCTCCCACAAGAGTAGGAGTATTCAAAATGTGGTGATACCGAAGAATGATGGAGATAAATGGATCGACCGAGTAAGTAATAAGGATGCCTATCGAAATTTATACTCCTCAATATATATTCATTTACATTCATCACTTCGCAATGCTATTCGTGAGGAGTAGGTATACTCTACGGCTTATATTGAAAAGTAATATATCGCTCAACACCCACGCCACGCTGCAGGCATTTTTGAAAAGCGATGAAAATGTGACCGAAGTGGAGGCTTGAAAATAATAGAAGCATCTACGGAGTGGAATAGTCTCTTTTGTGTGAAGTATTCTTGGCTCTGGCCATCGGGGCACCCTCTATAGGATTGGCGCCATGACCTCTACACAATGGAATGAAGATCGCCGTACAGTGCGTCGAAGATTCACCGCAGTCACATTGGCCATGTGCACCGTGGCGCGCAGGCTGCCAGAAACGTCGTCGCCGGCATCCACATGTTTTTATCGCACCGTCGGGCAGTGCGCCGGCGTCTACGCCGCCGAAGTAGCCGTCAGCGTCGCGACGCGGCGGAAACGGCGGCGTAATCGAGCAACCATTTTATATTAACAGTGCGAAATAAATCACTTTATTATGTTAAACAAAACTTGTTTATTCCGACCCTGGTTTCCAACTACTTTATAGTCATTATCATGGTCACCTTACCTTGATAATGACTGTATAATAGTTAAAACTCATGGCCGGAAAAATAAAGTTTTGTGGAACGTAATAAAGTGATATATTTCGCACTATGGAGATATAGTTCTACCAAGTGAAGCCTGAACATTTAACTTACTTTTTATACTACTAGTGATAGCCCATTGATTTACAAATATAATTTCTTTCAGTTCAACCGATTCAGGCGTGATATTTTCGACGAATTGAAATTAAAGGTAGTACAAATTTTCCACAATTATTTAACGTGTGCGACGCGACACGCGCGTTCCGACTCACAGAGCCACCATCTCGTTCAGGACATTGTAGTACATGAGAATTTCATATGTGATTTTCTCACGTTCAAGACATTGTCGTACCTGTGATGTTCTCATGTACTACAACGTCTTGTACCGGATGATGGCTCAGTCAGCCGAAACGCATTGAATAATTTTTTATCGATTGCGTAATTCTGGGGAATTGTGATTCACGTAGAGCGAAATTGATCACGATCGTTTTAGAGCTAATAAAAAAGTTTATCAAGAAACAGTCTCCTTGCCATAACATGAAGTCGTTTATCTTTGAATGCAAGTTGCTGCTAGTTGTCTTAACTAAAGTTAACCAAATTCTCAGGCGTCGTTATCATCGCAATTGAGGTTCTACCTTAAAATTTTACACTCACTTCAAAGGAAAAGAATTAATAGGATGTAAAACCATTTGTGTCCATCCTACCATTCTTAATGACATTTTCTCAATTATAAGTGGGAAGGTCTTCACTCATAACTTTATCATATCTTCTCCCAAACCAGCGAGAGCGCATCACTAGGTACTAGTTTTTATAAGCTTGATATACTTTCTCCAAAAGGGTTTCTTAGACGTAGCACGCTCTTGGTTTGTCGTTTGAATACATTTTTAAAATTACAAGAGTAAAGCTGCTGGAGGCGATGAACCCCTCGTTTGATATTATTTAGTGACGAAAAGCTCACATATTTTATTTTGGATTTTTTTTATTGAAAAATGATATACTGATGGAGATTGACTGAAAATACTTGATAAAAAATAATTTGTTTCTAACTCAATTTCTCTAAATACAATTCCGGTTTCAATAGATATTGAAAATAAGGATCTGATGGTTTAGGTGCTGAAATTGGTTAATTATTGAAACTGGTTACATTAATAAATACTTAAAGATTAGCACAACTCTGGACGCGGTCGAACTGATCTTCATGAGAGTGACCATGCTGACTTAAGTATCACGGTGCAACAATATCATTATTGTTATTGAAGGTACTCTACCGGCAAGGCAGGTTAAAATGGAGAATTCTGCCAACCAACCCAAACTTACCCATTATTAAACTGAACTTCATTTTTTAATTCGCAATAACACCTATCCTACACTCCCTTTCATTCTATCTGAAAATGCTATTTTCATGCCTCAATTCCTTCCGTGGTTTTTACGATCCACTCCCCGCTTTTCCTCTCTTCGGCTTACATACCTAACACTTCATTGTTCGGCTTCCTTATGGTCCACATCTCTATCCTCCAAAAACAGTATGAGTCTACCCAATGAGATATAATTGAACAGGTGACTATTTCTTCCGTGGTTTTTGAGCTCCACTTCCCGCTTTTTATGTCTTAAACCAACACATCTAACACTTCATCGTTCTCCATCCTTCTGGTCCACTTCACCTCCTCTATTCTCCAAAGAAAGTTTGCACCTACCCAAGGGCGTACTCAGGATAACTAGGGGGGCAAGCCATGGTCTAGGCGGAGGCAAGCCAAGTTGAGACATTTCAGCATGGACAAGGTGAATGAAACCTACATATTAATAAAATTATAACAGCGCTTTGTTAGTTAATGAGATTATTTCCTCGAAAAAATTGTTTTATTTTAGTTTCACATCTTATACTAATACATATCATTTTCGTGGATTTAAAGAATTTTTTAAAAATACTTTTGTTTCAATTCAGTCCTGATTTTGCTTAAAGACTTTTGCGATTTTTGCTTCTGAGGGGGCAGCTGCCCCTCCTGCCCCTCGCTGGGTACGCCCATGCACCTACCAGCTAAAATATAATCGAACAAGTGACGAAATCTGTCCATGTAAATATAGTAAGATATTTTATTGTGGGAATAAAAATGTCAGATCAACGACTCGATTGTCTGAGGAGCAAAATGCGGAAAGGTAAGCGCTAGCCACTGGAGAGGTACGCGGAGAGGGAGGAGGAGAGGGGGAAGTTCAACTCAGATCGCGGAATGGATGACAGCAGCCAACTCCACTCAACGACCGTTTCTTGGAGCTCACACCGCAATAACAAAGTAGAATAACGTACGACATTATTCGCCCCGCAGACAGCTAGAGACGGCTGAAAATAGCGCCACCCGTGGAGCTTAGCAAAAGCAATCACCCTTTGGCGACTATATTTGCGGTGTCATAGAGTGTCACTCTACTCCATTTTTACGTTCATGCAGTATGCAGGGCTAATAGGATAACGCAAAAATGATGAAATGTAAAGGGTGCGCGTAATTTATACACTGGATTTCGGCCCCTTTAACTGAAAAGATTGAGTCAGTGTCTTCATCACTTAGAAAATCTACGTTTTTCAAATCTTTCATCAATTCCGTACCTTCCGCTATTCCCTTCTATTCCTATCACTACTAGCTTCCCCTTTTCTGGTTCAACCATCAAAGTTGTTTATCTTCGTCTCGAGTCAGCCAATACGCGGGTTACCATTTTGTTTTACTGCTTTCAGAATCAATAACGTCTTGGTCACCAATTTAATTGGATCACACGAATTGTCAGAAATTGTATGTGCAACGCAAATTTAGATGAAACGGAAATGGGGAAATAATGTTGATTTATACTACATTATATACTGGACCATAAAAATGGATAGTTGAAATTGGAACTGGATATTTCTCATTCCCTTGAGCCTACAGACAAACTGCAATGCTTAGTGCCGGAAAGTAATTCTTGCCTACTTACCTATGTAGGCAGAAAAATAAAATATTAAGAAAACATTATGAGCGAAATAAAGATAATTCCGGGTATGAGATTGAAGTCGTTCTCTGCCATCGGCAGTAGTGCAGGGGACGAAAAGAAACGAATTACGCCTCTCTTCCTGAAAATACTGAACAATGAGCGTGATAGTGAGTCATTCCATTAATGTTTTTCTAAATACCAATTAATTATGTACTACTCACCGTTGTCGCATCTAGTGTTTCCCTTTACGCTTAACACATTTTTCCTAGGGTTATATACAGTAATGCATTGCCTAGCAATGTAACATTACTAGGAGTATCCGTGATTTAAGTGGCATATCGGTGGTATCAGTCTGGGATTGTTGATTAGTTGGATTTATAAACCATTTAAATTCACGAATCAAAGTATAAAAGCCTCAGGTGGATTAGCTATTTTTGACGTTGATTTGCCGTTGTATTGCTATTAGGTGGCAACCTCAGGTGTCCATAATTTTTCCGACGTAAATTATGCAACCCGCTTGACGTCAAAAATTTTGCATCCGATTGTAAGACGAACCCTCTATTCCGCAGGAGGTGCGAGGGAAAAAAACCTCGTCTTAGATTCGTGCAAATACGGTATCTATAAAATTCCTGTAAATGGTAAACAGAAATGGTGTCCTTAGTGTGTGCTACCACGAATCACAGCTCCGTCACTTTTTTAATATATTTCGTGAACTTTCCTAATTTTATTCTTCTCAAATTCCATTCTTACCCAGATCAAACTATTTCTTGTTTCAGAATTAGTTGTGAATTGAGTGGAAGTAGTCGCTATATGGGAGATACTACTTATTATATGATTGATTATAATAAGCCTGTTGCAGTTCATCGGAATTTATTATGATTTCTTATTGGTTTCCAATCGTAAAAGCAAGCTACATTATTATCTATGTCAAGTCGTAAGAACCTTGAGGTTCACGACAATTAACGAATATTATTATTATTATTATACCCTACTCTTGAACACAAAAGTTCCCACAGAAGAAATGTTTTGCTACACGCCTTTGTAGGCGTACTAATCAGATGGAAAGAATACATTTTGATCAAAATAGAGACAACTCCGGGTATTAGATAGATAGACGAAAATCCTTGTCATTGGCTGAAATGCAGCGGGCGAAATGAAGAGATCCTGAATTACGAATCTCATCATGGAAATTCTAAAAAAAATAACATGATAGTAAGTGATTCCAATAGTAATTAGTTAAATTCCTATTAATAAATTAATACTCAACGTTGTCACATCTTGAATCCAAATCCCTGATGTGAGAGCCATAAATCCAGTCTTGTAGAGACCTATGACCTGAGAGAACATAAAAATAACATTAATTATAATAAATAATGATTAATAAAATAAATTAACAAAAATTCTTGAAATAATGGAGAAGCTGACATATTCTTATGAATAATGCTATGAAGTAGGTGTAGTATAATTTCTGACAATGGGTGTATGTGTTTTCATGTTGCTTTGACGGCATCGAACATTCGCTCCCCCATAAACAATAATGCGCCATATTAGTACGATCCAAAAATCTAAATTTGATTGCGAAAAAAACCAAAAACTATTCAATCGTGCAACTAGTTTTCAAGTTTTTGATTATATGAAACAATCCACTTGCATAAAAAGCACCAGGTTGAGGTTGAAATAGAATGAAGGTAAATGCTAAAGATTCTTTTGGGACTATTTTGAAATCGAGTACACTGTATGATAAATGGAACTACTTATTAGTCCATAGAGTTGAAGGTTAAATATAAAGAAAGTGTCACAGACAACAAACAGAGGTTTAGTTTTCGTAGCGCTTCGTAGATTGGCCAATTGAGGCATTTTAAAGAAAATGCATCACTACTACTGACCCTTAACACCGAAATCACCTGATATCGGATATTTTTGAATTGAAAGTTCAAAGATTATCGCGAGTATCGAGTAGATCAGGGGTCTCCGAAATACGGCTCGCGGGCCGGATCCGGCCCGCGGAGGGCTTTTATCCGGCCCGAGCACTCGTTTCAAGAAGCGCGCGATTCTCGCTGGTTTAACTCTGTGAGACGCCGCTAGGATCATTGCAGCGCTGTACTGCACGGCAAGGTCGTCTTCAACTGTTTGTAAATAAGAAATACGCCACCGGAGACTTCAGTAGACGTTGGTAGCGAATGTTTCAGTCATCGGCAAATTTGCTATCCGGCCCGCGGGGCGATTCGGAACTTGGAATGTGGCCCTCGTGGCCTGGAGACCCCTGGAGCATAGTAAATCGAAGTTTCGAAGTATTATCGAATAATTTATTATTTTAAGCAGTACCCCTATCAGGAGCAGTACTCCTAAGGAGGACACGGCCGTAAACTCACTGAAAAGTCGCACCAAGCGGGAAACTGCGTCACTTAAACCTATCCAACACCAGTTTAAGAGGTTTACCGTGACTGAGCAGCTTAATCAAATATATTTTGTACTTTGTTTAAAAAAAGTTTTACTTCCAAAAATAAAATCCATTGGTATCAAATAGCGTAAAAATAATTTCGATAATGTGATCCTTATATTTTTTAGTAATGAGTAAATTAAACAATATGAGTTGAATATAGCGTCATTTTCAAATGAGAAGACGCTAGACTAATTTTTTTCATAGTGCATTACTGGTTTAAAACAAACGATATTATCTTAAGCATTTAACAAGATGGCCCTTGTAAAATTTGCCACATTAAAAAATTGAAATTCGACACTCAGCATTTTTCAGCTGTAATATTTCCATATTTTAGATGCAGGTAATTGCTGGAAAAAGTTTAGTACCCTGAAAATATCAAGGTTACAGCAACAGTTATGAACGAGTAATACGATACGAAAAAAAGACTAATGAAGATGTTTCGAGCGTGACTGATATCTATCTAGGAATGAACGTGGTCAATGTAATAAGTAGTGCCTGTCAAATTACAAGAGATAATTCACTGACAAGATATGAGATAATATCGACGTTTTGTGGCCAGGCATCGACTTGGGCTTGATACTCCGGTTATCCACGGGGTCAAGCACTCATATCCAGAATCGCAATTCATTAAAATAATTCCGTAGATGGAAGGGAAAGAATAAGTTTCGAGGATAAAATATTTCCCGAGCCATTCTCTGATGAGATAAAAAAAAGCTAAAATGGTCGCCCCCTTTTTCTAGAGCTGGTGACGTCATTAGAGTTCTGGTTCATCAGTTCGATCAGGCTAAATGATGTTCAGAGATGGAATCGCTCACAAGAGTGTAAACAACAATGAGTGGCAAGAGGCCATTGCACAAGGCTACGTATTATGTGGCTGAAAAGCGATTGCCCCCTCGGAATGAGCTTTGGACGTCGTCTACATATTTTCGGCAGTGTTAAATCCGTCACTAAAACAACCTAACATGAATACATTGGAAATTGGTGACGGATCTGATGAAATCTCTTTAGCTTTTTAAATCTCAATCACAATAGACAATAAAACAAGTGAGCGATCCTATTGTCATGGGCCATCTCATGCGTTTAAAAAGCAGTTCATTCACCGGGAAAGGGAGAGATCTTCCCAAAAGTAGGTGACCAAATGAAGACTGAGGAAAGGTGATAAAAGAGAGAGCTATTTGAAGTGACAGGAGATCGTACGTGCAGCGTGGAATTTTCCTTGGGGATAGGCAATCGTAGCACAGTGGCAATGGGCCCAATCATATCTCAATCTGCGATGAAAGTGGGTTTGCGAGACGAAAGTGGGCCGCGCACAGTGGTCTGAAATCGGAAAAAGCTGGACAAAAGTCCAAAATTGCGTTTTTTGAGGTAGAGACTTGAAACTTGGCGTATATACTCACAAACAGTTGGTGATCACGGTATAATAAGTTATTTCTCCTATATCTAATCCGTTACTGAGATACAGGGGATCAAACATGACCAAATTTCCAAAAACACGCCCGATCTCGTTTTTCTCCGAAAAACTTCGGAGTTAAACTGCTGGTAGAGTTTTTGAAGGATTTTAATGCAGTAAAAAACGTTATATTCCAAAAATATGGTACTTTATCTACATTTTCCATTATTGTTTTACTTTTTGGTTAGTATTGGTGCAGTATAATGTCGCAAAATGGCGGACCCTTTTTTCTGGCCAAATTTGACATAAAGTAGACAATATCTTTAGTTTAAGAAAAAACATATCTCCAATTTTTCCTCAGAGTATTTAATAGACTTCATTTAAGAGAATGGAGCAAAAATCTTTGAAAAAAGTTTGCCCCTTCATTAATGAACGCGATTTTTCGATCGCGCTGCACGTCCCGGCTCCGCGACACGGGGGCCTAGGGACTCGGGGACACCGTTGGATATTTCACTTTGTTTGGAGCTTAATTATTTAAAATCGTAATTTTAAGCACACTATACAGTCTCTATTGACCCAAAATACTTAACTGAAGACATTACTAGAATATTGGATCGATATACTTGGTTACTGAACTCTGGTAAACATGCTTTGGTTTCGAAACCTAACTGAATCATTACACTTTTTCTTTCACTACGGAAGCACATTAGGAACACCCTTTGGGTAGGATTTAAGTTTTCTCGCGAAGCTTGCCATGCACAGTTACCAGGAAAGGCTGCAGCCCGGATTCTTTCACTAATTCTTTCCCTTTTCACCCACGCCGAGGAGGAGCGTGCGAAAAGGGACATTTTATGATACCGCGCGGCCGTTGAGGGAATTTCCGAAGGGGTTTTTCCAAAGGGGTATTTTTCTTTCCCCTTCAGAAATGCATCTTTTTTTTTAGCTTGCAGATCTATTTTGAACTTGGTGAAAGAGTGTTGTGCCTAAAGTGACCTAGTGAAGTGGTATAATCTTCTGTGTGTCCAGTGAATTTGCGTGTACATCGTTGAATTAGTTTCGCTTTTTACTTCCGTGTTCGGACCTCGGTTTCCCTTGTTGTTCCTCTGAGTAGAGCCATTTTTCCAGTTGAGTCTTTTTTATTTTTCTCTATCATGACTTATTTTTATACGTCATTCCGAAGCTTTTATTATTCCGTTTGACTAAATTGGCGATTTTTCTTTCGCTGCTCTGATATTCTGACGTTATATATGAATGCTGGTCATCGTGTAACTTTTGTTACATATTTTTAACTTTCGGATCCATGCTCCGGTTTTTCGTGTTTTCCAGCGCTGACATGACATCATATGAGATCACACGTTTGGAGTTACACAAAAAGATATTGGTGATGAAGGGAATGTCATTTTGTGATTTAAAAAAATTCCTTCTGGATATTTTATCCCGAAGTTTGAATTTGGAGAATCATGTCGATGCCCGTGATAGTCTGGATGAATTTCTAAAGTGGTTCTTGTTACAATATCAGAAAAGGTGGGAAGAATCTCATCGTTTAAATAATCGATTTTTAGCTCGCAATAATGCATGGCTCACAGAGGAAATTATTTTCCCGGAAGTGGTCCGACAATACCTGCCAAGTACTTCTACAACGACCGGTATGTATTTTCTGATTTTTATTTGTAGCGCTATATTATGAACAAAGGTTTTTGCTTGGAATTTATATCTTCAACCTATTGTTTCATCAGGTTCATTGGGGCGCCCAAAAAAAGATTTTATCACTTCCTCAGATAGGTCAAAAAAAAAGAAAAGTGCATGATATCAGAAGTTCTTCCTCTTCTGCTGAGCTCGCGTTGGCTGCATCTCTTAGTCTAAAACAGGAAGGGGACCGTGCTGCCGCTCAACTTATCACGGAAATAACGACAACCACTCCCACTAGAGCAAAAAGAGTTCTGACTAAGTGGAGGAAAAAAGACGAAATGTATTCGGAGATGTCACTTAAAACACAGCTAAAAAACACAAAAAATAGTAATCAGAAGGCGTTTAGAGAAAGGATGGGGCTAATTGTGGATGTGCCAAGGCCTGGCTCAGGAAACACCAACGATGGCAATACGGCAAGGCGTTTTTTCGATTCTCCAGAGCTGGCCGCTGATATAACAGGTAATTGTATTAAGTGAACATCACTTCAGAGTAATAGCCACGCATAGGAGAAGTTACGTTTGTTTATACGCACGAACTGTGATAAAAATATCAATTTCTTATGTTTTTCGAATATTCTATTGTGGTTGATGCGAATTTATTCATATTTTCATTACAGGAGTTAATATTGACCTTATAAAAAATTTTTTAATAATTCTAAGGGCAATATCTAGTGGAATAAGTCTCAATCATGCAGTATTCTCGGATTACTGCCGGAGAACAGCGGAACTGTACGTGGACCTGTACCCATGGTATTATATGCCAACCACGGTCCATAAAGTGCTGATGCATGGAGGAGAAATTGCGAAGGAGGCAATTCTCCCACTAGGGCAACTATCCGAAGAGGCATTGGAAGCTAGAAATAAGGACTCCCGAAAATTTCGTCAAAGGTTCACTAGAAAGCACTCAAGAGTGGCCACTAATCAGGATCTCATTCAAAGACTGTTGATTACGTCGGATCCATTTATTTCATCAACCCTAACAGTAAAACAGAAAATATCAAGGAAGATGCCTAAAGAATTGAGGGAACTACTAGATTTAGATGAAAGTGAAGGAGAAGAGTCAGATAGTGGTGATGACCAAGATTCTTCGGAGGACTGAAGTATTGAATTGATTGAAGTTTCAAACAATAATCATAATTACTAACACCCAGGGTGGTATTAGGCAACATCAAAATTGTACATTTTCTTATTCCTAGGTGTTTAAAATTAATTTTATTTCATTCGTAAGATTTATAGTTAGCATGTTTTGCTTATTTCATTGTACACATGTTTATTATGATTTCAAATTATTCCCTTCAGGAGTGTATATCCAGCTTTTTCTTCATCAAATTTGAAAAATATTTTTATTGGTCTGTCTTTTGATTTAGTATTGATTGAGGTATATTCTCTAGATAATTTACATTGGATGGGATGTTCAATAGTTAAACATGCCATGGAAGAATAAAAATGCTATTTCATAATTTCCATCTTTATATATAATACGCCATTTTATTAAAAAATAAGGTAAAAAAATCTATTTAACCATTTCATTATCCCATCATTACTAAAACTTCCACGTGGTATTATTGCATGGTTAAAAAGGAAAGGGAGCGGAAAAAACCCTTTGGAAAAACCCCTTCGGAAATTCCCTCAACGGCCGCGCGGTATCATAAAATGTCCCTTTTCGCACGCTCCTCCTCGGCGTGGGTGAAAAGGGAAAGAATTAGTGAAAGAATCCGGGCTGCAGCCTTTCCTGGTAACTGTGCATGGCAAGCTTCGCGAGAAAACTTAAATCCTACCCAAAGGGTGTTCCTAATGTGCTTCCGTAGTGAAAGAAAAAGTGTAATGATTCAGTTAGGTTTCGAAACCAAAGCATGTTTACCAGAGTTCAGTAACCAAGTATATCGATCCAATATTCTAGTAATGTCTTCAGTTAAGTATTTTGGGTCAATAGAGACTGTATAGTGTGCTTAAAATTACGATTTTAAATAATTAAGCTCCAAACAAAGTGAAATATCCAACGGTGTCCCCGAGTCCCTAGGCCCCCGTGTCGCGGAGCCGGGACGTGCAGCGCGATCGAAAAATCGCGTTCATTAATGAAGGGGCAAACTTTTTTCAAAGATTTTTGCTCCATTCTCTTAAATGAAGTCTATTAAATACTCTGAGGAAAAATTGGAGATATGTTTTTTCTTAAACTAAAGATATTGTCTACTTTATGTCAAATTTGGCCAGAAAAAAGGGTCCGCCATTTTGCGACATTATACTGCACCAATACTAACCAAAAAGTAAAACAATAATGGAAAATGTAGATAAAGTACCATATTTTTGGAATATAACGTTTTTTACTGCATTAAAATCCTTCAAAAACTCTACCAGCAGTTTAACTCCGAAGTTTTTCGGAGAAAAACGAGATCGGGCGTGTTTTTGGAAATTTGGTCATGTTTGATCCCCTGTATCTCAGTAACGGATTAGATATAGGAGAAATAACTTATTATACCGTGATCACCAACTGTTTGTGAGTATATACGCCAAGTTTCAAGTCTCTACCTCAAAAAACGCAATTTTGGACTTTTGTCCAGCTTTTTCCGATTTCAGACCACTGTGCCGCGGCGGGAGAATCGCCCCCCGCGTGACACCCATGCGATGCGGCTGTGATGGAGGGATTATGGCGCGAATGTGGCGCCGCCAGCGGATGGCGGCCTGTATTACCCTCTTCATAAGTAAAACAACCGCCATTATTATCATCACTGAACTGTTCACGTGAAGAAAACATACATTCCGCCTGCCGCGCATTCGATTGCTAGCATACCTACTCTATCTAGAATATGTAGACGGTGACCGCAAAAAGGATAAGGATCGACTGAGGACGAGGATCGATTAAATCAATTAATGAAGCTGAGGCAGGGCAATTTTGAACGCGGCGACAATGCTGTAATCGATGGTTATGCATGAATGTATATATATTGGAAATCGATTTAAGGTTATTATTTTTTGTTAATTTCAAAGCAACGCGTATTATGTGTGCCTGTTTAAACCGTGTAATATCAAATATAACGGTTTAGGTCCATTTGATTTTATTTTTTAATATCAATGTTTAAAAAATTGGTCATAAAATTTTCCAAAGCACTCCACCTTGGCATCGGTGAAATTTCTATTTTGTAGTAACTGCATATACCTTGGAACCTTAATCAAAATCAATAATAACCATAATTGTAACCTTACTATTCCCAAGATTAATTATAATGATTGGTACTGAAATTTTTGAAGTGCAGCAAAAGAAAATTACTCTGCCCGAAAGAGGTGTTACGTCTGTGGACGAAAAAGAATAGAATGACGAATTAAAAATCAATAATGGTAAAACTTTCATATGCTTGAAGCATCCGGATTATGCTTGCATTTACTATTCAAATTAAACGTATTGATATAATTTACATGAAAGAAAAACAGTAAGAAACATCAAAATGTACGTATACGTAGTATTCAGTCTTTATTAATAAAAATATCTCCATCATTATTATGCATAAATTTGTGGTCCATTCATGACATTAAATATTCAATGAATGAAAAGTTGTAGTAAAAACAGTTATGTCTACTTTCATGCATTTTGTTTAATCATTCCAAAATGGTGTCTTTGAGACGCCGCGCGATTATTAGCGTTCATAAATGTGACGCGACAGACGGAGGGTTAAAAGGAAATAAAGTCTTCCAACGTTTCCATTTATTATTAAACCGTCATCATGGCTTTAAATGATAAAAGTAAGTACCGTAAGTTCACACACGATGGAAATAAAAAAAACTTTATGGTGACCAGTGTGAATATTAATTTGATATGCATATTATAGCCAGAACTGTAAATTTCTTCTTCTTGTGATCGATGTTTCCCGAAACGCATGACTTATATCTGTCCTACTGTCTGCATAAGCGAGTCAACCTTTCATTTCATTTCCTCTTCTGTATATTGATTCCCTGGTGGTTGTAATCATGCCAAGCGACATCTCTGGGCCAGCACATTGGGCTACTTCACCCAATATTGCGCGAATTGGTTGCGTAAATCCTATGCCGAAAAAACTGGTGTAAAAGTATTGTCGGTAGCTCAGTGGTCAGAGCCTCTGTCCGAAAAGCCGACTGTCCGTGGATGGATTCCCGGTCGAAGTGAAATTCATCCGTGTGTCCTCGGTCATCATTTCATTTCCATGCCACCACCGCGTCGCGCAGTTGAACATTCACGCACATAACTTCATATGAGAGGCGGGGTGGCAAATTGGGGCAGGATTTTTCATATGAGAATTAAAGTTGACACTTTCTTTCACAATGTCGTACAAAGCACTTTGTGAACCAAAATGAAAATATAAAGTTCTACACTATGTTAAAAACACATGAAAAATGTGACATTTTAATTGTTTAATTCTAGGTAATAAAAATTATCATTAGAATTAAAGCTTTCTCTGCAACGGATTCTAAAAACGATCATTTTTATGATGGAATGATTCAAGTTTAAGAATTTTAAAACATAATGCAACAGTAGCAAAAAAAACTTCAGTCAATTTTAAATACAATGGGAGAAATGTTTTGAGTTCATTTTGTATTAAAATGACAGATGTCTCCTACTTTGAAAAGAATACGTATAAGTAAAACTAATTCAGCATTTTGGTCACTAATTATTCTATAAGTAGAAAATATAATAGTTTTTTCCCAAATATAAAAGTGAAAATAATCATTTCTGGCCAGCGTTTATCGATTTCAGCCCACTGTGTCGTGTCACCGTCATGCATTAGTGGTCCTCTTATCTTCGTTTAATCTTATATTTGTATTTATGTTTACATGAATAAATCTATGTGTGTTTGTGTCATGTATATAAATGTATGCACGCAAAATATGTTGACTTCTAACGCATGCTGAGATGATTTTTTTAACGTGTTTGAAATTTTGGTAGTTTTTGATTACTGATTTTTAACCATATAAAGCCATGAAAAAGGTTTAAACATAAACCGAAACGTTGACAAGGCTTTATTTTATTTTTCTACACTGACTCAAACCTTTTTAATATTTAAATTTATGTTGAGCTGAGATCAATAACCTGGATAATAATTATAATTTATATGTCAATCGCTTATACTTCTCTTGGTAATGGTAAAATATACATGCACTATTTTAAAATAGAAATTTGGGCCAATACCGACGTGAAGCGTTTTAGGAAATTATATAACATTTTTTAATTTGGATAAAAATACAAAAGCGAATGGAATTTAACTGCTCCATTTGATATTATGTGTCTTAAACCAAGCCTTTTCTTCAAAATCACCCATAAACATTTTCATTACGACAATTTCCAGGAGAGATATGGGGAATTTTGTGATTCAAGGTAGGTATACGACAATACGTAATCCTTGATAGAATGAAATGAATAATTGCTCGTCAACGATCTTACAACTATAAAGTCAATATAATTAATTTTAATAGTCTACTTTTTCTCATTCCCTTTCATGAATGTATTCTTGGGAAATATCCACGGAACGAACGTAAAACACGTTTTCCATGATGGCGTGAAATCAGGCGTCGCTCGCCCGAATAAAAATCAGGCGCTCGCCCGACACAAGAATGCGTCCTTTTTCGTGGAGTATGCCAAGCGTCAGCAAGAATAGCCGTGGGCCGTCCCCGTGACGAGCGAATGTCCGAGTCACGTTACTCAAAACGAGCTGGTTATGTCAGCGTCGGCATTGAAAGAGAGCAGGCTCACTCGAGCAGAAAGCTTTTGGAGGACGGAAGGAAGACCCACAAGGGCTCTGCTGTCCACACGGTCCCCTGACGCAAGGCGCAGATACGGCCGACCAGTGACCACACTCACGTGCTGCCATCATAGCGATGACCCTTCCTCGTTTCCAGGCAATGGGAGGAATGGAAGGCAACAGGTCTTGGAGGACGTCACCGCGGAGGTCCAAGGCTCTCTCTGAGGAGGAGGCACGTTGTTGGTGGATACTAGGTTGGAACTCCGTCGGGTTCAATCTCGCTCTTCAATTGACGGTCTTCTCTTCTGCCTCGCTCTGAATTTCGCAAAGCCACGGAAGAATGAGATAGCGCAGGAATATCACAAAAGGGGATGCTCCAGTTTGACGCGTACTGCGCTGACATCCACCGCAAGATTTAATGGCTTTACAAAAATCGGCACACGCGTCGCTGATAGTAGAGTGATCCGAGTTACGCAAACAAGCTATAATTAGGGATATTCACTGAAATTTGTATCCTTGATGATATAATCTATATTTATTTATAATATACAAGTAGGCTCTTGTTTGGTTGTAGCATAAGAATTAAATACATTATTGAAAAGTCTACCTATCTAAAATTCTATCTGTTTCATATACCTAGAGCAAAGTAAAGACACTGCAAATACACCTATTGTAAAAAATTTATTAATTCGAGCATCATAAAATTATGATATGAAGTTTGGACGAAACAACTCAATTTCCAACTCTCGATAATAAATAAAAATATCATCAACCAAGAATCGATGGAGATTACTCTAAAAATTTTGATATTTCCGAGGAAGATCTTAAAAATATCTTCTGAAAAGTCAATATTATTTTTAAATTTGAATCTTGATGTGCATGTATTAAAATAGGAATGCAATCACGGCAGACGTAAAACCATCATTAGGGCATCAAATGAAAATGAGCCCTGATGATGGTTAATAAATAAATCGAGACTTCGGTAAAAATTGCTTTCAAATTTTAAGACCTAAATTCTTAGATTCAAATTTAATATTTCATATACTTAGAGGTGAGGAAAAGAAACTCTTTTCATGATAAAATCTATCAAATTCATAACATTTCAGAACCATTACAAACAAGTGCAAATATTTCACTGCAAATATTGGATGAGAGTTCGCCAATCCAGAATGAACTCATTCCTCACACACACAAACCGATTTTTTGGTTCAGTATTCGAGTGAGCAAATCGATGACGTGATTCGTGAGGGAATCTAGTAAAAGTATTCCACCGAAAATTTTATTCTTTACTATTTTACGTAATATATTATCGTTTGAAATTTTAAAATACATAGCAACAGTGTAAAATGGATTTAAAATCATAGTGAAACATTTGTATCTATTTTCATAGCGGTTGGTTGGAACCCGGACTAGTTCTCTAACGTATATGTGTTAAGTTCGATAAATTATCCAATAAAAAAGGTATTCGGGAAATACACCATACAGAATTTTTTAAACATACTCAATGTTACAAGAGAATGCATGGATTTACGTTGATTTACGCTCATAATATTACTGCTATAAGATCTATCATCCAATCTGTCACGAATTAGAACAAAAATTAAGACACCGTTTGTTCTCAGCCATTCTCTTTCTATTCACAATTTGCCGTCAGTATTAGGCGATGATGGAGATCAACACTATTGACTCGTAAGTCGGCGATAAAATGCAAAGTTGCATTTACGGAATAATCTAGCTACCACGATTACTTGACCTTACTGGACATTCTCGCAAGATTACTACGTAATAGGTACCATGAATACATACTTTCGTCACCAAAAATGCTAACGTAACTTCTCGTCATTGGGGAAGTCTCGATCGTGAAATATTGAAATGTTTCAATATGTTTGAATTAATTTGAGGCAGTGAAAAAATATAATTTGGGAATATTGATTATAGTTACTCACGCTTTATTCGTGTAGGTATTCACTTCTGTGAATTAGTAGACGGCATTCACATAAAATTATTTGCTGCAACAAATTAATTTATTTCTCATATTGCTATAAGTTTGCCTAGCTTTTGTATGTTATGAATGAGATCATCTTGTGTAATCGCAGGAATAGAAGGATCAACAACTTTGCTATTTCTGTTTGATCCTTCTATTCCTGCGATTATGGATTTCCACCAAGTTACGCCCGCTACTATTAATTATCTTGTGAAATATTTTCAGCCGGTAAATTTGTCTGTAAATACAAATGTCAGTGAATTTCACGCTAACAAATGGGAAAAAGTTTTAATGAAATATTGTACTGCGTATTCCTTTCCATTGCAGACCCTACAGCGGATGAGTAGACATTTTCACAAAAACGGAGGAGTTTTTATTTCTGCGAATTTGAATCTGCGTCAGTTTTAGGTCGCAGTTGAATGTCATCATTGGATGAGATGCATGTTACAGTAGTTTTTCTATGCGATAATGGCCTCAGAAATCTATGTCAGTGTGCAAAGGACTCAATAGTACCATCAGCTGTCTCATATATAAAACACGTGATGCTATCTTCCGATAAAGGATTCAAAACAAATACAGACTAGCTATTTATTACGCTCGCTAAGGCTTTGGTCAAAGTTTTCTTTGATTTCGTCACGTGCCAAAGAATTCCATCGATGTATTTGCTGATCAATATCATCTAGTGTCTGTAATTTCTGCATTTCCTGAAACATTATTTCGTAACTGATAATGACGCTCCTCTTTGGATGCATCATTTCTATGATATGAGTTTCGTTCGTTCCACTTACGGAGGTAAGTTCATGGCTCTGCGATTCAAATCAATACTTTTCACTTATGTTATATCAAAAAAGATTTGCAATCGCTAATGGCATCCATCAAGGATTTTTAACAGAAGGTTAAGAAAAATTAGAGCACAGAGAATACGGATTGTTCGGCTATTTGAGTCAACCGCAGTGCCACTGTCTAGTAAATAAGCTGATGTAACTTTATTTACGCAATTCATTTCCTAATAACTCAATTAATAGTCTATTCATGGGATCAAGTTTTGTAATTTTCATGGTTCCGCAGTGAAAACGAAATAATATCAGTGTTTTGATAAAAAAACCATTTATATTCTCGCATATACCAAAATTTTACGTTTGTTTATACTCCTGCGAGCCCATATAAAACTGCAGATTTTCGAATGCCAATTCCAGATAAGATAGCATGGGGAGCCAGCTTTTTGGTAGTCAGTCGATAAATTAAAAGAATGGCAATGTCACGCATTCAAGGGAGAAGGACCGCATCCTTTAACTAGTACGGACACTCATGAGATACCAAAATTTTACGTTTGTTTATACTCCTGCGAGCCCATATAAAACTGCAGATTTTCGAATGCCAATTCCAGATAAGATAGCATGGGGAGCCAGCTTTTTGGTAGTCAGTCGATAAATGAAAAGAATGGCAATGTCACGCATTCAAGGGAGAAGGACCGCATCCTTTAACTAGTACGGACACCCATGAGATTCATCTTTCGGGAGGTCAGAGAAATTCACCTACATTTGAAACTGGGACCTTTCTATTACTGGCCGCCAGCTCTACACACTGGGCCTCAGTTACTATCCAGCTCGTCCTCATAATCAATGCATAGGAGCTAGTCAATAACAATGCAACAAAAAGCGGTGCTGGATTTGGACAAATAGTTTCTACGGATTAAGGAGGCTTGAGAAACGAAGTACATATCATAATATATGATTTTTAATTTCGCTTGGTGAATTAAATTCATTAATTTATTTATTGTCATTTCGATAAATTGTCCATTAAGAAAACCTATTCAGGAAATAAACCATGCACAATATTTTAAGCATACTCAATGCTACAAGAGAATGCATGGATTTACGTTGATTTACGCTCATAATATTACTGGTAAAAGATTTTCCATCCACTCTGTCCCGAATTAGAACAAAAGTTATGACACCGTTTGTTCTTGGCCATTCTCTTTCTATTCTCAATTTACCGTCACTGTTAGGCGATGAAGGAGATCAACCATATTGCCTCGTAAGTCGGCAATAAAATGCAAAGGTGCATTTACGGAATAACCTACTCAACACTTCTCGGGTTCTCAACCAAGTTAAACAGGTAAGTGTGAAATTGGGATTTCCTTGAGTAACGCGCCTCGATAATGGGAGAAAAGTCGTCTTCTGAAACGTCGGCCTATACGACTGAGTTAACCTGGTTGAGAACCCGAGAAGAATTCGCCAATACATACTTAAGTTGCCGCGGTTGTATATAGTCACTTTCTCATCTGCTTGTTTATCCTTCCAGGAAAAATGTTGCTACTCAAATCCAACCCTCTTCGCGATTTCCGATTACGCACTCTATGGTGGAATTTCATTTTTGGCACATGCCATGATTTCAGGATTAACTGTGTGAAGATTTTCAATTATGTAAAATGTAAGAATAAACTTCGATAGCTTCTCAATATATTTGAGAAATCACGACCCGAGTTTCATAACACTGTACCGCCGTCAGGTTATAATTATGTTATGGAACCCGCGTCGTGCTTTTTCAAATATATTAGTGAACGCAACAAGGCTTATTTTTCCATTTTCCTTCATTGTTGGTGCCTGAGAGAAAGTCAGGTTTTAAGAGAACGCATCATTCGACCAGTCATTTTGGGTACCCAATGCCTGTCACAAATTTCAGAGGGACTCTTAATTCAAGTACGATGGTCTTTTCCGAGAAAAATCGTCGCATGATAACTTTTGATACATTTTTGATATTTCCAGGGTTAATAGAGCAGCAGGCTTTTCTTTATGTACCCTCACTTGCATTAAAAAAACGAACTTATCTCTCGGTTAAAATGTTATGCATTACGAATGCTCCGGGTTACAATAGCGAATTTTGTTTTTCGTTAATTTACGTAACTTATTCCTTGGAAAACCTTGATATTGTGAACAATAAGTAAGAAATTCAGGAAGTAGCCCCTTTACAGGGCTTTTCCTTTGACACAACTCATTTTTCTCGTAGTTCTCGATTTTAATGAATGCAAATGATACGCGTTCTATAAACTATGAATATTATCATTATCCCTGTTTAACAGTCCTAAGATAAGTTTGTCGAAGCTGTTCACTTAATTCTTTTATCAACATATCTTTTCACACCTGCGTATTTCTTCTCTTTCGCAACCTTCTTTACCTGTTCCACTTATTTCATTCGAGGTCTTCCTTTTCCATTCTTGCCATCTAATTGTATCTCGACGATTGTCTTCATCTGGCCATCTTTATGTATATCTTGATATATCTTTATGTAATCATGATATAGCTATGAAAATTAGTCGAAAAAACTTTTGGGCTATTTCGTCGCGTCAATTTTCGGGTTGCGTCAACGTTACCTGACCGATGCTGTTCGCTTTTTCAATAGAATCTGACGAAGTAGGAAATTTTATTCATGAATTTAATGAATGAATGAAAACACAAATGGTAATTTCCATTATATTTAATTTAACACCCAAAGACCGACCATGGTTTCAGCACTTTGTGTCATTTTCAAGGCCCTGGAAATAGACCTTGAAAACGACACAAAGTATCGAAACCATGGTCGGTCGTTGAGTGTTAAATTAAATAGTGTGGACATTACCATTTGTGTTTTTATCATGGATATAGCAAACTTCCACAAAATCAAGCGTGAAACGATTTTGCACGAATGAATGAATGCATAAATAAAATTAAATTATACACAAAAATAAAATCTGAAGCCCCTAAAAATCTAAACAGTAATATAATATATAAAATTTCTTTCCTCGATTGTGACACTTGTTATATAGGACAAACATCACAATATTTAAAAAATAGAATTTCACAACATAAATCAACAGTAAAAGGTGGTATAACTCTGTGTGCTCTTGCTAGCCATAGCATAAGCAATGGCCATAGTTTTGATTTTGAGAACGCCGAAATTTTAGATCATGAAATTATATTGAAAAAAAGACTTTTCAAGGAAATGGTTTGTATTTCAAAAACGAAAAATTGTTGTAATAAAAAAACAGACATCGATAACTTCAGCAAAATTTATTTTTATTTAATACATCAAAATTAATTGTAACTTAGGTTGTGGCAATACCTTAGAAACAAAACATAAATAAATATGTTCAAAGTTTAGAGGTATGTCAAAATTTTTTGTATATTACATTCTGTTCTTATATATATGTTTATATATACATATTTCTTTAAATTATATTGTATAATATATAAAAGAAACCCAATTGTTCCTTCTTTATGTATAAATATTGTGTATCGTCTTATTCTCTGTATTTTATATTGTTTCACACTTTTTCTAACATAGCCCTGAAGATGATTTAAGAAAATAAATCGAAACGTTGGCTGCTAACTTTTGTATAAATGACCTATACTCAAGGAAATACCATATTATATATTAAATAAGGTCAAGAAAAGAAAAAAAAATAATAATAAAATTATCTTCTTCATCAGACTCCTCAGAAAAAGCGACCGGCATTGGTCTGGAAACGTTGGGAACATCCAAAAATTGGCGTAGAGACATAGCCCAAACGTTTTCTTTATTCAATCTAAACAACGACTACCCGCGAAAATTTTAAGAAACAACTATGGGTATGTTATATTTAATTTGATTTTTTGAAAGAAATTGATCTAAATTACTTTGTTCCTCTGTTTTCCCCCCCTTCCATTCCGAGGCTTCAGGAACTCCAACGTCCTGCACCCGCCCGCCGTGGTCGGCAGTCACGTGTTTCGTGGCCGTTTGACATGAGACCTGGAGGTCCGGCGATCGCACGGAGGAGGGACGAGGCGCGGCAAACGAAGCCCTTAATCGCATATTCTATTTTTGGTCCCATTGGTCGACGCCTAGCCCGCGAATTACGCAACGGGCGGGGGAGGGGAGTGTCGCCTCACACCACGGGCATTCCCCCCACAACTCTACCCATGTTTCCCCTCTCCCCGTCATAATAGGCTATATCACTGCATCTATGCCATAATACGCTCATCTATTTACTCACTCCATTATAGGCGGATTTAGTGGGGGACTGGGCACGTACCCCTCCTAGGAGCTTTAAAAGTAGACAAGGTGTTAAATGTGGTTATAAGTACTTTCGTATTGTTTTTGTGCATTATGGAGCCTAAATCATTCAAGCCTTGAGCCCAAGTCAAGACGGGAGGTTTGCCGGTCATTGGTCGTTCGATAGCGAACGGTAAAAATAATATTGCCTAAGTGGGATAGGGGCTCGAAATACTTAATCTGTGTACAGACGTTGTGGTAAAACTATCTTTAGAACGTAAAATTCATTTATCAAGTCTTATTATATACGGCACTCATCAATATTTTCTAACTAATAACTTTTATATTAAAAAAAAGAGAATATGTCGTAAAGTAATGGTTGGATGTTGTGTTAAATCTCAAATATGAGAAGATGTCTGC
Source organism: Ischnura elegans (assembly GCF_921293095.1). Taxonomy (NCBI): domain Eukaryota; kingdom Metazoa; phylum Arthropoda; class Insecta; order Odonata; family Coenagrionidae; genus Ischnura; species Ischnura elegans. The sequence goes on from NC_060259.1 coordinate 40,447,741, forward strand.
CTGTCGGACCCTTGTGTTCCCTCAAAAAAAAAAGAAATCCTGGATCCGCCCTTGCACGTCATGGAGGAATTTAATAATTGGCGCCCGAGACAAAGCAAGCTATTAAGAAAACGCATCAACCCCATTCCACCAGTCTTTTAAGAGACGCATTACTTTTTATAAATTTCAAATAATTCATGCTCGGATGGTCATTTTCAGAGACATTAAATCAATCACTCGGGGTACATTGGTAAATTTCACGGTGATAGCCTTAGTCTAAAACAAGCAATACAAAGTCAGAAAATTGATGCACAAAGGTTAAGAAAAGACTTAGCTGCTTCACAAAATATTATATCATAATATCACAATATATTTTGTGAAACAGCTAAGTCTTTTCTTAACCTTTGTGCATCATGAAGGAGTTTCACCATGTTACGCCAACCACCATCGCATTTATCAGAAAATTGAGACAAAATAGCCTGTTTAGCGGAAGTGCATTCTCTTTGCCCCTTGAAATAACCAATCACATTTGCACATATGTTTACTTGGAGATTTTTGCAGAGTAATTAATTTATAATTCCGACTTTTTATACTTGTGATATAGAAAACCTTCACATTCAATGGCCTCGGGCGTGTTCAAGTAATCCTTTTTAAATTAAACCCCAACAGCCAGTTTACAAAATAACTAAAATTTCATCGGCGCATACGTTTGCGTTGCTTGTGTAAAATGTAGTTTGCGTGAAGTGGAAACTTGACCCTCTGTCAGTCGCGTCGCATTTTGGAACGCTATTGGTCGCGCGGCGCCTCACCGACACCATTTTGCAATGGTTAAACAAAATGCATGAAAGTAGAAATAACTGTTTAACTACAATAAATCATTCATTTATTTCAAGAATGGACAAAAAAAATTTTGGATAAAATAATTGAGATATTTGTATTAATAAAAGACTAAATACTACTTATTTTGACGTTTCTCACAGTTTTTCTTTCATTTAAATTATATCAATATGTTTAGTATGGATGGTAAATTCAAACATATTTTCCAAAGTTTCACAGTACAGATTTTGCTAATAATCTAAAAAAAATGGACTACAGAGAGAATTATTGATTTTTGGAGACATTTTATATTAAAGCGCGTAGAGTTGAACCAAAATATCAGATTGGAAAGTTATTATTCGATGCAGCAACATACTTGTTATGTGTATGTTTCCGGTTAATTTTATGCATCTAAATCAATGTAATATGCCATCATAAACGTATTTATCAGAGGGGAAAACAGTGTAATGCCAAATTTCATGTGTTTCATGTAAACAAAGTAATAGATCAAAGTTTACTCATATTTTGTTAGAAACATAGTAAATACTTCACAATAATAGTATTTTCACGTCCACAATTGATTACAATTAGAAATTCCTAGCAATAAGATGCATATCCAAAATTAAATTCTTTAAATATTTCTTTGTTTAATTCATAAACGTAGTTCAGAACTTTGCGATGAATTTGACGGGGGTATTAGCATGTAACATAAATTAACTCAAGTTGTCGTGTGGCGAGTATTATTATTAAAGTATTCTACCGATGAAGGTAGGTTTCCATGGAGTGCTTTAGAAGAATTCCGGGAGCCTACCTTTACATCATGCACTTCCCTCTTAAGTGCACAATGAGACCTACTACCTTTCATTCTATCTAAAAATCCTATTCTTTCCCTTCCCCTTCCTCGTTTACCTAACATTCTTCCCTCTAACACTGTTTTTAACATCCCATCCCTGCTAAGTACACGCTCCATCCATACCTTCTGTCTCCTCCGTATCTCATCTTAAGGCTGCCTCTGCTCACCCACCATATCCAGCACTTCGTCGTTCCTCCTCCTCTCCGTCCACTTCACCTTCTCCATTCTTCGCCACACCCACATCTCGAATTCATCGAGTCTTCTCTCGTCCTCCTTCCTAAGTGTCCACGTTTCTGCACCGTAAAGCGCTACACTCCAGATCAGACTCTTCACTAACCTTTTCTTTAAATTCTTACATAGAGAACCTCCCAGAAGCTCCTTTCTGTTCATGAACGCCTCCTTTGCTAATGCAATTCTCTTCCTAATATCCCTACTACTGTATCCGTTTTCCTCTAACGTACTGCCAAAATAGTTGAACTGCTCAACCTGCTCAAGTTTTTCACCACCCACCTTTATCTTAAGTCTAACATTTCTCGCTCGTGAGGGTTTACAAAACCGCATAACCTTGGTCTTCTTGTGATTAATCCTCATCCCATATTCCTCGCAAAGTTCGTGTAACGCATCCACTAGAGCCTGAAGCCCCCTCGCTGACTGGCTAATCAACGCCTGATCATCCGCGAATCTCACTGATTTGAACATCACTCCTCCCACTTTTACTCCAGCTTCTAACTCATCGCACGCTTCCCTTCCAGACTCCAAAAACATCAAAATATCAACATTTATTCAACAAATGTGTAAAAACATAAAATCATATTGGTGGCTATTTCAGAAAAAAAATTTACTGAAATTGAAGTTTCTCCATTCCTTAAGCACTTAGTGATGTCGGAAGTGTTACATTGGAAAAAAGGGGTGTCTATGCTTTTCGGTGGTTTACATATAAAATTTAAATCGTACGTTGGACTTTTACCGGTGTAAAACTAACCTTTTGGTGTACGATCCGATAGGTATTTTGAGATTTTTTTTAGTTTTATGATTTTTGCAATTAAATGTAAAATGAACAGTTTATAGCAGTAATTGTTAATCTTCGTTTACTATATTTCTGTCATCGTTTGTTATTTTACTTTATTCCATTAGTTTTCATTGCAAAATACCGTGCACCACTGAAAAGAATGCACCAGCTAGCTATTTTATTCACCACTGAAAATGATAGCTTGAAAAAGATAGTTTGGATTCAAAGGTATTTGCTAGAATTTGGACTGAATACTCCGTACGATGGAGCAATTTTTAGCATATCTCTATTAACTCTGATGACCATATAAAGGTCAGCGTTCATCTCTTAATTAGATGCACGATATTGAAGCCCCAAGAATATCCCTTTCACCTTTTCTACTCATGGGATTTAAATGACAAAACATGGTTGACGATTATGTCCATCGCGCGGCATCGATATTTAGCCGGTGGACTGTTTACTCCCATGCATACATTCACTAGCGGCTTACCATTTTGGAGGATCACATCTACAAAGAGTTAATACTCATTTCACAACGCCAACTTTTGGGGAATTAATTAACCTTTCAAAGGCAGAGGCTGAAGGTAAATTAAACACTCGATCTGAGTGAGCCAGCGATTCAATGGCTTCCAATGTTCGGAATGCAAGCCGATTGTAACCACCTGACAATGATTTGTAATAACTAAACTGTGTACGCACGTTTTAGCAAAGCAATCCGAGGAATATAAACATTCATTAATCACTCACTTCCGAGTGACTGGCTCAAATAGCAAAGACCGTTTTATTGTAATTAAATAGTTCATCACTCTGTAGCAACGAATATTGCACTTAGATGGCAGAATTTTAAATTTTAACCTCAAAACGCTGAAAAAACATTCTATTACAAATAATTTTATTTACAATTAGATAAATATAAAACATGGCATTTAAATAAGAAAAAGTTATAAGTGGTTTGAGAGTGTAAATATCTCGTCAAGTAGTAAAAAAGTGAACATAATGCAACAATAAAAAAATATGTACAGTCCACAAGGGTAAAAGTGAACCTGAGATTTAAATTGTTTATTACGCTGGTGCAACTAATATTTAGGATTTGTTTCAATTTCGGCCTTATTATTGAAAAAAATGTGCATGTATTCATGGGTATATGATGGTTAATATTTCGTGGCCGTTCGATGGACTGCACTTGCAGAGATGAGGAATTATTGGAGAATATTCATTGAGCAAATCAGGCCTAAGAGATAAAATTAATTATCAGCAATCCAATTTCTAGCGACGAAATTGAACAAACAAACTCCTAAGGCTAAGATTTTATTTGCGTATAAGAGCTAACATCTTTAAATAGGCCTGTAACCTCAAATTTACCACAACAGTTTATAGCCTCTATATATCGTACTCTACTACGTATCGAATTCTTCAGTAATTTAGCAGCAGAAAACTTAAATTAGTGTGTCGTACACTCTACCTAGTCTTATCTTGGAATGCCTTTCCATAAGTAGTGGCTCACTTTAGCGTCCGAATTTCTCCAGTAGCTTGGGCAGCAACATCTCACTTCCCCATGACTCATGCATAAAAATGTTTTCAGGAAATGCTCAAAAGAGATGAGTTCTCTGGGCTTTTCGCATGTTTCAGCTGTGACCAACCGGTACCCGTCCAACTAGTCGGTGATTCACCGGAACCTTTCCAGCAGCTTTCGATTTCCTTCTAATAATTTGATGACAACAATGAATCCGCACGTGCCGAGTGGAATGAACTCAAGTTCACCGACTTTCGGAACCTTGAAATCAAGGGATTTCGTAGAGAAGGTACCAGATTGATTTGAAGCTTCATTCAAGGGAACTGCGTAGAGGATGCTCAACGCCATTCCATGGTCAAGCTGATTTCTGTTGCCACTTCGTTCGCATTTTAATCGGTTTTCAAATATGTCTGCGACGCGGTGATATATATGACTGCAAATATGACTGCAATGCGATCCACTTTTTTCCTAATATTTTGCTCTATAACGTTTGTAATTGCAATTAATAGCGTGGAAAACTAAATACTTTGATGGACCACAATCACCATGTATATAAAGTTTGGTAAACACCCCTAATTATACCTTATTTCCCCTTGAAACTCGGATCATTTTGTCCGTCAGCGACGCGATTGGCGACTTTTGTAAACCCATTTAAATGCCCGGTGTGTGATACCACATTTATAGGTCGACTTGAGGATCCTCTTATGTAATATATGTGTCTTCATTGTTGCTGCCACTGGACGCGCATTTTATCTGTTTTCAAAAACGCCCTCAGCGCTGTGATTAGCTCAGAGCGATCCATTGTTCATCAATGATTGCAATACAGTAGTTGGTATTGAGAGGAATAGTAATGAATTTGATATATCATCACCTGCATAAATATTGATTAACAGCCATAATTTTAGCTTGCTTATAATACTTTGCGTACTACGAGTGTATTACTTACCATGTCCCTTGAAATCCTTCGATTTTTTCTACGAGCGTAATTTTACGCCATCAGGCTTTTGAAAAATCGTAGTTAGCCATTTTTTAGACAAAATGGTACTAACCTCTAACTGAACAAATGAAAAAAATACTTAAACAAAATAAATTCTTTTTAGTGATACCAAACACTTATTCCTCGCATCAAAGGTAGGCTTTTTAAGATATCACAAAAGTATTGAAAATGGCCAGCACTAGGGCACAGATCTACATTACTAAGGTCAGCACAGTAAGTGATAGTAAATTTATTTTTATTTAGATAATATCATGCCGTCGACATAGCCCTATATTGGCCTTCGGGATTTCTTACCAAGCTAGTAATTAAAAATAGCTTTACCAGCCTCGGTGGCGGCAAAGGAAACTCTTCGCCTACCAATTCGAGGTTCGCGGGTTTGAATCCCGTAAGAGTAGGTTGTCATAACCTAGGGCATGGATGTACGTTAAAAATTGCTAACCATTATAATCTCCATCAAAGGGCACATATCGCTTTTTTTGGTTGTGCTCATAAATAAGCGTAATAATAAGCGTAATTAAGCGTACATGAACATCAATGCCTTGGATTGAGGACTCAACCGCCAACAAAATAATACAAAACAGCAGAGTTCTATTTGCATTAATAATTCCAGCATGAGTTACTTTTGGCAGGCAAGAAATATGACCTGTAGTTGGTCTACTTCCAATTTGTGAGTAGTCATGCGTTAACTAACATGGAAAGGTAAAAACATTTAGAGTTGTAATCAATACCTAGGCAGAATTAAATTGGGAAGATTACCTCATTGCATTATGATAAAGTCATTATATATTAATAATAGACTAGAAGATATATTATTCAGTATTTTCACGTGAAGTTTGGATCTCTCTGTCTTCATCGATGCAAATTGCGTATTTTATAAATTCAAAATGCGCGGTGGAGGACATGATAACTGGAGAATCCGATATTGTAATACTCGTGCTTGCATTTTAACTTAATCATGTACATAGCACGCATAAACTTCATAATCTTGAAAATATACCCTTGGTTATGTTTATATTAACTTGGTTAAAATTAAAACCGAGGCAGAATTAAATTGAAAAGATTATCTTATTACATTATGATAAGGTATTCTAAAAACCTATTAATTGCTTTGAGCATTAATTCAAATAGCCTTATGCGTGGTGTCTGTTATCTAATGAACTACTAATAGCCTAAAAGGTACATTATTCAGTATTTTCATGCGAAGTTCACAGCTCTCTGCCGTCAGCGACGCACTTTGCGTATTTTATTGATTCATTTAAATGCGCAGTGGATGACACGGGATCTGGAGAATCCGCTATTGTAACACTCGTGCCTGAAAACATTTTATAACTTCCCAGACCCTTCTTTGAGGCGAAAGCCGTGGGGTTGGCCGTTACGAGGGTGCTAAGAGGCTTACTTGTTTTTTTTTCGTTGCTGAGTTAGGCTGGGTGGGGTAGGGAGGGGGAAGGGAGGCGGAAAGTATGCGATTTCTGCCTCCCCACGGCGGAAGCGGGTGTGGGACGGTTGGAGGAAGAGGCGATACACTAAACGCCCAGAGTGGCTCGGGCTCGACCGTAATAAAGATTTGACTCACGTGTTTCTCATAGCGCCGAAATCGCTCTACCGGGGTCAGGTTCTGGAAAACGAGGACAATGCTTTTTGAGCGTACGAAATGGTGAGCCCAATATCGAAAACAAGAGTTTCCGTACATTGTTGTAGTTCGCTTGAAAGGACTTCATATCCAAGAAGTCGACCTTTTTCGTCTTCTCTCATTCTCGCGCAAGTGGGGAAATTTGTGGATGCAATCATTATCAGAGGCACGAATATTACAAGAGGGGATTCTCCAATGCCACTGAATGCACTGTTACCCACCGCGCATATTAATGGGTTCACTCAATATCACAAACAACCGACGACATCACTTCGTGGAATTTTGCTACCTTGATTCTCACGAAAATTTAATACTTTTGGTCGATCCCACATTTTTTTTATTATGAGACCCGGGTTTCGAAAATTTAGCTTCTCGTTATCAAGGTACCTTGGTTGATGATGGCAGGTAAAGGATTAAGCTATCTATAGTAATTTTCCACACTATTTGTAGCTGAAGTAATTGATTGTTGACGAGTTCAATTTGTGGAAATTCATTGTAACAAGGTAAAAACAACTGTAGTAATATTCCAAACTAATAGTGAGGAAGTTTACTGCAGGTGATTGTATCATATCGCAGGTAAAGGGATCAACCCAACTTATTTGAGCGTTACTAGCTGGAACTAGGTAATGTTCATAGAACAAAAATAAGCAAAATACTGTTCTACAAATAATATAATGCTGTCTACTATTGCTAAGCCGTGGTAACTACTTGACCACATTAATTTACTTGTGGAGCTGTACTTCGTTAATGCTTTCTTTTTACCATGATTGTAAGAGGTATTAACAATTAACTACTAGTGGTAGTTATTGGTAAGCATTAAGGCTTTACTTAAGTCGCCTCTCACGACGCTGTGGTTGAACTGATCCGAGATTCGATCGAGATCCGAGAAATATACTATAATCGGGGCTGGCGACCGAATTTCATATTTTAGATGATATTTTCAATGGAATCTTTCTTCAGCGCTATTCTTTGCAAGGGAAAATAAAATTTTCCAAACTTGAGAGTGAAATCTATGCGCTAATCAATGCTGCGGAGAGTTATGGTGATGCGTTCCCATTTAGAGATGAAAAATTCTATTTCGATTAAAATAAAAAATTCGGTTTAAATAGAAAAAGATCGATGAAATAGAGCTGCGATCTTCGAGTTATAATATAAAATGGATTTTTCAACTTCGATCTTGACCATTTCGTTTTATCTCAACAGCAATCACTATCGGAAATATAGAAAAGGAAGTCCTCAACCATCGAGGCAGTATCTCAATCAGTTGATTTTCATTAAAAATTTTAGATGAGCCGAGTGATTCAAAGCCGTGATTCCAAAACTTGAATGTGCGTGCCTTCGTAAACTTTTACTACCAACGATTCAATAATGTATTGTGAGTACATTTTTTTTCTATCATTTAAATTTGTATTTTTAGCGTTTTTAGAACGAGTACTAAATATGTGTTTGCACAAACTGTATTTCTTTTTCAAAAAGGAACGGTCGATAATTTCGATTATTTGGTTCAAATTTTGATTTTTACCCAATCATTGAGATTTCCATTCCGATAGAATATTGACGGCTCGCAAAATCGATTTTGACCGAAATTTTTTCATTACTAATCCAATTGTCAAGCGGATAAGCTAGGTTTTTAATGAGTATTTTGCGAACCCAATAATGCAAGCATTTGCGCCGGTCCCACTGGCGAATTCCCTCTTCAATGAGAAGCCTTTTACCTTTTATTAAATCTGAAATTCAAATTCCCTTCCACCCCTCCCTCGCTTATTTCACATTCTCTTCAAAGGTTCCAAAATCCCCCTCCTCATTTAGTACTCGCTCCATTAAAACGTACTGCCTCCCCCGCATCACAACTATATGTTTCTTCTCCTTCCCCGCAATGTTTAGCACTCCGTCATAACCGTCCTCTTCAACCTCTTCATCCTCTTTCAGACCCACATATACATTGCCTCCAGTATTTTCTCGTTTTTCCTCAGCGTCCACGCCTCTCGCCATTAAATTAATACTCTACACATCAGGCAATTCACTAGCCTTTTCTTAACACGTTTACTTTTGGGTCCTCTCATTTGATTTTTTATATAGATAAACACCTACCCAGCTTACGAAATTGCCTTCTTAATATTTTGCCTGCTGTGTTCGTTTACCATAAGTGGATAGGAGTGATAACTGATTACTCATTACTCTTATAATTATGCAATTTCTCTCTTAATATCTTCACTACCATGCTCGTTTTCTATCAGTGATATTTAATGATTCATTACTATTATTGCCACATTTTATTTCCTGGTTGAACCATTTTTGATAAAATACCTGGAACTCAGTAGGACTCAGGCAGGGATCGGACGTGAAAGGCCGAATCCTCATTCGCCAATTCCTCAAAAGATCTGCAGGTCTTTTTCATTCCTTCACTCCTACATCATAACCTGGTAAGGTATTTGGAGGAGTTGATCGACAGCTGAGGTATTTGCGCCATGAGGGAAGGGTATGGAAGGAAGGGTGGAGAGAAACCCGGCGTCGGAATTATCCTGCTCTTATCGAAAGGTATCAAGGGGACTACGGTTTAACGTCCCATCCGACGGACGGATTATTGCGCTTATAATAACCTCCACACAAATTTCAAGCCGGGATTGGGCAGTTTCTGTAAATTTTCTGATACCGTCGGAATTTGAACCCAAGCGCACGAGATTAGAAGCCAACACTCTAGCCATCACACCAACCCGATCCCCACATCATGATCTGAAGGGAATTTCCTGTCGAAAACTTGGATGCCTCACATAAGCCAATGGTGTGGAATAATACCAGATTCAAGGAAAAAACAGTCAATGATGTAACGTTGACGTCACGGACAAATGAAAATCGGATGCAGGACAATTTGACTAAGCGGCGGCGATGAATATTTCATCCAGCCCCGAAATAAAACCTCCTGGTTTCGCCGGGCTATTTAGTAATGCTAAATAGTTTCCATGGTTTTCTGTGATTTAGATTTAGGTGCTCGCAAATGGAAGCACGGAAGGCGTCCCATTACGGGCGCAGTATCTCCCCTGCCCGTCCCCCCATTACGCAACCAAGAGCAGAGCACGCAGGTGTGCCCCAAAGGGTGAACGCGAAACCAGCGGGCCGTTGACGTCCTCACACTGCGGAGGTGCGCGGCCAACCGCCGGGAGAATATGACGCACGCGAATTGAAGCGCCCATTGCATATATCGGCTTCCTCAACGCAAGCTCATCCGTACGAACGCAAGGACTGTGCAAATGTAAACAAAAGCGATTTTCTAAAGCAAATTTAAGTATACCGGGACTAGCCACGGTGATAACTTTACCGTGGTCACCCGCGACTCAAAAATTGTGCGAAAAATCCACAGAGTAAAAATTATTTGCCATTCCATCCCGGTCAAGGCGAATGATTTTTTCTTTGTGGATTTTTCGCACGATTTTCTAAAGGGTTTGCTTCATCAAATGTTTGTTTGACACGTGAGCCGCCATTGGTCTCCTTCACAAAATTTGTTTTACCATCGATTGTCCTAGGATATCGAAAAATTAATATATTTTTTTTTACAACTTCTCGATATTACGATCAAGATTTGCGAGCGGAAATATGATCCGATATCATGTAATCACGGTAACAAGTAGCAACGGGTATGTTATTTGGAGGAGGCGACCGACAGCTGAGGTCATTTGCGCCATGAGGCAAGGCTAGGGAGGGAAGGGTGGAGAAAAACCCGACATCGGAGTTAGCCTACTCTTAAAGAAAGGCGCCAAGGGGATCACGGCTTAACGACCCATCCGACGGACGGAGTGCTGCACTCGAGGTGCCCTCCTCAAGGCACTCTAGCAGACATCGGGCAGACTCTGAACTCGGACTCAGAAAAATCTCTGACACCCTATCCCTACTATTATTAGTATAGTGTTCTAACGATTAATGTAGGTTTCAATGGAGTACTAAAGAAGTGATGTGGGAGCCTCCCTTTCCTTCCAGCACTGCCTTCTTCAATTTAATTTCTTTCAATTCAACCGCATTACCTTAGTCTTCTTGTGATTAATACTCATCCTATACTCCTCGCACCGCTCGTCTAAAGCATCCACTAGAACCTGCAGTCCCCTCGCTGGCTGGCTAATCATCGCCTGATCATCCGCGAACCTCACCGATTTAAACATCATTCCTCCCACTTTCACTCCAGCTTCCAACTCGCCCCACGCTTCTCTTACCATTTCCTCAGCGTATACGTTAGAATATACCTAATCCTATAAATAACGGAAACCCCACGATTAAATTATGATAGCCCTGCACATTAGGGTGGTCAAGTTCAGTGTAAGGCTAAGTGACATTATTTTTTAGTAGGACTCTCCTTGATGTTTGTTCTTAAATAAACGAGAAATTAAAAGATGGAAGAAGTTCTAAAATTCTAATAGATGGATGGGAAGTAGTAGGTAGACGCCAAGGGGACCACGGCTTAACGACCCAATCGACGGACGGAGTGTTGCACTCGATGTGTCCACCAGAAAGCATTGAAGTAGGGATCGGGCAGCTTATGAAAAATCTCTGCCACCGCCGAGATTTGAAGACAGACCACCTAGATGGGAAGCCCAGCTCTCTAGCCACCATGCCCACCTGATCCATAGGTAACAAATTTTACCCACCAATTTTGCCGAACGGATATGTATGGGAATTCGTTTTTCTCTTGAACAATAACAGACTTTAATAAAATAATACATTGATATGATTGAGAGAGCCAAAAAAAGTAGGTACAGTTATTACGTGCGTGATAATACTTACCCTTTAATTGATAATCACGTGGACTATGACAGCTTAATACAAATATTTGATTGTCAAAAACTATGCGTAAGGTGATTACTAAAAGATTTACCGTTTTTGCATAGCATCATAAATAAAGGTGAAAGTAGTAGTCTGACTAGTAGAATATGTTCAAATACTCCAATTACCAGAGCAAGAAATAAGAGGACTTTTTTGTTACGAATTTTAAAAGTGACAATTAAAAATGCCCCTTTAAACTGAATTTGTAATTTCTCCAACAAACTATGCTAAGACCTGAATTTATTTGAGAATCGAAGGAAGTTTTGCTCGGAGGAGGTGGAAATTTTGTGCAAACTGAACTTGTATATCAAAACAATGTATGAACCTGACCAATCTTACTCTAATATATAGAATTTCGGTTTATTTTGTTATAACCGTTCATCCTGTAATTGTATTTAAATACTGGATGTACCTACGTGAAACATAATAAATAAATAAAATAAAATAAAAAGATTGGAATTCGAAAATCTTAGATAATACGAACTATTAGATTAGCTTACTACGACAACAGTGTTAACTAATTTTTATTGTTTCGACTATAAATAGTTCGGATTGGGAAAATATGCATTTCGGAAGAAGGAAATCCACCCATCTGATAGTGAAATAATAATTAAAACGCAGAAAAATTTACCCTAGTATTTTAATTGAGTTTTCTGTAATATGACGTTTTAATGTGCATTTAAATGCTACCCCGCAAACTGCCTAAATAGATCAGTGGCGGGGGATGCTAGAACACAAATCGTTCATGAAAAAAATGCTTGCTAAAGGGATTTGCTCGAGGGAAGAAATGAATTCCACTACAGTTAGAAACCTTCGTCTTTTATTTATCGTTGTAAACACATCCCAAAATAGAGTGGATTTCTAAGGTAATGTTTGCTACATCACTCTGAAAGATATATTTTCTCAAATTCTCAAGCAACATGTAAAACCTGTTTGTCATTCTCTGTTAGCTTGTAGCACCTATTTAAAGCACCCGGTAGTTTGAATTAGCACCCCTCTATCTTTATTTCTTCTGAAAGTATATCCGCAACACTGATACGATTGGCTGACTGCGACAATATCTTTAATTTTTCGATGGGATAATGTTGATTTTGATAGGAAATTTATAGAAATGTGGAAAAAATGGGAAAATTTTAATTAAAGAAAAATAAGATCTGTCTATCAAATAATTAAATTAGGCGCGTGGAAAAGTTACCAAAATATTATTAGAGTGCTTTCGTCGACGTTGGTAATATATACCTTCCCCCAAGCGGGGCAATGGTTTGCGATCGAAACACTGCCCTGCGGGTAATTGGATTTACAAACAATGTCCACTTCCAATGTCCTTTGTTTTAAAAACCATGGCTTCAGTTTTATCATTGATGCCCCTTTAAAATTTAAGAGATAATATTTTTTCATTCACTTTTGTATTCCCTGAGTCTAGAATAGATTCTTTTTAAGAACTTTTCTCATTTTGTAAACGCGTCTACCTAATGATTTTCACTCCTATTTTACACGGAATACAATATTTATATTCACGCTCTGTTTCTTCATTTTTTACCGATTGCATAAAACACCATGGGAGAAAGAATGGGGGAAAACCTGGCATCTGTTTGGGGGATGTACACTTAAGAACATACAGATTTATGCACATTTATGAGTCTTAGTCCAAACGATCATTTTCCATAATTTTTACGGAATTAAGCACACCGTTTCTAATCCAAAAATAATTTCTTGACTTATAATCCTCGTATAGTGTGGTACAATTGGTAGTCACTCATGAGTATATAGCAATTTACCATGGAATGGTTTTCTTAATTGCGGAATTATATTAAATCGGCGAGATGGTATGATGCATGGATCACTTAGTCGACTAATTTTTGCTCCTTGACCTTTGCGGAAACAGTTCCACTGATAGGAAATATTATGACTGCTTCTAATGAAAGGGGACACGGAAAATTGTAAGCCTTATCCAAGTGACAAGGTCGCAGTCTATTGGAGACGGTTTGATGGATACACATTGCTTCAGAAACAAAATAGCTCAACGAAATGGTTAACCATTCGACAACCTCGTTATCCGCATGGATACTTTCCAGTGTCTGTAAATCCGTACTAATTTTGTAAACATTTCACGCAGCTTATAACATGGCACGCAACTTGTATTCTGGCCAGATAGAATTAATCTTAAATGCCACAAGTGCGAGATTAATCACCGCGCATCGGAGTGGTGATAGTAAAGAGCTCCCTAATTATTCATGACTGCGTGGAGAGCGGCACGATGCGGTCTTTCGAAGCGATAAATGCTATTTCCAGAGGCACGCCTCCTTTGATAGTGAGAATATAACGGTCTCGAGGAAGGTCCACGTGCCCGCGTGGTTAAACAAAGACAAGTCATTCGAGGCCCTTATCCAGCACTGGTTGAGTGGTGACGCTAGATTGAAAGTGGAGAGTTAAAAAACAGTCTCCCGTAATAAAATCACTGGGAGAGATTTCATATTAAGGTATTTAGATCGATTTATTGGAATAGCTTCATCGTCTATTAATTAATGAAATTCAAATTTCCACTTATGTGAACTTGATGAGACAATCGGTTTCACATACACACTATCATCTTCGGGACATCTTATAAAAGTTATGGTCGTCATATTTTTATAAAAAGTAGAAAATTCCATTTCAGTCACCATTCGATATGAGAGATTAAACTTTGCTAAGGAATGATTCCTGAACTGATTCACAAACAAGGGAAGAATTCACAATTTGATCCAAAGCGGCAAAGAATTATGTATTTTGTGCCCGAACAAACGAAAAGGATAGGTAAAATGAGTAGCTCTAGGCTTTATTGTTCAAGAGAATTGCGGAGAAGAAAAAGCTATGAGTAGCAAACGTCGCTTGTTTTGCTGCAATGGGTAAACTTTGCGAATATTTTTTTAAATGTTTACTACTAAATATTATCTACAGTATCTCTTAAAGGGGGCAGGCTACTTTGTAAACTAAGAAAAATAAAACTCCATGAGCATAGATATGCAACATCGATGATTCGTGTGGCCCCTTATTGAAAAAAATAAAAAATTAAATTTTATCGCACGAGAGAGTAAGAGCATGATAATTCATAACTTGCGTGACTTCATGACCTATACATAATAAAAACGAAAGACACAACGTCTCACAACATAAAATATATCCTATAATAATGATAGTTTAACCAACCCCTTCACTTGGCATCATATTTTATCTGTAGGCTCGTGCAATTCCAAGTACACCGCATAAGACTCCAAAAATGCCAAATGATTCGAGATGGTTTCAGATATTTTAAATGGACATGCCTCGAAATGAGTAAAATCTCGGAATGAAAAGCTTCGAGTACGGGGAATTCATCCCAGAAGTAAAATCAGGCATTGCATATTTCCCTGCATAAGCACACTGCTTGAAAATTTGTTAGATTTATATTAGATTACATTGCAGCTCTAAAACTTGGTTGTTTCTCCACATAAAAAAATTATAAACATAGTAGTTCCCTCACATCGATGGTGAAGTCTGTTCACACTATTATTTTTGGTACATACTATGATACTCATTACATTAGTAACATTCAAAGAGGAATAAAATACAATTCCATCAAAATCCTCTTATACAAGCGTATTTACTACCTAGATTCTCGATTCTAGTTGGGCGTAAAGAAGTATTCATTATACAACAGGGCGGATCGGAAAAATCAATTTTTTTTCATATCCATCTGGCCTAATGTAAATAAAGTCATTGCAAAGGTTATACGGGAATAGCAATTCAGCAAGATTTCGTCGAACATGAAGCGGATTTTTATTCAACATATGCATTTTTTCTGCATATGGGACATCATATGTTGAAAATCCAGCATAATAATTTACAGTTCATAAAAATTTCTTTGAAACTTTTTCTAAGCTATTAATATATACATACGAAAAGACTTACTAACAAGAGATGAGATATGGTAACTAAAAGTAAATCGTTTATCAATAACTACCCCTAAGTCCCTAATTACATCCGTTCTAGGGATAACTTCACCATTTATATCTGCATATTTATCATTTGAATTGTAAATAGGAACTATGCAACTAGATTTTAGGATATCAGTGAAGGTGCCCTTATCAAATGATAAATTGAAGAGAATATAAAGAGGATAAGACAAAGCAGAGCAAAAATGTTTCAATACTGATGAAGGAATTTTGTCAGGACCACTACCTTTAATTGCATCAAGATTTTTTAATTTACTGACGATTTCATAGACAGATACTGACGAGGAGAAAAAGGTAATATCCAAAGAACACTTACAAGATGGTACTACATTTGGGTATGGTACATATATATTAGGCTGGAAATAGGGCATTAATTGAAATTGAGGTTTTTTAAACATCATATTTTGAAAATGAGGTCTAAATGCTATTTCTATCGCTCTTTCCTATATATTTTATTGAATAAACTAAATTATATGACGATATTACAATTCCAGGTCATGGAAACGTAAATAACATCATCTGAATTACACAATAAAGACGTAGCAATATTTCTTCAACAGCGTCATATGTAAGATATGTGGCTCATCGAAGCCAGGCCATCCTGATACCGAAATCATTATGTTACTGCATGAAGAGATTAAAAAATGCCAGAATCAGTTGGTAAAATCATGCAGAGAATAGAGAATTGTATTAAATTCATGCTTTAAAATTGTTATTAGAATTAAGTTGAAAAGCCTTACGGTGGACTTTTTCCTTATTTCTCTTATTAATTCATACCCCTGATGAAGACAGTAAGTACGTCCGAATGCTGGGCAATATTTAAATAAAATTATTTGACCGAAAATTAAAGAAATAAAAATATATAAGTAAAAATTATGATCACGATCTAAGGGATCCACCTATTGAGCAATGAGCAAGTCCAAGAAAGGAAATTGATAAGACGATCCATTTGAAAACCGTAAAAAGAAGACAGGACAGGTCAATCGGCCTCATCTCGGAACATGATCGGCTGAAGACAATCGTTATAGGAAAATTAGATGGCAAGAACGGAGGTAATGACATCGGATGAAATATATGGCTCAGGTAATGAAAGATGAAAAAGGGAAGAAATAAATCGGTATCGCTTGTTTTTGATGCGTGAACGAATGAGGCTATTAGCGCATAAAAACTTTGGTTGTCATAGTAAGAGCTGGCAGGAGACTTGAATGGAGACATATAGCTTCCTTGTTAACTCCAATTAAATAAAAGTCAGCCGCCTCTCTTTGGCCTAAAACTATAACTGCTTCATTCACTGCAATGGTATGCACCTCTCTACAGAATTTTTTAACTATAGGCCGACAATCATAGCAGATTTTGATAAAAACATTATTATGACTAGTTTTGTAATTATTCGTTCCTAAAATCTTAACACCCGTGTCCTTCATCTGCGATCACCTTCTTAAACGGCCACTTCTTTTTCAATCTCTCGGTGGCCGCTTAAAACAGACCTACCAAAAGTACCCTAACATATCATATTTCCATTATCCATTTCACACCAATCTTAGGATTGTTGACAGCGACCATGTTGTAGGAATTATTTGTAAGAGGGGCACACTGTCGTGACTTCAGTACCTGTGGTACTTGAATCAAAATACGTTCACTTGTTCGCCCAAAAATATGACCCCATTAGACCCATGACTGGGTAATGGTCTAGCTGCCGATGAGTACGTGTACCTCCTCTTCGGCGATTTTAATTGTGGGTTTAATGCGTACTAAGGTGGCAAATGGCACAACATGGACCGGTATTACGTTTCCAGTATAAGAGGAGGAGCAGATGAAAATTTTGAATGAATTACTTAAGTTATGTTTTTCCACAGATTTTTTAAATAAATATTATTATAATTATTATTTATATCACCTTTTTATATTATTATTTTAATTACTATATTATTAATAAATATATTATTATAAAAATATTTTTTTGTTATAACATTTCTGGTGAAGACTAACCGTCGAATGTCATGATTTTGCCGGCCTTGGTGGCGGCGGGGTAACGCTCTCGCCTGCAAAACAAGAGGTCGCGGGTTCGAGTCCCGCCTGGGTAGGTTTTCCCGGTCCAGGGCATGGTCGTTTGTGTACGTTTACTTGTTACATTTGTTGAACACCCCAGTGTAAAATGTCCAATAAGAGCTGTATCCGGTGGTTTGAGAATAAAATAAAAAATAAAATAAATAAAATTAACAAAATAATTCTGCGAAAAAAAATTTTTAGGTAACTCATCCAAAATGTTCACAAAGCTCCACGAAGTATCGCCGGAAACCACAAAATTTGAGAAAATTAAACACAGGTTACTAGTGAACGCGTGCAATGCGCGCCAAATTGAATCAAAATACGATCGCAAAAAGCGAGCGCGAAGTACGAAATTCGTCCGCTGGGCGGGGGAATGAGTCCCCGTGAGCGTGAAATCCGAAGTGCGATGAATGAAATGAGGTTTGGGAAGTCGGCGTGGGGATGACGACGTGTCTGGTGAAATATTCATAATGCCGAGATTATGCTACACAGCACTTACATGGGCAGCAGAAGCAGTTTCGTGCACTTGATCACGGAGCAATAGATAGGGGCGACCCCCGCTCCGGCCGACGGCCCCGTCACGTGGCCACTTCACGTGCCTCGACCGCGACTTCGCACGCGCCCGCCTCACACTTTCCAATGGTAACGCCGCCGCGCTCATAATTTCCCTGCCTCTGTGGCAACTGGCCGAACGGAGGGAAAAAAGGCCAGTTTCCAATTGAAAATGATTAGCAAAAGTGAAATTGAATCAATTACTGAATACATGACATGAAAATGGTTATCAAGCTCAAATTTTCTAATTTCCCTTTTTTAGCAGCATGTTTTACTGCATAAGCTCCAATTCATTGATGCCTACTGATCACAATGATGATATTTCACAGATTTGTGCCCGAAACCATCAGGCCATTCAAATATGATTACTTAAAAATATGTAAATATATGATTTACTTATATTAATGCTAACTACACGTAACTCGCCTAATGTTAATGCCTTCGTGCTTAGAATT
Organism: Ischnura elegans; assembly: GCF_921293095.1. NCBI lineage: Eukaryota > Metazoa > Arthropoda > Insecta > Odonata > Coenagrionidae > Ischnura > Ischnura elegans. Next base: position 40,466,374 of record NC_060259.1, read on the forward strand.
TCACTGCCTCTATGGCATCTGATCTAACGGAAAATAGGCTTTTCAATTAAAAATGATCAGCTAAAGTGAAATTGAATCAATTACTGAATGCATGACATGAAAATGTGTATCAAGCTCAAATTTTCTAATTTCCCTTTTTGACCAGCATATTTTACTGTGTTATGCGCATTTCTGTTTAATAATCACAATGATGAAATTTCACATATTTTTGCCCGAAACTATCTGGTCATTCAAAAAAATATTTACTTATATTAATGCTAATTACGCCTAACTTATCTATTGCTAATGCCTCCGCGCTCATAATTTCACTGCCTCATGGGCATCTCGTCAAACGGAAAAAAGGCCAGTTTCCAATTAAAAATGATTAACAAAAGTGAAATTGAATCAATTACTGAATACATGACATGAAAATGTGTATCAAGCTCAAATTTTCTAATTCCCTTTTTGACCAGCATATTTTACTGCGTGATATCTTCTATACATTGCCGTTTACTAATCACAAAGAACACATTTAATAAATACGATTTTGTTATTTCCCAGCGTATGCTACTGATGAAATCTTCTCGGGTTTCCTCCAGGTGAGATGCTTGTAGGCTAACGTTTCGATTGCTGCCCTATGCCATCGTTCTCACGGCATGACAACCCGAATAAGAAGGCACCTATTTCGCATTATCATTCCCTTAGTGCGATGGCTTACAAGTAACTCACCCGGTGGAAAACCCGAGAATATTTAACCAATAAATTTCACAGATTTGATCCTGAAACCATCAAACTATTCACATACATATTGCAACACACTCGAAGTGTTTCTCGAAAGATGCCTAATCCTTCCTTTGTTAGGAAAAATTTAGTGCAAATTTCATTTTCCATATTCCGGAATAAAATTTATAATCTTTCTCCGATTTTACTTCACGATGGTCAAGCATGTGGCGGATTCATGTCAAGTCACATTGCTTATATTGTGGTAACATATTAGTTCGCCCTCAACATAAAAAAATATCCTCACGAAGTGACACGACTACAGTATGGCTGCTTCCTCAGAGCAATAAGCATCATTTACCGAGCTCAGGTGAAACAAGGACTTTGAAAAGTGGTCTTGATATCACGCTGTTCGTTGGTAATGTAAAAAGTTCAATAAGTTATGATTTTTTTTTCATATATGCTGTTCTATGATTGAACTACGATTGTACTATGATGTACGTACTATGATTTTATTATGATTTACTATGCTGTTTTAGATTAATCTTTATATGTTATATTTATGGGTCCGATTACCTTGTTTTTAATGTTAACATTCAGTCCACTATGACGTATTTCCTAATCGTTTAGTACGGCCCAATCAAAGTAGAATTTACCTACTTTATTTTCGAACATTATCCTGCACTGATGAATTTTTTTTACAAGAAGTGAATAAATAATTTATAACTCAAGATATTTCGTCCACAAACTAATGAAATTTTGTACTAATTCTTCGATCCTGGTCGCGCTTTTTTATGAAAACCGCCCTTGAATTTAGGGTACTACAATCTTACGGGATTCCTACGCTTAAATTACTGAAATTCATTGATAAAATGGCCTCGTGAACTTAATCACGAAATCATTTTTTCCGTTCCTTTGAAGACAGCAGACCATGAAAAGAGGAGTTATAAATATAAATTTTCAACATACATTTTTAAAACATTTTTAGAATGACGGTGCAACGCCAAATAGCTTATAAAAATATACTTAAAAGTAATTATTTTAAAATATAAAAAGTAATAATTGAAAACTCCTCTTTTCATACAACCTCTTAGGCATAATCATTTTGTTCGAGTGATATCGACCAAAAAATAACATAAAGAATGCTATTTACAGTCAGTTGTAGTATAATGCGCGTAGTTACGTGAAAAGTAATGTCATTAATCACATAAAACTGATTCACTCTTCATGTCTTTCTTCAGATCAGCTATAGGTAAGTAGAGATTTGAATATGGTTGGGAATTTAATACACCGAATATAAAATCAATCATATAGTTTGGGGCTAAATGAAGAGTTTTAGTCTTTCAACCATCTAGCTTTGATATTTTAATGTGTAAATTATATTTTTGATTTTTACTTTGAAGCAAATCGGGTACGCCATGTGCGATGGATAAAGCTAAGTAACAGCGAAACGCTAAAGAACTTCAAAAAATGTGCTGAAAAGTTATATTTAGAATACCTCTTTTTATGCAAGCAATTGGACGTAAATAAAAATTCTCGAGTGACGCCGAGGGCGCACAGTCTTAGCTGGAACTCGTCAATGGAAACCCCACCATTAAGCTTACGCTCAGGTGAGCTATAAATTCCTCGCGATTATCGGAAGCCATATAACCCCCACGACAGAGTCTAGGACAAGAAGACTCGGATAGCGGGGAATCACGTTCCTTCGGGGAAATTCAGAGACATTTTGGGGAATTGAGGTCAATGCTGAGCAATTTTGATGCAATGCGGATTATTTAATGGTTGTGAAATTTAAGTTAACCAGACGCTGTTTTACGACGTACCATAGCATTAATTTATATCAACCCATTGCATAAATTCAATAGCAGTTCATTTTTTGTGTTTGACTAAACAATCAAAACACAGTTAATGCCAACTTTAAATCACCTTCTCCGTTAGAAATCAAAATAGCATTGCTACTGTTGTTCTTGAAAGGAAATATTTCTTCCTCTCGCAGATTAATTAATGGAATGTTCAGCAATAACTTGATAAGGTGTACGATGCAAGTAATGAGTGAGTTATAACAGTTATAACTTGGTTTGAAGTTTAGAATAATAGTTATAAATTGGTTTGGATTCCTAATGCACGTAAAACTGTAATTAACCGAAGACTGATGTTGCGGGCTACTGATTTCCTGCTGTGTTCACTGTAGGATTCATTGCTGCTAAGTGCTCCACAAGAATAAGTGACTAAATTTTCAAAATCTAGTAAATCTATATATCGTGTACTTGTGCCCATTGAATAAATTACCACAAAAATACAGACAAGCAATAGCTTGGTGTAACTTTAACGTAGAGATTTCTTAAGTACTTCCCTACATTTCTCTGCCTGTTATCCATATTCGCTATAATCTATTTGAAGCTAGCTTTTTATTTTAAAATAAAAACACTCCCGTTATGAAAATTCATCAGGCGCATAAAAAAATAAACATAGAGAAATAAATGTTGGATAAAATTTAACGCCGTCAGCTGTAGAAACTATGCAATGATTAGTAATTGTACAATGTTTACTGCGGCAAATCTTTAAAATTAGACAGTGAAATAATTGATATTTGATAATAATTGATATGATAGACAGCCAACATGATCACTCCTTTCCCACTGGGGTTTTCGTAAAATACAATGAGATGACTGTCACGACAAAGTTCCCGCTCATATTGGTATCACATATCGTATTTGTGACCCAGCTGACTCATATGCCTGCGGGAGCGGTTGTTCTTAATCCTTAAATAACTGAATCTCGGCGGTTTTCATGACGTTTGTTGTTGTGATGTATCGCTCCGGGTTTTTCTGTACGCCTTGCCTTGGAATGACGACAGTTGTACCAGCCATCTTGCTGTTGACATCCGACCTACAGATAAAGAGGTGCTGAGGAAATCTCGAGAAATTCTCTTCAATTCTTAAATAGTGCCTATCTTATATAATATATTGCATCATTTTCTCCACGCATCAAACATCTAGGAACCTTTTTAAATCGATCATTTGACAGTTGAAAATGATGTAAAACTGAATTGTATCTGTATATTTTGGTTTCACATTCCTCACGCTATCTCTCACACTGAACGTTACTGATGAAATTTAAGCTTACTTATAAGCTCTGGACATCCTAATTAACACCTTGAGTGCGGCATGACGTGATATCACGTCATGGTGCGCTATCCCTTGGTGCTGATGACGTGATATCACGTCATGCGTACCCCGAGGATTCCGGCCCTCCGTAAGAGCTCGGTTCAGTTCTATTATGACATTTTGCCCCCCTAAGTTGCTCAGCAGGGATCTAGCAGCGCAATTGTGAACGCCGTTTCAAGCAACCTTTCCTGGGAGGATCGGGAGAAATTTTTTCTTTAATCTTAAGGTAAGCCAATTTCCATTCATTTTCCCCCCTGTATTTTCTGCTATTTTTTTATTTCTTTCTATTAATGCGTGAGTATGACAAATTTTATTTGAGTTTTATTTTACAAGTCATAATTATTTACTATCTGAAACTTAATTATGTGTGTTTATTAATTTTTTATTCTGTTTTAATAATGTTTAGCGAGAATATAGATTTTTTTCCATCCTTCCTTTTTTCTTCTTGCGAGCCTAGTATTTTCGAACCTTTATTTTCTGATGTTAATAAGTTTTATTCAATTAATACATGAACTACTGTGATTAGTTAAACTTTAATGTAAATTTTAAAATGCCATTACATTTTTTTATGCAACGTAACATTTGCACCCTTCCTTTGTTTGTCAGTGCAACTCCTAAGCAGGAAGGGGATCGACAAGCGGCAATATTACGAGAGAGAAGGAAGTTATTAACGGAAAAAGTGTAAGTTATTTAAAATATTTATTGTTGATATATGTATATTATGCATCTATAAACATTCTTATTATAATTTCATATAACTGTTTGCACATTATCCCATGGATTGGCGAAGAAGTGCTAAGGATTTGCTTTATAAAAATGCTTTTATTTTCTCGATAACTGTGAAATCAATGGCTTATGCTTTCAATTCTTTGTCTCGCCATTGTGAATATTTAGTTCCTAAACATAGTTTTACATTAGTAAAGCTGTTTGTAGCATTTCAGCTATGGCCTATTTCACCGAGAGTGTTTACTTTGTTCCTGTTATTTATCGGAATTTTTACAAAAAAATACAATGTATTTATTGCAGATGGTACGGAAGCGAGGAGTAAAACGGAAAATTTTTCATGCTGGCCAGTAGTCGATGCCGCCTGAAATTCTCTATTCATCAGCTTTTTTTAAATGATCAGCAGTCTTCGACCTTCCATCAGGACCTGCAGCCATCGACGTCGAGGGAGGAAACCTCCGCAAGGACACAAACATTTCCTTCTTAGCTCTCTGCACTCTCTAGACGAATGTACACGAAAATGGGGGAGCTCCTGGAAGAGAGCGGGATCAGGCATTCACTGAAGACTTCGAGCAGGAAATTAGAGAGGAGGAGGGTGGGGAGGAGGTTGAACCCTCACAGTCAGGTACTCCGGGTACTCCGTTGCCTTCTTCTACGCCAGATCCCTTTATGTCAATCACTGGCCCATCCCCTTTGTCCTATTCTTTCCCTTTCCCTCTAACAATACCGTCAGTCTTTCTCCATCCGAACGTCCTTCGCGGTGGACCCGTAGTTCAGTGACCCCTCAAAATATCACTTTCATAGAAAACCCAGCTCTCACCACTCCACCCCCTTCCAACGACCCAAGTGTTTTTTGCCTCCTTTTCCCAGACACCCTCTTTCGTATACAGACATACTTTCTCATAATCTTCGAAAGAATAGGTTAGGAATTGGAATCAATTGACTTATGAAGAGTTTTACCTTCATAGGCCTAATATTTCACAAGGTAGGTATTCCTATAACCAATATATCCGACTAATGGAGCATTGCTATATTGTTTGACCTGCTTTGCTTTCGAAAATACATGAGTCGTGATTGATTCTTTAGCATTCTTCAAGCCATACATTTTTCACCGAACACCGTCCCAAACGATTCAGAGCCTGAGTATTTCCTCTAAAAAAATCCGTCCCTTTTAGATTCATTTCACTCCTCCATTAATTCCCTAATAATTCCTTCCCGAAAGCTATGCACGCTTTTTCAATTATCGTGAACCCGCCGGAAAGATTTCCCTTATAAATTCCGTCTTTCTGCCATTAGATCCTTTATTCTTCCATCCTACATTCCTTATCCCAAGCCACTTTTACCATCAATATCTCAATCTCACTTCCCTGAACTCATCCAAGAGGAAGGTGGCAGAAAGAAGAATCGATGGTGCAAGTATTGCACTATTGCGGTGCAAGCACTCTTGGGCGTAGGAAAGAGACTGCAGATATCTACATTGGCTGCTAGGTCTCCTCTACTCTGTCCCGAGCTTTTTTCTTTCTTTCAAGAAGGTACAAATAGTATTATATATTTTTGTATGATATATTGCAATAATATTTATACTTAATATTTATATTTATATTAATATTTTATAACAATATATTTATTAAATATATTGTTATAAAATTTTTGAGAGAGGTATTTCCTACATTGGTAAAACATAAATGACTGTACGTAGTTGTATATAATATATAATTTAAAAATGGTCATCATTTCGATTGTATTGAATTTGTTTTGGGTAAATATAATATTTTTTTCATTTCATGTGCTCCTTTTTTCAATAGACTAGGGCTCTAACATAAATAATAAGTAACTAGAGATTTCCAAGCACGATGGAATTAGTCTTTCCCTCGTGTAATTAGAAAGAAAACGTATTGTTGCTTTCGGTAATCGGTTAAGTAATTATTATTGTTATTATTAGTATTATTGAATGATTAACAGGAATTGATATTATTATGCACCAAGTGAAAAAATATTATTGTGGTAAAAATTTACATCATTTTCAGATTTTCGCAGAATATTCGTAGTAAGAACCGCGATATGTGGCCTAAATGAAGATTACTTGTAAGATGTTTGCTTACAAATACTATTATTTCCAGTTTTTATGCATTAATTTCTAACTTGGTAACATCATATTGCAAAAATATGTTATTGGCTTGAGTTCAGAAGATAGTAATGAGGAAGTTATGGGTTGATTATTTCTGTTTCCACATCCATTTTTATTTCGGCAACGGTCTATACCCCAATGACCCAAAAAGGACACGTATCAGCAAAATCTTTCCCCATACCTTCCCTATCTTTTTGATGTGCCGATGGCACTTCCAAAAAAGTTATTCCTAGTTTTTACAAGTGGACCGACTAAATCTTACTATCACCCCTCGCTTCATCTCCGTACCCCCTCCAACCTTAGAACAGCCGGCAGAAGTGGTGCACGTCAAGAAACACCCTAATACACCGTCGGAAAATAATCTCGAAAGCGGAGTGCCACCCATCTCAAGCACCTGCAGTAAAGGGAATACATAATGGCACGTGAAAACCATTTTTGTTAAATATCTGATGCGTACGGGTGGTCGTATGGGAAGAAAGGAATTGGCGCTGAAAACATGAAACAAGTGAAGGAATTTGTGACGAGAATAGTGGCTTCAGAAGAGAATGTAGAAATTATTCAATATTGTCGAACCCTACCCCGATACTTAGGATTTCTAGTACAAGGAATACGCCGAAATATCTTGCGCAGAATTACCATCACAATCAAACAGCTGTTCACGGCGATTCCTTGTACTTATAACTTGCATTACATCCATCTAAGCCAAAACTTTCCCTATGGCAGTGGCAAAATACCAATGGCGATACCAGTAGAACATAACAAATTCATTTTCCTTTTTTTTTTTTTGGATACATAGCGCAGAAAAAAAATTGAAAGAAAACGGTGGCGCGGGGAAAAATCCGACAGTATGCAACCCGCATTACGTTAATATCCCGCTGTGCGGGTGACGTGATATCACGTCATAAATAAAAAAATTCATAGCTAACAAATTAGGGCCAAGAAAATTTTTTCATTATTTTTCCCAGCTCTTTTGGCACCCATGCATGCGTTTTGCATTAAAAAACGACAGCCGCACCGGGGGTCGATTTTGAGTTTTACATGGTCAGCATTGAAAGTGTTAAGCGGATTTTATTTGCCCAAGTAATGCAAATATTCGTTCGTGCTTCATCCACACAGATGAATAAAGTGTAACATGGAATCTCCTATACGAAAAGAACCCGAATTGTGATGGTACACAGATGAATAAAGTGTTACATGGAATCTCCTATACGAAAAGATGCCGAATTGTGATGGTACAGGGGTCCAAAACAAAAGATTCAAAGAAGGAAAGAATATAGTTTCTTGACTCTCGGCGGTATGAGGCTTAAAGAGTAACGTCCGACAGTTGAACTTCGTTTAGTAATTAATACGAAGAGAGTACGATAATACCATTTACTCATTCGCGCTGCAGATACTAACTCTTTATTATATTTTGTCTCATTGAAAGTGAAAAAAAACCTTGGTCTTGAGCCTACATAAAAGCAAAGTTGTAGATGGATGGTTATTACACTAATGACTAATATGTGCTATGTACAAAATACAACTACGATCATTTAATTAGTAATCATATACGAAAGTTTGCTTGAATAGTTGAGGCTAGATCTTTACTTGGAATAAGCCACATACATGTTTATTTCACAATTAAGGAAAAAAAGGTATTGTTCTATACAAGATGACTTTGAATTTGTGTATCACCAAATTTATGTGTCAAAATTAGGTACACCTTCCGCTACGGATTAAAAAATGGAGTTCATTTTTTTCGACCTTAGCGCATACACATTACCTAAGATTGCGAAAAAATTGGCATCACTATTGTAACATTTAACAAAATAAGCCAATTATTAAGGCAAGTTTTGTATCCATGCTATTACTTTTCACCAAGGCTTAAGCTTTCAAGCCTTAGTCACTTTAATTTTGAAACGGCAATTCGCACTGCAACTAAAAGCGGAGAGCATCTCTATGACCAAATGCTCAATGCTAAAAAACTGTGGTGAATGCCGCATTAAAATAATTCTCAGAAATTAATTCATTCCTTCATAAAAAAAACTACTCGCAAACACTTGGCACATTTCTGCCAAGGGACGAAACTTGCCCTAACACTGAAAATTCCAACACGCAGAAAATGGATTTCCCCACGCGCCGGTATAAAAGATCGCTAAAATTTTTTTTAAAACAAACGGCAGATGTTGATGGACATATTTATAATGAGAAAGGTCTGACGCATGTTTAATAAAGTTTTATGTCTTTCAGCCAGCAAACAAGGTTGATATCGCATTTTTAATATTTTTATTTGCCGTATGAAATAGGTACATGTGTTTTTCAGTTGTGTTGGATAAAATGTCTTATGCCTTTCGAATAAACGAGGTACATTTTTTTTCCAAATAACCAGTAATCGGACCGAATCTGAAAATTCATTTTTGTACGATATTTAATTAGCAAACTACCCTCTACCCTCTTATCTACCCATTTCCTAAGTACCCGCCCGCAGTGAGGCCAGTTAGTATCCACGCGCTCCCCACACGCCTCTACTCTCTACCCTTCAAGCTACCCCCACCCTAACCACTTATAGTGCGGCCTCGGGCTTAGAAAGGGAAGCCGAAAACTCTTAGTTGTTTTTTAAATAAGCACTTGCAACTTTATACGATTATAAAATTTATTACGACCTATGTTTCAATAGCATTACATCATCTACAAGGTGACCTTGAAGATGATGTGGTAAAATTGAACTCTAGGTGGTAATAAATTTTATAATTGTGGAAAATTGCAAGTTTTCGTTTCAATAACGAAATATTCCACTTCATCTTGCGTAAATCTTAAGATTTCGACTCTTTAAGGAGTGAAGTTTCATTTTTCTAATTTAGAGGACATCAAACTGGGAAGGGAATGTTCGTAGCAATAGCGTCCATAACGAAAAAGAGATATGAGAAGTGATTAGTACATATTCTTTGGTGGGTTCATTTCAATTAGTCTGTATGTTTAGAGTGTCTGTCTCTTTGAAATGAAGTTTTGAGTCATTTTTTCGAGGAACTTAATTTTTTCTAGCTAGTACAATTCCTATAATACAATGTGAAAGAAAAAACATTTTTAATCAAACTATTTATGGATCTTAGACTATGTGGACTTTCACGGCATTGCTTCACTAAAAGGACCGTGCACTCGTCAAGGAAGTTTGACCTAATAATTCGAAGGTCAATATGACAGCTGAGAGAAGATATTCTTTATAGCCGACGCCCTTTGACATAATTAAATAAATAAATCTCAAATGAGTAATCCACTGCTAATTCCTGCAATAAAGATATAATTTTCTTTGATATGATAAATAACTACGCGCTTGACATAAGTATTCACGATTATTCCTCGAGAGAAGTTATATTTTCTGATTTTAAAAATTAAGATTACCAATGAAATTTTTACCACAAAAGTTTGATGAAAGAACGAGCTATGATGGTTTCACAATTCCACGGCTAAAATTCCTTATACCCCCTAATCCAAGACGCTAACGGATGAAACAATTTTTGTTCTCCGAATGTCATCATAAAGTCGTACTGCCGATGCCTGGTACTGGTCCTTCATCGAAAATATAATAACTATTTACATCTATAATAACTATAAAATAAATTACTTTACCAAAGAACCAAGTAATTTACCTAAAACCTGAAACCTGGGAGATGACACAAATACTCTATTGATAATGTCAGGTGTTCACTGAATTACTCTAATTTAATACAAATACGACTTCTGTATAATTTTCAAGGAAATATTTCTTGATTGTATAAAGAGTTTTCCAACTGACTCATTCCATTTTTCATTATTTTAATAGCGATAATCATTAATATTTTCCTTCAAATGCTAAGTTAATAATTATTTATTCAGGGTACTGCGTGTACAATTTTGCCTGGGTATATTTTGGTTGATATTTGGAGAAATCAGAGATTTATGGAGGTAAATGTGGATATCAGCTTTAATCGTCAAGTACGACCAACATTTATGGCATTAATAAATTCATAATACATGCTGAATAAAAAACTAATCTTACGGGTAACCTTTATTACGGGTGTACATAAAGTCACTACCGATGCCCATAGCGGAAATGCTGGTACCGTTTTGACGCCATCGCTATATTTCGTTAAGAAACGCAAGCAGATGAAGTTGTAATGATGCTAAAAGATAACTGGTATCTCACGATATTTTGAGACGTATACCTCCTTTATGCAAAAAAAGAGAAAGCAAATCGTTATTCGAAGAGCTACTCGAAAGCAATTAAAATAGGTGAAAATGCTTGTAAGGAACGATGCATACCTAAAAACAAGTCCGAAGTGGTAGGAAATTCAAATTTTTCTATAGTTTTTTGAGCAATGTTTTTTCACTATTTTTATGTGATTTACTAGTGTAATATTAGAGTTGCACAAATAAAGATTTTTGCCGTGCCCTAATGTTCATGGCTACAGATCTTGAATGCCCTAGATTGGGTTCTCAGCAATCAATTTTACGGCACTTCCAACATGCTTCCAAATGGTTGTTTTGGCAGATGCTAATTTTTACCATATCAGTGGTACGCTCAACCTAAAGGCTTATTTCAACCAATTAACCCACAAGATTCATTGATTTTTTTCAGCGTAGGAGCTACTCAATGTTGAATGTTCAGCAATCAAAATCATCAAACCAATTAATAGCTCCGATTTTTTACATAAAAAACATACAATTATTTCTAAGCAAAGAACATAGACGACAAAGCTTTAAAAAAAGTGAAGATAAACCACTCTTACAGTAAAAAATCAGCAAACAGCGGGAATTCATAAGATTTTCTTATGAAAATCCCTATTACGGGAAAAAATGTCCCACCCCTATTCTTAAGTATACATAATATTTTGAATTTAATGTAACAGTCAAAATATCCTCTCCACGATCTAGTGTAAATGTAGTTTTAATGACTGCAATGGACGGTAACTGACGGCAACCATACTCCATGCGACAGATTTCCCCCAGATTATCCCCAGTGCGCTGCTGTAGGGTAAGTTGTATCCAAGTAGAGTAAATATGAAAATTGAAATCGGTGGAAATCATCCCATAATTGCATTGTTTGGGTTCTGAGAGTGGAGAATTAATAAAAAAGAAATACAACCCACCTCCTCTAAACATGGCTTTTTGGTAACAAAAGTGCTGATTTTCTACGGATAGGTTTGTCGTCACAGATTACAGGTAAGGAATGCTATCATTCATGAAGTGGCACCAAAACCAATAAAATATTTGAATCACTGCACTGCCAAAAAATCTTTATGAATGCCTGAGAAAAACGAATGCTTGTATAACGTCACTCACAGATGGAAATGAATTATTATCTACTCATGCACCTTCAGGTAAAAGTTATAGGAATCTGTTGGCACTTACACCCTTGCTTAGGTTTTTGGGAAGCCAAGCACTCGCTTGGAGGTGAGGAAAGCAAAATGAACGGTGGAAAATATGTGAAGACATGAGTGGCGTCCATCCTACAGCTAGGGAGAGATTCTCTGTGCCACTTCTAATCCCCACAGATCACCTACCTCAAGTTCAGTCCTTCTTTTCATCCCTGGAATCCGAATGAATTTTAATATAAAGAACTGATGGTGAGTGCAGGGCAGAAGAAACTCCCTGTCAACTGATATCGAAGTACAGAATAATGTGCATTTAATAAAATTATTGGAGTAAAAACAATCTGTATCCTAAAAAATCAGGGTTAAAAGCTGATATCTCAAACGATTGTACCAGTGAAAAATCTGGAAGAGGGGAGAGGTTTCTAAATAAATAGTGTAAAGCTACCTAAAATATGAGTATTCAGTTTTATTTTTCGTATTGCCTTTGTAAAAATGTCAAATTTTGCGGAGAATACATGCTAGTAATTTTTGTACATACTCCATACAAACAAATTATAGACAAACACCAAAATAAATCGATTTATTATCATCATAAATCAATAAAACCTCCAAAAATCCATTAATCTCCATATAAACACAGAAAAGAATTTTTCATAGGATTTTAAGCCTCGCTTGAGACTATACATATTAGGATATATTTCCCGGTAGAATACCATACGATAAAATATTCAGCTAAAATCGTTCTCACTTGAAGTATATGAGAAGTTAAATTTAATGGTAACTATTGAAGAGGCATGGAATCTAAGGTGGTCGCCATGATTTTTGAGGTAATAACTAAGGGAAGGAAGAACGATATACTGCAGGCACTTCAATGCATGTCGAGTAAATATTATTGATTCATTAGCTGTGCATAATGATGTATCATTAATAAAAAAAATAAAGGAAGCCAGTAACATAGAAATCAAATATGGACTCAATTTCTATATTTGATTTCTATATTCTAAGGCTCAAATTTGAAGCGAGTGTAAGGTAGAAGTGTTCGGTGTAATCACTTTTATCCGAAAGAGAAAAGGTAATCCCAGAATTTTTGAGAGCCCTTCAGAGTAAGTATCTTGGGATGAAACTCAAAAGACAACAAACGGAATGAGGCGGTAGTAAGGAATCGTTAAAAAGAAGAGCGTTTTTAAAATTAAAAGCCAAGACTTCGTAATTCCACCTAAAATTAGTAACCCATTTCCACCCACTGTAGCCAAATGGCTACTTATTACCAATCTGGGTATATGAGGGTCTTGAGGAAAACCCGTGCCTCTTTTTTGCTGTCAAGGTATCACAAACATTTCGTTGACTCTTTAAATAGCGTATTCCTCTGATTACCTTACTTTTGAAGCCGGCCGAAATAAGCTCACAGTCGGAAAGAGACGAGCGCAAAACGGAAATTCAACATGGAAGCCAATTATCTCTAAATTAAATGCATCTATTATAAAAAGCATGCAGAAAATGACTGCGCAGATTATTTAAAATTTTCTTCATCCAAAAATATACTTTGCCTAAAGATTTATCCCTTCTATTAACGTCACTCGCAGAACAAGAAATTCAATACGGAATCCTAATATCTGTAAATTTAATGGTACTATCATATAAAGTGAGCATGATTTGGCTTTTAATATATAATTTAAACTTTCTTTAATCCAAAAATATACTTGCCCTTAAGATTTATCGTTTCTATCAACATCACTCAAACATTGAACAACATTAGTTTCTAACCTCGTTATCACCCAGGGTAGCTATATTGCTACGGGTCATTCTGAAGGCAGAAGTATGTTTAACCAAAATATTTCATTGGATTATTAAAGGCTACCGTGGGAAAAACGTACCTGAATATCTTCATTATCGGATGCAGAAAGTTTTCTGGGCGCAGCACGACATCTTCAGGGATGCGCACACAATGGTAGTGTAAATTGGTACACAGCGATGCAATGGAAAACCAAAGATTTTCGCAATTCTACTTTATGATTTTCCTTTGTGATAACTATTGTGTACATCATTGTGCTTTTATCCCTGAAGATGAAATAGCAACGTCGAAACCCTGGTCGATGCCACCAAGTAATGTCTGTGACAACCTCGTTTAAGAAGAGAGTGTCCCTAAACACTTTGCCAGACTTCAAATTTGCCAGCTGAAACACTGACATACACCTAATTACTCAATGATACTAAGCAGAAGTAAACCTCTCTTCAAGTTATTACATAAAAATCAGCATTGCTATTTAACTGACAATCGTCCACATACGATAAATCCCCCTTTTCACCACTGACTCATACATATGTTTGCGGCGAACGAGGTGAAATACGACAAAAATTCTTACAATCTATTGTCCTGCCCTCTAAGATCTTCTAAAACCCTAGAAGGATTTTCGGAAAAACCACACTTTATATGTATGACAGTGTTGCCAACAGCAGCTACGTTACTACTTTTTGGGGGCATTTTTGTGGTTAAAAATATTGATGGTAATGTGGAATCTGAACATAGCGGAGGAACTTGTTAACGGCACATTGGCAGCCATTACTCCTCACCTTGAAGCATTCAGAAAGCCAAGAACTGTTCGGTATACCTAGGATCAATTTAAGTAGGTTAGATACCACCGAAAAAAGCCAACTTTAAGGAATAAGCGCCAGAAAAAAATGCAATCCAAAAATGTCAAAAAATGCAAAAATCCATAAATGGCAAGAGCTGGCAGGGTTTTCCACTGGATAAAAGCGAGTACTCAATGTAAATTTACTTAAAATGGATCCTCAGAAAATTCAATTGGTGTTGTTTATACTTTTGGGTATGAGAAACTAGTACTTAAATAATGCGTTAACCAGTGCGATGGAAAAAGTTAACCTGATATGAAAAACACTTAAGGATAGCGAAAACAACCCTCACCACAGAACTAAGTAGTTAGCTGGTAAAGAAGTCAAAGGATGAGCTGTGGTGATGTTCCTATAGATTGATCACCAATGCTAATGACTTTAAGTACTCCATTTATAGCCGAGGAATATTGTATACAGTGTGGTGATAAATAGCGAAAGAGTTATTCCTCCTCTCTTCGTGGTGCTAAACAATATTATCGTGAGTTCTTGAATTACAATTTGAGGGTAATCAGGACGGGATGTAAATAAACCTATCCTGATTGGTTCCCTGAAATATTCTCACCACTGTTTAAGCACGTACAACCCCAATCCACATCGCTTTGATTTCGGAGAATAAGAATATTCATGACGAATCGCCTCAAAAATAGCCCAGCCATTAATTTACCGGGTGCGTTGCATTGGTGGCTAAGAGCACCATGGGGGGGGCAGGGAAGGGGGGGGGGGGGTAAAAGTGATTAAGTCATCATGAGGGCGTTTATGCGCGATGTCCGGGTCAATCGAGATCACGGATGCTGTGACAGAGTGCTAAAACGGCTCGAAAGCATTCAGCATCGCTCCGAATCAAATACCCTTGATGAGAAGCATTCATTAGTTGGGGCCCCGGCTTGAGAAGTGTGGGGACAGGTTATGTAACGTGCCCGCAGCGAGGTTGACACGTTCACACGGGAGGAGGGCCCAGCAGTCACGTGTTTAAGGCACGGCCGCACACGCGGCCCAATCAGCCTCTAATCGGAGCGGATCGTTCGAGTAATAGCACCTGAAGGAACATAATGTATTCGAGTATTTGGGTACTTGATTTCATGAGTAGATGGGTGCTTGGTAACACTGTCTTGGATAGGTATGTGGAATTATTTATCTAAACCATCTCCAAATATTGTCATCGAAGGGACCACTGACACTCGCTTTGGCGTGTTTTTAGAAAAAGATGTCGGAACTGATAACCAAGAAATTCTACCTTTTCAATAGCCTTTATTCTCTGAATGAGAGGCACCAAGCGCTTGGGTAGCTGATTGCATAGGTAGATGAGTACTTGGTAACAAAGGAGGTACTCGAGGAGCAAGACAGGCTCCTAAATGCATTGGAGTACCTACCAATATGATATTAAAGTAAACAGCCATGTGCATGGATAGCAACTCCAGTGACAAGCACCTAACCCAAGCATTGAATTGGAGGTATTTGAGCTCAGATATTTGAGTTACTATGTAGTATTCCAGAAACCAGCTATACCTAGTAACTATACAGGTACTCGAGTAACCAGGCAGAAGCCTTATCTATTAATTCCAGTACAGGTTTCTAGTGTCCATATGAAATTCGTATACCGAGCTGAGTTCTTACTACCTAGACACGTCCACGAGTAACAAAAGAGATAGCTAAGCCATGTATTTATCCCAGTACTCATGCAGACGAATGCAGGAATGGAAGGGGATATTCAATCAGACGCCCGTCGTGCTCTTCCAGATGATCCTGTGCTCACTGAGACCTTGAAGTAACAGTATCATGTGAGGAAGTATTTTAAGACTCTTTTGAGCATTCATGCAATCGTATGGGTACTTTAAGTACCATCTGGGTACATTATATTTACGGTATATATAAGAAAATTTTAATTGATGCTAATAATAAATTGAATGTTATGGTGGAACATGCGCCAAACATTTTTCGTTGTCTATGAAGAAATGTATTTAGAGACTCTGTTGGTACATAAAAAAATTATTTTATTCATCATTTTTATCGATAAAAAACTTTGTCATTCATAAAAATTTATTTTTATATTGTAATATAAATTGTAATTATTGTATAATATAATTATAATTGTAATTATTCAATATCCTTTTGAAAAGAACGCAGAACGTAAAAAAGAGAACGGTCCAGGCATGGCCGTATTCCAATCTACTGATGTTGTTAGACATGTGGACGGTACTTCAAACAACTCTGTCGCCAGAACTCATTCCATTTGCAATATTCCAGTAAGAATGGGCCAAAATATAGTGTCGAGTTGGAATAAGCTGTAAAAAATTATATATATTTTGCAATCGTTAAGAGGTTGAAGGACGCCTCCAAAACACTCATTAATTTAACTTAAAAAATAAAGAATAAAAGAAGTATCGTGCAGGAATTAATTTTAGCTCTTAACCTTTTTAGAAAAATGTATGAATCTGATTGAGGGTGCAACGTATCAAATTATACAAAATTACTCCGGGAAAACGTTTTAAGTCTATGGAGTTACTTATAACGGCACAATCTCAGTGGAGCTTGCACTGAATAAAAACCAAATGATGTTAAAGCCTTGAATTTGACTCTAACTATGACACACATGATTAAAAACCCAGAAATACAGATATTTTCATAGCTAATGCACAGGTAGTTGGGTAACTAGTTGTAATAAACGTAAAATAAGTGAATAACTGGTACTCCGTGGTAGGAAAGATATGATGTTCGTGAATAAATATAATCTAATCCTAATCTAATGCCAATCTAATCCTAAATATAGAGACAATTCGAATCAGAAACGAATGGATAAGGTATGCCATTAAATAATGGTTACGATAAAAATAAGCGCAAGGAAATAACTGCTTCCTGTGTAATTATCTCAATAATAAATTAATTGAAGTCATAATACGTTATTAACATGAAAATTTCCAGATAGTCTCACTTTGAAAACACCGCAGTAATAGATGTTCTGAAAAATTTACTCTCAGGCTTATCGAACTTCGTTTTTCAGCAAAAAAGTATTTAATGGGAAATTGAGTTTTCACTAAATGCTAGCGAATATTTGGAATCGATCATTTGTTAAAAGTCATTAAGTAACGTAAGATAAGGTAATTTTCACCTTCTTCGCATGGGGTCAAGATGAAACCGCGTAATCCGGGAACACATGATGTTTATTCAAGTTCAGGACACAATTGAGGACCAATCTGGCAGCATGAATATTATGAAAGTAAATATAAGTTAAGAAGTACCATATTCTTTTATAATATTTAATTAAAATGATCATTTTATTTGGATCAATGTTATTTTGTTTTATAGCTTACGTCTAAGGTCATCTGAGCAGCTTTATGACTCGTGACTTCCAGCGCCGATCACGCTGGGCTACAAAGCACGTAATCCCTACCCTCCACGCTCTCCACGAAAAACAGGGGAAGAAAAACATCAGACAGCGATTGCTAGAAACAGAATGTATGGCTTCTAAAAGGTTCGGCGCATGTAGTCAACATGAAATTGCAAAATCCGGGAGCACGCGATCTTGATAGTCACGTGTTTAGCTGCTTATAAGAGTCGCAAAATCTTTATTAAAGCATGAGCAATAGCTCTAATTCTTGTAAAGGCAATTTTACACGTTTGTCCCATTGGACACCGTTTATGCACACTTTAATCCTAGGGGCGGACTAACACTAGAACCGCGGACGGGAAATTTTTGTCCCATCGTCCTTTGCAAATGTTTGCCATTCATGTACTAGTGGTTTGATCCCTTTGAAATTTACTGAATTTTACTCATTTTGTTTTCTCTTTCGAATGGTTATATCGAAAATATTGTACGATGCTTGGTTCGCGAGAAAAACGACGATTTACCTAGAACCGCGGGATGGGACCTTTTTGTCCCATCTGGGGAAAACATACCATTTCAGTTTTTTTGTACACTTCTTTTGTATTTAGCATAATAACAGTTTATTACGAAGGGGATCGATGCACAGATACCGTTATTCTGCCAGTTAGAAGCGCTGAAGGGAATAATCTGTGCACTGCGCCGGCCGCCTACTCACGCAGCGCCGGCCGCGTCACCTCTGCCCGGCGCGTCTGCAGGTCTGAGCTTGCTGTCAACAACACTTTTGCTGTCAAAATAAGTTTACTGTATTCCTAGTTATGCGTAATAAAATGTTTTAAACATTACCTAAACACGTGTTTTGTTCGCACAAACCACAAAAAAACCGTCAATTGTACTTAAACATGACAGGATCAACGTATTTTGTCAATGGGACAAAAAAGTCCCATGCCGCGGTTTTGGTGGGGTTGGAAAGTTCTGCGGTTCTAGTGTTAAGGTCATTTTTTTACGATCGGTTTTTAAACACAACTAGTGGTGAACTCTTGAACTATGGAAATGTTTGGATTTCTGGGTTTTTAATCCAGAAGGTCATAGTTATACTGCGGGTCGAGATTTTAGCATTATTTGGCTTATCATCGGTGCAAGTTCCGCTGCAATTTTACCCTTGCGGGTGTCTCCATATAGTTATCACGTTTACCTGGAGTAATTTTTCTTAACTTGATACTTGTTCACTATTTTCCTCGGTGATTAGGTAGCATGAAATGCCTCTCAGCCATAATACGTCAACTTCTAGACATATGGCTTCTAAATATTCTTCAATTGTCATGAAATTTTTTTGCCGAGCTGGTAAAAAAAACTTACATTGGACAGCCACCTAAGTGATCAAATATTTTTGCAGGAATTTAGGAGGGAGGTCGCTTCCCCCTCGTCTCAATCCATAATTTGCCAAGCCACCATGAAATTATATCGTATAAAACAACGGTTTGTAAAAACGAATACAAAAATGCTTGAGTATGAGACAAAAACTTGTATTCCGTCCTTTTTTTCAGGGAAGCTAAACAGCGCGTATGATTGTATGGATTAAATTGAACATATAATTTTATGCTTCAAATAAAACAGCCATTAGACTCGGTGATTTCATTTTTGGGGAAACTGCGTTCACTCGTAGTGACTACCGTTCAGAAACAGTGGAGGCGATGCAATTAAATCGAATTAAATCGAAAGTGAGGACATCTCATTTAGGGTGGCGGTGCAATTTGATTCGTCTGAGAGAAATAACGCGTGGTCCATTGGCATTCCATCTTCTATTCGATATTTATGAGAAAATGATGACAACGTGATAATGGGTCATAGAATGTTGTGGTCTTCACAGTGTCGGAGATGTTCTTGTGTTCATGATGACACGACACTCCATTTTAAATAATTTATGTGCACTCGTATAAAAAAAAACTTTTTCGTTAGTATCTGACGTGAGTCATTATCAAAGCACCTCTTCAAAAGCTTGATTTCTATGGATAGAAAGAAAAAATATTTAGTTTGCACGAAAGCAATAATTTTAGCCTAGTGAGAACGCAGGTTATGCGTATTATTGCGCGCTATTTCTCAATCATTGCAGTCATAAATATTTGAATGAACTTCATCGTAAAAACTAACTCCAGACAAATACATAAATACTTGGCAGGTATTGGCATAGTAGTCACATAATTTAAAAATACAATATTACGATTAATCTAGCTTTATTGTTTTATCCACTGACAACCACTTGCTTTCTCCTAGTAGAATTAAACAAGATATATTCACCCACTTAACCTTTACGTTTAACTTGAACATGAAATGACGCCATGTTAGCCATTCAATATTACTTTCACATTGAAAGACGTTTTTCTTTCCCTCTTGAAGAACGGTGTAGTTGGAACATCTATTATTACTGAAGTGTCGATAAAAGTCTTGAAAAGCTTTAGAAAACAACTGTTACCCATTAAAACCACTTCCAGAATGCAATTTTTCACAGTGAGTTAGCAGCACTACGCGCTAACTGGAGTAGCTGTACATAAATCCCAATCTATGATAACCAAAATCCACCTTTAATGTCACTGTTTGGTGTCAGCTCCATTTCATTTCAAAACGAAGACGCTAAAAACTGCAATATAATGTCAGTCACCATTCGTCCGTTAGCTGCCGTGCCTAGCAACTTAGGAATTAATATAACCGCGAAGAATTATGTGTAATCTTTCGTAAACCCTAAAACGTCAGAACTATTAACACCCTAATAATGATATTTCTCTCTAAAAAATAAATTTGGTAGGGGTTTTGAATTATTGAAGATCTTTTAAGCCAAACTGTTAGACGCTGAAGGCACCGATATATAAGCTCCGCGTTTAATCCAATGAAAAAATGATTGTTTTCTATATTTTGAGTTAGTTACTCTTTTATATTGGATATAATTAATTTTTATTTACTTTTATATTTATTCCCATACGACCGAAAACAGATTGGCCTTTACATTGGGGTTTTTCAACAAGCTAACAATTACGAGGGCACGAAAGACCGTCCTGGATAGAGGTAACCTACACAGGTGGGACTTGAACCCGCGACCTCTTATTTGGCAGGCGAGGACTTTATCCCGCCGCCACCGAGGTCAGCGATATAAATACTTATCTTCCCTGATGAAATGATATTTCTTTTACTGCATTAAGAGTTCTGTATACAAAAATAAATTGTATCTTCTTCCAAACGCCTGAAATGTTCTTGAATCGGACTTGATCTTCGTGAAAGTGAAGACAGAAATTGCCGTGAGAGCGTAAGGATCAAATTTACGGACTTTCTTTCTTGCAACGAGCTCGTTCATTCGATTTGGGAAATGACTTCGGGACTTTGGCTGGAAAAGGAGCGTCCCTCTCTCTCTTTTTTGAATGAATGATTTCCTGCCTGATTGAATTTCTACTGCTGTTACTCCGATTTCATTCTATTCGCGATGATTCAATAAATTATATTGGTGTTACACGAAAGGCTCACCATTTTTCTTCGCCCCATGCTCACCGCACGCTATCAAGGGTTTGAAAATTTCTTCCACCCGCCAAGACCAGCCTGATTGCGTCTTCCATTGAATGATATAAACATCCATTAACATTATGAACTAATAATTTACTTAACGTTGAACTTTAAAGATAAAAGCCAATCAATACTGTGCTGTGGCTAACGCAATCAAGAATACCCATCTACAATTTCTCACACACGGAGAAAAATGTTGTTTCAGTATATTCTCAAGTTAGACTGACCCTTAGAAGATTGAATTCTACAACTTATAACGTACGTGCGATACAGTCTAATGAGGCCTCAAAATAAAGCGTTATATTGGATATCTGATCTTTTTTCAAGAAATTTGATTTTACCACTAACCCTTCCAAGAAATTTGAAGAAATTACTTTGGTTGAAAATAGATATAAAATTTATTTAAAAATTCTGATGATAAAATTAAATCGAAAAAAAAACAAAACTTTTCTTGATTCCATTGGTATTCATATTCAACCGGCAATTTTAGAATGGGCTATTTAGCTTAAAACTCTGGATCACATACATTTGGATCTGACAAGATGTTAATTTACAATAATAGCCAACAAAAACACCGTATAAATAAACCACATTGCCATGTAATTGATGAGTTTAGCAAGGTGGCGATCCCTATCAACATCACTTTTTGAAAATATTAATGAATAGATCAGAATAGAATTCCATTATTATTGGAATTGTATGGATATTCTAAGGAAAATATTTTGCAGCTTTGAAAGAAATACTGATTTTGAGCTAATGGAGATACAAAAATGAATCTATTGATAGTCATCTCGTATTCCCTTACTAAGAAACTGAGAGCTAATCAGCCCTTATTTGAATAAAAAGTTGCATACAATTACCGGAGAACAAATAAACAACAACAAATTCAAGATAACTCATCAAGCATAAAAGTTTTATTTTTTCTGCTTCTCTTTCTTTTTTAACCTTAGATTTTTTGCACCTACTGCATCAAAGTTATACACACACATACTTGATCAAACCAAGAGATAGTACTTATTCTGTTGAACTTAAACTTCCTTCGAAATTATCCACCTTATTCTCACTTCCAACCAGTGCTGTAGTTGGACTGGTACGGGCCGGTACGTCGTACCTCCTAAAATCCAAACTCGTTATAAGCATACCGGTTAAAATAACTTCGCGGCCGGATGTAAAATACTTGTTCAGCTGTTGGAATATTTGGTGAGTACCGCCTAAATTTTTTTTCCAACTACAGCACTGCTTTCAACCATCAGTAATACAGCTATTGTCATTTTAAACTTTCACTTTTAACGAGTAAAGGGAATTCCACAATTAAAAATTCATGCGTCATATCCTTTCTCTATATCTTCAAAGATCTGGCATTATTTCTTTGGAGTACGAATAAATTTATAAAGACTAACTAAAGGACGATAAACTGATCAACATATCGCGTGTGCGAACCAGAAAATACAAATAAAATTACTCGTGTTCACCCTTCACTGTTATAAGAATGTATTAACCCTTACGTGACTGTTTGGGATAACTCAGTTACCCCAAATTATGATAATTTTTCATCATTTTTTTGTCCCTCTGATATTTTACTCAGGATTCAAATGATTTTTTTAACATTTTAATTGTATTTGAAAACTCCAATTCTTATTGGTGGGGTAGTTGAGTTACCCCGCACAGCTGTTGGCAGTAAGAAAAAACTTGTTTGTAATATGAGTGCAGGGATAAAACTTGAATTCGATAAACTTTATCATCTTATAACTTCAATAACGCCAATATTCTACACGGTAGCACCTATATCATGTCATTTCTTAGCGTGTTAGTCAGTGTAACAGTTACAATGGAAAAATATGAAAGTAAAAACCTAGATGCAGCCTACAATTTTTTATAAATTATACTAAAAAGATAAAACATCATTAAAAAAGAGGTTGTATGGTGTTGAATTAGAGGAGAGACTAAAATAAAATGCATAATCGTGACTTATAAATGAGTATAACATACATATGACCATAAATGAGTTATAACCTGAGATACCCCGCACAGTCGTTTGCGGAAGTTTTCTAGGCACAGTCACGGAAGGGTTAAAAGGGCCACGATAAATTATTAAATGGGATAGAAAAATGTTAGGTAAAACGCAGCATAGCATTATTTATTAGTAAATATTTTCCATTAAGTTTTTAAATAAAATCACTCCTTATCAAAACTGTTATAAAATATATTTTGTTTTAAGTAACATCCGAGTGAAGCCTTCGAACAATCTTAATCCAAAATCCCCGCGGAGCTTGACCCAAGGAAAGGAACTTCCCATTCTGCCCTGAATGTGTGATCTTCATACGCCTCTACCTTGGTCTAGTATAGTTCTACCTTCACTTACACTGGGGAACATCCATTTTGTTTTCTAAGATCTGTGACTTACTTTTGACTAACTTTTGGCCTCTGAATAAGAAAATTACCTCTGTTTTTGTCTTTCGCGTCAAATATTTAAGCTTTAGGATATCCTCTTTTTGTCTCATACGTCATAAAAAAATTGAAACTGAGGAATGTTAAGGGAAATATTGCTTAATATAATTTCCATGCAGGAAGTTTGTAGGCAATCTGTGGAAAGGTATGGTTTACCGATGCACGTGTATTGAAAAAAATATGTGTCCGTGTATGCAACCTGCACAACATCAAAGCTCCCAAAGAAGAAAGTCTCAGCATAGTATCTCGTGCATAACTAGACTGCAATGCACCTATCGCTGGTTTCCCATGACGTCATCCACCCGGCGTCAGTCTTATACGGCTTATTTCAGTCAATTGAAGAGCAATAATAGCTCCTGTGATCGACGCTAAATCTAGCAGAGAGAGGTTACAACCACAAGAGGCGTAGTGAAAAAACTTGACATGGCAGAAGAAAACTAACTACAGTTTTGAATTTGGCATGGCTATTTTAGCAGCTCAAAAATTGAATACAACAGAAAATGTTTAAAAAATAGTTTCCCAGTGATACCTACACCAACCTTCGACTTCGAGGGTTAAATCACTACGAGTGAAGTAAATTGAGCAACAATGGTGGAGCGGAGGGAGATTAAAACATCAATGAGAAAGTTTGGTTAATTTGTGAGCAAGAATGCGTCGATTTTCCCGATGGGGGCGGGAAATTTATATAATGAATCAACTGGCACTGGAACGAATGAAAACGCGGAAAGTCGTTAAGGAAGTGGATACAATTGAGATCAAGGTCATAACGGCATTGGTTATACGGAAAAAAATGAGAAGGCAATCAGCATGGATTGAAAATCAAGAGTGCATGTATATTACATTTCACGTGTGCGCATGTAATTAGAAGTGCAACTAATGAGCCAGCATAATTAGATTTTCCGTAAAATTCCATTCATGCAGGAAAATTACGGACAACTATGCCGCAGTGCAATGGAGAGGGCCGAGACAGTATGAGTAGGAAAATTGTAACGGGAGCGAAATTAATGCGGCAGTCCACTTTTTAAGCGAGAGGATATTTTTGAGTAACACAATATAGAATATTGGAATGTAATCCAAGAGGAATATAATAGCGAACAGAAAGCTTCTTGTAGATTGGATTCAAGGCACAGTCTTTGCATAAGTTAAATGACTGCTTAGTATTATTAAGGCTATATATAATACAAAAGGGACAGAAAGCAGCCTATATAGAAAATAATTTATGAAGATAGTTGGTACCCGGTAGCGACTTATCGATCTTCATTTGCAATTTCGTTCTTTGGAAGCAATAGATTTGAGCTAAAAGGCAGTTTGGAGCAAGGAATTACCCACGGAATGAGGGAAGTTCTTTTTTCATGGGAAATTCAGGGCCAGATGAATAATGATGGAATCTCAACGCCGCATAGAAGCTTAAGAACGCATTTAGCGAACTATCGCCAAAGCATCGTAGGAATGGTGAACGAAAATAATAGAATAGTTTTTCAGTAATTTTTAATCGATCAGTAAATTAAAAAATCACAGCAACATAATATTATTTGCAATGACTTTTTAATTTCATTCTACATCTGCAAACTACCCAGTGAGCTGCCTTAGTAGACGTATGGCGGGAGGTGTCAAGACGCCAGCCATAAACTTGAGGGAGAATAGTGAAACGATAAGACAAGCAATTAAAGAGATACGACGGTCTAACCTAAAAACTAATTGTGTCGAAAGTCCATTGATGAAGTGCACTCCTACGTCTATCCGATGGGAAAAATACCTATCTTATTTTTCATTTTTTTAGGCTCAGAATAATAACGATGGCCTGAGATTAAAATCCTCCGAGTCACTTAGTGACAATCCTTACTCTTCTTGTCACCCCGGAAAGTTCAAGAAACAGTAATCTTTTTTACACAAAATTTTCACATATAGTTGTTTATATTTTTCATATTTCACAAATAGTGTATATTGTATATCCTTTATATTATAAACGTTTGTTTACCATTTTTTAATATGTTTGCATTGACGCTATCGAGGGGTTGGGTGGAAGAGGGGACTTCTTAGTCTCAACCTCGCCCGAATAACGGCATTTTATTATTAACATTATTATTAAAATTTCGCCAGCACTCAAGCAATCTACGCCTGGCTGATCCCTCCTGCGGCTCCCAACCTAATTTCGATGGTCACCATCTTTTTAGTGACGATTGCGAACAGTTTTAAAAATAAAGAGACTAGTTTTTACGCCTTTCGATTCAACACCTACTTTGCGATTAAAAATCGACATCCTTAACCCTTTCGCAGAAAAGTTGCTGACGTCATGAACTCCTCCCTAAATGCTACGCAGCTACACCTCGCTCGATATTTTGCACAGTCCTCATGTGACTCGGTGCCGTTAACACTCCTGTTAGATATCTCCTCCCCGTTAAAATGTTACCCTAAACCAGGAAATGAGCCATCATTCTTATGACGTCACCAAATTACATAAAAAGGGCTGCAAATCTGACGGTTTTAGTATTTTAAACTTACAAGAGAATGACTGGACCGGAAAATTTTTTTTTCGACGCAAATTATATTTCCCTGCAGAATTATTTATGGTGAACGGGAACAGCAATAAACTTCTTTGGAAATATTTCATCAAGCAGTAAGGAATAAGACAAAACCGATGGATACGAAACTTTATTCGAGTCAGTTTTTATTATAAATACAATAAAAAACAGAATAATTCATAATGATAGCTTTATTTGAATTCAAAGACTAAATAAATGAATGCTTGGAGCAAAACTTTCGGCCAATATGACGGCTTTTGGTGACTTTGCGTCTGAGTCTGAGGTCCGACAGTTCTGCTTTTGCGACCTATGACCAAGTGACACCAGTGACATTTCATATCCTTTGCGTTTGTTCCGAGTACTAAGCTGTTGACCCATAAAACAATGAGAATCACAAGATATTTCCTTGAACGATTTCATGCAGGATATAAAGGACAAGGCATAAGCCTAAACCTGACTCAGTCCACAGGTCTTGCCTTTAAAATAAAAAAAATTTAACTTCGCCAGTTGTTATTTCTTTGGGCTTTTATATTCGAGGCCAGACACAAGACTTGTATATTGAGGGGAGCAACTCTAACAAGCGGAGAAATAGGTTGATAGCAGACTTCATTGGTAAAACTAGGATTTCTGGACTATAGAGGCTTTCAAATTTTTCACTACGTTTGCATCGTCACATAATTGCATGCCGCGCTATGAGCTACAATATTAGTTTTGAAAGGGAATATATATCATTATACCACTGACGCGAGTGTGCCTTTGATACGACTATACCATTGATCTTGATTCCATTCCGTCATTGGTCCTTCCTCGATAAGCTGTGTCGTAATCTACAATTATGTAACATGCATGATTCAATAACTCTTAAGATAGCACTAAAGTAGCCATTTTAAGCTCTCACATGTCGGTATTAATGGAAACGCTCTCGTTTGAATGCATGTCTTTCCCGGCGAAAAAAAATACGCTATCGCATTAATTGCTAGAGATAGTCATAAGGCGCGTAGTGGATTATGTAACTAACCCGAGGAGGAAACATTGGCTCGAAAGAATGGATTTTCTATGAGATTATCAACGGAGATAGTGGAATGAGGACAAGCGCAAAGGCTCATGATATTACGTAAATATCGCCACCTCTGAGCCATTCAACGACAACAAGTTTGAAATAGATTCCTTATTGGGAATGAAGCTTGAGTGAAACGAAAATTTTACTCCGGAAACATGTAGGTGTACAAGATCGAGCCCATGTATTTTAAATTAAAATCTGAGGAATTAATAGATTTTATGCATTAAATACTGCAGCCCGTCAATACAAATAATGCAAAAAATATATAACAGGCTTAAAAGAAAGTCGACGGAATATTACCCAAATTAAATTATGCATCGCTACTTTTCATAAACATTTTCATCTTCTGAACAGCTGAGTAATAAATTATGAAAGATGGCTATGGTACTAATATTCGATTTAAGAAATTTTTAAAAATCAAAATTGCCTTGATGAAATATTTTCTTTGGTTTAACTAGCTCCACAATGAGTATTTGTCTTAGTGTGACAATCGAGTAGCAGCAGTAAATTTAAAGGTGCAACTGATTTAAAAAGTTTTTGGCATATATTTTGAAAATAATAGGAAGGCATGCAAGATACTGATCATTCGAGGCTGCTATTATTCTGTACCAGAGCGTTTCCTTTTCTCTGCATTTTTAAATGTATGTATTTACATAACGAGACAGCATATCTATTGTATATGTTTAATTTTTTTTAATCAAAGGCTAAAAATATAGGCGAAAATTTTATCCATATTCATAAATGCATACAAATCGTTTCCATGGGTACGCACAAGGTGGTATTTTTTATATCGCAAACGTTTCGATGGATAACATGAATACCATATTCTGGACGTGTTCTCACTGCTGTGCTAGAATTTACACTGGTGAAAACCAACTTTTAGCACTCTAAGTTTGGAAGAAAAGAGAGAGATGTTTGGGAATATCTTTGGGCATAAAAAGTTAGAATTACTGAAAATCCTGGAAGATCATCCTGAGATCATGGTCAGAAGATGATAAACACTTCGTCTTTTTAAACGTCGGCATAGTTAGAAAACATCGCTCGTTGCGAAGCTCAAGAAAGGTTTTTTATTGCCAATTACTGCCTGCTCGGCTGTTTCTCACGCATTACCGATGGCTAAAGTCCGTGTAAACTCTGGATGCGTCAACCCTTCCGCGAGCCTCTCAGACGCAAGCAATATTTGGAACGCCGTCTCCTGGAAAATCATGGCGTGGTAAGTATCACGTAGAATATCTGTCCAGAGATTCCACAGCGTCACCGTTCTGGGAAAAAGGAGATTTCAGGTTATCTTCACTTGTATCTGCTTTTTGCCAGGAGGAAATCACGCAGTAAATTTAGTATACGTAATAGTGTTGGAGAGGGGAGAAGGATTAGTCATTTGCACCTTTCTAATTATAGGATAGATTCATTGATTTTACTTGGACTGGGGTATTTCAGTAATTTTTTTTTCGACAGAGCTAGAATTGAAAAAATATAGGGATCCAAAATCTTTCAGTTTTTCGCATTTTCGCCTGCTACTCGAGCTATTCGCAGCAGTAAAATAAACCTACCTCAACCTTTAGCAGATAATATATACGCAAAGGTTGAAGTCCGCCATTTTGAAATTCGACGACGCCGAATAGAGACAAAGTCGGTTTATTTCTCCCAGGGGCGCAGCTAGTAATTAAGTCTAGGGGGGTTTAAGACGCAACTAATACAGGGGAGTTTTGGGGTACGGAATACCCGCCAGGGTGAGCGGGAAGTGCGGAGGCCCTCCCCCTGATACTTTTTATCGTAAATGGTTCAAGATGGTGAGTTTTACGGATTCTGGTGGATATTTTATTAATGCTTATACTATTTTGTAAAAATTATTAATCCAAATTGGTAAAATGGTTTAAACTTACAAAACTTTCTGAGCTGAGGGGGGGTTTAATCCCCCAAAACCCCTCCTGATTTTTCCAACAGTGGCTTAGTAAGCACGACCCTCGTAGCATGTGCAACAGAGTGGACTTCAACATGGACGTGGAGAAATTTTCGGAGTGGAGACATCTTGTTCGGTATATCTGATCCTTTGCGCTCTGAGAAAATGGATTTGTGGTGTTACTGGCTAGCACGCCTGACTGACAATCGGGAGATCCAGGTTCGAATCGCGGCTGAGTAAAATATTTTTTCATGGTAAACTTCATCTTTTGTGAGCATAACTTGGCACTCGTGCGCATATCAGCGCACAAACTCACTTGTGTCATGCAGTGGTTTAGCAGATAAGTTGAAGCCGTCACGAACGCCAGCAAAGATGAGCCATCTAATCTTCGCTACTCATAAGCCTCACGCAACCGCAATACGTGGCTCGCCGTTGTTAACAGTTGTTTTTGTTGTTACTTTTTATTTTCAGCTGTTATTTGGTGGGCGACCAAATATTTTTATTTATATTTACTCTGCGCAACAATGCTTTTCTGATGTGACGTTAATTAAATGAAGTGACTTGAGTTGAAGTCAGATTTTTCACTTACACCAAACCAGAGTATTCCACAACTTCGCGATAAGAAAACGACTGTTTGACCCACTACTTCCCGCAATCAGCAGGTCTGATTGAACGGTTTAATGAATCGGAACCCTTTTGACGTCACCACCTCATGAAAAGTGGGCAGCAACGTTCACGTTTTATCATTCTTCTTTCTCTTCTTCTATCTTTTTTCTCTTAAGATCTTTTTCGTCGTAAGTTGTCTTTCCCTCATTTCTGACAAATTATTTCATGGAATTGCGATTTCGGGTCTGCAATAACGACTCCATTGATATAATTAGTTTTTATTATCTCCCATGTGCATGAGTTTTACAACAGTATTGCCATCATAAGCAGGAAAAAAATTACCCACTCATTTTCCATTGGCTCCATTTTCACTGTTGCTGTTGTATATTGGCCAAATTTAGTAAATTTTGAACGGAGAATATTTAAGGTATACCGTCATGTGTAAAAAATATCAATCTTAAGACTTCATAAGTATATTTCGTAGAAGTGAAAGAATATTGTAGGAATTGAAAACACGCTCAGCGGGGTCAGTACTAAAATCGAGGTGACTTTTTATCTCGATTAAAATTTAACAGCCGTAAAATATACTAAACTTTAGCCAATTTCGTGATTTTTTGACAACCTAGAAATTAATGCTGAAAACTTTTATCTATGATGGATCTTTAACTCAATTGGTTAACTCATTGAGGTGACGATTGCATCATTGATGCGTCACTAACTACGATAAAAACACCTATTGAATGCTAGACCAACGGGAAATGAACAATAGAATTTCCATTGAGGTAAAGGCTAAAACGATCATCATACACTATAATTGAAGTGAAAGGTATCACAATCAGAATTACGTTTTGTTGAAGATAATTACGAGCTACCTCTACTACTTCGCCCCTCCCATTGAAAATCAGCGGGATATTTTGGAATTGTTGTAGAAGAACGATGGCGTTTATTAAGTGGAAATCAACATTCTCTGGGTCAAAATTTCGAAATTTAACAAATAACTTCAGGCTTTACTTTGTGAAACCTTTCCATATTGGAAGAAAGTTTTATTTCCTTACTTCCAATCAAAATTTCGACATGAAAAAGAAAACTTACATCTAACCTTCCATTTTTACCAATCTAAAACCCATGCTTGCTTAAAAATCAAAGTAGGGTAACTTTAACCACCTTCAAGAAAAATATCTTGGGACTCCAATAAGAGTTAACGTTTACTCCTTTTTAAATGTAACGTTGATGGAGTATTTTGCTACAGCTTCCACATGAAGTATGCTCCACTAGATCGAATACATAATTTTATCGTAGTTCTATTTAACATACTCAGCCCTTGCAAAGAAGTTCTTTCCACATCTTGCCTTTGAGGCATTTATTTATCTTTAAGGTTCTTAGGGTCTTCTATAATAGAGGTGATGAAAAAAATTCACCAAGAGTGCATGATCTCCATGGTTATAAAATTGTAGATATACCGAGACCCAGAACAGAAATATTTAAGCTAAGTTTCCAATTCCCGCGACCCAAAATATATTTTGCGTTGCCTAAATTTATAATTGATGCATATAATGAATATAGCTATTGTATAAATGTAATAAATATGTTGTTTACTTTTAATGACCCATTGAATTTTACTAGATAAAGTACGAATGAGGTAGATCAGTGCAATAAAAAGTGTCCTAGTTCAGTGATTACATATATTATATTCATTTGAAAATCCAAATTTTTTTGTTCAATGGTCAACCCAAAACGGTTAAAATACCCTAAACGGAGTGTTAATTCCAATGAGTACCTATGCTAATAAATATACTTGTACTACTAAAAACTGTAATTATATGCGGGGTAAAATTAATTATTATTATTCTTATTGCTTAAATAAAAAGAGTAGGCAATATAATCTCCCCTTATCACCTGGAACTTCCGTCAACTACGTCAAGCGATTTGCGTCTGATATTCATCACCTGAAGTCAGTTCTCGGAGGTGGTTTGTTGATCACAATTCTCGGATTCCGTCAAGCCGAGTGCAGCTAAAATGCCATGAGGAGAACTATGAATATTTTAACATTTCTAGTAAATTAAAGTTCATGGTGAACAATAGCTTGTCGGATACCGTTTTCATTGATGACCTCGAATCCACTAATGAAGCTCTTTGAAATATATCTCTCTACGGAAACGGGTTGATATTATGCCTAGAAATATTGCCTATTACCTCCATAATAGAATATACCACTCACTTTTCCACCAACAAAGGAACGAAATATGACATCGCACGCGGTTTGATGAGGTAGGCAATGAGCTGACGTCCATAAGGGATCTTAATAGCGATGGGACGGATTTATTAGAGGACAGGTGGAAGAGGGTCTCATTGCAATATCACGTCCTCGGCCACTGGGATGAGACTGGATGACGTGGTCGACGCGGCTGCTCAGTGTTCGATGACGTCATTCAGCGCTCACTGTTGGACGCCAGCGGGCAAGATACGCTGACCACGCTGCAAGCCTCGCAAAGGTGTTTTATTACGCTCGATGTAAAACACAATAGGAAGCGCATTAGCCTAATGGCGTAATACTTTCTCATGGTACAGTCATTTCCGCGAACTAATCTGCGTACGGAGTTAACCCTTCTACAAATTTGAATAATAAATAATATGAATACGTTTAAAAAATAACTAAACACTCTAAGTCACCGAATTTTAGCGAAATCTCAGAGTACGGCAAAGTGGTTTGTGTTAACATGGTTTAAAATTTAACAATGTTAAATTTCATTAATCTTCTATAACGCTGAATGAGAAAAAAAAAGGATACTTTTCTAAAAAATGAACACAATGTCTATAGACACCGAGTTACGTGATGTCTTGGTGCCCAGTGAAACGATTTGTCTTCACATGGTTTACATTTAAAAACTTAATTCACCCATCTATAAAACTGAATGATAAATGGTATGAATGCATTTTTGAAAAAATAAAAATAATATTAAGAGACACGCAATTTTCAAGAAATCTCAGTAACTAACTAAGCGATTTCTGTAACATGGTTGTGATATAAACTGCATGTAAATGTTTTATATAATCTAATTGTATGGTTTATTCCAATAATGGGTGTGGATATTGTTGAAATAAACGGTCCATAATATAGCTATTCGCAAAATTTCAACGCATCTAACATGTTTGAAATTATTTAGAGTTTGATGGGCTCGTTATCCATTATCGTTGATCATGACGCTTTGAATAGTAAATAAACCAGTATTTTTCCGTTTGTTGAACCTAATTCTCGAGTTATTCGTGGCGAAAAATCGACGGCAATAACCCTTTCGCAGATAAGTTGATGACGCCTTGTACTACTGTCTAGCGGGTTATCGGTTCTTAGGCTATCGTTTGCCTTCCACATCTGCCTAGAGTGGTCCGTAGCAGTTTTTACTCTAGGGAGTGGTTTCTCAGCTCAAAGAGGAACGAATCCTCCTGAACGAGTAAATAAACTGGAACTGGTATGAAGTCTCCAACTATTG
Organism: Ischnura elegans; assembly: GCF_921293095.1. NCBI lineage: Eukaryota > Metazoa > Arthropoda > Insecta > Odonata > Coenagrionidae > Ischnura > Ischnura elegans. Next base: position 40,499,944 of record NC_060259.1, read on the forward strand.
ATATATTGGGAAGCAACTTTGGCGGTTTTTTATTTTAAAATTATGCGAGGATGGCCCAACGAATAAGAGTTTTCTGTCGACGTCACTTATTTTTCCCTTTTCATTTACCGAAACCTGCAAGTGAAATACGATTTCGTCCTAGTTAATGACCCCATTGTGCAAATAAACGGATTAAATAAAAGGCAAAGAAAAATCATATGTCTTAAACGATAATTTAAGTGTAATGAAATCATTCTTTCAATTTAATTACAAATAAAATTTACAATTTCCGCGATTTTGGTGCTCTTGCAAGTGACCAAAGTGCGTTTATCACAGGCTATCTACCGCTAATCATTTGATAAATTGTATCTCTCACAATTGATTTTCAATTTTAAGCATAAAAGGAGCGGTTTTTAGTGGAAAAAAATCGGTATTAATGATTTTTGTGGGGTCAACGAAAAAATTTTAAGTCAAAAACTTCATCAAAATTAAATTTCAAGATTTAAACCAACTCCATTACCTACTTATTATCAGATATCTGGTGAAACTCCCACACTGGCGCATACTGCTAAAGAAAACAATGTTTCCAGGTTTCCCAATTATGTGAGCCATACTATAATGGCTAATTCCTAAAGATTTTATAAAGGTATGCCATCAGACTTCGGGCTTTTTTTGTTAATTCACATAATGCACGGTGGTGCATTTCTTGCAAATGCCGTCTAACTATCCCCATCTATATGTTGAGGAAGGCGATAGATGATACTGATATAAAGGTACGCTGAAGTTACGATGACTTCGAACCTATCGTTGGATACGCAAATAATAAATATTTGTAGGAGAGCCCTGAAGAAGCTATGATTTTTTGAGCGGATTGTGGAAAGATCTTCGGATGCAAAAGTAGCAGAGAGGTGCTATTTCGCACCCATCCGGTCAGGCCTCAAATATTGAGCCATCAAATAGGATCCAGCGCCGAAAGTGTTATTCCGTGAACTTAATAAAATTCAAAGAAAAACTGCGCGATTCGTTAACAACGGCTACGGACGTACAGGAAACGTTAAACAGATGTTAAATGAATTAAACGTAAACACGAAAATCACCACTTTCCCTTTCTGATTCCGTTGAGGGTTTTACAAAACCTGAACAATTTTACCTTTCTCTAACATCGATATTTCACTTAATTTATAGCTCCTCAGGGTTCCACTCTTTATGGTAGAACTTTCAAATATATCGATTATGTAATTTATTGATGAGAGATTTTTGAGCCAACGTGAAAAGAGGGATGTTTTAGACTGTCTACTTTTACATTCGATGTGGCAGTGAGTATCGATAGAAAGGTACAATAGAAGCGAATAGTGCATACCTACTAGTTCTTTAATATGCTTGGCTAATGGAATTTTTATGCAAAGTTTCCACAATCCAGCAGTTAGGATAATATACTATCTGACTTCGTATGGTAGAACAGATGTGCTTTTACCACAAGAAAAGCCTTCTATTTCGACTTTTCCAGTCTTTTCCTAATACTGTCCAACACCATTTGAAGAGCTAGAAAAAAAATGCTAAGCATATAATCGATGAAATCAACTTAGGTTCTGAAATTGAACTCCAAAAATACTGGGTGGAAGTGATGAAATTCAAATAAATTTCTTATCGGAGAAAAAAATTCTTCTGAATGCTTAAGCTGCCTGTTTAAACTGCGGGGATGTCCCTTGGTTCAAATTATACGATAGCCTTACCTAAGGTATCGGTATAGTGGAACCGTTTGATTATGAGCTGTTGAAAGAATTGTTGTTTTCATCCGTTTTTAAACAATTAAAACTCTATACAAAGCATGACTACAGTGTTTTCAACCAGAGTGATCTAGAAAAAGGTTGTGGGAGTAACCACAAAAGTTGCAGGAAAAAATGGATGGGTTGCAAGATTTATATTTCCAAATTAGCAACATCCCTGAAAATTTTCCAAAGGGCTAAGTGAAGTCTAACAATAACTTCACACTTCACATTCATAAGTTTTTAAAACACCACATGCAGCGTTAATGCATTGAAAAATTACACACTGTCAGTGATTACAATTTTAAAACCTTCTAATTTGATGCTAAAATTGAATACCATAGCTAATAAATGCTTCATAAGGAAAGAAATTCAAGAAACCTTGTACAATTTCCTCGACGTCGAATTATTTACAGGAAAAATGTCTATCCTTTCAGAAATGTTTCTCATTCAATGAATTTCGATATTCTGTACCAAATAAAATTCCTGGATTAGTTGAAATAATTAGATGACCATTTAAATGAAAAAGAACGTCTTCTACAGAAAGTGCAACTTAATGTGGATCAGAGATTTTCCAAGTTCATTCTGTTTTTTTTTTATTTAACTTACCAATTTTAGCTGATTGGTGTGACTGATGAAGGTAGGTAATATAACTATGTTGGCTGACTAAAAATAAGATTAATTGACGAAAAGCTTTATCCATGCCCTTTTAAGATCTTCTCCTTTATAAGTAACCTAATTACGGAATGGTCATAAAGCTAGGAGACAAACTTTCAATACAAGCTACACCATTTCTAAGAAATGGATTAGATTAAGGAAGGAAATCAAGTATAGGAAATCATGAAGGAAATGAGAAATAGCGGAGAATTTGACAAGACTTGAATCGCTGCTCCACATTGAATGCAGGTAGAAATAAATTTATCGGCACCGCCTGAATAGAATTTTTTCCAAGGACCAAACTCTCAGGTATGTTGTTGGCTCATGTAAACGAATTAAGGGATGCTGTCAACGGACTCGTGCGCTAGGTGGGAGTCGTAACAAATACCAATAAAAATAGAGAAATATGATTTTCTTATGTAGCCTGCGAGGGATTTTTCAAATTGATCGCATGCAGTGCAGAAGGAATTGAGTCAACGGCTTAGAGCTTATGAAAAGTAGGTCATGCGTGAAAGAGATCCTTAATATCGGCACACCAGTAAAAAAATTGATGCAAATTCGACACAATAATGATATCATGACATTTATAGATGCATAAATATATCAAGGTGCGGAATGTCAGATTTCTTGAACCTGATGTAGGATATGCACTTAAATATTGGAAACACACAAAGATCCGATCTTCATTGATAATTCTAGGTATTCTCAATATAATTCAATTGCAGTAATGCCGAAGCAAAATGTTCTCATTTTAGATACAGGAAAATGTTAAATTTGAAGATGATAAGTTTTAAACAAGTTGTTCACCTTGAAAAAAGAACGGTCCGAGTGGAAGTGATACGTACTCTTAATCATGAGTGTGAAAACGAAACAGCACCAAATGGAGGCAAATATATATAGGAACATAAACATGACTCGAAATACCAATTATTTAAAAGTCTCTTCCTTCCATGGGGCTGGTAACAAGGATGACACGCATCCACTAACATCTAGGAAGATGAATGATCGCGGTGAAAAATGTTCATTTAGAGCGTTATGCCGAAATGAAATAGTTTAGAGCTTATCTGCCAGCATAATCGTAGTGGATAAGTACCGTAGATTTTTGTATTAAGTATGTGCCCAGTAAACGATGTACACATGTGTTTACGTGTAAAAAATGAGAATTTTTATGTTCTCATGTAAAATACGCTTCTCATTTTTGGAGGAAATAATTTGCCGAATGCTCAAACGCTGTTTAGCGCTCGGATGAACATTACCCTCATGAATGTCAGTGAATGGGATTTGCACCTGCAATTTCACACTACCACAAGTACCGTCGAGTTGCTCTTGAAATCGCGGGTCCTTTCCTTGTATTGAGTTTGGAGGAGGTGACCGACAGTTGAGGAAAGGCTAAGGAAGGAAGGGATGGGAGAAACTCAGAGTCGCCTTTAGTATACCCCAAACTAAAGGCACTAAGGGGATCATGGCTTGACGTGCAAAGGGAAATGCGGTCTGTCCTCACATGTCGTGGACGGAGTGCAACACATGAAGTGTCCCCCACAAAGTTCTCAAGCAATGATCGAGAAATTCCTGAACTACCTCTCCCACACCTGGGGTTTGAACCTGTGGCCACAGAATGAAAACCCATTGCATCCACCACACCCGTCCGATCTCTAGGTCCCTTTCATTCTTCTCCTGTTAGTCCGTGATTAACAATGGAAGATTTTAAACCAAACCATAAAACATACCTGGTAACTCAATAGATTATGTCAATAAAAAACGAGTGGGTTGGTAATACCCAACCAAATTTTTTGCATTTTCCTCAGAAAAAATTTAGCAACATGTACGGACAATTTTTGAAATATAAGAGTCGGAAAGATCAAAATGAAGAATGTATAGAATAGTATGGCAGGAGAAGGGAGAGCAAATTTCATAATGGGAATAATATTCATTCATCTATAGGAGAAATGGGGCTCGAAAGGGCAAATTCTCCCGCTTAGATCTCATATTGTCAATCGCATGTAAGTTCAGCACAATACAGCACAAATCATTCGCCTTTTCAATAGTAAAAGTAAGTATAGTAAATACATCAGCGGAGAAAGACTAAGAAATGATTTAGTTGCATAAATTGCGAGTACATTGTTGATTTCTAAACAGCTCCTCCTGCCTCGGGAAGGTAATACAGGGATTGTTCAGGAATAACTCAATGAACGACGCGACACAACGTGACTTCGTGTGAAAGGCCAAAAACAGATTGATTTTATTTCCGATAGAGGGCAATGCAGTTCACATAAGAAAAGACAATAGAGAGACGAAAAAACTTAGGCGGCTTTTGTCAACTTAATATGAATTAACAGTACAACATACATACGATAAGCAAAGAATCTGGTTCCGGGAGGTGTAAAATACGCATGAGTTCACCGATTGAGACTCCAGCTTTTTTCTCAAGGCAACACACCTTGAAATACTAATATGGAAAGTCACTGGAGACAGAGATGAATAAAGGATTGGGAGAATTTGCTTATAAATAAACCAATTTCGTGGACAACCATTTTTAACGTTTTACTAACTATATTTTAAAACACAAAAAAAGAGAAAAAAATTCTTTTCAGACGTTCCAGCGGGATAAACCAATAATCTCCGCTAGAGAATTCCGTTGGAGAATCCTAACTTTAATCACAGACAATGGAATTTAGACAGCAATCAATGTTCTAGCTTCGTACTAATGTACGCATAACACATTAGGTGTCTAATTCTTGGAATTATTCGATTTTATTCCCTTATTGCAATGAGTCCAGCTGTAGGGGGAAGTTACCAAAAATTAAAAAAAAACTATACATGGGACTGGAGTAAAATAGTACTGGAATATTCAATTATCACAATTCACTGACTCACAGATATAATAACAGTAGGAATATTAATTGACCAATATGATCGGTCCTGAGGTTGAAGGTATAAAGGCGCCTAGTTTACAAATAATAACATATTTATTATTTATACTATAAAAACTAATGAAATCAATAAATAAAGTAAAATTCACAAAGTATCATATCACTGCATCGGATAGGATGAAAATTTCTGCGAAATTATTGAACAATGGAAACCGCTCAACATGGCCGGTTCCGGATTTCTAGAGTTTTAGGGTCATATTCCAGAAAGTGACTGGTCCCAACTCAAATTGAGTCTCCAAGATCCCATTTGTCGGCCGCCATCACCTCTCGTTTTAAAAATGAAATACCTCTCGTAAAAGCAATCTCATCCGTGCTATTTTACTCCATTAATGCTAGTTTTTGATGACGCCAATATACTACGTTAGATCAGATCATAAAAATAAACTTAGAGATATAGACTGTGGGACAGATAGATTCCGAATGTCGTTTTCCGCGATCGATAAGAGGCGGCAGCGTTAGGACTTAGTAAAAGGTTAGTTTACTGGTAGTATAGCTTACTAACTTTTTTATTCCATAATGCACGTTAGTGAATTTTCTAGTTTTTCTAACAGCATGTTTTATACGTCCTATCTTCATAGGCAGATTGCTTTCATAAGTAGTTGGCAACAGGGGCGGTCTTGGGTGATTGGAGGCCCTCGGCTGGGACTCATTATGGGACCCTCCTCCTCAACGCAAGCTTCAACCCCCCCCCGGAAAATTTTAAGAAATTGCATGCTCGGAAATGGATTTTGACGCTATTCTGGCGCTTCAAAACTAGATAAAAGAAATAAAAATACTATTTCTTAGTTTATAAACAGTGATAATGTACTTTGGTTACATTAACTATTTAGTGAATTTGTTTCCTTTAATTGCACTGTAGTCTAAAATCTCTGAATGAACTTTTCGAATAGCCCTTTCAAATAAGCGTCACGTTCTCTGTAATCTATGGTATGGTATGGTCAGCTGATGTCATTTGCACCAATAGGTTAGGGTATGGAAGGAAGGGTGGAGAGAAACCCGGCGTCGGCATTAGCCTGCTCTTAACGAAAGGCGCCAAGGGGACCACGGCTTAACGTCCCATCCGACGGACGGAGTGTTGCGCTTGAAATGTCCTCCACACAACACTCAAGCAGGTATCGGGAAGTCTCTGAAAATTCTCTGCCACTGCCGGGATTTGAACCCGAGCCCGCCGGGTGGGGAGCCAACACTCTAGCCACCACAACAACCCGATCCCCCCTCTATAATCTTCTAATAACTTTATTTTATTTATTTTTTGTATGATATTTCCTTACTTAATATGTTGTAAATGAAGCGGCTAATGAAAACGTAGAAATTTATGATAAAAAAACTTTGGTTCTAGGAATCTTAGTCTTTTTTTTGAAATACCTCTCATAAAGATACACTTCACGATCAACGCGAGCGTTTAGGGGGTCCCCTAAGCTCGGGGCCCTCGGCGATCGCCGACCAGCCGACCTGGCCAGACCGCCCCTGGCTAGCAAGTTCTGCCTTCGCATGAATACGGAAGTATAATTTGTTAGCATGCGTAATATTCTTATGACATTATGGTGTGGATGTGGGAATCCTCTTGCATGTTGTTGATGTATCATTACCTACCAAACACCCTAGATATGGCTGGCAGAGTATAATGTAGATGTAAATTTTGCCACAGTTTATCTAGCTCAAGTAAATTCAGTTGAAGTTAGTTCATTATATACTCAACAGGACAGCATGAGAACTCATGATTGAGTGAGGTTCTGGAATACGCCCCTTCATATCATTGCGTCGAGTCGGTGGAATCCTTTTGGGTGTTCCCGATCTCGAAAGGGTGGGTCGACAACTCTTTCACCGAGTGGCTTTGAATCGTGGAGATGCACGCACATCGTCCGCAGGGAAGGAAGATCATGTGAGCGAGTCAGGCAATTAGACATAGGCACCAATGGACCACTCTCCTGATTGGAAAGTCTGGACAGACTCATAAATTGCAGTATCCAACATAGAAATGGATACTGCCTCAATCAAACCATGATTGCATGAATTGGAGGCCCTTCGAAATACCAAGTTCTCGGAAATTGAGAAGACGTAGATTATGCACCATCCGATGATTGCACTCAACAATATTCGCCGTCAGCTTCGCTGGAAGCTGAGCGATAGTCCTACAGAATTATACCCCCCATCGAGAAACATATAAGCAAAAAAGAAAGCGTCAAATGAACTTTAGGCATTCCCGTATGCATTCTTCGTACGTGTATGAATAGAATTAACTAAAAGAAAGAATAAAAGCAAATATCCCGAATATGTCTTCTAGATAGAGCAATCATTAAGGCGTTAGATGAAGTCAATTATCTGAGAGTTGCGATAACCGCAAAGAATCGTGGGGAACAAATACTTGTAGCAAATCCCTCAAAAGGACACTCATCTCCTGCACGATCGGTATTTTGTTCACGAATTAGTCACTTCGAACTTATTTTATAATCCTGAAAATCTCAATGTAAATGAATTATACCCTGGTAAAGGGAGATGCACTCTTGATGTGTTTAAATGTGGAAAACTTTTAAGGCTAATATTTTTCGAGTCTGATACTCTTTCACCTGCAGATTGTTAATGCACAGAATAATGTATAGCAATAATCATGACTTTATACGAGGGCATATGGCTAAAAAAAGACAAGTGGAGATGGAATACCACTACAATGTATAAGAGATACATCCCTTTTATAACTCAAAAAATGTAGCTTTGGGTCATGAGATTTATCAATATAATTCACTGAAGCTGCTTTCAATTTATATTAGTTCATGGCAAAATTGTTTTAAATTAGAACTATGATTGTTAAGTTTAGGGATGCATGATATGATTGCTACAACATGCTGCTCCAATTTATACTATTCTTTAATACTCCTGATTATCAAAACTTATTATTTTCGGCGCACATAATTTTACTAATGACTGAAATGTGTGAAGCGTTTATAACATAAAAAAGGAAACGGATATAATGTGCCGCGTAGTAGAGTACTATTCCACTTTCAGACGCATAAACGTCCCTAATATTGAAGGCTCACCTCCGCCCCCATTTTCTGAAGAATCAACCCATAAACATAATTTTTCATGCAGAGCACCTTGAAATATAAAATACCTTAAGACTAAAGGGAATTTGATGAGGAGCAAGGCTTGGACGTTGGCAGCAGCAGAGAAGTCAGGAGTGGAAGCATTCAAAATTTAGTGCTTCCAAGAATGATGAAATTAAAATGGATCGACCAAGTAAGTAATGAGGAAGTGCTAAGAAGAATGGGAGAAAAGAGAGAACTAAAGTCTTCTAAAAAACCTTAGGAGAATACGACACAACTTAGTGGGCTATATCATGATGCTGATGAAAACAACCGTACGACTGTAAAATGGAAGAGGGCAAGGGGCGGCCCTGAATGAGTTTTATAGAAAAGGCTATAACGGATTTAAAGAGGAGAAATATATCACTATGAAAAGGCTAGCGGATATGAGAGAGGATCGGATAGCTGCGTCAAATAAATATTAAGAATGTTGACAAATGATGCTGGTGATGATGAAGGTATTTGATGACGTTTGCCTGGCTGCACAAATCAAGCAAATTTTAACGAGTCACCCCAACAATTTCAACTCCAAGATCGGCGCCGCCAAACATCCCTTTCCCCTAGCGAGCCACCGTGATACGCCATCAACGTTCAACGAAATCAGCACGACTTCCACGCTTTCATTCCCAGATACAGCTGAACCGCAGCATCTGTGCCAAATCTGTTAAGAGTCTGCGGAGTTCGACACTTCGCGAATCCCCGCCCCCTGCCCTCATTGCCGCCTCCGAGGGGCGGCCCGCCGCCGCCGCCGCTAGGGCTGACTCACGCTGCCCCACACCCAAGACCGTCGGGGGCAAACGCCCGTCGCCACCGCCTCTGTGAATAATCCGAGTGAAATGCCGGCCGGAGCGCTGTTCCCTTCCTGCCCAAGGCGGGATTCCCCAGTCGCCTTCCTCCCCTTGGATAATGCCACCGCGGTGATTACGCTAACAGCGATCGACACTTGGGCGGCTCCGTAAACGGGTGGAGGCGGATTGGCCGACTCCGGTGCAAATGGTAAGCTCAGGGCTGGGAATCGAAGGAAGTGCTCCCATTTGGCGTATAATGTATGTAACTACTCGAGGGGACTCCATTTGTACAGATACTTCGGCTATACAAGTCATTGGTTTATGCACCGAGCAAAGGAAAGAATAACAAATCATTCCATAATTAATTATTATATAATTCAGGAATAAAAATTATTCTATATTTAACTATTGAAGAGTAATTTGTTATTGAGTATTATTTTATGCAAGGAGATTCCATTAGGAGGCTCAAGAACATGAGGATTTAGTGATCTGTTGCCGTTTTGCGCGCATTTTATTCAGCGGCGTCACGTTCATTAAGCATAACCGCTCATTTCAAAACTTGCATCGAATTATGAGAAAAAATACAAATTTTAAATAAGTAAATAAACGCAATCAATGATTTTCCAGCAGAGTATTGTATTAGGATTTTTTTCACGGTGTACCGGGCACGGATGCTGATTTTACTGACTTTTCTACAGTAAATGAGCGTCGTTTTCAAGGCTCTCGTGAAAGATGCTCGAAATGTCGGTTAATAATAAAGCACTACTCCAAAAATTCTGATGCGCGAATTATTTAATTCCTTTCCTAAATCATTACTAATTCATGAAAGACATCATTTAATTAATTGTCATTCTTTACAATTGAGTACTAAATGCGACGAATTTAACCCTCAAAAGTCATTTTTTATACATTTCAAAGTTAAAAAAGCATAGATATAATGAAATATTTGAAGGAAAACGCACAATAGAGCAGAAAGCTAATAGGATATTCTTGAGAAAAATTGTAGAATTAATGTAATGGCTCCAAAATGACCAATTCACAAAGGATTCAGTTCATTTTGTGATTTTTCTTTGCCTCCGAACCATATTTTCCTTTGAGTTGTTTTTAGAGGAAACATCCAAGTGACTGAAAATTGAATTTCAACCGGTTTTTTTTGCGAACGTTTCGGTTCAAATATTTACAATATTGTGTGGGTTATAACCGTTTTTACTGTGAAATTTAAAATCTATCCTTTCTCTATTTGAGCAGGTTCAAAGAATATAAGAGGCACGGACGCTAATAGGATATTCTTGGGTCTTATATACTACTGAATAGGGTTGTAACGTATGCATTTTTTCAAATGTCCATGTGACGATACACCCGACTCTAATTTGCCAATTACAGAAAAAATACTTAATGGATAGGGAATGAGATCAAATTTCTTAAATCGGCAACCATTATTTCAAAGAAAATAATTATTTCTTTGAGCTACAACTGCTAACAAAATTACGACCTCCATAAGGAGACGTATTCCTCATTACATTTGTCGTGATAATTTTACTTTCACAAATGCACTTTTCATAGCAATCTACTGTTGGGAGATTTTTATGGGAGTCAATAATATCGGTAATAATAGCTGGTATGAGCACATAATACGACGGTGAGAGATTCGCCATTATGAATCACGGTATAGTCGTATTTGTTACAAAAAGTGGATGCTATATGCATTATCACCATAATCAACCAACAGGTTTAAAGTAGAATTGAGTAGTAAAGCCATATGAATCATATCTGCATTATATATTTCAGTGATACGAAAAACATCTTTGGCACACAAATACCAAATTTTTCTCTCGCACTAGACGGAAATATTTCATTAATCCCGTCAGGATTTATTTTGCTCACTCGGTCTTAGTTTTATTGGCTGTGAAGCAATCGTTTTAAATGATTAATTTCGCTGCTGTGAGGACAGTATCGATATGCAAAAATAGTAAAAAAGGTTTTTGGAATAAATCTACTTTCCCAACCAAGAGTTCACCAAAAAGAGCTTGAATTGGAAGAATTGCAATAGTAATGCAAGAACATATTTTTGAAAATCCTCCAGGGTAATTGCAGACGACACCTATGATATTATTAACCGAGACTTAGTGATTCATTGGAATGCAGAGAGCTTCTTTCCCTCAGTGAAAGCAAAATCCGTTGATCCATGACATCATTATTTCGGAAATAAAAAGCTAAATCAATTTGGTACTAGAGGAAGGGGAAGCGAGAAATAAAATTCTTTAAATTATAATAAAAGTGTAAGTTCTGACAGAAAATCTTGCCTAAAAATGTCTTTACACGAAGTATCGATGGACAGCGGGTATCAAATTTATATTATGCGGCGGAGAAGGTTCTTTTAGCTAAAAACTACCCAAGATGCTAGTATATCCTTTACGGTATAAAAGAAAGAGAATTTGAAGACAAGCTACTGGTGAGCACGCATAGTCCACATTATATTTTATGGAGAAGAACATATTTTAAAGGCTAAATTATGCGGGAAGGAGACCAGATTAATGCTCCGCATGGCAATTGAGGAGCAATCATGTTGATGTTGTTGATGTTGTTGTTTACATGTTGATCTTTATATTAGGCATTTTTTATTTTTTTATTTAAATTTTTGTAGCATATTTATTTTAAGATACGTTTTTTCCATTTCATAATTTTGTGATTTTTTTCTGTTATAATTTTAATGGCCGACTTTTTTACACACATAATATAATATAATTTTACCATATAATAATAATAATTATTATTATTATTTCATTTTTTTCGTGAGCACTGACGCCCATGAAAAAATAAATTACAACTTTTTACTATTTCAGTATTGGAACATTCACAGAAGAAAATAAATGAATCATTAGAATTTCAGACAAATGCACCCTGTGCAGATCGCCAATAGCATGAAAACAAGTCGGCAAAACAATATTTTCAACAAAGGAAAAAAATCACACTGTGATAATATATCAGACTAATGACAGGAATCTAAGGCGATAATTCATTAAGGCAATAGTGTCAAACAAACTAAATATGTTTTTTAATAAAATAAAATTATAATTTTACCAATTAAATTATTTTACTATTTTTTTGTCAATTTTTCACTCATGAAAAATCATATTGGAATCCAATGCCTAATCGGCAGCTGGCAATGCAATACTTCCCGAGTAAAAACAATTTACAAACAATCAAATAGCAGTATTACAATGAATTGCGACAAAATTCATTGTGCGGGCCGAGTCCCTCAAGGGTGAAGCTGGATAAGTGTGCTTCCACACCCAACTCTGCCGCGCCCCACCCAAGCCTACACCCGCACCGCAAACTCCCACCCACGCATGGCAAAGAATGTTGGAACTTGGCGCAGGGATTGGAAACGAGATCAAAACCGATCCACTCCCGTCAATAGGAATAATGCACTACGGTGCCCTAAGTTCAAGGGAATACACTGAACGTAAATAGGTACACACTATGCATACAATCAGTCACGACTTTCCAGTTAGAATTTTGATGAATCATTCTCCGCTCTGAATGTTCTCTTCCATAACGGTGAGATTCATCGGGATACAATCTGGAAAACATTTGTCCCACGTCGTCGATCGCAAAGGCGTTGTCATGAAATAAATTCACTACGTTCCGGAAGGCTAAATTTTCAAATGTCACTTCGCATTTTATATTTCTTCATTACATATATTCCGATGATGAATAGCAATTGCTCAACTCCTGCACTCCCAACAGTTCACATTCTCTATAAAGGTTGGTTTTACCTCAAAGTTGGAATCCACATGCAGGTTAATTATTCATCCCACATTACGTCTAAACTAAAAATCTTAAGCAATTCCACCGGAACGAGTATATTATGTCTAACACAGAGATACATTAATATATTCCACCGAAAGAAGTAAGATTTTTCTTCAATCATCGACTGTTAGGATTGTAGTGCCCTTACATCTATGGTCTTGAAACTTTGCCAATGATTAATAAAATAAATATAATAAAGAAAAGCGACTATGCACGAATGAAGGATTAGCAGAAGGAAAATACATTACGATATCTTCAGTTACAAAGTTGATATTCTTAGAATTTAGAAAGCTTTAGAATCGCATCCTAAGTTCTGTTTTTGTAAACCAGAAATGACATTTAAGTTTTAACACAAAATGAACGTAGGTTTTTTTTTGAGAAGAAATATTTTGCATTTTTTACGCTCTACGTTTTAGCCGCAAGCATGATCATGAGGAATTGGGGAATTCTCCGTTTATTTAATAGCCAATTCACTATTCAATTTCAATATTCAGTTTCCAAGCTAGATGGTATGGAACACATTTATAACTGGAAGTCTGTAGAGAATAATATGCTCGGCTAATTTCGACACAATTGATAAAAATGTATTTTCATCATTTCTTAGTAAAATTTCGACACTAATGAGGCTGGATTCATTCATCAAAGGCTCAATATCGAGGGCATGAACTAACCTTATCGACTACATTGTCGTCAAAACGCTGATGAAATCTATAGTCTGGTAAGAGCTATCAGGAAGTACTGCTAACAATGGGAGAGGTGGTAGATGCTTGAAGCTCAAGCTAGTCACGTATTGGGAACAAGACATTGGGCTGCGTGAATTTCGAGGCGATTTACTCATTTCAAATAAGATGCAGGTTCAATACGAATGATGAAAGGTTTTAACCAAATTAGGTCATCCAATTACTGGATAATATTGGAAATCCCATGCGTGACGTGATGTTGATTATAAATGATGCCGGGCCATGGTAATAATGTGTGCCGCTGTCATATATGATGCATCATTGTTCACAATGGATGAATATTGCGGTAACTAGTTATATATGCTGCAAATGTGCCAGAAGAATTTTATTCAGTTGTATACATAAATTTACAAAGGAGTCAAAAGGCTAAAAAGAAATTATGACGTTGATTAATTATGAAATAAAAACAGATATCAATCAGAGGCTAAACATTTAAATTATGTATTCAATCTCCGCGTTTGATACACGATCTTTCCTTTACTTTGAGCAAGATAATGTGATGCTGCTACTTATTATATTTATATTTATTTATTCATTTAACTATGTACAAACAAGAAATAATGTTTATACAACAGTGTAAATTTACAAATGAAAACAAACATTCTGGTCCCGCTAAGCCGAAATTGGCTTGTCAGCAGGTGCCAACTTAAGCATTACAATTTGTGTCTTGTAAAAATTACTAAATTAACAATTTCACTAACAAACAAATTATACATTAAAAAAAACATTCTTAATAGCAATTAAGCATATCAATATATAAAATACTGCTACATTCCATTATCAACAACCAGACAATATCCATGTCTTAATTTTTCTTTTTACTTCACTCAAAGATTTCAACTCTTTAAATTCACTCTTCAAATTATTGAACAGTTTAGGTACAACAACTTTCAATTGCCTATTACCCTTATGCGTATAACATCGCGGAATCTCATACATTCCTAAAGCCCTTAAATCGATATTACTATTAATATTTCTTTTCCTTTTGTATCTATTATTAAAATAATTATCAATTATTAATATGTACTGATACAAATTATCAAGTGGTAATGTACCAAGGTCTTTAAAATACGAGTCACCTGAATATCCATATATATTAAGTTTATAATTTTAATAAACTTAATCTCAGGATAATCGTTAGAAAAATAATATTAAAAATATTAAATTATGCATTCTACTCATATATGCACAACATTGTATTCATTTTAACCAAGGTGCTGGCTTCAGATGTGATAGCATGAGTGAGACCACATGGAAGGTTCACTTTCCAATTCATGGCTTACATAAAAGTATCCGTGATAAAAGTATTACTGAAGACGAGCGTGCTGCGCCCGCTCCCAGCGGGCTTCCCCCGCTCTTTTCAATGCAGGTCCACAGAGGGATAGGCGCGTTCCTAATTTTAAAATGTAGAAAAAAAGGCAGGGTCTTATGTACAAAATTTGATTGGAATGTTCATGTACAAATTGAGGTCAAAGGGCCTCTTTAAACACAACATTGGTAGTAATTACACTATCCTCTGTTAAACGCACATGATGACTCATACTTACGTATCAACAGGAGAATTAAATGTGGAATCAGCCGCATTTTGATAAAAGTTATTTAAAGAATGCGAGATATTGTTGCAAATGAGCAAATGTATCAGTTTTTGCGCCGTTAACGCCAGGAATATTTACCGTTTCTTTTTTGTTTGTTTTTTTTAATGATTTTTTTTAATTATTAAAAAACCAATTTTAGGAAACAATAGCAATATTTAGGAAATAAGATATGCCGTCGCATGTTCTCTGATAAATTCTGTGCATTTTGGTCCCTCATTTGTAGAGTTTGATGACGTATAAGTTGAGAAAAAGGTATCTATACAGTAGAAATAGAAGTAAGATGTGATTACCTGAGGGATATACTGAATTTGAATGGAGAGAGAGAGAGAGAGAGTAGCTGATGGGACTGTTAATTAGAGAATTTCTTTGAATGGCAATGTAACAGCTCAAAATGTTACAAATGTACCATGAATATTTCAAAACGTTTTGTAAAACTTATCAACCTTGGACGCCCTTATGTGTGTTAATGAGCCAATGCCTTCGTATCCGTGAGCTTACGTGAGCGCTGATCGTATTACTTCGCCCTGAAGTTTATCTTGGACATTTACCAGCATATGAGAATTATTAACTGGTATCGCAATCTTTTATGGGAACATAAAGTGCGTCTCTTAATCGGATGTGGTTAGCTGAGGAAGGTCTGTGCATCCTAATTACGCATTCAGTGCACTTAAGAGTATGGCTTCGCGGCCCCGGTAGACTTTGACCCCCTTATATTGCTATTTTTATTTCACCCTCTTTATCGGAGCTTTAAAATTCACTTAACAAAAAAAGTTGTAGAAACAGTATTACTTACCATAGTCCAAACTTAACTTGAAACAAATGTGCGAGAACAGTTTTATAAAAAAAAGGATATGCTACTATTTTCTTTATGAGGCTCATGCAATTTCACATATCGTGCTATAAGCGTATTTAGAAAATAACGAACCTCGTAAACCGTTTCATGACCATGCTTGTGAATTAACCTCTCGCATGATAATTTGCATCATATATTCCCGAGCTTGAACGCATTTTAGCTATTTTTACACTATTTTAATCCTATTCACTCAATTAATTTATTTGGATCATGTAAATATAGTTCGGCCCCAACTGCTTTTGTTCTTTTTTTCTTAGCTTACTTCGTCTGTCTTTTCCATCGACGCAATCTCGAAATTTAATGCTATCCCACTTCCCATTGTCGGATCGGATGGAAATTTCGCACATTGGCTTGCTTCTGATGACAATAAAATATTCATTAATCACACATTTAACATTTTTCCATCGTGCTGTTAGTTAATTGACTAAACTACCATACGAGTGAATATTTAAAAAATATATCGACAGATGCGTTAGTTTCTTCGAGAATATTTGACACTGAAAGCTGTCGGAGTTCAAGCCTAGTCCATTCTTAAGCATTGTTCATCAAATTTTATCTATTTTATATTTCCCAATCGGTTATTTGCCAAAAAATAAAACGATAAAAAACAAGTTCAAAAACAGTATACAATAAAAAAAATGTAATTAAATAAGCTTATTATGTTTAGATGTTAATATTGCGTGTCATTTCTAACTCACCTATCGGGCTCCCCTGCACCCATTTCTAATATACGTAATAAGCACCCACGATTTATTCTCCGAGCGATGAAAAGTTTTTTTTTAATTTTAGATGATTTTTATACTGTCTGTGGAAAAATGTGTTTTTTATATATTTTAAAAATATTTATATTCTAAAATGTATGCCATAATTATACAATGGCATTTCATTGCATCTATTCTTGTTTCAATCGCATACCCAACCTAGATGGCGGAATAGAAGGCAACAAATCGCTTGATAGAGTCATCCTTTTTTACAAAAGTGGCATAAAATCGTGCTGACATGATCGCCATGGATTTTCATCTGCACCGAAAAGTTGCAGACAGCGTAAGCCGGAGCAGTGTAGCGTGCTCCAGCGCGACAGGGGCGTTTAAATCATTCTGAATAGCAGCAAGCTAGCTATTCTTCTAGTTCTGTCTCTTTCTCGCCATACTGATCCGGCATTATCATTTTTTCACTTCTTTTAGTGACCTCATTTCCACCAATTTGTGTCTACACGTACGCCGCTATGCATTTTCATGATTCATTCACTCCTCTACAGTAGCAGAAAATTTTACCACTGTTAGCACCGCCAATTTGCTTTCGCGCATCAAAATCGTGAACATCGTAAGCCGAGTAGAATACGTCAGCGGGGCAGAGGGCGGCAGAGGCGGGAGGTATGGCGTGGAATAGGCCGTGGAATGGCGTATAATAGGCCGGTCGAATGGCGCGGGAGAGAGCGCGAATACCAACGGCGAAAGCTTTTGTCTCGCTTGCAAATTTACTCCCTGTAAGCAGCATGAGTTCTACTTCCAAGACGTCACCGGTTCAGGTTGAATGCAAATCGAACACAATTCATCAAGTGCGCGGAAAATTACTTGAACCTATTACTCATCGCACATGAGAACTGCGTCACAAGGGTTTTTCCTAATTTTTTTTCGAAATTCTGTTTTTCAAAAGGAATAAAAAACATTTCAATAAAACAAGAAATCATATTAGAAGAAACGAATAATGCAGTACCGTTCGTAATTTGTTGAGCAGAAATTTTTAAGTTTATTTTGATAGCTTAGGGGAAATTTGTATGAAAAGGAGTAAATAAAGTCATCCAAATGATGACACTGGAGAATTTGCACCAAAAGGGGATAGCATTCGATAAGCGTGTCGATTTCACTAGAGTTTCCTGGTTTTGAACATCTATGAACAAGTGTGCAGCTGAAAAAATGCATGTCGATAGCATGCAATGATAAAATCAATATACATTACATATCTATAAATGGATATGTATTTCCAATGATATAGCATATGTGAGAACGGAGATTTCCGCGGTGTACGATTTTAGATTACTACCGCGTCGGTTGTTGTGGCGAAGTATGAAGAAGAATGTTTTTTACTCACCACATAGACCCAATATATTTAGCTACATATCTAGACAAAATTTCAATGGAAATAAAAATTCACTTTAGATATACATTCTACACATATCTCATGTTGATTATCGCTGACAAGAGAACATGTGAAAACCATGAACTATTTGTTTCAGTATATTTTATTTTAACAAATGTATGAAGACAAGTTTATAAAACATATCTGCCCCGCAATGAACGTGTTTAATTGTAAAGAATAGAGATTCTCCTAGTGCTAAAAATACCCATTGGTGTGAGATTCGTTCCAATGAAATGTGTTCACAAAACTTCAGTTTGGGAAACAGGAAAGTTAACGGCTTAATGGCAATGCAATCAGTGAACATAATTAGGAAAAAAATAAGAATCGTTGCAGAAAAATTAATACTAAACGAATACAATTTAGGGAATAGATTGACTATATTTTGACTGAGTCTTTATCCAATCTCTTAATCTAAACTGGGAAGCCCTGCCAAAACAAATTTCAGGCTGTGTGGCCGGGAAAGGCATTAAAAAATCTATAAATTGCAGAATGATAGGCGGAGACCCTATACACAGCGGAATTTTGATTGCCATTTGTTCGAATGTTCTAATGAGGGGGGGGATGTATCCCGTCAACATTTGTGACGCCACAACCCGAACCCAATAAGATCAACTTTGTTTCTTATGGCAAAATATTCTTCGGGCTAACTGAAGACACACGTTGCATCATGTTGCTCTGCACACCGAATTTTGAAAAACAACACCTAGAGCTTGACGCCGACGCAAATTTTGATCCTTGATATCTCTACCATCAACGGAAACATTTCATACGCATCGCCCAAACCGAAATATTCATCTATTGAAACGAATCTTTCTGTATTTATGGCCAAATATTTATAGAAGCTATCCAAAATGAATCAATGCTTATGAAGATCTTTACCTCCTAAATGTAGGTAAAAGTGACGCTATTTACTATCAAAAATAATACAGGGGACATTTCATAGAACTTTAAAAAAAATTATATTCTTATCTTTAATTTTGCAAATTGTATTTCTGCTGCCTTACCTTTCTTATATGTCAATGCGGGATATCACTTTATGTAACAAGGGTTCTTCATTACAACAGAAGACGGTTTGCTGCTCTGGAATCTTTGCATTATTAGCATTATTAAATGAAGGTTCACACCAATCACACCAATAGGCAAAAGTCTCTTAGGTACATCAAGTTACTAAATGTATTTTTTCTTTATTCGTGTTAAGGTTTTATTGAGTAATAAATATCATTATTATTATTGCCTTTGTATCTGGAAGGTATGACCGTAACCGCTTCCGCATGAGTGTAGAAGCAGATGTGGACTCCGAGTAAATCGCTTGATATTTCCCGAGTGCAACAGAACGTGCTTCACACGAAGAAAAAGAAGGGGAAGAGGATTAAATAGAATGTTCCAAAGGTAAGTATAGAATAAGGATTATCTAATGTCCCACCGTTGAGGTGACCAGCGCGTGTTATTCTGAGGTGCTAGCAACTAGCCGGTCTTCGACTCGTACGGTGAGTATGGTAAATACACAACCTCCCGGGTGAACGGCGTATTTGAAATTGGCATTAATTGTCATGGGAAAGAAATTCCTTGGCCTGGGAACCGAAGCACAGTCCTTTGGACTTCCAGGTCCACTAAGCAAATCCATGTACTCACCCTGTCAAATTGCCGTGAACACTGAATAGCGTTGCGGTCAGAGCAGTGGCCCGAAAATCCGAAGATCCGTGGTTCGATTCCCGGACGAGGGAATTCCTTCCCATGTCAATTACTCGTATGGAGAAAATAGCGACGTGTTTGGACCCTCCTCGCAGTGATTTCTGTCAGAGGATAACGTGCCACCAAAAAGGAAACCGATTTTCTCACACACCGATAATGACATTTAAAACGAAATTGCAATTTCAGCTCCGGGAGCATGAAAATTGTGAGTGAAACGTATTTTGCCTCCAATATTCAAGGGAAAATTGTTAAAAAAATAAGCTAGCAATGGGTACAGCAAAAAATTGAAATGCAGGCAGAAAGTGGTATGCTATGGAGGGAAAGAAGGACTGTGTGTGCGACCAGTTAGTCACGAAGAGGTATCGTGATGTAGCATGAGATCATTGTGACGCCCGTGATGTTTGCACACCTCTGCAGTTGCATATTGCTCACTCGGGAACGAAAGACGGAACGGAAGATCTCACGTAATGATGCTCCGGATGCGTAAACAGGCGCGCGTGAGTCAATTGAAGTGGAGGGGCGGGTTGGCGCGTTGCGAAACACACGGAACATCTAGCTGTGCCCTCATTTTTGGCACACTCAAACACGTAAACTGTCCCCCTCACATAGATTGAATTCTTTCATCACATTCCTCGCAATACATCGCAACTCCGGATCTATTACTAAAGTAACCTCATTTTAAAATATAAGATTAAAAAATTAAAGTAAATTTTACAGAGAATAAATATTTTAAAATCATTTTTAACTACCATGAATTAAGAATGAGATCCAGTAATTGAACCGAGTGTGATTGGCTTCCCACCTTGAGGGCTCGGGTTCAAATCCCGGTCGTGGCAGAGAATTTTCATAGACTACCCGATCCCTGCTTGAATGATTTGTGGAGGACATTTCGAGCGCAACACTCCGTCCATCAGATGGGAAGTTAAGCCGTGGTCCCTTTGACGCCTTTCGTTAAGAGTGGGCTAATGCTGACGCCAGGTTTCTCTTCACCCTTCCCTCATGGCACAAATGACCTCAGCTGTCGGTCGCCTCCTCCAAATACCAAACCAAGTGTGATCTGAAATGGTGGTCTGTTGAAGGTCATACAAGATCCACTACGGATACCACTTGTCTATGAGTTCATACATGAATATAAAATATACATGACAGAGCCCAGCAGAGGTACGAGATACTCATACAGAAAAAGCAAAAATTGGTCACAAAGAATGCTGATAATTAAATGCTTATGCTTTTCTGCTAATATTTTCCCCATCTATTTTGGTCGACAGTAGCGCAATGTTTATGTAACTAACAACATTTCACTTCAATTATAGCATTCATTTGCTGAAAACGCATAATTTAATGAAGTGGAATGACTACTGATTAATTATTATGGTGTTATGAACGTTATTACAAGTTTTTGTGCGCAAAGTAGATGTAATTTACATTTTTCTTGGACAAGCCTGACAAAAAATGTGTATTTTAAATGCAATTTCGATTAGCACGGAAAGTCTACTTTTGGAACAGTAGAAGTACGTTAAAAATATTTCTCAAAATATTCAGGATTCCCAGCCACTGTAGCTGACGTCATTAGAAGTTAACGCACTTACAGTTTGTTGTTTTCTTTTTCTATTTTATTTTATAACTTACTGCGACATACTTCTAAAGAGAGATTATTTATAGGGAGAAAATGCTAAAATTCTTGGCATAGGCTCGACCGCAAAGTCGATCAGCTGCTGTGTAACTTGATGGTTCTCAAATTTAATCCACAAACTCAGCTTTTCCACGCGCCCTAATAGGGTAGTTTCCTTCATCAAAGAAAACAAAAGGCAATAATTGCGATTCGTTACCCACCATTAGTTTCACAAATTATTTCGTTTTATAAATGCCGGTTTAGACGAATGGCAATGGTCCATTTTTATCCTCATTTGAAAAGGGCCAGATTGGCGCCCATGCGATGCCACTCCACGTGACGTCACAGGGACCGAGTTTCTATAGGAGAAGATAGGAGTTATACATCGTCTGAGGTTACCAATGCATGCATGAGTCACAGATCTCAGGGAAACATGTCTTAAAAATCACTTATTAAAACTGGCTAAGGTCGGAAAGTTTTCCTCGTTTGATAAGGTATTAATAATCCTTATTTAAGCCAAGCGCTACCAGGCGGCAGGGCACTAGGCTACCCGCTGGCAGCCTGCGACGTATCAGCGCTAAGCCTCGCCTCAAGGTCACCTCACCGGGCGGAGGGGGAACCAGAAATACGACGTACGGAGAGATTTCCCATCATTCCTACTTACGCGTCGCGTTTTCGCGCGCTTGTAAATTTTCACTTTTCATTTAATCGCGAAAAATAGATATTGTCATTTAAAAATCTAAAAGCGTGAAATACGTACTCCAGGAGTAATAATCTTTCGATTTAGGCAATAAAAAAATAATAGGAAACCACCCTATTTGTTTAAGATGAGAATAACTCAGGGCGCAAGGTTTATAGAATTACGGTTTCGAATCATATTTTTGAAATCACTATCTAGTCACAAGAGTTAGGTCATGAAGTTAATTGGAAAATGGGGGCTCTTCTATTCTATTGGTGGATCAAACTATAACCATGAGGACTCAAATGTCACTAGGATTGAAGTACCTAGTTCACGATCATAAATATGGCGAAAAAAATGAATAGTGATTGTTATTTTATAATTAGAGATATTATTTGCTTTTTTCAAACGATCAACGAAGTAATTCACTTGACTGAGGTGAGGAATGAGAAGCGGCGAAGAGCTTGTGTAGGTTGCAAAATGGTACAAAAGCGAGTGATATAGAATTACGATTTTCATGGAATGTAGGAATTAAAGGGTTGAATAAATACATCCAATCACATTCTCAAATCGAAGCAAAGGGTTAATTACGGTTTTAACATAAATATATATTTTTTTGCAAATGATCAATCACATAATTAGTTTAAGCTTATCGTAATAGTGCAGTGTTAAATAGGCCAGAAGATAGGAAAATAACGGAGAAAAATACTATTTCCACCTAAAATTTAATGCTTGGAACTTATAAAAGAACCAATGAACTTTTTGAACTAAGAATTCAATCCTTTGAAATTATTTTTCTCGAAGCTTTCTGTAACAGCTTGAGGAAAAAGAAATTAGGAGACAGCTTCTTGGTACTTCACACCGAAAATTAGTGCCGGTGTATATCAATAATTAGAATGTGATTCAAGTGGGTCTGTTTGAGATGTGTCTCACTATTTTCCTGGCGCTTGGAGGGTATTGCACACATTCCAAGAGTCACTGTATGTTATCGTGGGAGGGCTGGAAAATTCTTTGAGTAAACATGCGGGAGAGGAATTTTAGACTTCTACGCACGAGACCAAGATTACAACGGCAGAATTCCAGAAAACGTGATTGATCTGATTGGTAGATACTGAAAATGACGTTTTTTCACCCTTTTTTTTCAATTTGACTATTTATTTGATTTCACACCTCCTCCTCCTAAAACAGACGACATTGTGAATTTATGGAGTTAAAGTTTTTGGTTTCCTTTCGCTATCATTCCGAAACTTAAGACGACGTCCTTCTGAAGCGAGAATATTTATGAAATAAAAGTCTCAAATTTCCGGCTTAAATCAGATCGCTTACTGGATCGTTTGCTGTTTAATTCGATGGTTTTCAATTCATTCCGCGATGTCAGCTTTTTCACGTGCCCTAATTTTTTAAAAGCCGAATAAGGAAGGGTGTACATGGAATTTAATACACACGAATAAAGAAAAACTAAGGATTTAATTTTTTATAAAAATTCCTATGGCCTTAATAATCCTGAATTTGGGGTTTCAATGTTGGCCAAAGGTTGGCAAAGCCACCTTCAGCGCCAGTATATGTGTTTACTCTGCGGGAAAAATAAAAGACATATGGTTAAGCATATGCTATTAACTAGTGAAATAAATCCTTGCTTTGGAAAACAATATTCGTGATAGCCATGTTCCCAGGAATTATGGCTCCCTCCCAACCTCTTCACCGACCTCCCCGCCACTTTTTCTGTCCGTCACACTGTGCCCACTTCACTCGATATGTCACTGAGAATATCGTCGTAGATTTCCACTAAATTATAGGCCGTGGGAACAATGCTTAGATAATCATTCCTTTAATGCACTGCGTTTCCAAGTGCCCAAACCAAGCGAATTATATGTTGTTTTTTCCTACTCTTTAGCTTTTAGCAATGAATTACTCCAGGTTTTGCCATTGCATTGCACAGGTATTGTGCAGAGACAGGAATTTGGGAAGAGTTAAGCGCAGTTTTAGGGGCTTGTTGCTCAAGATTTTCAGAAAGGGAATAATACCAACGGGAAGGCAGTATTTCATTTTCAAAGAATATTTTCAGTACACAAACAGGCAAATTACTGGTGTCCTAAAACTTTCTGCCACACGCCTATTTAAGCCGCTAGCGTGGTATTTGGGTAGTGAGAGTATTGGTAAGTAGTACTAGTAGTTTTGTGGAAAGATTTGGAAAGAGAATTCTCAATAATTGACTTCGGACAATTAAGTAGGGTTTAAAAGTATCTAAGGTAGGGTAAGTGTAGTGGGAGAAAGGAAGGACATTAGAATGACTGAAGTACAGTGTAGATAAGAATGACCTGACGGTCAAAACGCGTCATACTTTAAATTTGCGAAAAAGTGTCATCTCTTCATTATTAAGTCAAGTAGGGGTTAGCCTTAGGTCATAGCGAGTGTCCTCATTACTCAAGAACCAGTGGCGTAGCTAGAAGGGAGTATATGGAGCACGTGCCACCCAAGCCCATTAATTTTAACAGAAAAATATTAACCTATGAAATAAATTTCATAAAGGAAGAGTAATTTATTCATATTCGATTATTCTTTACTTTGAGTAAATTTAAGCTAATTCTTTGATAAAAGCTATTTATTATAGCGATTAGATATCTAAAAAAGCTCATTTTTGCAAAATGTATTTTATAAACTAACAGCTTCCCCACGACTCATCAATTGTGTAACTTGAGGTCCCATAATAGTGTAAAATGTAATTTCTATAGATCTAAATGTTCACATTCCTCCGTAGGAAGGTTCTATCCTCCTGACCTTAGGGTCGTGCCCCCAAGACACCATCCTGGCTACGCCTCCGTCAGGAGCCACGGATCTCCTTCCCTTCTTCTAATTAGAGCATTCTCCGTTGATTGTAGATGCTTCGGATGGGTATTTGAACTAGCTCTGGACCACTAAGTTCGTATTGCTAGAGGAGGAGGCTCCACTAGGTATTTGAATCCCCTTCAGAAAAAAGAATTTATGTTACCAATGCCCAGTGGCTAAGGTATTCTACTCCCTTGCCAAAATTCCTAGATCGAATATCGTTTGCAGTATTTTTTTTTTCATAATTTCCTCCTGATTTTCCTTTTACCGAAGTCTGAAATTTACAATATTTTTCATGATTTTCACTGAAAATTTTATTTCTTAGTTTTTTTTACTACTCTGGCAACGAAGTCGAGTACCGCAACTACTGGACCACAGTGTCACGCATCTGCACACTCTTCTGAAGGGAATACATTTCACTTAAAATGTTTAAATGCGTTTTTTGTTATAACTATTGGTTATAAAATTGAGCTAAATCATAATTAACTGAGATTAGTTGAATATATATTGAGCTTACTTTTAACAAAAAAACGATTACACTGGCCGCGTGGCGTATCTCTTTTAATACGTAATATTAACATTGACATGCATACTAGCGACTGGAGCGCCACCATTTACGGCGACCGGCGGGAATCAATGGAAACGCTGGAGTGGAGAATCCTATGTACAACATTTATGCAGTGAACCTTCGCTGTACCACCTCTCTTGAGAGTTCCATCGTTGTTTTTGCGACGGATCAGCACGCATGGCGGCGCGTGGACCGAAGGCGAAGATGAGGGCGCCCTTCGCGGGGCGACTTTCCCTTCCGGTCACTTCCGACCTTGACGCCCGAGGTCTCGGGCGACGCCGCCGCGTGCTCACGCAACCCGATACGAGTCGCGGAAGTGTCCGAGAGGGCGACCGGAAAGCGCGCACGCATAACGCGGGACCAGACGCTGGCGGGCCTTGAATCTTGCCAGTACCTGGTGTCGTTATCTAAGCCCTGGATCTCAGTATGGCCATTTGCTGGCTGTTATAAAATGTTTCCCCTCAGTTGCATAGGGCATAGATACAAAGTTTTGAGCACCAATCATTCGCTCTATTAGGACGCATCTCTCCCAATCGGCCAGTCTGTGTTCTAGACGATTTGCTCCTTTGAAATGTTCGCTATGACAAAGCTAACTTTTTCCGGAGAGAAATTGTGGAACAGCACAACAAATGTATGATCTTAGGTTTTCCCGGCGTATCAGTTGCAGAAAAGTTTCTCGAGTTTTCCACCGGTTGATGTCGTCCATATCTCCCGACGTTTCGATCCGCGACTTGCTGATCTTGACACGAAACTGCTATGCCGAGCACATGGCTACTGGGACCGCCTTGTCAAGGAAGCCATTCAGATCCGCATCAACCGCAACAACTTCAACAGGGACACTGGTTTCCAAATCAGCAATGCTTGGAGACCAATAATGAAGTCCATTATATACGACAAAAATGGCGGGAAAACCTCCACAAGCGTGAACCAATCAGGTTACACCTGAACTCGGAGGGAGTGTATATATACGGAAAAATTTTGAAGAACGGCATTCGGAAGATCCCCTGAGGATGATCAGCAAGTCGCGGATCGAAACGTCGGGAGACATGGACGACATCAACCGGTGGAAAACCCGAGAAACTTTTCTGAAGCACAACAAATGATAAACAAAACTATCTTCCTACCCACTAATTTTATTTATCGGCTCACAACACGTACAATTTTTTTTGTAATTTAAGACGTTTATCATTACGCTATGATCTCGAATATTGGTGCGGCAGATTGCCTTTTGAATTATTTTCATTCGGCTGCATAGGGAATAGAAACTTCATGCTGCAGAGCGCTAATCATTTGCGTTATTACGACGCATCTCTACCGATCGGCCTGTTTGTTTCTTCAGCGAAGTGCTCCTTCAAAACTCACGTTGTGATCTTGAAATTTTCGGTATGCCTCTTATAAAATATTTCTCCTCTGTTGCAAAGGGCATAGACACATCACACTGTGCAAAGTAAACCGTTCGTTTCATAAGGACGCATCACTTCCAATGGAATGTCTGTTTTCATGATGACCTGCGCCTTCAAAACTTTCGCTGTGATCTTGAAATTTTAGGTGCGACAAATTGCTAGTATTATGGCATTTTTACCTTTAGTTGCATAGCGAATAGATACTAGGTGCAGAGCTCCAATCTTTCGCTTTATAAGGACGCATTACTCCAAATCTGTCTGTTTTATCGACGAATTGTTCCTTCAAAACTCACGCTATGATCTTAGAAAATTCGGATCTGTGCGTCGCAGTTTTGCCTATTACAAACTTGAAAATATTTCTTAAGTTGTACTCTATATTCTCCAGGTGTATAAAATATGATAGCACAAGCTTTGAACTAGAATTAAAAAATAAAAACTTCACGAGAATAAACCAGCCAAGCGAAACCTGTCACGACTTTGTGTCATTCACATGACGGCTTAGCCTGAGGTGAGCTGCCAAAAACGCCCATCGGGTGATAAAAACTGAGTGCTTACATATTATTTGTAAGAGGGAAGAATGGAGGTAGGTAATGTATTAAAATACGATAAAGGCCAAAGAAAACTTCACCGTTATTTTCCGAAGGCGTGTACCAAGTGCCATGCTCTTGCGATAAATGGCACAAAGCTGAACACACGGATGAGTGAACAGCTGGAGATGGACCAGAAATAAACAAACTCGGGAATTCTATTTTATTTGACGACGCTAACATATTAGCGAAAGAAGAAAAGTATTTCCCCAGAATAATAAGAGATGCCATTATATCGTGGCAAGACCAGACGACTTCAACCAGGAAGATGGATATCCACTCTACAGTGCATGAAAAAGAATTATTCCACGCAAATTTGAGGATGTTCCCTGATTGGCTGAAGAAAATTTCTTGTTTTCGCGCCAAAGTTCCCTATATAACAAATGACCACAGGCCTTTTGCCATCCTTCACCCGAGGACTCCTGTAGGATAGCTGGCGAAACTGCTGTGCATTATTCAACAACATACGCGGTCGCAGCCTGAAAATGTTGACGTCATCCATTCTTTGCAGACTTGCGAACTTGCGATGCATTGAAATTTTGACACCTCGCTCTCCTTGTGACTATACCCATATCTTTCCAATTGTAGGTACGCGTTTTTCATCATTTGCAGTTGCTTAGCAGCATGAGCCTGGTAACACTTACACCCTAACCTAAGAATCAGATATCGATATAATAACTTGTAATTCTGACTCAGATAGCTTTAATTATTAACATATTCTACCGGCTACGTCAGGCTTGCATGGAGCTTTTTTTAAATAACCCCCACCTCTCTCCCTTTCTCGATTGCACTTCCGAAACTCATCACTATTTATTCCTTATTTTCCGTAAGAGATAGTTGGTAGGGCTTACCACGTCCATTCCAACGGTGCATTTAAAACGATATCTTCACTTTGACTACGTGTCGTATTGCTCTTACCCTTCGATCAATTTGGCATGGGTGTCCTAACCGGGATTGTAATTGGAAATCGTCCCTGCAATTAAAGCTCTAGGCGTCTCAGGAACGCGTAAGTCTTTCGACCATGACAACTTTATAGCCCAAAGGATAAGGATTTGGATAACAAAGGGTTAAAATTTAAACCGGTAGTTTCAGTTGAGATGTGGTGAGTCGATCCAATGTAAATTAAAATAATATTGCAATTTCCATTAAAATTGTGAGGAATTTTCGGGTTTTTCGTTTCATTCATTAAAAACATATATTTTTTCAATGAAGCTCTACTCGATTTTCCAGAAATATACAAAATGATAGCACAAGTTTTGAAATACCATTCAAGAATAATAAACCACGAGAAAATCGGTCAAGCGGGAGATGTGTCCAATTTATAGGGACAACAAAATATTCAGATTGAAGGATTCATTCTTTGAAGGGCTCAGATTGAGTGAGTTAAGGACTCGGTGATACAACTATAATGGTTGGGATGGATGAGGCCAAAGCTAATCTTGAACTAAGTCACAGGCTGGTGACTTAGTTCAAGATTAGCTTTATTCAAGACGATTGATTGATTCAAGATGAGATTACTGGTTGAATAGGCCGATTCTTCTCGGGATTAGGATCCCATTCTAGTGAATATAAAAAATGTACTTAAAGAAGCTGAACGGTGGCAGCGTATCCTTCCATTACAGCTTCCCGAGCACGGAAACAGGAAGTCCTCACATGGCAGTCTCCATTCATGTCATTTACAAAGTGTCCCCTCCACTGAGCCGATGTCGTTATCTAAGAACCCGATCTCGATATGGTGCATTACCCGCAGTTATAAAATAGTTATTTCTAAAATGGTTATAAAGAGTGCACACACTCAATCAACAAGCTAACATGTATGACATTTGGACAGAAATAGTGTCGAAGGTTGCGGAATGATAGCCAAGATTTTAGTAAGATCTCGTGCAATTATTGCAGCACCTATATGTATCCTGCAAGTGCCTCTTCCAGCACAAATATGAGTATAAGTTGGGAAGAAATAGTGACCTTCTACCAAACCTTATAGAGGTGACCCGCAGGGTGTAATGTCCATGCAAATGCAGTGGTATATGCACTACGTAATTCTATATATTCATTCTGATCGCCAATTGTGCTTAGCCCTTTGTACGGTACGAGCAAGAAATCTGTACCCTTATGCCCCATTTATTTATTTAAAAAATTACGAATGCATGGGTACCAGGCTTAGATGCATATTAAATTTAAAGTTAAGAGTCAAAATAAAAATGTCATTAAATTTTTCATACGAAATATTTCCTAAAAGCATCAATGGCTTTATTATCGATGTCTTGATAATGGTACTCAGAAGCTGAAACCGTCAAAATATTTTGCTAAAAAAGTTATCAGAGATTTAATTTTGACAAGCACCCGGACGAATTGAAATTGTGAGGAGCGACAATAAAGACGTAGTTGCTTATTCGCAAAGTGTTCCTTCCTGGAGGGTCGCTATCATTTTCAATATATTGCGTGGAGTCTAAGGAGCCGAAATAAGTATCACTATAACGTTTCTCTAAAGTTATTTGTGACATATTTTATAAAGCTATTCAAATAAATTGAAAATGACAAAATACTAGCCCTGAAAAAATCATAATCACATTGAAATATCAAGGAAGCCAATTGTATTCCAGATTTATTTCTATATCATTCCTATTTACTTAAAATTCATCAAATTTTCACTCCTATAACATAATTATCCTTACACTTCATTGGAATTTTTGCTGTAATTTTTATCCGGTAATCACGAAAAAGCTTAAACTCATTTGATATTTGGTAGTAATTCATATAATAATATTTACAATTTTAAATAATATTTTAATATATTCATGAAAGAAAACATCATTTGGCATTGTATCTGGATCTGGCCTCACTGCTGGAAAAATTGGAGCATCATTCCGAGTTCCAAAGTTCCATGTGACTAAAATTGGAGTTTATATCTCAAAATAGAAATACTTTTTGTAAAAAATTAGAACGTTAAGATTTAAAGGAAGGCCTAATTTTTCGTTCCTATTGAGGAAATATATTTAATCAGCACGTGAGTCTCATGCATTTTCATTATACCAGGTACAACTGTTTAAAATAATCATACTCCACAAATCAGCAACTTAAAACTAAAATAAAATTACTTCTATATATTACATTTAATTGACTTTGCTGGCTCTACACATCGTGTATCAATTAAAATGCTATTAGACTTCACTTAACTATTTCAATTACTTTCTGAACCTAAGCATGGAGTATATAGGTGTAATAATTTGAAATTTTGAAAATATATATTACCGTCTTCATTGTTCCAATAAAAAGTATTTATTGTTTGTCATTATTCCGATGGATGAATATATTATTCATTTCAGTTAATTTTATCATATACCATTTGTTATTATGATAACTTTCTGTATAATTCAATTCATCAATGATGTTATAATAAAAACAACATGGATACCTTTAATTAAAAAATAAATTTGACCAAAATGGGGAAGAAATATCACGGTTGAAAACCATTTTGGTGAAGTGGTGAACTTGTAATTTGCAAATTCACGGCCAATCGTCTTTTAGGTTTATGCACGACTGGCGTTCGTGACTGTGATTCCGTAGCGTTCGCTTCCAACCTGCGCCGTCCCAACCGAAATTT
Source organism: Ischnura elegans (assembly GCF_921293095.1). Taxonomy (NCBI): domain Eukaryota; kingdom Metazoa; phylum Arthropoda; class Insecta; order Odonata; family Coenagrionidae; genus Ischnura; species Ischnura elegans. The sequence continues at coordinate 40,531,255 of NC_060259.1, forward strand.
CACGGCTGCCCCCAAAACCCAGTTTTGCCTCGAAGACCGGTTCCGAGTCGTGGAGCTCAAGAGGAAAACGCCGTTTTCAAAAGTCTCCTTCGCACGCTTCCTCGAATGTGTAACTGTATGCATTATTTGTATTTGCATTGTGCATCACCATCCGTGTACAACCTACTGAGGTTTTTTCTCGTAAGACACATCATAGTGTGTTATGATCTGTTATGAGCTTCCATCTCCTCAGAGAATTGAGGTCATCTCAAATAACGAAAACAAACCGACTCCATCTCGAGTTGTGACGCGATTGCATCTATCCTTATGAAGGCAATCCTGGCCGTTGGCATTGGGCAACCACTCCTCACCGGACGATGCCCAATGAATAAATCCATGATTTGATTTATTGACGACTCAGCTCTGTAGGAACGAGTCTCAACGCCACTTGATACAATCGCTAAACAATCGACTTCCGCACATTTTCCGTATCCAAGGAAAACGTTAAGATGAAAGTTATTTATCCATCACTTCTACGTTTAGTGAAGGGACTACCAGTCCTGAGAAATCCATGCTTAATAATTTATTTTTTTAGTAAAATATCAGAACATGTATTTTTATGTGGAAATTGGATGGAAATACTTCATTTAAACACTAGATGCCGTTCATTAAACTCAATTTGCTCATATAATATATATAGTTTTCATGCTGTTTCTAATTTTATAATATAAATGTACAGAAATTTAGCATAAATACAAGTTGTATACAGGTAAACTAAACTGAAATATATCATAAATACATATGTCGGATCGATGAAAATGGGTATATATTTAAATGTTTTAAATTTTTTTCACCAATATAAATCTGTGCCCTTGTCATCATTTCCTTGTAACTCCAAATTCAGCATTTCTACTTTGTAATTTCCCAGATTCAATTATTTTGTATATGGCACAGGCAAACGGAGACTTCCCTCTACGCCACATACCATAAAAATTATCATTAGAAGGACCAGACACGTTATTTTGACGGGTAGCTACTACTTACTTGATCATATTGCCTACAAGTCTTAATTTTTTCTGGCTTTTATTGATTTTTTAAGACATGTACTCTGTTAAAGTATATTTTGATTTTTTTTCTTTTAGAAATGGAGTTATACCACCAGTATGTATATGTTAAGACCAACAGCCGTCCAAATGTCGAGTGAATTGTTTCTATTTTATTTGCTATGGTAACGCGTGTTTTATTGGGGAAATCACTACTCTATGTTATGGCTGGATATTTTGAAGTTTTAGTTAGCACATTTATGCATTTAATATTCTTCATTACATTTTTAAATCAAAATAAGCAGTATGTCTGCCATATCAAGTAGCGTATGGCAGGCCAGGGCAGCGGAAGCCAGAGTGACGTGCCCGCTGTTCATTTTTAATTTTTTATTGTAAAATTATTTGTAAAAATATACTCAGCTGTACTGATAAATACAGGAAAATTTTACTTATATTGAATGCAGTTATGAATAAAATTTAACTTAAACCATAACTACTGGTCAAAATGACGGGTGATGGTTTTCCAAATTAGCCATACGACCCCAGTCCTCCTAGTGTTTAAGAATGAAAACGCGAGCTTGAAGCGAGTAATTACCCCTTGAGAGGAGATATGGATATGCAATTCTGGTAGATGAAATAAATATGATGTATCACACTCAACACTGCATAACTTTATTGAATGGATTTTTGTGAGCACTGTTAAATGTGTTGCCCAAAAATCTCAGACAAATAAATAGGATGAGGAGGCATCAGTTAAGAGTCGAGGAAAACGGTCTAAGGACACCGATTCAATGATAACACTGCCCATTCAACAGGCCTTGGATCAATCTTGGACCTAATCCTCAACTTTCCGGTTGTGACACCATTTTGTTGTACATTTATCAACCCGACGCTCTAAATGAATGAGAACGGGTTACACCAAAAAGTTACCCCAATCAGTGGACGCCACAGTTGTCACGTATGACGTCGAAGAGTACTTCTTCTCGGAGGGAGTATATCACGGCTCCTTTGGCATCTCGCGTGCGTTGGGAACGAGGCCACGGCGTCGTTGGAGGCCGCGCCTTTGACCCAATTCTGGCGGGAGAGCGGCTGGCCAACCGCGGCGAGGACGAAGCCGAAATCCGAGTGGGCGGGGGCCCAAACCGCCGCCCCGGCAGAGGCAAGTCGATTCGCGGCCGACGATGGCCAATGGCGGAAATCGTCGCGCGGACAACACTAATGAGGAAATGATCCGTACACAGGAAATAAAGGCAAGGTTCATCTACATCTACACAACATTCCTCATGACATCTCAATAGGCGTTGACAGAGGGTGTTAGCACAGCAGCCGTTAGCTGTCGTGAGAATACGAGGAATCTACGTAACCAAGCATACTGCTAGAACAGAAATTTTATAGTTAATTTTAGTTGAAATATTATCCGCCTAAAATCCAAAATATTTCGTTAAATGATCATGTAAAAATTGAATGTAAATATTATGGAGTTGAACAATCCACATGTTCAAGGAAATTTTTACTATCTTTTGATGATATATCAATCATTTTTTAGAAAATTTAATTTTCCTTCGCATGGTTTCGGTAACTTGCAGCTTATTCAAAGGGTTCTTAATTACCATAAATGCATGATTTCGATGAATAAAACTTATTCTTACAGGATAGAAAACAAAAAGTGCAAAACGTCGGTTACCTGAGACGTCTTCAACCGTTATACCTCAGACACATTTAATGATGTACTGTAGCAATGAATGGCAACTAAAAAGCATTATTCATAAATATCAATGTCTAAATTACATTGATTACGACGTCATGATAGCTTAATGTCGACAAAATAACAAGAGAAATCAGGAAATACCCAGCAATGCCAATGGTATATCAACGCGGTTTACCAAAGTTTCCTAATTACTTGGTATCCTCGGAGCTCTACTTACGAATTTGGCCGATAGTTAGCGTATCACTGGTCTGAATTCTCGAATAAGCCACGCCAAGTTGGCTCAGTGAATCCATGTGCCGATAAATCGTTTTTTCCATCACCCGTCAAACACTTGTTTTGATTCCCAGCCTCCAAAGATATTTGAAAAGAGCATTACTTCACGCAGATTGGCGTCATATTTTGGTACTAACTATCTCTTAGAACAGAAATTTATTGCGTCAGGGGAGAAACCTCGGAGCTTGACTACTTGACCATATAAGTATTGCAGTGGGACTGAACTAGAAAATGTCATGATATTGCTCAAAGTATGTTCCACTGTAATCCATCCTCCACAGTTGAACTCTTTACTTGGATACTAAAAAAATTCTTCTTGGCGCCAATTTCATAACGCTTAATCGAAATTCCAGACTTATTTACGGATTCTTATATTAATTCTTAACAAACCTGAAGTTTAAATATAATATGTGATGTACGAATAGGGAATCACGTGGAATTTTTATGCTGAATTCCAATTATTTTCATTGCTAATGAGTTTATTGTTCATTCCAAAAATATGAGTAAGAGTAAATACAATTTGTTGCGTAAGAGAGGTTTTTCGCCTAATTAAAACTGCATTTTCATATTAGCTCTCCAATTCGAATATTTGATTTTAAATCTGAAGAGATGCCAATTATTAACATAGAGACCCTTTCTTAACTTATTGCTACCCTTGATGTCTATTTCGAGATAAACCTTTCCTGTTTTCGTCCAGGTCAAAGGAGTTATCTCCCTCCCATATGAACTCATTTCCCTATCCACTGGAAAAGCGTCAAATCATTCATTGATGCCTACTTGTTTCCTACTCTAATTTACCTGCTTCCTCGCCTAGGTAACTTCCATCCATCATAGACCACTGATCTCCAAGATTGTGATTACCCAACTAGCTCTCCTGCCTCCTGGTCACTCATACCGGTATTCCCCCTCATCCTCCCCGGCGAATGGCCATAAGAATACCGCGACGTCTAAGGTCATTTACACCAATGCCGAGTGCTCCAACTGCCCGAGTGATTGTAAGTTATCTACCCGTTCCATTTTCTCCATTCTCGCTTCCACTACTAGAACTTCCATCTACACTCGACACAATTTAGCCTTTTTTCCTGAGACGGGAACTTCTGGCACTTACCGGCAAGTAGCCAGAAATATTTTTCGTCGATAAAGGATAAGTCGGAATCGAAGTGCCTACGGTATTGCTCCAATAAGCGGCTGCGACTTCTATCCAGAGAAATACGCAAATATTCATTTGTACCTATACCGAAGTTTGAGAAAGAAATTTAACTTTATCCGCAGAGATATCACGGAACAGCATACCAAATGATAAACAGAGATATTATAATTCCCACTTAATTTTATTTCACAACTCCACTACACGTATTTCGATTGGCTTATCTGATGATGACTGCAAGCCAATCAAAACATGTGCAGTAAGGCTGTAAAATGAAGTTGAGTGGGTAGTACCATATCTTTGTGATCAATCAACAAGGAACACAATTTTAGAATAAATATGCTTTTTTGTCTGTTGTCTATCAGTTGAACTAAATACATCAAAAAATGATAGCGTCATAAACATAAAAATGGAATTCTGAGAGTAGATTGATGGTTGCACCTATTTCTCTCAGCCTATACGTATGAGAAAGTTTGTTAATAATATAAGGAAATGCAGGAGAGGCTCCCCCAATTAACTGGAAAACATTCAAAGTAATTCCTCAATTGGGTTCTGTTCTTTAACATTTATCCCATATAGTCGGCTTCCCCAACATCCAGCGGCACATATAACCGAAACCAGCAGCATTAAAAATTTAATTCTTTAATTTTTGGTGTCAGACATTGACGCTCTCAATGCAAATCCTATTCCTTGCTTTAAGTCAAGTTCAAAACGTAGTGTCGTCATGAAGACGTTAATTTCCCGCCTCGCGGAGGGAGGCCAAATAATCCATTGCAATCAGTTTGAAAAGTAAAATAATTATCATTCATTGTACAATTCAGAATGATGTAATTTAGAATTGCTGTAATTCAGAATGCATTTTCAACTTTTAGGAACTCTGAAGAGTGACGGTAGAAAAAAAGATGATGTATGAATACCTTAAATCAATTAAAATCGTTCGCAGTCTTAATCACGCTGTGAATTTATATTCCAGCCGCAACAAGAAGGTTGAGTAGTATTCTTCTTGGGCGAAAAATTAAATCTGAGTATCCGAATGCAAATTAAAGGAAATGTCATGAAATGTTAAAATCTCAATGGCAAATGTAAAAGAAATGTTAAAATCTCAACGGCAAAGTGTGCTCAATACCGACCGTTTATACGCGTATACCAATACCGAAGCTTTATACGCGTAAAACAAAGCTGGTGGAATGGAGATACTGTTTCTGCTAGAACAGCCATTAAAATTAAACCAGGGAGGAAATTGCTTTAAGATGAAAACCTCTTAAGTTCTTATTCTGGACCGCATTGGTTTCCGAAGCGAAAAACGCAATTAGAGCCTCACATTAATTTAATTTGCTTAGACGCCTACTTCCTTGTTGGATACGCGCCATCTATATTTCCATGCGGAATTATTCATTATGCAAACAATTCATAGTATTTCATATTATGCGCACGAAATTTCCTCTTAGAGTGTTCATAACGCTTGAGCAAGCTAGCTATTATCATTAAAATCTTTTGAATGCACGCCATTTTTTACCATCATGCTTATTCTAATTACATTTTACTCTTATTTATGCTAAGAGTTTTTATGCGTCCCTGGAGATTGGAGATCATTAAAACCTGAACACATTGAGGCATTTACTATCCTTTGCTCTTTAAAAAAATTCATCTTTAGAAATCAAGTGTAGGCGATATGCCTGGTCTTCTACATTTCAGGGAGTCTAAAGTCTGACAAAGAAAATAGGATAGTAGATGCATTCCTTAAATTAATTATTTTCGTATCGTATTGTCTAAAGCGCATGAAATTAGACAAGTATAGGAGAAAAAATATGCTTAGGTCATAGGCTACTCAACTTCAGGCTGATGTAGAAGTCAAATGGAAATATGGAGAATAAATAATTACAGTGAAAGAAGACTTATCACGGATATGCCACGAGTTCTCCTTTATTCAGTGTTTCCAAGGAAAAATCTCAAGAAACTGTCAAATACTAGGATTCGGTTTCCCTATCAAGCACTCATGATGACCCTTGTAGATTATCATCTAGCTGTAAACTTTGACAGGGTGGGTTATGCTTAAATTTATGTTTGCTCTGAAGTAATTACCAATACCAAATTTTTTCGCTAAACCCTGAAGAAATGCAGAGATCAATACCAAATTATTGTCATCCTTTCATCCAAATAGCTGCATTTAATGGTGGGAGATAAGTTAGCGAAGCGCTATTTATCTCCCACCTCAAGTTGCAAGTGGAGGTAGGGTAAGTGGCTTTATTTGGCCCAAAAATATTTAGCCTGCTCAGCCACTGCCTTTAATATATATGCCTTTAATATATTCGCATAGCACTTGTAATAGCACTAGTTCCGAGTGTCTTCAACAAGATAAATTGTATAATGTAGAAAGCAAAGTAGCTATTTTCCTAACTTATCCCAAAAAACTATTGCCGATGTCCTCGTGAAATTATGATCGACCTACCGTCACTCATACGAATGGCAACTTAGGTGAACCAATTTACATATGCCGTTGGTGACAACGCATGTAATGGACGATATGAAAATCCTCAATAAAAATACGCGTGGAGAAAAAAGTCTAGGCCTAGAATACACCATCCGAGCCTCGAGCACACGAATATTACAATGGAGGATTTTTAACTTAGAATTTAGATGTAACCCAAGCGCTGTTAAATGTGTAAACAAAAGCATCAAATATTGACGATGATAATTAAATTAAAAAGAAGAACTTTGTGCTTTCACATTAATATTTATTCACTAGAAAGCGCAAAGTTCTTATTTTAAATTTAATTATGAATCGCTTTCACCAAGTTACGCCTCAAACAATCAATTTTTTGACGATGATACTTTGAGCGATCCGAATTTCAGGAGGAAATAAACTCCATACTACGTTTATACTCCAGATGATATGACATATCATAACTTTTATTTGCTATTCCTCGCGAGTGCAAATACACAATTGTAAATATAAACCTTTTTAGCAGGGCGGCCCGATATACCTATCGGTTCTTTAACTATTTTTTACTTAATGAAAATGAAAAAAAGGTATTTATATTTCAGTAAATGTAATTTTTTTAACATTCTTAACCAGTTTAACCTCATCAGTTTATTAAATACCGGATATAGATATGCAATACAATATTTTCATGATGTTTTCTTTTCCATTTTATCAAAATACCCTCCGAATTCATCGACAGTACCACATCAAAAAGGATAGGAATAACCGTTAAATTCTGGCGCGGTTTTTTGAGACGTTAGTACTGGCGTGGGGACATACCGGATCCCCAAATTATTTATTTAATTTCTTAATAACTACTGATATTTTGTCAAAACTGCCATGCATTTTTGAAAGTTCAAATTGTTTTCAACAGTTGCAGATTGTTAGATTTTGATATTTCAATATCTAATATTTACTTCATATTTTTAGAAAAAACGTTGCATTTTATGTGAAAACGTAAAATTATATTTAATTTTCTCTTCATTCAGGTCCAGGGAGCTCATAATTCAATTATTATGACAAAATTCAAAATAAAGTAACATACGCCACTTCACTTCACAATGGTAATTACTTTAATGCAAAAAACGAGGTATCTATGAAGCAATTGGTGGCGCGGGGATATACCGTGTCCCCATATCACTTTGCACAATTTTTACACTTCACAAGGGTGAGATAGACCGAGAAAAACCAGTTTGGTGGATGGTGGGAGTAGACTTGAAGCTACTAAGTAGTTAAGCCATGTTTCCAAATCACCCTGGAAGTAGACAACAAATTTACCAGCCTGGGGATCTACCATCACCCCTCGCCCGTAGTTAAGGGTTAACTGCGGATTTTGCAAGAGGTATTTTCAGTTATCATACCGTGACAACTCGTTCTAGGAGGGGTTTTAGGCGCAACTAATACTTACGGCTGTGGGCGTATTGCATACCCACCGGGGTAAGCAGGAGTTACCCAGACGGCACAGAATCCTCCGTATCTAATTCGTATGCAGATAGTACCCATTGACTACCGCTCCGTCGCTTTTCGTCAATGGATACTATCTGCATACGAATTAGATACGGAGGATTCTGTGCCGTCTGGGTACGGTTGCCCCCCTTCAGAAAATTTGAAGAATAATGGTTCAAAATGGAGTTTTACGGCTTTCCGAGGGATATTTGATAAATTCTAGCACTATGCTGTAAGTAATACTGATTCAAATAAGTAAAATGGATTTTAACTTAAAAATTTCTCTGTACTCTGGGGGGGGGGGGGGTTTATCCCCCCCCTCCTCTGATAGACTGACAAAAACCTTGGTGGTAAGAGGCTCGAAACAGCAAATTTACCAGCCTGGGGATCTACCATCACCCCGCGTTAGTAGTCAAGAGTTAAAAGGGATCAACGGATTACTATGCACTCATCTCTGCGCTCCTGACATGTTTAAAAACCAATATCAATGCTACTTAAGGGGCAACATAAATCGAGCCTCTATGGTACAGACTAGGGCCTCCTCAATATAGATCCGCCACTCCAGTGGTTTCCGAACGAATACCCAATGTAGTGATGGAAAATATCTTTTATCGTTCGAAAAAATCGATTTTTCGAACAATGGATTTTTCATTGAAATGAAGCTCTATTCGAAATTTGAATCAAAAGATCCATTGATCTAAAAAATCTACGGTTAGCTTTTGAAGAAAATACAGATCGTACAAAACCATGATTATTATTCATTCAACAAATACTCAAAATATACATTTGAGATGTAGAAAAAAAACACAAAATATCTACTTAGAATACATGCTTGAACTATTAGTACTCAAAATTTACCAATACACGCACATTAAAGTTTTAGAATCACCACTAAGAAACCATTCGGCTTCAATAGAATTAAAATAAATATCAACTGTTTGAAATGCTTTCTTGAATATCGAGGGCGTTCATTGCAATTATACTGGCCTTACATTAAAGTCTTCCACATGGGACGGATGACACTATCATAGCCCTAGTGACGCCGCTGAAAACAAAAGAAATGGCGTATTTCGAAGTTGAGAAGTCGTGATTGAATCGAAACTCGAAGATCATCACATCACTCGATTTACTCGATCTTTCACTTTTAAAAATCAATCTTCGATTTTTATCAAAACGGATTTAAACCGAATTTAAACTTCGATTTTAATTAAAATCGATTTTAACCGAATTTTATCTTCGATTTTAATCATAATCGAATTTAATCTTTGATCTTAATCGAATTTCATTCTCGATTTTAAACGAAGTAAATCGTCCATTTTAATTTTCGAAATCGATGTTAGCAGAATTTAAGCTTCGATTTTAATAAAAATCAACATAAATAGAATTTAATCTTAGATTTTTATCTAAATCAACTTTAATCGAATTTAATTTTTAATTTTAACCGATATTCATTCTCGATTTCCATCTTCCATTTTAATCGAAATCGATTTCTCCATTGCTATCGTGATGCTGCATGATTGGCGTTACATTCGCGGGTTGGGTCCGCTGCAACGACTCGATCATGTCACCGCGAGCCAGTCAGTGAGTTCGGCCATGACCTGGCCTTTTCGAGCGAAGGCCTTTAAGGTGAGCGCACAAGGGCTCTCGGAACTGCTTCCTCGCAGCATTCAGCGCTCGCCGTCATACCAATGCCGGAACAAGAATCACTCAACGCTTGACTTTCACTCGGCTCACACACTTCTTTATAATTCCATCCACTGAATCAGCCACCGATCCTTGAAAACAACCCTGAAATTCCGTGCCTTTCGTTTTCAGTTACTCGGCAAAGTTGGAGGATGTCAACAACATTATCTTTAATATAATGAGACAGCACCTCCAGTTTTTTATTTGCCAGGAAAGTACAAGAAACGAGAATTACATCTCCATATGAGCAAACAAGGATGCATGACGTAAGGTGTACGGTTTTCAGGACCAGAGATGATAGTCAATGTGTAAGCGCGGATAAGCTTTAGTGGCTTCCGTTAGAATTAAAATAAGCTCTCGAGGTTGAGGTAATATCGTCCATGAGTCAACGAGGATGCGTTATCCGGGCTAGATATGGTGGCTAATTAACCAAAGAGAAATTGATACGGTTACAGAAAAAGGCTTCCGCCATTACTACGAATGATAAATATATCAGTTGCGAAAAATGCTACCTCCAAAAAATGCGGAAAAAATAATTGTATAACAAAATGCAAAATATTTTAACATTTAAAAAGGTAAATGAAATACGTAAAGAATGTAGTATATTCCCACTGTCATGTTTTCACGCACATACTCATAAAGTACCCGAAGATGACGCGTTAATGCGTCGAAACAAATTGCACGTGAAAACGAAGTGGACATTTACGACATCCTTTACGTATTTCATTTGCATCATTATGCTCCACATCTCAACTTACACCATTGATTTCACATTTAAAAAGGTTTCCGTTTAATAAGTATTTAAAACAGACGTAAATGTTAATTTCATTTTCTTTCGGTTGACCGATGTTTTTAATGACAATTGGATGCATTAGAACGCGTATTTTAGATGACCAGCGTGTTGATAGTTCGAAGTACCCCTTCGGCAGTTTGGCTGAAATGAGAAGAACTGAATAGTAGGCAAAAATACGTTACGTACTAAAAACATCAATTTTCTTACCGAGTTGCACTTTTTCAACTCGATAGCGTGAGTACCAAGCAGTAAAACGTGCTTTGCAACAAAAAAATGACCATCACATTGGAAAATGGAACTCTCTTGCTCCACACCATCAAGTAATAAACTCTCCATTCATTTGGTACTAGAAAATTTAAAGAATTTAAACCAATACTTCAGTTTGGTCTAACGGATTAACTAAGCTTAATTAACTCCAAATATCATCTGATGTGTTGGGTGACGAAATATCTAAGCAATGATGTTTTGGTCCATTTTAGTTTAAGAAAATATCATCCAAGAGTTAATAATTTTTTTACCAGTTATATACATAAAAAGCATATAGAGTATAATAAGACCACTTTTACATGGAATCCATCCTCCTAATACATTCGAAAATATATGCCATGGGTCAAGGCAAGATGTCCGCCTACCTCAGTTTTGGACATTTTGACAAACGCATCATTATTAAAAACGGAATTTTCCGTCGTGTCAATTTTCACTGAAGAATATGCTGATGATCACCATGTGATCAGTTAAAGCTATGAAATAATAAAGTTTATTCTGAAATAACATAGAATAGTAGCATATAAAACAATGCATTTATACGATTTTTAGCACAGTGGCTTATAACCGAGCAACAAACTTCATCAATCACGGAATCGACTATTACGATTAGGAAAACAATTGAAGAGATACTCCATTCACCGCAAGCAACAGGTTGCAAAGGCGTTTCGTTTTGGTAACGGACGGATCGTGTACGCGGTTAACGCCATCTATGCGTAGCACGAATGATGCACACAATTGGTTACATGTATTATTTAAGGATAACCTCAGGCTACCCAACAGTCCCTTAGGTAGTCACTTGAAACTGCTCTCAAGGTACGAAACATTTACAGAGGAAAAATAATTTTTGTGACCTCGATCCAATCGCAAATCTCCCTAATTCTTGCTTGGTGCCATAGCAAATAAACTACGAAGTACCTTATTCCCCTGCGTAGTTTTACTTTGGCTTTAGAGTACATGATGGTTATGCTGCCAGACATGCAGTGCCACAGGTCAGGGAGTTGGTGCGCATGGTGCCGAAGTCCAAACCGCAAGGGCGTTTACCATAGGCATTATAATAATATAATGTAATGATAATTAGGGTTAGATTCGTGTAGCATACTTCTTTTTCCCAATAATTAATAAAAACCTAATTAATAACCTAATAATAACCTTAAGAAGAACCATCATGCATTATGGAATAAGAGAAATTTCTTCTAGATGAACTTTTGGTACATAATTAATATACAGTAATTTTACAATAAAGTAAAGGAATGGAATATTAATTAAAACGACAAAATAAAAAAAGGAATATGGCTAGAAAATACCTCTTTGAGATACCCCTATTTTAGAATGGGGAATATATCATAGACGGAATAATCGTGGACTAGCCAACGGTGTACCTTTACAGTATCCGTTTCAAGCGAAAAAATTCTTAGCATTGGTTTTTATTATGACCTAAGTGGTGAAAGCCGATTTCCTTTTCAGTTATATCGATTTTCGTCACGTAATGGTTAGGTCACGTTTTCATCCGTCGGTCCTATAGCCCAGAGTTACAGGAAGTGATGATGGCGTCGTTTCCAAAATCACGTCAGCATCGATGCCTCATTCACGTGAAAATCCATCGTTGACAAATGAAATGACGAGGCATAAATTCATTACAGCTAGTAGAATCATCGCACTGAAACTGCAATTGCATCACCGGAAAGCTGACCCTGGTGGTCGCGGTAACCACATCCTCTGATCAGAGCCGTAATGACGGAAAAATTTGTTCATTAATACCGAAGATTAGCGACTGATTAGCTATAACTCCCTCACCAAAATTTTAAAGAAAGTATCATTCCAAATTTATGTTTTAATACACAATCCATAAAGACAGAGCGAATAAATGTGTTGTAGATATAAGGTAGCGCAGTCCATTTACCAGGTACATTTTTCATATGATAATGAATGTTTCAATCAAGATATCCTATTTTAGGACAATTAGCTTAAGCCTCCCCGAGATGTTTTCCACGCGCGATTTATTCGTTTGCATATTCAGACATTACTTGATATGAGCATTGATCAACGGCCATGTCTTTGATTAATGTCGACGTTGTTGGAATATGAATGCATTTCAAATTGACAAAAATTATCTGATATTCTGATAATCACGATAAATATAAAACCTCAGATATTCATCGCTATGCTTTTTGGGTCCTTATCCCATTTTAACTACAATAGAAATCAAATCATGTTAGTTACTTGAAAATGGCGCTAGGTTCGACAGGAATAAATGCTAACTTTAAAATATTTCAGTCCACAAATAATCTCTACCTATATTTTGCGTTTGTTATCTGATATATGTGATCTATGATATCAAATATTTTACAATAAAAATTAGGAATTTATTTCTGTTGACTTATTTAGTCGCAAACCTAACCCATTAAGATGCCTTTGTACACCAACAGCGTACCACTCGCGGTGCGAGAAGGACAACGAGTAGGAACCGGCCCTTCTATCCTGAAAGTTCTCAGGCCTGAGGGTAAATCCTCATTGAGCTCTACCCTACTAAATGAAACCATTCTTCGAGTTGAATCATTAATAGAGTATCAGAAGAAGGCTTAATCTACGAGCTACACAGCGTGACGCGAAGGGCAGCAAGGCATATTTGAAGGTCAATGTGATATTTCAATCAGTGTTACGATTCTACTTCAGCAACAAGGTTGAAAACCACTACGGGAGTCTTTCACACTTGGACTTGGTCCGAAGCAGGTAAAATACAAGGAGACCTACTTTCTGGCTAAATCAAAAAATTTAAAAACTTCCCTTAACGCGGTTAAAAATGCTGCTATAAATAATGCTAAATATACTCCTCAAAATGGATGTAAAAATTAACTTTTACGGAGATAAATAAGGACCTCACTACTTAAAATGGATGGTTAATCGGAACTTTGTGTTATTTATGCCAACAATTAGTTGATAAATTCTCAAATAAGCTCACAAGATCAATAAGAAAATCGATTTAACTTTTTTGCATAACCGTGCTCCGAATTTCAAGTGGATTTCTGGCTTAAATAACTATTTTTATCTATTAAGAAAGCCTATTCCGTTTACAACCAAGTTTACCGCATAGGTTTATCACTGTGCAGACGATTATGCCATCCAGGTTCATTAATGGCCGCGGCTATATTACTGAGGTTGAGGGCTACAGGTGACAATATACCTATACATGCAAATTAAGGAACCTGGACAGGGAAATGGTCCGTACTGTGGCCCGGAAAGCCAAAGTTCTCGGAGCCAGGTGCTCCATGCATCAAGTCGTAATACAGTACCCACATTGGTGATTGAGTACCCAAATACGAACTCCAGTACTTATACAGGTACCAACTCTATTTGAAGGAATGATGCATTAGTTTGTGTTATCGAGTTCTCGGGCAAGGACTAATGTAGGCGGCGATAATTACTCAAATTACTGCCGTGTGATACGAAGGTGTAGGCGTCTGTATTCAATCAACTTTTTAAACAGCCGTGTGATATTTACATGGGCAAAACTTTCCTAGTACTGAGGATCGAACCATGGCTCTTTGACTCCCCCGGTCTCTGTGCAAATTACTACGCTCTCCAGGTTCCTCAATACCCGCGGCAATATTACTGAGGTTCAGAGCAATAGCTTTTAATATATCCATGGAAATTATGAACTTGGATGGAGACTCCCATTTTGGGGGATTCGAATTCATTCAATCAGCAATTAATGCGAGGTACTCCACAACTACCGATGCATTCGTTTCGGTGCCCGAGAAGCCAGACATTGACAGAAGCCAGGCATGAATTCCCCACTACTGAGGTGAATACGTGAATGCCACAGTGAGCACTTGATAATCCCGATAGATACAATACTAGTGTTCGAGTGATTATCGCTGCCTACATACGTCCTTGCCCGAGAACTCCATAACCCAAAACTGACGCATTGTTTCTCCAAATAGAGTTGGTGGCGGCACGGGTACTCAAGTACCATTTGGGTACTCAATCACTAATCTGGGTGCTCTAGTACCATTTGATCTCTGGAATACGTGACTCGGAGGACCTACCCTAAGGAACTCCCGGAGCACGCGGTGATTACGCGGCAACTGTCATGAGGGAGGGGCTCTGACGCAAGGAAGCCGTGAGATTGGGAGATTTTCCCAAGCAATAAACGTACGCCATTTTTACGAAGCTATAAAAATATACCCTTCTAATTGTATGTCATTGACAAATGCTTTACGAGCTCAAAAAATTCACCATGTATGTGTAAGAAACTTCGCGTATTAAAATGACATTTGGGCATAATGAGAGAGATGCCTTAGATCCTAAATGAATGGATATTTTCGATCATGATAGCAAATCAGCCTAAAATGATGAAATGCTGCTTCCCCGATGACTTCACGCTCAAGGTTATATCTCTTTGTGTGATTCCACGCGGAAATTACGGCCAGACGTTTTCGAATAGAGAGGCTTTCTTTTATTCGCAGTAGAAAATTTCGACGGCCTTAAGAGTTTTCGTGGACCATTTTATGACGTCACGAACTTCTGCCAAACGGGTCACAGCTTCTCCAGCACTCCTCAGTCTCGTGCATCGTCCTCATATGGCCCGTTACTGTTTACACTCCTGTAGGCGATTCGTTACCTCAATGAATGGATCTCCTCGAACGAGATAATGAACCGGAACACTAATGACGTCTACTCATTAGTAATAACACAAATCAACTAATGAAAATTGGGCGGTAAATCGATTCCTCTGAATGAATTACGATTTCATAATCTGAGTGAAAGACCCCGTTATGTCCATTTCAATTGGTTATTATCCATAGCTAAAATAATAATTAGATTTTTATGTCAATCAGGGTATAAAGAGTTTTGATTTATTGGAAAATTACGACAAAACGTTCATGACCAGGGAGCTGCTTTCTTTTGCTTGCGGTGAAAATTTTTAAGAATATAAATTCGAATATAAACTGCGTTTATCTTCAAGTCATTCAACTCCGCAGCTAAATTTTAACATCATGCTATTTGTTCTTCGTCGGAAAAAAATGCGTTCTGGGTTTGTGCTTTCGTTACTGGATTTGATCCCATGTTTGCAGCACGCAGAAGACGCCTAGCGTTGATGGAGCAATCCCTCGTTGCGCAAGCATGCATTAAGCTGATGCTTGAGAATGGGCCGCTAGAGATGGGTTACTTCATCCGAGTGCTCAATTTGGCATGGGCCCCGAAATAAGTCGCCCCAAGTGTATGCAAAACATCGCAAAAAGGGGAAGAGATTATATAACAGTTCGAGGTCTTCGGCTGCGATCTTCACTCCGTTGATAACGCGCCTTACTCGTTTTAAAAACATCCATGCATCCAAACAAATATTTTACCATGGTGGATTCTTTAATGGGTCACTAATAGTGTTGTCAATCTCTGTGCATTTAAATGGGTTTAGAAAATATTTAAATAAAATCTAGTAGCACTTTTACGCAATATTTTTAACGCGTCGTACGTATTAAAAATATTGTGAAAAAGTGTTCCCAGCATTTATTTAAATATGTCAAACTTCCACCATTTAACGCCTGGATTCATATAAGTCAAGCCTTGAGACACTAACGGTACTGCAATCCGATATTGACCCGAAAATGAACCATAATGAGGATTGTAAACCGAAATTCTTATCCGTGATGATGTAATTTGTAAAATCCATAATTGTTAAATTTTACTCCTTGGTGTTGAAAACTCATAATTGCAAATATTGAGCATAATTGGATGGCTCAGCTAATATCACGCTTAAGGCATTGCTGGAAACCGATTAAAAATGGAGAAAAGTGGCAAACTAGACGAAACTTTTGAAGTACGGACTGCCGTCTCCTATATGTAGATCTCTTTCATCAAATACAAGAGGAGATATACTATATAGGAGATAAGGACTGCACAGTGCATACATATGCATATATTCCGTCCCTTAAAATTTTATTTATGCAGTAACTTTGGGCACTTTTTGGACACTTTCTAGAAATGTCCTTAGTGCGGTGATGTGCGCATGTCTATCCATTTATTATCAAAATTCGCAATTTAGTATCCATATGTTCAGGAAGAGTAGCCTTGAAAATACATGAATTCAATTTATTGCATCACTACGAATATAAAGAATGATAATCAGTCCTAATTAAATTCGATTTCCCCGTTCAATTCGAATCACTCAAATTTCATCAGCGCGAGTGACGAATTCTGTAAACTAATATCAATGCGCAGTTGGTGGCTGGAGAATCTTCTACCGTCAAATCCATGATCTCACGTATCTATTGCTAACAGAGAGATTATGCGGACGTCTGTGTCGAAAGGAAATGGAAAAATTCCTTCTTAATGATAAGGGAAGCCATTATTTCGAAAACGGGAAGGCAGTTCCCTCTCACAGGCGAGGATTTGTCGATGAAAGTTTCTGCTACAAATTTGATGGGTATTTCTCAGAGGTTACCTTTTCTTTTACTTTACCATTTAGTAATTTTTCATGTAGGACTAAGATAGTTTTACCCACTTTGAATGGGGTAACTCTCCACAGATAGTCATTTCAACAGCTGACATACGAGGTCGCATTTGACAGGGCAATCTACGAGTCATTCATAAGCGTCGATGGTGTGAGAAAGATGAGATTGTTGGCATTACATCCCCATGCTACCCCAAAAACCGCTTCAATATGCGTGTGGCGGGAGCTCTGACTAAACCAACTGCTAGATCATTAGAAAATATTAAAATAATTACATTTGCGAAATGAAATATTTATTTCCGCCCGAGTTCCACCTATCATTTAAAAAACCCTTCATTGCTCGGGGAAAAATGGATTCCTATTGTTATCCTTTCGGAAAAATATATCTCTAATGTTATTGTTCCAGTCGAGCAAGAATTATAGTAAGATCCCAAGAGCATGCTCTCAATGACATTCTGAAAAGTATCAATTCTTAATTGATGAAGACATCTATGCCTACCACCTAGTGTTGCTCATACTCAAGGCATTGCGATTTTTGTGGTGTAAGTGATTAACGTTGAAAAACAGCCCTTTAGAGAAAATTATATATTCATACTAATAAAATAGTGCTTGCTCTGAAAATGACTATGGACGAATTGTTGGTCGGAGATCAGGCTGGTTTATTGGCTCGAGTGTTGACCCCACCCTCACCCGAGGGCTGGGGTTTGAATCCCGGTGGTGGCTGAGATTTTTCAGAGGTTCCCGATGCATTCTTGTATTTTTAGTAGAGGGAACTTAACGTTAAGAACTTTGTCCAACAGACGGGACGTAAATTCCCCTTGGTCCCCCCCTTGGTTAAGAGAATTCCACGCCGGGTCTCTCTCCACCCTAACTTCCCTACCTTTTCCAAATGACCTAAGCCTCCGTCGAGTTATCCTCAAATCGCTATCTCGGTATTCATCCATTGAAACTATGGCCATCCAACATAATCCCGTGTGGTGTTTACGCACAGAAGTACCTCTATCTTTCTTCGAACAAAGAATTCTAAAATAGACATTCCCATACAGTCAAAACGCCAAACCTACCAAAATATTCCATTCAGATTACAACCACTATCATTTGTGGCGTATAAAGATCTTCATTTCTAAGGGCTCCCTTGATTCACCCCTGAAGGGAATTTGACAGCAATTATAAACATTTGTTAGGCCTTAATGCAGAGCTTAGCCTCGGGTGACCGCACCTGTCAAAACTATTTGACCAATTTTTCTTGGCGATTTCCACCCTTCGGGTTTGCCTCTCCCTGTCTGTCACACGTTTTCTAGAAATCAACAACTGGATGTGATGGCACATTAATAAGAAATAGGAGCAAGATAAGTGCAGAGTTGATTTAAACAAGAACACCTTATGATATAATTTTTGATGCACAAACGATTAATAATAATGCTTATATCGGGTACATAATTTTACAGCATGCCGCGGCCATGTAGGTACTCGCGCATGATTCATTAAACTATTTCAAACTACGGTATTTTAATTTTCTCTTAATTACCCTCGTTTATGGGGGTGAGGCCCCTTGCACACACTATTACATAATTTCGCCGTAACAGTTTTTCCTTGAAATCCATTTCTTGGTACCAATACGAGTTGAATTTAGAAATGGAAGTTAGATTGATATTTATTACATAAAATACGCACAACAGGAGATACGAGGTAGCTGTCTCATCTCCAGATGGTTGGGTGAGAGAGTAATTTTCTTTCTTTAAAGTTGAAGAAAATAAGTAGGTGAGCAAACCAATACAGATCATATTATATAATCCACCCGCAATAAGACGTAGTGCCTTGGACACATAACAATGTGCTTGATATCACATGCCATTTCTTTCGATTTTCCGACGTAGAAGCAAAAAGTGTAATCGTGACTGGGCTTGCCTTTTGCCAGAGATATCTCTTATCCTTCCCTCATGAGGGCAGTTGTATCAGAAGATAAGTTCCCGATAGTCCATTGACGGTGCATCACCTGGATGAGTACTTCTTCTCAGAACAACTTGGAGGAGGACCGTTCACTGGACTTTGAGATGATGAAACCGAAACGTAACAATGGCAAATGGCACTAATTGCACAAGGAAGGTGAGAGCGGGGAGTGGAAATTTAATTCTAGATTCAATTGTTGATTAAAGGAATATCATTTTGGATTTTTTAATCCATTCTTCAAAATTCCATTTTTTACCAGATAAATCAAACAATTGTTATATGAATCAATTTTTTAAAACGATAAGGTAATTGTATCATGTTGTACGTATGTGTTGTTGTAACAAAATGCAATGTGTTTGTTAATGGAAGCACTATGAGTGGAACTGAATGCAATTAAATGTATAAATACTGTATATTATTTTAAAGATATTAACACACGGCACGGCACGCGTCCTCCAAGTCACGTGAAATCACGTGAGGCGGGGAGAATACTGACGCGGACGCGTGGTATACAGTTAAACGAACATCAAGTAATATCGTAACGGTTAGGTACTTGATACATTAAAAAAATTTAAATATTTTAGAAACATAAAAACTGATTTTAAGGTATGAAGGAACAACAAGTTGCTGAAATAAAAAGATTTGACATCATTAGAATTTTGGCAACGAGCAGATCTGCTCCGGAGTGCGGAGCCAAACAGTGCGAAAAAATTCAAGTGCATTGTAAATGAATATCGGAATCAATCGGGACGTTTCATTAAAACCGAAATCGGTAATTAATTTCAGCAACAAACTACCCTGAATAAATTCTAAGAAACTCGCCGGAACATTCAAAAAGCCAATGAATGTAAATGGAATTTAAAAATACAATACAATTTATTAGAAACTAAGAGTTTTTAAGAAATCTACAAGCGTTGATAATCAAACAGATGTTTTATTAAATTTTTATTTAATAAAAATTATTTTTGAGCAGAATATTAACAAGGTTATTAATTCCGGCAGTGGAAAAAGTACCTGTTCAGGCTAAAATTGAACACTTGAACCAGTGGCGTAGCCAGGAATTTCTTTCAATGGGTAGGGGTCCAAAAACAGGGGGGGAAATTTTGGAAAAACAGGGTACTAAGTAATGGGTTTTAAAAAAATTTTAACACTTTTCTTAATCAATATTATTTCATTTGTTAAAGAAATATTTTGTTAAATTCATGATTTTACAATATTTTGTTTCCTTTTATGAAGGAAAATGATTGTGTTTTTATATTTCGGGGGAGGGGGGGGGGGGGTTCGAACCCCTGGCTACGCCACTGATTTGAACACTGCCACATCAGAACGATATAAAAAAATTCTCTTCGCAAAAAAAGATTATGTATGTAATTATTTATAGTATAAAATGCATTTCAACAGTGACACTCCAAAATTTAAATATCTCAAATCAGTTGAAGTTCAACCTCTGCATTCCAATTCAACTTCTTATATGCCACTCTAATTTTATGGTAGAAATTGACAGAAAATAGGTAACTTACGACGCAATAACGTGAGGTTATTTGTATCGTCGTTCAGGGAAGTAATGGCTAGTAATGACTCGTTTGATTGGTATTCGTGGAGAAGATAACGACTCTTTTCAATCTTCACATTTCAACACATGAGCGATAAAGTAAGGTCGTTTCATCCAGTGTTACGCAGGACATTGAATGAATCCACACTGATTACAGGTAAACCCGTGAAGTGCGATACACCCACGTGGGTTCATCGTCTGATTCTTTTCAATTCTCTTTAAGAAAAGATTATTCCAATTAGCGTCGGCAAAACTTCCCATCCGCCTGCGAGCGCAAACGAAAGCTATGCGATGACTCTGAGGGAAGAAAGTGACTTGCAGAACTGCAATGATACACCTTCTTTTAAAATCTAGCGATTAATTATTAATCTAATTATCAATCATCTAACTAAAGCATTACAAGCTGTTCATAATGATTAGCAAATTCCTCTTAGTTGTACCTAAAACAATGAAATTCATTCCCGTTTCATCGATCTTTAATCGTAACGTTAATTTATTTAAAAACTGGCGCTAAAGTCTTGACATTTACAGGCTGTGTGGAATAGGATACTGACAAAATTTTCCTGTACCTAAAAATAAAAAATAAAGCTTCATACTTGAAATATATGAACATGCTGGTAAAAGTCGACTCTATATAATCAGAAAACATAGAAAACATCAAAATGACAGCGTAATTTTGCGAGGGGCCAATACATTTCGTTTCATAAAACCTCAATAATTCATGGCCACTCCGATCTCATTTTAATGGCTTCCCGATTGCGGCTAGGAGTATACAGATATCCACTAGTTCTCCATATTTTCAACAGGAAATTTTTAATTACGAGGAATGGCATGGAATGGATAAAAATTCGATGGATCATACCATCTCGAGTATAAATCTCGGTTAAGAGCCCTAATCATGAGATATTTCCTCGTGAAATTCGAACCATTCTGTATATCAGCGACGCAAATGGCGACTTTTGTGAATCCATTAAAATGCGCAGTGGGTGGCAACACTTTTAAGTGACCAGCAGAGCAATCCTCCATTGAATAGAGTAAGTATGTAACAATGCGACGCGAAAAATCGAAAGAATATATGGCCCGGCAAGCCGGAGTACATGCTCTCACGTGACTCAGGTCCACTTACTCACACATTTACCTCACGGCACGGAGTTCTCGGATCCGAAAGATGTACATCAAATTAAAAACTGATGGATTTTGAAATTGAAATCAATGGGAGAGGATAATTAAGAAATAAAAAAGGATTAATATGGATCCAAACTCCCAACACCATATACGGTTATTCCAAACTTACCATAAGGAAATATAATAACTTAAATTAATAAATAATTATTTTCAAAGACCACATGAAGGAGATCGATTTATTTCAGGTCTTCCCAGCTAAGGGTGCAAATGGTGAGCTTCAGCCTATGTTATATTGCAAAAGAGAAACCTCATTTAGAGATCTATCAGCTCCGGGAAAAGCATTGTTATAGTAATAAAATAAATAGCAATGGTTTAGTGGCCCACCATCTTATTAGCCCTTTCTTTAACTGTTCTTGGTTTACAAACCTCATTTAGGCATATTACTTGACTCTCATTAGCATAAAATTCTAATTCTAAGCCCCAGCTATTTCCAGAAGCCTCCATTCAATATTTTTTCTAGCCATCTAGATGTATGCTAATACATAGCTGTGAAAGCCTACTTACAAGTCCTTAAACATGGGCATATATGATGTAAAACTGGTTGGATCAAAATATCACTTTATGGTTAAAAAGAAGCATACCTAGGTCAAAATACCAATAGAAGATTTTCTTTAGAATATCAATAGAAGAAATTAATATTTAAAAGAACCTTAAGTACCTGAGGATCAAATACTAAAAAAATTCCTATGGCTATAATGGCACAGAAGCCAAAAGATAAGGAAAATGGATAATATATATATATGTGGTTGGGTAAAAGATATCCGTATAATCAAAATCGGTTAATTAGTAACCATCCTGTATGCAAACTTGCAGTGAGTAACATAGCGTAACAAGATGAAGGAACAAACTGTAATATCAAGCATTCCTCTGTTCCAATTTCTCCATGTTTCCGGTGCAACCGCGTGGTTTGTTGGTGATGACAACAGTTTCCTCTGTTTATTCCTCTGTTACCGTTTCCGAAACTAAATTCAGTAATTGCGACCAGAATATAGATCGCCTCTCAATTCCTTATGGAGTTCAAGTAATCAGCATCACACTAATAGCTTCCACGAACTGAAAATTGCTTACATGAAATCTTAAGGGCTGACTTTAATTGTGATGATTAGGATCACAGAGTCGAGTATCAAAATCGGTCATAACTACGCCCTGCAAGATTCCTAATCATCGAATTGCAAGCTAATAATGAGGCACCGATATCTAGTATCTGCTGATAAAATCCCGCCAAGTGTTCAAAAAGGTTAGGGATTGAGAAACTCAATTATCTCTCATTGCTCATGATATTTTCCGTCCGATTATTTTCGTGCTTATATAACATCCAATATGCTGCCAAAGTCCTTAATTTCATACGATAATATTGATAAAATTTTCAATTTTTTGCTACTTAAGGACTGAATCAAATAAGATATTAAGGCTTCAGAAAAATCAGGAAAACAGCCCTTTTCTGTTATTTACGACGAAATGGTTGTATAAGAAGTAGTTATCTGCATGCATCCAAACCCTTCTGAGGATCTAAAGGCGATCAAATATGTAAACTAAAAAGTCAAACAGATTCGTTAATAAAATAGCGTAAATAACTTAAAATATTTGACCACATACACCGATGAAAAGATTAGCTGGGTAAAAATTATTTGGAAATCTATAATCTATTCTGAAGCTAAACCAATGATTTCTCCAAAAGGAAAAACAAATCTAGGAATATCCGTTAAGCTAAGGTCTTAAATCTTCATATGTTTTCTAGATTTTCACTCAGTGATTCTTTCCGAAGGTTGGTGTGGATGCGTGATGGTAGAGCTCACCCCGAACTAAGCTCAGTGAGTGTCACTCATTCCGGGTAGGGGCGCGAGTTCCTTTCCCTTGGCCACCTCGCACCTTGTTATGGGTGTCCGAAGGCATCACCAGAGATTTGAACCCAGGACCCTTCGGTCAGCAGCCAAATACTCTGATCTGGACCATCAATTAGGCTACTACGCTCCCTAACAACGTCGTACACATTTACATTAGGCCAGCATCAGCAAGGTTCAACTATATATTATGTGGAAAGTTCAAGGTTGATGCGTAATTTTTGAAAAATAAAATAAATTAAATCCATAACTCTTAAGACTAAGCATCACTCAAACTCTTGTGGTCATTTTTAGTCTCTTCCGCTTACGCTTGGCTTATAGGTTTTGTGGTCATAAAATTTAGAAATTGAATCCGTCAGTCCCAAAATATCACTGGATCATCCACCAAAGGTTTGATACAAACGACTTTCACAGCACATTTGCAGGCAACTGAAGCCATCAATTCAACATTTCTTATTGGTATATAAGTTACTCTTTCCAATATAAACATTTATTCGTGAAAAAATCGGAGCTACAGCTATTTACTACCAAAATATATATTAGCAGGATATATTCCAAATCCATGGCAAGTGGACTTACCCGAACTACAAAAAGCTTTCAACCGAGAAAAATCTGAAAATAAGTCTTCAAATTTATGAAAGAGGCAAACGTAGGCAAGGATCTGCTTTATAATAAGGAGGTTTGTACGAGGAACAAAGTTTGTCTTTTTCATAAAAAATCAAAACATTACCTTTCAAAAGTACTTCATCGATTGATGGCCTCTAAAGTAGGCTTCTTCAGCAGTATTGTTTTGTATTTGAAGTTAAAAATCAGAATTTTTGGCTAGGCCTTTTAGGCAGTACGTGACTAGGAAAAATGTTTATTACAGTCAGAATACGTAGGTATTCCATCTTGAGAAAATAATTAACATAAGTATAATATATGAATAGCTTATACCAAATACAATAATATTATATAGAGCATTTAATAATTTTATTAAATGCTAGAAACAATATAATAATAATGATTAAAGAGTGATGAAGGCAGGTAACCTCATTACGTTTTGACTTGTTGGTGAATGGATGCTGTAATAGAGGTCTAATCAATGTAGCTTAACGAATATGGCTCTCCGG
Source organism: Ischnura elegans (assembly GCF_921293095.1). Taxonomy (NCBI): domain Eukaryota; kingdom Metazoa; phylum Arthropoda; class Insecta; order Odonata; family Coenagrionidae; genus Ischnura; species Ischnura elegans. Next base: position 40,556,167 of record NC_060259.1, read on the forward strand.
TCGGGTCAAATAGTTGAATGAATTAATGAACTAAAACGTAATGGTAAAAAATAATCGATACAGAGCATAGACTACTCGCATGGCTCATCAAAAAAACACTTTTCTATCATATTCGAAATTAATTGTGGTTAAAAAGTAAAATCAGAGTGAAATTGAGTTTGTTTTCTTTCTATTTAACTCTATTTTTAACGTCGATTACTATCTTGGAGTTAAGGTCTTTAAGAAATAGATGCAAAATGTTTGGTCTACGTTTCTATATTTATATACCTTCGTCAGGACTATTTTAGTATGAAAATGCATGTAAATGAATGAAAAAAATTTGTTCTATATAAAAAAATCATAAACATTGCAAAATATGTCCTGATGACGGTATAAAATTTGACAGAAACGTTGACCAAATATTGTGCATATGATTCTTAAAGATCTTAACTTCAAGATAGAAACCAACGTTAAAAATATACGTCAAAAGAAAGAAAAAAAACTCAATTTCACTCTGATTTTACTTTACAAAAAGGCCGCTATACACGGCGAATGATTTCATTCGCATGGTCATTCAGCAAGATCATGCGCATGATCACTCACCGTGTATGACGGAATAATTCGCGAATGAACCTTCATGCGCGTGATCATTCAGTGATAATTAGAACATGTTCTATTTTGCTAGCACGATCCTGTGAATGATCACGTGATCAATCGGAATGATCTTTCGCATGGTCATTCACCGTGCATGGCGGCCTTAGCCACAATGAATTTCGAATATGTTGGAAAAGTGTTTTTTGATGAATCGTGCGATTAGTCTATGCTCTGTATCGCGGCTGCGTGCATAGAGTAATCGCATCACATCTATATCACATCCCATCTACCACCTAAAAATGTCGAGGTGTTGGCATAAATACGAATATTGCAGTAGAAGATCATGAAGTTGGCCACGTAATGTGTTGTCGACCACCATCCATTCAAATGGGTTTACACACGTCGCCACTCGCGTCGGTGACGGACAAAATGATCTGAGTTTCACGTAGAAATAAGATCTAATTAGGTGTGTCAAACGATATTTAGATTCACGATTCCGTTATTTATCAAATTCACAACTCTTCAATACTATTCCTCGCAATTACAAACATTTTCCTGGAAAATGTTGGAAAAAAGTGGATCACATTGCACTCATCACCGCGTTGCGGACATTTCTGAAAACCGATTCAAACAAGCGACCGAATTGGCAACAGAAACCAATCTTCTGTGAGGATGGAATTGGGTCTCCTCTTTGCTGTCCCCTTGGGCATAAGTATCAAGCAAGTACTAATTCGCGAAAGAAGACCGACGGAGTGACGCGTCCTCTCCACTGTATCCTTCCGCCAAGCGTGGACTTTTCAAAGGATCCGCGCCCGCAGCCATCTCATTTCTCAACAATCGCCGCGACCTCATTCCCACTTATCTCCTCTTCCCTATTGACACTCCCGCATCCTAATCCGTATATAAGGATGGCCTTCGCCGTCTGCGCCATTGTTGTGCAACTCCTCCAGTAATCTCCACAACAGTCCCCGACATTGATTTCATACATAGTCATCTCACCATTTTTGTACTTTGTTGCACTCATTCTCAAAGCTCTTCCTTTTTCCTCTGCGCATTTATAAAAGAAACAAATCATACCAAATAAAAACTGCTACATTATCGGAACTAATTTATGATGTCATATACAAAAATTAAACTTTGCCGTATTCCACACAGATTGATTAAAACACTCGACCGGTTTCAACCTTTTCAGGCCATCATCAAGAGGCAATAATCTGTGTGGAGTACAACAAAGTGTAATTTTTATCTATCACGTAAAGATTCCACCAAGAAACTTCGCCAACCATTGATTCAGTGGCGTAACTATGGGGAGATTAGGGGATATATAGATAGATAGAGCTTCAGAAAGCAAAAGCATCATAAATAAAAAATATTTAAAGCTATTGCCTAGTTTTGACATGCAGTAACTGCATCTGCTTAAAGTTAAATATTTGGTGCCAAAATGATGCAAAATGTATTTCCAGGCATGTCATTTTTCAAAATTTTGCCGTTGACCCCACCCAACGTCGCCACTCCAGGCCATCGTATCCCCCCCAAAACATATTCCTAGTTACGCCGCTGATTGCTTATATTTAGGATATATTTTTTTAATCCCTCTCCGTCACATGCTAAGTGGCATCCATACAGGGGCGAATTAACATCGCAGTTTGGGTGGGGAGGGCAGAAAAGTTTGCAAATGAGTGCAACAAAGTAAAAAAAATGGTGAGTCGCATGAAATAAATTTCTGGGATCGCTTTTTTGGAAGGGTTCATTATTTTCTGCAGCACATTGGCGGCATGAAATACCTCTAAGCAATAATATCTAATGACACGTGGTGCATAAATATTTGTCAATTATTTAAAAAATATTTATTGCTAAATTTTTTAAATAAAAAAATCATTGGAGAACCACCTTAAAGGTGGTGTCATTACCTTCTTCTCAATTTTAAAGGGATTAAGGGGAGAACGGTTCAGCCAATTTTACCCAATGTTGCTTCTAAGTAACATCGAAAAACTTTCGGCTCTATTCAGGAAAGATATTATCTACGTTTACTTGTGTGTTGTGAAGATTAATAGAGAAATATGCAGCTGCAACGATAATTATAATTAAGTAAAAAAATTTCACATTTTAAAATGAGAAATCATTGACTTTTGATTCCTCCAAGAAGCAGCTCTGGGTTATATAGGGTTAAAATTTAAAACCTGAATAAACCAATCATTTTTTCCGTCCCTCAGAATGATAGCTCCACCGATAGGTTTTCAGGGATATGAGAGAGCGATCGCTCCACCCATCATTTTCTGAATCTCACGGTCATTCCCACCGCCCCTATTTCCATCGTTCACTCCGTCACTTTCCGTATTTACAAGTGTCATTCAATTAAAAGCCAACCGTGGCGTTATAATCGGGGTTAGCGACCGTGCGTTCTGATTGGCTGAAGAATGGTGCGGGCTATTGTTCAAGCGATGGAAACAGGATCTTGCCGAGTGATGGAATAAGGACTGGAATTTCCATGCCCGGGATTTGAACCCGGACCCACGGGGTATACGGTCAATTCACTAGCAAAGTCCGACGGATGTGATGTGTAAGTTAAGAGAGATATTTCGCCGGCAGGTGTCCTAACACCCCCTGCCACTCGCCTTTTTAGGCGGCTTGTGGGGTAGTATGTAGATGTAGCCACCACACCCACCCAATCCCCATCATGCCATGCCCTGTATACTTTGTACCTCATTGACTATGTTGTATTTTACATGTAACATGAAATTAGCTTTCACTCAGTAGGTTTTAGCAAGTTTTTCACGCCCCCCTTCTTGTGTAGGCGTTTTCCTGCAGTGGTTTTTTTCGCTGAAGAATGCTGCACCCATATCCTCATGTTTTTTCACACAAACAAAAATCTTATTTTATAAAAAATTTTCACATACACTCGTTTATCTTTTTTGACATTTCAGAAATAGTGTATATTGTATATCTTTTGTATTTTAAACGTTTATCTACCGTTTTTTAATATTTTTGCATTGACGCTTTCGAGGAGTAAGGTGGAAGAGGGGACTTTTTAGTCTCAACCTCGCCCGAATAAAGATATCTCATTATTATTATCATGCCAATGTGGGAAGGGCTGAAACATCTGGGTCCATTAGATATTTCCTTGAATAAACATTAAGTTATAAATCAAAGTGAAAAAACTTTGTGAATGTCCACAGTATTTATTCAAGTACGACGCGTTTCAGCGAATCATCGCAATCATCGGGCACAAAATGTCCCTTGTTGGTGTGGTGGCTACATCTACATTTTGTACCTGATGATAGCGATGATTCGCTGAAACGCGTCGTACTTGTATAAATACTGTGGACATTCAAAAAGTTTTTTTCACTTTCATTTATAACTGCAATATGTTCCACAACATCTCGCCAGACACCGTTGTAAACATTAAGTGTTGGGCAGAACGGACGAAAGAAACGCGCTTTCGACGGGGGTCAAATTTTCGTGATGCTGAAAGGGAGGCTTACCCCGCCGATGGCTCCCGAGCACTCTTCTTCTCTCGCTGACGGCTTGATATCTCCGCGCCATTGGTTCTCAGGAAACGTTACCGCCATCTCCAATACTCTCCCTGGCCTCAAGGTCTCTTTGGGATCCCAGCGAAGAAGCTTCGGAGTAAAGACCTACGCGCCCAATCCTTCCTGGGGAGCATAAAACGTGCGGAAAGGGACAAAATAATAACTTAAAAAGGAACAGATATTCGAGGTGTGCACGAAGATATAGTTTCTTTAGAGAGTTGTACCAATAAGGAGAAAATAGTAGTAGGATTGAAATCTCAAAAGAAGAATTTTGTACGGCAAAATATAATGCAGATTTGTGACGGTAAATTTCATCCTATTCATTTTAATCTAATATAGCCTGTATTTATTCTAAAATTAAGCCAAATAAAAAAAAAGAAATTTCGTAACCCGAGAATGCAGTGCACTCGAACGTATTGCTTGTTCATAAATATAATGAATTAATTCTTTCAAATAGAATCTAAATACTTTAGGCTAATATTATAGCATGTAAAATACTACACAAGTTTAATTCCTTTTTTATTTTCATGTCTTTGTATGAATTGTAAAATAATAAGGGTATTAGAAATTACTTCACGCTCGAGCTTAGTGCACTTATTTATTTGATGCTCTACTTCGGATGGATGAGAAGTCAGAGTATAAAAATGAGCATTTGGCGAATGCAGGAGTTATTTTTCAAAAAATCATAAGGATAAAATAAGTTATTGATTCATCAGAGATAATAGGGATATTACCATCTTAATATGGAAAATAACGGGGTAAAAATGGAATTGCCAAAATTCTTTGGAAATGATTGATCATGGATGCTTTTGTTGGATGTATAATACATTATGAGGTAATGGAATGAAGAAGACTTGATATTTTCCGGTATATTGTCTTCAGGACAAGTGTTTTCAAGCTTCCAAACACACGCCTGGAAATAATTACCTACTGTACTGAAGACTGAATTGATTGCCAAAATGACACCCGCGATTAATGTAAATTTGAACGACGGAATTTACCCTTACAGGGCTGTATGAATATTAACGTTTTAAAGACTATAGTAATTCGCATTTATTTGTTACGCATGATTTTTCTCAATCATTTTATATAGAGATGAAATTATATATAAAAATAAACCTATCTTTAAAATTAAGTGCGCCACATTTTTTCACTGAGAAAAAAATCATTGAAACAACATCACGTTGCCAAAAAAATTGCGATAGAACTAATTGTCATTGATTTATTGATGCAGCATAAATATTTACTTACTGGAACTGCTAAAAACTCACTTGGTCAGGAGACCAAACCTCTGAATTTTAGAAACTTAACACAAAAGAATAGGATAAGTGAAAAAACTTTTTAATGACAAGTGTTATGTATTCTAAGACGTCGATGCGGACCCTTGTGGTCAATCGAGGCAGGAACCATGTGGGATAATGGTCTTCCAAGAAGTTTTACCCACGAGGCTGAATCCCACGCCAGCGTTTAAATTGCGATTATATCCGCGTCAGGAAATTTTAAGAGGACGAACCACACCCTCTCCACCAGTTGTAGTGTATCTTTTCAGACGACAATCAACTCGTTGTAAGCTTACATTATTATGACCTCAAAAATTTGAGCGAATATGTACTCCACTCTTGTCGTTGTGTCAAGCAATAAGATTTGTATCTGATAAAATACTTTTGAGAAGTTTTCAAATTTTAGCTAGAGAGAAATATTAACAAAGATTTAATTAATACGCTTTAAATATTTTAAGATGATTCCATTAGTTTTAATATCGTAACAAAATCAGGCCTGTAAAAGTGGAAAGATTTGTATTTTTAAAAGGCTGCAATAATTAATATATATTTCCGAGAATCTAAAAACTACGTGAGAAATTTTTTTTTAAATACAGTTATTTAACAATTTAGCATATATTCTCATACTCTCCCTCGATAAAATCACTTTTAGTGGCTATTATTCTTCATTCTCCGGAGTAGTTTATTTTAATAAAAAAACACCACCCAATGAGACATACAAAACCATTTTAATGACAATAAATAGCAAATATTGAGCGACACAAGGCCAATAATATATATAGAGCTATTACTTTAAAATTACGATATATTGCCATGATGACATCGTTTTGTGATATATTAAATGTATTTAGTTTTGTTCTACTGATTTATGTTCCCATTGCTAAATGATTGACACTGCATATAGGTTGGAAATGGTATTCACTGTCACTAAAAAAAGAATCCAAACTTGTTCCGATTATCAGTAAATTGCACATAAGAGTGTAACAAAATTTGGATGCTATGCGACCGCATGCTCCAATATAAATATTTATCGTAAGCAAAGCCACAAATCGTAGGAGCATAGCAAGACTTTAACTTTTGCTATGAAGCTGAAAAGAAAGTGAAATGATTGCTTTTCGGAAAAAATGACCATTATTAATGGAAGAAAGTATTTTACTAGGAATTCAGTAACAATTTAAAATAAAATTGCTGTACCACAGGTTACATGGTGTTACCACCGTACTGCCTACTACTCGTTGCCTTCGAATGGTTTTTGGTCACTTGCACGGTAAAGGTTATAAAAAGAAAATTTCCCCATGTCAAGAAAGAGTGGGTTAAAAAGACTCAATAACCACGTACTTGAACACCTGATGTGTCAACCGAGCTAGTGAAATGTTGCGGGAATTTTCCGGTAGACAACTCAAATTGAGGGAGCTGTCTGCTTAGTGTTCTCTAAGCCCACGCGAGGCGCTGAGCCAAAATTGATGGGCTCCTACCTGGAAAACATGCTGTTCCGAGCAAAATTTCTCTAGTGTAGCATTCTGTGAAAATTTTTCATGGGAAAACATGTGTTATTTATATAAGAGTCAGATGTATCACATCGTTTCCAGAATTTATTACGTATGGAGGGAAAAACGCTTCAAGTGAAGTGGTGAAAGGTAAAGAAACCATGATCGGAAAACTTGGTAAGGGAGGTTCTTTCCCAGACTTGTTGTCCTTTTACTCAAGGTCTCTCAGGGTTGATAATGCTATATTGTTGTCATTTTCGCCTTCGTGCACGTAAGAGCCCCCCGAGATTTACGAGTGAGGCAGAAACATCACAAAAAAAATCGACCCTCAATGTTTTGCAGTTGAGAAGAATCCAAAATTCTAAGAAAAAACGTCAGTGATCTTAATTCTGTTCTTAAGAATCGCTCCCTTGCTTCTGCGCATTACGAGCTGACTGCCATTGACTTCGAACTCCGGATGTAATGGATTTGAAGTTCAGAAAAGGGATTTTGTCGATTGAATACACTTATGCAATCAGGTGCTGCTTCTAACTAAATTAACTCAACACATCAATTGTCGTACACTTCCCTTATAGCCCTAAAGCGGTTAAAAAATAACTAGGCAACATAATTACATCCAAAAATGTCACGATTGGCAAGCATAATATTTATTTGTGATGTTAAGGAAGTTTCCATGATTTATAAGCAAAAGTATTCCTCTTAACAACTGCGATTTCGTTTAGTAATATTAATGCATATCGAATTAATTCATGAGGTATACATTTAAAATATTATTTCTGAACAACTGGTGCAAAGTAATATGTCCTATACTCTTTGTCCTCTTTGTTTATATTTTTTCCAAAAATATGAAAAACATGCCTTGAGTGTTTCTTGATTTGAAGGATTCAACTGAAGTCCCGAGACGTAATTTGCTCTGCGAGTCGTTATTTAACCAACGCCTTGAGATAGAAAAACCCCCATGCTTCGTGAATATTTCGGAGGAACACTTAAATTGAGCGTGGAGGGCCGCAATTAAGCGATGCTGAGAATAATGCTTCCCTTGGCTGTAAAGGGAAGCGCTGAAATTTCCTGAAACTGTCGCCCCCATGACGCTGCCACTTCGGCGACCTCCAGAGCCGTTCGGGGAAACACAGTTTTAGACTTCATCAAACGATCTATCGCCCGCAAAGAGAGCCGCTCCCCCCCACACCGGCGCTAACTTCTTCTCCTAATTCCCCCACCCCGGAGGTTTTTTGCCGAGAGAGAATCCCGGGTGTGGCAGTAAGAACGCTCGCCATTTGCACGCCCGCTCCTGTGCTTTGTATGAACTCTAGAAGACACGTGTGCGCTAATCTGACCCATTAACAAGATCCCATTGTTGCGGACTATGTAGATTATATCAAACACATCGCAAGAAATACATTGCAGGGGAAGGAGGGCAAATCTAATACAATTCAATTACTTCCTTTACATATGGCAATTTATTGAAAGATTTATGTAAAACTTTTGAATAATACATTCACGAACAAAAATTGTAAATATGATCATAATACGCTAACTTACTTTGTATATTTCAGGTCGAACATTCGTAAATATGAAATTTTTTTATAATGAAAACTTTTAAGAAAATGAAAAAAATTTGGGGGTGCTTAAGCCCTTATAGCACCCTCTCTGGCTACTACTCCGAATTATACCGTGTTATCATAAAAGAATGGTGCGGCTTTGAATGTGTTTTAAATGAAAAAGGAACTACTTACAGTTTATAATTTTTTATTTTTCAAATTTATCTTCTCAAGCAGTTTTTTAACATAACTGACAAATTGCAATATATGCACCCTTAGTTGTTTCTGGCGTCAACATTAGCCTACTCTAAGCAAAGGGTGCCGAGGGGACCGCAGCTTAACGTCCCATTCGACGGACGGAGTGCTGCACCAGAAGCGCCCTCCTCAAGGCTCTCAGGCAGGTACCGGGCAGCCTCTGAAAAATCTGTCACTCTATCCCCACTATATTCCTATGAATTACTGAAACCCCTCCATTCCTATATTCCTGTATTTTAGGGTGTAAGTTCAATTAAAGGTTAAGCTACATTGTATTTAAATAGGGCACTCCTTGATACTTATAATAAACGAAAAATTATACGATAGTGGAAACACAAAAATACTATTAGGTGGATGGGTTACTAGGATAGCTCTTAGGTTTGAGCGGTAAATAGCTTAACAGGAAAATAATTAACTCAATTTGGGGGAAGGAGGGGGCCTCCTCCTTACAAACGACCCTACCTTCCATGGTCCGTATGGCATTGCGAAGAGGTGACTGACATCTAAGGTCATTTGCACCGTGAGAGAAGGGTAAGAAAGGTAGAGAGAAGAGTAGGGAAAAAAGGGTGGCGATAAAACCCGTCGCGCAGTGGCCCACAATCGAAGTTACCGAGATATTATGCAAAAACAACATCATATATTTTTGAAACTGTTAAAACAACACCAGAAAGAGGTAAAAATATACTTAAAACATACTCATTGAAGACTGACTTGATAAGAGAGCATGTATGTAGCTGTTATACAAGGATTTTATGTTTTTATATTTTTTTGCATTCAGGGTATTACATTTTTTTATGAGGACCCATGGAAAAAGTTGAAAAATAAACAAGGAATCCACGCATAAAACGTTTTTTAGGCTTATTCTAGAATACTCATTCAGTTTAGGACCCTCATCTGAATGGAAAGATCAAGCAACTAACTAAAGTTCAGCGATAAGTAGCTAGATTTGTATTAGGAAATTTCAGATAGAAGGCAAGCGTCACAGAGAGGGTAAAAACGCTGGGCTGGATATCTTTAGCCAAGGAGGAAGAAAGCACGCTTGAAGTGTTTATTTAAAGCTTACATTGGTGATCCTGCGTGGAATGACCTAACAAAGCGGTTAAAAGGACTAAGTTATCTGGCGAGGAATGGTCATAATTATGAGATTAAGCGTCCGAGGCAGCTGTCAAATAGACTAAAATTTTCCTTCCTACATCGGGGGATAGAGGATTGGAATGGTTTACCGGAGGAAATTTTGTTGAGCCCTTCCCAACTAACGCTAAGATATTTATAACTAGATCAAATTAAATTCAATTCTGAGGGCTTTTCCAAACGTTTATTTTTTGTATTTCGTGTTTCATGTTTTTTGCTTTGGTCTTCATATATTCTTGTGTGTGATTTATTGCGTAAAAATGGATTTTGAGGGCTTATTCAAAAAAATTTTGTTCTCAGTATTTTATGGTTTGTATTTTGGTTTTTATATATTTATGTGCGTGATGAAACCTATCGACCAAGCTGGTACTTCGTCTTTTATATTTTTGTCCTTATGCACTTTCTGATTCTATGTTACCACCCGGACTTATGGTCGACTTGTAACAATTTTTGACTATTTCAGAGCAAAATAATAGCACATGATATATGAAATATTCCATTGCCTGGAGCTTGCGAACATCAGATAATAGTATTAATCTACAGCGTCGGAGGAAAAAACGGATGGATTGATTAAGGAAGGATTTTATTTTTTTATGGTTGGTTTTCTTATCGGGTTATATTTCGTATGCGTATCGTATCACTAGGCGGAAGATGATATTATAAAATGTGATCCTAGAATGGAAGGAGTGGTGGAGGAGGAGAAAGATGGGATGTTTGGACGGGAGGCAACTGCGGTAATTACAACGCAGTAATTAAGAAGAGATCAGTTTGCAGTCCCGAATTACGCTGATGAATTTGTTGGAATCAGCTCTTGGTATGTAATGTGTGTTAATGTGCTGTGTATGTTGGGATGCGTGTTTTCTACGCAGAGAAAAATGCAAATAAGTACTGTAAAACACTATTAGCGCCGTCTTTTTCCCACAACTAAAAGCGCCAGCAGCGGTCATTTCGACTTTAGCTGTTTTCTCTCGCTGTGGTGGTATGCGTAAATAATGTATATCGCATATTGTATTTTGAAGTACGGTTATTTTAATTTAAACTCAAATTTTCTATATTTTCAAATAATTAATAAACTTATTAAACAGTTTATCATTTTCAACTTTGGTAGGTAAAATCTGAGGTGTTCTATGTAATAATCCGGTGATCTAACAGCATGTAGTAAAAAAGGAAATTCTGCAGGAATGCTCTGAAAATCAGCCGCGATTTCAATCTGATAACGTAACTGCTAAGGAGCGGATAATGCTGAAGAATATATGATTTTAAAGGACACAAATAATAAGCAGAACATTAATAATACCGTTCGAAATGACCAATCTGGTGCTTTTAGGTATATCACTAAATATTTCATGGTTCATGCAGCCGATAATAAGCATTTATTGCGTGGGGTCGTAGGACAAAAATTCATTAAAAGTCACGAAATATCAATAATTTTCAACCATTGTTAAGAAAAAGTATACTATTTAAAATTCAAATAAGGTCAAAGTGACCGCTACGGCCCTACTAGTGTTAATTCGTTTGTATCTTATTTCCATAGTGGAGAGTTTTCACATACTTAAGCCTGAAGTTATCAGTTCTATTTTCCATGTTTTTTCCAATTATTCCGGAACTTAAAGTGTGCATTGTGTTTGGTCATGCTAGTATCTGCCCTCCGTGAAATAGGCGCGATAGCAGTGTCGTCAGCGTAGATGTGGATCGTTTTTTTTGTTGTACTGGGCATGTCATTGAAGAGAGTGAATACAACGGACATAAAAAAGAACCTTTTGGAACGTCTGCCTCTATACCCCGAAGAGATTACAGAGTAGTTGCTTCGCGCAATCTTTATTTTCATACGTTTAGACTTATATCACCTTTTTCAACCAATCTCAGCTTCGTTTTTACGTAACTAACGTGATATGGCTTCAATACCTACATTTATTTTTCCTTTAATACATTGCGGACGGATCACTAGTATACTCGTGTTTTCTAAACGCTGCCTTTATATGCCACATGCAATAATACATTGTAACGACATTGTTTGCAAAAATTATTAATTCATATTATGACATAAGGTTTTATCTTAAAACACTAAATATTTGAAAGAAACACTGTAAAAAGTTATCCAAATGTAAACCAACTTAAAGTTGCATGCAAAAAAAACAGCCTGCTTCGAAAAATACCCGGCCACTGTGGTAAGTTCGAAAAAAATATCCGGTCCTTAATGTGTCAATTGAAAGCTTGGTATGGCTTCCTGCCATTATTTAATCTTTGTGATGCTTCATATTCAAGAATTCACATTAATCGAATAACTTATATATGCTAGCAGTAATCAAAATTTAAATTTTGCTTTAACAATTAATGCCTAAGCACTAGCACCGCGTCGCTTCTCGTGCATTATTTTAGGCGGTGCATGTCATTCTAAGCTTTGTCTTCTTTAGTATAATTTCAACATCTTGCAACGTTTTTACTGTTGCAAGTTTGATTTATGCTGAAGCATAGCATTAATTGACTACAAAGGTTCAAGTGGGCAATCTGCAAAACTCAACCGTAGATAACTGTTTTACTCATATTTCTTATATGAATCTTCTATGCTGTATTAATTGCGCAAGAATTTTGGCAAAAATGATGGTACGCGCTGATAAAATGCTACATAAAATGTTATAATAAATACTATAAAAATATATGAAAACGTGTAAACAGATTTACGATGAATTTTAATACGAATAGACCAATGTCCAGTCCAAACGAGAACGGAATATCAGATTCGTCTACTTACATAGAAATAATAAAGGCCAACTCGAAATCTTAAAAAGAATTAGTTACATGTAAGTGAAAATTTGGAGAGGTAAAGTCTTCAGAAACCGTATACCATATATCTCGATTTTAGAGGCGGGTAAAGGAAACTTAATCCTCCCATCTACGCTGAATTTGAGACAATTACACAGCTTGTAAGCGGTGAGCTCTACCCTCAGGTATCCAAACCAATCGTTAGGCTGGAGCACTGAATCGGTTAGTGCAAGAAAAGCTGGCGTTGAGAACCACCAAATAGATTGTATTCCATGCAAATGACTAAACTTAGAATAGGGTGGAGCCTTTTCAAATCAAGGATGTGCCAATAAGTGTTCACCTACTTTAAGGCGTGGGTGAACGATTAGTGAACGTCTTTCCATGCTCTCAACCCCTCAGACACCACATTACGCAAAGGCGGTGCGGAAGAGGCTGAACATTGCAGCTCCATCAAAGATCACTTCAATTGCGAGAGAGAAACACACTTCAATCAATCGGAGTATCACCACCGGGCTCAGGGCTTGCCTCAGGGCTCCCGCGGGACGGCGGACCGCTATCGGCCCATTTCCCCACCAAACATCCGTCCTTCAATAAGGCAGTGAGCCGAAAAACGGAGCTGCTGTCAGATCTTCAATGCCCAGTGAATCCATTGAAGTAAAGGATAAATCAACAAATATAAAGCACCAAACTCTCCTCGTGTGTAGCAATCACAGAGCCTTATCGTCAAGGCGTCAGCATAATAAATACTAAAGAACATTTCATCGACTTTTGAGTGAGCATAACGATTAGTGAAAGTTTATTTTGATATTCGGGAAGCACGGATTGTCAATTTTTCACTAATACATCTCATGGAAGACCTACGGATTTTACAGTAACCTTCTCTGCCTAAATATTGCCTCTAAATGTTGATTTTGAGTCAATTTCTTCGCGGGAAAACAAAAATAACTCCTGTGAAAACTACTATATAATGTGATATAATAGCATTTATGGCATGATTTAAAGTGCTCAACTTGCTCTAGATGACATTTACTCAATTCTAATGTTTTTTCCAGTAATTTTCTTATATTGTTACAAACGAGACTATGTCTTATTTCTTGTAATGCCTATCCTCAAAAGCTACGTCTCCTCCTAGGCTGGTAGGTGCTGGAGTCTTTGTAGCGTCCTATTGCGTAACCTAAGTTCCACCGTAAATCTTTGCAGCCATCGGTATTTAAACTGTTCTTTCAAGGAGCATCTAACGCATTTCCAGTTTCACGCCCTATGAGGATTTAATCAATCAATGTCATATTGACCACCGATTAATAACTTATGAAAAAAATCAATCAGTGGAATTTGTTGATATTTTCTTAAACCTACAGACTGTAGTAAAAAATTAATAACATAAAAATCTATTCACGGACGACACCCGAAAGTGCCGCGTGCACCAGAAGTCGATAAAGAAGCATTGAATGCGAGGCTCAAACATGAGGAACTCTCTGTAAAAATTGAATGATTTATTTTCGCAATACAAGGCCAGGATGTAAAACTAAAAAAATTGAATAGTATTTCAAAAATAGAATCCAAAACTAAGAGATAATAAGTGTATATAATACCACCATTTTCCATACACAGTAAAATTTAACACTGGCGTGTGCACAAATACATTCGAAAATACATCACATAATTAATAAGCATACCGAATCCTAAGGAGGAAATACCATTCCCTTACATAGTAATTCATTTTTAAGGCATCTATATTTATTTTTGGCCACGAAAGAGACTGGAAATATATCATGGAGAATGAGCTTAGTAAAATTCAGGCATTAAAATAAGAAGACATTAATCCACCACCAATGTTTATGTATGCAAGCAGTAAAGAAGAAGAATGAAGAACAGTATTTTATGGTCACGATTGGTGGGAAAACCTTGAAAAGGCACAAGGATGGAAAGCTTTCACTGAAAGGGGAAGAAGTGGTAGCTTCAGGAAGCTGGACAGGACCGATTGAAGGACAGCATTATAGAGTGCCTCACCTAGCAGGGCCAAGGAGACTCTGTTGATTCTGGAATGTTTTTAATTTTAACGTTGCCGTAGGTCATTTCCGCTACAAAAAGAAAGTAGCGCAATAAATATTCTTCGGATTAAAAGCATAGACATGTACGCAATATATCCCCACTGTAGAGCATGGTAGAACCCGGTGATAACGAGTGGGAAAAACACGATACACATATATCAAAGTTTAGAATTGCTACTTCCTCATTTCCAAAAATTGCATTCTATTAATGAAGGAATAGTGAAGGCACTCAATCTATTATATGAAATTGAATGCTAGTTTATGTGAGATATATGAACATACATCGCCATCGTTTCACTCATAACCGTGAAGGCTGGCACAGGAACGTGTATTTACAAGGAAAGGATTCTGTACTATCTACTTCACTATATCAGGCCCACAGCGACAACAAAAGCCCTTTGAGATGACCCTAAGCATTGAGTTAGGTGCAACGGCTTAAATTCTTGCTTTTTAATGATACTTCCAATCAAAATAGAGGGATTTTTTTCCTGGGCAGCTGAATAATGAAGTTTTTAATTATTTCAATCGATTTTCTTTTACATTTCATGTTTGATTGCAAACAGGTTTTTTGCAGAAAATCCTATTTTTTCCCTGAAATCAACAGCTATCATATCTCCTTGAGAACTGGTGCCAATAATTAAAATGATAAAAAATGATTTTTGACTTAATAATTGGCGAGCTGGTTTGAGATGCAAAGCCATTTGCATTCATACTGCGCTGAGTGCTCGGCTTTAATCTGATTAATAACATTCCATCTTACGATTATGCTTATTTAGTTATATTTCAGGAAAATTAACATATACAAGGTCAGCGTCTGTAAAGTTTTGGTGTTATAGACTTTTGAACGATAAATTTTCACGCAAAGCTAAATTAAGTGATGCAACTTAGAAATTTCGGATAAATACGCCTTTATTCTATTTGTCACCTGCATGGTTTGGACTTGAAGATTTTTCGAGAATCGAGGTTGTCCTTGAGGATATATAGAGCGCGTAAGATTGAAAAATCGGAAGATTTGGGAGCAAGGTTAGTGTGTATAGAATTCCGGTTCCTAAGAGGTCTCCAATATTATCTCAGTAGCCTTGAAAAGAACGAGGACATAACAAAATTACAACACGCTTAAGGAAACGCCAGGGCGGAATAGACACTACGGATAGATACTTTTGTGTTCTTGTCACTCATCCAAAATCGACTTTTCAAATGCTGTGACCATCGGCGCAATGATAAACACATGGAATAATTTAACGCATGGAAAGCAGTTTATATGAAGGTTTCTTTGGTATAAATCCCAGTAAGCAACATACTTAGATACATGTCCACGTAATAATATTGATACTATGCATATGAGGAAAAATTTATATTCTTCATCTTAATTTCACTAAACTCAGAAAATGGTTAGATTTACTCAAACATCAAAATGAATTAAAAAATTCAGTGATTACTATCATTCTATGTCACAAAAATATCTCCATGGAAGATACATCATCAGTATTTCTTAGCGATTGATCTTCTTTGCTCTCGCGACACATAAGAATTATTTATATATTACTGACAGGGGAGTACTGATATTAGGTTTAAAAGTAAGTGCTCAGTTCTTCCAAAATCGTTCCATCGCAATCTGCATTTCATAACAAGCTAGCTGATGTTTCAATTAAATGAGATTCCATTTCACTGCTTGCAAATGACTATTTTGTAAGCCTATCGACAGCATTCATTTCCCTCATTCATGAATAGTATACGAATTCCCTAGTTTTTGATTTGTTGGAAGAATTATCTATGAAAAAAGGTGAGCTTAGAAATCAAAAGGAGGCAAGTGATACTTAACACAACTTAAAGCGTGGTTTCTTGTCAATGAAGGCTACCGTCAGCTCTAATTGAAATTATCGTAGCGGTACTAATGGTATTCCGCAGCTCTTCGCAAATATCCCATAACACGCTAGCTATGCATACATCAATAGCATAAAATATACTTGCGATAGTTTAAAAAAGAGGTCTAGCGAGGAGAAAGAGATCTTCCTGCCAACTTTTCTCTTGGTCATCTTTAAAACATCTAAGGTGTGATTGGCTCGGCTGGTTACCTCCAATATTTTCTCAACAATAAATGTGTTTTGGTTCAACAAGCTTCACCTCATTCTCACTCTGAGATATATATGTAAGGGATGACAAACGCTGAAAAATTAGCAGAGGACTCTTTTGAGAAGAAATCTATACAGCCAGCAAACAAAAGATATCAATGTGTACATACGGGGCTGCTATCAGATAGCAATATCATAAATTGCTTATAAATTGACACTAGTATGTTTGGAACGTCTATCCTGAATAAAACCTCATCATAAAAAAATCTATAAAATATATCTATAGTAAATCTGAGAAATCATAAGCTATAGTAAATCAATATTAATGTTGAATTCGCAATAACTTTGAAGACAAAGATGTCAAGTAGGGCTAACAGTAAAATTCACCCAGATACATATTGAGTTCATGAGAGGATCTAGCAAGACGATTATGAGACCCCGTGAGCAAACGTGAGTGACTTACTTGAGGATCAATTCATGACCGCCACTCGACGGCACTATTTTGGTACCTTATGCGTGATTAGTTTGAAACTTATGCTGTCGCCATGAAATTTTCAGAATTGTATAAAATAGACCGTTATCAGCATTTACCAGCAGCTCAAGGTCGAAAAGGTTACATCCTTATTTTCTCGGATACACGTATTTCTCGAAGGAGATTGGCTGTATAGTAGGTATACCGCTAAGCTGCTGAACGAGAGGTCCTGAGTTCGGTTCCTGGGTAAATCCCACGGACACTCCCTAAAAAAATCCTCGAAGTGCAAGGTAGCCCAAGGAAAAGAACTGGCCCCCTACATTGAAGGTGTGATATTCACTCACCTGTTGCTAAGTTCGTGGTGAGCTTTACCCTAACCCTCCAAGACCAAAATTCGGATTGAATCACTGAGTGAGTGACAATTATTTTTAGGTTTGAGGATGGGTCCTCACTATTTCCACTGGAAATTAAGAGAAAAATTTCGATCAAGAGTTGAGAAAATAATACGTCACCAAACAAAGACAAAATACGACTGTTTGAGATACAATGATGCATTCTATTTGGAACAGATCATGAAAAATACTAAGCACCCAAATTTATGTCTAAATCATAAAATAACATTGCATCAGGAAACATCGAAAATATTATGTATTTAAGACACATATCGGCCAAAAGTTCTAAAAAGAAACCACTACACTCGATAATTCAAAATCTAATGGTGGCCAACGTAAGGAGATTTTCTGTCACCCAGAATTCATTTCAAAATATTTTTCCGGCTTTACCTAATGTTCCATACCCTAAGATAGGTCCCGCACATAAATATGACTAATATTTTTAAATTGGTAGTTAAATTATCCAAAGTTTTTCGTCCTTTACTTCACCAATATTCTTGATGCTGGAAAAGAATGAGCGTTGGCCAATGGAATTTATCAATGAAACTTAAGATATTAAATGTATTAGCTCTTTTAAACCACAAATACTTGTATCAATGAGCGAAATGTACAATTCTTGTGTTGTGTGCTCTATTTTTCTAAAGAATCTCTACCCCTTAATTACTTGATTTTGTATTGTATGGCATCAGTTCCCAAGGCTGAGAAAATGGTGCGTCGTATTTAATGTGTTCCTGTGCTATCTTTGTGCCGATTGCGGTTCACTTCTTAACCTTCGCTAGTAATAGGGTGATTAATGACAGGGTCTCTTGCAACGGTCTGGACTGACGATACTCAGAACCCAGCGGCCTTCCCATATTACACGAAATATAGCTAAAGGAAATCAGGTCAACACATCATCTATAATTTCCTTAACCTAAAATATCAAGGATAAATCGTGGCCATAGGTATAGAAAATTCCGTATCTTAGAGAATCAGTTTTAGTCTATTATGAGCAATAGCAATTTTAGTGCCTCTCAACTCGTGAATCTCTCTATTTCCCGCGTATTCGCCGCGTTTTTTTGTCAGAGGTGACGAAAGTTTCGCCAGGATTCCACTAAGCGCCTTCAGCTCGAAGTCGAGAAACTGTCGTCACCACTGACAACAAAACGCGGTGAATACCCGGGAAAGAGAGAGATTCAAGAATTTTGAATACCTCATTACTGTTTTATAACTATATAGCATAGCTTCATTTACTATAGTCCAGGTCTATTGAACAACAAAGGCAAATGCGTAAGCAAAAGATATTTCTTAAAGCACCAAGTGTCCACACACTTCTGAAAAGAGTTTATGTCGCAAAATATTGATTAAGCCAAATTTACCGAGATTAAGTTATTGGGGGCATTCCACTTCCCACTGCAATAGACCCTTGAATTCCAAGATTTTAATGAAAACTGGGAAAAGTATTTTCCTCCTCATATAAAGAATAAAACTTGAAGAGTATTTTGCAAATTGAAAAAAAGAAAGTATTTAACGGGGATTTAAAAAATAGCTCTTATCGGGAACACGTACTTTTCAACGTCACTTTTTAAGGAAGGAATAAATATAAATAGATATTTGTTAATTTATTTTATTGGGGAAATTATATTTCTTACATTTTATATTATTTAGGCTAATTATAGGATTTTATAAATACCTATATACCTAAAATTGTTTGAATTTTTTCATTATATATCTTTATTTTTGCAAAATTTTAAACATAAAAATATTTTCTTGAATATCATTCACCTTACTACCATTCATTCATTGACTTGGCGTGAAGCTTAATGACTAACAATTTTCAAGTACCAAAGCGTTCATTTGTTTCACAGCCAAAACTGATGACCATACCTGCTGTTTATGATATCGAATATCCGCGGTCTTTGTAAAGTATACTGAAGGAATAGGATCTCCAATGCTCCCACATTAATCTTCATCAAATCTTGATTTTATGTGGCGATATCGGCCCAATGCCTTCTATGCTGTCAGGGAGTTGACGGGAAATTGATTTTTCGCCCACAACATAAAAGTTAGATCGGGACATCTCTGATTGCCTATTGTCTTCTTTGCAACTCGTTGGTTTCATTTACATCCCAGGATTCCACAATCCGATCTGCAGCGTTCAATTTCCTTTCTTCTGTATAGATGCCTACGGCACACTTTGTCATTCGGTGACAACATTTACTCTGCCACTGAGGCTGGTGTCGTCAACCTAAATGAGGTAATCTCACGTAAGGGTGGGCACGCTGCAACACCTGAAATTCCTCATAAAAATTAATATCCAGACGAGTTGAAGAATATCTTCCGACCTCAGTCGGATAATTGAATGCCTCCGTGAGCATTCAATTGCTTCAAAGAATATAGCACTGGTTTCTAGGCGAATGCCCACTTATTTGTCACGGCATTCAACTACCCAGAATAACACAGGAGTATTTGCCTAGTTACCTCACCCAATGCCTCGTCCAGATTACGAATGTTCCAGCAATCATTGGAACTATCGTGCATTCACACAACGGTGGTTAAAACCTGTGCTGCCCTCTAGTGATGACATCTAAAGTGAACGAGAAAGTGACGGTTAACGAAGCTGTTGAGGTATGCAGGGTCAAGATATTACTGTATTCAACGTGTATTTAACGAATAGTTTTTCTTCCGCCCATATTCTTCCTTGCATGGCCAAATTTATGAAAAAAATAGAGCGAGGGGAGCTTCACGAACTTTTCGTCTTTCTCTTGTCGCTTCCTCTTCCGGTCTCCCAGCGCCTAATCATCGTAAAGTGGCAGCATTCGGAACTACGGCAAATATTTTCAGGACATGCATTCACACTGGCCAACTATCGTTAGGAAGATCACTCGGAAAATCGTAATTTGAACGACGCATGACCGATTTGGGTACTCTTCAACGTATCTGGGCTCTTAATTACCTATCTAGATACCCGATTACTGCCAATTGACGAATACATGGGTAGTGGAGTAGCTACTTGTGTACCTACCCTAGTCAAGTACCAAAATTCTATTCGATTAAGTATACGGGCATATAATTACTTATCAGGGAACTCTATTACAAACGAATGACGAATCAATGTGTAATTGCGTAGGTCCCACCATTATCGAGTATCTACGTAGGTACTATAGAACCTATCTAGTTACTCAATGACAAATACTGAACCTCAATTACCTCTACTCGAGTAGATTTGGCACACTCCGACTCCAACTTAAGACGTGAAGCATTTAATTTTCCATAGAACGTACTTTTTTTCTTTCTTTTGATCTCTATTTTTTAACTTTGTTTTGCGTCTTGGAGAGTAGGTCTTTAAGAATTGAATGAAAAATTTTTAGGCCAATATTTCGGTATATTTTTATTCACTCGTCAGTGCTTTAATATGTGTTAAGGGTCCGCTTGGAATATTATTTTTTTTAATTTTCCATTTCTGATGCTCCAAAAGTATACCAAAACCTTGGCCAAAAACTTTTGTATTCAATTCTTAAAGAGCTACGCTTCAAGACGATAATAAACCTTAGAATGTACATCACCATTTCAGCTCACGGAACAAATAGCTCGCTTGTTTGCACGCTGACATAATGCGGAATGAGAAATGGACTCAACCGAAGGGCATCGTCGGAATGCATAAATGTGACGCAAAGGAAGCCGTTTCCGCGCACAAGGGCCACCTTGGAGAGAGCGAAGGCCTTAAGGATAAGTAAAAAGGCCAGACCTCGAAGGACGCCAGTGATTTCGACGACCAAATACGCGGAAGAGCATGGCCACCGCAGCGCCGCCCCCGGTGATTATTTTGGTCTCGCGGCGGACCTTGGCTTGACCCTCGGGGGAGCGAAAGGGAGGATTGGGGGGAGCAATGCCGAGACGACTTCCCATGGTCAAGATCCACTCTGTGAAGTCATCGGGGGAGGCTTCCAACAACGAGTGGTTACGTCTCATATTGCTAACCGTGAAATCACAGAGAAGGATTCAATATCCACGGGGAAACAATAAGTATGATGCTTTTTGCTGAAGACATAGCCGGCATAGACGTGACCAGTGGCGCAGCGAGGGGGGGGTTTGGGGGATAAACCCCCCCCCCAGAGCTCAAAGAAATTTTGAAGTTTAATCCATTTTACTTATTTGGATTGATATTACTAATAGAATAGTGTAATTAATAAAATATCCCTCAGAAAGCCGTAAAACTCACCATTTTGAACCATTTATCTTAAAATTCCGCAATTTACTAATATCACGCCTACCGCTTATCCTGATGGGTATTCCATACCGCCACACATCCCGGTATTAGTTGCACCTAAACCCCCCCAGCCTTAATTCCTAGCTATGCCCCTGGATGTGACAAGGTGGGATTTTCCGAAGAATCTGATTATATGAAGGGAAAACTAACAAGCTATCCGTAAAAATAAGTAAAAATAAAACTTGGATACAACAAAAGAGAGGAGACCAGGATAAACATTACCAGAAAAGCCAACTGTTGAACAAGAGAGAGAGTTCCGATGCCTAGGAAGCGGAGTAGCTAGCGTTGAACAAAGCAAGAAATAAACATTCTGTAGAATATCTCAGGCCAACAGAACCTGCATCGAAGAATCCACCCCTATCCGTGGAAGTGGCACAAAGACTATGTATGAAAAAATAACCAAGTTTCTGGCACCGAAAAGTTACGTCTTACATTGGTACTCGTGAAATTAAAGAGAAAGTTCCATCAGTCAATATCGAAGGGGAAGGAATTAGTAAGTTGCTTGACGATATAGCCGTGACGAAGAGGGATTTGAAGAAGACCCTGATGATTATGAAGGAGACATTAACCAGATATCAGCGAAAATAAATAAGAATAAAACTTGGATTTTACCCTACACAATATTTCATCCCGTGAAACCAAAGAGAAGAATTCAATATCTACGGGGAAAGAATTAGTAGCAATGCCGACATTTGGTGTCATTGCCGTGAAAAAGAAGAAATCCGAGGAAGGCGCTGATGATTATAAGGGTACAATAACCAGATATCATCGAAAACCAATAAATATAAAAATTGGATATTGCTGCACTGCAAAAGAAAGGAAACCAGGATAAACATTGTTCTAGAAAAGCAAAGGTTGAAAAAAAATAGAGATTTTCTGCTTGGGTAGCAGATTAATTAGTGATGGACGAAGCAAGAAAGAAATACTCAGATGAATATCTCAAGAAAGGAGAATACTATACGTAAAGAAGAAGCTACTTAGAGCTAAGTGTACTTATAGAAGTGATGAAACAATTCATTGTATGCCACATACATAGCACGCTTCATTACTGGAGCAAGGCATGGACGTTGATAGACGCAGAGGAGTCAAGATTGAGAGCATTTGAAATTTATTGAGCCGAATTATGAGGAGAATAAAATGGATGGACCAAGTGTGTAATGAGGGAGTTCTAAGAAGTGTGGGAGAAATGAGATGTCTTCTAAAATATCTAAGATGAAGACGGGATAACTTAAACGGCCACATCATGAGTCCTAATGGCCTGAGGAAGAAAATCATCGAAAAACTAGTGGACAGGAAGACTAGCTAAGGACGGCCCCGAATGAGTTACAGAGTGGACGGTTCCATTGAACTTCGGCTACCGAGTGGGATCCTACTTGGGCTACATAATTAATATTTTTATTATTTAAATCGTGATGCATACATACGCCTTTTTCATTGCGTATTGAATGAAAACTTGTCAATTAAATGTTGAAATATGAGGCCGAGAAAATCAGAGCAAGGGTATCCAATGCGTGTTTGGTTTCACGACACTTTAATGGTTGAAAGTTATAGCTGGAAGATTCAATTTCACTCAATAAAGTTTCAAAAATATTACACCATTAATTTCTTATTTCAATGACGTAATGTTTGCATCATTGCATAGAAAATCGAAGATTCGTGACCTGGGAGATTGTGTAACGGGATTGCACGATTAAGATGAGGATATTCATTTAATGTGAGCAATTTAAGCGGAAAATTACCTAGAATTACGCGAAATGAGGTTACTACGAGGTCAATCGTCCGGAGTAAAAGCTAGAAAGCACAAGATTCCTCAATTCTACATAGAGACTTCATCAATCGAATTCACGTTCATTGCCTTCTCCTAACCATATTCTATTGTTGCGTCATCATTTCCGTATCCAAGGGCAGCAACAGATACGAGAAATCCATCTCTATCCGTGGAAGTGGCACTTATAGTCTTTATGTAAAAATACCAACGATTTCAGATACTTTAACCACTGTATAGCATTCAAAGGAAAGTAGTTTTTGTAGAAATTGCTTAGAGGCTCTTCACTCCCTCCCGACTGGTTATATTTAGTTTTTTTTTCGTGACGCATTGCTCATTTCAACCGCACGTAAGAATACTGAAATTTTGAGTGTACATTGAGTAGACTATTGTCAACATAATCCTAAAATGCATTATTATTACAGAAAAAAATTTATTTTGAGATACGAACATATACTTATAAAAAAACTATTTACGATGAACATTTAGTTCATATAATACGTTTGGAACAAGGAATACCCCACGAAAAAATATCGGTCCAGGGGAACTGATGCATCCTATTAAGTGCATCACTATTCTATAAATTCATTTAAAGCGTCTCTGCAAATATTTACGAGTTCTAAAGCTGCCGTTATAATTTCTTATTGATCGTGAAAAAAAAATTCTAAATCTGTCTATTGTATATTCTATCTCTCTTATTTTATTTATATGATCTGATCTTCCGTAGTATGTTGGCGTCCGTAAGATATGGCTAACTTCGTTAGAAAAGACATTGCTCTTGAATTCATCTAAAAGATTTAGTCTATTTTTCAATCTACCGTCTGACAGAGATTCCCATCCGAGTATATCTAAGAGGTCAGTTACAGTAACAAGACTATCGTAACGACCTTTCACATACCTAGCAGCTCTTCCTTGCACGCGTTCTAACTCTGTTATTAAGCCTTTTTCATGACGGTCCCAAACATTGGCAGCGTATTCTAAATGGGTTCTAACGATGGAGAGGTAACTAATTTCTCTTGCTTTGTCTTCGCATTGTCCAGATATTTTTTAACAAAATCCATTTTACGATTAGCTTGAACTGTTATTTCCCGAATATGTTTATTCCACGATAGATCATTACTGACAGTGAGTCTAACTTCTAGATATATAACGGATTCAACTGTCTTTAATTGGGTGCCCCGAATGACATAGCTATGTTGAGGGGAGTTATTCTTCTTCCAGAAATTCATTACTACGCATTTTTTTCAAATTAAATTCTCATTGTCATGCATCGCACCACGCTTGGATAGCAGCAAGGTCGTTTGTTAGTTCATCCATATCTTTGCTGGAACGGTTTCCCTGTAAACTACAGCGTCGTCTGCAAATAATCGTAGCTTACTGTGTACTACTTCACCAATGCCGTTTATATAAAGGAAGAATAGGAGTGGGCCAATGACACTACCCTGAGGGACGCCAGAAGCAATTCTAACCTCGTTGGAGACTGCACCGCCTAATACTACTCTTTGCACGCGGTCGCTCAAAAGCTCTCTTAATCAGGAAATGACATCTTCATCTAGGCCATAAGATTTGAGTTTAATCATTAACTTTCCATGGGTTACTTCATCAAACGCCTGAAACCATTGCATTTATTAGTGTTAGGACCGTCTACGTATCGTCGCGAATGGCTGGAGAACTAAGCGGAGGATGAAAAGACAGAAAATCTATAGCTAAAAAACTAAGTTGGTGAGCGAAGCCCTCGGCGAAAGAGCCCATTACAAGTGTGCGCTTGCGTTGGGGGCATGGGGTGGGGCGTACTTGGCTGGGCCCGAGGCCGTGACCCGCAGGCCGGAGCGGTCGCACGCGTCACGCGGGAAGAGATTGCAGCTAACGAACGGCGTGTGACGGCGGAGTGGCGCTGGGAGCCGTGAGTCACGCTCCCGCACGGATGAGTCGTCGACAGACGGGACAGTAAAATACCTACAATGAGGCAGCATGCGCCTCCGACGGTCACGAAAAATAAAACCTCTCCGCATGCTCTGCAGCATAGTGATGCTCATGTTTTGCACGCTATAGCATCATAGGCATTTCCAGCTATACCTCCATGAGTAGTTGGTAAGTTTTGCCTTTGCATGAATGTAAAAGTATAATTTGTTAGTATGATTAACATTTTTATGACTGTGAGGTGTGCAAGTGGCAATCCTCTTGTGTGCTGAATGCTGGTGGTTGATCACTCCCTACCAAATATCCTAGAGGTGGCTCGTAGGGTAATACGTAGATGTAGATTTGAAATTCATCAACATGTGATGACAATATATTAATATGAACAGCAATGTCAGTTGCATTTAGGTGTGAATACATCAGCCGTTGACCTATGAGATATTTCATCATCTATATGAGAGTCATCAACCTATCTACATCAGCCCCTACAAGCCATTTACAAGGTTGTTTGGCAGAGGGTGTACTATCACCAACATACAACCATCACCTACATCCACCGTGCAGAACCCCATCCATGGGGATTTGAGTTTACTACCTACCCGAAGTGCTCGATTTCGACCAAAATTTACTGATGTCCAATATTGGTCGGGGGGATAATACTTCCAATACCTATCCGCCGGCAAAGTATCTCTCTTATAGCATCATTTCCGTTGGACCTGAAAATATAGTGCATGTAGTGCGATTCTTGTGATGCTCTTCATATCGCTCTGAAAGGTCGAGGTCTGTTCGAACGGTCGAACTTAGCTTTAGCCACTAAGCCCCCGAGACCCTAGCAGCTCTCGACCAAATTAAAGTTTAACATTAAAGAGATGGTGAAAACCGGTGAAACGCCTATTGAGCCACTTGCGGGGTAGTATGTAGTACATCTACACCTACGAGATACTGTGCAAGCCACCACCAGGGTGTGTGGCACGGGGTGATTCCACACCAGGCATGCAGCGCTCATCCTTGTCATTGTCAGAATCGCGGTCGCTTGCCGGACTCAAGCCCAAGCACACAGGACAACCTCACGTGACCAGACCAGAAACTAGAGTGCCAAGGACACTTACATGCTATAATGCAAATAAACTATCTTTTATTAATATAAAACAAAATGTTAGCGTAGTTACTGATTCATGAATTAGTTATATCATGCAATGTAAATGTTTAACGCAATTGATAGATCATTAGGGAGCAGATCTCATTTACCGCTGAGGCCACGCCTTGACAAAAGTGCAGTCGTGAAGCAAAACCAGACGGTTTCTAAGGGCGCACAGTATGCGTTAAGGGATCAATGGCCGTGGGTGTCGTAATCTTTGCGTGCGCCGATGAAGACAGGACTCAATCCCAGCATCCTCCGTTTAGTGACTCACGGCGGCGGGAGCTTCGACGCGACGCCGCTGCGAGGCGCCGCCGTCGAGCGCCCGTGAGTCACTCTAAGCGGCGCTCGGAGCATGGACGCGTCTCACGGAGTCACGCGGGTATAAGAGGTCTTTTTTAATGTATCTGTGGATGTTATTGCTCAAGGAAGTGGATTCAAAAGACTTAATAGTCTTCGGGTGCATCAGTAAAAAATGGTGCTCATTACCGTGAGGCGAGTGACCTCATATCTGTCTCCACATCATGTTTCTCACTAAGACGCGAGAAGTTTTTTTTTTCGAATGAGCCACGTTCTTTCAAACCACTCGTGAAATGTCTTATTCGTAGTGCTTTATCCATGGAATTCCACAGTTAGAATAAAAAATACCAAAGCAATAATTGATGGGAAGATGAGTGTCGGAATGACGCCCTCTCCTCGCAATGTAACGCATTAAGAGTCCAGAATTTCGGGATTATAGCAATATTGCCAGAAAACTCATTCTGAGAACATGATGAATATTGATTTGTTTATTATACTGGTTACGAATTTTTTTTCCCATAACCTGGAAAAAAATTCTCAGCAATCTTACGTCACACATTTCGAGTTCGTTTTCATATCTTTCGTCGTCCGAGTTGTCAATGGTTCTGAATTCGTTTGCACTTCTTATGCTTATTTTTCATTTATCGGCATTTATGTGAGTAATTTCATAGTTGGCAGGAATTTTATGAAACAAGATCGTTCAAACATTCCCACTTGTATACAAAATAATAAATGTTTCGACGCTTTGTCGTTCATCACAGGAATGTTAAAAAATAAGAACTAGATCCAGAAACGAAATACCAGCTCATCCGTTTCCATAGTTTCATTTTTTTAATGTAACGGGTAAAAATGAGTCAGAGATCACAAAGCAATTTCTAAGTCACTGTGAGGAAAAAGGAAGCATCTTCATCATTAAGGGTCGTTAACCCAAGGATTGGTGTGACGCAAGTCTCCACGCTTCTGTCGACTACTTCCTTTGAAGCCGCATACTTCTCTTGCATTACCTGGTCTTAAAACTGTATCTAATGTATATAAATACAAACTACGCGCCAATATACGCGACTTTATTATTTCTTACTCCCCTCAGAAATCGTACATGAATCGTGCATAGTCTCTCCGCATCCTTTTTGTGGAATTCAATGTTGCACATTTGTAAATTTAATATCATGCCATGTCCTCTTCCACAAACTTATGTTTATCACAAATTAGCTTATCCCACCTAAATATTTTGTCATCTATCAGGATTCCCAGGATGACTTCACCGGCAAAAATGCGTCCTCATCTCCAGGATGGTTTCCTGGGATCACGATTAATATTCTTCTTGATTCAATCCTTCCAGTTTTCATTTTTTAGCATTATCTATGCTCATTCATTGCCAGCAATTCTTTCTCTAGAAACCCGTTATCCGAATGTACTTTCAGGATCTCATCCCATAGTTTTACGGTCGTATTTTATTTCTATATAAATACAAATATAATATGTATAATAGCCCTGAGTATCTCAAGTTTTTTCTGAACTTTACGATAGGTATGAATTCATTTTGCCTTAATTTATGCTACCCATTATTTTGAAATCCTCAGCGTCCTTACCGCGAATGCTTTGAGTGGGCGACGGAAAGTAAGGAAACATTCATACTGATCCATTCAACTCGAGCGTATATACTTTAAACTCTCCACGCATTGTTCACTATTTCCTGAATTGCAAAGCTAAATACGATTATAATAGTCCTGAGTATACAAGACCAGGGGAAATAAATAGATCCTTCTCTACTTATTTCTTTGGCATGTTAGATAGATAAAAATATACAAAAAGACAGAAATGAATGATTAGGAATATTTTAGTGAAATTGTAATGACACACATGGAGACAAAAATACTAAAAGAGCATGGTACAGCTCTGACATTTTATTCGTTTTTTACAATTTTATTCATTTTCATTCAAATGAATACCAAAACGAAAATATTTGTCATAGATCCTTCTATTGGACTGCAGGTTTTCTTGCCTAGGGAAATCCGGACAAAACTTTTTAGCGGCTAAATAAATAGGATTTGTTTGCAGTTGCCTCTTGTCCTAACGGGGAGGAGACCTCGGCATGTTTGGAACACTGCCAGGAGCTCTATTTATTTAAAGGGAAGCGATGAGTTGCTTTGCATCCTAGAATTTTTAGGACATGTTCGCAAATTTTATGCCATTCCTAGCCAGTACAGATAGGTTTGTTTTATGTACCTTAGGTTCCGTCGTGTTTCTACGCACTCGAGAACGAGGCTTGTGTACTTTTGGCTCGTCTAAGAATGCGGAAACACACTAGGGAAATGCATTCGTGATTGTAATGCACGGTACGACGTAAGAACTCGCGAAAGGTACTGACGCGACGAAGAAGCAAAGATGTGCCTGAAGGTGCCTCACCACTTCGTCGAATGGCATCCCTACTTTTCAACACAGTATCTCTCCTCCGGTAATGGAAAAATCGGTTTCGATTGAAATCGAAAATCGAATCTTAATTCCCGAAGGTTAAGGAAATCTAGATCGAGACATCATCTTCGACTTTCGATCCAAACTCGATTTTTCAGCTTTGATCCGGACCCTTTCGATTGATTTAAACAGCCCCACTACCGGCCTACGATAAATTAATCCTTGCTATCTGAAAGGCTTTTGTCTAAGGCCGGTAAAATTGGAAAGGCATTCCCTCGATCATCAAGAAAGCATCTCCATCAGTTGACCTCAAGCAATCATTTTGCTATTTTACGATCAATAACGCCGATATTTTTTCATTTTTATATTATCGAACAAATAATCTGAAAATAAAGTTTTTTTGGGTGGGGGGGGGGGAAAATTCATGTCCAGAGAAATATCAGCTTTTACCTAGAAAGACCGCGAGCTGTTAATTTACCGTTTTGATATTTTATACGATAATTTAGCCCTATTTGCCGTTCCTTTGCATCAATTTCGTCAAATATCATAGCGTGCACTTTACCACAGAGGTATACTACTCAAGTTTGACTCTCATATCTTCAAAACAGTTTTTGTGTGTGATTTTCCAGTTTACGTGATTGAGAGGCACATGAGCAAGACCAAGATACGTTGCGTCGAAAAGAGTCGCTCTAACAATAAGCCTGCTAAGTATTCTATGGGCAGTGATGAACATTCATTTAGCTGATATTCATTGTTGCGTTCGTGCGTAGTTGCTGCCAACCAAGCCACGCGCCGCCGCACCTCCGCTTCTCCTGCGCGTCACGTTTTCTGCGGGGCGGCCCGTGAGCGCCCGGGGAATACCCTTTCGGCGACGTGTTACAACTTACATGCCAGTCACTGTCTCGTCATGTATGCTGCAGTCACCCATTCCCGCAGTTCAGTCCACACTGTGGTCCTCCGGTTCACCAAAAATGGTGACATTCTCCTAGATCCTCGAATATATAATAATATATAAACTATATATTTTGAACAAATTCGGTGAAAACTTTTTTGTGCTCAGTAGATTGGAAAATGAAATTCATTTCAAATGCTAGAAAGCATAAACAATTTCCCTTGATTATAGCAGTTGAAATTTATACCGGTTGAGGCCGAAAGGATTGTAGGTTTTTTTTCTTCCCCGAAATTGATGCGGTCTGTCACTCAGAGGCAGTTCTGGTGATCGTCACCAGTGTCATATAAACGATCATTAATATTTCCAACCCTCCTCGTAAACTCGCTCGCTTTCACACAGTCTTGCTTTTCCGTGATCGTCACTTCTTCTGACGGTTTTCTTCAATAATCCTCTGTCCTGCGCGTTCGATAGATATTTTCTAACAACACGCTCTTTGAACGTGATTTGAATATATTCCTGGGTCGATCGGGACTCCCTATGTCAGTCTCATTGTCCCGTCATGCTTGGTCTCTAGATGATATTTTACTAAGACCCTAAAGTTTAATCAAAGATTCCGAGGATCGATGAAATGAAATACATAACGACGCATTCCGAAAGCGTTCTTTTCCATCTCCTTGAGATTCAAATATGCGTCTCATTCCAAAATTCCGGTCGCTTTATCTAACCGCTATCTCTTTTGTTGTCTCGTAGCCTACCGTGGCGTTCTTGATTCGTTTGTCTTTCGGGTTTTTACCGCGTTGTTTGTCATAGAGTGACGACAGTTTCACCTGGTTTCCACTAGGCGTCTTCAGAAGTGCCGATATCGGCATTTTGCATCTCCTTTGCACCACGGTTTCTGACCAAGAAAAATCCCACGGTTTTTTATTAACATGTGCAAAAATCAATGGTTTTAAATGTCTCAGGAAAATTATTTCATTTTCGCCCTGATGAGTGTCTCTCAAACGCATGTGTGAACGCCGTGAACGTAATCAGAAAATTTGCAAACGTGCTATGAGAGTTAAGAAAAACATACCTTAAGACCGAATTTGTTGTGCTTCATTTTAATGCAGTCTTTTTTCTTTCTGATATAAATTTTTTACCAAGAAAACTACAGCAAATGACGTGTTTTGAAATGCTACTTGTGTTTTAAAACATATAATTTTTTTACTATGCAAGTGAGACATTTTTATTTCACAATAGATTTTTAGGTGTAATTAATATTTTTTGCATAGTTCAATTTTTATAGCACTACATCTAACCGTAAAACATAACCTGAACACTTTTACACTCGTTAGATAAAAATATGGAGGGAAAACGAATGAAAGAGCACAAGAAAAGGGCGAACGGTCAATTGACCGCTGGTGGTCATTATATGTACGTGTCTTACCCCGGTCATTCTAGTCTTAGCCAACTCCATCATCTTCACTATTGTATCATTTTAAAGCTTTTTAAAGTCATCTCTTTCTGCATCTTCTTCCAGTCGTCAACAACCTACTTCTTTAATTTCCTTTATGTCCTTACCTCTCGCCCATACGTTATCATACTTTCTACCATTGTTTTGCATACTCTTATTTCGTTTTTCTGCCAATATGTTTGTCCCATGAAATACAATTTATAGCATTTATGATAGATCTTTCCTTTGTTTTTCTGTTACTTAGTCTTAGTTTCCACTTCCACTTCTATCAAAAGAACTTTGCTTCGGTCAATCACTTTACGCACTCGTTTTCTAGTGAAAAATCTGGTATTTCAATTTAATTTCCTAAAACAATGCATCATGTCTTGTTTATGTTAAAAATGAGACCGTAATATGAATCTTTAACTTTCCTAAACATATGGCTCAGGTGTCTTCTGAAATCAGAACATGTTATAGCGAGCATCAAGTTTTATCTCCCACTCGTAGTGCCAAATAGCTACATGTTCTGAACATGCGGAATATAAAATAAGTTACATATGCTTACAGAAGACACATGAATTTGTCGTTTTTTGAAATGGGAAAAAATTATTCATAGAAATGAAAAAATGAAAAGTTTATGGTTTTTGTAATTAATGTGCCTGCAAACTGTATTAAACATTTTTCTTCTTGCCGATTTTTTCCTGAACAATAAATATTTTTCCATCCACCTTAGAGATAGGCGATTACCGTTTCGATCACTACAACAAGCAAAGGAAGTTTGGAATGGCACCGATTAGGCTGAGCCTTTGAGTCAATAGTGCGGGGGTGCATATCCCGGAGGGAGCACCGTTGGAGGAGCAATTGGTTCAAATGGTTTTCGCTCGCGATGATATGACGACTCTCTTCCGCGTCCTGCGTCCTCGGCCTCTCCGATGCGACTGTGCAATCGCGGTCGGCGGCGTTTGCGTCAAGAATACGACCGAGAGTGCGGCGACATCAGTCGGCGGCTGAGCGCGGAGGCGAGGGCGGAGTGAGGCATCAGCGGCGGGAACGACCGATCCGCCCCACATGGATCCGGAAACAATTACTCACGCAATGCCTCGCGCGAATTTCACTCGCGACATTTTTCACTCGAATGAATCCAGAGGGTATGGAATGCATTGTGCGCGAATATTTCAAAAGAGGATCCTCAAGTCGCCCTCTAAATGTGTTGTCACGCACTGTGCATTTAAATGTGTTTACAAAAATTCGCACTCGCGTCGCTGACGTGAAAGTGGTCCTAGTTTCATAATTTTTTTAGGTGTGATTAATATTATTTGCAAAGTTCAATTTTTTCCTAACGTTAAATCTAACTGTATAACACAATCAGAACACTTTTGCACTCGTAGGGTAAAAAAATTAGAGTGAAAACGAATGAAAGAGCGCAAGAAAAGGGCGGATTTCTTAAGGTATAATTAGGAGTACACCACAAAATGTATACTCATGATGTTATGATCCATCGAATTCATAACTTTTAAGTGCTAGTCCTTGCATGTACAAGCATTATACTCAAAATATTAGAACAAAGTGGTCTGCTATGGTTATTTCCAAAAATGGTCAACCACGGCATGCCAAGGGAGTGTTATCACGAGAACGTGACAAAAAATTGATAACAGAACTAAGATGTATTAAATATCGTTTTTCCTCATGCTATAAGATTTATTGCCAACAGTGAAAGACGTTCAATTAGCCGATGCTATCTCTAAAATGAAAGAACTTTGTACCGATACAAGTGATTGCGCTGTCGCATCGGTCGCTTTGTATTGAAACTTTAATGATTGACCTTCATTACGATGCTATATTTGAATCAACACTGTGATGACGACGTAACCACCTTACATAATATAATTGGCTTCAAAAATTTTCTGATCTCCTTAAACTTCATCGAAGCAGGAGTTATGTGTCTTCTTAAATTATCCAAAGTTATGGAGAAGGTGAGATAACTCAATAACTCAATTGACCTCATTATTAAACCTGATGGCCACATGGAGGCCTTCGGCTTAGGACAAGTTGTTGGGAAGGATAGCAAAACAATACCAAGCGTGGCATACAAGTGCAATCCGGTAAAAAATTTTAGACCCTTGGAGGCGTAGAATTCTAAGGAGTGGTATATTTTCTTTGTTTCAGCCAATTAGCATCATCACGGAAATTTTCTTGAGGTGATGTTAGAATAAAATTGCATCCTTGTTCAGTTATATATTAGTTACAATCTCATCATGAAAAAGGCTAAAAAATGGGCATTTCTATCAATTACTAAGAGTAGATTAAAAATCATACTCGTATCTTTCAGCTTCCACGTAAAACGAAGAGCATTAATAGCCGAAGAAGCAACGAGGGAGACGATGAATGTGAGCATATGCTCAGGAATAAGTCGGATGATTGTACAGCACGGTTCAATTTTACGTTGCATATTCTCATGAGTACGGAAACAAATTTCTGACTTTAAAGCAGAGAAAATACATCCTATTTTCTACAGGAGGAAAACTTGTTGCTCCTAAAATTATATAAAAATCACGACAAAATTTTTCGTCAAAATATTTCCTAAGTATGTAAAATACTAAAAAATTTTCCGTCATTGGGCTTTTTACAAGATACCGCAATACTAAGTGCATCTTATTATCAAGATGAAGCCTTTTTTGTGAATCATTGACTTGGTTAGTATCATACTAGGCCCTATACACGCTATAATACCATTTAGACTTCCACTACTAGTTGGCTAATAACCTCTCCGCAGCTTACTAAGTAGTCTAAGAATACGGCCATTTATAGGTATTTGCGTATTTTAAATTACATTCATTCGCATACTTACTGCTTTATTTCAATTTATTGGCGAAATTCATAACTTCAATAATTTTCAAACTTGGCAATTTAATTTTTAGCGGTGATCAAAATATAATGCGATCTAAAACACTTCATTATCGCATCTATACCATGGAAACATATTAATTAGCATATTTAGAATGTAACGCGAAAATGTGAAAAATTTGTATTAGCATGATGATTTACCCAGACGGTTTATTTAGGTGGAGTGCCATCAATGCAATCGAACGATTTCGGGGAATTGACGCCCAATCGCGAAATTGATGATCACGCCGAAGTATTGATGAAATTTGGTGCTGATTAATCTTGATGGCAACATAATAATGACTTTTGCTTGAAACCAAGGTTTAATAATTTTCCCAAATTAGATTATACCACTCATTGTGGCCCTTATATAAATCATGGGTAAAATTTCCTTCTTTGGTCATCAAAGTCGACTGACGAAACATAACATAATCGCAACCTGTGTCCTTATCGCAATGATCTTTATCAGTTCGTTACATCATAGCTTTGTACGCAATGACTTGAGGAATTACCTGCGATCCTTATAATTGATAAATAATGTTTCTGGAAAATGTGCGTGCTGTTCACAGATTATAAGGACGATCCAAGTCCACCTAAGGTTGAATTTGATTACAAAATAAGGAAGCTGGTCTAATACACCTATCAGACGGCTGGTTACGTCAATATTCTCGGAATTGATAATACCTGATATCAGAGAGATAAAGCACTTCAGCAAGACGTCCTTCCTCCAAACGCCCACGCTTTCACTCATTGTCATATGATGCTTGGAAATTTCGAGAAATAGCAATCACAATAAAAATAATCTCAATCAACGCCGCATTCTATCATTTCCTGGAACCATCGATTATATTTTTCTGAGTAAAAAATTAGCTCAACATATGATGCATATTGGAAATTTTTATGGTCACAAAAGAATATTAACCTTTTTGAATGAGGAGGCGAAGTTGAGGCAGTGAGAATTGGTATAGTATGATGATATTCCTGCTCCGTTGGACCAAATGTTCATCCAAAAATCTCTTTTGAAGGTGGAATTCATTAAAAAGCAAAATTGTTTGAATAGCAACTTGCTTTTCTAGGAGAAACTGGCTGATGAATTGGAGGTAAGACAATTATTATTACCTCGCATGAAAAATGCACTACTTTTCCAAATGGAATTGTCAAGATCCATTTATTTATTAAAAACTGTAATTTAAAGTATTTTTAAGGCATAAAAACAGCTGTAATTCTTTGATTTTCCCTAAAATGACGCGGGTACTCTAGGGTGGGGTAGAATTCTTTGAGTTTTCTGTGGATTCAACATAGTTTAATTCGTATAGTTCCATCATTTAAATAAACGCTGAAGCATAGCTCTGGCGGTATGAATTTTGAAACTGAGAAGGAATTCATGGTTAAGGGAATTCAACATCCCAGGAGGGGTGATCGGGATTCTCACTGTTCTATGAGGTCCGACCCTTCTATGCATAGCCATAGCCTTTGAAGAACGAGCCAAAATAATAAGATGACTCCGCCAAAATATCTCAAAGCACTCTTGTGGGATGCGGCCTCACGAAATTTCCTTCACATGAATATTATTACTCATCTATTCTTTCCGTAGCTCAGATTAGTCCTGGGAGATCATGAATTGTTACGAGGCCATGTATTTCATTGTGATTAAGGATGAATAAACAGCAGCCAGCTTCAGTGTAAAAGGTATAAGAGTGCATAGCTCTATTCTGTAACAAAGTTTTTTAACTCTATGACGCAATTACTAGTGAACATGACGGATTCGAAAATTACGGCTCTTCAATCCGTGACTCTTTTATTGCATCACCGTCCAATGTGAGGCACTGGAACGGCATCTCTGAGAATTCTTAAGAAAATTTGATAGAGCCGCTAAACCGGGTCATATCTCATCTTTTATGCCGTTGAGTCATAATTAACGCCAAATAACTTAGCCGGAATAATTCACCGCTAGTTATCATATAGCTCATAATAGTTAGCAAGAGTGGATACTATATAGAAATAATTTCCAAGAATTTTCCAAGAGTCCACATTAAGTACTATATCGCTGTATTATTACTTATTAAGTATTCTTAAGCCACTTATCAAGTATGTCGCTGAAATTTGTAATTGATAAAAATAATTGCTGCAGGCTCACTCCATTTCACTTCA
The DNA here is from genome assembly GCF_921293095.1 of Ischnura elegans. Lineage (NCBI taxonomy): Eukaryota > Metazoa > Arthropoda > Insecta > Odonata > Coenagrionidae > Ischnura > Ischnura elegans. Next base: position 40,592,853 of record NC_060259.1, read on the forward strand.
CAGATTGCATACACTTTTTCCCTTCAGGGTTTAAAGAAAGATTTTCTAAAACTTGGAAAGAGATACAAACATTTAAGAATAATATTACAGACGTGAAACATCTGTTTCTCCAAATGTAAAAATGCATAGAATTTTAGATATTTGGAAAAAAGAAGAATTAAATATGAGGCTCCTCGCCAGCCAAGAGGCGCCGCAGAAGATAGCTTGGTGCAACTACAGGAAAATACGTGTTTGATTGGATGCTTCCGCGGAATCAGTTGGGAGGTTACATTTCCCGGGTGCTATCCCGCAACGGATGGGAAATGATCCATTCCTAGTAACGCCTATTCAAAGAAAACTCACCATTGACTTATAAGAGCATACCTGACTTCAACGAACAAAAGGCGGAAGAGAGGCAGGCTATAATGTTCTCACACTAAAACCAAACAGCGGATGAAAGACCATGAAGTCAGAGCATTCGAAGGATTGACCCCACACTGTCTGTGTTCACATTCATAGGATTTATTTATAAAACCTGTACCACGTCAATTTTCATACCCCGGAATTATATTGGTGCACAGTTTTTTCTTGTTCATTAAGATGATGATGAAATTGCGTTAGTGCCCCCAATCACGTACGTATCTAGAGACGTTGACGCTGTAAGTGAAGCGTAGCAATGAGGGACACGGCCCGCTGTGAGTAAGTCCCATAGCCAACCAGGTCTTCGCGGCTGGAGTTAGCTTTCCGGGCATAAATTGCTTATGCTTATCATTTGGCATTGATATAACTGCACTTAGCTTAATCGCAGCTTCTGGCGAGTACAGAATTGCTAAATTTAACACGGATCTATTGGCTACAGTATTAAATTAGTTTGAAAATTCTCACAAAGATTCTTTATAGAATATGCAGCTATGAAATGAAATGTCCATAAAAAATTAAAGAATGCATTGTGATGAAAGATGCGTGGACTTGCTATTCCATAAGGTAACAGTTTTAACCCCTATAATTACGAAAGAATGCAATATTTGATCCGCTAAATGTGCTGCAAACATCATAGGTGGGAAAAGATATAAAAGTGGATATAATAATGCTAATAAAAATTTATTTACTTCAATGCTTGTATTTAATTATCATGGCAAGGTTGATCACAAATTTCTTGTCTAAAATCAGCTACTTTTAAAGGTCGGAGAAACCAAATTGCATTTCCCTAGTTACAAGAGAGAAACAATTAGATCACCTAAATATTCATCAGCCAACCAACATTCATACCAACGAAATTGACGGCAGTTTATTAACCTCTCAGATAAAGAAAAAACGAAGAGAGGTTGGGATTACTGCATCCCGAGAGTTTCTATGCACTGCGTGTGTGAAGATACTGAACTAAAAAGTTGCCGATTTATAAGCTAAATATTGCAACAACGTTTAATCACTTATCAACGCTACCGTTAATCAAGATTTCCTTCTAATTAAGCGCTACCCGAAGCTTGCTTTGCTCAGCGCAGCGAGGAAGGCGTCGAAGGAAGCCCTTAATTACTTCCGCGAAGCACTGATCACAGCACAGAGCGTAGGCTGTGTGCGGGTACAGCATCACTTTCTTAGGAGGCGACTGCTGACACACTTATTCCGATTATGAGGCGCAGCAATCACAGGGTAGCAACGGGAGGGACAGAACTCCGTCTTTTAAGTTTATATACACAGAGCCATACAACTACATACTACTTCGTGAGGTGCATCCATTGGCTTCTGGCGGGTAGGTGCAGAGTTGTGCATGGATACTAGTCGTTATTATTATTAAAGTATTCCACCGATTAAGGTAGGTTTTCATGGAGCTCCACGAAGCTTTGAGGCTGTCCCCTACCCTCATGGACATCCCTTTTCAATTAAAAATGAGGCCCACTCCCTTTCATTGTATCTAAATCTCTTCCTTCCTCTCTTTCGTTTACCCAATATTATACCCTCGCTCAGTACTCGCTACATCCATACACTCTGTCTCCTCCGTAACTCATCAAGAAGTTGCCTCACCTCACCCACCATGTCCAGCACTTCCTCGTACCTCTTCCTTTCCGTCGACTTCTCCTTCTCCATTCTTCTCCACACCCACATCTCGAACGCCTCCAGTCTTCTCTCGTCCTCCTTCGTAAGTGTCCATGTTTCCGCACCGTAGCTAAACCGCTACACTCCAGATCAGATTAGCCAAAAAATACCCGCTGGAGATATTTAAATTTGTCCTACCTAGCATTTATAAAAGCCTTTTATTGCTCGAGGATAAATGATTTCCTATACCTTTCCGTTCTTTACCGCCACGTTACCCTCTTTTGAAAATGCCTATCCTTCAAAATTTAGCCATCATAAAAATGATACCCAAGCCCTTTCAAAATTTCTAACTTTTACATGCCTCCCTACCGTAAATAAGTGAATAAAACAGTGGAAAGCAACTTGGAATGATTATAAACCTGTAAATAAGTGCAAAAAGATTGAACGAGCGGAAAAAATCATGTGTGACGAAAGCCACGACGAAGATCCGCTCCCACACCTATCACTTTTACAGAAGCACGTGTTCTCCGTTAGGCAAGCGCAATTTAGCCATAAAATACGTAAAATAACGTTAACCCTATTACATTACTGTTATTGTCAGACCAATAATTTCGCGTGGTTCTAAGATGATATTCTTAGTGGCTCAAGCAATCAAAGTCTAGCGCGAAGCTCTCTAGTCTCCAGCGGCTTCCAGCGTAATTTGTGTTACGGAAACGTAATGTACTCCGTTTGCTAGTTGCAGTTTTCGACGAAAAGCGCAGCTTTTCCCTTTACTTCGCTAAGTTCAGCGCTAACGTATTTCTGCTTGATGTGGCGGTTGGAGTGTTCGCTACCCACCCCACGGGCCCAGGTTCAAATCCTGGCGGTAGCAGAGATTTTTCAGAGACTGCATCATGTTGTCCGTGTCTTGTGAATGGCACTTGGAGTGCAACACTCCGTCCGTTGGATAGGAAGTTAAGCCGTGGTCTCTTTAGCACCATTTGTAAACGTTTTTTCACCGTTTCGGGTTTTTCTCCACACTCTCTTCCTTACCCTTACCAATGGATCCTCGCACATTTTCCTAACTTTAGGCACAGACATTCAGGACCAATAGGAAAATTAAAAAAAAAATAATTTGAGAAAACTAAATTTAATATCATATATATAAGTTGTTTATAATTTAAACATTTCATTCTCATTTAATTTCATTGACACGATCCCCAGCACGATGTGATGTTTCAGGCACAATATGGTGGAATTAATTACCATAGTGGAAATAAGTGTATGATACGTATTTTCTGTTATTAATAGGCCTGCATTCGAAAGGTGTGTTAGAAATTGGTGTATCGCAAAAAAATCATTGTATATAAAGAAAATTCTAAGCCTTTTATCTAATGAAGAAATATGACGGTTTTCAGGTAGTTAGCTGGTGACAGGGCCCCTAGTAGCCTAGTAATTTTCCAAATTTTGCCGAGCTTTAAGCGCTTTTTCAATAAGCCGCTGTGCATTGTCAAAATGGCAAGAAATTATTTCACACTCACTGTTATTGGTAGTATTGAAGATTTTAAAAGCCTTGAGGATAGTTCCTCCAATAAATGTTCACATTCTAACATGATTTAAATTATTTTGTGGCTAATCGTTGCGATATTTCGCAATTTCTAATAATTTTCGCTTTTTTCGTTTTTTTCCAGTGGGATTACTGAAGCCGTCTGGCACTGGGGTCTGAATATATGTGGCCTCGCATCTGATTTCCCGAGGGCCAGCCAGACATCATGAGTGGGACAAACATCACTCAGACGGGACTCAAACCCGAGATATCAGAATAAATAAACAAAAAATGATCCAACTACAGTTGCAAACTTTTATCAATCTGAGTCGTACTGCATTCATACCATACCCGCTAAAAGACGACAATAAATGTTTCGCTTGAGCAGGTTTCACCAAGATAAGAAGCGGATTAATTTCACTCAAGCGAAAATTCCTAACCTTTCTCCGCCGATGAGTTCAGTTCGTCTTCATGATCTTTTTTCAGTTAATGAGTATTTCAAATAACCGACTATTCCTTGGTGTAGGTTTCGAGAAGTTTACTGATGTTTTAATGTCTGCAGATTACAGTTCTCTCCCAGAAGGAAAATGAAAATAGCATGAAAAATTGAGAATTCAATTCTCTTTCTGAACAAAATATATGATAGTGAAATGAATAAAGCGCAAGAGCTGATTAATACAGGTAGAGGTTGTTTATCCTAAAATATATTATTATTGTTAGACTAATAGGTGTGCTCCGCCATCTAACTTTATGAAAGAATTTTTTATCTTAATTATTATTATATAAATTTTATTATAACATTCGTTTTTAATCATGCAGTGACATTAAAAGAGAAAGCAAATAAATTGGACCATTTTTCTTCACAGTGCCCTAGGGAAATTCATACAATCGACAGGTAGACACAACTCGCCAGCAACCGCTAGAAATAGAACTTTAGTGCAAATACAAACAGAATCTTTGCGATTGTGTAGTGTTTGCTCAACAGAGGAAGAGCAGCAATAACTCGGTCACCTTCGTTCGCTATCTTTCTTCCTTACTGAGGGAAAGCCTTCCCATTGGGACTGAGAGAAGCTTATCAAAGTCACACGCCCTCCATAGAAGTCAGCTGCTGACGATCAAGAGGATGTATTTCTCAATTAATTATCAAAGTTCCGGTTGAGTATCACCACTTACATGGGTATGATGAGCAGAATTCCATGTTCCATAGCTCAATCCGCCTCAATAAGGTAGAATTTGACTGACGGTTTCATCAAACCTTGGCCACTGTTGGGAAGAAAAGTTATTCAACGTTTTTCTCTCAAGTTTAAATGTGAATAATACGGTTTTCCAACAAATACTTTGAATTATTTTGATTTCGAAAAAAATGTACAAATGGCATACACATTAAATTTATTGAAAACTTTTAATTCAAACAAATAAATTCATCTTCAGGTAAAAAATAGAATATTGGATCATGTCTCAGTATTTGCAACCGGAGAGGAACTCTTAGAATCACCGGTCGTGTGCAAAATATTGGCATGAAAAAGGAATTCACGTAAAGAGTACAAATTCAAATATATTGCAAAATGTCTGATTTGGATGAGTCCTTGACCTCATCGGGACAGCATTCATTTCGCTTGCGCCGAAAAGGGTGAAACCGAAAAAGGGGGCAAAATTGGATAATTGCGTTTTCCAAAGACAGGACCAATCTAAAATTTTGAAAAGATTCTCGAACGCGTTTTGCAATGGGGAACGTGCATGAATTTTTTTTATTTCACTGGCGGACAGAAAATTATTTTCTGAATACAACAAAGAAAACCGCAAGTATATCTGAGTTTTCCTTCGCGAGATATTTAGTGATAAATATAACGAATTTTAAAGCGCGGGAAAAACTCCCTCACCCCCCAAGCCACTGCCGTCGAAGCCTCGATGACGTCAAAGGTGCCTAAACATCACGCGAAGCTATTGTTGTGATTGTTTGTAATAGTTGCCAGCAGTTGTGAGAGCTTCGTTTTTTAGACGTGTTGATTATTTTATATTTAAATATAAATATCCGACGATAGAGGCTTGGAAGCCCTCATATTTTGCATTATTTATACTATTAATATCTGAGTAAGGGCATAAAATATAAAACTGGAGCAGTTAAACCAAAAATTTTATAATACCTAAATAACATCGTTGTAGGAGTCCGAGCCACGGCCATTGGAAGGGGATACGTTAATTGTAAGTTTATGTTATCGACGGCATATCATTCATTTAAGTATATAATTAGAACGATTTTGATGTTTACTAATGTCCGCTAAGCTTTTATATACAATAAATTCATCCGTTTATTCGTAGGTACCGGAGAATTCGTCGTTTAGGACTGTCTATGCTTGTATTATGGGGTGAATTCCAGTCAATGCAACTTTTGCGCGCTGATTGGAGACATCTAGGAACATTTTTGTGCCAAAATAGTGTTATTTTCAACGTGACATCTCCCGTTAAGCTACTGCTAATAATCACAGTGCCAGTGGTTGTAATGCACAAAGTTTGACAAGGTTGAAAAATATCGGCCAAAAGTTATCAGTGTTCCATCGTGATTGAATTGTAAAAAGTGCTATTACGCTATCGATAAATGTCTAACAGTAGTGTAAAAATTGTCAGTGACTTCTAATCTCCGTTGTTCACCGTAGATATGACATTTCGAGATCACGCTATTGAAATAAAAACTGTGGGTGAAGTTTGTTATTCCATTATTTCAACGAATAGTAGTGAGAAAAGTCACCGGTGTCACTTGTGAGGGCTAATTTAAGGGTTTAAATCAGTGAATAAATAGTTGTTTTCATCATAACGAGTTCTGTTGTTGTAAGTTGTACGTGATGAATATAAGAATGTGACAGTGACTTCAAGTTTTTGATAAGGATATTTGCCTATTTCCCACTATATTTTTATGGTATATGCTAGCATATTGTTTATGGATTTACCTATATTATTGAAATAGGTTGTAGCTTGTGTGTGTGTTGGCAGCGGAACCGATTCGCGATCTCGCATGTGGATTGTGTGCAGACTGTTTTGCTGTGAATTCGTACCGTAGGACGGATAGGACTACCTTCTACACCAATTCGGCGTTGCCAAATTCAACAGCACAGCTTACTCCAATGTCAACAGCACAGCTAACGATCGTTATCCTCCAGTATTACAAGTTTCTTTTACATCTCGATTTGCCGCCGACGTATAGCAATAATTTGTCTTAACAAATTCCATGAGGGTCGTGGCATCAATTTTTGGTGTCCTAAAAAAAGGCTAGTGTCCTAACACCCCATGCCACACGCCTTTTAGGCGGCTTGCGGGGTATTATGTAGATGTAGATGAATTTCAGGTGTACTATTCGAACGAGTGGCAACGTTATCATCCATTTTTCTGATAACTAAAACATACGAAGTGAAACGCTTGTACTTCATCATCTCAATGCCGCATTATTCATATCACAAGTAATAATCTAGGCACAATAGCAATAGGAAAACTTGCCCAAGAATAACAGAACAAAATAAAGTGACGATGAGCGGCTAAATACTCCCTCAAAACAAATTTTACACCATGCGCTCAGCGTATTTCCCAACTCCCTACAGTTGTTTAGGCACCTATGACGTCACGCCTGGCCTCGGCAACGCTCGGGTGTCTTCGCGCAGTGGTCGGGTCAGAGAAAATTTTCTCGATTTTAAATGCAATTTTTTTATTTCTTTTGATGTTGAATGGAGAAACTGAAGGTATTTTTGCGAGCTAATGTATCCATTTGACTTATTCAAAATAGTTTTTAGAGCAATCTACGACCCATGCAAGTTCCTCATTCATGAACGGAATATTAACTGCTATGTAAGCTTCTGTTTTAACGGAATATTAACTGCTATCGGTTTTCTGGATGTATTACAAAACTTACTGCGGTAGGCCGGTTTTTAGCACCTTGTGGAAGTTTATAGATTAAGTACCTGCTACTGCAAGTTGAATGCCTATATGAGATAAAAAATGGCGCTACGCATTAATGCGATACTATTTCCTTCTCAAAGCTTAGTTCCAGAGATGTGATTTTGATTCAAGGTGCCCTTATGTCTAAAAATTATACGACTATTAATATAAAATGGAACAAAACGATCATTTAAAAACATAAATGCTGCGATACTCCTATTTGGGATTTATGTAGGTATTTTGAAGAGACGTCTGATGAAAAATCAAAAATCCGCTGGCGATGCCAAAAGCAGGTTAATTTTTTGAAGGCGTAGCCGCGGCTCTGCCACGCGCGTCAGGAGATGAGGAATCGCGACTCACTTATCTTTGTCGTATGATAACGACGTTTTTTCATCAAGTTATCCATATTTTGGGCTGTTTAGGTAATCCTCGATATTTATAGACCCCCAATTTTCACGTCCACTTTTTTTCGATTTCTGCCCACTGAACGACGGCGCAGAGGCAACAGCGTAAAAAATCTTCTTTTTCCAGTTTAAATGAGACTGTTTAGACAACATTTTAACACAATTTGGGATTTATTTTTATTAAATTATCGCCTACAGGTATTGACAAAAGGCAGTTTACTACTTAAAATAACATTTTTCTAACAATTTTTAACGCTAAACTTTTAATGCCTAGAATTAATAGGAATGGACTACACCGGGATTCAAAAATCAATAACGAAGCTTTAATGGAATGAACTAATTAACACATTCAATGCGGATGATATTTTCACCGAAACCTCCAGTGACGGATGGGTGATTTTCCTTCATAACGGTGGACTTGGAAGTAATACAACAGAATTTGCAATTTTTTTTGTTTCTATTTCAAGCAATTTGTAAAAAACCCTAATGACATACATGTATGCCACCCGTCACCAGTAATTGACAATTCACGCAACCCGCATTACACACATGCAATTTTCCTTGTATGAAGGAGTGAACTTTTCGTATTTCCGTTTATAATACTTCTTCTACCATTGATTACTTAGGTTAATGGCGGAAATATCTTGGAATTAGTCTTTACGTGTATTTTTTTTTTGTTTCAACGGCCGTAGATTTAATTTTTTCAAGTCACAGAAGTAGAACACACAATGAACGGCAAGAAAAATATAAAATTATGGGATAAAAATTTTTTATTGAGTCTTCTATGTTACCTCAGAGTTATTGCAAAATTGAAACATTTCAATAAAAATTCTCACAAATTTTTATGATATATTTGAAAGCAAGGCCTTAGACAGAGCTCTGGTTGACCTTCACATTCTGGGCAAATTGCAGTCACTGTCCTATGGATGCCTTCGAGGTTAGCGAAGAAATGAAGAGCCTGCATCATTCCTAAAAACCCATCACGGCACATTTTCTCCCGAATATCGGTACTCACACTAATTCTGACCTCCAATCGTTAGAAATCGTGTTAACCCTAATTGCGCCCATGTGGAGAAGAAGGCCCAGCCAAGTTTCCAGTTCTCCCTGTCCAACAGCTTCCCATCCATTATGCCCTTAGTGAAGGCCCTTGGTGAAGGATTTCGGAGGAAAATGCCGTCTGCATTTTTTTCCGTCTATGAGAGGATTATTTCAAAGAAAATATCATTGGCAAGTTGAAATAATCTCTGGGAGTGCCGCTGGTAGGGAGGGACTCCAACCTTGAGCCTTAAAAATTATCCAGCAAAATAGTACAATTTGTGTAATGGAGTGTTGCATATGTGATTAATACCTTAGTTTTTATGAAAATTAAAACTGTATATGTACCTAACACTAGAATGTATTAATGACCTACAAAATGAAAACATCATAATGAACAGAGGACAAGTAATTGATGTGGAGCAATGACTGAGAAAATATGCCGTAAAATTAGGAAAAAAATCCAAATTATGTAAAAAAAACGTAATTTGCAATAATTGTTTTAAAATTATTAATAAAGTATAAAATACGACCTTTTCGACCGCATGGAAACATTTTGGAATAAAATAGTAAGTTTTGAGACGAGAATACACGTTATTAACAAAAACTAAGTCTGATAATAATTTTTGTGGTTGCACATAAGATATGAATAAATTAAAAAATAGAATAAAAATACTATTTCAAGGGAATAAATAATGGTTAAATGCCGTAATGCTTAAAATACCTCTGAGTCTATTCTTTTCCGCAATTTCGTTTACACAGCTAAGGAAACAAATACACGAGTAAAAAAATACAGACCAATACTGTAGATAATGTAATGCAGTGTTGCATATGCCATTAATATGTTATTTTTTTATGAAAAGGAAGAAAATCTGCAACTAACCCAACACGTATGAATAACTCAGAAAATGAAATAAAATCGAAATGAATAGAGGATTGATAATTGACCTAGGGAAACGAATGGGAAAATATGCCGTAAAAGTAGGAAAAAGACCCAAAAAAAAATCACCCAGTAAACGTAATTTGCATTAATAAAAAATGTTCCTAGCAAAAGAAATTCAAATATAACATCATTAACTGAAGCACCGCACTAAGATCATTTTTTATAATGTAGTGAGTACAAAATGGGGATAAATATCTTCAATAAAAAAGTTAGTCTAATCATAATTTTTGTGATAGCACATAAAATATGAATAAATTAAAAATGAAGGTAAAAAAACAAATTTAAAAAAATAATCCATATGTAAGACATGATTATGATATTTACGATAAGAATGATGAAAAAGAGACGAAGGAAATGAAAAGAAAAATCTCAACGTGCCAAATTGTTCCAAAAACAGCAGTAAAGTAAACAAAAAACACTAAAAATGAAGGAACACGTAGAACCAGAAACGGACACTTCCGCAATGGTGTAACGTCAATCCCGAACTGCGGGAGGGTGAAAAAGTAACGCTAGGCGCGCTCGGAGCACCCTAGTGACCAGCGGAAAAACGTACTCCCGAAGACATACATTTATGTCATCCGCCTGAGTGGAAAAGCCCTCATGACATATATATATGTCATCCGCACTGAATGTGTTAATTGAGTCGACTCCAACGAACTCCATTTACTTCAATCCATACTTTTGGAGAATGGCGACCAAGCCGAATTTGGAAATAGTTTCCTCAATAGACCAAAGCGATTTTGACGTGATTTTTATCTCAGTTCACGGTATTGCAAAATTTGAAAAAGAAGGGTCCAAAAGATCAACCCATGAACAATTGAAGCCATGAATTCCACAACTGCGCAAAAACTTTCAGCGAAGAGTTAAGAATAACCACGTTTTCAGTATATTTTAATAGCTTACAAAGGCAGTATTTCGAACTTTGCTCATGATTAGATTATTAACTTTATGTAATATTAATCATTTATTAGAAAAAAATCGTAGCGACAGCCCTCATTTTCACAGCATCATGCAAAAACTGTTCATCCCAAATTCCTGGCAAATGAACTTTTGATGGAATTCGTGAAACCAATTTTTCGTTACTGTAGCGCCATTTCCATTTACGTTTTCCATTTTAATTAAGGATATTAATAGGCCCTCAATTTAGTATCGACTACACACTGAGTCGCCATGATATCGACTCATGTTTTGTTTCATGCTTAAACATATCACTTTTACAATAATCATCGCATCCTAAAAACGAATTTTAAATCGGTAGGTTACCACCGTATGACATATCAGCAAAATATTAATCACTTCATACCGCTTTATACCTTTAAAAACACGAAGTTTCAATTTTTGTTTTCAACTAATATTCATGTATTTCAAACGTAATTTTTGGCTTCGTTACTTTTATTCAAATCCAATCGTTTAAGTTTCATATAATCAAGCAATCAATGGAAGGGAAAAAGGGGATAATTTTATCTTAAGAAATAAATAATGGATATCACGTGTATTGAAGTGCAGGACATTTTCTCTATCATTAAAACATGTAAATGTACCCTCTTATTAAATCACACGGTCAGGCATGTCTACATTTCAACATGGTAACATATTATTGTAATATTTTAGAGCAAATGAATGAATGTAAACATTTGGGTTTGGTAGTTGATTTCAATTTTACTTCTAATGTTCATGGTTCAAAATTGAACAAAAAGCTCAGATGCATTATGTACAAATTTTATTGTCAGAAGGACAATCCAACGATTTGATCGATGGATTTTTCTCATTTATAGGAAAATTCACCAAAATCGTTGGCACATTAATGGCTTTGTCTGGTTTCGCTAATAGTAGGGCCCTCTTCGCTTCTATAGCGTTGAGGTGTTTTTCCCTCTCCCGTTCCTTCCGCACCTTTCCTCTCCCAGAGGCGTTGTCGGGCTCCTATCGCGGCGGCGCCTCTTTCCTTTCCCCTTCCTCTCCTCCCCCTCCCCGGGTGATCGGGCGTATAAGCCACTGGCTTGGTTCCCGGTGCGTTGTATCCTCGAAGGGCTCCCCTGAGCCCTCATGCGTTGTCTGAAGGACATTGTCACGACTAATATTCTGGAAATGATGTATCATGATCTTTTTGAGATCCCTCTCAGATACGGCCTTACTGTATGGGTATCTTATATGGGTGTCTAATATGAAAAGATTGAAGTCAAATCAGAAAAGGATCTTAAAATTGATTCATCAAACTAACTGTAAGGGAAATGGTGCATATTCAAATGACGCGTATTTGAAAGACATTGGCATGCTATCACTTGATAAACTGTACCAGTACATTTTAATCATTGATAATTATTTTATAATAAATACATATAGGTGAGAAATAATAATACTTATATCAATTTGAAAGGTTTAGGAATGTATGAGATTCAGCAATGTTATACACATAAGGGTTGCAAGCAATTTAAAGTTGCTGTTCCAAAATTGCTTAAAAATCTATGGAGTGAGAGATTTGAAAACGTCGGGTGAAGTTAAAAGAAAAATTAAGATATGGTGACTGACCGATTAACTGGTGTTAAAAATTAAGTGTACAATTATTTTAAAGAATGGTAAGCTTATTTGTTGTTAATAATGTTAATTTATTGTTTATTTTGTTATTTAATGAGATACAGAATATAATACTGAATATTGCTCGTGTTGATTTAATCCTTAAATTTGTAATTTGACTAGACACAAAATGTAATGCTTATTATGGCTCCTGATGACGAGCCAATTTTGGCTTAGCCAGAAAGAACACTATTTAATAATGAAACACCAAAAACATTTGTGTAATATATAATTTCTTGTGCACATATGCAAGTATTTTACTTACATCTTCATTTTTGTAAATAAATAAATAAATATAATAATAATTTCTATTATTATATTTAATTTTGAATCCGCCGACAAATTTAAAGAAATTTGGCAGGGCCATAATTTCCACAATTTATGTGATTACTTTTTTACGTATTTTATGTGTATCGTAAGTTTTTATGTTCACATCAGAAATATTTTCAATCCCGAAGGTAGACTATTTTTCACAAGCAACTAGTATTTTTTTAAGCATGTAATTTTGAATCGGTGTACAAATAAAGAATATTTTGTATCAAAAAAATATTATCATTATCATCATTGTTATTATTTTTATTTTTGTGGAACTGTGTAATAGCCTCATGCGGGCGCCGATGTCGCCTCTCAGAGTGCATGGCGCCGGAGATGGGCGTTTCCCTCACCAGCCAAGACAACGTCACTCCCTCACGTGTCGCGGCGAAATTAATCAGCCGACATCCGGCAAAGATCGCGCCGCGATAGTCAACTTTCACGGCCACTCGACTGTGCAACGCATCTCAGAGAGCGCAGTTATCCACACTCCCCTCTCCGGAGGGGAACCGCGGAGGGTGGGGTACGATATCGACATGCCAAAACACCGCCCCCCCTCCCCCCCCCCCTCCGATGAATTGGACGCTAGCTGGCGCTTATCTCTGCCCCTGCGGGGGCGGGAGGGGAGCTGGGGGAGGCGACTTGTTAAGTCATCACCTTGTTGCGTGGGAGGGGTCGTGTTGACTCGCGAGAGAGTCCTCCCAAGGATGGATGACGGGGCTGGCGCTATCAAATGTCGCCCTTTGAGCTGTGGGAGGGGTTTTTGGGGGGTGGTGGTGGGTGGGGAGGGAGGGGAGGAGGAGGAGGGCAAACAGGCGAGCACAATATTCGCGTGGCGTAATGAATGGAACGGCTGATTCACACACAATGAAACTCCTTGGGGGAGGGTGTGATTGCTCCTTTTTCGCGACTGATAGCGACTTGCCGTCTAAGCACACCCTCTCACACTCCTGCCACTTAAGAATTAGCTATTCAAGCATTCTATGCAGCTTTAAAAGCCATACGTTGTAACTCAATGTATTTCGCCCTTCATTTCTAATTTTATCGGAGCAAGAAAAATTAAATTAACTAAATGTGGTGAAATAAATTTGAAGAGCGGTATGATGGGCAGTTAGTCCTCTAAAAATAAAACTCTTTGGGGGAGGGCGCTTCTTTTTCGCCACTGATAGCGACTTGCTGTCTATCATAAAATAAATTACAGGGTTCTATTACACACTTTATTTTAAATAGGAGGACCCTGGTTTCAGCATCTTGTTTCAGCATCAAGTCCTGATGATAGCAAAAGATTCTGAAACCCGGGTCGTGCTATTTAAAATAAAGTGTGGAATAGAACCAAGTAATTTATTTTATTTATTTTACGATGAAGCAGTTCCAAAAAGTAACGCCTGAGACCTTGTCTTATACTCGCTGTCTAAGCAAGTCCTCCACCTGACTCCTGCCACTTATGAATTACCTAATCATGCATTCTGTACAGCTATAAAACCGTACATTTATCTCAATGTATTTCGTCCTTCGTTTCTAATTTCATCGGAGCAAGAAAATTTTTAATTACTAAATGCAGTGAAATAAATTTAAGGAGCGGTAAAACAAGCGGATCACCATCTAAAAATAAAAAAAAGAATTACAACATTTACGAAAGAAAATCAACAAACATCGAAAATTAAAAGCCTAAAATATAATCCAAAGAATTTCCAATCTTTCATTGCTTGGAAAGTTCTTAGTTCCCAAATAATGCAAAATTAGAAACACGCAGACGTAATGGACAAAAGATCACCAAAATTTGATCACCTTTCATGTAATTATTTCTGCAAAAGTCATAGAAGAAATAAAAAAGTATGCTATTAATAACAACGATTTTTAATCACTTCCTCTATCAATTCGCTTCATTCACATTCACCGGAGTACAATTGAAATATTAAGAGAGTCTCTGCTGGAGGATACTGTATTCACGTTTTCGAAATAAATGCGTTACCTATCACTCAAAAAGCCTTTTTGATTTTTTTTATAACGTGGTTTGGATAATCTCTCCGGTAGCACTCGGAATCATGAATTTTAAAGGAGAGGATTCTTCAGTTGACCACTAACTGTGCTGTCGCTTTACCCGCATTAAAATGGACTTCTTGGAAGTAGACATTCGTGGAGCTGACAGCAAGGTTATCCAATTTTCACGCGGAAATGAACTATAATTTGGACTGTCAACCAAAATTTACGGTCAATATAAAATATTCTTTCAGTTTTTATCGATGTTGTCAGTTCTTAACGCTATCCTTTGCTTGATCAAAGCTGCAAGCATAGAGAATATGTGCATCGGTCTAACATCATCCCCTCTTTGAAAATGAATAAGCGACCGAGGATTCAGCATCAATCACGCTTCTGCAGTATGGACTGAGGCCTTCATGCGATTATAAAAAAAACTTTATGCACCGGTGACGCTGTCATCTATCGCGTATTTGGTGAAGAATCATACTTCGAGATCCTCTCATTGGACCTTAATAACGCTCATGTGGGGACTGAAGATTATGAAAGAATTCTACCGTTTATAGTAGGTTCCATGGAATATTTCCTAATTCTCCCCTTCTTTCGTGGACTTCCCTCTTCGATTCACAATTATGTCAACTCCCTTTCATTCTACCTAAAATTCCTATTAGCTTCCTTCCTCTCCCTCGTTTACAAAACATTCTGCCCTCTAAGACTGCTTTTAATATCCCCTCCCCGCTTAGTAATCCCTCCCCATTCGTAACCTCAGTCTCTTCCGTATCTCATTTTAAAGCTGCCTCTCCTTACCCATCATGTCCAGCACTTCTTCGTTCTTCCTCCTCTCTGCCCACTTCACTTTTTCCCATCTCCTCTACACCCAAATCTCGAACGCCTCCAGTCTTATCTCGTACTCCGTACTAAGTGTCGATGTTTCCGCATCGTAAAACACTACATTCCAGATCAAACTCTTCACTAGCTTCTTCTTTAAACTCCTACATAATGACGCTCTCACAAATATCTCCCTATTCATCAACGCCTCCTTTATAAACGCAATTCTCTTCCTGATGTCCTTACTGTTGCATACGTTTTCCACTGGACCCAAGACTGGGACCTGTAATTAATTATCAGAAAATGCATGTAAGTGCATTTCTTGCGCAAGACATCTAACTCTCCTGATGTATTCCTTGTGAGTAGAGTAAACATGGAGGCGCAAGATGAAGCCACATCTGGGAGTCACATTAATAGCAGACGTATGGTATGGAAAGAATATAAAAGTAGGTAATAATTGCGTAAGAGCTATGCAGTTGCTGGGATTTCTCCAAGCGAGATATGGGAAGGTCATCGGAACCTCTTTGAACACTTTAGGGTGGACTCGAATTAGCGATAAGATCAGGCGCAGAATGATGAAATCTGTGAAAAAAATATCAAATACATTGTATAGCGGTATTATCCATCAAAAACTCCTACGAGCGAGCAGAGAGAGTAACACAGCTTTTACATGAATTATGATTGGAGCCATGGGAGACCATTATTCATTAGATCCATCTATTATTCATAATCATCTTGTATTAGAGCCATCGGAGAATACTGGTAAGACTTAGATTAACTGGGCAACAAATAATAGATACCTTTTAGAGCGACACAGAGAACAAGAAATTACAACCCGGGTCTAATTGGAAGAAATCCGTGACACTTTTCCTACACTAATTAATTATTTTCAAAAAATAACATCGGAATTCAGATCCCGAACATCACTCCATTGTCTCCTTGTTAGATTATTCTAATGGGAGTTTTTTTTTTGGACGAAAATGAATGAGAATTCGCTTTTCCACGAACAAAAGTGGACTTTCATATATTATGGTGGATCAAGCTGAGGCAGCCAAATATCTCACAATACGAGATTAATGAATAGTGTCACCAAAAAGCTATTTTACTTTGTAAAATTCCTATCAGTATAAATAATTTATTACAATCAAGATTTTCCGTACCACAGTATTCTTGATACCACAGTGTTCTGATTTATGACCACGGTATCATCAGAATTGAATGCAAATAAAAATCAGGACTAAGTTCGTAAAGCACAATTACTTTCCGGTGATTATAATGGAATCACAAAGAGTATCGGCAACTAAAATCAATCTCAAAATTTTCGAGCAGATCAACGGCTCGTGCCTCAACAACTCCGAAAACACGCCTATTCAGGCAGTCCGGGATATCGGGAACGTTTTGATTATATTGCGTCATTCGATAGACAATTTCATCAGATTTAAATTCGGCCTCAAGGGATTTTTTCTTCCTTCTGGGAAACCAAAACACTAAGTCAGCCGATCGCGCTGTTATGCATGATTGACGCATGACGACGCGATGTGAGAGTGCGATAAGTCTAAAAAACTACAGGTTCGCTAAAATTTCCGCGCGAGGGCTCACTCGAACCAATCCGTCAAGAAAATATTAATTAAACTCATGGGAGCGAAAGAGCAGTAGTTTTTTTTAATATATTATGTGGAACTAAATACAGCCTGTTTTGTCCAAGGAGACTGCAAAGAGGATGCCCAAATCCATCCCATAGAAGGCTGATTCCTTTTACCACTTCGGTCGCATTTTAATCGATTTTCAAAAATGTTCACGAAACGGTGATGAGTGAAATGCGATCCACTTTTTTCCTATATTTTGCATTATAATGTTTTGTAATAGCGAGAATTAACATTGGAAAGTTATTTATTTCATAGATCATATCTTCATGTACATAAATTTCGGTTAGCACCCCTAATTATACCTTATTTCCCCGTGAAACTCGGATCACTTTGTCCGTCAGCGACGTGAGTGGCGACTTTTGCAAACCCATTTAAATGCACGGTGGGTGTCAACACATTTAGATAGGGGCTTGAGGATCCTCTTTTGCAATACTCGTGGTTTTGTCGTGGCCCCTGGATGCGCGAACTCGCTTCGATTTCACGTGAGGGTACACTTGGAGAGGATACTAGCACGGGAAGGTAATCCTCTCCCTGCTGTCGGTTTCGGGAGAGGAAGGGAAAGGGTGCCAACTAATTGTAAGGTCTAATCCACAGGGGTAACCGTTCACAAAAATGAGAATTGGCAGAAGAATTGGATTCAAATAAGTTAAAGAAACTGCAGTAAGTCCAGAAAGTAGTTGGACATCCCGTGTTTCCAGCCTTTATTGCTAAATGGATTGAAATCTTTATTGCTAAATGGCTCTGAATTCAATCATGACTTTCTCAACGTAAAAGTTGAAATTCATGAGAGACAAAAAACGTAACTGTCTCAATTCTTTACCTAATCTTGCTACTGCACAGGTACGTCCTGATTTTTTAATCCCAATTTAGTTTTTATCTACACAATAATTTTGATAATACAAGAAGAAAAATTTCAGCGTAAATTAGTACTTAAGGCATGAAAGGGTCATGATTTGCACATGAGCGCGAGCAATAAATGGAAATTATTTATTACCACATGATTCCCTCCTGCAAGCCTCTTAAAATACTTGGCTCATGTACACGTGATTCATTGCTTGGTCAAATTATTAGTCTCAACATTAAATTTTCTCAGCACATACGCAACCCGACCTAACCAGCTGCAAAACCATGCCATTTAATGGGGTTCTCAGAATAAATATATACAGAATGACGACATTGGTCCAGTAGATGTCTGTTAAATGCTAAAAGAAGACTCACATACATGAAAATTCCTTGTAAAAACAATGTTTCAACTTGACTCGTACTTCCGTTTGGGTGCATCTGTTTCCGGTTGTGGTCCATAATGCGTCAATTCATCCATAATCATCGCATTTCATAAGCATCGTGCATCATAAGCATCCAACGCCAAAACATTCCATGCAGGACTTCAGAAGTGGAGCGTGGGATGGCAATTTAGCAATCCTCTTATTAGCTTTAATTTGAACAATCGGCTCAGTGGATTACCACATGATGCTCCAAGTTATTTTCCAAGAAATTAGATTAGCTTTTTATCACATGAGACCTTTAAATGAGGAAAATTCATTTGTCTAAATTTATCAGGTTATCTCTTGGTCAACAGAGGAATAACCACTCTATACCCATCAAGGAAATAACTACTTGAAGTTTTCTCTGAGATATAAAACTAACATTCTTCTTTTTTCGTATTAATAAGTCGTCCGAAATAATAAGAGAAATAACACAAATTTCGTGAATTTACACTCACCTAGTCCACTTTCACCCTGTTTGGACCTTGACACTAGGTTGGTTCATCGACCTTCAGTCGTGCTTTTCAAATAATTGTAACAAGGCTTTAAAGAATACATCCTGATGCATACAGATATTCACGCGGTCCATTTTTTTGGAAAGAATTGTACCATCAGAAAATATGATTTTATGGCCCTCTTTTAATCATTCATTGCCGAAATTTTATAACTTTACGCGGTGAATTATCTAGTGGTGGCTTAAGTACGCGTTCAGAGTGCACGGCGAATTAAAAACATATAAAAGCATATTAAAATGAACAAATAAATGTCTGATCGTTTTAAGCTAAACAATGAACTGTGAGAGAGTTGGTAGATCGTAGTCAAATAGCCTGTCTGCATCGGCACTATTGGCTGGAGGCCCTCGTTATCTTGATAAAGAGAGCCATTCTAATATGATTACAAATAATAAAGTTGGTAACAGGGATATTAGGAATATTTTATACATAGTCTAGCGCCTTCCCTCTGTAAATATTTGTGACTTTAGTTACCCCAAGATGCTCGCAATAATTATCTTGTTCCCCATTACTATCGAGGGCCGTCCATTCCGATATGAAGTTTAGGTTTATGAAACAGCTGCAATCATCACTGAAGGAGTCTCTTCCAGGACTTAAAAACCATGCCTTTAATTCCTCTCCATCATAATTGACCACAAAATATTCTCATATACACCTGCAATGTCATTCATTACCCAATTTTACGCAATCAACGAGCTAAAATAGGAGCACACATGCAAGATATAGAAGCGCTTCATTAACATCCGAGGGATATCCAACAGTAAATCGTCTAATAAAATTTGTTTATTTCCACCACCAAACATATTCACGAACGCCACTGCTTTTCTCTGAGTTCAGAATGCTATCTGCAGAATTCTTATTCATAACATCCAATTTTAATTTCCATTACCTGATGACTTCAGTTTCACAAACCCCGTTCTTCATTTCCCTTGGAAAATGTCATTCCGTGATTTTATCCGCTATAATTAATTTACCTTAAGCACAAATTTAGAAGTTTTCTCATGTGAATGTCACTAAACATAGGCATTAAAAACGTGAAAAAGGTCATTTGAAAGAATGTGTTTTATCACTACCACCATTAATATATAAATGGACTGACAAATAAATAGTATAAAATTAATTCAAATAATTCCAAATTTTTACATTGTGTGTACTTAGTTCATTATTGATAGTGAGTTCTAAGTCAGACGAACTATTAATATAGATATTCGTGCTCGTGTATAGGAATGGATAGCCGAGCACAGAATATAAATAAATCGTTTCCACTGTCTCACTTAATCATTTCCAGTTAATGTCATCCATACACGGCAGTATCCGTATTCCCCCAGAATTAAATTCATTAATTTATTTATAGACTGTCAAGCACAGATTCAAATGCACGAAAACATATTCCGCAGCGGATTTAGCAGTCTCCCGGCAAACTAATGAAATGAATTCTTCTCGTATTTCACATCAATGGTAACTTTTCAATGACAAAATTGCAGAAAGGGCCAAATTTAGTGGTTTTGACCTTATGAGCACAATCACTCAGAAAATTATAATCCTAGAGGCAAATTGAGTGAATGAATGAAAAAATGAAATTTAGTTCTTTCATTCACTTAAATGTGGAAGTAGCAACCCTTAATCACAATAAGTCACTAAAAATAGGGAATGAAGTAACCTCTGAACGATCCTCACTATTCTCATCCAGGGCCATCCTGTTTTTGAAAAATGAAAGGGCTTATTTGTGGGCCTACAGGACCACAAGGCTATTGGTATATAGACTATATGTGAACCGAAAATTCCAAGGATCTTTCTACAATAGGTCGTTTCAATTGGTTCATTAGATTATGAGTGATGGAGTTACACACATAGTACAGACATTACATATAACATACACATATAACATACACAACAACACATAACAAACACGACTCCATATTTATATAATTGTTTAGATAGAACAGTGCATACATGATATAATTTATATTTTCAAGTACATTAAAGCGCACTTAAAATTCCTCGTGTGAAACCATATTCACACTTAGCTTGACGAAAATGCGTTGGCGACTTCTTGGCGTGCAATGACTTCGAACTTTCAGTTATTGCAAATGACATTTACCCAAATGAAAATATTTCAATTTCCAAAGCGTTTTTCTGGGGATAGATGACATTTGGAGAGTAATGAGCAAAAAGTAAAGGCATAAATAAAATGAACAACATAATTCAAGAATATCTTGAAGAAAAATACTAAGAAAGCTCGGCATAGTCATTGAAATTATGAACGTTGGATGATCAGCAAGGCATGGAAAAGAACGTCGAAATGAATCAAACCTGCAAGCAGCAGAATCTGCAATAAAATACCTCATTCAAAACTATCCTCATACTCAACTCGATGAATATGTAATTACGACTTCTATTTAAATCATATCACCACCCAAAACGACACAAAGGCTTTTACATTGGCTGAGATATATAAATAAATAGAAGCTTAGACATTATATAATAAAAAGAAAACAAACAAAAGACAAGAAAAAAAAACATATAAAAATAAGTATTATGGGTCCGAGATTGATGAGTTTTTGAGGTGGCATTTTAGGGAAGATTTGAAAAGTGGTTGAGGGAAATAGGTCCAGGGATATTTAGAAGCTAGGGAGTTAAACAAGGAGGAGATTCGGTAGAAAAGGGAGCGTTGAGAGATAGAAAGACGGCCTCGGGGAATATAAAGCAGAGAGTTATTACGTAAGGGGCGAGGAAGAAGAAGGAAATGGAATAGAGGGAGGAATCGATTGGTCCTGAGAGAATCGTTGAGGATTCTATGCAGGAAAATAAAACATCAGATGAGACACTGTGGAAGGTTGTGTTGGAAATCCCGATCATAGAAAGGATTAAGTCACGGGTATAGTATTTGAGTGTGGATTTGATTGCGGGCTACATACTTCAATTAGTTAATTAGATTTTGAGTGATGAAGTTACACACATAGTACAGACATTATAACAAACACCACTCCATTTTTATATAATTATTGAGATAGAACAGTGCATATATGATATAATTTATATTTTCAAGGTGGACGGCATGGTATTTATGCCTTAGACTCATTATGACCACTACCTTATAATCAACATCTCGATGGTCGGAAACTGCGGAAAAGCAGCCATCTTCAAGACAATCGTCATTTTTCTACGAAGGCAAAGAATATTTTTCCCTTCAGGCTCTGTGTCACAAACTGGATAGGGACAACCTAAGTTTCGGTTCCTCGCGAGTTCACCTCGCCATGTGAGCGGTCTTTCCGCCGAGGAGCGGTCCACCGGAAGCCGAGGCTTGTGAGGCATCGCTGAGGAATTCTGGAGTGAATCAAGTCGGGAGAGGAGATATAGCGTGTGCTACACAGTCGAGGCATCCCGATTCGGAGCAATATGTACCTCCACAAGCTACATTACCAACTGCCGAGCAATTGAGAGTGATTGGAAGGGTTTAACACAAGAATGACCTCGGTTGTATGTCTACCTAGACGGGCCTCAACTCGTAAGTTTGACGGGTAGTAATTATTGTAACTATTCCTTCGTTTATATTAACATTAATATATTACTTCTTTATATGGCCTTATTTATTTATCGATAAAACCGAGTATTTTTATACATCGATTTACAATAAAAAATTTAACATAAACAGCCATCACGTCGGTCCTGTTTCCCTTGCTCTGACTTACCACACGCCACTCGGTGTAGCAGATATGCTGTTTATTTTTATTCGAAATGTAATGAAGACGGTTAAATGCTTTGATGTGCTAAATGAACCACCATAATGAGCAGACTTAGTACCGTGCAGTGATTTCCTGAATAAAGCGCTTAACCGTTACAAATACGCTTTATTCCGGAAATAAACGCTTTACCCGACATATTGACGAATTTATTAGGTAGGCAGGTGGTATAAGTCCAAGGTATGCTAGCAGGAATGCGTGTTGCAAAGAAACGGTTAATTTCATTGAAGCATAAAATAATTGAGAGCTGCGAAAGATATTTGTGGAATACATTTCTTCTAAAATTTATTTTGCGAATTTTTGTGTGCGAATCGCAGATAAATGGTTTATTTTCTTAAAAATTAAAATTATTCATTACTACAAAGTGAATTTAATGTATTTCATTTATTTTAAACTTTCTTCCTCGTTTTATTGAATAGTACATCACGTTGAATAGCATTAATACCATCCCAGCTATTCATGATGAAAATATATATTAAAATTTGGGAAATGTTTTAAAAGTTTTGCTTTCGCTAACAGTTGAACTCCTTAATTAGGCTCCAACCATGAACACAGATAAGGTTATATTCATGAATGCTTCTAAATATGCTCGCCTTATATTGCTGTACCAAAATTAGCTAAAAATTATGCTATCCATATCATATTTTTATAATGCTGAAATGAAATACATAAATCCTCAAGCCGCAGCTAGTCTATTCTTAATAAAAACCCACATTACAGCAGTAATATTGTCCTTTGACAAAAATATACTATACCTCAAATAATTACAGATGTATCAAGGTGTAAGAGTTTTGATAAAAATAAACATAGAAGCAAGGGGTTGACATAGAAGAAGCCTCATTCCATCCCATAGAGGGTTTCTTTTTGTTGCTATTTTGGTCGCCTTAAAATCGGAATTCAATCATATCTGCAGCGGGGCAGTGAGTGCAAAGCGCTTGGAAATGAAGTTCTTGCGACTGCAAGGAATACCGTTGAGAGGTTCACACACAGATCACGTCATCAGAGATATAAATTTTGGTTAACATACATGATTTTACTTAGGTAAAATACTCCATGAAATTTGGATCGCTTAGCCTGTCAGCGACGCAATTGGCGACTAATGAAAACCAATTTAAATGCGTGGTGGGTGACAACACACGTTAAAGCCGACTTAAGGATTTTCTTTTCTAATATTCCTTCAGAGTAACCTGACCATACTGCTTTATGATTTCATAACATTTATGCAGTAACTGAGGTCAAAATACGTTAGTTATAAACAAAGAGGGCTGCCATCAAGGCTGGAAGGAGCGTTGATTAAAGATTAGTTTATTTTTATGACTTTTATTCCCAGCATCCTGACTTTAATTTTCATTCTCCAGGGCTTTGATAAGCTAAAACAACAGTTTTTAAAGATTACGAGCACTTTAGAATTTATTTTAATCGCGCGTTGGCAACGGAATGTCTTAAATAGCTAACGCCAAGGGTGTTGTTAAACTATGAAACATTTACTAACGATAAAACAAGTGAAATATACTGAAGACCCTGGTATCGATTCATTAGCATCATCATAAGGGTTAGCGCCATCACCTCAAGGATGATGCTTGTGTATCAAACCCATGGTTGGATAGTTTTTTGTGGTTTGTAAGATTCTATGGGAAATTAAATTGAAATGGAATGCCACTTCAACAAGTAACCGACGAAGGTGTTTCGTCAAAAAGACGACAACGTCTCGTATTTCGCTATTTAGCTACTTTAATGCCCAAATATCGCTTACTACTTTCTCCACAAGCATTAGCGTTAAAAGTTTGACTGCCTCATCCAGGTACATTCAATTTCCTCTTCACAAGTATATATCTACATAATGCATTCGTCTAAAGCCACACAGATCTTCTTCACATGGATTTACGAATTAATATTTCACAATGCCGAATAACAGCTTACCATAGATGCATGGCATCGTAAATCGAAACTTAAAGCTTGTACGTTGTGGAAGGTCTCCATATTATCAATAAAAGATACTTAGTTACTTCCACAATATATTTTCGGCTGTTACACCGTTATAATGTCGGAATGTTTTATATATTGTGGAAGTAACAATGTGTCTTCTATTGATGGTATGGTATTGTATTTGGAGGAGGTGACCGGCAACTAAAACCATTTTTGCCATAGGAAAAGGGAGGAAAAGAAAATCTGGCTTCAGCATTAGCCTGCTCTTTACGAAAGGTGCCAAAAGGACCACGGTGTAGCGTCACATGGCGGACGAAGCGGATAATTTAAGTATCCTCCACAAAAGACTCTGATCTGGTACAAAAGATCTCCGAGCATTATCTGCCACTTCTGGAGCACGAATTCAGACCCACTGGCTGGGATATCAACCACACCGAACCAACCCCTCATACCCTCACGTATGCTTGATTTTCTTTAGTGGTTCCTAGAACATAGTGGCTTTCAGCGCATTGTGGGATAGCGATGCCTCAGATCATGGGAATTCTCAAGTGCGGTACCGTTTCATGTACATACACTCTTGACGTTTGAGTACACAAAGGAGTGCACATACAAGTCTAAAGTGATCGAGGAGAAATGTGGTGACGCTATATCGTTAGCGGACCTAAAAAAAGTACCATGACTGAAAACAGTTACGTATGCGGCCGAAGCTCGAAGAGTGTCGTCGTCACAGATATTATTCTCAGTAATCCCAGTGACCAGGTCAAAGTCTATTTTTTATCTCTGTCGAGCAAAGAACTATACTTTCTTTTAATTCGTCAAAAAGATAAACTGATTATACTGCTATCTCTGAAAAACTTATGAAAATTCTAGTTAAACAAGTGTTACGATGAAAAACGACATTCATATGGTGATAAATTCATTGCAGAATTCAAATGTATGCAATAAATATGATAAGTAAACTTCACACACATTGGTAACAAAATTTTGCCATCCTTAGCACAGAAATAAATACCCTATATACTGAATTGTGGGTCATGTTAGCCACTGACGTACTAGATGATTAAAATAGATTGGAACACTTTTTATTCCGAAACATATTGAAAAATATACTTCATTTCCTACAACTTGAAGCCCCTGCGTTAGCCATTACCTCCAAGTGCTACCTTCCCCGATTAAAATGCTAGATGAATCAAATATTTATAGGGTTAGTATCACAAGGCTTATCATCATCATCATTGGTCAACAATCATTGGCCAACAATAATATTGGTTTGAAGCAGCTCTCCATTTCTCTATCGTATCTGCGAGCCTTTTTATAGCGATGTATTTCTTCTCTTTTACATCCTTTACAACCTGCCCTATGGAACTCATTCTGGGCCGTCCCTTGTCCTTCTTTCCTTCCACCTGTCCTTCTACGATAGTCTTCATCAGGCCATCGTAACTCAAAATGTGGCCAAAATATTGCCCCGTCTTCTACTTCAGTTTTTAGAAAGCTCCCTTTTCTCCCACTCTTCTTAGCACTTCCTCGTTACTTACACGATCAATCCATTTTATCTTCATCATTCTTCGGTAGCACCACAATTCGAATGCTTCCACTCTTGACTTCTCTCTGTCTGTCAACTGCTGCTGTCAACGCGCAAGCCTCGCTTCCATAGAGGAACAGAGTCCATGTGTAGCATCTGATGAACTGCTTCCTTACTTCTATGCTAGTATTCTCAGCTGTAAGAAGATTCTTCTTTTTGTAGAAGCCCTCATCGCCTGCGCTATTCCACTGACCATTTCTTTCTTGCTTCGTCTATCGTCGGTAATTCGGCTTCCCAAGTAAGAAAACACTTTCACCTCATCAAGCTTATGCTTTCCTAGTTTAATGTTTGTCTTAGCCTCCTATCTTTTGCTGCAAACTAATACCTTAGACTTCTTTTTGTTGATTTTCAGCTGATACTTGGCCATTGTCCTTTCCATATTTGTCAAAGTCTGGAGGAAGAGTTCTCGGGTTTCCAGCCGGGTCCAAGGGTTTTTCTGCACCGACGCGACGTTTCGAAGGCTAAGCCTGCCATCGTCTTCAGGGTGAATCCATCAAATTCTTGATATTTATCGTGATTATAAATATTGCGAATAAATGCTCTGCGATCATTGCCGCACATCAGGCGTTAGTGGAAGCCAGATAATATGCTTCCAAAGTGGCAACATAAATCAATCATCAACGGTACGGACTGAGGCCTGCTCAACATGGTCCCCCTGCAATCAAAGGGAAAGCCTCACGTCCTCTCCCATGGCACCAGCCAGGGGAGAGAACTACTGAAAGGAGCCAAGGAAGACGAAGGTAGAAGGCATCGTGTTACATGGGCGTACCCAGCGAGGAGCAGGGGGGGCACCTGCCCCCCCCCCTTAAAGCAAAAACAGCAAAAGTCTTTAAGCAAAATCAGCACTGAATTGAAGCAAAACTATTCAACAAATTTTCTTTAAACCCACGAAAAAGGATATGTGTTAGTATAAGATATGTAACTAAATTAAACCATTTTTCAAGGAAATAATCTCATCAATTAATAAAGCGCTACCATAATTTTCTTAAAAAGCTGGTTTCATTCACCTTTTCCATGCTAAAATGTTACAACTTGGCTTGCCCCTCCCCCCCTAGACCATGGCTTACCGCCCCCCCTAGTTATGATCCTGGGTACGCCCTTGTCGTGTTACACGCATAGCAACAGAAAATGTGGAAGTCTTCTGCGACCGACCGATGGAGATTGCGTAAATTACGAAAGACTTATTTCAGGCATGAATATTTCCCCATTTTATGAATTGTAATGATATGTTGTTTTCAAAATGATTTACATAAGTAGTTTTCAATTTATAAATTGTGATAACTTTCAATTTTAGAGAAAATCTCTATGGTATGAGCCTATGAACAATAAGTTTCCAATGAAATATGACACGTGTTTTCTAATTTCTAATAAAAGTAACAGGTCCAAAAAATCAATTTCCGTAAAACAAAAAATTACAAGCCGTTTCGAAAATATTTGAACGCAAAATATCTATAGTATGAGATTATAAAAAATGATTTTGCAATAAAAGACGACGCCAGCAGACGGCAGTACAAAACATGATTTATAAATGCAGCGTTATGTATGAGCAAACAGCAACCAGTAGCCAAAGGACCTAAGAGAGGAGAATACATGGATTGAACATCGTAGCGTCCATGTGAAAGTCATCCCCCCATGTTGCTGAATTTATTGACTGTTCATATATCACACAATTGAAATAGACAAAAAGTAAACAAAACAGTGTAAATAAACCTCATGTATTATCCTTTCCTCGTTTCTTCCCCCTCCAGTCGCGCATGCACTATATGTTGTACGAGCGTGATAATGTGACGGATCAGACGATCTGCAACCCATGAATTCTATAATTTTAATATAGCTACCTAACGCACCTAAAGTAGTTTTAAATGTTGACGGTTATTTAGGGTGCCCATAAACGTTTCAGCCTTGTCTGGGACATCTCAGTACCGCGGAGGGGGGGGGGGGCGTGAGGGGTCTCCAGTGAAGTCCGAAAACCTATAGCCTAACTCGATGATAATGGGTTTGTAAAATCAAAACTACGATTATTATTATTATTACTATCGTCATCATCATCATCATCTTTTTCTTTATTTCTCCCTCTTGCTATCTTGCAAGGTTTTGTCCACAAAGAGCGGACTAAGTCTCGTTCAACTGTTTTGTCCACTAATTCAACAGGTAGGAACCATCGACCAATATGACAGGTGTCCAAAATGACTAATCTTTTGCGTATTTCCTAATATGCCTTCCAGATTTAGTTTTCTTTAATTGATGAAGCACTTCACATGATCTGATTCCAGTTACTGTTATGACAATTGGGCACATATCTGCCGATTGCATTTTCCAGATGGCTTTAATCTCTGCCACAATATCGGCATACTTGTTAATTTTAAGGAATATGTTTTCCGTACATTGTGGTTGTACATGGGACTTTTACTTCTACGAACGTAAAGTGATGCTTCATTATGTCTATTACGACTATGTTCGGTCAATTGCTTTGAATTGCTCGACCAGTTCTTATTTCAATATTCCAGTATATCTTGCATTTATCATATTTATTATTATTTTATTCATTATATTTTTTTCCATCCTTGACGACACAAAACTCTAAACTCTTATCACCGTGTCCTTTCTTTTATACGCTTTCTATAATAAACTTATTATAAAAATATAATTCCTATAATTTTAGCACGAAACCGGGAAATTTTCAGAATCCGACGGGACGCCCTCAGAAGCGGTCTAAACTTGGACGGTCCCGGCCAAACCGGGACGTTTGGCGACTTTACGGTTATGTAAGCGGGGCAGTGGTTTTCGAATCAAGGCCTTCGGGTGAGCAGCTGAAAGAAAGTCATTCTTGCCAAGGGAGCGGGATGAGTGAAGTGTAAGGATATGACCGTGTCAGTAATGAGTCAACGGCAGGTGCGGGGGCGCTGGGGTCTGCAGATAACCGCCGGGAGACGGCTTCGTCGCGCCGAGTAAACGCAGTTGACTCGCGCACACTCCGAGGCCTGCTTGGGGAGTTGCGCATTAGTTATATGACCGGAAGAGGGGTCTCAACGTCGCCCAAGGTACAGCGCGTGCCCACAAATTGGGGGTCTGCACCCACCTCCTACCCGCACCTGCCTTCCGCACCCAAACGGCGGCACACAAAGAGACCTTTAACTCGCGTCAAATACATGGATGTACAGCACTTCCCCTTATTCTTGGGCTCTAAGTAGAGGAACTTCAACAGTATTCGTTCACCTAATAGTAATAAAGCGCAAAATAGTAGGCAGAGTATGAATAGCATATTCATGTCGATCGTATCACAGCAATGTAGACACAAATCGTTAAAAATTCACTAACTCTTGATTAACATTGTCGTATTCCATTATAAGTTTTCCTGGATATCACACAATTACGTATACCACTTATTTTTTACAGAGCGCGACCCGGGTTCCAATGAATTATCATCATCAGAATTGGACTCTAGGGAGCAGTTCGAAATTTTAAAAATTCTGGCGTCCGTTTTAAAATTCATCAAGTAACTAGGAAACAATAATAGGATAAACAAATCATAATTTGCGCCTGAAGATGATGATAATTCATTGAAACCCGGGTCGCGCTCTGTAAAAAACAAGTGGTATAAGTAATTGTGTGATGTCCAGGAAAACAATTCGTTTAACTTATATGAGGTTTCGCTACTCGCGAAAAGTCGGCGCCTCTAGCTACAAGGAACCAATAGATAGTGCCTTTGGAAAAAAAACAGAAAATAACCTACTCACACGTCTTTGAGACTACGAAATCGTGCCTTAAGTAAAATTCACAACTCCCAAATCTGCCCTTAACCCAACCCACACCTCTACCCCTTCATTTCCCTATCTGAAATCGTGCCATGACTTAGCAATATTCTTATTATAGAAATAAAAATTTGTCAGGACATAGCTGACCAGCTGGATATTGGGAACCTACAAAGTAAAAGAAATTCGTTGCGTGCGTGCCAGCCAAACTCTATGATAGGTGTTTTAAGCAACGGAAAATATAACTGCTACAGTTTTTTATTGAAATGCCCTAACTTTTGAATCAGTTTTGAAGTAAGTGCAATGGGATGGAAAGGAATGATAATTTAGAGGAAATAAAATTCTTCCTCATTCCTCCATTAACTCAATAGTTTGAAATACAGTAATGATAAAGTTTCCACTCCATTGTCATTAGCAGGTGACGCCTTTGGAGGTGCAGTTGGTTAACTTGTTCAAGGTGAGGTGTTCATTGAGCGAAGGGATTACTCACAAGAGAGTAAACGGCAGTGAACCACGCGAGGTAGATGCGAGGGAAAGAAAACTAACCTAGAAGCGTTGACCCGATTGACAGGAGCGCGTTGCGTCATCAAATTAATTGCAAAATTAATAAAGCCGTTGATTTTTCGTCAAGAAGTAGATGATGTGCAGAGGAACGGAAGGATACAGGTCACTCTATTTTTAAGATGCTCTAAAAATCGACAATAACATAATATTGGAAAAAGATCACATTAAAATCAACAATATTAACATTTCATACCAAGATTATGTTTTTTATCTGAGCGAATACTGGAAATGATCTCTTCTAATATTGGTAAATTTGTAAATGTGACATACGTCCCCTTCTGGTCGAGTTTATGAACAGTTGTATGCCTCTGAATTTTGAGATTTGTTTCGCCTTGATTCCGTGAATTGCTTTCAACCGACATAATGGACCCCTCAGTCTGATAAATAGAACGCATTGCCATGACATTGACGGTGTCAATGGTCAGGTGGCAGAATTCTATTTAAGCAGGTAGAGGCTGTTCCCTAGGCATGAAAATTGCCCTAACGAACGTGAAAATCACTTATAAAAACTTTTATAACGTGAGTTTGACAAAGATATAACATAAAGTCCGTAGATGCATTGAATATTCTTCCCTCGCTCATAGACTCGGAAATGTTAACCAGTATTCTAATCAATCAACGCTTGCTGAGGGCATAACCAAGACTATCTTGGTCCAATAATAATGATTTTTCAGCCAATAACAACGGTTAGAATAAATTTTTTCTGCATATCTTTCATTGGATCATTCTGTCGCTTGTAGTTACAGTGCATATCGCCCAAAATTTCATCGAAATTATTGATTATTTATGTGGAACACAAAATCGTGTTACTAATCCTTTTGTGGATGAAACGATCTAGTTTACTCCATCAATTAATAGACCGCATTAACGGACTGCACAGTGATGGGTAAAACCTAAAATGCCTAATCTGTTCATGTTCAATGCAATACAACATAAGCAATGCACCCATCAAATAGGATTTATAGATACGCATGAGAAGATATTAAGTTGTTTCTTGCCACTGCATAACTCTGGCAAAGAAATCATTCCTTTTTGCTGCTCTTTCCTTATTCAGCTGCACGTATCCAAAATGTATAAAAATGTAAGGTTTAATGCTACATTAATCATAAATGAACTTCCCAAATTTTATTTTCCAGTAATATCTCCATCTCTGTGTAACACTCTGTGTATACCCATAATTGTGTAATCCTTATAAAATAAAGATATTCGATTTTTTATTCTTAAAATAGAAGTTGACTACTGTTAAAATCTTTGGTGTAATATCTTGGTATGGTATGGTATGGTATTTGGAGGAGGCGACCGACAGCTGAGGTCATTTGCGCCATGAGGTTAGGGTAGGTAAGGAAGGCTGGAGAGAAACCCGGCGTCGGCATTAGCCTGCTCTTAACGAAAGGCGCCAAGGGGACCACGGCTTAACGTCTCATCCGACGGACGGAGTGTTACGCTTGAAATGTCCTCCACACAACACTCAAGCAGGGATCGGGCAGTCTCTGAGAATTCTCTGCCACTGCCGGGATTTGAACCCGGGCCCACCGGGTGGGAAGCCAACACTCTAGCTATCACACCAACCCGATCCTCGGTGTAATATCGAGGACGTTCCGCAGAAAATAAATGATATATGAGTGGGTCGGTGTGAAGGTACAAGTGAGTACTTTTTTCTACATAGAGTTAGAGAAATTACGGAGATAGAGAAATTAGGCATGGAAAAGAAACGAAATCAATTAAATGTTTAGTAGTGCATTTGATTTCCCACTCGATGTCAGCTCAGAATAGACTCGCTCGTATCCCTTTGCAGCCAAGTTTTGTGTATTTCTTCTAAAAATTAACTTTACCTAAGTATCCCTGTTTAAAAAAAAATCACTTTTACCCCTTGGCTTCTTAAACCCTCATATATGATCATATAGTTTTATTTTAGTAAGGACAAAATTAATATTTAGTAATTATTTGTCTTAATCGTAAACCGAACCCAAATCTCCGGATGGCGGGCCAGTACTTCACTAGTTAAATCACAGAGCCACTCGCAACTCGCAATGCCATCCTTGCTTTGATATCTCAACATCCCAGCGGCTGATAGCGTACAAAGTTACTTTCTACACGCAGCATTTATCACAATTGAATCATTTTGAAGCTTTGATTCACGTATTTGAAAAAATATAACTCTCTCTTAAATTTTTGAATGCATTACTTTCCGTCGCATCTGCACCTTCGCACCATTGCAAGCCAAAAAAAACATAGATGACGGCTCTGCTGAATTCCTCCTTCCTTTCGGCCATATTCTCGCAAATCTTTGTCTCATCCGTCCGGTGTACACATTGACTCACTCTTGTTTTCCTCATTCTCGTGAGACTCAGAGTTCTTCCCGAGACTTCCTTCCAACGCATTCCAGTATGCCATTCTCGGCGACCATTTCCTCCCAACATCTCCACCAGTAGCGAAGCTGAAGAGAGAAGTAGATGGCATAATAGATAACGTAGCCTATAAAACCCTTAATAATAATCAGTATACTGGATGAGGACGTGTGAAAAATATTAGAGAAATATTTGCATTGATGTGCTATAATTACTCCTTCGTTCACCATTATTAACCCATGGTGTTTACTATTGATACATAACCAAAAGTCTGCAAAGATATGGCCTCACTGCGTTGGGGCGGGTGTTGTATCAAATTTAAAAAGAATCAAATACAGCCAGAAAAGGTTGTTAAAATACTAAAATCCAGTCATTTTCAAGAGACTGGTTAGGTTACAGATGTTATTTATTTTAAAGAGTTAAATATTTTACTAGTTAAAAAATTATTGCAGGCCACTGAAACCACTGAAAATTATTTCAGTGATAAATATAGAAAGAAACTAGTGTGCCATTAAAATATTGAACTTAGGAAAGTTAATAAGTATAAAGTCCCAAAATGTTTAACTCACAAGAAAGGAAATTAAGTGCTTATGTTACGAAACAATTCAATAAGATAAGCAATGATAAAAAAATGGAATCTGCGAGGGAAGTTAAGAGAAGGACAAAAGAATGATCGCTATACGCAAAATTAATTTTAGATAATGCTAGATATTTGCAATAACTCGATTGATAAATTATAAAAGGCACCTGCTGATAAGCCAGGAGTATCCTAACGGGAACATAATGTTAAATTAATTGAAGTGTGTGCATTTAATGCTTAAATACCACATTACAAAAATGTTGATAGACTGTGAAAATTTTTTTCAATGTTGCATATTCAGCCAACACATTGATTTTCTCTATTTCTGTATTTATAAAGTCTGAATATTCCCGATATTTATTTCCCGGTACTTATTTTCCCGTCCCGTGATATTCCAAAGCTGCTTACTTTTACGATTTATTCACAAGCTTACTACTTCTGACAGAGCATTCATACCGATTTATGCTCACGGTTTAACGTGTTAATTTCACTCAAAATAGTTCCATGAACCTCTCATCTTCACAGAATTTTCTCCTATCCTCTCTTCTAATTTATTCATTTCTTATTTTCAATAACTTCATCCTAATGCATTCGTAATGTATGAGCGCTAAAAATATATTCTTGAATTTCCATTCGTGAAGACGAGTTGATGATTACAGGCCTAATGAAAGCGTAGGGGCAAAGAAGGCAGATGAAACGAGCACCCAGGACGGGCTCGCGGAGTTACTATTCCGAGGACTGGGTCTATAAGCCTTCGTTTTTCATCTGCTCACCTTGGAAGGGGGAGGACTGGGAAGGAAATAAGGATGGGAGACGCCACCGCGATGAGAGCCCGATGACGCCTCCCGGGAGAGGATAGCAATGGAAGGATGGGGACAAGGAGAAAACCCGCGCTGCCACGAAAGCAGCGGGGCCCACTACTAGCGGAACCATTACTTAATTTGCCAACGAAATTAGAAGATTATTCTATATTGTGAAGAACCCATCGATCATTTCGTTGGGTGGGGAAAGGGCAGTGGATCCTTGTTGGTAAAGGAACGTATAAATGCGGATAATGGTTTCCAAGTAACACTTTGATAACAAGAACTATACGACATGTTCAATAAAAACTTTTGGACTATTTCCCCGCATCAATTTTTGGGTGGCCCCAACGTTTCCCGACCGATGCTGGTCGCTTTCTCCATACCCCTTAAGATATTATATAACAGGACAAGTTCTCGCGAGAAAGTTTTAGCGAAGAATCAAGAAATATACGAATAATTTCCGAAAAGAGGGCTAGACAGCGCTCGCGTCCTCTTTTCGCTACGGAAAAATCAGCACTGACAGACAGAGGTGGACCGATAATAATAATAACTTTTTCAGCCAATAAAAACGGTTAAAAATTTGGCCACTTCAAAATTTTCCCTCGGTTTAACACCATTAAGTGCATTAGCTTCACCATTTTTTGGGTAAACCAGCGATTTGTCATCCCTAAAATGCGTCCCCGTTTTGAAGCCTCCGCATTCATACACTCCAATGGAAACCATATGCATATACACTCCGAAGCAAATAAACCCAGATTATCAAGGTGCCTAGCATGGCCAACCATCCTCTTAATTACGACCATCTTGGTAGGACCTACATCTAAAAGACCAATTTTCTCAGGAATAGCTTGAATTTAACTAGTGATTAAAGGCATTAATGAGTATGCAATCTCATTGTTGACCTCGTACTCTCGTACACACAAATTTGCACGTGCACCAAATAGCAGTGGGGACTTGGCAGGACTGACGCCGGCGCTCCGCGGCTGCGCACTGCGGCGAAGTGACCCAAGACGCGATACGGCACACATGTCTACTCCCTCTCATATAAATAGTGGATCTACGAGGGTGTTGCATGTTAGCGACTGATTCCAAAACCTTCAACCTCTTGTAGATGTCTCCAAGTTTCTCAATAACTGTAATTAGAAAATTTGCACGGGAAACTACATGTAATAATGAATATTTAACTCTAGCATATCTAATAAATCCAATTGGTTTCTATAACGCGTTATTTCAATAATACGTCGGCTAAGGATAAAGCCGCGACGTGCAGGTGCCTATCTGGGGCCCACTAACGGCTTCATTGTGGCAAACTTATTTTCGCCCCTAGAGACCAGCTAGTGACTGGTTACCTTGGCATCGACTATAATCCCTATAATCTATAAGTTATATTTGGAATGATATCATATAGGTGGACCATAATCGTCAGTCAATCGAATTAGATGTTTGTTTCACTCTTTTTGTAGTTGACCTCGCATCAGGAGAACTTAAATGGGGAATTATGGTGTCCCATTGTTATAAAATGAAGCCAAAAGCGGATATCCGCACTCGATTTCTCTCTATAAGGCTTCCGCGTAGGAATCTTTATTGCGTCGGTATAAACTCACATCCGCTGACTCCGAATACGAGGTATTGTGGCTGGTCCATTCTATAATCTTGGTTCTTGATGCGAGTTTTTCTAAGCGTGGGCTCTTTTCTCAGAGGAAAAGTTTGGGTCAGCATTGCAGAGGAAATAAGAGTTCTCTATTCAGGGTTGACTTCGTGGAAGTTGCCCCCATAATAGCATCAAGGCACGTTAAAAGCTTTGTAAAATCCGCTGAGCATTTTTTATCAACACGACTGTTGTCACTCTACAGAGAATTTCAGGTACGAAGACCCTTATGGTTACCTGAAGGTGCCCTAGCGGATTAATTATAACAAAACAACTTTTTCCTTTGATTTTCCAAGGTTTTCTCTTGTTCAAAATTTTATTTAGAAGACGAACCTCCTCGTTCCCAGTTAAACCTAAGAATATAGACTTAATTACGTTGCTCCCATTCAGAATGAAAATAATTTTGTCTACACCCATTTTTTTAAGCTTTTATAGCATAAATGATGGCGCAAGTGCCTTGGAATCTAGGCCGGTTTGAAATTTAAAAAATAATAAAACTCAAGTATTTAATAAGGCTGTATACTCAAAAAATAAACTCCCAAATTTGGAAACCATGAAGCTGATTCCCTCCAAATTTTTATTCTGGCAGTGTACGGAAGTTATTTGTATTTTACCCCGTGTTTGAGGGGAACATCAGAGCACAATACTTTGTCAGATTGAACGCAACCACATAGTAATCTCATCGAGACTAATAACAGCGTTTAGCTTTCCCTCCCCCATCTGACCTTCCACTTCTATCTTAATGCCTAGCATCTTGGTCTCAGGCGCCAATTTGAGGGGGAAATTTGAGTTGAAATTAACAGATGATAAAATGTATAAACACTTGAGCAGTTAACAAAACTGTATACCCTGGTGACGATGGCAGACCTCGACTTGTAAACATTGACGCGCCTCAACACTTTCTCTCGGTTTAAAACCATTAAGTGCGTTAACTCCACCATTCTTTCGGTGATCTTAGGATCTGTCATCCTCGAAATACTTTCCCATTCCGTGCTCTTACTCCCACAGGCAGGGCCGCCTTAGATTCCCAAATTGAGAATCCCCGTACTCTAGACCGGTCCAGCGACTAAGCCACTCAGGCAAACCAACACGGCGCGCGGCGATAAAAACACCGGTGAATAGCCTTTGGGGCAGTGTGTGCATCTAAGGGGCGGGCGCAGCTAGAGTTATGGGATAACTGACAGCAGGGACGAGGTTGCTTCAAGTGGGGGAGGTGGTCGGGGGCGGAGGTGTGCCCCGCCCCCTGCTTCTGCCCCTCCACACACGTCTCCCTTTGATTCCCAAAGAATATTAGATTGTAGTCAGGAAGGCATTTCCGCAGACACAGCTTCCATAGAAGAATCACTTATCCCTCGAGTTATTTTAAGTGGCAAATTTCCAAGTGAAAGAAAAGCAAGAGGCTTAAGATGACGCAACACTAGCCATCCAAAGGTCTTTTTTGGTTACGAAAGTGTTTTTAGTTTAAAACTTACGCTAATGCCATGACATATTCTGGGTATATAAATGAGGCCCTTGTTAACATTTGTTAGTAACTGAAGTGGATGAAATAACTCGATATTTTCTAAGATTTATATATTTTTAATTGAGATAGGTACAGGTGAATGCTTAAAGTGTCAACTCCATTTCTCCTGAAGACTTCAAGACGAGGACTTATGTTTTAAGCTATTCATATGTCTCCAAAGGAAGAACACGACAAGTTGAGAGGAAGTGATGCATCCTCATAACAAATATAATGCAACGAAACGCGGCACGATACTCTAATGTAACTTATATATTTCTCAGACTTGGGAATAAGTAAAAATAATAATAATTGGGATAAGTTAATGTTATAACTGATTGATTTAGAGAATATAAATGTATTAGGAGGGTCAAGAATCAATTAAATAGTTATGAAAATAAATTACTTTCTTAAGGAAGTTGTCATAGCACAGTTACTCAAATTATCTACTTCACTACCACTTAATCGACCCCAATTGCTCCACTAGTGCAGGGGCGCAGCTAGGAATTAAGGCTGGGTGGAGTTTTAGGCGCAACTAATACAGGGGAGTCCGGGGGTAGGTGGGGGGCCCTCCCCCAGAAAATGTTTAAGGTATATGATTCAGAATGGTGAGTTTTACGGCTTTCTGAAGGATATTTTAATAATACTAACACTATTCTTTAAGAAATATTAATCCAATTCGGTAAAATGAATTAAACTTAAAAAAACATTTCTGAGCTCTGGGGGGGGGGGAGGTTTCTCCCCCAAACTCCCCCCTCGCGGCGCCTCTGCACCAGTGTGAACTGTATTAGCATATTACGTCCGATTTGACCTTTCTGTTTGAATATTTACATATTTAAAATGAAAATAGGACACTCAATACTAAGATTGCGCTTGACCCATGAGCGAGAAGTTCTTTCAACCTAACGCTTAACCAAATCAGAAACACATCAAGTCCCCAGGTATAGCTTATTTTTTCATGAAATTAAGGTAGTCTCATGTAACGGCAAACGTCCATAGACGTTAAGTTCCGTCCAAATTTTCAAATAACAATTAACATTTCGAATTTTCGTCTGAACGAAGTAGAAACGTGCCAAGTTACCTTCACGCCATCCATTTAGGGATCCAATGTGAACTTTAAGTTGAATTTTCTTCTTTTCTAACCAATCTAGGGAGAAAAAAAATCTAAGAGTTAGACCTACATAACTGTTTGTGTTTCCAAAGGGAATCACAATAAGATTAAGATCATAAAATTTCTGATCTTGAAAAAAATTATTATCCCAAGTAACAGTAAGTGCACTTATAGGTCATAGCAATGACTCGGTGTAATTGAGCCGTATGTGTCTCTTGGAAAGGTTTTAGGTATGCTGGATGTCAAAGAAGCACCATTGGGAAGAGATATTAATGAGAGAAGAATTGTGAAATCAGACATAGCATGGCACTAAGATTTTCACGTGGCCTACCAGCTAACAGCGACATTAGTTGACCAATTCAGAGCAGTAGCCGCTCACGTGGTGAGCTGAACGCACAATGAGCGCTGCCAAGGCCGTTAATTTTGCTAATCCTATTCCCAGTTACTGTTGTCAGCCAAGGAGTAACCATAGACGGGGCCGGGAAGGTGAGGTCTGAATAACGCAGCTTCATTGAGAATTGGTCGTGGCGAAAGTAACGGGGCGATGTGTTCTTGGAACGTGAGAGGACTGACTGAATGAGAAAGGCAATAACTCGACGAATGAGATGAAAATGGGACTGGTGGGTGATTTGAATGAGCACTTATGAAGGAGCGCTAGAGGGTGGAGTACTGCTTCTATTGAAGGGTGTTTCCATTGTGGCCAGGAGTTTTACGACAGAAGTAATCACTCGCTACTATAGGCGAGCCAAGATTACGGTAAAAAGATAGTCTCAGCGAAATATATCGAAGATTACAATAGAAGACTTTCCAGTTGGCCACTAAATGTGCTTTTACCAACCGCCCATACAAATGGATTTATTAATTCGCCAACAGTAATGCTGACAGTGGAGCAATTAAAATTTCTCGGAGAAATATACGATAAAGGGGGCTACAAATTAAAATTTACATTTTAAATGACATAATCTACTGAATACATGAACTCTCGAGCCATTCCTTGAGTTTGCAAATATTCTATTGCAAAAATAAGTTGATCGCTATGTCAACATCGTTTTACTGGGGACAGTTTTAAAAACCGGTGAAAAGCGAGCGATTTTTCAGCATAAATCAAACTTCGACGAGACGGATTGGGACCTCCTCTATTTAGCCATAATGATAAACGAATAAAAGAGCACTCTAATAGGCTAAAACAAAGAGATAAAGCAATAACTAAACCCTAAACCTTGGTATTATCATGAGAAATGAGGTCAGCGCAGAATACATTTAAAAATTTATTTGACTAAATTCCGGAACTTCACCTCGGCGAGCATTTTAAGTAATAAAAATCACATTTTTAACCACAATAAGCGATATAAAATAAGTTTTTGTGACAGTGATAGGTTGATTCGATTCCTCGGTTTCATGCCAAGAATTAGAATCGAAAGTTAGTATTTACTGAGGTGAAAAATTGATTTTACGTGGTTGTGTTGTTGCCTGAAATTAAGTGATATTTTTCTTGGAGCTTTAGGCACCCACGATGAAGGTGCAAAGATATACTAAGACGCTAGAAAAATTTGCATTTAAATTCTTCAAGACTTGTAATAATCCACGTTTAGCATAGAGGAAACTAGAAAGTAAAAAAATCAATTTAAAGCAAGAGCTCCTTCTATTCGAGTATTCTTAAAAATCATGAACTTTTTCAAATGATTTGAGAAAAATTCCGTCTTAAGTGTCACTTCGTGTAAAAAAATAACTTTTACGCGCACACAGCAATTGGTAGGCCACCTAATAAATGCATGGCTTGGTGGGTAGAAAATGTGAATTTTTCTGCTTGCTTCAGGTCACTGGGTCATATGCAGGTGTTTACACATGGTGCAGGTATTCACTGTAAGAGCATAATGATGGCTTACGCCAAGGGTGAGAGTAGTTGCAATGATACTGGCGAATTACAAATGCCTTGGTGAAAGCTTCCAATAATTCCTGTCGGCCAACTTTTACCAGCTAGAAGGTCACAGATTCTAGTTTCATTTTGAGAGAAATAGCCCTATCCAGGGCATGGTTGTCAACGGTCATCATTATTTGAGTGAATTAAGAAACATGACTATGTTAGTTGATATTCACTCCTGGAAAGTGTTTTAGTAGATTATTGGAGGCATTTTTCATACATTTGTAACAGTTCATAAACACGGATCATTTCTCGTTGAATACTAAGGAAATATGGTGGCTAAATGAAACATGACGAAGAGGAAGGTACGAGTATGACAAATGGGAAAAATCACATAAAATAATTGTAAGAGTAAGCCCAGAAAACTGAGAACAGCGGAAAGATTATGCTATAACTCCCCTGGTGGTGATAATGATAAACGAAGATATATTGAAGTAGCCAATTTTTAATGTAGTTTCTCCACGAAAGTCATGAAGTAGTTGCACTATTTTCCTCTTCCATTCTTACTGGGTGAAGGTTAATCACATAAAATGAACTAAAGTAAATGTAACGCAGATTACGAAAAAATGACACTTCATGATTGCAACTGAGCAATCCCGTAAAACCGATATAGATAATTACTCCATCGCTTATATACTATCCCATCCATTGGGCAACTAACAAAAAGTTTTCATCAATCAATAAGATAAGGAAGATTTTGTTATGCCGATATCATGAAAATATTAAATTTGTCGCGAAAGTTATAGCACCGCTCACAGCAATTTCACTCTAGCTTGAAAACTTTCATACGATTTTCAGTGAATTGACAAGAAAGACCAAGAATTTACGTTTGAAAGGATCATAGATAAATGAGACAAAATTTTCCTTACTGTCAGTCGAGGATTTTATGTACTAGGACAATCACGATGATTGGGTTAACGTTGAATGGATTTGTCTTTGCTACCTTCACGTATTCCCATAGAAATAAATTCCACAATGTGAATAAACCAAGGATGTTAACCATATTCATGA
Organism: Ischnura elegans; assembly: GCF_921293095.1. Classification (NCBI taxonomy): domain Eukaryota; kingdom Metazoa; phylum Arthropoda; class Insecta; order Odonata; family Coenagrionidae; genus Ischnura; species Ischnura elegans. Next base: position 40,634,295 of record NC_060259.1, read on the forward strand.
TATGAGGATATAGTGCATGCACGCGGCAACACTAAATTCAGCGCATAAAAAAATCCTGTTTATGAGGATGTCATTACGTACTCAACAAGTTAAAAAGTAGTAAGACATTGAGTAAAGTAGGCAGTATATTTTTTTATTGACTCCAGGGTACCAGGAAGAAAAAGCTCAGGCAAGATGGCAAGAACATTGATTTCATGATTTAAATACTGAATTCAATAAGTTATCAATAAATATAGTTTGCTAATAAAGAACAAGTATCTACACTCAAGTATGTTTTAGCGATCAAATCTACCTCTAATTATTCTACTAATAGTCGATAAGTATAATGACCAAATAACAGCTATAATAACACAATATATGCGACCAAGTACCGTTTAAGATTGAATAACTAAGGGTAGACACTACTTTACATACTAGCAATACTTTGAAATAAACTCCGATGGGAATATGTGAAGGTTACTTAGGTAAATAGATTAAATAATTAGTCAAAAATCGCCATTTTTATAAGATAAATATACAGTTACTAAAGAGTATAAAATGTTCGCCTTATTAGACCTCGATCCATTTCAAATGTACATCGTCGGTGTTTTTATCTATGTTAATTCATTAAATATCGTTTTTCAGAAGCTCGGCAACACAAACCAAAAATCGACGCCCTAATCCTTTAAATGGCACTCTTTCCTCATCCCACAAAGATAAAGGAAGGGATTGTTTACCCATCAAGGTTGAGAGTCTCAGAAAATGACGTGATCCCAGATTACGACTCCGCGGGAATGTCATCACTTCAACACGCGTGGCAAGCGTAAACACGCGCGGAAAGAGCAGAAACGTTTCGAGAGACATGTACAATGACTCTTTATCGCCCAAACTTTGGTTCAATTGGCCACTTTTGTCACTGATAAATCGGACTGCATGGCTATTTTCCTTTATTGTTGATTGCAAGAAAGTTTGAAATAGAAAGAAACTCGTAATTTTCCATAGATTCGTTGTTTCGGGCGTGACTTCATGGAATCGACTTGACATTATTAAATGCAAAGAACTTTATAATTCTACATAATTTTGATATTATACGACCTAATTTGGTCCATTTTTATCAAAGACACAGAATCAGTCAATGGAAATGTACCTGATAATGCTGTGCCATGTCCAAACATAGGTCGCGCAGTATCAAATTTATGTAGAATTAAAATTTTTTTGCATTTCAATACAGCGTAATTTTCCGTTTTTCGGGCCCACACCGACTTCTCGAGCTGTTATCGGCGAAACATTTACGGCCTTGACCCTTCTAATGATAAGTTGATGACGCCACGAAATCGTCTGTTATCAACTTTTCACGTGACGTCACTTCCCTGCTACTCCTCGATCTTGTTCATGGGTTTTGTGCGGTTCGTCTATGTTCACGTCTTTCGATTTTTTCCTGCATTGAATGTTTTTTTCTGCTCCAGTAAATGGTCCATATCTCTTATAACGTCACCAACTCATGAAAACAGGACGAAAAAAGGCTTTTTAATGTGAACTTATGAGAAAATTGCTGAATGAGGAAGCTATTTTTAGTTAGCCATCGTTCCCTTCAATCGAATCATTCAATCAAACGAATTATTTCACTGAATTGCCATCTCAGGTCTCAGTAAACGACCCCATTCATAGTTTTGAGGTCATTCGTGAGCTTCAGTCATCGTGGCCGATGGATTCAAATAAGAGCAAACTTCCTTGAAAATCGTTGCCCTTGACATAGAATCGAACCAGGAATTCGAGAAATAGCACCAATCGGTCTATCCACGGTGGGCGTGGTAGCCTAGCCGGAGAGCGCATGGCTACTGATCTGAAGGCCTCGGGTTCATATCCCAGATGAAACCTTAATGCTCCTCAAAAGAGATATTTTCGAAATGCAAGACTAACCCCCTACCCTGAATATGTAAAATAACACACCGGTGACAGTATGTGGTGAGCATTACCCACCACTGTCCAAACTAACCATTGTGTTCAATCGCACAGTGAGTGAGGGTTTTGTCCGCGTCAGATATTAACGGGTAAATATATCTTTGCATTTTTGATAGTTTTTAAGGACGAAAAGGTATAATATTGCTACAACTCGGTAGCGTTGGTAGCTTCTTTTGCTACATCGATGGATCACAGTTTTAATTCAGTTAAAGAAAAATGATCGCTCCCTCTTACAGAAATTACTAATTGCTTCAACACTGGCAGTTACTCCACAAAAGATGCAAACAATCCCAGCACCAGGCACAAAAACTTTCACGAATGCAGCCACAGGCTAATCTTAGGTTAGAAACCAGAGTATCTTCTTCTTTTGGACTTATATTCTATTCGTGAATACTGAATTCGTCGCCAAGAAACCGTGGATTCCATTTATAACCATTGTTGATAGGTTACGGCTAAATGCAAATGATCATTTAGAGATTACGTAAGCGCTCAAGTGTCTGCAATAATTCCCCAACTAACTGCGTTATAGAGGAGGTTTCAGATAAAGGCGGCTTCGTAATTCAAGTCCTGGTGCTATCATCATTTCGCAAGACACCGGCCTTGCCAGTGAATTTGGACCGCGATATGATTCCCTTCCGGGAATCCAGGTCAGCGTTATCTTCAGCAAGACATGTTGCAGGAGAACGCAGCATCCTCATCCGCACGACTATGTATATTTTCCCCTCCAACGCATGCGTAAGCCATTTGATTGCCTGCTCATATACAATGAGTCAGTGGTTACACCATTCCAATCGCTAAAGATTGTTTAAGGAAGGTGAAGAGTTTCAAATGTCCCAGACCCATCTCTTTTTTGTGAACGGAAAATTATCATTCAAGTAAAAAAGTTAAGCATTATTTTACTCTAGCTTTATTGGACCTACATTCTGGATACAATTGGTTCTACACCTGGATCAAATCATTTTAAGAGTATTCATTTACTTAGCACATAGCACATATGGGTTTCTGAAGAATGCCTCCCTAACCTCAAGTTGCATTTCTTTTGTTTGTATTCATGTTTAGCCTAATTCTTATTATTATTGTTATTTTTATTGATACCCATGTGAATAAATGGTCAACTAACTTTAGAGTTGTGCTTAATCACAGTGTTATCCTAATGTTATGGTTTCTTTAAAAAATGTTTGTTTGACATAACTGTCATAACGTATTATCACCTTAAATTCTTGTAATTAGTATGTTATATCTAAGTACGATTATTTATTTTTTGTTGAAAATATTGTATCTTTTTTTCCATGCTCATGGCGATCTGCACTGGTTGCATTTGTCTGTAATTACATTTATTTACTTTTTACTTCTATTTATCTACCAAGTTGGAAATGTAGAAAGCTGTACTTTTATTTTCTCATGGGCCCCAGTGCCTACGAAAATAAACGACCTTATTATTATTATTATTGATAGCAGTAATTTTAAGAGAAATTATTTTAATTCAGCTCTACACCAGATGACAGCATGTAAACATGTGCCAATCACTCAATGTCAAACTAATATAGTTGCATCAATTATAGCGAACCGATATTTTGGCACGTGTACTCGATGCATGAAAATTCAACTAACGTACATTAAATCTAAAAGCATATTCGATTCTCTCTAAGTACAAAAAAATTCAGATATAACAATCTTGGGACACTAATCAAAGTGAAAACTGTTCCTTCAGTGCTTTGAAAACTTTCTTAAGTCATATTATTAACTTAAATTACCTTCAAATCTCTACCGTGAAAAAAATATTTTCGCGAAATCGCAACGAATTCTGCATAGGTAACGCAGACTCAATCGGACCCCAACTACTTGTTTTCGCGATACCTTTGCTTCGGCAGATGGATACACTCCAGTAGTTATAAAGTATATATCTCTACTTTAATGAAGCCTTCGATAGAGCTTCTTGAATCTATAGAAAACTTTGAAGCAAGAGAAACTTATCCATGCAATTCTTCAAAATTTCGCAAAGCAAATTCCCTCAACGGAAGCAAATAATTAGCTCTGTTTTGACTCGTAATTTAATTAGTTAACAAAAGCAAAAGGACGTGAACCTTGTGAAAATCATCACATAGGTATTAATAATTGGAAACTTTATAAGGTAGATATAGTTTTTAAAGAAAATCAAGAACATTGCGATAAATTTGAGTATTAATATCTTTTACGTTTTATAGAGAAGCGCTTCCAAGCTGCCACATATGTTAGGAGGTAATAAGTTATATGATTGTCTGACCTTTTTACGCACATACATATAATGCACAGGACTATTGAAAGGCTTCGGTTTATTTTATGCTCTCTCACATACTGCGAAGGAAATTCGGAGGACTTGATAAAAGACATTCAGTTGAATTACGAACTAAAATACTACAAACGTCGAACGTTACTTGGATCATAAGGATTAAATGAGCTCAAATGGATAGCAAAGTCTCATCTTGTAGTAATGGTAGAAAAATGTCGCGATTTTTAGATTCTTTTCTGTAAGTATTGTCTAAACGTTTGCATAAAGCTAACATTGCCACTTGCACCCCTACTCAACTCAAATTGAAGTACCAAGAAAATATAGTATTAACGCTTGAGTGTGGTCAGTTTAGGAGATTAACCTTAGCATATAATAATACTTTAAATGAATTTAGTCTTGATATTTTTCCATAGGGAATAATAATTTTGATAATTTTCCTACATCTTATCATGCACCATGTGCTATAAACTGCATCATTAGCTATTGGCATAGAATCATACCTCAGTATATGCCGATCAAGTCGCTCTGGCAAAGAAGAGGTCTTTTTTCAAAAATGACTCTTAATTTGCTTTTTGGTCACATCTCACCAAAAATATTCAATAAGATTCCAAGCATTTCATTTAGGCTCACATTTGCACCTATAAAGGAAAGTCATGGAAATTCTTGGAGTGAAACTCAGACGCACCTTGTTAAGATTTCACATGCTATGGTGTAGAAGTAATTTATTCCACTGATATTTAGACCAATAAGTATAGGAACCACATTCACATAATTCAGGCGATATTATTTGTGATACTATACAGTAAGCATACATACCATAATATATATAAAGTATATATACTGTGTATGTACTTACTTGGTGGTACTCACTCAACTCGATTGCGGCATGTTTTAATCATGGGCTCCTTTAAGATTTCCCATGCAGATTTTAAAGTTTTTATGCAAACATTTAAACCTTTTTTCCCGATCTGAAGCATGAATCATTACGCATTCACTCGGGGATTTATTCTCTACTAAAAAAAGAATGCATTTATCAGGAAACATGTGAAAAAATCACAAGTTAATTACATCAAATTGAACAACACTGTGTATAAATCAGAATTTAATCCTAGGACAATACTTTCAAACAATGGAGAAACAAGCCGTGGAGAGTGGTGTTCCTGAAAACTATATACATCCTGAATGAATCGAGTCCTTCTTATTGCTAACAGGATAGCGAAAATGACCACAATTAAATTTGCTGGAATTTCGGAAAGTAATGAGAAGAATAGAGATGAATTTCATTTCAGAAGTATTGCGGAAGTAATGAGCTTCAAGTACAGTCTTCCGTCCTAATTTTCGAGTGCAACCCAGTACCTACAGCGCTAAAATAATTTCAGTCAGTAATGAAGACAAGAAATGATCTGCAGTATAACAACATGTAACATGTTATCCCGTCCACAAAACGTGACGTCTATCTGTAGAATCAATCGCATGGTGAGAAAAAAATTAATTTCACAGAATTATAGACAAGCGCAACTAATGATTCAAGCTGAAGTTAATTTTCGATAGGTGAGGGTAGAGCTCACCCCGTATCATGTAAGTTATGCTCGTGAACTATCAAAATTTGTAATTTCCTATTCATATTCATCACAAATAGGTAAATTGCAGCTATATATCCTTCATTCCCCTTTAAAAAAATAATCAATTATTGTAACAATTATTCCTTATTTCACTTTAATTAACGCAATGAAAATCACACTGTGGTACCACGCAAGAATTTTATTCTAAACCCTTCGTTTTTAATTTCACTGGTGTTACTGCAGCAATCGAATGCCAAATCGAAGTTTGTTTATAATTCCATAATTTTAAAATTCATACTCACACAGGTGAGACTGACCCTCATCAGTTATCAAACAGGTGGATTTTATCCCCTATTAATTCAAACTCCGCCAGCAAATGTTTAAACGAAAGAGTGTTTTTCGCCTATACATACATTTTCCTTGCTACGTACTCATTGAACCTATTACCCTAGTAAAATTAGGCATTATTTCATTCATGATCCATCATTCTTTTTCCTCAATTACTCTTCGTATGAAGCGAAGATTTTTCAGTAATACAAGGCTCTCCTTTCTCAACTGCGTCCGATGGGAGTTAATATTGTTTATTTCACCCCGGAAACGGGAGATCATGCTACAACCTCTGCGTTTATCACAAAAAATTCTTACGCCATACTCGCCGGCGAGTGATACATTATCAAGCTTACTCACGACACGGGCTCAGCATTCGTCTATAATGAGGCCTCTGTGAGTGTAAGAGCTGTGGTATGACCTTGGAGAGAACGTGTCCCAGCGGTAATGTATTTCCGAGAATTAAGGGTTTGATTCCGCTCAAGACCGTGTCATACAATGCTAATTTGTCGCTACTACAACTGCAAGTAATCGCTTACTGAGACATTGCCCTAAATGATTACAAAGTTGGCTTAAAATTCACTTATTTTGCACTTAAACCCACTGAATAGCATCTTCAGGAGGTACGCAGTCTTCACAATTATAAATATTACATTATTATTAATCAGTTAATAATTCATGGTAATCTTTTACTATTTATGAATTGCAAATATTTAAGTGGAACATTATAAGATGGGGTATTATGGACACAATGTATGGCATTTTACTCGAGGGCCTTCTTCTTACCTCTAAAACACTCCAAATACCAATTTAAAAGGTGGCTAAAGAGTCTCCATAGAATTCCTTAATGCCAGTTGCATTTTAAAGAAACTTCCTATAAACACTGTCATTCTGGCATTCTGTTCTACAATATCTATTCACCTTTTTTACATTACAATTTTACAACATGCTAAAGTGACATCAGGTGTTCCACTAGGCAGCCTAATCGGCCCTGTTTTGTTCACTATATACATAAATGACCTCTGCACCCTAATAAGCAGTAAAATACGTTTATTTGTTGATGACGCTGTCATCTATCGCGAGATTAGTGATCATTCTGAGTGTAAAATTCTATCATTGGATTCAAATATCGTTCATTTGAGGAGCGAGGAATGGTGACTCGAATTTAATCTGAGCAACTACATGTCGGTACCTTTTTTGCAGAGTTCGTCCAACTATAACCATGTTTATACTCTGAATGGTATTAACATAAAGGCACACATACGAAGTGAAGTACCTGGGAGTTACGATAACCTCGAACCTCTCGTGGGGAACACATATAAGGAATATTTGTGGAATAGCCCTGAAGAAATTGGGATTCGTCAAGCGTATTGTGGGAAGATTTTCGGATGAGTAAATAGAAGAAAGGTGTTATTTCGCACTCATCCGACCGCACCTTGAATATGCAGCGAGCTTATGGGATCCGGTACAGAAACACTTAATCCGCGAACTAAATCAAATACAAAGGAAGGCTGCGCGTTTCGTCAAAAGCTTCTACGGGCGTACAGGCAGCGTTACCCTGATGTTAAGCGAATTAGGGTAGGAGCCGCTGGAGACTCGGTGGCTGCGCGCTAGGCTTAGAATGCTTGAACAATTGAGAATAGATATCTTTAAGAGCGACACGGAGAATATAATATTAGAGCTCCACTAAATTTTCAGGTCCAACAGAAGTGATAAATTAGAGAGATATTTTGCCGAACGGATAGATATGGGAATTCCTTTTTCCCCCGAACCATAAAGGACTTATATATGCTGGTCGTCATTTCGTTAGAGCATTTCCTTTTATGAGTTAACGGCTGACGTTCTAACACCCCCTGCCACACGCCTTTTAGACGGTTTGCGGGGTACTATTAAGATGTAGATTTCCATCCACGAAAATACAAACTCGCACCATTGGTAATGGCTAGAAATGCTGCTGCTCTAGACGTGATTACTCCTCTTTCAAAATACAAATGCATGATTGATGTTGACGATGATCACGAATATTACAAAAGAGAATCCTCAAGTCGGCCTCTAAATGTGTTGCCAACCAACGGGCTTTAAATTGGTTTACAAAAGTCGCCGCTCGCGTCGCTGATGGACAAAGCGATTCGAGTTTCTCGGGGTAAAAGAGAAAATTAGCGGTTTCACCGAAATTTATATGCATGATGATGTGATCTATCTGATTCATCAAAGCTCAATACTATTCCCCGCAATTATAAACACTGTACTAATTAATATTAGAAAAAGCGGATTGCATTGCACTCATGACCGCGCCGCGGGCATTTTCGAAAGCCCATTCATATGCGACAGTGACAGTAATCAGCCCTTTATTGAATGGAATTGGGCCTCCTCTACGCAGTACCCTTGCGTTCGATTCTCGGTCGTTATATTCTTAGCTCGAATTACGACGAGAACGTGCACCAACGTCGACAAATTAAGAAGAAAAGCGTGCCTTCACTTGCATCTGAAGAAATAACTTCGGGGTTCGATTTCATAAAAAAAACTGCTTTACCTTCGCACGTATTCGATGGATGAGGTGCTATTTATAGTATAATTCTAAGACAGTAGATGATTTCGTTTCACTCGCAAACAGCAATACAAATAATGGGACTGAAAGTTCTAATTTGACATCACAACCGTAGATTATGCCAGCGGATATTGGTGCAGTGTTTATTTGCGTCAAATCTTCAAGAACAGAATCCAATTGAGGAACTACCTTGAGTCATCTCCGGTATGTTGGGACATAAACTGTTTGGTAAAATTTACTAGAAAATGCACGTTCTTGTGAAAGGCAAGAAAAAAGATCCCCTGGTTGAAGAAGATGACCTTTGAATAGATGGAAGGAGTATGTGGAAAATTTATATCACGGAAATAATCTTCTCCTGCGAATATTTGAAGACAAAAATGAAATTGAAAAGGAAAATATGGGATCTTCTATTTTAAGATCCGAATTTGGCGCCGCAATAAAGGACCTTAGAAGGAATTAGGCAGCTGGAATTAACAATATCCTTGGAGAGCTTATTAAAATGCAAAAGAATTGAATGAAATGAAATTAATTTAAAACATACCAAAGGACTTTGAGAAGAAAATCATCTAATCGGCGTCAAAGAGCTGCGTTAAACCAAACCAAGGATCTTGAATGATGAATGAATGATGGATGATGAATATTCTTTCAAGAGAAGATACATTTTCCTGGCAGTGCCCATATCAGGCCTCGGTGGCGCCGGGGTAAAGTCCCCGGCTGCTAACCTAAAGGTCGCGGGCTCGAATCCCGCTTGTGTGGATTGATCGCCATTCAGGGGATGGATGTTTGTGATTGTTAATCAGGTTAATGGTAAGAGAGGACAATGTTGTCCTAAATCTGCTTTAAAAATAAAGACCAACTTATTATTATTATCCAAGAACAGGATAACTTTGAGGAATTACCACGAGTCTTCTCTGGTACAGATAACATAATGACTAAATATCAGCTAAAACTCAGTGCCATGAAAATATAAAAATTAGTATGTAGTAGAAGAGAAATGGAGAAGAATAACCTGATCTTGGGAAATGGTTCAAGTGAGGAGGAGAAGGAGTTGTGGTTGGGGAAGAATCTGTTACATCTGTCCACCTATCTGTAGCATATGCATAAAATTTGCTAGAATGTGCACATTCCTTTTTAAATAGAAACATATTTGGTACAGTTTCATTACATTTATATATTCCGTTTTAACGCAACTTAGGTCCAAAACACTTGCTATGCCAATGCTTCCATGGAACAACTCCACCTTTAAAAAAAGAAGAATATTCTGAGGGAAACTTGAGATTTAAAATAAATGATATAATATAAAATGACTATACTTCTAGAGTTTTTCATATAATATCTCTAAAAGTAAACACTAGAACAGATATGTGCCTTAAATCTAAAACAGACTTGATTTGCACACTTTAACACTCAGATATACATATTTACGGAATGTTTTGGGATAGGACAGCGTCTAATTTCGGAAAATTGTACCAGTAATTTCATGCCCCAACTGACCGCAATATACTGTACGTCACGGTTCTTTCGAAGGGAGAAATTTTAATGGGCATTGAATGCGGGCTTGTTTAAAGATGGCGTCCCCCTTTGACGTCTCAGTGCGGTGAATTTGAGCAAAACTTTGCAATCAGGTGCATTGGTGGTTCCAGAAACTTGTCGAAGAGGATATACAGGGCAGTCCGTAAGGTAGGTTATACTTCCCAACGAAACGGATGATCTGTGGACATTTTTGAAAATCGATGATAAAGCGAGCGAAGTGGTAGCATAACTCCAGCTTCAAATGTGTTTATCGTCACGAAGTTTCAGACTTATATTTTGCACTCAACGAAACGTATGAATCCTCCGAAATGTTCCCTTCGTAGGGCGTATGACATATTTAAATGGGCTATCCTGTAAATTTCGAAGGGACTAAGTATCGCACAATACAGTTTGTTCTTACCTTGAGGCCTGGCTTCTCAGCCATCCAAGATTTAATATGATCGTTTATCATTGGCTCTTGTCTTAGGTATTATAGTTATTTAAGGATTTTTTTAGATCAATTCCCCTGAAATCAAATTTCAAATACCAGATACCTATGTTTTTTAAATGCTTTTGACGATGAATACTGCAGTGTACTTCTGCTGAATACCAAATAAAATATTATTATTGTCATACCCCTTCCATTGAGTCTCATCTTCTACTAGATATAATGGCTTCCCGAAGTTTTTTCGTAAAGCTCAAGGTTATCGGCTTAGTTAATTATTAATCCTTTAGTGGTTAAATTTTGTTTCGCGGTTGGGTACATGGGCCACACCGGTGGCCTAAATTTATTTTTTCAGCATATAAGTTTTCAGCATTTTGTAAAAATTTTTTTACAAACAATAAATTCGGACTTCTTTATTGTTTGGTGAACTTTTTGTCACTAGAGAACAAATTTATAATTAACAGTGGAACAAAATGCACCCCCCGCCCCCATTCATTGTATATGAGGCAAGAAAGCACGCCACTTGCCGAACTACCCATAAAAATAACGTGCAGAATATTGTTTACACGTCAAAGCAGACAAATATCATACAGAATTTGCTGCACAGCTATACGTGATGCCGGCAGAAAATGTTACACAGTTAGGCATGTGGGCCGCATACGTGGCCCAGTCACATCCACTTCCATTCAAGCGCAAACTATTGCTAATCTTGTGCCGATTACTAACAAACAACTATGTAAGGCTTTCAAGGACTAAATAATGTTCAGCTACCGAAAATCACATGTATATTTTGCCATCATAAGAAAAACGGCACACGAATGAAATACTGTGGGCTACCCATGCGGCGCATGCACTTACTGAAGGATTAACGACTGCATTATGAATATAATAATCAGAGACGACGTCCATATTTTCTGAATTCTTCGTTTCCTTAGGGAGTACACCTTACCCCGCGGACTACCTTTCGGCAAGTTTCTGGAACCGCCACTGCTTCTCAGAGCAAAGTTTTGTCCAATTTCACCTTATAGTGATTTCAAAGAGGAACGCCATCGTGAAATGAGTCCATATCCATTACCTATCGAAATTGCTCCCGCCGAAGGAGCCACATGTTACGTCTGTGATAGTGGTTAACGGCTTGCGACTAGAATTGAGGGTCCTGAATGCGCTATCTATTTTTTTGGGTCGTCACTAAAGATGTCTCCGGAAGTTTCGGCTCGGTATATGGTATTTCTGGTACTTCATGCATGTTAGGTGTGAGCTATAATGTCAGAATAGGGATACAATGTAAGCAACAAATAAAAACAGATATGGACGTTTAATTACACCATGGAATATTCGTCGCCATGTGACTACCATCTCTTCCCATCTATCGCGCCTGATTGAATATTTCCAAGCTTAAATGTTGTTTTAACTTTGACAGAGATCATATTCAAGTACATCTTGACAAATAAACACCACGATATTATGAATAAGTTTTCAGGAAATGACCCAGAGCGAAATTTTATCTCAGGAAACCACCTTTTCTTGGACTGATACTTTTGCTTCGAAATCAGCCGCTCCATTTCCTGGGACGCCTGCATGGCCGCGGAATCAGAACTGTTTTCCGTTACAAAATTAATTTAAATGAAAGAAACAATCGCTGATTTCAAAGAGGAAACTCAAAGAAGTGTGATAAGCTGCATATTTTAAATTATTTAATCTAGAAGTACCGCCGTTTTTCCTTCCGCCAAAGATTTTCCTTTACCACAACGAGAATGATCCCATAAATTATCACTTCCGCGGATATATCTGCAGTTTGCTTCCTTCCTTTGATATCTGAAAATGAAGACTATGAAGAATCACTTTGTATTATTTTTTAGGGATCGGCACGTGTATACATTTTTTTCTACCTTATAATTATTCATACTTAGGTACCTTATAAAACTAATTCAAACCCTCCAAGAAAGAATAAAATCGCCATATTCATTGAAATATAAAATAGGGCCAGAATATTACATGTTAACAGTTATTTATACGGCACTGAATCCCTTTCAAATACCGCTAGCTTTCGATTTCGGATCCGAATTTGCACGGAATTATCTCTTTCGACAATTCCCCTCACAGTAGCTGGCTTGTGCAGACCGTATCAGGCGGAAATAATAGGATTTCCGCGTGCCCCTATGATTGTCTGGAAGTCATACTGGTAGGAGCCTATTGGTTTGGACAAAAGGCGCTCAAGGCCAAGTTTGATACTGGGATCAGATCGCCGGAAGAGAAACGAATATGTTCCTATTTCCGTAATATGTTCGATCATACCTACTGATTAAAGGTTTTAACCGCCTATGATATTTTGCTTGAACGATTGAGAATAGATATCTTTAGTAGCAAAACAAAGAACATAGTATCAGAGCCCCACTATATTTCCATGTCCGACAGAAGCGATATATTAAGAGAGATATTTAGCCGAACAGATAGATACAGGAATTCGTTTTACCCCCGAACCATAGTGGAATTGGATAAATGCTAATCGTGATTTCGTTAGAGCATTTTCTCTTCATGGGTAAACGGCTAGTGTCCTGACAACCCCGCCACCCGCCTTTTTAGGCGGCTTGCGGAGTAGTATATAGATTTAAATGTAGATGATAAAGACTGAGCTAGGAACCGTGGACGGTTACTTGGGATTTCCATCGGGTCAGGCTCTCCATCACGGCCGACGTTTCGACGAAAGAGTCGTCCATCGTCATTAGAACAAACGTCGCCCGTGATGGAGAACCTTACCCGGTGGAAATCCCGAGTAACCTTCCGCAATACAATACGCCGGACAAGCCTGCGATCATTCTTTACTAAGCTAGGAAGGTACTGCCAAGTAACCCTTTCTAACGCAGAACCCTTTCCTTCTGTGAGAAATTAAATGTCAAGACTTTTCATTTTACAAATGAAAAAAACTTTATACTCGGTCATAATTATTGTGATAGCTACATACTCCGCCATTAAACTTTACACTACAAAATAACATGTAGTTTTAATCTTTCCTGAATAAAGCTAAAAATGTATACATTTTTGATGCTACTTAGAAGCAACTTTGGGTTAATAAAATCGCTTTTCTGGCAGCAGGCGATTCTATATCGAGGTAGCACACACTTAGTTTCCGCTAATACAATAAAATATTATGTCAAAATACATGCTTCAAAATGCATCAGTGTATAAGTGTTTCAAAATGCATTCATAGGTGTTTCAATACTACCTTTGGCTTACTTCTGTCATCCATATTCGTCCATATCATTAGAATTTCTAATATAAGCCCAATATTTTATCAGGCCTTGCTTGATTTTTCTTTATATCACATTCATTGCCTCCAACAAGGAACTAATTCAGTCCTCAAATTTCAAGCATATAATGTTTCAGTAAATTCGGTCACCATTTTTTATTCCCGATTGTAATAAAAGTCTAAAAAATAGAGAGATCCACAATTTTTCGACTTGATGCCGACAACTTGAACAAATCGCGTTGATAAAATTGAAAAATTTTACGAATGATTAAATAACGTCTGTAACTCATGCCGAGTGAATTGCAGCTCCTTAGCTATTCATCATCCTCGCCCATAAAGGTCACGTGGTTCGCAGTGTTTTCACTCTTAGTCAGTCCGTCAATCAATGAGCGGTTGTCATAAGTTTGTTATAAATTATAAGGTGATATAAAGCAAAGAGGTTTAAATAAGTTTATGAACCACCACTTCAATGACGTCCCCAATTCATGCAATGCGGGCAACAACTTCCCCGTTCGTTCATTAAAATATGGCGGGATCATTGCTAAATGAGGTATTTTTTCCTACAGTAAATAATATTTGTATTCCATCCACCGAATTAATCTAACGAATTACGATATATTTTCTCGGATAGCTTCTGTCAAAACATCTTCGTAATGATGTTTTTCAACTATATCACACAGAACTGGTTGGTAACACTGAAATATTATCGAAAAAACTTCCATATTAACCTTGTCAAGACCTCATATTTTATTGAAAATCCCAAATTGAATGTTAGTCAAACTATTTAAAACAATATGACTAAATTTTTAATACTAAAGCAGTTTAGTCGTGTAAACCTTTGAAAAAAATACGAAAATATTCATCGCAAAAAAGAGGTTTTATTTTAACATAATTCAACTAATTTATGGCAATTTCTCTCCATCCATATGTCAATAACCAAGAAATCCATTCTTGTAATTATTTATTAAAAAGTGTGAATCAATTTCTAGAAATGTGTCTTTAACGCGACATTTAGGCAAACATTTAAGATTCTTCCACCTATTCCCAGTCATTGAAAAGTCTACCTGACGGATTGGCAATGAAAACTTGGTAATAAAGTTAGTTGGAGACTTTTGTGGAATCCACAAATATTCCTTCATCCCCTCCTCCATGGGTAAGAAAACGAACGCATGTGCCGGATCCCAAAAAATAATACGAAGTGATTCATTATAGCCTTAATTTTCAGATATAAACGGAAGGAAGGAAAGATATTTTTGCGGAAGTGATAATGGATTCATTCTCAGTGCGGTAAAAGAAAATGTTTGGCGGAAAGAGCCAATACATCAAGATTAAATAATTAAAAATGGGCAGCTTAAACGCACTTTTTCGAGGTTTCCCTTTTAAATCAGCGATTTTTTCTTTTAAGTTTGATTCAATTCGTAATGACTCAAGAAATGGAGTGGCTGATTTTGAAGCAAAAGTAGCAGTCCAAGAAGAGGAGGTCTCCGGAAATAAAATTACGCGCAAGGTCATTTCCTAAGAGATCATAGCCATATCGTGGTGTACATTTTGCCAGAGCATACCTGAAGATGATCTCCGTCGCATAAAAAATAAACACACACTAAAGCATGGACAAATTCGATTTGATGCCACTGACGGGAAGAGTTTGTAGTCATATGACTACGAATTTCTCATGGTGGAATTAAACGTCCTTATCTGCTTACACTTGATGTTTAAATTTTTACTCTTATCTGATATTATGGCAGACTATTAATCTGCATACTCCAGGCGCCGTGCAAAAGCTTCCAGAGACATCTAGAGGGATGACCCGAATCGTTTAGAAAGTGCATTTAAGCCCCTAAATTAAAGCCACATCCGGTTCACCTCTATCGCAGACATAACATATGGTTCCTTCGACGGGACCAATTTCTATAAGTATATCATGAGGTCTCTTTTTAAGATGGCTTCCCTCTCGACGGGGTAGGGTGTACTCCCAAAGGAAACGGAGAGTGCAGAAAAATATGAATTTCATCACAGATTATTGTAATCATAATGCAGAATTAACATAGCCGTGAAAATGGTCAATTATCGGAATCTACATAAAGAACAGGAGGCAATTCCAAGTAATATTCTTCTTGGAAATAAGAAATATTTTGGCGACTAGTATGTGGTGTCCTTTCATCCCCTGCCACATGACAAACGAAGCGGTTTGCGGGGAAGAATGAAACTTTAGATATGGGACATAAAAATGGAGGAAAACCTAATTTTTGAGGCATAAAAATTCTGTGGGTGAATGGGCTCAGCCTCAGTGAGAAAAAGGGAATGAAAGAGCCTCAGCTCAGTTGACGAATATATGTATTGAGCCGAAATAATGTTTACAGAAACCTTATTGACTATTTCGCCGCCTAAATTCCACGATCCTTATATTAAGCCTAAATCAAATGATCATTATTCATGTTTAATTTTCGTGATGTCGTCAATGAACGCTCAAATGACGACACTTGGCATCATCGTTTTCAGGGATTGGAGCGATGATAGGTGTCACAGCCCATATATCTATCATTTTTTGCTGTCGCGTTTTCCATCACTGAACCAATGTGAGAAATACCGCAGCAGTCAATCAACGCATGAGATCAAATACATATTGTGGCGACTTCATCGAGCTTTATAATAACGTACATATGGAACATTAAAGACGCTAAAATTGCCATTTGATGTAGAAAACGGTGGCTTAAGCAATCATTTTCCCTGTCATTTAAAATCTTAGCTGAAAATATTACTGGGATTTTACGTGAAAAATGATCGTGTGGTTCGGGCTTTATGGCAATCCCAACGTTTCTCAGCCCATTTCGGTTGCTTTTTCAAGAGAAATTTTCTAACATTAGGGGAAAGTGGGGCGAAACCGACCGGTTAACCTTTTTTCATTTAAAACTTCATCATTCTGTTGCTAATATTCTTTTAAAAGTGGTTAATAGTAACATTTATACATAAAGGGTGTAGAATATTAATGAAAATGCATTTTATTATAGTGATTACATATATTTATGATTTTTTATCAAACATTGACAAAATGACGATTTTTACCCATAGGTGGGGCAAAAAAGACACCCATTGAATTTGCATTTACAAAACCTTTACCGTACAATTTTGAAAGATGTATTTTACAAACACTCTTTTAACGCGTATGTGAAATTTCTGAACATGAAATAGTAAATTAACAATATGTGAGGTTGGATATGAACTTACGTACATAAATCAAAAATGACATTGTCATCTTCTTCTTCACAATTTGAACACTCCTCGTGAGCCCACCCTCTAGAGTTCAAACATTGTATTCAACCCTCTTTATTCTTGGAACCGGAATACAACTCATTGCAAAATTTGCAAGCCTCCTCGTCTCCTTCGTCAAAATCATCCCTATCTTTAAGAGAATGCAACCTCTGTCGGTCCTGCCCCACTCTCCGGTGACGGTTTTGCCCCTCGACACACAACATCAGAAATATGTCAATACAGTGTAATGCGTAAAGTGCGTCCGGGAAGGTTGGAGGTCGAAGAGCAGGTGGGAGAAATTAATGTATAAAAAAAAATATGTATATATTATGTATGGAAATAATGTAAAGAGATTATTAATTGAAACTATGAATATGTATGTTCTTTTTGGGACTTCAATCCACTTTACTTTCATTATGTAATTAATCATTACACTTGTTTCTTTTGTTCTTCGGTATCGTCTCGCGTGTCCCAAAAGGGGGGAGTATTGAGGCCAGATAGCCACTTACGTTACGTGTGTGATGTGTGTTAATGTGTTTTCTTTGTTTTCTTTTATGTGTTTGTGGAGCATGAATGTTGAGAGGAGAGGGAGATAAATTGGAAGTTTACAGGCATGCCGCAGGACTGCAGCAAAGAGATTGGTCCTCTCTGAGGGCAGTTTTGAAGAAGATCGCCACTTTACTTCCGCGGCTGACCACGGCGGAGTAACTTGGGCGACGGGCGGCCAGCGGTCCAACTGCGATGCCAGTTTAAAGACCCGCGCGTAAGGAGAAGAGCGCGCGCGGGCCGAACAAACGACAAATTGTGTCGTCTGCTACGCGGTGTTGGGAAAAACGGCAACACTGTGGGTGCTAGGTAGTCAGCGTGGCGAAGGAAACCACTCTCTCGGCCTGCAACCTTCCCGCTGGACGCACCTAACTTGAACTCTCCTGACTTGAAATAATTCTCAGTGATGAAGCATGGACTTCGGAGTATGTGGGTTGTATGATTGTGTGTGTGTTAGCGTAAGGTATGTGGCTGTTGGTTTCATTTTGGTTTAAGGGGAAAGATCAATTTATTGTTGTAATTTTGGGGGAACCCATATTTGGGACTATTCAGTGGACATTTGTCTCCAATTTATTCATTCATGTGTGTGAGGTTCGTCGAGTGCAGGGGTAATTGTGATGTCAGTGGATTGGAGTCGTTAGTGTGGATCAGGGAAAATCTTATTTTGTTTAATGCAATTGTCATTTTGTAGAAAACTCAAAAGGTGCAATTGTCAAATAAATGCCCAAGTTGTGGTACGATTTGTTTTATAGAAGTGATTCTCTTTTCTTTTGGTTTATTGATCCCTTGCGTGAGGTGTCCCGGACGAATCCTCGTGGTTCTTTTAGTTTTAATTAAATGATTTCTCCACTGTTAGCTAGTCGCGAGCAAGTTTATGTAACGCGGAACTACCCTCGTCTTTTGGGTTCTGAGATTTCGCATTGGTAGTTGTAAGAGGGTTACATTATGGCGTTACAACAGGCGTATCCATAATCAACTACTCGGCTACTCGGGCTTAAAACACAACTAAAAACACTAAATTATCGTATTAACTTACCGTGGGTAAATCAGATCGGCATTATAGCTGCCAGATCCAAAACAAACGTAATGAAAATCGTTAAGAAAACTGTATTAAATTTGAAAATTTCACAGAGACTAAACGGCGGCCACTACGCCAACAAAAACAAGCTCGATCTGCTGGTAATGGCGGCCACTTCAACTAGCATATAATGTTGCTACTTGAAAGCAACAACTACCGGGTGATTTTAAAGGGGTCGGTTTGACCCGCCCAGTCGGTTTTGGCCCACTCTCCCCTACTCGTAATTCGCAACCACTAGTTCAACAGCGCATCTCATTAATGGCTCATCTCACAACAGCACATCTCTAGCTCTTCCCAAATGTCTCTACTCCCCCAACATGTCCTGTCGCCTGTGGCGCCGACTCCATGGGTCCTGAGGGGGCCCGAGCCCCCCAAAAAATTCGTTACAGATGTGAGGAAAAAAATGTGTAAGGCTTGTTGATTTTCCCCGGAGTGTCCAGATATCGAGATTCAAGTGATCAGGGTTCTAATGTTGATCATATGACTCTTCTAAAATGCTTAAAAACTTAAAATTCACTACTTATAAAATTTACCGGGGCAAGGTCCCCGGTTGGCCCCCCCTCCCCCCCCCCCCCCGAATATTTTTTGTAAGTCGGCACCTTTGCCTGTCGCAGATTTATAAATGTATATACGTAACTTTTCCAGAGACTTTCCGTGACAAATCCACCAGCTTAGAACGGGAAACTTTCGATCACCATAGTATTGACGCCGCGACAGAGCCTGCAAGCTGTTATTACAATGCCGAGTACCTCTGAAAGCTTCAACGACATGCGGAAGCAGCTTGCACACACATGCCTAAAGTTGGCATTTACTGGGGTGCTGTACGACGTTGGTCGAAAGGAAATTTACGGACAGGGTTCAAGATGGAAAATAACCCAGGAAATCGCACACACAGGAAATATCTGGATTGTTCAAAGAAAACAGAGGTAGCAGGAAGGAAGCAGGACATTAAGACACCCTCGCAGTTCCTTCAAAGATAGCTCAGAGACGTGCACCATCCGGCAAATAAATGAAAGAGAATTGAACTGTTCAGTATTTTGAGCTGGGAGCGTGAGCAGAAGATGGAACGGTACGTGCCGGAGCGAGAGAGTGCTTTAAAGACTATTCTCTGTTCATTTTATTTTTGTGGGTGAGCCGGTGTGGCTAGAGCAAGTGTGGGTGAGGGGAGAGAAAGTTTCTCGACACGTAAAGTTTCCTTTGCCAGAGAGTATGAGGGTTCTGGGCGAACCCTTCGAAGGATACAACGCACCGGGGCCGGGAACCAAGCCCGTGGCTTATACGCCCGATCACCCGGGGAGGGGCTGGAGAGGAGGGAAAAAGGAAAAGAGGCGCCGCCGCGATAGGAGATCGTCGATGCCTCTGGGAAAGGAAAGGTGCGGAAGGGACGGGACGAGGGAAAAAACACCCCATCGCTATAGAAGCGAAGGGGGCCCTAATAATTAGCGAAACCAGGCAAAGCCATTAATGTGCCAGCGATTTTAGTGGGTTTTCCTATGAGGAAGAAAAATCCATCGATCAAATCAATAGATGTTTCCTTTGCCAATCAGCATACACTAGGCATGGCCTAGCGCTTCGAAAATTCAGTCGCCATCAGATCTCCGTCTAAGAATAAGAATGAGGAATAAGAATGAGTCGTCAGCCTTCGCCGGGTACCTGCTGGAGATGGGGAAACAAATTGATTTCAAATCAGAAAAACTGCATTTTACCGTGAAATGAATGAGGATGGATACACTTGAAATTCGGGAGATTACAATAAACGGAAACCTTGTGAACGAGGTAACCTTTCCTGACCCAACCCCTTTATTACTCATTACACTCCCAAAAACCCCTCCCCACAACCAGAAAGACAAACTTAGTTTCCCCATTCCTACCCTCTCCCGCTTTATCCAATCCCAGCACCGAACACCCCTCCATAATAATCACCATAGCATATAAAATCCTGTCCCTATAAAATATTTTATATACTTGATAATGGCATAACATCCAAAACCGTCTGAAATTTTTGTCTAATTTAAATAGCAACCATTAAAGTTTAAACTTATCTTCCTCAGCTGCCAGCCGCTATGCCTATTGTCAGCCTATTAGACCGTAGCAAAAGTTATATAGTTATGAATCATTTGTTCAATGTTTCATTTTGAATGTTTGTGGAGGTTGGTAAAGGTAGAGCTCACCCTAGGCTAAGGCACGTCGCATATTCAGTGTAGTCGTTTTCCTCAAATAAAAAGCAAATCTTGACATAAGTCATTAAACTATGCGTAGTAATGTTTCTTTTCTGTCTTTTAGCTTCATTTTCTGACATTTCACTCACTGATTCGACGCGAAGATTCGTGTGGTTATGTGATGGTAGAAGTCACCCCGAACTAAGTCACAGGCGTTTGAATGTCGCACATTCAGAGTATTGGGCAGGGTATTCTTCATTAATTCGGTAATTAATTGTGGAAGTAACGAAATGTTCTTCATTGTTAATTTGGAGATGAAATGATCCATCGCGTAAAATGACATTATCCACGAATGTACTTAAGTACTCTTTTGCATACCTTGGGAATAAACATATCGCACAGCGCTCATTGGCACGCTGCGGACAATTATGAAAACAATTTAAAACCGATTGAAAAGCGTCCAGAAGACGGCAAAAATTATGCTTTTACTACACTGACTGAAGATTTCCCTACGTAGTCTCCTTGAGCGTATGCAATGCACAAATTTCCGTTTATGAAGCCTAATGAGTGATTTAATCGTCGTTTGCTTGGATTCCATTGCAGTCGGTGAAAGGTATAATGATCCCCGCTTCATTCTTCAGTTAGTTTCCCAACTGTATGCCAGCACGTGGAAACAAAAATAACCTCCATGCAATTCCCTCCTTACCTCTGCTCCAGCCACATTCCGTGCACCTAAAAAAAGCGACCAGACTCATCACAGCGGGTACCTCGTGGTTTGCGGCCGGTGACCCCTACCGAAACCTGCACCTCAGTCCTGAAATGTCAGACCAACTGAGCGCCAGGCAACGTGATTCCGGTCCGTACTTTTCCTCTACCGTGCACAGTCAGCTAAGGAGAAGCCACGCGCTTAGAAAGGTTGTAGACCTATACACTATGTTTTTCAATACGGCATACAAAATTTGCACTGCTGATAAAGCCGAAATGATAAAGCTTTAGTGACAATAAAACATATGTGCAGGGCAAGAGAAAAGGTAGCTATGAGAAAATCTACGGTATGCACTAGAGCCAAAAATTAAGGAAAGTAGATTATTAAGCTATTGAATGAACGGCTTTGAAATTAAGGGCCGGTTTTATAATGTTTGGTTAGCCTTAACTGGAACATGGTACAGCCAATACCTTACCTGGAGAATGTTAGTAAGCTTCATTAAGTAAACTTAGTTCAAAATAACGTTTAGTTTAACTTATGATCTCCAAAGCAAGGATGAGTTAACTCCAGTTTTCATGCTCCGCAAAATTTTAACCAGACATTACAAAAACCGGCGCTAAATCTATTTACAACAATGGGGAGCGTAGTAGTACTGTAGGTAGAGCGCTTGACATAAATTATTAAACCTTCGGACCCCACATAACAAAAATCCTCGATTTACAAGGAGTCACAGGGAAAGGAACTTGCCCCTTACCCTGAATGTGCGACATTCACACTCCTGTGGTTTAGTTCGGGGTGACTTCTACCATCACATAGCTACAATAAGCTTCGCATTGAATCTGTGAGTGAAAGTTCAGAAATGAAAGTTCAAAGACAGGAAAGAAAGATAAGAGCGTATAGATTAATGACTTATGTCAAGATTTGCTTTTTCTTTTGAGGAAAACAACTACACCGAATATGCGACGCCCCTTAGCCTGGGGCGAGCTCCTTTATCTAACTCCGCCAACCTTCGAGTAGAATATCGGAGCAAATGATTCATAGCTATAAAACTTTTGCTACGGTCTAAGAGGCTGAAAAGGGCATCCTAAGGGTTTTGATGGTGGGAGGACATATCATAACATAGCGGCTGACAGCTGATGAAGGTAAGTTTAAACTTGGGTGGTTGCTATTTTTCATTATTTTGACTTTGAAGAATAAACAAATCGGTAGAGGGACACTTGTTTTTTGTTTAACATGACTACAGTAACTTAGTTGGAAATTGTTTTTCAATGATGAATGCAAAGGGATGGCATTATTGCTCTTGAGAGCCACTATTAGTAATAATTATTCCTTCAACTAGACACTCATTGAAAATATGGAACCTTTGGCAGTGAAATACTACAGAGGAAAAATAGCCCATGTTTTCAGCGAAATAAACAAATTTAGAAAGCTAGAAATTTTATAACCAAAATGGAAACGCAGTATATATGTATGAGAGGAGGACTCAGCAAATGGATGAAGAAAAGATAAGTATTAAGAAATATAAAACTAAACTCAATATATGTACTGTAATAAATTGGAAATAGGTTATGCAAAGCGATGAAATGGATATACAGTAATGGATATACGATAATGTATTTACCGTGATAGCTAAAGCCTGTCTCATTCATCGGTGAGGATAGCAACAAAAAGAGCAATCGGACATGTTGAAGCGCAATTGTAATTTTTTACAAGAGATTGTGAAGATGAATACATTCCTGTAAAAATGCCCTTGAATGCGATTTAAAAAAAATGGAAATTGGAAATTATTTCGCTTTTGTGATCATCTTCCTGTTACTGGAGAAGGCGGCATGGGACAGAAAAAAGGACATAAAAGATACATTACTCTGTACAATTAATATTTAAATGGTAATTAAGCATAAAAATGTTTCATAAGCATTTTGAAAATTTTCTATTTACATTAACCGGAAAAGGATAATTTTATGCTTGAAAATAGCATCCTCATCGAAGATATGTATATCTGAAATTCTATCGAAGATCTATTTATATATTTGAATAACTCTTGGGAGCATTAATAATATTACCCTTACATAATATGCCGAGTTTATTTATGACAATCGGAAAACTAACGGCTAATAAGTAATTGATAGTGAATTACATCACATTTATATGATGGCAAAATTCCATCTCAAGCTGAACAACGCTGCGAAAATTTTGAAGAACGTAGAAGGTACAAAAAAGAAAGGGAAAATCATTCCATAAAAGCTTTTAAAAAGGTACTAATAGGAAATCTTAAACTGTAATTTCATTGATTTTATCGATATAGAAAAAATGTTATATTGGCCAAAGGGGGCTAAAAAGCTAGCAATTGCTTTGAGGAAAATGGTGAAGAGGAAGCCCTAGATTATGGATGAGGAAGTCTTTTGCAAATTCCGGAAAGGCTGAAGTGCATGGATCCCGGAAAGTAAGGAGGCACGCTGTATTGTCATGAATTAAGGGCTAAAATTACCAGAAGGAAAAACAATCAGAGTCTTATGTAGCTAATTATGGCTAAATTATGTGATGATGATAACAAGAGGCAAACCTTGTGGTAGATAAGAGGACGGTACCATCAGTGAAATGAGTGCTTGTATCAAAGTCTGAGCAGGAAAGAGCGACTCAAATTTTAAGACGGAAAAATAATGAGAATCGAGAAAAGTAGCAAGAAAATAAATATTGGAGTGGACCTAGCTTCCCACAAGTATCTAATATGCAGACGATCGATCAGATGGGCATGTGCCTTATTGAAACATTGGCAACCAAACATTTAAATTATTGATTTGAAATACATATCAATTTTTTCAATGAGGGCAGAAGTTTTCCCGCACCCAACCAAATATAACACTTCACTACAACTCTCATTTTGGCATTTTCAGTGACGGAGAAGTCAACAATGCTCAATACGGAAGAATAGAAAACGAAGCACACAGTGACAATAATCAACAGGTTGCCACCACAACAAAAGCCAAGAAGCGCAGGAACGTCTATAGTTACGATGAAAAATTGCGGCGAGGAAATAATTACAAAATAAGAAAGTAATTGAAGAATTAAATGCTATCAAATATGTGCACCAGCAGCAGAATGAGTACGTAGAATAGTAATGGGGAGTCTCGCAATATTTAGATTCTAATTACGAATAAAGAGTGAACTACCAAATTTTTCTATGTGAACATATGTAAAGGGTAAAACCATAGGTAAGGCAGACCCTGACGAGGCATGAAGCATTAGACGCAACTTCATAGAATGAGAGACTTAAATTTTCATGGTCTTTAGAGTTTTTCGCGAAAATTTAGATGCCGCGGATTTGGAGAACTGTATCTTAATTCATGCATGACTGAAATTCTTATATTAGATCAAACACCAGTTCTATTAATTTTAAAAATTAAGTTTGTATTAAAAAAAGTCTTATTTACGAAATAAAGGAACTGAAATAATGATTATCACTTTTAATGACATTTTAAGGAAAATGATACAGAATCGTAAATATATTATGTGATTATTGAAATGGTCAACTCTTTGTAAATAAATAAGTCATAAGGCCCAAAATCATTGGCCCAAGGACGAACTTGGTACAGTGGCTGATTTTAAATTAGTAATTTGAATTAAATAATGCACTGATTTGGAAAACTTAAGCTGAGGAGGCAAAAAAAGCTACGTGATAAAGAGAGAGTGAAAAAGTGAAGGAGTTCCAAGAAAAACTCATATAACTGACGTCAAACTGCTGATATGCAGGTTTTAATGAGATGGTCTGATTTGACTATCGACAGGAAAACCGCGAACGTTGACTCAGAAACGGAATATAGAAAAGGAAACGAAGGAATGAAAGAAAGTCAGTCCGAATGCATAACATGGCGGTGGATAAATTGTGAGTAAATAATCACATAAATAACAGCAATTAAAGCTACAAGGAGGATTTAATAGAAAGAATAAAAATGACAATACATTATGAAAACAATTTTTATAAAAGAACACGTTTTACAAAAAATTAGAAAATATCAGCCTACAGCCCCTTAAATTACTGAAAGTGTAAAATACGTGTGATGAGAAAGTTACAATAAGTTTTAAAATAACATTTCACATATCAAAAACAGAATACGTGGTGCGCATTTAAGATTATATTCGCTTTCAGTGAGACAATTCTGATATCTATTGATCAGCAAGTATTAATTTTATAATCTTAAATACGCACCACGTTTTTCGCTTTAAATATCTGAAATGTTCATTAAAAACGTATGGTATATTCCAGATAAATACATTTAAATACTTTTAAAATAATAATAACAATAATATAGTAATAATAATAAATACAGGCAAATACACAAAATACATTTAAAATAAACAATTATTTAAAGGGCCGAAAATATACCTAGTACAACGTGTTTTTTTATAATATTTTTTGTGTGGTAATATTATTTCAAACTTTTTAGTTTTGCTGCAATTGAAAAACGAGTACCCGAAAAGAAACAGCTACACAAGAGCCTCAATCTAAAGTCTTCCGCACAGGAGTCGCCCCCTGTAACTACTGGTCTTCGGCGGACATTAAGATGCCAGTGTTCTGAAGAGACTCCATTACACCTGCAAAGATTGCAGCTCCTCCATTGGGTTTTGGTGGCAATTTTTGGAACTAATCTCTATATTTTTATTTATTCCCACAGCACCGAAAACAGTGCATATTGGCCGTCTAAAACGGCGTTATTCAACTAGATAACAATTGAGCGTTCAGGAACAACCGTGCCTTAAATAAGGTCAACATACCTGGGTGGACTCGAACCTGCGACCTCTTGTTTGGCAGGTGAGGACTATCAGACAGGGATTTTCATTTATAAATATTATTCGAAAGTTTTCGGATCATGGTAAAAAAAAGTAGGAACAATGTCTTCCAGTTATGAGCTACCCTGAAAATTTCAGCGCTCTAGCTAATCAGGAAGTGGTCGACATTTGAGTAGCAGGATAGTAAAAACAAAAAAGCGAGTTAAATAAAACGTCGTAAAATGGCAAGCCATAGAGAGCCTTTGCATGCGCGAAAACTACATTTTTGCGAATGTATGTACTGCTAAGGGAAAAATTAGCAATGGTATCAGAGAATAGGACTTATTCACTGTTGAGGAATGATCAAATGGGAAGGGACAAAGAGAGTGGTGCGTGCGAGGCGGCGCGCAGAACGGGAGCGAGGTCAGTGAAATGGAGCGTGGCCCGCGGATTCGAAGAGAATGGGGCGGTGAAAGACAGAAGAAAGCGCGCGCGCGCAGCATTCTTCGGCGGCAATAAAGCATCCACGCAAAAGGGAAGAAAAACCCCCATTAGATCCCTGGCGCGATATAATCAGAGATAAGAAATGGCTGCTATAAGATTTGAGAAAACGCATCGTTGCTCACTCAGGCGTATACGTGGGGCGGCCTATCCTAACCACTCCCCCAAAAAGAGGAAACAAATATTATATGGTCTGAGTGAGGTAAAAGAATCATGTACAAGAGCAAAGCCGTGGCAAATTATTCGCATTTATGTGTGTTAGGATAAAAAATAATAAAAACCCACGTTTTTATTCGAGCTAAGAAAGATAATAAAGCACCCTGCAATGACCCAAAGTGACAGACTTAAATTTCACAGATACGAGACCACATATAGCGTTACATTTGGCAAAGGAGTGACAATATTCTTTGAATTATATTTAAAATTTTAATGAATATCTACGGAGTAAAATTTGTTTTAATACGCTGCAATTGATGCGCATCACGTTTTTTGCATTGAACAAGTACTCTTTTGTCTGTAACATTAAAATGTGGGAATTTTGGTGTAGAAAATGTGGTTTATGTACTTGCTTTAGTTCAAATAAAGACATTTTTTATACAATAAATTTCTATCTGTTGTAATATTTTTTTCTCTAATTTATTTTGTGTATGCCTTAAGACCACGAAAAGCAACTGCACACTCAAATGTGAAATAGCAAATCCTGAAGACCATTATCCCTACCATTATCGATTCATCAACTATAGTTACTGGCACCAGGAGCGCATCTAAGAATTAAGGCTAGGAGGGAGCGTAGGCGCAACTAATACTTAGGGGTGTGGGGGTATTGCATACCCTCCAGGGTAAGTGGGAGTTGCGGGGGCCCTCCTCCAGAAAATTTTGAGATCAATGGTTCAAAATGAATAGTTTTACCGCTTTATGAGAGAAATTTGATTAATACTAGCACAATTCTATAAGTATTGCTGATTCATTGAGTAAAATGGATTGAACTTAAAAATTTCTCTGAGCTCTGGGGGGGGGGGGTTTATCCCCCAAAAACCCCGTCGCTGCGCCACTGACTGGCACGCCAATGAGATAGAGAGGCAAACGCGATGGGCCAAAACCGCTAAACTGAAGTGTATAAATATTCCTTAATGGCTCAGAGAGTCGCGATCGACTCTCGTGTCTAAGGCTGGGCTGACCATTGGGACCAAACTAAAGAATGAAATTGCTCTTGAAAATCCCCTCAGTGGCGAAAACGAGCCCATTCCCCTAAAATGAGAATCTATGTGTGCCACTGGTAACTCGGTTGCTGACGGGAATTAATGAATGAGAAAGTAACACTATTGGCATCACATTTTTACAGCATTATTTACGAAGCAATAACCAACTCTGGTGTTGAAACTTATTTCGTCACCACGAGATTTTTGGTCACTTATCGCTCAAATTCCAAACCATTTTCCCATGCAAACAAAAAATATGAATGCCTGCATAAAAATGCATGTGGTGATGATCCCCAAATGTTGAAGACTCACATTCATGGAAGGCGGTATAATACATGAGGCATTCAACTACGTGTTCATGAAACACGTCGAAGGTTTTTGTATTCACGAAACATTTATTGGATTATTATGTAAAATGATTGAAAAATCACAGGGAAAAACTTGCCACTTCGAACGCATTAGTCATAAGTGATTCAAGGGAAAAACACAACCTTTCAGGGCGATATCAAGCATAACAGCTTTACCGCTAAATATTTCCGCCGTTCATCGAAGAATTCAAGTCTTGTGGAAAGACGAATTATTCTGGTTACTCAGCAAAATTTGAATGGCGTATTGTTATCGCTACAAACCTCTTTTTCGAAAGTATATTTCCTATATATAATGCTCCTTTCGGATTTTTCACGTTTCACGACCGCATCCTACGTAGCCACGTGGGAAAGCCTAAGGGCATCGATTGAGGGCCCTAAGGGGCCCTTTGAAGGATACAACACTCCGGGGCTGGTACCCAGTAATTCACCTGATACACACGATCACCCGAAGAGGGGAATGGATGGGAAGGAAGAAGGAGAGAGGCGCCGCCGCGATAGCAGCCCGACGACGCCTCCGGGGTGAAGATAGGGATGGACGGTAGGGGATACGGACAAACCCTTGTTGCCATGGGGGACAACAGGGCTCACTACTAACGAAACCATTACTTGATTTACCAACGAAATTCCGCTTTTTCCGAGCCTGGTTTTATACAAACACAAAAAAGTCAGATATTCTTAACTAAACAAAGAAAAAAACAAAAAATGAACCATAATAACCAGAACAAAAATTTGAAAAAAATAAGAGGTCGAGATAGTAAATAAACATAATATTTTAGTTTAAAGGTTTTGACAGATGTGCAATTTTTGACATCAGATGGTATCTCATTCCAAATCCGACAAGCGGTAACGAGAAAAGATTTCCTGTATGCAGTAGTGTGATGCCCATGGAAATATAACATATTGGGATGAGACCTAGTGTACATTGCAGAGACAGACGGACAAAGCTAACCATAAGGACAGAGAACATTGGCTTTCATGAGTGCGGCCAGCCCACCCACTTTCCACAAAAGTAAAAGTTTCTTTGGTTTACGCAGTATTCCGTCCGCCGCTATCTTTTGTAGTGTTTCCAATTTATCTACTAATATTATCGTTCACCCGTATTTTTTAAAATTTACACAATTATTTTAAATATAAAATTATATGAGGTGGCCTTATTTTAAATTACTTAATGTTGCCAGCCGTTGATCTAGACAAAATCAGCATGTGCTATAGCTAGGCAGAAGAGGGTAGAAGGAGAAATAAAGTCCCATTCTCATAACGTTCCACAAGGTTATATTTTTACAATATGACTCTAGTGACATGCTGAAATTTTGACTTTATCTCAATCGTCTTTAGGGACTACTGCTGAAGGTTAGCGACCAGTCACTTTCTTTTCCATAAAATACGTTGCGCGAAGCAGTCCACAGTAACTAACTCCCTGGGCTAACCCAAATCAAATGCTCTACGAGTTAATATGCTTCAATCCTTGGCTCGTGTAGATTAGCACAGTGAAAGAGAGAGATGCTAAAATAAATAATGCTAAGAGGAGCAGCTAGTCGCGGGATAATGCTATCTACTAAACTTGTCCATAATGACATAGAAAGAAAGCGAAAAGTACGTTGTGAGATGAGTGTATGTTTTAATCATTAAAAAAGACCGCTCGGATCTTATATACCCGACGCAACTACTTAAGGATTAAAATAGAGGATTCTGCAGCCGCTCATCAGATGTACAGTCACTGCGAATTTAAATCGATTTACAAAAGTCGCCACTCGTGGCACTGACGATAGAGCGATCCGAATTGCACGGGGAAACAAGCAATAACTAGGGTTGGTAACAGAAATTTATGCTCAAGATGATATTGAGCTAATATCTCTTTCATGGTATTCTTTGCGTGTGCTATTACACTATTAAAGGATTGAAAACGAAACTCCACGAAAGCGAAGATTCCTTAATTTAATCGGAAATGTATGTACAAATTAGACATTTAATTCTCATATTTTAGTTTCAAAGCTCCTAAAACATTTCGTGCCATCTCATTGTTTTTTTATATGAAGTTGTAACTTGTAATATATAAATGTTTCTTTCTATGTTGCCACTGTGTAGGATAAATGTAGCCTTCTGATAAGTCGTATGGCTATATGTGGCTATAAGTGTGTATATGCTAATAAAGGCAATCTACAATCATGTAAATATCACGTTTTATTTAACTGTAAAAAATATTTACTACAGATTTTTCATTTGAAGATATACTTAACTGGATAATTTTATAAAATGACAATATGATATAGCTCAGAAATCTTTTATATATTGCAAAATTTTAAATTTGGTGACTATTTATTTGATTCTATGTTACAAATGGCTATTTTTTACTCTTATGTTAAACTATTATTTAAAAATATAACTATCTAATGCATTATTTATTTAAACAATTATCATTGTATCATGATTGTATGTGACTATTTATTTGATTGTAAATAAAAAATTATTATTCTGCACACATTACCGCGCTGCGGACATTTTTGAAAAGTTATTAAAATGCGCCGTAAATTATGAACATAAATCAAGCTTCCAGAGGTACGAACTGGGGTTTCCCCTATGCCTACCTTGGGTATAGCCCTTAATTAGAACTAATTATTTTTGCAAATACTCAATATCGTGATCTCTTTATTGATTGCAGTTATTTAATGTGAAGGTGGGTCCGAATACCATCCGAAATCGGGGATTAAATCGTTAATGACGCCATAAATGGAAACATTGTGTGAAAAATATTATTAATATGAAGTCACGAACCCTGAAAATATTATGAACCAAATTTTTCCGCGAAAATCAAGGAGGCCCACTGATTATTTAGGTAGGGTGGGCATTGAATGGCTAATTTGCTGTATCGCTCACCAAGTGCTCCATCTCGGCGAAGACCGGTACACCAGCGCCATCGTCCTTCCATATCTCCGAATAGTCATGCAGGTGGAGCCCGCTTCAACGCCTGGTTATCCTTCGCCGTCACAAGAGAAGAATGTGCCAGCTATTCGCGATGGAGGTCCCTCAGCGGCGATTACCAATGGCCCTTCAATGATATGGAAAAATATATCAGAACTCGCTAGGTATCCTTCGCCAACTAGCTGCCTCGTAGCTCACAATCTCTCTTCCATTACACATTTCAGGTGATTCATTGCACCCGCTCGAACGAACGGACTAAAATTAGTTCAAGTAAAAGAAATTGGTATATCCCAGGAAAATGGAATGGCGAGTGAATTAATCTCTCGTTTATCATAATAGAATGCATCACTCCCTCGCGTCCGGTATTTTTTGGTGACTCAATACATGCCAAAACTTTCAATAATCTCTTGACATTTTTGCAGCATGTTGAGAACACCTTTTTCACTTTTTTTACCGTTTGTCAAGTGTAAAAAATTGCATACGAGATAAAACTGAGGAAAATTTTTCCGCAAAAAGCTAATGAACCAAATGTATCCACGAAAATCAAGGAGGCCCACCGATTATTTAGGCAGGGTGGGCATTTTAAGGTTAATTTGCTGTATCGCTCACCAAGTACTTAATCTCGGCGAAGACCCGTTGAAAGAGTCGAATTTTTGAGAGTGACGAATATTGGCCTGTGCCTAATTTACACATATTAGCACTGAAATTATGAAAATGATAGCGTCAGGATTAAACGAGTATTCCATACGGTAAAGGATGAGGAAAACGCCCTCATCAAAAGATGCAAAATAATCTTTCGAACGGTCGTACTATATATATTTTTTTGAAAAGGCATTGCTAACTAAAAATTATGGTATTATGAAATAGTCGGTGAGTGCAGATTATCGAAGCGTCATTGGTGATCGAAGGACCAGGGGATATCGCAGAGGAATCCCTTGAAACCGCCGTACTAAAATCCTAGAGATGCGAGGTACCAAAGTAAGTGAACTGGCCTCCTAACCATGGATACATTTAATGCACACGACTTTGGCCTTGTATGGAATAAACTCTACCCTAATTTAAGTCCTGGTTACACGACACATTAAAACGTACGGGCTAATGTCTAACTGTACGAACGCGAGAATGAACGCCAAAATGTACCGTGTAACCACCCAACTTGTGCGAATGCATGCACAGAAAATAAAACCTGTTCTAATTTGGTTCACGCATTCATACATGTTCCGTTCTGGTCCACCAAAATCATTCACGCAAACGTACATTAACTTGTACGTGTTAATCCACCGCGTAACCAGGCCTTTATAAAAATACTTTTCGGGCTGAGGCACCGAGAGAGTGGCAGTCAATATTTATCCAGAATTTACCTGAATGTCAAATAGAAACGTTAAGGAACACTGACAATTTGTGAGGCAAAATTTCCAAATAGATATGTATAAGATGCAGGTAAATGTTAACAGTGGTCAATTTTATACGCACTGAAAATTTCAAGATGAAACGTAATTTTTAAAAATAAATACGTGGCGAAAATAACAATAGAGTGGGATTGATGCGTCCTCTCACCTTCGACATGATTTCAATTACGATTTCCATAAAAATGTCAGGATATGTAATGCTCTTACCTATGCTTCCATGCAAATGCAGACGAATCTCTTGGAAAACACAGCGATGAGGCCTGCAACAGGTTGAGGTGACGGTTTGTGACTGGCTCAGAAGTGTTGGGCGTGTACTCCAGTCAGAGTTTGGCCAAAATATACCCACGACGGAGATTGAGCAGTCTGTTAACGCCACCGCGGGCGGCATTTTACAGCTACAAGTAAGTACTAGGAGGCATTCCATTTCGTGCCGCGGAACATAGTAAGAGCGGCGAGTCTGCGTGGAAGAGATCGTGGTCACCTATGCTTATCCACGTATGAAAATAGGACGATAATCGAGTCATTAGACCACGAGGACTAAACAGAGGAGGCACCAGTCCGTATCGTTGGAGGTTGATTTTTTTGCCAATTGAATCGGATTATTTGTAATTCTTTTCAAAAATGTCCGCAGCGCGGCGATTTGTGTAGAGCGATCCATTTATTATGAACAACACATTATTTCAAATCGCGAGGAATGATATTTAAGAGCTATGAATTTGATAGATGACATCATCAATAATTTAAATTGAATGGCAGTTGTAAATATGGAAAATGTTGGAATGAGCGGAGAAAAAAGGGACGGTGGGAATAACCGGGTGATTCAGAAAATGTTGGGTCCAATGATCACTCTTTTGGCCCCTGACAACCTATCACTGGAGCTATCATTCCGAGGGATGGTAAAATTGATCGTGTGATTCAGGCTTTACCTTTGGATGTGGGCACACTGAGAGCAGTACATTGGGATGCGACTGAGCACTCGCTGTAAGAAATACCATGGTTATTTGGAAAAAGTAAATCCTGGTTCACTGCCGAAGTCATATTTTAATGTTATTACCACCACTATTGTCGGCACTCTCGGGTCCAGTCATGGTTTTTGTGGTTTAAAAACGCCGAAAATCGTACATGAATGATGTTTCTTAGAATATATATTTCGATAATATGAGGCTGTCCCTATAAAATAAGTACACTAAACTATCTATTTAAACTGTGATTCCCTGTCCCAATGCCTTATTTCCAAGAATACTTTGTGCAAGTGTAAAGTTCAGTAAGGTGATATGGCCAAACTTTTACCAATGCATACTTTTAGCAACGCAGTCTCGATGGAAGATAGGATAGTTATGAACATCGAAATTGATTTATTAACTGCCGGTCAACAGGCAGCTACATGCACGGGGAGTTGCCCAAGAATCACCCTTGAATTTTTTCAATAAGCCTGAATGTAAGAATTTCACTATTTCCAAGATTTTGATACAATCAATTATTGATTGATCCTTTAGAGCCTAATGTCAAGGCGTTCACAGAATATCGATAAAAAAGAAGTGATCAGCAGGCACGCAGTCGTAGTATTTTTTTTATGTATACTGGAAATATGATGAATACACGTGTGCATTTCGAAAAAAATGTGACTAAGTTAAATTCCACGGGGATTTCGCCGGTTTTTACGTGACATCGTAGAAAAAAATTCTTTATAGTTGGGAAAATACGAAGACTCCAACTGTTTATCCAAAACATTGCGTTTCTTCTAATTGCTTTTTTCCTGTCCAGAGTTTTGCCACTGAGTTGTTCTCTTTGGTCACGAGATAAGTTAATTTCGTTCAGCTCTTCAAGATCAATCGAGTCAACATATAATACATCACTAGCTTTCGATTTATTCATAATTTTTTTCGTTATTTTCTAATTTTTTTTTTGTTTATTGGCCACTGGAAGAACGAAATATATTTTATCACCGCAAGACATCAGCTACTTCCGGAGGAAGGATATAGGTTTGAGTATTTAAGGAATGATATAGATCTACATTAAATGTATTGCTGACTTCCCTTACAGGGTTACTTACAGTTTTATGAGAAATAAGAGCCTCATTTTGATACCGAATTCATGGAAAATATCCTCCTGGAATTCTAGTAGTTCCTCTTCCAATGAAGGACTCATGAGTTGTAATCCCACTCACATTACCAAGCTGCCAATTCCACTAACATGACTCTTTTCACTTCCAATTAGCAAAAAAATTGACACGTTTATCAGTACCACGGTGAACCATGAGGCCTACAAATTTGGAGATCATAAATTTGGAGCTTGGCAAAGTTAATTAACCGCATTGAAGGCCATTTCCGAAAAGGACAACATTACCTCTTAAGGCTCTAATAGCATATTATTTTCAAGAATGTCTCCATACTCTTTCCTCTAATGGTTAGAATTTGATAACATCATATTTGCCGCATTCATATAAAAAATGCTGATTTGTGTGTTGATTCCATGATGCTTGACTTTTTACGTAATGTCTTACTCCGATCCTTGTATTCATTAGGCCCACAGGAGTGCGTCGCGAGGTATTTCAGAAATTAATTTCCCATTCATACTATTTATCAGTATGGATGGACGGGAAATCAACTTCCTAAAAATAACGGGAATAAACCAGAACACCTAAGTTATTGTGAGGCTGTCTTGAAATTCCCATAGGTTTGATATTTTTCCCAATAATTATATTTTATCTTCAGCCTTATTGCTCCTGACTTCAAGACTCACTGCTCCCTGGGTTAACTTATATATCACACCTTAAACACAATTGCAGCAATATTTTTAAGTAAGAGTTTGGAAAATATTGATGCACCTTTAACCACCGGAATCAAACATTGACTTAGGTAACGAAAGTCGGCATAAATGATACCAAAACATCACCTAAATGACGGATTCTGTAATTTCCATTTCACATACTGGTGCTATTTCTCATAAATATAGCCAATAGGGAGTTTCGAATCACTGCTCTTACCCCCACTCATGATCTCCAAGTGGAGCAAAGGGCTCGTTGAAAACCCAAGCAATTGGTTATAAATTGAAAACATTAATCCTATAAGCCCTAAATAAGAACCAGAGACAAGCTATACATTCGAAATCGTAGGTGGTAATTTTTTATTCTACATTCATGAGGACTTTCGTTTCATAACCATTCATGTAACAGATTAAATTTACTGTGGAGGGGCCAAGGTGGAGCATCATCAACGCAACAAAATCATTAACACGTCGATAATTATGACAGGAGAACATTTTAAAGGGTATATATTATTGTATCATATGACGGCACACTTTGTAGAAGTGATTCCAAGCAAATGGATTTAGAGAGACCGGAAAACTAATAAACGCACCGATTCCACCCAACGAAGCAATCAAGAAGGTATGGGGAAGTTGTGACGTGATCTACTAGTAATAAACACACAATAGCAATAAACGTTACAAAGCTTGAATTCAACCACGAGTCTTCCTATGCCACTTAATATCATAAAAGGTATTAGTAGTAATCAAGGTTGCTGTTGCCTTGATAAATGGTCTTGACCTTTTACAGAAGCGAAAAATTCCAGCTACCTTTCTACCAACAATGGAAGCTATCAGGACAGCCATTTTCAAATTCTCAGGCTGAACAATCATCGGAATGCAGAGAAAATTAACAGTATACGATTACTAAGTTAAAGAAACCTATGCCTTCGTTTCATGAGCTAATTTCTCCAATAGAAAAAACGTTAATGTGAATGTGTTTCGGAAATTATTGGGGACATTAATGGAATGATTATAAGCTTTGGGGGCGTGTAGGCCTATTGGGTAGAACTTTTGGGTTGAGACTGCAGTTTTACTGGTTCAAATCTTTGTCGAGTCTCGGACGCCTTCTACCGACACTTATTCCAACTAACCTTCCAGTTGAATCACTGTGTGAGTGAGTAATAATTAAGTATTTCTCAATCTTTGACGTAACAGTTTTCATTGCCATTGTCGGTAAATAGGGTTAGATAATTCTTAGTTCAAAACAAAATATTAGATAATACACCACTTTTAGATTTAAAGCGTGTGTAAAAGAAATCAGTTAAAAAATTAGAAATACCTTTCCTACATTTGAAAACCTTATGAAACTTTTTTAATTTTTATCTAACCTTTAGAGAAAATTATAACAATGGTGAATCTATTAATATTACAAAATTTCAATAAGTGCAGAATGTAATAATTTTCTCATTATTACGATGCGTTCGATCTCACTTGGAAATTACTCACCATTAAACCAATTTTTTTCAGCTTATTCCCATCCTAAGGTAATAATGCTTCTCTGAAGTCTTTTGTATTCCTACAAATGCCTTAGCAAGTGTTTACAACATCTATCCTATGCCCGGCTGTAGCCCTGTGCGCTGGCAAGTATTCCGAACAATTGCTCCTCATACCTTAGCTCGACTCTGAACTTGTCCTTGATTGCCTTTAACAAGCGATGTCCTTCGAATACAGGTTTCTCCAGCGACGAATGGCCTCAAGGAAAAGAATAAAACCCGTCCCGTAAACAAAGAAATCTTTACTTCACCTTCGCAAATACTAACATGTGAACAATAACCTTTGAGATCAATGAGCTGAAAATATCACGCTCAATTAGAGAAATCGATGAATGGCAAGAAAAAATCCCAATGAAATGTAACATTCCAATTGCTAATGTTTGAGTTGCAAATATCTATCAGCAAGAATGGTGATGATGGTGAAATAAAAGTGCTTTTCAACCCTCACGGAAAGAGATTAAACCTGCTCAGTCGAAGGCAGCCTTTGTATTCAAATTTTGTCTTCGATTTCACATAAGTTTCCAAAAGGAATGGAGTTACACTTCAATTGACAAGTATTTTTGTATTGACAACTTACAGTTTCCGAAAGGTAACGTAGGGATTAAATAATTTCTAGGGGAAAATACCATGATCAACACCCATTTAAACCTCATAGCAAATATCCTGGAAAATACTCCATGATGGTGTTTTTTCATCGCAGAGGATGATTCAATTAGACTCACAACTCTGTTGAGGAAATGAAAAACTGCATATTAAAGATATTAAACATTCAGTTTATTTGATGTATACTGAACTTACATAACATACATTTCTGTCATTGACAAAATGAAGGTACGCTTCAAATGATTGAGCTGATTGACTCTGCCCGAATAGGCAGTAGAAAGTATCAAAATTTATGAGAATCAATGTGTAAATATTACGAAGTGTAAAAAGACAGACAGTAATGATTGTAAATGCGGTACATTTCGCGGCAGAATCTAAAGTACCGCTTAAAACTTCGAAAGGTGAATAATATTTGTCATTAGGCTTATCATACAGGCAACAAGGATCAACTCCTACAAAATATCATCATAGGACTCTTATGATTACACAGGTGGTCACATTTTTACAACTTTATAATAATAAAACAGTCTTAAAATTAATTCACAATAAATAAACAAATAAAAATTCTTTTAGCCCGTGATTATAGTTCATTTTAATCAGGGACAATTCAACGGAACTTCATTCCACAGCCAAAATAGCCTGCTGTGATATTCTCACACTATGCAGTCTTTCACTTCGCCTTGTGCATGAGAAAAAGGTGGGCAAAGAGAGAGGGGGTGACAAGTTCATACTCCCTCTCCGATAAACATCACAATCAACACACTTCGGTCCAATCCAAGGAAGTGCATTGCGCCACATTACTGCGCACAGCAACGGCCTCACTCACGAACTCCTATTGATACAAAACATACACTCACGCAACACTGAACACTTGTTGGAGACAAGTTTCTCTCATGGCACCTCGTAAGATGGCGCCATGGTGGTCGCGGTCTTCTTTTTCGTCAAAATGCTCTTGAGGCTGGCCACCTCCGACGCCAGCTTGGCTAGCTGGTTCTTCAGCTGGGAGTTCTCACACTGGAGAGTCTCTGGTGGGGGCGTTGGGCTTCTCTCTGACTCCTCAGTCGAGTGCCTCGTGCGTTTGCGGGCCTCGGCCGCAGCCAAAACCTCAGGCCTTCTGGACACGCCACCGGGACCCGTACCGTGCCACTCAGAGCCCAGAGAGATCCCAGAGTCGCGCTCGTCACTGCTGCCTTCCGTGTCCCAGGGTGGGCTGGCCCGTGGCTCCTGCTTGATGTTCTGCAGGGAAAGAAGGGCGGACGCAGCATCCTTGTCTCCCAAGTGTGACTTGTGGCGCAGTTTGTGCGGAAGATTGCTGCCCGTGTACATGGCTGGAGATCCTTCGTCGCCGCTGGACAGCTCGTGGGGTGTGACAGCTGACTGAGGCGATTCGGTGCGGCTGCGGCTCAAGTTGAGCACGCTGTTGTTCTCCTCGTAGTCAGGAGGGGCCGCTGGGCTGCCGATGTTGATGATGGGGGGACTAGGTGGCCTGACGATGGAGGGGACCAGGGAGCCCATGCTGCTGGGCACGCCGCTGAATACTGATGGGTGATGGTGCATGGCCGGCGAGACAAGGGGCGGCAGCAAGTGTGGTTGATACTGATGATAGGGGTACACCTCCTGGTCGGGGAAAGCCATGGATGGACCATCGGAGTAAGGGTTGGGGCTGAGGTCATTGTTGTATTTGGAGCTATCCACGCTCATGGGTTCATGGATGACAGAGGTGGGAATGGGGTGGGGTGGGGTGGCCGGAGGGATATTTTGTGACCTCGGCGGTGGCGATTGGCAAGGAGGGGAGGCGTACATGGCCGGGTTGTTGACCAGCACTTGTCTGTGGACAGGCACAGAGGGGGTTGGGGGAGGGAGGAGCGGCGCGGAGCCATTGTTGGAGGCTGGCGGGTGGCAGCCCATGCCCATCACCGTCGGTGGGATGATTTTCGATCGCTTGGTTATGCTGAGCACCTGATCGCTGGTGGGGAGCGTGGCCATCACTTGCTCCACGCTGATTAGGCTCTCGCCGTTGATCCCGTACTTTTCCTTGATTGCTTGCAATTGGGCCTTGAGGACGTGGTTCTCCTTCGTCAGATCCACCACTCTCTGCTCCAGGATCATGTCGTTATAGCGTCTCTTCTCCCGCGACCGCTTGGCCGCTTCATTATTCCGTCTCCTGCGATCCCAATAACTTTCGTCTTTCTTATTGTCCGGGATGAATTCTCTCTGCTTCCTCTGGCTGAACAGCTCCTTCCTCTTCAGGTGATTGGAAAGGTCGTAATTGCTTTGTGCGCTTCCTCCCTGGAAATCTCCGGGGAAGTTTGAGTCGCCATTGAATAGCATTTCGCTGTGGTCACTCGAGTCTGGGTTGGGGGAGGGGGCTGGCGAGACGGCTGGAGTGGCCGCCGCGCCCATCTCAACGTATGGGCCATTGGGCATGTTGCTTTGGCTGCTCGGCATCGTATTGTCTAGTGGCTGCACCAAAGGAGTTTCACCATTAATGGGCGATCCACTTTGCCGGGCCACGAATTCTGCCACCATAATTCGCTGCCTCAGCACATCTGTAGAGGAGAGGAAGAAAGCAATCAGCACAAATATTCGAGTCGTAAAGAGTAAAAATTATTTCACAAGTGACGTGAGGGACCGCATCGTAAGACCTCAGACATGCAAATGGGAGCCCAACGAGTCAGCGATAATCGGAGCTATTTTTTCAGAGGCGAGAACAGGTTTCTCAGCAAAAGCAAGAAAGGAAAATTGCATTGGAATACCCGTACCGCTGAGTGGTTATATGTAGGACGAAATAAGATACAATTTTGAATAAATGGTCTGCGACCAAGATTACCCCCAAAAAAATAATTCAGATATACTTTAAATGTGAGTCCTTGCTGAAATGAGTTACGGAATGCTTCTCAGAAGTTTTCTCTTTCATAAACAGTTTTGTAAAAAATTATTATTATTGAGAATTAGAAAGAAAAAATTACCCGTTTCGAAGCTAAGGCCACCTTTTTTTTTACATGCATTAGGAATTTTTTGCATGCCTAATTTTCACAGATTTAACTTGAACAAAACATATCCATATAAATTTTTGAAAGTATTGGTCGCTCGAAACTTAGGATTTCTACAAAACTTTATCAGTCTGCGTAAATTGGTACCGAAGACGCCGAAATAACGGCTACGCCACTGCATTCCGAAAGTAGAATGGAATAAATACGAAATAAAGTCGACCTGAAAGCGGCTGAGAGAAAAAAATGACCTCATAATTTCGTCTAAAGGCCTAAAATTCTTGAAGAAAGTAAACTGGAGACAACTATAAAGTATGTTAAGTAATAAAATATAGAAATTAACAAAAGTCTGATTATCTAGCATACCGACTCACTACCAAAATTTCCAACTCTTTCAAATTGTCATCATTCGCTCGTTACTAAAGAAAAAGCGTTCATGAAAACTGAGCCCTGGATATAAATCCCTAAATAAGTGCGGCATAAGAACTTCAGGGAATTATCCTTCAGAATTTTTAAAAACCAATAGCTTGAAATAGTAAGGGGAATTCACAGTGACTCTTATAAAATCAAAATAAAAATTAATCAGTAAGTCTCGTTAATCGCTTCACTAGAACCCATACGCCTAAATGTTTTTTTTCTGTATACTAAATTACGGATAGATGTCATCGATTCATAACATATCGTTAACAGATAATTATGAATATAATAATGAATAAACGGATAAAATTATAAACTAGTAGCCATCTCAAGTTCGGTCTAATACATCTAACTGAGACCAGCATCGAATGAAAGAAATAACTTTTAACCTTCAACTGAAACACTACTATAAGCAGTGAAAAAAACTGCACATTACCGTGGGATGTTTAATCTTTGATGTGTTAACTAGATTTGAGAAAATACTATGCATAAACGATACTTAACAGTATAATTTAATAAATATATGTTGATCAAAGTACCAAGGTGAATATATATACGCGTTTCTTTAAGTCCGAATGACTAAATACTGGTGAACTTCATTTTCATAAAAATATTATCTCGCAGATGTAAAGTAGAAAATTTATTCTGACCCTCATGAATATTAAGTCCTCTTATTTACGATGAACCTTGGAATTTGGCATCACTAAAAATTTCCGGAATACCTGACGACACGCCAAAGGTTGACTTCGATCTTAAGTTCATAAATCGAGATGAGTCATCACAGTCAAGCAATTTTTGCATAGAGAGCTGAAAATATCTTTAAAACTATTGCGTATGTTCTGTTTGCAAAAGGTGAATGCCCAAGAAAGGAAAACACTCGTTTATAAATACGAATATATCTCTCTTTCATTTAGCTAAATCCTTGCAATTTTAATTGACACTTTCTACAATGAGTTCATTATGAGTACTGAATTAAATATTAATTTCATTTCTATTTAAAATTATTACACGTGATGCAAAAGATATTCTCCCAATGCTCAATATGATTAAAAATGTCTACAGTCACAATGAGGAAATGTTTGAGTCTCTAGAATTTGTTTCATGACTCAGGTCACTAAAGCTATTTATGTCACAGCTTTTGAGTGACATAAGGGATCTTACAACAGTTGATTACACCTACCCATTGGTGTTAAGTGTCTTCATGAATATCATCCATATGTCCTACACAATACCCAAATATAATAGTTCACTACCGCGGCCATGAAGAAAAATCTAAAGTAAAAGTATCTACATCAAACAACACTCACTGAAAATGTTTGTTTAATTAACTAAATGACGGGGAGTTTTTCAAGTAAAGTTGTAAAGTTTTGATGAAAGATGAGCAAATACTCTATAAAGGGGATGTGGTATTAAAAAATAATCCAAATATCACCCTTGTGCAGTCTTAATGATCACATTTAGCATCTAGCACCTAACAAAGGCACAAGTAATAGGACTTGGGCGCACTAGCAATAATGAAGAGCAAGGTATCGAGGGCAAGTAGATGAGTTCGCAACGACTTCAGAAACGTCAAGGACGACTATAACGACGACTGTAAAAAAATATTTCGATAGGCCATATAAATAAATACCATACGACAGGCATATTTCCTTTTTCGCCTGAAAATTTCCTCTTTTACAAAATACTGAGCTAGAAAAATGAGATGCATTTTATGTTATCACCAGTAAATGACACCAGATTGTATGAGAGATAACACATCGGCAATTAGAACGATGCAAAAATAGCTGGTTTCAAGTTATATATAAAATTTATGGATTTGCAGGACTTTTTTTTGTTACTGCATCATCTTCGAGGGATGATGCCAACAGTGAAACACACGTGATACTGACATACGAGCATTGATGGTCTATCCGGCGGAAATTTTAACCCTGCGAATAATGCACCTAGTAATAGTAGCATACACAAATGTCGCCCTATTTTACGAGAATCCTCGGAGTTTTCTCAAAATACATTGAATTCGATAGCTCTCTCCATCCTTAATATCGCCAACAACACAAGAAAAGCTGTGTGAAGAAACTTCACGATCATATCTGAATGTGTCTAAAGGGTGTTCACGGAGTCCGAGGCAATGCCGTTGCCGGGAGGCAGCGGGGGAATCGCCGCGAAGCGACGAGAGGGCGCCGGCCGAGGCGGATCAACAGGTAGGTTGGCCACGTGAGCGCGGCATCACGTGGGCGCGGGTGGCGCGGGACGCCGCTCGCGACGACCGGGATCAAGGGATCCCCGCGGGCAGCCGACTACGGAGGCTGTGACCCCATGGGCCACGAGATTCGCTGAATCACGACACAAAACCACAAATGCATTAAGCACGACGCGAATGTCAACTATGACATCTATTCATACATGGAACCCGAGTTTTTATACAGCTTCTTCCAAGAGCATAGCATTTTAAAAACGTAACTCGAATATCAGCTAGGGAAGTTTTAGAGAAACTTAGGTTTTCTGCCAATCTCTCACAAAAGTCTTCAACAACAGATATCTCAGATGTTATATGTTGGATGGAAATGCTATGGAATCAATAATATTTAACAGAAAGAAACAGACTTCTGACTGAATTATGTGAGAGATGAATGAAATTTTACGAAATAAGGTATTCATACACGTTATAATTCTTGATTTTTTAAAACAATAGAATTAAGGCCTATACTTTGACTTCAACAGAAACTCATTAAAATGGAAATTCTGATGGTACACGCACTTAGTTCATTTGGATACCGAAAATAAGAGTACAGAGGATGAGGTGAAATCAATTGTTAACATAATTTCTAAATAAGGAAGAATGTTAATTTTGGTAAACTTTTATAAAGAAGAACAACAAGAATGAAACAAAAGTCAAGGAAGTTAAAAATGCCGTTTTTCGGGACTTGATCTATTTAAATTCGTAACATCAAAAATATAAATTTTCGTGCAAGATTTGGAAGACACGAAATTATAATAAGAGTGTCCCGTGATCCAACAAAAACAAACATTTTGCGAGACTAACGTACGTATTCAAGGGAACGGATTAGGCGGACCTCACATCCAACCTCACGCGCTGAAGTCACACCGCCCATCGGCAGCATCCAACATCCCTGGC
Organism: Ischnura elegans; assembly: GCF_921293095.1. Classification (NCBI taxonomy): domain Eukaryota; kingdom Metazoa; phylum Arthropoda; class Insecta; order Odonata; family Coenagrionidae; genus Ischnura; species Ischnura elegans. The sequence continues at coordinate 40,678,494 of NC_060259.1, forward strand.
GCTCAAATCAGTTTCCACACTTGTCACGCGAGCAATCGCGTGCGGACAGCCACGGCGCGGTAAATATTTACGCGGACACGAGCGCGGGGGTGGATCTGCGTCCGATCTCGCCGGGAGCGGCGGGGGATGACCCACTGGGAGGGAAGGAGCAGCGAAGCGCCGTGTTCGTCGTTCGCGGCACCCGAGGACCAAGATTGTTTTCTCTCGGGCGCGGCAACCAACAAACAAGGCGCTCTTATTAGATCAGGACTCGGAACTAAAGACAAGCAATTCGGAGTCCCGGTGAGGACTAATGACAAAGGGGACATGAAAAGGGACAATGGAAAGATGCGGAAGGCTCTTATGTAAGCTCACGGGAATCCCGGTGACGGCCGTGGTTGTCAAGCAGATTCCGGGAACGGATCCACCGGAAAGACCCATGGCGGGTTGCGGTACGAGCGAAGGGTATAAGCCCTAAGTTCTCCGAGGTCTTACGAGGTAAACTGCCACTTCAAAAAGCACAACTCCCTCCAAGAGAAACGAGCGAAGGTCACACTAACCTAAGGCAATGGTAGTCCGGGTGCACTGCTGCGATGTCCACGGTTCGTCGTCCTGGACACTTGAAGGCACACTCCACAAAATCACACTGTTTTGTCACTGGTTTTTGGGGGCACACTGAAGATGTGTGGGACTGGGGAAAACGTTGCAGACTGTTCGCGGCTCTGTCGGCGCGCGGCTGTCTGCCTTGATCTGCTCCTCTCACTTGGCGTGTTTGCTTGTACGGTGCTATCTGCACGAGACCTCGACGCCAACTGGGCTCTCAGCGCGGTTGTTCCGCGGGAGTATCCGAGTCCGAGAAGGAGGAGACGTCGGAGGGGCGGTAGCTAGGGGGAAGAGGGGGCAGACACCCCCTCGACCGTCTCCCCCCCCCACTCCGCGCGCGGCGGTGGCGGAGTGGGGGGGCGAGGAGGAGGAGGAGGGAGGAACGGCCGTGGAGGACACCACCCCCTCTGAGTCACCAATCACCGTCGCGATGGGTCACCTTGATGACGTAATGTATTTTGCCCGTTACGTAAGCATGATACCGTTCCGAGAGATGCTACGGAGACGAGGGATAGATGGATTGCTTAGCTGAACGCACCCCGCCGACCGCCTCCGGGGTCCCGAGCCGGGGGCGGACCCCAGTCGCGGGCCGGCATCAACGCTCGCGAGAGATGCGGCCGCAGAAGAATCAAGCGTTCCGTCGCATGAGGCCCTTTGCTGCAGTCATCCACCACCGCTGTGCAGCGCAAACAATACTAAGAGCCTTGTCAGTGATAGATTCTCACCGTAACAGTTCGAATACGTAATGTAATTAGCTCCGTCAAATCAGGATAACTTTTACTCGGGTAATGGAGCATTGAAGTCGATAATATGAAACCACTATAAATAAATATTCACCATAATAACACCTTCATTCAAACAGAGTCATGGTTGTGTTCATTTTTTTCTGAACATATACAAGCAATAGTTACAGAGAGCGTAAAATTCGAGATTAAATGGAAATTTTTTTGGAGAAAAAGTGACAGAATTTTAGAAACTAAATTAATATTCTTCTCAAAAACTTTCTTCAAAAATTTTTAAAGATTTTTTTCGCTACACTTGGAGTGAAACGTATGCTGTGAAGAGCCCAGGACGTAACAAACATGGTATGGTGTTTGGAGGAGGCGACCGACAGCTGAGGTCATTTGCGCCATGAGGAAAGGGTATGGAAGGAAGGGTGGAGAGAAACCCGGCGTCGGCATTACCCTGCTCTGCGCCAAGGGGGCCACGCCGCTAGCGTGTCGACGTTCACGTCTACTACGGCTAGGAACATAAATCGTTGTCATTCGCTGACTCACAGATTTTCAGCTGATTTCTTTACTATTATATTTATGATACTGTATTTTACTGTCACAAATAGCCGAATCCGCGCAAATCGACGTCACTTTTCTTATAATTCAACATTTATGCGTTTTTTTCCGAAAAAAATTACTCCCATTCAAATAATTCTACAGCAATCATCAACATCTCTAAAATGTTGAAATATATATTTTATGACAGTGAAATGTCTATATTACTATAGCGCAAAGTTAGTTTACGAATATTATTGGCGGCGTAAAGCCAAAAATAAATCTAAAATGCGTAATTTTCGAAAAAACGGAAAAATCAAGTTTCCATTAGAAATAGCGCTACTTTGACGCAATATATCTAAGCAAGCAATTTTTTTTATAAAAAAGTAAGCATGAAAGGTGATACCCCAGACATATTACTACACAACTTGTATAGTCTAAGCGAGTTTGAAGAAAGTCGAAAAAATTATTTTTGTCCACCTTTTTCCGAATCCGGACCACTGTGCGCCGTAGCGTCCCATCCGACGGACGGGGTGTTGCGCTTGAAATGTCCTCCACACAACATTGAAGTAGCGATAGGGAAGTCTCGGAACATTCTCTGCCACAGCCGGGATTTGAACACGAGTCCTCGGGGCGGGTTACACAAATACTTGGCCCAGGTAAACCCGAAAATATATGTAGTAATATATTTATGCATTATGCAAGGAATTTAGGAGTTCGCAAGTTAAGATCATAAAATCCGTTTAAAAAAAAGTTCCGTTTAAGATCATAAAATTATAATTTGCATCTCGTAGAACTGAACTCATTGACGTGAATTTAGCTCAATATTCCGTTTAAGTGATGGTCATATTTGGATTAAAATATGCACTTGAGGGCAGTGAAGTCTCATTCCGGAAGCCATTACACATTTCCTCCAGGTCAGTGGTCCTAATTGCGTCAGGCGTCCGCTTGCCATAATAGCCAGGCAATAAGCATCCTGGTCTTTTTTTCTCAATCTAGCTGTGTCGTGCGCGTCGCGTCAGCCGATAATTCACCATCCTCTTCCCTCAGAATTCCGCGAATTCAAATCGAAGGCGATAATGGCGTGAGACTTAGATATCGACTAATGGAAGACTATCTTGTTCCAATGATAGCCTTATTTAGTCAGTTCTCAAATGCACCCATGTGACAGCGGAAATGAGCCCTATTATCGATGAAAAAATGATGACTAAACAACAATAACGAATTAGCGTACAAGCTACCAACCTGACGCATGGCACGAGATATCTTTACTGAGGGAATTATTTTAAAAGTAGATTGTAAAAAAATCCAAATCAATGCTTAATATATCATCGGAAGTTGATTAACGATAAAGAATGCATACACTCTCACGTTAATATTCGAAAATAGAGCTTTCGACTCACAGAAGATATTTTTTGTATGGTTATGAGCGTTTAAATCATGTTTATGCTAAACTCGTATTTAGAAATCGGCCGGAAGACATCTATATGAGCTTAATAGATATAACATTATAGCATTAGTAGATAGATATAACATTATATAAGTAGTTATTAGTAGATAGATGTAATAGATATAACATTATATAAGTAATCTCAGACGGGGAGTCACCGAAGAGTATTTAAAAAACTCGACATTTGCCATTTAACTTAATTTATGACGATATATTGGAGAGCAACAAAGTATCCTTCTCCGATAGCATAGAATATTGATTTCTGGAAAATATTCGGAATTGCCAATAAGGGCAGTCATCCTCTCGACAGGATGATTTGACTTTAGTTCTATCGTGCTTGATAGTATCCCGTTAATTCATCATAAAACTATATCCGCCCTTTATTCACTGAAACACATTAGCGGACGAAATACATAAATCGTCAACCGCACATTGATATGCTTAAGTCACAATCATTTTAGCCTTCAACCTGATAGTGATTCTTACCTAACTGCTAAAAAAACCGTCATCCATTACGATTACAATGTAAAAATTCATTTCTTCTGTTAGAACTCCTTCGGCTTGAGTGCCCCACACGCTCAAGATGATTTACACCGCTAGTATTTTCCTGAAGGACTCATTCCCCAAGAATATTTTTTTGCCAAACCAGATTTACGATTGGTCGGCCCTCCCATGCCCATCTCATACGTCAGCAGAGAGTAATCTCAGACGGGGAGTCACCGAAGAGTATTTAAAAAACTCGACATTTGCCATTTAACTTAATTTATGACAATATATTGGAGAGCAACAAAGTATCCTTCTCCGAAAATCGTAACCACACATTTGCAATGAACCTTAAATCACGTGTCAGGGCTCTGACAGAGGAACGACCGTGGGACAGGCACCCTATTCCAATATTCAGGCCTTTCCCTGAGGTCTTATTCGCCCACACTGAGTGGATTTCAGCTCTTTACGGCGGTCTCAACGTGGCTGTCGTGAACCGGCAATCGTCCGCCCACTGCCGGGACGATTAGGCGACTACGGCGCGGTGCCCTTTCTGCGAATTTCTGGACGATACCGATTCCGCAAATAAAAAAGTGCCGTGGAAAACCCGCACAGAATTCTGGCACCATCAATTTCGCCCTCGCCCGTTAACGTTATGAGTCTAAAAGATCGTGTAGGACAGTGGGATTGCGTCGGAATAATTCCCGGACGTTTTCTGAGAATGATTCCTTTCCGGGAGTACCACGGACCGTCTTTCCCTAGTAATGGAGGGCGGTTGATTGACTTTTGCCGAATGCGTTCCCTCATTCCGGTTGGTCGCGAGACTCGGCGGAACGGATAAAGAAAGCCACGAAGGAGATAAAGGGTATAACTGATGAAGGTTGTAAAAGAACTATTTTGCCTTTTAGACTGACGTAGTACTCGTGTAGAACTGAAGAAAACACATTACTCCTGAACATGAAACGAATTCCTAAGGTTTCACTTATTGGAAACACATGGCGATATTTGGAAATAGTTTTGCTTCGTAATTTTTCACAGTAATTTTTTTTACTAACCTAAGTTTCAAATCTTAACCAATCTTCCTCGATTTTAGATTACTTGGGAAAATATACTTTTAAGTATGGTATTTTAACTATTTCCCAGCATTTTTCATTGTCTTACCAGGAATTTGAATATTTTTTTAATTAACAGAAGTTTCCTCAGTCATGAAAATTATTAAAAACTTAAATAAATCTTGAAATTATAGATAGATTACGCTAAATAAAGATATAACCCTGACATACATAACACCGAGAGATATAACACTGAATATATCTACAAAATACATTACAATGAATAAAAAAGTATTTGAAAAGTAAATTATTATATGCAGCTTTTTCACTCAGAACATGTAATGAGGAAATTCAAATTTAAATCATGAGGGGACAATTCTGGAAAATGTATTGCAAATGAAGTCATTATAAATATTGTCGCTTGGGGCACAGCAGTGGGTGAACAGCAGAGTAGGCAAAAAACTGACTTTTTGGGATCATACTTACCCTGAACGGTAAAGTTGTTGTCTGACATCATGTTCTCAGGTTGACACCAAGCATCCAGGATCACAAAAAGCACTGTTAACAGAGGCTTAGGCAACATATGGATTGCTGCATCATGTATCGAGGAATTTTGGGTGACCCATGGGTTGCCTGCACTCTAAATTGGATTTCAATTTTCACACATCGCAATGCAATAGATTTCAACTGATAAAATTAAAAATTCATTGATTCAGTGGCAAAGTCATCGTTCAAAGGTACTCAGGTTCCCGTAATGATATTGAATTTGCCCCCATGATAGTTTCAGTTCAAAATCTGCCTCAAATTTCGCACAATTTTTTTACTTTATTTTACTGACTTCAGAGCTTCATATTAAACAAATATTTTTTTTTAACTTCGCAACAGAATTTCTGATATTAGTCCACATCTTTTATTTGAGGTGCAAAAAGAAATTCGATCAAATAAAATTTTTATTACATGGTCCACTCAACTGCGGCTACTATGCTGTGCCACGTATCAAAAATAATTCAAGAATGAAAAACTTCACAAATGCAATTTAACCCGCATAAAATAATATTTCACATTAGATTTCATCACAAAGTCTTATATTCTGAAGTTAGTACAAGAATATTAGTTTTTTGCTCACCGTAGGGCTAAAGGCGAGCTGAAAGTGAATGCCATTGAACTGGTCAGTCGACATCTGGGTTGGTCAAGCTAAAAAATATTACCATCGCATTATACAGAGCCGTCCTCATTTCTCTGAACAATAATTCTACTGAAGCCTCGCCCCACTAAGCAGTAAGCGGCGTAATCACTTTCTAGATGCTCGTTCACTGGCAACTTTTTTTTACCCGCCCTGACACTACTCTCTATGCTCTTGCAGACTACCAATCGGCGAACATCTTATTCTTCATAATATCCTTCGAGCTACCGCTAGGGTGTTTGGCAGGGGATGACTCCACGCAAAATGCACTAAGCTGCATGTAGGTGCCTCTCAAAATTTACAAGAGCACGATTCGGCTTCAATCAAGTTATCAAGGCTGAAATGGCAAACACTTATATTGCATGATGGATGTGCTGGTTCTGATTGGCTGACACTCATTGCTTTTGTTTTCATGATGTAGATTATTAATTTCAATACCCACGAAGAGGGCAATACCTCCATATTTAAAAAATGTGGAGGAGTGTTACGTTAGTAAAGGAGGCGTTCATGAAATAAAGGAGATTATAAGACGATTGATATGGAGGAGTAGAAAATAATAGGGAAAATTCTGATCTGAAGCGTAGCGCTTTATGGCACGGAAACATGGACACTTAGGAAGGAGGACGAGAAAAAGCTAGAGGCATTCGCGATCTGGGTGTGGCGAAGAATGGAGAAGGTGAAGTGGACGGAGAGGAGGAGGAACGACGAAGTGCTCGAGATGGTGGGAGAGGAAAGAGAGCTTCTATAACAGATTCGAAGGAGACATGAATACAGCGGGGAGAAAATGTTGAGAACAGTGTTAGAGGGTAGAATGTTGGGTAAACGAGAGAGAGGAAGGAAAAAATAGGATTTTTGGAGAGAATGAAAGGGAGTTAGCCTTTCTGTGAATTTAAGAGAAAGTCCAATAATGTAGAGCAGATTTCCCGAATTTTTCTTAAGTAATCCATCGAAGTCTTCTCAATCGGTAGAAAACTTTAATAATAATAATTTTTAAGAATTTAATTCACCAAAAACCATTCATTCCGCTACCTATCCTATTAAAAACCTCATAATTTTCTTTTTATTTGCAGGATTGTTAGCGGGAGTTATTTCTCCTCAAAATACGCTAATCTAAGCGTAGCCACAGTAGCAGAAGCAAATATGTAGCAGAGGTTAGCTCTCACCAAGCATTCATTCCGCTATCTAAGACATTATGTAGACCCAGATGTCCGTGAATCACTGGCTAAAGGTATGCGAGAAAATGCACTGACGAACCTACACATCGGCCTGTAAGACAGTGCTTTATATCATGTCTAGAACCATTCTCTCCATATTTAGATTAGTTGAACATAATCAGTATCAGACCTTAACCTATATTGGCCATTTATGTTCCTAATTCACAAAGCATTGGAAATCAAAAGTTAGTTTGAATAGGTGTATAGAGATCACCCTGTTCTAAACAGCTGGAGAAGTAATTTCACATTCTTACACCAAGGGTCCTAGCTCTTCCCCTGAGGTATCTCCCTGTGACATTGACAGCGATATGTTTTAATCGACACTAATAATAGACACTGACTTTTTTGGGGCATCCAAATCTTCACATAGAATTTGAGCCTTTGAACCCTTTAGTCATTCGGCAAACACTCCACAAATTACCTTATCATACGCCTCTTCAAGCTTCAAAATTTAAATAATCATGGATTAGTAAAAACATTTGTTTCACTTTTGCATTACATGCGAATTTAAAACAATAAAACTAAACAACGCGTATAGATGCCAATAGAGAGAATACCAGTAATGTAAGCTGGTGGCACCGTAACTGATGCATTTAAATTGGCTCGTAAATGTAAGGGTTCCAACAGATGAAGGCTTAGTGAGGGGAAACGTTTACTGTGCAATTTTGATGATTATTAACTATCATCATTTAACACACGATTCTAGAGATAGCAATATTATTAGCAAATAAATATAAAAGTATTAAATTGAGAAAAAAGACGGCGCCCAAACCTCAATTAAATATTAATTCACAGACCGCAATACGACAGCACTTAACGGAAGCTGGCGTTGCATTTCACAATCTCTCTCGCATCTCCATATCAGAACCGTTAAGACTAATAAAAGAGGAATGATAGCCATTAGATTACATTGTTATTCATTTGTCACTCGTGTTCGATAAGACACCGGAAGCGAGTGCATTTAATAAAATACTAATCAACAGACGTCGTAAATGGGTTGGCGATCACTCTGGTTGCATTGATATTAATTGCGAAACGAGAAACTAATTACAAAAGTTGTAAACATCATCCTCGCCATTTGGGTCACGTCATCAGCAGTGGAAAACGATGATTTATTGATAACGCTATGAAACCAAAATAATTACTTTCTCCGCCCGCAACACTGCAACGTTTCCGCAGCACACGCAAAAGTTGGTCATGATGTCGAAGCCACTGCTGCCAGAGATGAGCGAAGATAAGGCGTAATGAGCGTGCAGATCGTCAGAAAGCAGATGAACCGAACGTAATTATAGACAGAAGACATATAAACACGACAAATCGGGAAATGCCATACGGCTATTTATAGTTTCTATTTTATATTATTAGGTAGTTTTGGAGGACTATTAATGTTAACGTTTCAATATTAAAAATGGTAAGGCATATAGTTGATAAACTGTATTATCGTTATGAGTACAAATGCTGTACCTATAATGCCAAATTATGCACAGTGGGATAAGTTAAACTCAGCTACTATAGGATAAAGTCATCACACAGATATTGAAAAAAACAATAACCTACCTGTACGCAATACCCTCCTGGTCATCTTTAAGGCTTTCATTTCCACTCAGCACGTACCAAACTACATGCTATGGTGCTAAGGATTTGTATTTTGGTATTTGCAGTATGTGGATGGGATAAGCTGTATGCAGGCATCAAGTTTCCATTACACTACTCTCCTTTTTCCAGCTAACATGAGAAAACTCCAGCTAGATTTCTACAAAACCGCTCTATTTTCATGAATCATGAGGGAGGATGAGCCAGCACGACGAATTATGCCTGCCACTTTTTCGCGAAGGATACAACATTTATAAAAGTATCCCTCACCACTTCGTCCAAGTTTTACGACCATGGTATCGGTGAATAGTCTACATCATGTCGGCGAAGTCATGGCTGTGAAATAAATTATCCTTCGCTAAGTACGCGTAGTATTCCATATTGGCTGAATACGAACTCAAAAATTTTTTTCAAGTTGTTTTAATTGAAAATTTCATTTCGATTGCATCTCTCACGAAGAAACAGAAGTACCAAGATTTTAAGAAAATCTAGTGTTAAGAATATCACTTTCTCAGAGAGGATGTTATTAGGCGTAACTTTTTGGAATCTATAATTTCACTTGAATCAACAAGAAAATGTTTGTACACTTCCACAGGATTGTTTATTTTACAACCATGGTATCGGCCAACAGTCAACATCATCTCGGCGAAGACATGGCCGTGAAATAATTAATCCTTCGTTAAGTGTGCGAAGGTTTCCATATTGGTTCAACATGCATCTCAATATCTTTTTTTCATTTCCCAATTCAGTAATTATGAAGTTATTGCTTCCGTGTCGGGCTCAGATCGTGGATATTGCGCAGCCTACTTCTTTGCTCTAGCACGTATTTAATCTGAGGCTTGCCTCGATACCTTAATGGTGTCGATAGTGGAAATATAGCACACGTCGAGTGGTATTGTTCCAATGATTGTACACACATTTTGCGTAATCGCTGCAGCCACGAAGTTGATGACCCAATGCCTCCGGATGGCCGTAGAGCGCATCTGCCGTCCACCAACCAGCCGCCGATAAGAACACAGAGCGTGCGGGCGTGCTGATGACACCAACTTATCACGCGGACAGAATTCCATCAGTTCCGGACTCGAGAGCAGTGCTAAGCAGGAAGGTATACGTGAGTTCCCTCCATATTCCATGTTTCTCAAGGCCTCGCGAGATACCACCAAGTACGACATCACCACTGGGATTGCAGAGCAATGTTTTGTCCCCACTTTATCATATTTCCAGTAGGGTTGAGTCGGTTTTGGTACTTCGGTTCTTGACTCCATCGGTTCTTCATTTCAAAATCGGATTCGTAACCGAAGCGGAAAAGAAACGTCACCGAAATAATTCGAAAAAATCCCAATCTCTAAAGTGCGGTCAAGGAAAGGGTAGCAGCCGCCAAGTTAACCCTAACCATTAGCATTAATAAATTGAATGATAGTGATACATGATGGAGATGAACAATTTCGATGCACTGTAGCCGCTCACCTCGTCTTCCTTCTCGAGATTCGATTTTGATATCGATATTCCGTGACATTTATCAACACTAGAGACCCCCTGCAAATATTTTACTGCTGAATTCAAATTAAAGAGTAGAAAGGGGTGGTATATGGGTAAAAAATGTGTTCGGTGTGCCATAACTCTGTAATACTTCCAAACGGACGCCGATTACATGTAACTGCTTTGTACTCGTGTGGCGTGGTGCGTCCCAAGTACACAAGTAAGGAAGACCTCGCCGCTCACCCACTCCTGTGTACCGCGCCGCTCCCTGCTGCACCCGGCGGCATGCGACTCACTCTGCACCAGATACCCTCCGCACCCAATGGTCTCCCATTGCTCCTCCGCCTTGGCCTTGGTGATATAAAATATTCGATAAAGACATACAATAATTCTTTAATATCGAACAGGATAAGTAATGCCGGTACGATAATTATTCTCTCTCTTGCCCAATAAAAACCAGCTCGCAGAATAATATCACGACGCATCGGATGATATATCGTGGAATCAAATAAATTCGTGGATTTCACACAATTACTTACACCGTTTCTTTTTTAACAGAGCGCGACCCGGGCGCGACCTTCAGGCGCAAACTATTTAATTTTTAATTATTTTAAATTTGCGCCTGAAGATGATGATAATTCATTGAAACCCGGGTCGTGCTCTGTTAAAAAAGAAGTGGTATAAGTAATGCTTGAAATCCAGGAAAAATTATAATGAAATACCACAAAGTTAATCAAGAGTTAATGTTTATTAAATAATACCTCGTGATATTTCATCGAGCGGCGAATTTAGAGCGATTGATGTACCACGATATTTCATCTTGACGCGTATCGTGAAATTTTTATCCATAACATGAGTTTTTTAATCGGAAGATGTAACACGATTTTTGTCGGACAACAGTAAGACAATATATTTGATTCCCAATACATTTCAATATCGATATATTTTCCACTGTTTTGATACACTACTTAGGCTTACATTCGAACTCTTCTGCACCCGGCTCCCCGCACCCGTGGACCTCCCAACGTTCCTGCACCTAGACCGTCCCTGTACCGTTGGTATTTACTCGATTAATACGGCTATGCAGCGCCGTGATGGAGTGACGTGTTTATCTGGGTCAGCCCAAAAGGAACGTCCCAAACTGGGACGAGAGCTGTAGCCGCTCACCGCGTCTTCCTCCTCGAGATTCGATTCCGATATCGATATTCAGTGACATTTGCTAATTCTAGAGACCCTAAGCACATAATTTCCTTTGCATTCAAATTTAAGTTTAGGAAAGGATAGTGACACAATTATTTAATTCCGTCCGAATACCTACTTTTGCTGCCAAGATTGAATCTGACGTTGCATTTTGGTGTTCTCAAAATCGTGAGAAACTCTCTCCCGGCATCAACCTCAACAGCACGTTCACGTGACCGCTTTTTGCCTTGAATCGAGTCACTGCCATCCCAAACTCTCTCGTGACTAAATTAAAAGTCATTTATTTTTAATGGGCTTTTATTTTAAACTCCCGGGTGCATTCAAGAGATTGCCATCCTTCTCTCTGATTTTCATGATATTTCCTCGGTTTAAAAAGCCATCGCTTCCATTGTCTTCGGTTTAAGAATAATCCTTAAATGTATAAAACTCAAAAAATATGGTGATGAAGGGATCTGAAAACAGATCGCCTTCAAAAGACCAAGGGTGGAGTTTTACAAATATGTTACGCAAATCGTAATACACGACAAAAACACGGAAGAAAGTATTCAAGCGACCAAGATTTCAGTTTTCAAACTGGATTATTTACTTTGTGAAATGAACTAAAAATGATTGTGATTCCAAATTTTTAAGGAAAACAAAAATTCGAAATTTTGACGCGAACAAAACTATTCCACACGTTTCACACGTGTCCGATTAAGAGTGTAGCATAAACTTTTGTAGAGTAGATTATTTTATTTACTTTGCACGTTTAAATATGAGCCATAGACCCGTACGAACACAATGCGATCATAAAAATTTCTGCGTTTTAATAACATAAGTTACGACAACTTTACCATTGTTATCACACACACTTCATCGCAGCCTAGGTCTCAAAACACTCATTTTCAAATTTCCATAATATGATTAATTAACTACGGAAAATAATCAGCTATAGGTCTGTATGTTGGAACAGTTAATGAAGCACTGTACTGAATTGAACTATTACATGAATATCTTTGCAATTACATTATAAGCCACCATGAACGATTGGAGAAAGTCAATCGTAACAATCCGATATTTCCATATTATTTTATTCAAATATAAATAAAAAGATACATTAAAAATTTCATACTATCTTAATTTACCTTAAATTGTCAAAAGGACCAAAGTAGTCCGTCTGCAACAATTGTTACCGTGTACAACATGTAAAAGTTGATGAGAAATAAACTAAAGGTTTTGAGCCGTATTCAAAAGCTGATCCGCTAAAATCATTTTTTTATTCCCGTAACTACTAAAGAAGCCTCTTATGATCTTTTACAAGAGGATATTCGAACAATGAGCGATTCAAAATGAACAACTAGCAAGCAAAATAACTGGAAACGAATGCTTTTTGCGTGAGACCGTGATATTGCTCCAAACTCAGGAAAAATGAGAGTTCAAATTAAGAAAGAGCTATGCCAGACATTATAACACTACAATGAAACGGAAGTGAAGCTCTATCAAGGGTTTTCAGGAAGCGATGATCTTTTCAGGTTTCCGTATCTTCTAAGAATCAATGTCCCGACACAACTTATCGTCGACTCGTAATTGCTAAAAGGAAAACCAATATTCCGCCATTGATTCGGGTGCACGAGAATAAACTCCCAAGTTTTGTAACACTTTGTACAAATTTCCTCTGATTCACATAATGTGGCTTGGCAGCCTAGTTTCGCCTTCATACACGAAAGCGTTATTCCATGGCCTCATTCGGCTAGAAGGGCGGCGATGGTAAAATCCTCCGGCAGAGGAGCATACTTCAACTTCTCAAACGTGGACCATGCGCATACTTCCAGCGTGTGCTTCTCTTGATTGCCAAACGACGATTATAATAACAATTAGGAATTCTTGATTTCAACCATACTTTCAAGTCCACTACTCATGATATCCTAATAAAATATTTTGAATACGTACGTGTGAAGCATAGAAAAGAAGGAGTATGAGATAAGTGTTTCATGCATGGTTTTACTCATAATGAAAGTTGGTTCAAGTATGATAGTAGTTACTTCGATTTTTCTTTAATTTTCAGCCTTCATAAAAAATACTTTCAAGATCGTTCAGTTCCATTAATTAAATATTTTTTTCTATCTATGTACTCTTAGTATAAAGCTGATTCTTGTATTTTGTTCGCAATGCTTTCAGATTTTCATGTTTTATACTATTTCCTTACTTTCAGATTGTACATCTAGTATAACATTTACATACATTTTTTTTAAATAAATGGCATTTATATATGCAATTATTTTATTTGTCTCCAATGATCATTAGATTGTATTGATATGTACTAAATTACTTCATGGGCCAAAAAAAGGCCATGATAGTAAATGATATTATTACCTTAAGTTCTTTATGATTTTTTCAGCACTTTTTGTAAGCTGTAAATAAGTTTCAACTTCGATAGGAAGGAGCTGGGTGGATAGCCTTCCAGTGCAAATTATTTTTCAATAGCAACGGCGATGGCCTTGATAGATGACTCAGGAAAAACGAGTGCCTTGTATTACGTAAGTTATATAGCATAACAGTTACAAAAACAAGTCATACGTAAGAGACTGAATTAAATATGCAACACCATGATTGATAATAGCACTGATATTGCTATTGCCGCCCACTAGCACGAAACGTAGTTCTATAGAGCACTAGCTGTTTAACAGCCTCTTCCGAGGGATCAATACCTTCCAAGCTTCCATTACACAGATAATAGTTTCATTTCTGTCGATAGGGTAACGACGAAATTGCTAATTTGATAGACATAATTGAGAAATGATACTTAGGAGGCACGTCAGAAAACAATGGAAACAGCAGCATGGACAATTGCTACACGTAAGAGAAGCAAAGGAAGCCATTGCTATCCGAAAATTGTCAAGGACCGAGGCGTTACATAATAGTTTACAAAAGCCGTCAAGAATAGTAAATAATTGATGGCAGTATCTCTGAGCGTTTAAAGGAAATGGTATGAAAGAGTATTAGATGACGCGATGGGCTCTTGGTAACGGAAACTTGAACGCTTAGGAAGGAGGATGTGGATATGATGGAGAGGTTCGAGATACGTGAATGTAGGAGAATGAAGAAAGTGTGTTGAAGGCAGGTCCGGAACTAGGGCGGAGCAGGGGGGCACGGGCCCCGGGCGGCAGATTTCAGGGGGCGGAAAAATTTGGAAAGTGAATTTCATTTTTTGCGTAGCTTCAATTGAGTTGCAATGCAAAAAGTTGAAATTGAGTTACAATAAGTAATTTGTGTTCGTCATGTGTATGTGAATTTGCAGTGCACTAATATAAGCGTTTTCAAAGCAAAAGTAACTTATGCATTAATCAGTGTATTAATATACGTGTTATTAAAAAGTGTTTTTCATAAATAAAACTTCTTAACAGCATATATGAGGTGAGTAACTTCAACTACCGTATCTCAGAAGTCGCTTGCGGAGGTATTAAATTATAGTGGTGGAGGAGGGGGCGGCGGATTGACAGTTGCCCCTCTAGCAAAACTCCTAGTTCCGACTCTTGTTGAAGAGAGAGTGAAAATAATGAGGAAATGGTTCGCATGGTGGGCGCATATTTGAAACTGCTAGAGATTATAATGAGAATGTGAATAAGTTGTGTACTTAGTGGAAAGGAAATGAAAAACCTTAATGGAGTCACGGGGAAAGGGGGAGGATTAGCGCAAGGATCGTGATAGGATGAAGGATAACACGACGGGAAAATTAAAATAGCAAAGGCTGTTGCATTTACTATTGAATAGTATTAATTTCATACTAACCTGCATAAATTAGTAGATGTCTGTAACGATGCTTACTTTAACATGCCAGCATTCTGTAACACCATTGCCATATTTCATTCAGAAATATGTAAAAACCTTATGCCAATTGCAGCAGAAATAAAACGACCAAACATTTTCATTGTTCTCAACGCTTTAATTAAGAGAGTTTCGGTTTCCTCGGTTTCCACGTATCTGAGAGTTCAACGATGAAAAGTATCTTTCGATTGTGAACAGAGAGCATTTATTGTTGATGTAGCATTATGGAAGCTGGGAGAACCTCTATCTCTAAGAACAGGGCTAGCAATACTGCAATAGTAAAAATAGAATAGAGTTATTACGAAACAGGAAAAGGACTGGAATCGACATCATTAAAGTATTTATGGAATTTTTTCACAGACTGAAATGTGCTTTATTCCCCCGACCAATAATTGCATGCACACATATTAACTTTTTGAAAATGATGCCATGATATTCACTGCCCAGTGAAATTATTGATATTATTCATTTTTGTACCTGTGTATAAGGAGGTACTCGTTCGCATTTTAGCTTTGAATATATTATCGTCAATGTTTCCACCACCGGGAAACAATTCGTACTGTATTCACATATATATTTATGTTATTTTCGTATCGATTGCACTCAGAAATACAATCGAACAAAAGGTGCATTACGTGAAAGGAGAGGGACATATAATGATACCGATGCATTGTTTGCGCCTAAAACCACCATTGATGACGTAGAAATATTGAAGTCTATCAAGTAAATCGATCGGTATATGCAATCCTGCACCATTTGAACATTGAAAAAATTATTATCAATTCAAACGCTCGGATGAGGATCTGAAATCTAGGACTTCCGTCCGTGAGACATTCATTCATCCATCTAGCGCGTAGTGAGAGATACAAACAGGGGCAAAATACATCCCACCCTCCCCTTAACATTCGATGACGCATGAAAGGTGAGGCGACAGCCGCTGAAGCAAATAAAAGGGTAATTCCTCTGACCCGAAACCCCCAATTCATTGAACAACATTCGGTAGAAAGACGGGAAAGATAAGATGCATTGAAAACGTTTCCCTCAACTCAAACATTTCCTTTTTACTGTAAAATAATAGATACTCAAATGTTTCCCCCATTTTTTCATGAGCTGATAATGTTGCTGGTGCTCTGATTCACTCACTCATTCAGAAAGAAAGAGCCGCTCGTTAAGGACAATAATGGTTAACATGAGTGTAAGCAACATCGAATGAAGCGAGGCTAATAAAAGGAAGGGTTAGGTAAATGAGAAACGGTGACCCAATCGGCAGGAGAGCATGGCGCCATCAAATTATATGTGAAAGAGTAGAGAACTTCAATCTTTCTCCACGAATAGCTCGAATATTTGGCGATGGGTCCAAAAACGGCGGCTCGCCATCGGTATAAATATTTACGATGAATTTCGTTGTAAGTGGTTCATCAGGTCATGTAAGTCGTGCTCCTTCGCTTATCATACTTTGAAATGTTTCTCGGTTCTCGATTCAGGCGTTATATAGTGGAATTTCGACACATTGAAATGAGAGGTAGCTGCGCAATATATTCCATAAATGTTGATAATTGCAACTACTTGAAATTTCAATCATTACCGTTTTTCTTTATCTCAAACTGCTAACCTAAAATTGCTGGTGGGATTGCCGGTGACACTATCATCTTCAGACAACAAACATCACGGTGGGAAGGCCCGGAAACATGCTCGAAATAATGGCTTTAGTTCTTGCAAGTGTTTTGTTTTCAATCTAGGACCACCGTGCAACGGCGTCGCTGCCATTCGGAGGGAAAATCCCCGACTCGTTTCCGCTAAAACACTCGATCGACTCCACGACGAAGATCCAGAAATAACCGACGGCCATGCCAGGAGATATCGAACATTTCCCGCGAGCACTAGCAGCGCTTCCTCGCGAAGGGGAAAGGCGGGGAAGAGTCATCAACTTGCGTCAAAGCGGGAAGATTCGCTGATGCGCCGCCGATCCGTCTCACGTGTCCCGCCATGCCGGCGCACGTGAACCGCGGACCCGCACGTGCGGTGCCGCTGCGGAAAGACTATCGCGGTCCGGATGGCTTCCTCGCGGATCTCTCTCGTCCGGCGTCGGGACATTGGCCGGCCAATCAGCCGCATTCCCGCCACCCGTGACGCAAGCGGTCGAAGCGGACGGCGCGCTATTTGGCAGGGCCGTTGGCGGGAAACGGAAATCGAATGCCCCCTGCGTGGAAATTCTTCCGCAGACTACTGTATTCTACGGAACACTTGATAAAAATATTCTAAAGAAGAAATGAAATATTTTTCTTCTGTTGGTACATTAAATCATGGTTTCGCTAATGTTAGCCTTAGTCGCCCTGATGACGCTGAGGGATTCTCTTATCCCACCCCTGTCCTTACCCTGGAGGCGTCGCCGAGCTCATATCGCCGCGGCGCTTCCGTGTCTTTTTCTCCGTCCTCTCCATACGCTTCCGTAGAATGATTGGGCGAATAAGTTGAATTACTTGGCCCCCAGCCGTCGTGTGCTGTATTCTCTGAGGACCCACCATGGGTCTTCATCCGCTCCCTGCGTCATAGCGTCGGCTCCGAGATGGAAAGGCCGCGACTAGGCCTGGAAAATGCATATTATTGGAAATATTGGAAAATATAATGGTAAATTTAATATTTTATTTTTATTTTATTTTTATTCATTACCCAGTTGCCCCCAAAATAGCACAAGATTGGTCTTTTACGACGGGGAGTTCAACAATTAACGATGAAAAACTACACGCACCCATATCCTGGATAAGGACTACCTATCCAGGCGGGACTCGAACCCGCGATCTTCGGTTTAGCATTCAAGGACTCTTCCCTGCCGCCACCGAGAACGACATAAGAAATTTGATATTGAGTTTTGGCCATTGATATTTTATTCTTTCAAGATAAAAACCGTGTTATATTGATATCTTATTATATCTATATCGTGTTATATGTGATAAAAGTAGTAAAAATACCTTCCGATTGAAAAATACCATAAATATCAAATGGCTTGATACATCAGCTGTTATGAAGTAATGTTTCTTGATATTTTTTCAGGAGGCGCTTGTATTTATTGAGATACGTATCGCGATAGTTGATCACGTTATTTAACGTGACATTTTTATCGATCCTAAACATATGATAGCTATTGTCCCAACATTTGTCATCGAAATAATAAATTTTATACAAAAAACATTGTCTTCCGAAATTTAATTTTCAATGTCTCTCAGGCCTTACACCACCTTTATTAATACACTCAACGCGAAGCGCAGGGAAAGCACTTCATATGGCATTCTTATCCGAGGATGCCCATTCTCCATATGATGAACACAAATTTCCCCCACGGTAAAATTTTTAATATTCACCCTCATACTTCCGTTCATTCAGGACAAAATTTTGATGGTGTATCCCACCGCTTACAACTTTCCCACGCTAAACTCAATCCGGTTGCGATATTTATTTAAGTTTGTATAATTGGGCGAAAATTTTTATATATGGTGCATATTTTTGGTATACACTTCTATTTGATCCCCAAAGTATTACACAATAGTTCAGCCGGTGATATCCAACGGGTGCATTGTTCTGACGGTTGAGCACGATACCTTTTAAAATATTGCACATGGCATCAAAATTTTTGGGCCCTTTAACTTTCAATTGACTCAGTCACTCAATGGCAAATATAAAATTAGTAATTTAAGCTGTTTTAAATAAAAACGTCTTAAAAGGATTTAGTAGGGACAAAGAGAAATTGCTCTGCCAATGGGACATACGCACTTAAGGGTTCTTTTATCAAGTGTTCCCCAAAATAATTCTAGCCTTTTTTTCGTGGAGTTTTAAACTCTTTGGGTAAAGCAACGAGGTAAATACCAATTAAATACAGCTACAATGTGCGGGTCCATTGATCGGGATAAATAACCTTTAAACGCTTAAGACCTATCAATAATCGTTCACGAATAATTAGTGTTATAATTGCTTAAGAAAATCACCCCGCATTGACTAAATATGAACCACTTAAATAATAGCATAATAAAGCACATTCGCGTCAGGTTATAGGAAAAATGAAAAATCAGGATCCATCGAAGTAGAAGAAAGCAGATAGCTACTTAACCAAGGCAACAGATTGTGACCTACATCAATAATTTTTAGTTGCTATTAGCATTTTTATTAGGTGTATTGTTTATTAGGTCTGTACTACTAGAATCACACGTTTCATCCCCCGACAACAGCTAGTTTCGTCCCCGGATTATTACTGACCATGAGCAACCCATCTGAAAACCATGTAGCGTAAGCCATCCTCGTGTGTTCAATATTTAAACAGAGTGACGTCAGTGGTCCGGTTTCATTTCGGGACCAACTGCTTCCATGGTGAAGCATGCGCAGGGTCGAGTATGTTTACGAAGGTGATCTAAGCTATTTATGGCAGACAGATGACGATTAAAAGTGGCATGTTCATACCTGTACATCTCGCAGCTAGGGCCTAAGGCTGCCTCATGGTGTGGTGCGATGTTGCTCCAATCATTTCGAGAGCAGAATACGTTTCAATCTAGTGTGCTTAGACATTTGTAGAATGTTATGAAAACGTTTTTCAAACATGGCAAATCATGTATGTGTTAAGGGTTCGCAAATGTGAGAGAGAAGCCACAAAAAGGGAGAAAACCCTTGGCATACTATGTGATTGCCTTTAAATTTGCTCCGCGGACTAATATACTGCATGTTGCCCCTTGTAGCTCATGCTTATCTGGCTTAGACACAAGTTTCGATAGAAAAGGGTAAGTCACCGAACTGCCAACGCTATTCTGTTCATCATGATAGCATCAGATGGAAAGACGCGATAAAATAGTCCATTATTTCTGTGGAAAATAAATGAGAAAATGCAAGGTAACGAATAGGCTCTCATTTATGTACTATGGTAGCATTAAAAGGTGGGCCCAATGATAGTTTTCAAAAATTTTGGAACATGTAGTGCCCAAAATCATGATTTTTCAAAGCCAAAATTTTGCAAACTCGCTTGACTTGAACATGATACAACATGAATATTTTCCAAAAACTGTGATATTAATTTATATTTTGGAAATGTTTATGTTCAGTTAATTGTTGAAAACCACATGCATGAACAGATTTTTTGACTCCTCTCATGAGATTATCCTGATGTTTGGAGAGATAAAGGAGGGGTTCGAAATATTGATCTGCTCATACACTTGGTGTTTCATAATCAGTGTAGTTAGATACTGATTATCGTATTTGATTTACAATATCAAAATATTTTATGATTAGAGTGGGTGTGAGTAGTGGATGTAGGTAGTCATAAGGAAGAAAACTAAACATTTTCGAGGCATTAAGGTAGAATTCAGTGCTAACATACGCCGAGAAAGAATATGTTCTTACATGGCTATTTAAACGCAATAATACTGTCAAAACTATGTGACGCTATATTTTAAACCCATTCCTGTGTTCTATATTTATTCTACTATTAATATGCATATTACCAGTATCCAGTAATACCATTTGCGACATAAAAGGGCTTTATTTCTGATAATAGGCGTTTCTGTCTTCTCCCCGCGTGTCTCCACCTTGACGCAAGCTGAATCATCGCCTCACGTCCAACAAATTGGAGCGATATTTGATCTCGTCGAACGTAGGAAAAAAACACGACTCACGGCTCGCAAGATCCGCAGACGCTGCAGAGCCCAGCATAATATCCTGAGATTTCACCCCCGAAGTGCTGCACGAACGTCAAAAAATTGCGTCTTATTCCGCATTCTGCGTCGCAGATTCTAGATTTTCTGGATTTCAAAACAACCGCGGCCCAATTCGACACTCGTTACCCTACAATGTTAATTGGCACATCCTCAGGGCTCCACTTGAAGTCCAGAAATCTCTTTGGCTAGTTAGAGATGTTACATATTTTTTGCGGGGAGGATGAATTGTTACAAAAGAATTTTCGTCAGCGCCAGTCTTTTTCAGAAACAGATGTTACTCAATTTTATTCTCTATCTACCATCAGCGCAAAAAAGATAGAACGCTAAACTTTAAGCATCTGTACGCAATTCAGCCTAAGCTCTATAGAGTCGTGTTATATATCGTGTCATATATCCACTCATCATATATTCGACTGCAAAAATGAATCATTAAACATTGATTAAACGTAAACGTTAACTTCTACGGTCGAAATAGTGACGAACACGCGAAAAACTATGGACGCGACGAAACGGTCGTCTTCTTCATCTATACATGGGCAATGAACCCTACCAAAATGGCGATTTTCATCTTTATGGTTTATTTTCAGCAAGAGGAGCAATATAAACATTTCCTCAAATGAAATATTTTTTTCATACGGCAAACGTAACTTTTATATTCATTTAATTTTCTACGCCTCGGATATTGAAATATACCTTTCGGCCACTTAAAAAATCAAGGAATGGGTAAAAATGTAACTTTAAAAAGCTACTTGTAATGCGAATGTATCGTTTTTTTCTATATAAAAAACACAATTAAATGCATCAATCAAATATTTTGCCCGTGACGAGCGTGTTATTCTTTTTTCACTTGTTTTTTCTCACTTTTGACCGTAGAAGCTAAACGTTTACGTTTAAACAATGTTTAATGATTCATTGTTGTTTTCGGATAAACAATGAGTAAAACGATATATAACATGATCATGTGGAGATTCGGCAGAATTTCATTGAAATGCTTAAAATTCTAACTTTTTTGTGCCGAAAGTAATTACCAATTGCTGTCTCGACGGTGGGTGGAATTTAGCAACTTTTCTATATATACCATAAGAATGGCATTAAATTTTATTTAGACTTAAGACATTTCAAGAACTATTATTGACGATATGGTCGTACATAATAGGTGCCCAGGAGATCTTCCATACCTCCTGAAATGAGGAAATTTATAGCTATCTATGGCCCGCCGCTTAGAGCTATCACAGTACTTCCTATGCAATAGTACTATGTCGTTCTCCGTTATTTTATTGCAATAATATTTCATGTATTTTAAATACAATGTGGGGTTTTATTTATTGAAATTGCTTATCCCCACCTTACTTTGTTCTTGTCTCCCCCAAAGACATAATCTAACACGCTTCTCATTCACGGTGTGGGCTTCTTTTAAGTCTGATAAAAGTTAAGTATTTCTCAAGAATCGAAGAATGTATCCAGAATTAAAAAGAGCTCATAACATTCTTTTTACTTAACACTAGAAGGACGGCAGGGGTCATTTGACCCATTTTCAGAATTCAAATTTATTTTTCTCTCATTAAAATATTTTTTTAAATTTTGAAACTTTTTGACTTTGTTCATTTTGGTCTATATTTTGATAATTTAGTGAAAATTTAACAATAATGTTTTGTTTTAAATTTTTATGACGTGTTATACCTAGAAGGACGGCTAGGGGTCATTTGACCCACAACTGGTTTTCGCGCTATTTTCTTGCCCGTGGGCACTTTAGTGCCATGTATATCATATAATCAGCAAGAGGCTAGAGTGGTAGATGATTTGCTTCATTTTGAATCCGGAAGTACCCGGTTCAATGCCAGTTTCGTCCCAAGGGCCCCTATCTGTATTCAAAAACCTAGGCATAGCGACTTGTTGTGCACAATCTTTCGATATTTTTTGGGCAGCAAAGGGAAATAAAACCTTTTCAATCCTTGATTTGCGTAAATTCATGTAATTATGGTATTTAAATTTTGTTTTATTTATTGTTATATGATTATTGTATTACCCACGCCGGAAAATCGTCACGTATCCCCAGAATTGTTTTCCGTCGTCCAAGATTCAGAGCTCTTGGAGACATTATTTTCAATATCGACTCATCAGGTTTAGGAATAACTTTCATTTTTCTGGCCTTACGGCACTGTCACTTGACCTAGCCCCTTTGCCGTGTGTCCAGCATTAGTGCCGCCTTACCCCGTCGGGGTTTGGGGCGGGTTGACTGCACGCTGCGTCCTGTGGAAAAATCCTGTCTGTTTTTGAGAGAGCGGAGGAATTGGGTGGACTGTAAAATTCTGCTGTAAATCCTACCCTTGGAATCCGAACGTAGGTCGGAGAAGAAGCATTACTGCAAGTTCCTGGAAGATACAAATCAGGATACGGTTGGCGGTTGAGTCCCTGCCTTTCGAACGGCAATTAGCGTTACTTCTGAAAATTTTGTTCTTTTGTTTGAATTTCTAATGCTCTCCAGCTCTCTATACCTTCAATGCAACTAGAGAAGATTCTACCATAATGCGCTTTCGTTTGTAGATTGTTTTTCACGCATATCAGTTGCGAGTTGAGGAAGAAAGTAAGAAGTCGAGAAATATATCAAGAGAAGAGAATCGTCGCAATTCAAATAGCTGTAGGGAATATTGAAGATCAGTCTGGAAGTAAATCGTAAACATCAGTTCAAGAATATTCTGACCAATTTATCTACATCTGCGTGTGATGGAAGCGACGAAGTCCAAGATAGTGAATTCCATGGCGACTTTGGCATGATAGCGAATGCACAGCTCTATAAAAAAAATGCAGCTGTCCTTTTATGAGGTAAATTCCAAATAAACCAGACAAATTTGGAATCGAGTAGTGGGTTTTGACAGATGTGAAATGAAAATACAGCCTAAATGAATTTCCATATTGTGGCAAAGATGATGGTTGGCCATCAAATCAAGCGTTGGGGAAATAAATAGTTACTGAAGTGACCGTAACATACAAGAATTCAGGAATAAATGTAACTTGTAACAATTATTTTCCATCCATCCAGCGGGCAGGAAGTCATAAACAATGGAAAACTTCTCTTGCATGGACGATCTGAAAAAACAGGCGTGATGCACAAATATCCATGACCCCTAAAATAGCCATGTAATCCATTCAACTGAGTGTTCAAAAATACCTTAGGCCATACTCTTACGTAGAATCAGGTGAACTAGAACAATAATGTACTTTCACTCAGCAGCATGATCTCAGACGACACTATTTCCGAAACGAATAAAAGAATACCAGAGACCATCCTATTTCATAATAAAAACAAAGCGGGAGTAGATATGATGGATAGCATGTATCAATTTATTTACACGTCTCCAAATCCAACAGCCATATCTCCACGGGCACAAAAAAGAAAAAGGTGCCAAATACCATCAAATTTGCACCATTGCACCAATTTCCTTTCCATTTTCCAAATTCCTTTTCATGTACAAATGGCTGGTGTCCTAACACCCCCTGCCACACGCTTTTAATCAGCTTGCGGGTTAGTGTGTAGATTTAGATGAATAAATCGTCCAATGAACGCATTCAGCACAAAAAAATATTTTGTGGAAACAGCGCTGAAAAAATACTGTCTGTCTGAGATTTACAACAAAGTAATAAGTTTTAAAAATTTTAATGCAAATTTTATTAACCCAGTACCCCTATTGTTTACACTTGTAACACGCCTGTAACACAAAATAACTTTTGTATTGAGTATATGTATTTTCATTATTTGATTTGCAATCGACTACTACATACGGTTTAATTCATAATTCTTTAAAATAATTGTTATTAACTTTTGCGATGGAAATAATATTTAATAATGTTAAATAGTGTTTTTAATGAACTGATTCAACAATTAATACGATTAAATTGAATATTGGTTGAAAATTAGACGTTTTATTCCAAAATACATTTTAGGGGTCAAATGACCCCTAGCCGTCCTTCTAGGTAGTGCGAAACTCCCGTCCTCCTAGTGTTAAATCAATATACATCAGGATATTTGGAAGACTACTAAGGTAGCTTGCATTAATTAGTAAGAGTTAAGTAAGAGGCAAGCAGCTCAAATTTTATTGACAGGACAACAACTCCATTCAAGAATCTGAGCATCGAGATTTGAAGAACATCGAAAAGTGTTCATCACATTTCTTTCACTTAAATAAATATGCCTGAGGGTATTTCAAAGAGCTCATAGGGAGTTATAAATAGGGTGAAGATTAACAGCTCACAATGTTTTTGCAGGACAAGACCCCTATTCAAGAATCTAAGCATCGAGATTTGAAGAATCGAGTATCGAAAAGTGCTCATAAACTCCTTTTCGGTTAAATTAATGTGGTTGAGGGTATTATTTCAAAGAGTAATAAATTGGCCATAAACAAGGAACTAAGCTAGAGATAAAGAGCTCACAATTTGTTTGCAGGAAAAGAACTCCATCCAAGAATGGAGCTGATAGTGCTACGGATTTTTAAAGGTGATAACACTATTACGGCCCAGCAGTTGCCTCACCCCCATCACCTCCCCCAGCCCCATCCGCCCACAACCCCCAATTTCTTGGATCCGTTTTTCTCACTATTACCTAACGAAGGTATTTTGAGGCCGTACTCCACAGCACCCACGTCCCGATTACGCAGGGGCTGGAAATACTGGGATAGAATGGAATCCATACGCAAAGCACTTCTAACCGCGATGTCTTCGGGTATTTTGGTCGGACGAGTGACGGCTGTCCTGCATGGAGCTCGGTCTGACCTAAAATTCCTGACCCCACTCCCGCGCCCGGGATGTGGAAACCAAAATCCCAATGCCAAGCGCGGCGGCCGCGACTATTGCGTCGCGTGGTAATGCGGCATCGCCGCACCCGTCCGCGTCGCGGGAACTGGGTGCGGAACTCTAAAATGACCATTCGGATCTAGAGTAACGGTGCTATTTACTAAGCATGGGTACTTCGAACCTCAGTGTTCATATTGAAATACATACTGGCAATTTTTTACGATTATAAAATTTATTACGACCTATTTTTCAATGTTACCACATCATATTCAAGGTAGAGTGGTTACAGGTTTCATCATCTACTGTTTAATGTTACTACATCACCTTGAATATGATGTAGTGGCATCGAAACCTAAGTCGAAATAATTTTCATAATCGTGGAAAATTCCAAATGTTTATTTCAGTATGGAAAAAATTTCACTCCATCGCACTTGAATCTTCGAATTTTACACTGTTTTTAAGTTGCATTCTATGTTGAATAAAATTTATAAGACAGAAACAAGCGCAAAACATCAATGTTTTAAAATAAATGGGAATATTTGATTGGTGTCCAATATTCACAATACAGACAAGGCTCTAATGGATCTCTATGGTTCTTTAAGTTACTTTGAGAGTGAATATATTCTAAAAACAAATATTATTATTAATTATTAGTAGCATAAATTTTAATCAATTAATTTAATAGATACTAAATAGTTTATGGATTTTACTTTTTCAATGAGAAAGTTGGAGATTCCGGAATGTTTTCTTCCTATTTCATATCATAACTATATCGCAAAACAAGCCATAAATAATAACCCTATTATAACGAAGAACAGAAGCAAAAAATTGGTGCTAATAAGATTATTTTCCGGTACAATAGGGAAAATGTTTAAAATATTAAGGCAAGAATCAACTTCGTATTTCTTCTCGGAATAGGGCCTTGGGTTAGAGATGATGTCTTCCACATGCATAAACTTTGATTGAAATATAAGACACAAAGGGATCATTTTTTATTGAATGAAGGCGGGATGGCCTATTTAGATCATGGAACATGTCGCTCGGTGACGTCATTGCTCTGCAATTTAAGTATCGATAGCTACGGCAATTGATAAAGAGAAGAATCTTCCTATTTCATGGTTGACATTATAACCGCTCCCATCTATTCATGCGGCAAATTGATTGCCCATAACTTGCAGTATCTCCACGTCTGTGGGTAAACACCCAAAAAGGCCCATACGGTAACTATGACCACTGGCTTTGAGATAAGCAAATACGTGGCCGATCGTGGTAATTCCTTTTGTATAATAACCCCCAGCGCGCTAAAATCAAGGTAAGGACACACACGGTAAGACAGGACATGAAAGTAATTATAGCAGCTTTTTTAGTGATGAAAACGAGGGCGAAGTCTACCCAGTTATTAAATAAATGCTTTGAAGGAATACCAAAAGCCAAATTAGGCGAAAAATCGAAGAAATAATTGAGTGATTAATTCTCATTTCCATAAAATATTTCGTATCACTTCTGATCGTATCATAATGGTGAATTTTCGCAAAAAAAGCTAAACCCAGATTTTTACAACAAATACGGGGGAATAATTATTATGATTTAGAGAATTTGGACAAAAATAAATAATCTTTAACCATTGTAATGATTACCTTACACACTCCCACACTTGTTTTATTCCATCATCTCATGATTCCATGATCCTTATTATAACGGTGCTTCATCTCTTGAAAATGATATGGAACATACGTAATTGGTTGAGATTTTAAAATGAAAAATGATAGAAACATTTTAATTTAATCATTAACATGGTAACAGATAATGCCTTATCCATTAATGCCCTTATTCTTTAAAAATATTACTTCTGAGGTGTCATAGAAGTAAAAGGTCAGGATATTTTTGGGGAAAAAACATCATGAACGATAGTTTAAATTTTGGAGACAGATTTTTTTTTAAATGGATATTTATCACTCAATTATGTCCTTAAAAATAAATATTAAAATCGCTCTTTAAAATAACTTGGAACGATAGGATACGGTAGTTTCCTTCATCAAAGAAAACGAAAGGCATTGATTGCGATTCGTTACCCACCATTAGTGTATTCATAATATACAAATTATTTGGTTTTAGAAATCCCACTTTAGACGAATGTTAATGGTCAATTTTAGCCTCATTTGAAAAAGGCCAGATTGGCGCCCATTCGATGTCACTCCACGTGACGTCACAGGGACCTAGATGCTATTCAAGTAAATAGGAGTTTTGCATCGACTCAGATTACCAATGCATGCATGAGGCACAGAGCTCAGGGAAACATCTCCTAATAATCACCCATCCAAATTGCCTATGGTCGGAAAGTTTCCTTCGTTTGATAGGGTATTAATAATCCTTAATTAAGCCGAGCGCCACCTGCTAGCAGGGTAGTCTACGCTACCGCCATGCTCGGCAGCAAGCAGCCTGCATCGTAGCGGTGTTCATAGCCTCGCACCTAGTTGGCCTCACACAGCAGACGTCACACGGTCTTTTCCCAGCATTCATACTCAGACGTCACGTTTTCGCGCGCTTGAAAATTTTCACTTTTCATCTAATTGCGAAAAAAGATATCGTCATTTAAACATCTAAAAGCGTGAAATACGGAGTAATAATCTTTCGATTTAGGCAATAAAAAATAATAGGAAACCACCCAACTGAATGATATAGTGAGATATAGAAGTTGTTCAAATGTAGAGCGCAAATCACTACCATGGTTATTGCGATTAACACCATAAATTAACTCCAAACTCAACCAATTTAATAACAATTAGTTATTTATGCTATTGATAAGGAAGCGAGATAGCATCGATTTGACGTGGAAAGGTATGGGAATCATGCTTGCTAAGGTTGCAGCACTGCAAAAAAAGTTGCTTTTAAAGTTAAACGTGACATGATAATGTCTCCCAAATACTTCAATCAATACCTTTTCCTGCCACTCGTCCTTCGACTTGGAATGCACAACGAAGGCACTGACCAGTCAATCGTCTCATCAGCACCTGCTCTGTGTTGAGCACTGCGAAAGGTAACCCCATACTCTCTTGACTAAGGAATTCTAGGTGAGTTCACTGTCAATCGGAAACTTGTGAATTGTCATAGTTGTGACCGCGGCGGATATTTTCGTCCTTTTCCCCTTGGTTTGGATCGTGGGAGGGATGGGTGGGACATATATTTCAAGAAAGTAGACTGCGAGGGACATGTTATGCACGAGACACGTGTCACGCAGCAGTAATCACGAGCCATTTTTTTTGCCTAAGAGGCAAGCCAAATCCTACGATTTGGTAGGGATCCGCGAAGGATCGTGGCAATGAAGTGCGCTAAGAGATGAAAAAAGCATCACTATAAGTAGCATAATAAATAGTTAACTTTCATTGACTTCATTATCATGATTTTAATTCTTGCGACCTCCATACCTCTGCATAACCTCACCAAACACGCGTTTTGACTAGAGGCCAATTAGTGAGTCTGCTTAAAACTTGTCCTGATGAAAAATGTACAATTTGACACATTTCATTCAATTTTAAAATTTATAATTTAGTAATCATTTACTTTTTATTATTTTATTGTTTATTATAGTTAAGATATTGTAAACCTTTATATTTTACTTCTCAAAAAATAATGAGAAAAGAGTAGAAAATATAGAAGCACATATAAGCAGAATCACCAGAAGCTATTAAGAATTACAGAACTGTTCCATAACATCCATTTAAGTACTTACAGCTTTACCACCTTCACATTCATGTTTCACAATGCAATCATTAAAAAAAAACATTTCACTGATGAATAGGCTATTAGTTCATACCTAAGATCATAATTGTTTTCACATGTTAAACAGAGACAATACCGCACCATTTTGAATACTGATGCTGTCCGAAATACCCATTAGAATCGTCTGATGGTTGTGAAAAAGTTCTTAGGCATATACCGCACGTGGTTCTAACAATGAGTCATGAAGCGCGAATTTATTTATGTTAAATAATTTAGTGCAATTATCTGCAAATATAGTATTATATACATCGATAGAATACTTCATGCAATCATTAATGAGGGGTGATATTGTGCAAAAATATATCCGATAAAGATATTTGGGTATCATTTTGCATTTTACATTTTTAGCAGTTTTCATGTGTCACATGTATGTATTTCCTTTACTACATTCCAAAACTTATTTTGCCATCATCTGTAGCATCGTTTGCACAATATTAATGCATGAACAAAATGAAATGTGAACAATACGCTTCGATAAATACATTTCAAATAATTACATTATCATGATTCAATTTCGATTTTGGCTTCGAATGAGATACAATGTATCATCATCAGGGAGGAAATGCATCGAAACAAAAGAGGTTGAAGACACATTCTTCACCCTTGGAAAATCGCCAAGTGTTTTCATTCCGCAAACATTCCACCAAATCACGTCTCTTTGTTCCACGTGAAGGTAAATTGCACATTGAGCTGTCATCGTGATCGCACATCACTCAGC
The DNA here is from genome assembly GCF_921293095.1 of Ischnura elegans. Classification (NCBI taxonomy): domain Eukaryota; kingdom Metazoa; phylum Arthropoda; class Insecta; order Odonata; family Coenagrionidae; genus Ischnura; species Ischnura elegans. Next base: position 40,708,781 of record NC_060259.1, read on the forward strand.
CGACCGATCAAATCCAATATTACCGACGACTATTCTTCCTCGTGGGAGAAGTGGGATGCACGTGGTATCGAAGTGGCTTCACAATCACGCGTAATGTTGACGGGACAGCAGAATTGGTTTCGCTTCATAACTGATTAAGACCAGACCAGTCAGAACAGATGAACAAATCATTACCAGGAAATAAAGGAAAAGAGAATAGTTTCTCCGCTATTACAACTATTAATTTTCCAGCACACACGTGCTAAGTGCCGAAAAAAAGAAGAAACGGATTCCGCCACACGTTTCCTTGCATGCGGAAAACCTGCAAGACTCTTCCCCTGCTTCCACGTTCTTCTCTTGGCCATTCCCAATCCCCCCTGGCCTCCGCCGGCCACTTGTTACTCCCCATTATAATCCCCTGGAAGCTCCTCCAACACCCTCACCTGCTCGTTCCATTCAGTCAATGGCGAAGCAGTGGCACTACGCTTCTGCTTACAGCATATCCGTCTCGTAACATATTACCCGGCTTAATATATTATCCCATATGCATAATCGTATGTCCGTGTACCAAAATCGCAGCATATTAAATTCAGAAATATGCATCATAATAAATATTTCATGTTTATTTTCCCAATACCCTGGATACCGCTTTTAATCCATATAATAATATTACAATAATAAATAATATTTAATTTAATACTTTTTTCGCGAACAAAAAATTAATTTTCTACGAATTCTCTCGTTGTATTTGAAGCAACAGATTATGAGACTCTGACAGAGTTTCATACGTAGCGGAAAATCCTGGGTGAATATTCCACTATAGCACTCAATTTGCCTAACGTCGATTAAAATGTAATAAAGTATAAGCTGTGTATTATAGTGTAACATGCGCCAAACGTTTTTCATCGCACATGAAACGATTTATTTAGATACATTCTCATGCTCATAGAAAATTTATTTATTCTTTTTAGTCCGCAACAACGTTTACTTATAAGAATTTATTTTAATATTGTGATATTATTTTCCTAATATTTTTCTTCTTTTCTTTTCTAACCTTTTACATAAATTCACTTTTCGTCACTCCCCCTCTTGTCTATTTCACTTCCTTTCCCACTAACTTCTTTCTTTCACTTCAATATTGGAAAATTTTCAAACTTTTTGTTCAATCAATTTGATGCAAACAAATTTGTAGCATTAGCTTTCAATTGCTGGAATTTACAATTCACCAACATACATCTTTTTTAATAATCACCGCGCTACCAACGGATTTTATTGGTCATTTATTTAACATATATCCATATTTAATTTTAAATTCTGAAAATAAATCGAGTTACAGTTCCAACTATAATAAAAGTGTTAGAATATTTCGCTGTCATACGGTTGAGTTGTTCTGAAAATTTCAGCTTGCTCGCTAATCGGAAAGTGGGTTAGAACTGAGTTGCAAAAGGGCAAAGCTGGACAAGAGGGTGAAAAGTCCCCCCTCCGGGATATTTCCCGTACATAAGGTATACATACGTACGGTAGGTATATATACGGTACGGTAAGGTATATATACGTACATTTGGAATGAAGTAAGACAAACCTCCCCACATTTTCAGCCCGCTAGAGGTCCACCAGGGCCGGCTAGATCGAAAATACGATTTTCACTTTTTTAAATATCTCGGTCAAGAAGGCATATTTTTTAATGCGGTTTTTGGCATTTGAAACCTTATTTTAATGGAGCAGATTTCCAGTCGTTCTCAAGAACCTTTAGCGGGACAAGTGGATATGGCGTCGTTTTGTAAATTTCTAACGCACGTTTTCATAAAATAAGTTTGAGAGGGCCAAAAAGAAAAAAACGTTTTCTGGAGGTGTTTTTTTTAATACCTTTCGGCTGGTGTATTGAAAAAAAATTTAGGTGGTGGAACATCGCGAAAAAAAGCGATTATAAATATGCGATTTTTGCCATTTGGCTCTTTTATCTGGCCCGCTATATCACCCCTTTTTATTTACTATATTATTCTACCGATTAAGTGCCCACCACAGGGACAGAATTTTATGGATACTAGAGCCAAAAATGGCTTCTCGTCCCTTGAAAACGCCCAAATAAGCTTTAAAAAATTCCCGGCCTCCAACCCCCCTCCGTCACTCCTTTCAAACGTTAGAATAGGTTTGATTTTACTCTAATAAACGCACCATGAGAATTTATTGAACTTCCTCAATCTCCTACTTATCAGATATAAATTCACTGAAATTACCTCTTCTAAGATATACCATTGGGATTTCATCACAAGTTAATGATAGCTGTTTGCTGAAATGAAAAAAAAAAATTTTGGGTTTCAACTTTTTCCCAGTGGGCATGCAAATAAAAAATCTGGTGAACAGTATCTAGGAAAACAGATGAATTTTCGTTGAATTTTCACTATACAATTTTATATTAACTCCAGGATGTCAATGAAAATCGGTCTTGAAAGGTTATTCGTCGTCCTGTGAATATTCATCGATGCATGTTATTATATTGTCCGTCAATATAATTCTAGTTATCTTGTCTTGTCTCATCTTGAAACTAATTTCCTCTACATTTTTCGTTTATCCTTCTCCGTACTGTTCTTCTAGTAAATTTTTGAAATGGCTTTCTGCACAATTTTGGTACTGGTAACAACTCTTCTGTCATTCCCGCAACTGTCCTCCGTATATTACAAGTGGAAGACGGGAACAAATCAACGTTCTTTATGCACATGCTATCTTACGGTACACGGATTGCATTTGCCCTTGATTAAATAGAGAACACTCTTATGCATACTGAGGGCTTTGAGGTAACTGTATCTCATGATGATGTTTACCGTGAAAACCTGTCATTTCTAATAAACTTATAACGTTTTCGAAAATGTGGAATTGAAACAACTTCCTCAAGAGATCATCATTTTTATAAGCATAAACATTTACGATACATGGTTCTATTACTGTCTTCTCACTCCTTTCGCTGAGGCTACCAGAGGTTATCCCTGGGACTGGGTATAAATACCTGAAAATTATCCCTATCCTCCACGCTTATCTCCTGAACTTTCTGTGCATCGATAATCCCGGAGTGGGACGTAGGAATGGTATCACAACTAAAAATCCAGCAGTATCGCAACAAAAATAACCCAGGTAGCCATTATAAGCTTAAATTAACCCTTTAACGCCGGAATATTTTTTTTCCTCCGATTTTTTTCCTCTTTTCAGGGATTGATCGCTATTTACTTAAAAACATATAACCCAAATATTATAGAAGTATGTGCAGTGGTTTCATGAAAATGACTTGTGTCCATATGATCACGCTAGGCGGATACCGTAGCAGTAGCATCCCCGCTCGCGTAATTCAACTCTTCGAATAATCACTGCATTTAACTTGCTCCCCGGATAAAGTCTTTGAAAAATATAAAACATATCAATTTTTAAGTCATATATATCTGTTCTTCTGGACAAAGAATTTATGGTATTAACAAATGAAGCCGTGTCATAAAAAATATATGTCATATGGCCATGTCAAATTAACATATGTCAAAAAGGCATCAACGTAATGTGAACAGAAAATAAATTCATTTTTTGTGAAAGTTTGCAAAACATGGTACACAAAGCCCTAAGCCAGATTTCACACATTGGGTACGAATAGTACTTTGGCAATATTCACCTGCACAGCGTCGTCGATTGCATGGTTCAATCAAATGGCCAATACCGTCGAGGCGGATTTCATTAGCCTCGACGCCTCATGTAAGCCTCATGTAAGCATTTATCTTCTTCTTCATATTACCCCGAAAGCTAACTCAGTAGTATAGTGGAAGGTGTTAAGACACCATCCGTTAGCCTTGTGAGAGAATAATAAAAAAATATATGCATATTGAGAGGAGGTATTTGTCTGCTAGAGTTCAGCCAAGCATACACATATGTGATTCACTGCTCAGAAGAAAGAGTAATTTCTATGCCCATTTCCCCGTAAAAATATTTTTCGTACTTGATCTTTTTTGAAAAATAGTTTGGTTCTAAGATGATGTTCTTCGCGTCGCTCAGAAAACTAAAAACTATGTTCCTACAGCAATTTTGTACCAACTGAATTGTACATTGATTAGTAGCTGGCAGTCCTGGCCGCTGAACTAGGGATTAAAAAACTGGCTAAAATGAATTTGATGAATTAAACTGGTAATTAAAATTACTATATAAAAATATCTAAAAGAAAAAAATCCATTTTAATGTTAAGGCCGACTTTTCCTTTATACCAGCATATGTATCATATATGTGCATCGAAGCAAATACTTGGCCAGGGTAGGCGAAGGTAGTCGCATGGAGCGGGGCTCATGCAGGAGTAGCGTAGAAATTGCCAACAGATTTGTGATACTTGAAATGGAATGGGCGTGGCCACTTCTCTCCTTTGCAATGCGAATGCAGTCGCGCGGTTCATGTGCCGTGGGTCAGCCCCTGCCATGCGCCGCGCCCGCTGCTCGACGGGCGCCTGCTGAATTAAAATGATTCCTGCATCGGTGCGCCAACCTCTGAGTTGGTGTAGAAAAGATGTTTGTCAACTGCGCTGGCGGACAGAGCTGTGAAGGAAAATTTCCGTTGATAGGTGATCCCTATAGCCTTCTCTACTGGCTTATTTCCCGTTTTCACCAATTTCTACATCATGGATCGTCACATTCCGCCCTTTCCCATTACACTAGTAAGTGTGAATCTGAAATAGATATGGTCAACCACCGATGACTTCATAGTAAATTTAGATCATTTATTCTTCCATCTTGTGTTTTAGTAGCCGCGAGCATTTTTTTCCGAGTGGTATTTGGTACGTGAGTTCTTGAGTGGTCCAAAAGGGATTAAAAAAAGCAATTAAAAAATTTGGATTATAGAATGTGGTGATCTAGCATCGCAGAACGGTGGGTTGAGGGGAGAGGGCTTTTCCTAATGTTTTGGGGTTGACTCCTCTGAGTATGAAAATGAAAGGGCCTTCGACGGCCTCCAGAGATTAGGACTGACCCTGACCACGCCCCTTAACCTATAATCCTGGGATACGTCCTCACCAAATCATCTAAGCCAATTTTTAAATCCCTTGTTCCGTGGCCAGGGATACCATCCTCTGTGCTGTGGAAATATTAACACATGGCTTCTAGGTAGCTAGATTGAGGGCTAAGGGTTGCATGAAAATTATTATTTCAGAGATGTCGTATAAAATAAAACTCAGGTAATTATGAGTTTTTCATTATTTCGCATTCACGAGTCACGAAATGCATGGAATACTATGATAAAATGCGTCAAAGTAAGACTTCTTACACCACTCTCCTCTTGGGGAATAATAGGCAATTTCAAAATACGGTTAAAGGCATATTTATTATCGTCACTTAATTAATGCTTGTTTAAATGGGGAGATGCTGACCATAATCAACTAATTACTTATGACAGTTTTTAGATTGCATAGAAAACCTCTTCTCTACCATATTTATACCACATGGCATGGTTATGAAATAATCAAACTAATTTTCTTGATTGTTTTTCATTCGAGATCCAGAGAAATGAGATTTCTTACATCCACGAAGCACTAAATTTCTTCCTTTGCAAGGTCAAGTGAAATAATGAATGAGTGAAGTCGTTTGTTTCAACCAAGAAACCTGTTTAAAATACTAGTTTATCTGCTATATCGATAGAAAATGTTACGCCACTGTCCCTAAACAATCTGTAGAATATTAAAGGGAAAATAAACACAGAAAAATTGGGTAAATACCTCAATTTTACTGATATAGTAGAACGAAACATATTACGAATCAAGATATGAATTCGACTGTAGGAGTAAGAATGATCGAAAATTGAGATGACAGATTTCAACGACTATCTTTCAGACAATCCCTTCGCAAACTCTTATCTGTTCACCATAGACTTAAACAAATGAAAAACGAAATAAATTACTTGTGCAGTGAGCTGCTTACTCAATCTCAACTCTATTCTTACAAAAAGGCGTGAGTGAGCAATTTCAGTAGGATACAATACCGAAAGATATCTTTTGGTTTTCGCAATCACTATAGGCTTGAAAACCAGATAGTGTTTCACAAATTGGTGAAAATTTTATCATTTGATACAATTTAAAAAGCAAAAATTTTGTAGTAACCCTGATGCAGGTCATAGTACTCGGAAAATAAAATAATTTCAACCGTCAATAATCATTCCTTTTCCCATTAATATCTATATAGTATATTTATAAAATACATCACTCAGAGGTTGAGGAATTTTATTTCATAGTAATGTAAATTTAATAACTACAGACTTACCATCTTTGGGTGGGCCATGGCAACTACACGACATTTTTAAAGTAATATTAACCATAGAAAACGATATTTTTCTTCTTTGCTTTTGTATGCATCACGTCTTAATCCTAAAGCAAGCTTAAATCAGATCACGTAGACTTTTTCATTCATTCTAAAAGATTCTAAGTGTATAAATCAATAAAAAATTAGTAGCACAAGTGGAGTAGTTACATGGTGCATTTTGGCGTTCATTCTTGCGTCAATACATTTATATATTAACTTTTACGAGCTAATGTACCAAATTGACGGACTTAAGTGATGAAAAACCCACTTGAACCAGATGCCGCGATTTTTATTTGGATTTGGTTTCAGATTTCTGAACTTTTGACTTCTTTTGACTTTGAGAAATTTCTGAACTTTTGACTTCAGTTTTTTTATTATTAATTTTCGTTCCCACATGTGTTTTTTACTCCGCGAAATAATCTCTGGAGCCACATACTGTAAGGCCAATATACCCTGATGATTCGCCCTCAACCATGTTCTTTTTCTACCGTCCCCATCACATTCGGTTTCTATGGCAACGCTCGCTAGCAGATTCATAAAATGCTCCATCGCACTGCGGGCTGATACCGAAGAAAGCTGGCCAAACCCTAAGAAAAGGTTTTTTGAGTGCGGAATTTGAAACGTCGCACAGTCGTCGTCAATGCATGTGTACATATGGTGACGCCACCCATTTTTATTGGTTATCGTTTCTAAAAGATACATAGCGTCTAAGTTAAAAAAATCATGCAAATATCGGCGGTATCGAATATTTTTCGAGGTTCACTCTATTCAAGCTCATGCCACACCTTTCTTATGACGAAATGCAATCAAAAACACACAAAATGTTCGAACGGGTCTTTGCCTTTAACCTATTATAACCCAATCTTGCTTCTAAACAACATAAAAAATGTAGTAATATATTTTCCGCTCTATTTATGAAATATCTAAATTAGGCATTATTTTATGAAAAATTTAGCTGCCACGAAGATCATGATTGAGTGCAAAATGTTCTACTTTTCTGCATGAAAAATCTTGAAATTTGATTTCTCCAAGTAGTATCTCTGAATTAGAAAGGGTGAAATATCAAGATAAAATCGATTTGAGGAATTTTTCTGAAAAATTTTCAATGGCAAAAGCAATGCACTTTGGTAACACAGGAAGCCTTGTAATACATTACTCGTTATAAAGTCACTAACGCATTGACAATAAAAATGAAATAAGGTTAGAAAAAACGCTTTAATTAAATTATTAATTTAATGCCTTTAACCCTTTAAAATGCACATAAACCTTCAAAAGAACTTACCTACCAACTAATTTTTATTATGTTTTGCATACCCTATTTACTTATCAAGTAATTAAGAGATATTATGAAAGAAACCCCGAAAAAAATTTTAATGCGTTTTCAAGCATGTTCCCAATTGGGAACAAAGAAAAAGAGTTTGGTATGTCTTGGAAAATAAATTTACACTTGGCCAAAAAACTAGGTATCACAATATATTGATCTTTTGAATAAATGAGCATTTGTTTCTTGAGAGCGAGTTCAGGGAAAAATATCGAATAAACCACATACTCAACACAGAGATGATGAAAATAACCAAATTTGAAAAGGTATAATTAACGACAAATGCGTACGCAAGTCATGCAATTTACTTTAAAAAATACTTCCATACTTTATTTATATGACAAAGCTATACAAGTATATGACGTATTATTTTACATGCATTTCTATAAATCTGTTCCCAAATAGGAACATTGGACTGTAAACGGTTAAAAATAAAAAATTAAGCTTTTCATCACTCTTTATTGAACTACTCTTCATTCGCTCGAAATGAGTGTAGAAGATCCTGATGGGTAATAATGGATTAGAACGCAAAATTAATATATAAACCTAATCAGCACCCATGCTTTATTCTCCGAGAAATGAAAAACTATTTTTTACATTTTGGTGCATTTTATGCTGTTTTTAGAAAAAGTACGTTTATTCAATCATTTCTATTTATTTTCTTCTTTTTAGCCGTGAATCGTTTAATCGATTAAATCAGAGCTGTCAAAGGCATTTCGGCCAAAATTTTTAAACTAATGCTCTCTATTGAGAACATTTAAATCTATTCTCCCTATGGAAATTTAGTTAATTATTTTTAAAATTAGGAAATTTAGTTAATTGCTGCCAATGGGGGAATTTTTCAAATTTTAGATTATTGAAAATTGTATTGTCTTCAGAATTTAGCAAGAGCGCAAAATGTTAAGCCAAACCGATAATTGGAAGTGGATTAAAAATCAATTATAAGATTCCATGGATAAAAATATGAAGCAACTTAAGAAAAAGCGTGTAAAAAACTAAGCAAAGTTTCAGCTTTCGTTCTGAAATATCCATTATGAGGTTTGGGCCAGCTTTTCCTATTCCAACCCACTCAGCATCGGAACAAATAATCGGCCAGGGAATCCGAAGATGGTCGCGCGGCGCGGGGGTTATGGGACTGGTGCCCCATGGACGTCGCCCTTCGGCAGACAGGGCAGACGAAACTTGCCCTCCTCCAAAATCACGTCTAAAAATACGGCCGAAGGCCCCGCGTGCTTCCGTGCGTCTAGCCGTCCCGACCCCTCCTCTCCGCTACCCCCCCTGCCCTCTCCCGAAGGTGGTCCACTGGCGGCAGTCAACTGTCGTCCCCGACGTTGGGCTGGGGGACACGATCCCACGGACCACTCACGACTGCAGTGCATCCATGTTTCACGAAATTAATCCGTTCCGGAGGACAGAGCGTGAATTCCATCGTGTGTCCATGGGCGATGTTTAGAGTTTTATACTGCAATCCTGCCGAGGGTTTGGGAGCTATGGAGCATCCCCCAGTGAAACAGGAGGTATTCCATAGTGGTTTAGGAAAAGCCCCTTGGTGTTCTTGGAAAACTGGTTAAACCCTCTTAGTTGAAATGGCATTGGCGAGAAATGCAAGAGATATTATACTTAAACGTAACGTCTTCGAAAAAAATTCAGTTATATCATTCCTTGATGTTTAATTTATCCTGATTATTCAATAGTTTAATTACCGCCTAATCTGAGCATTTTTGAACAATTTACTACCTCAAAGACGGTATTTAGGCTCTTGGCACATTTCGGCTGTGAAGCAAAAGCCGATATGTTGGCCAGCGGAAGTTAGAGGGCTAAAACTTTGATGATTTTGTTTTCATTGTGCTTGAACGTACAGGTTTCGTACTTTTTTCAGTAGAATTAGCTTATAAGTTGGGGGGTCATACTCCTCTTGGCCCTCGCTCATGCGTGTGTCCCATCAGAAATATTTAAGGACGAGGAATCAGTCCAAAGAGCAATGTCGCCAATCCATTCAGCGTAGACGGCGTGTGTGTATACATATGTGTCGATGCATGTGAAACATCGTGGATCATAAGTCATAATGTATAAATGATTAAACAATGTAAATCAACTAATAACTTCAGGCTTTACTTCGTGAAACCTCTCCATATTGGAAGTAAGGAAATAAAACTTTGTAAGGTTCACTGTTATTTAATTATGGGCACGACCCGGGTTTCGTAACTTGGTTACATCGTCAGGTGACTGATCTTGCATGCATCATACATTTATACACAAAGTACACAAGTCCTCACAGTCACTTGTGTACTTTGTGTATAAATGTATGATGCATGCAATATCAGTCACCTGACGATGTAACCAAGTTACGAAACCCGGGTCGTGCCCATAATTAAATAACAGTGAACCTTACAAAGTTTTATTTCCTTACTTCCAATGTAAATCAAATTTGTGAGATTTGAAATTTTAATGAGCAGTCACAAAATCAACTTATATCGTAGATTGGATTGATCGTGAGTCGATCCCATCGTATCTTATAGCATAGTGTAACGCTGGCTCACGGAAGATCCTGATCATATCACTTAAAAGGCATGAAGTTGTATCACGGCGATAGCTACGCAATCAGAAATGAACGAAGAATCAATCCCTGTCTCAACCATGACTGGTAGAATTTGCTTGCCATTGTGGCTGAAAAGCAATTTAAATGTTTTATTGGAGTTTTTGTAACTGATTTGATTTGCCAAGTTTAAATCGAGATCTGTGAAATAAATTTATCTGGAATCATAAGGTTATTTCTATGTACCAATGTTTGCTAGTATTACCCCATATTTATTCCAGTTGATATTGGTACCTGACTAGTTCACGAGACTGAGCTTACAAGACTCAAAAATGATTCAGGGAATAAAAACCGATCGTTTTATTAAAAACTATAAATTAAATAATTAAAAGGAAAATTACCTTTACATTTCTTTCAGTTACTAAACCAATGTCAAAAAATAATTTAGAGGGTTTAAGCGAAGTTTATATCTCATCTTATGACCATTAAAATTTATAGCACGTACCGTCTTAAAGTTTTGTTTCCCATGTGTGTGGTAGAGAACGCACAGCATATCGTGTCAAAATATTTTAATAAACAAGCAACCAAGTCTCACGGGGTGGGGAGTCAAACTTTTCACCACACACCCCTAATCCTCTTCTACTCCTATCTTTCACCTGCACATGATGCACGGACTTCATCAATGCATCTGATTCTTAGCACACAAATTCCAATTTTTTTACCTTCGGTCAGCGGTACTACATAGATAGGGGCCCAATCCGACCAGTAGAACCCTAGTGTATGCTTCCACTTCGCTCGTTTTCTAATAGGTTTTTAAAATATTTAATGCAATTTTTACTCGCTGTCTTATGGATTTTAAATTACGGTATCTTTTTTTCATTTTATTAATGTCTTATTATACACCATCAATATTTAAATATGTATGCTAAAAAACGTAAAATTTTATTGAAGAGGTTACCAATAAGTATTAACGAAAACCTGCGTCGCATTAAATTGCGGTATCTTTTTGTTATTTTATTAATTTGTTTTATTATAAACCATAAATATTTAAATAAGTATAGTAAAAAACGTAAAATATTATTGAAGAGGTTACCAATAATTATTAACGAAAACCTGCGTCGCGAGTGGCGAATTCTGTAAACCCATTTAAATGCGCGTTGTGTGACAAAAGATTTAGAGGTGGACTGAAGAATGCCTTATTATGATACTCGTGCCCTTGTTCAGCTCTCTCACACCTTGCCTCAGTCCTCGCGAGGACCATCTTGACTCCATCATTACCTCATACGTAACGGTCTCCTTCGCCATCTTTAGCCGCGCCTACCCGCACCACACACAATTGGATCCATGCTTTATAGTGGGCGTTCTCACCATTTCCCCGACTCGTGAATCCATTCTCAATCTAATCTCAAACCTTAGAATGAAAACATGAGTCTTCTAGTCGTCCATTCCACATTCATAAGAAAACGTATATGAGGAAGGTGGATGTACACCACCGAAAATTTAGTTCAGTGAGTGTTTTTTTATCTTTTTGTGTCCTGTGTTTCTGCCCAACCTGGGATATTGTTATGTTATTTACCTCGTCGAGGAACATTTCCAAGTATCTTCTGTACAATTAAAAATACTTTCAAAATATTTGTGTCTTCAATTATGAGCTATAGGGAAAGAAGAGAGCAGATGTAAAATATTAAAAGGAAATAAATTTTGCTAGCAAGATTGAAGACTTTAGCTGTTATAAAAAATAGCAAGAAAAAGATTATTACGGTGATGCTGTTTTCGGGCAGAAAAGTTTTCCATTCAAATCTGACGGAATTTTCGATCGGTAATTTGAACTAATTTCCCTGTTAACTTTGAAAACAGTTTTTACAACAAAACTATTTACACAAAGACGTAATTACCATCCATTAGTAATGAATTGCACGCTCACGGCGGGACTTGCTTGAATCATCTAACTTAATCGACGGAAAACAATCGCAAATAATATGATACCATTGGTAGCTAACTTTGTCACTGAGAAACTTTTAGTTTTCAGAATATTGCTTTAATGATTGAGGTGTAATATCATTACGAGATTGTTCATTCAGTGACCAAGTGGAGAAAAAATAGGCTTCCACACGGCTTTTGTCGTGTTTTGGATAGTCCCGGGCAGTTTATGTTCCTTAAAAGAAGAAGGTATCACCTATTACACTCTACGGTTGTTCTTTTTCAACTTCGTATTTTAATTACACGCAATACTTTACTATGAAACTTGTACTTATTTAAATGGCCAGCTCTATCCTGTGGCTACCTCAATGTGCAGCCACTTTTCCCTCGAGCCATATAAGTAATATCAATTCCACCTCTTTTCACCGGTCTCCTTCCACAACGGTCTGCGACCATAATTTCTTTGGTCAACGGCCAATATTAAGCCACTCATATTTCGACAAATTACTGTGGTGTAATGCTTGGGAATTGCTCCCTTATATTCCATGAGCTCCACGTTCTAAATATCGTCTCAAGACTGTCTAAAGAGCGCTCTCTAAAACTGGAATTTATAAAATCTCAGCTACCCCTCCCAAGGCCTGTAATACTGATTGCAGGACTTGGGAAGGATTTCATATTCCTGAAAAAGGATTTATTTAAGGAATACAATTTTAAAACTAGCCAGATTCGTATTTAAAGTTTCATATTAATTAATGTCTCACTTTTTTATGCCTGTAAAACTTGAAACTTCCAATTATAAACAGCAATCACCTCCATAAGCGGACACTTTTCTTCAAACAATTCGGTGGCTGCCCATGACAGGTTATACTGCATTCCATACATGGCGAAGTTTTGGGGGTGGGGGGGCCTGGCCCCCCAAACTTAAATCGTAATTTTTCTGAAAAAAGGTCGAAACCAGTACATTCAAGTACAATGAAAACAAAAAAATCAAAAGTTTAAATACATTTTAGTCTTAAATTGTATTTAAAATGTTGTTTTCAGAGACTAATTTAACCAACTTTCCCAAGAACACTCAGGGGTTATTGAAAACCCCCTTGGGGGCTTTTACTGGGGTATATTCCATAACGCCTAAAGCAACATCAGGATTGCTAACCCCCACAACATAAAACTGTAAACTTCACCCATGATTCCATACCGAAACTTTAAAGTCACAAGTACAACATTTAAATCTAATCACATGCAAAGATAATGGAGAAAAATCTTACACGACAATCCGAGCTTCACTTCCAGCAGAGGCAATGAGCCCATTACGATAAAACAACCGTTGATGTGTTGATGCGTTTATTTTTGGGGATGGTGATGAAATCACGACCCCTCGAATGTAACAGAGCGCCACTTACGTCAAGCGTCTCGATTGCTTCAAGCCGCTGGTCGGCCGATTGGGCACAGGCGTTGCTCGCACGGCCACACGGTGTCCTTCACGGGCCGGCCGACCCTTCCGCCGCCAGGGCCCGCAACGCCCCCGCCGACACCACCCCCCGCCTATGTGGGTCACGGCGACCCGGAAGCGGCCCAATGCCACGAGCAGCGAGGCCCTGGAGCCGAGAGAGGGCGGAAGCAGTCCAAGATGCTGTCGCTTGCCTCAGGCCCGCAGTGTCACGGCGCGCGTTCCATCAGCGTCCATTACGGCGATTCGGACACGGTCGAAGGCGTACAACGGCTTCGCAACTTCAATTATTTGGTACGAGAAATATAGTGGAGTAAACTGCGGCGGTAAAGACCTAATCTGCCAAACAAGAGATCGCGGATTCGAGTCCGGCCCGGGTAGGTTTCCCCTATCCAAGTTGTTCGTGCACGCGTAGTTGTTAACGTGCTTAAAACTCAATTTTAAAGGCCAATATGTTCTGTTTTCGGTGGTATGAAAATAAATAAAAATTCGCTTATAGCGAGTTTCAGGGGATGATCAATCTATTTTACTATCAACGAGATTTCGTTACATCCATGTTGAAGGATTTTTTCGCAAACATCACAAGTTCAGCGTCCATTACGGGGACTCGGCCACGGTGGAAGGCGGACAGAGCCCGAACAACTCGAATTATTTGGTCCAAGAAATGTTAAATCTATTGTAAAACTCGCTGATAAATAATGTAAATGGGCTATCGCTATATTTTTTTATAAACGGGATTTCGTTACATCCGCAATTATAATAATTTTGTTCGAGAAATATAAAATGTACTGTAAAACTCGCTGATAACGAATTGCAATGGACTATCGCTATTTCTTTTATAAACGGGATTTCGTTAACTTTGAAGTTAACGAAGAGGAAATATTCAACTCCTGTACTAAGGCTTTGCAACAAACTTCAAAATAATACCAGACCGCCAAGTGAAAGATACCACATGCTAGCAGCTCCTCTATCATTGCAATAAAACAATATTCCAATATTTCAATGACGACTGCAAGTTGTCAAAAATATCACTGCGTCAGCCATCATAATTTCAAACGCCTTTCAGAAGCAACGAATATTTTTTCAAGATTACCCCACAAAATCGGACAGTTTTATCTTCAATATACATTATTTGAATACATTTGCCGAGAAAATTTGTTTTGAGGGGCCGTGAGATTTGGATTTTAGGTTTGTATTTACAAGTATTATTATTATGTACGGTATGATAATGAAAATCTTCTTTATTTGTCAACCTAATTTAAGACTTATCAGTTCTCTCTTACAATTAAGGTAATGAATTATGAGGTACACATCTAAGTCCTGGATGCAATAAAACTCACTCAGATGGAATTCAAACCCGCGACCCCTGGATTAGCAGGCGAGGACTTAAACTCGACGCCACCATGCCCAGCAAAAAGATTCGACGAGGATGGGATTCGAACCCACGCGTGCAGAGCACATTGGATTAGCAGTCCAACGCCTTAACCACTCGGCCACCTCGTCATATAGCATCAATGTCACTCAATATCTAATAGAAACAGTTTATTACAACTTATACATGGAGTATTATTCTTTACGAAAGTGAGGCATGGACAATGACAGCAGCTGAGAAATCAAGGGTAGAGGCCTTCGAAATATGATTATGCGGAAGAATGACGCGGATCAAATGGACCGAGTTAATAATGAAGAAGTGCTTAGAAGAGTAGGAGAGGAGAGAAGCCTCATGAATATCTTGATAAGAA
The DNA here is from genome assembly GCF_921293095.1 of Ischnura elegans. Classification (NCBI taxonomy): domain Eukaryota; kingdom Metazoa; phylum Arthropoda; class Insecta; order Odonata; family Coenagrionidae; genus Ischnura; species Ischnura elegans. Next base: position 40,724,034 of record NC_060259.1, read on the forward strand.
AACGGAAAAACCTCACAGGCCAAATCTTGAGACATGATGGCCTAATGGAGACAATCATCGTGGGACAATTAGATGGCAAGATCGGAAAAGGAAGACCTCGAGTGAAATGTTTGCAACAGGTAAAGAAGAAGATAAATGAGTTGGGGGGAAAAGATCAGCTTATAGGAGAATTTTGTGGAGAGCTGCGTCAAACCAATCTTGGGATTGTTGATCAGTGATGATGATGAGGCATTATACGCAATATGGATTTATAGGGAAAGTAATTCATGAACTTGATGATGATTAAAAAAAACATCTCCATAGTATTTTCCTACGAAAGGAAATATGTGACCATATAATTGCGATTTATTTACCGGTTTTATATACCTGGCAAAGAGATCCGTAAGAAGGAAAGCCAGGCTTCTGAGTGAGAGAGTTCTTTTGGATGAAAAAACTTGGGCAACCTCGCCACTGAAAACCAAGAGTTACCTTCTTTTCTTCATTCGAATCAAGTGTCTCCAAAACCAGCGGGAGTTGGGATTCTAAATCAGATCGGACATCAGATAATCATTCTTAACAACGGCAAAATATATAGATGGCATTTAGGATTTACTTGTCGTGAAGATTTTGGGGAGAGTGATAGTAAATAGCAGCTTTACAGCGAAAAACTGAGAAAGGTAAGGATAGAATTAAAAAGGATGCAATAAAATTTTCATGGAAATGCATAATTGAGCGTAATTAATTTTTTAAATACAATATACTGCAGCAATTTGAGCCAACGGATAATAGATGCAGTCGCTTACTTGGGAAATATATCCTATAAAACACAACCCAACTGAGGATTTACAACTAGTTTCCCCAGATAATTGGGATAAATTACACAGGCCTGCAAAAAAATATTTTTTGAAAATTGTTTGAAATTTGATAACTGATTTTTATATACTTTCCAGCGCTGATTTCAAAAATGCAATCCATTTTTCCCTATCACGTCAGGTTTTCTCACAAAGTACGGAGTATGTTTGCGTATAGTAACAAACTGTAAGACATTTTTCACATTTTTTCCAACGTTATAAAATTTTATTTTATTTATATATAATGTAATAAACTGCATTTATAGTACACTTCCAATTCTCTTAAAGCTCATAAGTCCATATAATAACGCTTTCGCTTTCTGCCGAAGCTTCTCTTACTGCTTGTCCGGATGTGGACTCGTTGAGGATCATCTGTTTTTATCATCCAGCAGTAGTTCGCTGTCATGTTGATGTTCCATCTTCCTTCATATATTCTTTCCATTTCTTTGATGTCTTGGCGAAATCTTTTGCCCTGCTCTTGACTTACATCACCAAGGTTTGCAGGGAAGTAGTCAAGATGTGAGTTGAGAAAACGAACTTTAATGCTCATGTTACAGCCAAGCTTCTTAAAGTTGTCGAGCATGTCTGCGACGATTGTCTTGCTGTTTGGATCTCTTTGGTTCCCAGGAATTAAAATATTTGATGCTGCCTGTCCTTTTCTTTCCATTTTGGCCACGAAGTTGGAATCTGTCATTAGTGTTCTAATGTCTGGTCCGACAAAGGTGCTTTCCTTTACCCTTACCTCGGATAAACCAAGAAACTGTCCACAAAGATATCTGAAGCACTTCCCTTCTTTTGGCAATGCCTTAACAAATTTTTTCATCAGTCCCAACATAATGTGAAGTGGTGGAAGTAACACCTTTTTAGAATCATCAACATTCTTAATTTAACTTAATCCTCTCAACATTTTTAACCCCTACCTTTTTCTCCAAGGGCCAAGCTTTTTTTATGCATTGTTTCATTCTGTCTCTTCTTTCATTCATCGAGAAAGTCTCCCATTCACAGAGAAAGCAAGGGAACTTTGTATAGCCACTTTGTTGACCAAACAGCATTGAAATCACTTTTAAATCACCACAGTGTCCATTTGTGGTCTGAATAGCAGAGTTTGCTTAAAACCGCTTCAAAGTTTAGTAACATTATTTTAAGTGAACCGAATGTCCAACTGGTATAGAAGCATACCTATTGCCATTGAGTAGAAGTACTGCTTTAAGGCTTCTTTTTGAAGAATCAATAAAAAGTATCTACTCATCATGGGCATATTCTATTTTGAAACGTGTCATAAGTCCAGGAACATCACTGCAAAACACCAGGTCATCTTCTTGAGAGAAGAAAGATACAAACTCTTTTTCCCTAAATCGATACCAAGAAAAAGATGTACCCGGAGCCAACATATGGTTATCTTTCAATTTAGATCCTAAAACCTCCGCTGATTCTTAAGAAAGGCCTATGTCTCTGACTAAATCGTTCAGTATCATTATGTATATCATCCAAAGAATCTGGAGGCGAGGGTATAAGTAGGTACTTCAGGTCCACGAGGAACAGGGCGAATGGCTAATTGAATGTTAGGCTAAGAAATATACTTTTTGTTTCTCAAATTGAAACCTCGTACGTCACAATAACAAAAACAGCAGTCATCACTATGATTTTTGGGCTCCCTCCAAACTATTGGTATTCCAAAACGTAAGGACTTCCATTTACCTTGAAACTATTGCCTCAGTTCTTCAACACACACTGAACAAACTTTGTGAGTGGCCCAAGACTTATCTTGATCACCTAACTTCATACCAAAGTAGGTGAAATATAATTTTTTAACAAAATCGGAAACATTTCTTGGCTGCATTTTAACGGTATAGTTACCAAAAATATAGCAGAAGTGTGGCGAGTTTATACATCCTCTGGTAGCTATTGTGTGAGGTGCAGTGAGCCAGCATGTGGAAGGGGGAGGGGGGCAAGGACAAATGCTGACATGAAAATACTGCTGATTTCTCCTAATTACTCTTTGTTTTACGTACATCTTATATAAAAACGGCCAAATAAAAATTTATGGAGATCCTAAAAACAGAAATTCAAACTCACTGGAGTGCTGATGTATGCCTAAAAATATCGACAAAAGCTAAAACTAGATCAGCAATTTGTGAAATAACTGTGCGTGATGGAACTTTTTCATTATTTTTCCCGAAATCAGCGTTGAAAACACTATAAAAATCACTTATTAAATTTGAAACAATTTTTATGTCGCAGACCTGTGTTATCGTTTAAACGAGTCATGCACCTAACAACCTGTTGCCATTATTTATAACCTATTGGTATTTGCCGAACACCTCTGAGCAACCCTTTTAACACAAGAAATTTCGTACATTCTCTCCATTGAACAAACCCTAAACTAGTATCCTCTTTCCTCGACTTACCGCAGTTTAATGTATAAATACACGCTCCCAAACGCGGAGGAAAGAATTGAAATACCTAAGATTTTTATAATAGTATCAGAGTTTTTAAACAAATCAATAATTTTAGTGATTTTGTCGTACCAGTTTATCTGATGGATAAAATATCAGTTACTTAAATATTATACTTCAATTGGTATTCTTTGTTATATTTCAACATCCGTGAACGCATTTCACGGAATCTGTTAATTAATGAGGCGGCCGCAAAGTGTGAACGTCTGCTGCTGATCGAAGGGTCCCGGGTCCAAATCCCAAGTGAAGCTTCCGAATACTCCGAAGTGAAATTCTCGAAATAAGAGATGGCCTAGAGGAAGAAATTGGTCCCTTCTAGGTATAGTATGGTATGGTATTTGAAGGAGGCGACCGATAGCTGAGGTAAGTAAGGTTGGAGAGAAACCCGGCGTCGGCATTAGGCTGCTCTTAACGAAAGGCGCCGAGGGGACCTATGCTAAACGTCCCATCCGACGGACGGAGTGTTGCGCTTTAAATGTCCTCCACACAACACTCAAGCAGGGGTCGGGTAGTCTCTGAAAATTCTCTGCCTCTGTCGGGATTTGAACCCGAGGCCACGGAGTGGGAAGCCAACACTCTAGCCACCACATAACCCGATCCCCCTCCCTTCTGCGATTAATATGCCGGCCTCGGTGGCGGCGGGGTAAAGTCCTCGCCTACCAAACATGAGGTCGCGGGTTCGAGTCCCGCGTGGGTAAGTTCCCCTTATCCAGGGCATGGTTGTTCGTGTACGTTTCATTGTTGAATTTGTTGAATACCCCGATTTAAAATGGCCTACGAGAGCTGTATTCGGAGGTGTAGGAATAAAATATATGCTGTTCACTCGCCTGTGGCTTAGTGGTAAGGTCGAAACCGATTTAAGTATGCCCGAACTAGCCACGGTTATAACTTTACGGAGTAAATGCAATTCACAAAAAATGCAAAAATTCCTCACATATTAACTGTCGACAATTCCAAAAAATAATCAATCGCCTTGAACGGAATTCGAAACCAGATATTCCGCGAATGCTTCAGCCAGTTAAGCTACCGAGTCGTCATTTCCCGTAGTTGAAATTTGTGAACTATTTATGGACTATTTGTAGACCACATTGTCCGGTATAATCCATAACTTTCATGGCGAATGATGCGTCGGATGTTAAAATTGTAATATCCGAGTTCGAATTATGGTCAAGGCAAATAATATTTTTCGCTGTGGAATTTTCGTCCAAATCGATACTTTCGAATGGTAATCGCCTAAATAATCACGTAATCACCCGTCGAAAACCAACCTTCCGGTTCAATCAATGAGTAAGTGAAATGTTGCGGTCCCGATATACTTCAATAAACTGGTAGAAAAAGAGAGTGGTAAACAGACAGAAGGGATGTATTTATTAATTGTTATTTATTTATATCCATACCGCCGAAAACAACTCTATACGGCCTTTCACATCGGGGTATTGACATGTGAACAGTTAATACACAAACAACCATGCCCTGGATAAGGGTTACTTACCCAGACGGGACTCGAACCCGCGATCTCCAGTTTGGCAGGCGAGGACTTTTCGCCGCCGCTACCGAGGCCGGCAATTTGCAATACACTCATCTCATAACTTTGTTTACCTCTTGTTGCAACATCTGTTTCGCGCGTGCAGTCGAGCCATTTGCAAATCAGACGCCGCGTCATATATCTCATCTGGCATGTCTCTCACAACTGATTTTCATATTAAATTCCTTCGTGAGAAAGCTCACGTTGCATTGCCACTTGATGCCGCTTCTTCTGCCAACTCAATAACACACATTGATAGTGGGAAATTGATTCCCAAGCATTACTCGTCGCACGTTTCCTATGCACTCGATGAAACAATAAATGCCTTCCCCAGGACGCTGAGCCTTGAAGGGCGTGGTGCCACACACGGCGCTCGAGAAAACGCTCCGGGATGTATTAACACCGGAAATGAAGACTAATGACCCATCTGATTATGACGATGGAAAGAGTGCCCCTATTACCTCATTTTAATGCGAATAGACTCTTATTCCGTCTGAAAATTGGAATGATAGGAGGTAACACTTAGCAAGTTAATCCAAGAGAATTCATAATTTCCTTTTTCGCCAATATCGAAAATATCACAAGTTTTGGGGGGCAAGAAATGCTGCCAAATATCACTCAGGAATTCTTGAAAAATATGACACTCAAAACACTTCAACTAACGTTACAATGGAGAAATTATTTTACACAGAGCTTACAAATGCAAGACCAATATCTACCGTTATCATTACATTCTGAAATATCAATGAAAATTGTACACCCAAAAAGAAAATCTGAGGCAGAAAATTTCCGGCTTACCACGGAAAGTATTCACTCAAGAGCTTTTAAACCTCTTATCCGTTCATGCATGAAAATAATGATATCGTATATTAAATTAAAACCTAGATTTCAAGTAAAAATATCCATTCATCACAATCAATAGGAGAGGAAATAGATATAATAACGATGATTTTAAGTATGCCACTCACTACATTTAAAAATCGTATCGACCAGAATACAGCACGATAATAAAATTATATACTGATTTTATCTCTGAAGTAGCTTCAACAGAAAAGTGAAATGTTAAGGCAATCAGTACAGTTGTAATTCCACCAAAATGCTTTCTCAATGGTAAACTGAACTTGAAAAGTTGAATTAACAGAAAATTACTTATTTTGTAACATATAGCCATCTCCTATAATAAAACGTTACACTCGCGAGAAATACCTTCCATATCTATGAATTCCAAAAATCGTCTCGAATATAAATTTCAGTTGCCCGCTCTAATTTTATATTATTTTACCGAGAAATTAAGATTGCTCTAACGCCAGCGACCCGAGTGGCGACATTAACATACCTATTTATATGCGCGGTGGGTGAGCGCGAACTGACATTATATATAGCTTATATGTAATTATAGACCTTATATGCATAATTATATAAGATGGCTGTGCAGTAACCAAATGCCGAGGCCAATATTGAAAGTCCAACCTTCGCTCTATTATAATCATCATAAGTCAATAATCCTAAGATTGGTATGACGCAGCTCTCCATTTCTCTCTCATATCCGCTAGCCTTTTCGTAGCGACGTAATTCTATTTTACCTTTCTCTATTGTTTCTCCTTTATAATCTGTCCATTGTAACTTATTCTGGTCCATTTCTTGCACTTCTTTCCTTCCACCTATCCTTCTACGATTGTTTTCATCAAACCATCGTGTCTCATAATAAGGACAACTAATTTGTCTTGTCTTCTGCTTGAGGTTTTTAGGAGTCTTCTCTTTTCTCGCACTCTTCTTAGCACTTCCTCATAACATATTCGGTCGATCCATTTCATCTTCATCATTCTTCGGTAGTACCACATTTAAATTGCTCACACTCTTCATTTCTCTGCTCCTTTCGACGTCCTGGCCTCGCTCTCATGAGGGCAACATGCTCCATATGTAGCATCTGATGAATTGTTTCCGACCTTATGTACTTGTATTTCAGCTGCAAGTACATTCTTCTTTTTATTTCTTTTTTCGCTCCATTATAGGAAACATGAAACCGTACCTATGCATACGAAAAAATTACGAATGGCCAGTTTGTGTTCACTGTTCTCCTGTTAGTAGTAAAAATATGAGTGCCCCATCTAATGGCGGTAGGCCAAACTTCTACTTCATTCAACCATACTTCGTACTCGGTGTGTGGGTCAAAACTAAACTGTTCGAAGGTAATTCACGTAGTCCCTCTGGTGCAAAATATTATCCGCGTTTCGTTTCGTTGCAGAGTTTTATTTTAGTTTAGACCCGAAGTAGTTTTGACTCCGATTACGTTTCGACCCTGAGTTTAGCTCCCCGGGTTTAAATCCATTTCGTATCGTTTCTACGTTTCGCTCTAGGAACGAAACTATTGACATGTTATTGGTTTTGACTCTCATTTAGTGTCCATTGCCATCCCTGAAATAGGGTAGTTTCCTTCATCAAAGAAAACGAATTGCATTGATTGCGATTCCTTACCCACCATTAGTGTATTCATAATATACAAATTATTTGGTTTTAGAAATACCGGTTTAGACGAATGACAATTGTCAATTTTTATCCTCATTTGAAAAAGGCCAGATTGGCGCCCATGCGATGCCACTACACTTGACGTCACAGGGACCTAGTTTCTGTACGAGTAGATAGGAGTTTTACATCGCCTGAGATTACTAATGCATGCATGAGGCACAGAGCTCAGGAAAACATGTCTTAATAATCACTTATTAAAACTGGCTCAGGTCGGAAAGTTTTCTTCGTTTGATAAGGTATTAATAATCCTTATTTAAGCCAAGCGCTACCAGCTAGCATGGTACTCAGCTACCTGCTAGCATCCTGCGTCGTATCAGTGCTCAAAGCCTCGCCCCATGGTCACCTCACTTGCGGCAGCGGGAACCAGAATGACGTAACACGGAGTTTTCCCGGCATTCATACTTAGCTGTCACCTTTTCGCGCGCTTGAAAATTTTCACTTTTCATTTAATCGCGAAAAATAGACATCGTCATTTAAACATGAAATGCGTGAAATACGTACTCCAGGAGTAATAATCTTTTGATTTAGGCAATAAAAAAATAGTAGGAAACCACCCTATTAAGAGAGTGCGCCATTTGAAATTAAGTTCCCACTCGGTATGGCGGAAGTGGTGGCGATGATTCTGCGGTGCGTAGCCGCGACACCCAAAGCGGGCGTACCCCCAGCACGGATACGCAGCTTTGGGGTCGAATACATCATTCACGTTAGAGCGAACACGTCACAGCGACTCACGAGCACGTCGAGTCGCTCCCAACTCTTCGTTGTGACCCAATTTCCCTCGAGCAGATGTCGGGTGCATTGTCATGAAAAAAAATCCAGGGAAATACCGTTCCCCTATCAGCCGTTACCACTTAAGAGAGTTAGAGGTGAATCAGTAATGAGACATTGCCATGCTCCGGAGAAGAAAGCCTATAAACAAGCGACGGTAAAGAAGGGCACGGAAGAAGACGAAACTAAAATGGGTGTTAATGAGATGTGAAGTTATGGCACGGTTGGTGAGACAATAGAAACGCGCAAATCATGCTGGGCGTATTGTAAGCTAAAGAGCATGCGATGGATCCGTAGGAACTACCGCTTACTGCAATTGGGTTTCGAATGAATGTAAATAGTATTAATGTCATATCCATAGGCTAATGTATACCACCTTTATCACTTGCCATGCTGACCTTAGTACTGTAGATCTGTACCCCAGTGCTTGCCAATTCAATACTTAGGTGTTATTTCTTAACAACCCAACTTTGATACGAGGATCAGGTGTTTGGTACCACTTTTAACGAATAAAGTTCACATTTGTTTCTTGCATTTGTTAATTTAGAGGTAGGTGCATTTTTGTTAAAATATAGCAAACTACAAATTTTCAAAATTTAACTGATAATAGAATAAAATAAAATTAGATCAGAATTAAAAATCCTGATCATTATCCTGATGATATCATTAGATGCTGAAACCCGGGTCGTGCTGTTTAAAATAAAGTGTGGAGTAAAACAAAGTAATTTTATTTTATTGTATGATGAAGAAATTCCACAAAGTAACGCCTGAGACCGTGTCTTATGTGTAACTGATAACTGCAAGCTTGACTTTGTGAAACCTCTCCATATTGGAAATAAAGTAGTAAAACCTTGTCAGGTTCACTATTCTATTAATATGGGCACGACCCGGGTTTTCTGAAGATGTAACTACGTTACGAAACCCGGGAGGTGCCCATATTAATAACATAGTGAACCTGACAAAGTTTTACTCCTTTATTTCCAATTATTCAAAAGAAGGATGGCGTCATATTTCTCTCGTAACAAAAATCGAAGGATTTCTCGTGGCGTAATATTACGCCAGGAGCACGCAAATTATAATAATTCACAACAAACGATAGCCGAAAGGAGAAACACATGAATGCTATATCAATAATGCCACACATAGAATTGGATAAAATATATGAGCATTTCAAAGCACTGCGGGAAAAAGTGACTTTGTACGCAGTCACGCGCACGGGTGCAAAGTTAAATGCACCATGGGATGAAGTTCGCCATGAAAACATATATATCCCGGCTAAGTCAAATATTTTTTCATGGCGAACTTCATCCTTTGGTGAATTTATATGAACGTTTATTTGATAGGTCGCAGGAGTTTTTTCCCTAATAGAAACCAATGATTACTGAATGTATACAGGAAAAAATATCGAATCACATGTCTTAACTCATTAAATACATTGATAGTTTTAATTATTTCACCACTTCTATCAATTCGCCGAGACTTTGCATGTTCTGCCATTTTAATAGAGCCCCTAAGGCAGGGTTAATGTTACAACGCGAGTGGCGAGACAATAGAAACGCACAAATCATGCTAGACGTATTGTTAACTAAAGGGCATGTGATGAACGCGTAGTAACTACCGCCTGCTTCAATTGAGAATAGAGTTTCAAATAAATTTCAATAGCATTAATATCATATACTAAGCCATAATTTATACCGCCTTTTTAATGCAGAATTAACCACAGTCATAAGGAGAAGCATATGAATATTACTCGCTGTTGCTACTTACTATGCAGAACAAGAACTTACAATTCAAGATGAGGGTTTACACAATTAAGGTATAGCAACAATCCGAGTGTTGACTCTGTCAATAATTGCTATCGAATTAAAAAAAACATTGTCTAACTGCAACTGCGTTTCATTGTCCAAAAAATGAAACGAAGCATTTAGTATAAAAGAACGCTTCCAGGTGAGCTTGAACCACCAACTTTTCAGTCAACAATCGAACGCGTTAGCCAATAGCGACACGAAAAGTTTGCAAAGACGATTCCATCAACCTAAGGACAGTTTTTTACGGTGATACCTATACTCAGCTCGAATAAATAAAAGATGGAAAATTTAGTTTTTCGACAAATTTTCCTAGGGTTTCAGACGATTTTAGAGGGAGTCGATTGGGTGATCTTTTAATTTTATCTTTCTCGTTCACCCAAAACATTTATAATAATGAGTGAGACAGTCAACAGGCGGTCAGAAGTGGTTTTTATAGTATACTAGATGACCCGGCGAACTTCGTACCGCCTAACATTAATGAAATTACAGTATAGTTACACTACTTATAAATCAAGAGCGGCTGTATCGATTTTAATCATATTTGATTCATTATAGTAAAATAAGGATACAAATTCAATAAAACTGTGTAAATGAGTACCAAAATTGCTTGTCAGAAATACATTTTCTTCATTGAATCTTAATAGGGTGGATCTAAGCAATTTTACGCGGCTTTTTTTTCAATGAATTTTCTTACGTTTTAACTTAAGAAATTTAGAAAGGAAGGGCATTGTGGTTTTGTACAGCAGTTAATGAAATAAAAATTGTATACATTCAGTTGTTGGCTATTTGTGTTATTAAACGTAAAAAAATGTTTTTAGGTCCAAGTATGTTGCGTAAATTTGGCCCGTTCACGGGGCAGGTTAACGCAACGCTAGACTGACGCTTGACTGATGCTCAAAATCGTGTAAGTAAAGCCCCTATGGATCAGTGTATCAAATGACTTAAGGCGCGCCAGTTATAGTATCTCTCTTTGGAAAAAATGCACAGCGTAAATGGACTGCATGCGTAAACGCACCACGGTGTGCCCTACACATTCGGGTTTAATGTCTTGCGTCAAGCACCTTCTGATAAACAACAGTTTTTGCTTTATTATCAGGCGCAAGATAAAGCGGATGAAACAAAATAAATATAGCGAAGCAAATCAGTGACGCAGCGAGGGGGGTTTTGGGGGATAAACCCCCCCCCCAAGACCTCAGAGAATCTTTTCATAAAAATTTTGTTACAAATATTAGGGGGACGGATAAGTCACAAACGAAACATATTTAACTATTCGCACAGCCGCAAAACCCACCATTTTGAACTATTTATCCTAAAAAATGTCTGGGGGAGGGCCCCCACACCTCTCGCTTACCTTAGTGGGTTTTCTATGCCCTACAGACCCGCCAGTATTACCCGCCCCTAACACCCCCCTATCCTTAATTCCTAGCTGCGCCCTGGAAGCGAAGGAAGAAATACAGCGTATGGTTTACCGACTCGTAAACATGCCACAAATAATTGACCATGAGAAAATCATGGCTTTTCATTAGCACATGAGAACAAACATCACAAAACTGAAAGACTGACCATGCGATTTGTTAATCGTTATCACGAATGCAACGCGAATTGGAAATTGAATACGTTTCAGTTCAAAAGGGCATATCAGTTGCGTTCATGGAATCTTCAGATTGAGAACTTCCTCATCTTTGAATTTTCCTTTGAGTAAAGTCGCGTGAATCACATTCATCATCAGTTTTTTTAAATCACCAAACGTGTTCCGTTGGATAGTTTTGGTTGGTATAGGTTTCGAAACAATATGAACAAAGAGCCTACCTTTAGCTGTAAATCGTGCCATGGTAAGCCAGGTACGTCCAAGGACTTTAAATATTCAGATAGATAGTTGGTGACTTCGTCTTTGTTTTTTACATAGTGAAAAGATTTGAATTCATGCAGAGTACCAACTACTTGATCCTTATTTACTTAGTTTGAGACATCCACATCTTTGTTCTGGGCCGTCGAAATTGCTCGCTCAATCAACCATTTTTTATTTTTGTGGTGATTAGTCATATTCTGGAACATTTTGTTGATGAGCTCACCTTCCGATGAAACTAATTTGCAAACATTCCGAGGAAGTTAAAAACTGCAGCTTACTGCAATGAAGGATGGGGTTTCGAATAAATGTGTGAAGAGTATTAATTTCAAAAAGATAGCCGTAATTTACGTAGCCTTCATACTAAACGGGCAGATTTGCCAGGAGCCAGAAGGAAAGCACTTGTTAGTAATATCAAGTACCCCCATGCTTGGAATAAATATTCCTTGGAGTAAATTTACCTCTTAAAAATTCAATACGTACCTTTCTTTTTTTCATTCCGTCAAGCATCTGCACATTGTTATTGCTGTCTGAGCCCCTTACTCTGATTTTTAGTTTTAACACTTTAAGTGTTTCTATAGCAGATGTTTTCATTTTTTGTGCATGCAAATAGTTAGTTAATGCAACTAGAAATGTGCAGAATGCTTGTGTGAAATGAGTTATGCATCACAAGTTGTCTTAATTATTATGCCACACAGGATTCGCAATGAAATCTGGACAGTTGTCCACCTGCATAGATAATCATAGTCAGCCTTCTCATTGTCAATGCAACACTTGGGGGTTGAAACAAATCAATATGTTGAAAGATTATTTTCCCGTAAATGGCATTGAAAGTTTTCAGCATTAGTGTAAGCATGATTTGCATCTTGGCTTCGAATTGGTTTGATGCAAGACTAAAGCAACCAGAGTTGGTATAATGGGAATGTGTGAGTTTATCTACTTGGCACGCTTCATTCACGTTTTTTTCCTCGAGGAAACCTACGTCAAGGTCTAAGTAGTCAACAATACCCGAACAGGATTGAGCAAATGTTTATCGGAGGATATAACAGATTTTGCAAAGATTTTTTCAAAGGAAACTCGGAATAAGTCTCGAAGGATTATTCACCGCAATCTGCACGATATTAAACATACAGGTTATCTGTATACCCACGCAAAGTTAAATTGACATTACTCATAGCGCACCCATTCGCTGAGATAAAAGATTCTTTACAAAGTCAACAATATCTTGATAAATAGGCCACCATAGTACAGTCCTTTCACCCTTAATGCTGCTTTGACAAATATTTACTCACACCAAGATACCTACTTAAACGAAAATGGAATGCGAGGTACGCAATAAAGCCCCTCTAATGAGATGTTGCTAAAATTTAATTAACTTATGGTGTAATTTCTTTGGTTAGATGCTTAAATTATTTAAATTTCGCCTTTTAGCGTTTGTATACGAAGGTGGGAACGTATTAACCGGGAGAAGAGAGCCTTTCCTAACTGGGGCTGTGGCAGTTTTCTCACTCGTATGAGATTCTTTCAGAATGGGATTTTTAAGAGGAAGAATCACTCCCGCTATACGGGTAGTAATTTGTCTATTTTCGTAAAGATTTACTCGTTTAACTACAACCCTAACAATTTCAACATGATACACTAGTTTCTAGAAATGTTAAGATGATAGCAATTGAAACTAGTGTCATCCTCTTGATGTTGTCAGGACATATAAAATAATCAAGAACAAATAGCCAGAGAATCTCAGTGCTTCCAGAGAGTAGGTTTTAGGCATATCCAAGCATCCAGAGAACTTTAAGCATGAGAACAGAAATCAACTCCACCTTTGAATAACATCTTCCTTATAAAAACAACAATTTTAAACAGTCCTGTCATTTAACGGATAACACATACTTAAGAAAAGTAAAACAAAAATAAGGAAACAGCACCTATCCATGAAAGACAACCAAATACCACGGAATCGTCCTTTTGAATTGACGAAGCCTACGCGATTGTAGGCGAAACTGCAGTCACCAGTAACAATAACGCGGTAAATATACACTCAAGTATGGAAAACTCGAGTATAATAAGGATTTTAAGTGAGCAATAATGCTATTTTTATTCTGAAAATTACTTCATCGTTTCTCTTCTCTTATGCTACGAGCCTGAAAAATGGAAAGTTAGGCATGTTGCCTATGCAACGCCTGGAATAATTTTCAACGCTCCATGAAAACCTATCTATGCCAGCCCAATCAATACATCAATTATCTTCCAGTTAACATAGGCAGGAAAATGGACGAATATTAGCTGAAAACTGATATTAAGATGTCAAAGTGAGTCAGAAGAGAATAAGTTAAAATTTAAATAACTTATGACCCGACTTGACGTTGAATTAGGATGTCTGCTTAGCCAAATGTATTTTTCCATGGCAAATTTTACCCTCGGCATAAGAATTAAATTAGGCAATGAAAAACTCGAAGAGGTGAAGATATTTTGTTATTTTGGAATCAAAATAACCAGCGATATGTATGCTTTCCGTGGCAGTGAGGCATAGCCAATGAAAGTTGCAGAGATATCAAAGGTGGAGGCATTCGATATATCGTGCAACAGAAGATTGATGGAAATGAATTGCATCGATCGTGTGAGTGTAGAGCAAGTCCTAATAATAGCAGGAGAAAAAAAGAGACCGATGATAATTTTCAGGAGACAGAAAGACTAAATCGATCATATCTCGAAAATTGTAATATAATTGAAATACGTAAAGGATGTAGCATATTCCTTTTTTAAGCGTTCACATACTACTAGTTTTCGATACATTTATGCGTCATCATCAGGTACTCATGGGGTACCCGAAGTACTCTGGGAGGAGTATCCGAGCTTGAAGATGGATGAATCGAAACTAGTTGTACGTGAAAGCATTAAAATGGACATATACTACTTCCTTTATGAATTTCATTAAGTGATAACGATGAATGATTCTAACGTCTGGAGAGCGTTTTATGTGCGAAGTCCTCAATTAACTCATTTGATTCGGAGAAGTGGCAGAGGTTTTGAAGCCCATTGCTTGGATGATGGGGAACGTCCCGAAAACGCGCTGCTATTGTGACCGGTAGGAAACAGCCTGTAGACGCTAACGTGGGGACAAGTCCAAGGCGTTTAATCGAAAACCCCTGCATTAAAATTCACGCGATCGCTCACGCACGGAGAGCGGACGACTCCGAAGAACAATGGTGCGATGGACGCAGGCGCCGCATTGTGTTCCCCAGCGAGGAAGGCCTCCGGTGCTGGCGCCATTCGTATGCAGGGGCCGTCTGCTGGCAACAGGGGGGGCAGATGAGGGGGCGGCCAGGGGCAGCAGGCGTCGCCAAGGTCTCCCCGCTCAAACCCGATCATCCACCGTAATTGGCAAGTGCAGGAGACGGGCTGCCCGCATCGAAGAGCCCACGGATCCATCGAGGACTCCCTTCAAGGCACGTAAAACGCGCGCGAAAGGAATGATTCTTCCCAACATGCCACCTGCTACATTCCAAACCGCTATGATGCTATTTTAATATACAAGGTGGAGAAAAATTATGCCACGAAATTATAACTCTGGATATCTGATGCCAACAGGAATTAAAATTACTGATGGTGTTCAGGTCAAAAACGCACCATTTTTAAATTTCAGAAAATTTGTGCAAAGCGCTTTGATTGGCCATGAGTTTTCTCTGTTGACGAATGCCTTGGATACATTGCCATCTCTGGCAGGCTAATCATTCGAAGTCATGAATTATCCAGAGTCAATAATTACCAATAAAAATAAACTATGCATTTTCCCTCCATTAATACCCCAACGTTTATGGGCATTTTGGTAATTTCTTCATTTTCTTCTGGGAAATCAAAGGACTTAAAGTGCGGACATCGGCTGCTATGGTAAAAATATGAAGTAGTGTGATATTTTTAAGGAATAGGTTCCCGTTTTTAAAGAAATTACCCATAAATAAATAAGATGGTACGCACTGTACATGACGCATCCAGACCGGTATCCTTTGTCCCATTACAGCGGCTGCCAAATTTACCCTAAGAATTCCGTAAACATCCAAGCGTGGACGATAAAATATTATAAAGGAGGGTAATTTCTAATCTTTAACTTGTAAATTAAATTGTCACCTAGGTATTTATCTGAACACTGAGAGTGCATTAAACGTTATTCGTATTATCTAAGCTTCCATGTATATGGTAACGTGCGTTTATAAGCAACTGTAAGGGAGATGACAAAAGATGGACCTGCTCAGGATTAGTTTAATGGAGAGAGAGAAAGTAGAAAAATCAATTTATAGCATTTAACAATATATAAAATGAAATACGAACTGTGCAATGTGAATTATATAAAGGGAAATTTGCAAGTTATGTCAAATGCGTCCACATTAATGTTGTATATTTCATTCAACATCATTATGTTCCACAAAATCTCCCTTTACATATTTCATTTAAAAAGTACATATTTTTACCCAAGTATTGGGCATGTAACATTGATAAGTGGCACGCTTGAACATCTTTATGTCCCCATTAACCGAAGAAATCTCGAGATAATTTGGGTTAAGCAATTGGAAATCGAAGCTCCAAATAAGCAACTGCTCCCAGTAAATGTAGACTCAAATATCCCAAATATGAAAAATGAAAGAATAAATTTTGTTATGTTCACTAATATATTTGAACAAGCACGATAAGGATTTCATAATAACAGTTTCATAACATCGCCAGGTTATGAAACCCGGATCCTGCCTTTTCAAATATGTTATTGAACCTAACGAAGTTTATTCTTTCATTTTCAATACTGGAAAGGTTTCACGGAGTTAAGCCTGAAATCATAAGACACAAGCCCGGATCCAGGATTTTTTCTGGGTGGGCGGCAGAAGGGCCTGACGGGCAAAAGGTCTTCTCATATTTTCGATTAAAAACAACACAACAATTACCGCACGAAATATTCTCTTCTTTTAATGTGCAATAACGTCATTAATATGGCAGTAAATGACTGAGGCTTCATAATAAACAAAGAAAACCAAGCGTAATGGTAAGCGTATTAAAAATCTTGTGCATTTTTTAAGCATTTGCGGGGGATGACACGTGCCACCCTCCTTAATACGACTATGATCAGATAGGTATATCCTGAGTAAACTGTAAATCCAATGTTTTAGCGAACCATTGGCTTATTTTTTGAATTTATCAAAGGAAATCCCGTAGTGAGATCACTTCAAGAAAGGTGTTTGAATCCGCACGTGTCCCGTAGCGAAAACCGCGCAGATTCTCAGGGATGCCCGTCGGCTTCAAACTGGCACGCATTGCCTGCGCATGCAGCACGTCCCGCCTGCATCCGAGGAACACACTTCTCAACTCGGGCTTGCGTATTTTGCGACGGGACAAGGTCAGCGTTTCCAAATCCTCCCATCCGCTCCCGACTGCTGCACGGCTGGCAACAATTCGGCAACCGCTGCAATCACAACCGCTCGCGCTCAACAGTTCCAAAATAAAATACTGCGCTTCCTGACCGAACGGCGCGGATTCGTCCCAATTACCGAAATGCGGCAAGCACAGCGTGTACCAACCGTGATTTCATCAAGTATGGCGCTTTTCCCCTTCATAATTCCCTCGGGTGATTCAAGCTCGCGGAAAAACAGCGAGGTTGCCCCATCCGTCGAGGGCGCAACTACTCGCATAAGAAATCTCACCTCGAGGCCGTAACCGATGATATTTTCACGTCTACCCGCATCTGTTTTTTTATATTGTTTGCTTGACACTACTACCATAGAAAATTATCACATTTGAGTCTTGTAATTAGTCTGTTATATCAAAGAGTGATTTTTTTTCTTTTGTTGAAAATATTGTTTTGCTGAAATGTTTTATGCTACTAGCGATCTGCACGGGATCCTTTTGTCTGAAATTCTATTTATTAATTTCTTTTCTTCTAATTATGTACCAATGCTGAAAATGTAAAAAGCTGTGCATTCATTTTCTCATGGGCTTCAGTGCCCACGAAATAAACGAAATTATTATTATTACTATTATCCCAGCATGTATCCAAATCAATGGATTAATCACGACGTGAGATAAATATGTTACGCGAAAATTTTCACGTTGTCACAGTCATCAACTTTCCAAATAAACCCAAAATAATGAATCCATAATTCCCGATAGAATTTATTAATAATGGGTAGAATAAGTAATCCAACTTTTACTATCCATAAAGTGTATTTTTATTATTTCAAAATTTCCCCGCTTATTCATGAAACGCCGCTAGAAGAAATTCCCCTGACCGGAAACCGAACGAAGGACCTTCGGCTTTCCGGGCCACTGCGCGGACCACTACGATGCCCAGGTTCTTTCATTCCTATGGCAATTATAGAATTTTATTAAATTCCCATGTCAATTGTTTTGAGGATTTAAGAACTTGGATAGTAATAGCAAAATGGCCCGAAGAGGTCCGTCCTATCACGTCTATTGCGTTATTCCAGTCCATTATTGTACTTCATATTTATAGATCATCCTATCATCTGTCTAATACCCGGATTCCACCGCAATCGTCACATATTCACTGAAGAGGACGGATTTCTTTCCTTTTTGACCGATCGCACTTAGTTTTTGTTGCGAAATACTCTTTTAATACTCGCGATGTCACCCTGAAAATTCCAGGGCATTTGGAGCACAATTTGGTCACATGGATTTAAAAAAATGATATATAACACCGTAGAAATGAATGAAATAGAATTCAAAAATTTGATATATAAGAAACTTATTATAAGAGTCTAATCACTGTAATCTTGAAATTTGAAGATAAAAGCGTATGTTTAAAATTTGTAATTCGTCACTAAGAAGGGCGGTCGAGCAAATATGATGCTTTCTCTTCAAAACATAATATTCTTTTTAACCCAATTTTTCATTTGAGATTATAGCCACTTAATATATTATACATTTAAAAATAGGACCCTTCTTTGCAGTAAATCAACAATATTACCAAAAATCTCAAGCACAGGTTAAAATTTTTAATGATAAAAATACCCTTTAGTGATATTAAAACTTGGATTACTTAATCTACTCATATTTAATAATTTCCTTCGGTAAATTAAGGCACAAATTTTTGGGTTTACTCGGAAAGCAGCGGAATGAAATGTTTGTGACTACAACAAAATTTTCACGTAAAATATTCATCCCACGAAGTGATTAATCCACTTATTTTAATACATGCCAGGAAAATCCTGAAAATAGGATATTACTCTTCGCAGACTCTGAAGGTTCTAACTCACTTCTATATTCGAATGAACATTCAATTTTGTTCGGAATTTATTGGAAAGATTTTAGCGGGATGCATATTAATGTTTTTAATATTAATTTTACTACTTACTAAACAAATGTCCACTTCCGGTAAAAAAAAACATTTATCACGGCCTTTTTCATTGCAAAATTCTTATGCCGTAATCTGCTGGGGCAGTGCATAAATGAACACGTTTAAGTATGCACTCATTTTGCAAAAAAATGAATTCGGGTAATATCGTCCAAAAATTCTTATGAAAACTTATTTCCGTTGTTCGTGGACCTAAAATTCTAGCCACTTGTATGAATTCAAAGTCTTAAAAATATTTTATGCTAGAAGTGGCAATGTGCCGAGTGTTTCTGATAAATGTAAATTTAATTTAAGGAGTGAGTCATTCGTTGTAACAAACAGACCAAGGTTAACTTCATATAAACGTTGCTATCTCTACGTGGGGTAAAAGATATTTAATGTACCGCCGGCATAAATTAAAAAAATTAAATTCTTAAATAAAAGGTTAATATTTGCCAAAGACTGGCTTTTCTCTCAAGAAATATTGAACACTTATTTTGATGTTACTTCTTTTTAACATTTATATAATATTAACTGCATTATTTTTTTGGCATACATTTTTTAAAAATTTGATAGTGGTTCAATTCTGGTCTTATGACCTTGGAGACCACCTGAAGCTCTTTTTCTTGTTATTATCAGCTGTAAAATCAAAATGTATGAGTAAATAAACCATTATTATTATTATTATTACTATTTTCTTTTAAGCAAAACGTTACAATTGTTTCTAACGGACCAGAGTATAACTGCGGTTTTGAAAATGGTGTACTCCGTTTATATGTAAAATATATATGTTCTTTTTGGTCACCTTTCCCTTGGGATACACACTTGCCGCGGGTATTAAAGCCTGCGCCTACCTATGACACCCAGGGGCGGGAGAAATTCAGAACTGCTCCCGATATGGCCACACATATGTCGAAGGGTACGAGCAAGGCGAAAGGTAGTCCACGTGATGCTGTTACGTAAAAAATCTGTTTAAATGAAAGTGGGAAACCCTACAGACAATCTCTTCCCGGAAAATATGGAGTACAATCAAATGAGCCACGGAAATTCATCGAACGGGACTCGTCCACAAGGGCGAGTGTCGTTCACGGTGAGGCCGGAAAGGTCCTCGAGGTCGTCCACATGCTAAAAACCCTTGCAGAGACTCACCATCATCAGCATGTGGATTGAATACCGGAAACAATGGAGGGAGGGAAGACTAACAAAATATTGGTCAAGCAATCGAGTATTAACACGAATCCTACAAGAGTATATGAGAACAAATTGGCCAAAAGTATTCTCAACAAACAGTTTGTGCTTAGTTGCGTGAATATTTGTAGTTTTTATCACCCTAGTAGTTCGTGTTGGCCAGAGGAAACTGATGGGCAATAGAGTGAACCATTAGGATCCAATATATAACCTGGTGTTACATAGTTGAGATGTCAGGACCACGTGGAGAAATGATTCGTTTGAGTAGAAAAATTGACACCGTTCAAAACGCCGTTCAACAGCTTGCGTAGAAAAAATATACGCCTTATAAAAACGTCGTTCTTGGCGAAAGGGTTCATGTTTGAAAGTTTCATCAACAGAAGAGTTCACACTAGCTAGAGAAAACTGGTGGGCAAAAGAGTGGAGTACCAGGATCCATTATAATAATGATATAACTTTATTCCATTTACATTCAAATATATTACATTAGAAAACACTTAAATAATTATGGAATATATAGGTACCCCTTATTGAAAAGTTATGTGGCTACCATCTTACACTTTTTGCACAGGTCTGGTGCTAACACATATGAGAAGTACATTTTTTTCTTAGGATTGAGTTATTTGTTATCTTACCGATTGCATTCATTATTATAATATGATATTTCAAATACTTACACATCAAATATGTAACGTGGCGTTACATATTTGAGATGACTGGACCACGAGGAGAAATGATGAGAGTCAGCTCGGAGAGCGGCGAGGCGTGAGTGTGGCTGAGATTGGAGAAAGTGTGATTAACGGGGAAGATAGTTAATGAGGGCGCGTGGGATGGGAAGGAGGACCGCTGCGGGAGATCTGTGGTCTGCTGAGGAGATCCCAGGAGGGAGGGTTGGTGGATTGGGGTGGGGAGCTGAAAGTCGCGGCGGGGAAGATTTGGGGGCAGCAGCGCGGGGTGGAAGAAGGAAGCGGTTCGAGTTTAAGAATGCATTCGTGTTAAGAGGATATCTTTCGCGAAAAAGATTTTGGTAAGGAATCCCAATTCCACAAATGATCCCACCTTTCCCTTACATGCATGCTACGAAATCTCGCGCTGAAGTCATAAATATGAAATATTTTTAATAAAACCTAAAAATATAAAAAAGGATGTCTGTTTGTCTGTCCGCTATGCTTTTTCGTACGGACGCATAGATTGCAACCAAAGTTAGTGCGGAGGTGCATCTTATGCTCCAAAAGTCCTTAGTGATACTTCTGGTTGAGTCCGACGCGTCAATTGCGTCGTTTTCAAAGGATTCTCGGAGCAAACCATTTTGCTGGGGTATGCGTTCACGCGAAATTTTTGGTCTAAGGACTTACACATCAACCAATGTGGTGGAGCGGGGTATAATCTGATCCCGTGTGCGGTAAACGGAAATCTTTTTTTCCATTGCCATGTGACCATGACTTTCAAATTACAAATTTCCCACTTCGATGGATATTATCCTTCCCGAGCAACGTCGGGTCGCTTACTAGACAAAAATTATATTGAAGCAGTTCTCCATTTTCGGAAACTTTTACACATAATGCATACATATGGCGACTAGGTATATGGAACATACACTCATATTTAAGTAACGGATATAATAAAGACAGATCTTGAGCTTACCCGGCACATTAACTTAGTAAAGTTTTCTCGGGTTTTCAACCGGGTGAGATGATCCATTCTATCCGACGTTTCAAAGTCCCACACGTTTTTCGTCTTTAGACAAAAATTCATATGAATCCATGATTCACTTTCGAAAATGAATTGAACTAGATCCAATTGGGACAATTTTTGGGTAAAATAATTTGAACACACGATTGAAACACTACTAGACATATAAACGTCACAAATTCTGATCCATGACTCGAAAATGCATAACAAGGATAGAGATGGATAGGTACTGGAAAAAGGTAAATATTTCCTACGCATATAATTATATCTTATTTAGGGTATCAAATCTCTTTCGTATTGTTTCCCGTAAACATTTAGGATAACAGTTTTAATCCAATACAACCTTAATGGCGATATCAGATTCCACTAGAATAGCTATTAAAGAGCTTATGACCTAGCGAATAGGATATCTTCGAATATGCCAGTTATGACCAATAGAAAGTAGTGACTGCCCTAGTCCCGATGATTGAAGCCATTTTATTCAATTCGACGCAAATGACAACAACGGGAAAAACTCCCACGATGAATGAATGTAAACTATCGATGAATACACATAAGATACGGAAACAATAGCTCAAAAGTTAGCGGAGCGGCATTCCTAATCTAGGTCGTGTCCCAAATAGACCATCGGGCCGAGGCGTTTCAGAGCCGACGGCAAAAAGGGAAAATAACTGCACACAATTCTCGAAAGTAGAAAAAAATGAGGGGATCGCAGCACGAGAAATATGGCCCCGGTGTGGCGTGACAGAGAAAGGCCGTGTCTTCCGCTCTCGTTGCTAGTAAAAGTATCTTCGCCTCAAAAGGGTTAGACCGGAAGCAATAGACTGGGGTCGCCCGTAATGAAGAGAAGGGTTAAGCAAAGATCCGTAGGTTAAACATAAGTCACCTATAACGAAGAAATTATGCCGCTTGCATCTGAGTAAACCTTGAGAGATTGTTAGCGTCCGTTTGACTAAGTCCGTGGAGTAAACTCATCATAAGGCATGACGACGACGTTCGTTGAAGTGCTGCTAGATGGAAAGAATGGCAAAGGGAAGCCAAGAATAAGTTACGTAGATCAGGTCATTAAATATGTCAAAGAGTATAACTGCGTAAATATGAAGGGTGTGCGTTTATTGCTTGCAGTGCTTCGTGCAAAAAAGAAAAAAAGAACAAAAAATAAACAAAATTATCAAAATTTCTACTTGCAACGGAAAAAATACAATTAATAAAAATGGAATAAATCTAGAATATAAAATTTAAAAAATACTCACTCTATTATCTATTACGTTTGCATGCAATTTTCATAAAAAATGTTTTGCTGGTCGGGGTGAACTTGGTTAAACTTATTTACCGGGAAAGCTTTAAACGTGCCTTTGCAGCGTGCTAAATGATCTGAAGATAGGAGAGCGAGCTTAAACCAAACTTCGGATTGTAGACTTGCAATGATAATGAATCATCTGATATAAAAAAATTATTCAACATACGTCCCATGAAAGAATAAAATTAAAGGCCTTGGAGTATATGAGAGCCAATTTGTAGTGAAAACGTATTTGGTGAGACCGCATCCCATTGGGATAGTTTGAGGGCCATTAGCGGGGACCTTTAATTTTTTGGGGCTCTCACCGTGGGGCTCAAACGTCTCATTGTTAATCAGGGTAAGGACCGTGCGCGAAAGAATAAGAGGCGCCAGAACGACCCCCCCCCCCCACAAGATACAAATCCACGCACAAAACACAACTACCATACCAAATTCCATTTAGCTTATGACTGATGATTTCAGGCTTTATGTCATACCTTTCCAGTATGGAAAATTAAAAAATAAACTTTGTTAGATTCACTAACACTTCAAAAAGGATGAGCCGGGTTTCATAACATAATTACATCGTCACGTGACCTTGTATGGTCATCTTGTGAGCTACTGCTTTTTGAAATTTATCAGTGAACACAAAAATGTTTCTTTCACTTTCCATCCCTTTAGCTTTTCAACAAAAATACCTAAGGTGCATTACTTTGAAAACAAATAAATGGGGGGATCGGGTTAGTGTGGTGGCTAGAGTGTTGGCTTCCCACCTGGTGGGCCCGGGTTCAAATCCCGGCAGCGGCAGAGAATTTTCAGAGACTGCCCGATCCCTGCTTGAATGTTGAGTGGAGGACATTTCAAGCGTAACACTTCGTCCGTCGGATGGGCCGTTAAGCCGTGGTCCCCTTGGCGCCTTTCGTTAAGAGCAGGCTAATGCCGACGCCGGGTTTCTCTCCACCCTTCCTTACCTACCCTTCCCTCATGGCGCAAATGACCTCAGCTGTCGGTCGCCTCCTCCAAATACCATACCATACCATACAAATAAATGGCATGAAGGAAATGAGTACTGATGAACACATGAGGGTAGAGCTTCATCTATAAATTAAATTATGATGCTATCACCGATTTTCTAGAAAAATCGTAGGTAGGACTAGACGCAGAAATGACACACAGGTGAAGGATATCACAAAGAAATTACAAATGAAAGTTTAAATTTTAATAATTATTACCATAACCACAAGGGAATTGGGAGAGATAATGCTAGTGTGAGCGAACCTCGGTGAGCTGCCAAGAAAGAGCGCCATTTGGTCATGCACATTCAAGGAAGAGTCTGTGCCCTCTTTCTCATATCGTAATGAGGGGAATGCATGGTAGATCAGAGCCTAAAGCGCTTAGCTTCAGAACGGAGGGTCCCGGGTTCAACTCTTTGGTGAAGCCGTGTGAATCCTGAATGTTAAAAACTCATATGCCTATGCTCAAGGGTAAAATCTACCGCTACCAATCCAAACGGGTTGAATCTCCGAATGCGTCAAGGGAGTGTTAATACCGAAGCCGCGGTCTTCTCAACCCTTCCCTCCTTCATCATTCCTAAGGACGCATATAAACTCAGCTTTCAGACATCTGCTGTCCCCTGATTTTGGTTCCTGCAAAGCCACCTTAAGCGCTCTTATATATCCTCATAAAAATTAATGGTCCTCGCCTCTGGGACTAACTACCTTGGAGGGAAATTTACCTCCCCCACGGCCAGTCCCCTTTGGTGACGGGTTACCTAAAATTAAAAGTTAAAGCTTAGCATTACTTTAAAACTGATGCTGTCATCTAAATATTTTCAGGGCACATCGATATCACAGAAGAATAATGATGATCAAAGTGATCGACCGAGTTTGTGAGGAGGAAGTCCGAGGATGAGTAGGAGAAAAGAGAAGCCTCATGAAAGCCTTAATAAGAAGACGGAACAACCATATAGGACACATCTTGAGAAAAGATGCCCTGATGAAGACAATCGTCGAAGGACAAGTGGAAGGCAAGAACGGAAAGGGAAGACCTCGAGCAAAATATATGGAACAAGTAAAGAAGGATTTGAAAGAGAAGAAATACGTAGGTGTGAAAAGATTAGCTGATAAGAGAATTAAGTGGAGAGCTGCATCAAACCAATATTAGGGTTGTTGACCAGCGGTGATGATAAGTAATGATGATCAATATCTCATAATTGAAAAAGTAACGTTAGCATATTCTTGAATGCATTCCTTTACTCTTGCGAAACAGGAAAATGTTAACAAAAGGGTACTCTCTGTACTCTAAAAATTTCAAGGTGATAGCATAAGCATAAGAACAGTACTTAGTCAGTAAGAAAAGAAAGACGAAACACGACCGGTGGAGAGTGAGGTGCTCTGCAGGGTGGACAAAATTATGTCACAAAGTTTAAAACCTGGGATAGTAGCTGAGTCCAGTTGGAACCAACATTAGGAATGATGTTTAGGTCTAAAACGCACCATTTTTAAACTAATGAAACTTAAAGCCAAGCGCTCCGATTGGCCCCAATTTCTCTCTTTTGTCGTGTGCTCTGGAGAAAGGTAAATGCAGGCCAAGTATTCGAAGTCATGAGTTGTCCGGTGCTTCTGGCGAAACGGCAAACTCGCGGTCAATCGGAGCGCTTGGCTTAAAGTTACTGTTGATTAAAAAGGGTGTGTTTTTGAGCTAAATATTATTGGTAATTTTAGATCTACTGACATCAGCTATCCACGGTTAAAATATTATGACAGCATATTTCTCCATCCTGTGTGTGTACCGTTTTCTTTTGGCCCGAAACAGTTTATGATTTCCCATATATTTTATTCAGTTCGCGGATTAAATATTTCTCTGCCGGATCCCATATAATTTCCCCATATTCCAGGGGCGGCCTGACTAGTTTAAAGTGGCGCCTCTCCTCCACTTTTCAGCGCCAGCAACGTTAGCCAGAGGGTACAGCGCTTGTTTTTTCACCGATTTCCATACTTGGTCCAAATCTCTGGTGGAACCCTCACCCTGTATATTTACTCTAAGGTCCCAACACGTAAACGGGCCGCACTTGTAGGATTCGGGCGGCCCTCCGTTGATGCTCCGGTTCCATCCCCCCCTCCCACGCCCCCCCTCTCCGTGTTTGTTTTCCGTGATTTTATTTTTTCGACACGGAGCGACAAACCGCTTTCAAGAGAACCCCCTCCTCCCCTCTCTCTGCCCTCAATTCTTCCAAATACATCTCACTCGAATCCAGGGCGTTACGTAAGGCGGCCAAACACTCCCCTTACCCCCCCCCCCCCCCCTACACTGCCGGGACCCTTTCGCCGCCTGCCTCAACCGCCTGATACCCCCCCTACCGCCCCCGAAAACGCGAAACGAGCCGCTGGTGGTGGCGATCAGCTCTGCTGGCCCCAATAACACGGCAGGAGGAGGTGGGGGGGCACGGCTTGGCGAAAGTCAATGACCTCGTTCCGAGAAAAGAGGTCGTTAGATAATTCATGGGCAAGCTTTCTCTCTTTCCCCTCGCGGTGTTCCACGGAGCCGGGAGCAGACCTTTCTCATCCGGGGGGGAGTGATGGGCTAGAGGGGGTGGGGGAATAATGTTGGGTGGGGGGGGGGACGTAACGAAGGCACACAATAGCAGCCGGAACTAGGAACCAATGCTGCGTGGCTCCGCTCTCCCCCTCCTCCTTTTCGCTCTCCCGGCCGCGTGGCGAATTTCGGATGTGTTTTATTTTTTTTTCATATTCCGAGTGCCCGAATGGACGCCCACGCGGTCAAAGGCCTCGTGCGCCCTTCGCGCCCCGAAAGAATTAAGTAATCCTGGAGTGGGGAATGGTACGTCGCTTAGCGAGGAAGGTTCGCGACTGCGCAATTCAAAATTTACACTTTTCGCAAACGTTATTTCAAAACAATGTTTTTACATGCTATACGACATCACTCACTCACTCAGTCATTAACCTCAAATTGCGCGAAAATTCCACGAAAAAAAATCACTCGCCTTGACCGGGATTCGAACCCGAATCCCTTATTTTATTTAGGCAATTATGCTATCAAGACATCGTTTCTCTCTTTTAAATTTTGCGGACTATACCGAGCAAGATGGTCTGCACTGCTGGGCATATTATGCGACCAGCAGTCTAAAACATGCCCACTGCAGTGAAGCCGGAGAGTCGAGTCCGAACTTCGAACACTAGAGGTGACTCTAGACTAATTTAAGTGTAAGCGGGTGACTCCGTAAAGTTATCACAGAGGCTAGTCGCATCATGCTCAAATTATTGTGCAAATGACCTTGCTGTCGACGCACCCCAAAAAACGCATCTTAAATTATTTAACCCAGAGTTTGGCTTGATTACGTGAGGGCGGAGTTCATCCCGGACTAAGCCATAAGTATATGAAATTCACACATTCAGGATAAGTGGCCACTTCCTTAGGCCACCTCGCACTTCAAGAATTTTTAATAAGCATAGGCGCATTTGGTGGGGCACGGGGGACGTGCTCCCCACCTCCCCGACCCTGAAAAAATATGCAAGATTTTCAATACGGTCCCATTATCATTGCGTTCATTTGTATTACGAGGTATCCCTGTGCCCTCCCAGAAAGAAATCCTGGATACGGCCTTGCTTGTGCCCCCCCAGAAAGAAATCCTGGATCCGCCCCTGTTAATAAGCGTGTCCGAAGGCTTCACCCGTGATATGAGCCTGGAACCCCTCGATCAGCAGCTTAGTGTTCTACCCAGTATGCCACCAAGCTCCTCTGATACGACATCCATTGAGGTTAATCAGCAAAATTAAGACACAGAGCATTTGAATGAATCGATGCTTATATTTTTAAGCTAAAATTATTCCATCTTGTTGAGCCGACTTTGGCGCCATTTTCATATAATTAACATGATTCGATCTAAACTACAGCTAAGAGACTGCATACAGGAGGCCCACTTCCATCCCATAAAGGGGTGATATCTGTTGCCATTTCGATTGCATTTTAATTGGCTTTGAAAACTGTCCGCAGCGCGGTAAAGAGTGCAATGTGATCCACTTTATTTCCAATATTTTGCTGCATGGTCTTTGCAAATGTGAGGAATAGCATTGCAGAGTTATGAATTTGATAAATCATGTCATCATGCATGTAAATTTCAGTTGTTACCAAAAGGGCAACATTCTGTGCATATGATAGTTGGGAGTATGCAAAAACTGACCCACTCGTACACGGGGCAGTATGCAACAGCTGCGGAAAAACGCTAGCAATAATGTTTTGTGGAGTGTGGAGCAATAGTGTTTTTCAAGAGTGGAAGCTTTCGAAATGTAGTGCCACCGATGAATGAAGAAGGTGAAATGGATTGACCGTGTAAGTAACGAGGAAGTCCTAAGAAGAGTAGGAGAGAAGAGAACTCTTCTAAAAACCTTAAGCAGAAGACGGGACAACTTAGTTTGCCACATTATGAGGCATTATGGCCTGAAGAAGACAATCTTAGAAGGACGTATGGAAGGGAAGAAGGGCAAGGGACGGCCTGGAATGAGTTTCATAGGGCGGGTTATAAAGGATGTAAAAGAGAAGTAATATGTAGCTATGAAAAGGTTAGCGGATAGAAGAGAGAAATGGAGAGCTGCGTCAAACCAATCCTAGGATTGTTGACTAATGATGGATGGACCCCTAATTATACCTTATTGCCCCCTAAAACTCGGATCACTTTTAATCAAAACTTGAAGCACGTTTTGACAATGGTGTAAATGGCCGAAAATGGTCTTAAAATATAAATTTTTATAAACTTGTGGAAGAAACAAAGTGTCTTTCATTATTAATTACTTTGCCTGAGAGCGACTTGAGTGGCGACTTTTGAAAACCCATTTAAATGTGCGATGGGTGACAAAACATTTAGAGGCCGACTTGAGGATCCTCTTTTGTAATATTCGCGACTGTAGCATTGACTTGTTGATATTGGAAATAGTAGTTCAGTAGTGAGTCTCAGTTACTGTCTCTTTGCACAACTCCCATGATATAAAACTAACATTTTCAGTTTGTTTTGTCAAAATTACATACATTATAGCGTTGGTCGAAATTTTCGGCGTGGAAACGAAAATATCGCAATAAGAACCTGTACTGATATGCGGAATTTCAAGTTAAATTTCCAGACAATACAGTTTGTAAAGAATTTTTAGTGGCCCTCAGTAGAAGTAATGTACAAACAGAAAAGCGTTCCTGAGATCTGCTTGAAAATGGTCAAAGCACTTGATTACATGGACAAACCTCCTTATGAGGACACGCCACTCTTGTTTGATCGGACATATTTTTTTGGAGAGGCATTCCTTGTTTCAAACTCACGTTTTAACCTTGAAATGTTCACAACACGTTGAACCTCTGTCTAGATTTTTCTGAATCCAAATTTTAAAATAGGTGTGATAAAGACATGTGTACGAGGGTATACTTCACGTACTTTTAAAATACAAGATGAAAACGTAAGTTATGCACAGAAAACGCGTCACGAAAAAAGATTGGTTGAGATGGAATGAGGGATCCTATAAAAAATGTTTAGTCGTGAATATAAGAGACATAATAAATGTATTCCAGCTTTCCGAAAATGTGATCAAAAATACATTTCAATGTATATTTCGATGATAGCTTGAAAAATTGGACCAAATGGCATGCAACTTGTGCCTTGGATATATTTCATGCATATGAATCTATTAACTATTTCCTATTTTCATTTAAAAAACGAATTTGGATTTTTTTTAATTGTATACGGAAGCTATAGTTATATTGACTTTAAGTAATGAGGTGACGCAGTATTTATGCTTTCGTTAATTCATAATACTATCCACACAATTTCAGTATTTTGTCAAAACCGCATTCAAATTCTAGTTTTGAAAATGTTTTTTTTCCTCTGTGCTTGCATGCATCTCCGTAAAGACTCATATAATTCTGTGGATTACTTTTATTCCTTATATTAATTATAAAGCGCAAGTAGGCTAATGGCAATGAAAGCATATAAAGCATAACCGAAGGGTATAATCTCCTGGCATTAGGAAAATAACATTCAAAACTTTCTCCATTGAACCTCCCAAATTTCTGCTAATTAAAGCGTCGCAATGACGTTGAGATCAGTGAGGGAAGTAAATTGCTCTTAATGATTAGGGGTGGCAATGAAATATACCAAAGCAGGAAGACCTCGAAGTTGATTCAGCCAGCATTATCTCTGAACAGAGAAGCGAAAAGACATGCTGACATTGAAGCCACAAGTTTGCTCATGCATAATTCAAAAATAATGACCAAAACTGTGAGCATATTAATGAAAATGAAGGCGGAAAACACCCGCAGTAAATTAAAAAACGGACTCAGAGAAGGCAAGACAAGCCATTTTATTCTTGAATTTATAAAGGAAATGAATATTTAAAATTTACACTCACATATTTTCTCCTGCGACTCTTAGAAAGCATTTAACAAGAGGCATGACCATTATGACGTGCCGTTAAATAAAAGAAGAATGATATTCTTTGCGAAGAATTATTGGCCTTGATGCAATACGGTGACGCTTTGGAGGAAGAAAATGTGAGGAAATCAGAAAGACAAGCGTGTACCCGGTCACTAACGATTCACGATATTAACAAGAATTAGCGATACTTGATGTGAGGTATGATTATATCTGCAATACAAATTCACAGAGGGAAATTAACTATTCCATTCTTGTCCGTGAGCATAGAATTTCTAAATAGGAGAGTTAGCATCTGGTTATAAATTACATACTCAAGAAAATTATGAAAGATACGACATCTATAGGTAAATGAAATGAAACGAGGACTCCCGCAACATCTAAATGTAGAGAAAAATAACCCTTATTGAGTCGCACTATATGAGTGAATCGAAAAATCATTATATGATCCTCCGTTTTACCTAATGAGCGATATCAACAATTAAAGAATCGAAAAACTGGGTTGCAGAGACAAGATAGTAACATAGAAAACGATATACTTGCAGGATATATTGAGTCGACAAATTGATGGTACACAAAAATTATATCGCTAAGTAAATTATAAAATATTGATCGTTCACTCTTTTCAAAATGAAGACCTACCTGAAGCATTTTTTTTGGTCAGAAATAATAAGTCCATCATTTTGACTGGAATGGCTCCTGATTTTCTCATCAACCCCCAACACATAACTACCACTAATGGAGAATCCTTCTCTGTTGCCTGAACTCGATTATCGAACAGTGCTCTAAAGGATGTGAAAAATTCTGTCTCATTGTCTGTTTTCAAGCGAATACTTTTTCCATACATACAAACCCTTGAAAGTGTATAACTTCTTTTGGTACTTCTTATAATATTATGGCATTTTTGCAATGATGTATCCATCTACGCCTATATTTTCCAATTATGAAATTTGTAATTTGTGTATAATGAGCTCCTTTTTATATTATAACCACAATATGGTCTTGATGGACAATGTCTAAGAACCTAATAAATCATATCATTGGACCTCAGTTCGGAGCAGAAGCGATCTGGTTGGGCCGGGTGGTCGGGAGTCGCCGAGGGCCCCAATAATGCCCGCTTCTATCGTGAAGCGTATTTTATTTATTATTTATTTTAATCTCAAACCACCGGCCATTTTATACCGGGGAATTCAACAAATGTAACAATTAAACGTACACGAAAAACCACGCCCTGGACCTGGGAAACCTCCCCAGGCGAGACTCGAACCCGCGACCTCTAGTTGGCAGGCGAGGGCGTTACACCGCCGCCACCGTGGCCGGCAAAGGCGATAAAAAAAGACTCACATAACTTGAAAATAAAAGTTTTTTGCAGTCATAAAATTCGACACTTTCATTAAGTACTTTTTACGGCATACTCCGGGTAAAAATATTGCATAAAAATAAAGAAAATAAGGCATCAGAAATTGATACTTTTTGAAAGCGTTATTCGAAAAAGCTTGCAAATTTGCTATTTTTTATTAATTTTAATTATTTATAAGAGCCAGAATAGTGTCAAAATCCATTTCCGTGCATGCAATTTCCAAAAATTTTCCCGGCGAGGATCCCCGGTAAGGAGCCC
The DNA here is from genome assembly GCF_921293095.1 of Ischnura elegans. Lineage (NCBI taxonomy): Eukaryota > Metazoa > Arthropoda > Insecta > Odonata > Coenagrionidae > Ischnura > Ischnura elegans. Next base: position 40,756,332 of record NC_060259.1, read on the forward strand.
CAGACTAGAGCCCCCAATCACCCCAGACCGCCCCTAGTTCGAAGCAATGGGTTAAGTGCGATGATCTCACGGGAATTTGTGAACCGATGTAGCTAGGCTTTTGCCAAAAAAAGTTATAAAACGAGCTAAACTTTGTAATTCCAAATGAAATAAATAAGTACATAAAAAAGGTAGATTCAAATCACATGTGGGATATCAGCTGTGAATAAGTCATCAGGAGGGGAGCCTAACATATTTGACCCAATTTTAAGGCCAGAGTTCAGTAGAAAGCAAAAATGAGTGGAATAAGAAGACCACTGGGGGGGATTTGAACGAGGTTTACTCTGAGGTAAAGTAAGGTAAGTGATGAGCGTGCGTGGGATGCAATGGAGAGAGTGCGGAGAGAGAGAGCTGGAGCAATCACCGATCTTCGGATTGATGACCTCCCGCGACGACGGCAGGCGGGGGAGGAGGAAAGCGAATGACGGTGTAGCATCGTCACAGGCGACCAGGGGAAAGTGGTCAGAGTTAACATTATGAACAACTCTTCATTAAATTCATTAACATAAACTGATTAAACGTGAAAGTTGCGCTATGAAATAAAATGAAAAAGAACAGGGTTATAAGTAACAGTAGAGGACGTGGCTTGGAGGAAATCCTTTATCGTAGGCAGTGACGTAGAGAGAGGGGGTTATCGGGGGGCTCTCGACCCCCTTTCAAATATAAAAAAAACAATTACTTTTCTTCATAAAAGAAAATAAAGTACTGAAAAAGCATTAATTTACGAAAGATTTCTTTGAAAAATGATGCTATTTTTCGACTATGAAAAGTGATAAAATTATTCTAAAACCCTCTACTCCGTACCATGTTTTTTTTAATTTCCCCTCCATAGTTTTGGACCCCTCCTCCCCCCCCCCTCCGAATGAAATTCCTGACAACCTCACTGATCGTAAGAGCTGAAAGAATAAAAGCTTCGCTTCTTCCACGTGGTGATTTATTTTGTCTAACCATGGTCATTTTTTTCATGGTCAAGTTTTTATTCATAAGAACTGGGTTAGGTTTGCAATAAAATTCGAAGATTCTAGCGTGACGAAGTGGATTTTTTTGGAAAGAAATTTTCCACGATTATACAATTTATCACGACATATTGCATCATCTTCAAGGTACAAATGGTGTGTAGTGTACTAAACTAATACAATTATAACTTGTTCAATTTATACAAAATCCAATTAAAAATCGTATAAATTGGAAGCACTGCACACCATCTGCACCTTGAATATGATGTGGTAACCTTGAAATCTAGGTCGTGATAAATTTTATAATCGTGGAAAATTGAAAGTATTTATTTTACATTTAATAGACGACGCATCACTTCCTCTCAACATGTAGTTTTTCGCAAAGAGTAACTTACTCAAAACTTAAATCATCATCTTGAAATTTATCACAATATAGAGATTGCACTTTTTTTAACATTTGCCTGTGCCTGAAATTTTGAACATTTATCATTCCTATTTTTTCATGCATAAATTATCTATGCTTGAGATGCAAGCAAATGTTGAAAACCTTGGAATGTATGTTCCCTGAAAATGCCATGTTTTTAACGTATCATTGGGGAAGATCTCTTGAAAAAGGACTCACTGAGATTCTCAAGCAGTTGGGTTACATAAAAATCTGTGCGGAAAATTACCATGCAGTCATTAATATCATCATCGTGACAAAATTTCACAAAGATGAGGCAGCAACGATCGAATCGTTATTAAAACGTAACTTTGAAGTGAGTAATTTATCAAGGAAAGAGTTTAAATACTGGAGAGTGTGAAGGGGCTATATTTCCTCCTATGGCAAATTTTACTTATGGATTTTGAGATCAAAAACTATTGCAATCACAAGGAAGCAGTGAATACATAAGCGAAGTGAATGTCTTCGACATTGTGTTACACAAATGCATGAATTAGATTCGCGATAATTATAAATTCAATTTTTTTACACATTTTCGACTACATTAATGGCTGAATACATGTAAACGCACATCCAAACAGCTTGTGAAAAACAGCATGTATACATTTCAATGTAGGTAAACTTTAACCAAAGAAAAGCCCTAAAAGCCAGGAATATATCCGTATCCATAGGTCAGCCAGCCGGATATCATCATGTCATCTGAAGGCAACACAATGATCTTTGATAGAGAATGTTCATAATTTTCGCTATGTCTATGCACGATTGAGTATCGCGTTACCATTTATATGGCTTTAATGAAAACCAGTATCCTTGATATTATTGGCATGATGATGATAAAAAAATTTTATAGTCACAACCTGCAAGGAAGGCATTAGAACAATCGTCATCCTCTACATCCATTCAATATTTTCCATCGGTAATCTCCCTTGGGTTAAATATGAAGATAAAAGGAAGCTGTCTTAATGAGGAGTTTTTCAAAAACATCCTTCTGGCAGTCGTCCCATAATTATGAACTGTAATGACTGTGTGTAACGATAAGCGAACGTGTTACGCTAAAGATTGTTTTAATGACTGGCAGACGACAATCATTGATGGAATGTTGCTGTAGCGATAAGGAGTCAGTGAGCTCTGAGGATATGCTCGGGTGACCTCGTGGTACAGCACGTGACTTGTCATCCTCCACACAGTGGGTCAATGTGTTGGTTCAACGACAACAACTGATTTTTCGAACCGCGCAAAAGGCGGAAATTTGGAGGTACTCAGTGGCAAATGCAGAGATTTTTGCCGCAAAATTAACTGATACTTCAAGGTCAAGTAGTTATAGCAATGAAGAAAATAAGTACATGAAACACGAATAGCGTGGTAGCCTAGTGGATAGAGCATTTTTCTGCTGATGGTGATGTCCCGGGTTCCAATCCCGAATGAAGCCTTCGGAGACTCCCAAACAAGTTCCTCGGAGTTCGACGTGGCTCAAGGAAAGGACTGGCTAACCTACCCTGAATGTGTGAATTCACACGCTTTTGCCTAAGTTGTGGGCGAATTCTTCCCTCTCTTAACTATACCAACCTTCCCGTTGAATCACTGGTTGAGTGAAATATACAACACATTAAAAATTCATTCTCATTGATCAACTAGAATTTGAGTATCCCCAGGAGCGAGTGAGTAAGAAAACTAAGTTCTCTACCAATTTTACGGACGTCAAAGCAATTAATTTCAAGATTTCAAATCACCTAGCAGATGACTCCTGAGTAATCAACGCCGAGGTCAAGAATAAAGGTATTAATTGTGGAATATACTCGATTGATTTTCCATTACGACTGTAACCGCATTCCACAAATTAGGTAATATTTTATTATAAATATAAATAGTTAATACGTTAATATTTTATTCTAAACATAAAAAGGTAATACGGTGGATTTTACGAAAAATTTTCCCGTAAAGGTGTATCTCTTAACATGTTTTCTAAGCTCTTTTATGAAAGCAAATCAGTGGTCAACAGTTGTTTTTAGCCTCATTCAGGGTTTTCTTTCAATGCATTTTTGAAAATTATCTTTAATTGATAGCATATAGGGAGAGCGATAAAGCCATGTATTCATAAGCTCCTTAAGGATGTTAATCTTTCTTTACAAAGTGCGACAATAAAGCCACAGCTTGACACGGATTACCATTAATACGGGTAAAATGTTACTTTCGAATCTGCTCCAAAAATGAAAACAACTAGCACCAAAAAACCCGTTTTCTGCAGACAACAAGACGCTTTCACAATATCACCATCACCGTAAAAAATATGACATAAGGGCTCACGAGAATGAACTTAAGATCACACCTTACGGAAACTCTTGAGGTCGGAGGTTTACTGCGTCATTTTTATTTCCATGAATACAATGAGCAATTGATTGTAATGAAAAGTTAGTGAAATGAGGGGAGAAAAAAATTCTTATGAAATTTGAATCCTTTAACAATTTTACTCATCACTAAGCAACGCAACACAAAGCGAGAGAGATTTTTCGGAACACTGCGAACTGCTTGTGCTTTTACCGCCCACGCGCTTCGCTGGGAAACTCCCAGAGAGGAGAAATTTCCGCCTTGACCTAGACTCTGACCAGGATCCCCCCCCCCCATGCCGCACTGCTGACTTTAGCCAGTTAAGCTAACACAACCTGTCCGCTCTTGCCTGTGTACATAGGACGGGCAACCGGGATGCTCCGTCCTATCCAATGCTCGGGTGTTGTTGAACCCAGTAAATACACAAAGAGTACCCATTACAATCCTAGGATCGTCACGCAGGCATCGAGTTACAATGATTTTGAAATACATTATGAGCAAAGAATAACTCAAATGAGACATTTAAAAGCAGCAAAAGTTTTATGTTCGCATCTGCTATTCTCAAGAAGATGAAGGTTAAACTTTTTGCCTTTAAATTTACACATGCAATGGTAATATTTTTTTCAATGGTGGCCAACCTGGGGATAGTAGGCTGTAATAAAAGATACAATAAGCCTTCGGATGTTTCAAAGAATTGAGTCAATGTAATTAGAAAATGGTTACCTCTCAAGAGAGGCTAGAAATTATTTTTTAATTTCTAGTTTAAACACACGCTGGTAAAATATGGGTTAACCGGTAATGTAACAAACAATGACATTTCCATGTTTTCACAACATTTGTTCTTAACTCGCTTTGTTTTATTATTTTTGTCTCGTCCTGGTGAAAGATTGCAAATCAATTTTAACCCACTTTCCGATTAGCTGTTAAGCTGAAATTTTCAGGATAGCTCAGCACCAGATGAGGATTCAATATTCTAGTACCTTCATTATGATTGGAACAGTATCTCGAATTAAAATCGGAATTTAATATTAAATATGAAGATAAGTTTTTAAAATGGCCACCAAAATCCGATGAAGGCATTGCAATCATTCTAAAAAACAACAGCAACAAATTTCTTTTAAATAAAGTTTATTGTAAATGGATTGATTTAATATTATTTTAAAAAACTAAAGTGAAAGAAGGAATTGGACAAGAGAGTGACATAGGAAAAATAGGTAGTTACACAAGTTAATTTTAAAAAATGTTAGACAAGAAAAGAAGAAAAATATATGAAATGTATTACAGCTATAACAGGGAAGCTATAACTCTGCATTTGTGCTTAATATCAATTAAAATGTAATAAAGTGAAGATAGAGCAGGCGATCTACGTTTTTCGTTGTGTGTGAGGTATTTATTTAGAGACTGTCAGGCTAATACACAAAAGTTACTTGTCCAGCAGTACTTTGAAGCTAAAATAGATCACAGCCAAAGAAATTGCTGTATCCCAAGGAAATGGAAGGTCGAGTAATTGATTCCGTCGTAAAGCGAAAACATGACCCATCAATTTTACTTCATTAGTACTCTATCATGGCTTATTTCTGATAGTAACATTTATTATAACTAATATTTATAATTACTGGTAAAAAAAATTTCACTTAACTAATGTCAGGGTACATAGAGTAGACCAATATGACCATTTTCCTGTAACTCAAATTCAAAAATCATTTTTTTTTCAGGTGTAAAATTTTCAAAATTGAGATTCTGGTAAATTTTTATCCAGGTCCACTCGATGTTATATTAAAATTTTATTATGGTAAAGAAAGCTTAAATCGGGAAATATGTCTCAAAAATTGACAAAATGTGTCATCGAGAGACCGGTCTTTCCTGCCCCGTGTTCATAGTAAGATATTTATACCTATTTCTATAAATTTGTTGTGTGCATTAAGCCGATCCAGGTAAAATATAGCTGCTTCTCAATTTTGAAAAATTTGCCGAAATATATTTCAGATAAATTTTTTTATCATTTTAAGACGTAGGAAAATGTTTTCAAGGGCAATTTTTTCAACTTCCAATCCGTATAAAATTACTGGACCACCACGTTCCCCAAAGTATAGCACACAACAAAGATTTGCTTTGCATTTATCATATGTAAAAATTACAGTCACATGCAATTTATGATGACTCCGCGGTAAATTATACAAAAATTACTCACTAAAAAGTCACAGAAACCATACCAAACGCAAAGATAGATCGTAAGTACAATGTAATTGTTAATATTGCTTTAAGTATTCCACCTATTAAGGTAAGTTCCTATGGAGTACTTAAGAAGCATTGTGGAAACCTCTCCTTCCTTTAAACGAATACAGTAGTAAGGACATGAGGAAGAGAACTGCGTTAGAAAAAAGGAGCGTGGAAAAAAGGTCGTGAGCAGGAAGAAGCTTGTAAGAGGATCGTAATTTAAGATTAAAGAAAAGGTTGTTTAAGAGTTTTATCAGGATTGTAGCACTTTACGGTGCGGAAGCGTGGACACGAGAGAAGACTGGAGGCGTTCGAATTGTGTATGTGGCGTAGAATGGAGAAGGTGAGGTGGACGAAGAGGAGGAGGAACGAAAAAGTGCTGGACATGGTGGGTGAGGAGAGGCAGCTTTTAGATGAGATACGGAGGAGACAGAAGATGTGGATGGCCGGAGTACTTAGCGGGGAGGGGATTTTGAAAAAATAGCTAACGGGTAGAATATTAGGTAAACGAGGAAGGGGAAGGAAAAGATGAAAGAGGGAAAGCCTTACTGTGAATAAAAGATATTCTAATAGATATGGAAAATCAGTATGCAATGGAAGGGAAGGCACTTGAACTAGCGTTAACTAGGAAACTATATCGATGGCTATGTTCTAACAACACGTATCTAAAATTCGGACGGTTTGAGTCAGATATCTTCAAAAGGTGTAATAGCATGAAAAAATAAAATGCAAGCAAAGAACAACTCATTTTAAATTTCAGTGTGCAAGTAAAAGAAATGAATCGTTTTTTTTTTTGCTCTCCCGAAAAATTGCTATTTTTGAGATACGTGTTGCTAGAACTTAGCCATCGATATACTCTTATGAGGCTCTACATACTCTTAAAATTTGAAGGTGCTAAACCACCTTCTAAACGGGTTATTCGCTCCCGATATGGAAAAGAAAGACCACCGTTGCAGAGGGATTGATTCTTACTCTGTCGCGCGTGTCTCGGTCCGGGGCACGCGCGCGGGCCGCAAGCACTCCGAAAGCGCTCCTCCTTCCCAGTTTCCCCCCCCCCCACCCCCCGAGGCAATGCCTCAACCGGTTATGCCTTGTGCGGCGTCCGCCCCAATTGCATAACAGTCAATCTTGGAGCTAAAAATACTACGAAAGAAGCTGCCAGCCGGCATCTAATCGGCAGGTCTTCAAACCTCTTTTCATTCTATCAACTGTACCGTGAGGGATTTCATTTGCGACGAAGGAGTCTCCAGCTTGTTTCCAGCAATGAAAGGAAAATAGATTTTGAATTGAGCGCCTTTGAGAAGGCGGGTCGGAAAACAAGCCACGCTACTCAAAGGGCTTCAATGTCAAACCTAAGAGTAAATGTATACAAAAGTCCTCAAGTCGACTGAAGCCAGCTGCGCATTAGGCGAAAATCGAGGCCAAAATTGAACAGCTTCAGCGTTATCATGGTAATTTGAAAAAAAGTTAGAGTACGAAAAAAGTTGGCAAAACGGAAAGGTAAGTTCGCACCGTAAAATTTCCGGAGTGTATGGAAAAAACTGTTTTCAATATTTGCCTGCACCTGTAAGTTAGAAAAAATAAATTTGAAGAAATACGTTGGTAATTTTTTAAAATTACAGATGCCCCATATTAATAGTGCTGTTTTAGATCGTGATACTTCTCCCTTTTTGAGCATTAAAATTGACGGAAATGTAATTTCCTAACGAAATATACAACATGTAAACGAATTAAATCGTAGCAGTTAGCCGATGACACTCATGATCTCGAATGTCACAGTTGCAAACGTGGTCTCATTCGCAGAAGCCGACGACCGCTTTTGTAAAGATTTTGTTTCCTCTGAGTATCCATGTCAAGTACTTTCGTTGGAAAATGCTTATTCTTGATGAGAGAGACGCAATTAATACCTCAAATTTGGCAATACAATTAAACCATTTTCCTGTTTGCTCAGGTAGCAAGTCTTATTTTTAACTACTATTGAATACTTAATTATGTAAATAAGTTAATAAATGTTCATACAAAAAAATCATCCAAAAACCACCTACAAACGCTTTGCGCTTAGCATTCAGCGTGTACCGTGTTGCACGTACGGCATATTCTCGAACACACATTTTTCAGGTAAGAAAAATGCAAATTTATACACTTTTTATATGCTTTACAATTTTATGCTGACATTTTTTTCGATACGATAAATGCAAAAGTTCGAAAATTGCCTAAATAAAGTGATCTCAGACATTTCCCTAATTTTGTGCTTCATTGGCATTCTAAAAGTACTGGCACCGTATAAACAGTAGCATCATGTATTTCAACTGCTTTCTATACACTATAAAACAAGTTTAAACAAACCTAGTGTTTCTAGCACTCTAAGCTATAATTTTCTAGCGTTTAAAATGCTGCACTGCAGGAAATCCAAGATGGCGACCGATTTTTCAAGGTGGTAGCATGTTACCCTTGCAGATTTTCTTGGACTTGCTTGCAGACTCTTGGGATTTTGCTCTTGGCTACCCAAAGATCACTTCCACCAATTTTCATCTTCTTTAACTTCTTTTCCGAAGTTCAGTCAAAATTTTCCTAACATTCCTGTACCAGCAGGGTTTAGAACGGATGAGAGGAGCAGGATATCTAAAAAAGTATCACAACACAAAGGTTGTTTTAGATAGTTGAGGGTAGAACTCATCCCAGATTATGACGCGGGTCAGGTGAATTCCATACCTATCAGTAAGTTCCAAATATGAAATTTCGAGAGGAAAAACCTCACCATGGAGTCCGAAAGAATATACTTCAACGGCCCAAGCTGTGCGTAAATGTGGGTTTCTTCAGTATACTCAATCCGTAAGGGCTTTTGCCCTTGGATCTTCACTCCAGCTTCGATAGCCTGGTCGTGTCCATGTCCGTCCTCTTCGGCTCTAGGTTTCGTGTTGGCAAAGGATGCAGGTTGCTTCATGTGCGAACCTTCCAAATTTTCACCGACCCGGCCCCATCAGTTAAGTGGGAATCATGGGTGTCGGGATATTATTGTGAACGATAGTTCAAAGGTATGGGATTTCCATTCCCGGAGGTATCACGGAAAATGACATCTTGAAACGCTCATCATTCCTCCATCATTGGAGCTATCTCAGAAAAAAATATCGTGTCGTTTAGGCTTAATTTAGGAAGATCACCGCGGTATTTCTCAAAGTTCTACTTGAGACCACAGCGGGTGAGAAAGGGGGGAAGCAGGATTTCTATAAAGGTGGATAGATGAGTAGAGGTGGGAAAATCAGGGGCTTCGAACCGAATTCTATTGTGTGCAGGAAAGGCTTAGGGAGAAGGGGACATTGCACTGCATGGTGGAGATTTGGTTCAGAGACGAGAGAAAGGGGGAGGGGGCACAGAGAGTGGGAAAGCAATTGAAGAGAGAGTTTGCGCGGTGGTGCACTCAATTGCAGCCCAAGATGGTCTTTTCGAGAGGGAAGCGGGTTCCCATCCTCGAAACGAAATAGCTGCGGAGAAATCAGGTTTCCCCCTCGGATGCCATCCAACCAGGGAACCAACTGCAGAATGTCATCGTAATACTTTCATTTGCATTGAGTCATTGGACCGTGTCTCCGTCGGATACAGGGTCGCCACTTGCCTGCGTGCACCTCGGTGAACCTTCAGAGGGCACTGCGTCGGTGAATTACGTAAAAAAATCTCTCTAATAAGTCAAAACAGTCATAAAAGAGACAGAGAGAAATCTGAAGATAAATGTAATGGATATGGAAAATCCTTTATCTCTATTGCCACAGACTCAACTTTGTGGAAGGTCATTTCAACGTTGATAGAAAAGCAGTATGCAGCGGAAGAGAAGAGACTTAAACTAGCGTTACCTAGAAAACAATATATTTTATGAGGTAAAATAATTTTGCTACGTAGGATGGGAGAAGCAAGAAGGAAATATTGAATACAATAGCTCTAGCGCAGACGCCTTTCTTCAAGGAAGAGTCCACCTGCATCTAGGAATGTTAGGCGCAGAAGTAAGCAGGCAATACATTGTCACTTATATTTGGAGCATGCTTCTCGTCAGCTTATCTTTCCACGCCTATACATTCATTCTTTCGCATTCACCTTCATTACCTGTTTCAGGGCTACTATGCTAACACCGGTGGTTATCATGCCAACTGAATTCGTAATTTTTTTCAGATTCACCGCTAAACGGAAATATGTAAAAAATTTACACACGCATATTCCTTTCCAAAGAAATGGATCACTCTAATTCATGCTTTTCTATATTTATATCGGGATGGCACTCCTAATTCACTGCTTTTTCTGTAAAATATAATTATAACATATCCGCAATGTGGCGTTTTTTGCTTACAGCCAAGATAGTACTATGTTACTACCTGCTGGACGAGGGAGCAGGCTGAGCAGTAATACCTATGGTAAAATTGAATTATTGCTACTGTCTGGTGAGTCTACCAAACAGTTTTCGGAACACATTGTCACCCTTTCCCTTCCTGAAGCCAGTACATCGCTCATCCTCAATGTGACGGACGCTTTTTGCGTCTTTTCACGATGATTTGAGTTTGAGATTTGAATATTCTGGCTTGAAATAGTGGTATTATATTCGGTTCCATTCCATTATTCTGGCTTGAAATAGTGGTATTCCATCACAATTACCTTTATCCGCCACAAACGCAATACCATCATGCAGAAAAAGATACAGTGATAAAACTTCGCACGAGTAGACTAAGACCCAAATGCCATATATCATGAGAATTCATGAAACGTCGCACAAATTTGAAAAAGAAGCGAGGAAAGCATCATTTCGACCCCTGCCGCGCTTCAAGTGCTACTCCAAGGAATGTCCGGCGACTCGATTTCCTTCATTCTTATGTCATTATGAATCACTCTGTTACTTCTACCTAATTCTCTGCGGCATCTTCTCCGGCCAAAAATTAACCTTTCACTTCGTTTTGAGTAGCAATTGTTTCGCCATGGCCAATCTCGTGGAAAGTACCCTTCTCAAAATTGCGTGGGCTTATGCCACAAATGGGCCACTCCAAGCGGAGATCTCCCTCTAAAGTCCGTCGCTGCGAAAACATCTCATTGCCAAACTGCTGGAATAGGTGAGCTAAAGTGTGTTCCGTCCTGCGATGATTTTTACGCCAACACACGTTTATTTCTATAATGCGTCCATCATTTTGGCCTTTAAATTCCAATAATAGAAGCATAAAATTTATCGCTTTCATTCATATGTAAGTACGCCATTTTTTACACATGCATGCACGCCCTTCGTTCCAAGTTCCTTTCGCCAGATCTGACGCTCACCATCGCTGGATTTTCACTGCGCAGGAAGAAATTTCTAATTCTAAGCACTGCCTCCGTCGATCGAAAGAGTGGAATCCTTTCCCCTCGGCTCGCCCTTCGCTTTGGAATGAGAGGAACACACGTAACCTCATTTTCACTGGGACGTAAGGGCCATTGGCACTGAAATTCAAAAGAAACTTTCTTCATTCCGCTGGCGTATTACACGCATCACAATGATTCCCAGCGGCCGTAAAGCGACGCGTCGTGCTTTCTTCGACTCGTGCTTCCAAATCACAGCCACTTATAAATCCCGCTAGGCGTGTTAAGCGCGACTCCATGTGTAGGGAACATTCAGTCAAAAGAGGATGGGAATGAGGTTGAATTTTATAAATCATTACCACGGCTATGAAATACAAATTTGGAAGGCATAATAAAAGTCCAATGGAGGCCGTTGACTCGGATTGATAGCGAAGTTAACTGTCCTTGAGGAGCCATAATGGACGATAAATATGTATTTCAGTGAGTAAGGTTAGTATCTTATCGCCAATATCATCCCGTATTCTTATCTACGTCTCGAAAAAAACAACCATTTCGTGACCGATTCGGTAAGGTAGCGGATAAGAGTGCAAATATTATTCTTCGGAATTTTTAACAGCGTATATGGGCTTTGCTCCCGTTTGCCGTGAGTACAGGAATTTCTTACAAGGAAAAATGAACTGCTTGGTTCAGCAGATCAAAAAAGAATAACTGTAGCGAGAAAAATCTTTGAATCAATGACTTCAGCAAAATGACTACCAATTACATCAGTACCTACCAATAATTTTGCCAAGCGTCATTCAGATAAACTCAGTCAGTGTTTCAACCCGAAGGTTTGTTTGGATGGTTGAAGGTAGAGCTCACCACTAGCTATGCGAACATTATAAATTGATGGTTGAGGGACCATTTTTTTCCCTGAGCTAATTTGCGCTTCGAGAATTTTTATTTGGGGTATCGATAGGCCTCACTCAAGATTTGAACTCGGGCTCTTCGGAAAACAGCAGAACTGACTACACATAGGGCCAGCACGTTCCTTGCATGTACAAGTTTAATTATTCAAGGCATAAAAACTGAAGACGACCGAACATTCTGAACTAAAGATTCAAATATTTGGCTCTAGCAGGGATATATTAGAACTGTCAATATGAAAATAGCCAGTGCTAAATCAAGTTCAAACGGAAAGAGAGAAATTATTGAAAAGAAAAGGAAAGAATAACTCATCAAGCACATATTCTGACACGTTAACTTCGTAAAAATAAATTCGTGAAAATACTTCCGTGGAAAAACCATAGAATGGCAAAAAAAATCGATGTGAAAGTATTAGCGATGAAATTAGGAATCACCTTATAAAATCAAATGAAGGAACGGAAGATAACAAAGAGAGTTGGCAGACATCTGGTCAAGGATAAACCTTAAGGAAACTTAAAGAAAAAAAGCTTCTCGGATACATAATTCGGTATGAGTAAATACAATTGAATTTAAAAATGCCAAAAACGATTGTCAAAACTTCTGGGGCATTGGCGATGGTACCACAACAATGATATAAGGAAAACGGAGTAGCCTCTGAAAAATCATTATAAGCGGACACATTATCTTTGCGGCAAGGGAAACGCTCGAAAATTAATGTTAGCAATTGCTCCTTCATTTCTGTTTTAAATTAATATGCAATACACTACTTATTGTATAATATAAACAAAATAGAATGCACAGGCATGTATCTCCAGTATTTGCCCTAATACCGTGGAAATTTTAGGGATGAAAATTTGAATCGTTCTCTCAAATATTCCATACTTTGGCTCGCAAGCCACCAATGTAGCAATTTGAACTGATTTTATACGAGTATTACGACCGATTTTTGCAGCCATTCCGTACTATCTTTCAAGGATAAAGGACCTCAAAGCTGATATCATGCTGAAAAGTACAAAAAGTAATTTTGCGGCATGGATTGGATCAGCCTACCTCAATTCTAAATGCATCACACAACTGCCGCTTAGTCTGGAGCGAGCTCCACCCTCACATATGTAAAAACCTTTGAGTTGAAGCAGGTGTTTTATGATGTGAAACTGCTATACTTATTTATGTGTACGAATTTATTTATTAACATTTCCCATTTTCCATACTAATAACGAATTTAAGGGCTATAATAGTGTCAACAATTTTGGCAATTTCATAGCTGCCTTGAGCGCTTTGTCCATATTTATCCTCAGGTCATTTAATTATAATAATAAATTCTTCATATTTTTATGCATCAGCCCTCCATTTTTCCCTTCCAAAATCGTTTCCCTTCGTTCCCCTAGATGATCTTCACCCTTGCGTCATTCTTCCTCTGTCCAATGGACTTATTTCCAATTCCCCCTCACGGGACTTTCCCTTCATTTTTCTATCTCCATTAAATTCCTCACGTCTTATTAACTCTCCCATCCTCCTTATCGTGCTGTATCGTGTGGTGCTCCACAGTTAGCCATCCTGTCCTTCGAAACATCTCATTTCTGCCTCTTTTCTTCCATTTGCTTTTTAGTACCCGTACCGAGTTTCAGATCCCCAAGGTTTTTAGTATTTTCTGGCCAGCTTTTTTCAATTGACCAAGTTTCTGAATTGTAGAATACCATTGATTATAAGAGTATTCCTACAAAGGAGACTCCATTAAAGGAGACCCAAAAACAGATGAGAGATGGTTAATAAGAGAAAGGAGATGGTTAAGCGTTATACCTGTTGCCGTTTCGCGCGCATTCTAGTGGCTGACTTGAGAATCCTTTAATGTAATATTCCTCGTCCCTACGTTTTTTTTTCCTTTTCGTCTATTTCTTGCTCTTGGAGCAGAGTAGTGGCCTTTCTGCCGTGAATGCCGTCTTAGTTTTGGGCGAAGCTTTATGTTTGTAGTGCTTTTCCCATCCTAAGTAATGGTTCTCCTGAATAAAGTAACTGAGGCAGGCAAGATATAGTGGAGTAACGTCCTAATTCAATGAAAAAGAAAGATGGCAATTTTTCCAAAAATTTATTTTAAAAACGCATCTTACATTATAATAACCATATATTATTTAAATATTATTCGCCCGAATTTTCATGAGCTTAGAATAGGATTTTTAGATATTTTGAAGATACAGTGAATTAAAGAAGGCAGTGCGGGAAGGAAAGGTAGGCTCCCAGTTCACTTCTTGAATACTCCATGGAAACCTACCTTAATCGGAAGAATACTATAATAATAATATTAAAATGGGTTTTGAGTTCAGAGTACCCGTTTGCTGTAGGCACATCGTTGTTTTTACAGGAAAAAAATTAACTGAATGGTTCATCAGATTAGAAAATAATGACTGTGGCGAGGGAAACATTGAATATCTAAGGGAAACCTTCAGAATAACTTCAAGTACGTTGTACTTGAAACAGAACTAACGTTGAAACGCGTCGTGCGTTTTAAATAAATTTTTGAAAAAATTGCCATACCCATTTCATTTTAAGGTGCTCCCCAGTTGAGAAAATGATTCCACCTGCTCCGAGGTAAATAAATAAATAAAGAGTTCATAAAATGGGCATGTGAGTGCGGGGAGGATGATGACCTTCGCGCGGGAAAGGCATCGGTGCGGCCGGCGGGGCGCTTTCGCGAGGGCCGCACTCTGCTGGCCGACTGCTCCCGATCGCCCTCGCGGGCCGTTTTCTCCGCCGACGTCAGGAGAGAGAGGCACACGAGGGAAAGCGAAGGGTCAATGACAGCGGCGGCGGCGGCGGATTATCGCAGCCTCACAATAATATTTGCCTCGCAGCGTCCGCCCAATTACCTCTGGGCCGAGATTGAGCGCTCACTTAGGCCTCTCTCCCAAACGATGCTCTGCACAACGTAAACAATGAGGTCGTTAGCCGGGAGGCGCGTTTTCTTCCGACGGACGCAGCGGGAACGTCCGAGAGGAATGACAGAGAACTACGTAGGAGGCCACAGTACGCCCCCGTAGAAGCTTGACCATTGCTGCCACACGGGGTGCATTGAAATCGGTTTTCTAAAATACCTGCAGCGCGGCGATGATTGCAGTACGATTCATTCATCCATATATATAAAAGAGGATATCTGTTTGTATGTCCGCTATGCATTTCCATATGGCTACATGGATCACAACCAAAAATATGACGTAATTGCATCTCATGCACCCAAAGCCTGTAGCGATATTTTTGATCGTGTCCGACACATCCTTTGCGTCATTTTCTCATTACCATTTGTTACGTCATGTCATACAACTTCTGTGGTTGGACACCCAGCCGGCTAGGTACACCTCTTGACACGCTCAAAGAGAAAGTATAAAAATCGTATAAGATCACGAAATCCAACTTCCAAGTTTCCTACTTCTCTGGGTACTATCGTTCCAGAGCAACACGGGTTGGCCTTCTAGTTCTCAATATTTGCAGTCAAGTGCTTCCTGTCGCTAGGAATAGCATAAGAAAGTTATGCATTCGATAGATTATATTATCTCAAATACATTTTTACGCACATCTTGTCAGTACTGGAGACAGGAGTGATTTTGCCGTTCCGGTGAGAGCACACTGATCCACTCCAAGCCGCCAGTTTACAATAGATACAATATTTTGCGCCTATTTCTGCGTTTTCGGTGTTAAGTGTGATTTTTGTTCAAGAGGAAACATGCAGCTATAAGTTTCTGAAAATGTTTGAACAATCACACAGTACGTGAATAGAGAAAATGAGTTATGAATAGCAGATAGTAATTTTATATATCTTGAAGTACTTCTATAATATTTTTCGATGAACAGCCCTATTTGTAGAATATTTCTTGGTTACATTCGAATCGCTCTACCGACGGTGGTGACTATTTTGGTTGCCGCGAAATATTTCACAACATAAATACTTTTCGATATACGCATTCAAGACCTCATATCACGCGGGCGAAGAATTTGGTGAATGTAAAAGAATAGGCATGGTCTAGGGACAACACCCTAGATGAAGCATATCAATCCTAGGGTATTTCTGCCATGTATAAATGCATAAAGTAAGAGCTAAACGTTTCACTAAAGGCCTGGTTACACGGCACATCAAACCGTACGAGTTTATGTCTAAATGCATGAACGCGTGAATGGACACAAAAATGTACGGTTTAATTACCCAACTGGTGCGAATGCATGTATAGAAAATAGAACCTGTTCTATTTTGGCTCATGCATTCGCACATGTTCTGTTCCGGTCCACAAAAATTGTTCATGCAAACAAACCTTCACACTAACGTGTTAATGTATCGTGTCAACAGACCTTAAGACGCAACGAGAGGATGCATATCAATTGTTCTGTTATCCGCTAAGTAGAAATAGCAGGCACATATCTGTAAAGGGAAGGGCTTGCTCACTAGAATTCGATAATAATTGTTCAGGAAATTGAAGTCTAGGAGCTCAGCTTCAGCAGAAAAACATCGTCTCACAGAAGGTTTCATTTCCCCAAAAGGTTGCCTTCCTCCAGGAAAATGAAGTTCAATGACTCAAAAGTGAAACTCTCGCGACTTTCAACGTTTCCTACTCCTTTCATCAGATAGACGTAATGTTATGGAAGCGTTCTGCCTTTTCGGGGTCATCAGCCGTGCTCACTGCCTCTTCACTGGAAGTTTCTCTATCCCACCTGTTGGTGAAGCTCACGTCACCACAAGCCAACGAACGTCAATCTGGAACCCGAAAATGTGTAACACTTTATAGCAGCGTCGTGGAAACCTCAGCATAAAGGAGAGGGAAGAGTGGATCATCTACAATCTACGTTCTTTATCATGGTAGAGGACATGTATCAGAAAATTTCCCGTTTTCTTCTTAAGATGAAAACGATTGAAAGTCAAAAACCATTCAGGTTTTCCTCCTAAGGTTGAATAATACTTCCTCTTAAAGAGGAAAACGGAAACGCCTTCGAAAAATATCTACAACCAGCATTGCACGGACGTCTTTTGCTCAAAGCTGCTTGAAAGGGCATTTTAGGCAAGTCACTCATATGCACACAAAGGTCGTTTTACACGGGGCACGGAATTGCGCAGGCAAGATCTGCATTAATTTCTAAAATGGCGTGGAATTGCGCGAATGCATGAACGTAATTAGAACAGGGGCTATTTTGCCATCTACCGTCCACGCATTCTCGCATTTGTTCTAGCAATTCGTCGCTTTACATGACGCAATTTTGACTGCGCCTTCGTACACACGTCAGATTGTGCAAGTACGTGCCCCGTGTAAAACGGCCTTAATGCATGCAGTCAGTCGCGCAGTCCAGGGCGTCCGGAAGACAGTAATACAGGGGCTATTTTCCCGGCTCAAATCATTTCCCGGCTTTCCCAAATCATTATTAATCAAGAATAAAAGCGACTGTTTTTTTTAAGTCACTGACTTAATTCCGTACTACTTTTATCTACGTAACGGCGTCATCATCTGTTGCAAGGATACATCATCAGATGCAGGTTTTAACTCTTGATGACGCAGTGGCATCGATTCTTTTAGCAGGGAATTTATTTCTTTAAAGACACATTACGAATAGGCCAATGGCCAGGGGGCAAGTAATTAGCAGCTAAAATGTAATTGAGTACGGTATGATTTTGGGTAAGCCTTTAATAGTTCCTAGCATGACTCTGGGCATTAAAATATGGTTCATTTTCCCATAGTATCAATCAATTGTTGTTTTCCTTTGTTATACCATATGAATGGGTAATTTACCACTTTTTACTGAGCGTATATCTACTGAGTGTACACCCATTTTTACTGAATGTGAACCCTGAGTGTACCTGATGATAACGCAGTAGCTTCGAAACGCGTCGTACTCAATTAAAAGTCAAAGTATTAAAGTGTGCATTGCAAAATATTTTCTTTATTAATCTTTGGATTAGTACATGGTTGTTTTTCTCATTATTTCAAACGATTGTTGTTTGCCTTTGTTATGCCATACTCGTGGGTAATTTATCTCTTTTTATTTAGCGTGAAACCACTGAGTGTAAACCCTGAATATTGACGCAGAAGCATTGAAATACGTTGTACTCAATTAAATTTCTAAGTGTACATTGAAAACTTTTTTATCACATGAAATAATTTTAAATCATATTAATATTTGGACTGAAATATGGCTGCTTTCCTCATTATTTCAATGGCTTGCTGTTTGTTTTTATTATACCATATGCGTGGGTAAATTACCATCCTACGGGATGTGCTATCCGCGTGACACAAGATTTGAGCAGAGGCCATTACGGGGAGCGATTAGGAGCCGTGGAGAAGGGCAGTGACCCCACCCGCCCCCCCCACCCCCACTTTCTCCTCGGCGCATCAACGGCAACACAATGGACGGCGCGAGCGGTCGAAAGCCTTGATCATGTGAAACATCCAGCCCTGGCCTCTAAACACGCCAACGACCAGCGCAACGATACCCCTCTTCCGAGCTTTTTGCACTATTATTTCCACGAAAATTACAACAGAAGATTCTCCCATCGATCACCGTTGTGTCGCGAAAAATGGATTCCAAAATAATCGTATGAAATCGTGTCAGTATTGACTTGGCGGAAATGCGATATATCCATGATAAAATACGAACTACAAATGGACTCAAAGAAGTGAACTTGAAAAAGACATACAATGTTGAAACCATGGTCGGTGGTGGAATTTTATATTCAAGGGTGGAAATTACTATTTGTGGTTTATATTTTATAAAATAGATCTAAGAAACATTCGCCACTCAAGAGGCTAAGAGAGGAGCAATTCGTATTTAAAAATTTTGACTTGGCATTTTAACCGAATTTTATAATCGTGATGAGGAATCAATGTAATTCCCGACTTTTTAATACCATTCCACGGGAGTACAACTATTATGGAAAAAATGCGGAACATAAATGATTTATTTGCCTCGCACTCATCAACGTCCAGCAGACATTTCTGTAAACCGATTGTAATGAAAGGAAGCATAAATTAAGCTTTTGCGGGACATGGCAAAATATTTTCTGGGATTGGGATAGGGAATTAGTAGAGAGGAGACTGGTATCATATAATCAAGTCATTAAAAAAAGTCAGAAAGGTATTGAACAAGGCGACTGACAGCTGAGGTCATTTGCGCCATGAGGGAAGGATATGGAATGAAGGGTGGAGAGAAACCCGGCGCCGGTATTAGCCTGCCCTTATCGAAAAGCGCCAAGGAGCAAGGGCATGCCTTTCTAATTTTACCGGCCTTAGACAGAAGTCTTTCAGATGGGACGGATGACACTATCGTAGACCGATAGTGATTGCTGCGGAGATATAACGAAATGGTCAAGATCGAAGGTGAAAAATCGAGTTTGAATCGAAACTCAAATATCATGGCTTGATCTCAATTTCCTCGTTCTTTGACTACTAAAACTTGATTTTCGATTTCAATTGAAAAGGAGTTTTTCTTATCTACACCAAATGCAATGAGCTCGTTCAGAATTTTCTTTAACTGTTGATTGTGTTAGCAAGAAACGTAGAGAGGAGACTGGTGCCATGTTATCAAGTCATTAAAAAAGTCAGAAAGGTATTGAACGAGGTGACTGACAGCTGAAGTCATTTGCGCCATGAGGGAAGGGTATGGAATGAAGGGTGGAGAGAAACCCGGCGTCGGCATTAGCCTGCTCTTAACGAAAAGCGCCAAAGGAACCAAGGCTTTACGTCACATACAACGGGCGGATCCTTGCGCTTGGAATGTCCTCCACACAACATTCAAGCAGGCATCGGGCACTCTGAAAATTCTCTGCTACCGCCAGCATTTAAACCCACGGGGTTAAGCCCACGGTTTAAGAAGCAGACCATAGGCGGATCTAGGGGGGCATGGGGGCACGTGCCCCCCCAGACCCTTAAAAAATATGAAAGATTTTTTAATACGGTCCCATTATCATTGCGTTTGTTTTGTATTAGGAGGTATCCTTGTGCACCCCCAGAACAAAATCCTGCATACGGCCTTGCTTGTGCCCCACTAGAAAGAAATCCTGGATCCACCCCTGAAGCCAACTCTCTAGCAACTACGCTAACCCGATTCTTTTTTTAAAAAATCTCTATCCAACCGCTTGGTGTGTGTCGAAATTTCGAAGTTCTCGATAAAATTCAAGTAGGCTCCTTTATCAAACATATGTCCACAATATCAACTTTTCAATGAGACACCTTATTAAAGTTAAGAAAATGATTTATACGATGGCCTTTTTCCCACCATTGAATTGGTACCATTGATAAACGATTTCAATTTTTTTGCTATTATCGCACTAAATTTTTTTCCCATTCGCTCAAAATAGATACAATTGAAGCCTCCGCTACATTTCCCCTCATAGTTAAAACTGTCTTTGGAGTTAGCCCAATGTTGACGATATGGAGAAGGTTACTTGCAAACGTTTGAAGATGTCTTCAAAAGTTTGCTCCATTGCTTCATAAGGGCTCCTCTATGAGGTATGTTTCTCTAATTAATTCGGAGACCAATTGATTAGCAACACGTACCTACCATGAAAACATTTTACTTTACATTAGTACCAAGAAAACCAAGGGACCCAGGGAGAAAAGGTTTTTCTTTTTTCCCTCTTTTTTCTTGACCTCTATACTTAATATTATATCATTATTTTGCAGTGCGGTCCTTGAAAAAGTTGGAATGCATTTTTGCCAACGTTTTGGTCTATTTTTAGTTCTTCTTTAATGAATATATAATGTTGATACGTATATAAAATTAAGAAACACACTCAGTTGTAAATTAACAAACAAGAAAAGACTACAATTTTTACTTACTTGTTCACAATGTTTATTGATGACAAAAATACACGGTTAACTAGGAATTTTGATTAAACTGTAATTAAAAATATTGACAAAATTATCTGCCTAATCTTTTAATACAACTGTTTTTGGTTTCGTAAATACATACTTATTTCCTTAAATAATATTTTTCTTAAATTATTTTCGTATCTAAAATTTTGGTATCCAGTCTTTTCATTTTTGCTAATTTACAACTGAATTTATTTCTTTTTCTTGATTGCATTATTGTAAAAGCATTTACATAACACTTTGTTTTTTAACGAATTAAAGTTACAAATTCGTTTTTATTTCAACCCCTGATGAAATTTAAAAGATAAATCGAAACGTTGGCAAAAATTGCATTTTAATTTTTTTCAAGACCTACAAACCAAGATACTGATTTAATATGACAAGGTTTTCCTCAACCAGAAGATCATAAACGCTTTTAATATGATAAACGCTTGCCCTCGATTAACTGACCGTGGTTTCATGCGAGGCTCTGTGATGACAGAAGTGTGGCGCCTAGCGGGAGCAGAGAAACTGTAAACCGCTTTCAAGAGAACTTAGGAATAAATGTCTTCTTATGAGGCATAGCCACCAAACAAAGGTCCACGCCTCAAAAGCGTCATCTGTTTCTTCTCATAATGACTCCTTTGTTGCCTCCACCATTGCGCATTGCATCGTCTGCAGAATTGCATTAGCAACTATATGGACTCCAGCTATTGCTTAACACGTTGCGTACCGGGGTATGTAGAGTAACGACTTATCTGGGTAAAGGATTAAGATTGAAAATATGCTTAATTTTATGCGAAATGCCATTGGTTTAAGCATGGTTAAAAAGCTAATATGGTAGGCGGAAGCTCTCAATATTAGTTAAATTAAACATTGCAATAATTCCCCGGGATTTATGCGAACGCGACACGTTCCGTTGTTACAACAACATTAATCAAATGCATTTTGTGACTTAGAGCATTAGAACACATAGAAGGGGGAACTCTAGGACAAATGTTGCACGTGATAATGTTGTTATAACAACGAAATACGTCGTGTTTGAATAGCTCCTGGGGAAACATTACAATGTCTCATTTAAATAATGAAAATATAATTTTAAAATACAACTTTACCTAATTAAATATTACGATAAGTCCATTTACAATAAGTAATGAACAACAATTGATTACGTAATACCAAATAACTGTGGCATGCTTATAGATTGTGTAAGTTAAGCCTAAATGACGAGAATCTTCGTCATCCGTGCGCTACGCGTTAATTGGCTTCTGCGATGGATAGCATCCAGCAAACGGAATTTTTGTCTTAATATCAGAAGCAGTTTACTAAATCAGTCACCAAGACGACACAATCCCAACTGTCGGATATATATGAGAACCATCATCAGGAAATCAACAGCCTCATAATAGCAAGATGATCTCATCTGTAGACCTCGGCCATAGACACGAAGAGCGGGCCCTGACCCCAATTTTTTACGGAAAATATTTCCGAGGAATGTACGAGGAAAGGGAAGCTTAACCCATTAAATCCCAAGCATGTTAATAACTTAAAAATTCCAAATATTTTGACGAATTAGCAATAAAACAGACTCAAATAAGGCAAATTATCGATTTTTAGATTTTTATTGTTTTTAGCTTGCGGTTGGTGAAACGTTGCGTATACGCAACGTTGGGAGTTCCCCGGGTCAAATGAGCAGTTTTGCTTTTTTTTTGGAGCTCTTTTATTTTTGCATATAATTCGCTTTTATTGTTACCCAAATATATAATTAACCCAAAATGTTGATTAAACTTGGTATTGTTCATGAAATTTAGAGGACCAATCAGTATGTAAATGAATATTGCACTTTTGGTAATCACTAAACATCTGGCTGCTACAAACTCCGCATCTTAGTCGTGAATTTTTTCGTCACGAACAATATTGTGGCCAACCTTATCTTTCCTTACTGTATTTCGCAAACTATTTATTCCGTTATGTCCTATATTATGGCAAGTTTAGTGACTAAAAGTGTAGTTGCTCAAATCGAAACTTGAAGCTTGTACGTGAATGAATGTCCATATTATCAATAACAGACACTTTGTGACTTCCACAAAGTATTTATAAAAATTTATACTATTTGACCGGTTTCGGCTATTACACCATTATAAAGTACAGAAAATATAAAGAAACTGGTCAAATAATAGGAATTTTTATATCGCGGAAATAACAAAGTGTTTGCTATTGATAATGAGTGATTACTCCTTCACTTTCGCCAAAATATGGCATCATCTTCTCGTCAAAAGATAATTAATGAGAAATTGCATCAAACCGTAGAAATATTTGGTTGAGCTCGCAAAGTATGGACGTATCTTAGAAAACTTATCCCCCTGGTCCAAATTTCTGTTACCTTTCAGGCGTTAGAACATTTTAGGTTCAACAAAACGCTTCCGGGACTTCGTTTGACGCACATTAGGAACGCGTCCTTACTCCAGTAATATTTTTTGCTAAGGTGTAATAACCACTCAACATGAGAACGGAAGAAATACCACGCTATTGGAATATTTTCTGAGAATTTCACGCACTATGACCACTGGCGATAGTGAACAACTTAGGCTGCAAATGTGAGTTCAGGTTATTTGGAGGGAACGATTGTTCAACAGACAACCACAGATATAGTAAAAGCAGATGGAACGGAACATCGCCCCTTCTATATACCGTATTACCCAGAAAGCCCTTTACCTGCGTCAATATACCAAGAAATATTTTTCTTGGAATCCTTGTGCATTCATAGTCACTCATAGTTCTCAAAACATTTATTTCGAAATGACCTGCACCCTCATTTGGAGCCTTACCAGCTCATTATCGTCAGCGGCCAGTGGGCATGAATTTGTCAGAAAATACTGCGATAATGTGATCCCTCTTATCTCTCCATTCATTTTGCCCACTCACCAACCCCCGCTGTGCACGGAGACCCATTGGTGCCGGGATATCCCCGCCCAGCCTAACTATGCTTTTTACCCTCCCACTACCTTCCCTTTGGATCATAGTCAACAACACCACGTAAATACGAATTTTCGATCTATTTGCTAACCCTCACATACTCACTTGCCTTTTGCATACTTGTCAACTAAGCAGAAGTTATTACCTTAGGATGCCAGTATATCTTGAAATTGCAGACGCCTACAGAAATCATTATATTTTCTGGACAACTCTATAGCAAAGTTTTTATGCATCTTTTGTTTAGGTCACAGGAAATTTCCACTATAGCACAAGTAAACACTGATTAAATCTGGCTCGATACGTGAAGTTAAAAACATCAAACAGTCACATCTCGGTGAAAACTCACCACCTGCCAAACATCCTCGTAAAGACCCTTCAAAACTTATGTAGATGTATATTTTGGACCAAAATACTGTACAATTGCCTGAAACTTAAGTTTCACCATATAAAGGTAACATATTCCTGATAAGCTTTTCATTTTTCAGTCCAAAAGGAAAAGCTCTACACGACTACCGCCGCGGCGCGCCGTTTCCCTAGATTACCGGGGTCCTCCCAACGTTGCGTGAACGCAACACTTGCTTTATTCTCAAATAATTTGAAAACCACTTAGTCAAATTCACCCAATTTGTTGCAATGGCTTAGAATTCAAATGCCTAATTGTATTTGCAGAGAGATATAATCATCGAGTGCCTCAGATTTAACATAATATGTAAACTTAGAAGATAACCTAAAATAACGACTTGCATATAAATGAAAAGGCCATTGTAAAAACAAAAGTTATTAAATTTCTTCCGTGAAAAAATTCGTAACATTTTAGAAAGCATTGAACTACCTATGTTAAAAATATTAACTACTTCTCAGTAACAAATACGGAGAAAAAAAATCGCAAAGTTTGCGTTGCGTTCACGCAACGTTGGGAAGAAATGGGTTAAGTGCCATTAGAGAGTGGAGCGTTCGCTTGGAATCATCTCCCGAGAATTAGGAAAAATGTGATATTTCATATCAAGCCCGCAAAAAGACAACAAGTCCGGCATTTCCATAAACATTGTTTACGCTTTCTTTTCTTATGGAGAGGTCCGATACGTGTTGAGCGAGGCGGATTCTTTCTGGTGAAGTGAAACTTTTTCCGTAATGCCTCGACACGAAGGCCACTGACCTCACGGAACGCCGCCTTTGAGGTCATTACCGTTTAAACCGCCGTGATGTATACGTGAAAAAGTTACGTTCGATTATATTAGAAGGTTTGCTCCGAGATATAACGATGTAGTCCTACTATAGATGCAATTTAACGAACAGTTTTCATTACCTAAGAATGTCCCTAAGGCTATATTATTAATGCAGTTTGGTACATTTTACTAACCTTGTACCATAAATACGATTTAAAAAAATTCTGTACGGAAGGCAGAGCTCTAGAAGGAGACTACATCTATCTACCTTTACATCTACATAATACCCTGCGAGCCACCTCTAGGGTGTTTGGCAGGGGGTGATCAATCACCAGCATGCAGCATGCATTTGGACTCCCACATGCACATCACACCGTCCAAAAAACGTCCCGAGACTAAATTTGTTACAACTCAGTAATATAATATAAAAGTAAGCAGAGGAAAGTATACATAGCTATTATTTAAGAAATTACGTCATCTTCTTTAAAGCAAATCTAGGTTTTTAAAGGGAACTGTAACAATTCCAAAGCCAGGAGAAGTACTTTAAACTGTTATAAATAACCTGAGTTTTCCCGTTTTGTATCATTTATAAGGTATCCTAAGCCATGAGAGGTAAATGTACAAATGGTTATTACGAATGGTAAAGAAAAAAAACAAAAATTAATGCAACGAGTGGATCAAAAATAAGTGGATTATAGTGGATTAAGATAGCTGTAAGATGTAATGCAATCAGCGGCATGCCACTTTTCTCGTTCAACTCTATGCAATGGAATATTATCTCCGAATAGAGTCGGCGCCATCAACTCCAATTACATCGCTGACTTCACGGATGAGTAACACAGCGCTATATAACTATCTGCATGCCAAAGAGTTGAGCAAAAATATATGCGCCCTCCTAATTCATTATCAAGAACGGAATCACTAACCCGAGACTGGAGACAGTTTACCATAGGTTTAAATAGGCAATCATCAGCTCATTTAATAGCAAATCTCTTCTCCAAATGTCTATTTACTTATTAACATTCAAAGCAAGGAGACTTGAGGTAAAAGTTGATAATGAAAGGTGAGAAGTAAGTTTCTCTTTGCTCGAAAACCACTTTCACACGTGATGGGAATAGTGTGTGCTCCGACGCCACATC
The DNA here is from genome assembly GCF_921293095.1 of Ischnura elegans. Classification (NCBI taxonomy): domain Eukaryota; kingdom Metazoa; phylum Arthropoda; class Insecta; order Odonata; family Coenagrionidae; genus Ischnura; species Ischnura elegans. The sequence continues at coordinate 40,782,624 of NC_060259.1, forward strand.
GCAGGGCAATGACACATGCATTTGTTATATTGCTTTCTACGCCATGGAGGAGAAAGCTTGGAAAATTTCCCCCTAAATGACTTAAAATGCGAACAGATAACATGCTCAACGTTGCGGGTAGTGAACTCACACTTAGAAATTACGCCATACCCAACCGCTTATAAATAATGCAATTCTCAAAAAATTACATTTCGTGCGATGGGACATATCCCACAAATTCATGCCTAGGAAATTCGTGTCAGAGTCGTAAGTGATTTAGACGGATGCAGGGACTCGTAATCGTTTGAACTTTTCAGGTGAAGGCTAAATATGATGTCACCTTGACATATTTCACTTGCAACGAGTCAGGATTTTGATCATCAATCGACAAAACATACTTCACAAAGATATCATTGGGCTTATTGTGTGGAGGAGTGCGTGATATCATCTCGAGAGCCAGCTTCCTGTAAACAGGAGGTCAGCGAGAAATTGCAAGGGTGAGCCTCGGTCGCAATAGCGGCTAGTGGCAGAGGGTGCTCACGCACAGGACCTCTTTATTAATTTAGCCAAATTTCTATATTTTCAAACGATCATACGTAAATATGGGCCCAAAGATTTATAATTTGTCCCCCAAGAAAATAAAAAATGTAAAACAATTGTAATGTTTTTATATTTAGCTAGGTTATGTATACTGACTAATGATAATGTTGTAAGAATCTTTTGATGTCATCAAAGTTCGTTTTTTTTTGTCCTCATAAAAAAAATACTCATTGCTTTGTGGTCATACTCAGATCAGTAAACTTTCAGATGTAATTGTAATTTATTGTTCATGTTTACTATTTTGTGAAAAATTAACATTCCACTATCACTTTTGTATAAATAATAGAGACGTTGGCGATGAATATGCAATCATAAAGGTTGCCTCAGCACAGGCTCACCTTTGAGACAACCCAGCTTTCTTACTGTTTGAAAACATTTATTTTTTGTAGTTTTCTTGAAATCATTAAAATTTACTTTACCATTCTTTACTTTTTTCGACTGTCAGGGTCCTAAAGAGAGATATACGGACAAGAAACAGCACTTTGGATGTGAGGGATCTGCTTGGGTGGGAGGCCCTTAGCGGGGGGGGGGGGAAGTTATCAGAAAGTGAATAAAATAAAATTAATACCTGATACAAGTTAACAACTTAAAATTAAATTTTCATTTCTGAAAGGGCAAATGATTCAATATACTGTGAAAAAAATTATACTCTTCCCATGAAATTACATTTCCCAGTTTTTAGGAAGATTTTTCTTCATACTCATGTTTGTTACTCATAGTTCTTAAGCTCCATGTTTTAATTGACGACCAATATTACCCATAAAATTAACAAAAGACAGATGAGTACTCTGTGAATTAAAAGAAGCCTTTTCTCAATCAACTTTTTGGAAAACAATGTGCCTACATTCGACCCAAAATTTACTATTCAAAGTAGGTAATAGACATTATCATGAATATCAATGAAGGTAAATGATAACTGACAAAGCCAGCAGGCAGAAATCTATCTAAAATTCAACGTCTTCTTGAACTTTTTGGAACTATTGGTGTTCAAATTTTATCATGGATATATCGCATTTCCACCATGTCAATCCTGCAACGATTTCATACGTGATTAACGCTTCTTCAAAACTCGGAATAAACTAAATGAAAAACTGGAAGAAATGCCACAGAAATTACTGACCATACTGACCAAGCAAAAAGTGCTAACGTGGCGACTCACTAGAGACACGAAAATAATCCGTATCCCCGCATAACTTACCAAACTGTCAAAATTTAAGTATCGCGATATAACAAGTGTAACTAGGTCAAGAAATGTTTGGTACTTTGAATAATTGCCGAAAAATAACATCATTCCTCTACCTCGGCGACTCGTTCACTCACTGATTCAACCCGAAGGTTGATTTGAATAAATGAGGGTAAAACTTATCCCAAACTAAGCCACAGGGGTGTGAATATCACAAATTCATGGTAGTGGGTCCATTTTATTTCCCTCTGCCACGTCGCACTCCGAGGATATTGTTTGAGCATGTGCGAACGCTTCAGCCGAGATTTGAACCCGAAACTCTTCGCTCAGCAGGCAAGTACTCCGCCCACCATGCCACCACGCTCTTCAATAACGTAATGTAAATTCATACTGAAAAAAAAGTTTTGGAGTGAAGGTCATGTAGAATAAAATGAAAACTTTTGGCCAACGTTTAGGTATATTTTTATACCTAATTGTAGTTGTTTTCCAATGAAAATGATTTTTTTTAATATTTCATTTACATTAATTGATTGTTTATTGTTATTTTGTTGTTTATTGTTATGCTATTGAATATTGTATTTATAATGATTGCACGAAGTGACCAAAGACATACCTAATTTTAAATATTGATTCAGGATTAGAGGCCACGAATTCAACAACCGTAGAAGTTCATCGGGAAACTTTTCGAGATAAGCCACTGACTCCGTTCATCTCCTAAGCTATCTAAGTAATCCATTTTCCACCTGAATATTTATATTATTTACTCATAGAAAATTTGATTTCCTCAGTTTTTACATACAGAGCATGTTTATCTGACACTATGATCAATTACTGGTCAGGCATGTTTCTCTATGGGAGCGAGACATGGACGTTGACAGCCACAGAGAAGTGAAGAGTGAAAGCTTTCAAACAGTGGTGCTACCAAAGAATGATGAATAGAAAACGGATCGAACGAGTAAGTAAAGAGGAAGTGCTAGGAAGGGATGGAGATAAGAGAAGTTTCTAAAAGACTTAAATAGAAGACTTTTCTGGCCACATTATGAGACATAATGGCCTGACAAAAACAGTTGTAGAAGGACAGGTGGATGAGAATATGCGCAGGTGACGGACCACGCTATATAGGACAGGCTGTAAATGGTGTTAAAGGGAAGAAATACGTCACAATTAAAAGGCTAGCAGATAGGAGGGCGAAATGGAGAGCCCCGTCGAACTAATCTGAGGATTACTAACTAATGATGATGATGAAAAAATTTTAATCTACTACTAAAGCGGCTCCAAAGATGTGTACAACAACAAAACCGATCATCCAAAATTCCGGCCAAGTAGTCTTGAGCCGTTATGAAAATCATGGCTGGATATGTTTACAAATTCAGGGGGAGGGGCAATCTGGCCCGGGGAGTAGCGGGGGTCAGGGGGCCTTTTTTGGAGGGCGATGGCTGTCGCGGAAGCCGCCCTCCGAGTGGCCCTTGGCACCAAATCCGAGATCGTCCTTGGAGCTGCGGGAAGCGAATTGAGTCCTCCACGGCTTTACGCCCAGCCAATGCGACAAGGTCAGATTTTTTTGGCTAAATATGGCCAGCGGGATTTTAGGATCGCCTGTAGCAGCGAATTAAGTGGTGGAATAATGTTGGTAGAAATCGATTTTTAATCAATACGAAAATCAACGGTTCTTAAAAAGTTTTTTTTGCGGAAACATGTTTTCTCCTTATTATAAAAATAAACATTTGAATAGTAGAAAAAAATGAACTAAAAAAAGATGCAAGAATTGTTAGTACAAAATAATATAAAAAAATGCATGTATATTAAAGGTTTGGTTGAACCTGAAGGAGACACATACTTCCCGCTCCTGTGGCGCAGCAAAGGGGATTTTTTTGGTGGATAAAACCCCCCCAGGGCTCGGAGAAATTTTTAAGTTTAATCCATTTTATTTAATGGATAAGTATTACTTATAGAATAGTGTTAGTATTAATCAATTATCTCTCAAAAACCGGTAAATCTAGTCATTTTGAATCATTAATCTTAACATTTTCTGGAGGAGGGCCGTCGCAATTCCCACTTACCCTGGTGGGTATGCAATACCCCCATACCCCAAGGTATTAGTTGCGCCTAAAACCCCCCCTAGCCTTAATTCTTAGCTGCGCCTCTGTCCTGCTCGGCCATTCATATTTTCTTGTCTCATGATATATTACTTGCAAATAATGGTAAGTGTTAATTATGGTCCACTCTGAAAATTTAAAGGTACACAAGTACTAACCAAGTAACGATGGAATTTAATCTATTTTAGTGACGATTACTCACTAGGATACGTTTAGGGGATCTGAAGGCCTCAGCCGATGTTTGAACACTCTCCGATGAGAAGCCTACTGCTAGTGATGGAAAACGTCCGTCAAAATCGATTTTTCAAGCAATCGATTTTTAATCAAAATGTAAACCACGACTTACCTATAAAAATGGAAATTTTAACCAAAAGATCGATTTATCGAAAAAATCAATTTTTTAAAAAGTTTTTACAAAAACATATTTTGTCCCTAACTCGAAAAACACTTTAAGTACGCATGTAAGTAGTACAAAAACATGCCTGAATTATTATTTTATTGAGAATATATAAATGAACGTATATTTAAATCTTGGGGCCACCACTTGGAACAATTCGGCTTAACCAATTGTTTTAAAAAGACATCAAATGATGGAGATGCTTTCTTGATGATCGAGGGCATGCCTTTCTAATTTTACCAGCCTTAGACAGAAGTCTTTCAGATGGGACGGATGACACTATCGTAGACCGATAGTGAATGCTGCTGAGATACAACGAAATGGTCAAGATCGAAGGTGAAAAATCGAGTTTGAATCGAAACTCAAATATCATGGCTCGATCTCGATTTCCTCGTTCTTTGACTACTAAAACTTGATTTTCGATTTCAATTGAAAAGGAGTTTTTCTTATCTACACCAAATGCAATGAGCTCGTTCAGAAATTTTCTTTAACTGTTGATTATGTTAGCAAGAAAATTGAGGAGACTATTTTTGAGAGAAAGCGAAGCAGAAACTCAGAAAACCGTTAGGGAGGGTAGATATTGAATGAAATAATTTTTTGTCGAAATATGATATATATTGATGAATAAAAATGCGTAAAAAAGACAACAATGAACACAGCTAAATGATAAAAATTAAAAAGTCAAATTGAAATTTTTAGATGGCTTAGAGAAATTTTTAGATGGCGTAACATGTAGTATAACTGACCAGTAATTGTGATATCTGGGTTCGAATACCATCAGTGTCAAATGCTTTTTTCCATGGTAAAATTCATCCTGTTTAATGTCTATAATTTGGGATTTTGGTTCATTTTTCCTCCATGAAGAACCTTCCCAAGCAGTAATCAATATTCCAACAACATCCAGATAACATTGTAGGGGTAAAGATACGTAATTCGTGCAGTAACCATGTTAATCCTATTAAAATTGTCTTGATATCCGTCAAATATCCAAAGGACTCGCCTAAAAACGTGTCAGCGATGGCCAACAGTGTATATGGAGGCCCATATCATAACACCTATTCGATATCTTCACAACATCTAATGAGTTGATAATTGGTGAACTCATTACGGTTTTTCGTAATCACTCATATATAACGTATTATTGTGTTTTATCTTTTTCTCAGTGTTGTAGCATATGTTCTGTAAAGAATTGAAGAATTTGGACAATCACAAATGTTTTTTTATGTCTGGGGATTACCTTCAACCATAATAAGTTCGCCTATTATCTACTGATTAGTTTTTGTGAAGATATCTAATAGATGTTGTAATATGGTCCTCCATGTCCACTATTGGCCGTTCCTTTGGACATTTTGCAGATATCCATACAATGTTATTGGATCAACATGGATATTGCACGGCTGTTATTTGATAACGCCGACGATGCTGTTTGGATGTTGTTGGGATATTGATTGCTGGTTGGGAAGGTTCTTTATGACCGAGAAATGAATTGAAATTCCAATACGTGTATACACCATGGATTAAATTCGCCACGAAAATATTCACTTGACTTATACTGGACTCGAACCCAAATCTCACAATTTCTAGTCAAATATGCTACAACTTACACTACCAAGCCGTCAGAAAACATTCGATTTCTTCTGTGGATTTTTATCATTTAATTGTGTTCTTGGTTTTCCTTGTTTGAAAACTAACCTCATGTAGGCATTTATATTCATTTATATCTTATATTTTCGCAAAAAAAAACCGCTCTCAATATCTACCTACTTTAATCGTTTTCAGAGTTTCTGCATTCCTCTCGACCGATTTTGATAAAAATAGATTTGAAAAATCGAATGACAAGAACCTTGCAATACCGTCATTTGAAAGCCCGCCGCTCACCACTGCATAGCTACCTGTTGCCTCACGGTTCCATGACGAGTATCGAATTTCATGGGACCTTACCAGAGAGAACCTCTCCGATATATTATCTGTTTGATCCATACTGCCACTTCGCTCGCTTTTGCATATGAAGTGGCATTACATCGGTATAAATTGGTTATCAAAAATGTCCTCAGATGAGGGCAGTGCGACCCATTTATTCTCAATATTTACAAATTTTTGTTGCAACTAAAGTTGAATATCGCTGAAAAGTCAAAAATTCTATTAATTATATCACCTTTAATGTAAATTTCGTTTGACAGTCCCAAAATAATAGTATGAGCCATTGAAATACAAATCGCTCCACCGTAAGTGACTGTTCAGTGACACAGTCGGATAACCTTTATAAAGGTGTAGTGAATGACACCGCCTCAAGTGAGTGACTAGAGAATCCTCTTTTGCAATATTTTAGGCGATGTTATTGAAATTTCACAATTTCAGCCTTGACTAAATTTCATAAAAATAATTTCAGCTTAGCTACCAAGACATATAACCTGGAAAAAATTTTGCGGTAGCATTCATTTTGAAAACAATGGCTGACTTCGCCTTGTCCTTCCCATAAATCACTACCACTGAGCGGGTAACCCGAGAACTGCTCTTGCAGTCGGCATTCCGGAAAAACAGATTATTACATGAATTTCAATGAGAAACTATTCCCTGTACCGGGAATCGAACCTAAGATCTTTGACTTTCCGGGTCACTGCACTGACCTATAAGCTATTCAGGTCCTTTGATCCCATGGAAATTTTACCGAGGATCACAGTAGGTACTAGATCTTCGCAGTGGGTCGGGAAGCAAAAGGTCCGTTCAAGGGAACTGCATAGAGGAGGCCCGATTCAATCCCATAAAAGACTGATTTCTGTTGCCACTAATTTCGTATTTAAATCTGTTTTCAAAAATATCCACAGTTCGGTGATGAGTGCAGTTCGATCCACGTTTTTCCAATATTTTACAGTATAATGTCTGCCATTGCGAGGAATAGCATTGAAAATGAATGAATTTTATAGACTACATCAAAATGTGCATAAATTTCGGTTAATATCCCTATTTATACGTTATTTCCCCGTGGAACTCGGTTCAATTTGTCCGTCAGCTCCACGAGTGGCGACTTTTGTAAACCCATTAAAAAGCGCGGAGGTCGCCAACACATTATGAAACCGACTTGAGGATCCTCTTCAGTAAGTATTCGTAGGTCCGTGGTTCGTTCGTGTTCATATTTCTTTTGTTTTACACATGTTATTTATATTTAAATATGAGCTCTTGAGGTTTTGGTAATTTATAAAAAAAACTTACCTGACCACTCTTGTATATATGCACCTCTCATTTATTCATGTAGTAAGCCTTAAAAATGGAAATTAAGTTTTTTAAACGTCGGCAAATATGTTTCATATAAATTATCAATACCTCATGAGTTCATTTTTAAATATAATCTACGCCACGGAATATGAAGAGAACGTAATTCATTGAAAAACATCAACAATTTATGTTGCATCAAGCACATTTGTGGAAGCGAGGTGTTCCTTAACTTCAAAGAATGCATTCGGGAGCAAGTGATCATTCTACCCAGATAAGGAAGAGGTAAGTGAATGTTTTATTGCTTGCTCAAATCTACACGAGGATTAAGATTCTCTCCTCACTAACACCGACACATGACTTGAGATGAATGCTAATCTAATATTAACACACTCCAAGTGATGCCGTCTTTGACGGAGATATGGAAGGGCTGTGTACAGAAAAAATTACTTTCATCAAGCTAAATGAGGAAATGGCGAGACATGAATGAGAACAAGAAATTTATTACCTACACGGGGTCCCAACCTCCAGGTTGGTTTCGATATGTGAGCGTAGATCTAGCACTGGGTTTAGTTCGTTTGAATATGCCAATCCTTTCTTTTAGTTAAACTCAGATTAGAATAAATCGGAGGAATTTTTGCAACCTATGGTACCAAGATCAAAATGACAAAATCCTTTACAGGTTTGATAAGTCTAATTGGTGACTAATTCGATAGCATTATTTTCATGCTCCTTATTCTGCTTGGATATTTTATTTCCACCAAAAAAATCACACGAAAAAGTATAATTACCAGGAGTTGAATTAATACAAGATTATCACACAAGAATAGAACAATTTTGGATATTGTTTAAATAAAAACAGAATTACTTACAGCTTATGCTTTTTTATTTTACGAATATGTCGTCTCAAACAGTTTTTTACATAATCAATAAATTACAATATGTGCATCCCTAGTCATTCGACAAGAGAGAAACCCGGTGTCGGTATTTGTCAACTCCTAGCGAAAGGTGCCAAGGGGTTCACGGTTTGACGTTCCATTTGATGGACGGAGCGCTACACTTGAAGTGCCCTACCTAAGTCTCTCGAGCAGAGATCTGGCAGCCTCTAAAAAATCCAAATATCGTCCAAGGAATTACTGAAACCGCAGCTTTCTGTTATGATAATCCTGAATTATTCCTATAGGTAACTCAGTACGCGCATTTACGCGCATAACGCTGCCATAAATTGTTAATAAATCATTTCATTTGCTTATAACCATTTCTCTCACTAATAGTGAAGCTTGGGTTTCAATGATGACTTCAGCCGTTGGTTACTTCACAGATGCCGTGTATTGAAATATGTATTTACTCTCAGGGGTTAGCGGGCCTTAAGCGTATTTTTTCATTTGAGAAGGCTCGTATAAAGAAAGGAAGAAATTCATTTTTACTAACATTGGGAGTATGCATGCAACATTGGGGCAGATTTTTGGAGGGGGAGGTCATCAGCCAAATCCATACTCCATAATGCCTAACAAGTTGGGATACTGCTTATTTTATTTTTGAGCTTATTTTTTTATTGTAGGGAGTGCGATAAATGCAGCTCAAACTTCTCTCACGCTTGGGACTTGTAGCCATTCCTTCTCATAAACACTCCCTTTAATCCTTTTCGAGGATATAAAAGCTATTAAAATTAAAATTTGTTTCGATAAAATCTTGGAGGGGGTTAGGATCCCTTAGATCCCTCAGCTAAATTCACTAGTTGGCAGCAGCAGAGAAAACAAAGTTAGAAGCTTTCGTAATGTGGTATAACACAGGAATGATGAAGAATACATGCATTGATCGTTTGCATAATGTGGAATTTACAACAAGAGTAGGAGAGGAGTCTAGCCAGATAATCATTTTAAAATCTAGCTTCACCCAGAGTTGAACCTAGGACCTATCAAGCTGTAGCCAAACGCTATTCCAAGAAGGCCACTGCGGTCCCCGCAAATCCATTAAATTCAAGAGGTTTTGTCACAATTATGTGGGATCCGTCATTTCAGCCAAAAGGCCGTTACTGAGGAAAGACACCACGAGGATCTCGTGTAATACCAGCTTAAGACAGTCATGTTTGGTACCGGCTTCATTACTTCGGTTTTGCCTTAAGCGTCCTCTCAAGTGATTATCAACGCGCTTTTCACCACCTCTGCCCCTGACAATTAGATTCTCACGTAATTTCCGCCATTGTGGACCCATGAAATGCTGCGGGCAGTATGAGTAAACTTTCATGATAAAAAGCTCTTGTTTTAAATCATCATTCCATCAATTTCCGCCTCTACTCCCATTTTCACAATAAGTAGCCAGAATACTGCCTAATCTACTTTCCTTTAACATTACGCACCCCCAAAAATCGTCGCAATATTCTATTACGAACATCTATATTAATCATCCTCGACCATCTTTTTAATCTTAGCCTGTCGGCAACAAGTTCACCAATCTGGCACGCAAGGTTGTCAGCCTTTGCAGTACCTGAGACTCCCGCAGCTTTCCCTGCTAACGGCTACGGCGCTCTGTCTCTTACGGAATTTTTTCGCCAATATGCCAATGGAGAAAGTAAAGACTATTAATGCACCAGGTACGCTTTCACATCTAGCTAGGATTCTTCATGAGTGGATGCTTACAGAGCCGATGAATGATGCCACAGATGCATAATAACACGGTTAAGTTACAATACTTCGTTCAGTACTGACTTGCCGAATTAACCTTAATAGATCTGGAGAAATAAAAAGCACGGTGTATTTGTAAGGCAAGGAATAAGAAATAGTTCTCCGATATATCTGTATTACCGACGCTATCAAATTAAAGGAGAATTTAAAAGCTGTATGTTACTGAATTATCAAGACTTTCAATACGTTTACTTCGGTAAATCTTGCTCTTTATCGCTCACATAGGTAAATCCTTCCTTGTTTTGGTAAGATAAAACAACTTCAGACTTTATAGAGAGGCACAATGAAGTAGTAAAGGTTGAATTTTAGGAAGCCTTATTTATCTAAAATGTCGCATTAATATTTCCCCAGAAGAAACCCCTATGAAATGAGACGTCCGCTAAGTCCCATTTCTTTGGGAAATGACATGAAATAACAGCTAAAATCCAATTGAATGCGCAAGTATTATGTAATACCAATAAATTGTTAGTAATGATTGTTTAGAAATGCATTTAAGTTTTGGGATAACCGCTTAAAACCATCGGCTCCAGTAAAAGTTTTAAGAAAGATCCGATTGGGGTGCTTTCTATATGATCGAAGGCATGCCTTTCAAATTTTTCCGACCTTCACTTAGCCTTTCCCATTGGACGGATAGCGTTATCATTAGCCGGTAGTGACGCTGATGAGATCAAACGAAATGGTCAAGATCGAAGTTGAAAATTCGAGTTTGGATGGAAAATCGAGCATAAAAGCTCGATCTATATACCTCGATATTAGACAATTAAAACTCGAATTTCCAATTTTTCAATCAGTACAGTACCTTAGGACCTGGCAAGGTTTTTTTATGACGTTTACGGCTTAAAGTTTTGTGATCACAATTTAGAAAAATAAAATGCAATTGGCACGTCCCTCACAGACCAATTATAACAGACCATGGTGTCTGCGTAAAATTGATTTTGGCCTCAATAATGACATAAGTGACGCATCCGTAATCGATAATAAATTTTCAATGCGGAATGTACAAGTTTAATCTTCTTTCTTCACTATTTACAGAGTTCGACAGAAATAATAAAATAAAGGAGATAGTTTGCCGAACGTATAAGTATAGAAATTCACTTTTCCGACGAACAATCAGGGAATTCAATAAATGCTAAGTGAGACTAAGGAAGTTAATTCTGCAATGGGCACCATTCTTTTTGTTAACGGCTGGTGTCCTGACACCTCCTGCCACACGCTTACATCTACATAATACCATACGACCCACCTCTACAGTGTTTGCCTTGGGGTGATCAATCACCAGTATGCAAGAAGACATACCCATATGCACATCACACGGTCAAAAAAATGTTACGTATGCTAACAAATTTTACTTCCATATGGTGCCCATTGCAGAATTAACTTCCTTAGTCTCACTTAGCATTTATTGAATTCCCTGATTGTTCGTCGGAAAAGTGAATTTCTATACTTATACGTTCGGCAAACTATCTCCTTTATTTTATTATTTCATAATGGCAAAAATTGCCAACCACTCATAAAGGCAATCTACCTATGAAGCTATAGCACGCAAAACATACTGTTTAGAAATAATAGGAAAATTGATGAACATTCATTTAGGAATACATAAGTTAGTGGGCTACAATGCGAGCCAGCTAACCTTTTTCAAGTCCTAACGTTGCCCTTACAGTCTCTCATCGTTCGTGGAAACAACGAAATTCTGAATCCATCAATTCTGCAGTTCATCTTTTATATTTTTATGATCATTCACGATTTGATTTATGATTTGGTTTAGCATGTTGGCGTTAGGAAGATATGGCTAACTTTGTCGGAAAATAAACTGCACAAAAGAAGGCAGCTTGCGGGTTACCATGCAGGTTTAGGTTCGATTACTTGCCACCAGTATTTTTTTCGACTCATCTTCGTATACAAGAATTATGGGTATAAAGCATATGGATATTATCAATGAGTATCAAGCGTCAGGAGACTCTATTTACTGTAGTAGAACATATTCAGTACACTCCTATGTTGAGGTGAAACAGCACCGCAGCACAAATAAAGGAAAATGGCACTGACATGAGGAGGGAAACCCGGCTTGTCATTGGCAATGGGCACAAGGGGCGAAGGTGGCGGTCCTTGAATCGGGTCTGCCGGAGGAGGCGGTGACCCCGTTACGGAAGGGGGGCCATTCGCCCCCACCGTCGCCTCCATTAGTGGGTCAAAACCACGAAAGCGGATGGGAGGCATTGGTGCTGCCATCTACCGCTACGGCGTCAATTTCAATCTCACTCGACACCCGTGGCGAGCAAATATAAATTATGTACTTCTGGTGGCAGCACTGAAGACAAGAGCAGAAAACAATGCTTTAATCCACAAATTCTGTAATTCTATGGAACTCGGGAAAAAAACAACTACTCACGTTATCAACACTAGAAGGTCCGGGGTTGTATGGCTGCTTTGAAAGACCATTGTCAGTCATTTGACGTGTAGTAATTATTTTTTATATTCCTTCATTTACGTGCGAAATTTATTTATAACTTCATTAAATATTACCTTTTCCTTTACTTATCAATGCATCTGAGTATTATTTTACAAATGATTTTACGATAAAAAATTAACATAAATGGCGATCACGTGACACCAGCTTCCCCTGGCCTGGCCTACCACACGCCACTCGATAGGTGATTATTTTCACTTAAAATGTGATAAGGAATGTTAAATGTATAAATGAACTAGAACATTGAAATGACCAGACGTAGTATAGCATAGTATAACTAAGAACTGAATAAAACGCACTTTACTGTTACAAATAAAATGGAAACTCTTAACCCGTTTTTGACGGGTGTTGGTATTTAATACGAACAATCGGTTAAATTTCACAAGTTCATCTGTCATTCATTTTATATTTCTCTCCATTGCGTGAACAGTTCAATTCAAATCGACCTCTCGACGCTTATATCATCGTGGTTACCAAGACGACGTAAAGTATTGTTGAGGGCTAAAGAGCGTACTCTCCGTCTATTCCTTAAACGATATTGTGTGTTTTTTTCACACTTATGGACACAATACTCGAAATAATGAGGCACTACCATGTCTCTACACTCTAATCGAACCCGCTTGAAGAATTCAAGCGCTAAAATACTCTTCAAGACGTGTTAGTAAGGTAGATAGGTAGGTGGTGTAACTACATTTCTATGTGAATAAATTAAATTATATTTTAAAAGAGTAGATTCCATAAAAATAAATAAAAGTCAGAAAACATTAAGAGGACAGAATTAAAATTTTAGGCAGTGGCGCAGCAAGGGGGGCTTTTGGGGGATAAACCCCCCCCCCAGAGCTCAGAGAAACTTTTCATCCATTGTACTTTATTTGATTAATATACTTAGATTAAAGAGTGTAAGGGTTAATAAAATATCCCTCCATATCCTAAAGCCATTAAACTCACCATTTTGAAACATTTATCTTAAAAGATTTCTGGGGGAGGTCCCCCGCACCACCCGCTTATCCTGGCGGGTATACCACACACCCCAGGTCTATTTGCGCCAAAACCCCCCCTAGCCTTAATTCTAAGCAACGCCCCTGATTCTAGGTATTAATTATTAACTAAATAGAGGCTACCCGTCAAGATGATTAGCCTGATCCTTCTATTGCTAAGCGATTAAAAATGGATTTATTTATACCATTGTACCTATCCTCCTTTTCGAGCTAAAATTTAATATAAATAAAATTGTCCATCGGAATAAATAATATTTAAACCAACGTTATCGCCAAAACCTGGCAATCGATTGTATTTTATGTCAAAGATACGCTTCCCATTAATAAATTAATGCAGCAAAAATGACATCTAGGTCCAACCTCACGCGTGGCCCTACATTCGGAGGGGGGTGAAATTTGAAAAATGCATGATAATTAAGCTGTTTCCATCCGATTTTTCTGAGTTTTATAAATTGTATGGTACAATCTCTTTAACCCGGCCTTGCGGTAATTCGTTACATTCATCCTGTAATCCGGCGTGCATGGCTGACGACCTCCCTTCGGCTAATATAATTTCGTCAGTTTTAAATAAAAGATCTTTCAATGCATGGTAAGTTATTGGTTTTTTATGTTGTATGTAGGTGTTTGTTGGTTCAAAATTTGCATGAGGTTTTGGTCACGTGACCCACTGAATGAAGAAAGAGAATGCCTCTACAGACCATAATCGTTATTATTAATTTGGTTACCAACCCTGATTCACACCCTAAGCATTAGGAAGAGTCGGCGTCACTTAATGTGTATAATTGCGGAATTATATCTTAAAAATCGTTTTTAGCATTGTGATTGTTTCGTTACGTACGTAATTCGGCTACGCTACGGCTGCTTATGTGTCGGATTACCTTGATCGCACTGCATTTAGTCCATTTCGTCTCACAAGGAAAGTGTCACCAGCAGGTCTCGTTCAAAATTTGCTTGGAGATAGAACATGCATACACATGAGGTTTAGGTTTTGTTTCGGTCTCCAGCGCTAAATACTTTTCGAGATATTAGAGACGGAAAGTAGCGAGAAAACGCCTAAATGCAAGCAACCGTCAGCACAACAATCCACCGTTGGTGATCTCCATCCTAGGAACGGAGTATAACGGGCTATTGTTGTGCTGCGAGTTGCATAAATTTAGGCGTTCTCCTGGTACTTCCCGTCGCAAAAATCTCGAAAAGCATTGAGCGTTGTCGGCTGAAACAAAAACTTAACTTCGTGGGTATCCATTTCCTGTCATCTAGCAAAATATGAACGAGATCTTGCGACAGTTGAGGGACTTTCCATGTAAGACCATTGAGCCGCAAATTGACCACTTCTATTGGATGTGGGGTACACACTGAACAACCTAGACGTAACGCCACGCAAAGAGAAGGCCAATGGACCTCTTGGGCCTACTTCCCGCTCGACGCGAGCCGAGAAAAAAATCATGCTTATCGAGGATTTAACGAATACGTGATAGCTAAGCAATTCCTAGAGAATAGCAACGACGTTTCCCGGTGGTGTAGTGGTGTGAAACACGCGTTTACAATAAAAGTATACAATTTACTAAAAAGTAAGCTTATGATCACTCCAAGATTAAAGCGTGAGTGCTGATTAGATTTGCTAGAAATGAGTGTGGAAGAGGCTGATATGTGAGTAGGAATTGGCACGCTATATTAATATCTAAACATAGCCATCACCCACGCTTTATTCTCCAAATGATGTAAAGTTTAATTTTTAATTTTTGGCGCATTTTGCACTACTTTTGGAGAAAAACGTTTTTTTTTCAATCTTACTTTATTTTATTATTTTTTCTACTATTCAGTGGTGAATCATATTATCAATTTGTATTACTCGATTACTTTTTGGCATAGAATCTAAAATGTTGAATTAAAAATCATTCCTATTAAATATCATTTTTACTATAAACTGAAGGTGAAATATAGAAATTGAAGAACAAAATTTCGTAATGGACTAGGCTTGAACTCGTTCCTTAAAACAACTTCCTGTGCTAAATCTTCTAAAAGCACTCAACGCCATCCAATGAGAAATTTAAAAATTATTTTCCGCGTGGAAATTTAGTTAATCAATCAAAGCAAGCAAGTTTACGAAACTTCAAGCCAATCCGACAATGGGACGAGGGATAAAATCATTTACAAGATTCCATCTATGAAAGAGATAGACAGACGAAGCAAGTTATGAAAAAACGAGTACAATTCGCGAAAATTTTGTCTTTTTTTACAGCGAAGCCCTCAAATGGTGTTAAATCACTCTTTCGCACAAGCTCTAAAGACCTGGTTACAAGATAAATGAACATAGGGTAGTTAATGTCTCATTGCATGAATGATTTTGGTGGACCGGAACGGAACATGTACGAATGCTTGATCCAGTTTTGAACAAGCTTTTTTTTCTGTGCACGCGTGCGCACAAGTAATGTGGTGCATTTTGTCGTTCATACAGCGAGTGCAAAAAGTATTTGGACAGTACTTGTTTCCAGCCACTATTACTATTTTAACCCCGTCATTTGCTCTTTGGATTCAACATGAATGTAGTACTAACATTTACTGGTCGGGTAAAGGTTTACATAATGAAAGAACGAGAATATGTTGCTACTTTGGTATAAATTGAGTCCAATAGACGAATATGCTAAACTGTTGCGCGCAAAAAGTATTCGGACACACGTTGCACGTCGATTTACTCGTGTTTTTCGGAGCCCACTGTTGTCATTGCTGTCCATCTGTGGGCGCAAATGCTTCCCCTTGGCTGTGGCGAGGTGAAACGCATATTTGGCCAAACAGCGACCTGAATTGTTGACAGGCACTGGACGAAAGGCAACTGAGACGACTGAAGCTGAGAGAAAACACATTATTAGATACAATAATCAATGATAGTCACTGAATCAAATAGCTGGACTGTCGGACGACCTAGGTCAACTGTGTACGACATCGTAAATCGGTTTTGGGAAGACTAAGACTGTTCTAAACAAGCCACGAAGCGGACGTCCACGGACATTGACAGACAGTGACAACCGATTCATCGTGCAGGAGATCAATAAAGACCCAAAAACCAGCGCTCCCAAGGTACCAGCTGATCAAAAAAAGGGTGGTGCTTACGTATATGTAGATGCCGTCCGAAATGTGTTGAAGTACAACGGTTACCATGGCCGAGTAGCAAGGAGGATGCCGTGGATCAGGTCAATCGCAAGATGCAGGTAGATTTCGCGGGGAAACATACATCTGAGCCTTCAGAGTAGTGGGATCGCGTGATTTTCACTAATACGAGCAAGTACAACATATTCTGAACCGATGTTCATCAAATGATGTGGCGTCAGAACAATACTGAGCTTAATCCCAAGAACTCGAAAGCAACAGTGAAACATGAGGTTGGTTTTGTGTTACTATGGGGGTGCATGGGCTCATCTGGAGTCGGTAATGTGCACTTTGTGGAAGGGATGACGGATCCCAAGATATATATCACCATATACTGAAGCAAAATTTTAATTAAAAAGTAAATACTAAGAATATGGGACTGTGCAACAAATATATACTTCAGCAGGACAATGATTCCAAAAACACGTCAAAGAATACAAAGCTATGGACCGTGCATAACACATTCAAAGAGTTGAACATCCGTCCACAATTTCCAGACCTAAAATAGATAGCGCATCTGCCGAGCATTGTGGAGACAAAAATTAGGGAAAGGCATATATCAAACAAGAATGACCTCAATGCTTCTTTGTTAGAAGAAGGAACAAAATACCCCCTATTGGCACATAAAAATCGGTCCATTCAATGCCAAATCGCCTTTAGGCAGTCCTGAAAACCAAAATAATGCCAAAAATACTAACTATTGCGTAAATTCTACCTTGTGATTTCGTTTGACATGAAAAATTCAGTTGTCCGAATACATTTTCTGTAACACATTGTAAGTTCTTTTTCTATTTTGTTTTTTTTTTTTAAGTTCCGAAAGTTTGTTATATTTTGCTGTTACTGCAGTGTATGCATAAATAAATAGTGTCTGTAGTACACCCTGATAATCATTTAAAGCCAGAAACATGCGCGCAACACAGATAAAATGAATATTTTAGATAGAAACAAGAGCTCTCCGAATACTTTTTGCATTCACTGTATATTTAGAAATTAACTAATACGTATTAATGTACCCTGTAATCAAGCCTTAAGAAACCAACATTTGGTGCTGAAACCAATTAAAAACTTAAGTTCACAGCACCATGACCAGGGTCAGTACTTGTAACACGAATATTAAAAAAAGAGGACCCTCAAGTCGACCTATAAATGTGTTGTCACATACCACTCATTTAAATGGGTGTACAAAAGTCGACACTAGTGTCGCCCACAGTCAAAATAATCCGAGACTCACGGGGAAAAAAGATATATTAGGGGAGTTAAACAAAAGTTATATAATTGATATTTGTGGTACATCAAATTCATACCTTTTCCATGCTATTCCTAGCAATTGCAAAAACTATACAGACAAATATTGTAAAAAAGTGGATCGCAATGCAGTCATCACCACGCCGCGAGCATTTTTTAAAAACAAATTAAAATGTAATTGAAATGACAAGAGAAATTAGCCTTCTATAGGATAGAATTTATCCTCCTCCTTGACTTGTAACACAGATAAATGTGACGTATTGTCGGAACTATTTTTAAACGGCACCACAGGGCGTACTGGATATTCAACTCCGAAAAATTCTGGATGACATAAGAGTGGGCTTAATAACGCCACCGGCTCATTTTGGCTCACCGTCAAGGACAAGCATATCTCCATCGCTGTAAACGAGAGGGACCTTGAACGTGGTTTCCGCTCCCTTCTCACTCAATCAACGCTACCGGTTTGGAATATTTTTCCGCGCAAAAAAAAGAAGTCACCACCTTGAATTATTTTCGACTCGGCGATAATGATTAGGCATTTTCTCAGAGAAATGATAGTCTTAGTCATAAAGAGGTACGCTTCGTAAATATTAAGAGAAATAATTTCGGGTAGACTTATTGCAAGGTTTCTATTTTTATAAAAGCAACATCACAGTGATTGGTCGAAAAATTTCTTGTTTTATGACGACTTTTGCGGATTTAGACATGACACGATTTTTTTACTGTGGCCAGCCATTTTTAAAGCTACAAAATTGCAGGAGATACATCCGAAAAATAACTCAAATCCATGCAAAATTAAAGAACGAAGATACCGTGGCATAGATTTCGACCTAAGTAAATGTTTTTACGGTAGACTTATGCCCATTACAATATTTCTCAATAGCTATAGACGCCCTTGATTATCTAAGGATTTTTTACAGCTTTATATTCTAACATTGTAGCAAGGGTCGATCAAAATTTCGATCAATAACTGAGATTCCATTAAATAATAAAATCAATTTTTTTGTCTGATTGCGAAATATTGATACTTAATGATGGAGAAAAAGTATTCGTAAGAAGTAGTTGAAGAATATTTATGAATGAAAGATTTATTTGTAACAAGCCTTTGTAACAGCCAATTTTAACTGTTGAGGGTAATGAAATATTAATTCCCTTGAGGACTCAGAAGTGATCCATGAAAATCTCACGTGCTTGAAATCTACACGAGAACATGGCGGTGAAAAAGCGTAAAGAGATAAGTGTTTCATCAAATAAATTATCAGAAAGTCTGTTTTAAACCTAAAATAAATATTTAATTCGTCACTTATTAGGACCCACGTAAAATATGTTGCTACGAACGCAAATAAAACCGTAGAAATTCCATGCACTCATCAGACTGTAGAAATAAGACAGTAGAAATTCCATGCACTCATCAGACTGAGGAAACTTATCTATAGAAGGCATTAACTAGATAAGTGACAAATATGGTTGTAGAAAGTTAATAACTTCAACGCACTGACCATTGAAGTGTTATGAAATATTTCTCTATTTCTCGCGAACTGCGTCTGTACAACTGTTTCACTGTGATCCTTCTCTCATGCAGCACCACTATTAATCGTTGTGCTGGCTTAGCATGCCAAGCCAGCTACAGAAGGACGCAAGGATCCCTAATACACTGACGGGCATAATATAAGATATAAAAAAATCTAATAAATGAATTCAAGGTATGTGGTATTCCCTATTTGTTTCAATTATTTTTTATTGTTGTTTTTGTGCTGCTTTATAAACCATGACCAAATTAGTATCTATTAGGTAATAATTTCACATTCATAACGTTCATTTTTGCGAACAGAAGTATTTGCGTTTTACAGTAGCCCCAAGCAGCCGAATTTACGTATATTTGTTTGATTATCATTTAGAGAAGAATACCATTCTGCAAGTGTTATTTTTCTTGAATGATAACCATTATTTAAAACCTGAGTTTTTTCAATTCTTTCGAAAAGTGATCCAGATTGATGTGGGGAATGGGTATAAAACGATGATACCGTTAAAGTGTTTGCCTTGATTAAAAATTTCAAGCTACATCGTTTGCTAAATATCGTTGATGATTAGATAATATCCTTTAAATGAATATCCTGAAGATTCCTACCTAAGGATACCAAAAGTACGATTTAAATGGTTTATGGGCCTGTTTCATAGCTACATCTATTTCACCATCATGGTTCAATAAAATATCGCAGCGCTTTAAACAGTGTATGCTTGGTGATGATTCGTCGAACCATATAGATGCACGTGTATTAGTGAATTTTCTAAACAAAAACAAGCGTACGTGAAAAGTCACACATAAACCTTAACCCTAATTTGGTTTATTTTCAGGTAAAGAGTTGACCGGGCTGACATAAAATCCACTAGATAGCACAAATCTTGAATAGCACAATTTCTGTGATTAAATAAATTAAATTAAGAAAGAAATCCAAGGGAGAAGATGGCATCAATTTGTGTCACAAGTTCGTGAATACAACACGCTTCCTTCTTATTAAGTTTAAAGCGCATTTAATCATTTTCATTTAGATATTATTTATGACCATTCAATAATTTTGAGTCAGATACTTTTGGAATTTCATCACACTGTTTTAACGTATAATCTGGTTTTATGCACTTTTTAAAAACAAATACATCTGTCAGTAACTTTCACCGATATCAGAAAAATCTTCTTTATTATTTCTACTGTATACATACCTTTTTCTCAACTTATACGCAACCAAAATCTACAAATGAGGTACCAAAATGCACAGAATTTTTCAGAGAACATGCGACGGCATATCTTACTTCCTAGATATTGCTATTGTTTCCTAAAATTGGTTTTTAAATAATTAAAACAAAAAACAAAAAATAAAATAAAAACCGGTAAATATTCCTGACTTTAACGGCGCACAAACTGATACATTTGTTCATTTGCAACAATATCTCGCATTCTTTAAATAACTTTTATCAAAATGCGGCTGATTCCACATTCAAGTCTCCTGTTGATACGTAAGTATGAGTCATCATGTGCGTTTAACAGAGGATAGTGTAATTACTTCCAATGTTGTGTTTAAAGAGGTCCTCGGACCTCAATTTGTACATGAACATTCCAATTAAATTTGTACATAAGACCCTGCCTTTTTTCTACATTTTAAAAATTGGAAACGCGCCTATCCCTCTGTGGACCTGCATTGAAAAGAGCGGGGGAAGTCCGCTGGGAGCGGGCGCAGCACGCTCGTATATTCAATTATTCCTTGTCCCCGACATGGTTCATCCAACATTCGATATCCGACTCGTCCATCGCTAACTAAAGCAGTAGAGGGTCAAGTTGTACATAAGACTTTAATATAATTTGAGTTATTGCACATAGTAGCCGAGTGTGATTTATCAGAATCGACAAAAGGAGAAAAGTGGCTGCATAAGTGTCAGTTTTTCTCTGAAGTATGAATTAGAATGTGCTCCTTGAGAAGGCGGCCCCACGATTTACACGAAGAAACAAACATCGCCATTCATCCGATACGATACCTCAGTTCGACATTGAAACAGTAGTAATAGCGGAACCTTTAACTTGCGGGAATACCAGGAAAAGTTGAACGATTTTTGGGTAAGCACGTGAAACTAAGCAGTAGGATTCTTAGCGGAAGGCGTTCAATTGTCAGCTGAGGCCTTCGGACCCCTCAAATGATACCTAGCGAGTAATCGTTGCAAAAATGTGCGACATTTGAGGCGTAACTAGCCTTTTACTTGATTTATTTCTTTGAAATTTTCAATGTACTATATCATGTAGACTCGCATCATCACTGGTAAACGGTCCTAAGACTGGTATGACGCAGCTCTCCACTCAATTCTCCAATCAGCTAATCTTTTCACACATACGTATTTCTTCTCTTTCACATTCTTCTGTATTTATTCCATATATTTCATTCGATGTCTTCTTTTTTTATTCTTGCCATCTACTTGCCCCTCGACGATTGTCTTCATCAAGCCATCATCCGCTCTTTTCAATGCAGGTCCACAGAGGGATAGGCGCGTTTCTAATTTTAAAATGCAGAAAAAAAGGCAAGGTCTTATGTACAAATTTAATTGGAATGTTCATGTACAAATTGAGGTCCGAGGACCTCTTTAAACACAACATTGGAAGTAATTGCACTATCCTCTGTTAAACGCACATGATGACTCATACTTACGTATCAACAGGAGACTTGAATGTGGAATCAGCCGCATTTTGATAAAAGTTATTTAAAGAATGCGAGATATTGTTGCAAATGAACAAATGTATCAGTTTGTGCGCCGTTAAAGTCAGGAATATTTACCGGTTTTTATTTTATTTTTTGTTTTTTGTTTTAATTATTTAAAAACCAATTTTAGGAAACAATAGCAATATTTAGGAAGTAAGATATGCCGTCGCATGTTCTCTGAAAAATTCTGTGCATTTTGGTACCTCATTTGTAGATTTTGGTTGCGTATACGTTGAGAAAAAGGTATCTATACAGTAGAAATAATATAGAAGATGGAAAGCTTTCACAAAGTCAAGCCCGAAGTTATCAGTTATACGAATCTAGTATATTTCACGTATCCTTCTCCTGCCGCGATCAAAGGCACAAATGACCTGTGGGTCGCCTCGTCCAAGTGCCATCATACCATGCGAGAGTTACATGGACTGTGGTACATGATGGATGCGTGATGGACCCGGAGGTGGTGTCCGTTACCGGCGGGGCGCGCACGCAACGCGGCCCGCGGAGCAGCAATCTTACATCACTCCCTCTCCGGCCCCCTCTTCCCCCCCCCCAATAGACGACTCCGTTTCCTCCTTTCACTCGGTCGTGAGGCTACCAAGCACGCCACGCACCTCTGCCACGCGACACCTCACGCGGCACTAGCGGAAAATTCAAAATCCCAAACTACATCACCCCGTCAAGAGCGGGGTAGAGCCTACATCTAAATTATTATTTTGTTCTTTCCGGCGTATGATACAGATAAAAATCTTCTCTGGTTTTCCACCGTGTGAGTTGCTTGTCGGCTGATGTTTCCACAGCTTCCTCTGTAATTGTCCCCAGGGCATGCCAATCGTGATGACAATTGGCAATTGCAATGACACAACTACGTCGGCCTACAAACAACTCACCCCAAGGAATACCCGGAAAGATTTAACCAGTAGCCTACATCAACATCCGGCTACAAATGTTTAAGAATACATTCCGTAAATCCTGAATCATACGATGATTTTTTTGCATCCCTTATAAAGGGCAGCTTTAGCTATCGCTCCAATGATGGCGGTAAAAATGACCGCTTCACGCGATCGTTTTCCGGGATAACTCCAGGGATGGAAAGCACAGACCTTTTCCCATCATTCCGCGCGTCCCTTTTTCCGTCGCTGAACCTGAATTAGGCTCTAATTGATCCAAAGATAGTAGTTTAGTTCATAATAATTAAATATCTATCTCAATAAAATATATATCGATGAACTCCACTAAAAAACACTGTACGTAACCAACAACTTCCGTGCACGCTTCGCCAACCGTGTTACAAGTGGCACATTTCCCCGCGATTAGATAAATTCCAATTATGGTATTCATTCAAGGGCAAAGGAGAACGATCGGTGCATTCCTTGTCGTGGCCTTGCTTCATTGCACGGCTCCCGCGTGGCGAACTGCGGCGTGAAGTCCGCTCGCTTAGAAAGTGTTCGATGGCTGGCATTGGGAGGGGACCACTGATGCCGAGGGCTTTTCGCACTCACGGCTCACTCCACCAAAGATCCTTCGCCTTACCACACGGAGTGACATTAGAGCATGTTCTTTGTCAAACTTAATTGAGCCAATTAGGAGGAGAAATCAATCCTGCGTGACCGGTATTTTTTGTTACGCGAAGCATTACTCGTTAAATGTCATTTCCCTGAAGCCCTGAAATTATGTCCTTCCATCATCTTCGGCTACACTAAAAATAATTGGGCTAACCGCTTATAACAAGATGACTTCCCGGTCCCTTGGGCTTTATTATGACACCAATGTTAATTTTAAATTGGCGATCAACAAATCAATATTGCCAGTTTATACTTTATTATATTTGAAATAGCATTTAAAGAAGCAATTCATCAAGCGTGAACACTATTTGAATACATTATGTGGGACGATCGTTAATTGTTACTTATCTAATCTGTTACTTAAATAAAAACAATTTACTGAATATTAGCCGGCATTCCTATGATACATTGGGCCATATCCTTTGTTATGGATAAAATAAAGTCCCGTTCATAACTAAATAGAACAATGGTCCCCTGAAATACGTTATAAGTGATGTGAACTGTATGTACTGGGCAATGAATAAAAATAAATCGCAGATCTCTATAGGCTTAAACGGCGATCATACATTTAAATAAGAATAAGTTTTGTAACTCGATAATGACAATGATTTAAACAAAAAGGCTTTGACCTAATGCATTTTTTTAATAAAATCCATGATAAAACTAAATTTCAGTTACACAGGCACTCACTATAATGTTGATGAAATTAATGAAATCGTTGAGAAAATGCTTTTATGAAGTCATAATACATTCATCATCAACTGGTACTTCTGTCCACTGGCAGGTCCCAAACACCAAAGATTTTCAGAGACGCCCGAGCACCACACACCAAAGCCTACACGAGTAAAACGCTGCAAAACAAAAGAGCTAATGCGACCGGTGGTGAGACGGTAAGTAATGCCTCACTTAAGGAAGACGAAGCAAAACCGCTCGACCTTTCACGCTTTTTACACATTTTTTCTGACGCTTAATTTGTTTAAATCCTTATGCTCTCATCTTACAGTTGCCATTCCACATTTCATAAGAAGAGAACCATTTCAATATCTAACTGTAACTCTAATTTGACATTTTTATCTTAGATCATGAACTTAATTAAAATTTCATATTGGAAATGATGGTTTACGATGACAAGTCAATTCTGTACGAGGTTGTTTCAGGCACGACTAGTTGGGTTTTTATTGATTTTGACGAGTTTTCTTCGTGGAAATTCATCGTAATAAGATACAAACAGCTGCACCTGGTAATTTTTCATAATTTTTATTCGTTTAACCGGTTTCAATGTTTACAAAGATGTTTCAAGAGCATCTCGATAAGGACGTGCAAGCGTTGAAACTAGTTGAGCGAATAAAGTGGTGTGGAAAATTATTACAGCTGTTTGTATCTTATCGGTGCAATTTACTTTTGCAATTCAAACCCCCCTCCTCTCTTCCCAACCATCCACCCTACCACGCCCGAGTTGTCACCTCCTGACTTACATCTATAAATTGGAAGTTCGTTATTGTTTGGCTGAGCATAACTATTGTGTGAACCAGTGTGGGTGTATTGCTGATGATGACGTGCTATTACGAAACCTAGGTTGGTTATTTTCATTTGTCGAATTACGTCCTAATATTTCATTTACTATAAGTGTATTCTGTACCAATACCCTGAGAATTTCACGATGCTCGTTTTGTTTTTCTGCAAGTAATACGCTAGGAAAAAGGCCATAAATTCTTTCAGCTATAGTTGACTTATTGCCCTCACCAATGGATTAAATGGTGAGATAAATTGTATGCAAGATAACATTGAATTAAATTTTATTATAACTATATTATTAAAACTATGTTAATGCCAACGTTTCAACACTATATAGATTAAAAATAGGCACCCCATGTTTTGAAACAACTTTTTCAGGACTATTATGAAGTTAACAACGTTGCATTTCCTCCACTGTCAGGACTGCCCTTTCAAACTTCACCAACCCTCATAGAAAAATTTTCCAAAAAATTAGGCAGCGGAAAAGTATGTACTTTTGGTGGTAAAGCAAGGAAGTACTGGTTGTTAAATAAAGAACAGTGTATTTTTTTCTTTTTCTTGTTCTCAATTCTTTAAAATTGATTGCTGTCTTGGAGTTAAGGTCTGTAGGAATTAAATACTAATATTTTTGGGCAAATTTTTGGAAAATTCTTATACCTTCATTAGGGCTTTTTTGCCATGAATATGATTTTTAAAATATGAATTCGAATATGACTAAAAGAAACAGATCATTTTCATTCCACAAAAGGTCCAGATGAAGGTGTAAAAATATACCAAAACTTTGGGCAAAAAATTTAGCATTTAGTTATTCAAGAAATACATACCAAGGCACACATCAACGGTAGGAAATAGTACGAGGTTTTGAAAAGCAATTTTGCCTTGGAATTCCAAGATAAGCGATATTCTAAAAAATAATTTTCCGCAGTTGCCTATAAAATCGCCAATGAAGAAACTTTCTCCAGCCCGAAGCTAACTGGGACCGCTATTCGTTTTAAAAACGCTAAACGCCAAGGGTGTTCGGCTTATCTCTAGGCTAGGAAATGTGCTGCTTCCAAAATAATATCAAGGAGGGCTAAGATTCTGTGCATTACCGACAGGTCGTTGTCCCTGACCGAAGGTTTATGCCAGCCAGTTTATCAAGCATTTTACCTTCTAATGAGGTCTTGCTATCCTCTTATATTTTTTTCCTTATCAAGAGCGGAAAAGTCAAAGCTTTTAACGCCTAGATATTCATGGACGCCTTATAAAGATGAGCTTAACGTCGGTGGCCATTTTGGCAGGATTATGTAATCGCCGTAAAATTCTTTAGAGAGAAGTTATGTTTCTCCTTCCCAGGTCTATTGGAGTTCGTATATTTATCACCCATACATCAGCAAATCGAATCAATTTTTATTGCATAAAACGCAATATATATATAACGCTATAACTTGCAGTTAAAACGTAAGCAATCACAGCAAAAATTTCAGATTGTATAGAGTGGAACCTTTTCAACATTTCTCTAATTTATTATTCAAATGTTTTCTCTCAAATTATAGAAAATACGCTCAAGAAAATATTCGGGCAAAATTTTCAAATTTAATACATAAGCAAATATTGAAATAGATAATGAAATTTAAAGAAACTCGGTTTTATTCCAACAATTTATTTAATGGTATGACTAGTTTCAACGTAGCGGCGTCATCATCAGAAAGGTGTCATTGTAGGTATGGACTTTAATTATTAAAATGAACTTCCGCTAATTTACAGGTATTATACAAAACCAAAAATGACCAGTGTCACAGAAATGCTGCTTCCTTTTAAGTTTGTTAGCGACTAATTCCAAATGTAAAATTCAATCTATGCTAATAGGATGTTTGCTTTCTTATTCAGTTAGTGGGATTCTACGGAGCATTGATGTGAATATCACCACAATGAGATATGTACCGTAGATCTACCTCCATGATGGGTTTAAGGTAAGTGATGCACATTTTTAGGGTACTATCAGAAGGTAAAAAGCGATTTTGATAATTACCAGTGCAATTGGCATCAGGACTGCGCTAACGTAATTAAGTATGCGTATAAAAATAGGGGGTCCGAAAAAACTAAGGACTCTATCATTGGCATAACACCCAAGTTCAACGTCGCATAGGTGGAGGGTCGAAAGAGCAATAAGCTGTGGGGGTATATTTTTCATGTATATTGAACTTGATCGCGTAATTAACAGGCACTTGGTCCCGGATAGCCCCACGGTAGTATCACTGTCTCTCGAACATGTATCTATCGCCTCTATATTCATTACGTTGCTTCCCCGGCTGACAATGTATACCAAAATTCGTTCGCGTCCACTATTCAACCGTACCTTCTATTCACCATTGACTTCGGGGTTGCTTGCTCAAATCCGCAATCTCTATCTAGTAAAACAATTCGATGGATGGAAGGTAAGTACGAAAGTAAGGACGAAACACATATTCTTCTTTCAGCCAATGCCTCATTCTTTCATTATTTTATTTATTTTTACCAATTTCCCTTTATGCTCCACATATCAACTTTTTACAACGAGTCTCCAACATAAACAATGCAGATCACAGCCCACGCCCAGGATTGGGAATATCGACCACCTATCCAGGCGGAACTCGAACCCGCGAACTTTGGTTTGGCAGGCGAGGGCTTTAACCCACCGTCACCGAGCCTAGCAATCCGAAAACTCGAAATTTACCGTCCATGTTTCATGAGTTGATGACGTATTCACAGTTTCGGTTCAATGAACCATTTAGGGAGCACATGCAGCGTGTAAACAATAATGACCCAAGCAATGCAGATTCGAAGGGAAGAGCAGCAAAGAAGCGGCCTGCTTTTCATGAGTTGATGACATGATCAATGTTCCGGTTCATTAACTCATTCAGAAAAAATTGCTCATCGAGGGAATGAAGAGTGTAAACAATAATGACCCACGCGATGCTGATTCGAAGTGAGGAGCAGCGAGGAAGCGTTAATCTTGCCGTAGCCGTAGCGTTTTATGCCATCAACGGATCCGGGAAAGAGTTAAAGTGGTCGAATATTCGCGAGTAGAACGCCAAAAATAGTTACGAGAGGCTCAATAAGTAGACAACGGATTGATAAAAGGAAATAAATGGTTTTGATCCGGGTTAGATTCTCAATCTCCATCCTTGCCGACGTTTCAGTGAATGACTTATTCATCATTAACACGGCCGTAAATGCCGGTTCTCGAGTGGCCAAGTTTATATGGCGTGTATCTATAAACTTGGCCTTCGAGAACTGTTTGCGTAAAAAAATGTTGATCGTTTTAATTCTCTAACTATCACAATCGATTGCAAAAAATGTTGAGCGATCCCACGATCCAAATATCCCTCAACAAGCGCAGAAATGGAGAGCGGACTTCGAGTGAACCATCCTCTCCAGTCAGCGACCCAACCCTTGAAACGTCTTCTATTTAGTTAAAAAATTTGAAAAATAAAATCCTCATGCCTTTCCATCTGATTGGCCGCCTCTATTTCTTGCTACGTTTTAAGGCCTGTCATGGCCTTCGTCACCAGAGATGCTAGCGTTGAGGGCCGCATCGGACCTTGAAACGTCGGAGGAAATGGAACCAATCGCGCGGATTAAGACCAGAGGGAATTTTATTGATCTAATTCCCTACGAAAGCATTTTATCCCAGAAATATCGTCAATGCTGCCAAGATGGCATTCGTTATTATCCTCTCCATATCCTAAGGAGAACTTATAGGCATTTGTAAGTTTTTTTCTGTTTTGAGTACCTCGTGAGTGCACGCTGCTTTTTTTTCTAATTCTCTGTTTCCATTGTCTCTCTCTTTTGACCTCTTTAATTTGCCATTATTTCTTCCTCTATGGACAAACATATCAGCCATAACGCAGCCCAGATAATGATGATCATAACGTATCTCTTATGCGTTTATTTTCTACTTTTGGACAGTGCCCTTAAAACCGGGATTGCGTACCCCAAATACAAAATGGAGAGACCACAACGACAGTAAACACAGATTGATGAAATTTCTTGAAAGCAGTCCATGAAATACCGCTGATTGGAGAATTTTTTCAAACTTTGGTCAATGTTTGTACTTTGATTTTAATTCTATGAACATTAAGCAATTATGGGCCGGTTTTATAATGCCTGCTTAATGTTATGCGGGACATGATACGGCTGTAACGCAAATCTGAGAATATTTTAAATTTACAGTAAAGCGATGTAATTCAGGATAGCGTAATGTAATACATGCGTTACGGCAGTTTTTTGTCTCTCACTTCTCCGTAAGATTTACTTTTATTAGAATTGAATATATTTTATGAGTAGAAATTTTGTCTTACATTCTTTTTCATGCTTTAAAAAATTACAAAGCTAAATGCTTTAAAAAATTACAATAGCAAAAGATTTGAACAATTTTTATAAAAATATATCCAATATCTCTAACATATGAATGCATGTTTACTAGAATCAATACCAATTTGTTTTTACATTCTTACAGTCTTTCCTATATGAAGACACAGGCTTACTTAACTATTTAATTTGAAAGCTAGGAGTTACTATTTTTCTTAGTCGTTGCCAAAGGAGAAGAATGGTACGAACGGTGATGGTGGTGTGTCAGCCTCCTCAATTGGCCACTCCGGCTCCGACATATAGGCATTAGACGTCTACTTTTACGTTATCAGTATAATCTTCTACAGTTCACACACTTTTCCTTTTCCGAAATAGTTCTCTTAATTACGGGATGATGCCGCTTGAAGTCAGTCAGTGTCATTAACGTGGCCAAATGTGGCAGAGGGGTGCTTTTAGTGGAAGACAACGAACGACAGAAAGTGAGTTTTTCTTATTTTTGATTTTTACGCAACGTTTATCTAAATTGTAGGACCACGTAATTTTTATCTACGCTTTGGGAGTTTATTGAACTACTACGTTTGTCTAGCGTTCCTGTATATGCATTCTTTGCCTCGAAAATTCATGCAGTTAGCTGGTTCCCAGCTCACCATGTGATTTTTGCATGACATATTAGGTGTATCAAGTGTCTTTGGGGTAAGAGTCCTAGGGCAAGTGTCCTCATGAGGACTCTTGCCCCACGGGTGCCTACCCCTGCCCCACTTTATAGCATTGCTTTCTCTATGACCTCATAGTTGCTGCGATAAATAACGCAAGTACTTTGTTGATAATTGTATTGAAAGAAAATGAGAAACTATAAGAGAAAAACCGAAAAGCAATAGGACAATACATTTTGGAGATAGTTACGCTGAAGAGAAGCAATGGAGAATCCATACTTTCTATTGCAGCTGGTCAAGAAATTGGGGAATTATATCTGCGTAAACGTCTTAGGGCGGCATGTGCAATAGAAAATACATCATATAACGATTGGGAAGTTGAAAAATGTTACTTAATTTCCGAATTTTCGGTACGTTTTATTACGTACCTGCACCACATATTCTGGAAAAGGAAATATCACGAGTGAAAAATGTGATTAGGACTCTTGACTTATAATGGTAGGACACTTGCCCCACGTGAGAGGCAAGATTACTATTTATTTTTCTTATATATTTTCATGAATAACCGCAGTTATTTATTTTTTCTGCAGCGATGGAAGATAAGTGTTGTAGTACATGTTACAATGAATAAACCGTATAAAAATTTAAATTATTACTTGGACCCGAATGCATAATTTTTATAATCATTTGTCAGACAAGTACTTTTGTTACTTATTCCCCTATACCGGAAAAAATTGAACTGGACATTTTTAAACAGGCGGCACAACTATCATCTGATGATAGTCACTATGGCAAAGAAAACAAAACGAGCGAAAGGTGGTTAAGAAGGGAGTACACGTTTACAGACACGCATATCCGAGGAGTTAGCTATTTTAGTCACACATGCCATTAAAGCATCTAGTATAGCGCTTGGAGGGAATGCATCATCATTTACATAAGTCAGGTTACGTTTTGCTGAGGAAGACGTCTCGCGATCAGACCATACTTATACTCTCCCCACTCATAGGCGTAGAGACGCTCGCTGAAGTATGTCTTTTACTTTCATTGATGTCATCGATTTTATTAGATGTTTGAGGCCTTTTAACGGGCGAAAGCAGGTAATTCTTAGCTATTCATAAGGTCCATGAACGCTTTGGCGCATCAGTTGTATGCCTATATTCCTCCACAGATACGAATCCTTTCTCTGCCTATTTCTGCGGAGGTGATGAACGGAGTACACAATAAAAACCATTAATAAAATACGCAGTAAAATCCCAATGGAACTTATACGAAGGTGGTTTTCATCTTCAGAAGAAATTCCTTCTTTCGGTCCAACTTAATCAAGGCAGAGGGAGTTGCTGGCTTATTAGGATATGAAATAAAAAAGTCTGGTCGAAGTAATTAACATTAGAAGCATAAGTATTTAGCGTATTATGTACCGTACGGCTGCGCGTTATGTACAGTAGAGGTAATTTGTAGCAGGTATAATACTGCGAAAGAATGCTTACAAGAGTAGAGGGTGAAAATTAAGGGCCGATGCAAATGAGATATTGTTGGAAGAGACAACAACGTCTAATGTTTTATTGTTTTCCTCTAACCTCCACAACTTACAAATGCATTTTAGACTCAGCTAAGAGCCGAAAAATTCCGGAAAATGTGTGTCGGGGTATGTTTAGCACAAATCAACTGTTTATAACTAGCGCAAATTAGGTACTATCTCAAATATATTTGGCCTTCCTATTAATTGATGGATTAGATTGGATATTTTTATCGTATCAACTTATGATTCAATTCTCAAGTTAACAGAGGAAAAACAGGTAAAACAATAAATATACGGCAAAGAAATTTTGCACCTTGAATAATGATCATTAAAAAATCAATGAATGAATAAATACATATGCACCCAAGGAAATAATATAACTGTTTAAGTGAATTGCTCAGTCAACTCTCTTGGTTTGAAGCCAAGCACTTCGGCCTTCTCAATGTTATGAAGACTGATGCAGATTCATTACTTTTAATGAAGTTTATACACCTGTTATTACGCTTAAATTTTCCATTACATAGAGTATACTTGCCTTTGCCTGAATCACAAATGTAAGGATTTAAATCTTAGAAAATAATAAGCCAAAATTTTCAGCATTAAAATACAATCCAATGTTAACAAGGGTCTATTCTATGTGCTTGGAAAATTTCAAGAGGGTATGTTGTAAGCGAAGAACTTGTCGCCAAAAAACCGGTTCAGCGGGGCTTAGCGCCGTCTTAAGCTAAGCCATAAGTAATTTACTAATGCAAATTCATTACTGAATAATAAACTTATTTTGATTCGTGTCACGTCAAGATAGTAATGAATGATCAGAGGTGTCGCATACCTCTCCGTACAACTGCGGCGAAATCAAAAAGAAAGTGACTGTTCGCCAGGTGACAGCTGTGACAATAGGTACCGTGAACCCGGCACGGAGTGATTCTGAAGCCGCTTATGACTGAAAAGCCATACGATGAATAGATGAGGCCACTGGAATGGGCTCGTTCAATATTATTTGCTTTATACAAAAAAGAAGTTGTACACGTAAAAGGTTTCCAACAAAGAAATCATATCATTTTTATGGCCGACTGCAATGGAGTCTGAAATATATAGAAAACGTAATTTCTTTCTTAAATAAATAGAAAACGTAATTCGGTTCTTGATCCATCGCACAGTGTCATTTTCATTTCCAAATTCACGAATTTTGAAGCTAGCCTAATTACAGGCTTATTGCCTCACAGGCTACCCTACTTCCCTGAATGGAAAAATACCTGGATGTACATTTGTACGGAAAAAATATACATGATTATGACGATCGGCTACATGAGCCTTGAAGTTACCTCCGTCGTAACTCCATCAATCTATGTCGAAACCCGGCCAAAAGTCCAAATTATTTAATTTTTCGGAGAAGTTCAAAATTAATGCTGCTAGGTTGTTAGATGGATAACGGAATTGGTAAATACTAACTGAAATTACGATCGGATCGGCACAAACATTTTTGCTCTTCCGGTTTAAATTACATTTCTAATTTTTTGCAGTTGAACTCGGGCTCTCCACCGGGTGAGTCTCCATTGATGCCGACGTTGCAAAAACCGAGTCGGTTTGGCACTTCCTTGTTTTTCAAACCCTATTG
Organism: Ischnura elegans; assembly: GCF_921293095.1. Lineage (NCBI taxonomy): Eukaryota > Metazoa > Arthropoda > Insecta > Odonata > Coenagrionidae > Ischnura > Ischnura elegans. Next base: position 40,816,070 of record NC_060259.1, read on the forward strand.
AAAACGAAAATGGACAACAAATAGTGAATGCGACCATTACCACACAAATGTATTGAATTTTATTCATTGTTACTCATTTTACAGTCCCTTCATTTTTCTTAACGCAATGATTACTTTCGGTTTTATGTTTAATTTTATTTCCAAATTCACGTATTTTGAAGCTAACCTAATTACAGGCTTATTGCCTCACAGGCTAACCTACTTCCCTGAATGGAAAAAATACCTGTATGTACATTTGTACGGGAAAAATACACATTACTATATATTATCATTATAACAATCGGCTACATGAGCCTTGAAGTTACCTCTGTCATAACCCCATCATATCCCGCGTCCAGCAACGCGTGAATACTAGGAAACACATGCCTCGTGAAGGGAGCAGCGGCCTTTGAGAACAAAGCTACTTATATTAATGGCGAACGTCGCATTCATGCATATTTGCTCACCGCACTTGCGCAAGGCAGTTTTGCGGGGAAGGCGAGTTGGAGGGGGGGTCTTAGCCGGAGGCCACTGCCCTCATCTCCTCCCTCCCCCCCCCCCCCCAAAGAATCGGGAGAACCCTTGCTTGGCGGATTCCGCGATTCTTACCACCGCGAATGTAATACGCGTGATTTGGGACGCCAATGAACTCGGCACCGATTACATGACACGTGAGCTGAGGGCACCAGCCCCACACCAATGTCAGCTTCTAGGACGACAACGGTCGGGGTCAGACATGGATAAGACCATTTCTCCCGTGTAACTATGAACGGCCTTGGAAGAGAGTGAAGCCAGGATTACGTGTCGAAGTTAATTGCAATATCGAGATACCAATATCGAGAATCCAAACTGGTATGACGCCAACTGCCGGCCGAATTCGTAAGTAGAGCTCCGAGGATAGCTAGCAATTACGTTAGGAGACCACGTTGACAAATCATTGACATTGTTGGGTATTTTCTGATTCCTCTTTATATTTTCTTGGTATTAAGCCATCATAACGTAGTAAATAATATATTTAATGTATTCATAGTCATGACTAATGACTTTTAGTCGTCCTTCATCGTAACAATTCATCATTTACCGTGGCGGTGGTTTGTAGGCTGAAGGCGTTTAAGGTAACCTACGTATTACACTTTTTATTTTCTACCCTGTTCAGAATAATATTTTTTAATCGGAGTCATACATTTATGGTGATAAGGGAACCATTTTAAAAAGAGCCGTGTGCTAGTAGCGGATATTTCAGTTATACTTTATTACTTCCTGAATCTTTACCGATATTTGTCGTTGTCCATAGGTATCGAAATACCTCCTCAAACCCAAGAAATATTTTCCTCGACATTTTTTACTTTATTTTTTGCAGTAGCACTAAGATTCCTATTACCCCAATGTTACCATCACAACTCTATCCTCAATGCGCCGACTATTTTCGCACATTACGCCAGGGCATTCAGCGCCGCCATCTGAGGCTTGAGTCTCGAATAGAATTGGCTTATGAACGACGCCTCGCTGCTATTATCAACACAGAAGTTTCCAAAGAGAGTCAATGCGCTCCGTTATGGCATAGGTAGAAAAGAGAAGTGGCTGTTGCGATGGCATCGGTAGAAAAATAGTTGTAAAAAGGAAAAAACTCAAATGGCCGCATAATTCTGTCCCACGGCTCGTCCACCTTGCAAGTAAAAATTGTCACTGTGTCGGTGTGCGGGTAGGGGGAGAAATTCACCGAAGAAAATCCTTCGTGGAGGTCCCTACAGCCCTCACAAAGGATCTTGTTTTGTTTGTTCGTTGCGAATGAATGTGTGTGTGATTTGGGCTTTCCGGATGAGAGGCTGGGGTCCATTGGTCCCTGCGGTGAATTTCTCCCACTCCCCGCACACCAACCAGTGAAAATTTTTACTTGCAAGGTGGACGATCCGGGGGAGCATTATACGGCCAATTGAGTTTTTTCCTTTTTACAGTTTTGGAGGCCGTAGAAGCTCGACCCCCAGTTTTTCAGAAAAATAGTTGTAATGGAGTAATAATTTAATCGCCTTGTCTTCGTGAGAAAATTTAATCAATTTTTGGCTTCTCCTTTATCCCATACAGTGATGTAAAAATGTCGGTCAAAATCGATTTTTCGAGCAATCGATTTGCAATCAAAATAAGAATCTCGATTTTTCGACATAGTCCGAATTTGAACCAAAAGATTAATCAACCGAAAAAGCAACGTTTCCTTTTTGAAAAAAATTTTTTCATACAAAAGAATAAGTAAGCTGTTTATTATTCATTCGTAAAGCACTTGAAAACCACACTTGAGTAGTAGAATAAATATTAGAAAAAAATCTACCCAGAATACACGATTAAGTTATTAGTAGTAAAAATAAATAAAGGTACTTACATTTAGTTTTGGGATCATCGCTTGAAACCAATTCGCTCCTCTTACATTTTTCAGACGTTACCATTGGCCTGTAGTGACGCAACAAAACAACGCCTGTAGTGACGAGATCAAACAAATTGGTCAAGATCGAAGTTGAATAGCCGATTTTGATCAAAACTCGAAGATCATAGCTCCATCTCGATTTCATCCATATTTGAATATTATAATTCGATTTTAAATTTTAATCGAGATCGATTTTTCTATCAATAATCCCATTTGAGGAATATTTTCAAAGAACATTCGTTTAATGTTGATTCGTGTCACGTTCAGATAGTCATGAATGGTCAGAGGTTTCACATTCTTGTCGGTACAACTGCGGCGAAATCAAAAAGAAAGTGACTGTTCGCCAGGTGACAGCTGTGACAATAGGTACCGTGAATCCGTCGCGGAGTGAATCTGGAAAGTGTGCCTTGAAAAAAGAAATTTTTTATTTATTCTTTGCCATTGTAACTAAATCATTTAATATCTCTTGTGATATATGCTACGCCATCTATTCATACTGCGTTCAAAGTTGAACTGCTTCAACTTTACTGATAAATCGAACTAAAATCTAAATTGATTCGTGCTTTCTTCACAGTGCTTCGCAGTCGCACTCCACACGTACGAGTCGAGTTAAAATCCTAAATCACACAAAATCGTTCGTAAAAACTTATGACGTAGCTGCACAATTATTAACCAGTTTAACATGTGTTATTAATCCCCAGAGTAAAAGTAGTCCCGAAAAGGGTATGCTTACATAATGAACTGTCAAGACTGAACTATCAAGACCGTAAGATGAATGAATTTACAGCTGAAGGTAATACATTGAAACGTAATAGTTCTCCATAACTTTACTCCAAAATATTAACCATCACAATCCAGTCTTAATATATTTTTAGTGAGTTCTGGAGATGGTTTTTAAATTATTTACGGCCATGGAACAATATTTGGCGACCTATAATTGCAAAACCTCAGCTTCATCGTCACAAGTCATCAATCCTAAGGTAGGTTTGACGCTGCTTTCCCCTCAGTTCTCCTATAGGCTATCGCTTTAACACCAACATAATTTTTCTACTTCACATCCAAGAAGACTCAATAAAACGAGGCCCAAGAACATGGCGGTTAAGCGTTATATCTGATGCCGTTTCTCGCGCATTTCATTCGCTGGCGCCACTAAGCAAATGTATCTCGTTCAGTGTGACTATCGCTATTAACCGTAGTTGAAGTAATCTATTTTGGTTGACATTCATCTCGCATCCATTAAATGTGTGGTTTACATGATTCATTGGCTTAGTTACATGAAACTGCCGTGTATATCCACGTGAAAATTGGATAGAGATGACTGGTAGCGCAGCGAGTGGCGATTTTGAAAGTTGATTTTAATGCGCGCGGAGCGACATTAACTCTAGCGGCGGGCTTGAGAATCACCTAATGTAATATCCGTGTTTACATCCTTCACCATCAGTGAATATGTGTATCAGCCTTGCCGTACCTCAGTTGGCCCTCCCTTCGTTGCCCTGTACGCTTCCTAAAATGATAATTTTCACTTAACTCTCATGTCTCACAACGAGGCAGGCTAAATTGTCCCGTCTTCCACCGAAGGGTTTCAAAATATTTCTCTTCTCTACCACACTTCCAGAACCTTCGCATTACTCACACAATCTATCCATTTCATCTTCAACAGTCTTCCATAACACCATGCATCAGACTCTTTAAATTCGGCGAACTAAGTTAATTTAACAGGAAGCAAAATGCAACTATGCCGTCAACAAAGGCAACACATTTCTACTGAGAGAGGTTGATAGAGACGATTGCTGACCTTGCGCTTTGGACAGAACGCCAAATACATAATGGAGAATATACCTTACACATGGAAAATATTCCTTAATTACTGATAGGACACGGATACACTAAGCCCCGAGAAACCCACCTTAAGAAATTTGTACATTTAAATGAATCCTTCACCACTTTAAATCATCTCAGTGCGGGTTAAAGGTTTTTCCGGAAGCAATATGCCGACTACGGGCGTGCATTAAATACCGATTTTATCAGCAATTCAACTTCGGAAGCCACTCAAAGGATGAGATGTTGATATACTGCTTTTGATATCAATGCACTTTTAATAACTACGGGAATACCGGTTTCAGTCATTTCATAGTGGCGAAAAAAATAATGAGACTAATTGGCTATGTGGGCTGAAGGAATTCTTCAGGATGTAATTGAATAGTTTAAGGAATGAGTTCTCTAGAATTGATTTAATTACATAATAACTTATATAAGGATAGACAATCGGCAACCATTATTTCAGCGAATATAAGTCATCCAATGTTAATTTGTCATATTGTCTCTGAACATCTACCATTTAACACTTCGACTGTATGAAATACGGAATAGAGACGATGACATCGAAATTTAATTCTTGTAGCTTAACTATTCCAATACTTAAACGATAGTAAAACCGGATAGTTCGATCATTTGGCCTTTAAAACGTCAGACAATCGGTGAAAACCTTAGATGCCGGTGGGATAAAGTAGGGTTAGATAAAATACTACGGCTTTTGTTTACATCGGGTGATTGGGTCAAAATCGATAAGTTTTCATTGACGTATTGAGGATAAATAACTTTTCGTCAATATTTTGTTGATGCATTCATTAAATTGCACAGAAAATGAACTTTGCACACTCCTGCTACCTTTACATGACTGCTTTTAAATTCTGATTAACACCTACAACAGACGCCGGCCTTTGGAATTGGATTTTTAATTCGCTTTTACGTCTATATGACGTAATTCTTCTCTTTTCCACACGGTTTCTCATTCATCAAAACTCACATTCTTAGGTTCAGCTTGAGTAGCCCTTATACACGATTTTTCTACTACATATTGTCGCAAGTACTTATTAATGCACTCACTCCCGATTGAATGGGAACGGAATAGGAAGACCTCAAATTAAATATATGGAACAGTTAAAGAAGGATGTGAAAGAGAAGAAATACTTAGGCGCGAAAAGATTAGCTGATAGACTGGAGAGCTGCGTCAAGCCAATCTTAGGATTTTTGACCAGTGATGATAATGTCTGTCAGGATTAATTTTGAGACATTTCAAAATGGTCCCCCGGTTATCCATTTGCTATTATCGGTTGCTCCTACAATAATTGTGCCAATGAAAACAGAAAAAAGATGCATAAGTTAAAGTTTCTACTGCATAAGGTTGGAAACTATAATATGCTAGAGCGGAGAGATTTAAAAAATCGATTCCTTTCGAGAACGAACGAACGACCACAAATATAATAAATGGTCATCCGTTAGAAAATCAAGTTAATCCGAAAATTTCTGCTCAATGTTAGCTAAGTGTGGACAGATAAATTTAGAATTTTATTTTTTCCGCGTTCAATAAGAGACTAAAACGGCAGGTTTATGACTCAAAAATAGGTAAAATGACCAGTAGTGTAGCTTACTAACTTACGCATACTTTAATGCATATTAATATTTAATGCAATGCTTAATGCCTATAAGCTTATGCAGTCTGAATATATCTTGTATTTCTAACAGCATGTATTTACTGTTTTCGCTTCATGGGCAGATTGCCTTCATAAGTATGATATAGATTAATCCCATAACTAAGGTGTCATAGATGAGCGAACCATATTGAGTATTCATTCCTCTGGTGCATGTTGGAAATGGTTTAGCCCTACCAAATAACTCTGTAGGTGACTTGCAGGGTAATATGTGGATGAAGATGTAGATGTATACCAGTGTCCAGTAATGTAAACAGGTCGGTTACCACGCAGCTGTTCTTGCATACCCTTAGTTTGTAATGCAAGTCGATCTGGGCCTAACCTCCTCTAATAATCTATCGATGTTTAAATTTTCCCGTTTGGCTAAGTGAAATGTCGTTATTGCAACTAGTTCAGCGCTTCCTGGCCGATGGCAGAAGCATGATTCACAGAAATCTCCAATGCTGTCTGTTAACATCAAATTAGCCATAAAATATGAAAGTTCGACCAAATATGACAGAAGATATGTCCGGTGCTAAACCTTGCCGCAGATAGCGGAATGAGAACGCTTGGTGAGGGCACACTCTGCAATATAATTGCCCGTGTCATTGTGGCAACACGTGCCTGTAGCTCAGTACATGCTTTGGAGAAATACTCACTACCTACCATACATCTGGAGGTGGTTCGCAGGGTATCATGTGCATGCATTACGTCAAAAATCCGTCATATACTTCGAGGAAAACCAAGTGAAAGTGAAGGGGTATAGCTGATAGCGATGCTATCTCGTACATCGAGGTTGACTGTTAGGTCCTCTCACAAGCTTGGTATTGAAAACATAAGCGAAAGATGGGGTAAGTGAAGAAAGATTAAGCGCTTTTCCGGCGAATTGACTGCGTGAAGAGTTCTCGGGATCGCCACCGGGCCAGGAACTGCATTCCTGCCGACGCGACGTTTCGATGTCCGACTCGGCCATCGTCTTCAGGGCTATGATTTTTGTCCCCTGACAAAACTCGTAGCTGGTCCTGTATGTGGATGTGTCTGTCAAAAATGCGTCATTTAGTTGGAGGAAAACAAAGTAAAAGTAATGGGATATGGTTAAAGTGGCCATACGTCCCGGAACGGTTAAGCGGTTACAGTCCCGGTTAAGACCGCTTTTGAGGGCACCCTGTCGGTTTCCGAAAATTCTCTACAATATCCCGGTTTCGAACAAAAATCATGGGATGTTTTTATGGTAATAGTTTATTACATATAGCGTAACAAAATACGGCAATATGAGCTCAGGGTTTAGTTTTTCAAAGAAGGAAAATAATTTTAATAAATAAAAAATAATCTTAGTTTTAATTTTACAAACTTATTTCCATGGAGTAAGGATGATTTTTGCCCCCACTGACTAAACTCGTAGTTCCGGCCCTGCATGTGGATGTATCCGTCGAAAATCCTTTATTTAGTAGGAGGAAAACCAAGTAAAAGTGATGTGGTATGGCTGATAGCGCTGCTATCTCAAACATCGGAATTGGCTGTTAGGTCATCTCGCAGTTTTGGTATTGAAAGCATGAGCGGGAGATGAGGTAAGTAGCTTTCACATCATCGCGCAGACTCACCGCACCGCCGGGCGATCACTTAGCGCATCCTTGAAACGAGCAGCATGACGCCTTAAGATGCGTTGTCGCCCCGCGATGTCTTCAAGGATGGCCCAAGGCCTCGCCCCACCGTTTACGAGGGTCCTTGGCGGCGGCAGTTGGATGGGGAAGGCGCCGGTATAGCACGGCACACCTGCCCCTGCACCCAACCTGGAGGCGTCCATCTGCTGCTCACTGCGAAGGGAATGTACGTCTTAAATAAGTTTGAGGCTTCCGGCGACACTTATTGGAATTTACTGAACATTTTGAATGAATAACTTAAACTTGTTTCCACAGAATTGTTTATTAATCACCGTGATGATTATTAAATCACCATGATGGTGACATAATACTTACCTCGCTGACCTTAGTAGTGTAGATCTGTACCCTAGTGCTCGTTATTTTCTATAATTTTGTGTTATTTTTTTAATAACCAACCTTAGATGCGAGGAATAGATGTTTGGAATAACTTTAAATAATGAATTTTGCTTTTATTTTTCCGTTTTTTTATTTAGGGGTTATTCAGAGTTAGGTTTAACACTTTGTTAAAAATGGCAAACTACGATTTTTCATAAATGGATGGCGTAATATTACCCCCATAGCTCGCACGGTGTTAGTAAAAAATTCTGCGGAAGACAAAGTTTAAGCTATTCATTCAAAATGTACACCTCAACGCCAAAAGTGACTTCTCTTTATAAAATCGCCATTTTGATGCGTTTTTTTTTACGTTTCCAAGGTTTAACAATGCTTTCGCGGCCATGTTATCTTTTCAAGTGAATAATTTTTTATTTAGAGAATTCATATGTAATTTTTGTGAGAGGCTCTCGTAAAATTCAATAATTGGCGGACTTTGGGACACATGGACCAACCGTGCATTATAAGATTGTAGGTGTAGTAGTAGGTTGTTATTTCAATACCATTCTTTATATTTGCACACAAAGATTTTTATATTTTCAGTAGAGAGTCGTTATTTTATGTAACACAAAACGCACTTACATTTTCATTTCTTGCAGATAATTAACAGCTGGCATATTTTTAAATTACGTAACCGACAAACTATTCTTCTGTACTGAGAAAATAATATTTGGGGAGTGAGCGAAGAACAGAAATTCACTTACAGAAGGTATATTTGCCACTGCGTAATTCAAAGCATACACTTTTCACACACGCCATTAAAAAAATGTTTTGCCACCAATGACGACGTTCATCGACGTTCAAAATAATTGTACATAGAATGCGGAAAATTCAATCCTTACACATATAAGTGAACACAAATACCAGCTATCTCTTTATCCAGCAAGCTAAGGAAAGCTGCGCGATTCCTCAAAAACAACGACAGGCGAATCGTAAGCGTTAAACAGATTATAAACGAAATTAGGCTGTCATCCGCTGGAGACTCGGAAACTGCGCGCTAGGCTTAGACTGCGCGAGAGAATAGATATCTTCAAGAGCGACACGGAGAACATCATATTACAACTCCACTATATTCCCAGGGCCGACAAAAACTATATATTAAGAGATATTTTGCCAAATGGAAAGGTATAAGAATTCCTTTTTCTGGTGAGCAATAAATGACTTTCATGAATGCTAGGTGGAACTTATGTAAGCGTTTACTTTCTATTTGTTATCATCTGCGGTGCCAACATCCCCCGCCTCACGCATATTGAGGTGACTTGCGGGGTAGTATGCGAATGTAGATGTTTTAATTATTTTATTTCAACCTTTTTGCATTTAATACATTAATGTACCCATCATCCATTGGGTGTTACGCTCAATGCAGACAGAGATATAGTAGATATAGTAGTTTTTCAAATCCCGAGAACGGGAACAGTTACATACTTTTGCATTCCATTTTCATATTTTCAATAGCATCAAAAATAAATTATCAAATTTCATGAATTTCACATTAATTGATTCCCTTTTCAAGATTCTTTAATGATGCTCTTCCGCTCATTGGATATGGAAGTCTAAAATTAAGTCACGATGATTGTAAACTATAAAAAACATAAATATTTCGTTTTCGATTCACGTAAATTAAATCATGACAGGCTACGTAAAGACCTGCAAGGAAAGCCTGAAAATTTACACAGCGAAAATTGATTTTCCATTACCAAGGGCAATGTACAATAACATCAAGCATTTAAAATGAGTTTCCAAGCATTAAGAAGGAAAAGGGGAAAACTTATGACTGCCTCACAATAGCTGGACTATCAATGGTCTTTTTTATTTGCGTTAGATATTATAATTTTCCACATTGGAGACAAATGCGGCATAAGTTGCATTGCCTATCACTGAAAGGGAGTTGCCCATTTACTATCAATCAACTGTCAGCATGATCTCATTATTGAGAACTTTATTGAGTGATTATTAATTTGATTTTCATGAGGTACTCATGTGAAGAAAATATTCAGTATTAAATCTAATGCCTTATCAAAACACTTACTATATATTCATCGATGACATGAAAAAAGCATTTATTTCCACCAGTAATTGATACATAACATCGGTGAAACAATATTTTAGTTAACGATAAATTGTTTGCTTGTTTGTAAAGGATTCCGACAATTCCTTGGCATTTCTTCCTCATAGATGTACTGAAGAATTTTAACAGTGGTAATAATTTTCCTACGCAACTTCATTCATTACTTTTTTGGATATATATCTCAATGAAGAATAAGATAATGTGTTGTAAAAGTCCAACAACTCAATTGAATGAAATTGAATGAAATATAAGTGACTAACCAATATTCTGGTGCGCTATAAATCAATTTTGACTTCATTTTTTCCGCTGCGACATATTTTAGTTCTTATCATTTTCATTAATGAGGTAAAATCGAAAACAAATTTAAAGGAAAAGTTAAAATATAAAAAAAATATACCACAACAACTTAATCAAATTTTTAAAAGTATCCAGTATAACATAGCGCATAGCTTGTATTTTTGTCCAATTTCTCTGCAGTTAAATGTATTGCATGATCGACCCTACGACCTAAAACGATTTACATATATAATTATTAAATTGGATAAACATATATAATGCTACATAAACACATATATACTCATTAGATGCTGCTGTGTATTTTTTGAAACCGCAGGAATGTAATTAACTGCAGGAACTACTTCTGCACTCTTAAAATAAATGAAAATATATCCAATAAAAATTTGCTAATTGATTGAATTGAGGAACATAGCAAAATACCCTCAACATTTATACTCGCCTCGATATGCCACAATTATGCACAAGTATATTTTTTAAACTGAATTTCATTTTTATCTGGTCATCATTACCAGGAAACTTACAACTTTAGTAAATGACATTCTTGTGCTTCAAACGCATAAGAGTGCTATAAAATGAAATCCCTGCGTCTTTGTGATGTTAGAAATATTCTTATTGTGAATGAATCCTCACTTATCATCTATGTTTTAATTATCTCTATGACACAGGAATAATCATGAGCATAATCCCATCGCTTTGGAACAACACATGGTGTTCTATTTGCACATGCAAACTTTCTGTGCTGAAATTTAATCACTCCTAGTATGGTTTCAATGTGCATACACTCTAGCCGCCAGACGTAGACATTGTGGAGAGATGCTAACTTGCTGAGCAATCCCATGCATCGACCAGATGGCATTGAATATAAGAGTGTACGCCAATATTATTTTTCCAGGGCAGCGCACACGATAAGAGCTTTCTCAATCCAAATCCAACTCAATGGAATTTAAATGCAAGCGTGTTCCCCATTTAATAGGCGGAAGGAGTGGCACAATGTGGTGGCAAATTACCACGATCAACCGTGAAAGGTTCTGTAGGAACTCGTTTTTTATGCATCATTATTTAATAGGATAAAATTAAATGCTGGAAGCTAGTAATTTAATGGTGCTGTGTAATTTTTTAATAAGTAGGAATGGAAACTACTGCAGGAACAATTTTTGCTTTCAGAAAATATATCGAAGACAAAGATTTGTAATTTAATTGAATTGAGGAACTCAGCAAAATGCGTTTATCAGGTTCGACATGTGCATAAATAGTATTAAAAACTTCATTAGGATGGTTCAAGTTTCTACATTGTTAACTGCTTATCTACGCGATGGATGTAACCAGGAGAGAAATAATGAGTCGTATTTAACTGATGAAATGTAGTCACGGGTCGATTACCTACCTAAATCAATAAATAATATTTCATAATGAACGAATCTCGTGAACTTCATTAGTGATTGTAAATAAAAAAATGTGGAAAGAAAAGAACTGAAGCCGATTGTCGCAGTGTTTTTATGAAATACTTCCGGGACTAATGAAAAATACCGCTCCGAAATAAGGCCGGATATTTGATCTTGAGGTTCTTGGTAGCCTAGTGAGTAGAGTGGTTACTTGCTGAACAAGTAGTCTCGGGTTCAAATCCCAGGTGAAGCCTTCAGATACCAATATAGAAATCCTGGAAATGAGAGGATGAGCTGGCCTCCCTACCCTGAGTGTGTGAACTTGACATGCTTGTGACATACTCTGGGAGGATTTAACAGTGTCGGGAGAGATGTTGCGGAACATGTTACGAGGATTTATAAAGAAAATATTTTCCAATTTCCACTTAGAATTTTAACTCAGCAAAACGCGTTTCAACGCTTCTGCGTCGGGTACACTGGTTTTTAAAAGGTAGAATTTTTCACCTCACACCGATTCTCGCGGACAATATAAAGAAATATTCTACCTTTTAAGAATCAGTGTACCTGATGATGACGCAGCAGTGTTCAATCGCGTTGTGTTTCATTAAAAAACTAAGTGGAAATTGAAAAATCTTTCCTTTATATTGGGTAAATTATACAAAACCAATAATTACCATCGAGATGGTAAAATATACCATCGGGTTGAATAGCTGGATGAGTTAAATTTGATCTTGATGAAAACTTGAGACCAAGTATCACAATTCTGACAATTATCCTTAAAATAGCAATACCCTAGGATGAGAGAGTTGAATGTGCTCTTGAAACAAATGAAAAGACGACCTTGTTGTCTTCCACTGATTAATTTTCTTGGTACGACATGTTTCGATCCATAGAGGACATTTTCAAGTGAAAAAAGTTTGAATTTTAAGCAAGCATATATACTCCTTGAAGGGGATATGGGAGATAGTGAAGAATTGGGTGTTAGGGGGGGAAGGGTTGACTTGGAAATCCCAAATGGAGGTTACATTGAGAATTGCTCTTGAAACTACTAGATGTTGAGAACTGATTCACATTTTTACCTGCCTGATTCAAAGGTAAGGTACCACATATCTCACTATTTGCCGATGACACAGAATAAAGGGGTAAAATCTCTCCATATCTATCATATGAGATATGATTTCAAGAGAGTTTGAGATTGTACTAAGCTTGACCACAACTAAAAAAATAAACAAAAAGATAGGATAAGTCGAAAGTTTAAGCGATGAGCCTATAAAACACACCTGTTTCAAATTGAAGAGAAATTTGATGATATAAGAACGAAATAAAAAGATAAATTAGTCACAATAACTGTAGTTAGCTACAAAATATAGGAGATTAGAATAAGATAGTGATTTTTAAAACTCGCATACATAATACAAAATGATAGAAATTTATTTTAACGACCTTTTTAAATATACATACGATTACGATAATGAATACGAAATAAAGATGATTTTGAAAATGTTAAAGGTCTATTTGTCAAAAAGATACACGTCTTAAGCGCAAACACACATAAATTCATAGAATAGGAGATAAAGAGATAGGAAAACACAACTGAACAACGGTGCTGTGGTAGATGGAAAAAGCCAGAAATCAGAGGGTAAAAATGAGGGCAAAAAAAAACTTGGACTCGAACACAGATCCTCCTAATTGCCGGCCGGGTGCTCTAAAAATTACGCTATCAGGACGCTTAGATTTACCATGATTTCGGCGGGGGTTTACCCTGCTTCCCTAGAAACCCTGGAAATGACCTTTGCTCTGGCCCAAAAGAGTAACCAATGGAGGATAATTCCGTGGCCCAAGCCCAAGTGTTGCCCATTACGCAGCGACATAATATTTTGCGAGAGCTATACATACACCTCTTGTTTATATTCACTCCGTGGTTTGGAGCGGCAAGCCCGATGTTTCATAACGGCTACCGAATCAGAGTGAGACTACTCCGCCCCGTGGAGCGGAAGAAGCAGCACGCGCCAATCGGTTGGGGGCGGTGCGTGGGAGTGTCCAAGGTCACATCCCGCATCCGCCCGCGCCTCCATTCGCACCCTTGACGCGACACCACCCACCTCCTCGCACCCAATCGGTATCTGCCGCGCTCAAACGAGGCGCCTGCGATGCACCAATGGAACTATGGTGAGAGGGGGCACGTGCCCCGGGCAGCAGATTTCGGGGAGCGGCCATTTCAATGAGTTTATTCAAATATTTATTTAATTTTTCTCATTAAATTATATAAAAATAATTATTGGTTCATAGATTCTTAAGCAATAATAACGCTTGGCACGACCATGGTGAATAAAAGGATTTTCAATGCAAACAATATCATTGTAACCCACCCAAAGGGAGCTATGAGCTTGATTTGTTAAACAAATTTCTTTTGACAACGTAATATTTTTATGCTTTAGTGATTTAATGTATATGAATGTATGAACGCAGGGGCTGTCATATTGTGTTTATGTTGGAGTGCATTCATGTAAAGATGTTAACTGGCAAAACTGGAAATGATTATTCTGGTACCTTTTGATAAGCATTCTGCTCAGCAGGACCTTACCGGAAAAAATAAGAAGAAGGAAAACAAATTCTTAGTAGCAAACATACGGTGTAAAATTTCAACTATTGCATCTCAAAGAAATACCTTACATACATTAATTACCTGCGGCATTAAGGGGAGATAGAGGGTCAAAGCAAGTATCACGTAATTTTTTTTACCGCAAGATGTGTTTAAAATGTGATTCTAGTCTACGATCGTAGTAATCCTAAAAACTAGTGTTAACTAATCTAAAATATCGACAACAAAATAATTTTTTAAATAAGTCCAACTCAACGAAGCATATATTAACGAATTCACACTGAAATTGCGTGTTTTGAACAATCCCACGTGAGTGTAATATTTCAAACCCTGCCGCGTGAACGGCGGTGAAATATAAAAGAATTTCCAAGAGAAAAAATTTCCCTCGACCGGGAATCGAACCACGAACCTTTGGCTTTCCAGGCCAATACTGATGGCACAAGGCAAGGGCCTAACACCTAGTGCCATGAGTCTCGGTATAATTGCCATGGGAATTAAAGAACCTGGGTAGCGTAGTGGTCTGCCAAAGCCAAAGGTCCGTGGTTCGATTAACGGTCCAGGGGAATTTTTTCTCATGGCAATTCTTGTATATCTCACATGAGATTAAAGGAAGGATGTGGAACCAAGTCTCACGATATCTCAATAAGGGGGAGGGGTCCAAAAATCGCCAAAATAACCTCAAGTGCTTAATGAACGCCCCCTTACGGATGTATCATACTTTTGTGGTGAGGGAGGGGGAGGAAGAGAGCCAGGGGGGATCCGGGGAGGGGGGCGGCAAACCGATTTTTGCCCCCCTGACAAAACTCCCAGTTCTGGCCTTGCACCAATGTGTCGCGGGCGAGGATGGCACCTGCGTCACTGAAGTGCTCACCAAAAATGACCGATGCTCGCATTGTGTTTGATAAAGAAAGGGACTTTTTGCACGGGTGGCCTCATAGCGGTCAAAACAAGTTTCTCAACATGACTATTCGTTGTCTGGAGAAGAGGGTGATGTGGCGAAATATTATCGGACCCGAAGTTACTCACGCACGCCCTGTCGAGAGCAAGAACTCTTTCCACCTGTCGGTGACACAAAGCAGGGAAAATCCACAAAAACAAAATCAAATAGAAAAATTAACCAGGCATTATATTTCCAAAAAGCTCAACAATGACTGACAACCCAACACTCGAAATAAACGACCTTGGAAACACTTAGAAAATAGGAAAAACATCGGTGGTTAAGGCATAAAATAATAGTTCTGAAGTCCCATTTTAATTATTATTAGCATGGACCATAGCCTCTTTATTGTCATTTTGACTTTAATTTCCAGTAAACGTCCCCATATGCGTCAGAATAGCGCTAACGCAAGGAGTTAAACATAACAAATTTTCATTGAAATTAAAACCTAGACTGGGTGGTAGTGATATAAAATATACATAACTATTGCCAGCGTTGCCCAGATATTAACAAACTTAGACTCGGAGCCACTAGAGTCTCGGAGGCAGCGCGCTATGCTTAGATTGATTGAGCAATTGAGATCACGGAGAGAGACACTGAGAAAATCATTTTAGAGCCCTAATATATTTCCAGGTTCGACAGAAGTGATAAATTATGAGAGATACTTTACCGAACGGATAGATCCAGGAATACGTTTTTACCGAACCATAAAGGACTTAGCAAAATTTTACAATTTTTGGAAAATCCTATTTCTATGGTATTAAAAATAATAATAATAGACTGGGTGAAATTTTCTCGCATATTTAAACATGCGTGCTTCCAGTACCTCTTTCTCGGTAGGTTTTCGCAGTTTTTTACGTACCTTGTGGGGGCGTTTTGGCGCAGTGTTTTTTTTCCAATAAGGACGGAACTTAATATCCTCAGTATTTTCCCTCATTTTTACACTTGGCAAAGGCAAATATTTTCCTTAATTTGCATCTTTTTGCTTTTTAAAGCATGCTCTTTGTATCTTTTGTTATAATTTGACTGCATTTAATTTCAAGAGTAACTTGACAATATATATTTCGCTGCAAATATTTGATGTATGACGATGGGTTGGATATAATATGGGACTTTGTAGTTCCAATCTCACCCAATAAATTGTACGAAAACTTCAATCGCCTTGACCGGGATTCAAACCCGGATCCCCCAGTTTCCGGTGGAGTGCCTTAGGCAGTTAAGCTACCGATACACTTTGAAATTTTGAGGACTAAACCGGACAAGGTGGTATGCACTGCTGAGCATGTGCAAGGCCGTAGCCAGGGGAGGATCAAGGGGGATCGACCCCCCCCCCCGAAATGAAAAAAAAATAAATAGATACTTTATGCTTGCTTGGTGCTCACACGACGATAGTACATAGTGGCTCAGGGACATCTAGTAGTCCAATGCGACTTAAGTCAATAATTATCTAAGCGAATTTGTAGATGCAGTGTGTGTAGTTGCAAAGCAGTGTGAGAATAATAGTGCTGTGAGTTAGTGGAGAGGTGAGTGACTTATGAGCCTCCTGAGGGATCACAGAATCGGCATCAACACCGAGGAGTTAATTCATTTGGTCGCTGCAAAAAAGCTAGAAGGCTAAATTCAATTTTATGATAATATTTTTATATTTTCCTTTAAGGGTTTATAATAAATATGTATATTTAACCGTATTCGCTATTTTATTTATCTCATAAAAATAATTTTATTTTTGTCTACCATTCCATAAACCCCCCCCCCGGAAATATGTTCTGGCTAAGGCCTTGAGCATGTGATACGCCAAGCACTCCAAATCCTGCGCACAGCGCCACAGCCGGAGAATATATCCCGAACTTTGACCTTTGTCGCTCTTGACTAATTTATAAGTGGGTGGCTCCGTAAAGTTATCACCGTGGCAAGTCCCGGTAAACTTAACCCGGTAACGCCTGAATTAAAAATTTCGCCAGAACTTTTTCGTAATATTCAATTTTAAAATCTGATTGATTAGATGCAAATTTCATACTTTTAGCACAAACAGTCTTGAAGATACAGCCTGGTACAATGTGGTACCGCTAGACCCCTTAAGGGGTCAAAAAATAGAAGTGCAAATGCAAAAAATGTTAAATATTTTCTATTTTTCACAAGAAGAAAGATTCATTCTTCATTCGTCCAAAATTACTCAAAAATGTCAATTCTTGCTTAAAAAAGCAAACTTATCTGAAAAACGTTATTATAAACATGGGTATTAGTGTAAAACTTTCAAAATCCCAAACAAATTACAATAAATAACAAGAAAGGTTCGTTTAGTATTGCACTACAAGCTGGTACCATACGGTACCGCTAGGGGTTAACGGGTTAAATTAAAATAAATCACTCAATAAGGACGAATTATTGCTATTATTATTTTATATGTAAATGGCTTGTGTCCGAACACCCCATGCCACACGGCTTTTTAGGCGGCTTTCGGGGTAGTATGTAGATATAGATGAATTCACGAGAGGAAGGCCGCATTAAGAAACTTTTTTGGTCCAAACATAGCATGACCTGCCATCTACTATTTCATGGCGGTGCATTGTGGTCTCGAGTCACGGGGTACGAATTGATAACCGCTTACGTAGATAGATCTTGGGCCGCTTTTCAACATACAACACTTATCATCAGTTATCTTACATGTACGAGTCCAACGTATATGCGAGCCGGAAATCTGTACCGAGGAAATAATACTAATGAGAGGAAACTGCGGGCAAAACTTTTTATCGACGGAAGGATAACGCAGTTTTCCTGCTCTTGGTTTCGAATCGCGATAGGAAACAGATTAATTATTGTGCAAGGAAAATGGCATGAAATTTACTTAGAGGAGATTGTGATCCTGATATAATGATACTTTTTATACTGTGCTGTAAAATGGTACCAATTATATGAATGCTTCGTCCTATCTGTAAGGGACAGCGTCAACTGAGGTGGAATGAAGGTTGCGGTAGCGTTGTATAAGCGATAGGTTAACGAGGTAAATATGGGTACTCCTTTGAAAATTTTGTGCGAGAGTTATTAAAATTAGGTACAGAACCACAGAAATGAAACTGAGATAAGTATGAAGAGAAAAAATACAAGAAAAGTTTTTATAAAATAACATTGGCAATCTGTGATGATAAAAAATTAAACTATCCTCTTTAATTAAGTAATCATCTTCGTAGTCCTTTGATGGAGAGAGTTGACTCTTTCGTGCAATAGGTCATTGAGCTGCGTCGATTCTTCCGTATATAACTCTTTCGCCGTTTCTCCAAATTAGATTTAAAGCGCTCTCCTTTCACCATCGCTGCCAAGTTGCGAATTCTGGAGGAAGTGGTAAAGAATCCCACCATGGACGTACCCAGCGAGGGGCAGCTGCCCCCCCCCCTCCCCTTAGAAGCAAAAATCGCAAAAGTCTTTAAGCAAAATCAGTACTGAATCGAAACGAAAGCATTCAACAAATTTTCTTTAAACTCACGAAAAATGATATGTATTAGTATAGTAACAATAAACAGCGTAAATTAGTACATGTAACTAAAATAAAACTATTTTTTCAAGGAAATAATCTCATAAACTAATGTCGCAACTAGGTTTGCCCCCTGTAGACCATGGCTTTCCCCCCCCCCTAGTTATGGTCCTAGTTACGCCCTTGAATCCCACCATTTCATACGAATTCGTTGACTTCATGGAATCGACTTGACATAATGAAATTCGACAAACTTATATGATCTCACTTGAATTGAATATTATGCGACCTAGGTTTCTATGAGGCACGTCGTCATAAAAAATTCCAAAAAATAACCCAAAGGTCTGAGAAGGAATTTTTTGAATGAATTTGTGTGTTACTATTTACTCTGTGCCTTTGACGCACGTTTACCACATGATGATTTGCAACGTTGAAAAATCTGTCGTACAGTATTAACTTTATGTGGAATTATAACGTCTTTTGCATTTCATTATTTCATACGAACAGCTGACCGACCAATTCTGCATCCAATTACCTACTAGCCATATCAAAGGTTGCGGTAACATATAAGAGTACTTGAAGGATGACAGAAGTGGCAGAAAATAAAGTAGTCCAAGTACATTTAAGTGGAATCTGCTCCAATGAAATCGATATTGGAAAGTCAGCTCCCTCTGTCACAATTCATGTCACTCTAGTGCGAGAACCTGAATATCAAAGTAATAAATATTTCTATATCGGTTATTAATCAATGCATGTTTTCGTGAAAAAAATGAAAAAAATCAGGCATCGCATGTGCACAAAAAATACACAAAAATAAAATATTCCTTTCACAGAAATGAAATTTTCAATGAAAATGATGAACTGATTTGTGAATGAAAAACTTTGCTGTTTCTACAATTTGGAACTTTATTTTCCTGACTAGTTTCGATACACTGTATCATATTCATAGGACTAGCAGTAAAAGTAGCGTCGTTGTGAGTTATATACCAAAAAGGGGGGGAAGAGTGGACCACTCCTTCCACTCTTCCCCCCCTTTTTGGTACATAACCCACAGAGACGCTACTTTTACTGCTAGTCCTATGAATATGATACAGTGTATCGAAACTAGTCAGGAAAATAAAGTTCAAAATTGTAGAAACAGCAAAGTTTTCATTCACAAATCAGTAAGATGGATTTCTACAACGTTAAGGCCTCTACTATTCAGTGGAAATGATGAAATTAATTGTGAATAGCATCTCTAAAGGAAAAAGTAGAGAGATATCATAAAAAAGCACGGCAGAAGAGGATCAAACTTGACATCCAGGAATGGGAATAGAATACTGTAGCCACTGGACTATGGTTGCGCGTGAATTTAAAACCTTCTCGCTGCATTGAGATCTACCCATATTGGCGCCGCTAGTGACAAAAGTAGAGTGCAGTGTAATGCGATGGGACCGGGTTCACATTAGGACTGCTACTGCTACCTAGTAGAGCCTCCTGTATTAATATTAACTCTATGGTCAAAGCTATGAAAATCGCTCAGAATCGTGTAATAGTTGAATCGAGTATTTTTAATAGGTGGCTAATACGCTTTTAGAACGGAAGCAAAATGATTTTCCGGAAAGTATCCCGAGACGCCGCTGAAAATGAAACCCTGGATATCTGGAATATGCCGTATCCTTATTTCGAAGGCATAGAATAACCACTCCACGCAAAACGTTATTGCTAAGAAAGAGTTTTGGCGAAAGCCCGTTCAGATGGCATTAGCGTCGGCTGCTCCGCATTTACAGCTAAATTCAAATCCCTGCAACACGCTCTCTTTTTTTATTCCATTCTTTCAAGTCGATCATATTCGACTCAAAACGTTTTTTACGATAAAAGTACGATGTAAACATTCCTCATTTTTTTCGGGAACTGGTGCGCACCAAATTACTGATTCTGAGGACTAAAAGGGCATTTTCATTGGTTGATAATTAGAGGGAGGAGACACCAAGGCCTAAGGATAGTATGGTTAACTTAGGCTGCTGTGTATAAATGAACGGCAAATGTAAAAAAAGCAAAAATAACATTTATTGCTAACTTGTGCATACTTTTATAAGAATAATTCAAATTAGAAAACAGGTTAGTGCAGTTTAAAATATTAATTCACGGTGAAGTTCCTCATGAACTTCTGCATAAAAAGTTATTTACAAAAAACAAACAATTAGTTTACTTCATTTCAATTGTTTTGGTCATCAATGGAGAAGAACACCTCCCTATGATAATTAATGTGAAGTTATGCGAAATGGTAGGACTTAATGAGTTTCAAACACAATGAGGTATGATTTATATGGCTATAAAAGAGTATAACACTGTCAAACATTTTTTTATATCAAAAAAATAAATTAGATAAAAATTATCGCATGGATAATGTCATCATTAGAAACTCTCATAAAAGAGAATAGGTATAGAATTATAGCACAGTAATTCCTTACATGATAAATTCCCAGAGACAGTGGCAAAGAGTCTTACAATACAAGGTCAGAATTAAAGAAAGATTGGCATGATATTAGCAAAAAACACAATATGGGATAAAGGAATGAAAGAAGAATTGCAATAACTAAAAATTATGTAACAAGCTTAGGTTATTTACCAGTTTCCGTAGGTTTGAATTGAACACGCCATCTATTTCACTGCCATCCGAAACAGTCCGCTATTTCACCCAGGACTTTTTCTTTACTTAGGAGGATGACCTACCAGTCCTCATACTGGCGATGTGCCCCATGTTTCCCTATCCTCTTCCCCTCTTATCAAATATCCTTCCACTAATCATCAGGGGTGTCCGCATGTGGGTCTCACAGCATGCAGTGGACTTGAGAAGCCTTAGGAGGGATTTTTGATATAATCAAACCAGAAGAAAGCGGGTAAATTAAGTCGAAAAGATCATAAAAATTAATAAATACGTCACTATAACCAGATCCACATTGGCATCCCCTGTTGACATGATTCTTGAGAAGAATTCATCAAGAGGGAAGACATGGGAACCATTGGAAAGTAAGTCTGTCACCTTAAAAAATCTGCTAGCATCCTATGACACCACCCCAAATCCAACCAGAGTAATGTATAATTCAAATTTCTCCCAGGCCTTCTCACTTTCTTCTTTGCAAATATGTGAAACACCACGGGTGACTGCTGAGATCCTTTATAAGTATGTAATAATTTAAAGGGCACATAATCGCTGATGTGATACTTTGAACACTGCATGGACTCGACAGGATGCGATGTAAACCCATTGTCCCCTGGTGTCTTTTGATACGTGTAGCCTAGAACCATAACTATCTATGTTTCTATTATCTTAATATATCCCTCCCCTAATTCCCTAGTTCCCTAATTGAAGTAAATAACTTAATGAGGTTGGACCGCATTTCAATGCATCAATTTTTTGCTAAATTAGCAGCAAGAAACTACTTTGTACTTTACACACAGCTTCTTATTTACCCATATCTATTTCAGAAATAATTTTTCATTTTCAAGAAGGGAGAGCAAACTATTTTAAACTATTTTGTTGCATAAATCGTTCAAAAAAGTTTTCCTGGCATTGATAACGAAAATGGTTCTAATTTTTGTTCGTCCATTGTATTGATAACTTACCACATTCCACTAGAGCGATAATCAACAGAAAGTATTTGAGTATCTAGCTATTTAAAACCCAAACATTCATCAGCAATGGAATGATACATCTCCGCCGCAAATGCAATAAACTATTGCTGTACACTTGAACGGTTACTTTAAAAGTAGTTTCTTTACGTATACGAACCCGGAAAATCCCCCCGTGACTATGCCCCTTATCCAAGGGTTGTAAGTTTTTCTATCTTCAAACAGTATCCAGGTAAGGAAGTTTTCATTTCTTATTGCATTTTTTGTTATGAGTCGTGAAATACATTATAAGTTATAAGTTTAATATGAGAGGAATAGTTGGTTTTTGAAAACCATATGTATCTCACTTATGTTCACATATTCACATGCCAAGAATATAGCAAATGTACTTATCTTTTATATCTTCCGGGGTGTTTTCGATACACCCCGGATGAGCCCGTCCGAAATATCCGTTAAATCCACCCCATTTCAAAATCCTGGCTACGCCACTGCCTTTGATAGGTAAGCAAGGATATTCCTAGCCTGTTAACAGAACATCAGTCTTTCATTCTGAAAAGTAAAAAAAATAAACAAACCACGATTGATTCGTGTTTAAAACCTACGCCAGCATATGAAGTTATATTTCTTATGCAACCTTAGAGATGAGCTAATTGTCCCAAATCATTTAAAATTAATTGTTTCAGCAAAAAACACCAATTGTGCCCTTTTGACCCTAAGTGCTTGGCTTCCATCCATGGCCTCATATTGAGTTTCCCGCTATTAGCACTGGTCTGGGATAAAAACCAAAGCTGATTCTAAATGAAGATTGTACTGCAAAACGACTTCGAGAAAGCCGCATCCGCCGGATGATGCCTTGGTAATTATATAGATGTTATTTTTTATCATCTTTGCCAAAAAAAAAGATTCAGGGTAAAAATCAACCACATATCATCTTCCTTGTCCTCCATTTGGTGAGCTGCTGGCACATAACTTTGGTTCCAAATTTGCCCCGGAAGCGGCTCAAATATTCCGCCTATTGGAAAAAGATACATCCATCGAACTCTTTTTGGGGAAAATTGCGCGTGCGCCCATTTCCGTGAAATTACCTGACTGGCATGATAAATCCATTTCCTTCCTTATAACGAGTTAGGTATGTGCGTCCGAATCCTTGTCAATCATACATATTAAAATGAGCTAACTTTTCATGTCCATTCTCCATACTGTACCACAGATTATTTGTTTTTTTTTTGTCGTAACGACATTTATTTTTTGCTATAAATGATCCGATCGAATTTAAGGATCTGATAGATCAATAAGACCGATGTGGAGTGTAATCATTGTAATGCAGAGATTGCTAGAGTGTCTAGATGGAGCAGACCAGAAGAAGCTTCCAATCGAAATCAGGAAGAAAGAACAATTAAGTGCTTACAGAAATAACAAAGAAGATAATAATAATTTTGCTGAATAATAATCCCCTTCCACTCCTCCATAGGAGCGGTTTAAAATTAATATTTTAAAATTATGCCATAACCGCCGCGAATTTGACTCCAGAGAGCAGTTGGACATTTTAAAAATTACGGAAAACTAAGAAAGCACTCTGAGAAACGAATATCATAACCCATCTTTTTCCCCTATTCTGTCGTCAGTTTTAAAATTTATCTATTAATCCGTTAGGTAACTTGGTTACAATAAAAAGATAAATATATAATAATTAACGCCTGAAGATGATTATTACTCATCGAAATCCGGCTTGCTTGTGGTATAAGTAAAAGTGAAGTATCCAAGAAACCCTATGAATGATGTCTTTACCAGGAATGGCAAGTGAAACGAAACGAAAGTGAAAACCAATAAAATTTCAATAGTTATGTTCCCGGGAGCGATATGTGGAAACGGAACGAAAAAGAATTAAACCCGGGGAGTTAAACTCAGGGTTGAAACGAAATCGGAGTAAAAACTCTTTGGGTAGAAACTAAACTAAAACGCTGGAACGAAACGAAACGCAGTTAATGTTTTGCACCAGAGGGACCACGTGCTTCATCTTCAAATAGTCTAGTTTTGACCCAGACACAGAGTACGAAGTATGGTTGAATGAAATAGCGGTTCGGCCCACCGCCATTAGATGCATGGGGCATGGGGGCACTCATATTTTTACCACTAACAGAAGAACGGTGAGCGCAAGATGGCCATTCGATTTTTAAGGTCAACTTTTTAACCTCTCTACACGTATGTCAAACGTAATGGGTGGTAGGTTCTAAGATTTTCGCGGCGTTGGTTAGATGATCTTTCCATTCTATTCGGGTTTTTTCACCGCGTTTGTTGTTATTTTAAAGACAACAGTTTCGCTGGCGTTACAGTCAGCGTCTTCAGGTCGAAGGTAAAATTTTTGGAAAATTTTTCCGCGCTTTTTTTTTCCTCCGACCACCAACAATGAGAGATGGACAACCGGCCAATGAGAGAGCAGCAACGGATCAGCAGCCGCCGCTGCCTATATAAGGCGAAAAATTTTATGCCTATAAAAGGCGGAAAAATTTTACCTTCGACCTGAAGACGCTGACTGTAACGCCAGCGAAACTGTTATCTTTAAAATAACAACAAACGCGGTGAAAAAATCCGAATAGAATGGAAAGATCATGTAATGGGTGGTAATTATTCACTCTTTTCCCCCTCCACTCAACATTCTGGGATCGAAACTTTGAGCAACGGAGTTACGATTAATTTAGTTTCGTTTCCGGGAGTAAAGTTTCGTCTCAGGTTGAAACTTAACTCCATGGTGATTTTAATTTCTTGCGGGAACGAAACTAAACCCACGCCTCGTATTTTCGCTTCGCTCCGGGTCGAAACGAAACATATTCCTGTCGTTTCTCTTGCCATGCCTGGTTTTTACTATGCTTAGAAAAGCATCGTCATCAGGAACTGCAGAAAAATTTTGGATTTTCAAATACAATGCAGGAGCACTTCAGCATGTAGAACAAGTATTTTATTCGACAGTTTATAAGAAAAAAATAGGATTTCGTCCTTTAAATAGAAATCGCATTTATTTCGTCTCTAAGTGGAAAACTGTTGTGGAACCAGCAATCGTTCGAAGGAAACCAGATTTTTTGCTCCTGTCGAACTATTACCATTCAAAGGTTTGCTCTGAAATCTCATATACTCTTACTTATATAGTGATTTAATAAGGCTGTATAGGTACACACATAAATAGTGTCATGTTCAATCATGTACTTGCACAAAAGGTACTTACAGCAAAAGTACTGGTACAAAAAAGGTAAAAAGGTACTTTCGAATTGGATAAAATCAATTGTTATGAATTACCA
The DNA here is from genome assembly GCF_921293095.1 of Ischnura elegans. Classification (NCBI taxonomy): domain Eukaryota; kingdom Metazoa; phylum Arthropoda; class Insecta; order Odonata; family Coenagrionidae; genus Ischnura; species Ischnura elegans. The sequence continues at coordinate 40,841,631 of NC_060259.1, forward strand.
TTTCGACATGCTGTCAACACGTACGTATTCACTCAGCGTAACACTGACAATATTCACCGTGCCGAGTACGGTTTGTGATAGGGTCAGTGATAAGTTAGCTGAATCATTAGATTATTTCCCACCCACCTGTTGAGCTTGCGGAAGCATTTCTGTCCCCGGCCTGCTCTCCCGATTCATGGTGGGTGCTTTATTTGCGTCACATCCGCCACCACTTCATTGGATGGGCCATAAAACGCTGATGAAAATCTCTCTGTATTGCAGGAATGGACGTCGTACGATACTCAGCGATGAACTTCCTCGTAGATGCATTTCCCGCCCGACGCGGAACTTGCGAGCACTGCCATTTCACGATTATGCAAAATGGAGACTCATCATCATATTGCGTGTCGCATCTGCACTAATGCCGTGAGGTAATTAATTCATTCTATCCCTTCCTCCGGTGGTGGTTTGCATTGTTTTCGTCGGAAATGGTGTTGGCGGCTCGCATGAGGCGTCGGAGACCATACAGGAGCGGTGGTCGTGGCCGAAGGCAATGACTCGCCTTGAGATGCCTTATCCTCTGGGAGGGGTCGTGTGCATTTCAAGGAACTCTTGCGCTCTTTGAGCGAAGACGCGTGCAGTGACATTCAGGGCGCCACTGAGGCGTCATTTGTCTGTCCTCGTCTATGTCCCTCCTCCCGTGCTACCCAGACTTATTTTCTTCAGAACTTCCGAAGTGAGTCAACCCCCATTGCATGTTCTGAAATGATAGTGGCGTTATTATATTAACCTCCGTCAGTCGCGTCACATTTTGGAGAGCTATTGGTCGCGCGGCGTCTCAAAGACACCATTTTGGAATGGTTAAACAAAAAGCATGAAAGTATGAATAACTGTTTTAACTACAATAAATGATTAATTTAATACTTAATTTCCTGAGTTGACAACAAATTTTTGCCTAATAATGATGAAGATATTTGTATTAATTAAGGACTGAATACTACTTATTTTCACGTTTCTTACAGTTTTTCTTTCATCGAAATTATATCAACATGTTTAATTTGGACAGTAAATGCAAACATACTTTTCACAGTTTCACAGAACGGGTTTTGCAAATAACCTAACGAATAATTTTGACTACCGAGAGAATAACTGATTCTGGAGACATTTTATATTAATAGCGCATTCGGTTGAACTTGAACCAAAATATATCCTATCAGATTAGAAAGTTATTATTCGATGCAACCACGAAATGTTTACGGTTAATGTCATGCATCTACATTAATTTACTAAGCTACCATAAACGTACGTAGCGGAGGGAAAAATGGTGTATTATACGCCAAAGTTCACTCAAGTAATGTGAGAACCACAGTAAATTCCTCGCAATAATATTTTTTTCAGGTGTTAAATTGATTATAATAAAAAAATTCGTAGAAATAACACGCATATCCTAAATTTAATGCTTTAAATAGTTGTTATTTTATGTTATAAAAATATCTTAAAATTGTCGATGAATATCACGAATCTATTACCACGTTACGTATTGTAACTCAAATTGTCGTGTGGCGTCCACGAGACTCTAAAAACAACAAAATATCAAAATTAATTCCATAAATGCGAAAAAACTTGTAGCCATATTGGTGACTATTTCAGAATCGTAAAATAGTAAGATACAATGAATATTAGTTTCCTAACTATGAAAATACGATGTGGGCCAAAAATAGAAAATGGCCTGGCGTCTTGTAGACGCCAAGCGACCGTTTATATACTACTAAGATTTGATTTTAAATAATTTTTTTTGTTTACGAATATGTATTCCAAAAGAGAATCCCCAAGACGACCAGTAAATGTGTTGTCACCCACAACGCATTTAAATGGGTTTTGAAAAGTCGCCACTGACGACAAGTGATCTAAGTTTCACGGGGAAATAAGGTACAATTTAAGGTGTTAACCGAAATTTATATACTATTGATGTGAACTATCAAATTCATAACTTTTCAATTCTATTCCTCGCAATTACAGATATTATATTGCAAAGTAATGGAAAAAAGTGAATCGCATTGCACTCATCACTGCGCCGCGGATATTTTTGAACACCGATTCAAATGCTACCGAAGTGGCAACAGAAATCAGCCTTGTATGAGATGGAATTGGGCCTCCTCTATTAAGCCCCTTTGGTTTTGTGACGAAGGAAATTTTCCGGCCCCTTGGCGGTGGGGTAATTTCTTTGACTGCCGAACAAAAAGTTGGGGGTTTGAGTCCCGCCTGGATAAGTAGCTGCTATCGTGGGCATGGGCGTTTTCTCACAGCTAGTATTTGAAACCCCCTGTGTAAAGACAGCATGTGCTGCTATAAGACAGGTACCGGGAAAACTCTAAAAAACTATTCGGAGTCGTCGTTTCTCCATGAGGCGGTGGAAAAATCGATATCGATTTGATTCGAAAATCGAGTTTAAATAGCCAAAGATCGATGATATCTAGATCAAGTAATCCACTTCTCCTTTCGATTCAAACTCGATTTTTCACTTCCATCTTGATCATTTCGTTTGATATCAGCAGCCTCACTACCGGTCCATTCTAGCGACACCCATTCCTAGTGAAAGACTATCTCTAAGACTGGTGAAATTGGAAATACAGGCCCTCAATCATCAAGGAAGCATATCAATCAGAGGACCTTTCTTAAAAAATTAGGGAAGACGAATGATTCCAAGTGGTGATCCCAAAACTTGAATGTGCTCGCATTTTTATTTTTTTACTACTAATAATTCAAGTACCTATTCTAATTAGATGTTTTTCTACCACTCAAAAGTATATTTTGAATGTTTTTCAAACGAACACCAAACATATGTTTGTAAAAACATTTTTGAGAACAATGTATTCTTCGATTGATCGATGTTTTGGTTAAAATTTCGATTTAAAAAAAGTCGAGTTTTTCATTTCGATAGAAAATCGATTGCTAGAGGAATCCATTTCGACCGACATTTTTCCACTAATAAAAGAAAAGCTTGCGTGCCGACTGTCCATTTTTTGATGTAGTCTGTCGCGGTGATACGAGGAAATCTCCGAATTGCCAGAAAAAAAATCCTCCTACCCCTTGGAGGCCTCCACAGCGATGCAACAGGATCGTCTCCACGATGAAGAGGAGTCTTCACGTGTAAGTCGTGAGCATTTGGTGTTCCTCACGCAAGGGTGAGGGTAGAAAAAAAACAGTTACCCGAGACACTGGGGCGCTGGTGGGAAGTGCATGCTATCTGTGCCCAGGGACACCCGAAGGGATCTTGTCGGGTCGTGGGAATAATGGATATCGATTTCTATTTAGGCAAGCACAATGAAAACCACGAAAGCACATTCGGAGGACCATGCATAATTCAGCATTGATAAATTGTTGAAGTTTTCGATATCACACTGGGAACTAAAAGAAGCCATGATGTCCAAAACAGCGCAGCACAGGTAAATTAGTGAGGTCTTCGTGATGAACTGTTTGTGATGCACTACTGTCAACAGGTCTGAAGATCGAAGCCGTCAAGATTTACGAAACGCCTGGTAGTCATTAACCGGAGGAAAACTCGAATAGGTCGAATACGCCGCCCTAACTTCATTAAAATTTAGTAAATATTTATAACTTCATTGTTTTTTTGTTTATCGAGTAAATAATTATATAAATAGTAATTTTTACCTTACTGCTATGCAAAGGATTTTGTTCATACATACAAACATTCATTCTGGTATGGATGAGAATAAAGTAGCCATCGCTGTCAGATTTGTATTTCAAGTTGAGTGTTCTTATTTCGGGATTACATATTTAAATTAAAATCTTAGAACCCTTATGCATCAACGATATTAAAACTTCTGCTTCAATTTTTGCACTATGAATAGATATCTATGCATGAAAAAAGTTTTAGTCCGGGCTTTGGTAGCTTTGAAGACGTAGGTACACACCAAATGATTTGTCTCCTAAGTTTGTGGAATGGATTTTTGCTGTTTTATAATTCGTAGTTCCATTTATTTTTATTTTACATTATTTTGGAAAGAAGGGTGCAATTTTACTGAATGCATTTGTTCGTCTACTTATTTATTTTTTCTCTTTTTTTCTTTCTTTAGAAATTCGCAGTAGAACAACACTTAGGTTGTTATTATACACACTGCAGCATAATTCATGTCAATTAGTAAATGATAAGTGAAACTTTTCCAGCTCTCAAAGCTCTTTCTTAGCAACTAAGTATGGCACCCGATTAGTTAATTAACGTAAGAAGCTTTTCGGGGATAGAAATTCCTTTATCAGAAAATTGGTAATTCTAAAATATTTGTTGAAATTCTATTTCAAATTTTTTTTCCGGAAATCAATATATTATAGCCGCATATTCGCTATCATTAACATTATTCACATAGTCTCTTGCTTATATGAATAGCATCTTTAAAAATGATGGGAAATCCATTTATTTGAGATCATTTGTCGTATTTAAGCCTTTACGCCAGAGGCTGGTAAGAACGCCATTGAGAAGTGGAATTTCTAATTTTAGATCGTCATTATCATAACGGAAACTTGGTTCAGTAATATATTTGTCCGCACCATATCTTTCAGCGTCACATTATCATTCCCCCTTAGGCAAGAATATGTCCCAATCCATGCCCCATGCTATAAATCTTCATTATTATTCAGGAAAATTTTCTAAAAGTGTTATCTTTTGCTCTGCATTCTAAAATACACTTAATGTAAAATTTTTATGGCATTTTATTTCGATTTCCTTTTTTTATCAATACCATTTATGACCTATTAATTCATTTTTCAATATTGTTTTCAATTTATTCAAAATTTCAAATTTGTGAAATAGAATTTTGGTGATCTTATATTACATCGAGAATGCTGTTTGCGATTCAACACTTAATGATAGTACTCAGGTTTTGCCATTTTATGATTTTATCTCAAAATATTGACATTTTTAGTCCATCCTATATTCATGACAAATATTTGTTGAATATTAGTTATCTTACCATTTTAAGTGATAAATAATGGAAACATTTATATTGCCTTCAATTTTTATTCTTCTTGGGTTATATTAATCAATTTATTTCCGAATGAATCCTTCTATGATTGCTGCGTTAGCTTAATATATTTTGCCATTATAAATCGCTAAAGACTCGGTGATCTTGTTTTCTTCATTCAACCAAGCCTATCCGAGGATCAAACAGTAATATTGAGATGTAAGGTGGTCTAGTATAAGGGTCGAGAGGGGGTAGATGTTCCATTGTTAGATTTATAGGAACATAAGACCCTTTATATACATGTGTATGTGCTGGGAAAATTAATATTAGATATTTTTCATTTGTATTTGACTACTTTCTAGAAATGTGTTGCTAAATTTTATTCATTGACTAACTGCTTTTAATCTATTCTTACCTAAAGCATTAAATTTTTAACCATTACAGATTGACAATGTTATTCCATAATAACATTATCGGGTATTTTTTTCTCTGCATACTTATCTCAGTTTCAAATAGTTTTTCTGTGGTTTGGTAACTAATTTTAATCTCGTTAATTATTTTCAAAGGAATATCCATATTTAGCTTGTTAACGTATTGCTTATACAATGCTTCCGCAACCTTCATTCCGCCTCAGTTGACGGCATCCACTAAAGATAGCATTAAGGGCTCATATAATTCCTGTCATTTTACACCATAGTATTAAAATTATCACTGTATTGTAGTATCAGGATCCCAATCTCCTCTAAGTAAATTTCATATCATTTTCCTTCCAAATTAATTAATCTGTTTCCTATTGCGATTCCAAACCAAAAGAAGGAAAAGCGTATTATCCCTGCGTCGATAAAAAGTTTCGCCCGCAGTTTCCTCTCATTAGTATTATTTCCTCGAGTCAGATTTCCGGCTTGCATATGCCACGCCACTATTGATGATTCGGCTTCTAAATTAAGCTTTGGGTTCACCCGGTTCCCTGCATGCGGGTTAGGCCTTGAAGGGGTCCCGAGGGCTAACCATAGGTCACCTTGAAGTGTCGAAGGCAGAGGGCGGCCAACAGACCATCCCGGCACCAACGGGACCGCGTGGGTACGCCTGGTCGACACCTCAAAATGGCAAAATATATCGCGAGTCAAACTTAATGTGTTGAGCACTGATTGCATTGATCGTAACTATTGTAAAAATTCAAAGCAGATGGCCAAAATGAACAATATGCTCTTGTGCCATAATATCAATAGGGTCAATTTTGGCCAATATAGGTCAAGAAAATATTAATATATTTGCATTTCAATGTGTTAAAAATTTCATTCGGCACTCACATTTACTATGCTCCAACAAATTTTACTCCTTCTGTTTCTGTGACAGGTGTAGTAATGAGAACTATGCCTGCACACATAAATTTCTTATAAAATCTATATAACTAGATTTGGTAAAAATAGATAATAGTTGGATTCACTTATTTGATGGCACATTTAAGCAAAAGCAAAGTAAGATAACAATGCGCCTAATCGATAGCATATGGTTATGCAGAGAGAGGCTATGACCAATATTTCACATGGCAAACATCCGCAAAATGGAATATATTAAGCAAAATAATTAGTGCGCATATAAAAATCATTTATCAAGGTGCAAACCCAAAACCGTAGAAGGCATTGATGTGACCTAGAAACATCTTGAATCGTAAACACTAAACACAGATTAAATATAAAATTACAGAAAATGAATACTGAACACCTTTTTACTCGTCTTGTTTCATCAGCACAACTTCAAGCTTCACCTCGTAGGAGAAGTTAAGAATTAATTTAGCACAGAATTTGTAGTCTACAACAATGGTTATGTTATTCGATAATGACGAAAAACGGTGAAAGGAGATTGCAAGGGAAAAAATGGTTAAAGGCTACAAAACATACGGTTCATTCCATCCAAATTCGGCCAGGTTTGTGGCCCTTGATCACCAATTTCGACCAAATTCAGCAAACGGTCTTTGCATGACTAGAAAGTGATACCTTTTCTTTTGATAATACATGCAACTGTTTTCAATATTTGGCAATATTTTAAAACTACAATTTGAAGAAAATGTGTTCGCATTAGACTTCATACCTTTGAAAATAAGGAAGACATCAAATCACGTAATGTATCATTTTAAAGGTCTTGAGTTGAATGAGATTTATAATAGAACGTTTAATAGAATCTAAATAAAATAAAATATTGTTTGTAACAAATTCAAGATTTCAAATCGATTTTTGAGGATGTAGCTACTCCTTCGATTTTTTGCTTTTCTATATGTTTTAGATGCAAACTTCCTCTACCAGTGAGAATACTTTGGTAGGGGTAATATTTATTTTAAGAAAGTAAAACCATAATCAGAGAAGGCATAACGCTGGCCTCCAACCGCAGCAACTTCCCGTTCTTTGCATTAGTCGCTCTATCACCATTAATAAGGAAGATAAAAACACACGCAACGAATTAATTTAAAGAGTTAATTAAAATCTAATTTCTTTTATATGCGAATGCAAAAAATAAATGAGATCGGCAGATATATACTATTTATTTACAATGGTGTGGTATGGGATAGACGTGATAGATACAAGAATGAAAAATAAATGAGATCGGCATATATATACTATTTATTTACTATGGTGTGGTCGGGGATAGACCTCCTTAGTACTTGATCAATTCATTATATTGTTTCAATTCGTTATTCATTTATTATTATCATCGCATTTTGTGGTGGAAAAATAGATTTCGACTTGTTAAAAAATATGTTATTCCAAAGTCAATGATCGAGGAAATCGAGATTTAGCCTTGATCATCGATTTTCAAATGCCAACTCGATTTTCTTACTTCGATATTGACCATTTCGATTGATCTCAGCAACCTCACTACGGGCCTATGCTAACATCATCCGTACCATTAATGAAAATACTTTTCCATGATACCGGTAAATTGGAAAGGCATGCCCTCGATTATCAACAAAACATCTCAATCAGTTGAGCATCCTTAAAAACTTTAGTGGAGCCGAATGGTTCCAAGCGGTGGTCCCAAAGCTTTAGTGTGGGTATATTAGTAAATTTTCCTCCTAGTAATTCAAGCATATATTCTTCGTAAATTTTTGGGATTTTTTTCCTGCATCTCAAATTTGTACTTCGAGTGGTTTTCATATCTATAATAACCTATTTTTTGTACACACTATATGTATAAAACAACCGTCGAGATCTTCTATTAATTGACCTTTCGGTTCCTATTTCGATTTTCGTTGAAAACTCGAGCTATTCATATCGATCTAAAATCGATTGCTCGGAAAACCCCTTGCATCAGTATCCCCGCTTGTATCTGGGTTTTGCGTCAAAACCTCTAGGTTGGAATCGCAGCCGACGCAATAGGAAGAGCGAGGAAGAGCAAAGATCCAGATCCAAACAATCTGTGGCATTTTGAAGTTAATCGCGTCGCTGCAGGCCGGATGACGTAATAATCCTCGCAAAAATATTCCCCAATGATGTGTTCAAATTACTAGAGTACATTCACAATTACTTCCAATGCATTCAACTCTCAGCGGATAAAATTAGTCAGCGGCAAATATTCATTAGAAGAAAACTTATCGCCATCATATTGTGAATAAGTTTATTATCAATTAACTAGCAAATTCATCTTAAACCCCTACCTTACTTGGAGTGCCACTGGCGATAAATGCCATTGCTAAAGGTATTTATATTAAATGTTACATTCACGAGAAAATTTTCTGTTATATCATTTTTTAGTGTGTCAACAAGCTGTTCTTTTTAGATTTCGCTCTAATTATATTAATTTTTACTTAATTTATAATTCTGAATCTTAAAGATTTAAGTTGTTGCATAATTATTTATATGAACAATTAACTACCTCAAAGCTGATATTTCGGCCCGTTGCACTTTTCTGCTGCGAAGAAAAACCCGATACATCGGCCCTCGGCACTAAGAGGATGAAAATTAAAATATGCGAGAATTTTTTGCGAAAATCATTTTCAAAAATTAAATAAGTTCTTTCCGAGTAACACATGTTTTTCATCAAATTAATATCAAATGTAAACAGATGATGCTCTACAAGGTTCCCTTCCATTCACAGTCAAGTACACTCAAAATCATTATCACATCACTAATTCTTTAATTTCTTTAATATTTAATTTCAATGACCCCCGAAAACAGCACAAGGGGGCCTTTACATATGGAGTTCTAGCAATCAACAGCAGCCGATCACACGCACCAATTTCCTGAAAAGGGCAACCTATCCAGACGGGACTCGAACTCACAACCTTCGGTATGGTAGGCGAGACATTATCCCCGCCGCCACCGAGGCCGACAATATAACATTTAAGTCTTATTTGATTGGACTTGCCCAACATTTTTAGGCCTATTGCTTTTTTTGTGCTCACTTCAACATCATTCACCACGCTCTTCACTCGAATGTTTCTTGAGTAAATCAGGACCAACCTCTTTTTCAGCCTATCATATTTATTGTATTTTTAAGAGTAGTACGTATTATCTTAAGGTATTCTAAATGAGTCGATCTTTTGCTTCTTGAGAATAGCTTGAAAAGGCCGAAACCGGTAAATTTCTTTAATAGATACTGTGTGAAATAAAACGAAGTTTATTTTAGAATCAATCTAGTCACCACACCAACCCGATTCCATAAAATAGCCGAGGCGGAAGTAAAATCTAACAATGAGTTAAGCAGTCCAGCGACGTGCGTGAGTGACTCTCAATCGACAGATTCAAAGGTGAGTTGACAATTAAATATTCACCTCAGCCATTTTTCCTTCTCTCCACTTCTTTATGCATCTATTCTATACCTAGCATTGTTCTGGTGATCATGAATACGCCAACGAGGCACGGAAAAATATAAAGAAAAATCGCGGAAAAAGTAAACAAATAAATTATACCTTGAACAAAATTTCTTTTACTTAACCAGTTTTTCATGACCATGTTTGAATATTAACATAGGTATTATAACATTTATAACAATTTTACCCGAGCCAAATATGAATAATATCGTATGAATGAACTCCTGATAATTCTGAAACTTTTTAAAACTCGACAGTTTTAGCATTTATTCGAGATAAATATTGAATTTCAATGATTCCAGATCAAGGACTTCAAATATTAAAAATTCAAGCATTTTTTCATATTCATAGGAATTGTAGAGATTAAAACTAATCAGGAACTTTATACCATGGAGAAAATTTTATATATCTATAAAATAATCCACAGATGATAAATGAACCGATGAATGGAAAAACATTTTATATTTCATTTTCTTCTCCGCTTAGAAATGAGTAAAATACGTGAAACTCAGTGCACGTGAGAGCATTTAAGCGGAAAAGCCAAGGTTCTGGCCCTGAATAAATTCCATTACCTTCATCGTAAATTTCAATCAACGGTTTCAGTTGCAGAAAGGGGTGAACACAAAATAAAATGACGCGCTTAAACTTCTAAATGCCAAGCGCCGTTGCAATGATTCTCCCGTTACAGTTGGAGGCTCTTGCGACAGCAAGAACGGTCTTTCTGGTGTGGGAGTCAAGCAGAAGGCTGACGGTCCAAATGCTCTTCCTACGTGATAAAATATTTCATCGCCTAATGCGTCTGAGTAAAAAGAAACAGTTCCGCATAAAATACTCCACAGGGGGAGAAGTTTCCTCTGTTATTAAAATGGAATAATGCTGTAGTGTATACGATTAAATTTATTTTTTTTCTATACCTTTTGAATGTTTATTTGGAATGATTATCTTTTGCCGGTGACGAAAAAGTTTTTCGTTTGTTTTTTCTTCGGTGCACAACCGAAAATGTGTGAAGATGCAATGGTGGACTTAATATCTCCTTACAACCAACATCCTATTTTCGGAGTGAATGTCTAAAAAAAATACCAAGCGAAATTTAGGAATGTCCAGTTTTGAGTACTGGTAAAAAAATTAAATTCCCTCTCTGGAAATTTTGCGCTATAAATATAGGTCCTAATTCATACAACTATCTTTTCAAAGATAGAAATATCAGAGTTAAAATTAAAATTGGAAAAGAAGTCTTTGGACCCAGCACTAATAGTTTCATTTTAAACAAGTTAACACATATTCTCTTTCCCGCTGAGTGCCCAATTCTACAAAAATATATCAGCTTCCAAGAGTTCATTTCTGACTTTAGTAAGCAATTTCATGCAATAACTACAACTTTATACAGGAACGAATTTGAACTGTATATGTTTAACTGCTTTTTTGTCGATCTCAAGAAGCCGAATCTTCCGATTTTTTTTACCATCCCCTACAGCTTAAGTGCCGTGTTACACGGGGCACGTGATTGAGCAGGCTTGAACTGAATTATTTTCTCATCATAGCGTGAAATTGGGCGAATGCACGATCGATTTTAGAACAGGGGCTGTTTTGCCGTCTCACGCCCATGCATTCTCGCTTGCAATTCTAGCAATTCAACGCTTTACGCGACGCAATTTTGACTGCGCCTTCGTAAACACGTCAGACTGAGCAATTACGTGGCCTAGTAAAACAGCCTTAAGGCCTGGTGTCCCAGCAATCCTAACCGTAAGCGGATTTACGGGGAGGGCACGGGAGCACGTGCCCCCCCCCCCCAGACGCTTAAAATATAGACAAACATTTTAATACGGTTATCATTGCGTTCGCTTTGTTTTGTGCATTACAGAGACTCAATCATTTAATTTCATATTAATAACTTTCATATCGAAATAAAGAGAATATTGCGTAAAGTAATTGATGTATCTTTCTTTCAATCTGAAGTATGAGAAGATCGGTTGTCTATCAAACCCCTGTGCCCCCCCAGAAAAAAAGTCCCCCCAGAAAAAAAATGCGCCCTTGCCCCTCACCACACGCCCAATGCGACGGGTAGAGTGTATATGTAAACGTGGAAGGGCATTGGCTTTTATTGCATGGAGACAAGAGGTACACATTCTTAAAGCAAAGAAACAAGGTCGTCATTTCCACACTTTCGATCCCCACGAATCAAGGTCTCGCCACATTACGCCATTGCTCGAATACATTTTTCCAAATGTCTTTCCCTCTCGCACCTATTACAAAATGGGATGGGGCTTGAGGGAAAGGTGGCTGGAGGAACAGGTGAAGGCTGGCTGACTCACGTAATTGAACGAATGCAACGGAGAAGGCAATGGGAGAATTGGGCAGGGCATTCGGAAAACTGCGGTCATTGAAGGTCGCACTTCTATTCTCAAGCCTATTAAGCATTGTGAATCAAGACTACGGCAATAAAAAAAGCAAGCGATGGTTGGTTCCCGAGTGTGCTAATAAAAAATGTACTTAACACTACGCCCAGAAATAGGGTGAAGTAGGGAGGGGCACGTGCCCATGGTGGCAGATTACAGAGGCTAGCAAGGTTTGAAAGGTTTAGTTTAAAAAGTTACTTCATTTTTCTTATGAAATGAATTAACAATAATTACTTATTTATAAATTATCAAAAATAATATAGTAAAATTTACTCATGGCAAATAATTATAATAATACGGTGTAAAATAATAGGTAAAAAATCATGTAATTTTCATTACCACATCTCAAAAAAATTGCTTAGAGATGTATAATATTTAAATAGTCGGGGAGGGATGGAGTATCAGGAAAAGGGGACAAAAATACTGATTTATGCACCCTTGACAAAGCCCCTAATAATGAACTTGCTTCAGGTTAATGTTATATTATTAAAAACATTTCTCCATTTGACATAATGAAGAACACTTGTCTTTTTCCACTTTTATTTATTCATTCCAACCGACCGAGGTTTCGGCATATGATTCCATTTTCTAGGTACAATCACTTTCAAAAGTCGGTCCACAAACCTGGCACAGGCGTTTCCGTCATCTTCCAAAGTCGACCTTCGCGTATTGCTTACGTGCTCCTTGTCCACCGGGAATCGATTTGACTCGGGTTGCGCAAATAGCGCAACTTGTCTATTCAACCCTCGCGAAGAGTCCTAAGCATGATTTTAGAGATAACAAAGGCCCATTGAACCGCCATTTATCTGGCCCCCCAGCCAAAAAATTCCATCATCGAAGAAGGCGGAGAAGATTTAAGGTTTTCCTGCGAATTGAACTAGGAAGAAAGGTCATACAGTTTGTTTGTAAGGGTAGCTCTATTCTCCTCTGTAATATTTGTTTTTTTCAGTAACTTTTTTACGCTTAAATCATTTATTTTCTCACATTGTATTGGTTGGATTTAGCACTATAGCATTGCATTGGTTGGATGTAGCCTCCGTCTGGTAGAGTTGTAGGTGAATTAACCACTTACGACGATCATGGAAAAAACATAATTTACCTACCCATCTAGAATAAAATAGGGAGTATATTCGATTATTATTAAATCTATCCTCTTAGAATAGATTTACATGGAGAATTTCGTAAATCAGCCCGCCTGCGCCCCTCCCAACTTAATCTTGACACTTCAATTCACAGTAAAATCCATTCGCATTAGGACCTTTCATTTCATCGATATCCCTAACATCCTCTTCCGTCCTCTTCCTTCCACTTACCTCCACCATGGAGCGATATATCAATAGGTTACATTTTATATGCAGCCATGTGAAACGGCGGCGATGCATACATTGCCCTTTTATCTCATCTAATCGGGCCTACTGCGTTTCTATTCTCAGGAATAATTTATCCACTCATGTTATAAAGAAAGCTTTAAGACGTTTGAGCATCATTATCACGCAACAAAAGCAAGCTTAATCTGATGTTTACGAAATATCAATTGAGGTGTTCTCGCCCCTACTAATGGGTATAATTCTGATGACTGGCAAAGATCATTGACGTGACCGAGTAAGATATCGCCCTGCACACGACCAACTCACCTTTCCTTAATCACGCTTATGATAACTCCATATGTGAACAAAGCGAGACTCACCGTAGGCAAAGAAAGCAAATGCCCGAATGGATGATCTCACCCCGACAAGGAAGTGGACGTGATCGTCAACTGTCGGTCGTTCCACCCAGAGAAGCTAGATGAATGATGAAAGGCAAGCAACCTCCGCTCCGTCGAGAGGCCATTCGCTCCTAGAATCGAGTAATCGGCACACATTACGATGACAATTGCTTCTGCTGAAACCTATAATCTTTTCGCCAATTCGAAAGTATCGAAGCACTTCCTGACTTTACAAGAACATATTTTAGCATAGTGGATTGATTTTGGAAACACGTTAACTCTAGATGGACCAGACCCGTCATTTTGAAGGGTAAACTTACTTATTAATCATTTTTGTCCATAATTATTTTCTTCCGTCTTCGTTTTTTCTGATTAAAATTTATTTTTATGAGTACGTATTCAGATGGTATATAATATAGTTTTTTCTCGTAGAAATGGAGTTATACCACCTATCTACCTTAAAAAACCAACGCTCGTCAGAATGACGGGTAAAGCGCTTATATTTTATTATTACCAATAACGCGAGTTTATTCAGGAAATCACTACGTTACATTACCTCTGGCCATTTTGATGTTTTATTTGGCTTATTTATGAAATCAAAATTCTTCATCACTCTGTGCATAAACAGCATATCCGCCACACCGCCAGCATCCGTCGTGTGATGGGTCACAGTGCAGGGGTAGCAGAAGCAACGTAACCGCTGCTCATTTACTTTTTTATTATAAAATGATCTGTAAACTACTCGGTTGCATTGATAAATAAAGAAAAGGTAATATTTAATGAATATATCAGTTAATTTTAACGTAAACGAAGAAATATTAAACATTATTGCTACTCGTCAAAATTACGGGAAATGGCCCTTCGAGGAAGCCATCCGACCCCGGTCCATCTAGATTTACATGAAGCTTTGAACTTCACACACATAATTTTAATTATCCCGATCGATTTTAGCAACAATGTATCATTTTCCAGACCAAGTGACTTAGTCTTACTTTATTAGGCTCTCTCCGCTCGAAAACAACCCATTATTACCGAAAATGATCACGATTATTAAAAAGCTCTGCAGAAAGTTCAAAGAAGTTTCTTTCAACATCTTTAACAAAGGAAAATTCCGGGAATTATCACCGTTATACATTAATTTCATTTCAATATGGATTTGTCTTGCAAGAAAACAACTGCAGAGGGTGGGGGGGCTTTGTGCAGCTCTTCCGGGCACCCCTTGTTTTTCTATCCTTCAACCAAAGTCTCCTTGTGCCTAGATCTCGATAGTGAACATTTTGTCTCGGCGGGATTAATTACGTTGAATCTACCTCTATGACAGAGCGATAATTATTATAGGCTCCACAATAGGTATGCCATATTATTTTGAAAAATATTCACATTTGATTGATTTTCTTACAAAATTAAAAAGTTTTTTTTTCATTTATTCCATTACGAAAATTAGGAATAGATCGTGGATACAATATTCTTTCATTTCGACGTATTTCTTCTCTTTTACAACCTGTATATCTTCTCGTATGTAACTGATTCGGGCCGTCCATTGCCCTTCTTCCCTTCTACCTTAAGTTTACCCCTTTGCCGCAACAAGATTGGGTACCCAAAAAAATTCATCTGCACTTATCTCCATAATTATAAAAATTGCACTTATACCCCTTTCACTCTATGGTCCTCCAAATAAATACCAACGATATCCAGCCCACTCAACTTGAAAGTAATGTGTGAGCACAACAACATGTATAACATTATTTGTCCGATGATGGAGGAAAAGTGACCTGGCGAAATTTCGATGATTGACACGAGAGCTACTCGGGCAGAAAAAGAGACAATTGCAAGGGAGATCGTATCAGCTGCAACGCGACTCCGAGAAGAGGAGCAATGGGAAGAAAAGTGTCCCTCGGATGGGAATTGAAGAGAGTAATGACACGTGAAAGGCCTACGTCAAGCGAGGGAGTAATGGAGGCAAACCAAGGAAACGATACTAATTCAAGGTCTCCAATGAAGTCTAATATGATGGGGATGCTTGTCGACAGACGATGACGTAATGGCAACGAGGGTCTTCATCAAATGAAATTCCTTTGAAACTGAATATTCATAACAGACAGGATAAGATAGGGCAACGTCTAATGTGAATGGAGGGGGATCGGGTTGGTGTGGTGGCGAGAGTGTTGGCTTCCCACCCGGCGAGCTCGAATTCAAATCCCGGCGGTGGAGTAGAATTTTCAGAGACTGCCCGATCCCTGCTTGAATGATTAGTGGATGACATTTCAAGCGCAACACTCCGTCCGTCGGATGGGACGTTAAGACGTGGTGCCCTTGGCGCCTTTCGTTAAGAGCAGGCTAATATCCACGCCGGGTTTCACTCCACCCATACTCTCCCCTCATGGGACAAACGACCTCAGCTATCAGTCGCCTCCTCCAAATACCTTACCATAGCTGTTAATAGACCATTGACGCCGCAGGAGTGAATGAAAAGGTGGATTTATTTAATAACAATTAATTATAGGAGTCGAAAACATAAAACAAAAAAATGATCAAATCAGTCAAAAAACAAATCGAAAATATAAATAATAAAAATTATGAAGGAATAAATAGAAGAGTACTAGGAACTTCTATATTTATTTCAGGTAAATGACATCAAAGGTATTCAAGTAGATGTAAAACGGATAAATTCACTGATGTGGAGCCGCTGAAAATATCGAATGCAAGAGGAAAAAGGTATTTTTCAGACAGTTTTCAAGCCCCAGTGGAAATTCGCCTGTTATAGACGATAATAAGTTATCATGATGACACCGAGGCATTTTAACGCATCAATCATCACAACACATCATTACGGGCAGTGTCCGCTCTTTTTTAATTACTTCAGGTGAATAAATATTGATAAAACTAGTGCAAATTACAAAAACCATATAACAAGAGGAAATTACATTTCAAAAATAAGCTATAGGAGGAGATAAATATACAAGATACGACTCACATATGGTATGGTATTTTGAGGAGGCGACAGATAAAGTCATTTTCCGCCATCAGGGATGTGTAGGGAAGGAAGGGTGGAGAGAAACCCGGCGTCGTTATTAGCCTCCTCTTAGAAAAAGGTGCCAAGGGGACCATGGCTCAACGTCCGATCGGACGGACGCAGTGCTGTACTTCAAATATCTCTCCAAAAACTATTCAATTAGGGATCGGGTAGTTTCAGAAATAATGTCTTCCACTTATGGGATTTGAAACCGTGTCCACTGGGTGGGGAGCAAACACTCAAGCCACGAAACCAACCCCATCCCTCATTTCGAATATGTTTATACGGAATAGAATCTGAGAGATGAGGTACTCATTAACAATATGAGTGCCGGTCGCTAATTTAAAAGCCCTATTGAAAAATCCATCCATTTTACTATATTTGTACATTTTTATTAAAACATTAGCATCAAAACTATATTTATAACGGTGTGTACTTCAATGAAAATGAACTTTGCTCTTATTTGTGAATGTGATAAATAAAATTTATAGCTAATTTTTAAATATATAATTTAACAATGTACCATCGTCCTCAAGACATAAGGTGAGTACATTTTCATTGAGCAGAAGATTTTTGAAATAATAGAACCACTAAGCAGGAAACTGGAACAGTAGCTTGGGCGAAATATTACGGCTTCATGCATACAAAGGCAATAAATTAGAAAGACATAATATTACGTCTAAGGCAATCTTCAGTAAGATTACCAGGACGTAATATTAACGCAATCAAGTGATATTAACGCAAAGTGCTAACCGAAATGCATTTTTAATGCTTCAACTCAACACAAAATCAGCGTGAAAACCCAATAATGAATTACTAGTTGTATGACTCAAATGTACCCAATTTTTAGTTCCAGGAGCTATTCTAATGAGCTCTTTGACAGTGTAGAATATCAACCGAAGGAGAAAGGTAAGAGGCAGCGATGTTCAGGTCATTTTCATGTATATTTAAAAACCATACTCCGCTTATTGCACATCGTTGACTAAACCTCAAAATAAATAAGCTTTCCGAGCTATATTTCCAAGAAATTGCATTTAAAAATTTGTAAAATACAGAATTTCTTATGGAGATGATTGCCTAACCAAAGACAAAATGTTCTTGAACTTAAGAAAATATCTGTTTAACAATAAGGTGATAAAACATTAAGTATACCAAAATCATAAAAATAAAGTCGAATCATGTTAGCTGAATGAACATAGCGCTACGGTCGACTCAACCAGCAGGTATTAGTGTTAATTGAAAAATATGAGGATTGAATTATCAAGATTCTCTGTGCCCTAATTTTTCTTTTAAAACTCGAATACCATCCATGATTTCAAATCCTTTTTGTAATGTCATTTCCGAAGAGTATTTGCCCTGTATTGCGCAATCGCAGACGTCCCTCCTTAAGTGTCACATGCGCATGTGAACGGAGAGACATGAATATGACAGCAAGAGCAACTCCATCCCTCACGTCTTTTTAAGGACGCTTCGCACAGCGCATTTCAAGGCGGAGCTGGAGGACTCTTGAGCATTCTCGCTCATTGTCAGTCCGCAAAAAAATATCTGCATTGACGAGTGCGCAATGCGGAAGTCATGAGAGCACTCGCTATCGCTCATTTGTTTATTTTTATTTTTATTATTTTCTAGCTCACTCATCAATTGCATTAATCAGGTAGGTATCTTTTCTTTGGATTGCTGTTATCTTGTCAAATATTCGTTTAATGACAAGCCTTACTTATTTCCAGATGAGATAAAACATTATCCATTCAAGTTTATTCACACCTTAGACGCATTTATTGCGTCAATGTTTTCAGTATAAAACAAGGTGAAATAATCCTTCGGCTGGTACTTAAAAATTTTCATCCTTTTTGACGTCATTTTGAATTTGTGCATTTGCGCAAACTTTTACTCTAGTTGAAGACATTTCAGGAGCATGACTGTTCTACGTTAGGTGTAAAAAGGAACTTATATGGATTATAAATGTCACGCCAGCACCGAAGCACAAGAAACAATTTAAAATACGATTTCCCTTGAAATTTGACACGTAATATAGGTAATTAAGGCAGGTCAGGTACTAGTATTGTGAGTTTTTCCTGAGGGAACACCATTTATGGAATATACCACAACGTGAACTAGAGAGCTCGACGTGAACACGTACTACATTCGTTCATAGGCGTCAATGAGACTTGTCACAAAGTAGGCCGACAGATAACGTAACCTTAGTGACGAAGCTCAAAGCAAATGAATTTCAATTCAAACATATTCCTATTCAAAGGTAATAAATGGATAAAAAGAGATTTTGGAAAAGCAAGCTTTTTCCAAATACTGCTGATTAGTTATATCAGAAACTAGCAGGCCACCCGACGTTGCTTGGAATTATAGTACCAAGAGAAGTGGTAAACGTGTTGCTTAGATTTCATGATCATATAGGATTTTAATAGTTCCTTTTTAAGTGTGTCAAGAGGTATGCCTACCCGACAGGAAGTCAAATCAAAGAAGTAGTATAACGTGACGTAACAGGCGGTAATGAGATAACGATGCAAAAGACGCATCGTAAACAACCAAAATCAGCACTATGGGTTTTGAGAGCATGAGATGCACCTGAGTACATACATCGGCTGCAATCCGTGCATCCGTATGGAAATGTATAGTGGACAGACAGACCTCGTCTTTTGCATACATAGAGTAGAAGTGTTTGATAGGTAAGTAAGGATTGACTCCCACGCTTTATTCTCCGAGCTTAATTTTACTATTTAGTTCATTGTATCCTGCTCTGGGAAAGAGCGTGTTTCTTCATATTTTTTTATAATTACTTTCTTCTTTTAAGTAAGAATAAAATTATGAAGTTCAAATTCATTTTTCAATCCATTTTAATATTATTTTCATAATTTTATCAAATTAATGTCTATAATGCTATCAGAAACTTCCTTGTAAAAAGTGAAAAATACCGAAAGGCTAAAACGATCCATAACGCGTAAAGTAAAAATATAAGCAAAATTTAGAGATTTAAGGATAAAGATCGCCTATTCCAGGAGTGGAACCTATAATATTCTAGCCTTTAGGCAGTTGCGATAACCATTGTATCAGATGGCAACGACTAAACTGACGAAGAAAAAAATCAATAATACTTAGGCTGAAGTTGATCGATCACGTCGAATGCTAATTTCCAAAAATTGTGGCTCATATTGATTCTGAAGAATTAGGAAAATTGCAAAAATGGATGTTCATCCGGTTTTTACCTGAAAATTTCAAGCCAATTCGATGATGGGAAGTGAGTTAAAAATCAATTACAAGATTCCATGATTGAAACAGAAAAAGCAAGTTAAGAAAAAGCATTTAAAAATTGAGGTCTGCCCAAACAGAAAGTCACTTCCCCTTCTCAAAAAGTTTGCTACCTTAACAAGGAGAAAACCGTGACTTATTTCGGGAAGGTACTACAATTTTTTTAGCGTAACTGACACGTGAGTCACTATAGACATAGGAGAGACATTTTGTCGCTACAACACAAGTCCCATTTCCGTATCAAATACGGGCAAATTCGCCCGGGAAGTTTTAGTAATAAGTCCCCTAAGAAGATCAGGAAACCAATACATACTTGGAATAAATCAAAAGCATACGGACAGAAAGAACTAAATGTAGGTAAAAAAAAAACTGGAAGAACAATAACACCAGGAATTCAATGCAACGAATCATATTCTGGCATCACAGATTTTCTTTATATAAATACCATAAAAAATGGCTTTTTAATTTTCCATAATCACGTTCCTCTCCCTCGTGGCTTCTTCATATTGAGGCTGTAGTTTTTAATCGGTGACTGACTATACTGCAGGATGGAAAAACGTGAAAAACTATCTTCACGAACCATTTCTATTCCACGTGTGACTAATTATTCTTTTTCCCGTTTATCATTGAAAGAGGAATTGCAATTTTTTGTATTTTTTCCAGATGCAGATACGATCTCATTTCAGTCATGCCCAGAGTTTAATCCCATATTATACTAGAATCCTGAATGCATTAATATGGCTTGGAGTGGCGTTTTTCTATCACCGAATGCAGTTAAGGTGTAAAAAGATATTTTAGAGCGACGTTTTTTTTTATAAAAATCAGGTAGAAAGGACGAGATTTTGGCAGATTAAACTTTTACATTGAATAAACGCCAATTTTTTTGTAGATATGGTTACCAAGGGAGGATTAGAGGAATACACATGAGCAATGAAATTATAAATCTTACTCCGAACTTTGGGTTACGTGGTATAAAGATAAAAAATACAAAGTTTTGAGAGAAACTTTTATGGAAAGGGAAACTATATATGAATCAGGTAATAATCTAATCCAAGTTAAAGACAGTAAAGGAAAAAAAGGTGCGACTAACAGGGATGCGTGATACTTCGGTGAGGAAAAAGGGGACGAAGTATAACGACTGAGAAGTAAAGATCCATTTTGATGTAAAAATAAACCTAAAGGAGACACAAGAAATACACGGAAAAACTCGAATGAGGGATTTTTGACGGGACTCATAAATCGTTAAATCATATCCACATCTACATCTACATAATACCCTGCGAGTCACCTGAAGAGCGGTTGGCAGAGGGTGATCAATCCTCAGCATAAAGCATGCAAGTAGATTCCCACATGCATACCACACGGACATAAAAATGTTACGCATGCTAAAAAATTATACTTCCACGTTCATCCAAAGGCAAAACTTAGCAACTACTAAGGAAGGCAATCTAGGCAATAAAGACAATAAGGCAATAAAAGACAAGAAGGCAATAAAACTAGAACACACAAAACGTAGTGTTAGGAATGTTCAGAAAATTTAGACACACGCATTAAGGAATACACTCGGGGAAGGTATACATAGAGGGAGAAATACATTCATACCACGTAAGTGAGGGGCAATGATGAAACGAAGGCACATGGAATAGATGAATCTCGAAATCTCGAATGATGACTTCCAGGTAACCTTTATAAGTGGCCAGTACGACCTTGAGTCACCTAAGAATTAAGGAAAATTGGATGACGAAGAATGAGTGAGTTGGAATAATTCATGCAGAGGGCCAACGACCAGAGGACTGCTAGTAGAGTTTCCGCGACGATTCCCGGAAAAGCAGTGATCTTTATAGTGGGAACTCTCAGTTTTAATTTTAAATATGCTAAGTCTTCAAACGGGAGTCGTAAATACATCTATGGGGGTTTTGGATACACATGAGATTTTAGTAAAATATTTATTATTAATATTGTTATTGTCATTATTAATATTATTATTACTATTATTATTATTATTATCATTACTATTATAAAATTGGTTCAAGTAGGTCATTGACCTGGAGGTAACATGAACATATGAGTATAATTATTGACAATATTATAACTATTTCATGAAACCTATTTCCATAAACCGATTTTAAAAGATAAATAAATTTTTCACGAATATCTCGAACACCTTTGCTCGATTTTGATCGTTCCAGTTTCGTATGGCCCTCTAGACGGAGAACTGCTTTACATCTGTCCTATGTGATCGGCACTCAAGCTTGAAATTGATTATCTGGTGATCATTTTTTCCCACAAAACTTGATTTTATTATGTCCTTCCCAAATTAATCGCATGCTTTTTCTGCATTCACTATTTTGTACATCCCAGATAGACTGCTCCTTTTCCTCCTCTGCTGTAAACTCACTCAACCGGTAACGGAAAAATCAATTTCGTTAAAAATCGAAAATGGTGTTTTAATGTGCTAAAATCGATTAAATCAAGATCGAGTCATAATTTTTGAGTATCGATCCAAACTCGATTTTTTAACCTCGATTTTGACCATTTTGTTTGATCTCAGCAGCGTGGCCGAGGGTACTGCATGAAGGAGACCCAATTCCATCGCATGGAAGGCTTATTTATGTCGTCACTTCGATCGCATTTTAATCTGTTTTCAAAAATATCCGCGACGCGGTGATGAGTGCAAAGTGATCCACTTTTTTACAATATTTTGCTCTATAATGTTTGCCATGCCGAAAAGCATTAAAAAGTTACGTATTTGATAGATCACGTCATTATGTATAAAATGTTGGCTAACACTCCTAATTACATCTAAATTCCCCGTCAAATTCGGATCACTTTGTCCGTCTGCGACACGAGCGGCGGTTTTGTAAACCAATTTCAATGCGCGGTGGGTGACAACATTTTAGAGGATCCTCTTTATGTATTATTCGTGTGCGTGACTACCAACCTATGATAATGCTATCCGCCCGAGTGAAAAATTTCTTGAACACCGGTAAAATTGCAAAGGCACGCCATCTACCATCAGTAAAGCATCTCAATTAGTTGATCTTCCTTAAAAATTTTAGTGCAGCGGAATGGTTCCAATAAATGGTCCAAAAACTTGAATTTAATAAATTTCTACGACTACTTAAAAGTCAAGTATGTCTTATAAGAAGATTATTTTTAATACTTAAATGTGTATTTTGAGTCTTATTCGAAAGAATAATAAACATGTATTTGTACGAACTTATATTTTTACAAAAAGTATCCACCGATTTTTTGATGAATCGATCTCTTGGTTCAAATGTCGATTTTTGTTGAAAAATCCAGCTTTTCATTTCCATTAAAGATTGATTTCTCGAAAAATCGATTTTGACCGATATTTTTCCATCTCTACTCCCATCCCAGTACTCTAAGCATTTCTACGTCCTCTGTTTTTACGGGGCATAAGGATAAAATACATTCATCTAATCCAGGTCCAATATCGAGGTTGAAGATACGCTATGACCTTGGTTGTGACATTTCTGGGACAATGGTTGAATTTTCTTAAATAAAGGTGTTATTTTCGGTTTTTTCATGTCCGATAACACAATAATTGACACCTAGGTCGATGAAATTCAGACTTTTTTCCATCGCGATTTTTTTTAGCTTGAACCCAATAAGGCAAATTCAAAATTTTTGTTCGGACCCACAAGGTGAGATCAAAAGGTCAAAATTGTACAATTTTGCTTGCACTCAACAAAACTTATGACTTGTCCCCAAAAGTATGCCAATTTTCATGAGTACTGCTCGAGGCAATGTTACTAAAATTCGAGGTCAGAAAAGACACACGCGACCTGTGAGACAGTCTGTATAATTCGGGCAACTATCAAGCGGTCTCGGGTTCAATACCCGTGTGAAGCTTTTAGGCACCCTGAATAACAAAATATCTCCTCAAATTACGTGGTGGACCAGGGATAGAAATTGCTCCCCTACCCCGAACGTGTGAAATTCACATATCTTAGCTTAGCGTGGCTTAGTCAAGGGGGAGCTTTACCCTCTCCAACCCAAGAAAATATTCAGGTTGTATCATTTAAAATGAATAAGTAAAATTTCGCGGAGTATAAAAAGATAATGTTTCCACAGATACAAAATAAATTTAAGGGTATGAGTATGCCAATAGCTTTATAGCAAACGGTTGGATGATAAAGTCATATTTAATATTTTGGCAGTACGGCATAAACGAGGGTATCAGAAAGATTATCAGTGTGGATTGTTGCGGTGTTGAGCAACGGGGTTAGATGGAAGGGCATCAGGGATCATTGTAGTGATTAGCTAAGGCGATATAGACGGTGGGGGACGGCGGATGCTGACAAGGTTGGTTCATTGTTAACGCAAATATTTGATAATCATGTAGGTAGATGGCAAGAAATTCATCACAAGAAACTGATATGACAATTTTGGGACAAGGACAGCAATTGACCACAATTCTTTGTCCACTGTGCGTTAGTGAACCGTTAATCCAAAACACTGTATCATGGGGATCCGGTTGGTGTGGTGGCTAGAGTCTTGACTTCCCACTCCGTGGGCTCGGGTTCAAATACCGGCGGTGGCAGAGAATCTTCAGAGACCGAGCAATCCTTTCTTGAATGTTGTGTGGTGGGCATTTCAAGTACAGTACTACGCCCGTCAGATGGGACGTTAAACCGTGGTCCCAATGGTGACTTTCGTTAAGAGGAAGGTAATGTCGAAGCCTTGTTTCTTACTCTCCAGTCCACCTTCCATGCTCTTCCCTCTTGGCGCAAATGACCTTAGGTGCAGAGATGGCAAATGAAACGAAACGATCGTTTCGACCCGGAGGGAAACGTAAATACGAGGCTTAGGTTTAGTTTCGTTCCTGCACGAAATTAATATCACCAAGGAGTTTAGCCGTTTGGACGTACCCCAAAGAAGCTAGGATTGGTCAAGCGTAAGCTGTAATTGGTCAATCGCCTTTTGGGAAGGTCCTTGGATGACAAGGTGAAGGTGAGATGCTACTCCGAACTCGTCCGGCTTCACATCGTTTACGTTGAAAGCATATGAGATCCTACGCAGAAGCATTTAATCAGTAAATTAAATAAAATAGATAAGGAAGTTCTAGTGCTCGTCACATTCTGAGTTTCAACCACAATCCATTCTATGAATTTATCCAAAGGTATTTTTCTTAATTTCTACTTGTATCTGAATTCACTTTTGATAAATATGACAGGCCATACGAATAAATTCTTCATAAAACACATTGGTGGTATTATTACAATCCAGGACGAAATGTCTATTTATAAAAGATAGTTTGGATAAATAGCACACACGAAGCAATTTTATATGCAAAGGTTGATTCCGAGTTCGTTTATCATTTGACACACTAAAATTTGAACAAGTAATTCATATGGATGGAAAAGAGCTAGAAAATCTGGGCTATCTTCAAATACAATATTTTGTATAATTTCTCCGCTTATTTGATTTTGCTAGTCGTTAGAGTTCGGTATAAAAGAAAATTGATCACGATTCGATCCAGGTAGTTCGATTCACGTGATCGTGTATCAAAGAATACGCACCAGGTATTTCGACGGCAGAAGGTTATGCCGGGGTTGGTAGCCGATTGACAGTGGCCGACGATTAAGGTGACAGGCAGTAACGTTTAATTCTGCCTTTGCGTAGATCTCGTTTTCTACATGCCATCCCGAAATTCCCAGTAGGCATGTGGCATGGGGTGTTAGGACATCGGCCGTTAATCCATACGAGATTACTAATTAATTTAGACGATTTCCTGAGTTCGACCCTGTATGTTTTCAAGTCCATCATTGCACGGGAGTATAACCCGCATCGAAAAATATCATCCAAATTTTGCCCTTTCTGTCGAAACCTGGAAACATGGTACAAATTCAGATATCCTCACTGTCACTCTGGCATGTATCCGTTACTAATATCTAAAGCAATCACACTCTGAAACCGCACATCTAAACGTGTTTACGTAGGTCCCCACCCGAAAGGCTGACTTAAGCCCGGCACAAATCTCACGTGGAAATAAGCTATTATCAGCTCACTGAAGCGGAATTTATATTGATTGAAAATTTTACCGCAGTTTTAACTTTCATTGCTGTTCCTCACGAGTGCAGACAAACTGTTTGCAAACATGAGGAATAAATAGATCTCTCTTCGCTCATTGGTGCGCAATGGCAGCCAACTTTTTGAAGACCAATTTAAAAGTGAGCGACGAGACGCCTCAGCAGAAGTGACGCTTCTGAGGGACGGAAGCTCCTAAATGCAATGCCCTTGATCCTGAGTGTCCCCCGGGTGTTCCGTCATCAAAATCGAAAGCATCGCCAACACGCCTGTTCAACTTTTCACGCGTCAAATAACAATCAAGCTTGGAACTAAACTTTGCACATAATATTGCTTCGTGGGTACTTTATTGCCAAATAAGTATTTTGTAAATGGACATTTAATCCCCTAATTATTATAATAAAACCATTGGTGTTTACTGAATGTTTTATTCCTACCGTCTCTATCAAACCCATTGGAAGTGAATTGAGAGACAGGTAGAAATTTAGAGAAATACCTCTAGAGAAATGTCTATCATGGAATCGGATCGAAACTCTAGTTGTGACGAACTGCAACCCTTTCCATTCTCTTTTATTTAATTCACTGACTAAACTCTCTGCGCAGGATCTCATATACTTTCCGCGTACGCGAGGTGTGGCCGGACGAGTACGGAGTTGCATCTTAGATCTACTTTTTCATCGAAAGACCTTCCCACAAGTCGATTGACCAATCCTAGCTTCTCCGAGGTTCTGCCGCACACATTTCTCATAGGATTTCAAATAACAAGCCAAACGTGAATTTTTCACCTCGATTACTTTAATCTGGAATTTTCTTCCCATCCATATCACGACAGTAAAATCCGCATTGCCGGGTGGGCGCGCGAAGTTCAACGAATCGCGGAGAGCGTTGCATAAGCCGCTTGGCACTCGGGCCCTCCCCCTCCCCCCCCCCACAGCCCCCTCCCAAACCCCCTCTCCACCCGCGGCCACTTGAAGGCAACGCGCTGACGCAACTCGCGGGCAACTTCTCAAGGCGAGAGCGATGCCTCCTGCTTGCCGCCAAGGCCACGGGGAGTGGCGGGGGGAGGAGGAGGGGCTACCCCCCCAGCACTCACGGGTGGAATGAGAAAGAGGTGTTAGAGACCTTAGAAGGGGAGCGGCTTGCCTCCATCCGCCACTTCCGATGTTATGTCCCGAGAGCCACCGCGTGGACCAATTGCAAAGAGACCACTACATCGTCAGGTCCAACAGAAGAGATGAATTAAGAGAGATATTTTTCCGAAAGGATAGATGTAGGCCCGTATCCAGAAACCTCACTACTGCTAGATACGTCATCAGATGATGACGTAGCCGCTGTAGCGGCCGAGCACCGCTACGGGCACCGCTGCAAAAGTCTAGTGAGGTCCATGGCACACTACTCGCTACAAGTAATATGGCCGCCGGGTTTCGTCTGCTTATCGTCTCGCATTTATTATTAATAATTATTGATGTTTAAAGGGCTATAAGCTCATGATAATTATTTATTATTACTTAAAAAGATAGTAAGAATGCTTCAATAACCATATTTTATCCTAATGAGTAAATATTTTACCTAATTTAACTACCAATAAATACTGTCAACAATACCGTGATGAAACCTCTTAGGATTCACCGTTTTATTTGCAATTAACTTCTAAACGGGCCCTGTCATGCCTTGAAAACCATTTATAATTAAATACAAATAAATTAGGGACACAAGAATGTCTCACCTTGATGCTTTTGAAATACTTTTTTACGAAAAATAACCATTGTCAACGCAACTATGCTGAAACCTCGTCGACTTTGCCATTCTAATAGCTATTAACTTTGGTATAGACCGTGGCTTTCCTTGAAAACCATTAATATTATATATATATAAGTGCCCAAATAAAGTTGCAATCACCAGCTTTGTGTCTCTGATATCCAAAATTTGCGTAAAATACTCAAAGCGACAAAGTCGTCTTCCAGTCAGCTACGTCCATTCTCAGTTACTGCTAGTTTGAATAATTTCAGTTCCGAGCCATTGAAAACCATGTTCAATTACGTGAAAACTTACCTATAATGATTTATGCCGTCACAAAAATTATGAGTTAAAGTTTAAGGGAAGGGTCGATGGAAATGGCATATTGCTTCTCAGTCCGTTTACAATAGCACATGATATTCATCTCATAATGAATGTCACGTAAATCTTTGGACGTTGCAATACAATACATGTATCTATTATATTACCTCAAAGTCTAAAATATCCAACTATACCAATGCAATCGACAGTTGTACGAGTATATTTGTCAACCACAATGACGAATTGCGCAAGTGACACCAAGGATTATTCAGCAATAAATACCACCACAAGAATTACTGAGTTCACAAACTTGTATTTATTAACGTCGTAAAACTCACTTTCAATTCAACAAATAAAATGATCACACTTTACAAGAACACTTGTCCAAAAAAAGTACTCACGAAGAAAATCAACATCAACACGACACGTACTGTTACTTCACAAATCTAATTAACACAAATTGCAAATAAAATTGTCCAGGAAATGTTCACACGAAGAAAATTGGGAGCGAATACACTAACTGTAACTTCACAAATCAAATTACACATACATTGCGGACACAAGAAGTCGGTAATTAGAGCGAAACATCGGCAGCGACGACCCGTACAACCTAATAACGGCACTATTTTTAAAAAATGCTCACTTTCCTTTCATTTCGCATTATCAACAATAATTGTAACAGATGAAACATTTTATTTAAAAAATCATCAATAAAGTCAGCACCGAAACTAGGGTGTCCTGAACAAAACTTGATGAGGTTACTCTTTTCCGCCCAGATTGGTGCATTTTCGGGGTGCGGGGTCTGGGGCATCGGCCGGCTTTCCCCGGCGGCAGAGCCGCCGAGGCCAGCCGGCAATCACCGGCGATCGACACTAGTCGAGACACTTGGTACACGTCGCGAGATTTCTGAACACGAAGATTTATCAGCATGTACCAGCTGGTTCTCAATGATAACTTTGCCGATTTAAAGGGACACTTTTCACACAATGAACGGAACCAGATTCACAGAAGAAACTTGAAGAACCAAGAAAATCCCATGGAACCGAGAATAAATTCCGTGTGAGATACCGCATCTCCTAAGACATCTTATTTCCACGAACACCACTAAAAAAGAGAAATTATATCAATAATTTCCATTCAGATTTTAAGAACAAGACAAAAGATTCTCCGCTGAAATTTCACAAATCACGGCCTAATAATGTGCTTACCTTCGTTACGCCATCGTGCCGATTAAAATTCAACCTCCACCTTCTTCCATGCCATAGCCTTTAAAGAAAGACTCACAGCATTGGTTTTCTTGCACTCCAATACAACTTTCCTATCAATAATTAGTTTTAAAATCAAACTCTTCTCCTACGCCGAGATTCTTCTTCCAACCCGTTTCCATTTTGCTTACTAACAAAGTCGTGTTGCGATATTCGTTATTCAATTGTCGCCCTTAGTTCCTCTCAAAGCCCGCATAGTAGGGACTCAAAATGTCGCTAAATTCGTCTACGTCATCAATCCAGCCCAAAATAAATGTGGCAACACTGCCCCCACCCATTTGGAGCGTTTTGGAGTAGTGAGGTTTCTGGATACAGCATTCAGCGGTGCGCGCCGCTACAAGCTGAAGCATGGTTTCTGGATACGGCCCGTAGTAATTCGTTTTTCCCCCGAACCATTAAATAATTTTTTTTGTAATAGTGCAGCTCGTCATAAGATATTCATAATTTAAGCGCTATTTAGGGGAACAATATCAATATTTTGACAGTTTAACAATGTTAAAATATTCATAATGTACATAAAGAACTCATGTTTCATAAAATATGCTACATTTGAAGATATAAAATGATTTCATAGGAGAAGCGATAACTGTGTTCTCTGTGTACTTAACTACATACTTTATAATATGAAATAATAATCACTTTTTCTTTCACTGTTCCATGTTGATCACAAACTAAAAAATTTCATTTCATTTCCTACCATTCCATTAAAAAAGAACCACAGAAAAAAATAGAGGATAGGTGCCCGACATTCAGAAAATAAATTGGACTGAAAAGGGGTTAATAAATGCTAGTCGTAATGATGTTTAAGAATTTGCTTTAAATGAGTGAACGGCTGGTGTCCTAACACCCTCTGCCACACACAGAGGCTCTTTTTAAGCGGCTTGCGGGATAGCATGTAGATGTAGATGAACGAGACCACCACAGACACTCAGTATGGGGGCAAACTCTAGGGCCACACAAAACACGATCATTTTTTTCATTTCTCAGAGTGATGGCTCGAGCGATAGCTTTTCTGGAACCAATGATCGATCATTCTACCCATCGTTTTCTGAGTCACGCGGTCATTCAGACATCCTTTTTTCAAATGCTGATTTCCGTCGCTTTCAACAACTGTCATTTCATTGAAAGCCAAACGTGGCGTGGGAATTGCTATTTGCGGACGTGCGTTCTGATCGGCTGAGGGATTGCTCCAGCGATGGTTTCCGCGACGGAAAAACGGGACGCGCCGAAAACAAAAAATTCCCAATTACAAATAACAAAATAATTAAAAATAAATTCTAAATGGGTAATAGCTAAACAATAGAAAACTGCAAAACATCAATCTGTGATGAATTTTTATAAGAAAAATGTTTAAATCAATGTTCAAGATAATGGAGTATAAATTTCTGCAAACACAAACAACACACAATCAGGGTCAGCAAGTAAAACCAAACGAAAATGTTTTGTTTGAACCCGTAGCGGAAAGAAATACGAGGCATGGGTTTAGTTTCGTTCCCGCACGGAATTAAGATCACTAAGGAGTTTTGTTTCGACCCGGGACGAAACTTTGCTCCCGGGAACGAAACTAAATTAATCGAAACTCCGCTGCTCATAGTTAAGTTTCCATCCAAAAAGTTGAGTGGAGGGGGAGAAGAGGGAAAAGTTTATACCTATTACGTGTGACATACGTGCAGAGAGGTTAAAACATTGAGCTTAAAAATCGAATGGCAAGTTTGCGTTCACCGTTCCCCTGTTAGTGCTGAAAATATGAGTGCCCCAATGCCCTATTCATCTAATGGCGGTAGGTCGAACCTCCACTTGATTCAACCATACTTCATACTCGGTATGAGGGTCGAAACCATAGATGTCCAACTCCACGCTAAACTTCTTTGACAGTTAAGAGTTTTACTACTATAAGTTAAGATGGCAGCAGCATCGGCATCTGCCGCCAAATTCAAATCACTAAAACACGACCTCCCTTCCCATTCCATTATTTCAAGTCTATTTGCTTCAACTCAAAATGCCCGCAAACTCGTACGCACAAAATAACTGATTCTCAGGAGCGAATGGGTAGTTTCATATCATTTTTATTTGGAGGAAAGAGCCATCAAGGCCTCAGGGCGGTAGGTTATTGTTTATCTTAGGTTATTGCACATAAATTAAAATCGAATATAAAAAGACAAAAATAATATTTATTGTCAATAAGTACATTATTCATGAGAATAACAAACTTAGTCAAATAGTATTGTGCTACATATTTTTTTCATGATGAAGTTCTGAAGAATGATTCATCAACTCCTGGATAAAGAAAGAAGAGCAAGAAACACAATCAGAGTACATCACTTGTAATGTTTCAGAAATTAAAGGAAAATTACACCTCCCTATGAACAACACAAGAAAGTTATGAGTAATGCTAGGACTTTCAAACAAAATTAGCTAAGTAAATTGGCCATAACTGAGTATTGCACTGTTAAACAATTTTTAGACGATATCCACAAAAATCAGTTATGTAAGACAAAAATGGAAGCAGACGCGTAACTATAGGGGGAAGGGGGATAGATCCCCCCCAAAGCCTCAGAGAAACAAAAAGAAATTGTCTAGTTTTGACATTTAATAATTGCGTCTGCTTAAAGTCAATTTTTTAGTGCGAAAATTATGTGAAATGTATTTCCAGGCATGCTATTTTTCAAAAATTTTCCCCAACGAAGGTGGGGAATCGCCACCCCAGGCTATCCCCTCCCCCCAAAGCATAGTCCTAGTGACGCCTCTGAATGGCAGCATGGATGATGCGATGATTCAAAACTTTCTAAGGAACTAGAAATACAGCTCAGTAACTTCTTAGAAGAAAATTATCTTAGACTGTTGCAAAGAGTATTTCAATACCAGGTTAAAATTAAAGAAAGATTCACATGACACCAACACAAAAATTCATAAAGTTAACTTCACTAACAAAACAATTTGGTGTAGATAAGTGAAAAATAAAGGCATTAATTAAAAATGATTTAACTTAATTAAATAGATTTAAACTAATTCTAATACATAGTAACTTCAAACCACCGAGTTTGGGTGTTTGGAGCAAGCACATAGAAGCATAAAAACAATGTGACGAGCGAAGGGTGGAAGTTAACTAAGCATAGTAAAAATTATGCATTCCTTTTTCGAGATCCTTGGAATTTAATAATAATCGCTTCAAGCAGATGAACTGCATTTGGATTGATCATTCTTAACAGTCCTGTACTTACTCCACGGGAAAGATATGTCTTTATCAATTGAGAGGAAATAAACTGAAATGTCACTGTTTTTCTATAGAGTTGGATTAAGTTACCCAAATTTAAACATCCAACAACTACGTTCTTGAGAAGTATTTCACAACACATGACAGCAGATGCAATAAAAATGAATGTGACTTACCTGGCTACTTGTCGAGGAAAACAGAAAAACTTACAGCCCTTGGAAGGGCAGTCCTTAACTGCGCAACAATAACGTATTTCTTACGATACTCCAAATTTTGAAGATTATTACGATGCAATACACGCTGGCAAATGCCGACATTCTTCGATTTCACTACAGAACTCCGAAACAACAACACAGTTCACTTGAGAGGACGCGGAAGTCATCTTCATTTGTTTTCCTAATAGCACTTCGACCGAAAATAAAAATAATTAGAAATAGACATTTAGTTATCATTAGGAAAGGCAATATAGCGTAAATTGGAAATTCATGGCTGAATTATGCATTTTTATGACTACAAATATTATATTTAGCAACAACTACAAGAATAGGTGTCGCAAATGCTTGCGGAAAAATTTCCCCTATCCTGTTGAACTTCCCTGGTCGAAACTAAACTGTTCGAAGATGAAGCACGTGGTCCCTCCGGTGCGAAACATTATCTGCGTTTCGTTTCGATCCAGAGTTTTAGTTTAGTTTCTACCCCAAATAGTTGTGACTTCGATTTCGTTTCGACTCTGAGGTAAGCTCCCTGGGTTTAAATCCATTTCGTTTCTACATTCCGCTCACTGGAACAAAACTATTGAAATTTTACTGGTTTTGAGTTTCGTTTCGTTTCATTTGCCAACCCTGCACACAAATCATAGAAATGAGCCACAAAAAAATTTATTTCGTAATCTGGCTGGTTGAAGTAATCTCTTATTGGCTGGAACATTGTGCACGCCTGCATCGTGCCATATAATGACGTGATGGAGTTAGGGATGTGATTCCATCCCCGAATCCATCGCGAAGAACGCTAGGGTGAAACGGTCATTTTTCCGCCATCATTGGAGCTATCGCTTTTAAGGGACGGAAAAAATGATCGTGCGATTAACCCTTCCGTGACTGTGCTTAGAAAACTTACGCCAACGACTGTGTGGGGTATCTTAGGTACCCTATTTATAATTCATGCATTATGTGTTGTATTTTAGTCTTTTCTGTTAATCAACACCATGGCTCTTTTTTAGCGGCATACTATCTTGTTTTGTATAATTTATAAATACATTGTAGGCTACATTAAAGTTTTTACATTGATTATGTGTGAAATGGCAGGAATCTTTAATATTTTGGTATAGCATATGTACATTGACTAACATGCTGTGAAAAAAGTACAATAGGTTCCATCATGTAGAATATTGACGTTTTAGAAGTTATAATATAAAAAAAATTATTTCACTCAACTTTTATCCCTGCACTCATATGATGAACAAGTTTTTTTTCACCAAAAACTGTGCGGAATAACTTAATTACCCCACACATAAAAATTGAAGTTTTTAAAAACGCAATTCAAGTGTAAAAAAATCATTCATCGCCTAAATGACGACAAAAAAGTTGAGCTCAAATTAAAAAAATATCAATGGGACAAATAAAAAATTAAAAAATTAGACAACATTATCATAATTTGGGGTAACTACCCCGCACATCTACGGAAGGGCTTAAGGTAAGTAGGTATGGGTGTGGGCAAGTGACTGCTTAGGTTTCCGACATTGAGAAGAGCATAAAGGAATCGGTGGTGAGAAACTCGACTTAAGCCTATTTTTAACGAAACGCGCCAAGGGGACCAGGGCTTATTGTCCGATCCGACTGATGGAGTTCCGTGCCAACCCACCGGAAGACCCATTACGATTCGTGGTTAAACCTCAAGAATAATAATGAGGAAATTAATATATTCCGAAGATCCAAGCGTGTTGTGGTGGAATTTTTACATTTTGAAATAAACACTTGCATTTTCCTATAAATATAAAATTTATTCCAACCTAGCTTTGATGTAACTACTTCGATGTTACTACATAATAGGTTTCAATGATACTACATCGATGTAGTAACATTGACACCCACGTCGGAATGAATTTTATGATCCCGGAAAATTGCAAGTGTTTATTTGAATATGAGAGAATGAGATAATCGTATTCTGCGCAGTTACTGAGATCGAAACGGCAAAATCCAAGCTCACGTGATGGGTTTGATGGACCTGATTGGTTGATTCCGATGACGGAGCGTAGCTGTTTTATCCCACATCCCGTTTTCACTGACCTTCGACTCTTCCTCATGGTTTTCCTTGTGTTGCTCCTCCTTCCATTTTTCCCCTTGTGAATTCGCTATGCCTCGAGGTGCTCTGCCAGAATTTTCCAATGGATTCTAAAATGCTGATGGTCCTTCATATTAGCTGTCGAGAAAAAAATTATGGGTGTATTAAACTCATGAGAGCCCACTGACGAGTAAATATGCTGGAGCCAGTTCTGCCGAGAAACAAAGCATATGTCATTTGCATGAAAGTTCTACTTGTACCTCGTCAACTAACAGCTACAAAAATTGGCTTTGCGTGCTAATAAGATATGTTGGGATGGTATTGAAAAATCCTCATCATGGCATTTCAAATAAGCATCAATAATGCCGTGTTAAATTATGTCATCCTGTTTGTATATATTTATGGCTTAATTATTTTTCTTGATATTCATGTTAATTAATGGCTAAATGAATTTAGGTGTTCGTTTAATCATACTGTGACCATTATTCTTTGACTTGCAATTAATGTTAAATTGATTCTGCTACTTCACATTGTGATCTTTCTTTTTTGTGAACATTTTTGTTACATTGATTTGTTTCCTTTGTATTGGCAGTCCGCAGAATGTAGATTTGTTTCAATTTGTATTATTTTTTATTTTTATTCATGTTCAA
The DNA here is from genome assembly GCF_921293095.1 of Ischnura elegans. Classification (NCBI taxonomy): domain Eukaryota; kingdom Metazoa; phylum Arthropoda; class Insecta; order Odonata; family Coenagrionidae; genus Ischnura; species Ischnura elegans. Next base: position 40,877,295 of record NC_060259.1, read on the forward strand.
TTCTTTTTTAATTAATTTTTCATTAACATTTTCTCGTAATACATGTTAATTAACGGATAATTGCAATCATATTATGTCAAAACACAGTGCGACCTTTATCCTCTGCATTAAGTATAATGTGGAGTAGTTTCTATTATATCATAGTTTGCTATTTCCTTTTTGTTAACACAAATTGTTATATTCAATTGTCTCCATTGTATGAGTGGTCTGCACAGGGTGCATTTGTTTGAATTTGTAATATTTTTTTTCTCGATTTATATACATATATTGATTCTTGTTTTTTAAACGTGATACATTGTTATTTTCTCAAAGGCAGGGGATCACGAAAATAAATGATAGTGAATCAAAATCAAAATTGAGTACTGATTCAACCGGCGGTACTGGCCCAACTAAATGAAAAATTTAAAACTAAAGCTAAAATTTTAACGGAAATCAATACCGTTGCAAAATAAAAATTAATTATTAGAGCGGTATGCCAGCGTTAAAAAAATAACATGTTGGCACGCCACTTTGAAAGCATTTCGAGTAATTATGCACTTGCGATCTGCTGAAATGGAAGAGATATACGGACCTTTATGACTATGAAAAATATCGTAACCGAGACAAATATGAAGGAAGATATTAGGAAATTCTTCGAAAAAAAGTTGCCAGAAGTATACTGTTACTTTGAAATGAAAGTTGGACTCGAGGCAAGTTTGAAAAGACTGGACTAAGGCAGCTAAAATGTGGTTATTTTATAGGTAAAAAAAATAGTTGAAGGAAAGAAAATCTAATCTGGATGTGTTAGGAGAAATGGAAGAAGATAGAAGATGAGAAAGAGAAAAATAAAATGGATACGGCAGACTGTGTGGACAATTCACGTTGACAGGTGCTTAACACATTAGTGTCCGGTGATGAAGCATAAAGGCCGTAAAAAATATTTGGACATGGCGTAATTGGCAATGCGATCATTGGCGATAAGAAGATTTTTTATAAGTTGAATGAACAATAATTCGCATTTCAACTTTCCAATAAATCTCCCGTAATATGTATTTTTCAGGTTAAAACACGTCAAATGATACCATAATTACCAGGATAATGTGTTCTCTTCACATTCCCGCCGTTCGATGGTGACTGACTTAGCTGATGCGGGCAATGCCAAAAAATCTACGAAGTACACATGTTGGTTAATTGTTTTTAAATTAATAATACACTTACCGTAGTATTCCGCCGTTTTTATAAACGAGTAAGTTTTTTCATTCAACAACATTCATCTGCATTCCAATTTTTTAAATTTCGAATGCAGATGAAAGTTGCTTTGAATTGTTGTTGACGAATGGCAGATTTTGAGGGGCAGTTACTTTACATGCCATTACATTTTTAAGATGAACCCACAAGTTTTGCTGGAGTTATGTCACGAAAAGAGGCTGATTATACGGGAATGATGCGACTTTTTAAACGCTGAAAAGTACATGTTTTAACCATTTTCAACCCAGTGTTAGCCCAACATGAAGAAACTTCATTTAAAAATCTGTGCACTGTAAATTCTCAGCTGATTAAAAGAGAGATATGTCATTTTATGTTGCTAAATGAAATGGTCAAATATAAAGTTGCAATGATAATTGTGATTGACCTGAAAATATACACATTTTCTAAATGACAAATCTTGAAGTTGTATTTTCCCAGAAATAACGCTGATTTATAATGGGATAATTTTATTCATATTACAGAAGCATATAAGTATTGCCACATTTTCTCATCAATGGCAATAGTTGATGCATCCGAGTTGATTGGATTAAAAAGAGCCCTTCTCTTTGGCAGCCGTGGGAGACGGCATCACTTCGTCGTGTGCGAGGTGTGAGGCTCCCAAAGAGGTATCTTGGCCCCTCGCCGGCGGCCACCGCTGCAAGGGCAAGGACTGGACGCGTCAAAACATTGTCGATCACCGTCCGCGAAAGTGATCTCGATGAGAGGCAGTCCTTGGCGCGACCCGCCAGGTGAGCCCTCCTCCCGCGGCCGATCCTCCGCCAGCGACCGCTTGATGAATGATATCTTTTTGGCTCCGCAACATACTTCCAGGTCCGATCAAAACAATAAATTACGAGGGATGCAAGTACACATATATATTATATATATACGAAAATTAGAAAGAAATAACTATTCCCCGTAAGTTCTCTACTCTTATTTTTCGTTTATTTTTCCTCTATTACTAAATGTTTCTATGTGCCCACACAAGAAGAAGTTTAATTAATTCGTGTATAATTCTCGTGTGAATATATTTCGAACGTGAATATATAGATATATATATATATACACACACAGTAGATAGTGATGGAAAACTCGATTTCGTGTAAAATCGAAAATCGAGTTTTCAATGAGGAAATCGATATTGAGCCTTGATTGACGAGTTTCGATTCAAACTCGATTTTTCCACTTCCAGCTTCACCATTTCGTTTGATCTCAGAAGCGTCACTACCGGCCTGTGAAGACGTCATCCGTCCCATGTGTAAAGCTAGTAAAATAAGAAAGCACCCCCTTTGATCATGAAGATAGCATCGCAATCAGTTGATCTTTTTAAAAAATTTTGTGGTCCATCCAAGCAGTGATCCAAAAACTTTAATTTACGTCCATTTGTAAGTTTTTACCTCAAATAAATAAATCATGTATTCTAATTAGATATGTTAGGATTTATTTCTATAACTGAAATGTGCATTTTGAGTGTATTTAGAACGAAGAGTGAATATATGTTGGTACAAACTGTATTAAAAGCAAAGAACCGTCGATTTTTTTCGATGAATCGATCTTTCTGTTGAAATTTCGAGTTTCAATGATAAGTCAAGCTTTCCATTTCGTTTAAACATCGATTGATCGAAAAATCAATCTTGAACGACATGTATCCATCACTAATTGTAATCTGGAGCCAATTCTTTTCGATTAATCGATCTTTCAGTTCAAATTTTTAGTTTCATTGATAAGTCAACCTTTTCATTTCGATTAAAAAGCGATTCATCGAAAGATCGATTTTGAAAGACATTTTTCCATCACTGTTTGTAATATGGAGCCAATTTTTTTTCGATCATTCGGTTCAACTTTTGAGTTTCAAAAATAAGTCAACCTTTTCAATGCTGTTAAAATCGATTGATCGAAAAATCGATTCTGAACGACATTTTTGCACCACTAAGCTGGGGGTATGGCATGGCGGTGCGTGGGAGATGAGTCGGTGACTCAGCCGTCGTTTTGCGTCGCTAACGCCCTCCTCCTCCTCCCCCCCCACCCCGATTTATAATCTCACCCTCCGCAGACACGTAACACAAACACGTAAGACTCGGATAAATTAAAAACGTGGAGTGGGGGCGGGTGTTTTCACGGCCAGCCGCTAGGGGTGTGGCGGAGCGGAGGGGAGGGGGGGGGATTCCCCCCGATGTCCTTGAAGAGTCGCATGACCTATACTTACCCCCCCCTCCCCAAGCAGAATGGCCCAAGTGAAAGAAGCACGCATAGTTTCCATGAAAATTTCAAAGTATCCTTCTTTAATTGTAACTCTTCCACTGGTTGGCACAAAAAATATGCTTCCCGTGATATATTTGTTTGACTCCATTTGAAAATCAACATTCCTACATAGGTCCTTCAGCGATACTTTTCTGAGGGAGGCATATTTGCTAATTAATACTGAAATAAAAGCATCAATTTGATACAAAGCTAATGTAAAATTCATCACACCCTACGAATCATTATAAGCATCAAATCTAAGACTACTACAAGGCTAATTTTTGAGTTAATGACAAAGGCGTGTGGTTTGTTTGAGTAAAATCAAGTTAATCACATAAAAATGACGTTTTAGTAGGCATAATTAGATGGAAAGTATTTAACTAAAATATATGAATTAAATAACCCACTTTATCTTTTCATCTATTTGATGTATTGACCTTGACGGAAGTCGGTTATGAAGGCAGAATATTGTTTTACTTAAGAATTTGAAAAGAATTTTTTTTTAACCGCTCATAATTCTGCCACTTTAGCCTGGTTTACATGCTTAAGTGCCACGGATGTTCCTCGAAAGCAATTGATTGCAACCAAAATCAACACGAAAGTATCTTCCTGATGGGCTAAAGGGCTTCCTGATGGCAGAAGAAAATACTCTCCTGCTTCTCAGAAAGCAAACTAATATTTTGTCACACGATTGCTCTCTCAGAGAAAATAAATGTTAAAATGGGAAGTATTACGTATTTTCTAGGCTTTGTAGTTTAATAAACTTACGATTGCCATTCAACCATTACAAACAATTCCGACTGCGTTCAGAGTTGAACTGCTTCAATTTTCCAGCTAACTTGCTGAAATATCCTCAATCTATTTGTATCCTCCTCGCAGTAATTGCTCAAACACGCGAGTTGAGTGAAATTAATGTAAGGTGACCACCGCTTCAGGAGTCAACTATGGTTTCCAACCCAGCTTCAGACCTACAATGGATGACACATTGTATACAAGATCGATTAAGGCGGCTGGGGAGTACCAAAAGCAAACCATTGCACTTGGGTATTAATATATGAAATGGGAAAAATTATCAATTAAAATACTAATGAATATCCTTTTTTCTTTAAATTCTGATACTTAGTCTTCGAGAGTGTTGAATTCAATAGAAATAAATTTTCAAATTGAAATTAAAGATGCTCAAACTAATGCTATCTTAGGAAATGAAAGAACAAAATTTGTAAGGTTCACAACCATATATTAAAAGTACGACCCGGGTTTCATAACATGGTTACATCTTCAGGTGCATCGATCATGCCTGCATCTCCTTAAATATCAGGACCGGTACGACACTAAGGACATCAATTTGTCCGGAAAAATGTCGGGTGAGTTAGGAGTTAACGAGCATGATAAGGGAATCTAACAAAGTTCATTCTTTCATTTCCCATAATGGAAAGATTTCACAAAGTTACGCTTGAAATCATTAGTTATAACGCTATATTCTCAGTCAGCCAATGAGTCCCATCACTTTGAGCCGCGTTTTGTCCCTTCAATCTTGATCCAATGCGAAAGAGCAGAAAATCACCTTCATATCGGGATTATTATGTAAAATGGAAAAAATATAAATTAAAATACCTACTAATTAATAAATACTTTTTATAATCCTGCTACCTCTTCTTCGGAAGCGCTAAATTTAACGGAAATTTTCAAATTCAAATAAGAGATGCGTAATAATGCGTAGAACTAACTCCAACATCTTAGCCAGCCAATGAGTCTCATCACGTTGACTCACGTTTTTCCCCTTCAATCTAGGTCCAATGCGCAAGAGCAGAAAATCGCCCTCGTGTACGCTTACTCTCTCTCAGAGCAAAAGGCAGCGATATCTCGAGCGCTTCAAATGGATGACAATTACGGGCGGTTGTAATAAGACGAGAGGTCTGCCCCCTTCCTTCCACGGGGGAGGCTCTGCCCTTCGGGAGGCAGTGGCGGGGGTTGGGGGAGGGGACAGGGGCCGTGAGCGGGCTCTTTGACCTCAGACGGGGGAGCCAAGCGAAACGTTGGTCATAACCGCTCCCCAGTCTTCCAGCGACCAAGGTCATGTCGCGAGCGGAAGGGGGAGGGGGGGACATGCTTTGGAAACAGAAACCTCCCCCCACCCACGCCAAACCACCTCCCCCTCCCCGGTCCGCCACTGATGCCTCTTAAGGAGGATTACGCGACTACGCAATTCAAAACAAATACTTCATTCCAATTTTTTTTGCTACTGTTGTTGATAAAATGCTTCTTCCATCCATTGGCGACCTTCGACTTCTTCTAAAGGGCAGTATGAAGGTAACGAATCAGAAATTAGTTGAGAAATGTTCCAACGTTTATTTTTAAATTGAGGGGGTGAGAAGCTAAGGGGTACAAGTAATATTTTTTTCTGAACAGAGTAAGTTACAGAAATTGCTGTAAGAAATATACACAACGTAGGTGATTAAAGGATTTGAGTGAGTCTCATTTCTGCGCTGACATAGAGTGGAAAATCAAATGCCCTACTAAATATATCTAGTGGATCCCCTTTGTTTCCCTGGCCTACTTTCTGAACCTAACTCTGTTTAGAAGTATAACATTTGTACCTCTTGGGTACTCACCCCCTCAATTAACATTTTTGTCCTTTCAACATATAATATTATTGTGTAACAACCATTCATGCACCCAGTGATTCAACCTGCAATTTGGCTAGGATACGTGATTGAAGAGATCCACCTAATTAAGCCCACAGGCTCATGACATCGAAGCATGAGGGAACGAAACCTTTCCCCCTGCCAACTCGTACTCCGAGGATTTGCGTTCGAGGGAGCTCTTTAGCTTTTCTCCAGAACTCTACCGCTACCACCGCGCACAGTATAGACTTACTCGGCAACGGCAACTTGGTAGGAGATAAACGATGAGTCCAAATATGAATCTAAAGATAGGAAACCCTGCCACGGAGCCCGAAAGGAAACACTCCAACGGCCCAACGTAAGTGTGGACGTGAGTTACCCCAGTACATTCCATCCGCTAATCTTAATTCTGATTGGGCTCATGCTCCTGCAGTTTCACTCAGTAGCTAGGTCGCGTCCACCATCGTCCTCGTCGGCTCTTGGTGGCAAACGAGTGAGGAATGCACGTCGCTTCATGTGCCAGCCTCACAAGTTCTCACGACCCGGCCCCATCATTTAAGTGGGAATCCTGGGTGTCTACATACTTTTGAAAACGATAGTACCACTAGTCTCACCTACCCAAAATCACCCGAGGACTGGGTTATTGAATGTGAGTGAGACAACCTCTGCCCACCGGACTGCACCGCACCCCAGTGTAACGATATATACCTTTAATTTAACACTACTTTCAAATCTAAACGCTATTTAGCGATTACTCCATGGATATAACGATGTATTATACGTGCTGACGGAAACTAAAAATTACTTCATGCACAATGACAGACTTTTAAAAAGATTGCACAAATCTATACATACGAAAAGCCTGATTTAATTATTCTCATTAACTGTGGACTAGACGAATGGCTGACAGCGTGCATCCGAATGTAAATTCTATTACCTCCAGAAAATAAACGACCATTTAAGTTTGGTTTTTATTATATTTTATAATTCCACTGTATTCGCTCCCCCCTCTGCCAGACATGTCAACACTAGTCCACAAGCAGTATTATTACCGCTGAGTCCTAATTATTTTTTTTCATAATGACTTGCAAGTAATGGCGTTCCTTACATCAGTTGTCTCTAGCTAAACGACATTTAAGTTCCCTTTAATCTTCCTAAAATTAGAACTAATAATATTAGTGATTTCATTCAAATCTATGATTTTTAGACATGAATTTTAAAACATAAACATTGGAAAGCCTATTGTATTTGAACGAATGAGTTTCAGCCATCAAATAGGGACGGGCTATGAAGATTTCATATTAATGGCATCATTTTCATTTTCCTCAGAATTAACAAAAAAGTATACAGTAACTCTCGGCCACTGCGCATGGGACCTAGATTGAAATGGCAAAATCCGAGATCACGTGAGGTGTCATATTGGCTGACTACGACGATAGCGTTTTTTTAATGGTGCTTATTTCGATTTGGAGGTGTATCACCTTAGACTTTAATACCCACGGAAAATAACATGTATTAAACTCGCAAGAATATCTATTAATAAGTATTTCAATTCCAAAATTTCTTTTTCATATTAACATTGAAGTTAGAATGTTGGCCTCTTTCTTTGGTGCTGAGCAGTCACCATGAGTGCCTTAATTAAAATAACTCTCCAGAGTTTCTTATTTCGCTCGCTTTTCGGTGATTGAAGTTCAGAGGAAGGGGTATAATAGACAATCTTCGGCACTAAATCTAAGCCTCAATTCATATTTTCATTTTCCATAGCAATGCCGTTATGATTGAGAAAACAAGCGGTTTCAACATTAGCCTCGGCTCCTGAGTAGCCACGCTAAGAGCCCTGTTTACATTTACTCAGATTCCGCTGCATATCTTTCGAGTCCATGAGTATGATTTGCAAGGCGCAGGCTTCAAACTCACTGATGACGAGTGTTCGGCGTATGGAATGATGCTGCATCATTTGAGGGCGCAGTTGACGCGCCAAAGATTTGTTCGTTGCAAAACAATGAACCATTATATCGAAGAACAGTCATGTGCGATATATATTGGAACATATCGCGATATTTAAATGTATGGGAACTCCGATATTAAGTATTAAGTCATAGATAATTGTAGAATAAAGTAGGAAAATGTCGCTTGATTACAATTATCAATATTCCGCGCCCAATAAAAATATCACGATAAAATATTGTGATATGTCATCCAATGACTGTCGGATAACTCAATATATATATCACCGAGGTAATCCTATATATCATAATAAATTATACGGAGACAATCTTTTCTCGTGATATTTTTATCGCGCCCGATAAGACGAAATTTATCCTCCCGATATAAGTCACCATAATCGAAAATTATCGATACCCAAGAATTGCACAGGCCTAACGAAGAGCAAAATTGTTTCGCGCAATCGAACGCTCCGCAGAATTCGTGGATAAGATATGGTATTCGGAGGAGGCGACCAATAGCGGAGGTCATTTCCGCCATGAGGGAGGGGTAGGGAGGGAAGGGTGGAGAGAAACCCGGTGTCAGAATTAGCCTTTTCTTTGCGAAACACACAAAGATGACCATGTCTTAAGGTCCCATCCGACAGATGGAGTTTTGCACTTTAAGTGCCCTCCAGTCAAAATTCAATAGGGTAGTTTCCTTTATCAAAGAAAACGAAAGGCATTGATTGCGATTCGTTACCCACCATTAGTGTATTCATAATATACAAATTATTTGGTTTTAGAAATCCCAGTTTAAACGAATGTTAATGGTCAATTTTAACCTCATTTGAAAAAGGCCAGATTGGCGCCAATGCGATTCCACTCCACGTGACGTCACAGGGACTTAGTCTCTATACGAGTAGATAGGAGTTATACATCGTCTGAGATTACCAATGCATGCATGAGGCACAGACCTCAGGGAAACATGTCTTAATAATCACCTATTTAAACTGCCTATGGTCAGAAAGGTTCCTTCGTTTGATTAGGTATTAATAATCCTTATTTAAGCCAAGCGCTACCTGCTAGCAGTCTGCATTGTATCAGCGCTCAAAGCCTCGCCCCAAGGTCACCACACCCGGCCACAGCGGGAACCAGAATGACGTCACCCGGGGTCTTCCCAGTATTCATACTTAGCCGACGCGTTTTCGCGCGCTTGAAAATTTTTACTTTTCATATAATCGCGAAAAATAGATATCGTCATTTAAATATCTAAAAGCGTGAAATGCGTACTACAGTAGTAATAATCTTTCAATTTAGGTAATAAAAAAGTAAAAGGAAACCACCCTATTAGGTATCGAGCAGTCTTTGAAAAATCTCTGCCACCGCCGATATTTGAACCCGATCCCAAGAGGTGGGAAGCCAACACTCGAGACAACCCAGCAATCCGATCCCCATGCGTGCATAAGCACCCTCCTCATCGTAGAGTAGCGATACCAGCATTTGTTCGAGACGACAAAAGAGATCAAGGGTATCCCAATCCTAGGTAGGTACTACTGACTCCTATCGACTCTCAGCTGACAATATGCAAAAATCGCTCGGTGATCATACGCTGCGCCTGTATGCTGATTAGCTATACCAATTCAACCAATGATAATTTATCGCATCGTATTTAAAGCTTTTTGTTACATAGTTTCTTCATAGTAGAGTCTTGAGGTCATTATCCTAAAAACGATAATGGGTATTTCACATCGAAACACTTCATACACTCTTAGTCCGCTGTATCTGTTTCCAAACGAAAAATGTTGCCCTCCACAGCCTCATTTATATTTTACCTTCACGACGTAACGGCTAAAATAGGCACTAATTGCAATTTCAACCCAACTAACTATTCAAAGAAAAATACATGGGATTTGACTTCCGTGAATATAAGAGGTAAATTTAAATAAAAGATGACCTATTTTCAATTTTTTTAAACGGTGGCCATCGCAGTGAAATTCAACAATGCAGTGAGTTTCGACATAAATGTAAAGCCATTACTTCATTTCATCAGCCTGCGTGCTTGAATCACTGGCATGACACATGTGGATAAATGCTACTCGGGAGTTGACGGCTACTCATACGCGCAATGTCAAACACTCATCCATGTGTCGGGAATAGCAGTGCTTGGATACCAAGGCCGTTTTATTTGCATACGAGGTAACACCAGAACGAAGGAATAATACACAATTTATGGCCACTTGTGTAACCTTTCAATTTTGCGTCATAAACTCGGTCATGTATTCCCTCGTTAAATTCCATTTCGCACTACTGGCTAGGCCGGGAATGCCTCATCTTCTATCATGGATACCTTATGCGGGGAAGTATCTTTCTTAGAAAGGAGAAGATGAAAAAACGAGAAAATTGTGAAAAGGAGCTAAGGATCTACTGCGGGAGTTGGTTACCGTGTCAAATGGGGGGCATAATAATCATCCTGCACCGAAATTAATATGCATTTGAAGGATTGGAAAATGTATCAGTACATACAATTAGGCGAAAATGAATGAGATTGATATATAATTCCACGCTAAATACACAGCGAAATCAATGACAATGCCTATAATTTAAAAAAGTTGGTATCTTGTAAATAGCGTTATTTTTTAAGTCAGCGTTAGTTTCTCGGGAGAAAATCTAGCCGTGGGTAGTTAAAATGTATTTGAAACACAATGACAGCGAATTTCCTGGATAGGTTGCCCTCCTCATTTGTCAGTAGCATTTAAATGAATAACTAAAACTTAAGAACCCATTAAATCGGTGTGTCCTTGCGTACCTAATTTAGTTTAAGTCGTACAACATGAAGCAATTTCCCGGATAATATGCCCAATATGAAACTCACCCGTGGTCACGGACGGAATGGATAAATAGAGTAAACGTAATGATTTAATTTCCGCAAACCACTTCGAGTATTAAGATCAAGGTCCTACTTCAACGTTCTAAAAACAGTTAATGATAAAATTAAAAGTTTTGTAGAAAACTGCTCAATATCATTTAGGGGGGAAAATATACGGGATATTCAGCGCGTGTGTAATCTTTGTAGACGACAGTTTCGCCGGCATTGCAGCAGGCTTCTCTAGGTCATGGAAGTGCTGATAGATGGTTTCGACTCTCATAACCTGACCTGAGAACTAGAAGTGCCATCCTACCTAATTCACAATTAGGTAGCCTCTGCTGCGCTACCGGTCGTTGCCTAACGTTGTGACGCTGTTGCTTGTCCTGGTGTTGCACCTGTTGCTAGAGTTTTGCAAAAGGGAACTACTGCAATGGGTTGACAGGAATTAATTTTGGCTAGCCACTATTATTTCCCGTTTTATGGGCAGGTTCATTTTGGTCCATTTTTTCATGTTTTATTTACCCGCAACCTTACGCAATGGAAAGCTACAGCGCTAGGACCGAGTCTAAAATGTGCGTGGAGAAGTTCTGCGTCGAATGCACCAAACCACATCTTTGCACCGTGGTACAACTGAGACCCTTGAGTGTGACTGCGAAAAATTCAGGCATACCAATGTGCTACAAACTTTAAATACATGTGTAGAAGCTATCTGCGATTCTGGCGTACCTAACTGTTGTCTACACCACCGCGAATGCCTACAGAAGTGCTACCCGATATCATTACCACCGCAAAAGGATCATATAAAATATGATTAATTTTTATATAACTTGACCAAATTAATGCATGCAACATTCTCCTAGCTCTTTCTTTTCATGAGATACAAAAATACGCACCTATTCACAGGTTAAAAGTGGCATACTATTTGAATGACTACTATTCTAATTATTATAATTAATATCACAACACTACTGGAACACAATTCTAATTAATTTTAAATTACCTTGAAAAACGCGTACTTGTGGCTGCTAGCTGGGCTTTTTCCTCCTTTTAAAATTTACTCCAACCAGCTCAAAAGCAAACAGATCCCAGCCGGTCGTGCTAGAGGTTTTCTCAAGAAAACTAGAACCGTACCAGTACGTGGCTCAAAGTCAACTGAAGTCGAGCGAGCCCCACCGATAGTCCTTCAACATTGAAGCGTCTCACACGACAAGCACATAAGTTTTAGATCAAATAGGTTCCTCCTTCCTTGACTTAACATACCTGAATCCGCACGTGCTATACGGAGACCGCAGATGAGGGTAGCTGTTTGTATGGGCACTTTCCGGTTGTCCTGGCTAAAAACAATCGGGAACGCTTAGCAATCATAAAACTAAGACAGCATCTCCCCCGATGACATTTTAGAGACTTTTCAGAGAACAAGGTGGTATATGCTCCGAGACAGTGGCGTAGATAGATCCTCATTAATGGTGAAGATGATCTTCTCTAATGAGGTTACTGACATTAGCAGCTCTAGACAACAGTTTGGTCCAGATGCAGAGCGTGATCCCATTTATAAGAGACGATCGCTCCTCTCAAGACACTTAACAAATTTTCGTCACTTTCAATCAGGCAATTTCAGCCCATCAAATTTGTCAGTCATTATTCTTCGTGCATTCTTCCGCTAATAGGGCTTAGATGATCTTAATCATGAGATGGCGGATTGATAACAATATGGGGGAAGGCATTGTAAGATTAGGTTTACTCTTAAATAATGAAACTCCATGATACTTTGTAGTTCAATATATACGATTAATATAATAAATGATGGAGTATTAGCAGGGGCAGTGTGGCTAGGCTGGCTGGTCGGCGATCGCCGAGAGGTCCGAGCTTAGGGGACCCCCACAACGCTCGGGTCTATTGTAAAGCGTATATGGTAGGCGTAATAAGAAATACTCAGATTATTTGAGCTAATGCTTTCAGTAATTATAAAACTCTTCGTTTTCATTAATAACTTCATTCACAACATACTCAGTGGAAAAAGATTACTCAAAAAATTAATAAAATCAAGGCGTTAGAAAATTACCGGTATGGTAACAAAAAATCAATAAAAATGAAAAATAACTATAAAAAATATTAATCTTAGCAAAGATTAGGTATTCGTATAATTATTTCATATATTTTCTCAAAATTATTGAGTTTAAATTCCTTTTCAAACAAGAAATATTTTAAAACCGATAACGCAAACCATGCGCAAAACAACTTCCTTATTTTGTACAGCATTTGAAACGAGCCTTCAGTGCGAACATTTGTCTTGAGGACATGCAGCGCAACGCAGCTAGGCCGCATGTTTGAGCGCATTATCCCGCTACTCACGTTTAAGTCTCACAAACGAAAAGTTCGTAAATTTCACTTTTTCCCACCAAACATTAGAGCGAGACGCCCAGTCACCTTACCACAGCAGACACGTCTGTCACCCAGCCTTCGGCGGGTCGGTCATTACTGATTCTCCTTTGACTTATTGCTAATGCCCCAGCCAGATACTTAAGGAAGTTATACATGAGGCGTAAGGTATTTCATTTTGGCAAGGATTGGGGAGCGATGAAGGACCCTCGACCACATTAAGGTAATTTGAATTGCAAATAAATGAAGACAGCTCTCTGTTGTCAGAATAACATATACCTAACGTAAGGAGCTGGTTTGCCACTACCTATTGATTCTTCAACCAATTTCCTCATTAGATCACAGAAAAAAATCCCATTTCAGCTCATGTTAGGTTAGCTAAAAAGTGATAGATAAATCGATTCACATTAGTGGCAAAAGATAATAAAGCACTTTCAAACGATCATTATTAAATCTATTCTACCGGTTTACATCCGGTTGAAACACTGGCTAAGTGAGTCAATGATCCTGAATTCAGTGTGGCAATATCTACGGTGCTGGCACCAGGTCTTAAAGGCATTAATCCGTATTTGCTATACGGAATTACAAAACTTCTTCCAACTTTGCGATTAACGTATCCTCAATTACTGAGTACCGATCTAAGTATTTCAATGCCTCAGAAAATATAAAATAATTCTAACAATATAAATATAAAAAAATAAGTGGTAGAGAAGAGCGGACAGAATGGGGGGTGTCAAAAAATATCTTATAAACAAGTACTTCATGTGGAATACACAACGTCGTCCATCGCCATTCCCCTGAAGTAATATCATTATAAAGGAGAAAGGAGAATAAACTACACCAAGTGTGTACCTTGGCCAAATGAATGCGTGGTGCATGCTGGTGCATCGTGCACCACCATCCCCTTCATGCCTCGCATTCCCTCGTTCCTGGGGTCACCCTCCTCTTGGCCACGCACCAGCTCACGATACATCTGTCACCGGCCAGCCGCAGCATTCGTTCAGCATCCTTTTCCACAATCACTCCATCAAAATAGGTCTATTCTCCGATTATTTATCTCGTATAGCTGGCGATGAAATCATTGGATGTTGGCATGAGTCGGTGACGTCATTAGAAATTCGGAGTATCCACGGTGGAGAAAAATTGTGTCACGTAATTTAAATCCTGAATGACTGATGCCATTAGAAACCAAAATAACCAATGATGTTTTGGTGGGAAACGCAACATTTTTTAACTACAGAAACTTTACGCCAATCACTCCGTTTGGCCGCAAGTTCGCACTGTTGCCGGATGCTCTGGACAACTCATGAGTTCGAATAATTTCCCTGTCGGAGATTGCGATACATCCAAGGCATCCAGCAACAGGGCAAACTCGCGACCAAACGGGGTGCTTTGCTTACGCTTTTGTAGGTTAAAAAAGAGGCGTTTTCCACCAGAATATCATTGGTAATTTTGGTTCTTACTGGTATAAGCTACCTAGGGTTAAATTTTCGAGATAAAGTCATTCCCTACCCAGTACATGCTTCGAATATAGAAATTGTATTGCAATATATGATGGTTTGGCACATGCTTTTGTAAGATACCACTTGACACCACTAGTCATAACCTAAATGGCACTTGACAGGGTAGAGTTCAAGGATTTTGTCATTGGATTTGAAAATTGTACGACATAAAGCTGTAAGATGAATAAATGAGCTTTTAAGTGGTCTGTAGAACCATTGTAAAATATTAACAGCAAATAATAATTTCAACACTTCAATGCAGACCTCAGTTACCGACTACGGTTTCGACACTCTATATCATTTTCACCTGGAAAATGACAGACTGCGGAGTTATACGGTTAATTGAGGAAATTGCCAATTTTTTTGTGGCTTTATCACATTTCCACCTCGTCAAGATTGAAACAAATGCATAAGTCTGTAGAAGATGGCTTGGGATATAAATTTTTGGGATAAAAATAAGGGAACTACATAATATTCGTGATTTAAACCACGGTGACACCTTCAGCTCTCGTTTTGTTGCTTGGAGAGGTAAAGGTGAACGCACGCCCGTGAAATAATCGCGTCGAACATTCCGTCAGTCTATTTCGGGGACCGGAATCCATGACGCAGCAATGGAGCAGCTGGCCCCCAATTTCCCATACATGGCAGCTGAAGGACAACCACAAATCGAGTGCGAGGCTCACATTCCCATTCAAAAAATAACTTAAGATTGGGCGCCCTTATCACTTTTCTTTTTGGACGACCATATAGAGCAACGGTCGCGGTGTTTTGATATTCTGCACGCTGGAAGTTGGAAAACCGCTTTGATTATCCTCACGTTGACTCGCTTTCTTTAATCTGTTAATTCATTCTATGCACGTAGTAACAAAATAATTGAGTTATAATAATAATAAATTCGTTTATTCGTGGGCCTTGTGGCCAATGAGAAAATTACTGTACAACTTTTACAAGTTCAGCATGACATTACAATCATAAAAGAAAAGAAAAATGAAAAGAAATACAAAAGATTCACTCGTTGCAGACCGCCGTTAACTTACAGACAATTCGGCAAAACAATATTAACGAAAGGAAAAATATCATACTGCGATATAACTGACTAATTATTACAAGAAATCAAGGCGACAATTTATTATGACAATAGTGTCACACAAACAATATTTTCAAAAAAAATAAATGACAGATTGGTATAACACTCTAATTTAACACAATTTTAAACTCAATTTTCTGCAACAATATGTTTGAGCCAAGAATATGTTTGAGAAGATTATTGTACAACTTATACAAGTTCAGCGTGACATTACGTTCATAAAAGAAAAGAAAAAATGAAAAGAAATACAAAATATTCACTTGTTGCAAACCGCTGTTAACATACAGACAATCGGCAAAACAATATTAACGCAAGGAAAAATATCATACTGCGGAATAACTGACTAATTATTACAAGAAATTAAGGCGACAATTTATTATGACAATAGTGTCAAACAAACAGTATTTTTCAAATTAAAATAAATAACAAATTAGTATAACACTTATGGCTAAAAGTACTTCATAACTGCAAAATAAATATATAAAACAGCGGCTTAAAATAGAATTATACGTTTACATCTGTTTTGTCTGAATTATCTAACACCTGAGAAGAAATAAATTACTACAGTTATCAAATTAAAATTTTCAGACACCATAAAGTTGTTTATTGGACTGCGATTTCCATGCATTTCGGTCCATAGCATTTTTTTATCATTCAACTGACATGATAAGGAAAAAGCGAGTGAACGCATAGAAGACTTGGAAGAGCTGAAGGTTACTTCTTGCTGCACAGTGATGACACAAAAACATTTGCATGGCTGTACTGATTTTAATATTGTTTGAACTTCGTCAAGTGGCTTTAATTCATCTTTGGGTCTCAAAGATTGATAACATCAATCCAACATCCCAAGTTAAC
Source organism: Ischnura elegans (assembly GCF_921293095.1). NCBI lineage: Eukaryota > Metazoa > Arthropoda > Insecta > Odonata > Coenagrionidae > Ischnura > Ischnura elegans. Next base: position 40,894,001 of record NC_060259.1, read on the forward strand.
CTATCATTGTTTAATACAGCCGATTACTTTATAAGAGTTCTCCCAGGAAGATAAACACTTCCATGGTATAAGCAACAGAAGCGACTCAAGCACCACGGAAACTTAGCTTCATATAGAAAATGAAGTAAATGAGGTACCAATAAATATAAGCAGCTTTCTGGGCACTTAATGATTGGATGCAATCGCAGTATTTCTCCATATAAACTTAACCGGTATACAACAATTGCCATGAGAAAAAATTCCCCTGGACCGGGAATCGAACCACGGACTTTTGGCTATCCGGTCCACTGCGCAGACCACTATGGTATACAGGTTCTTTAATTCCCATGGCAATTATACCGAGACTCATGGTACTAGGTGTTTCCTTAACCGGTATGTAATGTAGCCCGAAGACAGTGCGAGCGAGGTTTTTTATCCAACGTTTAACGCTATTGATAGCTCAATATTAATCCATTACGTTAATATATATTGTGAATATGAACTGAGAAGGTAAAGTGAATTAAACGATACATGCTATTTTGACGGAACATGTTGTTTGATTGGATCAAATAAGAGCTGGCGAAAAATTCAGTTCAAGGTCATGTGATCCTTGGGAGACAAAAGTGTTCCATTACCGCCTTGCGGTTATGTCAGAGAGGCAGCCTCTCGATAAAGAGACGCCGAAAGAGACCTTGCGTAAGAGATGAATTCCTGACCTTGAAGGATGAAAACACTCAAGGAGTTGCCTCCAAATCTGCCCCGTAAAAGTAAGAGCAATCGAATTCAATGTGGGCCGTGGGCTCTTTCCTTGGCCATGCATTCTAAATTTCATTCTTGATGGGCTTGAGACAGTCATTGATGAATTTTCATTGAATGACTTATTATGAATAAGAGATGGAAAGAATTTCAAAAGACCCCATTAATATTAATGCTGTTTGAAACTACACGGAGTGGAAATCTTTCGAATTCGGATCTAATAGGTTGACAGAATCGCTCCGAAATTCCTGAAGAATATTAACAGTTGCATTATTGTACCATGGCCTCGAATCAGTTAAAATTAGGAACATAATTGTGTATAGCCTTCATTGTGCCCACAAATAAGAATGTATTACACCTTACAGCAACGGTTTATTGTGTGAGGGGGATCGTTACAGTAATAATGGTATGATGCTGGCCAACAGAACTTATTTTTGTCCAGAATAAATGCCGCGCTGTGGCATACAATTCTGATTTCGGAAAAAGCCGTTCACTATTAGTTGAAACACAACCTCTACATTCACCATTTTCCTGTTAGAAAACTATGGGCCTCCTGTCACATTCAACAAACTTAAGTAACAAATTTTTCGAAAATTTAGATGCATGTTTGAAAGCTTACGCGGCTTAGACAGCAAACAAGCTACAGTTGTATATGATATGGTACGATAGCATTGTATACGGAAAATAATAATGCAATGAATTGAAATTCCACGTTCCAAGCCAAAATAAATTACTTGGTCTGGAAAATAATTCAACACTTGCATATTTTTAATTTTAAAAGCGTTTCACACGTTTAAATTTAGAATATAAAATAAATTCCTCGCAGAGAGCACACATTAATTTTTGAATTTACGAACTCAACCTTCAATCAAATGGCAACTAACAGCTAATAAGGGATGTATGTGGGAAAATGCTCATAAAATGAAAACTAATCAAGTGGGTTTAGAACTTCACGAAATAAGTAATGGAAACAATATTGGTATATTTATTCATAAAGTGGCAAGCACTTTCTTTAAATTTCGAATTATAGTTAAAGTATTTTCATGCATTAAATATTATAGAAAAAATTACTTTTCTTTGAGTAGTAAGGTAAAACGTAAATTGGCCAGTAAGCAGAGAAAAAATATTAACAACATCACCATGTGCTAGGCTCATGCAACTTCGTATTGAAAGCAAATATTATAAATTGTGTGAAACTTTTTTCTTCTTCGTTTTCTACAGAAATAGTCATTGCGCTCCGCTATTCTTATTGAGTGTACGTTCACCTTCGCAGGTGTATTGAATAATTTAGTTCTTAATAATCGTGATAAGTAATATGCAGATTAAATATAGGTACTCCCGTTTCAAGTCTCGGTATGCTGTTACACTATTCGTTTGTTTCTCCACCCCCATTCAATTGCGTAAGTATCGCCACACATTAGTATGTTATCCATATCGCGCACAGGAGCGCATTCAGAATTCAGAGCGGAATATGGAAGAGAGTTCCACCGTGTATTATTTTCAATATTACTCGGGAGAATTTTTAATTTTTCAAATTTGCATATTCACTCCCATCTTATAGAACAAAAGCTATTTAACTAAAAAATAAACATTTTGGCGTGGGGTCATGACCCTGTAAACCCCCCCTAAATCCGCCTCTGATCTCCAATTTTTTTCATTTCGGAGATGCATTTTTCTCATCATTTCGCCGTAACTCTTCCGCATGTTCTTCACAAAGTCCACCGTAATTACCGTCCTCTCTATCATGACCGTAATTGCGATATCGTTAGCCCACTACCGTCACCGGAGAGCGTTGCATCCTTGGCGTCTGTCGCATCCATTTGCACTCAAGTCTTCCCCATTGTCATGCTCTACTTGCCGACAATTTTTCTTCGTTGAACACTTGGCTCTTCGCCACATTTCATTGTGTCCTCTCTTGCACCCCCTCGTTCCCACATCAGCCCTGTACATTCTCCTTTTATTTCTGCCCCTGTCTTCTCGCAGCAACCCCATTTAACGGAGAAGGTATGCTTTTTGAAGTGAGTAGATGTGAAGTTTGAGGTAGCCGTGATCTTCCAAATTTTTACGGAAAACTACATGTTGATAAGCTCCTACCGACCAGAAATTAAGCTTGTTATCGGCAAAAAATGTATTTTTTCTTAAATTTCCCCTCATATACACCCATAAACATTAAGTATTATAACTTGACCACTGAGTTTACAAGAAAGGGGAAGAACTTTGATTTGCTTAAATTCTTTCATTGACAATAACTTTCTTAACATATTGATAGCAAGTATAAGGTGAACGGCTGGAGAATTATTATTTATTTCCATTTAAATATCGAGATCAAAAGAAATAAACTGTTCTTCGATAAGAGGAAAATGCGGCCATAAAATATGATTATGATGTAATTCATTGTTCCTAGCTATATCACCTAAATGCAAATACAGCAATAAAATATGAGTGGAGTGCTCAAAACTCAAATGCTAACACATTCTCACACCACCGATGGAAGGGATCCCGGTTTCAAATCCCAGGTGAAGCACAAACATGAACTTTTTGAACATCCCAAAAAGTCCTTGAAGCTCAAGGAAAAGGAACCAGCCCCTCTACCATCTCCAATTACTCCATCTACCATCACGTCACACTTTGTGTACAACACTTAAGAATCATCATCATCATCATCATCATCATCACTGGTCAACAATCCTAGGATTGGTTTGACGCAGCTCTCCACTCAGTTCTCCTATCAGCTAATCTTTTCACTCCTACGTATTTCTTCTCTTTCACATCTCTCTTTACTTGTTCCATATATTTTGTTCGAGGTCTTCCTTTCCCATTCTTGCCTTCCACCTGTCCTTTGACGATTGTCTTCATCAGGCCATCATGTCTCAAGATGTGGCCTATAAGGTTGTTCCGTCTTCTTCTTAAGGTTTTCATGAGGCTTCTCTTCTCTCCTACTCTTCTTAGGACTTCCTCGTCACTAACTCATCATCACTGGTCAACAATCCTAGGATTGGTTTGACGCAGCTCTCCACTCAGTTCTCCTATCAGCTAATCTTTTCACTCCTACGTATTTCTTCTCTTTCACATCTCTCTTTACTTGTTCCATATATTTTGTTCGAGGTCTTCCTTTCCCATTCTTGCCTTCCACCTGTCCTTTGACGATTGTCTTCATCAGGCCATCATGTCTCAAGATGTGGCCTATAAGGTTGTTCCGTCTTCTTCTTAAGGTTTTCATGAGGCTTCTCTTCTCTCCTACCCTTCTTAGGACTTCCTCGTTACTAACTCGGTCGATCCATTTGATTTTCACACTTAAGAATAGCATTACAGATTTGTGAGTAAATCATGTAGTAAGTAACAAATTGCGCGAAAATCATGTTTGAAATCATACAATTGTGAACCTAACCAAGTAACCAGCAAGCAAGATACATATATGAAGTGAAACACTTTGCACTTTCCACATAAAATATTTTTTTTTTTATTACACACGAGTCAACATGTTTCACTGCACTGCAGCATTTTCAAGAATGACCAAGAAATTAACCATACCAATATATATAATTTGCACACTCGCAACATTTGAGAAATGGGGGTGGAATGGAAAGGAGGGTCGGGATTTTAAACCGACCGTTGGTCTGGGTTGAGGTAGGGGAGGGGGGGAAGGTGACTGTTTTCAGGTGCTCGGAGGGTTTTTTTTTTTTTTTTTTTTCAGCTAATCGGGGAAAAAACCCTCCGAGCACCTGAAAACAGTCACCTTCCCCCCCTCCCCTACCTCAACCCAGACCAACGGTCGGTTTAAAATCCCGACCCTCCTTTCCATTCCACCCCCATTTCTCAAATGTTGCGAGTGTGCAAATTATATATATTGGTATGGTTAATTTCTTGGTCAGTCTTGAAAATGCTGCAGTGCAGTGAAACATGTTGACTCGTGTGTAATAAAAAAAAAAATATTTTATGTGGAAAGTGCAAAGTGTTTCACTTCATATATCATAATGGATCTCCACAAAGTATCTGCCTCATCCATCCAATTAAGCAAGATACAATTTCATGTGATGGGGTACGATGGCATTCGAAAGATCTATCTATGCGTAAAATAATAATATAAGTCGCATCTGAGACGACTGGAGAAGTAAAAGGGTGACAGGATATTTCGGAAGAGTCGGCTACTATCGATAAGTTTGAGGTAGCCGTGTTCTGTCAAATTATTACGAAAAATGACGCGTTGATAATCCCCAAGCGAGACTGATTTAAGCTTGTTAAGGACCCTCAGTGTAATTTTACTCCAATTTCCCCACATATACATCCACAAATATGTTAGAACTTGAAAACTGAATTAACAAAAAAGGGGGAGAAATTTGATTTACTTTCTTCCATTGACTAAAACTTATTTTGACATGTCTATAGCACAGATGAAGAGAAAAACCAAAGTATAATTATCACATAAAATATTTTAATTTCGATAGTAAAAGAAAGAAATGGTTCTTCAATAATAGGAAATTGCGGCCATGAAATATAATTATGATGAAATTCATTACGCCTAGCTATTTTACCAAATAGATATTCAGCAATATCAAATGAATTGAGTGCTCAAAACCCCAAATGGTGCTACATTCTTACTCCAACTCAGCTGTTTAAAAAATTAAAGCGGTCACATTTAAATTCGATGTATTATTCTAATCTAATATTTCGGAATGAATGCCCAGAACATCTAAATTCAACCCCAACATACCAACAAAAAATATAATAAAATTACCAATAAAAATTTCGTACTTAGTTTAATATCATGTTCGTGAAACTTTTATTTAACACAATATTAACCTGAATAGTTGAATGAATAGTTGGCAAAATTCATCAATAAGATAAAAATACGGGAATTTAAATTTGGTTTTGATATATTATGAATTATTGATCAAATGCTAAGCTATGAGTAGTTATAGTGACTCAAATGTAATTTTCATTTCGTTCAAAGTGAATGCGAGCTATTAAACGTTTTCAAAGGCATATCTTCAATGATAGGTCAGGGAATTAATATACAGTCCTTTCCTGAACCAACCATTTTTTAAATAATTTTAGGAAAACCTAGCATTCCTTTACACTGTCTTTAAAATCTTATTAAATAAGGATTCACAACCCAAAATGTTATAATACACAACGCATAAATGTACTGCAGCTAAAATATTCTACCGGAAAAAGATACAAACATTTAATCTTCTGTAGGAATAAATTATAACAGACCTGATTGAATTCTCAACACATTTGATTAAGGTATACCTACCTACCCTCTGGATTATAAAAAAATATTGAGGTGAAAAGCACCTCTTCTAACTCATTCAGGAAATAATCATTTTGCAAGTACAAACACAGCCAGGCAAAGAGGTCGAATTCTTCCTGATGCGATAATGACACTTTGCTTAAGCAATCACTTCGGATTTGAATTACTTTCTAGCGCGTAAACAAAACTCAACACACGATATCTTAATACAGAAAGAAAACCACAAGAGTATTATCCACTGTGAAAACATCATTTCGAAATGAAAATAATTGGATTTATAGCACTGAAAAAAATCTCTCTGCAGCGTTCCTTGACCCCAAAGCGAAAATATATTACTCACGACGTGTACACGAGATGCACCCATCGGTATTCCAGGAAGTGTTTCATTGGAACGATACGAAATATGCGTGTAATGATTGCACTCACAGGTTATCTGCGAGATACACTATGTCTTCGCCGAGTCACTTCCTTAGAAAGCAAGCTAATGGGATCAGTCGTCATTGCATTGCCTCACACTCGATATTTTTTCCCTCGACCGAGTTATTTGACGGATGAGGAGAATCCCACCCATCAATTATTCACCATCAACAGCCATATCCACCATTCCGCATGACGACAAGAACGCCATTTTGTTCTCAGCGGAACGATAGAAGTGTAGGCGCCGACGAAGACAATGACACAGAACACCCCAGACAGCACAAAATAATAACATCATAATGATAGTAATAATTAGAATTCATCGGGCAAGATTAGGGCAAGAAGGTCACATCTTTTATCTAACCCATAGGAATGCATTAAATATTTACAAAGGAATATATTTTCAAGTTACTCTTTAAATTAAAGGCAGTCAAATTATAACAATAGAGACATATAAGTATGACTTGTACATAACAACAAACAAAAATTCAAAATGAACGAAGTTACATATATCAAGTATGAAATTATGTGAACAAACATGGGAAAACCCTAAGGATATTGACTGTCGCCGTTAAAGGAAAAAACTCAGAGCAGGAAAACGCCCACACAAGAAGGGGGGTCATGAAAAACTTGCGAAAACCTACTGAGAAAAAGCCAATGTAAGCATGTATGTATCCAAAAATGGGGTTATACCCATTATTGCATCTACATTTACGAGGTACCGTACTAGCCACCACCAGGGTGTGTGGCACAGGGTGATTCCACACCAGGCATGCTATACTCATTCTAGCCTGAAACAATAACGCGATCGCTTCACGGAAACAGGAAAAAAGCACACAGGATAACGAGATTAGGTCAGACCAGGAACTAGGAGAGTACTAAGGACACGAACGTGCCACCACATAAAATAAAATTATTATGCAAAGTGACAGAAAATGAAAAAAATACGTAGTAAGTGATCAATGGATACCGATAGATAGCTCTTATTATTACCCCTTAATTATCAGGGTGAAAATAGGAAACTTTACGCGATAGCGGGTAACTTAGATGGGAACGATTTGCGTAAGTAACGGATAAAATGGTGGTAAAATTCAAAAAATATGGTGGTAAATTCCCCCAAACAGACTACAGCGTTACTTAACTGCCGATAACCAAAATAATTTGATATAGATAAACGCAGGCCTGTAGATTACGGTGCTATGGATTAATACGCACATAATATTTATAACAAAATGATTTTTTTTACTTTAAATAAGTTCTCCACCTCAAGTATATTTTTAATACCTTTAAATTATTTAAGCATACACTCAATGAAACTCCGCCCTCGGCCTTCATTCTGACATCGATAGATTATTCAGCGAATAAGTCTTCCACTAGGATACAGACTATGCAGCAAATATTGGTCACAAGGCAGCTTTATGGAATTAAGCTCAATTACGTATTTATACATAAACCTTTTTCAAATAATGTTGCTACATCGGTAATAGTGAAAATAAAAGTAAGAAAGGATAACATTAATTAGAGGGAGCAGTTTGAACAAAATATATAGCAGCCAAGGGCTCATGTACAGGAGAATACGAATTGCAGATTTTAAAGCAATTAAAATGTGGTATTTTAGATCGATCGGAAAAGGTTTTTCTCATATTTTACTATGGGGAACAATATCAACCCTATTTCATTTACGAGCATGAAGACTTAAGCTACATTTTCTTCAGCACTTATGTGGCCATGGAAGCTGACAAAAAAATTTATATATCTACATTCAAAATTTTAAGCAGACAATATCAAATGGTAATTGCTCAACGGGTTTCGATCACAGTCAATGAGATAATTATTTTGTACTCGTGTTAACATATCAGGCGATCTAAAACAGTTTACTATTAGAAAGTTCGTGCGAAAAAATTCAAGCGACGCATCGAAAAACGGAAAAAAACGGGTCTCTTCATTTTCTACATTCTACCATGATGTAGAAAAATAAAAAAATTGGTGAACCATCCGATTCTAACACGGTAGCGTGCCTATGAATGTAGTTCTTTGGGATAACTTACGGGCAGACGTCGAGAATACAGTGTCTGTAATCGAGGGATGCTGCTTGACTGTGGATTATCCCAGGATTAGAGCCACGAATATTCCAAAACAGGATCCTTAAGACGTCCTCTAAATGTGTTTTCACCCACCGCGCATTTATATGGGTTTACAAAACTCGACACTCGTGTCGCTAAGGGACAAAAATATCCGAGTTTCACGTGGAAATAAGGTTTAATTAGGGCTGCCAACCGAAATTGATACACATGATGATGTGATCTATTAAATTCATAACTTTTAAATGATTTTCATCGCCATTACACACATTATACCGAAAATTATTGGAGAAAAGTGGATCGCATTGCACTCATCACTGCGCCGCGAACATTTTTGAAAATCGATTAGCCCTTTCTAACCCAGAGAAATGAAATTTAAATCTTCTCATTTTTAAAATATTGACAAATTTCTACTCAATCATAATTATTTTGGCAGCTACATGTTTCACCATTAAAGTTTACAGGGCAAAATAATACATAGTTTAAATCTTTCCCGAACAGTGCTGAAAATTCAGCATTTTTTGTCATACATAATACTTGGTAGCAGCATTGGGTTTTAGCGGGTTAAAATGTGACCAAAGTAGCAACAGATATCAGCCTTCTATTCTATTGAAACCCAGTGTATCATACAGCTGTATCACATCTGTATAACACATCAGAGTGTATCACATATGATTTTTATCATTTCCTGATCTAAGAGTGTCTCTAAGTGGTGTATTGCCGCTTGCATCATATTCTATGCATTGTGCGGTGGTATATTCTCGGCTGTTCTTCATCTCTCTTGAATCCCAAGCTTCTTTAGTGAGGAAAGATTCAAGTTTCGGTGTTATTCCACAGTGAGAGGCATTAAGAAAGGTGAAAACCATTTATTGATGACTATTTTACTTGACTCCAATAATATGACCTTATATAACATCAAATCTATCTAAGTATGCAATTTCTTATTTTTGATAAAGCCCCATATCTTATGACTGTTGCATTTTTGACGCATGATAGGTGATAGAAAAATTATTGCTAATTGATATTTTTCTAAAAGATTTAACATTTTTAAGCGGATGAATATTTTTCAGTTATATTTCCGTATAAAAATGAGGCAAACGCAAATATTATGAGAAAAATGCACTTTCAGGTCTGAAGAAGCTATGAGCAGGACTGGGCAATACTTATAATACAAGTATTTTGAAATACTTATTTAAAATACATTTGTAATTTGCGCTTGGTGTTTTAACTGCGCGACCTGAATGTATCTGGTATTTTTTATTTCATGTAAAGATGTTTGGTATTTTCCCATTTTTAAATTTAAAAAAAAAAATTTTTTTTAAACTTTTGAAGTAGTTCTGACTACACCTCTGAAGCATTATGACTCAGAGATCATTTCGTATTCGTTAGAATCGGGTTCTTCATGTTTCCAACCATCTATAACGTACTAGGGAATGTTATATTTTTTTTAAGATCTCTTGGTTTCCATAGAATTTCCTATAATTTCAATTCAAATTCAAGTAATTCATTATCGTGGGTCACTTGGCCCATGAGATAATTTGCAAGTTCACAACAATTCAGTAAAATAATTTGACAGAGGTACAAAGAAAAAATACACTCAGTGAATGCAAAAAAATAGAGAAAAAAGGAAAAATTAAATTTTTATAATACAATTGCATTCCGAATTCGAACACCCGGGTATCTAGCCACACAACATTTCCAGAAGTATTAAATACATTGCAAACAGTATCACTATTTATTCAGTGGAAAATATTCAGTTGCAACAGAAAAACGTGGCACCAATAGAAAATTATATCATGAATACAGAATATATTCTCCGCTCATCACATCAGTACTCAATCACGTCAGTATGGTTAGTCAGCGCATTAACAGATGTATTTTGCATTTTAAAAGGTATTTATTACACTATTTTGTAGTGTTTTTTCAAATAACCAAATCAAAATATTTTGTATTTTGCATTTCAAATATATTTGTAGTTTGTATGTTGTGTTCCAAATGCTCTTCCGCCAGTATCTTGCCCTACCCTGGCTATGGGATGGAATTGGCCCTCCCCAATGCAGCGGCTAGAGCCTTGGACGCCAAAGTGCTGCGGCCTAAGAGACAGTTGACAGATGATTCACGACGCGGGGGCGAATGACACCGAGTCTCCGTTGGCGGGGGTCCATCGCTTGGGCTATCCTCGCGGGAGAGCAACGCACATCGCTTTGGCAAGGGAGCGACTCCCCGCCTCGGCGCGTCTTTTTTTCCGGATCGGCAACCCGCGCAACAGGTCTCACTTCCGGGTGTTGCGCAAGACGGCAGGCGCCGGCGCCAACGTCCCGTGGCGCCTCGCAGGCCGCCCAACGCGTCATCGCGGAGCGGGGGATGCGCACAGAAGTGATGTTGACATGACGAGCCTCGGCACTTGTCAAATTATGGGCAGCTTCATCATCATTAAGACACGCAAGGCGAGGATGGGCTAATTGCGTCGCGTGGATTCCCTCCTGGCCCCTGACTAATACTTCGACGCCTTCGCTCCGATGTGTGTCACATCTTCACTGACCTCTGCATATTTCCCTTGATTCTTCACTTGGGGCTTCCCCCTGCGTCACACATGCATCAGTGGCAAGGGATAGGAGATCTCAGCATCCTCCCAAACTTTACTCAGAATTCCGAAAAAAAAACTATTTGAACGAGCGATCTTCATACCTACACAGAATTTACTCTTTTTATCGAAGGTATTACATTGGTTAACACTTGAAGGACCAGATGCGTCATTTTGACGAATAACCTCTACTACTTAATCATGTTGCCTACAGTAATTTTTCTGTCGCCTTCATTTCTTCTGAATTATATTTATTCTTATGGTGCGTATTCTGTTGAAATATTACTTAATTGTTTCGCATAGAAATGAAGCCATACCACCTATCTACCTTAAAAGAAAAACAACACCTGTCAATATGACAGGTAAAGCGTTACCATTTTAGTAATAACGGTTATGTGTGTTTTATTCAGGAAATCAATATATTATATTACACCTGGCCATTTTGATGTTTTGGTTAGCATATCTATTCATTTAACATTCCTTATTATATTTTCAATGGAAATTTTGTATTTTAAAGTGTAAGCTGACGAAAATTAAAACTAAAAATGACACAAAGGCCGTAGAACATGTAATCACTAATTCATACCACTGTAGGGAAAAATATTATTAGAATGAGTATCTCCTAGGATATAAATGGAAAAGTTCACCAAAATAGCAAGCATCCATCAAGATAGCCAGTGTTACAAATTAGGGTTGCACGAAAACAAACATATATCAGCCCGTTATATAGAAAGTATATTATATATCAACCCGTTATATTGTATAAAAATCAGGGGTCAAGGACCTAATGGTAACCCCAGTCACCTAATTTAAGTATACCGCGACTACCCACAGTGATAACTTTACGGAGTCACCCGCAATGCATAAATGTGTTAAAATTCCACACTTAAAAAAATTATTCACTTGACCGGGATTCGAACCCGGATACCCTGAAATTTCCACGGAGAGGACCTCGGTAACTTAACTGGCTGAAGCACTTGACCGGAAATCTAGGAATCCTTCGGATTTTTTCTCTTGTTTTTCTCTTTTTGCACATAAATTTAAATCACATGATATGTTTTTGCCGCGTATCATATTAAATGTGATATTTATAAAGAATAAAAAATTATTAGGTAATTTTTTGAGACTAGCATTTTATTTCAACCGAAGGTTGTCAGCTTCCTTACTGGTGCTAACCACTGACGCCACCTAAAGGTCCTTCATATCTTTGTTACCAGAGCTGTAAATTTCAGATAATTTTGGAGTAATAAATTTATTATTATAATTATCCGGGTTCGAATCCAGGTCAATGTGAATGATTTTTCCCCAGGGAATTTTCGCACTCCTCTCACCTAGCCTGTGGGGAAACGGAGGTTAATCATTTCATTCCGTTAGTTGTTGCCCGATTATGAAATTGGATAACCCGCGTGCGATACCACCTGTCGAGACTTGCCACGCCACATCCCTGTGGGCGGAAGGGAGAAAGAATCTGGCCCGAGCCGGCTCAACTTTTGGCTTCCACCACGGATGCCTCGGGGCAATCACCTCAACGCGTGTGGACACGTTGCCTCAACGGACCTCTCCATTCTAGCTACACCATCTTACCTGTCTCATCGCGCAATACATCTCTCAAGTGCGGTGTTTCAATAAAGGACTGATATCTTGGTCCATTTTTTATTAGTTTTTTTTTTAATTTTCCAATTTCCTCACGCAAAAAATGTCAATCCTATGGCATTTCTCACCTATGCAAAGCTATATAAAGAAAATTGTTATGGCTTTGAAATTTGAATATATAGAAAAGAAATAAATTGAAAGCGTTTTTATGTTTATTGACCAAATTTTTCGCAACCATTTGAATTATTTCAATATTTAGCATTACGCTCCTCGAAATTCGATAAAACCGAAAATAAGACTGCATGATGATCTCAAATACGGAAATAGTGGACCAAAAAACTAAATTCCTATGAAAACTGGAAATAATTGATGATTGACAATTTACAAAACTGACGGTTGAAGATCTTTTATTTTCAAAAATAGAGTGCATGACGTATATTTTTTGAAAAAATGCAAACATTTCATTTGAGTTCACGGATGGCATGAGCAAAATATTAAGGGACGTATCTGAGGGAAAACAGACGTATTTTATGACTCAAATATTCGCAAGGATGCGTTAACTTTATCAAAACGAATGACGTATAGCCTACGCATGTGTTACATTTCTTTCACTTCTTCATAGCGATAAAAGTATGTATTTTGTCATGAACATACAAGGCATCATCTTATTTGACTCTCATTGGAAAGATGGCTAACTGCTTGAGCAGCTTATGAAAAATATCTTTCAGAGCGACACGAAGAGCATCTCATTAGATCCCCACCATATTTCCAGGTCCAACAAAAGTGATAAATTAAGAGAGATGTTTTGACGAATGGGTACTTATAGGAATTTTCACCACAAATAATAAAGGACTTTAATAAATGTTAGGCGGAACTTCGTTAGATCATTCTGTAGGTGCTTTTTCCTTTTTATATTCTAACGTCTCGTGTCCTAAAACCACCCACCACACGCCTATTTATGCGGCTTGCGGGGTGGTATGTAGCTGCAGATGATGTTTATGGAGAGATATATAATGGGATCAATCGCCATAGTTGACCGCTAAAAATATTTATTTGAAGACATTCCTCAGATGAGTTCCCTGAAAATCTTTGGGCATTCTTGAGAACATTCATTTCCTTAGAAAGGTGACAAACCCAGTGCTACTGTTTCATGGAAAAAAGCATATTTAGCCTGACAAAGACTACGGCAAAAGCTATATAACCCTAAGCTAATGGCAGCTAAACTTGTAATACCAGTAAAATTTTCGTTTTGACAAGCTCTCTGGCTAATGGATGTAGTTTCATAATTTTCTCCATTCTGTCAGATCTCATAAAATAAGACGATCGTATCCTCCTCCAACTGCTGACGAATTTTCCAGACATGCATGAATCCGAGCACAGAGTGAGGGTTACCCACAAAGAGTTACTTATCTTTTGCCTCATTAAATCCATCATCCTGCCTTGAATCTTAGCTGTTATCACCATTGCTTTCTTCTTTGCGTATTCATAGGACAATTATCACATGTTGGGCAGTTGCCTTGGAGACATGGCCTCACAACAAAAACGGATGAAAGGTGGAGACGTCGTAAGGGTCCGTCGTAAGGTGAACAAGAGGAAATACTCGGTAACCGCGATTGATCCTGGCAATATGACCCGAGCCTGAACCACACAAAGCAAAGGATTAGAAATTAAATTTTTATTAAAGTTGTAGGCAAATGATTTTTCCGAATTTTCATACGCGTCCACCCGGTTTCTTGGCAAAATTTCTCCAACTATTCAGTTAGACTCCGTGATTGACAGAAGTGTAGCCAGGGGGAGGGACTTGGGGGTGGAGGGGTCCGGACCCCCCGAAATATAAAAACACAATTATTTTCCTTTATGAAAGAAAAAAAGTATTTAAAAATCATGAATTTACTAAATATTTCTTTAACAGACGAAGTTTTTCGATTCTGAAAGGTGTAAAATTTAGTTTAAAACCCTCTACTTAGTACCATGTTTTCCAACACTTTTCCCATCTGGTTTTGGACCCCCCCCCCAACGAAATTCCTGGCTACGCGACTGCTGATTCGCACCTTTTTGTGGAAGTTTCCTCTGATTGGTCAGAGCACATCGCCACTATTCCAAAATCCAAAGTTACGAAATACCTGGGAGTACTGATGGGCAACGAGTTAACGCGGTCAACTCACATAGTATCTTCCGTTCAAAAGGCTACAGGCATCGGCTCCTTATTATATCATCTCCTAAAACAAAACTCTCTGGTTCCAGTCAAGGCAAAACTTTTGTTAAACAACTCAACGATTAAATCAATGCTAACCTACACCTCTCCGACATGGCTACACGCAGCTCCGTCACATCTAAAGAAAACAGAATTTTCAGACGAATATTGACGCCCCGTGGTTCGTAAGCAATTACAACATTCGTAAGGATCTGAAAATAACGCCAATCCTAACATATCTGACATATGCATCACCAAAATTTTCAAAACCATTTGCTGTCACCATAAAACCCTCTGCTAAGTCACCTCTGGGACTACGAACCTCCTAAAACACATCAAACATCGATACCCTGAACCCTACCCACATCCCTAATCCTAATTAGATCCTATACGCCATGACTCTTATATTAATTTATATAAAGTGAATTGTACAATGACTGTGAAACCATTTTTCCAGAGAAACGCCTGGGAGAAGGGAACTGCGGCATTATAAATCAAGAGAAATCAGACTTAACTACTTGCAAATTATGAATAAACAATATATATGACCACTGAGTCTTATAGAAAACAATGTAAATGCTTTAAATAGTTTCTGATCCTTATTACTAAAACCCATGTTTATATCTAAACACGTGACCACTTTTACTGTAAAGGTTTAAATTCGGGGTCAATGTGACCTGACACGATTAGTTGCGTAACTTTACCCGATGCGACTACTTCAGTGCTAACCTGAGATTTATTCTGCTTAAACATAACAGAAGCGCGCTTTGAAAGCCGTCGGTAATATTCCACGAAGTAAAATGGCTCAGCAATTGGCGGACCATAGCCACCCCCTGACCTACTAAGAGCGTCGTAAGACAGGGTCGTGGCGAGGGTACGGCTGCCAATGCTTAGGACCGCCCACCCGCTAGCCACGGATCATTTCCACCGCGGCAGGAGCACGCATTCTATGGCCCGTGTCCAACCACGCGCCGAAGTGAGTTATTGATTCTCCACTTCTTTTCAAGAGTGACACAGCCAGGTCACTGACAAACGAACAACCCTCGCGCACAGAGCGGAAGTCCATGAGAAAGAGTCAACCGTCACAAACGAGCTATTAATTCTCGCCGAAATAATAAATTTAACTACTTATTATATTTGCATCTTGATACGGCAATTTCTTGCTCACCTTGTTGGAGTTTTGCCATGAGCAAGGGAGTTATAATGACTTTCGTAATATTACAAAAGATTTCGTAAAATGGAAAATTATAAAAAGAGTATAAATTGCTTGCAAAAACACACACTGTTTTTCAGGAAGGAATTCCCCTGTATTGGTAACATATAAGTATAAATATTGCAATTTATATGGTAAAATATTAGCAAAATACTATGTACCAGACGCTTTAATTGCATTTTTAAACACCTTAGACATCTTAAAGGAAAAGCAGAAGTAAAAAAGAGTGCATGGTAAGTGGAGGAAAATAAAATTATTTAAATAGTTATGATTAATGTATTTGGTATGAATGCTTGTGTCTTCAAAGGGTGGAATGCCTAAATGTATTCTCTATATTTAATCTTTGCTTGTCTTATTAATTTAGTTTTTTGTTTAGTGTTTTGTATATCATTCTGCAAATTCCCGCATGGTATGTATTTGTGTGGAACCCTCTTAAAAGCCATGTGGTTTATAGGAACTTAGAGTGTATGCTAAACGCAATAAATGAAAACAATGCGTAAAACGTTTAATCACCTGACACAATAAGTGCCGAAATCGGTCGAGTGACTTGACGCTGTTCGGAAGATTACTAAGTTATTAATGTTCCCATCAGTGTTGGCTCTGTATTTGCCGAATAAAATGTTTTAACTGCTTATTTATTTGGTAAGTTGTCCGTATTTACACCTGGAATATTCAGCTGAAATATAGGGGAATTGACGGGATGATAAGTAGATAACCAATTGAAAACATTTTCCTTGCAGATTATACCACGTGACACACCTTTGGACACTTAACAAAAATCTCCGCTACGCGTGGCGGCCCGGGAAAATGAATTTACCCCTCACATGCCATGCGTGCATTTGACACGCCTGTGCCTTAGTTCGGGGAGAGCTCTACCCTGACACACCCAAACCAATCTTGGGGTAGGTTGCTGATTGAAATAGTGATATGAAACCACATCAAAACTAGGAAAAAAAACCTATAAATTATGAGAGCTAATCATGAGGTGGAATTAGTCGTGGACTTAGACAAGGTCCTAGGTAGACCTAGACTCTTACCATGACTAAATTGGAGTATTTTCATTCTATTCAAATGTTCCTAATAACCGCAGGAATATATGTAGAAAACCCGTATTCCCTGTTTCCCATGAAGCTTACATTCTTTATCCCTGAGAGTAAAAGCATACAGTGCGCGACATTCTATGGTAATCATCACATTTAGATATAAAGGAAGAGAACTAACTTAGGTGCAAGCTACTTCCAAAATTCTCGATTTTTTAATACTATAAAGTGGAAAGAAATCAATCATTAAAAAGAATTGTTTTGACTCTGAACCTTATTAGCCACTGGAAATGTTTATGTTGATGTATATTTTCGAAGTGATCTTTTATTGTTCGCTTGAAGAACTTAATAAGAAAGGTGCACCAGTGAACAAGGCACGTAAAATGCCTTGAATGTATTTGATTTTGTGCGTGGTTTAAGAAAAGGGTTATCACATATAGACAGGGATCCTATGAAATAGTACGTAAGTAGAAAATGTAAACAATTATTGTCCAATTCGAGCATAAATTTCAAAACATACCTTTTTGTGAGATAAAACGAGGTTATACGAGTTAACGAACAATTTTCTCCTTAAATTCTTGTCAACACTCGGCTAGCATAGTTAGGTGAAGACAAGACACCGCTCTTACTAATGGTTAGCCAGGACAATCATTTTCATTAAATTACTTCCTAGGCTTAAAGTGCCCTTAATGATTAATTCTTCTAATTAGTTAATATAATATTTTTTCAAATAAATTCTGCCTAATCCAGCACTGTCCCATTTTATAAAAACTACCAAATATGTACTCACAGATTTTGAGCATATACTATTATCACGGTGAATATTTTCTATCATTTTAGTGTTTGCCCTGCCATTTTCAAAATAAATTTTCATACGTTAAACCGGCCATAAGAATAGATATGGTTGTCAAACAATAAAAAATCACAAGATATAGCCAACCCCATTGCATGGATACTGTGAGATGTAATCATCGCGTCAGATCGCTAGGGAGCTCGGCATAGCAGTAAGACGGCCATGAAAACCCTCACAGGGAACGTTAATATGGACAATACAGAGGCTGGAAACTCAGTGACGCACATGTTTAATTTCCCAGCCAGCAGTCAATTCAATTGAAGCGCAAAAATGAATTGGTCTTAGCGTGGTGAAAAACAAGCTTCTCAAATGGGTGTTCCATTGAAGGGCGATTCTTGGAACGAGACGAGACGTCTGGCGCACGGGTCCCCATGCGAACGCGAGCGAGAGCTGTCATTGGCTGGCGCGTCCACCGCATCCACCGCATAGTGACTCGCGAGGAAAACCAAGTACAGCCCGCCAAAAGTTTCAATCGATGTCCCTGGACTGACGCAATCCTTTCTCCCAATGCCATCCTAAAGAGATAAGATCGCAAGGTAATCAATAATGTATGACAGATTTTACAACTGAAATGCTGCTATGCTCCTTCATTGCATTTCACTTTCTCTACCTCACATTCATCACCTATGCAGGGTGGAGAAAATTAGTGCCACGAATGTCAACGCTGTAAAGCTGGTGCCAGTAGGAACCAGAATTAGCAATGATGTTTACTGTGAATAGTTCGAGAATATACCATTTTGAAACTACATAAACTTTGAGCTAAGCGAATGGCCGAAAATTTGCCCTGTAGCCGGATGCTCTGGACAAAGGCAAATGCAGGCAAAATATTCGAAGTCCAGAGTTGTCAAGAGAATCTGGAAACAGGGAAAACTCGCAACCAATCAGAGTGCTTGACTCAAAGTTTCTGTGGTTTAAAAATGGTGCGTTTTTGACCTAATCGTCATGAGTAATATTGGTTCCCGTTGGCATCAGCTATCCCGGGCTAAAATTTTATGAAACTTTTTCTCCACCGAGTATAATATCCTCTGCAATTAAGCTAGCCACCCAGGCACAGGATATATGGATATTCATGTGCACTTTAAGCTGAAAACTTAGAAAATCATTCATTTCTAAAATAACTGTGATGAAGGAGGAAATCAAGGAATTATTTTGAGGAAATATAAGGCGTTAAATTGTAAATATTTGATGTCGCCTCTTATCATTTACGAGAAAAATGATTTATAGGATTACTTCATTTTTAGATCTATTTTCTTTGCTTTTTCATTTCATAAAGACAATTTCCATTATCCTAAACTTCAGCAACCATATTCTCATTTTTATCTGACACCTCTTATATTATTTTCCGTTTATCATAGCTTGGGCTGACGATTTTGTAAGTTCGTACGCTGACACACGGTTGAACTTCTACTTATCAATGTCAACTATCTGGAATGTGCTGACTACAATGGCGAACACCTTCAAAGGTGTTTAGAAACCATCAGATTTGATGAAATTACAGCAGGCTACCAATCATATCAAAATACCCCGTAGCACTGTTAAAAACAAGTTGAAGAACGCATTTTCAAATTCCCCAGGCCACCCTAAAGCTTTACGCAGGAAAAAGAAATAGATTTTGCCCGTCATTTCGACAAAATGTGCGATTATGGTTTTCCGCTCGATGAACTTGATTTCAGACTCGTCGTTAAATCCTACCTCACTAGGCATGGAAAGACTGTGCAATGTTTTTGTAACAATTTTCCATGCCGTGATGGGGTAAAGTTATTCTTAAATGGGCACCCTCAGCTGACAGTCAAGTTCATCAAGACAGTGGTCAAATATTAAAATATGTCGTGCTCAGATTAATGAAAAATTAATCATAAACTATATCGACAATCTAAAAGAGGCAGTCAAATGAGTATTGCCGGTAACATTTATAACTTCGACGACACTTGCATGTCGGATGACCCTTGAAGAAAAAAATTAATTTGTCGGAGAGAGTGCAAGTACCCCGAACGTATTATGAGTTCGACTAAATCTGACATAAGTGCGATGTTCTGTGGTAATGCCAGTGGCATCTCGTTGCCTCCTAGTTTTATACATAAAGGAGAGCATTTATGGACCACATGAACTGAAAATGGCCTTAAAGGGACGCTGTACGGTAGGACGAAGCGCGAATGAATGGATGGTGCAACGGCGGAAGAGTCAGTTGAAGCTGAAAATATTGAAGATGCTTTAGGGAGCAAGGAAGAATTGAAGAAACCAGTAGAAAAGGGAGAATTCGTTATTGTTCATTGGAACGGACCCCAATACCCATGGGTCATTCTCCCACAATCGTACAAAATATTTTGGTTCAGTTTTTTGAAAGAGCCAAGATCATCAGTCATGTCCGTGGACAGGTAAAAATTAGTAAAAGTAGAATCTTTTACTAATTACAATTGATATGTCTTTTGCAGCTATTAAATTCAAGTTTAATGTAGCAAGTACAGTGCCCTAACTTGTTGTAAGTGCCAGCTATAACTTAATTTAGAGGAAATCGTCATGTCCGTGGACATCATGTCCGTGGACGTCATGTCAGTGGACATCATGTGCGTGAAATCTGCAGCCCATGGGCATGACAGATGGTAACTACAATATGACTACTTACAGAATGTCCAATGGCAAATTAAAAAAAGTTTTTCTCATGAGTAAACACAATATTCCTCTTCTGCTATGTCCGTAGGCAGCAAAAAAGTAAAAATAATAAAAAATGTAAATATTACTAACGATCTCTGCCACTTGCTTCATTAAATTTTATGATTGACTAACTGTAAATACACAATTTTGGTTCTCAATAAACAAAAATTAATTTTTTAAATTCTGCCTGTAGAAAATGTACGTTTTTTTGTATTGACTCCCATATTTGGAGCTCTATGGGATAGAGGAGGGAGTGGTGGATTGTATGGCGCCGGCCAAAAAACCTCGGAAGTGGCCGAAAGAAAAGGACTTCTACTTTTATAGATGGAGTGACATTGACAAAGTTACGCAGCCACCAAAGCTTGTAAACTGAGAGAGATTTTAAAAAAGAGCGGTTTTTTTACGAATGCTTCCTTTTAAAATGATTAATCATTTTTGAAAGAACTAGAAGATATTCGAAACATACTTTTTGCCTCATATTTATGAATCACTAACTGCAGAAAGGCAATATAGTTAACTTAACTTTACAGGAGAGAGAAGAAATCATGCAAGCCTATTTGTAACACATTTATAATTTTTTTAATATTTTTCAAAATATGATTGAGCATTTGTAACTTGTTTGTACTAATTAAATAAGTAAAATATTTTAAGAGAGTTGGCTAGAGATTTTATTCTATTAAAGACATGTTTATTTTCTGCCATGAACAAGAATTTATTAGGGCATTTCATGGAGTAAACAAACTATTTATTTTGTAAAACTTTATTTGAATGAATAAAAACATTGTTTGACTACATTATTTCAGTTTTCATATTCTTTGAATGCTCTTCTCATTCGCCATGACAAAATCAGATCCCACAATTTCAATTCTGGTATGTATACCTTTGTTTTACTGAGATATTCCATTTTGATGTTAATTGGAAGTACCGTTGAATGGGGGCTTCATTGGTAGGAGCCCAAATCGACTCTTCTGGGTTCCTTAGTCTAAAATAATCCATTGCCAAGCCGGGGATGTACATGTTACACTGCACCGTGTGGTGCTTCTCGGAGGAAAAAGTCATTTCCCTGTATTTTGATGTGGAAAAAGTCCTATTTAGTTTTTTGGTTTTTTGTCTTTGTAAATTATATTTTTATGTACCAGTTCAACATTGAACACTTCCTGTAAGCATCCTTACAGCCATCACCTTCATGATTGAATAAAGTTATACATTCCTTCGTTGAAAGATTATTTACACCAAAGCCGTTAATAGTGAGCTGTCTGAGATACTATCTAGGTGTCTTGTACAGGAATACCAGGGATACAGGATGCAAATAATGTGAACTGGATGTTGGTTCACGCGTCTGCCACGACCATCAGGCAGCTGCTTACCGCAGAAAGGGACCTAGTCCTGAACTACACAATATTGAAGGCGTTGTAATGCTAATAACAAAGTGCTGATATGTTTCCTTTTTGTAGCAAACGTTGAGTCTCGCATTAAAGAAAATCTGTTCTTAAGCCTATTTCATGAGGATCCCAAACACTGGCAATTGAGGAGTCTCAATCAATACATTAAAGAAAAAACGGGACACACACAGTAGATTCTTGTAAAAAATTCCCTGCACATCATACGAGAAAATTTACCACAAACATTTCTCAGTCTTAAAATTTTATGCTTGAGATGCATAAGTGTTGAAACAGTCCCATGCTATATACTAACCTAAAAATTTCAAAATAAAAACATGTTTAAACCGATTTAATTGCCGAAAAAAGGCAAAATTCAACCAGTAATTCAATAATTCAATTCAAAAAAATCAATAGGGAGTAATTTACCTTTCTTCAACTTATCAACCTCTTTATCTTTCAACGATTCTTCACCCTACGACGCGCCCGAGGGAAAAATGTCTGAGCCGGGAAAATACGAACTACTCAGTGGCATCGGCAGAGGATCCAGGAAGCTCATTAATTCCATCAGATTAGTTCTGAAATTAATTTTGCAAGGAGGTGAATATGTTTGAGCACGTTGATCTTTGAACATTAGCTGATTAATCGTATGCGCATTTTAGGTTGATGACAACAGTTCGTATTCCTTAAGGCCGTTTTACACGGTACACGGAATTGCGCAGTCTGACGTACGTGTGAAGGCGCAATAAAAATTGCGTCGTGCAAAGCGGTGAATTGCTAGAACACATGCGAGAATGCGTGGATGCGAGACGGCAAAATAGCCCCTGTTCTAATTTCGTTCATGCATTCGCGCAATTCCACGCCATTTTAGAAATTAATGCAGCTCTAACCTGCGCAATTCCGTGTACCGTGTAAAACGGCCTTTATTCGCGGTTTCGAGTCCCACGTGGGTAAATCACATCTATGCAGGGCATGGATGTTTGTGATCGTTCATTGTTGTTTGCCGTAGCCCCCTCGATATAAAGGCCAAATAATGCTGTTTTCGGTTAACTAAATAAATAATTTGTTTTCTCCTTGCAACGTGAATGGCTACGCCCGTCAGCGTTGCGAGTGGCGACTTGGGAAAACACACTTAAATGTGCGGTGGTTACAACACATTGAGTGACCCACTTGAGACTCCTCAATTGCCAGTGTTTGGGATCCTCATGAAATAGGCTTAAAAACAGAGTTCGAGCGCGTGCAGAGAAGAGCTGCCAGGTACGTGAAAAGTCGTTACGATAGTCTTGTTAGTGTTACTGACCTCTTAGATAAACTCAGATGGGAATCTCAGTCAGACCGTATACTGAAAATAGACTAAACCTTTTATGTAAATTCAACAACAGTGTATTTTCCGATGAAGTAAGCCATAAGAACGCCAACATACTACGGTATATCTACATCTACAACAACACAATACCCTGCGAGCCACCTCTTGGGTGTCTGGCAGGAGGTGATCAGATCATATAATCAGAATCAGATCATATAATCAGAATCAGATCAGATAATAGATCAGATCAGATAAATAAAATACGAGAGATAGACTGTAGAATGGATGGATTCAGAATTTTATTTTTTCCACGATCAATAAGAGACTGTAAAGGCAGCGTTAGAACTCATCATAGGTTAATTGACTGGTAGTGTAGCCTACTAAATTATATATTCTTCAATGCATGTTTCTGAATTTTCTTATTATTTCAAACAGGATGTTTTGTGTGTTCTAGCTCTATTGACAGATTACCTTAATGAGTATTTGGCAAGTTTTGCCTTTGTTTTAATGTCTTAGTATGACTTTTTAGTATGCGTACCGATTTTTTGACCGCGTGGTGTAGATGAGGGAATCCTATTGAATGCTGAATGCCGGTGATTGATCAACTCCTGCCAAACACCCCAAAGGTGGCTCGCAGGGTACATCTACATCTACATAATACCCTGCGAGCCACCTCTAGGGCGTTTGGCAGGGGGTGATCAATCACCAGCATGCAATTGGACTCCAACATCCACACCACACAGTACAAAAAACGTCACGCATACTAACAAATTATACTACTATATGCTGTTAGAAATAATAATAAAATTAAGAAATGCATTAAGCATGCATGCATGCATTAAGTTTTACAGAGGTTAGTTGGCTACACCACAAGTCATGCAATCTATAAATGAGTTCTATCGCTGCCGTTATGATCTCTAATTGATTGTGGAAAAAATGACATTCTGAATCTGTCTGTTCTGCAATCTATCTCTCTTATTTTATTTATATGATCTGATCTTCCGTAGTACGTTGGCGTCCGTAAGATATGGTGAACTACGTCAGAAAAGACACTGCTTTTGAATTTATCTAAAAGGTTCAGTATATTATTCAATCTATGGTTCGACAGAGATTCCCATCCGAGTTTATCTAAGAGTTACACTAACAAAACTATCGTAAAGACCTTTCACA
Organism: Ischnura elegans; assembly: GCF_921293095.1. Classification (NCBI taxonomy): domain Eukaryota; kingdom Metazoa; phylum Arthropoda; class Insecta; order Odonata; family Coenagrionidae; genus Ischnura; species Ischnura elegans. Next base: position 40,918,472 of record NC_060259.1, read on the forward strand.
TACCTGGCAGCTCTTCTTTGCACGCGTTCTACCTCTGTTATTAAGCCTTTTTCTTGAGGGTCCCAAACACTGGCAGCGTATTCCAAATATGGTCTAACGAGGGAAAAGTAGCTAATTTCTCTCACTTTGTCGTCGCACTTTCCTAATATTCTTTTAACAAAAGCCATTTTACGATTAGCTTGAACGGTTATTTCCCGAATATGTTTATTCCACGATAGATTATTATTGAGTCTAACTCCTACATATTTCACGGATTCAACAGTCTCTAATTGGGTACCCCGAATTATATAGCTACGTTGTAGGGAGTTATTCTTCTTCCAGAAATTCATTACGACGCATTTTTTCAAATTTAATTCGAACTGCCAAGCATCGCACCACGCTTGGATTGCAGCAAGGTCATTCGTTAGTTCATCTATATTTCTGCTGGAACGGATTTCTCTGTAAACTACAGCGTCGTCTGCAAATAATCGAAATTATTATATTACCGAGGGTATTATGTATATGTAGATCGCGCCGCCCGTCAACGACTCCAGTGGTGACTAGGTAAACACACTTAAATGCGCGGTAGTTGCAGCACATTGAGTGGCCGAATTGGGACTCCTCAATTGTTGCATCCCTGCAGGTCGAGTGGGGAAGATACGACGCGCCAGTGAAATGGATTGTGCTTTCCGGTAGCGAGTGCATCGCATGTGCCATTGTGGTTCGCGGCGGCACGGCGTGATTGTTGCCGGCTCACGACGAGATGGTGATCCGTGAGTCACGGGAGAATGGGGGGTTAGGAAGGCGGTGGTGAGTCACTGCGAGCGGGGCCCGCGTGACCAAGACCCCAAGGCATGCACGCTTGCTTCCTTCCACCTGCAAGCCGTGCACTTCCTAAAAATAATCGCGGGCCGCATGCCTGAGGCGGCGAATCGGGGAGGAGGGGACGACGTGGCGCAGGCCTATGGTGTCACCATTCGGATCGCCGCAATCAATCTCCGCGGGCAGAAACATGCACTCCGAAACACGGCACACATTCAACGGGCCAAAATAATCGGCGGTAATGATTCCATTTTGGCTCAGTGATATCTTTGATCACATAGTTTAGCCTCAGGGTTAGTGGTGTGCGGTGTGAATCTAAAAGTGTTTTTCCATTACATATGAGGGGGTGAGAAGCCAAGGGGTATAAAATAAAATAAAACTTTTATAAATAGAGTTAAGAACAGAAGTTGATCGTAGAAATATACGCAAACTTGGTGGCCAATGAGAACACAAGAGAGTCTCCCTGATCCGTGCTGACATAGAGTGTAAAATCAAATACACTGCTAAAGATCGAGTTGATCTCGTTTTCCTAATTTCTATACGTAACACTGTTTCGATAAAAGTCGCTCCTCCTCATCCCTTCACATGACATCCATCTTTGTTAAATCCAAAACTTGGGCATAAGGAATTGCTAACATTTCATCCTAATATTTTTCAACAATTTTTTCAATTTCATGTAATTACATTGATTTGGCTTCAATTGCTGCTTAATGCCATATTATCTTTAAAAAAAGGTGGCACAGAGACATGCATGCTTTTTAAATTTACCATGACATTGGTAAATAGCTAATTCCGCAAATGTTTTGTTAATTTTTTCATGCATTATCTTGCATTAACCAACATTTTCCCATGCTTAGACTAGTACAGACTTAAATACGTGTATAAAGACGAATATTTTTGAATGCGATTTCCATAAAATATAGCTCGGAAAGCTTATATTTTTGGCCGTCAGTCGATAAAGTACAGTCACAACAATGCACGATGAAATCTTCAAAAAGATGACATGCTTCACTTCTACCACCAACCGCAAAAAGGGTGTCACTCACAGGCATCACACTACTTTTCTGTATAGGCCATAAAATAGTGCCATTTGATCACTAGAGATACCGTTTAATTACGCGAAATATTCAAAATATTAACTTAATAGAAGTGTGATGCCTCCATGTTTCTGGGTTTCACCGCGTGGATTTCCTTTGTGACGACAGTTTCTCCAGTATTCCAACCGGCGTCTTCAGGTCGACCCAGGTTGGAATACCGGAGAAACTGTCGTCACAAAGGAAATCCACGCGGTGAAACCCAGAAACATTGAGACATCATCTAGACAACGCCGCGGAAAACTACGCATTAATAAAAGTGTTATTTTCTTAATCATTTTTTGGCCAGAAAATCTAGTATCAATCTTTGCCATTAATTTTATTAGCAGGACCACTCAACATTTACATCTACAAATTACCCTGCGAGCCACCTCTAGGGTGTTTGGCAGGGGGTGATCAATCACCAGCATGCAGCATGCATTTGGACTCCCACATGCACACCACACCGTCCAAAAAACGTCCCGTATAATAACAAAGTATACTACTATATGCTGTTAGAAATAGAATATAGAATAGAATTTCAGAAACATGCATTAAGTTTTACATAGGTTAGTAGGCTACACTACAAGTCATGCAATCTATTTACGAGTTCTATTGCTGCCGTTATAATCTCTTATTGATCGTGGAAAAAATGACATTCGGAATCTGTCTGTTCTGCAATCTATCTCTCTTATTTTATTTATATGATCTGATCTTCCGTAGTACGTTGGCGTCCGCAAGATATGGTTAACTTCGTCAGAAAAGACACTGCTCTTGAATTTATCTAAAAGGTTTAGTCTATTTTTCAATCTACGGTCCGACAGAGATTCCCATCCGAGTTTATCTAAGAGGTCAGTTACACTAGCAAGACTATCGTAACGACCTTTCACATACCTGGCAGCTCTTCTTTGCACGCGTTCTAACTCTTTTATTAAGCCTTTTTCATGAGGGTCCCAAACACTGGCAGCGTATTCCAAATATGGTCTAACGAGGGAAAAGTAGCTAATTTCTCTCACTTTGTCGTCGCACTTTTCTAATATTCTTTTAACAAAACCCATGTGACATAGTTTACCAACATAGTTTAGCCTCAGGGTTAGTGGTGTGCGGTGTGAATCTAAAAGTGTTTTTCCATTACATATGAGGGGGTGAGAAGCCAAGGGGTATAAAATAAAATAAAACTTTTATAAATAGAGTTAAGAACAGAAGTTGATCGTAGAAATATACGCAAACTTGGTGGCCAATGAGAACACAAGAGAGTCTCCCTGATCCGTGCTGACATAGAGAGTAAAATCAAATACACTGCTAAAGATCGAGTTGATCTCGTTTTCCTAATTTCTATACGTAACACTGTTTCAATAAAAATCGCTCCTCCTCATCCCTTCACATGACATCCATCTTTGTTAAATCCAAAACTTGGGCATAAGGAATTGCTAACATTTCATCCTAATATTATTCAACAATTTTTTCAATTTCATGTAATTACATTGATTTGGCTTCAATTGCTGCTTAATGCCATATTATCTTTAAAAAAAGGTGGCACAGAGACATGCATGCTTTTTAAATTTACCATGACATTGGTAAATAGCTAATTCCGCAAATGTTTTGTTAATTTTTTCATGCATTATCTTGCATTAACCAACATTTTTCCCATGCTTAGACTAGTACAGACAATAGTCCGGTAGCGACATCGCTGAGATCAAACGAAATGGTCAAGATCGAAGTTGGAAAATTGAGTTTGAATCGAAAGTCGAAGAATATGACTCAATCTCCTCGATCTTTGATAATTAAAACTCAATTTTCGATTTGAATTGAAATCAAATTTTCTATCACTACATGAGTCAGGCTATAGCTGCATCATTAAGTGTTACTTCATCATATATAATATATTATTTACAGCTAAATAGATACATCATGGGGTGAATGCAGAGGAGGGGACCTAGAGGGGACCAAGGGACCCGCCAATACCCCCGAAATGAGGATCTACATACGCCACTGCTTTCACACTTGTGCATATTTAATCATAATGCCTAAACGACAGACAATTACGTGCACCAGGAACAGGGGCGGTATAGCCAGGTCGACTGATCGGCAATCTCAGAGGGCCCCGAGCTTAGGTTTAATCGTCTATGGCTAATTGTATTTTAAAGGTGCATTAAAAAAGACTCAAATCATTTGAACCAAAGCTTTTTGCAATCATGTCATTCTACGTTTTCATTAGCTACTTAAACATTGTATGCATACTCATTGTAAAAAGATCACATTAAGGAATAAATGAAATAAAGGTGCCAGAAGATAAGTGAGAACTTGATTGTATATTGAAAATGCCTCCGTGCCTCGGGTAAAATCTATCTATGATAGTCAACTTCAAATTCCATTTTATACGCCATAGAAAAACGCACGGAAATACAATAATCACAATTTAAGAATGAAACAAGAAAAACCGAAAACTGATTTCATGTAAACAAAATTATTTAGAAAATGAAATTATGGAAAAAACGAAGTGAAATACTAATTTAATCCGAAAAATTACAAAAACTCCAACACGAAGAAGTTTAATAATTTGAGAGAATAAATGTCATGACGACCACATAAAAATTTAAGATGACTTAATACGATGCATTATTACGCACAATTTTTAAATAAAGTCTTATTTTTTCAAATATCTTCAAAGGATATTTTTTATTTTCCGTCATCAATCGCTAATCTTGACAACGCTACGCAAATACCGACGGAAAATATCTTCTGAACTGTCTAAAGAGTCAAAGTTTTCTTTACGCGTATATTTTTCCAATCTACCCTCTAAATTACCGGGAAATTTGCCACAATCAGGCATTCACCTGAGCCAGGAAGCCCTTGAATAATCATAGACGGATTGCTCAAAGGAGTATCATTTGATGTTTCGATCACCGTGTAAATATGAATAAGTCACCTGAATATCACATGAATTCTGTATGCTTATAATAGTTTACGGAGTGGGCGAATGCTTTATCGTTCGTTACTCCTTAATTTTCTTAAGATAAAAATACATCATCGCAAAAAAACGACATCGCCATGATCTCAGAATTACGCTTATCGCAGATAAACACCTCATTCTGAGTCGCTGAAATCTATCGAGAACGAGGTGCGATAAATTCAGGCACGTTGCGTAGAAATTCGGTTTATTGCCCTTAAACGAAATAACCTATTAATCACTTGCGAATCATCAAAACAAAATTTTCCTAGCCAGGGGTGGTCTGGGGTGATTGGGGACCCTCGCCTGGAGCTCATGGTGGCCCCTTACCCGGGGGTCCTCCTCCGGAAAATTTTAGGAAACTGCATTCCCGGAATTGGATTTTGACTCTATTTGGCTGTTAAAAACTAGATAAAAGTTAATAAAAATTACAATTTCGTAAGGAAAAACAATGTGAAAAGTTGGAATTTCACAACTTATGAAATTTAATAATTTATCATGGTTCTGTTAACTATTATTTGGTGAATTTGTTCTTTGAAACTGCGCTGACATCTAAAATAAACTCGAAATTAAACTTTTTACTTTTATTTTGTTTATTTCCATCCCACCGAAAACAGCTCTATACGGCCTTTCACATAGGGGTTATTAACATGGTAACAGTTTAACGTTACAGACAACCACGCCCTGAACAGAGGTACCTTACCCATGTGGGACTCGAACCCGCAACCTTCTGTTTGGCAGGCGAGGACTTTATCCAGCCGCCACCGAGGCATTTTCAAAAAACAATCAGGTTCTCACATATCTTCTGGCACCGTTATTTTATTTATTCCTTGATGTAATCTTTTTAGACCGAGTATGCATACAGTGTTTAAGTAGCTAATGAAAACGTAGAATGACATGATTGCAAAAAGCTTTTGTTCAAATGATTTGAGTCTTTAATACACCTTTAAAATACAATTAACCATAGGCGTGAGCGTCCCCTAAGCTCGGGGCCCTCGGAGATTGCCGATCAGCCGACCTGGCTATACCGCCCCTGTTCCTGGTGCACGTAGTTGTCTGTCGTTTAGGCATTATGATTAAATATGCACAAGTTTGAAAGCAGTGGCGTATGTAGATCCTCATTTCGGGGGTATTGGCGGGCCCCTGGTCCCCTCTTGAACCCCCTCCTCTGCATTCACCCCATGATGTTTTAGATATCTATTTAGTTGTAAATAATTATATTATATATAATGAAGTAACACTTAATGATGCAGCTATAACCTGACTCATGTAGTTATAGAAAATTCGATTTCGATTCAAATCGAAAATTGAGTTTTAACAATCAAAGATCGAGGAGATCGAGTCATATTCCTCGACTTTCGATTCAAACTCGATTTTCCAACTTCGATCTTGACCATTTCGTTTGAACTCGGAGGTGTCACTACCGGCCTATGATAACGTTATCCGTCCGACTGAAAGACTTTTCTCTAAGGCCGGTAAAATTGGAAAGGCACGTTCTCCGTCATCGAGAAAGCATCTCAATCAGTTGAATCTTAAATATTTTATTGAAGCTCATGTTACCAAGCGGTGATCCCATAGCTTTAATGTGCGTGCATTTGTACATTTTTACAAAAAATAATTTAAGTGGGTACCTATGTATCAATTTAAGTAGATTTTTTCTACTACTCAATGCGTATTTTGAGTTATTTTCATATTTATAATAATCATGTTTTTGTACAAACTGTTTTTTAAGAACGATATTTTTTTCGATCAATCGATCTTTTGGTTCAAATTTCGGAATTTGTCGATTGCTTTTCATTTTGATCAAAATTGACTGCTCGATCGGACATCGATTTCGACCGACACTTTTCCTACACTCATGAATTAATCAAAATAATTCGAATTACGGGAGTAATTTTTTTATTTTCCTCATTTTGGGGAGCAAACATGTGGGACACTTCCCTTCTGTTACCCCTTACATAAAAGAAAGTTTTATATTCCTTATTGTTTTCCTTGTTATTATCTTTAATTTTGCAACAAGGCGGAAGAATAATTTGAATGATTCATAAGAATGAGGCTACCTACTAATATGTTCTCATGCAAAGATAAAGACTTAAAAAGATCACGTCATTGCATCGAAGATATGGGAGAGAAAATACGCTCGGACAAAGAACAGATATTTTTAAATACACACAAGATGTTTACGATAATTGATCTCAATTAGGCAAAAGAAGACGTGAAAATGAGCCAATTTCAAGTATAAAATGAATACATCTAGTAACATACCTGCGTTATACCTTAAATAATTGTTTGAGCAAAAAAGGAGCAAAGAGTAGTTAAAACTGGAGTGACTCAGAGCCAAAATAATAGCTTTATAAGCCCAAAGATTAATTATAACACAGGCTTTGGTATTTCAGCATTATTACACCAGCAAAAAATTGTTCTTAAGAAAAGCATCTGATTCCAACAATCGGTTAGTATTGAGCATCGCAAATGGACTTCCCATACTCAAAGGCATTGATAATGGTAATGTAATAAGCAATCGGTAGTTAATCGGATGACGGTGCAGGGTATATGGAGAACCAAAGACGTTGAAAAAGAATGAAGTAGACTAAATGGTTAATCGAATGAGCAATAAAGTAGTCCAAATGAATACTGGGAGAAATAAAATCCATCCAAAAACATAATGAAGACGGAGAAACCAATTAGGTCAAAACATGAAAAGAGGTGGTTAACGTAAATAAAGTTAACTATGTAAATGGCAAAGGATGATCTTGCTTCAGATGTAGAAAGAAGGTAATGGAAGATGCACAAAGGAAAAACTACGTTATTATCAAAAGATATGCTGTTACTAGAAATGAGTGGTGAGCTGCATCAAATCAATACCACGATTATTGCAAACATGAATGATTTAGAGGCCCACCAAGAATGAAGGCCCACCAACAATTGACGATGGCTTGACGGTTTGACTTTTTGCCGATCCTCATGACGGAAATACACGGTTCAGAATACACCCTTTCATTACATTTTACTCCTATGAGTTAACTCTTTATCGAGAGGTATTTGCGCCAAGAGCAAAAGTTATAATGTAATAATGCTGTCCTAGTCGCACTTTGCAACTTTGGTTCACTCATTACAATGTTACAATGATGAATAAACAACACCCCCACGAACAGCATAAATATAGATAAAATGGCTACGCTATAATGTCTATGCTGTCAATTCCATTAAAGGATAATTATTCTTTTAGACTCTTTTGAAGACTTTAGTTCATTCTTTATCGAGACATATATACATCTGGAGCAAAATTTATCCGTTGTACTTATACTATTTAATCAGTCATTTTAACTCCGGTCGGCTCCTCACAATTTCACGTTATATAATCAACAAAAGCGATGGTTTAGCGGCTTAAATTTAATGTTTTCGATTATATTTATGGCTATCAAATTGAAAAGGCTCTTTCAAGGCTTTAGTGTACTCGTTACTGGGACATTTTTATACCTAGAGCAAAATGTCTTCTATTGACAAATAGTTTCCTATTCGCTCTGTCCAACTTGGATCCCTTAGCAGAAGCACAGTTGATTTTTTATTTGGAGTGACTGAGGTTAGAGAATGAATCATCGGATCCCAGGGTTTTTTGTTTTTTCATTAAAAACTGCTTAATTACTGCCCAAGTATTCAGATAAACAAGCTTATAATTAAAACTTATTTTTAAAATTGATTTAGACTTATTTTATAGAACTAAAACACTAATTTTATAATTCTGTAGGTTCCGTCTTGCTTGAGTGGGTGTGACCGTATATTACATATTATATGTACCAAATATGCATATTAAAATACGTTTTCAGTGTTGGTTCTACTTAATATAAACTCATAATGTAACGTTACTTTATGAATTTTTTGTTCTTAGGGTTACGTACCCAGAATATTGAAAAACATTTCATTCATTTCATCACTCTGAGGGCCTAAATAATGATCGTTTGATTCACCATTTTACAGTCAGCTGCTATCGCAGTCAACTTTGGCGTGTGAAACCAATTTAAAGGCACAATCCCCACGCTTAAATTCAGTAGTACGGGCTTCGACTGCACGGCTCACTCTCACTCAGCAAGATCATGAACGAAGATTTATGACGTAAATGTAATAGTATTAACCAGTTTAGCATGTGAAATTAATCCCTAATAGCAGAAGAAACCCGAAAAATAGTATGCTTATAAATGAATTCAAGACCGTATGATGAATTACTTCAAAACTGAAGGCATTGTATATACGACAAGTGATCAACGACCTTACTCCCAAATATTAACGGTCACAACCCACTCTTAAGATACACAGGGTGGCTAGCATATAAGTAGGTATTGAAAAACACGAATAAATTTTATATTAACAACACTAATTAATTAACATAAATATCATACATACAGAATATAAGAATATTGATGCATTTTTATAAAATGCTATTTAAGCGCCTTTGGCATCGACCAATCGTCTCAAACGGCCAGGTATACATTTTATAATATCTAGTTACTTCTGGATATATATGAGGTATTTATCACAAATATAACCAAGGTTGGGTAAAACAGAGTAAAAAAGGCATTGGAAGACATAAAAACCCTTCACACGACTAAATTTTCGGTGGCCCAACCACTTTCCTCGGAGTTAGGAATAAGAGGTAAGATTGAAGGAATAAGAGGAATTAGAATTTATTAGCGTTTCTCTTGTTCCTAACTCCGGGGAAGGTCGTAGTGTCATCGAAAATTTAGTCATGTGAGTGTTTTTATTGTGTCTTTAAATGCCTTTTATTCTGTGTCTTACCCAACCAGGGTTATATTCCCAGTAAAATACCAGCCACCCCGCATATCTTACGACAGGATTGTGACAGTTAATATTTAGGAGTGAATTCATAGAGAAGTATTTCTTTTCTATACAATGTAGATTTAATTAAGTCGTGCGGGGTATGAAAGCAACTCTCCGTTCACCTCACGAACCCGATTCATGGGCTGTGGGCCAGATGGGGTTGTCGTCGCGTCCGCATCCGGCCCGGGCACGTGCCACTAGATCGTAAGCGCACCGCTGAACGTGCCATCGTTATATAACACTTGGCACTGTTTCTTCCTCTTCTTCCCACCAAGGACAAGTGTGCACAGAATCCAACGCGTCGCCAGAGAGCGTTATACTTGTTGTTCCGCCCACTCCTCCTTCCACACAATGCTCGAATTGAAGATGAATGCGCTCGGCCGCGCAACAGGCCAGCCAATTACGTGATCGCCGAGGGTACGTGCGCCTCTTCAAAGGAAGCGACGTCTTCAGGATGAGCGGCCCTTGGAAGGCGATCCACCTCCCCCCTCTCACCTAATTTCCATACAAATAAAATTACTTTTTACATAATTAATATAATACGGCCACGAGGTAAGATCAATTTGGTACGTACCAATGGGGAGCGCTGATTCATGAGACCCTTCGCTTGAGGATGAGTGGGATTGGTAACTTCAGGGAGATTTTCACTCTTCAGTTAATCTTCTGCTTTTCATTATTTTCATGCAGGTCTGTGTTTAAATGGAAGTATAAAAACGTTTTAATATTTTTCATTTCTGCTGAATAACCAAAAAAGCTCGTTTCTGCATGGCACTGAAAACAAATGAGACACAATATACGATTATTGGCGAAGTTCATTTATGGGGAGATAATGAACACATTTTGCGACATACTTCTCAAATTCATTATCCGACCAGTTTTATCGTTCTTGGCTTTCATCGTCACTCGAATTGGCAAAATTACGTAAAATAATCATCAAAACGATTAGAAATCCAATTCAAAAGTCGTTTTCTACATAAGCTTTTCATTGGAACGTAAAAGCATTCTCGTAAAGGTAGCAGAAGTATGCAAAGCTGATTTCCTCTACAATTTGAAATGAATGAATGTATCAACAAAATATTAACGAAGCCATCTCGTATCCTCAATGAATCAATAAAAACTTATCGATGTTGACCCGATCATATTTTGTAAACTAAAGGAACTATGATTGTTTCTTAAGGGGTTCCACCGGTACCTCATTCCACACCACCCATAATTCAAATCACATACCAATCACTATCACAATCAATATTTACCATTATTACAATGATTCAATCAACAAGCTGATTCAATGTAAAATGTGAGATAGATTCATGGCCGTGAACCGAATGAATAGAATTATATTTTTAGTTTAATTCGTACAGATTCATCCATATATCAATTCCGGAAACATAGTGAATCATTAAACAAACCACTAAGTATTTAAAACGTTAACCGGGATTTTTTGGCTTGATTCAATCAAGAGTGGAGCGCGAGAGAAAATCACGCCCTCGATCATTAGGAAACCATCACAATCAGTTGATCTTTCTAAAAAATTTACTGAAGCCGAATGGTTCTAAGCGGCAATCACAAAATATTAATGTGCGTGCACTGGTAAATTTTCACTGATAATAATTCATGCATGTATTCTAAGTACATTTTTCGGATTTTTTCTCCATTTCAAATAGAAAGCGCATTTCTTACGCAATTTGAATATAAAGAGTGACCACCAATACCTGGGTTTTCATCATTGTACGCCTTTCGCTTTCAATTGTAGTTTTTGTGTCAATTTTATTTTACAAAGCAATTCCCTTTGGTTTGAATCATCGTGCGAATGAGTGATGAATTTCTAATTGAATGTATGCATTGAGGAGAATGTAACCATTTAGGACTAAATGAATATACGACCTTCTATGCAACAGCATTCGCATGCCTCCTCGGCTTCGCTGACCCTCATTTCTCAATACTGGTATGGAGGAACCCATTGAAACCAACATAACTTGATCAACGTTGATCGACATAACAGGGAGACTGCTGCGTTCTTTCGGACATTGGAAGACGTTAGTCAATCCATTATGCAAATAGCTCAGAGTCTCAACTCAACGGTAATCATATTTCCGCCTGACCTCATGACCTTCACGTTTATTGAGAACTTTTTAATCTCCTTGAGCTCCTATTATGTATCTGAGCAGTTAAACTGGGTCAATTGCAATTTAAAAGACACTTTTCGTTATTTAAGAGTTTTTTCACTCGTCGAAAATAAAATTATAGAGTTATCATTTAATCATTGACAGTCTTAACATTCAGGTAGATATAATATCAGCTATATCACGTGATGCAATTAAGCTAAGGAATATATTAGAATCCAAACAATAGTATTTCTATCACTACTAAAGTAAAGCAAAATAATCAAAAAATGATTTTGGATGCGAGACGTGAAGCCTGGGCACCTGTTTAAGCTTGTGTACGGTCTATTCATATACCTGAAACCATTACACAGCAGAATTATGAAAAAGCCTAATAAATTGAGCCAATCATGAATGTCTTAGTCACTGAAGTATGTGTTTTATCAACTGAAATTAATAAGTGCGTAAGGGATATAAAATTCAATGCTGAAGAAAATACGGTAAAATATCTATGATCTCAGGTTTTCCCGGCGTATCAGTTGCAGAAAGGTTTCTCGGATTTTCCACCGGTTGATGTCGTCCATGTCTCCCGACGTTTCGATCCGCGACTTGCTGATCATTCTCAGGGGATCTTCCGAATGCCGTTCTTCAAAAATATTTCAGTATATATACACTCCATCCGAGTTCAGGTGTAACCTGATTGGTTCACGCTTGCGTGAACAAAAGAAATCAAACAAAAGTTTTACCAAGAAGAAACAGAGTTAAAATAACAATAAAAATGATATGATGATAAAATGCAGTGCAAATCTAGAAACGAAAAATACGAATGGAAAAAAATGCAATCAATCGTCCCAGAGAGTGCAGAGATTTATAAGCAGCAAGTCGCTACCGGTTAGGAATGGCGACAAATGAAGGCTAAAACAAACAGCGACACCTTTCACCACCTCGCTTCAACGGAAAAGAAGCAATCAAAGAATCCCAAGATGGGAATGAAAGGGATCGCGTATGTATAGAAGGGATCAGCATGCTCCGTCTCCCAGATAACATCGCGGTCATAGCTGAGAACCTTACAGACCTCCAAACACCCGTAAATAGAATGGATCAAAGCGTTGCGAGAGCACAACATGAAGATTAATGGGGAAAACGGAAATCCTGCCATGCGGAAGTGAGGAGCTGATACAGCGGCCCAAGGAGAGGTGCTAGAACCATTGGAATCCTTCGACTACCTGGAAAGCAGCAGGATAAGACTAACTGATCAAGTATAAAGCGAAGATTTTTGCAAGGCCATCCCATTCGTTATTTTGTAAAAAATTTAGGCCAAATAAAATGGAATTAATGATGAAGACGTTAAGATTAAAAAATCAGCATTGAAAAGCAACGTGCGGCTCAAACATTCAAATCACAGGACATCAAGAGCTACACAAGTGTGGGCCGAAAAATGAGTTTGTTTTCGGGATAAAATATTCCCTGCGCGCAAAAGTTTTCGATTAATATCAGTTTCTTTGATGCATAATTATTTTTCAAAATCAGATTGTGTGATACACTGTCCTTAAGTCGAAAATTCCGGCTGAATTTTGAGAGGATCACTGACAGAGCAATTTAACAAACTACAGCACACAATCACAGCAATTAAACTCTCGGCAATCATCCACGATGACTTTTACCTCTAATTTATTTTAATAACGAGATTTAAAATCGTTATAAATTAATGGCTTTGCGATGCGTGACAGTGATCGACACTTTTTGATTGTTGGCAACCCGCGTGCCACTCAAAATTTATGGCTGAGTGTGGCATTACTTCACATTTTGCCTTTTAGAGGCCGATTTCGCAGTACATAAACTACTTCGTCAAATATTATTCCTTTCTAAACGCATCAATTCTCCTTTACAAGAAAATAATTTCCGTGATGAAGTCTAAACAATGATCCATTTCAAAATACATGTAAAACTTGAAGGATAAATGCGCATTTGATAATTTATGCCGAGCGAAATATTATTATTCGTATTAAGATCGTGCATAATTGAAGAATGAATAGCTCTTGTGCGTATTAGTACCCTAGTTCGCTTTTTGGTGAAATTTCCAAAAAATCAGGGAAAATTGAATACCGAAATACATCAATTTTTGGCCCACTTCTCACTTCCAATGAAAGCACCTGCAAAGGCGTGTCCTTAGCTCAGCCCAGCCATTGCACGAGATTACGAAAACATTAAGGCGTACCTTCTGAAATATTTAGCTGATTTCGCCACAGTTTTCATTTAAGTCCTTCATTAAAAGAGGAAAAACAAATTTCTATCCTTTAGGAAAAAAAATTAATAATAATAATAAAGAGAAATAGGACTTACGACTATAGAGTCCTTTCTTACAAGAATTCTGAGGGTTCAAGGCGAACCCTGCTAAGGGTACAACGCACCGGGGCCCGGAACCAAGCGCGAGGCTTATACGCCAGGACACCCGGGGAGGGGCTGGAGAGGAAGGAAAAGGGAAAGAGGCGCCGTCGCGATCGGAGCCCGCCGACGCCTCCAGGGAAAGGAAAGGAATGGAAGGGAGGGAAATAGGGATTAAACACTCCAGCGCTATAGAAGCGAAGGAGGCCCTACCTAGCGAAACCAAGCATACGCAATTTTTCTTCTACCAATTCTAGTAGATTTTCCTATGAGGAAGAAAAATCTATCGATCGAATCGGTAGATAAGCCCTTTCTTACAATCAAGTTGATGGATTCGCACATATATCCATGGCCTGGATGACTAAAAATTCACCCACGACCCCTGGAATAGCAGGCAAGGACCCGCCGCCACCACCACCACCGAGGTCGGAAAAAAATTCTCCCCGGCGGCGAATCGAGCCCCGGTCTCCCGCGTGACAGGCGGTGATACTGACCACTATACTACCGAGGACTGTGATTAATAGTATTCTTATCGTAACATCTTCTCTTCGTCGCTCTGAAATTTATCTACTCGCGATTGTAAAAGCAATACAAGCCCAGCACATCGTGATTCTGGCAGCTCCCAGCCGAATCCGCGTAAAAGCAGTAAAAAACCCTCTGTTCACTCGTAAGAGTTTTTGAAGACTCGCGAAGACTTTTTCTTTTGTGATACAATGCGTAAGGAAAATTTCTCTGGAGGAAAATACTGCGGATAAAATGCATGAATATAATATGGAGTGAGGAGATGTAGAATAAGCAAAAGAGAACAAAACTACCTTGGGTGAATACATTCAGGCTTCACACGTAGAAGCTCGAAGAATATGCTAAGAGCTCACTGATAGCATAAATAAAGAATTCGGTTCAGCTGCGCAAAAACCAAACGCAGAGGTCAACACTGAAGACACGCTGCCCCATAAAAATGCCAACGTTACGATAGAAACTGAAGAAAGATGCGGTTGAAAATAAAATGTAATTGAACTTTTTTACAATCCTTTCAATGGGTACGACGCGTTTCGGTTAGCAGACTCATCATGTGGTACAACATAGCTTTACCGAACGCATTAAAATAATCGTGGAAAAGTGCAATTGCATTTTATTTCAATACGTGGAACTTCCACTATACCACGCCTGAATCGTGCAAATTTATAAAGGTTAAGTGAAAGAAAGTTTTTTAAAAAATTGTAAAATAGCCCGAAAATTCTTTCCAAACGTAAGGTTCTAAATGTATCACTCTCACAGTGATTCAACTGGAAGATGGGTTTGGATCGATTAGGATAGAGCCCACCATGGACTAAGCCAAGGGGGAGTGAATTTCGCTCAGTTCGGCCAGTTCCTTTCCCTGCGCCCCCTACCATTCCAAGAATAATTCATGTTTAGCGATGTCCGAAAGATTCGCTAGGGAATTCCTTCCTGTTCTCTATTAAAATATACGAATTTTAAAACAGCAGATAATGGCTGTTAACACTAGAACTACTGATGGAGTTATTTTGACTCCTCGCTATTTTTATTTCTCCGCCCTGACTAAAATTTTCCGAATTCTGGCCTGAAATTCCGTGACTTTTATTCATTTTGGACACAAAATAAGGCTTAGCGATTAAAATAGTTCTAGAAAATAAAATAGTACACGCTCTCCAAAAAATCGCGAGGAGTCAAAATGACTCCATTGGTAGTTCTAGTGTTAATCAATTAAATTGGCACTTATTATTTAATCAAAGGATTAGCTCTTAAATGAGTTTAAAACCATGGTCCTACAAAGTGTTTGCGCCTAGGAATAAGCAAACATATGATTCGAGTAACATCAGCCTGGCAAAAAATGAGAAAATTTAAAATGCGCATAATCCCCCCAACTTGTTTTCACTTAATGGCCCTGCTTTATTTCCTTTGAGATGAAATTACAATCCCATTGAAATTTTTATCAAAACCTTAAATCCGATGGGCCAAATTTTCGTTGAATAGGGTAGTTTCCTTCATCAAAGAAAACGAACGGCATTGATTGCGATTCGTTACCCACCGTTAGTGTATTCATAATATACAAATTATTTGGTCATGGAAATCCCAGTTTAAACGAATGGCAATGGTCAATTTTATACTCATTTGAAACAGGCCAGATTGGCGCCCATACGATTCCACTTCACGTGACGTCACAGGGACCTAGTTTCTATACGAGAAGATAGGAGTTATACGTCGTCTGAGGTTACCAATGCATGCATGAGGCACAGAGCTCAGGGAAACAATTCTTAGTAATCACACATTAAAATTGTCTAAGGTCGGAAAGTTTCCTTCGCTTGATAAGGTAGTAATAATCCATATTTAAGCCAAGCGCTACCTGCTAGCAGCCTGCGTCGTATCAGCGCTCAAGCCTCGCCTCAAGGTCACCTCACAGGGCGGCAGCGGGAACCAGAACGACGTCACACCGACTTTTCCCATCATTCCTACTTAGCCGTCGTGTTTTTGCGCGCTTGAAAATTTTCACTTTTCGTTTAATGGCGAAAAATAGATATCGTCATTCGAAAATCTAAGAGTGTGAAATGCGTACTCCAGGAGTAATAATCTCTCGGCTTAAGCCATAAAAAAATAATAGGAAACCACCATATTGAGGTGAAATGACCAACATACCCGTGAAAGGAAGCACCTCTGCTTGGCCGACTGAGAGTCACTATAAATAACTTTATTGGTTAAGTTGGAAAAATCTATCGATTTAACCGGTCCATTAGTGGTCTACCCAAGGGGGCTCCAATAAAGGAGGCCCAAAATCATGGCGGTTAAGCTTTATATTTGTTACCGTTTCTGGAGCATTATTTTCGACGGCGCAACTAGACAGCTGAATCTCGTTCCGTGCGACTTTCGCCATTAATCGTAGTGGAAGTGGTCATTTTTAGTTGACAATCCCCTCGTATGCGTTAAATGTGCGTTTTATATGATTCATTTGCTCAGTTGCATTTTACTGTCGTGTTTTTCCCCATGATAAGTTAATAAAGCCGACTCGTAGCGCCGCGAGTGGCGATTTTGAAATATGATTTTAACGTGCGAGGAAAGACAAGAATACTAGTGGCGGACCTTATAATCCACCAACGTAATACTCATGGGTTCTCCTTTTCTGTAACAAAACGGGGAGATAGAGGAGTGAGTCACGTGGTTCAATGTTGGTCGCATGCGCTGAAGCCAAAAATCGCTTTCTCCTATCCTCGCGTATGAAGCACGAAGTCTAGTAGGGAGTAAAACTGGAAACGAAGGACCATCCCCACGAGGATGAGCTAGAAGCAAGTAAATAGGTCAGGCACGATATAGGGATATGGAGCGAGAGAGCTACAAGGACGTAAAGAAATTAGCAGGGGAAAGGGGAGTGTGAAGTTATGCAGTCAGCCACCCGCCAGGATTGCATGACTTACATGCATGCACACCCACGTGAGAGTGTCAACACGACCGCAGCCTTTCCACGGCAACCCCCTCCCACTTTCCCCCCTCCCCTTCCTCCCCCATCGCCAACGATCTAGTCCCCCTCCACCGAGGCTTCTCCTACCTGCAAAAGGACCTGTTGTACACATCTTCTCCTCAGGCTTGACATATGACTTCTACGTAAACCACCTAATTAAGTTAATTACGTCCATTAATTACGTGAGGCGTTGTGGAAGGGAGGGGGTCGAGCCGATTCTCACCCAATCTCTCGAGGGGGACAGCTTTAAGTATGACGTAACTTTTTTCCCCAAGGAACAGTGTAAAATGTGATTCTAAACCACGAACTTAAATAAAAATAACTACAGAAATTGTTTTCTTTAATAAATCCTACGCGATGAAGCATAGACGTGGGTATTTACACTTAAAATACGCATTTTGAACATTTTCACGTGAGATTAGAGGTCTCATGATATCTCATTAAGGGAGGAGGTGGGGTCGAAAAAATTACCAAAATCACCTCACGTAGTTAATGGACGCCCCCGTACCTTGCTGAGCACATAAAAGGTAGTGTAAATCTGTGTCACGACATTTTAACAACCCTAGATAGATGATGCCAGAAAGAAGCAACATTGCTGATGACGTTTACGTGGAAAACGCACCATTTTTAAACAAAAGAAACATTCTTGCGGTAAATCGGAGGGCTTGGCTCCGATTTGCCGCGAGTTTGCCCTGTTCCTGGATGCCTTGGATGCATCGCAATCTCCGGCAAGCAAAGAATTCGAAGTCATGAGTTGTCCAGTTTTTGTTAATTTCGTTTAAAATATGCTAATTCTTATTGGTTACAGTGGTGCTGGCTCAAGCGCAGAAATAATTTTGAATCCTGGTAGAGCATGAATGTTGCTTTGACGAAAAGTGATATAACGTGGGATATTACATTGAATTCATGATAAAAATAAAATGCTAGTACTTCAGCACACTACTTTTTCAATTGTCACCAAAAAATACTAATACGTGAATTGTATGAAAATGGCGATAATGTCGTCCCAAATAGCTATAAAATGTAAATCTAAAAATGTTTTCATTGGCTAATCTACATACTATGCATGGATTCTGGGACCGCTTAGTAAAATAATCCATTCAAATTCGACAGCACGGCAACACGATCAACAAAGACTGTGGCTGTTAGCTACACATGGGACAACCTCTTGATGACCGAGAGGACTGAGGGTAAATCAGGAGACGATGAGAAGGAAACCACTCTCAACCACAGATATTTGTATGTATACCCTGAGGCATAGACGAAATGGCATTGGATTCCTGAATCCCTGAATACGATGGGCGAGTTGCTTGTCGAAACGTTGGAAGGAGATATGGAGGACCTCACCCGATGGAAAGCCCTTGAAAACTACACTGCTGCATACAATGCACCCAAACTCTGTTTTATTGAACAAAAGAATCCCACATATTACAGAAGAGACACATGGACAGTAGGAAGTGATCGTTTTATTTTGAACCGCGCAGTCACGGTGTATTCCACGTGCTTTATCCCCTCCACTGAAATTCACCCTAACCAAAGTTTGACTTCGTTTACCACTACTTATTCCATCAAAGGGGAAAATCACGTTTACTCTTAATCCTCTATTTGCAATCGTCTGAGCTGCTGATTAAATTGAGTCTATTTAAGACTACTGTTCTTTCATTCATTATTGGAAATTGACATTATCAAACAACAGTGAGTGACTACTTTTTCATAATGCCATAGCTAATTGAGATTTCCTAACTAAATAACGGATAGGTTACGTGGTTTTATTTTCCATATCAATAGAAAAATTACTCGTTTAAAGCCATCTTATTCATATGCAATTTTTTGGGGTATACTGAGTGAACCTGTTGGAATTGATCAACAATCAACTGTACCTAAAATGTAAATATTTTACACCTGAGAAGGCGTTGAGTTAAAGTTAACGACTGTGAGGTGCAGGCAACTCTCAACAGGGGTTTAATTTCTACTCCCTGACATATCTCATTTGACACGGCCACGGAATTTTCATTGTTAAGTATCACCATTCCAACCTAGCCATTTGATAGCAATCGACACCGCCGGCTAAAAGCTAGTCAATAAAAAATCTCTCGCGTAAACTCGATGCATTCCATTCATTTTTACCCAAGTCAATCCCTATACAAATTCAAGCCATACAAACATCCGGGTTGAAATGCTGACTATATGAGAACCCCTTAGTTTGCCCAATGGTCTTGCTTGCGAAATTCAGTTCATTAAATACGAGGTACGGCCGTAGATCGTCCTGTTTCCATCATACAAGCATCAATTTGTGTATTCAAGCCATAATAATTGTACTACTTGATTTCTATTAGGGTGGTAATAAATTGTAAAAATTTTCTCAGATATGTGTAACAACAAAGTCGAATTTGCACTTCGTTGAGAAATATTTTTTGCTTAATCCCCTATTTCTGTGTCAAAGAAAGTTTTCATTAAAGTTTGAATGACTTATCTCTTATTGTGTGCCCTTATGCCATGTTTCATAATACACATATCATTTTTACATTTACTTGGCAATGCATTAACAGGTATGGTGCATAGTAAGGCAACTTCCAGTATTCTATAATCTGTTAATCTACATCTACATAATACCCTGCGAGCTTTGGGTGTTTGGCAGGGGGGGACCAATCACCAACATGCAGCATGCACGAGTACCGCCACAAGCACACCTCACGGTCATAGAAATATTACGCATACTAGCAAAATATAGATGCAGATTCATTTTTTTAAAACTTGCTAATGGTTAGTAATTCCTAGAGCAAATACATGCAAGGTTAGAAATCTGGAAAAAAAACATGCAACGAGTCATCCTAGCGAGTGACGCCATCAATCCTATCAATTGAAACGACGCGACGTGACGTTGGTATCCTTAATATTACGAGGGAAGAGTGACATTTTAAATCCCTCTGTTTTTTTAAATCTCTATCTTTAATGAAATGCATGAATCCATTTATTTATTTATTATAGTTAGGCGCTGAGGTAAAAATGATAAATTTGATAAGCAGGCATGTATCGACAAGAGTTTACTCTTTACCCCTTGAAAATCTCAGTGGAATCGGGAACCCTGGGCGGGCCCGCGGGGATGCGAACGTTTGTCTCGGGAAACAGTTCGGTGACTTTTACGCTCTGAGAGGAGGGAGGGCAGTGGAAGGAAAAGGGGAAATGGAGGCGCCGCACAGGGGTCTGAAATTTAAAAAACTGGCCAAAGCCTCAAGAATTGTTTCTATTTTAGTACGGAAGTTGAAACTGTGTGAAGTTTTTGTCAATATATCACTGAATGTTTTTCACGCTTAAAGTTTTATTTGGGATACTTCTTTTAACAAAATACATGACCACAAATTTGAAATAAGTAATTTCGCAAAAATTTCCAGTATTGAATTTTTTTCGAAATTAAGCTTATTGAAACTAATTTGACGCTTTTTGTAGTAATTTAATGGAACCAAAAATTTACAATAATCTTAACTTTTTGTTATTTTTAATTCTCATCACTTTTCAAGGCTTAGTTTTTGCATTTGTGACCTTTACGGTACAAAATGATTTTCTGTTCTTCGTCGATTTTTTTGTGTTTATATTTTCGATGTGATTTTAAAAGAAAGGGTCACCGAATTACCTCGAGATGTTTGCATCATATATTCGCCAAGCCTGTAGATTGTGTTCCGAAGAGATGCTCCATTTTTTTCACTTCTTTGATAATTTTATCAGATTTTTCCTCCATATTATAATCTTAAACGTTATTCTCTATATACTACCTCAAGAACAAGAAGTAGTATATCATTATTTATTTTATAATTTTGGTACAGCAATTACACCTCAGTCGATGTTCACTACATAGGATTCATAATGAAATAACCGGTGCTATTCGAGTGATGACAAAGGAGAAAGACAATTGGAAATGTCATTAGCAGGAGATATGTCTAGTATGAATCCATGGAGTGGATCGGATGACGCGAAACGAAAGCAAATTGACCTTAAAATCCTTCGAGGGATTATGAAACACGGCAGCCCTTCACGCGGGAGACGCAGTCACACCCGGAAAATGGCGCTGCGAATTTTCGGTCGGAAATGACGCAATCCAGTATTTGCTTTGACTCATGGTCACGGAGCTAACAGGAGCGGATCCTCCTTAATGCCCCAGTTTCGCCACTCCCCCACACACCCAAATGAAGCATGAGTCGTCGTATCTCTCCCGCCAGACATTAGCTGCAATCCCTCAAGAACACCAACGAAAATCAATTTAACCATGCCTTGACAAAAAACTGAAATATTTAAGCAGACATAGTTCTTTGTATGGCCCATAATTTATGATCATTTACCTATATTTATTGCTGGTACCAATAATGAACATATATTTTTTTTAAGTATAAAAAAATGACTTATTTGTTTCAACGATGTATCAAACTTATTCCTTAGAGATGTAAAAATGTTAACTTAGTACGATTTTATATTTTTCTTTGCTTCTCAGCATATTTGTAACCATGCCAGCACTAATTCAGTGTTATGTAGCTTAATTTCAACACATTCAAATCATGTTTATAAACTGAGAATAAGTTGGCAACCCCAAAGTCTAAATAATGATTTATTTCTTTTTACGATGCATCAACTTTAATTTATAAGCTTAAAATGATACACTTCACATCCGTGTCAGTTATCCTCATTTGGTATGCAATTATTCCTTAACGTAATAAAAATATTTACCATGTTCTTTTTCAAATTTTCATTTCTTGCCATCGGATTTGTAACTATGCCAGCACTATTAAAATGTTTTATAGTTTAATTGCAACATACACGAAGCATTTTCCTACATTGAGAAAGAGTTGGCAACCTCAAAGTAAGGTTTCTATAAAGCGTTACCTTTGCGATGGAAAATTTCAATGAATTAAAACGTATTTGGTATTCATGATGATGAAGATCAAGAAAGACTAATTTTATTATAACTTTTGCTCTCAATGGTCTGATTGGATGGCCTCAGCTGTCCACCCAGTCCCTCGTAATCAACCACTTCGAAGCCATGTTGTGAAACTTTCCGGTATCGAATGAGGAACCCATTCCACACAACACTACTAAAATTCAAGTTCGTGGTTTGCAGCCCTTAAAACCAGGTTTGTCGTTGTTTAAGATTTTCTATATCATCAAATTGAATGGTTTAAAGTAATGCACTGACATGATTTGAAATTAAGATTTCTATATAAGCTACCCATTTGACCTCTGGGGAAGTTTCATGGGAAATATTTTCAGGAGGAGCATATGCAGATTATTAGCCTACTCAAAGAGAAGCCCAACTTTCTAACAGAATCTGATATCTCGATGTATGAGGTATATTTTTTGTAGCTCCCTCGTAGGTAATTGGAATTGTTACGCATTGTGGGACAGTTTTTGCTACTGGTGAGCAGGTTTAAATGCAAGGAGGTAAACTTGCAAATGCACGGTTCAAGATTAACACGCCACCCAAATGTAATTAAAGAATACATTTATCCATTACAGACAACATCAATCAAAATTGAAAAGTGGTGTTATAATACGCAGAGTGATGGTAGTTCAATCCATTAATTTTTAAGACAATGCTATATCCAGCTTTTTGTTCCAACCATGGTGTAATGTAACACGACTAACCTTTTTTGACTTCAACTACAGCACTCATTTGCTCACATTTAAGACATTTGTATGGTTACGAGCCTACATTCTATGGTAGCTATAGTCAAACGAATTAAACATCAGTTTTATACAAAATAGCTTATCAATTGCAGTAGTAATCATCATTTTTCCTATTATTACACAAGTATTGCCATAAGAGTCAGTGGGAAAATGCGGGTTTAGAATGCAATTTCTACAAATTATAGAAAAGAAAGCATATGTATGTGATCATCAATCGATCAATTACCACCAGAAGATAAAATGTGAAAATTGTCATAAAAATTAAATGCTTATCCTTCATTTCTCGCATTAACATCCTCAATATCATGGGCGATTACGTCGTCAGAGTAATCTACATATTATCCTGCAAGTCACCCACAGAAGAGTTTGGTTGGGGGTGAATCATCATCAACATGCAGAGGATGATTAAAAATTACTTCCACTAACATGCACTACGAAACATACGACATACTATTTATTGGATTAATTGAAATAATATTTACTATGCTCAATTATCTATTTTTCATTGCTTTCCAGCAGATTCGTAACTATGCCAGTAACAGTACAATGTTATGTAGTTTAATTGGAACACTCTCAAAGCCTTTTTCTAAATTAGGAGCGAGTTATCGACCCCAAAGCAAGTTTCTCCACAGCGCGAGCGGTACCATTACAAAGGAAAATTTCAATGAATTACACAGGATTCATTTCTTTATATTTCAGACACCTGTGCGCTGACGAGCCTAAATTTTATTTATACCATGACGCGTATAGTTTAACGAAATTAGCATCAGTTTTTGGACAAAACGGCATATTAATGGTATCAGTAATCAGCATCATAATAATAATCTATAGCTTAAAATCAAGATCCTATTTGGAATTCCAGAAAAGCCTTCGAGAACCCCTCTCTCCTCAGTTTGGGATTTGCAATGTCTGCACAGGAAATATTTCCCCAAGAATCAGTCAGGACACTTCCAGCTGCCGCATCCAACTTGAAGGCGTGGACAACGTAAAGCCAACTGCGTCTTCGAGTATCATTCCAAGGCCGCGGCGAGCAAGGTCAAAGCGGGTGGAGAAGTTGGCCACAAAAAAGTGGACGAGGAAAATGATTGAGTTGACCTTGCCGTGGTCACAAGCTGCGAAAATTTTGAAAAAAAAAATGCTTGGGCGTCTTCGGCAGTAATCTGGGGAATACGTATGGCTATCGGCACTTGGTTCTTTCTCAGAGCAGGTGAATTACATTAAAACCAACGCCGAGAACAAAGAACAACTATCTTCGAGCTCCGATTCTTAAGTCAGCGTAATTGAAGTGGTGAGTGATGCCATCTTCTCCGAGTTGTTTTCTCGTGTAGAGAGGTCATTTCCCTTGAAAGAGTGCTTCACAAGCGACCGTTATGTTCAGGTCGCACGTTTCAAATGATTTTCGGCTTTAGGCACTGCTTTATAAACTATAATTACTTTGATTCAGCAATTAATGACACCAATAATTCTTAAAGTACCTGGTAACCATAGTAATCAAACAATGAAGCGAGTTAGCGGATCTTTCGTAGGATACCCTATCACAGCAAGTGCCACAAACGACATTCAGCGTATAACCTTTTGAATGATAAAAATCAATGTAATTTACAACAGCATTTCAATATTGTTGCATGGAATATATTAATATTAAATCAAATCTATATTTTACTGATAACTTAAGGCTTTACTTCGTGAAACCTTTGAGAGTGGAAATTTTCAGAATGACATTTTGTCAAGTTCATTTACTAACTTCACTAAACACGACCCGGGTTTCATAACATAGTTAACGGACGATTTAACCATTTTATTTAAGCCGGGTAAATTTGAACCTTACAAGGTGCCATTTCTTTACTGCTCAATCTATAAATCTCATCAACATAATACATGCTTTCATTATCTACAAAGCTTCATTTCTACTGTTTTTTTTCTTTATATAAAACCTAGTTGAATAAATGAGATTGCACATTTACTATTTCCCTCCTAGTATTATATTACAATTAGTTTAATGATGAGAACACAGAATATCGTCTCTCTGAAAAATTCTTATGCAAATTCTGAGAGCTGAAGATATGGTTGGAAAAAAAATAGTAAAATTCCTTGAGCGTTGCAGGCGTCCATTTATTACTTCTGAAACCTAAAAAAGATCCAATGTTAATTATCCGGTAAGAAAATCTTGACATCCGATGACATGATAATGTTTGTACAATATAGGAAGTCTTTATTGTGCATTAGGGACAGACTCCAGGAAAATGCACAATAGATAGGCGTATTCAAGGGAAGCACTTCGCGTAAGATAAATTTATGGGCTTGACTTTCGCCCCGTGGAATTACCAATTACCGCTATCCTATCATAAATATTCCGTCAAAACTTCAAGGTAGGAATTTAATTTCCGACCTCCTTATTTAGTCCAATGCATGGTTTGCATTTTCGCTGAATTATAAAGTATGCAACGCGGCCGGTTAACGATGCATACGAATTTCCTGGGAATTTGCTAAGCAATAAGTGACCACGCATGGCTTTTATTAAGCCTCGGGTACATGCCCAGTCTCTTCGTAAATCAAACATGATTATTGTATCTACGAACTCATAATTTTTAGCACAAATATATATTTTATCTACTGCAAGTATACATATTTCAAATTTATCCGAACGAATGATAAACAATCCTGAATTATTTTTATAACTAATGTCATGCACCTTTATGAGATACGAATTAGAACCTAGTGTGATAAGGTAAAATATTAATATAATCAATTTTCTCAAAGTAAATTCCCCCCTGTTATAATTATTTCAGCTAAACCTGCGTCGTACTCGCGCTGCTTGCCTTCAAAAGTTAGCAACAGTTTGATGATAAACAAAATGTTATTGCTTATGCCCACTTCAATGAATTTAACTATACAGGTAGTGCCATCTTCAGGCAATGGGACCGGTACTGATAGCAAAACCTCGAGATGACTCAACGGGCATCTTCATAAGTTATGCATTTATTTGAAATGAAGGAGCTTTTATGATAACCTTTCGAATTATTTTAGAATAAAATGCGACCAAGTATTGAGACTCATAGCGTTGAATTCTTACTCTATTCAGAGAGACAGTAACAGTTGAAAAAATGGAAATTCCAACTCTCAATGAATATCGCAAGCAAACATCGCTTCACTTATCCTTCGATTTAGATTTCCTTAGGGTCATGAGGGTATTTCTATGGGGTTCAAGTGAAGAAAAAATCTGCGAAGGTAGGATATAGCTGACGAGCGAAATGCGTAATATGTTATGTATGGTATGGCTCGCACAATGAGAAAGGCAACGTGATCCGGAAGCCTTAGAGGATGAGATTCTTATTCCGATGATGCAATACAAGTTCTCGCGGCCGCATTTCATTTTCATTTTTTTCCTCAAGAGCGAGAAACCTAGTCGATGTAAATAGGTCTTTAGCGCTCACGTGTCCCGGGAGGAGTTAAACCACCCTTGAGCGAAGGAAAAACACGTAACATGCCCGCAGACGTCTACCTTATAAACCTTCAATGAGACAAATTCATTCTCAGTGCAAACATTTGACGAATAATACGTGGAAACTTCATTTATAATATGCGAAAAATATGAATGATAATATTTAGCGTTCTATTAATTGTTAGTGAAACATTCCACCACTATTTATCGAGGTATGGTGCACACATTTGCGAGACCACGCTCGAATAAAAGCAGAAAATAAATTTTGCAAGCCTAAAAAAATGAAAGCAAACCCATATGTAGAGTTTTGTAAAGTACTCCATTATCATGGAAAGAGCAACTTATTTTAAAACTGAATGTTAGCGAAGGGTTGTAATAGGAGTATACTGTTAGATACCTTGCCATACCACAAATTCATAAACTGGAGAGATATGCTGACCACTCATTGAAACTTGATGCAAATACTTATGTCATCATCACGGATCTTTTCAGTCAGCTACAGTTGCTTAGGATAGACCACATTCCGAAGTAGTTCCGAGCAGTGACGTCAACACAGGAGCAAGCGACCAGTTTGAAAATAACAAAATGATAGATACATATGCTTGCAATAAAGCTTATATTGGGTTTTCAGCGTTTTCGATCAACCTTCCGGGTTAGCCTTATGCCGAAATGATTAAGCAATACACCAGTCTCTCTTAAAAACTACACGGAAGAATAGAGTTCACGTCAGTCTTGAACAAAATGAAGCTTCACTAAAGGCCAGTGTAACTCATGCCGTAAATGATGTGCGCCCTATCATAAGCGATTCTATAGATTTTGAGTTTAACGCAGAGAACAATAACATACCAATCATCTTCTGATTCGAATTATCATAAACGGCTGTCTATTATTCGGGGTCCTTTCCGTAGAAGGCGATGGGTTTGTCGCCATACAATCATGAAAAAATGGCAATGGAGACTTAAGAGTTTTGAAGACGGCTGCAATCAACCAATCCTGGGATTTCTTGGCTAAAAAGATAGTAAAAAGTAATTATCTAATTGTATCACCGACAAGGAAAGTGTCAGCCGTCCAAGTGGATATTCTATAAATGTCACGTGCCAACCGACATTTCCTGATGTAGAGAGGAGAGTAGTTATTATTTGTTTCTCCATTATTGCTATGATCTCTTTAATCGCTGAAATAGATAAATGAAATATATCGTAGACGCCATTTCATAACGACGAGAGGAGGATGATAAGATAGTCGAGTCCTTGTTTACGTGACATATATCGAGACCCATAACAATTTCTGCATGCTGATCACCAACACTCAACACTCCCTCACGTTATTCTGTGCCTCATAGGGGGGTCTCATTTCATAACGACGTCTCCTAGAAATAAACAAAGTTTTAGAACACATTTGGTAGCACACATGTGTGTGCATATCTTTCATTAATCACCTGCCTTACCTAATATATACATAAAATTACCCAACGATGAAAGAAACATATGCTTGGCAAGCACTTGCATGCACTAATGTGAACAATTGTACTTTTAAATCCTGGATGTATAAGTTATGAAATCAGAAAATATTTACAGTTAATATGCAACACCACCTGACAAATTTTGGACTTCGAAGGGAAATATAGGTTGACTCATTAGGAGAGCATTATGATTTGCGAACCGCAATATTATATCAGGGCTAAGTCAACCGTACTTACAGGGAGGAAGGGAAGCCGGGTAATATCAGAAAATCTATTATTTAAGCATGTTATTCAAAATTTTCAATGTAAATTTGTTCTTATTTTCTTGAGAACGTTTAGAAATGCACGTTACGTTTCCAATCTTGATTAAAAGAATATCTTTAAGTTTATATTTGAATAACAGGAATTTACATGATGATCTACAACCCTTCATAGTTCTGCATCGTTTTTTTTACATTTAATCTGCTACATCACAAAAAAACGCGAGAAAAATAACAAAATGCTATACTTTTCATGACAAAACACTCAAGCCACCGCACTAGTGCAATTAGTACGTAAGAGGTTATATCACTTGATGCCCGACTGGTCCTTTTTTCGCGGTGAATCATTTGTTTAAATCTATTGCGATCATCTAAAGAGTTTCCACGGAATATGTGATTGGCGCTTGTCAATATTTGCCCCCATCTCAAACCGAAATTTTTAATCCAATATATTGTCAGATGTATAATTTTTATATCTGAGGAACAGGAAAGCAGCAAACTTACCACATAAAAAAGCGTGAAAATACAAAAATATCGCTCGTGCAATATCGAATTACGCAGAAAAGCGTCGAAGCTAAAATTGATACGTCCTCTTAAACACTGAATCGTGTACTTACCACGGAATTTTAGCCAGGGCTCTGAAAGTGTTCATTAACCGTTCGGATAGAGAAAAATTAAAGGTTGCGAGCTGACCAATCCTGGTATTATAGCACTAATTACGGCGATAGAACGCCCCGCAGGGCCTTCCAACGCGGCCGCACGAGGTATCGGCGCTTACGTGAGCGGTGGCGGCGGAGACTCCCATCCCACACTCCCTCTCTCACGTTGACAAACACCACCCCTCCGGCATTATGCAATGCCCCCGCGCGTAACGGCTCCGAAGGGCGGAATGATGTAAGCCGAGGCAGCCGCAGTCACGTTCCCCGGGCGGCCGGGGGCGGGTCGCCGGGCCCCCGGAGGCCCCCGTCGCCGCAGAGAGGGAGGAGGCGTCGCTATCTGGATCTGCTGGCCGGTCGAGCGCCTTCGCAGAGCGGACACGTGAGCCCGGCAAGAGCATCGCACGATCCCCACGCGTCCGTAACATTGAGAGCGGTTGCATCAGTCGCCGCTCTCGGCGCAGTGGGACGCAAAATTTGACTTGCATTCGGAACTTCTGAGATCGTCACAGCGTAGCGGTCAGAGAGGGTAAACGAGTCGCATGAAGAGTGGCGAATCCACTGAATAATATTTCGTGGAGCACCCACTCAATCACAATGATATTTGACAGTGATACAACCCGCAGGTTGGTTCGGATAGAGCTCACTTCTCTACGTTTATGTAAAAAATTGGCTGAAAAAATGCTCCGCCATTTTGTTATAGATCTATGACTATGATTATAGATCTATGATCTCGTTTTTGAGGTTTTGGCCAGCTTTTTTCGATTCTAGCCCACTGTGCGTCGCAGCGGTCAGAGAGGGTAACCGAGTCACATGGAGATGGGCGAATCCACTGAATAAGATTTCATGGAGCACTCACTCAATCACTATGATGCTTGCCAGTGATACAACTCGCAGGTTGGTTCGGATAGTTGAGGATAGAGCTCACCCCGGACTTGGCCACGCACTCATTCGCGTGAGTGATTGATTGAGTGTCACTTGTGTTTTGAGGAAAGTCTTCGTAATGATATTCAAACATTAATGTAAATTTAAGTTTTTCTAGCAATTTATCAATATAAATTTTATTCACGCGTCCACTAAAATATTACCACCACATAAGTGGCCAATAAAAGTCGCCACTTTTGTCCCAGTTGCATTTAGAACATCTCCGAGTTCTGAGAGCGTCATAGCTTGGCGGTCAGAGTGGGTAACCGAGTCACATGGAGCGCGGCGAATTCACTGAATAAGATTTCATGGAGCACTCACTCACTTCGTTAAAAGAAATCCTTCCTGCTGTACATAAAGGGCACGAATGACTGAATAGGAATCATCTCAAGACAATTTCAAATAAGGACAATCTTCTCTCATCACGAGCAGATAAAACATCTCTTAAAAACCGTCAAGGATAAAACTACGCTACAAGTCGAAAGGATATACCGCATTACTTGTCAAATTTTGTGGGAAGAAGTACATCTGGTGAAACAGGAAGATCAGAACACAAGAGAGCAACTTCACTGTGACAGTCAACTAAGTCCGCGGTAGCCGAACACGCAGCGCTGGCCCACGCAATCGACCTAAAAGAAACAAAAATTGTTGTCGAAGTGAAAGGTTTTAAAGAGAGACTCGTCAGAGAAGCCATTGAAATAAAAAAGGAGGAGAAGAACTATAGTATCAGGGATACCGGCCTTAAAATAAGTCGTACTTGGTATCCTGTAATTCTGAAAAACACCCAACAACCTACTCATACCACCTCCTACTTCCGTCCCCCCATCCCTGACACGGATACATATTAAAACTTCCTACATCATCAGATTCTCTTGATAAAGCGACCAGAATCGGTCGGGAAACGTTGGGGCCACCCGAAAAATTGACGCGACGACATAGCCCAAAGGTTCTTTTGACTAACATAACACTCACTATCTCAATGCCGTTTTACACGGGGCACGGAATTGCGCAGGTTAGAGCTGCATTAATTTCTAAAATGGCGTGGAATTGCGCGAATGCATGAATGAAATTAGAACAGGGGGTATTTTGCCGTCTCGCATCCACGCATTCTCGCATGTGTTCTAGCAATTGATCGCTTTACACGACGCACTTTTGATTGCGCCTTCGCACGTACGTCAGATTGCGCAATTCCGTGTACCGTTTAAAACGGCCTTTACAATGCTAATTGTCAGCGATACAAAACGCAGGTTAGTTCGGATAAAGCTCACTCCAGACTTGGCAACATGCTCACTCCCAGGTTCACTTATATCCCAGTTGCCATTTAGCCACACCAACAATTTCCCTACATCTCTATCCGCCCGTTTCTTCCTGTTCTGAATTTCCAACCTTCTCCAAATCAGATTTTAGTTGGTCCCACCATCTTTATCTTGGTATTCCTCTTGGACTTCGTCCATCTAGGTTTGCTTTTAGAACTTCCTTCACCTTACTTCCGTCTTATTTTCCCAGTACATGGCTAAACCATTCATTCATCTGCCCCTAATTTCACCAATAATATTATTTCACATAGAGTTCACAGATCTTATTATTGAATTTTCTTCTCCACCTCCCTTGTTCATGAATGGATCCATAAATTTTACGCAAAAATTTATTTTCTAATATTATCAATGATTTCTCCTCCTTCTTGTTTAGCATTCATGTCTCTGATCCATGGATCGATATTGGGCAGATTATTGGTATTTATATTCTTATTTTTGTTTTATTGGATAGGTACTTTGAATAGAATAGCTTATGACTTGCGGGTCGTAAAATATTTGCTATTTTTGAGGCTATCGCAGTTATCTTTCTATAATCATGCGAATAATTACTCCTAAGTATTCAAAGAAGACTACATAAGTTCGATTAAGTAAGCCTGTTTAAATACTGAGGTATTGGCAACAAGAAAATGAGGCAATATTAATTTCTCATACTGTCACAATCGAGGATAAATCTAAATGGGTGAGTCATGAATTTCTTAAATATACTCTTATAGTCTTCATTAGGACATAAATCCGTTCATCTGGGCCAAATATCGGTGGAATTTGCCCATTTTGCCTTGGGTTTTATACATGTTATGGCGTAAAGATACCGTGATATTGGCAGAGGAACTTTCGATGAAGTCCAGTGTGACAAATAGAGGGAAATTCTGATTAAAATTCGCTTTCTACGTTAAAATAAAAGGGTAAGGCACCCATTAAGGAAATGTTTGAATATTTATGTTGGAAAGGATGCAATAAGAGGAGTAAAACATTTATTCGCTCCACTTATTTCTACCTATAATCGATTTCCACCTAATTTAACTATTGGCTAGCACGCAGGGCAATGGTCCTAAATATACGAGTAAATATTGTTCAGTAGGTAACTTTTCGGGTTGATTTTCTTTATCTAATAATTTTAATAAATCAGCGATATCCTAGGTTATTTTCATTCTAATTAACACTCAACTCATATTTTTATTGTTACGAGCGATTCCGTGAGCAGCCTCGCTGGGTTTGGAGAGAAAAAAGGTCGCCAATGGAATTCAAGTCGCTTCAATGCGATCCCAGCGGCGAATAACGGTGCGATTTTTCGATCGCTGCCAAGGAAATCAGTCGCATGTGGTGAGATGCAGTTGTGTTGGTGCGGACTTGCGAAAGCAGCCTTAACAAATAGTCGGAGGGGTAAGGAATGGGAATCTCTCTCCGAAATTTCGCGCGATATTATGTATAAGGCAATGAATACATCCTAATAATAACCTTTCAAATTACCACATGAACTCACGCACTGGCACAAAGATGTCACCTCGAGTCTAATGGCCTGTTAACAGGACATATTAACACTCACGAGTAAATGTGGTAATGTATGAATTTTTTTCCTCATTTAGAAGAGAACATGAGGTTTTATCATCTGTACCTATATTCGTGCAAATTGAACTGTGACGTAATGCACCTTTGAATTCTTTGCATTAATGCATTTACGCATTGATTGGACGTGCAAATGCATTGTGAGACCAGACCAGAAGATTTGAAAAAAGACAACTAAATAACAGGTTTAAATGCCAATTAAATCCGAACCACGGTTCAATAACGGCTTCACTTGCTGCAGCAACTTTATGCCAATAACTGCAGCTTTCTATAGGATGTTTACGTGAGCCGGACATTCATTTACGTTACATCTCTACCGGCATTTACCTTCTCTAACACGCCTACTCATTCTTGGGATGACTCATACAACTTATGAATAAGTTTCCTAAAGATGGAAACATAAATAAAGCCATCTACGAGTTTAAAAACGAGAAATACGCCTTGACTGTGGTATTTTTTTAAATTTTATTGAAGAGGATATTCCCCTAAAGGATAGAGCGTATAAAAAAAGCAAGAATTTTATAGCTGTTTTGAAAAAATGCAGACATAATGTATGTCATACCTTAGAAATCATTATACAATCAATTGACGTGCTGTTATGGTAGAATGGATCGCGAGCAAAAGATTAGTCCGTAGAACAGAGAGCTTTAGGATGTCATTCTTTCCTCGTACTATCAGAGAAAGCAAGCTGTTTCACAATTCTTGAAATTATTCGAAGCACAGATTAGGACGACTTATTGTGTTTTTTTCTCGAACCATTTGTATTTTTCTTCTGCTCTTCCTGCATTTGCACTACATTTCCTTCATCGCATCCTTTCAAAGTGTTGCGTGACCTTTATTTCTTCCAGTTTAAACCTCTCTTTTTCTACCCATCCTTGGATAGACAAATATTATTCACCAACTGTTAGCAATTTCTTGTTCTCTCTGCACGCGTTATTGTGTGTGTTAGTATTTGTGCTATAGTCTTGTCATGCATGAAGCGATGCATGCTTGCCGAGGGCTCAGATCACTTGCACTAATATGTACGTGTTACTTTTATTTTTATAAATATACATATTTGTATAACCACGTATGCAGAGCGCATGAGAGGCACCTATTGCGCGCTGTATGCTAGTAATTAGTCACCCTATGCTAAATACCATAGAGGTTGGTAAATGTGCATAAAAATATAATTTAGGCTCGTACCTAGACAAAGTTTTCAGTTCATAGCGATTTAATCCCGGAAACGAAGCCTAAGATAGTGGACCACCACTATTCAATTTGTTCAAATTACGACGGATCCGGCATACCTATGATCTGAGCAGATTTTGCGCGCGCTTATAAAAATTTAAATATCGCCCATTATTTTTCCACTGTGTCATCAATTATGTAATTATATGCGTTATATAACAACAACCATTTTAATGATACATTGATTATGGTACATCATATTTTACATGAGGGAGTGAGAAGCCAAGAGGTACAAGTGATTATTTTTCTAAAGATAGTTAGGTACAGAAACTAGGTGAAGAAAGCGAACGAGATCAACTAGATATATTTATCAGTGCATTTTATTTTCTACTCGATATCAGTACAGAACAGTCTCACTTGTATCCCTTGTCCACCAAGTTTTTGTATATTTTTCCTATCAATTTCTGTACCTAGCTCTGCTAAAAAAAATCACTTATACCAAAAAATCACTTGACTTCTCTTATGCATTGCCTCTGTCGCATACACTGATGGATTGTCTTAGCACTAGAAACATTACCGATTAAAAATGCGATGATATTGACTTTATCATCGGTTTATCCCGAACGGATTAACATCTTAAAGCGATGGCAAGCAGTGATGTTGGTAACATGGGAACGGCGGTGCGACCGGTGCGACACCTGGTAGGTGGGCGCCTAGTTTCGCCGACGAATGCGAAATTGTTTTGGCAGGCGAGAGCGTCCGAGATCGGCGACCTCTCTCGCCTCCTCCATTCATGAGGATTCGCCCCCGGGGGCGGGGTGTCGGGCGTCAGCTCCCCCGGGGGCGGCACGCGACGGGGGCACATGTTGGGGGCACGTGAGGCATCCGCAGAGGGAAGCCATGCCCCCTTATGTAACCGCGCTAATCGCATTCCCGTCTGCGAGCGGTGGGTGGCAGCAGCCTTGCCGCGGAAAATCATCGGAAAAGTATCGTTTCGCCAGGTTACATAAAATGCTGCTCTCTTTCTGCTAGCCACTGACCTTCAATCCACATACGCCATTCCGATCATCGTGATCCGCGTCCTTTCCACCGCGTAAACTACTTTGCTAATCCGTTGAATTTGACCAGCTTAGCACAGGGTTGGTATCGGCGTACTCACGTGCTCTTGCTATTAGTTAGTCCGATTCATTATCTCTCTCAGTCTGTGTCGAGCACGAAACAAATAACTTGCACGGGTGCAAAGCTACAATTTGACACGAGCGCTGTAGGAAGGTCATGGGACGAATAAGTGAGAGATAAGTACTAATTACCAATAATCAGGTCGCACCCTACATACGCGGAAAGCATATGGGATCAAGCAGAGAAATACCTAATCCGTGAACCGGCGTGATTCGCCAAAAACAGCAACAAGCAATTAAAGGACGTTTCACAGCTTTGACACGAATTAAGCAGGGACCCCTTGTGACTCGGAAGCTAGGTGGTAGGTATAGACGAATAGAGCTTTTAAGAAGAGCTACCTTTCATAGTGGCACATCATCTTGTAACCACATTATTTTCTCATCTCACACAGAAACGAAAAAGCGAGATATGAAAGTGAAATATTTCGCCGAACGGATTGTCATAGGAATTAGTATGTCCCAAGCAATCAAGAGCTTTAATAAAAGCCAGACAGTAAAATCTGTCACAACAAAAACACGTTAAAATTAAATGTTTAGTACTATTACGCAGGCAAATGGCTATAGTGTCCTAATTCTTGCCGTCACGTGCCGCTTGAGGTAGCTTGTGGATAGTTTTTGGGTGTAGAAATACTTTCTGCTCCTCGCAGATATTCAATGAACGTAGATACGGGATTCAATTTTGCGAAAGATTTCTGCCCTTCTAAATATTTTGGTAAAATCAAACCTTAACCTTAAAACTGTTTTCTGATGCCAAGAAAATAAACTTAATACGCAATTGATTTTTCTCACACCTTTGATAACTTGGACTGTAAAATATAAATAGAAGAATTATCACACTTTAAAAATATTTCAGAGTTCACCCAGGATCAATATTTATCACTGCACCGTGTGACGCAAAGGTTTGGAAAATCTTCCGGAATCGGGAATAGAGCATTAAGACAACGTAATTTGATTTTCTGCAAGCTCGGAAAAAACATCACATCACAAGGTACAGCAAAAAAAATTCTTCTCCTTATCAAGTATTCAGTCTGTAACAAGCGTCACAATCATTGTATTTAAGTGCTAACGAGGAAAATACGGTTAATCGTATTACCTACATTAATTATAGCGAGTGAGTGAGAGCTGTGACTTGCGTTTCGCGCATTGTCTTCTATGTTTCATATTCATGAATAAACACCATTGCATCATGGTCGAGCTATTGAGTGAAAAAATTAAATTTCCATCTTGCTTTAGCAGAGTGACTAGAAAAACATTGTTCGGGTGTTTTTACTTGATATACCTTCCTGAAACTTTAATTTGACGAGTGAAGATCATTGTTTCTTGATGATTACATACGGTTCTCAACGACATAACCCGTATCACTGGGATCACCTACCACAGTAAATGTTACATTTCCTGTTGCAACTTAATAGATAATATTAAAACAGGTATTTTTTTATTTTCTTTCATTAACTTCTAAAAAAATTAGATTTTATTTTTACTTAAAGTTACTGGAATACTTTCATACACTTTAAAACGGATATTATCCGATAAGGCTTAGGATTAAACTAATCCGTGGTAACGTACATGTTGGAATGTGTTTCTCCAATTCTTATTTCCTCATCAAGAGATATTTCTCCACTGAGGGATAGCTTAAATATATTTTTATCTGCATATACGTCTTTGCAAAATTTTCATAATCATTAGCTGTGCCCGGAATAGGTGTGACGCAAATGAAAAGCAGAGTACTTCAGTAGCGCAATTGAAACCTTAGCTAATGTTTTATTCCTATGGTTCGTATATTCCTTAAAGAGCGTCGAAGTCAGTATCCCTAGGTATCCATCAATATGCGGTGCATTCAGTTGCCTTGGTAGAGGGACTTGCACACTTCCTCCACGTCATCACAGCATCACATTCAAACATGCCTAAGATATTTGGCCTCGTATATTGATTACTTCATACGTGGCTTTCTTGGCTAACCTCAGTCACATGAGCCAATCTATCTACTCAAAGAAGTATACGTTTGTTTTCAAGAGCATTTGAGATCGTTGTTCGGAAAATTTACATTGCCAATATTGCTTACTAGTTTCAGGTAGAGAATGCGTGCGTCATAATGTCAGAAGACAATACCTTTGAGGAAGATAAAAGTATCCAATACATATGCATCACAAAGAAAACATTTTTGATGAAATAAAATATCATCGAATCCAACAAAGAGTAAGGATAATCGTATAAATCGTTAAATACCTTGGACTTAGGATAACTCACATTTTTCCAAAAAGAAACACATTTGAGAAACAGCTGATGCGAAAAATCGCAAATTAAGTCCTAGAAAATGTTTTTGATACTTACAATAATAAGTTAGCATTTGAATTTAATCTTTCAATTTTTAAAGTCATCAGTTCTACTTGCAATCCTTACTCCGTAAACTTATTCACTAATTTGTAGCACCCACAGTAAACACCATCCAAGTTCATTGATGGACATTGTAATAAATGCATATGGGTCACAAACCGATTGCACTTAATTGGAGGAAAATACACAATCTGGCAGTTACACTGGCCAATGAGATAGGAGAGTTCCAAAAATTTCTCTATCCCTCGAACGTAAATGGACCGGATTATTTTAGTGGTAGTGGTATAAACGTGGTTTAGTCAAGTCTGCAGATCGTCAAATATGCTATATAGAGATACAAATATTTTTAGCATTTTTTTTGCCATTTAGCAACAACCCTCAGGTACATTTTATGAGCAATCAAATTAATCCATTCCTTTGGTCACAGATTCAAGGCAGACTATAAAAAAATGTAGGAGGAGGATTCACTTCAGAAAACACAGTCAGCAAAAAAATATGCCCCACCAAACCCCAACACTACTGAAGGCATTGACACGAGAAGAAAGGAAATTCCTACTTCCCAAACACTAATCGTTACCTGCCATTATATCCGTACAAGACGCCCTCTGCGGGGTTCTGCCGGCTTTCT
Organism: Ischnura elegans; assembly: GCF_921293095.1. Classification (NCBI taxonomy): domain Eukaryota; kingdom Metazoa; phylum Arthropoda; class Insecta; order Odonata; family Coenagrionidae; genus Ischnura; species Ischnura elegans. The sequence goes on from NC_060259.1 coordinate 40,956,697, forward strand.
TTGCGCCATGTGGAAGGGCCAGGCCACGAATCCATCCAGGAAGAAAATAATTCAGAATAGTATTTCGACTACACACTACAGAGCGAAGGTGCCAACTACTAGCAGAGTCACACAAATATATGTATTACTTCATTTTAAAAAACAATAACCCTCATGATATGGCATACCATAAGTACGTTATCTTTCCCAAAATAAAATTTGTGTAACCATTATCATTAGCTGTTAGTAAGAGGAAAACCGAAAATATTTGAATGAATATACTGATGGCCTAAAGTGGTCCCAAAAGTAAGATATGCGACAAACCTGGAAAACCAGCAGTATTATCAGTGGTCCATTATGTGTCTTTTATTGGAAATTAATATTCGACAAACCTTTTACCTGAATTACCTTTTACCGTTTACCTGAATTACAGTAAAAAATCAAGTATTTGCAGTGATAAAAGCAAAGATTTTCAAGGAATACAAAAGAGATGGGGAGGTATCTTGACTGATAATAACACAAACGGTATAGCGTTAGAAAGAAGCATACAAAACAGTGATAACTAGAAAATATGCAATGATTTAATCAGGAAACTATCCCACTTTTTAGTCATCCTTGTTAAATTTCCGTTACCACTCCCATGGAATTACGTCAGAAATTTAAGAGGAGGGTATGTATACCGCAGAAAGTAGAAATGTATTATAGTGTCCTTTACTGAAGATTTAACGGCCAAAATGAGCTGCTCATTGCCTCATACACGCACATATGGTATCGAGAAAAATTGAATTCATGTACATCTACATACTATCCCGGAAGTATCCTCAATTGGCAAATAGCGGGGGGTGTTAGGACAACAGCCGTTAAAAAATTAAAATAAATATTCTAATATAGCTCCACCAAACATTCATAAAAGTCCTTTATTGTTCGAGGGAAAAACAATTTTTTATACTTAACAGTTTGGCAAAATACCTCCCTTAGTTTATCGATTTTGTTGCGTCTGAAAATATAGTGGGGTTGTCTCTGTGTCACTCAGAAGGATATTGGTTCCCCATTGTTCAATCAATCTACGTTTAACATCTGTGTAACGCTTTCTGTAAGCCCGGAGCAGATTTTGACGGATTGCGCAGCTTTCCTCTGTATTTTACTATGCTCACCGATTAAGTCTTTCTGCGCCGGATCTCATATTCTCTCTGCATATTCTACGCGTGGCTGGACGAGTGCAAAATAACACCTCTCTTTTATAATTTCATCCGAAAATCTTCCTACTAAACGCCTGACAAATCCTAGCTTCTTTACGTCTCTGCCAAAAATATTTCTTATGTGTTCCCCACGAAAAGTTCGAGGTTATCGCAACTCCTAGATACTTCACTTCATCTATAGACTATATGTTTACACCAACCACAACTTTTGCATGGAGATAGATGGACGATCTACGAAATAAATTCACCGCCATGCATTTGCTAATTTTCAATTCTATGCCCTGCTCTTTGCTGACATAAATGTTGTTTAAAGCCGATGATAAAATTTCAAAGTCAGAGTGATTACTAATGTCGCGATAGATGACGGCGTCGTCAGCATAAAAACGCATTTTGCTGCGAATTCGGGAGCAGAGGTCTCTAATGAATATAATGAACAAAAGGGGGCCAATTCAACTTCGTTTATGGGACACCTGATGTCACTTTCTTTACATCTAAGCTAATAGCGTCCATATCTACTTTTTTGCAAACCATCACTCAGCAAATCGCGTACCCAGTTCACTACTGTTTCGTATAACCCGTACTACTGCAATTTGTATAAAATATTTTTGTACCGTGACGAAAGCTTTTGATTGAATTCTAGAAATGATACGTCAACCTACCTTTCGATTCACTAGATTTTAGAACTCCACGAATAAAGAGCGCGAGCTGTTTCGTATGGTCTACATTCCCGGAAGTCGTTCAGACACCCATACAGAAAGTATTGACTCAGCTGATTGATGAAAACTGGCCATTTAAACGAGATCTTAGGTTTTCAAGCTAATATTCGTCATAATTACGTTTTCATTGAAAATATGGTCACTAAACGAAAAGTAATGGAAACCTCGGCTAAAGGAAACTTGATGAGGCCGCATCCCATATTTGTGAAAGAAAAGGAAGGCAATATTCCCTGCCCCTCAACCCGCCCCCCTATGAAATGCGACGTCGCTCAGTTCCTTTTAGCCATAAAAATGCATTTCCGCACAATAAGAATGCAGAAATTTTTTATAAAATCAATCCATACAACCGAAACTGGAAAGCATTACACATTTAATGCCAACACAAGTTTGCAACATTAGGCTGACACTGGTGATGGGTTGGTCATTAGCGACCGACATACGAGATCTTCAGTGTGATCGATTAATGAACGCGAACACTTCGACGAACGTCAGATCATTCTGGCCGTTCGCGACTGAAATCTTTCGCCGATCATCCGTTTTTCGATCCGTAGCCAGCTTTTTGAGCTAATCGCACTGGAAAATGTACGGGATTAACCATCATTGAAAAGTTGATGACGTGACGGACTTTTGTCGAGCGGCTTCTCCGTTACTCCTCTGACTCGCGCATTGGTCTCAGTTGGGTCGTTGCCGTTCGTACACTCTTGCTAGCGATTCTTTCCCTCAATAAGCAGTTCACCTAGAACAAGTATATACCCCGGAATTCTAATGACGTCACCGACTCATGAAAAGTGGGCAGCAATTTTCGCGTATTTTTTCAACTCACGAGAAAATGGCTAAATGAGGGAGACTTTTTTTCCTTGTTACATTCCATCTTTTAATGTATTATAATTCTGCTAATGAGTTGCAATATTGACTGTGACTGAGCTACATTATTGCATTTCTCTATACAGGTTGGAGAAAAAAATATCGCAAAACTTTAATTCTGGATAGCGGATGTAAGTCGGAACCAAAATACCTAACGATATTTCGGTCGAAAACGATGCGACAGAAACTTTAAGCCAAGTAATTCGATTGGCCTCGAGTTTGCCCTATTTTCCGATGCTCTCGACAAAGGAAAGGCAAATGCAGGCAAATTATTCGAAGTCATGAGTTATCAAGAGCATCCGGTAGCAGGGAAAACTCGCGACCAGTCGTTGCGCTAAGCTCAAAGTTTATATGGTTACATTGTGCGTTTTTGGAAAAAGCATCATTAGTAATTTTTGTTCCCACTGGTATCAGCTAACTAGGGTTAAAATTTCGCGACACAATTTTTCTCCACCCTGTATCCACCGAAATTCTAATGACGTCACCGACTCATCAAAAGCGGGAATCATATTTTGCGTATTTTTTATTCTAAATTACGAGAGAATGGCTGGATGAAAGAGACTTGTTTTCCTCGTTACTTTCCATCTTTTAAGGGATAATAATTATTTTAATGAGTCGTCCTATTGGTTGTGAGTGAGCGACCCTATTGCGTTGTGCTATGAATGGTCTTGGCGGCTGTCCGGTCGCTCACGTGTCCAGCGTCTCCCAGTGCGATGCTCCGGGGGAAAAGATTACGTCCGCAGTGGCGTCAACCTCCCTCCCGCCGTCCACACGGCACTACGCGCATCCGTCGCACGTTGCATTCGCTCGGCCGTGCTGGCGAATGCAACCGAATGTGCTGCCTCTATTTTTGTTCGCTCGATGTTTTCCAGATTCATTTTCGCATCAACCCGCAAAATTTTATTTTCACCGCTGCACGTCAAACCGAATCTAGCCGAGCTATGATGAAAATCAGCAAGTAATATTTTGCAAATGAGTGTTTTCATTGCTCATGTACTGAAAAGATAGGAGACGTATCGAACTCACGAGAGGTTTTACGTCAAGTCTTTACTTTTCCTAGATTGTTTATAGCCGTATCATAATTAAATTAAAACAGTAAATTTCCGCACTATTTTTTTCTAAACACTCACGAAAATTAATTAACACTGTCTAAAATTAAACAAAGAAAAAGTAATTTTAAAAACATTTGATTCCCATACGTCGCCTATGAAGCGGAACGTGCATTCACATTTGGGAGAGAAATTTTGTAAGAAAATCCGTAAAAATCTTTACCATTTTTCAAACAAAGGAGTCAATCCCAAATGAAATTACAATATTTAAATATTTATTCTATTTTACTTCTAATTGCAATGGAAAAATATGCTAATTTTACGTCTCAAGTCTAAATCAAGTGCCCCAGGCAATGTGTTATTCTTGTTATAAGCAGAAAAATAGCGGTTTCATTTCATTATATTGTTGATTTTTTTATTCGGTATCCAACATATGCATACTTAAATTTATATTCATCTTCACCTATTACCCTAATCAAAATTATATTGATGGCGTAAGTGTATGCATGACCGCTTGTAGCTCACCCTTCCAATTATCTGATTTTCATTCAAAATACCCATTGGATTGGGATTATTTTCGCCATCCTACAGCTCCCTGCACAACTCATCTCCTCGACAGCACTGATATCTTCATTCATTTGTTCGCCCTTTCTGCTATCCAATCCGTGCCCTTCCATCAAAACTCAATTTAAAAAATGCATTGCAAACCTTACTGCAACTCCACCCACAGGATACAGTATTATCACTTAAACCTACAATTTAGTAAATTAAAAGCGGACAGAGGTGATACTTCGGACATGTCAGGCCGCACCTCAAATACGGGATAACAATATAGGAATGGATTCGTGAGCTAAATGAAATTCGTAGGAAAGCTGCCCGATTTGTCAGAAAATGCTATAAGCGAACAAAAAGGGTTTAACCTTCGAACGGATAAGGTTGGGATCCTGGCTTGCAATTGATTTGAATACGAACTCTCTCGCAAATGATCGTCTACATAGCAACTCCCAGCTTCCTATTCCACAGGGAAAATTGTTTATCGCATATTCGATCTACATGCTGAGTTAATATCTTTTCTTATCATAATTATTGATATTGTACACCATATAGATGTGTCAACAGACACCTTCAACTATAATAACCCTTACATATTCATTTATGAGGTAAATAGCTGAGAGTTGAGATTATTTTCCCTGATGTAATCAAAATATTACGGGAGTCTCCTTTGTTCCATCTGCGCGGCCATTCACCTGAGTGTTGTTCGACTGTGCGTTCATGCACTTCATAAAGTCTTTGCAGACAAGACAGCATTGCGCAGCGGAAAGCAGAAGAATTCAGTGCAATTATGACGAATAGAACAGGGGCTATTGTCCTCGGACAAGAAATTTCGAAACGATTCACGAAATTGTGAAACCACCCAAGCAATCAGTCACTTTGCACGACTCAATGTACACTGAGCTGTCGCTTATGCCTGTGCCTGTGAAACGCCGTGCTCCGTGTCAAACACTTTCCTTGCCAGTCTCATCCTCTTCGGCGTTCATTTTTTCCATAAATATCCACACCTCCAATATAACATCTTCTTTACTGGCATCCTCGAGGTAATTGAAATTCGCGGGAGATATCGTTTCTTTCCCTATTATTTTCCACATCATCTCCCCCAGTGATATTTACGTGGGTATTTCAAGTGCTCCATCACAAGTACACATTTCCAATTTTCTCCCTCATTTCATTTTTCTTCATTAACATTCTCCATTGTAAAATTGTCCAAGTGCATTTAAAAGTTCGAACTTATTTAACTGAGGCAAAAGTGACCAAAGATAAATTATCAACCCATCTACAAACTCCTTCAATTCTGAAGGTAAAACAGACAGATAGGTTGAGTAATTAGGAAACGACCTATCATGGAATGGTAACATATACCATTCAAGGTATCACAGACTGATGATGTCTTTGGTTTTAAAGTAAGAAATTAGACCCGCCACGAAAGATATGACTGAAATTTTTATTAAATTATGGAATCTTATCACAAAAATAATGTAAATAAATCGAAATTGTTAACACAAGCTTCGAATCAACTTTACTCCAGCAGTAACCTAAAAGTATATAAGCTTTAACCATAAGTATATTGTGCAGTGAAAGCTGTTTCATGGACCGGCAAAAAAACAAATTTCAGTAGAACTACATGCTTAAGTTAGTGGTGCAAACTGGTCTTTTTAGCCTATCCACTCCCAAAATAAACTGATAACACCTAAGGTGCAATTTAACAGCTTTGCAATAATGAAGTTTCCCAAAACTTTTATAAACTTACACTTACGCAGCCACTCTCAAGTGGAATGAAGTATAGTAATCACTTAACGGAAAGTTAAACATAAGAAAATAAACTGATGAGTAGAAAAGATTCCAAATACTTTTTAAAAGATTGAGAAAAAAGTTTAAAGCTTTTTTTGCAACCATGGAGATGGATGAGGTTGTCCACTCCCTTATTCATTGAAATAAATAATAAGGAATCTATAACTAGAACTTCATCTGAAACAAGCAAGAGCACGATTTTGTCTGATAGAAACAGAGTTTAACGAAAGCAGAATAAAATCTTGTCCATAATAACTCTCTATTATGACAATATTAATACATGTTCCAAGGATATATTCGCCATGAAGATTCATTTCACTTAGCCGAGATACGAAACTGAATCTTCCAATATCCAGTTAAGTATGCTGTCAGTTACACCACCAAGATATATATGATTAAGAATAAATTAGAAATCCTAGTAGTCACACCACAAAAGTGGTGAAACTATTAGCATTCCTGACCGGCAATCGAAAGATCCGAGTTTGAATCCTGGCTATCCCATATGATTTTTCAAGTCGAATTTTATCCTTGGTGTATATAATTTTGCAACTGTGTACGTGACTGCGTACAAAGCAGATGAATATTATTCATCAAATAACTGTTTTTTTAGACTTCGACCACACATATTTTTTCTTCCCGACACCATATGCAAGGCAAAAATAATTTGACCCTTAATAGATTCCCAAAGTCTTAAAAATACACAATTGAAAACACATGCATGTGTGGCGACCTAGCATGCAGGTAAAAAACTGCATACTAGGAACAGCTGTAACCAAGAGATGATTTTGTGAGTAATATACTTCAACTCACGTGGAAAATATTTCATCCTTGCTATCAGAGCATAGCAAAATATATAAATAAGTCTCCTACGTTTACCATACAATGTTCATATCAATTCCATGCGTTGAAAAAATCTTAAGTGACGTAAAATTGGCTATGAGCCCACAGTAATTCCATCCGACTCAACGTTGGTGACGAACTTTTATAAACGGAACATGAATGGACAATAAAAACATGAAACTACACAGATTTTGCAAAAAATTCTAGATAAATGTATACAGACAAGGAATACATAATAGTCAATTCGCGCCAATCTACGAGAAAATAGTCTTTTTTAAACCGGCCACCAAAACTTGTGGCAAACCCTATTGCACGCATAGCTTCTTTGCCCGTCAACGCCCACGGGTGCAATATGGCACCCAGTGCAGTGCCGAGCTAATACTCCTTCAATAATTTTAATAGATTAATTTTCCCCTTAATTTACATTTTTCGCGCATAATTATTCTATGAGCACTGAAGCTGACTCCATGGCGCAGTAATATCACGCTATGTGCTTCCTTCGGTTAAATTGGCGCTATTTTTTCCTTCAAAACGGCCCTAGGCTCTACTTTTTAAATACCTTAGACCCAAGCTATGTCATAGGTATACTCGCTCAGCAAGATTAGAAAGCATAGGTAGAACGGGTAGAGTGTGCCAGAAAGAATATTAATGGAGTCAAAGCATTGTGGTCATCCAAGGCTAAATCGCCAGTAATAGCAGTAGCTTTTGTTATGCATGCATGAGTTGTGCAAATCACTCTACATACTCACTGGTGCTATTAATTCTAGCCCGAGCCACAATCCAAGGGAGCAGGGTAAAAGACAGTTCACTACCGATTATTAATTGGCGCATAAAATTGGATGAGATGAATTCGTCAGTGATGGATGGATACGTTATACTTTCTGGCCACGCGCAACAGCATTCTTAATGTATTTTTCTCCTATCAACGTTCCTTATCAGTTATCAAGAATGCTTCTCATTGGTTACGAGCAAGAATAATCATTCTCGCAATATCTGCAGCCATAGTTTCATAATACATAATTAACATGCACCAAAACTCTTATCTATCTTACCATCCAGTTGTTAGATTTAGCTTCCCTTTTTCATACTCTCTACGTTAACACTGAAAACGCAAAAAAAAACTGCGCCAAAATCGTTGTTTATGTAAACTGGCTGGTTTGCGTAGGTCACTGTACCTACCGTGACGGCAATTTTCAGCGCTCACAGAATCGTGAATGAGTGACATGAACTATTTGCACCGTTCGAAGCAAACGAAAAGTTATGCATGTTAAAACATGCAACTCCGTCGAGGTAGGGTAAATTTTATTTTCTTGTGGCTGAATTATTTTCCCGCCACGATGAATAAGCATCTGCGTTGAAAACGTAGCCAATCAACACAGATGGGATGAGTGATAGAGATGGAATATGGATGGATACGTAAACGAGGGAGAAAAGATGTGAAGTCCTTGTTGACGGTGCAATGCTGTTGAAAAAGTTAATGGAGCGCCCGAGTAAGTGACTATGGTGATAATAATGGAATATGGATTATCTAAGAGGGGTGTTCCCCGGACGTTTGGGAAGGATTTTTGGGAAGTTTGGGAAGACACTGGGCATCGCTTGGGTAAGATAGCATCCAGAGAAGTGGGAAACTTGGAATTCATATTCACAAAGCAGGATTTTTACGCACGCTAAACAGCAAAAATTGGAAAAAAAATGACTTCCGTATAACGCGCACGGGATCAATCCACTTCACAACATCAATCGCTATGTCTGTGCGTACGTTTGTAGACCAAAAACTTGTGCACTCATACACAAGCAAAACGATTTGCTCCGAGAGGATTAATGGGTGAGTGCAGTATCCTTCGAGATATGTTTTCCCTTTCATCGAGTGAAGAGATGTGTCTACCTAGCAGGAATGCCAATTGCAGAAGTTGTATGACGTGACGTAACAAATGGTAATGATAAAATGACGCGAAGGACACGTCGGACGCAACCGAAAGTAGCACTACGGGGTTTAAAAGCATGAGATGCACCTATTTACAAACTTTGGTCGCAATATTTAAAGCCTTATGGAAACGCATAGCGGACATTCAAAAAAACATCCTCTTTAATTTATTTTTCATTATTCACAGATTGAAGTGAGAGGAGGTATTTTCCGATATGGGCGAATTGTGAGGTGTAGTAGAATAGGAAGTCTGAGGTGGCTAATATCTTGACTTCCAGCCCTGCGGACTCGGTTTCAGATGCCGTCGGTGGCGGACATTCTAAAAGACTGCCTGATACATGCTCGATCGTTTTTTTGGAAACTCATTAAGTACAGCGCTCCATCCGTTGGATTAGACGTCAAGCTGTTGTCCCCTAGGCGCCTTTTTTTAGAGAAAGCTAATGCCGACGCCGGGTTTCTCTCCACCTTTCCTTGCCTACCCCTCTCTTTGGCGCAAATAACAAAATCGGCCGCCTCCTGCAAGCACTTACCTACTTGACCAACGATAAATTGTTATACAAAATAGGCCTTCTTGATGGAAAATTTCTGCTTTCTGCATGGATTACTGCCGTGTATGTTATCGTGAATTGGGGTAGCGAGTGGTGATTTTGAAATCAAATTTTAATACGCGTGGAGCGACAACAATTCTAGCGGCGGACTTGAGAATCCTCTAATCGTGGATGTAATACAGTATACCCTGTATTCTATCGTGCCTTCCGCTAGGCGAGGTAGATACAGACTTAAACTCGCGTGTCACCGTGGCAGTTTGGCGTGACTAAGTGATTGGGGGAGTGAAGAGGTGAGTGAACCCCGGGAATTCCCCTCGCGACGCCCGCCAGCGCCCACGGCCCACGCGCGGGGAGCGGACAAGATGGCTGGCCGGTGAAAGTTCTCGCGGGGAATCCGACCTTGGCAGACGACCGTTGCACCGCGAGATCCGCTGCGAAGCAAAGGTCATGGACTCGCGGCCGAGGGAATGGCTGCCCCCGGGAAACTTTCCCTTAGCCCTCCCCCGCGACCCGCTCCACGCCCACGAATTGAAGTGTGCGGGCGAAAGAATGCTGGCGGCATTGGTTCCAGCTGCAACCACGTGAGTGATGGAGATATCTCGGGTTTCACGCCGGGTAAGGTTTCTTCCAACGTTTCTGCGAGGGAAATCATGATGAGGGACCGAGGAGTTCAGGTGCCGTGCCGATCTCAATTGCCAGTTTACATAGATTCCTCTCTGAAAATTAAAAATATGGACAAATATTAGAAAAAATGCAAAAATTTGCTTATTCTGAGTGTCAAAGTATTATTACCAATGCTACCATTTAGTATTTAAGTTTCTGCTAACACAAACAACACGTTAATCATACAGAATACAAAGATACGCAATATAATTATTTCATTAGGGATAGCGACAGTTTCTCGATTCAAGAAATTAATTGCAGCAGTCGCTAGAACGACTGATTGCATATTTTATATTTCCACTTGCATGCCTATGTTCTTATTGCATTTTTACTGCATTTTTTTCATTTTTTACATTGTTCGATCTTTATTTTTTCCCGTGAACTGTTTAGATGATTCTAACCTTGCGTGGATATGCTGATATTAATGCCTAACCGCCAGTAAAATTTTGATTTTTATATTGTTAACTAATGATGATGATGATAAGTGTATGAGTGTTATTATCCGGTTGTATGTAGCGATGCACGTTTGGTGGGAGCTCACCCCCTTGAATGAATGTATACGTGTTATTTCTATTATTTCATATGAGTTAGTGTGCTCGTGGGGAATCTACTGCATGATGTATATTAGTGATTGGTCACCCCATACCAAAAAACCTGGAAATGGCTCGGAGGGTATTATGTAGATATATATATATTCAGAAGAAGAAAGGAAACTGGATTGGGGATATATTTATCAGTTCATTTATTTAAATCATTTTTCTCATAAAGCCGTGACGCAAATTTAAAGTCAAATTTTTAACAAAGCATTAAATGAGAAAAAACGCAATAACTATATAAAAACTAGCAAAAAAAATGAGGCCGATAAGAGGGAAAAACATTCAACTACATGACAATGAGACATAGGTTGTACGGTGAAATTATTGTGTGATAAGAAAGAGGATCTATATAAGGAGGGAGTGAGTTTAGAAGGGAGGAAAAGAGATAAAAAGGTGATCTCTTGGTTTGTGAGGGAATACGATTTTAAATGCAGTACGATAGGATAAAGTGGTGTGAGAAAAAAGAAGGAAGGTGGATAAAACAGATGGAGTGAAAGTAGGATGGTGCTGGAACGAAAAGTAGAGGTCATACCGGAGACATCTGTGGCGTTCGAAACTTGCCATTTTAAGGCAGCACACTTGATGATGATACATTCTTCCTTGAGTTAAGAGGACACGTCCCTTCATCTCGACCGGTCACATTTTTTCTTACCTGCTTCAAACTTGAGGTATCATCTTTCACTTTCCAGATTATATACAGTATACCTTTGTCGACGTTTTTCTGTTTCAAATGTAAAAAACATGTTTAAAATTGAATAAAATAGCAATTGTGTAAGAGACTTCAGTAGCTAGGAAATATATTCAAATTTAAGATACAAGTGAAGGTTGAATTGCAAAAGGTACTTCAATTGTTTGGTAATATTTTCAAAGTTAGGATACAAGAGAATGTTTACTAGGGTCATTTTCACCATCGTCTACTTTGGAGATACTCATTCATATATTATATCCTTTTTACCCAAAGAACCATTTTCATTGAATGTTTAATTTTTTTACGTTCAGACATGAATAACTATTACACTATATGGACATTTTCGCAAATTTAAAATCTATTTAAATACACAGCGTAAAAAGACCATGTTTTGAGGTTTGCTGGTGAGGACCAAAAGCAAGAATGACACATTTGGACATATAAAGAAATCACACTGGGAACTTGAAAGACTACTTTCCGTTTGGCCATTTTCGTCCGATTTGACCGTGGTCGTCTGCACGTCTTCGTGAGCCAGCCCAAGGCCATCATTTAAGTTGACCCTGCTTTGACCTCAAACGCAACGCCATTGGCCGATTTCCACGAGACTCCATTCCCCAAGTTTCCTTAGTAACTCAATTGTTTCAGCCTGAAAATTTCTTTACAATACGTAATTAAAACGCATCCCGAAGAAAGATCTGAGGTTTTCCTGGCGTATGATGATGTTGAAGTTGTTTCGGGTTTCCCACCGGGTGACGTTCCCCATCTCTGCCGACGTTTCGATGGCCGTGTCGTCCATCGGCATCAGGGCTTGTCTTCGAGTTGAGTTTTCCGACTTATATAGAAAATCCGGGAAAAAAGGCGGGATGACGATGGACGACACGGCCATCGAAACGTCGGCAGAGATAGAGAATCTCACCCGGTGGGAAACCCGAAACACCTCCAACATCGAGTAGCATCCCACTACGCCCACGCCTGCGCTGCGCTTTTAGTGGCCAATAGTGAGTCTGTTTTCATCGGGAGATGATTTCAGGATTAGAATCGATCAAATTAGAGAACTATTCGACCAGAGAGTGCAGACGATACAAAAAATGAGAGTGTTTCAGTAGGTATTGAGGCAACTCACTCGAAAATCCGAAAATGGGTCGATTGAAATAATTATAGTCAAATATTCACGAATGCTTCTTATAACATCTCTTTGAATGAGACGAATTTTACTAAAGCAATATTTAAGATTTAAATTCGGATATTTTACGGGAAATTAGACTTGAAATAAGGGTTGTACCTAAAAAATTCTGCGCCTCTACTCTAACAGTGGTCCAGAGGTTTTTCATGTTCAACGTGATGGCATCGGATAAATACCGTCATTATCGTAATCATCAGTCAACAATCCTAGGATTGGTTTGACGCAGCTCTCCATTTCTCTCTCCTATCCGCTAGCCTTTTCATAGCGATGTATTTCTTCTCTTTTACATCCTTTATAACCTGTCCTAAGTAACTCATTCAAGGCCGTCCGTTGCCCTTTTTCCCTTCCACTTGTCCTTCCACGACTGTTTTGATCAGGCAATTATGACTCATTCTGTGGAAAACTATATTGTCCCTTCTTCTCTTTAAATTTTTTAGAAAAATTCTGTTTTGCCTCACTCTCATCTTCCACTTTCCCGAGTGTGGCACTGAATTCGTTCACGTTGATGTAAGATAAAATTTTCAAGCCATAAGGTGCTCCAACGCCTGATCGAATTCACTTGTCTGTAAAGCGAATTTTCTGCAAACGAACATTGGATCAGATTTTCACCAAAAATGGGGCATGCTTCGCTGACTTAAAATATCTTTTCTGTAAAACCGAGAGATGCATTTACGTAAACCCACTGCAAGGCACGACTCTTTAAGACGAAACATGGAATGCTCTGCATTAATAAAATTACAAAATTTTTTATTCCTTATTTTCAATATAAGCCGCAAATTTACGACGCAGCCCATTGGGCTCATTGAGGATAAATAAAAATTGAGCATATCCTTAGAGGTAGTACGAAATTTAGCGCTCAATGTCGCTTCATAGTGCTTAACCTATTGCTGAGGTTAACATCGAAAACCCTTGCTTCAATAATAAGAGTATCTTCCAAGGGCAAAAGCGTGTACCTCTTCATCCGCCTTCCTGGGAGCTTAGAAGCACTTACAAGCTATAATTAGAAAGAAGAAGCTGGAATGCCCGTTAGCATCCTTGGATTTGTACATGGCCAAAGGCCGGGATAACAGGCTTTAGCTCAACAAGCCTTCAGATCTCTCAATGTCCACTTACATTAGGAAAATCAAAATATCAAGCCGATCAAGAAAGCGGATTTTTTCCGTATTAAGAACCAAGTGATACAAAACTTTTCAATTACTTTTAAGCTTTTCGATTGTGCTGGATTACCACCGCTAAGCGAGGCAAGGCTGAATCGTATTTAATTCCGAATGTCAACTATTCCGCCCAATTTTGAAATATCCTTGACGGAAGCACATTTGTCTCTCCCCTACTTGGTGGGATTTTCGTGCGCGACGAGGAAAGCAAAGTCGCAAGTCAAGGGCGTCCCTGAGTCAGCGGAGGTCGCCTCTTCGGGCCAGCTCCTTATTCGGCGGACGCGGGGGTGAAGGTGTGCCCTTCCCCGGTCCACGGCCGCTGTGGTCGGTCAGGGCGTGGCGACTGCCGTGAGTCAATGCTTGCCCCCGGCTGGCCTCCCATGGGATTCGCCGCACTGATCATCCGACTGACCATCGAAATGGCTAACCTTGTCATTACAGCACTGCAACCTATCTATTACTCTGGGGAACAATTTCTAACTTATTTTCTGTTGAATTCAATGTTTGAGCTGTGTCAGGGTGAAATAGGCATGCTGATTTTAAAACAGTAGTTAGTTTTCTTCTACCACGCCAAGTTACGGAGCCCGGAAATTGCCCAGTTACGGAGCCCAAAAATCGTAAGGGAGCTTTGGTGTTGCGCGGGTTGCCTACACGCATATTTTTTTGTCAATTCATCCGCATTTGTACCTTTATATATAAATCAAATCATTCTGTATGGACATTATATAAGGTAAAATTTATCTTTAAAGTCCATTGTCATCATCATCAGTCAACAAACCTAGGATTGGTTTGACGCAACTCTCCATTCCTCTCTCCCATCCGCTAATCTCTTCATAGCTACATATTTATTCTCTTTTACATCCTTTATAGCCTGTCCGATATAACTCATTCGGGGCCGTCCCTTGCCCTTTTCCCCTTCCACTTGTCCTTCAACGATTGTCTTCATCAGGACATCGTGCCTCAAAATGTAGCCAACTAAGTTTTTCCGTCTTCTACTTAATGTTTTAGGAGGTTTCTATTTTCTCCCACTCTTCTTAGCACTTCCTCATTACTCACACGGTCAATCTATTTTATCTTCATCATTCTTCGGTAGCACCATATTTCGAATGCTTCCACTCTTGACTTCTCTGCTGCGGTCAATGTCCAAGCCTCGCTTCCATAGAGAAACAAACTCCATATGTTGCATCTGATGAATTGCTTTCTACTTCTAAGCGTATATTCTCAGCTGTAAAAAGATTCTTCTTTTTGTAGAAAGCCCTATTTTCCTGCCCTATTCTACTGAGTATTTCTTTCTTGCTTCGTCCATCGTAGGTAATTCGGCTCCCCAGGTAAGAAAACTCTTTCACCTCTTCAAGATTATGCTTTCCTGGGTTAATCTTTGTCTTAGCCTCCTCTCTTTTGCTGCAAACTAATATCTTAAGTGTTCTTTTGTTGAAGAGCGAGGGGGAGATTGCACGTATGGATATCACACTTTAAATTCCGCCATTTGAAAATTTGGAATGGCGTATGAGACAAAAATAGTATGTATCCTATAGCTTATAAAGTTTATGTGATAGATAAAAACAGAGGTAAGTTTCTTAGTTAGAGGCCAAAAGTTAGTCAGGAACAAATCACAGATCTAAGGCAAAAAATGGCTAGGGTGACCCCTGTAATGTCTGGAAAATGAAAAATATGGTTATATTTTATAAGACAGAACAATCAAAGTTTTTATTTTCGGTTTCACCAGATTGGCTACGATTCCTCTTCATTCAGTCACTTTTGCCACTTTCAAACGTGATGGGCGTTGCTAAGTTGATATTCTCCCTGTCACTCCGATACAAACGGTACTTACCTTCTTAAGGATCTAGTACTAGCCTGCATTCTCCAAGTCTGGAGCGGTGCCATACTGCTTCCGACTCTTTGAAGCAAAAGTGAAAAACAGCAGTTTAAGAATCCCGCACAACTGGGATTTTTTCCAAACTTGACGGATAACTCGCGTAAAATTAACGCCATATTCATCAATTTTTCGGCGAGTAGAGAGTAAGCCATTCTCAATATCTTCGTTATCTTGAATTTAAAATTTGAGCTCATTATTTTCTCAGATTTAATACTATTTCAATTGAGATACAGAAGCGAAAAGATAGGCGAAGCCCTACTCTATTCAGCCTAAAAATTTCAAGGTCCTCTGGAAGATTTTAAATGAGTGTTTTCCTTGCGAAAATGCACAAACATGACGAATCTTGAGGGAGTGGTTTATTTTCCTATGCGGCGGATTAAGAGTCTCATGTTACCCTTGCAACTTTTCCCGTATAATTTGCTCACGAAAATCTTAGTATCACTAAATAGATGTAAAAATAGGATGGAATACTTAGTTACTAGCAATGCTAGTATGTAGCACTAACGCGTTTCAACGTTTTTTAGTAAAAAAAATATTTTTGCACAGCGAACTAAATATCCTTCGTAGAAAAAAAAATATACCTCTACACCCCTTCAGGAAAGTTCCAAGGACAACTTGATGATAGCATGCGGCGCATTTCGCTTGATACTATACATTAACCGTGCTCTGTGTCATGCACGCGTTTCAGCAACTCGTAATTGGTCTCGGAGGCTTTGTCTAGTCGTATTTACGGAAACTATGACTAGAGATCGAGGGGGAGATTGGACGCATGGATATCACACTTTGAGTATCATAACAGTTGGTATCAGCAAAGTAATACCTGACTCGATGCGATACGTCCATAAAATTAAACTATCACAAAATTAAGGGCCACCTTTGTTCATCCTCAAGGACAAGGTATATTATTAGCCATCCACATTCACAGGAAGACGAGAAGGACGCTCCAAGTTATAAGCTGCTAAAGATGCCAACTTTACGCAAAACATTTGCAATAGGAGTCAATTGTGGATGTTTTGGTCACGTAAAGGAACACAGAAATGTACAATCTCATAATTTGTTGTCACCAGCAATTCGTCAGCATTGTCGATACTGTGACACGCTTTTTCCGTTCACTTCCGTTCACTACGGAGGTAATAAGAACAATCTTTACATGAAAACTTCCCCCAGAAGTAAAATAATGAAAAGAACATAGAAAAATATCTTCGCACTCGCCGTGAAAAATCATTGGCCTTAGGAATACAATGCCAGGGTAGCGCCAGGCTAGGTATGATACATCATCATTGCGATAACGAAGTTTAAAGTTCATATGAAATAGCGCAGCTATTATTGGAAACTTCGTAGATCGCTACACCGTACCTGAATAAATTTAAGGTAACGCTAAGAAAATTATAACAAGGATAAAGGAATAAGAATGAGTTGCGTTGACTAAACATGCAGATCAAATACTTATTAGTAAACCATGGAGTAGTAATCGTATCCTCCCACTAAAAGAAAAATGAAATTATACAATATATAAAATATTATATAAATGTAAACGACCAATTTTTCTTCAACTCAAAAATAATAAACCACCCTTGGCCATTGTACAAAATTACTATGAAACATTCAGATTCAAAAGAAGAAGGGAAGGACAATCCAAGTTGTACGCGGTACAGGAAATCAGCTTAAAGCAATAAAATATGCGATGGGCGTCAATTGTGGTTGTTTCGGTCAAGACGAAGACGAGTATAAATGTGCGGCATCTGATAGTTTGCTGACACCAATAATCCATCAACGTTGATACTGTGACGTGTATTTTTTTCCCTTTACTTGCAGCTACTGAGTTTATAAGCGCAATCTTAACACTTACCGTGCTAACTTTAGTGCTATAAATCAGTACCCCAATGGTGGCCATTTTCAATACTTTTATGTTATTTCTTAACTACCAACCTCAGATGCGAGGAATAGGTGTTTGGAATCAATTTAAAGAATGAATTTTGCTTTTGTTTTTTCATTTGTTTATTTAGAAGTTAGATTTTGGGGTTTACTTTGTTGTTCAAAAATGGCAAACTAAGATTTTTCAAGAGACGGATGGCTCTATATGCAGGGATGGCGATCGAAACTAAACGAAAGTCAAAACCAGTTAAATTTCAATAGTTTCGTTTCCGAAAGCGAAATGCACAAACGAAACGAGAAGGAGATAATCACGGGGACCTAAACTCAGGGTTGAAACGAAATCGGAGTCAAAACTACTTGGGGTTGAAACTAAACTAAAACACTGGAACGAAACGAAACGAAGCATGTCTCGCACCGGAGGGACCACGTGCTTTATCTTCGAACAGTTTAGTTTCGATCCACACACGGAGTATGAAGTATGGCTGAATCAAGTAGAGGAGACCCGATTTTTTTACATTTTTAAATATTTTTTATTTATGCATAGTTAACTTTATGAAATTATTGCTAAAGTATAGAACAGTCTTTCTATATATGGATGGCAATAATTAAACTTGAATGTATGAGTTATAAATTCTAAAAAATAAATAAATACTGGGCATATGACAAGGTGGCCAATCTGCCTCTACATCGGGGTAAGTTGGCCCAGCGGCTGAGGCACGTTGGCCCATGTATTTTTTGATAAGCTGAACTGGTATAATTTCAGGAAATCAAAATAAAACTAATAGTTATCAAGAAATATATTTCAATTAATGTAACCATTTTACTGAAACAACGGGAAAGCTTTAAATTATTAGGATTTCTGGCGTACTAATACAAACCACTTGACTTTTGTGACTGTCCAGATACAAAGGATCAGCACAATTATTGCTCTTGTGAAATAGTACGCGGATTTCATTGTTCACACATGTCTAATGAGCACAACGCTTGCAATTTGTACACTAAAAACATTGTGCTCCAGGCTGACCGTCGAAAAAGGCACACTTAAGGCACAATGAATCTTCATCTTCCTATATCGGACGCTCGTATTTTATTTTTTAGCTCCAGTTGACATGCGTTACATTGTGATACTATGTTACGTTCAAATAGATGTCTTTCTTCACCTCTGCGCTTATATTTTAGAAGCCTCTGTGAATTTAATTGAGTCTTTGTGTCTAATCAGTTCAGACGCAACCCAACGCTCCCAAAGACAACTAATCACAGACCCAGCGGAACCTCTGGAGTTAACTATTGATGCAAGCTTACCCTCAAATGTAACAGAAAATAATCCATGTAAGTGAGGAAGGGGTAATCCAGCTTTCGAGCTCAATTTAAATTGTAATCCAATTCTTCTTACTGAAGAGGCAATCAAATGCCTAAGTCCACTCGACTTTTTTTCATTATTCTCGGATGAACTGCTTAAGCACATTTGCATAAACAGTGACATATATGCTAACCAGAAAAATTTAAATCTAGCTTTGGAGAAGGAGGAACGTATGACATGATAAAGTCTGGTAATATGACATGTAATGCTAATGTCATACTAAGATAAATACCCTAATAAACGTATGTTTTGGTCCAAAAAGGTAACAAAACTTAACAAAAGGTACTTCCCCACAATCTTGCATCCGATTTGAAACGATATTAAGTCATTTACACCTGAATAATAACTCATTTGAAGATGGAAGTGACCGTCTATTCAAAATTAGGCCATTTTTGACAAAGGAATGCATAGGACGTGGCATGTTGGCCCGGGTGGCCAACGTGCCCCGTCGTCGCTGGGCCAACCTGCCCCATCGGCATGTTTACAATAAATTCTATTCGTTACAAAACTCACTGAAGCAATTTATATTGTATACCACACAGAAGTTATCCTTAAACTATGAGCTTTAATTATAGCAGTCAACTATTGGGTCCAAATTGATCAAAACTTAAATAACACACATTTAACCTGGGAGTCGAATTTTACTGAAACACGCGCAAATACAATTAATCGCTACAACTTATCAAAAACTGCTCCTCCAGTCATAATGGTGTTGTGAAGAAAGGGGAAGTGTGCTACCAACCTTCTGATAGATTCCTAGTACGATTCAGTGTCTATTGTATGAATTAGCTCGACTGGGCCATCCTGCCCCTATGGCCAACGTGCTCCGGTCTCCCCTAGAGGTTCGGCCTACCGCCATTATATGAATGGGGCACTCATATTTTTACCACTAACAGGATAACGGTGAACGCAAACTAGGCATTCGATGTTTAAGCTCATTTTTTTAATACACCAACGGATGAAGTTCGCCATGAAAAAATATTTGACTTAGCCGGGATTCGAACCCGGATCTCCCGATTACCAGTCAGATTTGTTGCCCAGTTACACCACCAAGCCACCTCTCAACACGTATGTCAAACGTAATGGTTCGAAAATATTCCCTCTTATCCCCCTCCACTCAACTTCTGGGATCGAAACTTATCTATGGGCAGCGGAGTTTCGATTAATTTAGTTTCGTTCCCGGAAGTGAAGTTTCGTCCCGGGTCGACATTAATCTCCTTGGTGATTTAAATTTCGTGCGGGAACGAAACTAAACCTGGGCCTCGTATTTTCGTTTCCCTCCCGGTCGAAACGAAACATTTTCGTTTCGTTTCGCTTGCCATCCCGGGTCATTATTACGGCCGCCGCAAATATCGAAGGATTTCACGTGGCGTTATATTACGCCTATAGCACGCAAAATGTTAGCTTGACATCTTCCCAAGTAAAATAATGCGAGCGAGAAAATAAGAGCGAGGAACAATGAAAGGCAGAAAAATACTAATCAAACAAGTGTTCCCGAGTAGTATCACTGCTTTATTTTTCTTTCCTGAAAACAAAATATATATGTTGTTGAAGTATTCATGGGATTTCCACCGAGTGAGTGTCCAAGGTCCCGCGTTTAAATTTTACAGATAAAAGACAACGTGTTCAAAATCTAAAACGTGGTGCGCATACATTATAGTACGAGTTGGTAGTGAAGAGTTAAAACATCGGCTTTAAAATTGATTCGCACCACTTTTTTTTTGTTTTAACCATGTAGTCTTGGACCTATAAAATTTAAACTTGGGACCTTTGGATGAGACAACATGGTTAATTTCTTCTAAATATTAGAACGTAGGTTTCTGCGGCGATGGTTTGATCTCTGCATTTCTTCCGGGTTTCCTTCCGCGTCAGCTGGTTTGTAGACAACAGTTTCGCTGGCTATCCTGCCAGCGTCTTCAGGTCGAAGGTGTCGGCTGTCGGTTTCTGCCTCGATTATATACCGTAGGCTGGATGGGAGCTGCACTGTGATTGGCTGTTTGACTGGGCGCTTCTATCTGATTGGCTCTCTCTTGGATTACTCTTTTCCACGCGCTGTGAAGGAAGTATCCATCTTCTCTATCGAAATTCAATGGTGTTTTTTGAATTTCTATTGCTTCCCTGATTTGTCTTGGGAAGTATCGGCGCTCCTTAACTAAAAGTTTCTTTTCTTCAAATTTGATGTCGTGGCCAGGTTCCGACCATGCATGTTCGGCGATGGCAGAGAGCTGCAATTGTTTGTTCTTGGTCGCCCTTTGATGTTCTTTGATCCTCACATGCATGGAGCAACAAGTTTCCCCTATGTAGGATTTCCCGCAGGAGCAAGGCACCTTGTATACCCCCTCGTACAGTTCCTGAGGAATGATGTCCTTGGTCCTTCTTCTAAATAGTTCGAATAAAAACATTGCTTTTTAAATTATAATTCTTTGCAATATTTTCATCTACTTGGATTTAAAAAGATACGCGATTTTTATATTGCTTTTAATCTTTAGCATTTTTATATTCTTTACAGTTTGAATTGAATTTTTGTGCATATTTTCGCAATTTCTCTATGCCATTGGTTTATTTTTTGTTACTCATCAGGATTGAGTCAAATGTAGCAAATTAAATTTTAAGCGATTCGCATTATAATTTTAAATTTTACAAGTGTAGGGGTAGAAACTGCGCTGTCTAAAATTTTGTTTTATTTCGTAATTTTTCCATTTCACTGGTTTTACAAATTGTAAGTTATTTTACGCTTCCATGACTTAAATTTTCATCCTTTGGCAGATTTCAATGAACAGCAATAGATATATCGAAGAAATATCCGCGAATCGTTAAAGTTTGTGCTGAACCTGAGCGATTAATTCAACTGTTAATTGACGAACATGGCGGCTCACACTATCTCTGAAGAACTAGAAAAAGCGTAGCAATTCCATACTGCTTCCTGAGGTTTTGATCTATGGTAAAAATTTTAAGTCAATAGGGAGTCGGAAAAAGCAGTACATTATATCAATATTGTAGCAAAATTTAACCCGCTAGGACTTACAATCAGCCAACAAAGTGACTTAATAAAATCGTGGTAATTAGATAACTGATTCAGAGCAGGGTTCGGCAAACCGCGTCCCCCGAAAAACTACTTGTTCTCAATGTTTTTAACGGAGTACGAACAATGAAAAGTAATGCTATCTTCTCCATTTTTAAATATCTATATTATTGAGTCTCAGTTGGGGGCTACATTTAACAAAGCGCGTATCACACGCACCATCGGCCCAATAGTATCACTGAATAATCAACTAATTTGGAGATTAAAATTGGACTAAATTATTGCAACTATCAACCGATCCGGATACTTATTGAGTAATCTACCAAGGGTCGCATTCGCCGTAAAAAAATAATTTGCCTTGATAATAAAATAATAATGAATCTAGATCTCCCGATTGCCGCCCAGGTAAACTACTGGTCACAACACCAAGCAATCTTCTCTCGAGATGAATTTCAGAATGGCTCTACAAAATAAGTTGTTGACGTCTCAAGTCCTCATTGTAGAACAGGAGTCAGTGGTCTGCTTACGAAGCCACTGTCGGAGAGAAAACCCTGTACAATCGCTATTCCTCGCAATTCATTAATTCATCATTCAATTGATACAGCTTCCAATCCCGGCTACGCAAAATGATTTTTCATGGCAAATTTTAACCTTGGTATATATGACATTGCAGCCGTGCGCGTCACTGCGTGCCAGGTCACATTTTTCATGCAGTGCTTGTTGAGTAGACTGATTTAATAACACAATACAATCTCAGTAATCCGGCCTATGCGGTAATCCGACACGTCCAGCAATTCGGCGTGCAGGGTAGTCCTTCGACTAACATAACTTCTTCAGATTTTCAATTAAGATGTTTTAACATTTTAATTATTTGTTCTATCATTCTGTATTCAGGTGTTCGTAAGTTCATAATTTACTTGAATTTTTTGTTACGTGACCCACCTAATGGGAAAAAAAGTTCTTTACAGAGTCACAGTGGTGCGCAGGGTTTGTGCTCCCTTTATCGACCATAACCGTTATTATCAATTCGGTTATTTTCCTTAACTCACGCTCTAAGCAGTTGGGAGAATTGGCGTAGATATATGTATTTGATTGTAAAATTATAACTTAAAAAGATTAATGTGCATTGCACTTGTTTTTTGGTTGTGTCCAACAATCCGTTTTTGATAACCCGGCTAAGCCACGGCTGCATATGGGTTGGATTACCGAGTTTGCACTATAATAAGTGAATTCTTATACGTTAGGACTGCCATCGACGATACTTTTTCGTGGCCTATGAATCAGCCTTAGCTGATTTCTCTTCCGTCTCACCCTCTCTTGTCAATTTTCTGTGACTGGGAGGGTGCAAGAACCAAAGAAGTGCCTAAGCTCTCAGTGTGCAAGAGTCGCGAGGCTCCAGATGTAAGCGCGCAGCGGGAGACTAGAGAATGCGTCATCCGATCATTGGGAGTCTACTGACAGCCACACTCGCACGCAAAGGGGCTGCAGTGCATGGGGGAGGATAGAGCCCGTGTTGCGAAAGATGCCTTGATTTTCGCGGCCAATCCACTCTCTCCTTTCAATCGTACTGAAATGAAAGGTTGTTGCACTTCACCACAATCATTTAACGCACACGAGAGATAGAAGGAGGACCTGGTATAATTGCCATGGGAATTAAAGACCCTAAATAGCATAGTGGTCTGCGCATAGTGGTTCCATTCCCGGTCCAAGGGAATTTTTTCTCATGGCAATTCTTGTATATTTCACCGCCGTTCACGCGGCAGGTTTAGAAATATTACACAAAGAGTTTGTTGTGTTTTGTTGCCAAGGAATCCGAATAACCAACGATGGACGAAGCAAGAAAGATAGACTAGCACAATCGAAGGGGTATTTCTACAATGAGAAGGATGTACTTAAAGAGGAGAGTACATGTATACAACCAAGGAAACAATCCATCAGATGCGACACATAGAGCATGTTTCTCCATGGGAGCGAGGTCCTAACGGTTACAGCTGCAGATAAGTGAAAAGTGGAAGCATTCGAAACGAGGTGCTGAAGACGAATGATGGTGGTAAAGTGGGTCGACCGAGCAAGTAATGAGGAAGTGCAAGATGAACAGTAGAAAAGAGAAGTCTTCTAAAAACCACAAGGAGAAGACGACAGAACTTAGTTAGCGCCAAAATGAGGCATGATGGCCTGATGAAAACAATCGTATAAGGGCAAGTACTTGGAAAGAAAGGCAAAGGACGGCGCCGAATAATTTAAATAGGTCAGGTTATTAAGGATGTAAAAGAGAAGGAATATATCACTATTAAATGGCTGGCAGAAAGTAGAGCGGATTAGCGGAATGGAGAGCGGCGTCAAACTAATCTCAGGATTGTGGACTAATGACGACGATGAATATAATATTCCATTGCATCTCTCCCATCATTTGCTCATAGAATTTCAATGATACTGTTTCTGTACTCCTGCACTCTAGTCCTCCAATCCCTCTTTTCCCAAGTTTAAAATCTTGACCGCAATGTGCCTATCCAAATATTTTGACTTGTGTACCCTTCGCATGTGTCTCCATCGGGAGATCTAGTGGGATGACTATTTTACCACCAAAATATTTTACCGCAAAGAAAGACACCATATAAAATGTTGAATGGAAGGCTACATTTTCGGGGGATGGTAATGTGGCGATTTATGGTATTGAAGACTGCTCCACTGGGTCACCTCCTCCATGGCTGCAGACATTTTGGGATACAAGTCGTACTCCAACCTCAGGGCTGGATGACAGAATGGGGATTTTTCGTTGCCTCCCACTACCAGCAGAATCATATCAGTAGCATTACAGAAAATAGTTCATTACAGGTGCGCTCTGCATGAAATTACAGATGAAGTTGTCACAAGGCTTATGGAATATACAAGGATTACGGATTTCTATGACAAAGTTATGATAACTATGACGAGGAAAGATTGTCGATATGCCAGACTGAAGAAAGTGAGATAAACGGAAAGGAAAACGTGTGATGGAGTTATGGAGCGACAAGAGAGTCGGAGACATGAGGGGAAGATTAGATGAAGGTAGAGTAGGCATTTGGAGCAGATTATTAGGGCGGGCGGATGCTGAAAGTTGTGAAAAGGAGAAAATGTTGGGCAAGCAGTTGAGTGGAAGAAAGGGAACAGGCTTTCGGAAGGCGATGACGGGCAGTGTGACGTAAGCAGAGCTGAAGAATTACAACGAGTTGAAAGACGTGGCCTTTGAGCGAGGAACCGCGAAAGTTACATTTTCAGCCCGCTTCCACTTTTACGCATGCTCTTGAACTCATAATGACAAGATGAAGAAATAATTATCCTAAAAATATCTATCCAGCTTAATTTTTGCATTTCATATTTTTTCACTACTAACCTCGAAATGCATTAATTGAGGTGCAAACTAAAGAAGAATTATAAAATTAATAGAGTAGTGACGTCAATTGTTTGAATATAAGTGATCTTGGATTGTTTTGGAGGGAACGGGGAATCATTGGACTCGATCCACTTATGAGAGAGGCCAACGAACTGCAGATGCATCAACATTTTCGAGGAACCGTACAGGCTACCACCAGGGTGGGTGGCAGAGGGTGATTCCACACCAGGCATGCAGCACTCATCCCAGCCATCATCAGAAACACTCTCGCTTGCCGGGCACAGGTCAAGAATGCAGGACAACGATACGCGGTCAGGCTAGAAATTAAGCGCAACCCTCCGTCCGTCGGATGAGACGTTAAGTCGTGGTCCCTTTGGCGCCTTTCGTTAAGAGGAGGCTAATGCCCACGCCGGGTTTCTCTCCACCCTTCCTTACCTACCCTTCCCTCATGGCGCAAATGACCTAAGCTGTCGGTCGCCTCCTCCAAATACCATACCATACGTTAGCCAATTTTTTTATAAAAGGTATTTTTACAATTGAATCTGGATTAACTACTGAAGAATCGTAGAATAAGATATATCCACGAGTATTAGCGGTCTACTATGGAAATCCATGATTTGTATCAATTCATTTATTTGCCATCCAGCATTATTATCTCCTTAGCCGTCCGTAATAAATGATTGTGACTGAACCTGGTTAAGGAAAAATGCATAAAAAATTTTCGATAGAGTTATATCTAACTCGTTCCTTTATTCAGCTGTTGTTTTGACTACGTCAACAACAGCTTCGTCCTGCGAGCATCAGCGCAGCATTCGAAAGTGTATAAAATATATAGGGATCACTTTGTCCTTATTTTCAGAATAAAATTCTATTTCCAAGTATTTTGTGAACATATTTTGACTCTAATAAAATTAACAGAGCTTTCATCGTAATATTATGTCTAAATTCATATAATTTTATTTTCGTTGATATTAAATATTTTTCTTCGAAAGTAATATCTTGGGAAGGCTAGAATTTAAGGCATTCTTTAGGCCCGTTAATAATGGTAAATTTTCGTTCCTACGCAATTGAAAATTTCTTTTCAATTAGAATAACTTCCACGGGATATGAGTTAAAAGATCCTCTATAAGGAGAAAAAGTCGACGATAAAATTAATAAAATCATCCTTTAAAAAAACAAGTCATTCTAAGGGATACGAGATAACCCACGTGTTCGGCAAGTAAAATTTTTAAACGATTTTATTCAACTTCCCTTACTTATATATCTGTTTGTCGTTCTGTGGATTTAAATCCTAAAATCGATTTTTTCCAACTTCATTAGGTGCTACAACCTTCACTTGGAGTTAACGGAGTTTAAGTTACATAATAACATTATGAAAAATATTTTATCTACAACACCTCAAAATTGAAAAAAAAAATTGTTTAAAAATTTCCCCTATATTAAATGCATATATTGAGACTATACTGTGTGCTATTATTCCCATATATGAGCCATGTCAAAATGAGTCATCCGCAGGCCAGTCGTTACGGTGGTTGACAGCTATACCGAGTGGCGCCCACGATTTTATTCACGCAAAGCATTTCATTGCCATACGAACGATCACCACTTGTGCGTTCGCTTTTGACGTCGCTTTGGAATAGCTAATGGTAAATGTGTATCATAATTCAGATGATAAAATTATTTTTACTTTTGCATTTATTATGTAGCGCTAATGAAATATTATGATTCAAATTTATTTTTTACTTTTAAGTTCATTTTTACTAAATGATAATCAAAAATATGTTCTTTCATTCCAACTGCGTTGAATGAAAGCGTTTACTTAAAAAAATATTTTATTCTAACTAGTTCACCGAATTTAAAAAACACGCAGATAACTTATTTCCTAGGCTTAACCTCTAGGCTATCCGTGAAGAAGCTCTAAAACCACTCATGACCATTGCAACCAATGACGCAAGCGCTTCCGAGGGTCCATTTGCTGCCAGGGCCTCGTTCTCATTGGCGCCGTGTCGCGCAACTAGTCCTTCACACCGAACAGTCTCCTCGCTCAAGATATTCCCCTAAAAGTCTGAAGAGTATTTCCAAGTAACGTCCTTCGAGAAGCACCCACTTTTAGCCCTAAAGACGGAGTCGTAAATCTAGTCAGCTCCAAGCATCATTTCTTCACGCCAACGATAGTCGACGATAGTCGTTGCTTTATACCCTCGTGTTTACTACCGCAGACTACTTGTCTTAGTTTTTTTGCTCCCTTAAGTACTCGCGATAAAGTATCAACCCAAAAGAGCACTCATATGCCGTCTCAGACGACCCAACTTCTCATCTCCGACAAACTTCAACATTAAAAATTTTAACTCCGGGGCTTCAAATTTGGCAGCATGTCCATTCTCGAAGAGAAAATGACCCACAATACACATCTGGCCTAGAGTAAATCATTCAGTGCGTTATATACATATGGTTGAGTGCAAGAACTCACAAAGGTTCGCGAGCATTGGAAGGCATTGAACCTTGTCACTTCCGACCCAACGTGAATAGCAATTCCACATCGTCGATTAAGAAGCGATTGTACGAATGGCGATAGAAATATTGTAATAAATGCAGTCCATATGTGAGCTTCTAGGAACGGTAGGCAATCGACTACACAAGGTGCTAATTACGTGGTATGAGGAAGCGCTAATGCAGCAGAACATAGCTCGTAATCGTCGCGAGTCGATTAATAAGGCAAGGAATATTAAAAGAATAATACCTATGAGTAATGATTCCGAGAAAAATGTACCAGGAAAAAGCTTCAAAGAGTCTTTATCTATTCTTTCCGCTGGTACAGCTTGAAAAATTGACAATTGCATTGTGGTACTTTCACCTCAAATAAAGGGATCTCATTTTTCAAGGGGGATGAAATCTGCCGTCAAGCGTAAGGGAAAATAGCAATTGGAAAGTGTTGATGGAATAACTTGTCCTCCCATAGAGAAATTAAAACGGGATTCAAACACGTGAAAGCATAACTTTCATGATTGGAGCTATTTTAAATGTATGATCACGCATTTATTTATCGAGACTACCATCGGATTATCGTTTAAAGCTGTTTAATATTATTTCGGTTATATTGACCTAAAAATACTTGAAGTTTTCCAGCAAACTTGCTGCCGCAGACTAAGCGAAGGTGAGACTGAATGTATATAGGTGAAAAATATTCTACATCTACATCTACATAATACCCTGCGAGCCACCTCTAGGGTTTTTGGCAGGGGGTGATCAATCGCCAGCATGCAGCCTGCATTTGGACTCCCACATGCACACCACACCGTCCAAGAAACGTCCCGTATAATAACAAACTATACTACTATATGCTGTTAGAAATAGAATATAGAATAGAAATTCAGAAACATGCATTACGTTTTACATAGGTTAGTAGGCTACACTACAAGTCATGCAATCTATTTACGAGTTCTATTGCTGCCGTTATAATCTCTTATTGATCGTGGAAAAAATGACATTCGGAATCTGTCTGTTCTGCAATCTATCTCTCTTATTTTATTTATATGATCTGATCTTCCGTAGTACGTTGGCGTCCGCAAGATTTGGTTAACTTCGTCAGAAAAGACACTGCTCTTGAATTTATCTAAAAGGTTTAGTCTATTTTTCAATCTACGGTCCGACAGAGATTCCCATTCGAGTTTATCTAAGAGGTCAGTTACACTAACAAGACTATCGTAACGACCTTTCACATAATAGCTGGAGACCATATAGTTGCTAATAAAATTCTGCAGACGATGCAATGCGCAATGGTGTAGGCAACAAAGGAGTCATTATGAGAAGAAACAGATGACGCTTTTGAGGCGTGGACCTTTGTTTGGTGGCTATGCCTCATAAGAAGACATTTATTCCTAAGTTCTCTTGAAAGCGGTTTACAGTTTCTCTACTCCCTGCTGCTGCTAACAAGACTATCGTAACGACCTTTTCGATAAAGTATATCAAAGCAGTAAACTATAGTACACGCATTTAATTGGTAGAGGTTTGGTGACGAAGTAACGGCTGGGTAGAGGGAAAATCACATAAAGCAATGCCTTTAAATTACTTCCATTATGCTGCCACGTCGCCATATTCAGCTCGGATGGCACTAAAAGTAATGTTTATTCAGTTGCACAAGAGCAATTTTATACCACTTTTCTCAAAACAAAGTTTTTCAGTTTTTCAAATGCAATACACAGCAGACAGTCCGAGAAGAGAGGAAATTAGGTTAATTTTTTGCTTCGGCGAGGCACAGTCCTTCCCTTCATTAATGATCTTACTGCTTCCGTTACTCTTGGCATGTATATGGAAAAGATGGGAATCGTTTTGCAACGGATAAAATTTTAGCAAAAACATATTTACGCGAAAGTCATGGTAAATATTTTAGGTTCATCATTATTGAATTGAAGAAAAGTTTCAAAATATCTAAGGCAACTGACTAAAAATGTAATAAAATCCAAAAAAAAATCGAGAATTGAAAAAAGATATATCTGGAGTTGCTTATCGATTGACTTTTCAATCATCACCGGGAAGAACACTCAAATACAATCCCTCCGTCGCTAAACGCCTAACACCCTTGGATCACATTTGCTATTACGCTTTAAAAGCGAAAGCAAAATGAGCAAAACCATATCTTTTTTCTTACTTATATCGCATAATCCACCCCCCAAATAATCGACATTTGTCCAAATCCAATTTTTTCACTTCCAGATTTAGATTTTCCTCGACATTTCCTGGGCGGCTTTCTACTATATTGGCACCTCCTTCGTTTCCCTGTTTCTCTTGACTTGTGGTATTAATTTATATCGACATTTCCACGACTGCCATATGCTCGAAGCCACTTTTAATAGCCGGAGGCATTCCTTGCGGTTAAATAGAAAACGAAGTTCAGGGGCGAGGCCCAGACAATATTGAACATTTAATATCGCAACACGTTAGCGTTTTTATTAACAAAAATTGAAGATTACGGAAAATAAATTTCGAAAATAAGTAATTATAATGATGTGCATTGCGATAAACATCGTATTTTTGGGTCCGGAACCAATAATTTCACGATTAAATACCGTATTAAATCAACCTGTAAAAAACACATCTCCCAATAATACAGAATATATCACGATATACCATAGTGATGATAGAGCTATCTTTATGTGTTAATCCGGCGCGATAATTTCAGTTCTGGCGAAATCGTGTCGGGCTTTCCACTGCAAGAGTTGCTTGTAGGCCGAAATTTTGATGGCTAAAAGAACTTCACCCGGTGGAAAACCGAGAATATTTCACCTGTATCATACATCGGGAAAGAACAAAATCAAATTTCAGTTCTATTGTCGGGCGAGATATCACGATTTTTATATGGCAAGCATAACGGTAAAAACTCAATATCGGACACCCAAAAATACTTAAAAGCCGAGATGTTTTCCGATATTTCGATACATCGCCGAGGCCTAGGGACAGTATCTCGATTGCTGGGCCGAATCTCAGCCCATCCACGACCGGGCGACCCGAATTTTCATCCCAGCCAACTCACGCGGCACCCTCATTACGTCACTCATGACGCGGCAGGAGAAAGGCCGGCGAGTGCCGAAAGTGAGCGCGGCTGCCCCGTGGGAGCGGCTCTATCGGGGCAGACCCAAATCAGGGGCCGCGCCGCGAGCGGCGATTCACCCTGCTGGCGACGGAGCGGCGCGACCGGGCACCGCTGCGTCGCGTCGCCATGACCAAGGGGGCTGCATAGATGAGGCTGTCACAAAGGCGGGAGGGTCCTACAAATCAATTCCAGAAATCAGATTACAGAATCCCTTGAAAAAGCGACCAGCATCGGTCGGGAAACGTTGGGGCCACCCAAGAATTGACGCGGCGACATAGTCCACAAGTTTTTTTTCATGACGACGAGCACCCGCGAAAATTTTAACGAAGAATTATTGCAAGTGATTTTTAAACAGAGTTAGGTGCAGAAATTGATAGATAAAATATAAAAAACATAGTTGCCAAGGGATACGAGTTAGTCTCTGTTCTGTGCTGGCATCTAGTGGAAAATCAAATGCACTATTAATTATCTATTTGGTCTCGTTCGTTTTCTTTGCCTAATTTCTGAACCTGACTCTGCTTAGAAAAAATTCAATTGTACCCTTTGGCTACTCAATCCCTCAATGAATCATTGGATTTTAGAACAAAATAAAGCAAAGGAATATACGAGAGTGAAACAGAGTTGCTTCAGCTAGAGTGATTTAAAGGAGGCATAGGATGAGGCTGATGAAGTGTTAAGGAAGGAAATGGGAGAGAGATTCGTGGAGTGAAATGGAAGGTGGCCAAACGAATGTGCGGAGAGGTTAGCAGTAAAGCCCGAGGAGACGGCGAGTAAGACCGAAGTAGCGAAGAGATCAACTCAATGGGGAACTTCAAAAAGAAGGAAGAGCGGACACCGTATGGCGGAAAGTGGAGAGGCCGAACGGAAGCCGTGATGGGACGGGAACGCCCACTTTTAGAAACGAGAGAGAGGCGAGAGGACAACCAGAAGAGATTCAGTGCGCGATGAAGTAGAATAATGAACAGTTGGAGGGTGCTCACTATCTTGGCGAAAAGTACTACCGGAGAGTACCATTTCGCAATTTCCCTGACTACGAAATCAATGGTTTGCGTGGTTACTTTGCGGAATTATGACGTGATCGATTAAAAAGAAAACTGTCTTGTATTCCATTGTGAGGTTTACCTATTGCTAATGACCTGAAAAGAACCGGTCGATTCTTTTCGTAAATAATGTGTGGAGTACAGCAAAGCTTACTTTTTAATCTATCTCCCTTGGCTATATAAAGCAGTGTAAAGTAAAGATTAATTAATACTGGCAGTCCCATACATTGCTCTTATCGTGGCTGACCATGAGGAAAAATAGACTTAAAACTGACTTTTTCATGTAGGCTTCCGCGGAGATTTTGACTGTGGGCAGTGGTTATTCCGGGTTTCCTACCGCGTTTATCCACTTTCTGGGCACAATTTTGACAAAGTTTCAGTTGGTTTCCTTAAGTGCACTGAAAAGCCGATGCAGAATAAGGTCTTCTATATACACTTGGAAAATGAAAAAATGAACGTTGTGAGGTTCACTCAATATATTTAAAAAGTACATCCACATTCATTTTCTATTATGGAAAGATTTCACAAAGTAGAGCCTGAAATCATTAGATATATTCTATATATACACCCTGCTTGGCGCCTTTTTTGTGGAGATGCGTTCTGATTGGTCGAAAAAGGCGCCAAACAAGATGTATACATGGAAGACCAAATTCCTCATCGGCACTTCAGTGAACCTGAGGAAGCCGGCATGAACGTTGACGAAATATTATCCAGAAAAATGGAGTAACGCGGAAGGGAAACTGGAAGAATCATTGCTTTAAACCTAAAATTTTTACCAAGCTATCCAACGTACTTTTATGCGATTGGAAACCCAAAAAATAAAAATATCACGCTATGCCGGCAACTTTCAGTCTTTTATCCTCAAATGTAAACAGTATACAATGCAAATTACTTACGAATAATAGTTACGACATAGAAAACTGATATTTTTTAATAATAACTAATAGTTATTTCGAAAATTTTCGTATATTTTTTTCACGAAGTTACCGAAAAAACTAAAAATGTCTTTTTTATATCCTAAAATTGTAAAAGCATTATTTTCGAACGTTTTCATACAAAATAGAGGTCTATTCGTTTCTCTTAGTTTTCCAGTCTTGCGTTATCCACCGGTGCCGCCTTAAGGAAAAGACATAACTGGCAATTACGCAGAGACGGAAAATATTAATAAGACCATTAATCCTGGGTACGATCATATAAGAATAACGTGGAATGAAAATAGACAAGGTGAAGCTCAACTCGCGTGAGTTCCGAAAGTTTGGAAAAGTATCGGAGGCATAGCTTTTAATGCATTATTTCGTAGGGTTCACGAGCAAGATGAAAGACCAAGGAAGTTTGCATAATTTAGCGTTTCCACCAAATATCAAGGAGAGGAGAAGTGCCGGAGACTAGCAAGCATGGATGGAAAACGCACTGAAATTTGCAGCCGATGTAAGCACTTCTTTCGATTATAAATAGCTCGCAATGGATGATTGCCAACGAGTGACGATGTGTTCGAGGTCGAAAGAGGTACGGGAGCAATAGATGCGCTCTGAAAGACTAAAACGCTAACAGAAAGCGGCCCATACAGATGAACATGCATCGCTTACTACATTTGTTTAAAGGAGGTGTAATAAAAAAGGGCCCTCACCGTAGGCTAATTAAAAACAACAAATGCCCGAGTCCACTCGGCGCTCCAAGGAAAAATGTTTACTGGATTTACCTTTGAATTTTACTATCTACATCTATAACTAAACATAAGTGAAACTTTATGACTTTCGACTTTAAATGTCATCCATAAGAAATTCATCTGGGACGCTTGATACTACACACTGTAACTACTGATCAAACTTTATCGGCATCCTGGCCTGGAGCCAGTGATAAAGGAACATTTCAATTGTTATGAAATAAGTTGTTCCGTTATTTACCAGCGTTTCATTAAAGCAAGACGTTGCATAAAATCTAACTTTAGTCGATCTGCAATGGCAATAATAATAAATTGTGCACTGGTGTCACATAACGGCAGCCACTGACAACCGTTTTAATGGCCATCGTTCGATGAATGCGTTAAACCTATGAGTTGTTATACGACACCGAATATCATACTAAATAAAATACTTACGTAATGTCGAGAAAATAGTGCTTTATCACAGGAATGATAGTCATTAAATGCAAGTTAAATGGTGACCTTTCTATATCATATAAACACCAAAGCATTAATGATACCTGGACTTTCTCTTTGATCATTAAAAAAACTGAACACGAAGTTGGACTCCAATCAATGATTTCGTTATGAATACGACCATTTCTCCTTATCAAGGAAATATATCGTTATGAAATAATTATGCTGTTTTTGAGTGCGTTCGGTCAGCATAACTTATAGAGATACTGTACAAAATGGCAATGACAATTGCATCAACAATCGATACCCATAGACTTCAATCTTAGCATGTAATACACATCGTGTGGATCAGTAAACGCCTCAGGGAATGCTTGCAAAGAAATCATTTACTTTCAATGGAATCGCGTCAAGAATGTTTTTACAATGTAAGTGATTTCAATTATAATATTACTAGAGCATGGAATGAGAAAGCTGGATTTAAACGAGGAGTGCTGAGACTGTTTTTTCTCTTGCTCAACGATGAGGAACCAAGACAGAAAAGAGAAAGCTATCACTGTTGTCAATGAACATTGTTTTGAATAACTTTTAGAGAAAGCTAATAGAAGCGTCCGGCAGTTTAAAAAAATTCGAACAAATTCGCTTGG
This sequence comes from Ischnura elegans, assembly GCF_921293095.1. Lineage (NCBI taxonomy): Eukaryota > Metazoa > Arthropoda > Insecta > Odonata > Coenagrionidae > Ischnura > Ischnura elegans. The sequence goes on from NC_060259.1 coordinate 40,991,324, forward strand.
ATAACCTTATATAATCCGCAACTTAGGATCAATGACCTTTGATCCCACATTTGAAAATCCTTTGATTGATCCATCATGAGAAGCTCATTTAAAATGCAAGATAATCTGCTTGACTGTATAAAATGATTGGTAGGTTTGAAAACGAATAATTAGGGAGGCAACAAGCTAACTTTTCTCATGAGCTCTTTCGTGGAAGGTCATTAGTCTTTTTACGAAGGTAAGTTTCAAGCAGTTGAAGTGAGAGTTTGGCGTTGCATTGGGGTTACATGAATGCCACGGAGAAAGCCACGAGAGGCCAGTACATTTCCCGAGATATCCCCGACTTTCTCTAATTATCTGAGTTTCTTATTGACGGTAAACATGCTTCAACTCGGCCAAGCGGCTGGGACTCGGTTGTCGGGGATCGAAGGGGGATTACGTTGGACTCTCAGTGTCACGAAACGGTTCGCTCCTTGATTGCCCTTTACGACCCTCATGTGCTAACTTATCAGGGGAAATGGAGGAACGGCAATTGCATTGCAGAGGAATGAATTGGCACGCTAAGTGCATCTGCTTTCATATTTTTGACGACGTTGATAATTCAGTGCCAAACTCCCTTCTTCCATTAACTCCTACTCAAAATGTGTTCCAAATTTCCATACTTTTTCATCCCTCATCTATCTTGCACCATTTCCATCGTAATTTTCCCCCTACTCCTCGCACCATCCTCTGAATACCACGATTCTTTGATTTTTATTTGATAATACTGTTGAATATTTTTTCGTTATTTCATACGTTTTGCCTACTATTTTTTAGTCGTGTTCTTTGTTATTGTGAGTCCTTTTTAACTGCCCTTGTGCTGTTTTTGGACTGCATTAAATAAATAAATGAAAAAAAAATATTTATTAAAAGCACTGCCAAGTGCCCATCCTCCTCAAGATGTAATATTTTTTTATGCAATCGACGCCGGCTTCAAGAAACTTCAAAATATAATTATCTGATTTTTTAAATTCATCTATGGATGATTGTTATAATATAGTTTCTTATTGCATTCAAAATAACAAACTGTGTTTCGACTCACTTTGCTATCTTATGAACTACCATAAACGGGTTATTGAGGCTTAAGTTAACATAAAAAAAAAGCGTTTGACCTCTTCGTAGAGGATGCAAACTAAGACCTGAAAAAGTTTTCGGAAAATTTTTAATGCGTTGAAATCTCAGTGCAACGGAACCGCGTATTAACCTGCCCCTACCATGTGGTTTATAATATGATTAGTTTTTTTCAAGGACGAAGATTTGAATGGAGTTTCAGTTATTCATATTCATGACCACCTAGCATGAATGAACCGCAGTCACGTTTGTGTGACAATTGCCCGAGAGGCCATTGTTCCGAAGGCTTTCCCATCAACTCACAACAGTTGCCCAAGTGCGAAATAAAAATGCGTAGAAGCCTAACCCTCCCGAGTAACGCATAAGAATAGGAAATAAACTATAGTTATCTTCAGCACACGCGACCAAGAATTAAATTCCTCTACAACGTGGCCTATCTCTACTATATATCTCTCGGCGAAATCGTCCGAAGACAAGAAAATCCAAATGCCGTTTATAGCTGGAAGAGAGCAATGTCTCCGAAACGGGTTTTTCGATCAACTTAAGCTATCCTCTAATATTAAAAACTGTGAATGAAAACCCATTACTTTGTTATTCCACATAATTACATAATTTATTTAACCAAATATGGTTTGATGTGGAACGCCGTCATCTGGGACTAAAACAGATACAAACACTCACTTATGTACCAATATCATGATTCGTAAATTCCTGTGAGTCAGGACAACTACTTTAGTACAATGATCTTGCAACGCAAATGCATTTAGCAAATGATCATAGCCTAGTCCTCGGTTAGTTAACCTTATTCTATTCTCCTCCCTATAGATAATTGACAATGTCGATCGAAAAACCTTTGTAACTTGAATTAGTTTTGAAAATTTTAAGCATGGAATTTAAACAAATTTTGTTTCATTATGACTGTTCTTTACACTTCCCCTGAGTTCCCAACGAGGGTTCCCAACAAAGACGTGACCACGTGGTCGCTCTTGGCGGGAAGGATCACGTGGTATCGCTGGGCGCCACATCGCGAGGGAGCGAGGAAGCTTTCTCGCCCTGCCGATATCGCATGCGCTGTGAACTTGAACCTGGTCGGGGAGCGGGAGGGGCGGATGGAGAAATCACGAAGCACAAGGGAATCGGGTCAAGAGTGAGTGCCCATGGGCCGCTGACCAACTTCCAACTCTCCCTTTCTCCGCGCGGGGTCAAAAAACTGTGCGACCGGCCGCGGTCGACGCTCCGGCCGACTGCAGCACTTGCTGTCGCGGCTGTTAAACGATCGACATTCGAGGTCCTTCACCGCAAAGAAGGGAAATCGGCGATGGCATTCACAAGCCCGTTTCGCTGCACTCCTCGCCGGGGAGCGCCTCACTCCTTAAACCCCCACCCCAGGGGTCGTTCCCCCCGATTCCACGCTCCGCGGAGATTTCGCTGCTGGTGATTCCAATAGTGAGCCAAGATCTTGATCATGCCGCTCAACTACTCTCGGCCTTAAGACGACGAGCCGCACCCGCTCAACGGGTCGTATATTATTATTTATTATGGCGTTTGACTTGAAAGGAGATGGTGCGCTCAGGGGCTTCTAACTTGAAATGAGAGGGAATTACTCACACGGCCGTAATAATGTCGCAAGCTGAGAATCAAATGCACCAAGGAAGAAGTTCGTTCACCTTTTTTAAAATTTCATCGTGGATTGTGATTGTGATAATGCTGTGATAAGACCAGTATTTTTCTGTTTTTATATATGTTGCTTGATTCCCCTCGGTGGTGGCGGGGTAAAGTCCTCGCCTGCCAAATAGGAGCCCCGCCAGGGTAGGTTGCCCCAATCCAGGGTATGATTGTTTATGCACGTGAAATTGTTAATTTTTGTAAAAAAAACGAGGTAAAAGACCAATATATGTTATTTTCGGTGGTGTGGGAATAATAAGACAATAATATTTAATTATTCGCTGAAATTCGACTGCATTGACCTTTACGCAGATGAGTTGATGACGCCACGCGCTCTAGCCGAGCGTGTCACCGCTTCCCAACTATTGCTTTCCCACTCGAATCAGTCTCACATGATTAATTTCTGTTTACACCCTTGCGAGCTTAAACAACGAAGGGCTCATTCCAGTCCCAAAGAACTGGTCCGCTGTTATATATTCAGAAGACATAGAACAGGTTTTAGGAAAAAACTGCCCCGAAGAATTTCAACGTAGTGGCAGGGATCGAATAGTGAAAAAATAAACGTAGCACCTTAATGTAGCTAATTACGTGTTTGGGATATATAATAACCCTCTGCCATACACCAAAGAGGTGGCTCGCTCGCTTGGTAGATGTAGGTTTGGATGAGGAAACGAGAAGGAAGAGAATTTGTGCCCGTCTAATTTAATATTTCCCTGGAACGGCTTGGTCTTATAAAATCAGAACGTACATAACCAATTAAAAAGGTATGAAGATACGTCTCTTTCGGGTAATACACCGCGTGGGTCCATTGTTCTCGGGCTCTCCAAGAACAATGGACCCACGCGGTGTATTACCCGAAAGAGACGTATCTTCATACTCATCGACCCGTGGAAGCCTGCATAAGCAATTAAAAAGGTATCTGATTATTAACTCACAATTGACGTCAAACAACGAAATTTTTAATGGACCGGACTTCTTCTTTCCTTTATAAGGAAACGAATAATTAACGTCCATGTCAATTATCAAAGGCACCATAATAATATTATAAGATAATTATATACTTAGACGTCTTTTTTTTCAATCAAGACCATGCAAGCTGCGACGGTTTTCTCATGAGATCCAATGAATATACTTTTATCAACGCAAATCGTCTCAGTCACTTCTGTCACTGTAAATTCTACACTTAAAGCACATATTTTGTGATCGTTCCATTAGACAGCATCATTGTAAATCGTAGGTTAAAAAACATCTCCAGCATGATTTTTATTATTTATAAATATCTCTCGAGCATCGTATAGGCCAAGAGAGGTAATCGTTCGCCAGACATGCTCATTTTTTTCCTCGACCTATCAAGTACGTAAGTTATTTTCTCTTCAGGTGGCAACTTTTACATTTTCAAATGCGACAAATATTGCCCATTGCGAAGCTGCCATAAAAACTGATGCGGAGGGCATTTTGAATAGCCTCTTTGTATATCCAGCGCGGAATATAAATAACGACTCAATAAGAAGACGAGAGAGAACCAACTGCATAAAAACATCACGTCTATCATCGCCATAAATTTCTCGTGGCACCTCTGCAAAGACTCTCTCTGGCCGCACCAGCGCCGTGCGAAGGGGAGCGGCCGGGATGCGGCACCACCACCACTGCCCGCCCCCGACGGCCCCCAGCCCGCCCCCTCTGCCCCCATCTCACTCACCGTGGCGTTCGTTCACCGCGGAGGTGAAGTGGGATGAGGGAAGAAAGTGAGCGAGTGTGAAAGCGACCGCAAGGCGATGCACGGCCGCGCTTTTCCAACCGCGTTAGATAATAACGGCACAGTGACATAAAAAAAATTCTCTTAGAAAGTCAAAATATCATTTATATAACCCACAACCCCACGATTAATATCACCTTCTGGAAAGGTCTTTGCCATTTCCGACTGTGGTCGCGGACCGGGTCACATGCCACGCACGTTGTAATCCCTAGTATTTCAAAAATTTCTTGGAAATGGAAATCAAACAAGATGGCAGGTTTCCATAAAGTTTTTTCCTCGGAGATGGTGAAGTGGACAGAGAGTAGGAAGAATGACAAAGTGCTTGGCACGGTGGTTGAAGAGAGGCTACTTCTAGATGAGGAACCAAGGCAGACAAGACATAGCTGTCACTGGTGTCAAAGAACAATGTTTTGAATAACTTAAAGAGAAAGCTTATAGAAAAGTCCGGCAATAAAAAATTAGTACAAATTGGCTTGAATGATCTTACATGGTACACAACTTAAGATGAACTTCGGACGTCGGATGACATACAGAGGAGACGGAAGGTACGGATGGTGCGAATACTCTGCGGGGAGGGGATGTTAGAGGGTAGAATGTTGGGTAAACAAGGGAGAGGAAGGAAGAAAATCGGATTTTTAGATAGAATGCAAGGGAGTAGGCCTTATTGTGATTTGAAGAGGGAAATCCATGAAGGAAGTGGAGACTTCCAGGAGACGTAAGTGTTTGGAGGAGATGGCCGACAGCTGAGGTCATTTCCGCCATGTGGGAAGGAGAGGTAAGGAAGGATGGAGAGAAACCCGGTGTCGGGATTAGCCTGCTCTTAACGAAAGGCGCCAAGGGGACAACGGCTTAACGTCCCATCCGACGGACGGAGTGTTGCGCTTGAAATACCCTTCATATAAAATTCAAGCGGGGATCGGGCATTCTCTGAAAATTCTCTGAGACCACCAGGATTTCAACCCGAGCCCACGGGGTGAGAAGCCACCTAGCCACCAAACCAACCCGGTCCCCCTAGCACGTTGTATTCTTAGCGTTTCAAAAATTTCTAGGAAATGGAAATCAAACAAGATGATAAGTTCCATAAAGTTACGTCCTCGGAGAAGGTGAATGGGACGGAGAGCTGGAGGAACGACAAAGTGCTGGGCATGGTGGTTGAGGAGAGGCAGCTTCTAGATGAGATACAGAGGAGACAGAAGGTATGGTTGGCGGGAGTACTTTGTGGGGAGGGGGTGTTGAAAACAGTGTTAGAGGGTAACACATTGGATAAAGAAAGGAGAGGAAGGAAGAGAATAGGATTTTTAAATTGGGAGGGAAAAGGGAGGAGAGTCTGCCAGAATACTTCTTAAATACTCCATGAAAACCTTTCTGAACCCGTAGAATACTTTTATAATAATGCGACGCGTTTAGACTGCAAGGGCATTATACTATTAACTATTATATTAGAAATATCCTAAGGTGTGATACATATATTTTTCGAATATTTACTCTTTATCAAGTAAACGAAAGTGTACTTTATAATGACAAAACCATCGAAACGCGTTCTGCACTAGTAAAACTTTGTGGATGACATCCTTTTTTATATACATTACCATGCCCTTCCTCTATATCTCTTTTGTCACAGTTGCTCATATTTCTGAGAAGGTTAAACATCATTCTAAAACGGTGCATAAGCATAAAAAAATCACCAAGAAATTCAAAACATCATTAACACAATCCACAATCGATGATTAGTATCACCTTCTAGGGAGAGTTTTGCCATTTCAAATTGTGGTCTGGAGCCGGGTGACCTATCTCATACGCTATTTTCGTACTTCTTCAAAAATTTACGAAAGTTGATATGTCATGTATGTAACAAATGCATCATAATAAATACCTCCAACTGGAAACGTATTATGTCTAATACTTATTATTCAATTCTGTACCTCACGTATTACTTTACATTCAAATCGAAAAAGAAAAAACAACTTGGCACTAGCATACAAAATATTATACTACTATTTGCTCACTTATGCCTCATGAATTCGCAACATACTTTCGGCAGACCATCTCTTATCATTGCCTCTAGCCTATTGAAACAACTAGATTACAAAACATTATCAAGCAGCCATTTCAAACTGAACACATATTTTGACGAATTTTTTAAGATTATTTGACAGGAGATCATTTTCATTGTCAATTATTATTTCGCACCACATCAATTTTGGCTACGGAAAATAACGAATACTAAAGTACTTCTTCCATACGACGATTCCGACAAGTTCTTTTGGAATACTATAAATTACGATTACAAATCATTAAACAAAACTCTTTAACACTTTGAGTGCCGGCTGCTAAATTTAAAGCCCTACTGAAAAATCCAGCCATTTTTTACTATATTCGTACATTTTTTTAAACATTAGCATCAAAAATATATTTATATCGATGTTCATTTCAATAAAAATGGACTTTGCTCTTCTTTATGAATGAGTTGAATAACATTTATTGCTAATTTTTAAATATATACTTTAACAATGAAAACCTACTGTTTTTGACAAAATAAAAAAGTTGCAACATATGATGTACCGCCATAGCATGCATAATAATTATTTTAATACGCTCAATTTGAACTATTTAAAACATGGTAATCATAAAATAGCATTGTTCCAAGTAAAGCTTTATAAATCCTGGATGACAAAAAGGGTCAATGCACCCTCAACGTACGGTCCATTGGCCCAAAGAATTTTCACACTAAGTGGCCTAAGATGACGATGCCGGTAGCTACAGAGGACTAATTCGTCCTCAAGACATAAATTGAACTCTTTTTCAATCGAGCAGTTGATTTTTGAAAAAACAGAACCCCAAAGCAGTAAACTGGAAAAGTACCACGGGCGAAATATTACGGCTTCGCGCATACAAAGCCAATTATATGGAAAGACGTAATATTATGTCCATGGCAATCCTCAGAAGGATTAGCAGGACGTAATATTACGTCCATGGCACGCAAAGTATTAAAAGCTATTTAGTATTTGATTTTTCACCCACTTCCCAAAGTTGGATCGTCTCCTTGAAATTGTCAGGCTATGTAGAAAAAATTTATGTAAATTCACAGATTAAGAAAGTTTACCTCGATATTTTTATACTTGTATATGAATCAATATTTTTCATAAACTGTTATACTTTAAATACATATAAATTAACGAAATCCCACTCCGTGCACTCTTAAAATTTAAAAACGATAGTGTAAATTTCAAACACGAAATTCTTCGCGAAAGAAGACAAAATAAGCCGGTAGAGGGAGTTAAATTATATCTCAGACGGCTAACTTATCGCAGCAGTCGTTTGAATCAATCAATTCCTAGTTCAAATGCGTTAAACTTCACTTCCGGTAGATACTCTGTCGCTCAATTTTTGGTAAAAAAAAGAATAAGCAATAAAATGCAGTGGCTGGCAATAGTTCTTTGATTGCGAATCGGGAAACGTCTTCCGGAAACGGAAATCGCCGGCCGAGACGAGGCCGAAACTGCAGTCCAACAAAACAACGACAGGGTGGAACTCAAAGGGACGGCTGCCGTTAAAGTCAGCGCGCTTTGGGAATGGAAAGAAATCCACCCCTCGAAAGACTCACTCCAACATCCGCAAACATCCTGAGAGACACTAAAAAGGGATTTGGGCAGGAAGTGTGGGTCCACACCATCGACTGAAGGCTCATACTTAAGAGGGAGCATCACTCAATCTCGACCAACCATGTTCTGCATTTTTTACGCTCAACTTGCACAAAAAAAGTTTTCATCTTGAAATTTTCGGGGAACGTCGATTTAAGCTTAGTCAAAATGCGCGCGCAACTCAAATGTTTATATTTTTCACTTCACAAAATTGTGAGGCTAAATTTATCAATTTGAGATCCAGGGAAGTGCAACCAAGGATCTTCTATTAATACCCAGAAAATTTTCATGGTGATACCGTAAGTTTTAACCCTCAGTGAAAAAAAGACCGGTCGAGCGATATCGGTGCGCCCTCTTAAACCAATAAAAGGAAGACAGGTGGACAATTCACTCTGTTGTACTCAGTCATCAACTGCCTTTTATGTTGACGGCTATGCTCGGAGAAATGGGAACTGAGTATTATTAACTATATTTTAAAGAACTAACCTAAGTTTAAACATTATCAACCATTTTCATCCACGAAATGGCTCGTTAGGTTGAAACATGAATCGATTTTTTCGGGACATTGTGAATGTTACTAAGTTTTTCTCTTTTCACCGAAATCAGAATGCCCTAAAATTACGTCGAGCATCTTTTAGAGATATATACCCCACAGGTCTCGTGGTACTGAAGACTACGTAGTGCAATCTGTAGGCAAGATTTTAGAAGAGTTCCCCTCATAATGAACGACAAAAACTTTATTTAATTGCCTTCCACACACTACTTTCATAAGATCATAACAATTTACCAAGCAATCAGTATGACTAATAATATTTTTTTGGTATAAGGCGGAGCGGGATATTACATGTTGATTTACTCTTTCTTGGCTTTAACGTGATTACCATAGCTCTTTCTTCAATTTCTTAGCAGATTTCTTCATACCCCCATCCTACATGTGTGGATAATTCACCATATTGTATTTTATTCCTTAACAAACGTCGACGAAATCCTCTGGTTTTCTCACTAAATACCCTCTCATCCTGAAATATTTCTAAACCTGCCGCGTGAACGGCGGTGAAATATACAAGAATTGCCATGAGAAAAAAAATTCCCCTGGACCGGGAATCGAACCACGGACCTTTGGCTTTCCGGGCCACTGCGCAGACCACTACGCTATCCAGGTTCTTTAATTCTCATGGCAATTATACCGAGGCTCATGGTACTAGGTGTACCTAGTACCATGTAACCTAGTAACACCTAGTACCATGAGCCTCGGTATAATTGCCGTGAGAATTAAGAACCTGGATAGCGTAGTGGTCTGCGCAGTGGCCCGGAAAGCCAAAGGTCCGTGGTTCGATTCCCGGTCCAGGGGAATTTTTTTTCTCATGGCAATTCTTGTATACCCTCTCATCCTTTTTGCACCTCCGTTATACTTTACAGCAACAAATAATCTTAACACAAACGTACGTTTTGGCCTGAATCTCCCGTACGATCGAATGAAATCGACAAGTTATTTGTAACACTGAGAATTAATAATGCAACTCACGCAACACATATTGCTTTACCTGTAACGAATATAAAATATGCTTATGTTTTTTTTCGCTTAATTACCTTTAGTAGGCTCATAGAATTTAAGCCATATACACTTTTAAATAGTTAAAAACCTTTCATTGCTTGCAATTCATTTGAAAATTTTCTATTTGCCAGTGTTTGCCTTTTTACGATTTAGTCAACAATTTGATAACCTGTGAGATGGAGTGACGTAGTTTATGATGCATTATTGTTATTTTTATTGTCGACCTCGATAGGAGCAGGCCAACGTCCTCGACAACCAGCATTAAGGTCGTGGGTTCCAATCCTCCTTGTGTGGGGTTTTCACCCTTGCGTTGCCCGTTATTCGAAAGCAACCCCGAGGTCCATAGGTGGCATCTTATGAGGTATTATTCTGTGAATAAATAGGTTCATATATCTTCAAAGCTGTTTTTTGCTATTTATTTGCATCCTTGTCTAGTTCTCATATTAACATACATTTCAAAGGAGAAGTTTCAGCAGTGAAAAAAATGAATCAATGTAGCACAGTAGACGATGCAAGTTCGGAGTTGAGCGGTACATAAAAGTATGTATGTCAAATGACCTCCTCTAAGTCTGCATACTACCCCGAACGATGCTTAAATAGGTGAGTTTCCATAGGTATAACGACACCAGCCGTTAACCTACATGAGAATATTAAAAAAATATTAAAGTTCGCGAAATAAGAGATTTGATTGCCTGAGTTCGACCAAGTTTTATCAAAGTCTTATTAATAGCGTAAAAGAATAATTCGTATACTTAACCGTTAGGCAAAATATCTCTTATTTAAAAGCATCTGCCGCGCCTCGAAATAGAATCTACCTGCATAGTGCGGTTCGAATATCTCTATCTCGTTCTGAAAGTAGCTCTTCTTCTAAATTGCTCACGTAATCTCTGCCCAGCTGGCAGCTTATGGGCCCCTGGTGGTTCCGAATCTGTAGCATATGAGTCTCTTGTGGTTTGCACGGTACCTCGTAGATGTAGATCTAATCTAATTCTTGTAAAAGCCACGGAAATGTTTGGAAATTTCATTTCAAATATTCATTTTCAAGATTTTTACATAAATGATTCAAGAAAAACACATGGTCAAATTAATATTAACATAGAAAACTTGGGAAACCTAACCGATTTCTCACGAGCCCGTGATGGCTTGTACGGTACCTCGTGATGTAGATGTAATCTAATTCTTGTAAAACCTGCGAGCCCATTTCGAAATTTGTAAGTAAATTATAAATTCATTGATGATTACATAAACAATGCTAGAAAAATACATGGAAAAGTTAATTCTAAATTAGAAAACCGAAGAAAGTCGTACTTCTAAGCCAGATATTTTAATCTACAGAGAATCATTTCAACACCAAGTATCATCATCAGGTGAAGTTTATTGCTATTAGTGACATCTTTACCTTCCACTAAGCGAATATGGAAACTATGTCGTATAATTCCAAGCCTACAAAGTAGCAGGGACCCCGTAATATTCCACCAATCCAAGGGCGACACTCACATAAGACTTTTTCCCATGACGCTCTTCGAGTTGAAAAGGGGCCGTGAATTAATTCCATGCACACGCTCCCGGAGAGATTTCACTTGACGAGCAACAAGGGGCAACAACAGATTGTGCCCGACAACCGGGACAGCGACTCACTTTCTTCGGCCCTTAGCGCTGCTGTGCGATCTGGAGAGCGGCCCCGCTTCCCAACCTACCTCTCATTCCTTTTCTACATCATCACGCACTACTAATTCCGGTCGAGTTACTTCAGCGCTTCGTTTTCGATGTTCCCAATATCATTTCACCTACATTTCCGGCGATAACTCCCGACCCCCGCGGAGATTACGGCAAAAATTTCTTTTCCCGCCAACACCACCGCTTTCTCCCGCGCGCCCTCGTTTGGCCAACCACGAAACTGTGCCAGCGTCCCAAACGCGATGACTAATTGAGGGAAAAAAATACACTGGGGCGGTGCGTGCGCCAAAAATAACGGTAAACAGCCCGAGCAGCTGTGTGGAGAGAGAGGGCTCTCGACCTCTGCCGGATGGCTTCAGAGCGATACCGGCGGAAAAAGTATTACTGCTCCCATTGTGAGTGTCGAAGTTATCGCATAAGAAGAGGCGGGCGCGTTGTTGGGCGCCGCCCCAGCCGAGAGAGGTCAAGGGATACCAAGAGAATTGGCCATAGATTATACCACCACGTCGTCATAAATTGCGAGCATCCAATAACCTAGTTTAAAAACAAATACAATATAGCATGGAGCTTAAGACGAAGAATCACACCCGCTTGACCCGTATTCTTCTTGAATTATAACCTTTAGACTTTTCCAAACCTTTCTCGGTCATCTTCAAATGTTCAGAGCAAAGTGTGTACATCATTTCATACGTTTTGTCAAGCCTTAACAGCACGTATTAGTCAGTCAAAACGGTAAATTACGCCCTTATTACGTATGAGGGTGTATAAATATTTCTATTCTTCTTTGTATCTCAAATGTGAAAATTTTACCTCGGAATTATTTTAAAATTAAAAATCTTTATTTTTAAGATTTAGGCAAATATTGAAATGAGTCTACTCTATATGCCCTGAAAATGTCAAGTACCTACTTTAAGATTGTAACAATTAATGCGTCAGACAAAATACCACATGTGGAGCTGGAGGGAAGGATCTCCACAAAGTGGCGGAAGCGGATATCGCTGGTCTACTTCTAACAACTCGTATTAATTATACTTACAGCCACAACGGTAACGGTAATAGGACGTATAAACATATCTATATTTGCGGAATTAAATGTAAACCAATTATCTCAGGAACCTATGTAAACGAATTTTAAGTGTTATATGATGTGTTCATTTATTTATATCATGCCCCATTAGGCGTCTGTATTGAATAACTCAAAAATGTTTTCGTGAATTTCAATGTCTTCCCTTTTATCCAAAGATGTCGAAAAAATCATATCCGCGAAGTTATGCACTTATTCGATCGTTTACAAAAACGCTCCAGGTACGACCATACTGTGTAAAATCGGGCAGTGGTCTTGTCTAAATCAAATTACACAAATTGGCATTTTGAGGGTATGAATTAAACATTAAATTTAGTAATCATAGAAGTTTACCAAGAACATTTATCTCACATAAATACATCTACAGTTATCATGTATAGTGCTTGGTTTGGAAACCAAAGAGGAATCCCAGGAATTTGACGCGAGTTGATAATGCAAAGGATTCCAAATTTAAACCTGTCAGAGCTCTGTATGTATTCGCTAAAAATATTTCAGAAATGCACATTGAATTCTTAGGTTATGCTGTTATATTTTTTCAGTTTTAGTCATGGCAATATTCCTTTCAAAAAATTTCGGTAAAATCTTTCAGCTACTGAAAATGTTAGCTTATATCAAATTGAATAAATGTCCTTCATATCGAATGTGATCCATCATTTCAACTTCGTGAGGCACCTTCCCTTATCCATTGCATATAAATAGCATAAAGAGGGAATGAAAGAGTTCCACAGTTCATTGCAGCAGCCTATGTTGAAAGATAGAGAGCTTCAAAAGACGCGTCGCGACAGGATGCCAAACCCTCGTTTATATTCCGTACCGATGGCACAAGTTGCCTCATTCTCCTGTTTGTTTCCCAGAAATACGTAATAATTCATCCTTTTCAGGCGATTGATTTCATCACAGTTCTGATAAGATGATAGCAACTTGCTGGCTTATGGTACTTTGTAGCTCCACTGTCTTTTATTTTCATATTCGGTTAATTTAAATGCCATATATTTTTAATATGCTTCCCTAATTGACCACCTCTGTTTTTGTAGTTAGTAGGTAATATTGTGCAGAAAATGGGATGCTGATAACGAAGTTAACAAGGGGTCAATTTCGATCATCAGACAGCTTGTATGCTTTTTAATAAAAAAACGAAACAAGGAAATAGATTGAGCAACCGTACGGGAGCTTAATATTAACATTGAAAATGAGAGAATATCCTCAAAATAGTTACTAGCTGGCTTTACCCATCATTTTTATTTTTTCTGACGCATTGAACTACATTAATGTACAAAGTAGAACATGACATAATAAAGTTAGATTTGCATTGATACATTATATCGTCGTGAAATGGGAAGCTCTTTCAATATTCCACGGATAAACATTCTTTGTCTTTACCGATTAAGGATTTGATGAAAGTGGGCTAGGTAGGCTGAATTAGTAAAGTGAATCCGAAACCTTGTCTCTCTATCCTTAAAAATAATGACGCTATTTTACTATAAATAAGGACCTGCTCGTTCTATTGAACTACGGTTTAACTCAACAAGGACACATGCTCACATTAAAAATAATATTGATCATTATAATCCAAAGCCTTCTTGTACTGATCGGTATAAACATGAAGACTCCCTGCTGTCACGGCCAAGGCTACGTCTGCGCTCCAGAAGTTAACACAGCATGAGTAATCCACTTGGTATTCGATCCGCTGATGTCAGCTTCTGTAAGTCGATGCTTCAGGAGGGAGAAGGGAAATCTCAAACGCAAACCGGTTTGCCCAAGACAGATGAATTGATAATGGCGGAGGACGAAGTGGAGGTGGTAATGGACGCAGGATCCGACGAGGCTTGCTGGGTAATGTGGTGGGAAGATGAGTCCCCGTGAGAGCACTTGCGTAGGAGGAATCTCCGGATTAACGAATATGATAATTTTAGCTTACTTCAGAGGGATTGCAAATCTCAGCCATGAATTCGAAAAAGGGCACAAGTCTATTCGGCAGAATTTGCAGACGCCTCTTTTTCTGCGAAACTTAAAAGCTACCAAGGCCGTCACTTCAATTTTTCCTCAAAAATATCAATGCCACTGCACTTATAATAATTAAACCGATTTATTCTAACTCGTGGAATCAAATTTGAAACGACATTTCAAGTAACCACAAAAATGCGCATGAATACTAGTCATCTAAAATTATTGCCAAAGGGATTCCAACTGTTTTCGGAATTAAAGGCTTTCACAATGAAACAAAACAAAAAATCTAAACTATTAGGCTTAGTTTGGAAATACTGCAAACGGAATGACATTTCCTCAGTAGGCTTAGGACAAGGTAGCTTGCGATTGATAAGAATTCGATATTAAATCTTCATTGCCGCGAATATTCAGCAAGGAGCATCCTCTCACCAGTAGTTATTCAACATAGTAATACCTATTTTAATGAAATGATGCCTTTAGTTGAAATTTTGTGAGCTTCCTTCAACCTGACGATCGATAGAGCGTTTGTATCACTGTGCTCTTCGTTCGAATAATGTTTTTTTCTACTTTTCCAATTCATATCTTATGAGCAGCGATTCAATTTCTACTTTCAAGCTGGAGTACTCAAATATTATTTAACTGAAGATCGCGATATTTCACACTATATTAATAGCATATATAGTGAGAATGATTTTAGGAAAATGACTATGGAAAAAGTGGTTTCTGAGGTTTTTCTAGGCTCTTTTTCAGAGGAGGTATTGCTTTTACGTTAAATGGAAGGTCATTATATGTTTAGTTCAGATTTTTCTCGCTTTCACGATTAAAAAATATTTCGCTAATTTTCATCTAAAATTTTCGTTTTCCAAAAAAATTATTGTAGAATCTATCCATTTCCATTCGAAATAATGGTCTTTTCAGCTGTTAGGTACATTAGAAGACACCACTGGATCATTGCCAGGTGCAATTTCTGTTTACTGCGCTGATTGATAAGAGCGGAGAAGTAAAAGAACTGAAGATGCAAGATTGCACATACTGGGTGACATTCAAGGGCAATTCCATTCCAAATTTGGATGCCCGTCAGATCCTCTTCACATCTCCAAGGGAGCACGCTGCGAGTAGGAGACTTATCCGAGGGAGAGCCGCTTTCTTCTTGTTTTAAAAGAGGAATGGAATATTTAATGGATTGAAACCCTCAAGGGCAGCTTTTCAGATTCAGAAGCGTTCACTCACCGCCAACCACATCCTTCGGCGGTTCTGTCAATGTCACGAGATATTATTTTCGCTGATTTTCTCAATAATGCTTACTTTGTAGAGCCTTTGCATGAAAAGAGTCGTCAGTTACGGCGATTTAAATGTTTGCAGATCATGGATTCAATTATGAACCGTTAACCACTATAAAAGTCAATGTCAGTCTCAAACCTAAAATTAGAACCCTCTACCTATTCTACCATTCATTTATCTCTTCCCTTTAAGGAATACACCAAATAGCAATTCATCTTAAAGGATTAAAATAAATTTTCACCGAAATTTGAACATTATGTTGCCAGAAAAATCATGCGTATGAGCTACTCAAAACCATTGGATGACACTTGCGTTTTACGTGCATTAGAATGCTATGAATGGCATTTTACTGAAATTTATGCTATGTATCCTTGATAATTTTGATATGAGGTTTTACCTGGATATATTTAAGAAATTATTATTTTAGAAAAGCCAGCAACTTACTGGAAATGTATCACATTGCCTTCGTGAATGCAGGTTGCCTGAATAAGAGCCGATATTTTCAGCTAATGGCAACTCAAAAAAATTATTTTCATTATCTTCACCTATCCAAACCAACCTTCGCGTTGAAAAACGCAAGAACTTGACATATATACTGTGCGAAAATTAAATAGTTCTACATAAGCTTTCCTGCGTGAATAATGAAATGGACCACTTTTATAGTGAAAGGAACCGCCCCTCACCAAATTGTGCGAAATTCACACGTATTTGGCTTCTTATAGGGTGAGCTCCACCCTCATATATCTAGCCCAACTTCCGAGTTGAATCACTGAACGAGGGAAAATTTGAAATAGGGTCAAATTACCCAGCCAATGTTTTTCGAAATTTTTAATCATCCTGATATTTTTATCATTGCTTTCCTACAAGTAGACAATCACAAAACACAATTTGAAAAAAAGGTTACAAGTCATACTTTTTTTGGCAGCCATTTCGAAAAGGTCGGCTGGGCAAATTTTGATGAAAAACGTGGTTTGCATAAAGTTAAATTTCAAAGCTATTTTTAAAAATATCATGATAATTAAAGAACCAGTGTGTTAATCATGAAAAGATCTTTTGCAAACCATTTTTAAAATCTTTCTATTATAAAAGACAGCCAGTCAGAATCTCTGCGTAACAACTCGAGAAAAATTTGTCAATTCTAACTTTTTAGCGGAATAAATTTTTATGAAGGAAACAAGACTCACCAATAAAATGTTATTTCTGAGTTAGATATTTAAAAACTACTTGTAGTATAAGTTTTAGCACTGAGAATGCACTCCTTTTTTTTCTAGAGCTTGTCAAACAATGCCGAAAGCCATTTAACGTCGATTTTCGCAGGTCATTATCTAAAAAGGTAATGAAGGAAAACAAGTGAAAATTTTACAGAATATTCTTTACACACAAATAAATATCTGACAAAAAAAATTATGAATGAGACTCAACTACATTTAGAGTAGTGGAGCAGTGAATTTGAATAAAAATGCAACCACTTTACATGCTCGTATAGTACAAACAAGGGTTCGTGCAGAGCAAGTTAGCACACAGGGGCTTGATTAAATAATATCTTAAGCAATAAGTTTTGTTTAAACCATCAAAATTACATATAAAACTACATTAATGATGAAAATTTATTTAAAAATAGAAATATCTCGTATGGTCTGCATCGTGACTGCCATCTGTAATAAACATTTCGTACTGCAGCTTACTCCCGCAAGTGCGTTATATTGGGTGATTTGAAATGGAATGACCCAATATGTATTGAGATAAAAGTTAACCCTTTACAACCCCAAGTGAAAATTTTACTTGTCTACTAGAGCAAGAAATAGAGCTGGAGGTTCAAACATTTTTGATGTTGCTTCTAAGTACTAGCACTAACTGCCACGATAATTATCATTGAGAGCAAAATTTTCAAGTTTGCAAATTGAAAAATCTTCAAATTTGATATCTCCCAGAATCAGCTCTGGGTTAGAAAGGGTCAAATCGCACGATAGACGTTCGCCCACATTCCAAGTGGGCGTGGCCTACCATTGCATACGGATGTGCCCTTACACGCATACTACGGACATTCTCCCCCAGCGCGTTACTCACGTAAAATAAATCCCATTCTCATTTCCGCCGAGACTCGATGCGCTCACGTGACATTCGCGGTGTGACGCGTCCCACATTCGGGGCGAGAGCCGTTTGAGGGGCCATCTGGCGGATTGCGGCCAACGGGCGAGATGTGCCCGTGAACGGGGCAAGTGGGTCTCCGCGGCCTGATTCAAACGGGAAAAGTGGGCCTCCCCCCTAAATCCGGATTGAATAATATTCCGATGAGCTAAGCTAACGCGTCTCCGCCCCCACGCCCCCGATATCCCCTCCTCCAACCGTCTCAGCATCGGCAAGTACCATTCGACAGTTACCCTCGTGGGCTGCGGATTAACGAGGGCCATTTTGTTATACCCTATGTATTAGGCTGGGAGCCGTTAGAGACTTAGAGGCTGCGCGATAGGCTAGGATTGATTGAGCAATTCAGAATAGATATCTTTAGGAGCGACACGGAGAGCATCATATAAGCTAACACTCTATAACTATTTCTAGTAACTATATTTCCAGGTCCGACAGAAGCGATAAATTAAGTGAGATATTTTGTCGAATGGATAAATGCTAGTCGTGATTTTGTTTGAGCATAAGCTTTGTATGTGTAAACGGTTGGTGTCCTAACACCCCCTGCCACTTGCCTTTTTAGGTGGTTTGCGGGGTAATATGTAGATGCAGATGTTGATATCCATTGCTTAAAGCCTCGCTAAACACGGTTAAATTTGGTGTTACTAGATGTGACTTATGAGAGTTCATTATTGATACTCAAAGATTGTATTCGGTCATTCTTTGCGGCGGATTACATGTTAAAAACCTTAGCTATCACGAACAAATCCGATGTGACTTAAGAGAAGGCATCACTCCTATTCAATCGGTTGTATTCTACGGTTCATCTATCATTTTACGCTTCGGATTACACGTTAAAAACTTAAGAACATTTAACTTAACAAGAACTTAACATGAACAAACCCAAGACAGGAAATCATGCGCCAATTAGAGTTAGAAGGAAATATACCTCATCTTAACACATGTTTTTATGTGTCATAAGGTATTTCAACGCATTCATTTGTAGCAAAAATGCTCTTTTTCTTTCTTCAGAATTAAGCAGCACAAAAAAATTCCTCTATTTTTCTTCTGATTGTATGAAGTAATTTAAATGACTTGTATTCCACTTAAGTTCTGTTTACCGCTTTAATTTTTGAAATAAAAATATTGCATGATAAAAAAGTAATAAATAATACCAAAATTAAGCATAAGCATAGGTTAACCTGGTATTCTTGAGGCCACTCCATTTTTCTATCAACTACATATTGGAAATTGCATATAGTCTTACATTTCTTTACTTATAAGCGGTGATACATCATGCCCATGCTTTTCTCCGCACGATCTGCCAATTTTTCAATAACAACGTGGCCAAAGCACTTGGGAGGTGTAACCAAAAATTTGAAACTTCAGAGAAAGTAACGCTGAAAAAAGGACACTTAGGTGCGCAATGATTATCACAGTTTAGACCTTAGGTGCAACTTTTTCGGGTTACGAAGAACGAGACATAATTGATGACTAGAAAGTCTCGCAATAATGAAGGAAAAGAGGTTGTTGGAGGATGAGGATCGCAATGCTTCATAAGGAATTGACATAATTAACAGGTAATATTATTCACACTGAAAGCACTGCGGTAACAATGAATCATAATTTTGGATTACCGAAGATTACAGACTTCAAATAAAGTATAACAAAACATAAAAAAATACCAAAAAATATCATTTTAGCTGTTTTGGCCTGGTGATACGAACGCTGGGATACAGTTCCGAAGGTAAAACTGTTGAATAACGAGTAATGAATTTCGAGGAAATGAATTCCTCGCGGTGTCAGAACTTGTCAGAACTTAATCAGAAAATGAAACTGACTGAGGAAAAGGAACATGCCCACTTCCCTTACTCACCCGCCTACCTTATAGATCTTTGAAGCACAGGAAGCAATAGCTATATTCCAAGTGAGTGCTGATTGAATACTAGCATATTAAACCTATGATATGCGCCTAACTGAAATTGACGGCATTGCTTTAGCAAAATTAAGTCTTTTACAATGGCATGCATCAATTCTTCGATTTGATTTCCAAACTATCGTACGATAAGTATGTACAAAACATAAATGTCACAGAGATTAAAAAAATCAGCAACTGCTTAACAGTGTTTTCTGTGTGTTTTCTGACTTTCTTAGTTCATGTATTAGCAATACAATGGTAATTTTAGCTATTTGAATCGCAATGAAGCAAACCTCTCGGAAATAAATGCTTCAGAATGAAAGATCTCATAATCTTTTAACTAAATTCTCGGAAATATAGTTCTTTAGCCTGCTCGGATATTCCATCAGACCAGGATATAATTAACTTAAATAATTAACGAAATACTTCTAAAGTTTTAACTCATTATTTCCTTATTCCGTGAAAATGAGGGTTAAAGAGGATGATTTCGGAATAGTTTCTACCAGAACTGTACCAATTCTTTCCTCTTCACAAAAATCATTACGCATTGAAATTCTAAGGATGGTGATTAATTCCTAAGCAAGAAAACAAAGAACTGGTGCATAAGGTAAGTCAATTTTGCTCGGGAACATGTTGTTGCTACGTTAATATGTTAGTTGAGTAAGAGACTTTCATATTGAAATATTTCCTCAAAAAAGATATGGTGACGAAATGGGTCGGCCGAGTCGAAGAAGTCCTGATAATAGGAAGAAAATTGAGAAGTCTTTCAAAAAAACTAAAAAGAAAAAGGATTAATCAAGTGAGCCTCATCATGAGACACGATGAAGATAATCGTTGAAGGAAAAAATGGATGGGAAGAACGGAAAGGATGGCCTTTTATGAAATAAACAGAAAACGGTATAGAAGGCAAATTGGAGGTAATACGAGAATATGAGAATGTTATCATATAAGAGAAAATAGGGGACACCTGTGTCAATGCATTCTCAATACTCTTCATTGGTTACAATTGAAACAAAAACTTCTAATGAAAAAATTATCAACTAAGTTATTTTACACCGATTACAATCATACCGACCAAGGTTTCAGCTGTTCCAACTACGAAATTAGAATAAAGCAACAGAAAAAATATAAATAAGTTAAAATAAAACAATATAAACACCATTGCGTACTGGCTTAATCACTTTCCTAGTGTATTTGCCATACGGAAAAACTTTCAGCGTTAGTTTGCTGCTTAGGGTAAATCTGCTAGGTGAGTGAGTGACTTTTTGTGTGTTCGTTTTTCTTTTGATCCAATTTTGTGTGTAATTTGTGCATTGACTTACTAATCTTCCCTCTTTCTACTCAAACCTTTAACTTTCTCACCAGAGGGGGTCTTACGTGCTCTTGGGGGAATTTATTCTCATCAATTACTCATGCCACTACCATGCAGTGAAACTTCTGTTTATTATAAAAATGTTGACGACAGATACGGCGGGAGTGGTGGATAATAATGTAAACTTACCCAAGAGGAAAGAAGTGTCTTATGATTATGTTTCCGCATAAAATAAATCTATGAAGTTGTCATAATTTTGTAGTCGTACATATGTGTTAAGGAAATAGGTACCCTATTGCAATTAAGACTCCGTTATGGGATAACTCACTCGTTTATCATTAGGAATGTTTTGGATGTGTCGCTATATATTTGAACAAAAGTGTATCAATGGTAGCAGTTACAAGAGAAATCCACGTTTTGAACAAACAAATTTGAATGATCATATGAATAATAAATATAACATATGAAAGCACTTAACTACGACATTTGACATTGCATTGATCTACCTTATTCCATACATTATCTAATCAGATTCGATATATTGTTAACGGTAAACAACCAATTTTGTATACTTTCATAATACCAAAAGTCATCCTTGGCATCAAATCATATGAAAAATATATTTTATCGATGCAGCCGAGCACCGAATTAAGTCTCGCTGATGATCGTCGGGTTCTATACAGGGTCTTACGTTTAATAAGGTTCGCGTTTAACGACTTCCCGATAATGGTTCATAAGCTCAACAGTCGTTTCGTATCACGGAAAGGATGCCAGCAACTTGAGCGAGAGAGATTATAAAATCCTTCGGCCATCTGGACAATCTGTTAAAATTCGCAGCCGCGATCGTCCGTGGCCCACTTGGGGCGTCGATCACACTCGACGGTCATCCCGAGGCCAGCAAGACGTGGAATCTCAGCGCGGACTCAAGGATGATCGAAGGGCCCTTGTCAACTCAGACGAGGAACAGGAAACATTTTCCCGCTGATCTACTAATCTGCCCTTCGCTGGAACATTCGTTGAATAACACACATCAGATCGGAACAACTTCCCCCACATCCGATGGACGTCGACGGTCGTGGGCGGCCTTATGTCCTGTCGCATCACTTTAGATCACCTCCATCACAGACACGCTTTACCTATTTTTTTGTAAACGTTTTTCATTTACCGAAACAATAAATAATAATAACAATAATATAACACACACACAGACAAATTTTAAAAAATGTAAAACAATTGTTTTGAAAAAAAGAGAAATATGGCAAAAATTGAAAAAAATATAAAATATGGCAAAATGAAAAAAATATTCAAAATATTAAAAATTTTAAAAATGTCACACAATATTATAAAACAAAAAGATGAAATTTTTATGTTAAAACTACGGTTGTCCATTTGGACTATTTTCTCGATGTCAATTATCGGTTAGCTTCAGTTCTTATCAGATGTAGTGAGCATTGCACGCGCTCGCTAGTAGCCTATCCTTCAACTTCCCCTTCACTTACACTGGAAACGTAATACTGGTCCCTTTAACTTGTTGTGTCATTATCTCCTTAGTGCGCATTTAACACAATAAAAACCGCTGAAGAGGTGTGTATACTCACGGACTGAAGAGGTATGTATACTCACGGACAGCTGGACCATTTCCAGATATATATCTGGATTACATTTGTAGGCTCGCGATAAAAACAAACTCCGCAGGATCCGAAACTCATGTACGTAGTCTACAACCCCACCTATTCATCATAGCGGAGGTATAACTGAATATAAATGCCTAGTTACACGATGCATTAACACGCACGGGTTAATGTCTACATGTATGCACGCGACAATGAACGCCAAAATGCACGGTGTAACCACCCAACTTGTACGAATGCATGAACAGAAAATAGAACCTGTTCTAATTTAGTTCATGCATTCGTACATGTTCCGTTTCGGTCCACCAAAATCATTCACGCAAATGTACATTAACTTGTACGTGTTATAACCAGGCCTTTATATTCGGTTAATCCTCCGCTACGATGAATAGGTGGGGTTGTAGACTACGTAGAGGTGTCATCTGTCTTGCTGTCCGTCTACAATAGGTGCAATGGACTCGTTCACCATTAGTTTTACCATTATCATTAATATTTTTGGTAGGCTTGGAAGGAGTAATTACAAATTATACTGTCAGTATCCCCTCCCTTCATGGACTTTCCTCTTCAATTCACATTAAGGTCTACTCCCTTTCATTACATCTAATAATAATTATTCTCTTCCTTCCTCTCCCTCATTTACCAAGCATTCTGCCCGCTAATACTTTTACCATTATCGTAATATATATAAACCATTCTGGACGGTAATTTCCAAGAAGATGACACAACCCAACGTACCGCACATTTCTCAATAGCTAGCCAAAGGACTTGGTAGACTTACCAATTTAAACCTTGGCAAATAACGCCCTTGGTAAATAAAAATAAAAGGATTCGACCACCAAATTTTGGCATTTCCACATTTCTTCAAGCCTTCACTTACGGGTCTTTGCGAGCCTCAATTTTATAATTTGCAAAGAGCATTGTATTTTTCATGAAGTTAAGTCCTACCACAAATGTACGGCATAAGAAGTATTCATACGTAGAATTCAAGAGCAGTTTATTTTCCGACGACTTAAGCCATATATTATGGACGCCAACATTCTACTGTAGATCAAGTCATAAAAATAAAGTAAGAGAGATAGGCTGTAGAACAGAAAGATTCAGAATGCAGTATTTTCCTCAAACTATGAGCGACTATAATGGCAGCTTAAGGACTTATAAATAGGTTACTTGACTGGTAGTGTAGCTTACTATCTTTTGTATTCCTCAATGCATATTTCTGTATGTTCCTAGAATTTCGAACAGCATGCATTGCCTGTTTTAGCTTCATTGTCAGATTGCCTTCATAAGTAGGATTAATCCCATAGCTTTTGTATCATATGTAGCAT
Source organism: Ischnura elegans (assembly GCF_921293095.1). Lineage (NCBI taxonomy): Eukaryota > Metazoa > Arthropoda > Insecta > Odonata > Coenagrionidae > Ischnura > Ischnura elegans. The sequence continues at coordinate 41,015,329 of NC_060259.1, forward strand.
GCAATTTGCCTAGCGCATGTTCGTGGGAGAAAAATGTAATCCTCTGGTGCATGTTGGTGATGATACACCCCCTGCCAATCACCTCTGTAGGTGGCTTGCAGGGTAATATGTAGATGTCAACCATTAAATGGTGAATACAATGGTTATATTTCCGTAAATAATAAATTACGAAATTCATATGAAAAAGAACTTTTAATGAAGCAGCCGAACACCAAATTACGTATTTTCCTTAATGAGAGATGCAACGCTGATTACACGGGATATAAAATGATACCAATCGTAAAGCAAATTGAAAAATAATTCGCCTTAACGAGTGCGCGTTAATGCGCAACAAATTTCACAATGTCTCTCTCCAGTGATTTGAATTCGACCGATATAATCGTTTATTCAATGGCGCCCAATCCATGACACAATGTAGCACAGGAGGATGACGCGTGACTAACAACTTCGTTCCGATCACGACAGCAGCGGCGCGCGGAGAAAGTAGCTGCGAGAAAAGAGAACGCGCACAGTACATCTCGAAGGTTCGACCACAGCTTCTCCTTCGTCAGCGGAAGACAGGAAAGAAATGAGGGAGTTCAAGCGATCGTGGTAGCATGGGGTAGGGTCATCCATGCGTCAGGAGATCGTGCCATTATTTTCTCCTGCGGATTGATTGGTAATACGGAATGGTTTCAGAGTTACTTCAGTGGTTGATTGGGAAACTCAAATAACGAATATTGTCACGACCTAGATGTCGTGGTGGTATTTTCAAAAGTCACAAGATTCGGAGGAGGTCCTGAACCGCTCAAAAGTCAGTTAAAATCAAAATGCATGTTATTTTTTGCTAATACATCAAGGTAAAGTATAAGAATAGTTTTTACTATAGAATTCAATGATTCAATATGAATAAAAAGTGTCGTTACAAAATGTTGAGGTAGCTTAAGGTGAATCAAAGCAATGAAATGATTTTCAAGCATTCATACAGAAGAGTGTGAGGCTATTACATATTTGGTGCGATTGAAACCAAAGTAGTTTTCAAGGATAGTTCGAATGTTAACTTCAGTGAACTCTTATGAGGTTGGATTCAGAGAATTCTCACGAAAATTATATTTTGCAAGCAATCAATTTCCCATGACATATTTTTTGGTTCATAGCACTTAACACTTCCTGAGTGAAGCCATGTTTTAACAAAAGGAATGAAAGAGTAGAGCAGCTGCGATTCCTCAAGATAATAATGTGGCGGATTCCCGTTGCCTTCCATATAGCAGCACTCCCACCGTAAAAGTTACTATTATCACGCCCGCATTAAAATGGATATCTCTGTGCCAACCACTCTGATCTCCACCTTCACTCATTTGAAGAACAACTCCAGCTCTCTCCTACGGATGATGGGAAGCATACTTTGACCTCCCATAGCTAGTCACGGCCTCTTATTAGGTTTCGGTATCATTTAAATAACCAAAGGTTCACCAATATCCCCTTAAAATGCCGCTACTTTTTGTCCACAACCTTTTTTCGATGAGTAAACTCCCTTATTTCGCAGCTAACCTATATATTCAGAAGTCGGCCCAACATCCGCAACCTGGTGGACGCATCCGGTGGCTTTTAGGGTTTTTTTATTAATTATCAATAAACCGCTGATTCTGTGATCCGCGTATTGCATTATCTGACAAAAACTGCGAATGAAAATATGATATGCGTGGAACATACATATCTCGCATTACTTAACATCGTTTGAGTATAAATTGGAAAAAATGCACCATCCGTTGAATATCTAATGCAAATAACACCATTATCGTTTACAAATAACGACATCGGAACAGCTGATCAACTCAATCAGCTTCATATTATCAATAACAGGCACTTTTTTACTCCCACAATATATTTTTAAAATTTCTATTTTTTCAATTTATTGTGGAAAAAACAAAGTGTCCTGATAGGTACCTGATGATGGCGCCGCTGCGTCGAAACTAGTAGTACCACATAAATAAATTGGTGGATTTATGCATAGTTTGTTCGCTTTTATTTATTAGTGTCCTAATTGATAACATGGAACCCTTCCACCGCGCACAAGTTTCAAGTTTCGATTCAATTGGCCCCATCATAAGGCATCAAGATTTGATGAGGCCATGGTTGAAGGACAAGTGGAAGCAAGGACATCAAAGGAGGGCCCCATCTGTGATACATGCAGCAGGTTATGAAGGATTTTAAACAGAAAAATCGCGTAAGTTTTAAAATATTAGACTATTGAAGGATTGAGACTAGTGAAGAATTGATTGAGTTAAATGAAACATTACCATATTTCCCATACTATCAAGTAATGTTGTTGTGACAACTAAAGGAGTCTTGTTCGAATAAATCCTGTGGAAATATTGGAATGGCTCATTTAACTATTAGTAAGAACTTCCCCCACATTGCGCACATATCATACAAACTTAGAACTTACTAATAGGTTAGTTGACTCGTAGTGTAGCGTACTCTAGTGAGTATTCCTTGATATATGTTTTTCAATTTTCCTACTCTTTCTATCAGCATGTTGGCATGTTCTTGCTTAGTAGGCCAATTGCCGCCATGATTATTTGACACGTTTTTCCTTTGCATTTATATGGAAGTATAATTTATTAATATTCGTAACATTTTTATGACCATGTGGTATGCACGTGAGTATCCTCTCCCATGCTGGTGATTGATCACCCCCTGCCAAGCACATTAGAGGTGGCTCGTATGTATATTTAAATGTAGAGACAATACATTCGATTTTTGTCTTACGATGGCGATGATGAAGATGAGTGAAAGCCGGCGATAATTAGAGAACAACGTAACGAATAAGAGGAATGTTGAATCATATTCTAAAACGCACTGGGAAAGTAGCTGGGAAAACAATCCCGGATTGTGACTCAATTTAGCTCTAACATGACGAGCGAAAGCGGGCAGAGAGCGTGGCGGAACTTTCGCCGCGAAGATCCGGCCTCCTCCCCAGCCACTGCCGATGGCCGACCCCGAGGGAGTGGTGCTTTGCAGACGATGCATGTTCTGGCCGGATGGTTGGTCGGCCGCCCGCCGAGGTCATCAGGAGGTTGCAGGCGAGGCCGATGACTCCATCACAAAGTTGGCCACATCCACGGCCAAAAATCCGCGCATACGTGAATTAATCTTCATAAACACCACAAACGTAGCGATGCATCAAGGATATAGAAGTTGACGCTACCAATTTCTATGCACGTCTACTTCTCCAGATGTACTGAATGGCAAAACTTGAAACTAATTCACAATAAAATGGTTGACTCCCTAACGGATAAATGTGATAGTTTATCGATATCGATATTCGTAAATTCTGTATTTTGTACTTGTATTGTGTATATTTCCTCGCGATTATTCATATGTTTGCAGGTATTTATGATTGAGAAATGATATATTATTGATAATTGCTCTCTCAAAGAACGAAATAGAAACATTATTAAAATATTATTTGTCTTTTATTTACCTACGACTCTATCCCTACCGGAAAATTTTGTTTTAAACTATGCCTTATACCTAATTCATATTTTTTATTAATATCAAATGTGCCTGCGATTTATTATACTTTATGATACTGAATCAAGGATTTATGACTATTTCCATTTCACAAAGCATAGTCTGTAACAGTTGTATATTTCAAATTCAATAAATTCCTAAAATAAAAAAAATTCATTCCAATTTACATTTCATTCCTAGAGAGCATCCTAAAAGGTATTCAGGTTAAGAGGAATTATCACCAACACGCAGTACGGCAAATTAAAACATTAAAATTGGGAAATCATTCCGGAAAACCGCCATGACAACATCGACTGTTACATGAAACTTTATTGATATCTGTGAGCGGATAGATATCGATATTCATTTCCTGTGCAGACAATTAAAGACCACAATAAAAGTTTGTCTATATTCTAATCCCCAAATGTACATCTGAAACTCAAAATCTAATTACATAGTATTTGAATATATACTCCTTCTAGTCAAGTGCATGTATTATTATACCCCCAGCAAATACAATTTGAGGTGGATTGCGGGGTGGTATGCAGGTGTAGATATTAATGGTCATAAAGAGAAACTTGATAGTTTACAGAAAGGATAATTCTCACCGCAATAATAAGAGCTGTGTTTATTGACTTACTTCGAGTAAGTCTATGGAGTGATGATATTTATTTATTTTTAACATGCCTTGGAAAACGCGAGATTCTTGAAGAACTAAGTGACACGTTCTAGAGCAAAATATTATGTAATGCAATGTGAAGCATGTTACGCAAAGCTTCATATAACTCCTACGTTCTAAAATAATCATCAAGGGGAGAAACAGGATAATCTGCAGACCCGGATCATAGTCGACTCGGGTGCTCAACCGAATCCAAGGCTGGTGGGAGGCGGATGAGGGGGAGGGGGATGAGGGGGAGGGGGAGGGGAGTGTGGGGGAGAGGGAAGGTGATGGGATTGGGTCGAGAGGCGGTCACCTGAGCCTCGCTGAGATCACTGCCGCCGGTGGCCTTCGGGCTAGGGCCTCTGGTGCAGCCACCGACGGCCCTCGCAGCGGTCATTGCATGCCCTCCGCCAATGCAGCGCCCCACCCACGCCCATTAGTGGAGTCACCACTACGAGCCCATCGTCAAGCACATGAAATACTCAGGGCCGTATTCCAGAAGTAGCCTATATTTCCAGGTCCGACAAAAACGATAAATTGCTCAAGCTCTGAATTGTCATTAACTTTAAGTTTCCTGTTTCTCATAAACAACATTTTACACTGACAACGATACACATGCGCCATTTTTAATCCACTATTGTCAACTAGCTGGTTGGGGTGAGATTGACTCACCGGTACAGCCCCTGCAGTCGCGCCTTCGGCGCGGACATTTCATGTGAAAAAAAAACGATAAATTAAGAGGAAATATTTTGCCGACCGGACAGATATGGGAATTCGTTTTTCTCCTGAACCATAAAGGGCTTTTATAAATTCCGGTCTTAATTTTGTTTGAGCGTTTGCTATTTAATATGTGAACGGCTGGTGTCCTAACTCCCCCTGTCACACTCCTTTTTAAGCGGCTTGTGGAGTATTATGTAGATGTAGACTGGAGTCCTAACCCCGGGTACCCCAGCCCTGAACCCAAGCCCACGGGATAGGAAGTCAGCTCTCTAGCCACCACACCTACCCGATCCCCTGACAGAAGTTAATACAAGGAAAGCAGCGATAGTGATAAGATCCTTTGAGCATTAAAAAGGATGGAGAAAAATGCTGAATACCTCAAAAAGCATCACCATGTCATCATCATCAGTTTATGTGTGAAAAATGAGTATAGAAAATTAGAATATACCTATATATATATTAATGATTACAAATAAAAACTAAACAATTAACTAATTTATAATTAATGATGATGTCTGCGACCGCATTCGGTTACCGATTTTTAAGCAATATTCCTACATCATACACCCAACCTCGTATGCACTGTAGGTAATTAATTAGATTTCTGCGGTAAACAGATAAAATTTGAGACCGTAGGAAAATAATTCGCCGGAAAAAGAACCCTGACTTTGATATTCAATGAAGTTTTTTCAATATCAGCAGGACAAAATTTAAAAAAAGCAGTCACCTTCTCAGCCAATCATGGAAATCACTAATCACTAATCACCAATCACTATCGTGAAATCTAGTAAAAAAAAGTTAATCCTAGAGTTTAGGCAAAACCTATTGTAGAGGTACATGATGGTTCGTGCAACTCAGAGATTTCGATTCTAAAACTTTTCCATCCACTTATACGTACAACATAATCGGCGGTGAAAGCCACAGCAATTTTCCTGACGCAACAAACGGATGTGAGCTTTCGAGGCCATAAGTCATAAAGGCACGGAGGTCCTTGACCTCGGACGGCAAAGCTTCTAACAATGTATACGAACCATTTTAGACCTACTGCCACAATTGATCGCTTCTGATCCGTTGTTTTTTTTTCGGGAAAATGGGCTCGCTCACTCTGCCTAATTGCTGATGATGATAAAGTTTGAAAACTAAAGACACCCGTACCCTACTTTTCGAGTTACTTCCTGTGAAAAAATCGATGGTCTTATTATCCCTTTCGATGATAAGTTGTTGACGTCACGACCTACTGCCGAGCGAGTCACCGCTTCTAAGCTACTACATGTCCTTGAGCATAATCTGCACGTGGCTCGTTGTAGACACACTCTTATGAGCAATTTCTTCTATCAAATAGCAGTTGTTTATGACCTGGAACACTAATTACGTCATTAATTCATGAAAATTAGCGGCAACTTTTGCATGATTTTAACGTGTGAGAAAATTTTAAAATGAGGATATTTTTTTCCACACTCATATGTCTCTTCTATTTACCTACCTCTTAAAACCAATTGAAATTTCTGGTCAGAGTGAAAGATGCCATTGAAATCATTTAATAGGGTATTCTACAGTATTGTTTTGAATGACAGGGCGAATACCTTTTCACGGGAAGAACATTATCGTTACTCATCAAAGGTCATCCACTCTAAGACGCACGGCAACTTTCTTCAATATTAAATAATGGACGCTCCTTTTCCGATCTCTCCTTCGCAAAGGCGCGAAGTGTGAAAACTCACCGATCTCTCACTACAATCAGATATTACTTGTGGTTTCCTTTCTGGAAGCTAATATTTAGAGAAAAAGGTTTTAGGTTATCTCTGAAACCGTGGATTTCCCTTGCATTTCAGTGACTTGTCACGGCAGCCATGACATTACTTCTATACATTATATAATATTTAGTAATATTTGGTAAATGTTATCTCATCTGAGTTTAAATGCGTCAACAAGCATCCTGCTTATCTCTTGAACCAGATCAATCATTGTTTCCAGGATTCATTAATATTTCACGTAACTGTGGTTCTTTCTGCCAACTATATCTTAGAATGCATACTTAAGAGTCGATTTTATAATTTCCAGTAAAACGTGTTATATTAGGTGTTTACGAATTCCTTCATTTAAACCCATGAATATTTTAGACCGTTACATTGAACACATTTAGTCTCATGTAAATTTCAACCGTTCTGAAGTAAAGCTAGGGCTGCATATAGGTGGGAAAAATACTAGTCCCAATTGTCATCTATTGATCAGTACATTGCGCTTATGCACTTTCGCCAGCATAAATTTAACTTCACAGTCTCCCACCCCGTTGTTTTCAATGGCAGGGCCAAATGCCTTTCAAATGGGTGGATTTAATCGCGATACAACAAAGGTTATCCACCTTAAGAGGCCCAACGACTTTCTCCAACATTGAATAACCGCCGCCCGCTTCCCTACCAGCTCTCTCTCAAGGATGCAATGGGCAAAGTTTGCAAGCCTATCAATGCCAACTCATATATATCTAATTTTCTAAATCTAGCGATATTTAGCCAAATAATAACTCGATATTTTTCTATTCCATATCGATCAGCTGCATTTTAGTTAAATATCCTGGAAATTATTATAACTCAGTCAATTAAAAAGATAAAATCAATTTGACGTGCATTCCCTTCCCAATTAGCTTTACGAATATTCTGCTTTATTATAGTCTAAGGCGACATTATTCATCATGCACCCCAGTGGCGTAGCTAGGAATATGCTTTGGGGGGGATGGGATGGCCTGAGGTGGTGTCCCCCCCCCCCCAGGCAACGGGGAGACCGGGAAAATTTTTGAAAAATGGCATGCCAGAAATACATTTTACATCATTTTGTCACTTAAAATTTAACTTAAAGCAGATGCAGTTATTATAAGTCAAAACTAGACAAAATCTTTAAATTTTTTTTTTGTTTCTCTGAAGCTTTGGGGGGATCTATCCCCCTCCCCCCCCCCCCCATAGTTACGCCACTGATGCACCCTGATCATTTATTTTTGACCTGTTATTTACTACATGAGAGAACAATTGAAGTTCCTTTGGTTGAGGTTCATGAGGTTGAGAATCCTTCCTAGCGGATATAATTTAGAAGATATCGATATGGAGTTCATTTAAATCGTAACTTTACTTGGATTATGTTTTCTGCCTTCGTACAAATTGGTTCTCGTGCCGCAAAACAAGGTCATAAATAAAAAAGGAAACATCAGGAAGAAGGGTAGCTCATGAGTTATATTCCAGTGAGTTAAATATTGAAGAGGAATTCTTCCTATTCAGTCAAATTCAAAAGTCTCAATTAACCATTGAGTTAGATAAATTATAGAGACTTGTTATATATTTGACGCTGGGCAATTTTAAATTTCATATAAATTAATGCCAGGGGTCTAAATTTGGAAGAGAAGAAGTTCTTCACTCAACCACTTAACTCTCAACTAACCCCAATCCTTTCCGATTGTTAGATGTCCTTACCGTTACGCCCCACTGATTATAAAAGGAGATGCATGCACGATCAGTCACCTGAAGATGTAACTAAAATATTAATCCCGGGTCGCGCCTATTTAAAAATACCAGCGAACCTAACAAACTTTCATTCTTTTATTTTCCATAGTGGAAAGGTTTCACATAGTTAAGCCTGAAGTTATCATTCAGTGGCCTAACTGTGGGGGGATGAGGGGATTGATCTCCCCCCCCCTCAGCCTCAGGGAAATAAAAAAGTTGTTCAAAATTATGGTCTGGTCTTGAAATTTAATAACTGCATCTGCTCAAAATTAATTTTTTCGTGCCAAAATGATGTAAAATATATATCCAGGAATGTCATTTTTCAAAAATTTGCCAGGGGGGTCGCCACCCATGCCATCCTGTTCCCCCCCGAGTATATTCCTTGTTACGCCACAGTCGTCAGTTATATTATAATTTTACCGGTTTAAAGAAAAGTAATGGTGAGTAGTTCTTATAACTTTCTAGTTGAAAGAAAATGCCACTTTCCAGAGGGTTAAATTACGAATACGAGGCCCAGTTCTTTTACTTTCGCCAATCAAATAAAGATGCAAAATGAATAAATGCAATTAATCCGCCTCCCCTCCCTCGCGTAGCACTTTTCAATGGCAGGGACGCATGTTTTTAACGGGGCGAGAGTTCAATCGCGAGCCATCAAAGGTTATCCACCCTGGGAGGCGAGACGACGACTTTCTCCAATATTGAATAACGGCCGTTCGCGCTTCCCCGCGCCGTCTCTTTCGCAAGGGTGTAACGCGAAAGTTCCCCGCCAATGGTCAAGATCACGGTGACGGCGTCGGTGATTCAAGATCCAAGGCGATTTCTTCTCTCCCGAGTGAAAGCGGGGGTCGTTGGCCGTGCACATCCGCCGCCGCGGGACGGGCGAGCCCACGAAACCGAGGCTCGGAAGTAAGCCACGGGGTCAACGGGCACTCCACAGCCATGTCACCCCGTGCCGCAATCTCCATTCTTTCGGTCGGAAACAAAAAGAACTCGTGTGTGAAGAGCCATTCGCTCGCACGCGGTCTTTCCAACACGCCCATGTGCCCTGTTTCCATGGTTACCACGCGCTACAGTTTTATTTCTTTCAACCTTCTTTCGAGCAAAATAAGTGATATCGATTCTCACGTGAGTGTTATTTTCTTTTGTGGGAAAATGGAGGTGGTGGGCGGTGTTGTTTCACATCAACCTAGAAATGTACCAAATATATTCCGTTAGAGGTAATGTAGTACTCAGACGCTTGTTATTAAATGATATTACCCGGATGATTGATATACCTACGTAATTCTTGAATACGAGGTGAGTAGACGACCTCTCGACGTAAGGCGAGTACACGAATCTATATTCTCTTTTTAAGTACTTTATTTTTGAAAGGAAATTAGCCATATCTTATGAACGCCAACATACTACGGAAGATCAGATCATACAAAATAAAATATGAGAGACAGTAGATCTGATAGATTCAGAATATCGTTTTTTCCACGATCGATAAGAGACTATAACGGCAGCGTTAAGACTTACTAAGCGGAAAGTTGACCAGTAGTGTAGCCTACTGACTTATGTATTCTTTATGTATATAGTTTGTGAATTTTCCTGGTACTTCTAGCACTATGTTTGACATGTTCTAGCTTCATAGGCAAATTGCCTTCATGAGTAGTTGGCAAATTTTGCCTTTGCATGAATTTGGAAGTATAATTTGTTAGTATGCCTAACATTTTCATGACCGTGTGGTGTGCATGTGGGAATCCTACCGGTGATCAATCACCCCTGCCATACACCCAACCGATGGTTCGCAGGATATTGTGTAGATGAATATGAACCTTTTCACGATCACAATTCAAGGAAAGCTACAATGCTACTAGAAAAACATACATACGGAGCCACATATATTCTAGGTAAGCTACAAATTGGCTACAAGACTAATTACAGAATATTTCATTCGGTACAAAAACCATTACATTTGTGTGAAAGGTTTAAAGTAGAAATTCTAAGTAACAGAAATAGTTCTTTTTCATAAAACAAATTAAGATAGATTCCATCTTTTGCTTAGAGAAAAGAGATTTAAAAAGTCCATTCCCTCTCCGCCGGTAGTATGTCGTCTCGTGTGTGATTTAATGGTTTAAATTTAAGTAAATCTTCTATTAATATTCAAGCTACACCCTTGTCAACATTGGCTTGAATCTCACGTATAAAAAAATGACATCTGGAAAAATTTTAGATAAAACTTTAAATTTGAGATCCAGGCAATATTTCAATAAGGGTGTTCATAATTGTCTTCCACTTTTCAAGGCAATCGCATTTTTAAACAAAAATATCGTCGCGAAAAGGACTGGTCGAGCGTGAGTTTTACGCTGCAAGCTACAATACCTGTTTACAAGATACATTATTTTTTGCGAGCTCGAGCGAATGATTGTTCGTAAGAGAAATAGCCCAAATTCACAAAATACACTAGGGCGGGTTCTGCTTTCCGTTCACGCATTCGAACAGAATAGGGGGTTGAATTCTGCGACACTATCCCGATTATTCACTACGTTGATGTTTCCGGCGACGATGGTTCCGCTTTCGTAGGCGACACTATAACAAATTAGGATATTTCTTAATCCAATTTCGAAGAGAATACTTGTAAAATTGACTATATCATTTTAATTGTCTCAGTTATTATACTTTCCCTAGATATATAGCTATAATGCAGCCAATCGATGTGGAATGGGAATACGAACAAATGCAATTTATTATATTTTCGAATATATCTCGTATTAAATAGTAATATTTCAAAATGCGTACCTACTCCATTCAAAATGAGATCCTAGGAAATACTTTCATTCTGAAGCTCATATTTTGATGAAATTATTAACAACTGCGATTTTAAACCTCGTAACAGTATATTAATCTCGCATAACGGGATAATACTCCTCCTCCTCGAGTAGAATTAAAGCTCACATGAGAAGATGGCTTGAAGATAATAGGAAAAACCGATTTCACATTAAGAACGTAAAACGTATACAATCCTAAGAGGAACGTCTTTCAATCACTGTCACCGTACAAGTGAAAGTCAAGGTGAACGAGAAATTGTACGAATTCCTGATTTTACCAGAACGGCGCCGTTCTTATTTCTCTCTCCAGAGGACTTCCTTTTTACACAGCATTGGGGTTTGTAATTAACCTTACCAACTGAAAGTACATAGGTTTTAAGAATGTAAATAGGTATCTGTTCTGCACAGAATAATTCTTTGCTGGTAATTTTTTACATGCTTGAAATGCTTCCCGAGCACTGAGCAGCTGACGAAGATACCATCCAACACTCACACCGTTATTCAACATTGGAGAAAGTCTTCCCGCTTCTCAGGGTAGACAACCTTTGGTGAGCAGCGATTACTTGGCCCAGTTAGAAGGCTCTCGTGTTGAAAAAAGCACGATGGAAGACCGAATTTCGAGTTTGGGAAGGTTTTGTTCGATACGACTCTACGTGGATTGAAGTTATAATATTGGAAGATAATGAAAAAAATGTCCGCAAAAATCGATTATTCGACAAAATTTTTACAGATTTCGACAGATTTTAACCAAAGTTAAAAGGTTAATTTTTCAATAGAAATCGAAATTTGAACCAAAAGATCTATTAATCGAAAAATCGGTGGTTCTTTTTTTAAAAGAAATACTTTTCGTGGAAAAATATGTTTACTATTCATTCGAAAAATACTCCTAAAGCATATTTGAGCAATAGAAAAAATCCTTCAGTCTTCTCAGAATGTATGATAAAATTATTAGCAGCAATAATTCTCAAATGTTACAAAATGGATATCATTAGTGCACTGCCGTTGTCATTCGTGGATATCGTTGCTTAGTAAACCGCGCGTAAATACGTATCTGATTAGGTCGTAATGGTACGATGAGAACTCAATCAATCAACTATGGTTTTGATTTATTGTTGCACAAACCCTGTAAGAGTATATTGTATAATATTTGCATAAATTCTTATATAAAATTTGTATTTTAAGGAAGATGAACGGCTATTGCTGAACGAATGACAGATTAAAAATATTTATGCTCCATAAACACAGAATCAGAAAGCAAATCCGAAATAGTTTAATAAAATTTAATTTGTTATCATAATTACGATAATTTAAGCTTCATAATTAAATGCAATTCAATAAGGTATTATGATAGAATTAAATAAATCTGATCTACATAGGTGCCATTAATGGTCTTGCATGGATTAAATCGCAAATTTGGATCAAGAGAATCTTTCTCACATTTTCGAATAAAAATTTCAATATAAATAATGCAAGTGCGACAAAAATTTAAATGAAGACACTGCTAATGTGTGACCACAAACCTCATCATGAAAAGGTTAGCAATAATATCACGAAAAGTTCTATTTTTGCTGTAAACGCAGTATTTTTCAGTATAATGCATTTAACGTTGCAATATCCAGATTTATGATATTTGTAGCAATAAGAGGCAACTCGGGGAATATTTCATTTTTATATTCTTCCGTTATATTCTTATCTTATTCCGTGTTGATCTGAGGTTAAGACATGTAGATACAATAAAAATATCATTATTTCCTTCACACACAACCAACCGTTGCACTCAAATCAGGTGTCACAAATTTTTTCGAATATAAAATAATGTAGAATTACTAAAACTTCTTCCTCAGTCCATCACCGGTGAAATTAATTCGAGGAAAATATAACTAAACGCTCTTTTTCCTTACGGTAATCGGTATGGTAGGCGTTCGTAGGAATTCTGGAGCTTTATTAACCGTTCGAGCGAAATTTTAATACACAAAAACTTTCAAGGTAGTGAGAGAAGTTATAGTTCGATACAGATCATGTATATGTGATCCATAGATTAATTAGCAAACTAGGGCCTATGGCTTCAGGCCAAATCACAAAACAACGAATAACTTATGCCGTTGAACCGTGAATAGTACCGCCAGCAGTGAAATCAATGACTAATACGCCGACAAGCATAAGAATTGATGCCTGTGACCTTTTACAGCAAATTTGCAGGCAGTGAAAATTGCTGTAATTTTAAATTCCGACTAATAAAATGTTATCAGTAGGGTTTTAATTAGATTTTTTCATATTTAAATATGGTCTCATTAAATGTACGCTGTTTAAAATTAGCAATTTGAACGATTGGGTGATTTTTAAAGCAACTACCCTAAAACGTATTTTAAAACAAGTGTATCAAAAACTATCATGCATGTTGTGCTCCAATTTTTGCAAGACATTATATTCCCAGTAAAAGTCCTGAAAAGAGCATTCAGTAATAGGAAAAGCATACTGCGTTGATGTTAACTAGAAATTCTGCTAGCAATCAATAATGTAAGGCTTCATTATCAGAAAATAACGAGAACGTGGAATCCACAAATCCGGGTGGCAAAATTATTGCTGTATTTCCAGATAAATATCATAGGCCATGATGAAGAGGAAGTATCTGTAGCTTCTATACCTTCTATCTATACCTATCTATACCTTCTTACTCTCACATGAGCATAAGTAAAAATCTGCCGCATTTATGTTTTCGTTCCAAATTCGCCAAGAATTCTTGTATTGAATTGAATGGCAAAGAATCACATTTTTTTACCTCTTCCCTTTGACCATATGTATTTGGGCGTCCTCCAACTATGATTAAAAATTACAGGGAAGGTAATTGTCAAGGTCAAGCGTAGGCTGGGTGACAAGCTAAGGACCTTTTTTGTTTTCGTAGGGCTGCATTTACAATTATGCTATGTCATTTACATGTTGTTTTCTGTAGCCCTTCTTTCAACAGCTCATTTCTCCACATCATCATCGTAGCAGCGTATATTGTTTAAAACACACTTTATCTAACCTACTCCGCGTCTTCCTATCATTACCCTTTCGTTATGCTTCGAGCACATTCCCCACGCTTCTCAGTGTGGTCTACCCATCCGGATTGCACCTTCCTAGAAGAGCTCAGAATATCTTCCCCATCCTTCACTCACTACTAAGCCTGCTTGCTCCTTGTCTACCTGCACTATCCAACTAAACAGACCAGATTATTGAAAAATTCTAAGAAATATATGGTCAGCTACTTACTTTCTGGTTTCCTAAATCGTAAACCGATGTCAGTTTATCTCCATTAAATCACGTTCATTGTAAAGTCATAATCAATATAATGATACTCTTACGCATAGAGAGGATTGAGTCACAGTTATATACACAAATACACATGAAAAATATTAGTTTTAGGGCTTCTTGATTATCAACTTTAAGTAAATGTATGTCCATAATGGTTGATTTTCTAAATAAAGCTTACACTAATTTTTGAAAATTATCTACATCCTGCACCATTTTTATAATATCGCTTCATGTGCAACCTTTGCTTGTGAACGGCAGTTTTATTCCATCTTTTCTATACCAAACTATAATCTGCAATGATTGTCACTATCTTCAATGAATTAAATCAATAGCTTATCAATCCATTTTCTTTCATACCTGCTTTCCAATCCTGTGAAATCCATATAGTCTTATCACGGCATTCTTAAGTCCTCAGAGTCCAATCAAAATGCAAATAAATCATTTTTACCACCATATTGAAACTAATTATATCCTAAATATTGATAATCAACTATCTTTATGTATTCTATTCATCATGAATAAGAAGTATTTGTGGTTATAGTAAAAGTTTTATTAGTAATAGTTATAGTAAAGTATATTAGGCGAGGAAATCTCCTACAACAAGAAACCATTTTTTTTGTATTCTCATATAGATTAATAGCTGGTACCCTGACAACTCCCCCTCCACACTTCTGTTGAAGCGATAGGCGGGGTAATATGTCGCCGTTCATCTTCCCAGGCTTAAGCACGGATTACTTGATAAATTGACAGATGACTTTTTCAATATTCTCAGATTGTATTTCCATAAATATATATTGTCAACGTGATTGACAACAAAGGACGTATACATTATTATTAGGTACTTAGCGAAGGACAAGAGACAGTGTTAGATGAAGTTATTACGAATGAATAAAATGCTAGGGCACCTGATATTAACTCGTGGTGGCCGCTCCCCATTTCTTCATTTAGTAAATGATGCCATAAAAATGTCTAGATTTAAACGTTTTACGAGGAACTGCAGCGTTAGTGCCAATACTGTTAGCGTATAAATAAAAAGAACCACCAGAGTGACAGCTGCTCCCTTGAAGTCTCACTTTGCACATTTTTTTCCTGTGATTACACAAGGAAACGGGAAGTGGAAAAAATCGTGTGGGAGGGAAAATAGCAATGCCCGCGATTTACCGGAGACGCAAGTTATAAATTGTCCGGGTGGGCGTGGTAGGGTTCGCAAGAGTCAACTCCGTGATATGCATGGTGATCGATCTCCGATGACGAATGGCGATTGCAAACAGACTGCCGGGGAACACTTACTTAGAGAAAGAATGGGAAAGGCAAACATGAAGTAATATTGCCAATCCTCCGCTCGATTTGAGCTCGCATATGGATTGAGCGAAGCCCGTTCTAACCTAAATTCATCTCAAACAAATCGCATTGAGGAAAACAGTCACACTTTCCGCACGTGTTTTCATTCGCACATTACGTTCTCTATTGCCACGGGAATCAATTTTTTTTCTAAGCTCTCACCTTTGGTTCTGACGTGATAATGAGAACTTTATGGAGATTGGAATGACGCTCATGTATTACGCACCATTGGCGACAGTAATTGTCCCCAAAGAACACAATAATTGTCCTCGTTGAAAATTCAATCTGTGCACCCGTGTGAGTTCAAAATATCAATTACATTTTAAGACATCTCTACAAACTATAAAATTTTATTACTCAAACAATTTAGCCAAAATATCTCTTCAACTATCAATCGATCATTTGAACCTAAAATGATCTATTTAGTCTAAGGCCTGCAATGATCTGTTTAATTTAAGAATTATTATATTACAATTATGCTCAACACAAACCACACCTTACGCCAAATGAAATTCAAATACCTTTAATTCAGACATAGCCACAAAATAAACGGAATGAGATGGATTCACACGCGGTTCATCCTTGAAATTCTTTATAATATGAAACTTATAGTCCTCATCCTTCGACTAATATTTAATGTTTTCCTATAATTCAATATTTCCTGTCTGCTTTTTTGTTTTCCATTTTCTACACAATTCTGCTCGAACTTTTATCGAAAATGAAAGTTTTCCTCCTGCCTTCAGCAACGTGCAGAAAGTAAAAGAAAAGAATGTGACTAGATTTTTCTTAACAGTATCTTGAACATAATGTACCTCAGCGTCATATTATTTATGATTCCCTGAATAAAGTATCAAAGATATCCACTGGTTTTCAAAGTTCTAAGTAATTTACTTCCCTTTTTAATGACAAAGTGAATATAATGAATTATGTCATCATGAGTGTGGGCAATGAGTTTCCTAGTCACGCGATCTGAATGGTTTCCGGTATTTAATATTGCATTTTAATAACAGTTTTATAACAAGATGCCCCAATACTAGTTTCAATGACACCGATTTAATTCAAAAGTAAACAACCAATACATTTGAGAGAGCATTTTCATTCAATCAGACTGCTCGCTTTTCGCGTGACATCGGGTTTTATTCTACGGGTCGCTTGATTCACGGTCATTGCTTGCTTTTATTAATACAATATTTGACTGAATAACTTCCCAGGGGAACCATGGTAGTCAAGTAAATAGAAGGTTGCCATGCCAACCGATGAGTTCCCGAATCAAATCCCGGTAGACTCATCCGTAATCCAGTATGGGCTCTAGCTTTATCTATCAAAACCAACCCGCGCATTTGATCTCTGAGTGAATGATACTTAATGATAGTTTGAGTTGCAGCGACTTAACCCTTTCTAACCTAGAGCTGCTACTGGGATAAATTAAATTTCAAGACTTCTCATTTGAAAAATATGAAAGCTTTCTACTCATTCATAATTATTTTGGCAGCTGCATCGTTCTCCATTAAACTTTACAGCACAAAAGAACTTTTACTTTAAATCTTTCCTGATTAGAGCTGAAAATGTATAAATTTTTGATATTGCCCAGGGGCAACATTGGGTTATAAGGGGTTAAATGCTATTACTATATTTCTCTGGATTTAAGGTACCTATTTGAGTTAAAAAATGGAGTATTTAAAAGACAAAAGAATTTTCTCGCTGTTATTTTCGAGCGCTTTCTACTTAAATAATTTAGGAACTAATAACGTTATATGTTTATATGTCACTATAAAAAGGGTAACAGATAAGAAAGCGGAATGGAGATCTTCCTCAAAACAATCTTAGGATTGTTGACTTAAGATCATGATGAGCTGGGTAGGAAATAGTCAACCAAAGTTTGGCTATGGATTCAAAAGGTTGACCAAGCAGTAAAGAAACATTTGCTTCCCATACATGATTAACAATAATCCGCCATCCTCCTCAACTCAGGCATAAGTGAAGAATACCGCTGCCGTCAAGCTATTTAAAAATTCAGGAAGCATTCGTCAAAATTTCAGTCACTATCGAGTTTTATGTGGTACAGCATTAGAGGAAGGAAACCGACGGCTCAGGCCATTCGTATCGTGAGTGAAAGAAACCGACAAATTTTGAACCATAGCCTAAAGGGTTTATAGTCAACACTATTGCCCCCATGCCAACCCCTAATGTTTCTCGTCCCAGGAAATAGCTTCTGTGAGTACTACTCTCCACTGGATACTGAGACTGCCTCACACTTATCACTCGACAACCTTACTGACTCCATCGATGAGGCGCAAGCAGGATAGCACTTAGCAATGCACAAGCGATCAGAAGGACTTCTATAAGAGTGGTCTCAGGTTTGGAAACCATGAGACTAAGGAAGAAAATATAGTGTTTTCTATGGTGTTCTGACGTTCTCTTTCACGGTAAAAAGACAAAGTGACTGGACAAAAAGCGTCAAATTTTGCATGTATAATTTTTCATTCATTTTTTTCAATGTCAACTAAACTGGTTTATACCTGATGCGAACCTCACGGCGAGTAAGACCCAGAATATCTGACAGAGAGAAGGTTGTTTTTGGTTGAGAAAATCCTTTATTTACCGAGAATAAGAAGTCAACAAGAGTATTATATCACCATTGATTTATGCATTCAGGCGGAAAAATTTTACTGATGATAATTTTTCCCATGTAATTTGAAGCAGAGATGTTTCAACCATTGCCAGCACATTATTTTTAAATGCCTCCCGTTGCATGTCGAGTATGTACTGCAGGTATACAATGTCAACCCACGATAAGCGAGAATTACTTTCCCGAGAAATTAACAAATATAATAATAAACACTCTTATATAAAGTAAAAACCTTTCGAGAGATCTTAGAGTTAAAATTCAAGACGGCGATACCTTGGATGCTACATGGTGGCGTGAACACAAGGCGTATGTCCTGCTTTGAAAACTTTTATATCAAATAACTCGAAATCCAACATAACGTACATGATTAGCTCATACGCTTCACCTTGAACAAAAGAATTTTCTAACCAGTTTGCTTTTTAAAAATAATTATTATTTTTCAAGTGAAATTAATTTTCCACGAGTTACTGCGGATCCTTTCATAAGATCCCACGTTGTTTGGGTTATTTCGATCGAATAATGATCGCAAACAAATTCAATGGCAACTTAGTTTCTTTGCATCACTCTGTAAAGTGTTTTTCAATGACCAAATATACCACGTTGCCAAAACGTTGCCATGAAATAGAAATTAGACATTAGCCATGAATGAAAAACTCAACTCCGAGGGATATTATTAAAAAATTGACAACACAATCAATCGAAAATAAGAATTTTTCCATTAAATCTGATTATACCGTTACCGGATTATTCAAATAACATATTAAAGTTTTTCGCATTGTACCTACTGTTGAAAATGTATTGTTCACGTTAAAATTATTATGATTCCGAAATGATTTCAAAAAATACCTATTATACTTTATTCCATTATTCGATAGTTACGGAGAGTGCAAAAGTGTGAGAAAATAATTCCCTTTGCTCGGACATACCACAAGGATGTGATTTTACTCACTTAGTAAGGCACCATGAATAAGCAGTTTCTATCAACCTCATTATTATTATTAAAACACTGAACAGTTAAGATATACATTTGGCGGAAATACTTTTAAAACCGGCATGTAAACATAACAAATCCATCACTCTTAATACCGTTTCCAGCCATTATCGAGCAGAAATTCTCAGTATATTACTTTTAAAAAACCGCAATTCATTTTCAGTTTGATTGGCATGGACTTGCGGGATTTCTTTAAGAACTCAATTCTTTCAAAGTAAATACAAACAGATATCAATTGAGATATAAACCTATATTATGAATCATTACATATGAATGCTGATTTTTTTAACGCGGAACTTATACAGACACCTACCTAACTTAATCAATCTTCGATAGCATGACAATGGATAAAGTCGCCACTCAATTTCCGCTTAAATAAATATATCCAGCTCCGAAATACCGATCAATACACTAATTATTTATAAGCGGTTCCTGGAAGTGTCTGACTCAATTAAATTACGTGACAAATGACAATTTCAATGCCAGACGCAATTTCGTTGCCAACAGGTGGAACTTAACGTGGTAAATCATCATTCCATCTTGTTTAATGGCGACTTCGTAATTGATATTTATTGTTCAACCACCACTCCGTCAAAGTAAATCATTAAATGTGTGTACACCCACTATGAATGAACTGAATGCTATAAATGAAAAATCGCAGTGTAGTAAAAGATTATAAATCACCAAGAGTATGGCATAGTGTAACTTAAACAACCAATAACTTCAAT
This sequence comes from Ischnura elegans, assembly GCF_921293095.1. NCBI lineage: Eukaryota > Metazoa > Arthropoda > Insecta > Odonata > Coenagrionidae > Ischnura > Ischnura elegans. The sequence goes on from NC_060259.1 coordinate 41,035,486, forward strand.
TGCTTCACCTTGGCATTTTTTAGCCAGTATAATTTCCCACGCTAGTCAGATTAATTCATCAAATTCAATCACTGTTCTTTCACCAGATGAAGCAACGATTTAAATGCTTTTGATACATTTACACCATCATGTATTGTTCCTAAAATTATTGCTTCTGGAAATAAGAAAAAACGCTTAAAAAGAATTTAAAGCATCCGAACTTGTCAGAACCTCTTTAGCAATCGGAGGTTACTTATGCCTGCGGCGGAATTATGGCCTTCAAAGAAATCTTATCCCTAAGACAGAGAATGCATTAGAAATTGCAATTCTAAAGAATGAATATTTCAAATTCTTTTGCAGGAACTAAAACTAAAATCAGCACAGTTTGACCAAATGCACAGGGAAGTGGTTGAATCATCAAGATATGATATCTAACAGTCTGTTGTTACCTAGCGCTGATGTTAGTCTGTAGTACAGTAGACTCTGTACGCGTTGAAAAATTACATAACCTAAACTTCAATTAAATTGGCCTCATTTCTTTCATTGAACTTATGGATTGCATTTCAGAACTGAATGTCTGATATTTGTACGATTGAAATTTTATTTTTATTATAAATCTAAGTATAATGATAAATTAGTGATGACAACTTCTAATTTTGCAGTAAAGGCGAAATCGGTTCCTTATTTTCTTATTTCTCGAACACTGACAAGCTGCAATATTTAAAATCTATTGAGGGCTGAGGCTTCTACACGTGAGCAAGAGAACCAGAATAGATTCCCATTATTCTTATCTTTCTTCCGCCATAAAAAAGGAGCAATTCAATGGTTATATATATCCTCCGTAACGGCGTTGGAAATGCCTTTTATACGTGAATGATCATGGAGGACATTTTGGATATTAAGGTTTTTTAAAGCAATAACATCTTTATTCTATACCACCTCGATCCACCGTGAATAGTGAACTGAGCAAGATAATATTTTAAGGTTCATATTGATAGAACACAGCACTTAACTATTTCATCTCGTTAAGAAGTTTTCCTACCGCACGTACACACACAGGAATTCAACATTGGTTTGGATACGTGAGATCAACACCAGAGGACCCAGACCCGTCATTTTGACGTGTAACCTCCACTTACAATTTTTTTCTGTCATCTTCATTTTTTCCGACTTTTATTTATTCCCTATGGTACATTTTCTGTTAAAATATAACTGAATTTGTAAGCATAGAAATGGAGTTATACCGTCTCTAACAGTTACGTGTGTTTTATTCAGGAAATTACTACACTATGTTATGTCTGACCATTTTGATGTTATAGTTAGCATATTCATGCATTTAACTTCCTTTATTACATTTTGAATGGAAATAAGCTTCATATCTACCATATATAGTGGCGTGTGGTAGGTCAGGGCAGGAAAAGCAGGAGCTACGTGACCGCTGTTCATTTTAAATCTTTTATTGCAAAATTATCTGTAAAAAATACTCCGATGCATTATAAAAAAGAAGAAGACTACATTTAATGAAATTATCAATTAATTTAAACATAAACAAAGAAATATTTAGAACGATTACCCCCGATCATAATGACGGCTAATGGTCCCTCTAGGTAGCTATGTAACTTCGGTCCTTCCAGTGTTAAAGCTCTCCCCATACTAAGCCAATGGTACAAGAGATCAGAACTCCTAGGTGAGTCCTCTGAAGGATACAAAGCACCGGGGCCGGGAACCAAGTCCGAGCGTTATTCGCCCGATCACCCGGTGAGGGGGAGGAGAGTTGGGAAAAAGGAAAGAGGCGCCGCACAGTGGGCGGAAATCGGAAAAAGCCGGACAAAATTACAAAATGGCTTTTTTTGAGTTATAAACTTTAAACTTCGCATATATACTCAAAAATGATTGAAGTTTATTGATATGTACTTCATTTGACATAGATCCTACCCGTTACTGAGATACAGAGGCTCAAACCTGAGCAAATTTCCATAAAAACGCCCGTCTTCAATTTTCTCTGAAAATCTTCCAAAGTAAGTGAATGGTGAAGTTATGGGTGGATTCTTGCCGAATAAAAAACCACATAATCTGTTAGCATGGTGTTTTTCTTTAATTTTCCGTAATCTTAAAGTATACAGCCCATAAATTCTTACCGTGCAGTAACAAAATGGCGGATACTGTTTTTCGACGAAGTTTTACATTTAGGTAGAGTTTCAAATAGGTTTTCGGCAAGGTCGCGCAGAGTAACTTATATGAGAGCATTGTTTGAAGATTTCTTGAGGTCTTTATGCAGTTTTCTTTGAAATAAGTTTGCGTCCCCGGAAATTACACTGATTTTTCGATCGCGCGGCAGGGTTCTTCTCCGTGCGTCGGGAGTTGGATTAGCCGCGCCGCGGTAAGGTTATTGAAGCTGTATGGGTTTTAACGCTCAACATTCACCGTTTTTATGTTTTGCTTCAAGACACCGATTCTCAAATGGTCTATGGTGAAGACAGTGGAGGTTTTTCATGCGATGTACTTGCACGTTTCATCGAAGTTCATTTCGTTATCTTTGGATACGATCGAAGACCATGCTTCTATTAAAAGCGTTCAAACCTCGACAAAGTGAGTTGTTTTCCTGGGACTCATACAAAAAGGACGGGCTAAGAGAGTTCTTTCAAAGTGGAGGACGAGTGAAAAGGTCCACCCTGAGATGACAGTGGAAGAGGCACTGTCATTGATGATTGCCTCTGATTTGACCAAGCGCCAACATCGGTCTTTTCGTAGGACAGCTCTGAGCCATGGACACGAATTGTATCCCAGTTATGATAGAATAGCGATAGCAAAAAAGGCTTTTCGGCTTTTTCCGATTTACGTCCACTGTGCGCCGCCGCGATAAGCCAATGATACATTCGGGCTGGGGGACCACTTCCTCTCCCTTAGTCTTGCTTTGCTCTTCGACGATTTTGTTTGGGGATATCGGGAGGCAACACCCGCCACGTGAACCGTGACCTCTGATCAGAAGCACAAGGCTCTAACCACTGGGTACCATACTTGGCGATTTTAGCCATGTGATCTTTAACACATGCTATTCCCAACTAAAAAAATGGCAAAGTCCTTTTATAATACTTCCTGTTTAACTCCTAAGCTTCACATTAATGAAACGTTTTTCAGAGACATGAAATAAGTGGACCATTACGGTTATGCGTGAAGAATTACTTTATGTGTCGCATTGCAATTTTTTTAAATGCCAAATGACACTGACATTTAACGACCGCTATGCACATGGGATGGAACCCCATGCTGATATATACCCCATGATGATACCCCACTAAATAAAAACGTTGAAATGCGCCTACTTTACACATTTCTACATTCCAGGAAGCTCATTACTACGGCGACCGATCAGACGATCAATTAAGTACCAAAGTTCATATCTATGCCTCAACCGTCCCTGTTATTCCAGGGAAAGTTATCCGTTCTTTGATAGGGAATAGTGAATTGCATTCATTAAATTTCTTTTCCAAGCATCGCTACCTGAAATTGCAGCAATTCTTGGCAAAGACTGTTCAGTAGAAACCGGAGACCTTGCAAAAATGAGATAATGAACAACGCCCTGGATAATTTCCCTAAATTTATGATATGCTACCTAGGTAATCAATATCCATTCACAAGTCACTGTCGGTATGCGTAACATTAATATTAATTACTAGGCCTTTATTGAATTAATAATGAAACTTGATATAGCATTTCTCCATCTAAATTATCGTTAAGCAATAAATATTAGCGATTCACAAAGGAATACAATGTTGATTTAAAATTTATAATTGAAAGAAGATACAATTGAAAAGCTTAAGAAAAGCTTAAATACAAATTTTACAAATTCATACATACATCAAAATAGTAACGTATTCTAATTGTTAAAAGAAATAAGCATTTGTGGGATAAGCCTACTGACTGTCTTCCCTTTCGGAAAAAATCTATAGGAGGAACAAACCCACATTAGAATTTTTTTGCAAAGAGTGTGCTCATTTTAACCTACGAAAAAATTGAAAACGCATCTGAGAAAAACTTGCACCGTATAGGTGCTTCGAAAAAGAAACGGAAACAACGGGAGATAATAAATCTGTCCTAGCGTTCGTAATATGCTAGGTTTCACATTGCTATGCTTGAAGAAGTTTTTCGTCTAGTGCTATTTTGAAGGAGGGTAATGATGATGCTCCATGTAAACTAAAGATTTTTCTACTCGTGTCATGCGGTTATGGTGAATCATTTATCAATCCTAACTGCCTGGTTGTTAGGCATTATTAGAGAGACATTTCCTCTCGTATTGGACCTAAGCGCCCATACCGGAACTTATTCTAATGAATTAAAATAGGTTACAATATGAGCTACTTATGAGAAAAAATAATAAATAAAATATAATAATCTTGATTATTTTGTTTCCACGGATCGCGTTTCGTCATTTAAGTGTAAGTAGGTACTTACAATGATAATACAACTATACCAGCATATTTCTGGGACTCTAAAATTCTAAATAAGAGTAGTTAGTAGTAAGTCTACTCCAAGTCCGAGTAGCTACGATCGGCAACAATAAGCTAGCGATCAGGGATGCCGACTCACAAAAAATATTGGGGGGGCCCAAACCGGGGATCTTGCCCCGGGAAATTTTATAAGTAGTGAGTTTTAAGTTTTTAAGCATTTTAGAAGAATCGTATGATCAACATTAGAACCCTGATAACTCGCATCTCGATGTCTGGGCACTCCGCGGAAAATCGACAAGCCTGACGCATTTTTTCCTCACACCCATAACGAACTTTTGAGGGGGCTCGGGCCCCCTCAAGTCCCATGGAGTCGGCGCCACTGCTAGCGATGGAATGCTTCCTTTGATTAACTCTTTTCGGGATTCCCATCGGATTAAATTATCCATATTAGACAACGTTTCAATCTCCGACTCGGGACTCATCCTCAGGGCTGCTGAATATCGTTTTATTAGCCGTGAGGATGAGCCCCAAATCAGAGTTTAAAACATTGGCTAATTCACATCTACAAGGCGTGTGGCAGGGGGTGTGAGGTCACCAGCCGTTTATGCATAAAAAGGAAGTGCTCTAAGGAAATTACGATTACCATTTACGAAAGTCCTTAATGGCACGGGGGAAAACGAATTCCCATATCTGTCCGTTCGGCAAAATATCTCTCTTTATGTATCGTTTCTGTCGGACATGGAAAAATAGTGGGGCTCTAACATTATGTTCTCCGTGTCGCTCTTAAAAATATCCATTCTCAATAATTCAAGCAATCTAAGCCTAGCGCGAAGCCACCGACTCTCCAGCAGCTCCCAGCCTAATTTGCTTAACATCTGGGCAAAGCTGTCTGTACGCCCGTAACAGTTTTTGACGAACCGCGCAGCATTCCTTTGTATTTTATTCAGTTCGCGGATTAAGTCTTTCTGCACCGGATCCCATGTGCTCGCTGCATATTCAAGGTGCGGTCGCACGAGTGTGAAATAGCACCTTTCTTTTACTTTCTCATCCGAAACTCTTCCGACAATACGCTTGACGAATCATAATTTCTTCAGAGCTATGCCGAAAATATTCCTTATATGTGTAAATAATGGTTAATTTAACCCGGTGGGAATCCCAAAAGCATCAAATCAAATTACTTCTGTTGTTTATGTCTAAGCCAGTTTTTCCCAACCAGTGGGTCGCGGGCGGAATTTAAGTGGGTCGCGGCGTGGCTCTTGAAAATGTACCAAATTTAACTGATTCACCAGATAATTTTAATTTTATGTATGTGTCATTTTTATTATTTTCTTAACATAAAAAATCTTGGTGCAATGCATTGAAACGAAAACAATAGCGTGACCGTGCTTGTGCACGATCTGGCAACGCATACATACATACGTACGGTCGCTAGACGTAAAGGGTTGGGAACCACTGGTCTAAGCGATTTAATGAATGGAAACATACATACCATTAGATTCCACATTTCAGTCACCTAGGAGGACAGGGAAAACGGCGACGGATTGTCATGGTATGTTTGTTATTTTCTTTCGAAGGGAGTAAATAAATCCTTCGGCAGCCCTCGCTGCTCGTGCGAGACTCGGAGGCATGCGTACAAGAGTCGTTAATTAAGAGCAAGCCAAAGCTTCCTCAGAATAAATCGCACCAACTGCCAATGGTCACGCACATGCCTTACCCCGATCGGGACGAAATGAATTCCCCGAGGAAATCATTGTGACACGGGTAACAAAGTGAATTTGTTTACAAAGCATATCATCCCATGCACTGTAAATACGTTTCCCAACACGAATGAAAAACAATAAAAATCAGCTTGGGAGCTCAAATCAGCATTTTGCGCCAATTAATTGAGGATATTCTCGACGAATATTTTTTTAAAGAATATCTGTCAGTCATTTCCAAGTTACTGTCCTTGTTCTTTGTCAAAAGGTCATTATTCTAGATAGGAGGCATTCCAATTCGGTCACTATGATCTCTTCCTGAGCCTTCAAATATATATACGCTAAAAAAGAAGATGATTATGACACTTGGTATGCGAATATATAACGATAAAATGGCCTTTAAATATAATTGGAATGTATAAAGCAATATTTTTTCCATTTATTAAAACGAGTATTCTATGGCAACTCTTTATAATTGTGGAAGGAAATAACTTTATTTGCGTAATAGTCACTAATTACTGCGCATTCCAAAAACAACATGTGAAAGACACTGTATAACAACCCGTACATAAGATGCAAAGTCTTCACTGATGCACCCTCCACTTGGCATTCAAGTACGTATTAGACGACCTCTGAAATAAACAACTAGGCTAGGAAGGCTAATACTCTGGTCATCGGGGTTATATGATCCCCCCAACCAATAGGCTTATTATAAATAATGTTGATGATTGGCCACTAAAATGAAAATATTCAGCAATATTCGCCTCCATCACCTACGTGTATACTGATTTTTGATACATTTTGGATGAATTATTCACTAATAAGAATGGTGATGATTGATGAATTAGCTGGTCTATAAACGCGAGTTTATTTAGGAAAAAAAACCTTCAGTCTCCATTCACGGCTCTCTGGAATCAATGACGGATTCACAAACGAGATAGCCCGATTCTAGTGCGCTCTCAACGCTGGAAATATTCATCTTTTGTTTCAACACAGCGGCATTTGCAGCTTAGCGTCACCACTTCGATATACTTCAGGGCACTGTTTGCTGCTGCGCTTCTACTACCTATCTATCAAGTGAACCTGGCTATCACAATCTCTTTTGTCCTCTAACAAAGGCTATATTGTTTTGTTATCCTAGCAAAAAGAAGTGAAAGGTATTTTTAACGCAATTTAAAATCTTCCCTCAGAAAAATCATGAAATATAAGTGTCACATTGTACTCATGCCACTCTTAACTACCGAGTTTCCTTGATAGCTTCCAGACAGAATCAACTACGAATGAAACTTTCAATATACAAATGAGCATCACCAATCATGCTTCCGAGAGCTTCGCCTTCAAACCTCCTTCCCCAAACTTACTTCAGGATCTTTGAGTTGTATTTTTTTAGTCGTTCATTTATCAATGTCTGAAGAACCAATCAGACCGCGACAATATATTTTTATTATTATTAATCATTGCTTCCTTCCCTCCCAATTAGTGATTTTATGTGCTTGAATGAATTAATGCATTTATACAATTTATATATCGAGTTTTTATTATTGCAATCTTGGTTCCATACGCAAATACGTGAATTGTAGCCCTTGTGTTTATTTACTATGAAGTCGAGGTTCATTTTTTGACCGATATGTCAGCGTACCTATTCATAACAAAACGCTAGTGAGTTTTCTTTTCCACTGCTTTTATTTGGCTGACCTAGGTTTATATTTTCTCCGTGTCATCATCATTAATTAAAATATGTTTATTTATTTATCATAAATAAATATCTTTTTCCATTATAAATAAATATACATTTATGCATTTATTATGTATTTATACATGCATCAAGGCAATGGCACGAAGAAAATAGCAGCCAAATAAAAATAGTGGATAACCTACAAGCGTCTTGTTGTGCCTACCTTCCCTTTCGCTTTCCTTCGCACTTTTCGGTTAAACAATGAGGCTCGATCTCATAGTAAACATAAACAAGGGCGATACTCAGCTTCTGGGCACGGGACTAATATTGGAATGAAAATACTCAAGATAGAGCGTTGGGTAATTTGGGTCTAATTGCCTGATAGCGTTTATTTTCATGCCATTTATTTCGACGGGAAAGTTTATTTCCATTAATTGCAAAGCACGTGAAGAAGAATCAGTGTCAGGATTTTCATATAATATATATATAATTCTTTTATTTCCTTGCCATTTCCATTGCTCATGGTAATACTGAAGTTGAATTTTTAATTCTCGCCTCGACTTTTGGCTACGGCGTTACCAACATTAGCGCTTTTGCTTGTGCTCAATCTGAGACCTCAAGTTCCGCTATTTGGTAATTCTTACTTCTTGTGCGTAGTAAATATGTATTATTATACCAATTACTGCATTCAAAGGCGAAGGTGAAGAGTACTTCAAACATGATAATAGACAATTCTGCAATATTCCTACTAAGTCGGGAGTCAAGGTACCTCATCCCTCGTTCTTTTCATTATTTTCTGATGCTGGTGGTCCAAATCCTGTAGATATTCAGATTACTCTGGCACTTACAGGGGTTTCCCAAGGTAAGCAACTACTGGGAATGAACAGAGCATCCGTATCATTATGGCAGCAGCCCATCCTATGCGCATTACGTCACAGGTGGGACTCAAACCCGTAACTTTGGGATCATCTTTGCTCCACCGTCAATAAGGATGAGTTTTACGCATGAAATATCATAATCGTAATTACGTTTATTTAAAAGGAGTTCATGCCGAATATTTCAGATTTTAAATAAAAATAAATAGTAGAATTAATGTAGGTACAATTATCACCGTTGCCATTATTGTAGCTAAACTGTTATAATTTCTGCAAGAGAACTCGTCCCTAGAAGTGTTCATGACTGCTAAATCCCAGATTTCACAAGTTGCAAACCTCAGAGAAGCGCTTTAATCTCAATGTATTTTACAATCAATCAAGGTTTATTCAATACTTGCGATTATAAATGTTTTAAATTATGTTATTAGTATATACAATGGAAGGGACTTGATCATCTACTTCAAGAAAAGAAACAAAAAATTGCTTACAAATCTAGTTTTTCACAATTTTTCTATTTAGAACACACTGAAAAATTCTATTCCAATGATCCTAAACAATGTGTTAGTGAGGAAAGAGTACAGTTCATGAGGTCATGAATGAAACGAGAAAAGTAAATCATATTCCAACACATTAGGTTTTCAACGATAAAAAAATACTTCAGTTCAATCCCAGAATGTGATTCACTTCTCAATACATAGGTGAAGAGGAACCCTGGTACGGGGTAAGCGATTTTTAAGTGCAAAAAAAATCGGCAATAACTATAACTAGTCCAGATTGGTGTTGCTTGACTTATAGGCAACAACAATCTGGACAAGATATAGTTACTGCCGCTTGCGCAGCACCTTCTTTCGCACTTAAAAAATCGCCCACACCGCTCTGCCCTGGGTTACACCAATGTCCTAATCGAACCAATCATTCGTATTTCTCCTCCATTAAGTAATACTCCTCTCTGGTAATACTTAGGGAGTGTGATAGCGTAGTGTGTAGAATACTTCATCTACATTCACATAATACCCTGCCAGCCACCCCAATGTTGTATGGCAGAGGATGCATATTTCTTTACAAATAGCACTAGACCACAAGTAGATACTACCAAAATGAAACGTAGGCATATCAATGGCTAAGTTCTAACAACACGTATCTCAAATTTGGCCGGTTTGAGACAGGTATCTTAAACAAAATGTGATAACATTAAAAAAACAAAATACGATCAAAAAACAACTTTTTTGCAATTGTATGCTTCTTTTTCAGTTTTATGAACTTTTGGTTTTTAATTTCAGAGTAGAAATTTTAAAAAAAATAACAGTTTTTTTGCTCTCCTGAAAAATTGTTATTTTTGAGATGCGTGTTGTTATAACTTTGCCATCGATATATGGCTGGACTGCTGATCAAAAGGCCACGCGTTCAATACGGTTTGAAACCCTCAGACACCCTCAAACTAAATCCCTCGATATGGGAGGTAGCCCAGGGAAACGATATGGCCCCTCTACCCCTTATGTGTGAACACGCACGTACTAAGTTGAGGTTGAGCTCGACCCTCACCTATACAAACTAACTCACGGATTGTATGACAGAGTGAGTTCATAAATTTCTTTTCTTCTTGACCTCCTGTTTTAAAATTTATCAACACGGATTCTTGTGATTTTGGTCAACTTACATTTTTTTTAAATCTGCCGTCGGTAAGGAAATTTACTTACAATTATTATATCGTATGAAAAGATGAAAGGTACAATAAATACAAAAGCTGGTCAACGTTTAAAAATTAATTTTTCCGAGTAAAATATCCAAAAAAAATTAACTAATAGATTTAATTTTTTAAACAAATCAAGAAAATTTCGAAATATTATACACAGAATGTAATTTACCAAAAATATTATTTAAATAAATAGTTTAAATATTCAAATACTAAAAAATTGTTAAAGTAGAACTGACATAGGTGGTTTAAGGTTAATGTGACCTAATAAATCAAAATATATGTAAATATAAATATAACATTGCAATATAGCAACAACATGAAAGGTATGTCGCATGGATTTTCTTAACTTCTTGACTTTATCCGACCAGCTTCAGTATTTATTGAACCTCCTATATTTTTGTGAAAGAGAGGATTGAAAATTGAAAATAAATTGCCTTAACGCCAGCAGATATATATTTTCATATTAAATGATCTAACACTTAAGATTTCATATTTATATAAAAATAGATTGAGTGAAGCACTACCGGCAGAAAATGCATCATATTCCGTTTTAAATGGAATACTTTATTAATTCCAGCACTAAAGAAATTACCGATCTCCAAAATTGCTGATAGGTAGTTCCCTCAATAATATGAGACTCGACTCCGGAGAAAGATATTGAGAAGAGGCTGACCCCATGTGCCGCTTCGTCTGCCGTAACACTAAGCACGCTAAATCCATCTGTTTCTGGGAACCTGTTTCCAAGGAAGGGTTCGCCGGGATGAAATTATCTTTCACGTGAATGAGCACCTTTGGAGACGAGGCGAATTCACACGCTTTTTTTTCTTCCTTGGGATAAGGACAGAGTCTGCGGTGGGCGATTTTACGTCAGTCTTACGAAAAACCAAGGATCCGGTAGGTCTATCGGAGTCCCTTTTTTCTTTCGATATTCTTAGCATGCTACATTGTGAGCAAGAGATAACTTTTCGGCGGTTAAAACACAGATAAATATTTGCAGCTTATGTGCCTCTGAATATTTTTTCTTGTTGCCAATGGCATAGTACTTCCAGAAGTTCATTTTCATGGAAGGTTTCCTATGACGAGGCCTAAGTTTTTTCTATCGCTTTCCACCTCAAATGAAATGAAAAAGAGGATTGAAGTAGGTACAAATCTCAGCAAAGAGCATTCCACTAACAAATAATATTAAAAGCATCTGAAATTATAATAGCATAAGTCTTTATTAATTCAGATAAACTAACTGTCAACGTACTACACTTTGAACTCACCGAGTCAACATTAAGACTACATAGGTAGGATGGATAAGGAGATATTTCTTATATGCAATCGGTGGTGTATTTAATATTTAGTTAAACGTTGTGGAAAAGAGTAATATCTTTTACAATAATGCGAATTTCCAAAACATTCTATCTAAATATTCTTTGTAAAACTCCCACAAAAATGCCACCTCAAATAGCTTCATTTACCCATACCTTAATCTCAGGTAGATCCTCATGAAATCTCATGATTTGTACAGCGCTAATTCCTGTGCACGAATGGGTACGGGTCGTCATTGTCGGTAATCAGATATTCCCGATTGGCTGCACTCAAAATACCACAGCCATTTGCCTTGATAATTCAAGACATTTTAACGTGCTTCAAATTGATTTTATTTTAGATATAAGGGCAGATATTGGTATCAATCCTACAGGCCAAAGGTCAATTCCGGTCTGAGGTGGCAGGGAATGACCCAATAATCACAACATGATGACTGCACATGGAAAATATAAGACACGCGTACATTTCAGTCCTCTGCTTATAACTTCGCCATTAACTACCCCTAAATACTTTCCTCTCATTATCGTAGTTCACGATGAAAGGAATTTATATCATTTTATAAAAAATAATCATAACAATAAAAGAAAGAAAATTATTTAATTCTTTAAAAACTTTTCCTCCTTTGATATCGCTGAACATTATGCAGGGATAAAATGCGATTCCGGCGTAAGAATAAATAAGGAAAGATATGATCGTAGGCTTTCCCGGCGTATAGAATTGTGGAAGGTTACGCGGGATTTCCACCGGGTCAGGTTCTCCAACTCGATCTGTCCATCGAAACGTCGGCCGAGATGGAGTTGGAGAACCTGACCCGGTGGAAATCCCGTGTAACCTTCCACAAGGAAAGATATATTTCTCATGTCATAATACGTGAAACCAAGAACCATTTTGTCCCTATCATAATAAATACACCATAAAAATTAAGCTATCGAACGAAACTATAATTTGATTATTAAATGTATTCTCAATATTTATGGGAACCACCGAAGTGCTTAAACAAGTCATTGAAAAGGCTGTTTCAAGCACCATTCTCTGATATATATTTCTGATATGACCAAGAGGAAAAATATGAAGTTAAATTTACATTGGTAATTTAAAAATCGTACCCTTTACGTCCATTCATGTCCGAATGAAACTTTCCATTCAGAGATCGAAGGTTTGGGAAAGAATTACTCCAGAAACGATACTTCTAATAAAAATGCCTAAAAAACATTCGAAACCTTCTTTTACACAAAATAGGAAGACTAATTTTTCCAATGAGCTCCTCAAAGGATAGTGGTACATAGACGTGTGCGCCAACGGTAGCAATTCGATGGGGGCGACATCTGGGTGTATTTTTTTAGGCATGCGACGCACGTCGTCACCTATGCTGATGGTGCATACGGCGCAAATCGGCCTATAACGATTAAAAATTGAGTTAAGAAGAGCAAAAATTAGAATAAATATCATGTGAAGAATGCATTATTTCACCGAGTATATTCTGAAATGTCACTGGCCTTTTTTTGAGCAGACTTCGCGTCGCGTCGACCCCTGGTGTGGAATATAGTTTTTGGCGTCGCCAACGCAGCAGCGACCACCTCCAGCGCTGAAGCGAATATGTATGTAATACATTCCTTCGTCAACAACAATGGAACAGTGCAATGAAATCTTCTTGAGCTTCCGATTGCGATAAGTTCTCTATTTCGGCCGAGTTTTTGATGAAATATTTCTCCATCGCCCTCAGGGCTGCATAAATATATCATATCTTTCCTATGATTTACTTAAAAAGCCCTGTGAACGATTGAGAAGTATTCAATCGAAACGTCGCAAGACATGGAGGTTGGAAAACCTAATCAGTTCGGAAGCTTGAGCAAATTTTACCGGATTGTTTCACCGGAAAGTATCAAATCCTAAATGGGACTCTGATTTGAAAATCCTTCCTTTGCCTTTCCAGGGAATTCGCTCCCAGCCCACAAACCCGCCAAGGCATGAATGATCGGCTACAGCACGCACGTGAATCAACACCATGGCCTCCTTGTCATCGGGACAGCACGCTTCCCTCTCGATTTTATTGCTGGACTTCCGGTAAAGATCGGAAGGCTGAGATCCCGTCTAGGCCAACTTGCTGGCCGGACCACCGTTAGCGGTCACACCCAGACCAGCGTCCTTGGCAACCGAGGACCAGCGAAGACTCGGAGGGGGGTCCCCGTTACCCGTCTGAAGGCGTTAAGACAACACCCTCCCGCCCCGGGGAGACTCCCTCCACACGAAGGGGCCGCAGTGGAAAAAATCTTCGCTGGTAACCGTAGCCCGTCGGCGTGGACCCCTTGGGTCGCCGTGCCGGCTGTCGGGTCCCGATGCCATAATCTCCAGTCTGCGCGGGAACAGGTGGCCCGCGAACGATGGAAGGCCCACGGGGTAACCCAAGCTATGGGAGACGAGGACAAAATTCTGGTCCTCCTTCCGCTCCCCTGCTGGGAAACTGAGAAGAAATTCTTTCCCATGGGTGATGATGCTTTGACAGTTTTTTTGCGGACAACTTCCGATTGTAGCGGAACCCTCGAGGAGATTCGAGGGCTCGAGATTTGCTTCCTGCGACCAGAACCGGAATGTGGCCGTGAAAAAAATTTTGGGAGCGCAGGGGTAGGGGTGTACTGATTTCCCAATATCGGAGAGAATTCATCAAAATGTGGCAATTTGACTACCACGAGAACGGATAATCGTAGGATTTCTCTTCTTCATAGGGAAATTTTTCCTTTCTATGGAAACTTTATACTATTGCTTCGCTAGTAGTGGCTCACGTCGCCCTGATGACGGCGCTGGGATTTCCCTATTCTACTCCTTCCATTCCTATTCTTTTCCTGGAGGCGTCCTCGGGCTCTCATCGCTTCGGCGCCTCCTATCTTTATCCCTTCCTCTGTCCTTCCCCTCCTGTGACGCACTGGCGTAAAAGTCTCTGATATGGTTCCCGGCCCTAAGGAGTGTAATCTTTGCGGGCCCGCCCTGGGTACTCGATTCTGGTGCGGCGAGTATCATATACGGAAAAATCTGTGTAATATTTTTATGCATAGAATATTCTTCCATTTCTGTACATATATCAAATAATGGTTTCGCAAGTAGTGACTCATTTTGCACTAATGACGGCGTGAAATTTCCCTATTCCCTTCCTTCCAACCCTATCCTCACCCTGGAGTCGTCGGCGGGCTCCCTATCAAGGTGGCGTCCTATTTTCCTTCCTATTCACACCCCTTCCGAGGATGACTGGGCGAATAGGTTGAATTCCTTGTTTCCCGGCCCTTGGGCGTTGTATCTTTCTAAGGGCCCGCCCTGAGTTTTCAGCCGCTAGCACGAGTATCGACTACGGAACTATAGTAGGGTTCTTCTTCCTAATATAAAAATCTAACCCTCCTGTAGGTACATCAAATTATGGTTTCGCTAATGGTAGCCTTCGTCTCCCTAATGACGGCATGGAATTCTCCCATTCCAACCCATTCCTTCTCTATCCCTACCCTGAAAGTGTCAAAGAGTGGTCTGGATCGCGAAAAAGTGGGACAAAAATCATATTTTTGTCGGATTACTTAGAAACTTGCACCCTGTTCAGAGGAAGAGGGGGGCCGGATTGTGGCTTCATCAGGGCCAGGTAAAAGAAATAAATCAAATCATGCATGTTTTATCGCTATTTTCATTTCTGCAGTTAGTTTAACGAAAAAAACTTCATGTTAGAAAATATTGAGGAATTATAATGTATTAACTGAAACTAGCATCTTTGTACGCAGTCTCGTGCACGAGAGCAGTTACTTACACCGACGATTAAATTTGCTATGAAAAAAAACACTGGGCTTAGCAGGGGTCAGCAAAATATTTCTGGAATAATGTAACAATAAATGATATTACATATTATGTATACGTATTATTAATTATTATCATTATCTCGATCTGGTCTGCAGTCATTGCTAAAATTAATATTTTTTTAACTCGTGCGCAGGGTATACGAAGATGAACAATAAGGATGGGAATGTTTGCAGAAAGTAAATGAAAGATATAAGACGTATTTATTCGTTTTATTGGTTTAATGAAGCACTTTATGGAATGAAAAGGAAAAAAGCAAGAGAAAAAACTAGACGAACTAGAGGTACTAGGGTTGCAAGCGACTTACCTAGCCACAGAGTAGTCTGATAATACCTGCTGAAAGACTGGAGAAACGATGGCTAGGATTAACATGCATCCTGGGTTTGAATTCTGAATGTGATTTTCAAACGTTACTTGATTCGGAGAAGAAGCTGGCCCAGACAGGAAGCAACCCCTTTTTCGGAAACGGAAGTCGGTTACCCGAGGATTGTCCATCGAATGCTGCGCTACGGTCTTTGCGATTTGTAAGCCGCTCAAGGCCATCAGAGATCTTTAACATTCATATTGTGTGCTTTGCCGAATTTATTGGAACCTTCAGCTCAGATCCTCCTTTTTAGGGCTTTAATTATGACACTATTTCCTCTGTTCCTTATAGTTTACAGGAGGAATAGCGTTTTCATTTCAATTACAGTTTCATTACTTGAGAGAAACCAGGAGCCTATGATTAGATAATTTGACAAATTACATTCATTTATAGTGAAACAATTATTTGATACCCTATTAAATATCTACAACGAGTTTTCGTGGTACTATTATAAGATTATATAAATTTACTTTTCCTTCCCGTTCATGAGGAAACATTAGATAAAACATTTGAGGTCACCAATAATGCTTATAAGGGCATAATTTATTGAATAATAGATATTTATACCCTTATCACTTCTTTCCTATTTATACCTCCATGCAAGAACTGGAAACTTAGCATACATTCTCAAACATAATTGAAATGTTCTCTTTTCTGAGAAGAAGAATCTTAAGTTAAAATTAACGTTTTTCATTTCATGCTCTAAATAAGAATATTACGGTCATCGCATTCATTTGTCTTGCTTGGTCATCACAAGCTATTTATATAATCCATTAGTTCTCATCACTTCAATCTATTTCGTGATAAGTGTGCCAAAACACGTGATTAAACATACTGTAGCGAATTATTTGTGGGACTAGTTCAAGACATATAAAAATGGAAAAATTAATCTCTCACACCTAAATATAATGCATTTTTTCAATGAAATTGCGTATTATGATCGTTATGATGGAGAGTTCTCATACATGGTTAGTAAAGTATAAATGATCAATATAAATCTAATTAATTAGCCTGTCATTTAAGTAAAATGTTACTGATTTCAACTCAATACATACATGACACACAATAAGAGAAACCCAGAAATCGTTCTTTTCACAAAATGATGACATGGATTTTAAATTAACTGGTTGAGCTAACTGGGCCACTGAGAATAATTTAGTATGTCCTAGGGTACGTTACATCTAGTGACTGGTTTTTACAAATGAATCTCACGAGATCCTTGAAACAGCCACCAAAACGGACAATATATTCCAATTTATGAACCACAGGTTTCATGCGAGGAGTAATGAAAATTCGAAACAAAAAAGTATGGATGATGGAAAAAGTATGGTTTTCCATAATGGTTAATGACTCCGTAGAGCGACTATTATATAGTAGACCTCAGTTTTAATTCAAGATAAACCGAAGCTGTAATTAATGCTGGCTTCCCTGCAAAGGCTATTTCTCCAAGTTCGAGACACTTAGATTTTGAAAAAATGTACACTATCTAAGACTGAAACTGATTTTGGAGAGCCGACTATATCTCTATGAGAGAAAAAAATCGACAAATATCTTGGCCTAGTACACGAACAGTTGAAACTCCGGAAGTCTACTTTTTTCTATTAAGTGGAATTTCTCAGAAAATCACGTATCTAGGCAAAATAACCGCTACGCCAGAGTGAAAATTAGAATGCAGTGAAGGGAAAAACTATGAAATTTAATGAATTAAAAGAAAAAAAATGGCAACTGAAGAGCGAAACTGCTTTCTCAATGAAGTTATCATTGCAGTCAATGCATGTAAACGTGTAATCATTGCTGAGTGGGAAAGTTCCTGAAATTCTTTATTATAATCAAATTCATCTAAAAAACACGAATATTGTAAGAGCGACTAGGAAACATGAATCTCTTTATTTAAAAGTCCATTGGCTGATTGCTATGAAAGGATGGAATATGGTTACCTGTATGGTTACCATGCTCCACCGGTCATTTTTTGTGAAGGATTAGTCGCTTTATTACCAAATAGAGACAGGTCAAGAGATTCCAAGCGAGTTGGTGAAATATTGGAACTAGATTGGGAATAGTAACTTTCAACACTTTTTTCTGGGTATTTGCTAAATAAAACGTCTGTATAAAGTTTAACAACCGATTAAAACCTTTAATAACTCTCCACCCAGCATTTTCGGTACATTGTGGAATTAAGAGACAGCTAACAAAATCAGACCGATAGGTATTCATACCCGATAACGCTTCCGACTCATTTATTTTAGCCGACCCAGGTTTTTCCATGGTCCAGATCAATAATTCAATTTTCGGAAGGTTGTTCAAAAATAAGAATTAATCGCAAAATTAAGTTTATCCTTGGTATTTACCCAAAGGGAGAAATTCGTTCTGAAAGTTGATATCCTGATTGCGTGGTAGGTACGCTATCAGTTACACTACCATGCTATCTTCTTTCAAGTCGAATTAACCCATTAACGCCTAGCGGTACCATATGGTACCAGCTGATAGTGCAATACTGAACGAAATCTTTTTGTTATTTATTGTAATTTGTCCGGGATTTTGAGAATTTTAAACTAATAAGCATATTTATAATTACGTTTTTCAGTAAAGTTTGCTTTTTTAAGCAAGATTTGACATTTTTGAGTAATTTTGATAATTTATTGTGCGAAATAGAATTTATTAAACGTTTTTGGCATTAAAATTTGAAATTACTAACGCCTATTTAATTTCGATTTTTGACCCCTTAAGGGCATAGCGGCACCACATTGTACCATGTTGTATATTCAACACTATTAGTGCTAAAAGTATTAAATTTGCATCTAATCAATCAGATTTTAAAATTAAATATTACGAAAAAGTTGGGATGAAATTTTTAATTCAGGCGTTACCGGGACTAAAAATAAGTTCCCCGGACTAGGTGTTAGAATCCAAGCCTGCATAATTGCATAGGAGACGGAGGTCGTGTTTACGAATCAATTGTCGGAGAGAAAACCACTATATAGCGACATAAGTTTCCCAAAGTACTGCAT
Source organism: Ischnura elegans (assembly GCF_921293095.1). Classification (NCBI taxonomy): domain Eukaryota; kingdom Metazoa; phylum Arthropoda; class Insecta; order Odonata; family Coenagrionidae; genus Ischnura; species Ischnura elegans. The sequence goes on from NC_060259.1 coordinate 41,054,370, forward strand.
GAGGTAAGTGACTATGCACGCAGTCTGCTGTCTCACGCATGGTTACAAAGTAATTTAAACCATGGATGCCCTTTGCCATAAAACAAACATTAGACGTAGCCGAAATCTATGGAAATTTTCACCTTGGTTTAAATAACTGCACCCGTGCGCGAGAGTGCGTACAAAGTTACTTGTTTCATGCAATATTTTACTTCTAGGTAGCGAAAATAATCATTTTGACACCAAGCTTTAAAATTGTGGCCTTGTTTCCATTTCCTCTTTTGTATCGCAAAATCGGTCTTAAATGACTTCACGGATGAATAATACTTCGGTCTCTTGGCATTCAGATGTATACGCCCACGGCTACAGTCACGAAGGGATGGAAAGATCATAAATGTTGCCGTAAATAACTGTATCAGCGCATGAAGCGAAGAACAGAATGGTGATGTCTTGCTGGAGATGAAAAAGAAATGAGGTTAAAGCCATGAAATCTCTTCGCATGGACCGTATTACTGGGAGTGATCCCGCTGAGGAGAAATCGTTTGCGTTGACCTGGAATCGAACCTGGATTTTCCGATTTCACGCCGGGAGGTTAAACCAAACGACATGGGCATGGCGGTCCTGGATCGAGTCTAGGTCAACGTGAATGCCTTTTTCCTCTTAAGTAGTACTTTGGCAATATTTTTAATCGGGATGTCGCGTGGAGTAAACGCGAGTACGGAATATGCGAGACAGCTAATAGCATGAAGATTTTTCTTGGAGACATCTTGAGAAATGTCATGGAATAGATAAATCAGGTACTCCAGTAACACCTCACTTGGAGAATGTCGCTAGCGTGTGTAACCCTTATGAGGTAGGACTCATAGCTGAAATCAGTAGAGTACAGAGCAGAATGATCAGATATGTTATGAGTTGAAGCAAAAAACTGTGCAACGATTCCAAAATGATATGTAAATTAGGCTGAAAATATTAATAAGAACGTAGAGGTAGCCTGAACTTACTTGGAGCAAATTTTGAGAGGGTTTTTCCTCATGCAAGGTGAGGAGCATTCTACGCTTGCCTTCACACTTACGTGAAGGGGATCACTAAAATGATAGAATAAGGAAATAGACAGCAGAAAGGATATATTATAGAGGTCTTTCTTTCCTCGCATTATTAAAGATGACAACAGTGTTCATGTTATAAATCGCGCCACTCACTTAAACGACTGATTGAATGTTTTGCTTCCCCCACGGATATATTTCTATTGTTCTTTCAGCATTGTCACTACATTCCTTTCACCAGACCATTTTTGAGTATTGTTTGACCTTAATTTCTATAGAGCATATATTTTCCTTGATTCTAAACTTACATGGGTAGACTGGCAGATTGTAATGTAGATGTAGATTTTAATTACTACCCGTCAGCAAATTTTAGCTTCCTATGTAAGTGCACTTGTGTTACAATCTCATTCATGTCTACTCAATGTCTTCTGTGCATCTGTACCAAACGAATACGTGCCACGTCGAAACTGTGTGTAGATTAAATTTATATGTGGAATTAAAAAGTTTTCTTTACTTTTGATTGTGTTAAATAGATTCCATAAGGTCACGCCAGTAACGACTAATTATATTTGTGTTACAGTTCTGTTCTGAATGGAGCGACGCATGTTTGGTGGAAGCTCATACCACCTGCACTAATGTGTGCGTGTTATTTTCATTAATGTATGCACCTAAGTTTTAGAACTATTTATTGCACCCTACGAGGTACCAATTATTTGCTGAACGCTGTTGATTAGTTACACCCTGCCAAACACCCTAGAGGTGCCTCGTAGGATATTATGTAAATCTTATCTCAAAAGTTTTTCTCTTTGGTTTTTTGTGGATATGTTCCTCTCGATACACTCACGGCTAGTTCATTTTTTATAGATGAGATTAAGTGAGCTGTGGCGGCTGGCTACGTAAAAAAGATTTAGGGAAAGATATATGAGAGAGACGTAATACAGGTGTGGGTCGAAAAAGATCACGAATGAAGTGACATCGGAGCGAACAGCTATAGAATTCTGAAACACGTACCCACTCTCGCTTGATCCACAGCTGATCCACAATTCCTAGACAACTATTAGAACTAGAAGAGAGAGCTAGAGACAGGGAGGCTGCGCGTAAATTTTTCTTTCTATACACACTACCCTACAAGTCACCTCAATAAGCATGTCGCTGGAGATAATAGGAAACAGCCATTAACCTGAACGAGGATACTGAAAATTTAGGAGTATACAGGAGATTTGACTGCCGGAGTTCGACCAAGCATTTCTTAACGTCCTTCACTGCTCCCAGGTAAAGCGAATTTGTGTTCGCTCGGCGAAATATCTGTCTTGTTTCATCATGCCTGCCGGTTCTATCTATTAAGGATCTATTTATCGACCTATCGAGGTAGCTTGTGGTGCAGAATGTACATGTGGACGAGTACTTAAGAGGATGCATCATTCCCACTCAGCTCTGTACTTTGGCAATTTTGTTAGGTGTTACACGTAAAAAGTTGTGTTATTATCTTGAAATATTGGAGTCATATACATTAGGACTTCCAGCATTTTCTGGCCCTTCTATTCAAATTCATTCAGGATATTTTTGAAATCGCCATCTGGGATATAACTCAAAAAATATATTTTTTTTGATAACTGGTCTGCTATTAATTGGCCTCTTTTAGCTTCCTACGTTAATATTTCATAAAGTTACAGCTATTTGATGAAACTCCAACAAAAGTCTCTCTGGAGTGCAAGAAGAAAATTTTCGATTTCCAAGTGTCTAGAATTTTAAACATTTCTTAACTTAGAAGTTATTTCTAATTTTTCGCCAATTATCAACTAAAACATTTGTTTAGTATTGATTCATACTAGATGTAAAAATACACCGTCTGTACATTCAACACTACATACAATACTATACAAACCAGTGGCGTAACTAGGAATATGCCTTGGGGGGGATGGGATGGCCCAGGGTGGTGACCCCTCCCCCCAGGAAAAATGGAGAAAAAAATTTAAAATGACATGCCTTGATATATATCTTACAACATTTTGTCACTAAAAATTGAACTTTAAGCAGATGCTGTCATAATATGTCAAAGCTAGACAAAATTAATTGTTTGAGGCGTAACTTGGTGAAAGCGATTCATAATTAAATTAAGAAAGAAGAACTTTGTACTTTCACTAATGTGAAAGTACAAAGTTCTTCTTTCTTAATTTAATCAAAGCTAGACAATAGTCGTAAATAATGTTTTATATCTCTGCGGCTCTGGGGGGGATCTATCCCCTCATCCCCCCATAGTTACGCCACTGATACAAATAATACCATTAATGCAATAATACATACAATATACAAATAAATTCACAGGTAAGGAAAGAAAGGGATAGAGAAGTATTATAGAAAAAGGACGAGTACAACCGTGCTGTGGTAGATGGAAAAAGCCATAAATCAGAGGGTAAAAATGCGGCCTGGCTGGAATTCGAACCCAGAACCTCCCGGTTGCCGGCCGGGTGCTCTACCAATTGCGCTAACAGAACGCTAGTATAAAAATGTATACAATATTACACATAAAATACATACTATGTAAAATTAAAAATGCACCGAACCAAGTTTCGACGCATGACCTTGATAATAGCCGGTTTCGCTAGCGGTGAGATAAAGTCCTCGCCTGCCAAACCGTAGGTCGCGGGTTCGAATCCCGCCTGGGTATGTGGTTCCTATCCAGGGCATGGATGTTTGTGTCGTGTTTTGTTAATTTCTCCGTTGTAAAAGACCCCTATGCGCTGCTTACAGGGAATTTGAAAATAAATATGAAGGTTAACCTTCTAAACTGGGGTCGGTTTGTTCTAAATTAAAATTGTGCATTAATTGCAGATAGTATGTTTTTCCTTTCACTGTCTCTGAATGCCCTTAAATGGCCATTCGTGGCACTTCTCGCCTGTGTCACCGTGATGGCCAAGAGCGGCTCATTTAGCGTGCACTGTGGCCCTCTTCGTGGCGTGTCTGGGGGGGAAGAAAGAAAGTGTCGGGGTCGACGAACGCCCCCGCGGCGGGGCGCGGCGGAGCGCGGCGCCGCGTGGTGCGGCACTGTGCTCGGCGGCGCGGAGTGCCATTATACGAGCTCTTTCTCTCTCGTCCCGACACGATTCCCATCCCAAAGCGACCCGCTCCACACTTCCCAGCCAACGCGACCATTTCGCGCGGCAAAACTCGCCCGCGGAAAATAACTCCTCCTTTGACCTCGATCGTGCATTTTGCATTTCATCTCCGCTCCTCATCTCCATCATCATCATCAAGAGCCGTAAATCCGAAAAATTGGTTCGGCGAAGCTCTCCACTAAGTTCTCCTATAAGTTTATCTTCAAGAACTTGTGTAATTCCCGTTTCAAATCCTTCATCACCTATTCCATATATGCTATCCGAGGCCTTTCTATGCTTAACTTTCCCTTCCCCCAGGGCGTACCCAGGATCATAACTAGGGTGGGATAAGCCATGGTCTAGGGGGCTAAGCCATGGTCTAGGGGGCTAAGCCATGGTCTAGGGGGGAGGGCAAGCCAAGTTAAGACATTTTAGCATGAAAAAGGTGAGTGAAACCAATATTTTAAGAAAATGATAACAGCGCTTTATTAGTTTATGAGATTATTTCCTCGAAAAAATAGTTTTATTCTAGTTACATATCTTAAACTAAAACATATCATTTTTCGTGGGTTTAAAGAAAATTTGTTGAATACTTTCGTTTCAATTCAGTACTGATTTTGCTTAAAGACTTGCGATTTTTGCCGCCCCTCGCTGGGTACGCCCATGCTTCCGCCCGTCCTTAAATTATTGTGTTCATCAGTCCATCGTGACTCATAATAATATTCAAGGGGACTTCATGGAGGAGGCACAGTTCCATCCAATTGACGCAGGGGCGGATCCAGGATGTTTTCTGGCGGGCATTAGTGTCCCTTAGGCAAACGGTCTTCTTATATTTGAGATTTAAAAAAGTAGAACAATTAATGTATGAAATATTTTATTTTTTTTAACATAGAAGTTATTAATATCATATTAAAAGATTGAGGCGCCGTAATACACAAAACAAAACGAATTTAATGATAACCGTATTAAAAATCTTGTCTATATTTTGAGCGTCTGAGGGGGAAGCAGGTGCCCCCGCCATCCCCTAAATCCGCCAATACATAGAAGACTGATTTCCGTTGTCATTTTGGTCACATTTTAATCGGTTTACAAAAATGCCAGCGGCGCGGTGATGAGTGCAATGCGATCCACTTTTTTCATTTTTGTAATTGCGAGGAATAGCATAGAAAAGTTATGAATTTGATGGATCACATCGTCACGTATATATAAATTTCGGTGAACAACCCTAAACCTGAACACTTTGTCCGTAATGTACAGTTACACTGACAGTAAACGAATTTTAGAATTCTATGCAAGTGTATATGTGAATAGTATCGTTTCGCATGGAGCGATGCATTATTGGTTGTTGCTCACACCACCAGCATAAATGTGCACGACTGCACGCGTTATTTTTATTGCTATATTTTCTTGATGACCATGAAGTTCGCATGCGGCACGTATGCTGGTGTATTGTCACCAGCATGCAGCATTCTATTATTTTTGAATGGGGATCGCTATGATAGACATCGTGTACAGATGATTCAAGGGCGGCAAGTTCGAGTATTTCAAAGTAAAATTAATATACACCATAATACGTAAGATCTTCCAGTTTCTAAACCACATGATACTACTTCACTGTTTTCGCTTGTCAACAGTCGTTTTCCCTTTGGCCTAGGTTACCCACTCTTGAATCGAAAAGAACTCAACACGAGGTGTTTATTTTTTCCAGATTCATATTACATCATATTTGTGTTTCAAAAAATAACAGAGGGGCATAATTAAAGTTCAAGTACTTTCTACGGCCTATAAAAACATAATTGCCTACATGATTACGTTGCGGAAGTCAAATAACATTCCCCATGCCTGTATTATTTATAAACTACTTGATATTACACCTTGAAAATTTTCCATGCAAAGTAATGAGTAAAACTTAGGTGTTTTCCGCATGACATTTTAAATATGTTGAGAAATCTATATTCAAAATATATATAAAATGGGAGAGAATCACAAATTCCAAACTATCTCCTCTGCTTCTGACGAACTGAATTCTTTTTAGCACGATACACAATCACCGCGGCTGACTCGGATGAAGATCCCTTAACTCGCGTTACTCAGAAAAATAAATAGTAGAAACACGAGTTGTGGGAATAAATTAGGCTTGCCACTCGATACTTGATAGATACAGACGCATCTTTTTTCTATTCCATAACTACGAATACAATTAACCATCAACGGGCATACTTTGTAGAGCTGCTACTTTTTTCTTTCCAAATAAACTTTCTCTCCAGGTTAACCATACCTCGTCATCCTAACAGTCTTATTCCACCATCATTCTCTACGCCAGTAACTACGGCATCTCTTACTTCAATGGCCCACGATCATTCCCAAACACAAGGTCTCAAGTTTGCTGATCACGTGCTACAGTGCTTCCATCGCTCATATTCTTTCCAAATTTTTATTTTTGTGCAAAGTCCAATAAACCTTTAAAATAAGCTACCCCTGCATGGAATGCCTGGCTAATTCATATGTACAGTATGCATTTCAGCATGTATTGGAACATCAATTTCCACATAATTTCGCTTCACGACATTCATTTCTCTCTGCCTTACCAGTACCACAAATATTGCTCGTGATCCCTACGATGCTCGGCTATGTTACGTCTGGCAAAAGGGGAATTTGATCCAAATCCATCAATTTCCCGGTGACCTTACCCAATGTCAGTATCTTCGTGGCTGAGTAGAAAAAGTGTTCCCTTTGTTGTGGGAGAAATGGAATTTCATACAGTTACATTCAGTAATGGCAACGCACGATGTGTTTGGCAGATAAAAAAGTTAAAGCTATCGTGCATAGAGATAAATGACGTCATATCTGGTGATTGCTTTGTCACCAAAAACAAGTGTAGTTTAAATTCATAAATTTTGAAAACAATATGCAACAAAAATGTTTAATAATTCGAACTTCACTTCCACTATTCAAGACTTGCTTTTGTAAATGGTATTCACCTCAGATAATTCATCACAACATACTGAGTTACATTCAGCCAAAAGCTAACGCTTCAGCAACCCATCCCTGTCTTATCAAGCGATTCTCTACCAACTCATGCCTTCTGAGCATTACTAATGATATCACTAGCCTCCTCCTTCTTCCATGAGTATTTTCATTACTGCTCCTCTAGTCACCTTCAATAGTCTATTCAAGTGGATGATAGAATAGAAATATAAGGATGTGATACAACGTCATACGCCGTGCTTAACAACCACATCTTAGTTTCGGTATAAGTTTTCCATTGTCAAACAAAAACATACCAACGATAGTAATAATACAACTCCCATTGAATTTATGCCACCTTAGAATGTTTGGTGGAATTTCGTATCTTTTAATATTGGATCTTAGCAAAACTCCATAATTTCGGCAAACTGAAATTGTAAAATACTGACACTTTCACGGTTTTGTGTTAATAACCTACGTTGCACTATATAAGTTTTTTTGTGATGTGAGTAAAAAGCAGGCCCAAATTTATCATTCCGTGAGGCTTTTATTTCCCATATTTTATAAAAGAATAAACAATATAAGATATAAAATTATGTGTCTCACTCAGTTCTTACTGGTCAATTTTAAAGCAATCATTGATTAAATTAAATGGTAATACGCCGAATCTTAATCCCATACGAAGAGGTTCAGCTGCTTTGGGGACTGTGACTGCATAATTAGTTTGATAGTTGGATGATGCTAATTTAAGAAGACACCTTCCATTTCAGGAGCAAAACATCGTCTTTTACGGAAACGTGCAGTGGCGCCGACTCCATGGGGCCTGAGAGGGCCCGAGCCCCCTCAAAGATTCGTTTGGGGGGGCGGAGCCCCCTCAATAATTCAAGAAATAATTAAGTTATATTATGCTTTGTGAAATCACAAAAAATATTGTTAATTTTTATTTCCCATGTTTGACGATAGTTACCTTTTAAAATAAATTCAACAGTCTGTTAAAACAAATAATTATAATGTTAAGCAGAGTAACTGAATCAAGTGGTGTGAATCATGGTAGTGTTTCGGTGCTGCGACACACTTTCAATTTAACCTCTTCCCGGGGCAAGACCTCCGATATGGGCCCCCCCAATATTTTTTATGAGTCGGCGCCCCTGGAAACGTGAAGTAACAAAGGATTTTATCGGCCACTTCCATTGATATCAAAAATTTTATGATCTACAAACGTCCAGTAGGAAGTACTAATATCATTTTCCATTGCCTTCGATTCGATCAGATCAACATGGAAAGCTGAAAAAATATAATCTTACAGTCTCAGACAATAATAGCTGTTGTTAACTCAGATTTGATTATTACTTCATCTCGTCTATATCCGGTCAAGGCTGCTTGCTACCCATTGTTTAAGAAATCTCTTCCGGATCCAAAATGCGTCGAATTTTATTGTCACCGATGTTACAAAGTGAAGCGTTGCTGCACAAATTGTATGCTCGTGGGCTTCTACTTAAACTTCGCAACAATATGGATACGTAGTACATTGTCAAATCGATGCTTTAAAAGAATGGTGTGAATGGATGAATACGAGATCCTTGCGAGAACAATAAAGACTTCTTGAAGGGCTTTGAATCGGCACACGAGATGAATTTGAAACAAGACTGAGAGGTGATCGAAGGGAACAATCGGGGAGAAATTTCTCCGGTTAACGGTTTATGATGTCTCAGGTGGTGGAGAGAAAATGGGAACAGCGTCGTCATGCTTTCTTCCAGCGAGGGCTTATTTAGAGCGCACGGAAAAAAATTGGGAAAGTTTTAGCGGGGGTGGGGGGGGAGAATTTGCGGCGGTGGTTAACTCATCCCTTATAATAGCAGTCATCGACTAAATAATCTGTTATGGCAAAGGTTTCTTCATGCATTATATGTGCAGAGGTGTCAGATAGCCCAGTCAAGATGTCTTTTAACCATATCGAAATTGCACAACAATTATATTGCTACAATCGTCGACTTCTTTGTTCGAGAAATTTTAATTATATGCTTGAAACATGCTTTTTTCTTTTTATTCACACTTCTATCATGATAATTTGTTCATTATATTTTATGTTCGCCGGGAAATGAATGTGAAAAAAACCGACAATACGCTTAGAACAGGCCTGATGCTTATCGGGACACCAAAATTTCCAATGTAAAAATAATATAAATATAAGATATAAATCAATTTTTTCGAATAAATGCATATTATTTTTTTTTTCAAATACATAAGACTGAAATGTAGAAATAATATTCAAAGGAAGCAATTTCTCTTCTCGCTGATGTCGATGTATATAATCGAAATACCTAGATAGAAATGGAATAGAATGAAATTCTTAGGGTCATGACCCAAAATCATTTCAATCGGTATTAATATCTTTAAATTTCCAATCTGAGGGAATAATTCTAGAGAATATAATTACAAATGACTTTGTCAACGAATAGTTAAAATGTGAATATTTCGAGTAAAAGTGAGTTTTCTTTCTCATTGTCAGGAACGTTTAATGTACGTAATGTTTTAAATAACAAGCTACGCCATTTGCAATACTTTCAAGAGAACCCGAGAATCAATACTTTATTCCCCTGTAAAACATCCAAACAATTTTATTGAACGGCTAAGAAAGGTTTTTTTGCCTTGCATCCACTCATAGTTGGTACATATTTGCTTAAACAAAATGAATCTTATTAGAAAATAACTGTAACGTCGCTGCAATTGCATTATAAGTATTTTTCCAAGCCGAAATTTCACTTATATTTATTTGTGCATACACAACTCAATTAGATGCTCAAAAAATATTTTTCAGCGCCCTAGTCCTCTTGAACGATTTTGAACGGGCATATGGATGCATGGATTATGAAATAGACCTGGAACTACTCCATGGGAAAGTCTTTACAAAATGATTGATAATTAAGCATTTTTCAATCGACATCACACCTTAAAATTAGTGATATCACCAACTAAATATAGTAACCCTTTTTACTGTATATCTTATGCAGAAGGTATTTATCTCAAATAGTATTAAACAGCGAGTTAATTACTTCCCAATAAACTGTTATGTAAATCCACAGTAGTTAACCTCGAAAGCAAGTTTTTTATGGTAAATCATAAAATTATATTCTTGAATGTTAGTTTATGTTCAGAAAATGGATAAAAGTGAATTGAACTAATGTCACACAAACGACATGCATTTCGACGCATTAATCAGATAACCGGAAAACTTAAGCAGTTACGATAGGATTAAAAACATTTCACGAGCACCGTTCGCCGACACAATTCGCTTGGAAAGAAAATGAGAGGCGTTTCACCTCGACGGAACGAAGGGAAGTGTGAAGGGGACCAGCACGCCTCGCTTCGATGGCCGAGTAGGTCACACGAAAGCAACGTTATAAATACTTGTATAAGCGGCCGCTAGAGCCGACTTCTATGACTGCACGAGGAAGTAGAAAGGAAAAAGGAATTACCATTTTTTAGCATAGGGGCATATGTCAGCAGATAAGCAAATCGCGCTCTTTATGTGATAATGATTGTCTTTAGTATAGGCTATCATGTAGTGACCGTGGAAAGGTAGCACAATAATTAGTTTTTCACTGGACTCCTGGAATGAAATATTGATTCTGCAACCTTTATAACCACAATTAATTTTGAACATAGACAAATAACTATAAATAATATGAGTAAATAATTTGGGTAGGAAAACTTTTTACCTAAATTCTGCAAAGTACAGTCTACATATAATTCGGGCTACACATTCGAGCAAAAGTTTTTTTTAATTAAATACTACAGACTACAAAAGCGATTCTAAATTCGCTGAGTTTGGAAGCGTCAACATGACATAACATTGACTAGAACTATTAAGTGGGGCTGAAAATTCATACGTACTCGTAAAATGAACTACGATGATAGGCGAAGATTTAAAAAGGTTGAACTCGCCGTTCACAAATAAAATGTAGCAATAAATATTAGCTAGCTTTAAATTAACTTTTTAGCTTAATTTATTTATCTCTCCAGCGTAGAATCTTTAGGAATACCTAAAATAGTTACTTTTTAATTACCAGTTCAAACTATTAATCAACACTAATTTCAAAGAGCATGCAACCGAAATTAATACAAAAAGTGGCGATAAATGAAGCAATAATATTGCGGACCATTTTGGCATTCTGATTGGGAAAGATAAATTATAGATATATAGTGCGGTGAAATAATAAATAAAGTTTGAAAGAGATCTAGGTTAGGATAAGACGAGCTTTGCTTTCTACATCTTAACCTTTAATTGTCACTTAGATTCGATACATACAATTATTTTCTAGATTAGTGTGTAATACAAGGACATAGTCCATCGAAACTAGTCGACGATTAAAGGTTAAGTTGCTGAAAGCAAATTTTGTTATTTTTCTTAACTTCGAAAAGAATTCGACAAGGTTAAGGCCTCAACAATTCTGTGAAAGAAAAGTTTTCCTTCTCTTCGGCTCCGGAAATTGAACGCTTCTCTCAGCGATTCAACCCAAAGTTCATCCAACCCAAGATCCAACTTCAAGATCCAACCCAAAAATTTGGTTTGAATAGGTGAGGGTAGAGCTCTGTCCAAAAGATTGACCTCGATTTAAGGTAAGCTGAGGCTAACCTAACAAGTTCCCCTTAAATAATATGAATATTAATGAATATGAATTAAATAATATTTCACAAATTGGTTGTCACTATCGGAGGCAAATCTATTGTGACGAGTTCACTTAGTAGAAATTCATTGTAAGGATAGATCTTGACAATTACGTGTAAAATTTAAAACCGATTGAGCGAATACATTAATGTGGAAAATTACTACACCCGTTTGTATCAACCATCATTGCCGTTAGAGGTGTTGGATATGAGTGTTTGCATGCTAGTATATTGAATAATTTTCAACCGTAAAATGGAAGAATCATAAACGATCTGCTGTTTCTGCATGATGTCATGAATAAGGGCCTACGTTACGAGTTACTGAAGGAAATAAAAATAACAGGTCCAAATGTTAATAGCCGGTTGAAAAGAACATTTTACATATCAAAGGTTAAAACAAATTATTGTTCGAATACGCCAATACGAAGGATTTGTGTAGCATATAACAAAAATTTCAACGATCTAGACTTGTATCAAAAGAAAGACTGCTTTGTAAAAGATGTTAAGAATATGTTTCGCGACTGTGATAGTATTTAGTTAATATTTTTCAGCATTTGTTATCATGATTGTTACTATTTTTGTGGATGTGACCAAGTTATTTTCAATTTATTTTGTAGTTACATTCTTGGATTGTTCACCCTATAACTATAAACATGTTGGGCGAAAATAAAACATGATCAATAAATAAAACCGCACCGAAGTAAAATAGGTAATGATGAGTGCGAAATTTAACAGAGAAAAAATTATTCACCTTGACCGGAATTCGAACCGATAGCGGGAGATCCGAATTCAAATCCCGGTCGAGGCGAATAATTTTTCTCTCTGGAATTTTCGCACAATTTGTACATTGCGGGTGAATCCCTAAAGTTTCACCATGGCTAGTGGCGATGCGCTTAAATTAGGTACTGTTGAGTTCTGAACACCGAGAAATAGGCAAAAAATTCAACTGCAACATGGCAAGGCTATTATTTCGTAATCATTGCATCTGATTATCTACCAACGAGGAAGGACGAGAGTGAAAGAATCCTTGTTCGCACAAGAGCCGTGACGCGGCGCTGTTCCTCATCCGATGATTCACGGGCAAAGACTGCTTCTGCCTGTTCGGTCTTGTTCGGTATGTTCCAGCGTCCAGGTAAGGTGAACGAACTGGTGCGGAATTCGATGCTCATAAACACGGCAACACGCGGCTCACTCAAATATAGGCTGAAGAGCAAAAACGATAAAAATGTTTTAAAAATTTTAAAAAATTCTATTCGAATTCTGGGCTTTTGAGAAATTCGTTGACCTTTACGGGATTTATTGCGGTAGTTCAAAAAATTGACCATAAGAAATTACGTATATATTATACTTGTTTGGCTTCGTGGTCGACTTAGTTTTAGCTTTCGTTACACTTTCTGAACTTGTAAGGGAAACATATCGGCCAGTAGGTGAGCGTAAGCCGCTTTAATGGGCATCAAAAACACTTGCCCATTGTTTTTTTTTTCCTTTCGGTACTACGGGTGTTTAGCATTGAAACTTAATCTATCGTACTTAATATTTCAGAAAATATGAAATGCATCTATTCCAACATTTTCCTCGACTACAAATTTTAAAATATTATCCTCTATAGTCTCTCAGATATATTTTTTTACTTGAGGTACAGAAACGTTTGTACGAATGTACTCCATTTCCCATGAAAGATTTCTACATGATACCTTAAATTTAAAATGAGTAATATGCATAGGCGTGTTTAGGACATTTCAGCATGGTTAGCATTGGTACTTCTGGTTATGCAGTAGCCTTGGGTATTGAGAGGGATGAGAATTAATTAATCCAAGAATCAGAACTTATATTAAGATATTTTTATTTCGCATATTTGATTTACATGATAAAACTTGAGCGTATTATTCTGCATTTTTTTGGTTGTCTGAGCTACTTTCGTGACTTTTGGAGATTTCGTGTACGGGCCTCGGCACTCAATATATATTAATCAACTTTTAATCAACTCTGTAAATCAGTGCCCAAATATATTTTGGGAGTATGCCAAAAGTACTGGAGTACATATATTCAAGTGTCATCTCCATAATCTAGTGAAAAACTCTGTAATTCATTGCCCAAATATAGTGGGAGTATGCCAAAAGTACTCGAGTACAGGTATTCTAATGCCATCTCGATACTTTCGTAATATATATACGCGTTTATGGCAATGTGTCACCAGAAAGGACAAAATATTGAGTCCATTGGAGTAATGAGTCCGCTATATGAGCCATCAACGTTTCTTTAAGAGAAAGAAAAAACATTGACTTTTAATCTACAAGACATAGGATAATACAAAAGTTTTATTAATTGACAAATAATAGCTCATATAGTGTCTTGTGGCTTAAAAGTCAACGTTCCTTTGAAAGAAACGAAAAATGTAGACTTTTAAGCCACAAGACGCGGGTAAACCCAAACATTTTATTAATTGATTACGTGCGGACCGTGAAAGTTTGACCAACTTCATCGAGCTATTATTCACAAATGAGGCGAGTTGTCACGAAAATGGATTAGTTGGTCCCTTTTTAAATATACTTTCCCGTTTATTAAAATACCAAAAAAAAACAGGCGCAAGAAAGATTTCATGGATTACTTTGAATATATCTCGACCGATATCCACCTCGGGCGGGACGCCTTGCCTTTGCCGTTGGCGCATGAAAACGACATGCTCGTCCCATCGAATGAGACACTGGTAGCAATCTTAGCAGCCAACCGCCTGACCGTGAATTGAGCGTCGCTTTTGAATTTTACGCTCGTCGAATATCCGACCGTCGGTTAAACAGTGCGCGAAAGCCTATAAATAGGTAAATAAGCGGAGACTGGAGGGTGGGGGAGGGGGAAACAACCCAGGGGGAATTTCAGGGCCACGGGGCGGCTGGCGGAGAGGGGGGGGGGAACGCCCCACCCCTCCTTCCCCAACCCCACCTCTCCCCATCCCCCCACCCCGCAGACTGCATCCTTGGAGTGACTCGTGCACGGAAATGCGGAGAAGAAGAGGAGAAGGCGGCAGCCATCACATTATCCTCTCTAGTCGAACGAAAGCCACTTTAATGCTGTGCCCAAAAGTATTTGAGTGCCGGTAGTAAAATGCTCTTGTAATGAACTCTGCAATTTGGTGCCAAACATATTATGGGAGTAGGCCACAAGTACTGGAGTACAGGTATTCAAGTGCCACTTCGATACTCTAGTAATCAACTCTGTAAATTAGTGCCCAAATATATTGTGAGAGCATGCCGAAAAGTACTTAGTACAGGTATTCTAGTGCAGGTAATAGTATACTCTTGTAATCAACTCTGCAATTTGGTGCCAAATATATAATGGGAGTATGCCAAAAGTACTCGAGTACAGATATTCAAGTGCTATTTCGATACTCTAGTAATCAACTCTGTAAATTAGTGCCCAAATATATTGTGAGAGCATGCCGAAAAGTACTTAGTACAGGTATTCTAGTGCAGGTAATAGTATACTCTTGTAATCAACTCTGCAATTTGGTGCCAAATATATAATGGGAGTATGCCAAAAGTACTCGAGTACAGATATTCAAGTGCTATTTCGATACTCTAGTAATCAACTCTGTAAATTAGTGCCCAAATATATTGTGAGAGCATGCCGAAAAGTACTTAGTACAGGTATTCTAGTGCAGGTAATAGTATACTCTTGTAATCAACTCTGCAATTTGGTGCCAAATATATAATGGGAGTATGCCAAAAGTACTCGAGTACAGATATTCAAGTGCTATTTCGATACTCTAGTAACCAACTCTGTAAATCAGTGCCCGAATATGTTTTGGGAGTATGCCAAAAGTGCTCGAGTTATTATAATGCCATCCAGATACTTTCGTAATCAGCACTAATTAAGTGCCCAAATGTGCTGCGCGAGTATGCAAAAAATGCTCGATTACAGGAATTCAAATGCCATTTCCACACTCAAATGGCCATTCTGTAACTCAGTGCCCAAATAGTACTATAGTAACCACTATCCGTCTTGATACTGAAGTAACAAGATGAAGTAAGTTTTATGCATTTTTTCGCGAAACAACGTCAGAAAAGGTGGGTGCGCATCACTCATGATTGCAAATGTTTTTTATGAGTGTTTCAGCGCGTGCATCCATCAAGTCACCCAACGCACTACATGCATGGATACAAGAATGCTTTCAATTTAATTATTTATATTAGACCGTCGTTCAAATATTTTTAATATAATCAAAACTAAAAGTTTCCCCAGAATCGTTTAATCATTGATATCGTAGAATTCAAAGATGGAAACATCACTAGAATCGAGCATTAAGGCCGTTTTACACGGTACACGGAATTGCGCAATCTGACGTACGTGCGTAGGCGCAATCAAAATTGCGTCGTGTAAAGCGGTGAATTGCTAGAACACATGCGAGAATGCGTGGATGCGAGACGGAAAAATAGCCCGTTCTAATTTCGCTCATGCATTCGCGCAATTCCACGCCATTTTAGAAATAAATGCAGCTCTAACCTGCGCAATTCCGTGCCCCGTGTAAAACGGCCTTTACGGATGCGCGAGTGATGATGAGTGCTGCTAGGCACTTAGGGCACTCACTTTTCACCTGGGCGATGTTTCTTAAGGCCGTTTTACACGAGGCACGGAATTGCGCAGGTTAGAGCTGCATTAATTTCTAAAATGGCGTGGAATTGCGCGAATGCATGAACGAAATTAGAACGGGCTATTTTGCCGTCTCACATCCACGCATTCTCGCATGTGTTCTAGCAATTCACCGCTTTACACGACGCAATTTTGATTGCGCCTTCACACGTACGTCAGACTGCGCAATTCCGTGTACCGTGTAAAACGGCCTTTAGCTTTGAACAATAGATCACCAATACACATTGGTATATGCTGTCTTCTCAAAAGAAGATGCGTACTCTACATGGAAAGATAAATATTTTCGTATCATGCTCCAAAAAAAACTTTATTGCGTACCATACGGAGGGCGCATTTTACGCATAAAGTTGCGGTAGAATCCTTCAAGGCCTGTAGCTGAAGGGAGATTCTGAAACTAAAAGTAAAAAACGAGAAGGTGTGTATAAGACATGGGCGTACCCGGCGAGGGGCAGGGGACCAGCTTCCCTCCGCTAAACGCAAAGCTCGCAAAAGTCTTTGAGAAAAATCAGTACTGAATTGAAACGAAAGTATTCAACAAATTTTCTTTAAACCCACGAAAAATGATATGTATTAGTATAAGATATGTAACTGAAATAAAACTATTTTTTCAAGGAAATGATCTCATAAGCTAATAAAGCGCTGTTATAATTTTCTTAAAATGTTGGTTTCGTTCGCCTTTTCCATGCTAAAATGTCACAACTTGGCTTGCCCCCCCCTTTCTAGACCATGGCTTGTCCCCCCCCCTAGTTATGATCCTGGGTACGCCCTTGGTAGAAGAATATCGTGAAGGTAATTTCAGAAAACAAATTTCCAAAGTAAATAATGATGGGATTTTCATGTCAAAAGACGTACGTAAAGTAGGAGGAAATATTAAGAAAGTATACTGCCATTTTATCGAAGCATAGAAGGAAGAGAAGGATATACATGCTAGGAGCAAGTCTAGCAGGAAGTGGGGAAGGCAAAAATAGGGGAGGTAATAAACATGCATGGGACATAGACAAATGGAGGACTGTAGCAAACCAACCCAAAGACTGTAACACTATGTATCATGGTAAATGAGCCTCTTAGCGATCATTTAAGATTTAATCGCGTCTATTTAAAAATAAAGTTTTGACACTCAAGAATGAAAGGAAATATTTATTCATCGCTAGTACTGAAGTCGAGTTATGACGTTAACAGTTCATTATATTCCTGAAACTCAGAATGAATGGAAAAAGTTCAGCATGCTTTTGTGTGTTAATTTCCAAATATGCAGTTATAGAAATAGCATGAAAATTTTGCGCAAATAGGAAAATTTGGAGAAAAAATATTGAAAACTTCGTGATTAAATTTGCGTCCACAGTAATGATTGAAAATTTTGGAAAAACAGGAGTGTGGACCAAGTGACTGGTGAACGCAATCAAAACAAAATTGTTCACTAATTCGAACATGTTAGGCATAGCTATTGAAATGTACCTACCTCCGGAAAATTCCACGGAATGTATGTAGTAAACTCAGGTGAAGGGTTTTAAGAGGTCGCCTCCAACTCTGGGATGATATGCAATGTGCTGCGTTGATTTGATCTAAGCCATCGGGTAATAATTTTAAGTAGGCTTATTAGGTTGCAGCTAAGGGGCCACACCACTAGTAAAGAGAAAAATTGAATTATGGAAAGGGATCCAGGCCCAATATTTAAATAATACAACGATACTCATACGTGAGGGCTTATTCAGTACGAGTCGAGCAATGGCAGAAGACCCTCATTCACCCATAAGTAATCCAGTTTTCACGGCAAGAGTTGAATGCTCGACAATTAAGTCATTTGTAGTAAATGGAATCTAGCCATAATCCTAGCCTAACACCAATTAAACAGAGAAATTTCGATAATGTAGTGACCCTCCAATGGACCCAGAAAACCAATGGAAGGTTGATGCTGAAACTAAATGTGAAAGACGAGAAGTTACTCAGAAGGATAACATGAAGGTGATTTCAGAAAACAATATTCCAAAGAAAAATATATGGGTTTTGTCATGTCATAAGATAGGAATTAGGTAAGAAAGATAATGTAGGAAAAATTAATAAAATATCCTGCCATTTTTCAAAACAAAGACGGTAATTGTTCGACTCCAAGTCCTGGTTCTTCCGGTGCCAAGGCAATTTCTAAGCGAAGACTTAGGATCGCAAAGATAAAGCGTTTAACTATGATGCGTTGAGGCTGCTTTGGTCTTGGGACTTCGATGTCCATGATAGGGAATTCAGTCAGTGATTTTCTACATAAATGCGCGTCTATTGACTCGCAGTACAAAAAAAATAGAAAATTGATGGGAGTTAACAGACATGAAGTTAAATCACAGCGTAAAAACGCTTTGAGAATTTAATTTTGCTAAACCGAGAATGGAGACTTGGGCGTTCGGTAAGTTTTAATTTCTGGTATGGTATGTGGAGGACTTGACTTCCGACGAGACGCGGCAGCCTAAGCTCGAGTCGGACGCGAGGTTTGTGCCCGAGGGTGGGTCGCAAGTGTAAACACTGGATCTTCGGTCCACATGCGATCCAAGAGTTTACAGTCCAAAGAGATATATATGAGGCAATTTTATAAGGGAAAGACTTGCGGAAATCTTGCGCTCATTCCAAAATCAGACAATGCTAGATTTCCGCAAAAACTCGTTTCAGTAACTTAACTGCCAGCCATGGTTACATCAAGGCAATGGATGATCCTTAGTCAAATTCGGTAGACGTAAGGAAAAGATATGTTACAATGAAAAATTTCCTTGTCCCGTTTGGCATTTGCAGGGGGTGACCGACATCTAAGGTCATTTGCGCCATTGGGAAGGGTAGGGAAGTAAGGGTGGAGAGAAACCCGGCGTCTGCAGTAGCCTGCTGTTAACAATAAATGTCACGGGGATCACCGCTTAACGCAATTCGACGAAAGAGGCGTTGCAATTGTATTGCTTTCAACGCAACACTGAAGAAAAGATCTCTGATCTCTGCCCCCGGCGGGCTTTGAACCCTGGCCTACTGGGTGCGATTCCAGTATTCTATCCTCCACATTAACCATATTCCCGTTTAATTTATTTACTTTCGTGGAATATGCGGGAGCATATCAGGAACCTAAAATGAAAAATGCAATCAATTTATTGTACACCAAGGACGAAATTCGCTGTGCAAAAATCATTTTTCTTCGCCGGGATCCAAACTCGGATCTCCCGATTGCTGGCTAGGTATGCCACTAGTTTCACATTTGATCATAACTACTGTTACTACTTCATTTTTTGGTCCCAGGCATGTTTAACTCAAAACATGAAATATTTGAGCTGGCATATACAGCAATCAAATATTAACAAGGAAAAGGAACACCCAGTTATGCGATAAGGTTTTCTTAAGGTGAGGAGGTTTTTTTTTATACCTAAGGTCCTCACGACTCTGGCAAATTCTCAATGTAATTCCATGAAAGGTGAGGAAGTGTAGATATGCGCTGGTGAAAATGATCCCCCGAGAACACTCCGAGGTGCATTCAAATTTCTCCCCCATGATGGCTCCCTGCGAATTGAATCGTGTATATTCCGTTTGGGACAACGCCGTCTCATTCACATCCTGTTTGCGTCATCAACAGCTCATCAAATACCGGTCATCCGCTTCTTGGACAATATCCGGATACAGCTGAGGTACCACCAAATGCGAGGAAGATGATGGAATGCTATGTGACGATGTCACACATCAGTATGTTAGCGTCCGTGATTTCATCAACGCTTCATTGCAATTTCATCTTCCCTAAACTATTCTTAAACGTGTTTACGACCCGTTTCAGCGGAAGGATGTGGCATAAATATCATGAGTACGCATAAAACTAGCATTCGAGAGATACTGCTCGTTTCAGCAAATCGCTAAGACTGGAGAGATATTAGATGCAAGAGCGGGTAATTATACAGCCGGAAGTAACGTCACCCACCGCACATATTCGCTCTCATGTTCCCTCACGACCACTTTCCCCGAGGCGAAAATGATAATGGAGCATGTTCAGTCATTATCTTCAACATAGTTTGGCCATTACCATCCATCAACGAATGGCTCGCGGCGGTAGGCTTCACGGACGATCTTCCCTCAGGGCTGGGTGTTTGAGGGCCAAAGTTCTGAAGGACAAAACGCTCATGGATCTCAGAACTCACGGTGCAGAGCAATGGATATAATTAAGCAGCTTGGATAAATTAAGTATGATCTTATTCTTCCCGGCATATGATGCTGATGATGTCTTCTCGGGTTTTCAATCGTGTTAGTTGATTATAGGCTGACGTTTCGACGGCTACCTCTGCAATTTTCCTCAGGGCATGGCAATACAAGAATGATGCCTTCCTATATACCGGTCAGTTTGGTGCCAAAATCGTCAAGTTACTTCTGATTGGCTTGCGCTAGTTTTTTTGCCTTCCCTCCTTGATTTTTCTTAGGGCTGGGTTCCAGGCGGCACTTAAAGCCTAGCCTGTGTCACGGTTGAAATTTTTCCTCTCCATTCGGATCTCGAACGCCTTCTTCGTTATTGGGCTATTATTTATTAAGTTTAAATGTGATTGGGAAGGGGACCGTAATGGCCTAGTGGGTAGAGCTGATTAAAGGGTTCCATGTTTAAATCTCAGGCGTACACAGAGAAAGGAACTGATCCCCTAATCTGAATTGGTGAGTTTCACATACCTTTGGCTTAGTTCGGGATGAGCTTTACCCTCGCCTAGCCAACCAAAATTAGCATTTTAATCAATGCATGATAAACCACCTGTTAAGGTAGGTTTTCATAGAACAATTCACTAATCACCCCGGCATGCCTACATAGTATGGTATTTAGATGAGGCGACCGACAGCCAAAGTCATAGGCGCCATGAGGAAAGGGATTGCGAGGGAAGGTTGGAGAGAAACCCGGCGTCGGCATTAGCCTACACCTAAAAAAAGGCGCCAATGGGACCACGGCTTAACGTCCCATCGGGTGGACGGAGTACTGTACTTGAAGCGCCCTCTACAAGGCACTCAAGCAGGGAACGGGCAGCTCTAGAACATTCTCAGCCGCCGCCGAGATTTGAACCCGGACCGACCGGGTGGGAAGCCTGCACTCTGGTCTTTTCACCAACCAAAATCCCTCTGTCTCCATTCTCACTTCCAAATTCTCTACTACATTACGGAATGGATCATAATTCTCTTTATTCTATTCATGAGCCCTGCCCCGTTCTCTAAATCACCCTTCTACGCTTACCCACCATTTTTCCTTCATAAAATTTTCAGCGTCTTGTTCTCTTCAGGAGCGTTTTCTTGATAAATATCCAGATTTATTTAAAACATTGATTTTATGATATCCCAGGATGTAAGCGAAAAAAAATACTTTACTGAATTAGCTCTAAATAAATTTAATGCTAATTTAACATGAAGCCTTATGAAGTGTAATATAATTACTCCGTAAATAAATGAAAAAAACGTATATAACATTCTTCTAAGGAAAAACTAACACGTACATTATAGTTACAAGGGATCTCAGAAAAATTAAGGAACTATACCGATTAAAGGTACTGAAAATACATTTACCAAAAAAGAAGGATTCATCCGGTTTCATGTATGTCCGATAAAGGAGATTTGAATTTAACTGCTATTTCACTCACTCACTCACTCCCAAAAGGTCGATTTCTTTTGCAGGCGTTACAGGCCAGTAATAAGTCAAATTCATGATTTGAGGAAGATGAAAACGTAAGATGAAAGTGGTGGTTTCTGCAGCTACGAGATCAATAAAACAAAAAATTATTCTCATAATAGTTCTGTTCTCACATTTAAAATGGACGTAGCCATTAAGCCTTTCTAACCCAGAGCTGCTTCTGGGAGAAATTTAATTTCAAGACTTCTCATTTGAAAAATTTGAAATTTTTCTACTCAATCACAATTATTGTAGCAGCTACATATTTCACCATTAAACTTTACAGCACAAAAGAACACGTAGTTTAAATCTTTCCTGAATAGAGCTGAAAATGTATACATTTATGATATCACTTAGAAGCAACATTGGGTTTTAATGGGCAAATTTGCGATACCAGAGACCAGATAATACCAAGTTAAACGCCGGAATACGAATACCATTCACCCTCTGACTCCTTCTTACGTCCCCCGTCAGTTTTCCTGCCTTGCCCACCATTTCTAGAACTTTATTGCTGCTTTTCTTCTACTTTCATCGCACTTCCTCCATTTTCCTAGTCTTTAACATATGCAGTCATTTATCATCCTCCTTCCTAAGTGTTTACATTTCCGCCGCCAAAAGCGCTACGATCTGTACTGACAATTCTCAGCGGTCCTAAAATCAATTCTTTCTGATTAAGAAACGTCCCCATCGCCGACAACTTCTCTAAAGCCTAAATCACACGATCCTTGGCCATGCAGAAATCCAAAGAAGGTAGGGAGAATGCTAGCAAAAATAGGGCTTCAAGAACGTATGACTCAGAACAAGGATACTGGAAATCTTGCGCCCAAGGCAGTGTGCAATGTACCAGTGATGACACCAGTGCACACTGTGCATGCTGTCATCACTGGTGCCGACCTGGTTTTTATTCTTGTTCCCAGTAGGGCCCAGTAGCCGCCGAACAATCAAATGTTCTCGCCGTAGGGTAGGAATTGCTATCGTCCATAGTTTATGTCTAAGGCATAAAATATAGATTTTCTGGACTTAACTCCCTTTATATTCATTTCCTATTCGTCTAGATTTCATTCATTTTCTTGAGTGCGTATTTTAATTTTATTTGTTATCAGTTTTGGATACATTCTCCATTCCTATCTCAAGGTATTAAACTTTTCCATAGCAAAGTAGATATTAACCTAAAAAAAGCCTTTTTCAAGTCCCAAGGAACGTGTGATACACGCCAAGAAGTCTTTGAGCATTCTAGGCTTCCACATGTACGAGATAACATGCTTAGAATCGCGCATGGCCAAAGATCCACTGGCTCAGCTCAGTCAAAAATTAACTCATCCACATGCTAAAGTTGGAAACGATCCACTTCAATATCAAGCCACTGTTTCTTTTCTCTCGAAATAGGTGTATACAAAATATCATTACTTTGGTTCAAGCAAATAATATTTTTAAACCCGTGAGCCATTAATTCTATAGTTTAAAAATTCACACTCACTCTAATATTTAGTATTTCTACTTTTGACTCAGAAAAAGAATTATCTTTATCCTTTTAACCTAAAGTAAAAATAAACCTATTTGTAAATACAAAAACCGAAGGGTCCTCAGGAATTTCACCAAGTCAAAGTCAAGCTATGGTTTCCGCAACCTAATAAAACACCGTTCTTAACGAGCTTTCTTTAGAACGAAACAATACAATGAGTTGTTAAGACACCAAACGCAATCTTTAAGCAAAAGTTAAGCACAAAAACTTGTACCGAGCAGAAACACATATGTATCATTTCGAACACAAATTAAAGTAGAAGGATGACATCAATTGATTGTACCAACGTAACGGAGCGATTGAATGATCTCAGCGATTTAAAGAAGACTGAATAGGGTAAAGATGCGAGAAACAAGTGAGGAGGGACTGATTTAACCTGGAAATGAGAGAGAGGGGAGAGAGGTAGACGACGCACAGAGCGCTAGAGTCGAAAAAAGCTGGCCAAAACGATTTTTTTGAGCTCGGAAGTTGAAACTTCGCAAACGTATTGTACAACAAATTGTGCATAATGTGCACTTGTCAGATTATTTCTTTCCTGTGGCTTCAAGTTAACAATATATTTGAGCTCAAATTTGAACAACTTTAGCGAAAAACGACCACCCTCATTTTTTCTAAAAATAGCCAAATTTGTCCTCGTGCAGTGGTTTCATTAATATATTTATTGACAAAACCGTTATACCATATTAATTTATACTTCTTTTTCTTCCATTCGGTGGGTTATCAACCATTTTGTTTCATTATTAACCATAGATATATGACAAAATGGCGGAGCCTTCGCGACGGTTGGTCTGGAAATGAATGAGCGGATTACAGAATGCATACGGGAGGATCAATGCGAGACATTTTTTATTTCAATACCACCGAAAACTGCACATAATGCCTTAAACAGGACCTTTCACATCGAAGTTTATTCAATGGTTCAACAATTACACATGCACAAACAACCATGCCCTGGATAGGGGAAAGGTATCCTGGCGGGAATCCATCATTCTAAGGTACGGAAAAAATGATCGTGTGATTTAGGCTCTGCTCGCGAAATACGCATGTACTGTTTTACTACGGGAGTTGGCAGCGGCCAGTGAGTGCAATCACCAGGAGGCTGATATTGGAAGCACATCCATGTAGTGCATCTAACCCTTTTTAACCTAGAGCGGCTTCTGGGAGATATAAATTCACTTTTTCTTTGAAAATGTGAATATTTTCTAATCAATCATAATAAATATGGCAGCTACTTATTTCGCCATTAAACTTAACAGCACGAAAGAACACTTAGTTTTAATCTTCACTATAAACGTATACATCTTTTATGTTACTTAGAAGCAACATTGGGTTATACTGGGTCAATAGTACAATGCCGCCTTAAATAGGTAAATGAAAAGTCACTTAGAGATCAAATCGAAGTTTATTTTAGATCACTGCAGAAACAAGTGACTTTGTACGCAGTCACGCGCACGGGCGCAACGTTAAATACACCAAAGGATGAAGTTCGCCAAAAACATTTCATGGCAAACTTCATCCTTTGGCGTATTTATTTTTAGTTTAGATAGTTGGATGAAGAGCTCACCCTTGACTTAGCCATGCACGATTGAAATCAGGTCGTTCAGGGTCGCAGGTCAGTTGTTTTCCCTGCGCCCTGGAGGATTAATTTGTTCGGGGGTTTCCGAAGAATCCACCCGGGATTTGAATGCCTTGATCAATAGCTAAGATCTCCACCCCAAAGGCTACCACGCACAGTGGGCTGAAATCGAAAAAAGCTGGACAAAAGTCCAAAATGACGTTTTTTGAGATAGAGACTTCAAACTTGGCGTAAATACTTATGAATGATTACCAACTATAGGTCTATGTGCCATTTTACATCAATACGGTCCGTTACTGAGATACAGTGGCCCAAACATGACCAACTTTTTAAAAACACGCGCGGTCTCGTTTTTCTTCAGAAACCTTTGAATTTAAGCAGGTGGTGTTGCGTTGGCATGATTTTTATGGAATAAAAAACGCAATAATCCTTTGACTTGATGCTTTGCCTATACTTTCCGTGAATTTTGAAGATTTTGGTTCTCATTTGACTAGTTTTACAACGCAAAATGGCGGACCCGTTTTTCACGTGAAATTTGACATAAAGTAGACATTATCTTTCGTTTACGAAATATATAACTCGGGAAATTCACATCACGGTGTAAAGTAGAGATTTCTCAAGAACACTAAGCAGAAATCTTGGAAAAAAGTCTGCGACGAAGAAAATGAGAGCGATTTTTCGATCGCGAGTCAAGCCTGAGCTACACGCCGCGGGACCCTGACGCTCGGTAACCGAGGTCGATGTTCCAAGTTTTTTGAAACTTTATTCTTGAAAATCGTCATTTTAAGCACAGAACCTAGTCATTAATGACCTAAAACACTATACTGATGACATTAGCAAGGATTATGGTTCGACCGAAATGACCATTTAACGCGTTACTCGAGTGGAAATGCTTGGGATTGGATATTTGTCGGAACCATTCCTCGTATAAGAAATATGCTTCGGGTATTGAAGTAGGGTTAAAAGATTGATTTGGCATGCTAAAGAGAAAGAAAAACAAACTGTTTTCGCGAAATGCAACTACCGTTACCCTTTTTCATTTCTACCCTCGCCGAGGTGGGTCGCGCGGAGATAATCCTTGCTAATGTCATCAGTATAGTGTTTTAGGTCATTAATGACTAGGTTCTGTGCTTAAAATGACGATTTTCAAGAATAAAGTTTCAAAAAACTTGGAACATCGACCTCGGTTACCGAGCGTCAGGGTCCCGCGGCGTGTAGCTCAGGCTTGACTCGCGATCGAAAAATCGCTCTCATTTTCTTCGTCGCAGACTTTTTTCCAAGATTTCTGCTTAGTGTTCTTGAGAAATCTCTACTTTACACCGTGATGTGAATTTCCCGAGTTATATATTTCGTAAACGAAAGATAATGTCTACTTTATGTCAAATTTCACGTGAAAAACGGGTCCGCCATTTTGCGTTGTAAAACTAGTCAAATGAGAACCAAAATCTTCAAAATTCACGGAAAGTATAGGCAAAGCATCAAGTCAAAGGATTATTGCGTTTTTTATTCCATAAAAATCATGCCAACGCAACACCACCTGCTTAAATTCAAAGGTTTCTGAAGAAAAACGAGACCGCGCGTGTTTTTAAAAAGTTGGTCATGTTTGGGCCACTGTATCTCAGTAACGGACCGTATTGATGTAAAATGGCACATAGACCTATAGTTGGTAATCATTCATAAGTATTTACGCCAAGTTTGAAGTCTCTATCTCAAAAAACGTCATTTTGGACTTTTGTCCAGCTTTTTTCGATTTCAGCCCACTGTGCCACGGTTCGAAAAAGAAAGTACATCCGTGGAAAAGGAGACGTCAGTGTATTTCAAATATTTACGTTCTTTTACACCTCGCGTTCCATGGCGGTAGTGCAATTCACCCTCTACCCCAATCCTCCTTTTAACTCTCTTAGTGCCACGGTTTGATATAACGGCTTTTGCTTTTCAGCCGAAAAGTACCACGAGCCGAAAAACCGTCTTTGAGGTAGTCAATTGTTCCTTGAATAAAAAATAAGGATGGATCATACAGCTAAAAATTTATGTTATAAGAGGAAAATTAAAATACAGCAACTTTGTATACAAAAAAATGACGGAATAATTTTTTTTCGAAGATGTTGCATTTGATTGAAATACCTTTGGCATTTCTCGCCAGTGACACTCCAAGTAGTTGGCTCTAAACGGGTTCAACGGATCACCATGCACTGCTGACGCCCAAGATTTGAGAAAGGCAGGTGTCGTAAAAATTGGAGAAAATTTCGAACACAAACTTTGCCATACATAAGTCGCGAAACTTTCCGTTTAATTAATTAAGCGATTAAAAGCAGTTTGTAAGTTTCAACGTTTTAGATTAATTCACTTCAACTTGTTTTAAACGTTTACATCATCATTTTTAAGACAGACTTGATCAAGTCCTTTCCCATTCATCGTGAGAAAGCAAAACAATGGTTGCCATGATAGTTGACAAAATTCAATGTACCAAGCAGCAACACTACAAGAAGTTAAAAATAAGATTGACATATTGATTTTTAAAGCAACAATACATCTCAGTAACCTCTTTTTTAAATCTCTTCATTATAAAGTATTTCCGCAAAGAGAGATCTTCGACAATTAATCATCTCAATTTAACGCTTAGTTTCTTATCTTCTACACTTCCATATGTACTAAAACTCACTTTCGTACATAATTTAAGCGTGAACCCGACTCTTCCATGAGGGAATATTCTGCGTTTTGTATATAGCTCGGTAAATAAATAAGGTTACATTTTTATTTATTTAGACCCGTTCCAAACTATTCACACTGGTTTACAAGACTGCGTCTTCAATGGATATAAATATCGCACCACTAATCAGGACGATTGCGGTAAACCAGACCAAAACTTCGCTGATATGGCCGCGTCAGCGAATTGCAATGATTAAAATATCCTGATAGGGTGCAACCCACACTGCGCAAGGAACAAATTTGTAAGTATCTTGTGAAAAGGTTGTAATATCTAGACAAGGGGCCTCATTTTTCTTAGTTTATCAATACATACAGTCCAGTAATGATATCGTCAAAAACGACCTAGCTAGAAAGGTTTTGTGATAGTTTTGATTTCTTACTATCGTCAGTTATTTGGGTGCTGAATCCGAAACGGAGGTCTGTAACCAAATTTCGCGACGCATCTATTCAAATAACGAGAACAGACCAAAACCAATTTTTAGCATTTTTGCTTATTACTTGGAATACAAAAAATTTTCAAAGTTAACTTCGCCGTTTTAACTTATGGCACACAAAATTTCGTACAAATCTTCTTTGTTTTCTTCTCCGACCAACCTTTTGACGTCAGCGCCATTAAAAATATGGCTGTTTTGTCCATCTCGGCAAGAACTCAGTTTATAGGAGAAAAATTAAATAAGACAACGATCTATAAATTTTTAGTACATGACCATTGATCAAAATATATTTTCAGTCATAAATCCGAAAATATCCATTATTTTATGCCAACACGCCAACTTGCTCTCACAAATCAAGATTTAAAATTAGCAAATATCAAAAAATTGATGGAGCGTGATAAAAATATTTTTACACAAATTTTGACAATGCTTTAGGGTTTTACCTTGTACATGACATCTCATCGCAATTAGTTGAAACTTCTGATGAGAGTTTGTGAGAATTCATTCGCTAAAAGTTGATAGATATCTAGATATTAAGTCATCTTTTTGAGAGAGCTTTTTCGCAGAAGTTAAAGCTAGAAATTAAATTATTTTCTGAAGGCTCTGAAAAGATCAGACAACAGAGAGAAACAAGTACGTCACGTACCAATGGACACTTTAAATATATCTGCTAAGACTGAGAGAAAAGTCATTGTTGTGAGTTTGATAGCTATTTTATGCGAGTATGTATGGAATTTATCATCACTTAATTCCTCGTAAAATCTTTGGAGAGCACACTACCAGTTTTCCAGGAATCTGTTGACTTCTTTCGAACTTCTAGGAAAGAAGAGGTCTAAATATAAGAATAAACACGAGAATGACACACATTCCCCTATAATTCTTCTACTTGGCGCATGACTTCCTCGGGATGCCCCGTATCTCTTAAAGATGCCGTTTGGCAATAAATAAGTGTATCTCTAACAGCTAACCAAAGTGTATCAGTGACATTTAATAAACGCACATATTTTTATGAATTTATTTCAACGAAGATTCGATTTATTCTCATACAATTATAGCAGAGCTCTGTCCTCTAAAATTTCAGTCACATATCCAACGCGTACGATGAGCACTATTTCTAAGGTATGCTTCAGCCCCTGGACTTATTCAAGATGTTTATCAAAAAATTAAGCTTTCCTCCAGAATTTTCATAACTTTTTCGGCTTGATTAATAACCCTTTGCTTGCAAATATCTGGATATATGTGTTACAAACGAATCAAACAACACGAAAGGGCTCACGCGGTGAGGTGTGTTTTACGTTTCATAAAATGTGCTCCTTTTCTATTTCCTTTTCAATGTGGTCAGTTAAATCATCAAAGTTAGTGTAAAAATTGACGTTTTGACCGACAAGATAGACCGACCATAAAGTAGAAGATAGTTGCGATGCATGAGATTTTGATACATCTTTAAGACAAAATAATTTCAGCTATAAGGAAAGTGAGGACTTCGACGGGTGAGTATGTTAAACGAATATCGAGCTGCCGATTGCCGCATGGACAATCCAAGTTAACAATTTGAAATCTATAAGCCTAGCGTGATTAAATGACATATTTAATTCCACTTTACACAAATACCCATTTACTAAGCTATTTCACTCGTACACATATTTCATGAGGTGACTGCTTCTCCATTTTTCATTACTTTAGCTAAGTCGTTCGTGAAATCAACATAGTCATTTTCTCACGCAACTTTGCAACAATCAACAGACAAAATGCCTTGTAGAAATCAGCAATAATAATTTTCAACTAATACCAACCTTCGCTTATTATAACTAATGATTTTCTTAGCCATAGCCTTTAGAAGCACAACTTCACCCCATAATTTGTTCATTAATATGACGGAAACGTCGCGGTTTTTATTTCAAAACTATAGTATTCATACTATTCCAAGTATTTATGAATAACTATGTCACAAATGATTTGATAAAACTTTTCCCTTTCAGACATCATTAAATGTAAACTTAAGCACACAGTCAGAACATTTATAATGAAATTACGGTAAAGCTAATATCGGGTGGAAAAGAATTTTAGGCTAAATTAGATCACAGCAGAGACTAAGGAGGAGGCATCGATCGGAGAAATCGAGAAACGGCAGAATGCATGGGTCCACATGCCCTGCGACCCCTCTCTTCGGAGCTTCTGACATGAAAAACGAGGATTCGCTCCTTTCACAAGGAGTGAAAATAGACTGCAGTGGAACACACACTGTCGCCTTTCCGGCGAAAGGGAGAACACCGGGAGTTTTTTTTTTGTTTCAAGTCTGGAGCAGAGGTGGGACGAGTACCAGAAAAAAGTGATTGGGCTAGGTTACAGAAATCCTTCTAAATTTAAAATCAGTGACACTTAAAAACTATTTTTTTAAATAGCCCACTTTACATACACCCATTGCAGCTCCTTTCATTCAAATTTAGATTTTTGTCTACGTGGTTTATGCCAGAGCATCCATTTTTGTACCAAGTTTTTTTTTCCTTTTAACATCACTATTTTTTAGAACTGAAAAAATTCTTGATCGCTAGTAACTACCTCACAAATTGTATGAAGAAAATTTGTTCCCTGGGGATTCCGTTTAATTTGAACTGATAACATAAGACATCGGCATAATGTCTACAATTTATAAACAAGTATCCTCATCTATTCTTCAATGCGGACGATATTTTCGCATCTAAACGTAAAGGTTGGTATGATCGGTGAAGACAATGCTTCTGCCTAATGTCAGTATATAAATTTTCATGTTATGACAGCAGGTACGAAGTAATTGCCGAAGTATTGCCAAATAAAATTTTGCAGGCATAAGTTTTGGAAAATTATTTTAACACCTTTAATAAACCACTGTGTAAATACAAAGGTAAAATGTATTTTCAGACCAGTATTTGCCGAATAGCGGGCAATATTCATATCATTAGAGGTGCTGAAGAGGCCTTTCTATACCATTAAACCTGATCGCAAAGAAAATTTAAACCTACGGAACTCGAGCCAATTATCGGGAGTAGTAGCGCCAACCTATGAATACCATTTTTGGAAAATGGCTTTATTCTATATTTTAGTGCTTTTTATGAATACATCAGGTTTCAAACCATCCAATATATATTTTTAAACTCAATTTTTCCATATTTAGGTAATTAGGTACTCATTTCTGGCGTTATTTACCTTAGAAAATCAAATGCAATTTTAATACTTTTAATTCACTTTTAGATTCATAAAACCACAATACGGTGAGAGTTATATGATAAAATGAAAATGTGATATAATTACCAATAACTGCGTATTTACAATTTTTTTCTAGGATGTCTTAATATTTAAAAGTAAACGGAATCTCCAAAGAAAAACTTTTTTCATATTATTTTTTACATAGCTATTGACGTCCTCATCCTCATGATCGTTCTAGGGTAAAAATAGCTATTTGAATCAGGAGTTATGAGGGGTCAAGTTATGCCTAGCAGTGTTTCATTGGGTGACCAAACCATTCGTACTCAGCCACTCCTAATTACAGGTCCGCAGCCATGACTTCAGGATGCAATAGGGTATCTGTAGAATGTTGGCGTAGCTAATGCGAGCACAGCCATGATTTAATACTATGACTACATGTACATGAACAAAAAATACCATCGTAGAGAATTCAGCACTACTTAATAGTAGTACTACGGTATTGAGCTCTCTTCCAACTTCAGAAGTGGTCAAAACCTGGAAATTTTAAGTTAGTTATCTATATTTTAAAACACTATTCCTTTTGCCTTTACCTCGTGTTTACTAGCACATACCAAGCTATCATATTTAAAAAGTTGAATTTATATGTTCAGTCTTCAGAAGTCAATATTCAACAGACTATTTTTTTAAGAGTTTTACGTCCATGCAAGTATAGGATTATACAAGGTGGCTGGTGTATAACTAGGTATAAAAGTATATACCTAGCCGCTTGAGGCGATTGCCTATTCCACTGACGCTCATAATTAATTAAATTTAAAGTTAGCATCAAGATTTTTATGTAATACTGTATGTATGATATTAATTTTAATAAATTTGTGCCGCTAATACAGAATTTTTTCGTCTCCTTCAATACCAACCCAAGCAGCAGACGATATCCATCGGTTATCTGAATAAGGTTGATATATCCAAAACACGTTGTTATAGCTCAATGGATGTTTTGACAACAATACATTTAGATCCTTTTCTATAACACCAACGACGAGTTGCAAAATTAACTTTACATTGATATCCAAGTTGTAATATCCGTGATATTAAAATATTGTTATTCCATACAGTATCCTTAGGCGGATTTTGGGGGGGGGCATGGGGGCACGTGCCCCTCTAGACACATAAAAAATAGACAAAATTCTTCATACTGTTTACATTGCGTACGTTTTGTTTTGTACATTACGGAGCCTCATTCTTTTAATTTCATATTAATAGCTTTCATGTTAAAATAAAGAGAATATTTACATTACGTACAGTAATTGTTATACATATCTTGTTTTTAATCTCAAGTATGAGAAGATCGTTTGCCTGTAAGACCCTTGTGCCCCCCCTCCCAGAAAAAATCCTGTATCCGCCCCTGAGAGAATCCATATGTAGCATATGTTCTGTATAGAATTGAAGAGCACAAATGTCTTGTTTGTATGTCTGGGGATTACCAAAAACCATAATAAGCACACCCATTATCAACACATTAGATGTAACGAAGATATTTAAGAGATGGTATTATATGGACCTTCATGTCCACTATTGGCCGGTCCTTTGGATATTTGACAGATTTTTCGTGTTTGCAACTATCCATAATGCGCCAAGGTAGATTATATTTTTTTAGATCTCTTAGTTTCCATACGCATGTATTTTGTATTTTAAAAGGCATTTAAAATACTATTTTGTAGTTTGTTTTTCAAATACCCATGTCAAAGCCATTTTTTATTTTAAAAACTATTTGAGCGGAATTTTTTATTTTGTATTTCAAATGCATTTGGAGCGGTATTTTGTATTTCAAATACATTTGGAGCGTTATTTTCTATTTCAAACACTTCTGTTTTACCCAGCCCTGCTTATGTACCAGTCACCCTGTATGTTGGGCTAGAGTCGCGTGCCCGCACGCTTTCTCGATCAGTCGGTCGCCGAGGCCTTCAAAACAGCCGCAAACAGACACACGCACCGCCGCGTGTCTCGCCGAGCCTCAGCGTCGCATTCTCGGGGGAATACGCAGCCGCGGCGGCATTTCTCGCGAGTGGGGCGGTATTTCAGCGAACGCGCTTCTCCCCCTCCGCCCCACCCCACCCCACACCACGGGAGAAGGCCAACCGGACAATGGGAAGATGTCAACGCAACGAATGTTTCTGTGCCGACTCGAGCTTCGAAGGGAAGTACATACAAGACGGCCGGCTATTTTCGGGCTACGGGCGGCGGGCGCAAAAGAGACGAATTTCGATTAATGCTTCCAGTAAATTGCGCCAGACGGATCCGATGTTAAAAAAAAAAGAAATGCACGCTGCGAAGAGTCTTGCTCGCTGAAAATAACTGTATAAATTACTGGGCGCGCTAAAGAGACGCCAAGCGATTGCGGAGGCAGGCCGACCGAGTTCCACGGTCGTTACGCGCGCATCCGATACGGCGGATGATCGGTGTTTGCTTTCATTCGAAAATATGCGCTCGCTTTCAAAATTTAAGTATGTTTAGGCTAGCGAATGTTGACCTAATTTTTATATATTTTAGACAGTGGATATTGATAGTGAGGGAAAATAAAATGGAGTTTCGGAGACCCGTGAGAGTATTTAAAGGAGGAGGTTTGACCGCTTCTTCCCAACAGAAATGATAAACATGTTTAGCGTTTAAAATGTCCACAAGGGTGGGCCGAAAAATGAATTTCACATTATCTCATAAATTCTGGTATCAAAATTTCCCGGTGCGGGAAAGTTGTTTACACACATCAGGTTCTCAGATCTGAAATTATTTCACATAACTGGTAATATTAAACAATGCACCCGAGCCCTAAAGTTTAAAATTCTGCGAACATTCTTACCTAACTGAAGAGAATTACTATGTGGAATTCATCTCTGTAATTACGCCCATTTAGATGCTAGATAAGAGATGCTAAGACGTACGAGAGCTGTCCGAACTTCACTCAGCCATGTTTTATGGAAAGGATATTTTTTACTGTGAATTTATCATAAAACTTTAATAATTTCGTGTAAATTCCGGCGGAATTCGGAGACATACATCTACGGAACACAAATCACAATTATTAGCCCAATACGGCAATATAACATGATGAATACGACTTTTTGCATTATATTTACGTAATTTGAAATGTTTATTTAAAGAATTACATAGTTTTGCGAAGTGTGAGGATGGTCAACGAAGTTCGCATGTAGGTAACTCGCATACCACCGAAAATGTCTGGCTACGGGTGAAATCACTTCATCTTTTGCTTTTCAGAAGTGGAAATTGTAATCAATTGAGATTTTTCCCGAATGTAATCGCATTTTTAATATCTCAATGGGACTAGAGAAAAAAATAACTCCGATAATGGAGCCAAGAACTCCTGAACTTCCTAGTAAAAATCAGGCAGCGTAGAAATTAATATTTCGGCGTAGAAATGGATATTTTATGATACTTTCCAAATAAACATATTTTTCCATTATAACATAGCGTTGTGACGTTTGGATAGCTCTCGCACGTCTTATCATGTCTTATTGTATGGTGGTGTATTAGAAAGTAGAATTCGCCTCTGACAGCTGAGAATACATGACATTCTACAGTATTAGAGTGTAAAGGGTCACAGTAAATAGTTACATTCACATGGTGGTGTATTTACACTGATTTATTCTGCACAGGTGTTTCTATTCGAGGGCTCAAGATGTTTCGCAGAATGTTAAACTTTACGGATCGGACGGTAGTAATTTATATGGTCGTATTGTGAAATAATTTCGGTTCGGAGACTCTAATTATCCCGAACTTTGATCCCGAAATAATTTCTTTTCGGCCCAACCTACTATCCACTACCCGCTCCGACCTATCAAAATATTTCCTATCCATATACTATTACAACATTACTCCTTGTTTTTTTTTAATTTAACATTTTTTCATGCATAAAAATCATGGGGTGTCCTGTCTATTATTATTATTTATTAATATGTCACTGAAACTTAGACTGAACTTCCCAATCCTCAAACATACAATCCGTATACGCAAACGTAAATAGCATAGCCAGTGGGAACTCTTGAGGTCCTTTCTGAATCACCCACGCATATTAGTCAATTACGAGAAAGAAAATGCTATAAGAAGCATAAGTCATATATGTAAGAAACATTCATCAGAATGTACAACTATAGTGGGTTAATTAATGGCAATAAGTCACTGACAATGATATCAGCAGAAGAGTTAAGGGTGGAAAAATTCGAAATGTAGCGTTACAAAAGAATGACCTAATGAACAGACTGAGTATTGGGGAAGTCCCAAGGATGGTGGAAGAAAAGAGAAGTTTCTGAGTGCCTTAAGAAAATACGAGACAGCTCATAATGTTACGATGATCTTGTGCAGAATATATTTGAAGGAAAAGCTAATGAGAGGAGCGATAGCGAAGGGCCTTGACTCACTTAAATTAGACTAATCAAGGAGAGCATTGCAGAGAAAAAACAACAGGGGGAGATAATGTGATAGATGAGTGGAGTAGAAACCTGGTTAAAGCCCATCCCAGTATTTTTGAGCGATGCAACCGGCCATTTAAGGTCACACAAACGAATTCAGTTATTAACCGTTTACAGTCTAATATTCCCATTTGGGGACAGATTTATGAAATTTCATGAAAATCATATTTCGTATCTGTGATTACTTTTCTAGCTTTAATTAATTAAATAAAGTACAGAAACATTTTCTAAAGTGACTTGTGTA
Source organism: Ischnura elegans (assembly GCF_921293095.1). Lineage (NCBI taxonomy): Eukaryota > Metazoa > Arthropoda > Insecta > Odonata > Coenagrionidae > Ischnura > Ischnura elegans. Next base: position 41,090,559 of record NC_060259.1, read on the forward strand.
TATTTTGGTCCTTAGTTATGCCTTTTCAAAAATGGTTATTTTCGACATCTCTGTTGTGAGTATGCGGTTTATTCGATATTTTTCCCTAAACACGCTCTCCAGTTAAAAATGTTCATTTATTCAAAAGATCAATATATATTATATTGTGATACCTAGTTTTTTGGTCAAGTGTACATTTATTTTTCAAGCAATAGCCAAATTTTGTGGCGTGTTCCCATTCGGGAACATGCTTGAAAACGCATTTCATAATTTTTGTTCGGGTTTTCTAACATAATAGCTCTTAAGCAGTAGTAAAATAAAAAAATAATACAAATCAGTTGGTAAGTTAGTTCGGTCTTGAAAGGGTTGTAAGGGAGTAAGTAGAATTCTACGGAATAACGCTTGAAGTTTCTTTGAAAATGAGCACCTCTGAATAAAAAAGGGAATCGGTTAATAATTAAATGTTTAATTGATAGCTACCGATTTTTCTGCACACTGATATGAATATTTCGGGTTTTCTGCATCCGCAAACTTGACATTGTAGGTGAAGAGATACATGATATATCTTCACCAATGCAGTGCACTGCATATTCGCGTTAAAATGCCACGCTACCAGGCAAAGCAATAAATTTTTTGTTATCAACAGAAGTAATACTACCATAATAACCTGTGTTTATCCTTCATTTCTATAAGAGCCATCTGAAAGTGTCATTAGGGAGCAGACATTATTAAAAATTTCCGAAGGCAAAGATATCATATTTATTACACAAATCATAAATTATGACCCTTATTATAAATTATGAAATTAAGTCATGATTATAAACTATCATCAAATGCTCACCAATCTTTTTGAACTTGAGAGGAGAAAGCATTGCACTTAATTTAAAATGATAACTAAAAATAAGCAAGCGGAGGCATGTTCAATAAAAGATGTCCATAGCCAATTACAGTCCAAGTGACTCCAATTATTCTATAACCTTTTAAAGTAAGCGTGAACAAGCCCGAAAAAAATACTGAATCAAGACAATGAAACATTACTGGAGAGATTTATCCCGTTACATGCGACATAGTTACCCCGCTCAAAACAATATTGTGATTCATCTGCTACCCTTGGTTACACTTTTTGCCTAAATAATCACTTAAAAAACGAGTTTGGGGAGGCACGCTGCCAGAATGTTTTTCGGGAGATGTTACGTCCAGAGATCGCAGTAATACATTAGTCTCCTCTTTTAGAGCCAATAGATAACGAATCGTGTGAGAACATAAGCAAAATAACTATGCGGTACACATTTTTCGATTCTGCCACGAGAACGGCGGTGAACTTCACATTAATTACCCCAGGCAAAAAATTACCCACCACCGGGAATCGATCCGCGGACCTGAGGATTTCGTACGCAAACAAAAATATAGTGAAAATTCGCGAAATTTAAGAATAATAAACATTCCCGAGAATAAAAATAGTGCACAATATGCCGAATTCCATGTGTGTATTATTCTCTAGGAAAATCTGAAAAACATTGGGGGTGCTGCATCGATCCTTAGTGACAAGCCAAGTAAGTGTGCAAGTGCATGCATGTGTTTCAATTTACACATAATTTTCTTAATAGCAAATTTTGTTTTATTTTAATGGAATCGGATGTCGAGTAGGCACTATATATCACTGGTATTGGATTCATCTAAACTTTGGAATTGACCCAATATCGGTTTTGAGCCTTCGCTCAGCGTCCATAGCAACGGCTGCGTCGCTTGATGGGTTACTGCATTTATAACATGTCACACACATTGTGAAACTAGAAATGACGCGTATTATGTCACAATAACAGCGGCGTTGTGAAACATCCGAGAAATGCAGCCGTTACCAGCCATTGTTCAATCCTTATCACCATACCCGTGTCCCGTGTCCTGGTGGACCAAATAGACACAGCCTCCGCGACGCTGCCGCCACCCATCGGCCGCACGGAGAAACTCGTCGGTCACTGACAATGGGAGCAAGTTCGAACAGATGTGAACGACCCACGTAAATTCATACTTTACTTGCTACCGTTTAGACGCACAGTGGGGTGAAATCGGAAAGAGTTTCCAAAATGTAGAGTTATTTCTTAGTCCGAGAGCTCCAAGACCGATCTCAATTGATCATGTTTGTGATATCATCAGTCTTGCCGTAGTAAGAACATTTATACATATCCATGTGGTAATTCTGATAAAAAAGACAAGAGCAAATTTTCTTACGCAATCTTTAAATTACGATACCTGAATCACTTAATGGCAGTGAAGCAGGAAGACTATCGATTGGAATTTTAGAGTGGATTCTCATTCTCATTCGTAGTACCCAAATTCTTATTAGTGCTGAAAACGTAACTTGAAAAAGTGCTTGCGTATTAGAAATTGCTTTTTGCTATCCAAAAACAAAATTCAGGAGGAACGCGTTCGAAATGACGATTATAATATTTCCACTAAAAATTTAATATTAACATGCATTTACTGTAGCTCGCCACGATTCGTCATGGACCTAACTCAAAACTGTGAGATTTCATTCTCACTCAATTTTAATTAAATAAATCTCATGATAAATAGTTGATTATATCACTTCAATTCATTAATTACCGTGGGCAATTAACATGAAATATTTTACAATAGTAATTCCACAATTCAGGAAAATCAAATACTAGAGGTGCAAAAACCAAGACAACAAGGCTCAACAAGTGCAAATACGAATAAAAAAAGGAGTAAAACAAAGAAAAGAAGAAAACATATATATTACTCATGCACGCACTTGCATCCTAAATGCGTAAACCCGGTAATCCAGCCGCACATAATGTCCACATGTATGAAATACAATGGAAACAATTTCACTACTTATTCAAACAATATATTCAAGGCTGACAGCAAAACGCAGCATTAGTAGAAAACGTATCAAAACTATATCAAAAATACAAAAATATATTCACCTCCTCATCACATTAGTAAGCCATCACAGAGTATCACTAAAAAACTGTTGTATGAGGACTACAAAGTTGCTATCGTGCTCGTTCCTAGATTGCTAGTGAAATTACAATTTGAAAATAGAAATAAATACTCTCCACATGGCTATGAAATGGACGACAGTCGTTCTCCATAAGACTCTCCTTGCTCCACGATAAGTTGAGTTGTTATTCATGATGACACAAGATAATTACGCAAAATATGCAATTACCTTCTGCAATGGAAAGGAACATTAAGATGGAATGCGAAGTGATGATTTAACGTGCCTCAGAAGTCACTTACCCGGAGTCAAAAGGATAATATTAAGGAAAATAATAAGCATGTTAGCCTGAGGTGGTAAACAGAATCATCAAAATCGTCATCGGTAAACAATCCATGTAGATTCGTTTGTTTTTGCTCACGACTTGCATCACCAAAATCATTTATTTCATCAAAAATCATTAAGGTTTCCTCAAGAACTTTAGAGACACATATATAAAGTTCTTGAGAATGAGTCGCCCAGAACATGGGTAAAGGGATTCATTAATTCTAAACGGAATCTGTAACCATTCCATGGGAGAACTAAAGCGAGGAATGGCAAGTAGAAAATTACTTGAAAAAGTTTGGGTAGTAGAAATTGCTTTTTTCCATTCACAAAAGTATTCGAGGGGGACACGTTTGAAATGAAGATTAAAATATAACTAATAACTTCAGGCTTTACTTTGTGAAACCTCTCCATATTGGAAGCCAAGTTTTATTTCCTTACTTCCGAAGATTAAAATGTTGTATTTCCATGAAAAATTGAAGTATAAATTACTTTTACTGCAGCTCTCCATCAATACGTATTCACTCATAAAATTAAAACTATCATACCGTTGCCTCTTAATATTGCTTTCCAGTACCTGCATGATACATTTCCCTTTTGTACATTCCTCTAGGTAAGCTCAAAACGGTTCACTTTCCCTACATTAATACCTCCTACTTGGTCCATTCTCAACAAAATAATAAGTTAATTAATTTACTAACAAGTCTCCTGCCAATAGGCTCCTCCTTTACGCGTAAAATATTTTTCGTTCCGATCTCTAATCTTCTTTACCCTTCGTCATATGGTATAGGCTAATTTCATCTTGAGTATTAATCCCCATACCTAGCTTCGATGGTTACGCTTTGCCTTCAATCTACTAAAGGATGGATCTGATTCATGAGCCATTATAAAGGGCCTTAACCGTCTCCTGCGAGCGTAACACTTTTCACCATAGAGCCTTGTCTACTTAAAATTAGCCATCACGTATGGTCAATTGAAATTCTTGCATTACCGGTGAGGATAAATAATAGATATTGAAATATTTATTTTTCTATACTATTCTGTACATCGAAATTTACACTTTTCTCTCTCTCTCTCTTACACGAAAGCGATAACTTTTTTCTACTTCCCATTTTCTCGATGAATTATTTTCAACTAATACGATAATTTGCGGATTACAGAAGAGCGTGACCTAATACAGCCCGTAAAATATTCATATACGCTTTAGCAACTGATAACCTGCGATCGAAACTAATGCATATAAAGCTGACATCTGCGACGAATCGACAAACAAAAACCCATTTGCAACCATTAGAGAAATGGAATGAAAGGGATTGGAACTTAAGTTAGATCTCCATGGGAATAGTTCACTGCAAATGCAGATAAGGTGGGGAAGTAAATTTTGGCGGAATTTGGTTAAAATACATCAATTGCGTAAGTGCAATATCGTATGTCTAGGCCTTATCGTCTCTAATAGGCTTCATATTTCATATTTATGCAGCCAGATGTTATGATAAGATCAAATTTAATGTGACGAAATGACTTTTTTGTTGAACCAAGTTTTATAGCTGAGCTTAGCCGTAGGTTTTTATTAGTATGTGCTCCAATTCAATAGCCCAATCTGACTCTCCTTCCTCAGGTTCCATACCAAGCAATGCTTCCACAATCTTCATGCACACACCAGATTCTTCGTCAATCTTTTGTGAGAATATTTCACGAGTTTCCTATCATGAAATCTTTGCTAGGTCTAATCTCTCTTCTCTGAAGTCATTCTGTTAGTGATATCACGAATTTACTGACCCTTGTTTCCAATTACTGAAACAGTCAGTTTTTCAAAATGATGAGGACGGCCTTTATATTAGGCGATACTTTTTTATATTGTAATCCTCTGAATTCCGCATACAACGCTCCGCTTTTCCCGTTTTTCTCTACAATGACCTCACCAGTACTTGCTCTCTCTTGCTCTCAGGGTTGACTAATCCACCATTGATCGTTACAGAACCCCAACAACTTTACGATCTGTCCACCCACTGAAATTCCTACATCCAGCTCTCTCCGAGACTCCTTTACCTTCTCCTTAGCATATATATTAAAGGGCAAAGGTGGCAACCTCGTCTTACTCCTCGGCCTATAACTGCCCACTCAGATTTTCCGTCGGTCATCCTGTTTAGTGTGGCCATACTGGTAGACTCGAAGTCTAATTCTAAACCATGAGTGGGCAAAAAAGTAGTCTTAATTCCTTTTAATTCACTCCATTTTTTCCAGTTTTGTTACGATACCCATTATTAGGGCGCTTATGACCTCGCCGGAAAGTGTAGCTTTCAAAAGAAGGATCGGCTCTATATTTTTAAATGAAAAAAAAAACAATTAAATACTGCATATATGATATGAATACACAGTAAAGAATAAAATAAGAAAAATGTCGAGGTTATTCGCCAGCTCATTGGAAGAATTGGTAGAAAACTCGATATTTTGATATTTTCGATAATTTAGATGCATATTCATAAGTGAAGCAATGCATGATATATAAATTCATCAATAAATGAGCAATATTTGAAGCTATCACGAGATACCTTTTTTTAGTCGAAAGTCCAGTAAAACATGCTTGATAACTGGAGGAAAACTTTCGATTAAAGTCAATTTTTCTCTATGCTAACGCTAAATTGAACACTATTCCGTAATTTCAATGCAAATTCTTTCTCACCTCTGAATATACTGAACGTCACAGACAAGGGTAAGTTACAAAATGGGAAATCGTAATTGGTGTGATGCGACACTTTTTGCTGACGTAGCGTGCCTCCTGAAGACATTTTAATCTAATCAAAAAACAATCCTTCAGTAATTTATTTACCGGAAATGCTCAAAACATTCATTTTGGTATGAGAAATCGCTCTTTCCTTCTCTCATCCCCCTCCGTAGTTTTCACCTAATTAGCATTAGCATTCACAATGTATTTTCTTAGTCTCCAGGTTATTCTCCATCTTCAATAAACTGAATTCATGCTTAAGTCGCCATTACTTTTGTGCACTACTGAAACTCTTCAGGCATTCCATGCTAAGATTATCACAACTTCTTTATCATAACTTCTTATTTACATTTCGTGGAGTTCCTCGTCATTACGGAGCCTTACATCCCAGGCTCAATCATACACTAATTAAAAGAATTTTTATTTTTTAATTTATGCCACCAATTTCTAAAACCAAATAGATCATCAAAGTACTCCTCTTTCCATATCATAATTTGCTCAGAGTAATTTTTTACGTCTCTATCACCTTGTACTTTTAATTCTATACAATTGCACCTTCTTCCTTATGACTCACTTGACGAATTGTTTTTTCGCTCTCAGGAAACAAAAATCCCTATATTTTTGGTAAGAACTTGTTATTTACTTTTTCATGTCATTGAAATTTTTTTATGAATTAGCTGAAATAAATCTCTGAAAATATGAAACTACACTCACTCAAATGTGAAATAATAATTTAATTTGATTTTCCACCAATCTTTCACATTTTGAACTACATGCCACTGCCAACCGGCTACATTTCTTGGGAGGTCTGAAAACGTAGAATAAACATTATACATTGGATCACATAAATAATCGGTCATTAAATTTTCCTTAACGACACAATAGGCTTCGAGTTATGTACAATTTTCTGAATACGTAGCAATATTACTAAAATGGAATTACATAGGACATTTTAACGAAAGAATTATCTAGTTACATTTCTGTTGCATTTAGATCAAAACTCATTTCAACATTACATGAATTAAGATGTTTTCACCACAGAATGCGACGGAAAATACACAGTAATTTTTCGTCTTTAAAAGTAGCTCTCTCAAGGCAGTCATTTTTCTATGTACTTTTCCGTGAGGATACCTTTTCAGCAGCTAATACCTTCAGCAGCCCACACCGATGATTACATGCCATTCATTTTTCATCCCACTCTCAGTTTCCATCTACCTAAAATTCAATTATCCAATGTTAAAAACGACCCTTTCTTTGTATATGAATGACCCTTCCTTTTCATGTTGATTTATGCCTTTTTCTTTCTAGCTTCTTTTCTCAGTAGAGATTCTCAGTAACCATTTACTTTGAAAACTTATTCTACTCAATTTTTATCTTGATATTCAGATGAGGTGACGTAGGAAAGATGCATAACTCAAATTGAAAAATAAAGGCAACTTCAAACAGTACTACTGATTTAACAGATGATACTACAGATGAAGATTCGTATGGATAAATATTATTGAGTAATCTATCCATTTATGCATTACTGAATGGCCTAGTATTATGAAATTTTTCTAATACCGCGGAATTCGATTTTTACAGAATTATCAGGCACAATGCCAATGCGCAAAGTTTTATTTCGGGAGTCAGGAAAGAATTTTATGCATTCGATTTGCCTCGACAGCCGAAATTCGAATCTAAGCCAATCCATTCACATGTCATGACTCAAAAATATAACGCACTAATTATTGTTAAAGAATTTTATTTTTATTTCATTCTCTTCCACCACTTACCCATCCAGGAATAGTGCCCATCCGAAGATCAAAAAAGGGACCCCAATACGTTCATTCACAGGAATTATAATATTCGGGGAGAATGACCTAAGTAATTAGGAAATTCACTTGTGAATGTAACTATTTACTGTGACCCTTTACACTCTAATACTATAGAATGTCATGTATTCTCAGCTGTTAGAGGCGAATTCTACTTTCTAATTCACATAGCATGAGGGGAAAATATTCTTAAAAGATACCAAGCTGATTCGCAAACATTTCCATTGATATTCCGATGATATAAACTAATGACATTGTAAGCTCTTGCAGCTGCTTACTTCTCATGATCTATTAGACAAGCTCTTATATTCACTAGGGAGAAAATATCTCATTCCTTTCAAATATTTTAGCAATATTGGCTTCCATAAGTCACAAATTTTGTTCTAAACTAAATGCCAAGTAGGAATATATTCTCAGAAACGATCAAAATCTTGCCTTAACTATAATTTCTATTTTTTTCTTGCAAATATTTTTTTCCAGACTATGCAACCGCCGTAATTTCAATGGTCTAAAAATATTACTCCTCTCATTTGCATACACTATAGCTTTCACGCTTCACACAAATATTAAGTATTAAATACCCGCGTCAAGAAACAAGTGTTGGGTAATTTATTACCGATCCAAACACTCGTTACAAATGAATTCGATCGAAACAAATACGCATTTACGGCTGGATGCTAACGACGCAGCTTCACGCCGAGAAGATTGAATAATGGGTCGTAACTGAGGCGTTCTATAAATTATGGCACTGCGCCAAAAGAAGGCTGCAGTCAGGGATACGCTCTTTGCCGGCCATTCCGATGTTTTCTGCCACGAACATCACGGTAGATTTCTCTGGTCGGCCATTGGCTGCGCTTGAACCCACCACGCATTTCTGTGGGATAACTAGATTCGCAACTCACGATGCTGGCGATATATTGGTCTGCTTTCACTCTCTCATTGTTACAATCCGAAGTTTGGTGGGGACAGGATTGAGTAGAGCTCAGCACAGAATAAGCCACAGGTGAAGGAATGACACGCATTCAGGGTAGGGAGGCCATTTCCTTTCCCAGGAAGCTTTGATCAGTAGCTAAGTAATCCACCCATTGGGCTACGTTGCTCCCAAGTCTCAGAATTTCGCGGAGGAACAGAATTAGAGTTCGCTCTCCCTCGGTGATTCAGTCCGAAGGCTGTTTTGAATTAGGGATGATTCGATTCCGCTTTTTTTCGATTCCGATTCTTTCAGATCTATTCTTATCCATACTAACAGGCGGAATATTGATTTTTCGCTAGCATTGCTGTCATTAAAATTTAAGAATTGAATGGAATAAAATAAAAAAGAAAACTATATCCATTAAAAATAACGAATTCGTTTTTTAGTTATATATCCTCAGCTTTAATGAAATAATGAACACGTAAACTGTTCCTGGCAAACATTTTTAACTTTTAACAATTAATTTTTAAAACAACTGAGCACAATGGCTCAGGTGTGTGGCGGCCCTTATGCCCCAAGCGTTGTATCGATTTTCAAAATATTTATCTTTCTGGAGTCCATCAGCGGATCCAGGATAGGGACAAGGGGGAGCTAAGTATAGGGTAAACTTTCAGAAGTATTGCGGGTCCGAACAAAAATTACCATTCTATCTAGAGTAAATTGCATGTCCCAGGGGGGGCTATAGCCCCTTTAGCCCCCCACAGATCCGCCATTGCTGGAGTTGATTGACTTCCTTTCCCTAGGCCACTTCGCACTTCGAGGATTTTGTTTTGGGGTGTCCGAAGGCTTCAACCGGTATTTGAACCCGCGACCCTTTGTTAAGCAGCCATATGCCCTAGCCACTGGGGTGAAATGCTCCCCAAGCTCATTCGAACGCTCATACGTTGCTCATCGACGCGCAACGGACATTTTTGAAAGCCAATTCAGACCCAACTGAAGTAACAGCATGAATCAAGCTACGACGGAGGTGATTTCACGAAAAAAATATGATAAGGGCTGCTCACTAATATCCACATTCAAGACGATAGAAGAATCCTTGCAAGCTACGTCACTCTTTTCCCCGAAAAACTCGAACTCCTCCAGTGATGTGGATAAATGTTTCACATATATTTTATACTTTGTTACCATAAATGTCTTCTAGTTTTCAGCTATTACCTTTAGAGCGTTAAGTGCTTCTCGAAACAATGTTTCAGTGACAGAAGCAATAGTTTTATTATAAATTGCATCATCAACGTTTCATTAACGGCGTGAGTGGTAGGCCTGTTCCGAGGATGAGATCTAGAAATTATGCTGCCCGCATTGCTTAGAGCAATAACGCAAACTTATTTCACTAGCCCGTACGAGTATACTAGAATAACCTATGCAATACTATCGAGATGAAATATTATATTGCAAACATTGGGAATAAACGGACAAATTTGCGCCCACCGAAACGCTGCTAAGTGCTGAAAAGTAATTAAAAAGCGAGGAAAGTAGCGGCATTAATGAATATTCTAAGGACTGACTGAGGCCTCATCTGCGTATTTCCCTTCTTTTCTGCCGATGAGATGCTTCTCAAGCCCACTTCGACGCCGCACCCTTTGAGCGAATAGGACGGAGCGCTTCCACAATAGCGAAGAGATAATAGAAGAAACTCGGCCTCCCGGCGAGGGATGTATCACACAAATCGGACCAGGCCGTTCCATCTCGCGTCAGATGTACGTAAAGAAGGAGGCATTGCGCAAAAGAGGCTATGAGCAAGGAAAACGAAGCACACGTCCGTTCAGAGAAACTCCAGTTTCAGAGGGAATGACAGTAATAATGATAATATCACTTCTCGCCGTAATGCAGAGTGGGAAGAAGTAAAGAAGACGAAATCCCTTCGGCGATGCGGAAAAGCAAAGTCGGATTCGCGGTGCGGCGCTGTTTTTCCGCCACTCGGCTTCCGACGAGGCGCGGCTGGCCCCAATCCTGCGCCCAACTTCGTGGCGGGTGCAAGGACAGTGCCTGAAGGGCGCTGGGACGCGAGTGTAAACACTGCATCTTCGGTCCACATGTGATCCCAAGAGTTACCAGTCCAAAGAGTATGACACAGATAAAATTTTAAAAGAAGAATTCACCATATTTTTTTATACTTCTCCTGAAAATAGTTACTCAGCAAATAAGTGGAGGTATTTTAGCAATTTTAAAATAACAATGGTAATATTATTCCCAAGGGGACTGCATTGAAAAGGCCCAATTCCATCCCATGGAAGGATGATTTCTGTTGCCACTTCGGTCGCATTTTAATCACTTTTCAGAGATTTCAGCGGCGCGGTGATGAGTGCAATACGATCCACTTTTTTCCAATATTTTGCTGTATTACGTTTGCAATTATGAGGAATAGCAATGGGATTTAGGAATTTGATAGATCACATCATCATCATCATATAAATTTAGGTTAAAACTCCTAATTATACCTTATTTTCCCGTGAGACTCGGGTCATTTCGTCTGTCAGCGACGCGAGTGGCGACTTTTGAAACCCATTTGAATGCGCGGTGATTGACAACACATTTTGAGGCCAACATGAGGATCCTCTTCTGTAATATTCTTGGTCGTTCCAACCAAAACGCTAAGTATAATTTTAAAACATCGACATTCAGCTTATGAAGTATCTGTATAAATGACTACTTAGAATTATGAGAAATGGGAACAATAATCATAAATAAAATGAAAAGGAAGGTATTAATTTACAAGTAAAACCTATTTTAATGAAGATCGGGATATTTCATTGGGGCAAGTAAGATAATATAGAGTGAAATATGTTATGGACAGAAGAACACCAAAGTATAATTTAGTCTCACATCATAGAATAGATATACGATGGTAAGTCTTGCGGAAAAGCTCTATGTTCATTTCAAACTCAAATAATGGGAGCTTCCCACACAAAATGTTTTCAATAACTTAACAGCCAACCATGGTTTCAGCACCCAGTCAAATCATCAAAGATAGGGTAATGGTTTGTACTTAAAATTGATAGTAGTTAAAATAATTCGGCAGACGGAAGGAAAGATATTTTACAATGAAAAAATCTTACTTGTTCAGGTTAGCTATTTGAAGTAGGCGACCGACAGCTGAGGTCATTTGCGCCATGAGGGAAGGGTATGGTAGGAAGGGTGGAGAGAAACCCGGCGTCGGCATTAGCCTGCTCTTAAGAAAGACGCTAAGGGGACCACGGCTTAACATCCCATCCGACGGACGGAGTGCTACACCTCAAGTGCCCTGCAATCAACAAGGGATCAAGCATTCTTTAAAACATCTATGCTACGGCCGGACTTTGAACCCAGATCCACGAGGTAGAAAGCCAATACTCCAGCCAACACGCCAACCTGATCCCGTCCTTTTACAGCCATTCCCTCATAGTTTTATGATAAAAACGCGAAGTTTGCTGCCCATTTTTCATGAGTTGGTGACGTAATTGGAGTACCGATACATTAAATCGTTCAGGGGGAACCACTTTTTTAGGAAATGATTCGGTCACAACATTGCGGATAGTAGCCAACTACGAGAGGGTAACGCACAGGACCGAGGAGTTACGAATCAGCGCAACCCGCTCATGAGGAGTTCGTGACGTCATCAATTTAACTGCGAGAGGGTTTGAAGTCACCGATTTTTCACCGCGAAGAGATCAACCTGGAATCGAATAGTACTGTTCTCTTTAAGTTTGAAACTATATTGACGTATGTAAATATCTAAATGCAAACTTTTCATCTCAAATACCTCCTCAGAGGACTTCTGTCGTTTTGGAACTCATAGTTCCAATTTTTTCTGATTCATTAGTTCATTTAATTGATTTGCCATTAATCAATGCTTGTTCTTAGAAAAGGCGAGAAGTGGGCGAGGGTAGGGAGGAAGATAGAGACATCTAGAAAATGTTGAGAATCAGCCTCATGTAAGCAGAGCCCTCTTCCGAAAGAACAACCAGTCTTTGCGTTCGTGCCGTGGGGGATGCGGTGCGACAGCCGATGCGGCAAGGCGCCGATCACCGCGCCTCGCCGCACCATTCTACACAGAAGCCATTGTCACCACTTGGCGCGTTCCAACTTTTCTCCCCGTTCGAGAGGTGATCGGAGAAACTGCGAGGACTTCGCTCAAGTCATCAGCCATGTCATCATATCCGTGCAGGGTCCCTGCCGCAGGAGATAGGTCGCCAAGTTCTGCCCGACTTTGAGCGCTTTTGAATCTACTTCCTATGCTTTCAAATTGGAATGCGAGAACTGTTGTCATTCGGGAATAAATAAAATGTCAACTATCCGCAGCTTTTTGTTGCCAACGTTTGTTTCAACGAATGAGAGACAATACCGAAGTAATGTAGAGCATCCTTAAATTTTCTGGGGCAAACGTAGGGGGGAATATCGAAAGAGGGAATTTACAGTAAGTGGAAAGTACTACTAAAGTACGGTATGCTTCGCGACGCCACCGCCGACTCTGCTCGAAATAATATCATGAATCTCGCACATTTATACGGCCAAGTGAGCCGACTCATTATTAAACCTTTATTTAGCAAAAATGAAACGATTGGAACTAAATTTTCCACCGTCAATGACCAATTCGCGCCGTAGGGAATAGACGTGGAAGCCGCCGTACCCTGCAAAAGTTAGTTTCGGTTGCATTACACGTACAGGAAAATTAACAGAAATGAAGACGAAGAGAATTCTCTATCGGTATTACGCTATAAATTTGTAAAAACTAACCAATTTAAATATCTAGGAGTACTGTTAACAAACGATAACAGTGAAGAGATAAAAATAAAGGCCCGATTTGCAGCAGGTTACAAGTCAGACTGGAGATTAGTCAAATATTTAAAAATTAACTCTGAACAAAATGAACAAAAATTAGGATTTATAATATAAGAGCGATGCGTATACTAGGAGTTATGTGACGTAAGAGTGGGCTTTTGCAAAAATATCACAAAAGAAGGTCATAAAGTTTGAAAACAAAGTATTACGAATAATATTCGGTCACGTTAAAGAAGGAGAAACATAAATAATTAGAAAAGATTTAAGAGTTAGTGAAGAGTTCTCGGGATCGCCACCGGGTCAGGAACTCCACAGCTGCCGACGTTTCGATGACCGAGTCGGACATCGAAACGTCGGCAGCTATGGAGTTCCTGACCCGGTGGCGACCCCGAGAACTCTTCACTAAGTCCATTCGCCGGGAATGTACGAAATCTTTCTTCAAGATTTAAGAGAATTGCACAAATAACCAAACATTGTGGGAATCATCAGAAGTAGGAGATTAAGTTGGTTGGGCCACGTCCATAGAAGAAGTGGGGAAATAATGATGAAACAAGTTCTTAAAGGGAAACTAGAAGGTAAAATACCAATAGGAAGACCGAGTATGCGCTGGAACGACGAAGTAAAGAAGAATATGAGGAAGATGAGAGCCCTGCTGTTTATGGGAGGCGACCGTAAAATGTGGAGGCGGTTGGTTTATGAGGCCAAACACCATCTGGGTTTGTGAGAGAAAATGAGGAAGGAACAAATGACTAATTTAATTCCATGGGGTATGAAAATGCTAAAAGACTGCTACCTTCGATGTAGAATTGGAGTTTTTCTCGGCGTATGATCTGCAGGAAGGATTCTATAGTATCCCTCCTAATTATGATTTGGCTATATGGTCCAGTACCGTACACCGAAGGGGCCATATACCCAATTCAATATCTGGAGGAAAACCCTAAAAACCCTCCTGCTTTCTTCGAGTTTCCCAAGGGCAATTTCTCGTGCTACGTACTTGACATCGCCGCTTTACGAATATGTGTAGTTTTAATCTGCGTAGTATACCGCTTATATGGGATTATAGGGGCCCCAGGAGTGTAACGGACCTCTTACCATGAGTAAGAGTCCATTTGTGCGGTCCGCTCTATCTTTACCTATCCAAACCAAATATAAGGTTAAAGTATTAGGCGACGCCATGAGTTGCTACTAAAAATCTACTCGTTTATGAGTGGGTACTCACCGCTTTGTTCAATAAATCTTATAAATAATTTCACAATAGCATCCAAAAATTTAATATGGGATCAGATTCAAAAATCATATGACAATATGAATGACAAATGCTACCTACCCACTGGCAGAGCAACAGCATTGCTGGGGAAGCTGAAGTAGTGGTGTTATTTTATTTTATTTTTATTTTTTATTTTAAAGAAATATAACCACATACAGCATATGCCATTTTATAGTTGCCAGGTAACAATACATAAATTAGAGGACGAAGACGCAATATAACATGTAGAAAACAATAATTTCATTTACAAAAACAAAAGGACAACAAGAAACTGCAGTGACAGACTACTTCGGTGACAGATAGGATAGGGAAAGGCTTATGAAGGATTTCAATGGAAGTGCAAAGGGGTCGATGTGTGGAGGGAGTGAGTTCAACACAGAAGTAATGCGGTAGAAAAACGAACGTTTAGTGAGTGAAAGTCTAGGAATGGGCATGTGGATTAGGGGATGAGAACGGGTAGGGCGGGGTGGAACTTTAAAATTGATAAAAGAGAGCAATGCTGGGCAGTCGATGGTGGAATTGAGAATCTTATAAATAAGTTTTAAATCAGCTGTGAGCCTATGGGTAGTGAGATTAGGGATGAAGAGGGAGGAGAGAATAGCATTAGTGGACATGTTGCGTAAATGCGGTATTCTATTTTTTACTATATTGGCAAAGAAATTGCTGACACAGTCCAGGGATGAGTTAAGGATGGCAAGGCAAACTGCCCAAAAGAAACTGAAACCTCTGCATTTAAAATCAACTTCATACATTTGTATTTAAATCCACTCAAAGTGAGGAATACAATGATATGGACGCGCGATTAATTAGCCATCAATTTCATCTCAAGCAAATTCTTAATTTGACCCACTGATAACGCGCGTTTCTTATTCAATTCATCCGAAGTTAAATACACGTAAGGGAAACGCGTAATAATCTATAAAAATTAATTCTTAACTACTGTCACCAAAACCAACATTAAATCTAACAAAATACCTTTGAAAATAACACCATTTTACCGGCCGGATCATTATATTCTGTGCATCCATTTATGACTGCATTTAGAAAGCGCATGTCCTTTAACATAAACATAGAAAAATGTTTGTCTAAGAACTCAAAAAACAGCATTATGTCAGATGAGGGAAAAAGGTATCATTTAATTCATTCAGATGGCTATATTTCCTACAAAAAGCGATCGGGAGAAAAAATAAAGCGACTTGAAATTCCTCTGAAATCCAGCAAAAGAAATCACATTTCCATTGTTCAATCAAATGGCTCAGGCCAAGTGCTTAGCAGGTCATTGAGCCGTATATAATGATCAGCGTGTTTACGAGCCGAACGGGACAGCTTTGAAGGTTTCCTCAAGCTTCACCACGCTTCCGCGTATTAGCCAACTCCGAGTGAACACATACGAAAATATTTCGGCCGCATAGGGTAACCCAAACTACACGCGTGATATGCTACAGCTCCACGGAAGCGATTGAGTCAGCTCAAGGCTCAAGTCGAATAACAGAGTCGCACTTTGTTGGGAGTGGAGGGAGGGGGAGGAGAAATGGAGAGACGCATTGTTTTCTGGCACCGAGCCAATATATCCCCGAATCCCACAATAAATGATCCGTGGACTTGGTAAACATTTGACTTAGATTGTGCTCAGTGGTCAAACAAGGGTGCATATCGCATGTTACAAAAGATCGCCCTCAGCGCACGGCGCAATTTTTACGAAACGAACAATTTTTGTTACACAATAAGGAATGATAAAACTTGACTCGTGGACACGGCACGTGTTTATGAAGCGTGAATATATCATGAGTCCACTTCCATCGAGTTCAAGGCTTATGAACATAAAATGGTCACATATTAGTCATGGTTCTTATAACTAACAATTGTAACAGTACTTTTGCAGCGTCTCTTAATTATATTCTCGGCGTGCAATCAATCCATTTACTTCGCACCTTATGCAAGGCATTATGCCCCTTGCTGGACATGTATTATATAGTATGGTAATTATGAGAAAATATTTTTAGTAAATGTAGCGTGGAAAATTATTAAGCTACCTCTATTATGGTTATGTTAAAAAAATTATTAAATTGAAAGTTTTAAAAATGTGTTTGAACAAATGATAATATTTTCTTTCGTCTAGGGTTGAATATTTATATTTTATCTTCTATTTCCTCATCTATTTTGATGCACCTTTCCTTTCTCTTGTCTTTTCAGGAATTCAAATGCTTCCAAGTTCCATTCTTTTATCGTCCTTTCTTTTTATTTGGACAAATCTAAATTGCACAAAATAGTGCCTTAAGTAAAATTCCACTCCCTGGAAGGCTCGGAAGAACTTGGCACAGTCTCGTTATCCATACATCATATGTTTTAATAATAAATTCATGATTCTCGTGGCATTCAAAAGCCCATTAAGGCCTCTGTGGGTAACGGAAACGAAGTGCTGGCAGGGACCAATTTATTTTCGATGACAGTTCAAACTCTCTCCCGCTGTGATCGGTCTTAATCCTAAATTCATTTTTTAAATGCATGCCATTAAATGCATGCGAATTCCCTCTTTATTTAACCCTTATTTCCTCACCTTCTGTATACCAACGCGGAACAGCAATGAAGAATAGGTGGAACTACGAAAAACACTCATTTCTCATCGCTGTGAACGTAAAATAGTGGAACGACTATCTGTATAGCTATCTCTGCATACAATGAAAGCTGTCGGTAAAAGAAGTGATCACTGTAATATAGGTGACCGCTGAACTGTGGCAATAGACAAGGTTTTCATCATTTAAAATCGATAAAGTATGCTACCTATTAACAATTCTCAAAATAAAACTGGCATTACTATCTGCGCGGAGTCGTTAAATTTTAAATAATTGTAAAAATGCAATTGCTAGAGTAATGAATGGAGCAATTCTGGTCGTAGTTCACCTAGGGGTCGGTCGGACTAAAAATTTGAGCTACCAAGGAAACGGAAATGTATAGAGTTGAGGATATACCTTCATTCGATGTTTTTCATAACGAAGAAGTTTCTAAAATAGACATGAGCAATTTTTCAAAGATATTCGAGGGTAAATTTTTTTTCCAAATTATGGTTGGAGAGTGGTCAAAAAAAGTAAAAGGATAGCCCGTTGGTTGAAAAACAATGAATCCGGTTGCCTTTGAAGGAGATGACGCTGAGAAGGAGTA
The DNA here is from genome assembly GCF_921293095.1 of Ischnura elegans. Taxonomy (NCBI): domain Eukaryota; kingdom Metazoa; phylum Arthropoda; class Insecta; order Odonata; family Coenagrionidae; genus Ischnura; species Ischnura elegans. Next base: position 41,108,520 of record NC_060259.1, read on the forward strand.
GAATTAAAATTACTGGTATGAAAAATAAACCTTCAGTTTGGGGGAAAATTCACCGATTATGAAGGTGGTCGCCGAATAGAAATGACCATTAGGAATGGTATTACTGTATCCTTTTTGCAAATAGTTATACACGTTCAACCTTCTCCCTTACACTACTAAAAATAACTCCTTTGACTATCACATCACTCATTTCCGCTGACGTTATAACCTCAGAAGCCATTATTTATCTATTTCCCATTTTTTCAATACCGAGTCAACATAATCAAGCCAGAATTGCGCGACTTCTTGGGCTTACATAAATGCTTTGACTATCCATGTGTATTTCATCGTTCACTATCAGGTCCAATGTCCAGAAAAAAGATATTTATTAGAGTTATCTCCAACCATTACTATTTCTGGCGTAAAAAAATCACATTCGCAAATTTCCCGTCAACATCATTTTGGAATCAATATAAGGGAGTACACAAACTCGGCAGGGGCGAGGTAAGGTCTTTGTTTTGGGGAGGGCTGCTAATTACTTTCCTTGGTACCTTCATAAATACACTTGCTACACGTCGAATCAATAATGCGTCTGAGGCCTGATATTCCCTAACGATTGGCTTTTAGATATTCCTCAATAACTTTTTAACGTTTCTACAAATATGGTGATATAAACACTCGTTGGAGAGCTACCAATAAAAATTAGCATCTTTTCAATTATTCCCGAAATTACACCCCTCCCACCCGATCCGCTACCTTACCTCGGCAGATTTAATAACGCAACGTCAGCCATCGGTTATTTGATTTTTAAAAGAAAGTATTATAAACTACTGATTTCATAATGTGAATATGAGGTACAGAAGGCACAAATGCACGTCTTGATTTTTTCTACAAAAAACTTGGAAGCAATAATGAAAAATCAAAATATAATAAATGACAAATAAAACACCTGTGAGAAATTTCTATGGATTAGCTTTTTATTCATATATCAAGTGATGTTTACCGTTCACAATAACTGATAAGAGATAAATATTACGCGTTACCTTCAGTTTTGGGATGGACTTGCATTTAACTCTTTAAGGTCCATAAAGATTGCAGCCTTTATATTGGATTACATAATACGTTTTAAGGCTTATATTACTGCGTAGATTCCAAAACCATTTATATGAAAGCGATATATCTTATGGTTTCTGAGTTACAGGATGGGACATGAAATAATACCAATAAGGGACATAAGGGACATATATGTATTATGTATGTGTCCCTTATGGTCCTTAGGGACAAATGTGTCACATGGCATAAAAACACATTTATTTTATTAAAGCACAAATGCGGAGTTTTTCGTACTAACTCCACAGGCTAGGTACACATAGAGGATGAACCGAAAGTGCTAATATAATTAACCTTCTCGTTGAATTGTTATAAACTATCAAATTTCCACATGGATATCACTGAAGGAATAAAAAACTAGAAGCCAATATCCTATTCTTCAATAGAACCAATTCTTACAATCATACACCTTCTCATTTAATTTTGAGAGAATTTAAAAAATTTGGGATAAATATGTCCCTTCGACCTTAAAAAGTTAAGTAATGCAGAAACATTGGGAGAAACGTAAGTTGTAAGTCTACAGTAAGTCCTGCAATGCCAACGCAAAAGTGAATAATGCCTTGCAATGACAGCACTAATTCATCTTTGCATGGCTTGCAGCGACGCTTTCTGGCAAGGTGATGAAACCCTCTTTACTAATTTCGCATGAGAATATTTTCCAGGAGCGATTATTGCTGCTACCGCCAGTCCAGCTGTAGGGGTCATCAGACCGTACAAGGACTTCCACCGCTTCAAGGTTGCAATCCAAAGGGAAAGAACTCATTGTAAATAACATACAGATTACCCATACATTTTCTCCATTGCATTACTTCATCCGTGATTGATGCTCCTTCTGTCACGCCTCTTGTTGGGCACGCGTTGCCTCTCGCGCTATCTGGAATTCGGGTGGAGAATCTTCGCCTCTTTCGCCAACACCAGGGGATGCACGCACCCGCCTTGGTGTCTGGTGCGGGCAGTGCTTTGACACGCGGGGCGACTGACTCCATACCCTGACCTTGGTGACCAACTGCGCACATAGCGAGGCGCGCGCCGCACGGAGTAGTAAGCGTCTGGGGCGGGAGAGGGCGCGAGCCGACAGCAACGCCACGCCCGGGTGGGTATCCGGGGAACAGAGGCGCCCTCGCCCGTGAGGCGGTCGAAGAACTGCTCCGAGCAGAGCGGTGACTAAGCCAAGAGTGAACCAAGGGGAATACAGAGAGCCCAGGTTTGTCCCGTAGAAGCTTGATTCATGCCGCCACTTCAGGCGCCTATTACTGCTGTGCATTTTAAATAGCTACATCTCTATAGCAGAGGATATCTGTTCGTCTGTCAGCTATGCGTTTCCGTAGGGCTTCACGAATTGCGATCAAAGTTAATATATAGGTGCATCTCATGCTCTCGGACCCCGTAGTACCAGTGGCCAGCGAGGGTAAATTTGGGGGTTAACCCCCCCCCCCCAGAGCTTGGAGAAATTTTTAAGTTTAATCCATTTTACTTAATTGGATTGATATTACTAATAGAATAGTGTAAGTGAAAAAAAATATCCCTGAGAAAGCCGTAAAACTCACCATTTAGAACCATTTATCTTAAAATTCCGCAATTTATTAATCTCGCACCTACCCCTTATCCTGGTGGGTATTCCATACCCCCACACACCCCGGTATTAGTTGCACCTAAACCCCCCAGCCTTAATTCCTAGCTGTGCTCCTGCGTAATACTACTATCGGTTGCGTGCGACGCATCCTTTGCGTCGTTTTCTCATTACCGTTTATTACGTCACGTCATTCAACCTCTACGGTTGGTCATCCTGACGGATAGGTACACCTCTGAACACGCTCAAAGAGAAAACATACTAATCTTATATGATCATGCAATCCAAGTTCCAAATATCCTACTTCTCTGGGTACTATCCTTCCTGAGCAGCGACGAGTGGACTGCTAGTAATTTATAAAAATCTAAAACCTAGGTAGGAAAATATTTTACGCTAATGAAATGAAAACTTAGTTGCATTCTACCAGTTTATTTTAAGGTACTACCAGTTTCGGCGTCATGTTGAAGTATTAGTAGTAAAATCAAAATAAATTGGCGGTAATAGAACAAAGTTTTTCATTTCAATAACGTTAAAATGAGCTTACACAATGTTGAGCCTGAGACGCTAGAGATAAGAAAAATATTTCATTAGCTAATTTCAGTGGAGCAAGTAGATCAAGAGAATCTCATAGGGCAAAAGCCTGAGGCACAAATGAAAAGGTAAATTAAAAGCACTTTTCTAAACCCATGCCACTAGAAAAAAGTATCTGGGCATAGTGTGCAAAGTTTACCTTAAGAGAGAAGGCTTCCTCCGGGAAAAGGTTTAGGAAAGAAGCTTGAGATTATTGTGAAACCTGCAACTTCGGATTATGTTACCCTAATTGTTTCATTCTATACCATACCAAAAGAGATTATTACAAATAAAGTTTATTTGCTAACTTTTTTAATAATAGCTTAATTAGTTAAAAGTTAGCAAATAAAGTTTATTTGCTAACTTTTAACTAATACATTTTATGATGTAAATGAAACTGAACGTAGTACTATATTTCTTAGCATTCCTAATAAATAGCGTGTATTTTCCAAAACATATTTTATGGGTTATTTTTCCTCCCAAAACATCAACATACTCTTTTAGCTGCGTATTTTACCCAATTACAAAACACGATCATATTATTATTTATAATAAAAAAAATTTTTAAATTAAATTCGTAAAAATTTGGGTTATGAATGTATAAATTATTTTTTTTTTAAATGAAATAGCCAAGCCTGGGAGACTTACCCGCGCTTAAATGCCCAGGGTTCAAAGTATTAAGTCGGTTTTCAAAAATGTCCGCAGCGCATTGACGAGTGCAAGGTGATCCATTAATCCTCGGTATTTGCAATTTGGTATTTGAAGTCACGGCGGAGAGTATGGAAAAGTTATTAGATATATTGTCATCTTAAAGACTCTTATAATATAGACTCTTAAGAAGACTCTTATATCATCACTAATACAAATTTCTTCGAGTCTTACCGCTTAATTCAGGTTGTATCCCGGCATTTCGCGACCCTTGCTAATCGCTTCTTCAGAGGTGATTCCCCTAGCACGGGTCATGAAACGTCGGAATAAAACCTGAATTGCGCGGAAAAACCAGAAAAAATTAATACTTTCAATATTATTGACCATTGAGCGCGAAGGCCTCAATAAATAAAATAAATTTCGTCCCTACCGTAACATAATTAATCTAATGTAGTATAATGCTGCAATGTCACATGTGATTTATATAAAATGATTATCTCTCGTTTATTCCATTTTAATTTTGGACAGAATTTTGATCATATTTTGATCATATCTTTGCCATTGCAAAAGCTATTATTTTAATAGAATACGTTAATCCCCTTGGTTTTGTAATATAGTATGCACTGGACGGACGTATGAGCAACTGTACTTGTAGGTAAACATCTTCTGAATGCTCAAATGAGGCCGTGTAGTCTCCGAGTACATTTTTAAAGTTTTGTTAACAATCATATTTCTAATGCGAAATAAATATTTGTCATCTCATCTAGTTTTGTAGATTATTTTCCCGTGTAATTCGGATCGCTCCTCCATAAGCGACGTCATGGCGACTTATGTAACTCCATTTAAGTGCGTGGTGGATGACAGCACATCTAGAGGAGATAGGAGAATCCTCGATAGTTATATTCGTGGTAAGCATATGCAAGAGGTGAGACGCAAACCATCGTGAGAAAATTTGACGAAGGTGATCAGGAGTGAAAATAACCTAAATGCAATTCGAATTGATTTTAAGACAGAACACATTTTAACATAGCTAACAAATTATATGTACAATACTTAAGAGACGTTGGGCGAATATGAAGTCTCGTTACTAATGCTATTTTCGGCACAGAGGGATAAGCAGTTACTGCGCATGGCACCAAAATTGAAATAGCAAAATTGTTGATCACACGATGGATGTGTCTGATTGGCTGAATGCAGGGGCGCATATAATCTTAAACTCATCGAAATTTTTATATCTGCCGGCTAAAAACCGGGAGTTAATGCAAATGTGATCGGTCTTGAGTCTCCTTATAAGCAATAAAAGACGCTTTGTTACTTCCACAATATATTTAAAATTCTGGATACAACATAAAATATCCAAGAGAATGTTTAAATTCTATGTACTTGATAGGATATTTTATGTACTCGATAAGGGTGTATCAGCCGAAACCGGTCAGAATTTTTAAATATATTGTGGAAGTAACAGATTGTCTTTTATTGCTAATATGGAGCTCTTCCACCACGCACAAGATTCAATTTTCGATTTCATTTTATTTAACTTTAGTCTCCTGCTCAGGACATGGAGTTAATTCAGATGTTATGCTTAAGTATTCTGATAATTTGCCGGTCATTCGTCGATACTCAGTGTCTTCATGCTTTATTCTCGCCTCTCACGTATAATCTCCAAGGGAAAAGTTGATGGACTTCTCTTTGAATGAATGAATTCAACTATTCACCCACATTACGTCCCCCCTTACAATTAGATTTATTATATCTAGGGGGTCACCACCCAGGAAGAAATATTTTCGCCTCAATGCTGTGTATCGCTCGCACCTCAGAGCAGTTGTAGTAATTACTATTCATCTCTCAGTATTTGGCCATTCCTTATTTTTTAATTTCACGTTTGTTTAAAACACAAAATATCATGGGGTGTCTCATTTAAAATTGCTAAACTTAACCTAATATAACCTTGATTTACCGCTGACCTGCTAGCCAACTTGTTAACCCGAAATTGTTTCGTACATTCTGAGACTGAAACAAATATCTTCTCTTTTTACACAAACCGCCTACAAACTCTTAACTTTTCAGAATCCTTCAGTTTGCATGCATAAATTTTGTGCCATTTTTGTAACTAAGGAACATTGTTTATCCTCACTACTCTTGCAACTTACGAGTGGTTTAAAACTCTACGCCTGTCTTTATCGTCAGTTTTAAAGAAGTTAAGCCTTCAAATGGAATAAAAAATGTTTCATATTTAAAATCATTCGCGAAGAATATCAAACATCATCTTTGCCCTTAAAAGTCACAAATGCATGAAATACATTTGGAGGTAAGACAAACGGCATTTCAGAATAAAAATACTATCATTCTAAACATACTTGGGAAGATAAATTGATAATCAAAACTGATCACGAAAATAATATGATAAAAGGGAGACAAGTCTCAACGGCAAAGTCATAATATCAGACTGATCCGTTGAGGCCAGCGCGAAAAATATTACCGAGCGTATTTCTGTGATTACCTGCACTGGATTCAAATATTTAAATTGTTAGTTTCGCGCAATTAAGACCTTTGAGTAGGAAATATTTTGCAAAAATATTTTCTATTGGAAGGTCATTATATGTCAAAAATATTCTCCCTTATGCGTGACATAACAATTTATATCTAATTTAATTTTTCTCCCAATAAGAAACAATACATGAGTTTAAGAACACAAAAATATAAGCTCGCCTAATCCACAGTGCATCGGATTGCTGATATACATATCTCATCGCTGAAACTGTAATTTTTTCATTGAAGCCGGAGAGAATTTGCTTATTTTAAAATTCACGCACGTCTTCGCGTGTCCTCTCTAGGAAGCTCCAACAAAGAACAAATAAAGCTCATTAAAACTAAATTTAAGTCAAAAATGGATGCATGTGATTATGGTGAAATCTATTCGAGTATTCCACCGGATGAGTTGCTCGTAGGCCAACGTTTCATTGACTGCCTCTGCCATCGAAACGTCGGCCTACAAGCAACTCACCCGCCGGAAAATCCGAAAAGCACGAGTATCAAACGCCGAAAAATAACAAACTCATGTGATGTTATAGTTCACCATGTAATGCCATAATCCTGTTAAGTGTGATGGTTCGTAGCATTAAAATTAAACACTAATTAATAATAAAGTAAAATCAATAAAAAGGCTCTAAAACCCACTTATAATTTTGAGGGATGAATTCCTCAGTCATGGAAAAAGTAGTGAGATTTACTGTCAACTACGGAACAGTAAAATATTGGTCAGAATCAGGTAACATACAATGAAATGATCAATCACAGATTTTTTCTTACTTCTGGAACGATCGGGTATAAGCAACGTCTGAGTGCATGGTGAAAGGTAACCCATCATACCACTTACGAAGACAAAGGGTCAGCATCAACTGACTCTGATCGCTTCGGGCGAGAGTTAAGTTCAGGAAATAAGTTCTATCTATGAGGAAATGAGTTCTTGATAAACTATTATACTCGAATTCCTGGAAGACGCTGTTTGACGTAGTAAAATTCCCCACAGTGAAATATTATAGGAAGTCACAACAGTCCCCTAAGTAAATCAATAAGGGCCTTCTGGGAGAGAGCCAAATCGGATATTCGCAGAGTGGGAAAAGGAATGAATAAAACGATTCTTAAAAATTCATACGAAGAATTAATAGAGACCAAGCAGACGTGAAATGAATTTGAAAAAGCTGCTAATCGATGATCTCATACACAAAAAGTACCCTTGAAAATTGCCAAGACATGGAGGACATTTCACGTAGACTTCAGTCAGAGTTAGCATTGAACAATTCGTAAGAAATATAAATCACTATTCTTGCCCTAATGTCATCGACACTTCCATTCGGGTAGGGGTACCTAAGTTAAATCTCAATTCAATTTGAAGCTCTTTAAAAGAATTTCAATTAATTAAAAAGGGCTTGGGAAAAACATTTCTGTGGCAATAGATGAAACAACATAATATCATAATGTAATGGCACTTGCGCTAAAGAATAATTAAGTGTCGCAAATGCAACGGAAGAAAATTAAAAACTAAAAAAAGGCTTCTAATTCATAAATTCAGGCCTTCGTTTAGCATGAACCAAATCAATCAAACAGCAAAAGAGTAAACTGGAACGGAGAAAACCCCACTGTGAAGCATAGGAAAAAATGGAAATAGGCTATAGATGGTAGAAAATAAATTTCGAAATGAAATTGGCAAAACACAAAAGAGGATAATTGAAACCATTCTTCGAAAGCAAAGACTAGGACGAACTTGAATATATTGAAAGTAAAAGAAATTCCCCTTAGGCCGCTCTCCTACATCTGAAGATTGAAGAGCTAAGTGGGTCAGAGTGCGTATATTCCGGTAAAGAAGATTTTCCGCATCTGACTCTTGTCTTTGACACTCATGATTAAATCCTACATCATAAGGAGAGGTGCGTTGGAGAGGCAAGGGAGGAGCCAATACCTCTGAAAGTTGGTGAGCTGCTAACAAAGAGCTGGATGACGATGAGCACCGAAAACACATGCGAAGGCATGGATTTGACACATCTGAAAGATGATAAAGGCATATAGACGAAAGGAGCAGAGAAAATTAACTGAGAATTATTGGAGGGCTCGAATTAAATTTCGATAACATCCCGCGCGGAATATTATGAAGAAAGAGTGCAACGGCCGGAGGACTCTGAGAGAAGTGGCAGTGGCAACGATACCAATAAGAATGAGCGCCAGAGCCGAGAGAAACGCCGAACTTTAACGTCACAAACTCAAACACGCAACCAGGAAACTGGAAAGGAAAACCAAATACATTGCGATCTCGGTAATTCAACTCATATGCAGCCGTGGATAATCGAAAACGCCGGATTTTTGGAAACGTCCAAAAAAAAGCACAATGCACAACGAGCTTTTTACGGGATAATTTTGCAATTAAGTATAGATAGTGACGCCAAACCTTTCTAATGCTTAGAGTGTGAGTCGAGGTAAATAACCAAATTGATAATAATAATTTTGGACTATAAAGGCAGGACACTGGGTACCACTCTGACTCTGCATAGAACATTTATTTTCCCGATTTAGTAGATCACGTAACCAAATTTTCATCCATTATTTACTAACGAACACCTACATATATAATAATAAAACAAATATTATGTATTGAAAAATCTTTCATTTAAAACTGGCGATATTAGCCGTAGGGAGGTGGCCAACCCTGCATGCCGGATTAGTGGACGTGTCGGATTACCACAAGGCCAGATTACAGAGATTGTACAGTAAATCCTCATATCGGTCGATACTATTTCTTTCATCAAAAGAAACTATCACAAATTTCAAATTTATGCAAGATGTCTTAAAACGCTGCAATACTCTTCAGCATTTTTTCAAGATGAAACAACCTTTTAGCTGCTGCATACACTGCGGAATTCCCTAGGAAATAATTCAAATAAATCAGAAATTTTAAAAACCAACGTCGGTTAAACATGCTAAAGATGAGTGAGCTCAAGATATTGGAGTCACCCTTACGAAAAGGTTGGTGGCTAAAATTCCTTCCGTATTCCCGTTCGGCAACTGTTATTGGCCGTTTCAAATTACACTTTTCACCATTAACAAATAGGCATGAAGGGTACAAGTCTCAAAACTTAGAAACAAGTCATATGATCTTATTCTTGAACAACAACTTTGTTCATTTCTATCCAGTCTTAATGAATATGGAATAAAGAGCTCTGATTCACCACTGTTCCTCATAAGTGAAAGGCTATGCATGCAATGGGAAATTATCACCCTTGTAATTGCAATGCCTATTATCCATAAGTAAAAAATTAAACCGACGTCAACGTTACGGAAACAATAAAAGAATGCAGGTGACAGTTATTGGATTTCCTCGGTTTTAGCTGAAACTTGACTCTCACGTCGCAAACGAATGCAAAAATTGACGCCGCAGTAACCGTGGTGAGAACATGTTGAACTGCTGAGTGTTTCTCTCTCGTGGAATTTTGGCTGTTAAGTGTTCCACTTTTTTACACAATGGGTGGGATTTATGTCCAACCATATCGCCCACTTGAAGCGGAGATACGCTTCGCAAATAGCTACCATTTCCCGTTTTTATTTCTAGAGGTATGCCAATATTTTCCCTGAGTTCTACTCCTCTCTTCCATTATCAAAGGTCGGGTGCTCGAGTAAAATTTTATTTGATAGGCGTAAGTTTTTAAGGCATTATTTGGCTGATTTGGTTGAAAAACGACTTCCATGGCAAGTTGAGAAGGAATTCTATCAAAGGACATTTTTCACGTGCTGTTTTTACATGGTTCTGCTATCCTTGTACAGCTATAATACATGCCATGACGTCAATACAACTGAATTGAATGGGCATCATTACGGAGGTAAAATGCCATTTAAATGTCATAAGTTTGTAAATAAATTATTTGGTTGATAAACTACTTCTACGATGTGAATTTATTGCTTTCGTACTACGTTGAAAAGAAAGAAAACAGGGTTATATATTTCCAATGCTGTTTTTAGATAGTTCTGGTATCCTAACACAGTGATAATACATGCATGACGTCAAGGCGGCTGAACCAAAGGGGCGTGTTCCTTCTGCGACCGCATTGGTAGGCTGAGCTCGTAGCATCAACGATTGCAGTGAAGGACTAAAGGAAAACCAGAATCATCAAACTTCCCACCATTATTCTCGGAAAGTTTCCCTTAAAATCAATAAAAGAAATTCCCCTTAGGCCGCTCCCCCTATATCCGAAGACTGAAGAACTAAGTGGGTCACTGTGCGTAAGTTCGATATGGAATATTCTCAGCATCTGACTCTTGTCTTTTGCACTTATGATTATACCATTCAGCATTAGTTTAAACTAATACTCTCCTCACATTGATACCTTAGCTCCCAGCATGAATCGGACCTTTGACGCCTCACGTGTGATATTTGTGCATGTCACTAGCCACATTTACACTTTTTTCTTCGTTTTAATGCAGAAAATGTTTGAAAAGTCCATTTTTTCGAAATTTGAGTTCCACAAATTTATATTTTTTTCAACTATGAAATCACCTAGATCTTTTACATTTACTGTGCAAAAATCATAACTAAGCACTATTTTTGCCACTTTCTAGTGTATTCTTAAGTTTTCTTCTTTACGGAATCGTAATAAGAACATCTAATCGTGATAAGAACTCCTATAGCAGGCATAAATTGGGATTACGTACAATAACCCTTTGGCTTCGTACCACTCAATGCTTCATAGTGTGAGACTTATTTACGACCATTCACAATTTTAAAGAAGCTCTTGATTCGGCTACAAATTCATACCATGTACTTCACTAAATATCGTTTGGCATTATACATTTAGGTCATCATACTTTGCAATATACAACAATCATTTTCATTCAGTTCCCTAGCTGTATGAACAGAATCGAGTCCATACCAAGAGAATAATCTTGAAAGTCATTGGAATGCTATAAATTATAGGTATTTAACTTGAAATGAATTCAAAAAGTTTCTATAATTTAATAGTTTATAAGAAAATCTTCAGACTTCAGTAACGTTTTAGGCATTGGATGGAACCTTATAGTCTTTACGCACATCGGTTCGGAAACGATTACTTTTTAATGAAAAGTACGGCGTTCCATAGCCAACCTGTGGCTCTTTTGACTAAATTCCTAAAAAGAAAATCCACTATAGCACCTAAGTCGGTGAAACAAGGAAAGAATGGGACATTGAGAGGTATGGGACAGTTCAGATTCCAAAGAAGTTTTTTTAGTTTTTTTTTCTCACATGTATGAGAAGCAGTAGCTACATTTCCTCCTAAAATGGCTCCTTGCTTCCTTCTGTGAATGTGAGTTAAGAAGAGCATATTGGTTTTCACACCAATTTTGGTGACTTTCGTGAGATGTTTGAACTTTAAATTTATATTATTTTAATTATGACTTTCACTCGCTGGAAGCACTGATGAAAATTCTTTTGAAAAAGAATGATGAAAATGCTTTCGAGGAAAGTGATGATGACCTGAATATAATCAGATCAAGCTGTGATATTATGGAATTGGAAAAAATTGACTAGACTAAGCAGCAGGTTAAAATTGAAATTAATGATTTCGTGCTTGTGAAATTATGTACAAAAAATCTGTTTTATACTTTCCAGGGAAAGTTTGTAGTAATGAGTATTATGATGGATATGATGTAAAATCCATGCGAAAAAGGGGATCCAATTTATCCTTCCCTCAACAAGAAGGCATTAGTTTCATAGAGAAAATAGATATTGTCCTGAAACTCAATTCTCTAATTTTGCATTTTAAATTTATCACTGCTTCCATACATCGTATAAATATGATCAAAAATAACTAAAATATCTATTATTAATATATTTTGAATCGATCATTTATTTTTCCTTACCACTTCAGTACACTTACATTCGCGTCCAATTCCTCCCGGAATTAGGAAGGACTGGGACAAATGTCACATGTTCAGAAAATGTTAACTTCCACGGTCCTACCAATTCCAATTTTTTGAGGAATTTTCCATGGAAATTAGAAGAGTCCAGGCAATCAACGATTGCAAAAAAATATTTTTAAGCTGCTAATATTTTCACAAAAAATTGTATTCTAAAGTCTCCTCTATGTGTTTTCTAGAACACTATTTGCATCAAAATTGCAAAATAGAGTAGAGACATATAACTTGTCTCAAGCTTTGAGATAAGGCTCATCGATATTAAAATGCTAGTTCTCTGCACATATTTTGCACTAACTTTCTTAAGCTATATTTGTCAGGAATCTAGCGTCTTGCATTTGTAAGAGTTACGTATGCTTAGGTTTATCAATGAAATACCAGATAACTTTTTCTTGCTAAATATAATGAGTATAAGTTGCACTGACGACCGAGAATCATTTATTAACAACTGTGAAAATTGAAGATTCAGCTTTCACCACGTAAGAGTTCTTTGGTAAAAGTATATCCCACTTGATTATGCCCTTATTTCTTCGATGCCCATCACGGCTTCCACCTACAATGTCAACATCGACTCCATGATGAATTTTTATCTTGAAACATTCATCAAAAATTATTATTTAAAAATCTTTGTATCAACTTATTATCTAATATCTATTTTATATAACTTTTTCTAGAATATAAATGGAAAATTCATCAATCATTGTGACATTATCTACAAAAAAGTTTGCAGTAATTTTGCAGCTTTGAAGATGGAAATAGAGGCATAGGCAGGCCTAAAGCTGAAAATATAACGAAAACAAGGCAAAATCCGTATTTTCAGTATTCTTTGTATGAAAATTAATGATTATCCTAAACTCAACAGATAATTTTAGTTGAAGAAATTGTTAGTTTTTGGCACAATACATATATACTTATTAAACACTTTCAAATTTCATAAATATTCGTATCATGGAGCCCTTGTTGTCAAAGTATTTAGCCAAAAGAGGTAGGTATATGTGGGCTATGGACAGACATACTTTAAGTAAACAATAAAATACTATTTTTATTGGAAAACTTGTGAATGAAAAATTGTTTTAAATCACCAATAACTTCATCATTTATAAATCAATAAATTATTTCAAAGAAAACAGTCTGGAAAGCAATTGTAAACGAATTATCATATGCTGTTTGGTCCAAGCATTTTGAGTCATTCTGAAGGGCATGCAACACATACCTTACACAAATAACTTACTTGAAAAGTACAAAATAAAACCAAATCTATCAAATATATGCGATGAATAAAACTTAAAGGCAATCAAATTTCCTATCAAATGGCATAACAGTGAGGTTTCCACAACAAAATGGTTTTCATTTCATGCAGAGAAAACTGCAATTCATTGCTAAAATTGATACTTTTTTCCAAATTTAAATGTAATGCGAGGGTTAAACTTATCATGTCGAGTTGAAGCTTGTCAGTATCATTTTAAAACTACTTGGCAACTTTAAGTTAAGTTTGACGAAGTTCCGCCAATAATCCATTACAGTCCGTTATTGCTCGGGGGAAAAACGAAATCCCACATCTATCCGTTCGGCAAAATATCTCTCTTAATTTATCGTTTCTCTCGGACGTGGAAATATTGTACATAAGTTTCGAATATGATGTTCTCCATGTCGCTCTGAAAGATATCTATTCTCAATTGCTTATGCAATTCAAGCCTAGCGCGTAGCCTCCCAATCTCTGATTCGTTTAACATCTTTGTAAAGATTTCTGTATGCTAGTCGCAGTTTTTGACGAAACTAAGGTGTTATGTACTTAAACATGCTACCTTTAGGCATATACATCCAGCAGTAGATACCACCGTGCGATCTTAAGCCACTACAAATGCAAGTGGGGAAAAGCTTCTCAGGGGATAATTTGAACAGAACCTCCCTCCTGGTATCGAGTATTTTACACACTCAGAGTTAGTGTTTTTATACAATAAATAAAACATTTTCCAATTATTTATAAGTTAGTTTCATTTCACCCGTTTACTAAATATCACCGAAATAAGATTTCACAATTTTTTTACGTCTTCTGTAACTCGTAAACTGTAATTCCAAAATTAAAAAATTATGAGGGCCTATTTTCTAGACAATTTCATCTTTCTTAATTGCATATTCTTGTATTTGTTTCGCTCAAGGCTACGGTTTTCGATTTTTTCAGAAAAACGTAAAGTCACATTGAAGGGTGAGCCTTGACACTCCAACGACCCCAAGGGGCCAGAGGTTTTCGTGGATAATTTGATTTGAGGCTCAGCCCTATCGCTGCACGAAAATTTGCTAACACTCGAGTTTTTCCTTCATTTTCTACCTTTATTGACTAGACATAAAGAAAATCTGGTCCATCTTAAAAGGCATGCAAAGCGCATCATGAAATTTGACTCTTCCTTGCTCTACGGTACCTAAGCAGCTTCCATTTAGGAAGGAATGAAAATTAAATCTACTCTTGAAATCCCAATCCGTCCATATTTCAGGTAAATTATTAGTCCCTTAAATACGTAGCCTATCATTTTCGAAACCTATGAAGAAAATTTTTATGAAATAATAATTGCTAGCTATGAAGAACCCGTACATTTATCCATAAAATCCTAGTCACATTCAACTAAAAAATTTGCTTGAGTAATTTCATTAATCTATTAAACATTTTAAATCAGCAAATTATTACTTCCACTGTATCCATATTCAGAGTTTTCGAGTCCAGTGGTGCAGCGAGGGGGGAGTTTGGGGGAAACCCCCCCCCCCCCAGAGCTCAGAGAAATTTTTAAGTTTAATCCATTTTAATTATTTGGATCAGTATTACTCATAGAATAGTGTCATGATTTATCAAATATCCCTCAGAAAGCCGTAAAACTTACCATTTTGAATCATTATTCTTCAAATTTTCCTGGAAGAGGTTCCCCGCAACTCCTGCTTACCCTGGTAATAACCCCACACCCGTAAGTATTACTTGCGCCTAAAATCCCCCTAGCCTTAATTCCTAGCTGCGCCCCTGTTCCAGTCCATTTGCTAGCGGTATTTTTGAAGCTAAGGAGTCATTTTTGTAGGTTAGCTATCCTTAAATTA
This sequence comes from Ischnura elegans, assembly GCF_921293095.1. NCBI lineage: Eukaryota > Metazoa > Arthropoda > Insecta > Odonata > Coenagrionidae > Ischnura > Ischnura elegans. The sequence continues at coordinate 41,123,914 of NC_060259.1, forward strand.
CACCCAGGACATTTTTATAGTCTGTAATGTCCGGAAAATCTCATTTAATTTGCCTTTAACTAATTATCCTGACGAACTTTTTCCTTTCGCAAAGACCCTCTCGCAGATCCCGATTAAAAAACAATCTAGGCGTCGGGGACTAGATCTCTATCTAAGTAAAACTACTTTTCCATGTCATATTCACATCATATCTTCTTGATACTCAGAGAATACTTAATTTTCCAATCAATCACTGTCAATGAAAGGAAGGAAAGTCTACTTTCTACAGTGAAATGATACATTTTACTGGTTTGAAAGAGACAAATGATTACTATTCTAACACATATGTCACGTAGGTCATATGTCAACACGTGTGTCATATGCATATAAGGAGTTTCAAACGAAGTTTGATTCCCATCTTGCATCATGATTTCTAGTGACCGTTAACTTTTACCACGAAATCACAACATTTCGGACACCGTAGCGTTATGACCATCGAGCTATCCTTTTCCTCCCCACCACTCTGATAGATCGACACACCTTTGTCGATTCTGCTTCGTCACGCACACGCGGCATTGTCTTCGCCGATCGCCTGTAATCATCATTTCCCGAAAATCCACGCGACACACGCTATCAGCGGTTTCCTCTTTCGTCAGCACGTTCATTCTGCTCGTGCCTCAGTGCAGATACACATCATTTTTCACCTCACCTCTGAGCTTCCCCATTGTGCATCCCATCCAATTCCATTCTTTTTCTCTTCATTCTGAGCGTTTATAAATGCTAACCACTGAATTTACTTTTTATCCGCTCGTGTTTGTATTGACACAGTGTGTGTGGTGTTTTGGGTGAATAATCAACTTACACCAATGACATACACAGAATTACAATCAATATCTTTGACAATAGACAATCGTTTATATTCAAAACAGAAGCTTCGATACTTTGATAATAATATTGTATTTTTCTCGTTGCAAATTGTTCAGCTTTCTCGTTTGGACACAACCTTGACAAAGTGGAAAACCTCAGTTTTAGTGACCTCTATTGCTGCATTGACGAGGTTAATTTTAAAGTAACCCTGGATTAGTTAGTATAATAAATGTGCTATTTTACTTTCAGTTTTTGCAATGACCTTTTTCACAAAACTGGAACTGCGACTGAGATTTAAAGTATTTGTTAGGCCTGACTAAACAATTAAACAACACGCGAGAAAGCGATAACGGATAATGTGGGAGGTGGAAAATGAAAAGCTGAGTCATCAGATAAAAAGAAGCTCTTCGAAAAAGCGAGGAAGACTTAACCAGAGGAGAGATTTTTGAGTCCGTATCCAAGGATGAATAAAATAAGGAATATGATGAATGGAACCTCAGGAGTGGTCTCACCGAGGACACCATTTCTGCCTTTCCGGTGAGCCTAGAAAACTCACCATAACTAGCCACTGACATAAGATTATAATTATAGTACGGGATGACACAGGGAATGGAATTGGCCCTAAATGTGTGAAATTCACACACCTATGGCTTAGTCTGGGGTGAATTAAACCCTTCCTATGCTCACGAATCTTCGGGTTGAATCACAGAGAGAGCTTGGCATATAAAATGGTCATGAAAATAAGTTCTAAGGATTCCGGTTAATAAATTTAACGGAAAAGGTCAATATTAGAGGAAAAGAGACAAATAGTTAATTCGGCGGTCAAGGGGAAAAACTTGGTCATTGAAACCTTTTACGGGGGAGCAATTTTAAGCTTCAAAGGTTTATAAAAATCGTCATTCCGTAACCATAGAGACAGTACATAAAAACTACGTAAAGGTATGACTATTTTTGATAAGTCGTTGAAGCTTAAAATTGCTCCCCTGTAAAAATTGGTTTCGGAGAATTACCAAGTTTTTCCCCGTGACCGTCGAATTATGCTCGGTAAAATGAAAACGCTTAACGTATTGTAAAAAAATATAAAAGCAAAATACGCATATTTTCCTTAGTTCACATATTGTCCCTTATTTGAAATTTTCGGAAAATTTCAGTTTTCGTATGGCAATACCAGTAATTGCATGTATTTCATTTACGGAAAGCAGTCTCAATATAGGTACCTACTTGTACCTTTGAGGTTGCCTAAAGTTCCGCATTATTTGTACTAAAAGAATAATAATCAGCGATGGTGCCAAATACACTATTATTATTTTATAAAAATGGAAGAGACTATGAAATCTATGGAAACGCCAAATAGCGTATGTAAACTATAGATTAATTGTGTTGCTGAACTGTTTCAGCTTTTTTGCGGATTCCTCCGCTCCTCATATGAGCGATAGAAAGCGAAAGTATAAATGCGAGTGAACAGTCAGCAGTTTTGACACCTCCTCGTGTTGTCTCAAGGTGGCACTGTGCATCAACGTTTCCACGGCAAACTTCACCATTGAAGCGTCGATGAATACCAACGCCCTCGCCCGCGGAAAAAAAAACAATAAAATTCCGTCGTCGTCGCATTGCGGGAGGTCCTATTGTCCTTAATATATTCGGGGGGAATGTTAGGAATAAGTTTTGGTAAAATTTTTATTATAAGAATGAATAAAACTACTTATTAAGAACATGGATAAGCTCCTCATAATGATCATTCCATTCCTGAAAGAGAAGACATTAGTGGATCAGCTTTTTGAACCCCATTTGAAACCTGTGTCATACGTAACAGAACGGAAGGATGTAAACAGCGTTTAGGCGAATTTGTGCAACAACAGTGTATACAAACAAAAAAAGGCCAGCTCTACGTATTGTAACTTTTTTATTTTTCTCTTTCTGAAAATTTTGTTAACTATTTTAATAACGAAGACTGGGATCGTTTGAGATGTTGATGTGAAGAAAAATGGAGAAAGCTAAGTGAACAGAAAGGAGGAGGAACAAGGAAAATCTGGACGTGGTGGGTGAGGAGAGGCAGCTTCTAGATGGGATAAGGAGGAGAAGGAAGGTATAGATGAAGCAAATAATGATCGGGGAGGGTATGCTAGAAACAATGTTAGAGGGTAAAATGTCGGTTAAACGAGGGAGAGGAAGGAAGAGAATAGGATTTTTAGCTGGAATGTAAGGAAAAAGGCATAGTTGTGAATTGAATAAGAAAGTCAATGAGAGAGGGCTTACTGCCACCTTAATTCTTAAATATTCCATGTAAACCTACCTAAATCAGTATAATACTTTAATAATAATTTACTCACACCCCAAAACCTAATTAATAAAAAAAGTATTTTTATCCCATTAATATTTGAGGAATAAGGAGAACAAGTGACGTATACGGGATAGCATTCCGCATAATGAAGAATTCCATGCATTAAGGAAAATATCAGCCTTTTGCACCACGCATTATGCGGATTTAGACAAACATGAGACTGGGTATGTAAAATACAGCCAACATGATTGCGGGCGACTTTGGTGCTAAAAGCCAGTTGTTAAATTTTTATGAAATCAAAGTCTGATAACAACGAGGCAATTGCGACAGAGAATCGTGCCTTGAGGTTTGAAAAAAAATAGAGTGTTAAATGAGGATGAGTAATGCCAGCGAGACTGTTGAATGTTTTAATGGGTATCCGTGTGTGAGAAGTGCATGTTGTGATGAAGTGGGTTTAACGGTTGGAGATGCGAATGACTCCTTTGATGCGCGATGATGACATGATGGCCTCTAAGAGCGTGCAAGGATTACTGCGCCTTGTGCATAATGCCTCTGAGTGAGAATAATGAGCTTTAAGTGCTAACGAAGGGTCGAGTGACTTATTTTTGCGTAGCTCAGTCGAATGATTGCGAAATGTGGAAGGATGGATACGGAGATTTATAGACGTGTGACTACTTGACGGAAAAAAATCAGACGGCACCAAGGAATAAGTGTTTGCGCCACCAAGCACTATCAAAAGCATTAAAAAATGGCCCCTTGAAGCGATACTCGGGTAAGATGCGGTAAAAATTAATTTAGAGCATAAGTAGCCGACATTAAAGATCCATATCTAGCAAAATCAAAGCATATAAAATACAGCAAAGACTAAATCATCTGGCAAACCACAGAGTAAGTACACGGAGTACCTACATCACGTAACCCAAGTGGCGCGTGGGAGAAGAAGGTATCAAAAAAAGCACTGGAGACAAACTCGGAGAAAAATTAAACCGGAGGAGCTTCGCGAAGCGATAAAAATTACAATTGACTGGACAAGGCTGGGAAATAACGACTCTGAGAAACACAACCATCATAATAAAGAAAAAGTGGCAAACACAGATGCTCGCTTGTTTGCAACTGGAATTATTTTCTTGATGATACTGTGTGCAATGAAGGTGAAACTCGAGCGCCTATGTCTAAGAGCAGGATCTGAAAGATTGAAGACATTCTGCCGAGTCCCCGCGATTGGAAATAAATATTTCTTTCCACCATTTTAGATAAGGGGTTTAAAATAAACTGATATCATATGCAGTATGAGTTGATGCTCAAAATCAAATTTATATTGCATATCATGCAGCATAATATATACATTTTTAGATAATAAAGTTCCAGAAAATGTAATATAACTTTGCGCCCTTTTGTCTCAGAAAGCATATTGTGACGTTTGTGACCAGTTTTAAAGCATGAACTCGCTATGCCGTTAGAGAAGGTACCTAATTTTTATCTAAATCACAGTCCTCAGGATGGTTGGAGTAAAACTTCGTGATTTCACGCGAAATGAAACCTTAAATTGACTATTTTTTTATAAAATATAATGTGCGTAACGAAGAGCCGGTATATTCGCAGTGCGGCATACCCTGAAAACTTCGCAGAGCGATGAAACAGGTCTTGTATTTAACTTTTATTCTTTCTTAAAAACCAGTGAATTAGCGTTTTTTAAGGTGTAATTACAGTTCAAATTCAACCATCATAAAGCAATTTCACGAAGTCACTCCGCGAGCCATTCGCTTCTTGATTCTCAGGTTTTGAAACACATAATGTGCATAATTTATTCGCCAAAAAAAATCTTAGCTCCAATCTTCATTTCGTCAATTTTAAAGCGCATAGATAAAAGAAGATTTCTAAGACGATTTCAAAAACAAAGAGTATAGAAACTCTACGATTTGATCGTCAGTAGATGGAGCACGAAGGAAAAAATCTTTAAAAAATTCAAGAAAATGACATTACGTCGTTCCTCGGTAATGCTACTCTACGAGTCCAAAGAGAAAGACAACCACATCCACGGATTCTCCAATCACCACTCGCGGTAAAGTGATCCGAATTCATAGGAAAATATACTAAAATGAAGGCAGTTAACGGATATTTATAACCCGCGCAATGATATTATTTATTGAATTCATAACTATTCTTCGTACGTGCAAAGACTACATTAACCCCTTCCGCCTCGATTTATTTTCTAAAAATCATCATTTCATCCTCAATTGATATATTCTGCAGCTTTTTTTAATGGAATGGTTGGTAATGAATTGATATTTTGTGCTTGTAATCGAAGAAGAACAGTGAAATAAAAAGTTATTATTTCATATTTTAAAGAATCCAATTAAATACGTCGAGAACACAGCTATCGATACTCTTATAAAATCATTTATCACTTCCAATGCATCATATTTCATGAAATATGAGATCTTTATGAACATTTTGAATGTTTAACATTGTTAAATTTCAAAATATTTATATTGTTCCCCTAAATAGTGCTAAAATTATGTAAAATACTAATAATGGTCCACGCTAATTTTTGCGCTGAGGAAATTTTTAAAAACCGAAATTGTACGTGGTTGCATAAACCAAGCTTCAGCATAGTGGACTTGGGTCTCCTCTTCGCAGCCTTCTCGTTTGCGATACACGAGAAAAAGGCCGGGCACTATCAATCCAACTTTATTTACATATTTATTGTGTTTAACGTACAACCAACGTATAATTACACTTACAGGATGAACGTTTGTAGCAAAAACAAATAAAAAATTCTATATAACGGTGTCAGACTGATAATGAACCTAAATTATTTTGATTTACAAGTTCATTTCGTAAGGTATATCCATCACCTTCGAGAAAAATTTCGTTCGATGCTATAACAAAACCATGTCGTTACATAGTTCAGTAAGTAAATTACAAAATGTATTTAAAGGGCCACTTTTACAATAGTCACAAAGTCCTCTAGTGGGAACTTTGTAATTTGGAACATTCACACATATTCTACAAATCAGGCTACTTTCACCTTTATTGATAACTAGCAGGCCACCCGGCGTTCCTCAGGAAGTATTGTACCCAGAGGAGTGGTACACTTGGAATTCATGGTCACATAGCAGTATTTTTAGGTAAAGAAGCAAAGCAAGTATGCTAATGGTATACTGAGTATCAGCAAATAATGGAAAAAACGTTTTCCGTACACCGCACACGGGATCAGCTTATACCCCGCCCCAAAACATCGATCATTGATGCGTGTCTGTATGTGCGTAGACCAAAAACGTCATGTGAACGCATACTCCGGCAAAAAAGTTTGCTCTGACAGGATTAATAGTTAATTGTGTTATTATTTGAACTATGTTTTCCATTTGAGCGAGTGAAGATGTGTGCCTACCCGACAGGATGTCCAACCTTAGAAGTTTTATAACATGACGTAACAAACTGTAATGAGAAATCGACGCATAGGACGCGTTGGACACAACCAGAAGTAGCACTAAGGGCTTTTGGAGCATGAGATGCACCTACGTACTAACTTTTGTAGCAATCCGTTAAGCCGTATGGATATGCAAAGCGAACAGACAGAGAGACGACCTCTTTTATATACAAAGATATATAATATAGATGCTATGCAAAAACAATAAATCTTTCTGTAATCTCCTTACATATAGCTTCTGAAACTCAAATATTTGTATTAAGCTGTCATACTCAACGCAATCATCAATTTATGCCGCATCCAGAGTCGCTCAGCCCGTGGGGACTCCACAGTCCATGGAATCGACTGGAGAGGGGCAACGCTCCGCGCCCGCTTGGGCGCCCGTGCGTCGGGGGCCCACGAGGGGAGCGCCCTGCGGAGAAATCCCGCTGGGGGCCGAGGCCGTTAAACCTTGGCGGAGATGAGTGATGCATAGTCGGAGGCGCAATTAGTTGTGCGGGGGCGGCAATGAGGCGGCCGAGTGTCGCGCCGAGGTCTCGCGCCGCCCCGCCACCAGCCACCGCCGCCGGGGGCATGATCCTTGGTGCCGCCCGCCGGGTCCCACGCCGCGCGGTGACATTTGCTGGGTCGCTGAGGGAGCCGATACTGGTACGCCGCGCGGCCTGGCCTCGCGTAAGGCTGACACGCATTAAATTCCGGGCTAAAGGCCGTTTTAGACGGGGAACGTCATTGCGCATGGTTAAAGCAAAATAATGGTGAAAGGAATGTAGGAAAGTTTTTTCTGTGACAATTAGTATGAAATGGCTGCGGGTTGTAGATACATTCCTTTCGGCCGCGATATCAACACGTTACCAACTTTTAAGCTGTCTTATATGGGGCACGTCATTGCGCAGGCTAGCACTGAAAACATTTGTTGAAATTGTGAGGATGCGAGCTCGGAATTAGAGCACCTGCTATTTTGCCATCTCGCATACATGCGTCAGATTGCGCAATGACGTGCTCCGCGTAAAACGGCCTTAAAAGTTGGTTACATACCGATATCGCGGCCGAATGGAATGCATTCACAACCCGCAGCTATTTCGTAGTAATTGTTATTGGAAAATTTTCCCCAGCGTCTGGATTCTAACCACGGAGATTTGAGCTCACGCGTACAGAGTGTCATGCAAACAATAAATTTGGTAGAGTCACAGAGGCTGAGCAGAATGCAATGTATAGATAGCCGATATCGATAGATAATTGCCATGGAAACAATTCTCCCAGACCGGCAATCGAACCACGAACTGTTGGCTTCCCACATAATTATTAATTTCAATTTTACGCGGAAGGCTAGAAATATATAACAATAACTGCCGTGAGTGGCTTCAGCGATTGAAATATTCTGCCATCATACACGTCATCCATTGAGGTCAATAAGCAAATTAAGGGTAGGTACATTGAATGTTGGGGATTCAATATTCTTGTTTTCATGTTAACATTTCTTCAAGCTATTTGAGCTGACCGTCGGCCTATTTTCATATATTGAATAGATAGAAATGTGATAGATAGAAATTTATTGTTTCAACAATTTCTCCTAGGGTTTCAGACGATTGCTGAGGGAGTCGATTCTATGACTTTTTATCGTATCTCGTCTCGCTCACCCCAAACATTCGTACGAATCTAGCGTCATTTATCTTCAATTGCAGCATTCATTCGCTAATAACTCAAAAAGTAGTCTGCTGATGACCCAAAATTTAATTTTCATAGTGATTCTTAAGGAGTAACGAATAAAATATCAGTTTTTTGTCATCTACAGAGTTGAGTCGATCAAATATTTTTGATGAGCTTGTTCACATGGCATGTTATGTGGAGGAGGCGATTGACAGCTGAGGCTATTTTCGCCGTGAGGGTAAGGGTATGGAAAGAAGGGTGGAGAGAAACCTGGTGTTTGCTAGCCTTCTTTCAACGAAAGGCGCCAAGTGGACCACGGCTTAACGTCCCATTCGATGGACGGAGTGTTGCAAAGGTGCCCTGCATAAAGCACACAAGAAGAGACCGGGAATCTATATACTATTTTTATATACTATAAAACTCACTTCCTACCACTGAATGACCGATTCGTACGAATGTTTGGGGTGAGCGAGACGAGATACGATAAAAAGTCATAGAATCGACTCCCTCAGCAATCGTCTGAAACCCTAGGAGAAATTGTTGAAACAATACATTTCTATCTATTACAGTGCTGTCCACTTACTATTTACTCTACTTTTCGTGGGAATTAGATGGTCAAAAAATCGATTATTGAAAAATGCTATTTTTCAAATTTTGACCGCGTGATACGTTGAGAAACCATTTGTCAGACTGATCGGAGCACTTTAAATTTTGGCTAAATCGTGCAATTTCACCAGTTCGTGAATTATTATCTCAACAACGGAGGGAGATACAGCGTTGTGCCAAAGGGTTCAACAATAGTTGTAAGAGCCGGTATAGTGACCAGAAAATGCCATAGGCCGAGCAAAAGCGTGTTCTGCAAAGTAATATCCGCCACCGTCGGGATTTGAACCCGGACTTACAAGGTGGAAAGTGTGTTACTAGCCACCAGCCCTGTCCCCTCTATGCTCGACCAGTACCGCTCATGCTGATACATTTTCTCCTTTCACTCACTAACTTTGAGTTTCAACCTTAAGGCTGGTTTGGACTGGTTAGGATAGAGCTCACTCAACAATCATGTAACCGAGCCATCGCAACGATATAACATGTAAACAATAAATCTGCAGTCATGAGAAAACAAATTGAGGCTACAAATGGGAAGTAATTTCAAGCTGTGGGGATGTTTAAAATATACGTTTTTAAACTATCATGTCATATTAAACTATTTAGGACCTGAGAAATCACGACAATACTATTTTCCCGCAGAAAAAGAGATTAATTAATATTAATGGCGTATTGAACGCCCTCATGGAAAGGATCCAGACAATAGGATACTTAAAAAACCGTTAACATATATGGATACTACAATACTTTTGTCTACCCACAGGTATTCATTACCATCAACGCCTGTTGCCTAGATAATTTATGGAATTCACGGAGGTTTCTTAGAGAACCAAAAACTACGAGGCCATTTTGTGTACTGCCACAGTTGCCAGAGGTAAGATGGGAAAAAAGCAGAGCATGGTGGGTAAAAAATACTACGCTTTTGCGCATCACAAATTGGGAAGATAGATGCCGCTCACTCAGTGATTCCACCTGAAGGTTGGTTTGGATAGGCGAGGTTAGAGCCCATCCCACCTAAGCCACAGGAGGGTGAATCTCACTTGAAAGTGTGAAATTTACAGTTCGAATTTAATGATATCATGGCAATAAACAATATGGACATAGTTATGGCTGATACGCTTACGTTAGTTCGATACTTCTCTTCTCTCTTCTTTATTAAGACTATGAAAAAGTTCGTTTGCACTTTAACACAAAATATTATATGCTGATTGTCATCACCGGTTTGTAAAATAAACTCCCCTACTCATCTACAAGCAGATTCAGTTTTACGTACTCACTGTATTTTAGTTTGGTTAGGTCAGGGTAGAGCTCACCCCTTATTTGAGTGCAGGCGTGTGAGCTTCAGACATTCAGGAGAGGGTCAGTTTCTTTCCCTGGGCTACCCAGCAATCCGAGGCTTTTGTGTTTGGGGGTGCCCGTAAGCTTCGCCCGGTATTCGAACCCGGGAACCCTCCATCAGGAGCCTAGCGATCTACCGCAACTACCACGGTCCCATTTTCATTCCCTCCCTTAACCATTCATTTAGGAATGAAAAGAGGGAACTTACTGAGATAATTTAAGTACTCACATGTGTTAGTTCATTGTTTTCAAGACTGATCAATGATTGCTATTGTAAAGCTATGCAACATAGCAATTAATGCCAACTAGGTTGACCGACTATTGGAAGAGAGCTGGTTAAACTGTCGAAAGTGAAGGAAATAATGCATTGGATTGTTGAAAAAACATATGGACTTTGATGAATTAGGGTTGGCTGTTAACATTCGACATGTGCAAACAGAGAGCATGTAGCAAACCCTTGAAGGAGAAAATGTTGCGTGAAAGACTTGAAAATAGTGATGAATATCCATCAGGTGTAATTCTCGAAAGAAAAGTCCTCGCTCATCAGAATCTCAAGCTCCCATTCGGTTGGTCACAATGCAATCACACCCAGAAAAAAGGGCGCTGATGGATACTTGGTTACAGTGGCGTAAGTATAGCGTGTATACCGTAAGTTGGCGCACGGGCCCGCGAAGTGCCTGAGCCGCGAGCAGAGGAGGGGAGGAGAGGACCGACAAAAAAACTGAATGGGACCGACACAGGCAGCAGGCGGGTCCGTTCGCCCGTCCCTCTCCTCCCCCCGACGAAGGCAACTTGCACCTCTAATAGAATTATTAACTGTTTTAATTTCTCATGATATCTCATCTAAATAGCATATACAATAGTACTAAAAATATATAAAATAGTACTAAAAAAGCTAAGAAGAATGATATAAAATACGAAGTGCTCCGATCATAAATAACGAAATGGTCGAAAGTTATTTTTTAGCCGTAATACTGTATGTTTTGTTTTTTTAATGCCTGGAAATACATTTCACATCATTTCGGCATTCAAAATTCAACTTTAAGCAGATGCAGTTAATATACAGTGGAACTTGGTTATAACGGCATCGGCTGTAACGTCAACTCGGGTTTAACGTCACAATTTATACAGACCAGCTAAAATTGAACATTTTATGTTGTACGAAAACCCGTTTATATCGTCAACAAGTATGACGACGCTCGGGTATAGCGTCAAAAATTTTGCGATTCTTAGGTTGCAAAAGTGGTAGTGTGATTTTATTATGTCCCAAAGTTCATAGAAACCATGCGTAGAAACATCAAAAGCAAAAACAGGTCACAAGCTGGACTTTGAGCTGGTGACGGGATGCAACTCTTTTGTTTAATTGGTGTCTGGAGGGAGCGGGGGCTGTCCCGCATACCTGGGTCTTATCCCTTCCCACGCCTACATTCTACAAGGTCACTGACACAGGGACACTGTATTGTATTGTATTCACTCAGATTTAAGGCTGCTTTTTTATAACGTCACTCGGATATAACGTTAAAAATCTTCTGGTCCCTTTGATGACGTTATAACCAAGTTCCAATGTATATCAAAACTAGACTATAGTTTTTCATATTTTTTTTTTCTCTAGGGCTTAGGGGGGATCTATCCCCTCATCCCCTCCCCATAGTTACGCCACTGCTTGCTTATGTAACTGATACTAAGACGGACGCTGAACCTCTGGATTTATTTATGGCCAATTAAATGACGGGAAAAAATTGTGCATAGCCTTACAGTTACTCGACCTTTAAAGTATTTGTCCGCACATCTGCGCCGGAGAGTGGCCACTAGCATCGGACTCCTATCCAACGATAAGCGCAGTTTACACGTGTGCGACGACACTGAAATTCACTTTTCAATTACTTTAAACAGGTCCTTCAGTGTTTATCGCTGAAAAGATCGATGACGGATATTTTAAGCTAGACGTTAGAAATGCATACAAGCAAAGAAAGATATATTTCGCATTTAATAATGCGAGATACTAAGAAAGGTTTCGTTCCTTCTGGTAACAATAGCATGGTAAAAATTAAGTAACGGCATAAAACTATGAATAGGTTATAAGACATAATCACAATAATTTTGGGAAGCACCGAATGTGCAGGAAAAATACCAAAAAACATATGGAATAATATGCATAAAAATATTCGTATATTTTATACATATTATCATCGAAATATTTTTGAATGGATAAAATATAATTTAATTAATTTTATCCACATAAAATTCATACTACTTAAACGATAATAGATCAAATTGAATTAGCATTGGTAAATTAAAATTGAATGCTTAGTTTTCATTTTTGTCCGAATGAAAACTACATTTACGATTACTTAAAAATTACGATTTAGATTTTAGGAATGAATCACTGCTAAAACGATAATTTCGTGTACGTACATCAAAGTTACGCAATGCCGTTTTATGATAAAAATTCAGCATTATTACCTATCTGCATGGGTATGATATATCCTAATGAGCTGCATGGAGGATGGCGCTACATAGACGCGTGCGCCGACAATGAAAATACGACGGCAGTGGCGCATGGTCACTATCGATAAACATTCGAATTACAAGAATTTAGACGTGAAAAACTAATATTATTAATCGTTTATGCACCCTAGTATCAGATTACTCTCTGGGAGATTGACGATCTTATTTCCAGCTGATCCGATGTCAGCTGGAGTCACGGCGGCGTGTGCTAATTTTTGGTGTCAGCGTCCACCTACCAGATGGGACACGCAAGTTCGATTAATTTCATTACTGGACGGAAAACCAGAAAAAAATAATCCTACACTGCAGTTTTTATCATTTATTGAGGCATTTTACATCTTTTAAATTATTTTTGGGCTTTTTATAGCTCAATAGGGTGGTTTCCTATTATTTTTTTATTGCCTAAATCGAAAGATAACTACTCCTGGAGTACGTATTTCACGCTTTTAGATTTTTAAATGACGATATTTATTTTTCGCGATTAAATGAAAAGTGAAAATTTCAAGCGCGCGAAAACTCGACGGGTAAGTATGAATGCCGGGAAATCTCCGTGTGACGTCGTTCTGGTTCCCGCTGCCGCAAGTGAGATGACCTTGGGGCGAGGCTTTGAGCGCTGATACGACGCAGGATGCTAGCAGGTAGCCGAGTACCCTGCTGGCTGGTAGCGCTTGGCTTAAATAAGGATTATTAATACCTTATCAAACGAGGAAAACTTTCCGACCTTAGCCAGTTTTAATAAGTGATTGTTTAGACAAGTTTCCTTGAGCTCTGCGCCTCATGCATGCATTGGTAACCTCAGACGATGTATAACTCCTAACTACTCGTATAGAAACTAGGTCCCCATGACGTCACGTGGAGTGGCATCGCATGGGCGCCAATCTGGCCCTTTTCAAATGAGGATAAAAATGAACCATTGCCATTCGTCCAACCCGGTATTTCTAAAACAAAATAATTTGTATATTATGAATACACAAATGGTGGGTAACGAATCGCAATCAATGCCTTTCGTTTTCTTTGATGAAGGAAACCACCCTATTCACCCTATGATACATGGGGTGGTCTTCTTGTGAATATCATTTTTACTACAAAACATGTGCGATGCATAAGAGACTCTTAATATCTCATTAAAGTATCTCTTTTTAAAAGGATATGTGCCGGACGAATTTACACTCTTTTTGATTTGATAATATTTAAATGGTACTTGAGTTGAGTAATGAGAACGTTTTCATTATTTCTAAAAAAAACACTCCGTATTCGTTTATTTAAGGGAAAAAGCTTAGCATTTTCATAGCCTACTCCTTCAAATCTTCATCAATTACGAAAATATACCTCAAATACTGTAGTTATTTCTTAATCCACTTAATTTGACTGCGGAGAAAGAACATTCTTAAACCAATTTACAGATTAAAATACCTCGTTTCATTCTTCATTGAGAGCTGTTTTATTTCTTAAATAGAATCCGTAAGGAATTAACTTCTTTAATAGAGAATCCGTTACACTGAAGCCTCCTATTAGACCTTAAGGCTGGCAACTGAGAGTTTCATTTCATGCTTAATCATGGGTATTTAGAGGCTCATAAGTAGTGATTTTCATTGTAAATATACCACTCTGATGCACAATCTTGAGAACTGAATGTTTTCAGAAATGAAGGACACAAGAGAAAAGTATCGCGAGAATTTGGCAGTGACAAATTCTCGCGTGCTCTAATATTACGAAGGTGACAGCCAGAATCGAGGTTACAGACGTAAGTTTGCAGCAAAACCCTCAAAGCCGCTGAAAATATTTTTTTTTTTTATATATATATATATACTCGGGAAAGGGAAGAATATGGTAGTTTCCTTCATCAAAGAAAACGAAAGGCATTGATTGCGGTTCGTTACCCAACATTAGTGTATTCATAATATAAATTATTTGGTTTTAGAAATACCGGTTTTGACGAATGGCAACGGTCAATTTTAACCTCATTTGAAAAAGCCCAGATTAGCGCCCATGCGATGCCACTCTACGTGACGTCACAGGGACCTAGTTGCTATACGAGTAGTTAGGAGTTTTACATCGTCTGAGATTACCAATGCATGCATGTGGCACAGGGCTCAGGGAAACATGTCTTAATAATCACCTATTAAAACTGGCTAAGGTCGGAAAGTTTTCTTCGTTTGATAAGGTATTAATAATCCTTATTTAAGCCAAGCGCTACCAGCCAGCAGGGTACTCGGCTACCTGCTAGCATCCTGCGTCGTATCAGCGCTCAAAGCCTCGCCCCAAGGTCATCTCACTTGCGGCAGCGGGAACCAGAACGACGTCACACGGAGATTTCCCGGCATTCATACTTACCCGTCGAGTTTTCGCGCGCTTGAAATTTTCACTTTTCATTTAATCGCGAAAAATAAATATCGTCATTTAAAAATCTAAAAGCGTGAAATACGTATTCCAGGAGTAATAATATTTCGATTTAGGCAATAAAAAAATAATAGGAAACCACCCTATTGCCGCTTAAGGAGGTAGCCGCTGAATTTCGGTGACCGCTTCGACAAGTTATACTGCATTCTTTTAGCAAATACCACCACACGTTCTTCCTTGCACTACTGGAAGTAACCTCTTTAATTATTACGCATGTAATAGCCGCTAAGCTGTTATCCCCTTTCCATTTTTCCAATACATCGTGAAAAAAACAAGGTGTGTGACATAGAGTGAGCTCTTGCGCCACCGACCCAAACCTAATCACGGATTAAAGTACTAACAGTGGGTAAGGGGAAGCAAGAGAATTACGAAATCAAGTTAGTGTAATAAATATTAGTTCCTGCTACAAATAATATGTTCCCCATAAGTATCCTTATCCTATGCTCACCAAAAAAACCTTTGGTTTAAGAGGACGCATCACTCCTACACGGCCGATTATGTTTTTCACCTAGTTATACCTGTTTGAATGGTATACCATTGCATTGAAATGCTAAGGCCATACAAAGTTTATCCTTGTCGGCATTTTCGTACCTCATGACTGAAAATTTTAACTCAATAACTTCTCAGTAACAATTTTATATTATAGAAACAGGCTATAGTCACAAGGTGGGGGAAGATCATGACAGGGAAGTAGCCAATGTTTGGACGAGTAGGTAGTGGAAGAGGGAGAGAAAAGGACGGATAATTAAAAAATTGAATTTTCATTTCCTATTACGTGACTCCTCAAAGTGAAGATGCAAGCATCAAGCATTTATTTCAGATCGACTCAACTCGAACGAACGATTAATTCGACGAGATAATAAGAATACGACCATTCGAGTGGGAGGCTTCTTAATGAAGCATGAGTAAGGTGTAAAATGCTTCATCTATTATTCGACGTTTTTTCTTCGCTGGCTTCGTCTGTTTGTTTCATCGTTGGAATCCTGCAATTGATTTTTGGCCCACTTCTCATGGTCATGGCAGGAAATTTTGCTCACTTGCTTGTTTATGATGACAACAGAATATTCAATCATCAGACCTTTGAAATATTTTTAAATTTCATTGTAATTATTTAACTAATTTCCATATGGATAAAAATAAATTATATCAATTAATGGTGTTAGTTTTTATGTACATTTTCTGGTTGAAAGTTGCCGGAGGAAACGAGTTCAAGGCCAGTCCATTCCGAATCTTTGTTTTCTTCAAATTTTAACTTATTTATATTTTACAATCAGTTATTAGTAAAAAAATATTTTTTTCCTTTTTTCGAAAACCGTATAAATAGCACTAAGATTGAAAAAAAGGTTTACATCTCTAGGAGATTATATTATGGGTGCCAATCCTTACTCACATTTCATGCTCTTCTACACTTATTTCTATTTTGCCTAATTATCACTCACTCTTTATTCTCCGAGTGATGAAAAGCCTCTATTTATATTTATTTTTAAGTTCATTTTATACTTTTTCTGGAAAAATCTGTTCTTTTGGCCTTTTTCTTTTTTATTTTTGTGAATCTGCAAAAGGTCTAGGACTCCGGAATGCCGACTGTTCGTTTGGAGGACCGCTTCATTGCGCAAAGCGTGCTTCAATCTTTTCCGTTGACGCACGGTCAGAGGGAACCGTGGCGCAGACTCTGCGCGTAGGCGGCCGATGATGGCGATGAAGCGAAGGCCACGAGGTGCACTGAACGCGGAAGCCAAGCCATTTCAGCACGGCTCCTAATCGAACGGAGAGCTCGCGAAGAGGCCTTTGGCCCAGCACGTCGGCCACGATGATCACATGGAATCGCTTTTAGACAACATTTTGAGATGTTTGCTCGATGCCCTTGAATGAAGCCATTTCTTCAATGATACCCCAACTCCTTACTAGAGTTATGACGGCTTCGGATAGGTATTCAAAGGGATTACCTTAGTAGCAGAAGTAATTGCTTAAAAATTATGATTACACAGTGATTTCACATTACAGCCGCGAGTATTACAAAGAGAGAAATCCCCAGTCGGCCATTATATATGCAGCCACCAACCTTTAAGTCGCAACTCGAGTCGCTAACCGATAGAGCGATCCGAATTTCAGGAGAAATAAACTAAATATAGAGTTGCTAACCGAAATTTATATTAAAGATGCAATAATCTATAGAATTCATAACTTTTCGATCCTACCTCTCGTGATATAAATACGCTATCTCATACGTTGGGAATAGATGGATCGTTCTGTGCTCATCGCTGGACTGCAGACGTTTATGATAACCGATTAAAAAGCGAGCGAAAAGGAAGCATAAATATATGCTCTGCACGAAGCCCCCTTGAGCACAGCCTACGCTTACCTTCGTCGCAAGTCAACTCCAAAGAAGCTCACCAAAGATGTATTAACTCAGTAAGGTAGCATGAAGTATCAAATTGTCACGCATTTAAATTTTTTCATAAAATTCGAGCCAGTTCGCCCCTTTTTTTTAAATCCTACGGTTGCATTTTTCTTCTCCACTTTCCGGCTCTTCCCTGAACTGCATTCATCCTGCGTCGTGTTAATCGTCGTCTTATTCTGGATGACAACGCATTCTCTATGTTCTCCGATCTTCTCTATCTAACTGCCTGAATACCACGTTTTTTCCTGAAGTGCTATACTCCCGTGCGATTTAATACTTCTACAACACGATGAGTCAACAATGATTAAAAAAAAACATGTATTCAGCGTGGAAATAATAAACATAAAATTGTGCTGATGTTCAGATTCGTTGCGCTCTGGATACTGGAAAGTTAACGCGGAATCAAGGCTGAAAATCATGAGGGTGTCTGAAATATATGCAGGTGGAAGATAGACCATCTAGATTTCTGCCTACCAAAGTGGCTGTATGTGCCTTTGCGGGCATTTGAATGCCGATTTTAGCCTCTCAATTTCTTCATTGTTCAAAAATCGCAATTTAACATCGTCTTTTGTGCAACCTGCAGATTTTCGGCATCAATTGTTCACTATGTCACCGATTCTTTTCTTTCAAAATTCTATCATAATCAATCATTTAAAAAAATCGACGTGACTCACGGCTGATTTATTGCTCTTAAACACTAATGAGAAACAATAAAGTGTAAGTATCAACTCTGCCTTTCCAAGAAAGAGCATAAACTCGACATTAATATCTCTTACTTGCTAGAGCCTGGATCAGTCTGCGCTCTTTCATCCTCTAAACAGCATTCCAGTTTGTTAATCTGGATAGTAATTTTTCCTGCGATATTTTTTTTTACTTTTCCTACAACCCACGTTTTTGTTGCGAAAATTCACTACGCGTTTCGATACCGTACTTACCTGATGATGACGCAATGCGTCGAAGGGCGTTTTAAAATTTACAGAATTAAAAGTGGTCAGTACAAAATATTTTTTTTAATTTTTCATTAAATTGTTCCGCCAGATATCGCATAGTATGTTTTTATGAACTTTTCTTTAAGTTTTTGTGAACGAAATATAAGCTAAATTGAGGTAGATTTTTGAGATGTACTTAATAGATAGATTCCATGACTATATTTGATTTCAGTTGATAATAGGAACTTACTTTACGCAATATTGTACCTCTCACCAAGTAATTCAGCCTGAGAGTTGGCACGGGTGAAAAAGGTTTGAACTCACTCCGAAACACGCCGGTCATGTAAAACACATAATTGCGAATTGATTTTGGATTGGAGAGTCTGAAATCTACATTTGAGTCCGGAACCTCTAGATAAGCATCCAAACCCATTGAAGGTGCATGGAAACGGTTCGCCCATCGCAACTTAGCTGACCAAGTCTATCTTGTCCTACATATTGGCTAAAGTAGGGACTTTTTAGCGACAAATGTATTCTCCTGTAACTAGGGTTACAAATGTGCACGTCACATCGTAAAATCAATATAATTCATCCATGTCACTATCGAAATAGCAGAATGTGACTTAAGTACCAAGAGAAAAGCGATTTACGCAGATCACATACCAACAGCTGAGAATCGTAGATCACGCAAGCTATCAATATAACGGGTGATAGAAAGAGTTATGATTACGGGCAGCGCCATTGTATACTACCGCACACAGTCCCATAGAAATTGCGTTCGAGTCTCTTCGAGGCCAAAGGAGTCTCCTTCCTTGCAGCGACGTTTTTTAGGGTCCCGGAACGGTCAGACGAGCGCTATTGTGACTCTCCGAAATGCCCGAAGCCATGGGATGCAAATGAAACAGCTCCTTTTACCAGCATTGACGCACATTCCCTCGTTTAAATTCTGAATGAGTACATTCTTAAATGCCAAAGTTATTCCGCGAAGTAAATGCATCGCATCCGATACCGCGAGCGATCCGTATCGGAAGAGTGATGGATGCCGCCACCCGCGAAGGGACGCTAATGCGCTCCGAACGACATGAAATAGAAGGGCGGCGCTGCGGGGCAAGCGATCTGCCCCGGGCCATTCTTCCCTTCCACGGGCTGGGGCAGGAGCAGCACGTGTCCGATCCCAACCTTCCCAGCGGCAGGAATGCTATGGTGTGGTATTTTGAGGAGGCAACCTCGGATAGTACGATACAAGATTCTTCTATAGCCCAATAAATTTTCTTCCACCCACCACGCAATTAAGGGATTTGTAAATGTCATATATCCGATTAATTTAGCCCATTAACGCCCACGGGTGCCATATGGAACCCAGTGCAGTGCCGAGCCAATACTCCTGCGATGCATATAAATATGTGAATTTTAGCATACATTTCGGTGCACATACTTAGTAGAAGGTTTCCTCTATTATTCAGTCAGTTTGAATAATGTTCATTATGTTGAACTCATACGTATCATATTTTATAAAAATGAAAGATGTGCCATCTAAAAAAACTTTGGGCGCTGACGGGTTAGGCTTACATGTACAAAACTTTCTATCATCTAAAAAGAAAGGATAAACTTTGTTAGGTTCACAAATACATACGAAAAAGTATGACTGGTTTTTTACCGCCAAAACCACTATTACAAGTGAAAGAACTAGCACCTATGCAGATGAAGAGTAGAGTCTATGAAGCGCAGTGCATTTGTGGGAGTAGGGACATAGAGCAAACTTCCAGCTCACTGAAGTGCCGCCTAATGGAATATCAAAGAGCTACGAAGAACGGTGTCAGTAAAATTCACCACCATTGCTGAGCAGTGCTCAGCAATGGTGGTGAATTTTATGGTGGTGAATGGTGGGTCAGTGAGCACTTATGGGCAGACCTCGGGCTCAACATGAAATTCGAACAGCAAATATACGAAGAACGGAGATAATTTCATAAAATGATTCTGGAGGACATGAAAATCACAAAGAAAGAAAACAACTTCAATGGGGAATATGTTTGTTCCCTCGCCCAGGCATGGAAAGGTTTTTTGAGAAAAGAAGCAATCTATAAACAGCCGACTAGGAGCTAGGGAATTGGAAAATTTTAATCAGGAGCGACTTGTTCGATGGCTAGGAATTAAATGGCGGAAAAGGTGCTACATCGTCATTTCAATGAGCTGAATAAGTCGACTGCAACGTTGGCGAAACTGTCGTCCGGAATAAATATGGACCGACGCGGAGTAAAGCCCGGAGGATTCACATATTCATCCTTAATTGATAGCAGAGCTTACCTCTGACCCCTGAATGAAAATTCACAGGCCCGTGAATTTTCACACATTCAGGGAATCTTCTCTGTATCAGTCCCTTTCCGTGAGCCACTGCATACTTCGAACATTTACATTGACCCCAGGACCAGTTGAGAAGCCAAGCGCTCTATCCATAAGGCTTGCACGTTCCCCATTCTTCTTTCACCTATATACCAGAGAAATAAATTATGATCAGCGTTATTCAATTAATATAATAGGATAAAAACGGAAATTATCGTCCAAAATCTTTGTCTTTCCCAATTCTCTATACTTAGCAGCTTGAAATACGCGATACTAGTACACGGATCGGTGAGCGACATCCGCATCTGTTTGACCACCCAGGAGCAAGTCGACTTGAGCACTTCTCTTCTTTTCTACGTCAACTCTGGGAATGTCAAAAGTAAATAGAAGCGGATGGTGGACATGGGAGGAAGACTCTCCTGAACGGTCTCAAAATAACCGACGGAAATCCATCCGGAGGGGACTGCATCCTTTATACTCTTGACGGCAGACGGGGCGTGAACCCCGGTGGAAAATGAAGAAAAGTCTGGAAAAACCACCCGAGGCCGTATTTTGAAATACTATTCGGTTTTCGCGATTTTATACTCGCTGAATTCGATTTTGACCTCGAATTTTTCCAGTGGCGCATGTTTTCTTGTTAATTTTCACCTATAATGAACGAAAAATCATCACGGGACACCAAGTTTACTGGTAAACATGTTTAAAGGGCCGCTAAGTTCAATTATTACCTCAATTTATGCCAGTGGCGGACGAAGTTAGAGTTTTTATACGTAAATTTTCGATGAACTCCAGGGTTGCATATGGTGTAGCAATATTTCCTCGGATCAATTATCCCTAATCTGATAGGCTTACCTAGCATATGGATAGTACTCAAAATGACAAGCAATATTCGTATAGACGACTTATGATGATAAACGATTCAAAGCACAGTGCAAAGCCTTATTTCAAACAATAATTTAAAAGCTTACTTGTGTACTAATCTAAAAACCTGATAATGAATTGAAGAAGAAATTCTGAAAAAAATTGATGGGACAATGGCTAGATATCAGCTGAAAATCAACAATAAGAAGACAACGACACTTGTCTGCAGCAAAAGAAAGGAGACTAGGACAAGCATTTAATTAAGGAAACGAAACTTCTAAGAGGTGGCAGAGTTTTGTCACCTAGGAAGCCGAATAACCAACGATAGACGAAGCAAGAAAGAAATAGTCAGTAGAATAGCGCAGGCGAAGAGGGCTTTCTACAAAAAGAAGAGTCTTCTTACAGCTGAGAATAAAAGCATAGGAGTAAGGACGCAATTCATCTGATGCTACATATGGAGCATGTTTCTCTATGGAAGCGAGGCTAGAACGTAGACAGCAGCAGAGAAGTCAAGTGCGGAAGCATTCGAAATGAGGTGTTGCCGAAGCATGATGAAGATAAAATGGATCAACAGAGTAACTAACGAGGAAGTGCAAAGTAAAGTGGGTCAAAAGAGAAGTCTTCTAAAGTCCTTAAGGAGAAGACGGGACAACTTAGTTGGGGACGGGACAACAACTAATCAAAAGTCATACTGGCCTGATGAAAACAACTGTAGAAGGACAGGTGGAAGGGAAGAAGGGCAAGGGACGGCCCCGAATGAGTTACGTAGGACAGGTTTTAAAGGATGTAAAAGAGAATAAATATGCCACTATGAAAAGGCTATCGGATAGGAAAGAGGAATGGAGTGCTGCGTCAAACCAATCTCAGGATTGTCGACTTATGATGATGATAATCTAGTTAATCAACCATTGCTTCAAACCGAAAGTTTGGTGAGGATAAATGGTGGTAGAGCTCACCCCAGAGTAAGATACAGGTGTGTATACTTCATACACTCAAGGATGTAAGGAATTTCCTTTCGCTGAACCACCTCGTACTTCAATTAAATCTTATTTTCGCGTGTTTTTTTTGTGAAAAATTAAAGTTTCTCTTACATTTAATTTGGTTCCCATCAGCATATTCACTTCGCGACATCATCTTTGCGAGGAGGCATTGAAGGCCGACGCTTTAACCAAGGGTGCCGCCATCCGCGGCAGTGGCCACCAACAGCGGAAGCCACTGCCTTCAGTTCGGAGCAACAGTTCACTGCAGCGAACTGTCGCATTCCCCTTGGCCATTCGTGCATTTCTCCCATAGCCATCTCCACGCCGCACGCATTACCATTAAGTTATCGCTGTTGCGTAGCCCATATCCATCGGGAAATACCAAAGGTGACTGCGCCCATAGATGCAGAAGAACCTTCCATAAACGTCCTCACACCAACACCCAATCTCAAAGTGATTCTCTCTCCGAGCTGATTCAAAATCTTCGCAAGACTGCTGCAACAAATTTGAACTCATTTGATTGCCACCGGTTGCCAGTTCAAAGGGCGCGTTTAAACATCTATTTAACTACCGACCTCGAATAAAATCAAAGAATTCAAAGGCGCGATAATTTTTTTTATTTAAATCTTCTATCATTTGTAAATGCATACCTTTATCATCGCGTTAACGCGGACGATAATGGTCCATAGAGATTTTTTTCTACCTTCAACATTCAAAGGTTATGGCCAATTGCAGTGGTCTTGGCCTTTGCCCTAGAAACAATTTTCTGGCCTCGACCGTGCTCCAAAGAAGCTGCGCACCGATCATATGGTTATAGAACCATTCAAATTTTTGATTTGAATTAATATTTGAATGTTGAATACCATTCATTGGTGAATAAGTTCTATAAACGGTATCAAATTATATTCCGTTAAAGATCAAAACATCGTAAGATAAATAAAGAGATACCCCAATCGATGGGTATTTTCAGGTCATGTAGAATAAGCACTAATCCATCTTCTTCTACCTCAAATATAAAAACTTTACCCTAGTATTTTCTGATATGTAATTATGTCATACATTAGATACAGGCAAATTGTGGAAGCAGTTCAACTTACCGTAGCATAAGTATAAAATAAGTGATATGTCACGAAAACAGAGAAAGTACGGCTGGTAAAGTGGAAGAAGCGCGTCGTCTTAACATAGTGAATGCTTTCGGATGAGGGGAGCAATTGGAAACCAGGGAAAAGTATATGCATATGACTTGGAGAAGGGCTGGCATGGGAGCTTTGTTCCTGACTACGCGCGATGTATTGGATCTGACAGCGTAAAGGAGGTCAAAAATTTACATGTTTATGCATAGAACACCCTAAACAGTCCCATCTAGAGTAGCCCATTCTCTATGGAGAATATTTTAACACCAGCAAGAGCTGCGAATACGTTATTGAGTAAAACTCAAAGGTAAAACTTTCCAGAAACACGCGCATATAGTACTGCTAGTGTGGACTCAAACTAAACATACATCGCCTCACGTACAGGCAAGAGCTTTTGGGCAACAAGCCTGGGATGAGTCTCAATGCGAGTTATCGTGTGTATACAAACTTGATTACTTTGAAAATATCGACTGATTGTTGAATTAAATGATCAATATAAATTTTCATAGCATCTCACGTCATTGAAGAGCTTCGCACTTATTATGTATTTTTTAATCAGATAAATTACCGAAGGTGTCTCGATTTTATGAAGTTTGTGAGAAATGAAAATCTGAGCTGGGCATCAACTTCCATATCCATCATTTTCAAGAATATCTTAATTCCCTGATTTTATTTTGACTACACACAATCAAACTCAATCTGTGATCAAACTAAGCATGCAAATTAATCAACTAAGTGTTAATTAAACATGTGATTTACTACTGCCAATTTGTGGGATCATTAACTCAGTAGGTACATGACGGAGTACCTTCCTAACTTCCTTTGTTCGATGTCCCCGGCCTTCCATTTATTTACTTAATAACACATGACATTTATCAACCTCCATGATGATAATTTTTAGCCAGAAAATACCCAAATTATCAGTTAATGTCATTTCTGTTAAAGACTACCCATTCAACCTCCCAACTTCACGTATCTGTATCATACCCTCGTAACCTCTTAGCCTACAACAAAATTATTATTTAATTCCCATTAGGTTAATTGTAAAAGTGTAAAATTACTTTTTTAGTCATAGCTATTGCATTGCTCTGATTAAAAAGTCTGTCATGATTTCTGGGAAGGTAGTCTCGCCACAGATTTTCTTTGAGGCTACCTGAAGATTTCCAGTTTTTTATGAAAAGTTTGTAAGTTATTTTGTGAAGATCGTTTTATGGGAATAAATAAAGCTTTAAAACATCACCGCCCTGAATTTTATCAAATCTTTCGTCACAATTAGCTCATTCCATCTCCCATATTTGCCAATTATCCGTAACTCTCTAAGTGAGTTCCTTAGAGTGTCTGAAGGAAAAACTGCATTTCCTGCTTTTCTTGTCTCTGGGGTAGATATCTTTCCGTGTGTCCTCTCTCATTGCTGCTGACAGCAGCGACCGTGGATCGCCCCCACACTACTTGGTCCACTGTCAACGCAAATCAAGCAACAAGGGCGCTGAGTACCTAATGAACACGTAAAACGCCAATTTATTCGCAAATGGCGAGCAATTACTTTATCTCGACCCATTTCCGTGATCTCATGCCCCCGACCTTTCAACTCTGCATTGCGTTCCCGATCTTACCAAACTTGGCTCATATCTCCATCACTCGCCAGCGCTACAATTTCTTCCATTTAGACCCACCCAGTCACTCGGCTCTTCATTCCGGCGATTGTTTTGGATAGGCAAGGGTAAAGCTCACCCCTATTAGCCACAATCCTGTAAATTTCTTGCATTTAGAGAAGGTAGGACGTTGTTCACTCCAAATCTTAATTCACTTGACGAAATTCAGCGAACGGAATAATTATGATTAATACAATAATAATAACAAAGGTAATAATATTTTAATTAAGTAAGTTTATTAAGTAATTTATACTCTTATATTATAATACATATTATCTTTTGCATTAACAATTGAAGACTCACTAAGACCCAAGGACTTGTCAGCATGCATAATAATAATATAGTCCACGGAAAGAGAGAAAATCCAAAATTTTCTAAATTTTTCGGTGAAATAATTTTTTTTTTATTTAAAAAAAGCCAGTTTTCACCCATTGATAACCTCTACGAAGAGAGTGTAATTAAAAAGATTCAAAAATTAAATTGCAAACCTGGGAATTCAAAAACGCCTGTCTAATCTCAAGCAAAAATCTGTCTTACGAACCAAATCGCGAGGATGTTACTTGGCCGGGTATGATCGGATAATGTAAGACAGGATGAATTCTTTTTTACACGCTTTTTTTAGTATCCGAACCTCATCCTAAATCTACCTTTAGGATAGGTGAATATTTCCAGTTGGTTTAAACCAGCTAAGAATGTGTAAAAAGTCGAAAATAATAATAAGTAGCAGGCCACCCGGCGTTGCTCGGGAAGGGTAGTACCCAGAGAAGTGGGAAACTTGTAACTTGGATTTCATGGTCACGTGGCAGAATGTTTAGGTAAAGGAACAAAGCAGGTATGATGATGATAAACATATGTCACAGCAAACAATGGAAAAAACGATACCCGTATACCGTGCACAGGATTAGCCTAAATCCCGCCCCACAACATGTCCACGTACCAACGTAGGCCAAAAACGTCATGTGAACCCATGCCCCAGCAAAGAAGCTTGTACCTAGAGGATTAATATGTAAGTGTAGTATCTTTTGAGTTATGTTTTCCCTTCAACCGTGTCAAAAGGTGTTCCAAACCGGCAGGATGTCCAACCGCAGAGATTGTATGACATGACATAGCAAACGGTAATGAAAATATTGTGCAAATGATGCGTTTTACGCAACCGAAAGTAGCACCACGGAGTTTAAGAGAATGAGATGCACCTACGACCTAACTTTGGTCGCAATCCGTTCTGCCTTAGGGAAAGGCATGGAGGACATCTAACTCATAATTCTGCTCGAGTTCTCTTTACTATAAATCATTTGAGATTACATGTTTGGGTTACATGTGCTAACTTAGGCCCTCCTTTATATTTCAAATAAAATATAATTTTACTACGCACCATTCCATTAATATTGCTCAAGTCGGATATCATAAGTGTTTACCAATATTTTCTGCTTTATGACGCCACAACCTGGCTTATGGTTTCTTCTTCTCTTCTTCCTGGACGTCCTGCCGTCTTTCTTCTCTTCTTCTCTCTTCTCCTTACAATAGCGTTTTTCTGGTACTACGGCCATGGCAATAGTGGACGCAAGAGACGAATAAAATTAAAGACAGGTGGATCGAATGGAGTAACGGTGAAGAATTAAAATCTTTCTCGTTCACCCATTCTCACTCATGTTCAAAACAATATGGCATCAAAGTTACCGCCCATCTCCTTGGAGACGCTGTTTGGTCCATATAAACATTTCGGGAAAACCTCTCACTGTGGGAAGTCATGAACATATCAGCAAAAGTGTTTAAGCCATTGACTTTTCTCCATGAATGGCTCGATAAGTTGGCAAAGGATCAAAAAAGGGAAAATAAAGGTATCTTTCTTTTTTAAGCACTATCAAAATCGATTTTTTTAAATAACCGTCCCCATATACCGGACACACACTGAAGTTTTGTTCTCGATCATAACCTATTTTTTTGCATAGATATTTAATAACATCTTCCAAAGAGTTACATACCTATATTCTTCATTCAATGTAATCAACCCATTGTAAAATGCTTTTTTCTTTGAGTAGCGAAATAGCCAATTCCTTTTCCTGGATCTCCTTCAAATTCGAGGATTTTGTGTAATATTTCGAGCCAGCCGCCGTAAACGGCGGTTTAAATACATAAATTGCCATAAGAAAACATTCTCCTGCAACGGGAATCGAACCACGGATCCATGGCTTTCCGGGCAACTTCGCAGACCACCACGCTATCCATGTTCCTGAATCCCCATAGGAACTGCACGGAGGCTGATGGCACTAAATTTTAGGGTATATTATAAAATATATAAATATTTTTTTCAGGGTCCGTAAACTTCGCCTGGATTTGGGACCCTCAATCAGAGCTCTAGCCACTACGCCACCACGTCCGATCCACCCTTTCCGCAACAAACAAAAAGTGGGCCAAAATTTTCTCAAAAATTTCAGAGGCGTACCTATAAGTAGTTGAGGTGACATCCAAATTATGTGGATGTTATAATCATTTCCATCTAAGACACCCTGCTCTCTTTCTTCCGCTCCATTGCATGCAGTTATCCCATCTTCTGCATAAACCGCTCTGCATACTGGTAACACGGAAGTTCTGCCCTCGATCATAACCTGCTTTTTCCCACGGAAATTTAATTCCATATTCCATGGAGTTGCATACCCATATGTTTATTTTAATGTAATCAACCCGTAATAAATGTATTCATGACATATGAACAATTCCACTCTTCGATGGTTGCTAGGACACGACTTCGAAGCTCAGTACCGAACGCGAACAAATTCAACTCGTTAGTTACCGAGGCATCATTCTCACCTCTGGAAATTTAGTAGTAGGCATGTACATCCATATTATTCATCTAACTGGCTAAAGCACTTGACCGGAAATCGAGGGATCCGGGTTCGAATCCTGGTCGAGGCGAATGATTTTTTTTTCTTTTTCGCACAATTTGTGCATTGCGGGTGACTTCGTTAAGTTATCACCGTGGCTAGTCCCGGTATACTTAAATTCGTATACGTATGCTTACAAATATAGTTCGAAGCTCAGCTACAGCACATATTTTCTTCCGTTATATCACAGCCTGCACTACTTCCTCCCTTTACCCTCTGGGCCAACATCCTTCTCTCCACTACCCACTTCGTCATTCCCTCTCCTGACAGTCGGCCGCCGGCTGAATCTCCTTCAAAAGTTTCTCCTCCTCACCGACCATCATCATGCGCCTCCTTTTCGGCATTCCTTTCGTCCATGTCCCCATTTTTCTCTTCCTCCTCATCAAAAACTCAAACGCCCAAGCCCTGTTCTAATCATTTGCACCGCATTCCCTAAGTTTCCACACCTTGCAACGCGACAGTCCATATTGACATCTTCACTCTTTTCCTAATATTTTTACACAAATTTCTATCCATAGTTTCTTTCCTTTTCGTTCATGATTTTTCTTCAGAATCCAAATCATGATAAAAATAGTACAGTTTCAAGCGACAAAATACAATTAAAAATAATAAGGGTTAATCATTGATCGCATAACTGAAAACAAATCTACGGGAATAGGTAAAAATATAAAAATCTACCTTCTTTTTACCGAGAAGAAATGTAATGAGTCGTTTACACCGGGTCCAATTCTTTCCTTGATTGAGCATGAGGCATAACCATTGGCTGGATCTACCTCTAAACAGCATATTTTACCGCCAATAGAACAAGGAAGATAAAATCCCTTAAAAAGGTAAAAAATAACTCAGTACATCCATAACCTCAATGCAAGTATATTATATCGCAATAATTGAAGAACTGAAGTGAAAAAAATATCAAAATTTGGCTAAAACTCTTCCAAAACATGATAACCGAAAGAAAAAGGAAGAATTGCAAGATTTGAGTAATAAATATCACTTCCCACACATTTCTATCCTTTTATCTTTTATCGTTTATAAGATCGGTCGTAAAGACAGAATAAAGCCTCCTCCCTCTGTTAAAACTGTAATGAATATTTTTCACATTAGGGTTAGAACGTCCTTACAAATTGCAAAAAACAATAATTTTGTTCCACCTTAACAAAATACACAATTTCAGCTAGTACAATTCCATCAATTTTAAAGTAAGAATAAAGGTACACCCAGAGTATGTACTGTGTTGGAGTTACGATCACCTTCTGTAAATAGGCACCGGTTGGTTGTAGTACATACTATTGGATCTTTCACTCAGTGATTAAAAATTATTTCCATTTTCACTATAGCGTGCTCAAAAACTAAGAGCTAAAACATGACCTACGTCAGTGAAAATAAACAGCACAAATAGATAGATCACACAATAACCAATGTCCACGTGTCCACCTCAACACTCTCCATTGATATAAGTCATTGTTTTAATTTGGGGAGAAATACAGCCCTGATGTATTGTTTCAATTGTTCGCAAGGGGAGGGAGCAGAACAATTTTGGTACAGATAAGGGTGTGTACGCTTCAATGCTTCGTTTCTGGCCTTCGATATTTCAATGCCTATGCCATATAATGAAATACCTTGTATTGATTTTAATTTACTTGAATATTTAATCGGCTTTGCAATGTCTCCACCATGAGTATAGAACGCCTTGAGCTCCATAAATGCAAAGAAATACTTTTGCGGTAACGTATCAACGTTTTAATAGAAGGTAGTGAGTCCTTGGAATTCGGCTGCCTGAATTTCGCTCTGGTAAGTTTCTTTTGGGCAATCTATAAAGGCTTAGTATTAGTAACATACATTACTCCCCAACAATAAATGCCATACTGTAATCTCGAAATAAACTTGAGCACAACAAACGGAACGAAGCACAATTAATGGACATATTTATGATAGAAGATAGAATTTTATTTTGATGCGTTTCCAATTTTTATGCATGTATTTTATGTATTTTTAGCAGTGGTTTTATCTCTAATTATTCCCAGATATTTTATGAAATTCTTATGTAGGCTTTCGCGATGTTGGGAAGATTCAGCGGAGATTTTTGCGGAATATGCATCGCATGTGTACATCTTTGTAGTCTAAGAGCTTTGAGGCTTTGAGCCGAAGTGAATAAATGAAATTATATCAGCAGTTACAAGGATATTTTTGCGATTCGAATATTTTCATTCGTTATATTATTGAGTTAATAGGATTCATTGTAGTATATAAACTGTATAAAATACACCTTAGGTGGATATTTTGGCTAATTTCGAAAGGAAATACGATAAATAATTTTTATGAGAAACTCCTCCATTGAATAATAGAAAGACATTACTGATGGCAACACTCCATTCCAGATAGTGTGTTATTATTCTATACAATCAGGTCATAGACCTCAGCAATGAGCGTGGCCCAGAGGCACGATTTAAGTTTGGAGCCTCTTTGAGGTCACGTTCTAAGCTAGATAACATTTTCCAAACCCAAAACTTCCACGTCTGGGCACGGAAAATGCGCATAGCATATTTCTTTGGGCTATGAAGAAGTGGCGAGTCTAATTCTACAGAAAATTAACTACATATAATTAACTTTAACTCCATACTTCGATGTCGGCTTTCATAGCCTCCGAGCAAAAATATTCATTATTTCAACTTTATCATACATCTATAAACAATCCTACAAGCCACCTCAATAGGTGAGTAGCGGGAGGTGGAGTAGATATTTAACTCCAATGTTTTTATTATTTTATGGTGGTTGAGAAAAGGTAGCTTCTTAATGAGATACGGAGGAGACAGAAGGTATGGATGGAGAGAGTACTTAGCGGGGAGGGGATGTTGAAAAGAGTGTTAGAGGGCAGAATGTTAGGAAAACGAGGGAAAGGAAGGAAGAGAATAGGATTTTTAGATGAAATGAAAGAGAGTAGAGAAGAGCGAAACCTTTTTTTGGTTCCGCGAATTCCACGTACCATAAGTCATTTATCCATCAAGCTGAAATGCAGTTATAGAATCAACTATTGGTTCGAAATCATTGTTTTATAAGTAACTTCAACGCATAAGAAATGCGTCCTAACAAACATTACTATAATTTCAATTTCATCGTAACACATAATGAGAGTTTCAGAGTCAATCATTACAGGTACACTACTTAGAAATTGATTTTCCAATTGATGCATATTGTAGCCGAAAGTGTACTTCATCTGGAAACTGATTGAATGGTCCCGGGTTGAAATTCAAGGGAAGCAGTCGAACCCCACTGACATAAATCCTTACTGTGGGAGGTGGCTAATAGTAGGAGTGGGCCAAATGCAATTAAGCAGATGTATTCGAGTACCTAGACTGATCTAGTACCCACACAGGTACTCAAGTAACTAGACAAATACTCGAATACCATGCCACTCGATTAGTCAGACGAATTCATGAATACCCAGACGAGTAAACATATATCTTACTTCATAAGGCATTGGGATTGAATGAATTACTTTGAATAAAAACCCTCGATCACCACGGCGAATATAACGTGAGTGTCCAGATGAATATGGCCGCTAACCCATTATATACTTCTGGTACTCGATTAAACTGACGAATACTTGGATCTTATCAGCAGGGGCATATACAAGGAAGGAAATTTTCATACAATTGCTGTACCTACAATCCATCGGTATGCAATATTTACAACCATTATCTTTTAAATTCAAATTTTATTGAAATATTTTATTAATGTGATGTCCATATATCAAATTATTCAAACTTACATTGACTTTTCCCTCCCCCTCAAAAGATATAATTCAAATACGCATTGCCTGTCTGAGAACTCAATTAACTGTTTGGGTACTCGAATACCTATTTGAATGCTTCAATACCATACTCGAATACTCAATGAGAACGCTTCTAGCCCAGGGAGAATGTCTTCACTGACCCATTCTGAAAGTGTGAAATTCGGACTCCCACATCTCAGTCCGAAGTGGGCTGTACCCTAACCTATCTAAACCAAGCCATGGGTTGAAGGATTTAGTGAACTGATTGTGAGTGGATGAACTTTTGCTTTTTTTGACTTATGCAATGTATAGAGGATGCGTGTACTTCAGCAACCGAAGTAAGGATATTTATTTCAATGAAAAAACAGCAAATATTTCAATTGATGACAATTCATACCCGGAATGCGCCATAGTTCATATTAGTTTTGAATTTTTTACACCTTAAAATTATATACTATAATCATCTTCGTCATCACCAGTCAACAATCCTAAGATTGGTTTGACGCAGCTCTCCATTCCTCTCTCCTATCCGCTAGCCTTTTCATAGCGACGTATTCCTTCTCTTTCACATCCTTTATAGCCTGTCCTATGTAACTCATTCGGGGCCATCCCTTGCCCTTCTTCCCTTCAAGCTGTCCTTCTACGACAGTTTTATGATATCTGGCCATTGCCCTTTCCATTTTTGTCAATATACTCTTCAAATCATTCTCAGATTCTTATATTAACACTCAAGTGAATATCTAAATTTTGATTTGAAATAAGGTTTTGCACTGTGCTCTGTTTCATCATCAAAAGTCATCGATGCGAATATTGGATGTGATTTTGAGTATTATTTATGTTCTAGGTAAGTGTATTAGATTAGAGATCATCGATCCGAGGGACCATTTCTAAACCAAATGCATCCCGTGAGTTCTTTGAAAAGGTGTGTGTCAAACAGTTGTCCTTAATCCTTAACATATGACACCTCAATCCTTAACGCTCAAGGTGCCGATGTATCGCCTTTCGAGTTCCACCTGCAAACGCTCAAGGTGCCGATATATCGCCTACGTGTTTTATCACATGTAAATGCTTATGTTTAACAATGTTCATTATAATTTATATAAACAGAAATTTATTAAAATCGTTTATTCTATTTACATTAAATTATTTTATATGAAAATTATATTTTCTATTGATTACGTAAAAAAAGAATTTGTCCCTTCTTCCAAACCACTGACGCGTTCTCGAACCGGGCTTGAGCTTTCTGGGAGTAAAAACGGAACTTGCCGTGAGAGCGAAAAGGTTAAAATTTGAAAATATTTTAATATTGCGCATAATAATGAGGCGCATTGGTTGTGTAGGTACTCGTCGAATGGGCAGCGATGGCTGACTGGATGGAGGCGATAGGGCTCTTCCTGATTACGCTCTGGTCATAGCCCCCAGTGATGAGCGCAGCCTCGAGTCTTCCACGGCCGCTCGGCTGCGAATGAGTAACGCGATTAGCTGAGTAAGCACACGCGAGGCAGCAGCGAAATGAAACATCGAGGTCGACGGTGATGCCAAAACAGGAAGCTGTCCCTGAAGTCTCGTTAAGAAAAGTCACGATCCGACCAGCGTGTATGCATTTGTTTTCTCCCCCACCTCCCGCTGCAGTGTCATGAATGCGGCGAGGCAATTGTTATAGCTGACGCATGGCGGAACAAAAGATAAATACGTCGATTGGACGCATATACAATTACGCCCTGGGGTGGCCCTGGCGGGAGATGTGATGAGTTATCGTTAT
Source organism: Ischnura elegans (assembly GCF_921293095.1). Classification (NCBI taxonomy): domain Eukaryota; kingdom Metazoa; phylum Arthropoda; class Insecta; order Odonata; family Coenagrionidae; genus Ischnura; species Ischnura elegans. The sequence goes on from NC_060259.1 coordinate 41,157,682, forward strand.
GCGTGAGCAAGAGTGATTTGATGGGAAAGAGATCTCAAGGATATTCCGTAACATGAAACTAAACGCGCGCAATCCTTTTGCAATACTATGTACCACAAATGGACGACTCCTCGCTAGCTCTACCCAACCTTGATCGTTCAAATGGTTATTAACGTGAAATTTGTAGTTTCAGGTGAGATTTGGTGAAATGGGTTCATCATTAATGTGAGATCCTTTGCAGATTTCTCTCAAAAACTTAATTATATTAAAAATTTACCGTCCTCGGTGGCGGTGGGGTTAAGACCTCGCCTGCCAAACAAGAGGTCGTAGGATCGAGTCCCACCTGGATAGGTTGCCTCTATCCAGGGCATGGTTTCTCGTGTATTGTTAAGCTGCGGAAATCCCCAGAAGTTAAGGTCAATGTAAGCTGTTTTCAGTGGTAGGGGAATGAATAAAAAAATAAAGACATGACACGTTTCGAACATTTCACATCGCAGTTCAAAATGACTTGAACTTTCATAAAGCGTTTAAATGCATTATGAATTTTATGAAGTTTTTCAGTTGAATTTGAAAAGTATCATTCATTCATGATCTTAAAATATATATCTTTGATCGCTGATTAGCCCCATAAAACGACTTGTGATGGGAAAAGGGTGGTCCATTAACAACACCATTCCAATGGAAAGATTATTTTTTCATCTAGCTTCGGAGGGAGCAAGCTCATTAATAAAAATTTTTACGATCGAGTTTGAGGAGAGGGTGCACCCCACGGCAGACCAATTCTGTTTCAGTATTTCGGTTATAATTCCAAAAAGTCGAGCGAGTTTTGACCGCACACCGTGTGTGGTGTTCTACTGACCTGATTTTTATTTCAATGAAATAATAAATAACTTTCAAATACCAGATATTTTTAAATTAGAAGAATTTTACCACATGTGCTCACGTTTGATCCATTTTATTAAAGTTTCATTACATCCGTTAACTTTCATTTAAGTCGAGGTAATGCATTGGAGGTAAAATGGCTATTTCCATGGAAGTGTATTATAACATTTTATTAAATTATACGAATTTCTCTAAACGCTTACACATAACCCTTTCTAAGCCAGAGCTACTTCTGGGAGAAATTAAATTTCAAGACTTCTCATTTTAAAAATATGAAATTTTTCAACTCAATCATAATTATTGTGGCAGCTACATATTTCGCCATTAAACTTTATAGCGCAAATAAGCAATTAGTTTAAATCTACCCTGAATAGAGCTGAAAATTTATATATTTTTTATTCTACTTAGAAGTAATATTGGGTTATGATGGGTTAAAATTCAAAAGTTACAGTTCAAAGGAGCTTATACAGAAAAGGTTGCATGTAAAATCCATTCATGTCGCCAGCATCCTTAATTGCACTTACGAATCACTCCGTTTCGCATCCACAAATTGGAATTGTCTCTGAATGACCTTTATGACCCGATTGCCTTATAGGCAATTTAAATTCCTATCTACAATGGAATATACTCTGATTATTTCATTACCTATATCGCAAGTGATTCTATATTCCACTGAAACGATATTGGAGCACGTACCATTTGGCATTGCATTGCATCAAGCATCTTTTGTCACGTTCTCTGATATCGCATTACACATCATCTCGACCAGCGGCACAAAACTGTAATAAAACGTGTTAACTGCATTATGCTGAGGTAAGCATGTCATATTTCAGTAACTTCCCTTTAAATAAATGGCTAGGATATGAAGCAATTTTCTAGAAGGGTAGTTTTTCTCTTAATCATCCTCAGCTCATTTGAGAGTGTATGAAGGACGGCGTTGCTTAATATATGAAGTCACTCCTTTCTAATGTAAACGAATACTTACGATAGCATGCGGCGTGCGCAAAGAAGCCTCAATTTAAGATATTAAGCTTACATTTGACGCAAAATGGAATCTCTTTGCGTTTCAACATCCCATTCCTATTTATACTGAGGTACCACTAAAAACCTTTTTTCTCACTGCGAACATTGAAAGTCGCAATTTAGTTAATGCTTTCATTATGATGAATGAAGAAGGATAAAAAAATTCGGAACATTAGGCAAATTTTTGGGTGTCCATCTGCGTTAATGATGGCCTAAATTTCCCCTGTTTGCTGTAGACGTCCTCAAACCCAGCTAAAAATTATCATGATCATCAAGATGGAAATGTGGACAAACACCGAAAACATTGATTACTGTAACGCCGAAAAAATCTTCGTCAGAGATCAAGCCAATTAATTGGACCGATGCATTAATGTTTCAGCTCATTTTTACGTGACAATATAATCATTGCTATGGGGTTCATCGCATATTACTCGTTACATAGGCATCTGGTTAGCTCAGAGACTGGAGTAGCTCTTAAATTAATAAAATCAGGTCACAATCAAACGCATGAAAAATAAGATAATGGTCTCTTTGACGCGATTCGTTACGAGTAGCTTGAAGCCAACCGTGTTTTTCTATATGCCCATCACTAATGGCCGTTATTCTTCTATTCAAGTTAAGTTACCTCTGCTGATGGTTATAACCAACTTGCTCAGGAAGAATTTATAGCGAAAGTTAAGCCGTTGAGAAGGTCTTCTGGGGAAATTGGAGTAATATTTGAAAAATAGTCAACATAATGCTGACTGAATAATAGTTTTTGAGGGGACTCGTCTTCATTAGATTGGCATCCATCATCAGATCTTGCTTGTGAGTAAATAAAAGATTTTTTAAAGAATTTATCATAATCTTTACTTCTACTGCACATCAACTCACCTTTATTTCTTCGAAGCACAAACTCTACCCCTTAGGTAGCATTTACAGAGCCTTAACTGAGTCGGAAGATAGGTCAACGAAGTAGGAAAATAGATAAGGAACGATAAGTGAATCTGACAAAGTTTATACGGTTAAGGTAACATTTAGACTGGCATAGGTTTTGGAATGAAAACACGCCAAACTGAAATCTTGATATGGTAGTTGTATAATATAGGCTTAGCCTTTATCATACAACTACCATAGCAATTCTTAACCATCATAAGGATTAACCTTCAACCTGAGGACGCTGACTTGTATGCCTGCGAAACTGATGTCCGATGAAGTCAACAAAGGCGAAGGTAACCCGGAAGCCGTGCATCTGAGCTACTCCGCGGACGCACACATCATAATCATCGGTGTGAATAAAGAGACGACTTTACTAAACCTGAGAAATGATTTTTATGTAGTACCCATTGGGAAAAGTCACTGGAGTAGAGCGAAGGAATGCAGGCGCAATAAATATGGAACATAGATTCGTTAATTTGGAGATTTGTCTCATTCTCGGATTAGTAATTCAATTGAGGAACTAGGACGTCGGATTCCAAAATATTCAATTATCAGTCATAATTTACAAGTGACTGCTGATTTACAATTTGATTTTAAATGCTATATTCGGCGTCAACAGAATTTTATCGAAGGAATCATGAGGGAGGGATATTTTTTATTTGCTCAGTTTATATCAAATGAAACAAATTGGTACTGACATATTGCTTAGGAACGTCTTCCAGGTTTCTCATTGGGTTGGTGCCTCAAATTCCTGCGCTTTATTCGGAGACTAGGGAACTGTCATCGGAATGAACGGATACGGAGGGTAGACATTTCAGCCTAGACTACCTGGATGTTTCTCCGGACGACGGTGCACGAGTTGGACAGTGAAACACAGGAAAAGTGGCCGCACGTCATATACCGTGGGAAACAGTCATGAATAGCCATTTTATGCCTCGTTTCAGGAAATATAAGCGATGAGGATTCGATAAAAAAGATAACGGATTCGAATAAGATCAAATGTGGGATCAGCGCATCATTATAAGAACTTATATTTAGCTTTATTGAAGAAATGAAAAACGTTAACGCATGCACTAATTCAACGCATAGCAGAGGAAAACGGTTGGATTCGGTTTCCTTTGTCTTCAACAATCCCACCAAATAAATAATGATTTATTCATTAAGAAATAGGGATCTTATGTCTCCTGGGTTCAATGAAGCGATACGAAAAAGGAAATAAATCATAACTTTTACTTTACTTTACTTTAATTTTATAGATCAGGGCTTTAGGAGAACTTGAATAATTTGGTGTAAAAAATTCCCAAACAGAAAAGACATGGCTTATTACTGTAATTATATTACATATTAACTAAACATAATATAATGGAGAAATCCAAAGCATGCCTAATTAAGAATACCATATGAAATTTTATTAAATATCCTGTAAACATGAATTGAGATAGGCATAACTACAATCAATGTAAGCAATAATAATAATATACACAACATAGTGTAGTCTTAATATATGGATTTTATATGGGGAAATTTTGGCATTAATTTATTCTGTTTTGAGAAGATGTTTACTAAAAATTTTATAATGCTGTAAAGTCATCTGAACTTTGTTACCGTGACAAAATACAAAGCTGTAGCTCCTAAAGAAGTGGGAAAAATTTAATTTTATGATTAGAATCCACAGGACAACAAGCAGTGACAAAGCAATGACGTTGAATAAAAGCGTTTAATAGTAAGATATGAGTACGCCTATTTCGCCATGGATACGAAAATGAAAGTTATCACCGAAGAATAGAATGCATTACAGTGAAAACAAGTATGAGGAAGGTAAGTGACCGAGTTAAGAGGATAAACAGAGATCAAGGTAACCAAAGCGCTACGCTACGGACACCACGAAAAATTTTTGTTATCAAAATCGCGAATGCGTGGTTCAATCACGGCTATGGGCGGAGGCGCCACGGGATTACAAAGGATGAGCACGAAGAGCGAAGCGGCACGAGTGGGAGGATAAGCTTCCTCATTCGATAAGTATCGTTTGCAGATCTCGCACGCAGAGATTGGAACTAAAAACAAAAACAAGTGGGTGGGACGAAGAAAGGCAATGGGTCGTTTGCCTGCCACGAGCGTTCGCGGTCTTTAAGCACGAACATCACAACCAGGAATACCACAATAGAAGATTCCTCAGTCGACCACTACATGTTATCAAACACCGCGCATTTTGATGACCATACAGAGAAGTTGCTACTCTTGTCGCTGACAGGCAGAGCAATCCTAATCTCAATCAAAGATAAGTGGCAAAGCTGTTAACCTAAATTTATTGTCGCAATTACGTGATACATCTAATCAATAACTTTTCATTGCTATTCCTCATGATTTCAAATACAATATTGCATATATTTTGAACAAATGGATCGCTGCGGCCATTTTGTTGAACCGATTTGAAGTTCCCCGTAAGTGCAACTTAAGTTAAGCTTCCGCAATGCGGAGTGGGACCTCCTCCAAGAAGTCACTTTAATTACAACAGAGGATTCTCCACTCGGCCAATAATAATCTATTCTCACCCATTGCGCAATTAAATGGCTTTACAAAAGTTGATTTGATCAAATTTTGGTCAAAAATCGTACAAAATTGGAAGCATGAATAATGCTTCTACGTGATGGACAGAGTTTAGCCTCACCTAGCATGTTAGTCACCTTGGCCTCGAGAGCAAAGACGGATTTCCATTATTCGCTCCAGTTATTCCTTTCTTCCCTCTGTCGGGATGTTTAATTTTCCCCGAGGAATTCACTCGATGCTCACTTCTGCTCTGCCACACTCTAGCCTTCATCTAAATCCAGAAAGAGTGCTGCAATGAATGCAACTAATGAAGTTAAAATTTTCATGCAATAAATATGAAATGGCAATCATATTTGTAATAAATTATAAAAAGCGCTACTGAAAATGGTGCAGTTCGGCTTTGTGAAACGATGACTCAATGAATAATGAATGGCCACCACGATGGTTGTTTACATTTGAGAGAATGAAAACAAATCCTTCATCGGTCGACATAAAATAATACGCTCACTTTTATGACCTGAGATGCAATATGCGGCGCCATCGCAACCATTGGTCGCAAATTCTTGGTCCGTTAAATAAGCACCTGCGCTCGTTGAAGCGCAATTCGTGGGGTCAACAATGTAATCCTTGCGGAATCACTAACTGATTCCAATTCATTAGGAATCGTTTCCTTAAGGCTGACGCCAGAAAATACGCAATTAATGAATTCATTCCTATGGTAGTTATCACAATGGTCACGTTCAAAACGAATCACCGATAATATGATATTGTCTCCTAGGTATATCCTTATAAAGGAGCTTAAATGCCTTCTCTTGGGATGGATTAGTTACCTACACTGGGAAATGATATTTTAATTTAATATTTTAAGTACCTCACCAAATTTTATGCTGCAAATTTACTGTTTTCATATTTTGTGCGTCTTTATTTGATTAAACTTAAAAAAAATTAAAAGCGATGAATCAAGAGTATATTTTGCCGAAGGGATAGATATGGGAATTCGTTTTCCCCGAACTATAAGGACTTTAATAAATGCTACTCGTAATTTGGTTAAGCATTTGCTTTTTATATGCAAACGGCTGGTGTCCTAACATCCCTTGCCACACGCATTGTAGGCGGCTTGCGACGTAGCATGTAGGTATAGATGAAACGCCGAAAATGATCCCACTTTTCCAGGAAATCGGGTGACTTACTGTAGCATAAGAGGGACTTCAATATTATTAACGTTAAAGGTAATCTCAATCACACGGGATTTGAATCCACGACTGGCAGCACGTTGGCAGACAAGTAATTAACCCAGAGCCACCGGGTTTTAATTATGTCTCAGAGACATGATGAGCCTAAATTTAAAAAATGGGAAAATACAAACAGAAAAAAATTAACCGAAATGCCATCCTTTTTTATTCTTCGGGCTGAAACTCGATCATAGTGATATTCCTTATATACCAATTAGTCAATTACTTAGATTAGTCATGAATTCTATTATTATTTTCACTAATTAAGGGATTAGTTGTCCCGCTCAGCGACGCTCATTGCAAACACGTACGTCCTACAAAGTCTGTCGATAGAGCCAGTAGATAACGTCACATCTCCTATCCTAATATCCCTCTAAAGTGTAAAAAGTCCATATTCACTCGAATGAAAGCCAACTAGATTTCGAAGACCCTTTGAATGTATTGGTCTTCCCTCATCAGTCGTCAGGAAATATGATTGGGAAGATTTTGCAGCATCATACGCTCAGAAAAGAATAAAATATAAAAGCACAATATGTATAAGTGATGATGAGGACTGGAAGATCCGAGTGAATGTGAAAAAAATCACTACTAGGTATAAGAACAAATACGTGAATGCTATTCTAAAATAAATAACGCAAGACTATTTTGTCCATGATTGTTCGCCGCGCCATCTTTGAGTTTAACTTCCTTGCCTAGGTTACCTGCTTATTCTCACCATGGCATATGAGGAACGGCAGTATGACTAACGTTCAAATCCCGCGTGGGTCGCGTTTTTAGCCGCCCATGGTAAGTAATTTTTTTAAATTTTAATTTACTTAAATTAATTAATTTAAGTTAATCATATATATGTCCCTAATATGCTCACCGCGAATATTGTTTTTAGAATTACAACACAAGAACTTATATACAACTATAGAAAAATAAGTCAGATTTTTTCGTACGTCAAGTCATTAGAAGGAAAAAATTTTCTGAATTATACCGATGAACGGCAAGAGAAATATATCAATAAGCGAACCAGACAGCTAATTTATCTAACTCTCTCTGACCTTCATATAATCCTAATATCAACCTAACAAACCGTTACAAGATACACGTGCAGCCAATTGGCCTTACAGTAACGGCATAATTAACCTATTTAAGGCAATAATCCTCAACAAATCCCCAAGAGTATGTGAAACGGACATGTGCCACGATTGGAGTAAATTTTACACATATTTTCCTATAAACGGGGAATTAAATTGAAACGTACGCCACAGTATTATCGCTTCTGCGTATGGTAATCCCTTACAAATGCGGATAATAATCAATTATCCCATGCTATAGATCTACGCTACAGTCGAGATAAGCATCACGATGTAATTTTACTGATCCTGTGAATGGAAAACGTTGCACTTACTCGTCAAAATGGCCGTACATACATCTATCCACCAGCTAATATGCCGTGAAGAACAACTTTAGTCGAATGGTGAAATTCAAATAGAGTAGGAAACAATTAAGGAAATCCCTGCCTAAAAACATATAGAACAATTTAGTTTTTGTCCAAAAACTTAGCATCAAAAAAATAGTTTCATTTGTAGCTTTAATTTCTTGCATTGAGAATATGAATTCAACACAAAAATATTTTTTTGGAAGATATTTACGTTGATTAATGATAATGTTCCTTATGTGCTAATTAAGTGATAAAAATGTATAAGATTTTGATGCATCATGATGATGAGCATGTATGATTAAAATGCGAGTCATTACGTATTTATATTTTTCATAAAATGGGTAATATATTATCGTTATGATTTTCGTGCAATCATTTTCTTAAAATGCTTGATAATCTAGCTAAAAATATTAGTTTAGGTCCAACAATCTTCACGGCAATTATCATCGTGGTTAACTCGTATTCTGCTACATTTCAGCATTAACCATGACAGGAAATTTTCAAAATGAATGCCGTTCCTTAAGAAAAATTTTATCGCCTAGGAAAATTCTAGATACTGCTTTTAAATAACTGGTTGGATTACATTTGTCCGTAACTTTTTTACTCTACATGTTAGCGATTGTCTTTACATCAACAATAGCAGTTCACTTTGCTTTCTTGCTGGCTACTTCCTGTTGCTAAAATACAACAATTCTAATCCACAAAAAATTATATTGAATATATGCAGTACATGGAGGGTGTATGTAATTCATTAGCCCGAGTAAGGATATGATTTCACTGAAAAAACAGCAAACATTTCAGGTGATGACAATTCATACCCGAAATGCGTCATAATGCATATAAGTTTTGAATTTTTTATTCCTTAAAACTAAACAATAGAATATTTTGATATTCTTTATTGATTTTAGTACCAAGAAGACCGCCTGTTAACGGAATTTCGCTGGCGCCTGAAATAAGAAATCCACGACATAGGTGTGCATGAAATTTCTTGACAATGTTCGGCCACATATTCTTGATTAAGCTGATACTATCACCCAGTGCTTATGTGAATTAGGCAGTGCATGTGTCACATCATAATGAGCTAAAACCAAATTTATAATCTGTCCGCAGTTTTTAATGAAGAGCCTATAAGAGATTCAATCTCACTTTCTGAACCGATTTTCATGATTCATGATGGTGAATTATTTATCTGAACCAAAATACCATTACTACTCTTCCATAATACAACATTATCAGTGAGCAGAACATACAATTTTACAGTCGTATAATTTAAGTCTTTCAAAAATTCATATCGTAATTTTAAATCCTGCGCTAGATAAGACCACATGACTTAAATTAGCGACCACATGAATACAAATTATCTGGCATAAGAATCTGGAGGAAATCAATGTACTCTTTATGCAATAAAATAAACATAGCTTACGAAACACATGCATATTTGAATCACAATGACCTTGATTTCTTTATATAAGATGGTAGTTAAATACAATTGCAAGTGAATCAAAACTACGTCACAACGTAGGAATTCATTAAGTGAAGCTTATAGGAAAATCATGGGTTCACGAACCAGGCACTTCTATTAAAAATTAATAAAATAGAGTATTACAGAAATATCGTGTCTTTACATGCGCATTGTACCTACATTCCCAAGAGTTATAATTTATTTCCAAGAAAACTTGGGCTCGTAAACTTTAACCAGCCAAATGTTTACACGCACCATATAGTATGTACAAGTGATAGATAATTTGAATGCGTGCCATGATACTCTTGATCACTCTTCGATCGCAAACATTAAACAGAAGTTCATTCACCTCGCTCAGCTACAAACCAATCGCACACAATAGAAATTTTTTGAGCAAACAGCTGAAGTTTAATTGCAATTTTGGAGTAAATATAGTCTGAAAACTTTATGGTACTTCAATTTGATAGATCACAATATGGAGGGGATCTTCGACTGAAAATAGGCTTCCAGGAGTTTCCACGATCTGTCTGAAATTCATTTACATTCGTCTGATTTTGTGCACATTAATTTTGTTTTATAACGTAGAAACATTTCATTTCGAGAATTTTGAACTTGGCATTTGTTTTGAGTCGCATGAATTCAGTGGATACCTCTTCATTCGGCTAAGCGCATTCTTGGTGAAGGAAGTAAGGATGATACTCTATAGAGGAAGATCTTTGAACTCTGCAACCTTGGATTCGGATGGCGCGTAAATGCGAGCGCAATTGGCGAGAGGGATGGGCGATGGTAGCGCCATTGTCCGCGCCGCGGCCGCCCCCGCAACTCGTGTCTTCCCGATTGTTTTTGAACCGGACGACGACCTCGCGCGCCGCGGAACATAAACAGACCTCCTTGTGCTTAGCACTCGGGAAAGTGAGTTGCGCCGGGAATGTCACGGAGGTGGATGTTGGCTTGGATTAGCAGTAAGACAAAAAGGAGATGGTTTTGGCTGTTGGTAGATTTTTTCAGTCCCAATAAAATGTTACCACAAGACATTTCTGATGCGGGAAATGCATGTGTAGCTGTGCGTGCTGAGTTTAAAGATCTATCTTTATAGAGCACCTTCCATAATTCCTTTGAAGAAGAATTGCTAAGCAGAATTTACCGATTTTCAGTCATATATACCCTTCATATTGTGATCTACCGTATTTAGATATTAAAGAGTTGTCTAGACTATATTTACTCCAAAATCCATTCAATAAATCATTCGTCGAGATTACTTAGCGTGAGATTCAGCACTTAAAAAGAGACCACTTAGCGTGAGTGCATATACCTTAAATACGGCGTACAGAGAAAAAATTAGAGCTGAAAACCTGTTAGAATTAGCACGAAAAGTAGCCTGGATTTTAGTCGATTTTGAAGTAACGGAAAAATTAGCGTGAATCATTGGAAAGCGAAGTGTCGTCGTCACATTTTTATGCGCTTTGCGTTTGAGTTATGTTATTTCTAACATTAAAATAAGTGAACTGCATTCAGGAGATCCAATTCCATCCAAGAGAAAGCTAATTTCTGTCGCCAATTCGGTCGCATTTTAATCAATTCGGTCGCATTTTAATCGGTTTTCAAAAATGTCCACGGCGCGGTGATGAGTGCAATGCGATCCACTTTTTTCCAAAATTTTGCTGTATAATGTTTGTAATAGGGTGGTTTCCTATTATATTTTATTGCCTAAATCGAAAGATTATTACTCCTGGAGCACGTATTTCACGCTTTTAGATTTTTAAATGACGATATCTATTTTTCGCGATTTTATGAAAAGTGAAAATTTTCAAGCGCGCGAAAACGCGACGGGTAAGTATGAATGCTGGGAATATCATGTGTGACGTCATTCTGGCTCCCGCTGTCGCAAAGTGAAGTGACCTTGGGGCGAGGATGTATGCGCCGCTGACATGAGATGCAGGCTGCTAGCAAGTAGCAGAGTACCCTGCTAGCCGTTAGCGCTTGCCTTAAATAAGGATTATTAATACCCTATCAAGCGAAGAAAACTTTCCGACCTTAGGCAGTTTTAATAGGTGATTATTAAGACATGTTTCCCTGAGCTCTGTGCCTCATGCATGCATTGGTAATCTCAGACGATGTAAAGCTCCTATCTACTCGTATAGAAACTAGGTCCCTGTGACGTCAGGTGGAGTGGCCTCGCATGGGCGCCAATCCAGCCCTTTTCAAATGCGGTTAAAATTGACCGTTGCCATTCGTCTAAACCGGTATTTCTAAAACCAAATAATTGGTATATTATGAATACACTAATGGTGGATAACGAGTCGCAATCAATGCATTTCGTTTTCTTTGATGAAGGAAACTACCCAGGAACCGGGGAATAGCATTAAAAAGTAATGAATTTGATAGATCACATCATAAAGCGTATACATTTGGTTAATACCCCTAACTATACCGTATTTCTCAATTAAACTCGGATGAATTTGTCCGTCAGCAACGCGAGTAGCGGCTTTTGTAAACCCATTTAAATGCGCGGTGAGTGACAACACTTTCAGAGGCCGCTTAGAGGATCCTCATTTGTAATATTCGTGCCTTGAAGCGAGGATGAAGACAGTTCCGAATAGAAAAAAATAGGGAATTGAGAAGTAAACCTCGGAAAAGATATCGATGCGCCTTAAAAAAAAACACTTCAAATCAATTTCAATGCCTTGTGTGCGACGGTTCGCTGTTACAGTTCTGCAAAAGAGTGATAGATGGCGACTACGGTAATCTATACAGGGTGGAGAAAAATTGTGTCACGTGATACCATAAATAATCTACAGAGAATTCTCCACTCCCATAGTTCCATGGATTCCCACCGGTCGCATTAAATAGCGGCGCTCCAGTTGCTAGGATACAAGTCAACATACGTATTATCCCGCAAGAGATACGCTACGCGATGAATGTAATCGTGTATTGCTCAGACTCAAGCTCACTTAATTCATATTTAAAGCTCGATTTCATATGTGATAGTTAAAAATCACACACCCTTCAAAATTATACGCAAGTACATGTAAATGTGGTCTAGTGGTTACGGTGCTGGAGTACAATTCCGAAATTTTATATTCGACTGCTATCTGTAGTAATTTTTTTCATAATTTTCTTCTACTTTTCCTTTTGCAGAAACCTGCTATTCACAATTACATTCATGATTTCACTGAAAACTTTTTTTCTGTGCGAGGAAATATTTTGTACACTTGCGACGTCTGACGTTTTTCCATTTCTTCACACTTAAACTTCCTTTGAATTATTTCATTTTCATGTCGCAATGCGACGCACTATTAAGATACACATGTATTTGGTTTCCTTTTATGTTTCAGTATGATATTGTGGGCTCATTCTTACCATCCATGCCTATTTCTCGAATGTAAAAGAAAAAGTAGAATGAAATATTTAAACCAAGTAACGCAAACGAGACTCGATCTTAAAGCCTAAGCGTAGGAGTTGAAAACTGTAGCCACTGGGCCTAGGCAGTGTTTTTTTTCAAATGGAGTTCTGCAGGGAATTCAAATCCAAATACATTGTCAGCAACCGATCTTTACGCCACTGGTGACTAAAGTTAGAGAGCGAATTAATGCGCGGAAACCGGTTACACAGTAACGCGGCTACTGCTCCCTAATGGAGCCTCCAATAGTAATATAAACACTATGTGTGATACAATGGAAGTTCGACGTATTGAAATAAGAGGCAGTTGAACTTTTCCAGAATTAATTAATAATGAATAAATATAAAACTACACATTTTTCACAAAATTAAAATAGCCGTTTTGTAACCGGTAGGATCAATTTTAACTGTGTGAAATACACATAGTTGTATTATTTACGTAAATGATTTGAAATGTCGATTTTGCAAAAGGTTGTTTCAAGAAATTCGGCCATGGTGTACTTAAATTTTATTATATATAATATATATATATATATATATATATTACTTATGAAAGACACCACAGGTGATATGAATATAAATAAATGCCATGATAGGCCACAAAAACACAGACACAAATAAAAGAGGACTCACACGTTAGTTTCTTTCAAATTTTCGACCTCTTAGGGTCTTCGTCGGGAGGGAGGCAAGAATATATATATATATATACATTTCAAATTCACATTCACACAAGTCGCCACAGGCGAATATACAATCATAATAACATATAATAGAAATTGAAACAAAGAGATAGAAACATAAATACAGGACGATGACACACTGTGGCGTGGAGATGGAATGAAGGCCGAAAACACATGGAAAAAAGTTCACCTGAACCGGGAATCGAACCACGGACCTTCTGCTTTCCGGGCAGATGCTCAGACCACCGAGCTATCCAGGCTAATCTAGGCCCGTATCCAGAAACCTCACTACTGCTAGACACGTCATCAGATGATGACGTAGCCGCTGTAGCGGCCGAGCACCGCTACGCTCACCGCTGCAAAAGTCTAGTGAGGTCCATGGCATGCTACTCGCTACAAGTAATATGGCCGCCGGGATTCGTCTGCTTATCGTCTCGCATTTATTATTAATAATTATTGATGTTTAAAGGGCTATAAGCTCATGATAATTATTTATTATTACTTAAAAAGATAGTAAGAATGCTTCAATAACCATATTTTATCCTAATGAGTAAATATTTTACCTAATTTAACTACCAATAAATACTGTCAACAATACCGTGATGAAACCTCTTAGGATTCACCGTTTTATTTGCAATTAACTTCTAAACGGGCCCTGTCATGCCTTGAAAACCATTTATAATTAAATACAAATAAATTAGGGACACAAGAATGTCTCGCCTTGATGCTTTTGAAATACTTTTTTACGAAAAATAACCATTGTCAACGCAACTATGCTGAAACCTCGTCGACTTTGCCATTCTAATAGCTATTAACTTTGGTATAGACCGTGGCTTTCCTTGAAAACCATTAATATTATATATATATATATATATATAAGTGCCCAAATAAAGTTGCAATCACCAGCTTTGTGTCTCTGATATCCAAAATTTGCGTAAAATACTCAAAGCGACAAAGTCGTCTTCCAGTCAGCTACGTCCATTCTCAGTTACTGCTAGTTTGAATAATTTCATTTCCGAGCCATTGAAAACCATGTTCAATTACGTGAAAACTTACCTATAATGATTTATGCCGTCACAAAAATGATGAGTTAAAGTTTAAGGGAAGGGTCGATGGAAATGGCATATTGCTTCTCAGTCCGTTTACAATAGCACATGATATTCATCTCATAATGAATGTCACGTAAATCTTCGGACGTTGCAATACAATACATGTATCTATTATATTACCTCAAAGTCTAAAATATCCAACTATACCAATGCAATCGACAGTTGTACGAGTATATTTGTCAACCACAATGACGAATTGCGCAAGTGACACCAAGGATTATTCAGCAATAAATACCACCACAAGAATTACTGAGTTCACAAACTTGTATTTATTAACGTCGTAAAACTCACTTTCAATTCAACAAATAAAATGATCACACTTTACAAGAACACTTGTCCAAAAAAAAGTACTCACGAAGAAAATCAACATCAACACGACACGTACTGTTACTTCACAAATCTAATTAACACAAATTGCAAATAAAATTGTCCAGGAAATGTTCACACGAAGAAAGTCGGGAGCGAATACACTAACTGTAACTTCACAAATCAAATTACACATACATTGCGGACACAAGAAGTCGGTAATTAGAGCGAAACATCGGCAGCGACGACCCGTACAACTTAATAACGGCACTATTTTTAAAAAATGCTCACTTTCCTTTCATTTCGCATTGTCAACAATAATTGTAACAGATGAAACATTTTATTTAAAAAATCATCAATAAAGTCAGCACCGAAACTAGGGTGTCCTGAACAAAACTTTCCGCCCAGATTGGTGCATTTTCGGGGTGCGGGGTCTGGGGCATCGGCCGGCTTTCCCCGGCGGCAGAGCCGCCGAGGCCAGCCGGCAATCACCGGCGATCGACACTAGTCGAGACACTTGGTACACGTCGCGAGATTTCTGAACACGAAGATTTATCAGCATGTACCAGCTGGTTCTCAATGATAACTTTGCCGATTTAAAGGGACACTTTTCACATAATGAACGGAACCAGATTCACAGAAGAAACTTGAAGAACCAAGAAAATCCCATGGAACCGAGAATAAATTCCGTGTGAGATACCGCATCTCCAAAGACATCTTATTTCCACGAACACCACTAAAAAAGAGAAATTATATCAATAATTTCCATTCAGATTTTAAGAACAAGACAAAAGATTCTCCGCTGAAATTTCACAAATCACGGCCTAATAATGTGCTTACGGGTCCATTATCTTGACCCACGTAAGGTCATCCCACGCCCTGGGAAATAGCGACAGTGAATATGTAAAGAAGGAATGGTTTGTATTATTGTTATTTAAGCGAATTTGTTAATGAAACGAGGTGGAATAGTTAAAGTAACGTTAATGATTTAATTTAACAATATGAAAATAATGTATTTTTGATATAATGGGTGAAAATAAGACTTTATCATATTAGTGTAGACAAAGCTTTATTGGGTTATTCATAAATACATAAAAGCGACAATGCTTTGAAAACAAGCGTACAAGTAGAGGTAAGCAATCAATATATATGTAACGTACCATTGCAACCCGTTTAGAGCAAATGTATGTTAACAATAACACTGTAATTACTAGGGCGCTATTCCAAAAACAGACCCCTTGGGAAACGAGAAATCAGGTAAACTTTGACATTGGATGTTACATAGCATAAAGACAAGGCACGAATGAAATTATTCCTTAATGAAATGGGAAATATTATAATCTGTGAAGGGGATCATTAAAAACATCGTAGTATAACGATAAAGAAACAAAAGACATTATATAAACGGGAGCGCTATCGGAAT
Organism: Ischnura elegans; assembly: GCF_921293095.1. Classification (NCBI taxonomy): domain Eukaryota; kingdom Metazoa; phylum Arthropoda; class Insecta; order Odonata; family Coenagrionidae; genus Ischnura; species Ischnura elegans. The sequence continues at coordinate 41,174,071 of NC_060259.1, forward strand.
GACGCCTCGTCGAAAAAAGTGATTGTAGGCCATATATCACTGGGTCATTCATTTGAACACCTATACGAATAATCTAAAACAACGAACTTCATAAGAAAGAAGAAATAACAAAATTTATTAAACATAGGATCCCCATAACCATTCAGCTCACATAGAAAAACCAAATTTTTTTTTAAATAGGGCGCTATTACATTTCGACACCGAAGAAATCCTCAGTAGTGGTTAACATTTACACTGACACATTCAAAAAGGTAAAAAGCGAATTTTATTCAAAACGCAAACCTAATTCTGACATGCAATGACGAAATAAAGGCACAGCCGGAGCAGTTTCTAAAATTGGAATTAACGAAGTAGGAAAATAAATAATAATAATTGACCTACCAACAAATCAAAGTTTCAATGGGTAATTTTTTTTAAATTGCAGGGAATTTTTTTGTCCGAACTCCTCTAATATACGATAAAAAAACATCGAAGATTACAAAGCGTCCATAGACCAAATCGTTTAATAATAAATACAGTAACCTGGAGTCAACAAATACTAGGGCGCCCACCAGGGGCGGATCCAGGATTTTTTCCTGGGAGGGGCACAAGGATACCTCGCAATACAAAACGAATGCAATGATAATGGGACCGTATTAAAAATCTTGCATATTTTTGAGGGTCTGGGGGGGCACGTGCCCCCGTGCCCCCCCCCCCCCCCTGGATCCGCCTATGGCGCCCACACGAAATCACGCCCATGAAAAAGGATTGAACAGGCTTGGAAGTCATTTTTTTCTAACGACTGTGACGTACCTAGAGCTGAGATAAAGCATACATAACAGAAAAGACATACGAGACCAAATGGAAAAAATGAAAAACAATCATATAACATCACTTAGCCTCTTTAAAAACTAAACTTGGGCTTGCACAACCCACAGTCTCCGCACCAAATCAAATTCAGGAACAGTAAAAATTTTTATGTCTGATTAATTTGCAGCTGCGATGAAAGGAAAAAGTATAGACACTTTAATAAAATCAAAATAATAGGACTTGAGGGTTTGAAATAACTTTCACACATAAAAGACGGAGAAATAAAATAATTTGCCAGAAAAATATTCGAGAAATGGGTTTAAATTCGTCATTTTAAACTCATTCGTCATTTTAAACCCATTTAAACCGTTAAAGCGAATTTCAGATGTAAAGTCACCAATATTACGAGTGAACACATCTAAGATTATGGGAATCCCATAACCCAAATCGTTTTAATAGAAATGGAGAAACCACGAGTAGAAAAATAATAAGGAAGCCACACCAAATCATCCATATGGAAGGGAAGTGACATGAATGAGAAAATATTTTTTTCCGACGACTGTGCCCGGCGTAAAGCCGTGAGAACACCCTAATCATAGTCAAACATCTTCAACCAAGAGATGAAAATGAAAAACTCTCCATTCAAATTTCGTCTTTGAAATCAAGGCCTGAGATAGCCCAAAACACAGCCTGCGACAAAAATAATACATGAAAAAGTAATAAGTTTTTCAATTCTTATTTTCGGTAGCAATTTGAAGAAGTTTACAGAGTCGCAAAAGAAATAAAAACACGGCGATAACACCGTTTTAAAAATTAACTGCAAAATGTAAAAAAATAGAGGAAAATAATAGACCCAAAAAAATGGAAGTAAACATTTAAAACTCTAATTTTCAAAACTCTCCTTCAGAATTACGGATCGAAACTCATCTACATTTCGAGGCAACAAATCAAAGATTACGCTACACCCATAGCCCATACAGATTTACATTACATAGAGATACCACGAGACGACAAATACTTGCTCGCCCACACCGAATCAAGCGCATGGAAAATAGGTGATGCGAATGGGAATATATTTTTTTCGAAGACTGCAGACCCGGCCTACAGCTGTGATGACACCCCAATCGTAGGAAAATATGTTCAAACAAGGGATTGAAATAAAAAACGACAGCGTAAGTACTTCTCCCCTTTGAAATCTAGGTCTTGGATGGCCCAACCCACAGCACTCGACGCCATCAACAAAATCTGGAGAAGTGAAACATTTTTAAAATTTTTATTACCGGTAAAAGTGAAAAGAAATTTACCACAATCCCAAAGGAAACGAAAGCATGACGAAGCCTCCGTTTATAAATGCATTTGAAAATTTTACGACACTAGAGGAAAATACTTGACCCACAAAAAACTGGAAGGAAAAATGTAAATGTGACATTTTAAAAAGACTCCATCAGAATTTCGGATCGAAACTCGTCTACATTACGAGGTAACACATCAAAGATTACGTAACACACATAGCCCATACAGATTTACGTTACATAGAGATACCACGAGTCGACAAATACAAAGTCGCCCACCCCGAATCACCCGCATGGAAGGTAAGTGGTATGAATGGCAAAATATTTTTTCCCGAAGATCGCGCCCGGCCTAAAGCTGTGATGTCAGCCTAATCGTAGAAAAACATAGTCAACCAAGGGATGGAAATGAAAAACGACTACGAAATTACTTTTCCCCTTTAAAATCTAGGTCTTGGATGGCCCAACCCACAGCCCTGGACGCCATCAAAAAAATCTGGAAAAGTGAAACATTTTTAAAATTTTTATTATCGGTAAAAATGAAAAGAAATTTACTACAATCCAAAAGAAAACGAAAGCATGACGAAACCTCCGTTTACAAATGCATTTAAGTTACATATAGATACCACGAGTCGACAAATACGAGGTCGCCCACCCCGAATCACCCGCACGGAAGGTAAGAGGTAATGGTAAAATATTTTTTTCCGAAGATGGAGCCCGGCCTAAAGCTGTGATATCAGCCTAATCGTAGAAAAACATGGTCAACGAAGAGAGTAAAATAAAACACAACTACGTAATTACTTTTCCCCTTTGAAATCTAGGCCTGGATGACCCAACCCACAGCCCTGGACACCATCAACAAAATCTGGAAAAGTTAAACATTGTTAAAATTTTTATTTTCGGTAAAAATGAAAAGAAATTTACCGCAATCCCAGAGAAAACGAAAGCGCGACGATACCACCGTTTCACAATTCAACTGAAAAATTTACGACACTAGAGGAAAATAATAGACCCAAAAAAATCGAAGTAAACCTTTAAATCTCTCAATCTCTCATTTTCAAAACTCTCCTTCAGAATTTCGGATCGAAACTCATCTACATTATGAGGTAACACATCAAATATTATGTAACACCCATAGCCCATACAGATTTTCATTACATAGAGATACCACGAGTCCACAAATATTTGCTCGCCCACCCCAAATCAAGGGCATGGAAAAATAGGTGATGCGATTGGGAATATATTTTTTCCCGAAGACTGTGCCCGGCCTTCCGCTGTGATAACATCCCAATCGTAGAAAAAAATGTTCAAACAAGGGATTAAAATGAAAAACGACTACGTAATTACTTTTCCCCTTTGAAATCTAGGCCCGGGGTAGCTCACACCACAGCCTGCGGCGACAACTAAAAATCTAAAAAAAATTTAAATTCTTTATTTTCGGTGAAAATAAAAAGAAGTTTACCATAATTATTATTATTAAATGTATAGAAGGAGTAAAAACACGACGATATCACCGTTTTAACATTTAACCGAAACATTTACGGCACTGCAGGAAAATATAGAACTAAGCCAAAAAAAATCGAAGTTAATTTTAAATGTGACATTTTCTAAGTTTTCCATGAGAAATTCAGATCAAAACTTATATACATTACGAGGTAAGACACCAAAGATTACGTAATACCCGTAGCCCATACCAATTTACATTGCACAGGGATACCACGAGTCGACAAATACTAGGTCGCCCATCCCGAATCATGCCCGTGGAAGATATGTGATATTAACGGAAAAATATTTTTTCCCGAAGACTGTGCCAGGTCTTCTCCTTAGATAAGAGCTTAATCACAGAAGAACATATTCCACCAAGGGACGAAAATTTAAAAACCTCATCCATTAACTTTTCCTCTTCGAAATCAAGGCATGGGATGACACAACACACAGCCTGCGATGCCAACAAGAAAATCTGAGAAAGTAAAAAAAATTTAAATTCTTCATTTCGGGTAAAAATTAAAAGAAATTTATCACAATCATAGCAGAAATAAACCACGACCATATAACCGTTTAAAAATTTAAAGGAATCATAAAACGGCACTACAGAAAAATAATTGACCCACCAAAAAATCTAAGTTAATTTTACATTTGACATTGTCTAAATACTCCATAAGAAACTCAGTTAGAAACTTATATATATTACGAGGTATAAATATTTTAAAAATTTATAGGTGAAATATTTTAAAAATTTTTATTTTCGGTAAAAATAAAAAGAAATTTACCACAATCCCAAAGGAAACGAAAGCACGACGAAACCTCCGCTTAAAAATGCATTTGAAAATTTTAAAAAACCAAAGGAAAATAATTGACCGAAAAAAAATCGAGGTAAACATTTAAACCTTTCATTTTCAAAACTCTCGTTCAGAATTTCGGATCGAAAGTCATCCACCTTACGAGGTAGCACATCAAATATTACGTAACACACATAGCCCATACAGATTTCCATTACATATAGATACCACGAGTCGACAAATACAAGGTCGCCCACCCCGAATCACCCGCATGGAAGGTAAGTCGTATGAATGGTAAAATATTTTTTTCCGACTATCGAGCCCGGCCTAAAGCTGTGATGTCACCCTAATCGTAGAAAAACATGTTCAACCAAGGGATTAAAATAAAAATGGACTACGTATTTACTTTTCCCCCTTGAAATCTAGGTATTGGATGGCCCAACCCACTGCCTACGACACCATCAACAAAATCTGGAAAAGTGAAACATTTTTAAAATTTTTATTTTCGGTAAATATGAAAAGAAATTCACCACAATTATAGATGAAACGAAAGCACGACGATACCACCGTTTTAAAATTCAACTGAAAAATGTACGACACTAGAGGTAAATACTGGACCCACAGAAAACTGGAAGTTAGAATGTAAATGTGACATTTTAAAACGATTCCATCAGAATTTCGGATCGAAACTCGTCTACATTACGAGGTAACACATCAAAGATTCCGTAACACACATAGCCCATACAGATTTACGTTACTTAGAGATACCAGGAGTCGACAAATACGAGGTCGCCCATCCCGAATCACCCGCATGGAAGGTAAGTCGTATGAATGGTAAAATATTTTTTTCCGAAGATCGAGCCCGGGCTACAGCTGTGATAACACCATAATCATAGAAAAACATGGTCAACCAAGGGATTAAAATAAAAAGCGATCACGTAATTACTTTTTCCCTATGTAATTTAGGTCTGGGCCGTGAAATTTAGCCGTGTTATATATAATCAAATATTTGTTGTTCCCATGGATTAATAATATATAAAATGAATTCCTTGTGTTTGTCTGAGCGTTAAGAAGTTTTAAGCGAACTCCTAACGATCATATTGACGGATTTAGACTACATATTTTTATTCCATATTGGCTGATTTGGAACTGAAATGAACTCCACTGATGTTAACGCTAGAACTCCGATTGAAATTTCCATGTGATAAGCGAAAAACGAAGAATTCATGACTAACTTCACATATAAGCTACGAATATATTTTCGGAAAAAAGACCACAAATAGCAGTGGAAGACCGCGCGGAGGGGATAGAAAAGGGTCATTCAGTTCTATGAAGGGCATGGGCTCGAGGGACATCCAATAAGCTGGTCTTTTGTGTCCTCGGCGGTCCCTTTCCTAACCCCCGCGCGGTGCACACGCACGGTCAGGCTTTTTAACCACTTTTTCGGATAATTTCGTGCCACACGGCATGAAACTATGCGACGCGGAAAATAAAGTGTATGGGATCCTTAACTTTCAAAAGTGAAAAGCTTCATGCCGGCCTGGTCCGAAATGAGTCGGATCTTTTCGTGCCTTTTCGTCAAATGTTTGTTTCACCGCTGCTCAGTTGTATATACGTTCATAAAATTTTCGTAAATATTTTCCGTTAACACGGAGTCATAAAATTTTCAATTGTACTGAGTGTGAAATCCTTAATTTGAAATTCATCTACATCTACATAATACCCCGCAGCCCCCTAAAAGGCGTGTGGCAGAGGGTGTTAGGACACCAGCCGTTTACAGCTAAAAAAAATGAAGTGCTCAAACGAAGTTCGGACTAGCGTTTATTAAAGTCCTATATGGTTCGGGGAAAAACGAATTCCCATATCTATCTGGCCCGAAAATTGGGGTGGGCAGGCCCAAGGCTAGTTTAAAAGTATTGCAATGAGTCTTGTGAATTTGAAACGTACGCGATTACATGTTTTTACGATGATCTTAGAGCAATAACAGTTTTTAGCGCGTTAAAGTCGCCGTAAAAACATTTTTCGATGCCAGTCTTCCACTGGGCCGATTTCCGGAAGATTCTGCATATTGTTTATTGGTTTGGGGATGTTCTGCTTCACAAATAATGATGTGTAATATTATTATTAGTAGCGGGCGTAACTTGGTGGAAATACATAAACGCAGGAATAGAAGGATCTACAACTTTGCTATTTCCACGTAGCAGTTTATTGACACCGACCATGGTTTCGTAACAAGGTGAAAAATACAGGTAAATTGATAGTATGTATAGCAGAGGGTTGGGTGTGGAAATACACTACAAGATTTCCCTACCCAACACTGTCAATTTACTTGCATTTTTCACCTTGATAATGTTACTGTGTAACGAAACCATGGTCGGCCTCAATAAATTACTATGTGAAAATAGCAAAGTTGTTGATCCTTCTATTCATGTGTAATATTTATATTGAGGTGCATTTACAATGGAAATTCTCTTTATTTTTTATGAATGACATAGTGAAAGATATATTTTCATTTTTTTCCAGGCTAATTATTTTGTTTTAGCGTCGTATTTTGTTGAAATCCCGTTTTAAAATTTTTTTACTGTGCCTCGCTTCTATCTAAGTTTATGAAAAATTGCATATTTCATTTCCCAGAAATAACGACATGATTAAATTATAATTAATTTTCCTGAGTCTGAAGTACCTGTTATGAAATTGGGATGGAGTGGCCCAACGGTTTTTTAAGCGGAGAAGCAATAAAATGGGTCTTGCGTTTTTTTAACGCTAGAGATAAGATGATTATACGCTGATGTAGATTTAATAACAATTTTAGGCGCGTGAAATTCGTTGGGACAAAATAAGTTCCGATGCGTATGATTTCTCTTTCCATAGGGCCGATTACCGGTTGGCGCACTAGTATTTGGTGACCCGGGAGTACCCTGTATGTACATCGATTACGGTTTTAAGGAAGTTCTCTTTCTTTCATTTTATTATTTCATTTTATATCAATCCATCTGAATTTCATTTAAAATTTTGTTCAATTGTTGCGTGATTACCCGGAGAAAATATCATTTAAAATTTTGAAGGTTAAATATTTTCCATACATTTGTCTTAAATATTGTCATAACTGTCTTAAATTCCAAATGAAATTTTTCACTCGTTGCGTCATTGTTGCATCTAAGATCATGAATAATTTCATTTATTACTTTCCAGAAAATAACAAAATTATAAAATTTTTACTTTTCCTAATCGTGATTTTCTAGCTGGGCAAATGCCATGCATATCTTGCTGGGCATAGATATCAAGATATTTCAAGATAGATTCAAGCATAATTTCAGGAAGAAAAATCAATGAAATGGGTTGTAGTACTTCGCGACTTGCATGTGCTCTGAATATTATTTATTGGTCTCGGGATGGCCTGTTACATCAATTTTGATTTTATATCTTGACAAAAGGATTATTTGAAATTTGCTTTTATATTATTTGTAAATGACCCAGTGAAAATTATATTTCGATTATTTCGTGTATCTTTTCTTTTCTTATTTTTCAAACAAAGAGTAGATAAAATTGCAAACATTTCTTACCATGTGTCATTATTAAATATAAGTGTGTGGTAAATTTCTTTTCTTATTCTCCGAAAATAACGATAAAATTAATTTTAAGGTGGGCCAACCAGCAGTGGCGGACCTATGGGGGGCTACTGGGGCTATAGCAAACGTTAACCTCCTTGGGAATCAAATTTACGTTAGATAGCAGTAGTATCCCTGGGACTTTGGAACCAGGGGGTGGGGGAGTTCATTGACCGCTACGTCATTGGGTTTTTGGAACCAGGGGGTGGGGGAGTTCATTGACCGCTACGTCATTGGGTTTTTGGAACATGAGGAGGTGGGGGAAGGTCATTGACCGCTTGTGGGGTGGGGGAAGGAGTGGGGGGAAGGCAAGGAGGCCCTTACGTCGTTTGAAAACGAGGGGGGTGAGGAGAAGGGGGAGGGGTTGAGACTGTTTGTCGCCATAGCCTATACCTCATCTGTGCTAAGTGGCCAGAGTGGGATGCGCTAGGTCCCCGCCTCCACAGTTGTTCTATGGAACCGAGAGGGTGTTTTAAGTGGTTTTGGAGCCGGGGGGTGGTTGGGAGGAATTTGTTGTCCTCCCTGTAACTTACCGCGTTTTTCAGGCACCACCCGGGCCTTACCCACACGTTGGCATGTCACCTCTCAGGGTCCAGACTCCTTGGCGTCATAATTTTGTGGGACGGGAAGCCCCTCACGCGTTTGCAGGTGCTATTAGGCAAGCGGCCGTTATTTTCCCGTTGGAGGAGTATGGGAAAATGTCGAAGGTTGGATGTGGGGTTGGGTATGACGGAGGATAAACAAACAAGACACAGAAAGCAGAGAGTTCTGTCAACAGTGCTTTATTTCCTTAATTTACAGATCGGCTAATTCCACATAGCTATTATATCTGTGAAAATTTCGGCGCTACATCTGTCGCAAAGAGTGCACGCGCAACTACGGTTGATGCTAACACTCTCTACTGTGAAGGCGTGGGCTTGGTTATCGGGTGAAATTTGAGGGTATCTATCAGCCACTTCGGCCATTATGGCCTCTATGCACTCGGTGCACGCCACGCAGGTACACTGAGTCTGCGAAGTAGTGGGGGCTACATCGCAGCTGAGGAGTAGGTCCGAGTAATTTCCAAGTCTCGGCTCCGACACCTCGATCTGCTGGCATTCCCACCCGCCAGCAGGCTCGTCGACGATTATGGTGTTCGCCGTGCTGTTCAGCTCTCCTACGTCGGGTGTCAGATGCGCGGGGGACCAGAATCCATCAGGGAAATCGCGGTCCGCCGCTACCGGTGTGGAGCAGTGAAAATTATCTCTCTCTCCAGATGGCGACTCCTCAAAATCCGAGTAATCGGACTCCCACGACATATCGTTGACTATGTTCAGCTGAAATAAATGTAATAACCCCCATTAATATAAATAATAAAATATAACGGTGGATATATTTTCAGAGAAAATAAGAGCGCGATAGAGTACCCCCGATCGGGAGGAGTGTCTAGGCTTACCTCGTGCTCGATTTCATCTGAGCTGTCGAACTCCGAACTCCACGAAAGCTGTCGGGCGATCCTAATCTGAAATAGAGATATTATTACCAAATGATTTGAATAGCAATCGTTATCTAAGTCGATGAATGTGTGGAGAGGATAGGACATGGTGCTTACCTCGTGTTCGATATCCTCGTTGGTGTACTTCGGCGATCCAACGTAACCCATGGTAAATAGTTTCTACGGTGCTCGGTGCTAGCGAAGAGTGAGATGCTTCCGTGACCGTTGGGTAGCGCTGAATGACGAGGGTGGAACTTTAAGCACTGATCAGGAGTTTGTGGTAGGGAGAGGAGGGGGTGGAAACGGCGCTCGTCATTGGTCCTTTTCAGGTATTTTTCAAAATCACGCTCAAAAAACGGTTGACAGACCTGTTAATGGATATTCACATGCGTTGTAGAGACCGACATAGGTTCCGCGTCTAAAGTCGAGCTTTCATGGGTCCACGCAAGAAAATGAAAAAAAAAAAAAACTATGACGGTGTCCCAAAAATGGAATGTTCGGCGGGGTGGAAAAAAAAATCTTGTGGAAAATCAACGAAAACCAATCTATTCCATCTCCGACCACTAGTCGCTAAGAGGGTTTTAACTTACACTGGCGAGTGCATTAATAAAAAAAATCACCTGTGGAATAGGCGAGGAGGTTTACTTTTGACAACATAGTGGAGCGGTTGTTTGAAAAGGGAGTAACAGCTCCTCTGAGGGTTTTCTTTTGACGGCATAACGGATGGGGGTGACTCGAAATCGGCGTGAGAACTCCTCTTCATTCCTCTTGAGAGTGAGAATATTTTCAAGGAGGCGTCGCCCCCTTCCTTTTCTGGTGTTTTTCAAAATCTCGCTCTAAGACGGTTGACAGAACTGTTGATGGATATTCACATGCTTTGTAGAGAACGACATAGGTTCCGCGTCTAAAGTCGAGCTTTAAAGGGTCGACGCAAGAAAAAAAAACTATGACGCTGTCCCAGAAATGGAATGTTCGGTGCGGTGGAAAAAAAAATCTTGTGGAAAATCAACGAAAACCAATCTATTCCATCTCCGACCACTAGTCGCTAAGAGGGTTTTAACTTACACTGGCGAGTGCATTAATAAAAAAAATCACCTGTGGAATAGGCGAGGGGGTTTACTTTTGACAGCATAGTGGAGTGGTTGTTTGAAAAGGGAGTAACAGCTCCTCTGAGGGTTTTCTTTTGACGGCATAGTGGATGGGGGTGACTTGAAATCGGCGTGAGAACTCCTCTTCATTCCTCTCGAGAGTGAGAATATTTTCAAGGAGGCGTCGCCCCACTTGGGTTTCCTATATAAGGGGTAGTTGTCGTACGGTCGATCACTGTATTTTCCGAGAGTTAGCGAGAGATACTCTGTTCTCTGTCTCCACACAGCATTTGTGGGCAAGACTTTTCTCATCGGTGATAAGTCCGAAGTAGCAACTCTAGCCTACGCACTCGCAAGCCGCAGAAGTCAGCATCACCGTAGAGCAAGGAGCTTCTAAGGGGTTTGGACCTGAGAGATCGGAGTTCTTACGGGGTTCCGGCTGGAGACACCACTACGCGAGGGAGGAAGCCGACCTGATTGGGGCTGAAAGCCGTGAGTTGTGTTTACAATAAGAAATTTCATCTTTTCGGTGGGGGATTTAAAATCGAGTAGGCGCAATGGAAGCAATTTTTGCGTGTGTACCTGCAAAGGAAATAATTCGCGCCCACCGTGCTGGAGCGTATGACACTGTCTCTCTTTTAAATGCCGCGCTGGACGGTTTAGTTCATCGCATGACAGTGATTAAGGAGGAAGTGGACATGAGCGACTTTGTGAGACTAGTGGGGGACGTTAAGAAGGCTCAAGACGCATCCGTTTCGGAGGTGGCTCGCGAGGAAACTAGCGATGCTAATCAGGCATTGGCTCGCGGCATCGACTCATCATTACCTCTATTAAATGAAGAGTCATTTCTTCACACCCTTGAGACTGGTAACTCTAGCAACGTAGTGGTGGAAGCTTCTCATGCTACGATGAGACCGCCAACGGCATTCGATGAATTAAATTTAAGTCAAATGGCGAAGGATGTCGCTTCGCGTGACGATCCACTGGGATTCGAGGATGGGGATTCTGTATTTAACTCTCAAAACTTGGAGAGTCTAGAAAATAAATTTATTCGCGATATGGAGGAGGACATCCCTGTACTCACCGGCGAGCTATGGAGCGAGGATAAACAGCTGGAGGGATTTCCAAGTGAACGTTGCGCCTCACCCCCTAACGAAGCAGGGCCGCCTTTAGATCATCGAGACGCTCAGTGGGGCGGAAGGGGTGAAAACAAATATTTCACCATTATTTCTGAGAATCGTAGCAATCTCAAAGGTTTTCGCCTCCACGGACGCGAAATAGCGTGTGTGCTGAAACCAGTGCCCGAGAATGGAGACCCCATTGAATGGCTCCACGAGTCTTTTGACGCTCTCCTTTCAGAACTCAAGAGTGGAGTACCTCAGAGCAGTAGAGCCGGACTAGCAATAAGCAATTCTGAAAGCCCTGAGAACCCGATTTATATCTCTTATCGACGAGCGGACCAGCTTTCCGCTGAAGTGATATGTAAGAGTGTTGAAAAGGTGGTTCAGTCTAACGAGAACTTTATATTGAGGGGGGTATTACGAGTTACGTTTACTTACGTGGAGATGCCGAACGGCGGTCGACGAGATAAAAATCGATTGTGCACGTTTCACGAGTTTTGCAGAGGAAAGAAATCGATCGTTGTGATTTCAAACGACGATAACCTCTGTTTAGCTAGAGCATTATGCGTTGGAATCTCGCGTCACGTGGACACTGCCGTGATTTTTAAGGCAGTAAAAAGGGGAGGGGGTGTACAGACTGCGAGGGCCCTGGATCTGTGTAAGGGGGCGGGGGTCAACCTTTTGAATGGCGGTGGGATAGAGGATCTAAACGCTTTTCAGGAGCATTTAGAAAATTATAAAATAACCGTCTACGGGGATCGCAGGGGTAGAGAGGTACTCTTTGAGGGTCCCTCTACACTCGCATCGGATGGACGTGCTCGCAGGTACATCGATCTAATTTATGGGGAGAGGCATTTCAATTACATAGCCTCTCTCAAGGGAGCATTCAGCTACGACTACTACTGTAGGAGTTGCAGAGTTGGTTATAGCAACCAATATGCTCATAAATGTAGGTCCGAATGTCCCAGATGCCTCGCATCTCCCCCGTGCGACGCTAGCATAGCGAGTGTGACGTGTGATTCGTGTAAAAGGAAATTTTACGGGGTCGGTTGTTTCGCGAAGCACCTAGAGAGGAGAGGGAGCGGAAGATCGGCTTGTGACATAATTAAATACTGCACGCTCTGCGAAAAAGTCTACAATGTGACTAGTGTGAAGGGGAAGCATGTATGCGGGGAAATATACTGCCACGCCTGCAAGAGTAGACACGAAGCCGGTAAAAATTGCTTCATGTCGCCGGTGGCAAAAACAAACGCGTCCTCGAAAGTAAAATTTATTTATATTTTTTACGATATCGAATGCACGCAAGACACCCCAATGCCTGGAAAATCGGGAAATTTTCTCCATACTCCAAATTTCCTTGTAGCGCAGAAATCATGTGAGACTTGTATCGGTGCGGAATCTCTAGAGCATTGCTCAGGCTGTGGAGAACGCCAACTGATATTTAGCGACTGCGATCCGGTGGCGGAATTTCTGAAGAGTCTGGTGACACTGCGGAAAAAGGGATTTAAAGAGCTTATTTGCATTGCCCACTATGGGAAGGGTTATGACAGCCACTTCGTCATTAAGACAATGGTGGAGAAGATGGGCTGGACACCATCAATAATATCTTCAGGGGGTAAATTGATGTGTATCGAGTATGAAGGAGTAAGATTTATTGACTCAATAAACTTTCTCCCCATGCCGCTATCAAAGCTCCCGTCGGCACTAGGCTTGGACGAGTCGTTATCAAAAGGTTACTTTCCCCATCTGTTCAATACTTATGCGAACAGAGACTACGAAGGACCGATGCCTGCGCAGAGACACTACGGCGTTGAAGGAATGTCACGCCAAGACGCTGGTAAATTTAGCGCTTGGTACGACTCAATGGTTGCTGCGGATTATGTTTTTAGAATGAGATTGGAAATCCGAAAATATTGCATCCAAGATGTGAATATACTGCGCATGGCCTGCAGCAAATTTAGAAAAGACTTTTTAATTTTAAACGAAACTGATCCCTTTCGCGAGGCACTAACGATAGCCAGTGCGTGCATGCGTGTGTTTAGAAAAAATCACCTAAGAGCCAGGGAAATAGCCGTCATCCCACCAGGTGGCTACCGCTGGGGGGACACGCAATCGCGTAAAGCTATACTATGGCTTTTGTCGGAGGAGAGGCGACGGGAGATAAAAATATGTCACGCTGCTAATGGGAGAGAGGTAAAGGTTTTGGGAAGAAAGGTCGACGGATACGTGGAAACAGCTACGGAGATAGAAATCTTCGAATTTCACGGTTGTTTTTTTCACGGATGTCCTAAGTGTTTTAAGAATGGAAGTGAACCAATAGCCAACAGCCCCTCAGAAACAATGCGCTCACGACTGGAATCGACAGAGAGGAGAATGAAGTTCTTCACGGAGAGGGGGTATACCGTAACGCAGAAGTGGGAGTGTGAGTTTCAGAGGGAGATCGATCGCGACAGTGAATTGAGAACATTTGTGACCGAGCATCCGATTTTTCAGGAAGCTCCTTTAAATCCCCGCGACGGCTTTTACGGGGGACGAACTAACGCGGTTAAATTGTATCACAGGGTGAACGAGTCCGAAGGGGAGGAGATCCGATACATAGACATATGCTCGCTCTATCCCTTTGTGAACAAATATAAACCGTACCCGGTGGGTCACCCTGTTGTGTATGTTGGTGACGATTGCCCCCCTTTAGAGGAAGTGGAGGGACTGATAAAGTGTGACGTTCTTCCTCCAAATGAACTATATCTCCCTGTTCTACCCATGAAGGCAAATGGGAAGTTATTCTTCCCTGTCTGTAGAACTTGCGCCTTGAACGAAAATCAAGGAGTTTGTGGCCATGATACAGAGGAGAGGAGCTTAAAGGGCACCTGGGTCACGGACGAGGTGAAGAAGGCTGTCGCGATGGGTTACAAAGTTCTTAAAACACACGAGGTGTGGCATTATAACATCACCAAATATTCTCGAGAAACGGGCGAGGGTGGACTATTCGCCAGCTACATTAACAAGTTTCTGCGTGTTAAACAAGAAGCTAGCGGGTGGCCTACGTGGTGTACCAGCGATGAGCAGAAGGATCGGTATTTACAGCTATTCCACGCTAGGGAAGGAGTCGCCCTCGACCGAAACAACGTTGAATATAACGCTGGAAGAAGATCACTAGCCAAGATATGTCTCAACAGTTTCTGGGGAAAGCTAGGTCAACGCGATAATCTGACACGCACGACAGTAGTCCGAAAACTCGACGATCTCTACACGCTGTTATCAAGTCCAAACGTCGAGGTGCTTCGAATGGTCGAAATTAACGACGAAGTCCTCTACGCCCACCGGGAAGAGGTTGCCGAAGTCGTCACCCCTGCTCCGAGTAGCAACGTTGTTTTAGCCTGCTACACCACAGCCCATGCAAGACTGGAGTTGTATAAATATTTGGAGAAGCTGGAACGCAGGACCTTATACCACGATACAGACTCAGTATTGTTCACGCAGCGCCCCGGAGAGTGGGAGCCTCCAGTGGGAGACTACCTCGGCGACATGACTGATGAACTCTCGCCCCTAGGAGAGGGGTGCTATATTTCAGAGTACGTATCTGGTGGTCCCAAAAACTATGCATACATAGTTCGCTCCAAAATTAATCCCGAATTCGAGAAAAGAGTGTGTAAAGTCCGTGGTGTCACTATAAATTCCTCCAACGACGAAGTGGTGTGCTTCGATACTTTAAAATCGATGGTCCTCGAAGGCGCTCCTGGGCGGCGACTGACATATAAACATAGAATATACAGGACTAATAAGCACGAAGTTGCCACTCGAGAGGAGACTAAACTCTTCAGAGTGGTTTACACTAAGAGGAAACGTGACCTGGACTACGACACCCTGCCATACGGGTTTAAAAAGCGGAGATCTGATGGCAAATAATGTGAAGAAGAAACCTTAATTTTTATTTAAACATTTTTTTTATTTACGTCTACATACACACTTATTCCATGCACACCTCTTCCTTGTTTTTTTTTATTTTTTTTTTTTTAATTTTATTTATTCACTTTATTTCTTATTTTATTTATTTATTTTTTAATTTTATTTATTTACTTTATTTTTTATTTTATTTAATATTTCCACACACGCACACGCAGAAAGTCACACCTAAATAATTCTCTTTAATTTTCTATATCAGTTATTATTTTGGTCCTCATTTTTCTTTTCTTTATTTTATGTATACATTTATTATTTTTAACCCATTTTTCCCTCCTATGGATCGCCACCTTGTCGCGGTGGAAGGGCTTAAGAATTCCTCGTAGGGGGAGTTCAACTAAGAGTGGTCCACCATTCGTTAAACACACACACACACACACACACACACACGCACTAACACGCACACCGGTTTAAAGAGAACACGCGGGGGTTGCTGTGATTTGATAATCGATAAAAGCGTAAACACGATCGTCGGCAGCTTATTCGCTGAGATGGAGCTGCGACTGAAGCATCCGTTCTGCGCGATAATTGCGGGGCCTAGCTCGTGCGGTAAGACGTGCTTTACGAGTAGACTTATAAAATTTTCAAAAGAAATGTTCGATGTATCGTTTGCCGACATAATTTGGTGTTACGCGGAATGGCAGCCTTCTTACGAGCCTTTAAAAACCCTTGGTGTCACATTCCACGAGGGACTGCCAGACATGAAGAGTATTCCAGCGTCAAACGCCGCTAAATTAATGATCCTAGATGATTTAATGATGGAAAGTAGTGATAGAGTAGTGGTAGATTTATTCTCCAGGGGTAGTCACCATAGAAATATAAGTATTATCCATCTTACTCAGAATCTGTTTCATCAGGGAAAAGGGGCAAGGGATATTTCACTTAACACCCACTACATTGTATACTTTAAAAATCCTAGGGATAGAAGCCAGATTTTGAGTCTTGCTAGACAGATTTATCCTAGAGATATCAGATTCTTGCAAGATGCGTATGACGACGCAACTGAAGAAGCTCACGGTTATTTATTCATTGATTTAAAACAATCCACACCCAACGCATTACGTTTTCGCACCAGAATATTTCCAGACGATGCGCATCATTATTTCTACCAGCCGAGGAAATGAAATGGAATGCGTCGACGCTAGAATGATAATAAATAGAACCGGATACATGGTAAATGTTTTAGTCGCCATGAAGCAGAGGATAGCTAAACACGTCGATATTCTCAGCTTCATTGCACGCTGTAAGCCCTCGATACGAGCAGCAGTTCTCAAGGCGGCGGACCATGGGCTCACCAGATCAATTTGTGAAATCGTTGATAACACATTGAAAGGGAGAGTGGATTTAACTGTCGCGCAGAAGAAGCGTTTAGCGAGGCACAAAGCCCTACTACGCAAACTCGCGACGGGAAGAGGTTGCTGGCAGAAAAAGAAGAAATTAATTGTGCAATCGGGAGGATTCATTTTACCGCTACTCTTACCAGTGATAAGTGGTGTTATTTCCAGTATTATAAGTAATGGAACACGCTAAGAAAATGGTGCTCGTTCCTCATGAAGCCGTGCATCGCATGAGTAACCCTACCGTTCCGATGACGAGCAACGCTCAAGCACTATCTGCTCTTGACAACGAGATGGAGCGAATTTTACGCACACCCTTGAAATCGGATAGTGAGAAATGGAACCTATACAAACAATGCCTACATCGTTTTCTACACTTCGCGGGAGAGGAACGGAAACCGCTAGTCTTACCGATAGTGGAAAAAGAACTCACTGCCGATGATGAAAGCTCCTCCCCTCTTGGGGTAGAGAGTCGCATTCCCCTTCGGTCCGAAATTCTTAATTCAGTACCGCTGAAATACAGGAGAAGGGCAGAACTTCTATTGAACAGAATCTCTCTGTCTGATAAAATTAGCTGGAGCTCTGATGGAACGGTTACCATCAAAGGTGGTGTTATTCCGGGGTCCAATATCATAGATCTAGTTGGGGATATAATGAGGGAGCGGAAAAATTCAAACCCCATCGGTAACGCCTCCTTTGCGTCGTTATTATTGGAAATAAACACGCCACTTGAATATATAGGGAATCGCCAGCGGCTCCATGTCATTAGTGGATACACGCCGGGAGTGAAAGAAAGTAGGGTGGAAAGAGCGCCGTTCATGCGTCGTAGGACTCAGAGTTCGCCAAAGAGTTCTGCCCCCGCTACGGAGAAGATAATTCAGCGTTGGACCCCATATCGTTTCAAAAAATGAAAAAATCAGTGGACTTAATACTTCGAAATATTTATTACGACCCAGCGCATCCTGCGTCATACTCCGGAGCGGAGAAGCTGTGGAAAGCTGCGCCTCCGACTGTGTCGCGGAATGACGTCAAAATATGGCTCCAGAAACAAGATACATACACGCTTCATAAGCCGCTAAAGCGAAAGTTTCAGAGAAATAGCTATATTGTCGATAATATGGATGATCTATGGCAGGCGGACTTAAATGATATGAAGCATATAAGAAATCAGAACGACGGATTCAATTATATTCTCACCGTTATCGATGCATTTAGTCGCTATGCATGGGCGGTCCCTCTGCGCTCAAAGACAGGCGCAAATGTGACAGAGGGTTTTTATCGAATATTGAAATCAACGAAACGAAAACCTCTCAAACTCATGACCGATAAGGGCAGCGAATTTTTAAACAAAACATTTCAGGACTTTTTAAAAAAGAATTCGATTGGTTATTACCACTCTAATAATCCAGACACCAAATCATCGTTAGTTGAACGCCTAAATAGAACTCTTAAATCTCGGATGTGGCGATATTTTACGATGTACAACACCAAAAGATACGTTGACGTCCTCGCGAAGATCGTAGACGCCTACAATAAATCAAAACACTCTAAAATCAAGATGGCTCCGGTGGACGTTACCGATAATAATATTCTTCAGGTGTGGAATAACGTCCACGGCGCTGCGAAGAAGAAGAAGAGCGTAATAGCACGCCTGAAAGCTGGAGATAGAGTGCGAATAAGTAGAGAGAAGGTGTCATTTCGCAAAGGATACGAATCGAACTGGAGTGAAGAAATATTTATAGTTGAGAGAGTTATTAAGAGGCGCCCGCCAGTTTACGAGATAAAAGATTTAGAAGGCGAAATAATCGAAGGTACTTTTTATGAACCCGAGTTACAAAAAATTACTCTATCTAAATCGAGGAAATTTAAAATAGATAAAATACTTCAAACGAGAGGGAGGGGGGTCAGAAAGGAAGCGTTAGTCAAGTGGAGAGGATATCCCACCAAATTCAACTCGTGGATTCCTGCTTCATCGATAAAGAAGTTATGATGCCTGAAGGGTTCTACCTCACGCTCCCCAGTAACAGCTCTATGTCTAGTCACGGGAGCAACACAACATCTAAATTTACATGCCTTCTGCCTAGAAATATCTCTCTGGACGGGCAGTGGGAGGTCTCTCTTGCCGAGATTCACTTCCCCATGACAATTTGCAACGTTTATGGTAAACAGCGCGAATATTCCGTTAACCATGCTAGTAGCAACGACTCTTATTACAGAAAACTACCGGCGAGTCACTACTCATCTATCGCAGATCTCGTTGACACATTTAACGAAGATCTAAAGAAGATTTCTAGCTCTAACGACGTGAAATTTTCCTACAACGAACGGGGAGTTATTACAGTTGAGGCGAAAGACACAGTTGTTACCCTATCCGAAGTTTTGGCGTTGCAACTAGGGTTCGAGCCTGGAGGTGACATTGTGGAGCAGAAAAAAGCTAGGCGCAAACCCGACCTCGATATCGGCTACCCGTCTCAGATATACGTTTATTGCGACATCGTCGAGCCGCAGGTAATAGGCGATACTGTGGCCCCTCTCCTGCGAATAGTTAGTACGGCGGCCGAGAAAAAAAAATTCGGGCTCAACGTTAACCACGTTTTCAGCAGACCATTCTACGTTCCTGCCATGAAGAGAGAGTTTGACACGATAGAAATAGATTTAAGGACTCACGCGGGTCATCCCATACCATTTCTTTATGGGACATCAGCTGTAGTACTTCACTTTCGCAAGCATGGGAGCTATGGTAAAGATGAATAACAACTGCGATCCTTACACTCGCTACTACCTAAATCAGGTTGGAAGTGGGGTGGGATCTGTTTATCAGGGAGTTAGCTATCAAAAAGGTCACGGTATAGGGAAGTTTCTGGGAGGACTCTTTCGTTCAGTGCTACCATTATTGAAAAGTGGCGCTCGCACCGTGGGTCACGAGGCTCTTAGAACCGGGATGAATGTCGTTGGCGACTTGGCCTCGAACGATGCGCAGCCTGTAAAAAGGGTGATACGCAAACGCGTTCTAGAGGCTGGAGAGAATCTCATGAGAAGGGCAGAGAGTAAAATACGTGGCATGACAGGGGGTGGGTATATTCAGAAAACGCGTAAGAGGAAGTCTCAGTCGAAGACTACCACTCGTGGCAGTAAGACATCTACTTCAAAGAAGAAAAAGAAGAATACATCGGCGGCACTCTCGAGAAAGATTTCCAAGCACGGCTTAAAGGATATATTTACCTAGAATGGCTTTCCTACACCATCAGTCCTGCGAATGTGTCAAGTCTGAACTCGATCTTTTTTCAGTGCCACCAACACAAACGAGTATCGAGGATGGTCAGTGGATACACTATAAACCCATTTCTACCCTGTCCGATGACGCTCCTCTAGAGTTCGTAATTCCCGGACATGGTGAAGAGTACTTAGATCTTTCGCATACGCTTATATCCATAACAGCGCGAGTAGAGCGACCGACACAGTTGGCTGTGGACGATTCTGTAATTGGACCGGTAAACCTATGGCTCCATTCTCTATTCTCCCAAGTGGATGTTTTTCTAAATCAAAAATTGGTGACGCCCCCTAGCCATACGTATCCGTATCGAGCATACATTGAAACAATTCTCAATTACGGGCCCGCTGCGAAGACTTCACATCTCACGGAAGCGCTCTGGTACGCTGACACACCCGGGTTAATGGACGATTGTCGTAAAAATACAGGAGCCGTTAAAAGACGTCGATACACCGATGAAGGACGTTCTGTAGAATTAATGGGCCATCTACATTGTGATCTATTCAACCAGGAAAAATTTCTTCTGAACGGAGTAGAGATGCGTCTGAAACTCGTTCGGTCAAAGTCGGAATTTAACATGATGGCTTCGAGAAAATACGACAACGTTAAAGTGAAAATATTGGACGCGGCACTTCTCATTCGTAAAGTGAAAATAAGCCCGTCTGTGTTAATAGGGCACAGTCGCGCTCTAGAAAAATCCACAGCGAAATATCCAATCACACGTGTGGATATTAAGACCGTCACGATTTCGAAGGATGTACAGAGTAAAACTATGGATAACATTTTCTTGGGACAACTTCCAAAGCGCGTGATTATAGGATTTGTCTCAAACGCAGCGTTCAACGGGGAAATGGTATCCAATCCATTTAATTTCCAGAATTTCGGCCTCACATTCTTGTCTCTGTATCTTGATGGGAAACAGATTCCAAACAGGCCGTTGCAACCTGATTTTTCGGGATCTGGCCTCTTCCTACCGGCTTATCACACGCTCTTCTCGGGCACAGGCATTCACTTTCAAGACGATGGCAACGGTATACCCAGGGACGATTATAAGGACGGTAACTTCCTCACCGCATTTGATCTGACACCTGATTTAGAGGCTAACGCCTCTCATTGGAGTCTACAGAGGCATGGAAGCCTTCGTCTGGAAGTAAGATTTAAAACCGCATTGGCCGAGACTATAAACTGTCTGTTGTACGCAGAATTTAATAATATTCTCGAAATTGATCGTCATCGCAATGTCGGGGTAGATTACAGTAGTTAGAAGAAATAAGCGGAGGAGGGGGAGGAAGTTACGCGCTGATAGAAACTATTAACTGTCTAGCTTACCCGTACCCCCTCTTTAATATCGCTCAGAAGATCTATAGCCATTGAAAGTGTATTATAGCGATGTGAAACACGGAGGGAGGTCGCTATGCGAATAGTTCAGGGTATGTTAGTCGGCGAGAGGGGGTGGGTTGGCAGTCGAAGGTGTATATAGCAGGGGTATGCCCACCTCCCTCTCACTCGCTATCGCATCCTCTCACGACGCGGCCCTCTAGTCGGTGCTGTATCTAAGGCCGATCATGACTGCGATAGTGGACATTCAGTGTTTAAAGGGGAAGGGGGGCCTGGTGGTGAAAGAATTATCCATTTTTAGAACTGAATGTCCGGAGGTGAAAACTTGGATATTCAAACCTCCATATAATGGGTTGGAAAGGTGTGACGCGGACCGGAAGCAGGATCAATGGCTTCGCGAAAATCATCATGGACTACTTTGGGAGGACGGGGATATTGATTACGACGATCTCAAATACGTTCTTCACTCGCAGTTATCCGCGTGCGAGCATGTATTTTCAAAGGGACGTGAAAAATGCGAATTCCTTCAGAGAATGTTAAAATACAGAATAGTGCTCGATATGCAAATTCTAGGATGTCCCTCTTTGAGGAAAATAAAATATAAAACCTCAAGAGACGTGTGCAGGATTAATCCTCATCGGAAAAGAGAGTACGAGTGTTCGGCGAGTAATTGCACCAATTTACGGGATTGGTTCTTGAAAAACGGCGAGGATAAATTAATATCCGCTAATTTTCACATTACCTCATACGTTGGGGCCTCGCAACGATTTGCGCTGAACATCGAGCGCCTCGCGAGAGCTGGATTTTTCTATTCAGGCGTGCGCGATGTGGCAGTTTGTTGCATATGCGGTCTCGCTCTGGGGTCTTGGGATTCAAGGGATAGTCCAGAGAAGGAACATCGGCGATGGAATCCTTATTGCCCGCTGGTTACGATCCCCGGTACTTATCGTCCTCCATCCATAAATAGAAATGAAATAAGGTGGCATTCAGCCTCAGAGAGCAGTAGCATTTTCAGCGATGGACAGTATTCAGCTAGACAGGGCCCTGAGCACTCATAGAGCGACCGCTCCATTCTATGTGGGTGTGTTTGCTGCTGATGAATTGCCTTATAACTGCCGCCACCCCACTGCTCTAATTGTGAATACCGACCCGTCCTGGAAGCAAGGAACGCATTGGATAGCGATATTCATTGATGCTAACGGAAAGGGTGAATATTTCGACAGCTACGGAATACGCCCCTTCATCAAAGAGCATATAAACTTTCTCAACAGGGAGAGTTCATCGTGGCGATATAACAGGAAAGAAATTCAGGGGTGGACATCGGTGACTTGCGGAAATTATTCATCATTGTTTTTATTTTTCCGTTGCATGGGCTATACGATGCGTCAGTTTACTACTTGTTTTAATTCGCGAGCCAGCGGAGAGAACGACTTAGTTATCCGCCATATGTACAATATAATTTTTGGGAGGCACTGTAAGTCGAGTTTTGTAAATAAACGGTCAAAATGTACGCAAATAGGCAGGGCACGAGCTCCCCAAAGTTCTACCCTGTGTTAGGCTCGCGCAGCCGCCATCTTGTTTCCCCTCCTACTCCCCCACTCCACTCTCCCCCTCCATGGCCCGCCCCCCACCGCCGGGCGTGAGGGTATATAGAGGCGCCCTCCAGAGGCAATGCTCACTACCTACTCACACCTAGCATCAGTGTCTCGAGAGCTATGGCCGGAAACGGGGAGACCTTTCGCACGCCCAGGAAACCAACCAGGAGAGGCTCTTCTTCGAGAGGAGGTAGCCGCCCAACCCGCCCCTACTCTCCACGACCACCGAGCAGTGGGAAGTTTCGGCCTCCATCTTATAAGCCATCCTGCAGCCCTGATATCCGTGCCATCGAAGAGGAGGCGAGGTCGTCGGAGATGGAGAATAGAGCAACCAACAACCCTAGCGTGCCGGCCGCCGAAGAGGAGGCGAAGTCACCGCAGAGTCAGCGGCCGCGGGACCTAGGAGTTGTTGAATGTGCATATCGCTTGAATTTCTGCGATACCAAGCGAGTTTCAATAGGGTTGGACCTGAAAAACGCGTGCTTCCCCTTCATCGCCATTGCTAAAGTCGGTGGTCAGAGTTTGAAAATAGATTACAGCGACTTTTGTGACTTGATGAAGTGTGAAAGTGTCGTAGCATCGTACTTTTATCGAGATACCGTCCCCCATGCCATCAGCTTCGGGAAAACTGTGTTGAAATTCAAGTCTACATTCGGAATCAAGTCTATTGTTCTCGAGGATGTGAATTCATCTCACGATAACAGCGGTGTGTATCTAGCCAAAACGTCTTGGTATGGACTGTTAAACCTTGCCGAGTGTGTTAGACTCCGCTGGGAGGAACGATGTGAGTGGTCTCCACATGCACAAAAAATATTGGACATGTATGCGGACTCTATTTTTAATGCAGTGGATCGTGAGGAGGGCGAAAATCGCGAGTGCATTAGTTGGGAACAAGTGACGGCTGCTAAAGTGAATCTTGATGAGATAACCGACGCGCCGCCATCCTTGAATATTCAAGCGATTGCTGAAGAGATACACTGTATTCTAAAGACTCACGAAGGAAAAAAATTTCTTGTGGAGAATATCGCAGTCACTCATTCAGATTCTCCGGAATATTGAAAATGTTTATTAATCACTCAGTTCGTTTTTATTTCATTTTGCTGTATCAAACGAATACTCACTCTGAATTGTGTACTGAAAGTGTTTAATAAAATTATATGTGAAATGAACTCTCTGCTTTCTGTGTCTTGTTTGTTTATCCTCCGTCATACCCAACCCCACATCCAACCTTCGACATTTTCCCATACTCCTCCAACGGGAAAATAACGGCCGCTTGCCTAATAGCACCTGCAAACGCGTGAGGGGCTTCCCGTCCCACAAAATTATGACGCCAAGGAGTCTGGACCCTGAGAGGTGACATGCCAACGTGTGGGTAAGGCCCGGGTGGTGCCTGAAAAACGCGGTAAGTTACAGGGAGGACAACAAATTCCTCCCAACCACCCCCCGGCTCCAAAACCACTTAAAACACCCTCTCGGTTCCATAGAACAACTGTGGAGGCGGGGACCTAGCGCATCCCACTCTGGCCACTTAGCACAGATGAGGTATAGGCTATGGCGACAAACAGTCTCAACCCCTCCCCCTTCTCCTCACCCCCCTCGTTTTCAAACGACGTAAGGGCCTCCTTGCCTTCCCCCCACTCCTTCCCCCACCCCACAAGCGGTCAATGACCTTCCCCCACCTCCTCATGTTCCAAAAACCCAATGACGTAGCGGTCAATGAACTCCCCCACCCCCTGGTTCCAAAAACCCAATGACGTAGCGGTCAATGAACTCCCCCACCCCCTGGTTCCAAAGTCCCAGGGATACTACTGATAGCATGGTAATTATTTCCGACCCCCAATATACTGCTGGTATTTTTGACCCCACTTAGCCCCATTCCCTTTTCCCTATCCTGGATCCGCCACTGCCAATCAGTGGCTATTTATCAAAGCGGAAAAGTATTGAAATGATTCTGATGTACTATTACGTTATGGAATAACATACTTTTACTATTTAAAACATCCTGGAATAATATCAGCAATCGGCACAAAAAGAGTCGACGGGAAAAATATAATCCAGTACGTGCCATTTCTCATCCGCCGCGCCGGGACGATTTCGTGCAGGCGCCCTATTAATATTTATTGATTCGCAGTTACATTATACATAGTTAAAGTTTGGGATGGCGTTCTCCCGCAATATTTGATGTTTTATCTTGTAATATAGAAGAGTTACGCTTTGAAATTCGATTCCAATTTTTTTTAAATAACGCGTTAAAAACATTACTTCGATTTTTTTTGTCAGTAAAATATTTTCCTTCAGTATCCTCCATTGGTTAAATCCAATTTCTAACATCGGTGACGTGTCGTTCTGCCATCTAGTTGTGTGGAAAGTTTCCTTAAAAATCTTCAGAAAATAGGAAGATATAAAATTTTTACCTTTCCCTGTTTTGAATTGGTGGCGGAGACTGTGGGTTATGCCAGCCCAAGCCTATTTCTTAAAGATTAAAAGTGTTAAATGAGTGTTTCTGAATTTTACCGCGTCGTTCAACACGCTTTTATGTGATCCATGTGGTATCACAGCTGTAGTGACAGTTGTCGGAAAAACATAATTTTCCAATTCATGTCTTTTCGCTTCCATGCGGGTGATTCGGGGTGGGCGACCTAGTATTTGTCGACTCGTGGTATCCCTATGCAATGTAAATCGGTATGGGCTACAGTCGTTATGCAATCTTTTATGTATTGCCTCGTAATATATATATAAGTTTCGACCTGAGTTCCTATGGAGTATTTAGACAATGTCAAATGTAAAATTAACTTAGATTTTTTGGTGGGTCAATTATTTTTCTGTAGTGCCGTTTTATGATTCCTTTAAATTTTTAAACGGTTATATCGTCGTGATTTATTTCAGCTATGATTGTGGTAAATTTCTTTTAATTTTTACCCAAAATGAAGAATTTAAAATTTTTTTACTTTCCCAGATTTTCTTGTTGGTATCGCAGGCTGTGTGTTGGGTCATCCCATGCCTTGATTTCAAAGAGGAAAAGTTAATGGATGAGGTTTTTAAATTTTCGTCCCTTGGTGGAATATGTTCTTCTGTGATTAAGCTCTTATCTAAGGAGAAGACCTGGCACAGTCTTCGGGAAAAAATATTTTTCCGTTAATATTACATATCTTCCACGGGCATGATTCGGGATGGGCGACCTAGTATTTGTCGACTCGTGGTATCCCTGTGCAATGTAAATTGGTATGGGCTACGGGTATTACGTAATCTTTGGTGTCTTACCTCGTAATATATATAAGTTTTGATCTGAATTTCTCATGGAAAACTTAGAAAATGTCACATTTAAAATTAACTTCGATTTTTTTTGGCTTAGTTCTTTATTTTCCTGTAGTGCCGTAATTGTTTCGGTTAAATATTAAAACGGTGATATCGTCGTGTTTTTACTTCTTCTATAATAATAATAATAATAATAATTATGGTAAACTTCTTTTTATTTTCACCGAAAATAAATAATTTAAATTTTTTTAAAGATTTTTAGTTGGTGCCGCAGGCTGTGGTGTGGGCTACCCCGGGCCTAGATTTCAAAGGGGAAAAGTACTTACGTTGTCGATTTTCATTTTCATCCCTTATTTGAACATTTTTTTCTACGATTGGGGTGTTATCACAGCGGAAAGCCGGGCACAGTCTTCGGGAAAAAATATATTCCCATTCACATCACCTATTTTTCCATGCCCTTGATTTGGGGTGGGCGAGCAAATATTTGTGGACTCGTGGTATCTCTATGTAATGAAAATCTGTATGGGCTATGGGTGTAACATAATATTTGATGTGTTACCTCATAATGTAGATGAGTTTCGATCCGAAACTCTGAAGGAGAGTTTTGAAAATGAGAGATTTAAATGTTTAATTCGATTTTTTTTGGGTCAATTATATTCCTCTAGTTTTTTTAAATTTTCAAATGCATTTTTAAGCGGAGGTTTCGTCGTGCTTTCGTTTCCTTTGGTATTGTGATAAATTTCTTTTCATTTCTACCGAAAATAAAAATTTTAAAAATGTTTAACTTTTCCAGATTTTGTTGATGGCGTCGAGGGCTGTGGGTTGGGCCATCCAAGACCTAGATTTCAAAGGGGAGAAGTACTTACGTTGTTGTTTTTCTTTTTAATCCTTTGGTTAAACATGTTTTTCTATAATTAAGGTGTTATCAAACTTGTAGGCCGGGAACAGTCTACGGAAAAATGTTTTCCCATTCATATCACTTACCTTCCGTGCGGGTGATTTGGGGTGGATGACGTAGTATTTGTCGACTCGTGGTATCCCTATGCAATGTAAATTGGTATTAGGCCAGGCACGATCTTCGAAAAAAAATATTTTGCCATTCATACCACTTACCTTCCATGCGGGTGATTTGGGATGGGCGACCTCGTATTTCTCGACTCGTGGTATCTCTATGTAACGTAAATCTGTATGGGCTATGTGTGTTACGTAATCTTTGATGTGTTACCTCGTGATGTAGACGAGTTTCGATCCGAAATTCTGATGGAGTCTTTTTAAAATGTCACATTTACATTTTTACTTCCAGTTTTTTGTGGGTCAAGTATTTTCCTCTAGAGTCGTAAATTTTTCAGTTGAATTTTAAAACTGTGGTATCGTCGTGCTTTCGTTTCCTCTGGGATTGTAATATATTTCTTTTCATATTTACCGAAAAAAAATTTTAAAAATGTTTACCTTTTCCAGATTTTTTTGATGGTGTCGTAGGCAGTGGGTTAGGCAATCCAATACCTAGATTTCAGAGGAGAAAAGTACTTACTGTGTCGTTTTTCATTTTCATTCCTTGGTTGAACATGTTTTTCTAGGAATAGGGTGACATCACAGCTTTAGGCCGGGTTCCATCTTCGGGAAAAAATATTTTACCATTCGTGCCACTTACCTTACACGCAGGTGATTCGGGGTGGGCGACCTTGTATTTGTCGACTCGTGGTATCTCTATGTAACGGAAATCTTTATGGTCTATGTGTGTTACATAATCTTTGATGTGTTACCTCCTAATGTAGATGAGTTTCGATCCGAAATTCTGAAGGAGTCTTTTTTAAATGTCACATTTAAATTTTTACTTCCAGTTTTTTGTGGGTCCAGTATTTTCCTCTAGTGTCGTAAATTTTTCAGTTGAATTTTAAAACGGTGACATCGTCGTGCTTTCGTTTCATCTATGATTGTGGTAAATTTCTTTTCATATTTACCGAAAATAAAAATTTTAAAAATGTTTAACTTTTCCAGATTTTTTTGATGGTGTCGTAGGCAGTGAGTTAGGCAATCCAATACCTAGATTTCAGAGGAGAAAAGTACTTACTGTGTCGTTTTTCATTTTCATTCCTTGGTTGAACATGTTTTTGTACGATTAGGGTGATATCACAGCTTTAGGCCGGGCTCGATAGTCGGAAAAAAATATTTTACCATTCATACCACTTACCTTCCATGCGGGTGATTCGGGGTGGGCGACCTTGTATTTGTCGACTCGTGGTATCTCTATGTAACGGAAATCTTTATGGGCTATGTGTGTTACATAATCTTTGATGTGTTACATCCTAATGTAGATGAGTTTCGATCCGAAATTCTGAAGGAGTCTTTTTAAAATGTCACATTTACATTTTTACTTCCAGTTTTTTGTGGGTCCAGTATTTTCCTCTAGTGACGTAAATTTTTCAGTTGAATTTTAAAACGGTGATATCGTCGTGCTTTCGTTTCATCTATGATTGTGGTAAATTTCTTTTCATATTTACCGAAAATAAAAATTTTAAAAATGTTTAACTTTTCCAGATTTTTTTGATGGTGTCGTAGGCAGTGAGTTAGGCAATCCAATACCTAGATTTCAGAGGAGAAAAGTACTTACTGTGTCGTTTTTCATTTTCATTCCTTGGTTGAACATGTTTTTCTACGATTAGGGTGACATCACAGCTTTAGTCCGGGCTCGATAGTCGGGAAAAAATATTTTACCATTCATACCACTTACCTTCCACGCGGGTGATTCGGGGTGGGCGACCTTGTATTTGTCGATTCGTGGTATCTCTATGTAACGGAAATTTTTATGGGCTATGTGTGTTACATAATCTTTGATGTGTTACCTCCTAATGTAGATGAGTTTCGATCCGAAATTCTGAAGGAGTCTTTTTTAAATATCACATTTACATTTTTACTTCCAGTTTTTTGTGGGTCAAGTATTTTCCTCTAGAGTCGTAAATTTTTCAGTTGAATTTTAAAACGGTGGTATCGTCGTGCTTTCGTTTTCTCTGGGATTGTGGTAAATTTCTTTTCATATTTACCGAAAAAAAATTTTAAAAATGTTTACCTTTTCCAGATTTTTTTGATGGTGTCGTAGGCAGTGGGTTAGGCAATCCAATACCTAGATTTCAGAGGAGAAAAGTACTTACTGTGTCGTTCTACATTTACATTCCTTGGTTGTACATGTTTTTCTACGATTAGGGTGACATCACAGCTTTAGGCCGGGTTCCATCTTCGGGAAAAAATATTTTACCATTCGTGCCACTTACCTTACACGCAGGTGATTCGGGGTGGGCGACCTTGTATTTGTCGACTCGTGGTATCTCTATGTAACGGAAATCTTTATGGTCTATGTGTGTTACATAATCTTTGATGTGTTACCTCCTAATGTAGATGAGTTTCGATCCGAAATTCTGAAGGAGTCTTTTTAAAATGTCACATTTAAATTTTTACTTTCAGTTTTTTGTGGGTCCAGTATTTTCCTCTAGTGTCGTAAATTTTTCAGTTGAATTTTAAAACGGTGACATCGTCGTGCTTTCGTTTCATCTATGATTGTGGTAAATTTCTTTTCATATTTACCGAAAATAAAAATTTTAAAAATGTTTAACTTTTCCAGATTTTTTTGATGGTGTCGTAGGCAGTGAGTTAGGCAATCCAATACCTAGATTTCAGAGGAGAAAAGTACTTACTGTGTCGTTTTTCATTTTCATTCCTTGGTTGAACATGTTTTTCTACGATTAGGGTGACATCACAGCTTTAGTCCGGGCTCGATAGTCGGGAAAAAATATTTTACCATTCATACCACTTACCTTCCACGCGGGTGATTCGGGGTGGGCGACCTTGTATTTGTCGACTCGTGGTATCTCTATGTAACGTAAATCTTTATGGGCTATGTGTGTTACATAATCTTTGATGTGTTACCTCCTAATGTAGATGAGTTTCGATCCGAAATTCTGAAGGAGTCTTTTTAAAATGTCACATTTACATTTTTACTTCCAGTTTTTTGTGGGTCCAGTATTTTCCTCTAGTGTCGTAAATTTTTCAGTTGAATTTTAAAACGGTGGTATCGTCGTGCTTTCGTTTCATCTATGATTGTGGTAAATTTCTTTCATATTTACCGAAAATAAAAATTTTAAAAATGTTTAACTTTTCCAGAATTTTTTGTTGGTGTCCGGATAGCGCCTTAGTTTTCGAACATGCGTAGTATAGCGCCTTAGTTTTTTTACATGCGTAGTTTATGCTGTATATATTGTCGGGGTTGGGAATGATATGTTACCATATGTTTGAGTCTTTGTGATTCATTTACAATTCCCTGTTGTAGATATGTCGCATAGGTGAAATAATAAATGACCAGGTTACATATGCACTGCAATCTCTTATTGCGACTTGGCCACCTCTCGATAGCGCCTAAGTATTTCATTTTATGAGGTTTATTAACGGATAACTTTAGGTCCCTTTTAATGTCTTTTTCAGTGATACTGAAGTTTATCGTTAATTCTAAGGTGGATTCAGTCGGTTTTTCGCTGTAATTTTTCGTAAAAGTCAGTGTCAAAAGTTGCCTTTACTAGCGCTCTCCACGGGACACATCAGGATAGCGCCCTAGTATTTAACGTACCTTTTTTTTTTTACATATTTATCCTTTATGCTGGTTGAAATGTTAAGTTACATCAATTTTGTTTACTTCTGTTTACTTTTAAGGTAATTTTTTTGCTATATTTTGTTTTATGACTTATTAAATGACCGAGTGGAACATTGCCTGTACTTATGTTTTAGAGTGTTTTTCCTGCCAATATGTGATAAGAAAGAATAACTTTCTTGCTGAAAATAATAAAATTAACCAATTTTAAGGTGTAATTATAAGTTTAATTAAAAAAGCCGTTTTTATACCAGAAATATAAAGCATTATGTGTTAGCATAATTTTGTCGCTATTTCCTGGGGCGTGGGTTGACCTTTCATGGGTCAAAATAATGCGCGTTGTGCTTACATTCGTTACGCCATCGTGCCGATTAAAATTCAACCTCCACCTTCTTCCATGCCATAGCCTTTAAAGAAAGACTCACAGCATTGGTTTTCTTGCACTCCAATACAACTTTCCTATCAATAATTAGTTTTAAAATCAAACTCTTCTTCTACGCCGAGATTCTTCTTCCAACCCGTTTCCATTTTGCTTACAAACAAAGTCGCGTTGCGATATTCGTTATTCAATTGTCGCCCTTAGTTCCTCTCAAAGCCCGCATAGTAGGGACTCAAAATGTCGCTAAATTCGTCTACGTCATCAATCCAGCCCAAAATAAATGTGGCAACACTGCCCCCACCCATTTGGAGCGTTTTGGAGTAGTGAGGTTTCTGGATACAGCATTCAGCGGTGCGCGCCGCTACAAGCTGAAGCATGGTTTCTGGATACGGTATATCTCCAGTGTTTTCGGCGGGGGTTTATACACCAAATCCCCCGAAGTCTAGCCCTATCATTTGGCCAAGAGATGGCTCTGGGCGTATATATATTATAACGTAAGCACAAATTGTGCTGTCAATACGAGACATTTTATGGATGAAGGTCGGGGAAAATGTTATTAAAACTAACGTTTTCCCCTGAGCTACAACTTATATTCATTAACTCCAAAAATATTAATTATGGTAAAATAATTTACCAGTACTGCTATCAGCTCCCTCGCAAAAACCTCACATAATGCGGATTCCAGTTGAGAAACAGCATATGAGGCACTTATTCCGCTGACGAAGTCAATCCGCCAAGATGGTCAGATCTGCCTCTCAGAGCTCTCAAAGCCTGAATAAAGTAAAACAGAACAAGATTTTTATTGGTAGAAAATCTAAACCATGTAATCGTTTCAGGCCATATGCACACTTTCTGGCCGTGTGACGTGCATCCAGATTCATAAAAGCAATAAGAAGTTTCTGGGCACCAAAAGGCAATCAAGTAGATGCTCAAAACATACTAATGAGTGATCTACAGTTTAGTGTTCCTGCTGAGGATGCAGTGAATCTAGAGTTATGCTTTCTACATACAACCACTACAACTACAACCAGCTTCCGAAAAGAGATTTGTAATATATCTTACACATATGCACACTTTCTGGCCGTGTGACGTGCATCCAGATTCATAAAAGCAATAAGAAGTTTCTGGGCACCAAAAGGCAATCAAGTAGATACTCAAAACATACTAATGAGTGATCTACAGTTTAGTGTTCCTTCTGAGGATGCAGTGAATCTAGAGTTATGCTTTCTACATACAACCACTACCACTATACAACCAGCTTCCGAAAAGAGATTTGTAATATATCATCGTGCACTATCATTATTAGCGCTGGTTTTGACGCGCGCAGCTGTTTTCTCTTTTCTTATGTCAACTAATATCATCACTTTTACATTTTCTATTTTCCACATTGACTCTGCATTTACGTTAGCCTTGTTCCTCCCATGAGTTTTGTTTCAATGAATCTGTCACTAATATAATCTAATATAGCAGTATCTAATAATATATCATGTCCGGTCTCGCCTTATTTTCCAGTGCTCCCAATAGAATTTCTTGCTCCCTACTCGTACCTCTATTTCATCATTCCGTTTACCCCCCAGACGCTTTTATACTCAAGTAATAATTAACCATACTTAAGTTACTAAATTTCAAAAATTAGGGATTCCACAGTTAAGGATCAAGTCTCCTTTTTTGGGTCTAAACTGCATGAATATAAATGATAATAATGTCGTCATTTTTACAAACTTAGCATTCTCACATGTGAGTGAACGGCATGTTTATTGAGTCCGAATATTTCGAGTTTTGTCGAAAACGCCGTTCAAACTTCAGAGAAAAACTTGAAATATCCGTAATCTTATTTAATGATTTCGACATTTAATAATTCATGAATAAGTGCTTTTATATTCCAAGATTAAGGATCCATTTTCCATTTTTGAGCCTAAACTACATGAATATTAATGATAATAATGTCGTCATTATTACAAGCGAATTTATGACTAGACATTCCTCTCTTACAATGAACTTGTTGGATAATTACATTCATCCATGCCCTGGATGGTGGTCAATCAACCCAGGCGGGATTCTACCCTCAACCTCTAGGTTGGCAGTCGGGGACGTTACCCCGGCGCCATCGAGGCCGGCTAACATTTGTAGTAACGAAAGAGAAAACGTTAGTTTTAATTAGATTTTCTACGACATTCATCGATAAATGCCTCGCAATGACAGCACAAATTCCTGTTTACCTGATAATATATATGAAAATATAATTTAAGTGCAGCATGACCGAGGCTAACGGCGAAATGAGAAATCGCGAGGGTCAGCCGCGATGCCTTTGCCCCTTAACGGCGGGCAATGCTCATACGGCGGAGATGGAGAAGTGACTCCACGTGATTACCTTCCGGCGGCGGTCGCAGCCTTTAAATGCGGTGCACCGTGGCGCAGCAAATGAGGAAGACTCAATCGCATGCAAACTTATACGGATTCCCGAAGCAATGAATTCTCGTCCATTTCCGAGGCAATGGGTTCATTTGCAATTTAGTTCGGATAGGTTCCCATCGCCCTCGTGCCTGGGCCACGCAATGCTGAAGCATGATGTGCGATCACGAGGCTTTGCCGACGACGAAAGTGTTCCGTGATTCTGATGAGGAAAGTGAACCGTAATTCTGACGGAACGATTTGATTCATTTCTTTCCCAGCGAATGATGGCTGTGAATGTTTCTTGGGCTTCCCACCGGATTAGGCTCTCCATTTCTGCCGACGTTTCGATGAAACACTTCATCATCGTCCCGCTCTGAGGACAATGAAAAAGTATTTCGTTGATAGGTCGACAGTTATGGAAAGCCTAATTCGATCGGAAGTCCGATTTACATCCGGAAATCTGATGCGTTTCCAAAATAATGCCTAACTGAACTCTGACATATTTTACGTACACCATCGAGGCAACATAAACCCTTTGTATTCACTGACTCACCTCCCACCATTGAAGGAAAATGGAAAACGATTCCAGAACTTTATTTCATATGGTCGTGGCAATATTGATATCATTATGTTATTTATTCTCGAGAGGGTATTTGAGAATTTGCTATAATCTTTTAGCAAGGTAGGTGAAAAACGATGATTTAACATAAAGTCTACATTTGTGTTGTTCGAATTCGAATTAACTATGATATTATGAATTATGGTATGCACATGGATGGCGGCTGCGAGATAAAATAAAAGTACTAGGATGGGACTCACTAGGACGGAGAAGGAGGGAAAAGCATGAAGGAAACTGCGACATAAGATTGTAAACCCCAGCTATGTAAATAAGAAAGATCACGAATACAAGACGAAATGCCAGTCACAAAGGACCAACGTAAAAAAAGTTCTCACATCTTAACAGGACGATTGATGATTGGATTAGAATAATTTTTCATTTTCGATTTCACTGATCTAGTTTTGTTATGGTGATGTACTTTCATTAAGTAACATTTTCATTAAATGTTAACGGTTATCACCTGACAAATAGGCAACTTGTAAATTGTATAAAATAATAATATTAACAATAAATTTTTAAAAGTAAAATGTGTATAGATAAAGAATATTGTTTAGAATTAACCATCGTTCATTTGTAGTCAATTTCATTAGTCATTATTTAATTTTTTAATCTCCCCGTTTTCTTTCGAGTGAGGGGCAGATTTATTGAACATTATTCATGCGTTTTCAACTCTGACAGGTGCGTCTTGCAAAATGATCTAAATATTCTTCATTACAGGCGATTATATCTTCAGAGCAAAGTCCCCATCCCCTAGTGATGCAAATAGAATTGATTTGACCGTCAAACGAGTAAATAATTGGCAGTAAATTCTTCTCGGGATATCATCCGGGTAATCTCCTCAATCTCCATCGCTGCCAACGTTTCAATGATACCTTTTTTCATCTTCATCAGTGCCGAAATTACCATCATCATTGAGGAGAATACTCGGATGAAATCCCGTGAAGAATTTACTTCTGCCATTCGTCCTACATGATAAAAAATTCTTTTTAATCTCCACAACGTCAATAGGGTGGTTTCCTATTATTTTTTTATTGCCTAAATCGAAAGATTATTACTCCTGGAGTACGTATTTCACGCTTTTAGATTTTTAAATTACGATATCTATTTTCCGCGATTTAATGAAAAGTGAAAAATTTCAAGCGCGCGAAAACGCGACGCGTAAGTAGGAATGATGGGAAAAAGTCCGTGCGACGCATTTCTGGTTCCCCCTTCCGCCTTGTGAGGTGACCTTGATCGAGGCTCTGAGCGCTGATAGGGCGCAGGATGCTAGCGGGTAGCTGAGTACCTTGCTGGTTGGTAGCGCTTGGCGTAAAAAAAGGTTTATTAATACCTTATCAAACGAAGAAAACTTTCCGACCTTAGCCAGTTTTAATAGGTGATTATTAAGACATGTTTCCTGAGCTCTGTGCCTCATGCATGCATTGGTAACCTCAGACGATGTATAACTCCTATCCTCTCGTGTAGAAACTAGGTCCCTGTGACGTCACGTGGAGTGGAATCGCATGGGCGCCAATCTGGCCTTTTTCAAATGAGGATAAAATTTGACCCTTGCCATTCGTCTAAACCGGTATTTCAAAAACCAAATAATTTCTGTATTATGAATACACTAATGGTGGGTAACGAATCGCAATCAGTGCCTTTCATTTTCTTTGATGAGGGAAACTACCCTATTATGATAAGGATATTACCCACTCCTGCTAAACTGATTTATCACGGTCGACACACATGTAGATAACAATTACTGTGTTATCCGACTTATAGTCATTTATTCCTCTCTGAGCACCAGGGGGTAATAATAATAAAACGTCATTATCGAGGCGATATTGTGACTGTTAAGTCCCTTCTTCCATTTACTCCTCGTCATTAAACTAATACTAAATATTTACAGCGATTTTCATCCTCCATTAATCCTCTGAGTGCCATCCGATTTTCCACGTACTCTGCTCAAAGTGCCGATGCATTTTTGCTGATTTTGCAGTAAGTTAGGAAAAATATTAGGTCTAAAAAACAACTGAAGGTATATATTTAAAAAATTTAGGAAATCTTTATTATACGTGGCTTCACCATTTTAATGTATTTTTTTATTTATTTGACGAATTTTCGGAAGCATAAGTTAATTCTTATAATTTAAAGAAAATACTTACTGTCAAAATAAAATAAATACCTATTGACTATATATACCTATTGAATGATTAGTGACCTATCAGCATCTAAGAGTGAGTTTGTCGCGCTCCTGGAACTTTTCACGAGAGATTGGAGGAGCGCGATAGCGCTTCCAGGCACTCTAAGGGTAAAAATAATGCATGAATTTTTTTAAACACTGTCAAAGGTAAAAACGATTGATAGCATTTATCACTGAAAATTACGAACTTATGAAACATGAAAATATACCGATATATCAAAACATACAAGTAGAATGTGTACAAACATATGTATCTTTGTGGGAAAAACCTAAAGATTTTGTTTGATACGCTGAATTGTTTTATGGGGTACGGGAAATGCTAATCAGGCCCTGGCTTCGATGAAGGTAAACCCCCTGGTCTACATCTCCCCGTTGTGAAGGGGGAGAACATTAGTCAATATGACGCACAACGTCAATATGGACTGAGAAGGGAATTCCCCCAAGTGTCACCACCAGATCTCGATCAAATTTTGATAAGTGATAGGGAATGGATTCCCATGAGATGTATTTTTTCAGCTTCCAACGCTCAATACATTTCGAGACATTTGCGAAGGAGTCAGTAGACCCAGGAGGCATGTCCTGAAGAGCGATATTAACTTACACATCCACTGTTAAGGCCGTTTTACACGGTACACGGAATTGCGCAGTCTGACGTACGTGTGAAGGCGCAATCAAAATTGCGTCGTGTAAAGCGGTGAATTGCTAGAACACATGCGTGGATGCGAGACGGCAAAATAGCCCCTGTTCTAATTTCGTTCATGCATTCGCGCAATTCCACGCCATTTTAGAAATTAATGCAGCTCTAACCTGCGCAATTCCGTGTACCGTGTAAAACGGCCTTTAAAGAAACTATCACGGCTGTATCATTAACTCACGCGGACCCTTCCACTCCGTTGATGGGGGAAGTGAGAACTCGAGCGAGAGCCGAGCGATGCATTGTTGTGCCGCGGATTGCGTTTCAGGAGTTTTATTTGTGCATACATTCCGTGGCAAATATCTTGAAATGAATCGAGCATTGCAGGCTAAAACAAAAAACACATCTCATGGGAATAGATTCCCTATCACCCAGCAACATTTGAACGATATCTGGTGATTAAACTTGAGATACTTCCCTTGTGAATGATAACCGGCATAAACTTATGAAGGCGTTCAAATATTTCGCATGAAATACGTAACACCCTCTTCATTATCGCAGGGAAGAGCAAAATAAGTAATATATTGGTAATTTTGAGATGATTTTCACACGAGTATTTTCCGGCTGGATGAATTTTTACCTCAGATAAACAAAGAATATTTACAGACAACAAATACGTAATGAAACAATAACCATTAGCCTCACACGCACACTTTAGTTCCCATCTTTATTCCCCTTGGTTTTACACCCAATATTTTCCCTCCGCCATTCAATACGTTATATTTTCAGCTTATACATGGAATGGCTTCCCTTAGCCTTCTCGAATAATTAATTTTTCCTTAAACCTTGACCTCTCTCACACCGAACTAACCTACCTTTCCAGAGCGCTACCGCCTTTGATTCCTAACCAATATGTGTAGCAACGTACCCCTCGCAATTAGGCCACATGAGTAAGCGCAACATTCAGACGCCTTTTTCCAAACATATTCATCAGCTCACCATCTCCACCATTTTAACTATTTTCCAGTGTTCTTCAAGGCATTTTTCCATTCAGTTTGGCCAAATCCGTTTGTTGATCAGCCAACGACCGTTCATCGTCCGAGTCCGGAAGTGGGTTTCAATGTGATATTCAAATTTTCCATTCCCTCGTCTTGTCTCCCACATCTGCCAACTTGTAACGCACTTTCCACGAGTTCATAAAAAGAGAAACCATATTCCTAGTATCTCATGAATCCACCTTTATTAGAGCGACTGATGCAAATGTGGAAGCTTGCTGATAATGCGGAAGCAGAACATTTAGGGCTCGGGAGGTACTGCAGGCTCGCGGTGACCGAATCAAACTCTTGGCTTGCTTCTTTAGTAAGCTTGTAGGAGCGGTGACAGTAAACTCATGGTTTATTGTTTGTCAAATACTTGCTCAAGTTTCTCTTCACTCGTAAAACTTTTGAGGTAAGTTTTTGACTTTAATTTATTCACATAGTCCACCAAGCTATTTTTAGTGCTAAATAAGTTATTGTTAAGCATAAAACACGCTACAATCTGGTGTAATTAAGTAATCTACTAGCCGGAAAATGTAGCATAGTTTTAGCTTCATAGTTCAATATGCCGATGCTGGTAATGTGGAAGCACAACACTGGGGTAAATGTGGAAACGT
The DNA here is from genome assembly GCF_921293095.1 of Ischnura elegans. NCBI lineage: Eukaryota > Metazoa > Arthropoda > Insecta > Odonata > Coenagrionidae > Ischnura > Ischnura elegans. The sequence continues at coordinate 41,212,973 of NC_060259.1, forward strand.
TTCCACATTTCCGTCACCTAAATGCGTTCTGTCCACTACATCACCTTCTCGCCAGTTTCAGAAGCCAATGAAGGTTTTTGGCCCAAGCCCAAGTGTAAATGGAAAAATTGGGATGTCTAATCTATGATAAAGGCAATTGTTTCCATAATTGAAAAGAGGATCATACTTTGTGCTCCAGTTATGAAAATGAGAACCACATTTGTGACTTTTATGAGTGAACATTTTATTGGAAATTGCTATTTTTAAGTCTTTGCGTTGATTTTTCGATGAATAATAAGTAGATGATCTAATATTTCACTTGTTTATAGCACTATAGCCAGAATACAAACGTTTCCACATTACCAGCACATTTTGAAAATCTAATCAAAGTGTCAATTCATAATTTACTATTATTTTTACGAAGTAAACGACAAATTTAGCATAAAACCAAAAGCGGTTACATAGGGTAGTATCTATGTGAATTTTTTATGAATTTAGAAAATTTTCACTGGAAAACAAACTAGTTATAACATAATTTAAAACAGGGTTTCCCACTTTTGGGTCCACTCCCTCTACTATTTCCGTCCTGGGTTACAGTGCCAACGAAGAAACGTACATGGAACGGAGAAAAATAATGACACGAAATTTTACCTCTGGATAGCTGATGCGAGTAGGAATTAAGATAACTAATGATTTTTAGGTCGAAAAAGCACCATTTTTAAACTACAGAATCTTTAAGCCAAGCACTCCGATTGGTCGTGAGTTTGCTCTGCGGCCGGATGCTCTTGAAAACTCATGGCTTTGAATGCTTTTCCTGCATTTGCTTTTGTCCAGAGCATCCATCAACAGGGCAAAGTTGCGGTCAATCTGAGCGCTTACCTCAAAGTATCTCGTACATCTGCAACTTATAGGCCATATCTTGAGACATTATGGTCTGATGAAGGCATTTGTCGAGGGGCAAGTAAATGGCAAGAATGGAAAAGAAAGACATCGAATGAAATATTAATGGAACAAGTAAAGAAGGATGCGAAAGATAGGAAATACGTAGGTGTGAATATATTAGCTGATAGGAGAACTGAGTGGAGAGCTGCGTCAAACCAATCTTAGGATTGTTGATCAGTGATGATGATCTGCATATAGTAATAATCCAAGTCGGCAATTTTCAAGTAAACGGCATTTTACTCGTCGCTCGATAGAAACTCCTCAATAATCTCGAAGGGTACGTCTTCCTTGCCTCAGTGGCGGCAGGCGGCAGAGAGAGGAACCCTATGATTTGGGCCTCCAAACGTGTCCCCGAACCACGTGGCGCATCTGCCAGCGTCAGGACCACAGTCATCGACGGCGTGACTCAACAGGCATCCGAGGATGAGGAGATACGATTGTCAATAGCGGAGCTATTATGCATGCCCTCCGCAAGCCTTTGAAAGTTAAATGCATGGCAGGGGTGTGACTCCTCCTCCCATTACGGAGACAAAGCATCCCACTTAGGCGGTGGATGGCGGCGATGGCAGAAGCATTGCTCCCAGTGATCGAACATTCACTGATCGTGATTTAACGGCCTCGGACCCGGTACCCTTCGACTTCTCATTCGCCGCATGGACGGTGTATCAGGAAAGCCAAACTATGATATTTAAGTGCATATAACAAGAGAGGAGTCAAGCAAAGACACAAGGGTTGCATTTCCAACAAGAAAATAACCTGATGATTTCAGGCTTAGCTGCGTGAAATCTTTTCATTATGGAAAAAGAAAGAATAAACTTTGTTAGGTTCACTAATACGTGATAATTTTATAAATATTTTTCTTACAGTGGCATGCATTAGTGATTTTATTTTATAACGAGCTCTGCGAAATCTTTAGTTTCATCAATTGACGTTTTAAAATGCAAAATTTCCGCTCGTGCACTCAGAAATAAATGTTTTAGGAAAATGGAAGAATAAACTTTGTTAGGTTCACTAATGGAATTTAAAAACCATGACCTAGGTTTCATAGCAGAGTTAACCTGAGGATGTAACAATGTTATGAAACCCGAGTCGCTGCTTTTTCAAATATATTAGTGGACCTGACAAAGGTTGTTCTTTCATTTTCCGAAAATGACTACTTCGCTTTTCCGATATTGAAACCCGGGTGTCTCGATACATATCGGTGGTATTCTCAGGAGATTCGGGTTCGGACCCCTGCGAAGCAGAGTGATAATTTTCATGGTGATTTTCATCCTCGGTGTAAATATGCCCGATAGGATAACAGAGAGTGCTTCACTGATACCAACTAGCGCATATACCACAAATAACCAAAAAAGAAAAGGGCGATGAGCACCCATTATATGATATCATATAAAGAGAAAAAACTACTGAATTTGGTGAAAATAGGGTGGGTGCAACAAGACTGCCCTATTGCTTAATGGATTTCAGGAGCGTTTTATCACTCCCAACAAATTTTGTCAAATAATTAGACTTTGTTACGGTTATTGAATCAATGGTCCATCACACTTATCACGAGTTGCGCTATCCTTGAGGCGCCAGGTCATTAATGTAGACCGATAGCAGGTACACAAGGATGGGCTCGCGCCAAGTACTAAAGCCTGAATCATACCATCATTTTTTTCTATCCCTTTCGAGGGACAGCTCCAGCGATCGCTCCAATGATGGCGTAAAATGGCCTTTTCAAGCGATCATTTTCCGCAATGCCTCCAGGAATGGAAATCCCATCCATTTTTCCATCACTCGGCAGGTCCCTTTTTCCGTCCCTGAAGCATCGCTAGCACCGTCCTACGGCCAATGACTGTGTGATTCAGAAAATGAGTGATCGAGCTAGTGTTACCGCGAGACTCGAGACTTTCTCGTATCATCTCGAAAACGAGACGTTGGGTAGAAATCGAGACAAGACTCGAGACGAGACGATACTACTTCCACGAGACTCTCGAAAGTTTCAAAATACAAATATATGTCTTTAATTGGTATTTGGAACAACTTCATCCCTAAATCTATGTACTTCTGTTAAGACGAAGTAAATTTTACGTTTTTCTGAAGTATTAAATTTGAAATGTGATTCAATAATAACTTTTAGATGAATTATCAAACTATAAAAAAGAACTTTTGGTGACAAATCAATTTCTGAATGCTTCTCTAAGACTTGTGTGCAATTCCTGAGAGGAAAAAACATTCGCCCTGGGTAGAGGAGGTCAAACCCGGCTCCCTCGATCTATTTCGAGTTTTTTAACATTATTTTTCCGATTATTTTCTTAAACCTTCTGTGGATTTCCCTTAAGTAAATTTGTGTCCACATTCCCTTTTTAATTATTTTTGTTTTATGTCACTAGTTTATTCATAGAGTAGGTATCGATAAAATCTATGATTTTTCGGGCAGATCGATATTTTTGGTATCAAGATCTATATATATTTAAAATTTATATTAATAGCTTTCCTATTTAGAGTGTATCGATTCAGCGACTAACAATAAGTACGCAAAGGAAACGACTATCTACGGTGCTAAATTTAATTTGGGGGAAAAGAGACGAGACGAGACTGGGGTTCACGAGACGAGACTCGAGAATACCCGAGTCCAGAAAACGAGACTGAGACGAGACTGGCTCAAGTCTCGACTCGTCTCGTCCCTCGGCAACACTAAATACCTCAGTGTGTACATGAAAGAATTTTTCGTATTAACCCCAGGTTTCAAGCCGATACGAATGGAATTGGTATTCAATCACTTAAATACTCACAAATTAACTCGTTAACAGCCGCTATCACTATTTATCATTATTAAACTTGGCTTTTTGGGAAATATGTCGCTGATTTTTATTTCAGGGAAAACATTAGATTTTTCAGCTGCAAGCATGATTTTCAGAATTTGGTTAGTTGGATGGAATTTCGTCAGAAGGTTGTAGCGAAATCGGTCGAAATAATTAAAAGATTCATTTATTCAGTAAAACAATTACAGCTCTTTCTCTTGTGTGTAAGTACTTTTAAAAAGCGACAGAATGAAAACACTGCACTGAACCCATTGCTTAGCACACGAACCACCATGTTTGCTTTTGTGGGCTCTGACGCCCAGTTATAAGGAATTATACTGCAATATCTCCTTTAAAAAATTCATTAATGTAACTGATTTCATGGTGATCCGTGAAGCGGTGACGAAGTTCTTTTGATCACGTATACACAAACATCCATTTTCAAAAACCAGAAAACGAGACTGGCTCGAGCCTTGTCTCCTCTCGCAGCAACACTAGGTCGAGCATTTACTCTTTTAGTCCCTTAAAGCCTATCGCTGGAGCTAACATTATGAAGGACGGAAAAAATAATCGTGTGATTGAAGCTTTAATCTCCAAGTCTAGCAAAAAAGTTGGAATATGAGAGGCTTATGCAATTACTGTTTACAAAGCAGGTTCTCCAGAAAGACTTGTGGGAAACGATTTATTTGACATGGTACAAAATAGATCATGTATAACTGCACGGAAAAATGAATTAAGAGGACGCATGAACCCGGTTTACCGATCTTTTTTTCGCGACGGACGACTCAATTAAAGCTAAACCTACTTTCTTGAAAACTACAGGATATACCGAGTAGATCACTTTCTATGCATACAAAATATGAATATTTAACATAACGATTTTATCAGGTTACAATTGTTCATATTTGAGATCCAGGTAAATGATGATAAATATCAACTTAATTGATTTATGAACGTACTCGTCTATGAAGTAATTTTTTTTGGGGGGTAGCAAAATCCGAATATAGATTGATGGGGAGCAAGTTAGCCAAGCTCGTTAGGCGCTGAGCTGCGGGTCGAGGAAACCTTCGTACAGGCCAAAAAAATATCGCCGAAATGCGAGAAGGCCCAAGGAAAGGAACTGACCGCTCCACTCCCCATTCCCCCTACCTTAAATTCACACGCCAGTGGCTTAATTCGAGATGAGCTCTACCCTCATTTATCATAACTAACGTTCCGCATGGTATAGTATTTGGAGGAGGCAACCAACAGCTGAGGTAATTTACTCCATGAGGGAAGGGTATGGAAGGAAGGGTGGAGAGAAACCCGGCGTAGGCATTAGCCTGCTCTTAACGAAAGGTGCCAAGGGGACCACGGCTAAACGTCCCATCCGACGGAGGGAGTGTTGCGTTTGAAATGTCCTCCACACAACATTCATGCAGAGATTCTTTTCCACCAAGTTTCAGAAAATTCTTTGCCACCGCCGCGCCGGGATTTGGAACCCGAGCCCACGGGATGGGAAGCCAACACTCTAGCCACCACACCAACCCGATCCCCACCAACCCTCCGGGTTCAATCACAGAATGAGTGAGTGGGATTTATTATGTACCAGGATAATCAGTTTCTATAAGGAATACATATGGAAACAAAGAAACACTACTAAAACATATAGCTATCACCCCTGAGGACGGTGGACGAGTCTATCATGAAAGCGTCGTCAGCATTCCATTCCTGACCCAGTGATAGTCCCAAAATCTTATCACAACATCGCTTTGTCGAGAAAGCACCCAATCATGAAGCGTTCAACTATCTACAAAGGACCCCTCACTAATGAAATGGATTGGATGTAAGCAAAAACTTTTAAAATAATCATGTTAATTTACCGTCTCATAAAATAATAAAAAAATGCTTGTTCAAAAAATTAACTCCTTCAGATTGCGGATCATTTGGTGATAGGTTTTTCACCCGCGGTTACCGTGAGCAGCCTCGCATGAAACAAAGAAATTGTAATACGCCAGAAGAGAGAAATGCAACGACCAATTTTTGAGCCATTACCAAATATCCTCCCGATTCCTCATCATTAAAAATAACATTCTTGGTTCCATTGAAGTATTCTGAGAAAAAAGCGCGGACAATTTTTCATGCACACACACCTACATACTACAAAACTACTTTCAATCACTGACTTATTGGCTTGCTGATTCATACAAATGTTGGGGTGAACGAGATGAGGTACGACAAAAAAAAACTTAGGATCGACTCCCACTAACAATAAGATCGTCTGAAAACCTCGGAAAACTTGTCGAAACACAAAATTTTCTATATATGACAGTGCTGCCAACTTACTCTATGCCTCTACTTTTTGTGGGAATTCGGGGGTCAAAAAATTGATGATTCAAAATTGTTAGTTTATGAATCTAGACCGATTGCTACGTCGAGAAACCAATTTTCTGGCCGATCGCAGCACTTCTAATGTCGGCCAATTCGTGTAATTTGTGTATCATTATCTCAAAAACGGAGGTAGATACGAGAAGATATAAAAATTGCAGGAATTGGCAAAGTGACCAGAAAAGGCCGCAGCTCTTCTCCGGGGATCTGGGGGGCAGAGGCTCCCCTTCGAGCGAAAGCGAGTATTTTATGCGCACAGCATACACTTTACTCGGAATAACTTCAATTTATCCTGCGTTGCGTCTTCAACGCCAAGAGAAGACGTCATTTCCCGTCACATCGGCCGCAACAACAGCGTACGTAATCTTATGCATTACAAAACCCATGCGAATAAAAACATTGAACACTTTTTTTTTTTTTTTTTTCAAAAAATCCTGACACAGGAATTAATTTCGCTCTCAGATGAGGATCGCTCACCCATGTTCGCATGCATGTCATGTCATTGGGCAGGAAATTCTCAAAAATAAATTTCAACATCAATAATTCAACGGATCGGTCATAGTGATCGAATGCCGCTCCTTTGAGAGCGTTCATTCGTAATGTTGGGAGGGGAAGAGGCGATCACGGGGTGCGAGGAGACGCGTGCGTCACGCGTGCAGGCGAAGAACCTCGACACGCGACAGCGGTCACGACGCACGCGAACACTGATTTGGGCCCATCAAAATATCGAAAATATACCACGATATTTACATATGTTTCGGGAATCGAACATCAGTTTTTGAACGTTGAACGATATATGGTTGTCCAAAAAAATTGTGACATGTCACGATATATCATCCCATTCATGATATTTAGCGGGGAATATCTTATATGATACATACATCGAGCCTGATAAGATGATAGCTATCCTCCCAATAATAGTTATCGTAAGTTGCCATCGTCGACGATAAAAAAATTAATTTCTTTCGATCTTGAATTTTCATTATCGCCCAGTCTTACAATTTCATCAGGTGTCATTCAATTCATTCAAATTCGAATTAATAGTCCACCGAAGAAGGAAGAAAATTACATTTTCACGAAAATTAAGGAATATATTTTTCAAGCAATACTTGATTGAATAACAATGAGAATGTTTCAAAGAAGACTATTCGGGCTTCCAGCCGAGTGGTCGCTCACCATTCTGCCGGCGTTTTGGAACTGGAGTCGTATTCCATTCTCAGGGCTGATGGTGAGAATGTTTCATTCTGCATTTTCTTAAAATATGTTTTGAAAATACGATTTTTTGCTCTGCTCTTACGGCGATACTAGTCTAAACTAGGACGAAAGTTGATCACAACTGGAATATAAGTGCAGCTGTGATCAAGTACCCATATATTGTTCTCAATATATAAAAATCATGATCACGTGAAGACTTAAGTACTTAGGAGTCACAATAGAGAAGAGAACCGATGAAGAGACTGACATTTAAATTAGAGTCCTGAAGGGAAATAGATGTCGTTGGGACCTTAAAAACTGCTGAAGATTCAATTCATCGCAGAAACAAGAAAGTAAGGCTCTGTAGGAGCATGATATTACCAACTAAATTGTATGAATCTGAGATTTGAACAATAGTTGTGGGCAAAAAATCAGAAAAGAAGCTTATAGTCTTCTAAAACAACATCCTACGTGCTATTCTAGGCCCTTGGTGTGACCGAGGCTACAGCAGGATACGCACCAACAGAGAACTATGAGTCCTCTATCAAGATTCCGATATTATCGCCCAAATTAAAAGCAGAGGATGAAGATGGGCTGGGCACGTGAACACGGGGGAGGTGGACTCCACAATGATGACGGTGGCAGAAATCTTCCACGAGGCAGACGACCACTGGGACGCCCAAGACTCTAGAGGGGAGATCAAGGGCAGAAAGATATGCAAAGGCCCAACGTAACACATGAGCTGATGCAGGATCGAGACTGATGGCAAGAGCAGATGTTGGCGAGGCCAAAAACATGTTGGAGTTTGAGTGGCCACATAGGTAACGCAAGGTAAGGTAATCGAAATAAAACGTAGGTACATATCCTTTATGAAAATCAATACGGCAATTGCAGTCACATTCCGTAAGTCACACGAAAATGGCTCTTAATCTCAGAAATATAATTAATAAATTGTTCCTCTATGAAAGGAAACCCTTCATTCAGAAAATATGATAAATGAATTATGATGGATAAAATCAACAGCAATCACAGAAATGTGAAAACCATTTTATACATAGCATTCAAAATGAACATATTAAAATATCAAGTGATTAAATTTGACAAAATAAGATCTCCGTTCTTTGGCATTAAAATGGGTGAAAGACATCGTTTTCTAAAGCATCACTCAATTGTTGAATACCCACTAGTGGCCCAAAAACCTTTTTTTGACAGTGGCTATCGCGGGAGAATTTTTGGGTGATGTTTTATCAGTAGAAAAAAAAGCAAATGCTTAATCGCTTACCCTATTTACCCTGCTGAGTCGCGTTACAAAAAACAGCTTCATTTGATTGAAAAAAATTTTCTTTGCAGGAGCAAATTACGTTATCCTTATTATATGTATCTTAAAAAACATTTTTCTGATGAACTTTATCTTTTCCAATGAGAGTCTTGATTTTGAATTAGCTATAAACTGCTTATTTCCCTCAAGTATAACCTCACCTCAACTACATTATATACATAGTTAATAAAAATATGCATAAGCCACTATAAGTCACTAATGTGCCTCACGCTCAATACAAGTGAGTGGTTTCTTTGGATTAGAATCTCAGATTAGTGACATTCTCTTTCATGCCGAGTAATGGGGTAGTTTATTTCTTTAAATTGTCTATTGTGATCGAACTTTAAAAATAAACAGGCACTTATTTCCGTTTCTCAACCAGTCCCCTAATTCTGAAGCTATTCACGCGGAAAAAATTGACGGTCTTTATCCTTTCGCGGGTAAGTTAGCGACGTCACGGGCTCATCCCTCGCGGTATCTCCATGGTATAGCGCACCTACTTCGCGTTGTTAGTTCGTATACACTCTCGTGAGCGATTCTTTCCCTAAGTGAAATCTTCTCCTTGAAGAAGTAAATGACCCGAAACTCTAATGACGTCACCGAATCATGAAAAGAGCTTTCAACTTTCGCGTTCTTTTTTATTTTAACATTAAGGGAGAATGAAGAAAGAAATATAAGTTATTGGTCATAGACTTTTAGTGTCCATTCAAAACACAACAATCAATACATGAGAACTGAAGCTCAAAATCGTACACGCTGAAAAAGTTCGTGAGATTAATAGGTGGATACAAATTTTGAAAAGAAAAGTAATAATGCTGTGCAAGTGAAATAAAACATATTTATTTACCTTCCAGATCTTAGAGATAACGAAAGTCTTTTTTTAGAAAAACAATGAAGTATAATCTCTGATTTCACGGGGAATACTGTTCGATAACCTCATCCCAGAAACAAAAAAAAAGAATTTTGGTAAGTGTAACCTAATAAGGAATGTATTTTTTCGTCGTAACTTGTCTTTCTCTCTCATCTACGGAATTCTTATTATTAAATAGCTAAGTTAAATGACTTTCGATTTCGGGCCAGTGTGAACGACCCCATTGGCTCTATCTTTGTGCTTTACAAGACTTTAAACCGTCCGTGTTTCCGCTTAGAACACCTAATAAAAGTGACCTGCATTATCTGGGAGCATGCGCCCCGGGGCAACGTGCTGTGGCGGCGTGGCCATGTGGCGGTAGCGGCCACGCGACGGAAGTGGCCACGGGGCGGAAGAGGCCATGCGACTGGAGACCACGTGTCCGCGCGCTCAGCCGCCGTCCGCGCATGCATGACCCGGAAATTTATTTCCAATTTCTTGAAGGTGAGAGGTTCAGCGACGCATCCCCGTGGCAGACCCGCCGACATTTCAATCACAGTGAACTCAGGAGTGATGTATCCTGAATGCGACACCACGAAAAGAGGGGAATGAGCCAATTATCCTCTGAGCGACTGGATTTACATCATCTTCTCTGACCAGGATGAAAAAACAATCTCGCCATCCGAAGGAAATGGAATCGTCATCACCAAGGTAAAGGAACGAGAGAGCATTCGTGCGAGGAGATGCAGTGTAGACCGAACATTGGGAAGCAGTAGCTAAGGAGAGGTGACGTATTTCAAGCCTGTGGCAAAAGGATTGAGCCGAATATCAAATGGACGATTGAAATAAGAAATTGTATTACGAAATAGTGAGTCTTCAGGCGCAGTCTGATCCCTTTGATAAAGATTATATCATCATAAGGTGAGCACCAACTCAAATTGTACCAGTGAATAAAGAGTTCCCACTTTTCTCAATACCTATTCAATGAGGCGGCCGGTTACAATACATTGAATCATTATTTTACATTCTAAAATGATACGGAGCATTGAAGCCGATAGCCTCATTGACTAGTAATAAAAAGGTGGAGATTATCATTTTATTTACCAGCAGATGATAGAGCACTTGACCTACATTGACTTAAGTACTTTAACATATATCAACTCAAAGAATCGGCACTTCTCCTGCTCACTTTTTTTGCATACATTCTTCTTTCTTTTTTCTTTGAGTCGATGTTCACCTGATAATGATATGTAACATGTATTGAAACCGGCAGGAAATTAAATCATTTCAATTGGAAATTGCCAGTCATTATTACCAATAAGGAGCAAAAGTAGATGAGGAAACGAGAAGGTTCAGAAAAAAGGTTCAAACCAGTGTTCAGAAAACAAGATCCGATCCAGACACAGCCGAATCATGTCCATTTTTTTGCTTTGACCTGGACCCAAACCGAGATTCTCCGGCGATATGCTTAAGCCGATATATTATTTCGACATCACTTCGTATTTACCCAAAAGGCTCAAATTTATGGTATCTTCACCTACTCTATTATTTTTCACCTTACATTATTTTTTATAATTCACTCGCATTTTTCATGATTTGGTATTGTGACATGGTCAACGATCCTAAGACTGGTTTAACACAGCTCTCCTTTCAATTCTCCTATCTGCTAGTCTTCTCACAACTACGTCTTTCTTCTCATTCACATCCTTCTTTACCTGTTCCATACATACTGTTTTCTAGGTCTTCCTGTCCGTTCTTGCCATCCGCTTGTACCTCGACGATTGTCTTTATCAGGCCATCATTCCTCAAGACGAGGCCTATCAGGTTGTACTTTTGCCTTTTTTGTACCATATTTAATGATAAATCATCTTTAATTAATAAGAGTTATCATAATAAGAGTTAAGGGCAATTTCTACTCTATTCAAGGCCTGATGAAAAGGCCACCCTGGGCCACCCACCAAGCATAAGCCTTCCTCCAATATAGTGGTGAAACTCACAAAATCGGAAGAACAGAAAAAAACATCATGTATAAGGGGATTTGAAGTGAAGCTGGTTTTTTTGTTAACATGTAGTCGTCAATATTGACGTTAATGAATAAATGATTGCTGAAAATTGTGTTACTTGTATTTCCTGTTATTATTTTAGAAATTGCAACACCTTGAAACAGTGGACCTCCCATCGAAATGGGCCCCGGACTGCCCACATCCTAAATCCGGCCCTGATTCTATTCAGTGCTGTTTTTTCACAGGATAATTGGCGATTCACCCCCCTGATCGGCCCTTCATTCCTACCATATTTCACTCCAACCATATTTTCCGGGTAGTCTTCTTTTTTTATTATGCATTCGTTTTCCGAAAAATACACTGGACATTGTTACTTAATCTTGTCAAAATTGCGTCCCTATATTCCAGCGTCAGTCCCAGGCCTGAGGTGAGTCTGTTTTTCAAATGATGACTCACCCCAGACCATCCAGTCCATAACCATGCTGAGTGATATGGGATGGAGCGTTAGTTCCGAAATCTGTGAATAGCTGTCGCACTAACTCATGATATTCCTAGAGTCAAATTAATGTTAGTATATAAAAATTATTTTAATAGGAAAAACGTTTTTACTAAAAAAGAAGAAAATAACGCCCTACGGCCCTTTAAATTGTTGAAAATATCAAATATGTTTGATAAGAAAGTTACAATAGGTTTAGAAGAAAATTTCAGATTTTAATAACGAAAAAATGCGGTTCACATACAAAATTGTACAATTGATGCTTGTTCGTCAATATATATCATCCTTCTCTCTGGTGAAAGCGAATACATACTTATATGCGCATCATGTTCTTCGTTTCTAATATCTAAAATGTTCGTCTAAAATTTATAGTAACTTTCTCATGAAACACGTTTGAAATTTTCAATAATTCGAGGGGCTGTAGGCCGTTATTTTCTTCTCTTTTTAAAACCTATATTTTATTAAAAAATTATATTCTCATAATGTAATATTATTTTCTACTTTTTTATGAGAAAAACGAATTTTCATGTAAGTTTTTTACGTTGTAGTTATAGCTACATTTTTCTCTTATCACTTATACTGGAAAAAATATTGCATAAGGGGGGCATCAACGAAGAGCCTATCGGAGAGTGATCAAAGAGTTACTCAAGTGGGGGAAGGAGGGCAATCGGAGCATTGAAGTGGCGTAAAGTGAAACTTTGGGGAAAGAATGAAGCGTCCACTTGGAGAGTCAATGAAATATAGAGAATTTATGTGCGAGGACGGAAATTCCACACAATAAGATACAATTTTCAGAGCAAATGATAAAAGGAAAAGTTAAAAACCTAACGCCTTTTAAATTATTGAAATTTTTAAATATGTTTTATGAGAAAGATACAGTGTTTTAGTTGAACAGTACAGATTTCAAAAATCAAAAAGTCGGTGCGCATGCAAGATTGTAAAATTAATACTTGCTGATGAATAAATGTCATCCTTGTCTATGGCTTGGCTCAGCAGATTAAATTTATTTCTAGTTTCCATTCAGTGGTAAATTGTAGGGTTTTGCCACAGATAAACAACAAGAACGTGATGAAAAACGGCTAAATGAGATCCTAGATCCGGGCACCCTTGCTCAGGGGTCGCCCAATTTAACAACTGGCCAGCGACGGACTTGAATGTGCCAGTGTTCTGAAGAGACTTCATTGCACATTTAATGATTGCAGCACCTCCATTGGATTTTGGTGATCATTTCTTGAACTGATCTTCACGTTAACATTTTATTTCTAAACATTAATCGATATACTATTCCGATCATGGTTTAAGTGCAACAACACTGCATTGGCATCCAGTTCTGAGATGTCCTGAGAATAATATGTCAAACGATCATTTCTTTGGTCCCTGAAAAGCTATCGCTGGAGCTATCGCGCAGAGGGACGGAAAAATAATCGTATGATCCAAGCTTTAGTGAGAAATAGATATGATTTGTGACCATTTTAAAGTGTGAAGAACCAAGAAAGCTTCTCGCCTCCAATTTTAAAATATGATTTGCATTAGATACATGTTTATTTCGTAAGAATGTTTTCAGATAGTCGTTGAATAACTTCAAATTGCCCATTCATCTACTATGTCTACCATCTATGTCGAACAATTTACACCTGAAATGTCTTTCGGAGTAATAATTCGCCGATTGTATGGCGACGCTGTTGACTCATTGATAGAAAGACGGTTTTTTTATATGAGCATTTGTTGCCCAGCAAGCGCTCTTGCTAATCAAGAAGTGGTCTAAATTTGAGTTGCAAGATTTTATCCCGAAGGACATACAAGCTAGAAAGCGAGTTAAATAAAATGATGCCATAAAAATACAAGAGCATAACGAAATAACCACTTTGTATAACTTTAGTTTTCATAGATGCTAGATAAATAAGATGATGGAGCCTCTCTGGCATCTGCACTCAGAACAACTCTCAATGAAATGACACCCACTGAGTTCAAAGAATTCATATTACATATTACACAGTAAACTGCATAAACTCCGCGTATTTTTTTCTAGTTTCCATTCAATGAGCTCCTGAGCTTCATTTGCATACCTACCCTCGAATCGCATATCCCACGCATATTTGCCTCCTTTCCTGGTTCATTGGTGGTTGTCCGCGTAAAATATATTTATCTACATCATTAGCGAGTTAAGAAAGGTGAAGGTAGGCCAGCGCTCCAAGGATTGCTGCTCGACCAATCTGTAAATGTCATATGCGACATAACTCCAGACTTGATGCGGTTCCGTCGCAGCTTTGGAGGCTGTCCCTGGAGTGATTCAGTCAATTCTAAAAGACCGCTGAGCATTCAGGGGGAGTTAGCGCTCAGAGCGTAACCACAACAGCTATGGGATTTCCCCTGAATGCGACCGCTACGTAGCAGCTCAATGCGAGAGCCCACAGTCAGTCATTTCTCGGAGCGGTCTTTTCGGCCGTTACTTGGCTGAGTACTCGTCGCTGATTGGCCGGAGCTCAAATGGTATCTCTAGGTAGCATCGATGATTTGAATTCGAATTTCGAGACTCGAATCACCGATGGCGGCTCTGAAGGCGATGACGTAATTTGGCAATATGGCCGACGCATCGAGGATATTGTTCCCCTGATAAAATTGGTGTAATAGGATGAATCGCCGAGCCACTGCGAAACATAAAGTAGGAAATATCAAGGAAGTTTTCTCTCTGTTTTCAGGAGGTATTTCAAATACTAGGGGCAATGGCAAATAGCAATATAGATGCATAACCAATAAATTATATCTATAATATCCGCTACTAGCTCACGGTGATTACTCAAAGCGTTAGTGATGACCATAAATGTACGACTCCGATATAAATCACTATTCATAACATGGGTAGAAAAGGAAAATTTAAGAACTTTGATAGCTCAATCGCCTTAAACCTACAAACCAACGCCACAGTAAATGACGAGGAGTAGCAATAAATGGCAACTAAAAGCCATCGCAAAAAAAAATGAATGCATAAAATACTCACAACATTATGATAGCTTATTACCAGCAAAATAACAAGATAAATCAGAAAATACCTAACAATGCCAATAATTAGTCAACGTGGTTTCCTATGGTAATTGCTTGGTATCCTCGGAGCCCTACCTTCGAATTTGGCCGATAGTTCGCATCACACTTGTCCGAATTTCGAATATTGTGTTGCTAGATCATTGAAAAGCCCCTACCATAGCGCCCAATCAACTTTTTCCATTCAGGGAGGCTGAGAATATGCTGCGTAGCGGTCCATAGTGAGCGAGAGCTCTGAGCACCCGATTTCATAGATTTAATAAAGTTGTTGATGATGTTTATTTGGGTATGCCACGCGTAATTATTCGGTTTTTGCCCGACGTTTCGTGTACCGTCGCTGGTCACTTTTTCCTTGTGCCTTTCTGGGAATTAATTTGAAAGGAGGTTGAAAGGGGAGGGGGTGAAGAAGTTGTCATTTATAATTTCAGAGCAGGATCTCACGTGTGGCTTATTTTTAAACCACAGTTCCTGTTGAAATTCTAGTCGCATTTCTTAATCTCCAACGCCTCGCGGATGGGCCGGGGTTTGAATTTTTACACCTTGGCGATTACTTTAGCATTTTAGAATTCGATCGCGTGTACCGAGGTTACATGCTCCGCCTGCGCTTTTTTAAGTCATGATGGAGTTCCCACTGTGATAACTACACGCAGATGGCACACCACAGTGGCGCAGCGAGGGGGGGTTTTGGGGGATAAACCCCCCCCAAAGATCTCACAGAAATTTTTAAGTTAAATCTATTTTAGCTAATTGGATAAATATTCTTATGGAATAGTGTGAGGATTAATAAAATACCCCTGATAAGGCCGTAAAAATCACAATTTAGAGCAATTTATCTTAATTTTTTATCGGCGGAAGGCCTCTGCACCTCCCGCTAACCCTGGCGGGTAATTCGCGGGTAGCCTTAATTCCTAGCTGCGCCCCTGCACCACATCATAGTCGTCGTGAGAGATACAATTTACCAAAGCAGCCGGTTTTTACAACACAATAACAAATTTACTGTAAGATCATCGAATTCCCTCATCCCTATAGGAGGCAAAATAACGTGAATGAATGTCAATAATTCCAAATATGCATTTAATGATTTAAATTTTGATAATATTTTGGAGCAAAATCTTTTATCACTAGAATCTGAATGATTATTTCCAAGAGAAATTAATGCAAGTTTCATTAAATCAAGAGAATCGCTTGAATGGACTGGTTAAGCATAAGATAGCCGGAAAAGGCTTTTTTATTATAGTCATTTTATAATCGACCACCATAATGTTTCAATCGGCAACCGGCACCTTAAAGACTGAATTCATCTAATTGCTTGGATTTAATGCGCACTATACAGCGACAGAATTACAACGCCTTCATAGTCCACTCATATATTGTCAAAGTGATTCGTTTCTCCCCAGTATGATGAGGAACAGACGGATTGAAGGGGTATTTCCCCAAATTAATAACTAAATAATAGCATTCATTGAGAACCTGGCCGTTATGTCCCCTTGGTGCAAGATTGGGCTACGAAAAGAGGTTTATACAAACTTTCTGAGTCACAAATTCCGTAAATGAGGTTTTGAAAACAAATTTGATATTAAAAAAAAACAAAGTATATTTCACATAGATACCTTCAACTATACGATTGCATAATCTCACCCATTTTAAGATTATTTCAGACAACTATGAGAGCACATTTTTTCCTAACTTAATCGTTTAAAAATATCGATCAAAAATTGTACCTACTTCTATCAATGAGTAAACAGAGTCGACAAATAATCGGCGCATTAGAATTATTAGTACATATAGCACAATTTATCATTGAGCTTGATTAAACGTGAGCTTTGAGCGAGTAACAACTATACGATTGCGTAATCTCACCCATTTTGAGATTATTTCAGACAACTATAAGTGCACATTTTTTCCTACCTTAATTATTTAATTTCCTTAAACAAGAGTATTTTAAATAAGATGTCGAAAAGGTCGGATACTGAAGAAAAGCCGTTTTCATGGTAACTGCAAATTGCATCCAAAAAATGTTTACGTTGCCATAGTAACTAAGGAGTTTCGCCCGTATGTTAATGGGCAAAAAATGCTTAAATTGTCTCCCCTACCACCTCCTGAAGTATAGCAGATTCCTCCTGAAACAGTCTGCATAGTAAATAAAATGAATACTCAACCTGAAAGTTATAAAATTAAATTTTTTCATTCATTAGTTATAAAAATTCATATCACCATCATCGAGATGAGTTCGGGCGTTGTGAGCTGCTAGAAGTTGAACAATATCCCGTGGCGTGGTATAAAGTCAAAGTAAGTGAAAAGGCTGAATAGAACATGTAAAAATAAACAGCTTTCAAGATTTTGACGCGTTTCGCCAGAGAGAACATGCAAAAATTTTGCCCTTTGCCTGTCGTATCAGATGCGCCCGACGGAGGTTTAATATGGCATGCCGTTTTCATTTCATGAAAACCCCGGATACGTGCCGATGCGACGTTTCTCGCCGATGGGGTTGAGTTCCGTTATTGACACGATTCACCCTCATCTGATGCACTTCCATCACTTCGAGGGAAGATATAGCTGCATAAGTTTGTAAGGTCTCCAACACGTATTCTTACGTTGCTTGCTGTGACACAATCTCGTGGCCTTCTTCTCCTTGGATTTCTATTCTCGCCTATTGCATGCGAGGCTGTACTGCGAGTAGTTATTACAACGCCCACCAGCCCAGCTTTACGAGGTCAGTGGAACACGCAGGCGGTGAAAATTCAATCAACACGTGAAGTGGAAAATAAATAATGGTGAAGTAGTTTATTTCCTCTTATCTGTATACACGAAATTTTATTTCTAAAAGTTGTAACCGCAAACTCTACTTCCATAACATAGTGTGCGACGATAATTGTTTGGTAATAGAACTGAAATTCGGATCACTCAGTGGTTTTCACGAGTGATTTACGACTTCCTGCTTACAAAAATATAATTTACAAAAATCCCAAGCAAAAACGTTTACAACGCCGCGCCACATCCATTGCTGAGAGTGCAACTTGAGTCACTGAAGAGTTGAGAATATGCCCTAAATCCATAGAACTAGCTGCATGGACGTGAAGTTAGGAATTAGGTGTGTTCTTAATTTAATGGATGCAGTTCCGGCTGAAACGTTCAGTTGTGTTAATAGTTGTATTGTGGGTCATAACGCTCTTCCATATAATATGAGGATTGATTCCTGCATATGGTGCGAGTGTAAAATGCAGACCTTTGAAAGAGGGCAGAGAATGGAGACGGACAAAGAGAAACTTAGACGTAACCCGTGTGCCTTCGGGCTCATTGCAAGTTCCTCGCGCGCAGCGTGCACTGCCTTGAGCATGCCATACGCCTACATCGCCCTCGGAAGGCAGGTTAATGTCACCAACAAGCTCATTCAGACAATGCGAGGGAAAAGGGCACGCGTACCAACTTTGGAATAAAAGCATATGCGATTTCAATTGGGTTATTCATGATGGGAGAAAAGCTTCCGGGTTTCATGCATGACCTCCCGTGCTTCGGATTCACTCCTCTCTTTGGTAAGAACTTGATGAATTACGACGCACAAATGGCGTTAAAACACCCTCGTGGTTATCATGGCGAATATAATGAACGCAGGGGAAAAACTGAGCCAGACTCGGGGATATTCTTGGTGAAAAGAGTGGATTTGTCGTCAAATGGGGCAGAGGGGTGGGCGCGTCCGTCGAATGGGGTTGAAGGGCGGGCGCGTTGAAGTTATCGGTGAGAAACTTTTCGGCCGGTCGAACACAATGGCCGCGACGCGTTCGGGGGAACATGGCGCTGACGCGTCAGACCTAGCTGGAACAGGCGACGCCAGCCCGTTGAACGAGGGCATTCATTCGCCGCCAGACGGAGCACAATCGCCTCCACAATGGATCCATTGACGTCGTGGCTTCGGCGAGCCGAAAACAATCATATGGCCACCCCATACCGCTTCAATATTGCGTGCGACAGCACTAATTTTAAAAGAGAAATCTGTGATGGCAAAACCATGCGTGGCGCTGCTCGCCTTTGACAAAATATCTGGTTGTTTCCCCCCGCAACTCGTTATGCAGTTATCAAAACTTTTGGATCACAAAAAATATAACGGCTGGCATTTTTTTCGGACAATAATCCGGAAAGCGGGGAATTCCCGAACAATTTCCGAGATTTTTCCTTAAAGAGAATGCAACACAGACTTTAGAATAAACCACGGAAATATCGCTGCCTTAATGAAAAATCAAGAGCTAATGATAGCACGTTCGTAAAACTGCACACTAAGTCTTCCTCAGTACACACACATGCATCATAAGAGGTTTTAGATTTTAATTCAATATTTTCCTCGAAAGAAAATATTTCTTCGGCAGAAATGTATCCTTCTATTTTCGTTCCCATAGGTCTTCTAAAGTGACACTTTTGGTTCGACCTGCTAGAAAATACTATTATTCCATTAAAACCCTGGGAAAGGTAACAGCATCATCGAACTCACGTCACCTAAACTTAAGAAGTTGCAGTTTCTCATGACCATTTTTCTGACGGTCAACCCAGTTCTGGAAAGTCGGTGTATTCACATACTTAACCAGTAGGTAGTTACATCTTAGTTGCACGACTCATTTCATCACAATCGACCACCTCTATCATCCTTTCATTAAGAGTAAAATAAGAGCTTCCCTAAGCTATCTCCCATGGCGTTAGAACTCGATTAGTCTCAGATTCCAATCCTAAGATTAAAGGTATGATCATTCTTGAGACCACGGCTCACCTGACCTAATTACGGCGTTTGGCATGACTTTATTTCATACCCGAGCAAAAGTCAAAATTTTATAATGAAAGATGACCCTTATATATAATTGAACATAGGTCCGTTTCTAAAGGAGTCCATCTAAAAGGGATTTATGAATTGATTTACTTACAATGTTTAACTGCCAAAACAAATTACAACACTGGAGATATTACAGAGAGAATGCAGGAAACAAGCTCTTTCACAGCGAATGTGAGGTGAGAATCAATAAGGTAACTTTAAATGGAAAAATGTATTTCCAAGCAGTGTGTACCACATGCTGGCGTTGAAATATGGATCTGACGCTAGGACTATGAAACAGGAAGATGATTCTATAAAAGTCGCCGGTGAGATAAAGTTTCAGCGATCTCCTACAGAAAAGAAAGAGAGAACTGAGCAAAAGCAACTAATGAGAAGATTAGAGAAATTGTACGAATTGAAAATCCTAAATAAAATATACTGGAAGCAGATTGGAATGGTACACACAGCAATCACTGTATCGGCATATGTTGAAGACAGATGACATACGGCTGAGTCAGGATAAATTATAAAAAAGTGAATAAAAAATAAAGGCAATAATTAATATATGGTTACTGAAGATTGATACGAGGAAAAAAATTTTTCCGTAAGCAAAGAGAAATATGAGGATAGGAGAAGGAAATACCTTAAATGCGGAGGCGTGATACCTACTTAATTTTCGTGTTCGCTTTCATTGGCAATGGTACACTAATCTAGGTACATACGTCTTCACTTCTCTAGTTACATATCTAACTTCCATTGAAGCATTATCAATGATAATTAATGAAAAATACTAGAATAATTAATCGTAGCGGGCGTAACTTGGTGGAAATCCATAATCGCAGGAATAGAAGGATCAACAACTTTGCTGTTTCCTCATAGTAATTTATTAACACCGACCACAGTTTCGTTACAGGTCGAAACCATGGTCGGTGATAATAAAATACTATGTGGAAACAGCAAAGGTGTTGATCCTTCTATTCCTGCAAAAATACTAGCATGTTAAGATCAATTTTGACCACAATATTCACTTATTTTAAGTATATGTTCGATATTACGCCACAAATACTGTTCTTCAGACGAGACAAGTACATCAGACATGTTATTGTTATAATTATCAGGGTGAAGACTTCCTTATTCACAAAAATATTCTTTGGTATATTAACGAATGATTAATATAATTAGATGCAGATTTAAAAAAATATTCTTATGGGTTGAGTATATTCAGCTTAAGTATTCACATTTAGGAATAAAATGAAATCAAATGAAAGTCCATGAACGTCCCTATCGCTGTGCTGTTTTAAATAAGACCAGCCCATGAAATATCTTAAAACATATCTTTAATGATTTGATATGCTTATCTCATTAATATCAGGAGACCCTCGTGTTCACTTAAAATATTCATACTGGATATTTCACTCGTATCTTTCCACTGCAAACGACAAGATGAAGGAAGACCGCTAATACAAATACCGAATATTCCGTGTAAAATAAAAACTTAAATATTATGAGGTAATAGGTGTATTAAATGTTACTTCGATGACACCAATTTTCTTCTTTCCAGCAAGAAAGAGAAGTAATGTTCCCCTTTTAGTGCCAGGGGGCCGATCCATCGGCCCGGGTAGTATATGCGAAGAGTGCCAAGGACCGATCTATCGGCCGGGCTTATTTTGCACTGATGCCTTTTATTTTTCGAGCTTCGTATAGATTTTGTCTCTATTTTTTTGTATCTATCATGCTTTAACATACCCGTAAGTATTGAGAGTAAACGAAAAAAAAAATTAGTTTCAGAAAATGCATATTAGGCTTTATATAATTTTTTTAGGGCAAACCTACAAATTCAGATAATTAGTATATTACTACTTTTCCTCTTCTATTCTTGACCTTGTTCAATTAACTTTTTATGATGTTTCATGGAGTTTAGGTCAAATTGAAACCAAGTTATAGCCAACGTTTCGATTTATGTAAAATCATCCTCAGGGCTATGAATTTTTTGTGTATTATATTCTGTTCTTATATATATATGTGTATACTTTAAATTATATTACTGTAAAAAAACGCAATCGTAACTTTTTTATGTAAAACTATTGTATATCGTTGTCATCTTTGTATTTTATATAGTACATGGTTTCACTTTCATAGCCCTGAGGATGATTTTACATAAATCGAAACGTTGGTTATAACTTGGTTTCAATTTGACCTAAACTCCATGAAACATCATAAAAAGTTTTAAAAAAACTACAAATTCAGCAACAAAAGGCCTGGCATTCTTCAGCAAACCAGGAAAAATGGGGTGGCACTGAAAGGGTTAACTGGCACAAACGGTATTAACTATTCCACGCACCGACATGGGCTACAAATCGAAAACAGATGCAATCCACAATGC
The DNA here is from genome assembly GCF_921293095.1 of Ischnura elegans. Taxonomy (NCBI): domain Eukaryota; kingdom Metazoa; phylum Arthropoda; class Insecta; order Odonata; family Coenagrionidae; genus Ischnura; species Ischnura elegans. Next base: position 41,235,125 of record NC_060259.1, read on the forward strand.
ACGAGTGATATGCGGTATAGTCTATACTGGTGTTCGGAGACTGAACAAGGTCGACCATGTTCGCTTTCATAGAACCTGAATCGCACGATTATTTTCGCATACCTTTCGAGGGACAGCTCCGGCAATCGCTCCAATTATGGCGGCAAAATGGCTTTTTCAATCGAACTTTACCGCGATGCCTCGAAGAACGGAAATCCCATAACTTATTCCATCACTCGGGACGTCCCTTTTTCCGTCACTGTAATCATCGCTGGCATCATCCTTTAGTCAATTAGAGCGCTCGGCTGCTAATGGCGATAGCAACACTACGCTCGGCTTTTAATTGAATGAAAGTTGTAATCAAGAAAAGCGATAGGATATACGATGGAAAACGGTACAGTGGATTGACCGTGTGAATCAGAAAATGATTGGTGGAGCGATCATCTTTTGGTCCCTGAAAACCTATCGCTTGAGTTAACACTTTTGAGGGACGAAAAAAGTGATCGCGTGATTTAGGTTTGAATAATCATGAGTCAATGAAGGTTATTATCATGATATTGGCCCAGTATAGTAGGCTAATTGCATAAGGTTTCGTTTTGGATCTTATAATTTGTCTAGGAACCGTTCCCTCCGGCACACAGTGTCGGAAAAAGCTAGTCAAAATTCAGAATCGGAAATAAGTTTCCTTTCCATAGATGAGTTAAGGTGAGCTATAGCCTCTGCAATTTTAACCCCTCCCCCCAAGAATAGGGATGTGCCCCAGCCTCATGCTATTCCCGCTAATCCCTGGCTGCAATAATTCTTTCTGCACAACAATCTTCTTCAGGGCTGACACAAACTGCCTCGCAAAAGGATTTCCATTGCAGCCAAATATTGCACCTGATGCAGCCAAACAGAAAATTAATTGCCTTCTCTCGTTCAATTAAGTTTTTGTAGCATGCAAGAGCACTTGCTATGCAAATCCTCAATCTCACAAAACCCGTTTTTCATTTCCCACCAAATACAAGACCACAGTCATCCATTCTTTAAGAGCAAATATATTTATCAGCCTCTTTGAAAAAGGTCTTTATCTCTTCAAAATTACCATCTTCCATTGGTCTATTACGTCCTTTCTGGAGAAGAGATCTAGAATTGAGGATGTAAAAAAGCTCGTTAAAAATTCAAGGAACTTCACAGTTCCCTCAACACCCTCAAAGCCCAGCAGTCTCCTCCTGTTGCAGTACTCCAGGGCATCTGCCACCGAAGCGCTTAGCAGCTGCACAGCAAGCCTAACCTCCATGTTCTGTTGCTGGATGAGGAGATGCATCATACGCAGTTTGTTGCCAATATGAAGTCCTTCATATTCCTGCAGCTCCACCAGCCAGACAATATAGGCCCACTTGACGGAGAGCCCTCCTCTATCCAGAAATTCTTTCCTCTCATCGAAAGCATTTCTAGCTTATTTTACCACGTGGCAAGGATAAAAAAATACGGAGACAGGTTCTTGAGTTACAGGATGTGGCAAAATTAGTCTTTGTCTTCAGTGGAGGTGAATTTAAATCACACCCAAGGGAATTCGCCATTGCAGTGTTCACATAGGCAGCATCGAAGATTAATGATATAACTTACTGCACTTTCCTCTTCTAAATTCAATATTTCCGGCCTATTACTGCGGTCATACAGATCCGCCATGTATTCCTTCCGTCTACTCTGTACCTAGTCTCGTTCGGTTACCATCCTTCCATCTTTAGCCTTTATTTTTGACATGGGATGCCCTCTTATGGCGCTTGTTAGTGACTTTACCTTGGCATACAACGCACCTATCTCTACTTCCTTCTAAAACTTTCCCATTTTCTCACACTGTCTTTTCCACCAAGCCTCCCTTGCCCTATTAGTTTCACCCCATAATCGATTATTTATTTGGCTGTACACCCTTTTACCCTGCTCTGAGTCCACGTTCTTCTACCAGCTTCACTAATCCATTTACTTTATCATTTCTTCTGTTATCCATGGCTTCTTTATCCCCATACTGTCAACGTAGCCACCGACTGAGGCATTCCAGTCCCCCATTACCACTAGATTTTCCTTACCCGGGATTTCCCTAACTATATCATGTAGCACTTTGTTCACCTTATCTACTTCTTCTTCCTTATGATTGCTAGTAGACATGCAAACTTGAACCACCACAAGGTTAGCGGGTCGAATCTCGATTTCTACCACTATAATACTGTCGCTTAACTGATATGTAATTACCACTCCCATACCAAGCTTCCCATTCAATACCAAATCCACCCCTAGTTGACTTTTTTAACCACCACCATACATAACCCAGTACCCATCATTTTAGTAGTCCCCACCACCCTTCCACCTCACTTTGGGCAGTCCCAAGGTATCTATCCTACATTTTTCCAATTCCCTGATTAAAGTGAGAGAGTAAAAAAGTCACTAGTTGCGGCATCAATGGGCTTTAAAATGATTTCATAATGTCTGTAATACATGTAATGTAATAACACATTCTCTATCTATTATAACGAATGTATGCTTGTCATTGGATACTTATTAATAATAACCTTTATCATGGTCATTTACCCATTTCCCAAAATACAAAAAGACACAGTATTACTTGAGTATTTTGTAAAATGATTGCACGAGGATATTTCTCTGGTAAAATTAGGTACTAACATATGAGCAAAATATTGATTGCAAACATAAAGCAGAACGATATGCATTAATAGAAAATATGGACAAATAAAAGGATGGAAATATGCTCAAAATTTTTCAATAATAATCTTAAATAATAGTCTTCCTTTATAAGTTAAAAGTAGTTTAAAAATTATCTAGTAAATAATGATCCTTTAAGGCTTCTAGGTTGTAATATCGATGTAAAAATTAACCAGGAATCCACATTTATTCCATGTCAGCCCAAAACTTTGGGTACCCTTTAATAACATTTTAAATTTATGTTTTCATTTCATTACTACCATTAGTTCACAGTATGCTGAATTTCCAAAAAAATGAATAAGGAGAATTTCGTATAATTTATTTTCGAATTGTTTTTTTTTTATGTTAAAAGAAGTAACCAATGAAATACGGCATGCGTCAAAACATGCACTAACATATTGACACCAACTGTGAAAATTTCCAACTTCCGTATTAAAAAAAACATCCTTGAGGTTTGAAACTTTTCTTTCGATATCAACCCACTGTGCGACGGCGCGAAAAAACGGAAGGAAAATTTGGCCATTTTTAGAAGTCTCTCCTGGACATAAAAAAAGGTCTTAAAATAATAAAGTTGAATGCATGTGGAATTGTAGCATGGACCCTGAGTAAGCGGGTACTCAGAGAAGCTCAAGTCTGAAAGTAAAAATTTTTAATTTCGGCCAGCCTTTTTCGATTTCAGCCCACTGTGCGCCACCACCATCCTCAGAGTTAGGAGTGTGCCAAATGTACTCAAACGCCAGTGGTCACACACCCAGAAAGATATCAGAATACCAAAATAAACACATGAGTACCCATAAAATTATAAGAACACACAAGTAGGTTCTGAATTATTCAATGGAAAACATAAATACGAATACGGGTGGACGAATACGACGTGTGTTCAGAAAATAATGGGAAATAATTTTTTGAATTTCTTACGAGTTTGGAGAGTCCGCTTTCCAAAAATGTTTTATCATGTTGATATACATGCCCCTGAAGTATGATAAAATTTTCAGCTGTATTAATTGTTTATTTTGTCTATGGCAGGCGCTAAAGTTAGACGTGTTTTTATGAGCTCGGCGATTTTGGACTCGCACTTCATTGCTTGTTCGAGAATTTTCGGGCAAAAACAGTACTATAACGAAGCTCCAGCCTCCATATTCGGCATACATGGTTCTGTGCGACTTTTTTCCTATTTTCAAAAATAAAGAGAACTTCAAACAGCCGTCGTTTCACAAGCATTCATGCCATTGATAGAAATAGCTGACAGAGCTGAAGGTTTTCCCAGAGATCGAGTTTGCGAAGTGTTTCGAGGATTGGAAGAAGCGCAGGCTCAAGAGCATAAAACCTAATGGGGGCTATTTTGTAGGCAATAAAATTTGGGTAGACAAATAAATCCTTTTTTTTTTCAAAAAAATAATATTCCCGTTACTTTCTGAGCACACCTCGTACACCCCGATCTGAGACGTTCACGACGAACGGCACCATATTTACAGATCCGAAAGAAACGATAAATGGGAAAGATATTTTGCAAAATATATGCACAGAATTTTTTTCTTCGAGCAAAAAAGGACTTTATAACGGGACTATGTCGAATTCAAGCCGTCGAATCTCTCACAACACGAACCTCAATTTTTGTTTTCTCCTGAAGATTAACGGTTCGTGTTCTGACATCCCCCGCCACACGCCTATTGAGGTAGCTTACTGGATAGCACACAACTGAAGATGAGGCGAATATCTTCGTGAGCGCTCAATTGCCTCGACAAATTTAACAAGGGGGCCGTCGCTCTCATTCGTCTACGTAGGTACCCAAAACGCGGGTTACGTTGCCCGCTGATCGAGGACCTCGGAATCGGGGGGACACAGGTACAGATTTATTTCGAGGGAGGGGATTAATTTTATGTCTAATACCAGACAAACAAATCCTTTAAATAGATCACTTTGCAGAGAGATTAACGAAAAATTGTGGAAATAATGCATTCAAAGGTAAAGTTTTTATAAAAATTATCAAATTCTAACAAAAGTTGTGTTTAGTCCAACGGTGTCAGACGAGATATTGTGGAACATGTTACGAGTATTAATAAAGAAAAGATTTTACATGCCCACTTAGACTATTAATTCAGTACAACGCTTTTCAACATCTCTGCGTCACCATCAGGTACACTGGTTTTACACTCAAAACCAGTGTACCTGATATAAACCAGTGTGTAAAACCAGAGTACTTCATGCAAACCAGAGTGCACACTGGTTTACATCAGGTACACTGGTTTTGAGTGTAAAACCAGTGTACCTGATGATGACGCAGTAACGTCGAAACGCGTCGTACTGAATTAAATGTGTAAGTGGACATTGCAAAATCTTTGATGTACTAATCCTTGTGTTTACTCGGTCGCAGGCAACAGTTTTGGGAAAGCTGACCACATTTCGGGGAGTGGTTAAGCCCCTCCCAGCGCCAAAATAGCACCCTCCCTCGCTACGTGCCTGCTCGGAATCCAGAACGAATTCCCAAGTGACCAGAATGGTTATCATTCCATGCTATCCCCCACGACCTGGAAGTTGCCTATTGGGCAGTTGCCCAGCAAATAGTTGCCATCTCTCGAGCTCCATCATTGTCAGTGCGACTTGCAAGGTGTTGCCGATGAATCTATATACATAAAAGAGGATTTCTCGTTGCCTCTTCGCTATGTATTTCCATTCGGCTGAACGGATTGCAACCAAATTTAGTACGTAGGTGCATCTGATTCTCCCAAAGTCTGTAGTGCTACTTTTGGTTGTGTCCGACGCGTTCAATGCGTCGTTTTCTCACTAACATTTTTTACGTCACGTAATACAACTTCTGTGCTTTTACACCCTGACGGGTAGGCACACCTCTTGACACGCTCAAATGAAATAGATATCTCTAAGGATTCTGCACTTAACTATTTATCCTCTCGGTGCAAACCTTCTTGACGGGGTTTGCGTTCACACGACCTTTTGTAGTCTTCGCACGTGCGGTATACATGACGATCAATGTTGTGGAGTGGGGTGTATGCTCATTAGGGTGGTCCTTATTTTTAAATTTTTCGAATTTCTTTTGGGACGCCCCCCAGTTTTGTTCCATTTGGTGAGAAAATAAATCATGAAAATTATTTTTGCAATCGAATGCCGGGAAAACGTGCCGCATTGCACTTAAAGTTTTGAAATTTTGGTATTTTTTGGGTGTTTTTCGGACATAAGTGAAGACGATGTCACTCTCGGACTATTCTATCATTTTTGTCTTCTACGACGACTTGTTAGACATTTGCAGAGTATCACCTCAAATTTCTTTCATTTGCGCCCTTTGGTTCCTGAGATATCTCACCGAGTGAGCGCGCGCCACTCCAGTCAGACACCTTGGGTGGCACGCGGGTTGCATACTCTCAATGTTTGTTGCTCATTCTTACTCGTCGCAAAAGCATTATATTGCTTAGATAAACTTTAAACTTCGTCAATATAACCTTGAATGTTATATTTATCACTGTTTATTACCAAAAGGGGCTTAGTAGCAGTGGTTTATTCTCCATATCTAAATCTTATATCCAAGTGCTTCTGTCTAAATTCAGAGTATCTTTTCTGATAGCTAACCCCCGCAATCATAGGCGAATCTAGGGGGTGGGGGGACGGGGGCACGTGCCCCCCCCAGACCCTTAAAAAATATGCAACATTTTTAATACGGTCCCATTATCATTGCGCTCGTTTTGTATTATCAGGTATCCCTGTGCCCCCCCCCCCCCAGGACAAAATCCTGGATACGGTCTTATTTGTGACCCCCCCAGAAAGAAATCCTGGATCTGCCCCTGCCTAGAATGGTATATGAAGGTGCTTCTCCTTGCATGTATTTCTTTGTCATTTTACAAGCTCTGGGTTTCAACTTATGAGATTTTATCACTTTGCACCAGGAAAAGGTGGGGTTAGTTGAGTCAATAGATAGGTGGGGAAGGAGAGGCCTTAGGTTTGGTGGATTTCACAGTTTTGATGGATCTTCGACCGGCAGAGGGAGAAGTAGGTGAGGAATTGAGGGGCTAATGAGGGTAGGAGTGCGGGAGGAGAAAGTAAGGATTGCCGAGGGCACAGGGCACAATAGTAAATGGTATTTCATGAGTCCGGGCGTTGACGATTCGGTCATAGGATAATAATTCCCGCAAATGAATCCATTGCCATCCAATCCAAAAGCCACTGCATGCAATGCATAATCAGATGCAAAGGAAAGATTTTTGATTTTTCTAGAAAATGAAATTTGCTGTTACTTCAAACTTCTTTCTTATTTGTATCATAATGGAAGGCCTCCATCAGGAAGTAAATGTGACTCATCATGGAGAGTTGGTACTCGATTTCAAAGAATTTTATTATTAGGCCCAGCAAACAAAGTTTTTCTCATAGTAACGGTATTGGGAGCAAATTCCCCTTCCCCAATTCCTCTGAATAAGAGACTACTGGTTCTGCTGGTGCCCTCATTTGGGGAATCAAACAGTACATAAAATGAGTGGAATTTTCTCAGGCAAAGCTAAATGGGTAAGAAATTTAAGGCCGGGCAACATTTCATGTTCTAACTCATTACCTATTCTCAAGGCTTCTGAGGATGATCCTACATTTCTTACATTATGGCGAACCCTGGAAAATTTCACTCATATTAATCACCATGAAAGTGAAAATCACATTTAGACAAAATACAAACTAGAAAATATTATTGTATAAAAAGAGGGTAAAATTTTGTTGCGTTTGTAACTGACTGGGCTGGCTTAAGGTGAAAATGTGAGAAATCCATTCTGAAATGTTTGTGACAAGGATGTGTTTCACTTAAGAATGTTTTGGTACATTCAGCTCACCTGTAGCTAGGTTCACTCCAAAAAGCCATCGCTGTCTGTCTGAACACAGCACTGATCATGCAGGACACCATACTATGCCACCAATGCAAAGTGCCACTATAAATGAGAAATTATTGAGAGTTAATCAGGGTGCACCGAGGATCAAAATTAGATGGAGGCAAGCCAAGGTTGCTCAAGTTGTTGCACAAAAAAGGTTATGGAAACCAAAATTTCAGGAAAATTATATCAGCGCTTTATTAGTTTTCAAAATTATTTGTCGGGAAATAAATATTTACATTTTAAGTAAAAGTTCAATACTCAAGAAGGAGATAGCAATTGGCAAATCATAAGTTTAAATAAATACAATATTTTCAATTATTATTCACATACACCACTTGGTTGAAAATAAAATTGATAATGATATTTCATCAATGTTAACTGATTCCACCTCCGAAATTATCCTCAGCTAACATAGTATTCCTCGAAAAACCTAAAAAAAATGCCTTCATTCAAGGTGAGGCTAACAAAGGCTAATAATTCTGTGAATAAATTTTTAGTATAATATTTTCAAAAATTTTAACTTAGCTAAGTAATCATGCAAATGGTGCTATCCCACTCTCATCTAATGCATTCATGCAAAAAAGTTAAACACCATCTATGTATTTGACACGATCTGAGTAACTGGGTTAACCTCTACTCCACTTTTGGTTCAAAAGGATAAAATTATGATTTCTGAATTACATATTTCTCATTTATGGTTGGAAAAGGCACCACTAACCTTATTTTGGGTTCAACTGATGCTAATTTACATGGAGTTTCTCTAATTATTTCCGAAAGCTATTTACACACCTCAACTACTTCTTCCTCCGTATGATTGCTAGTGGGCATGTAAACTTACACCAACGCAAGGCTGGTGGATCGCGGCTCAATTTCTACCACCAAAATCCTATCGCTTACCCAATACATACCTACCACTTGCTTAGCAATCTTCTCGTTTAATATGAAAGTCACCCCTTATTGACTTTCCTCCCCACCACAATATATAACCACATGTACTCATCACTCCAGTAGTACCCACCATCCTTCCACCTCACTTTGCTAAATCTGAAGATATCTCCCTTTCTCCATTTCCCTTTCGATATTTTCTAGCTTCCCCGCCTTCAACATTGTCCTCACATTCCACGTACTAAATTTTATTCTTGCCTTCTTCTTCTCCATCTTCTTGGTCTTATTTTCTTCTTTCTTGGGTACTACTGCTGCTGATGATGAGTCTCTGCAAGGATTTCGCATGTTGATGACCCCGAGGACCTTGCTGACCTCATTACCATGAATGACACCCACCCATCGCGGACTGGTCCAGTTTGATGAGTTTCCCAGGATCATTTATTTTAATCTGTATTTTCAGGGAAGAGATAGTTTGTAGGATTCCCACTTCTTTTCCAAAGTGCTTCTTACATGACACCATCACACAGATTACCATTCATCTGGCTCATACCCTTTGACCTATCCGGCATGGGTGGTCCTATAGGGAGTAATTGAGGATTAATCCCACGAGTGCAGCTCTAGGGGTCATAGGTATGCTCAATTCTTTGTACTGCGGTAAGGTTGTAGCCCAATAGAAAGGCATATCCCAAAAGGCTCTTTCAATCGATATATCAAAGCTTCCTGGTACAAGATTATCCTCCTTCACAGAACTTTCTTCCTCTATGATCAATTCTCTGGCTATTTCTCTCTGTCAGAAAGAGCCTTCATATACTCATTCCACCTACACTTAACTTTACCTTGATCCATTAGCATCTTTCAATTCTTAGTTTTAATATTTAACATATCTTGCCATCTTTTCACTCCCAATAACTTAATTACCTTGGCATACAGTGTGCTCACTTCTCCTTCCTCTAGACACTTTTCCATTTCTTTTTCATTTCTTCACTCTGCCTTTGTACCCAGCCTTCATCTGGACTGAACAAAATAATAGAGAAAAACTCCAGAACAAAATAAGAGAAAAAAGTTCCTGAATCAAAGGGTTGGTAAGTACATTGTTGAGGCTTTACTTCATGGAAATTAAACATATTAATCATGATAAACGCAAGGTTTGAATTCACACTTTATTCCATTCCAACTTGGGTTTCAGCACAGTTGTATCATTATCTAGGTAACATTTTACTCTAGTGGCCCAGTAAATATATGGTTAAAGGTGGAAAGAGAAGCAAATAAAATGGGAAGAATGAGAGGGAGGCAAGATTGATGAGTACATCACATGACGGTGTATTTTAAGGTAGGCGTTATTTATATAAGTTCAACCAATTCAGGCGTGATATAAAGAAATTTGGACATATTGAAATGATAGGTGGTTCCACTTTACCACTATTATTCAATGCATATGACAATATCAGAAGTTCCATCATCTGGTAAAAGTTCTCTGAGACCTCATGCCTCGTCGAGTTCTTGTGCCAGATGAGGGCTCTGTGAGCCGAAGCACATTGTACACATGAAATAATTGTGGAAAAGTGCCACTACCTATCATGTCAACAGTCAGTAGCATAGCCAGGAGTTTCGTTTGGGGGGGATCCAACAACAGGAGGGAAAATTTTTGAAAAACAGGGTACTAAGTTATGGGTTTTGAATTAATTTTAACACTTTTCATAATCGAAAAAACTTCATTTTTTAAAGAAATATTTTGTAAATTCATGTTTTTTTCTATATTCTGTTTTCGTTTATGAAGGAAAATAATTGTGTTTGTGTACTCCGGGGGGGGGGGGGGGTATTGACCCCCTGGGTCCCCCTGGCTACGGCACAGTCAACAGTTAAAAATATAACGAGGCAGTTACGCATATTAGGACTTATATGGTGGCCAGGGCTGTTATGGGGTAGAGTATATTTATGAAAAGGAAGAGAATGACTCTAGAACAAACAATCATATCGTGGTACATGTGGGTTGTTAACAACTTCAAATTTCCCATAAAAATCCAATTTAGTGCCCTTATCATTATGCTAAATTAATAATACTTAAATATTTAAAATAGCACACATTTTGTGATGAAGCCTTCAAAAAAGGGAGCCACGCATATGAGGGGCATTTAGAGTAGGCCAGTAGGGAAGACCGGGGAAAAATGTTATCCAGGTAATGGCACTACTAAGTAAAAAACTGGGTAGTTGTGCCATGAAGAGTGGATTGAAACTTAGAAGTTTTAACAAAGAATTAAAGCATTGAGGCGGAGAATAAAAAATTAATGATTTGAAGTTAGAAAACTGTATGACGGGAAAATAAGCCCCCAATCCAATCATAGCAGCAGATCCATAAAGGGTAGCATTCATTTAATGTGCAATGCTGCCAAAAGCCAGCACAGCCCAAAGGAAGACGAGCGGAGGACCCTTGGTACCTTAAAATAACAGGACCAGGGACCCTTAGGCACCCTTAGCCAAGGAGTAGCATCCTGGATTAAGTTGGAGGAGGACCCTCACAGCATGTGAGTGACCACATGAATTGGTGGCCATCCTGAAGTTAATTTTGTCTTCAAGCTTGCACTTTCCAACTTCCAATAAACTTATTACTTCAATATTAGAGTTCTGTTTATTTGCTCAACACAAGCATGCATAAACCTTGACTCTAAACCTACATATATCATGCATACTACCACCCTCTTAGTATTTGAGGATGGGTGACCACACCCCTCTTCCCATAATTCCTGAGGAAGCCAAAAAATGGATTCATGTAACAAGTTAGACAATGAAAGTATTTTTTTTTAAGTATTTCCTTTATTCTCATCTAATCCATTAGCTATCCATGATGTCTTAGGGTAGGGAATTTTTTTCCATCACTACGAATCTAACTTATGATGTTGTTTGTCATAGTATAGCCCTAAATTATTGATATTTTGACTCTAATAGCACTAATATTTAACTTCTTTCTCTAAGCCTTTAGGAGTGGCATGACTAAGAAAGGAATGTTTGGCCTGAGCAGAGGCGCAGCGAGGGGGGGGTTTCGGGGATAAACCCCCCTCAGACCTCAGAGAAATTTTTAGGTTTAATCCATTTTACATAATTGGATTGATATATTAACTCATTAAACAGTGTGTAAGGACTAATAAAATATTCCTCAGAAAGCCGTAAACCTCACCATTTTGAACCATTTATCTTAAAAATTTTCTGGGGGAGGACCTCCCGCTTACCCTTGCGGGTACTCCATTCTCCCAAACCCCCTAGTATTAGTTTTGCCTAAAACCCCCCTAGCCTTAATTCCTAGCTGCACCCCTGGGCCTGAGTTCATGTTCTGAAAAATATTATTTACTGCTTAAAAATTAGTACTCAATGATGATAACAGGTTTATTTTCATCTGCTCAGATTCCCTGCATTAAAACCAACATGCCCAACTTTGAATGCTCCAACAGATTTCTTGAACCTTATGTTCCATAATTTGATTGTGAGTCGTCAACTTCTTCCCAGCTTGCAAAACTTTACCTCGGGAATAATTTACTTGAGAGAATTCTGACATGTCTGCTAATTGTGTCATTCACATTTCAACCTTCAGGTTCTTTACCTTTTCACAGGTCCCAAAAGATCTCATGATCCTATCCTCAAAATATTATCACATTTTATCAATGTATTCTCCAGGGTAGTCCCTGCCCTTAGATTCTAATGGGGGACCAATTTACCTTCAGAATGTTATGCTTGAGAGAATTCTGTCATATCTGATATAGATAATGAGTTGAATAACTGCAATTCCTAACAATATTAAAGTGGTGATTTTCCCGTGCCTTCCACATTGCATTGATACGGTCGTTAAAGTAAAATTTACCATGCCTGTATTGAATTTAGTGTTGCTGTACTGACCAACTGTACTGGCAAAACGCACTGGAGTCATCATAAAGGAGGAGCTGCCCAGCATAAATGAGGATATATGTTTCATACTGGTACATACAAATTTTTATGCAGTGCTGAAGAAAATATTGAACCGCATAGGAATTTAAATTATAAAAGCAAGGGCATAAGAGATGCAATATTGGCTGTGAGGCAACTTGTGAAGAATAGAATGGAGTATAAGCCTACATTCATTGTATTTGAGGATTTGGAGGATACTTTTGGATGTGTGGATTTAAATTAAATGCATGAACTACTGAAAGAAATTAGAGTAAATACTTAACAAATACCAGGGAATCATCTACAGCCTTCATTAAAACTAAGAAGCTGTGGTTAAATCGGGACTTAGCAGTGAAGAAGCAAAAAGTTGGAGACGATTGAGATTAGGCAGTACTCTTTATCCATTGAATTCAATATTTGCGTCAAGAAAGAGATCAATGAAATCAAAGGAATGTTTCAGGAGTGTATATCAATGAAAAAAATTGCTCATAACAATTCAGGCATAACCAAATCAGGGAAAATTAAAAAATAAACTCTAGTAAATATGGAAAGGGCAATGGCAAGGTATAACACAACAAGTATTGAAAAGGAAAGTAAGATATTAGTGTGCAGCCAGAGAGAGGAAGCTAATATCATCATTTCACTAGGAAAGCAAAACGTTGACAGGGTAAAACAGATATTTTTTTCGTAAGAAGGCAAAGTAACCACCAATAGATGAAACAAGGAAGAAATAGTCAGCACAATAAACTTAGTAAATCATTCATCCAACAAAAAGAGGTCTTCATAAACTACTGAGATTACTAGCATTGAATTGTGGAAATAATTCATTGGATATGAAGCAATTCTTTCTATGCTGTTTGATTGTGTTAATTCTTCTTGGGATTACCACCAGAGTAATCCATTGATGAACGTCTTCTCCAATGATGACATACAACTCATTGGTGATATACAACAAATTAAACTGGTGGAAATCCTGAGAAGACTTCATTCAAGAGACAATGTATCTGATGTTACATGGGAACGATGTTTTCTCTACGGTATAGGAGCATGGATGATGACAGCAGAAGAGAAGTCAGAGAGGAACCATTTGAAATGCAGTGCTTCAAAACAATGATGACGGTCGATCAAGTGACCAATGAGGAAGAGCTACCGCAAATAGGAAGAAATATAAGTCCTAAAATACCTTCAGAGGATGGGACAACATAATTCATCAAATCCTGAGGTTTGGCTAATGGCCCAATGAAGATGGTCTCGCAACAAATGGATGGAGAAACAGAAAATATATGCCTTGAATCAGTTATACAACACAAGCTATCAAGGATGTAAAATAAAAGACACATAAATAAGGACCATGTTATCTGACATAAGAGCTAACCATGGACAGAGCTAGGAGGGTCCCTGAGAGGCCCCACTACCCCCACCCTATACCCCAAGAAGGCTCGTGGCCCCCAGAAAAAATTTTAAAAATCAAGAATTTCAGAATAAGATAAAATTTCCATCAGAAATTAGGCTTACTCTCCATGAAGGTTATATTTTAAATTTTTTCTTCGGAAGAAATGTTTGGGGGATGCACCCCATCTTCCAGAGAGGGTAACTCCCCATGAACTTGTGGAGAGTGGGTGGCTCTGGATCCTGCACCTCCATAAAAATTGCTGAGAAATTTAAACCAATCTCAACCAGTAGCTGATACAGAAAACACTCAAGGGGGGTGGGGGCGCAAATGATATTTTGTGCTACCTATACTTTTATCGTGATGAAAAATAATCAACTTACATACAAAGTTTAAAAAGGTTTCAATTAAACTGATTATACACATACACAAGACACTGCCACCTTATGACATAAAAAATTTACAATTGTGGTTCTGCAATGTTTGGCAATACAGGTCGCCCCACAAGGGGGGGGGGGGCGCGTGCCCCCTGCCCCCCATATGTATCCACCACTGATCTCAACATCTCTAGAATGTAGTGATACAAAGACAATAGCACCTTGGTATTAGGATATGTGGCTGTTCTAGGATTTCAAGTCTAAAATATTTTATTTCGAATGAAGGGGGCAGAGGGATAATGAGTGGTTAAAATAAATCTCTGAATATTTCCAAACATAAGTTTACAGTTAAAGAGGTGAATTCTTCCAGCCTTCCACTGTGTTTATTCATTTCTCTGTACAATGGTTTTATCACTGTTCTGGTTGGTTCCTTCAGGTCCATTTGTGTTGAGAATGAATGATGAGGGAGATGCAAAAAAGCTAGGAACTTCAACCTCGACTCATCATGGAAGCCTCCATAAGAAAGAGTTATTAATAAACACGTCTTAGATACATTTCTGGATTGATTCTTTACGTCAGCCATAGCCTGTGGAACATTGTTTACAAGTAATTGATGAATATCTAAAAGCGAGCAAATCAGATCTCAGACGCGTTATTGTGTTAGAGGTATTGCATATCACCAAGGCGCCACGGAAAATAATGAACCAAATTCCCCCACCCTAAACTACATGACTCTAATCCACCCCGATCCTAAACTCCTCTTTCATCCCATTCTCTTTTAAAACGCTTGCCTATACCTCCATATCATTCGCTATGAAGACTTATTGCAAAAATTAAACCAAACTTACTTGGTTTTCACGAAGAATGCGAAAAGGTAATATAAACCCCTTGAAGCGCGCCTGAGGGACCGAAAAAGCTAAAAGAATAGATGAGTCATAAAAATAAATTTTTAGATAACTTACCTAGCAAGAGCCATGAAGGGAACCAGTCTATTGCTTCTCGTTATTGATACATAAAGTTGAATAAATCTTCACTCAGGGTCAGTGGCGGATCCAGGGTAGGGACAAGGGAGTTAAAATTCCACCAGTAGGTAGTGGGGGTCGGAAACAAATTACCGTTCTATCTAGAGTAAATTGGATACTCAAGGGGGGGGCTATAGCCCCCTTAGCCAACCCCCCCCCCCCCCCCCCGCATTGATCCGCCACTGCTCAGGGTCAATATGGCACCTCTTATAACATTGTGATAGTCCAAACTTCTCTAGACTATTGACAAGACACCAAAGAAGCAATTCTTTGGACCCACTAATGGCGGCTCCAACCAGTGATGTCAGATAACAGGGCTAATTTCTGATAACACCACCCGTGCACCATTCTTAATTTTACAATACGTAAACAACGCAAACACCAATCTCATTCAATTGGAGTGTGCGCAGTAAAGAAAACGTCATTCAATATTCCGACCATAGAATCGATTCGAAAGACTTTCGATTCGATATTTTTTAGCAAAAATCGCGTAGCTGGAAAGTCTGTCACTCTCAATCTGACTATTCACTGTGAAGGAACCCAGCTCTAACGAAGTGTGTGGTAGCTCCGTGTCGTGTTTCAGTACGTTATGCATTCTGACTTGGAATTAAATTGTCCAGCAGACATTGACACCGATAGTAGAACGTATGAAAACTCAGATAAGTATTCTGGTTACGGCATTGAAGACATCCATGACAGCACGACTCCTATATATGAAGATAGATTCCTGGTGGATCGCAAGAAACTGGAGCAGCTTATTCTGGGTGAGGAAGATTGCAATCTCGCTCTAAATTACTTGTTATACCTACTATTAGCATGCGTTTCCCAGGCTTGGTTAAGTTGTTCAGTGCCTGTGAATTTCTCTCGGGCTTCCCACCGTGCTAGGAATTCCATTTCTGTTTAAAGTCGAAGGCAGACATTGAGTGCCTAACCCACCCGAGCCCGACGAACGAATAGAGACGACGAAGAGAACGAATCCCGAGAGACATTCACAGCTATCATTCTCCGGGGATGAATCAAAGCCTTCTTAAAATGTTCAGTGCACCGGGCCTCGCCTATCTTCTATTTTTCACCGCGTCAAACTGTTGTCCACAACGCAACTCCGACGCGGTGAAACCCGGAAAATGCAGCCTACACTACCAGCGCACCACGGAAGCCTTCGCACCAACTTCTATTATAGTTTGCTGAGTGACCATATGGCCTGATAACGGGGTTTTGACTTTACCAATTAGCTCTACAGTTTTTTAATTAGTGGAGCTGACAATTTTTTATTTCTCCAGAAATGCCTATTTTGTGTCATGCCAACGGACTAAGTCGTAAGTTTTCTGCATTCAGCCAGACACTGATTTAATTTTTAACATTTTCTAACTGCTCCAGTCTCTAACATGATACCATTTGGTACCGCGCCGAGGGACTAATGATCTTCTTATTTGAAGTTTGCTGGTCACTACGAGGTCTAATTATAGAAATGTATTCCTTATTTAATGGGGATTTCTATGGAAATGCGGCGATTGACATCGTACCTAAATTCTTCTCGTGTTCAACTAGGCAACGGTTTTTCTGTAAATATTTTCTGCAAATTGAATAACGTAGGTATTCCTTTTTAATTGCAAATTCGTTTATATTTAGCCGTCTAATTCGTGAAAATACTGCACGTACTACGTCAACACAAATGCATGCGCAAAATATTTCTGATAATTAAAATAGAGTGACATGCGGGTGTATGCCGCGAGTCGTAATGGAGATTGCCCCGACGTTTCGCGACCGACTGCTGGCCACTTCTTCAAGGGAATGGTGCTGGCATTTGTTTTTGCTGCCTTTTTTATTTCAGGTGGGAGGGGTGGGCAGAGGGTGTGAGGAGTTAAGACTAGAGGGGGAAGATAAATAATGTTGCTGATGACTGGGTTCCAAATACTGATGATTCTCAATCCTGTATCTCTGTTATAGTTGCTCTTTGTACAGAACAACTATAACAGAGATACCGGATTGAGAATCAGTAGTGCTTGGAACCCAGTCATCCGCAACATTTCGTTATCTTCCCCCTCCATTCCTCATTCCTCTCACCCTCCGCCCACCCCTCCCACCTGAAATAAAAAGGCAGCAAAAGCAAATCCCAGCATCATTCCCTTGAAGAAGTGACCAGCAGTCGGTCGCGAAACGTCGGGGCAATCTCCATTACGACTCGCGGCATACACCCGTACGTGACTTATTTTTAATCGCCATGAGCCGCGAAAGCTTCAATCAAGATATTTCGTGATCCTTCTGTAAACTGGGTGGTTGGAATGAGTTGTTATGGCTCCGTGAGACAGCCACAATCTTGCCATGAAGAGGGAGACTCCATAGTTACAATTATTTACACTATATTTAGATTATGGTTCGAAATTTCTGATTGGCCGTTCTCTAGAACAACTTCGGGAGAAAATGACAGCATTTTCAATCATGCTTGTTGAATGAAAATTACATGGTACATGACTGGTGGAGGAGAATAAATTTGCTTTAAAGTTAGATATTTTTCTTCGAAAATTAATTTTTTGGGGGGCCCGTGCCCCCTGTGTCCCCCTGGCTACGCCACTGTGCCCAGGAGCCTTAGGCAGGATACCTTACTGTCCAGATTTTCTTAGTCCAGTATTGACACCGAACCGCGTTTCCACAGCAAGGAACAACAAGTACTCCGAGCGTTGAGCGACGGCCCTCTTCTCTGTCGGACAAATCGAGTTTGGAAGCCCACCGAGGATGACGATTTGACCCGCAATTTCCATGGCCGAAACTCGCCCCCGCGCGAATGAAATTCCACGCGTAGTTGAGTAACGAAGTATTCTGAAGGCGTCCTTTCATCCATAGAAAGTTTTTTTTCGCGCATTCCTAGCAGGAATGGTCGAGATAAAAAAGCCATTTTTTTTTCAAAACAATTGGATGAGCCGCGTTAAATAATTTCATACCCTCAATCGATTGTGTATAGCTAGGGTGTCTGATAAATGTTTCATCTATCGTAGAAGTGACAGATAAGTGAGGAAATGATTTATTTCCGTTATTTGCCATGGATGTGACTTTTTTGTAGGCAGTGTTTTGTCCTTATTTGATTTTATTCCGCTACTAAATTGTTGGATTTCCCAAATAGGTCGAGTGATAAGTTCAATGAATTCCTTCGGTTTCATTCCGTGGAAAATAATTAACATGCAGCGAAATTTCAATGCCTTATCCATTCTTCACCAATGACGTTCAGCACATAATTTAGATTATTTATTTCTTTCCTTTTTACTTGGGGAGCGTGGTGGGGGAAGGTAGAGCTCTTTGCTAATGATGGAAAGGTCCTAGGTTCAAATTTCAGGAGAAGCATTCGGGCGCCCTAAATAATGAAAATTATCGAAGTACGGCTTAGGGTAAGGAACTGCCGCCGTAAAGTGAATATGTGCAATTCATGCAATGTGGCTTCGTTTCTGGAGCTGTCTCCTCACCCAAACTAGCCTTTGGGTTGAAGCACTGAGTAGTTGAATCTCTCCGGAAGTTCATTGGAGCAGAGTGTTTTAAGCTCATGTAAAAACAAGCTCAAAATTCAAAATTGGTTTCCTTTCCGCGGTCTTTTGATATTAGCCTACACATTGCTATATTTCACTCATTAAGGCCTGGTTACACGGTACATTAACACGTACAAGTTAATGTAAGTTTGCGTCAATGATTTTGGTGGACCGGAACGGAACATGTACGAATGCATGAACCAGATTAGAACAGGTTCTATTTTCTGTTCATGCATTCGCACAAGTTGGGTGGTTTTACGGTACATTTTGGCGTTCATTCTCGCGTTCATACATTTAGACATTAACCCGTACGTGTTAATGTATCGTGTAACCAGGCCTTTACAAACATTCCAAATCTACGTGTTACAAATGAAATCGTTGCAAGAATTGTGACGCGACAAACATATCCAGACACCATTTGCGGCATTAGGAGTTACGCCAGTGGATGCAAATATCAGTTTTCCGCCCCTCCTCCCCTGAAACCCCCTCGTCTCCTCCCTCCCTCCCTCCCCACAAAATTATAATACATCCGTAAGCTATTTTTTGAGATGCGGTAGTTGAAATCACATATTTGTTTGCTATTAAGAAGTTTTACTGATATTATTGTTAAATAATTTATAATTCAATATCATTGCTAAGTGATTTAATTGGAAAAAATAAATAACTTTTAAAATATTTTTTTTAATTTTGCCACCCCCTGAAATCTGCCACCCGGGGCACGTGCCTCCTCTATCCCGCCCTAGTTTCGGGCCTGCCAGATACTTATGCTATATATTGTTTTTGCTGTAAAGCAAGTTTTAACTGCCCACCTTAACTAGACTAATGTATGTTTTGTTATTTTTCACATATTCACTTCATCTTCGTGAGCCGGGAAGGGCAGTGAAGCACTATGTAATTTCCGTAGCTGGATTACCTACTTATTATCTGGCGATTTAAATTACCTACAGTAGATAGACAATTCCCTAGATGGTAAGAAGCATTTAAGTTTTAAGATTTTATTGCGGGATTTCTATAATGACACACTGTCCTCAACTGTCAAGCGTATAAAAAAAATTAACAGAAGAAAAACATTGAAATTAGATTTTGAAAGAAGTATTGGAAGCATGGAGAATAATTAGGCACACAGATTGTTTTTCAAGCGGATATTCCCCCTGTATTAGACGAAATTTTTCGGCTCCTGTGAGGTAAGATTTTTTGTTCGCGAGGTGTACGTCAGTAAATTAACGGTACTATGAAGAGCCGGATAGTCAAGTACACTCCTCGTAAAAGCTTGTGGTGCTGTGAAATGGATAATTTTGGGGAGAGGAGCCTATCATCTAAAAACACTGTGTTGAGTGGATTCATGGAACTGGTGGGCTAATGTTTACGATTTTCGCCACCAATTTTGTAGTTCATCGAACTCATTCAATGAAGTTGAATCGAGTCATTCCTCGAAGTGAGGACAGGGAGGGGGCATGTAGTCTTCTTGACTGTGCTCGGAGAGGGATGTCGGGAAGAGCTATGTCCGCACCCTCCCCAGCTACTAGCGAATCGAATGCAAAGGGCTTGGCGCCGTGTGAAGTTTTCCAATGGGATCGACATTCAGACTGATTTTTCCGCTATATTCTCGGCGCGTTCTCAATGCGTTGCCATAATTTGCCTCAGTAGTGGATACGCACCCAAAAGATGATAGATAAGCAGTTTATCAAAGTGAGAGCACAGCTATACAGACCAAGCCAAAGCGCACGAATTTCTCATATTCAATGTAGGGAGGGTGGCATTTCACTACCCCGAACCGAACTTCGAGTTTTTTATGCTTTAGGGGGTGTTCAAAGGCTTCACCCGAAATTTGAACCTGGGACCTTTCCGTCATTAGCAAGAAGCTCTACTCACCCTCACCAAGTTCCCCAAATAAATAGCAAAGAGATAAACAATCGAAATTTAGAGGCAAACGTTATTGGTGAAGAATGGGTACGGCAATTACGGTATTCACCCCCATTGTACACGCCGAGTTTCCAGCATGAAGCCAAGCCACGGATGTCACACATTTATATTTTACCAGAGTAAGCTGTCCATGACGTAGCTCTCACCTTGCTGTTTCGGGCGGCGAATGCGCTGCACGTCTCGAGAGATGTGACAGGATAGTGTGTCAGAGCAAGCCCAGTGAGAAATGGATCATCGAATCTACGTCGAATCTTCGTCGATTCGACGACTATAGATCGATATGTGGTCGACGTCGATTTTATTTGTTCAATCGACGTTTTTTCGACGTGTTATTCTCATTGGCCAGCGGGGTCAGCGTGTTGATTGGCTGAGGGGAGAACTTAGTGATGCAGTTTTAATGTCTTAAAAATAACGGTGAGACGCTATTACAACATATGTGTCTTAAATAAGAAATATAAAATTAAATAATTATTTTATTTATCCTTAAACATTAGTTTTAATCTCCGAGAACAATCTTTGATTCCTTTTAATTCTGTAACTTGACCGTTGAAGTTCGATTGCGTGTATCAGTTGAGCTGTTAGTCGTCATGCTGTTAGTTCTTCGCAGTAAACTCGGAACAGAGACATTCGGCGCCGTATAGAAAATTTATTGTCGCATTTATTTGGCGCGACAAACTTTGCTAGCTCTAAATCCTGTTATTGGTATTTAAAATCCTTCTGAAACTTAATGAGCTTTTGGAATCGTATTAATCATCGAAAAAGGCATTCCGTCGCTTAGTAAAGACAAGCTTCCCTACGTCTTCCATACTTCGGAATCGGTCTGCTTTTGGACCGCTGTATGACAGGTAGGATTAGCTTCCCCTATTTAATGTGTTCAAGATTTCCATTTTCACACATTTGCCACATACGCCGGACCTTCTATTTGCGTCCAAGTTCTTACTTCTTTCCTGCGTGGTATGTGATATGCACAAGCTTGGCTTTGTGACTACGTTTACCTCATTTCGATACCTTTATACTCGCGTCATAGATGTCAACATCTCACATTTTTTCTCAAGGATTTCTGATTATTATTGAAGATGAATACGAAGGACTTAAGATTACAAATCACCATTATAAATTTATTTCAGCCTTCATTTGTTTAGAATTTACGTGCTCGATTGAAATACGTCGTTGGCGCAGTAATAGATGCTCTTTATTAGCCGAAAAGATGTATATTTCCGCAATTATTAGTAGGAATCGCAGGTAAAAAGACGATATCTCGTCGACATAGAAAACTCGTCGATGGTGTCGACGTCGAAAACACGTCGATGGCTTCGACGTCGAAAACACGTCGATTTTCGGACCATATAGACATCGATCGATGTGTTACCATCGACGTTTTATCGATGAGTACTTCGACGTCGAATCGACGTAGATTCGATGATCCATTTCTCACTGGGAAGCTCCTCATGACAGAGTTGTGGTGCTGGGTCCATCGCATATTCTATTCATTCACATGATCAAAGGGTGGCAGAACAGACTGCAAACTGACTTACTCAGTTAAAAACCTTATTTAAATTAATTCGACGAGTTTATTGCAACAGACATTATTATTACCCTTGCATTTTGTACTCGTAAAAGAAAAGTATCAGCAATCAATTAGAATCTCCATTCAATTCTTTGATCTGCTTTGGTCATTCTCAAAGTAAAATCACTGTTATTGCAAAATCTAAACTCTTGGGGACTACCATATAAGCACTTATGCTGAGATTTCGCCGCAAATGGCTACTGTACGACATTTATATTTGGAGATTAAACTATGATTAAAAAATAAAATTTACCGTTGAGAATCAAATTGCGTTGTATTTTCATAAGTATTAAAGCTCCTTTTCTCTTCTAGGTGATCACTGGCGTGGAGAAAATGCTGAAACCTTTTTTGAAAAGGTGAGTATTCTTTAGGGAAATTACAAGCATGTTCCCCATACGTGTTCATTAGAACATGTTGAGGATATTTAAGAAACCCTTGCCGAATACACGAGGGATTTCTTGCATGGTGACGTGTAGATGTAGATAGATAAGTGTAGATGAGCGGTCTCTTCCTGTTGATAATTTCAGTGTCGTCCAAACAGGTTGGATTAAGGTCACAGCGACACAATTGTTCTCTACATATCGGAGATCATGGAAAAATTCTTTAGAAAAATTGACATATATGAGACACATAAGCGTTATAATTGTATTTGAACTGATGAATTTAAAATTGCGATGGAAGACCGCGTTAAAGATGACCATTTTCCAATATTTACAATAAACAATAAAAGGGAAGTTTCTACATTTCTCCCCCAGCACATACATTTGCTCGAATGTCTTTACTTCTGTAACTTCATTAAATCTTTATTTAGTTTTCTTCCTCCACTGCGTTACAATAAGGTTTGTAATCCAAAGTAAGATAACCACGGTGGGTTTACGGGGAATGTCATTACAAATATATACGTACGCTTTCAAGAACTCTAATATTGGTTTAAACATTAATACTACTTGAGTTTAGTGGAGTCTGAGCGCACAGCACGACTGAAGCTAACGCCTTCACGTGCCTTTCCAGAAATAATTATACCGAATTTTCCTCTACGAATAAATCACAGCTTCCTTGGGCGCGCCAGTCGTCATAGCTATCAGAAACATTAGAATTTTTATTGCGCATCTTTGTTATGTAAAAATTATATCATGATTCTTATGAGTTCGTAAAATTGTTCTATTTAGTTCAGTACTAGTCTGATGTTCAAATATCTACTTCTGACATTTGAAATTATAAGAAATTATTTAATGAACTTAAGCACAATCTGATACTCATCTAGAAAATTTCTCCTTTGAAGGCTCTTCGTAATTCGAATCTCTTACCATACATTTTGGCATGGAATTTTTATGAAAACATTTTTCTGATTTTCAAAAAAATTCACAGAATGTGAAAAAAAGGAATTTTAGCTAAATGTATCCTCAATTTTTAGCTCGTCAAAAACCCAGAACACACATTAGTTCATTCAACGCTGTTGCCTTATATTCATGTGTAAAGCATTGAAATTGGATTTCATTGCAAGTTCAGTGAGCAATCGCTGCTTTGACTCGCGAGACTTACGCTATCCTCTGAGGTGGAACGCCGCAACAAAAGAATTAATTTTTTTAATTCTCCTAATTTAATTTAGTTTCCTTTTTCACATGAGTGCCTATTCTTGCCTTAATCACATGATATGCTAATATATAAGTGTTTTTAGAAATCTGTTCACAACATACTCGATACTTTGCCCAATTGGGCAGCCGCTTAGTTGAGGGGGTTGTACGTAAGTCCCAATTAATCGGAGTCTGTAATACCGGAATATTTACAATAGCAGATAACCACTGCTCAACAATCCTAATATTGCCTTGATGCAGCTCTCCGCCCAATTCTACCAAGAGCTAATGTCTTTACGCAAACGTATTTCTTTTCTTTCATGCCCTCCTTTAACTGCTCCATGTATCTTATTCGAGGTCTTCCTTTTCCGTTATTGCAATCCACTTTTCCCCAGATAAGAACAGCATAATAACAACAGAACGAGTGAGGAATAGCTTTAATTATGAAGCTTCTCTGAATCCAAATAGCTACGATTGTCCCATTTTTGAGATCAAGGAAGGCAATGTCTCATTGTGTGTGGCTGTTTTGAAGGCAACGAAGAGACTAAATTCTTAGATTTTTTAATCAAAAAGTCATCACTTGGATTCAAAATGCTATCAATAAATCATAGTTATAGATTGTGTCATATCTAGATTTTGCAAAATAATTCCTCCAAATTATTTATGAAAATAATTCCACTGATAAGGTTATCATTTATGCGTTTGATGGACCGTTCCGTAATTTTACGTTTAAATTCAGATCTAATCCCAATTATTTTCTCCTTTTTAGGTAATGGAAGAAACGGACACAGAGATTGACTGGCCACGTCGACTTAAAATTGGAGCAAAAACCAGAAAAGGTAATGGCATCTCAATTTTATATATACTGCAAAATATTTACTTTAAATTTAAAAGTTTTCAAATGTGCATTCCCGGACACAAATCATGCAATCGAGGCGCCAAGGATTTTTTAAGTCCCGATTTAGCAATACCGCGGAACCACTCCGCCGCGCCGCTGCAAAGAACAAGCGCCGAGCGAGGGCCTTCTTCCCCGACGGTCAGAAAGAGTTTTAGGCCCTCGGAGCATAAATAGTAATATCAACTCTACGCCTCAGAGAATGAAGTTTTGACTCGCGATTTTAATGGCGGAGGTGGGCCGAAGCTCTCACCTTCCGTGCGAGTGAAAATTGCGCAGTTGAGTAACGAGGTTTTCTGAAGCCTTCCTTTCATCCGCAGAAAGCATGTTTGCGGTTATTCCTTGTCTCGTTGAGTCTCCTTAAATATTTTCAAATCCTTAATCGATCGTGGATAACAGGGATGTCTGATGCGTTTTGTAACTCGCGGAAAGGACAGAGAAGTGGGGAAATAACTCAATTCAGTGAATAGCCATGGAGGTAACCTTTTTGTTGGTGTTGCCTCGTTTGTGTGTGCCTTTTTTCCTCTGATACATTCTTTAGGGAGTGTGGTAGTGGTGAGTGGAGCGATAGGCTAATGGTAGAAGTGTCCCAGGCTTAAATCTTGGGTCTGTACCCTCACATATCCAAACTAGTCTTTGGTTTGAAACACTGCGTGATTGAAACTGTTCGGATTATAACTGAAGCTGAGTTTAGCTCACGTAAAAAAGATTCAAATGCAACTTTGTTTTCCTTTCAGATCTCTTATTGAGATCCACCTACACAATCATATTTCAATCTTCTTTGACGGTTGGTGAAATCTAAGTGCCGTGTAACTAATGAAATCATTTCAAGAATAATGAGATTACTAAATTCTGCGAATTTGTGATTGTTGTAACGCATGAATTCCTCAAGTGGCCGTCCCCGGTCTAGGATCAAAATTACTGCAGATATTTCGGAAACCTAGCGGTTTTTGAAACTTAGTCGGTGCAAGGGAGAATCTCGAGTGGAAATCCGAGAAGAATGCACTCAATGCCTACCATTAAAGTTATGTTACATCTTTGCGCTAACGTAAGAACATGGCGTAGTAGACATAGGTTAAATATCAGAGTCCCAAACAGATAGGTTTCAGATTGAATCGGTGGAAATAATTTTCTTGTCGTTTGATGTATCGCATTGAACTGCGGGGGGTAGTTTTCTCGTATATTTAATCCCTCACAGTCCCGTAATTTATTTCCATTATTATATATCTAGTATATTTCATCCTAGGCATTAAGTGTACTGTGCGCTTTATGTGAGACCAATAGAAACGTGGAAAATGACATCGTCCGTTTTGCTAGGTACTTTAACTGTGGATATTTAATTCGTTCATTGGTACTAAGTAAGGGTATGAAAAATGTTGACTTCCCAAAAATATGCTCAGTATTTGTGTTAATCTTTGCGATATATTTACTTTAAAGCCTCGGACGCATATATTAAAGGCCTCTTATTAAGATAAGTGTATCGATGCTTAACTATTAGAGATAGTAACTTAGCCGATATCGAAAAAAGGAAATGAGCTCAGTATTTGCGGCCTTCCGATTGGAGGCACTTAGTTTTTCCGCAATCCAGAAGTTTTCCATTAGGAATCTTGCAATCGTTCGCAGCTTGGCGAACTTCAGCGTCTCATTTTCACCGAAGGAAAATGAGAATAGCATTGATCCAGCCACCCAGTCCTACAGATGTAATGCGTAATCAAACCACTTCCTATTTTCCATCCCAGGTCTTTTCCTTTGCCATGCAGGATTGAATGGGTTTTTCTCGACTAATATGCACCGCCTCGTCCGGGGGCACCACGATATATAAATCGCGGAACAAAACTTTTGCCACCGTGGGCTTCAAAAATCTTTTTGTCTGGTAGGTAAGAAGGCCGTTGCTCGACGCTCGGAGTGTTTGTTGTTCTTTGCTGCGGAGCGAGGTTCAGCGGTATTGCCAATTCGGCCTTTTGAGACTTGAAAATATTTTTTCTTCCGTTTGCTAAGATTTTTGTATGTGCATAGCCACTAAAAACGGCCATGAACATTTTTACGGTACAGAAATGCATTCTCTATGTTGTTCACCGTTCGGTGCATGACTTTTTTGGTGAGATACCATTCCATAGCATATCTCCCTCCTCAAAAAAAACTTTAACATCATGTTTATGTTCGTTACCGTCGTTGTATTTAAAGCGTAATTGCGAGTGAAGTAATTTTTGGCCAACCTGCACCATTTTGAATCATTTTATGGGGGTTTTAAAGGACCACTCCCCTCCTGTTATCACGGCCCCGTTCACGAGTCACGAGGAATGCCACACACGCCCACAATGACTATATTCGTTGGCCTCTCTCGTGGGGTATGGTGTTTTGTCAGCCCAATATTTTTATTAATGCCTTCATCTTGATTTTTTTCTTCCCTTCATATTTTCTGCTGATCTCGAATATTTTTTTACCTTTATATATCCTTAAGTTGTCTGATAGTTTTTATTTTCCCTCTCAAATATTTCAGGTTAATGTTGCGATCTTCGATATCAGTTATCCATCTCGTATCGGTTTTGCATGCAATTTGCACTATACCTTGAGGATTAATTAGGTAATGCATTCGAAAGGCACCCTTCCATAGGTGGATATTTACAACAAATTGTCAATTCAGGGGACCTTCCCGTTGCACAATAAAATAATTTCATTAGTTTTATCGTGAGGTTGTTAGTGATATTTATATTTTTCTTTTTATGTTTAGATCCATACATAAGAATTCATGGAAATGAGACCAATGTGAAGGAAGCCAAGAAAAAGGTGCTATCTGAACTGGAGCCTAAGGTAATTTCATTTTCTTTCTCTCCTATGGCATCAGCTTAAATTCGTTGGCATGCATTACATGAAAGTCCAACAATTCTTCTATAAAGTTTTAGAACTTTCATTGCTTTAACTTAAGGAAATTTCATTTTTAACTGTCCAATGAAACTGCTTTTTCTGCATAACTTTCACCACTACCAATCGTTTCATAAGCTTCTATTTTAAGTAACTGGACGCCATGTCTGTGCTAGAATAGTGTCCCTGGGTTTCTTTTTTCTAGCTTCATGAAATCGTCCTGGTAATTCTTAACCATTCGACTGCGGGAACGTTTTTAAACGTTTTGTTTTTCTGGGATGACCGGGGAGAGTTTAGCCTCACTACCGATCCCTACAGCAATGCACTTGGGCTCTACCCAAGCAGCAATAAAAATTTTAGGAAACTAAGGAAGGTAGTCAAACGTTTAAAAAAGTTTTTCCGCAGTCAGTACAAAACGTATCGCTATTTCACACAATCTGTCGAACAAAAATAAATTGTAGAAGCCGAGCTTGGGATTTCTTAGGATTGCATTATTGTAGATTTTAGTGTATTGTTGATTCGTAAATGTATTTTCATTTTGTAATGGCTTTTTCTACTGGTTTTGATTTCGTCATAACCAACCTCAGAATGCTATTTCTTCAAATTAAAAGACTTTTCTGACATTTTTTTCCGAGTCTGAGTCGAAAAAAAGTACCATACTACAGAGAGATTTTAAATCGAGGTATCTCGTGTTTTGATTCAACAACCGTCTTGGGAGAAAGCACATCAAAGTTTTTTTGTTCTGACTGTTATCCGTAAAATATAACAAAAATAGTGGTTTTTTCGTTTAAAAGTCAACTGTCGCCACTTTGATTTAAATAGTTCTTCCTACATGGGTGAGTCGCGAAAGGAATCGAATTTGACCTATCGTGCATATCAGAAATAAAATAGCAGAAAAAAATAATTTTTTGTGGCACAGCGAAAATTATTGAATGAATTTCGTTACTTCCAATGAACTACTTTCATAAATAAAAAAAACAACAAGGTGGCGCCTTACTTATATCGCTTAGTATTCTTTCAGTAATATTCGTATTTTCGCAGGCTAGTGCACTATTTTGTAACGTTTGGAAGCATTTCCAGTTTATTTCCACTATTTTTAGTGGAAATTCATGACAAAAATATGTAATTTTACAGTATATACTTTCAGAATTCGCGTGGTAATTCGGTTAGGGCTCACATTTATTTTAGTTTCTAGAAAAAGCGACATGTAGAACCGAGATATTTTAAACTATAAATTTGGCAGAACATTTTTTAAGTTAAAACCTTAAGACAATACGATGCATCCATTGGCTAAGTTTCATTTCGGGATCAATGGAGAGTATTGGCTTTTTTAATTCCATTCTACTTTTTATTGCCTTAAAAATGTTTATTTAAAATTTTTAACTGTGCTACAATGAATTTAGCAAATTAAAAAGACTTCATCGGAAGATATAGTATCTACAGTCTTAATACGACAGCTAACTGCAGCGCAAAATCTTGACTTTGAAATCCACTGGACTACGATGTAATAAGTAGATTGAAGATTTTATATCGCACATGGGTGAGGAGAGAGGAAATTAAGAGATGCAAATGCGCCTGTAGCTGCAGCGTTGTGGATAATTCGTGTAGAAATAGTGACACTCATTTAGTGCTTCAATCTAGAGGTTGGTTTGGATAGGTTATGGAAGAGCTCGCCTTGGACCAAGCCACAGGCGTGTAAATCCAATATATTGTTTGGATTCCTTTCCCTAGGCCACTTCTCGCCGCGAGGTTTTCTTTTGCTCTCATCAAGGATGGCATCAGAACATCCCCTATCCATTGACACTTTCTTTGAACTATTCTTTTAAACTGTAAGATAAAATTTAATGTAATGCACAGGTAAGAGTCAATATGAGATGAATGTAGCATGCATAGATGTGTATTGATCGAGATTCACTTTTAATACTGTGTGCACTTAATTTTTAGCATGTTTTTGTTAATTTTTTCGGTTTATGTAGTATATTTTGTTTAATTCTTGTAATGTTTTTACTGCGGCAATAAAATCACCTTGTGGTGAAATTAAGATAATAAATGGCATTACCACAAACTTTAAATAAATGCATCTCACTCTAACGTTATTATTACACGGAAAATATGTTCACATGTACAACCGTTACTAGGTGAATCATCTCTATCTTATTCATCTGAAAACAGAGTATAAGGATCAGATGCCCAAGCCTTCAGCCTTTTTTACTGCATTGAATCAAATACCTGGCAGTGACTGTCTGTAAACGTGCCAATATTAGTGGTTTTCTCCACTCATGGTGAAATGAGTCACCAATTGAGGGAGGTATCCGTTAGATAGCTCTGTATTTCTCTCCCTCAATGAAACATGAATGCTTGGGTGGACCCAAGAAGAAGTCTCCTGACCGCTTCGTTCCATTTTTTCCAGGCGTGGGTATTGAGAGTCATAAGTCTGAAGTTAATATGAAGGTCACGATTTTTGCGCTCACGATTTTCTGCTATATCCGCTTGAAAACAAATTAAGGTCAACTACCTACCTGTGAGACTTTGAAGGCTAAGATTATACTCAACCACCGGACAAATCTGGCAGCGCTGTGCACTCGTGGTTACGAAGAGAAATTGTTGTCACTGGCGTAGTTGTATCGTTCGAGTTTTTGTTCAGTAGGCTTTTCATTGACATCTTTAAAACACATTTACGTAACTCACATTTTCACTGGAATTCTACAGCCTCATTTGTGTTTACTGATGTGGCTATCACATTAAATCACAAAAATTCACTACATTATGATAAATGGCTGCCTATTTCGAGTCATTTCGAAGGAATTAATGCTGAACAGATCTATTCCAACAAAACCACCACCTCCCACATCTAACAGCGCAATTAAGTAAACATTAACGCAAAATTTAACCTAAACAATTCAAGTTAATCCCATGCTTTGTTTCGTATATTTATATGACGCGACTGAGGGTAAGTACTGAATAAAATAAATTGTTTTGAGTTTGCTAGTTGGAATGGAGCTCGATAAATTATTCTGACAGTAAAAACTCTGTGCTGTATTACTTAAATAAATTGAAGGAACTGTACCGGGCTTTCATTACAAGAGCATAGAGTCGCCGACGATTGATTTTACATTTTTATTATTTTACGATGTAATATTTTGTAAGAAAAGAACTGCGAATGTAGGAACAGATCCAGGAGGGAACACTATAAAAAGGAAGATGCTTGGTGAGCCCAGAGTTATTGGGAAGATGAGGTCGAACGAAATAGTAAGGGAAAGAATGGGCAAGTGGTGGCACAGGCTGAACGACGGTTGGACGTGGTGGTTTCGGCACTGAGAACAAAGGGGAGGGGGTGGAACATTGAGTTAGGTCATTCAAAACACTACTACCATGCACATTGGGATAAAAAAAGTTTTAAAGCTTTCTAAAAGTCTGGCTTTGCTCCCTCGTCACATGCACGTAAGAGCTTTGGAGGGAATCTGATGAATATTCATTCATCTTCTATCAAATGGCTGACGGCCACTAACTTCTCACATTTGACTCTGTTTCCAATGTTCAATGATTCTTACTTATAACTTCTTTATGTCTTCCAACTACACTCGCCGAATTTTTATTTTGTTCGATAATTATACTCACCCGAGCCATAGTGTTTATAAACTTCAAGATAAAAGCAGAGCAGTAGCAGATAAATTCACGCTTTACTCCGTGAAACCTTCCTTTCTCCTCCGGCACTCCAACCCTCAGAAGCCCCTCGCTTGCTCACCCACTTCAACCGCCCCTTCCTCTGCTGGTCGGAGACCCATCAACCAGTTCCCATCATCACGGCAAAATTAGCACCTTCCTTACTTTTTTTAGAAGTGAAATATTACTCTGCGTGTTTTTTTACAAGTTGTTGTTTACATTTTATTACATTTTTTTAGTTACGAATGCATATATTAGAAATTTTGTGGCAAAAAAATTGATAAAAGTGTTATTTGACTATTATGTCTTGTTTAACCAGTGCTGAAATGGCGTTCCGGCGCGTTCCAGCACCATGACACCTCTGCCATCAACCCAAAATTTCCCTCCGCCCAAACCTTATGCCGCTCATTCCCCCTCCATTCCCTAACTCACTCCACTCCTTCGCAACAAATAGGTGTCCTTACTGTCTCACCCGACTTGACATAAAATGAGATGCATGCATGATAGATGCACCTGAAGATGTACCTATTACGAAACCCGAGTCGTGCTTTTTTAAATATATTCGTGAATCTTACGAAGTTTACTCTTTTATTTTCCATAGAAGCAGTATTATCCCACCACCTCTGTGCCTACACTGTATACCTTAATTGAGCTACTACACCCATAATTATTCTAGGAAAATATCCTGCCTCATTTGCTCCGACTCATTCCGTTCTCATTTGGAAGGTTTATTCAAGCGATATAAAAATCTTCGTGTTCATTATACATTATGTGGAAATTAATAATTTTTATCGTAATTTGAGGTCGATTATATCTTTTCTAGTGTGCACAATAAATTTCCCTTCCACCAACCATATCTTACTTTGTATTTCACTTAAATCATTCCAAACAATTATCTTAGTTGATAACAACAAGTGAAGAATGAGGTTTACTCTTTATAGCTATAGTATGCTAGATGGTTGTGTGCGGTATGTTTAGTAATATTTCCGTGGAGGTGACTCGAAATAACCAATCATTCGCCATGATAGAGTGAAAAATACCTTAATGTAATAACCAAATCGGTAAGTACGACTGAAGATTTATAATTCCAGTAAATCCTATGATTAGTATATTGCAGCCCTCCGTGTCTCACTTCCTCGAGAAAATGTGCAAATATTTCCCGATAGTATGTTTATATATGTTACTTCGAATTAGTTTTTTGCGATTGTTAAATTTATTTTATACGCTGCCTACCTGTCATTCGCTGTAGCAGATTTATCTAATGAATTTGCTTTTTCTGATGCAATTGACATTCATTAGGCATGGGATGGAAACTCGTAAAATGTCAGCAAATTGTCAACCCATTTGGGAATGCTTTTCTTTGTTTAGAAATCGCAAATCATCATGAAGATGGACATCTGCTACTCGGATCATTCTTACATCATTGGAAGAGGTGGGCTGACGATTCAGCAGGTGATGGAGGAGACAGGTTGCCACATTCATTTCCCGGACTCGAACAGGAGCAACCCGCATGAGAAGAGTAACCAAGTGTCCATTTCAGGCTCTGTGGTTGGAGTGGAGAGGGCACGCCAGCAACTTCGAGTAAGTCACTCCTCTTTCAAGCCACTAACTCGGGACTTGAAGGTGAAGCACATCGAAAGAATCGGATGGGACGCAAATTTACAATTGTCAATTCCTGGTGTTCCTAAATATATCCTAGTTGCTTACAATGATTGAACTTTACTGGAGATAATGAGGTTTTGAGAGCATTACCTATAAAATTTGATACTGTTTGATGGTGAAAAAATCTGTTATTTCTCACAGGTTTTATAGAAACATTCATATCTTCATCACATTCCAGGGATGCGCTTTTCTGTAAATTCTCGAGAATCGGTATTTAGAAAAATATTTGCTTTTTTATGACGCTTAAAGCATAAATATGCTCGAGTTAACTGGTAAATAAATAGTTTTTTTTTCGAGCCAAAAATTAAACACTTTCACATATGCATCGCGTAAATATTTTAAGCTATTACTATATAATATTTAAGAGCAATTTATTTCAGATTTCCAAATTGTTACTTGTTTATGTAAATCTAATTTTTCAGATGTTAGCTCCAGTAAAATTTACCTTCGAGTTGCCCGGTATGAGTCCAGTGCATGAATCATTTCCATCAGTTTCTCAAATAATTGAGATGGTTCAGGAGCGATACAACGTCCACGTCGTTCTAAGAAAAGGACCAAGGCTTTTTTCTGACATAGTTCTAGTCAAAGGATCGGAGGAAGAACTGGTGAAAACGGAGACTGCAACCAGAGTACTGATGCAGCGCCTCTGCCATTCCTCAGATGTAAGTACATGTGTGATTTACTTCTACTGGTTTAAAGAGACTTGTGCGAGAAACATTTTTCTGCCAGTTTTACAAAAACATTTTTAATGATATTCCAATTAAACTCGAAAATTAGCTTTCCGATCTATAATTTCTGGAAATCGCATTTGAAATTCCACATTTTTGTACATCCTCTAATTGAAGTCAAATCACGTTCGTTTCATGAAAACGGCGCTACATTATGTTAAGATGGCTGAGAAACTTATTGCCTTCAATTAAAAAATATATTAACACAACTAAAGGAATATCTTAATGGATGTTGTCTACTACGATGAAAGTTTTTTGTAGTTACCTTGGCAAATAAAAAATGTTTGTATCACGCATTCGCAAACCTACTACCTTAAGTTGTTACTTGGATGTAGGATGGTTCTGGTATTCCGTCTCGTGGTCCAACTCAGTTCACAGGCGATTCAGTTTAAAAGTTCATTGAGGCACGGAGGTACCGTGGACCGTGACCACGGAGGTACCGTGGTAGATCACCATTTGGGAGGCACTCGATATTTGAAAAAAAGAGGAAGTGGGTCATCATGAATTGATATGAGTAAAAGTCTCACCGTGTTGAACTCAAATCAGAGACCATTGGAAAAACATTTCTCGGGGAATGAGAGATCATCTTCAGGGGACACTTCAATCCGTCTCAACCGATCGTATTTTGTCTTATGTTTTGAAGAATTGTTCTTTTAAAACTAACGTTATCATTTTAAAACATTTAAGATAAATTGAGCAGAACTTTGTCAAAATTTTCCTGCATCTTGAAATTTTTTAAATGCACCCGAGAAAATATAAAGTTAGAATATTCAAATTTAAGGTACCGGCAAATGTTGAAAATGATCTAACATTTTATACACCCGGAAAATTATAGAAAATTAAAACATTACACATAGTAAGGCTCACTTGAAATGTGTAATGGACACGACCTGGGTTTCGCAATTAGTTTACATGTCTTACAAGAAACATATATAAGTTTCGAAACAGGCTCGTAACTAGAGGGAGGGGGCTTTGAGGGCTTCTATCCCCCTCCACCGAAATACTTCCCCTTACTACGTCAACTAACCGCGATACATATGCTGAGACGACCACCAGTCTAGGGACATCTATTCTCTGGCACTCGATTATTCGATGTAGTTACGTTTCATAAAGCCTGCAAATAACCAGTAATGAATTTCACTTTCATCACTATGTAAACGAAACTAGCAGATGATGTAATGCAATGTGTGGTTTTCCAATGCGTGTGAATTGACTGCAAAGTATCGTTAGAGGCAACCCGCAGACCACCCAAGCACCCTCGACGCAAATTCTTAGCTACGTGTCGGCTTACTATGATACCTTTTTTATTATGGAAAAAACATAGTAAATCCTGAATTCATTACTAATACCCAGAAAATTTCAAGATGATAGCATAATTTTTAAACGTATGCTCTCATCTTTAGAATTATGACCAGTCGTTAGGGAGTGATGGGCCTTTTTAATTTCACTATGAAGTAAGGGCCTTAATTTTGAAACTTGGAGAGAGTGATTGTGCCTTCATCGATTACCATTGTGTTTAAGGGCATTCTTTTTCGTTTTTAGGGAGAAGTGCCAGTTCAGATGACGATGGAAATCTCACCACAGCATCACTCTACCGTAATGGGTTTCAATAGCTCGAACTTGAAGGAAATCATGATGCAGACCTCAACGGTTATCATTTTTCCTGATGCAATGGATCCCAATCTGCCACCGCTGAAGAAAAGTACTGTTACCATCAGCGGCAGTATACACAATGTGTATCTAGCGAAGCAGAGGCTAGTGGTAAGTCATAAAGGAGATCGGAATAAGTTGCGAAAAGAATCTCTGATCACATCGTCAATAGGTTAAACTATTTGTATGCCCATGCTTCTAATTTGTGGCTGGTAATTATTTGACTAGCTGCAGTCACCCTCAGCGCAGTTAATACACTCGAGTCTTGGAAGTAATCTGAAATAAATTTGTGACACTACACTCTGAGCAAATGGAGAAACGACTTATGATAGTTTTTACGTGGTTTTCTAATTTCCTTGTAGTTCATATTTTTCATTATTGCTTGCGAAAGCTAAGATACAGGTTTTTTTACATTATTCTTAGGGTTGAGAAAATAAATTGATAACTATGTCAATTCCGCACCCTTTATTTGGGACACAATGACTAATTTCTACACTCCCGAGCAGGGTCGATTGGGGTCCCTCCGCTGGGACTCCTTACCGCAAGATTCGGAAAATTTTAGGAAATCGCATGCCCGGAAATTCCTTATGAAGCTATTCTCTCAAGAACAAGATAAAAGTTAATAAGAAATAGCGATTTCGTAGGAAAAAATCCTATGAAAAGTGAGAATTTCACAGCTTATGAAATTTAATTATGTATTTTGGTTCTATTATTTGAATAGTGACCTTTTTCCTTGAAACTGCGCAGAGATCTGAAAGTTCTCTAAAATAACAGTATCGTACAACCCGTTCAAAAATGGATCAGGTTCTATTTTATCTTTATTAAGAGACCTTTACTTTATTTTTATACATTTTTATATAATATTTTTACACTGAGTATGTAGTAAATAAAGCGACTAATGAAAAATTAGAATGTTATAATGGCAAAAAATTTTGGTTCAAGTAATCGGAGTTTTTTTTTAATTACACCTTTCATATACTGCGAAAGAACTGCGACCAAAGCTTTCAGGGCATTACATTTTTTGATGAGGACCCTTGGAAAAAAGCTGCAAAAAACAAAGAAATTCGCGTATAAAACGTTTGTTAGGCCTATTCTAGAATACGGGCGTCAGTTTGGGATCCTCATCTGAATGGGGAGATCAACCAACTAACATAAGTTTGCGATTAGCAGCTAGATTTTTATTGGGAAATTTCAGAAGGAAGGCAAGCGTCACGGAGATGTTGAAAACGCTGGGCTGGAAATCTTTATTCAAGAAGGAAGAAAGCACGCTTGAAGTGTATGTTTAAAGCGTAAAGTGGTAATCCTGCGTGGAAAACCTAACAAAGCGGTTAAAAGGACCAAGTTATCTGGCGAGGAAGGGTCATAATTATAAGCTTAAGCCTCCGAGGCAGCTGTCAAGTAGACTAAAATTTTCCTTCCTAAATCGGGGGATAGAAGATTGGAATGGTTTACCGAAGAAAATTTTTTTGAGTCCTCCCCAACTAACGCCAAGATATTTATGACTAGGTTAAATAAAATTGAATTCTGAGGGCTTTTCCGAACGTTAATTTTTTGAATTTGGTGTTTCATGTTTTTTTTTGTCTTCATATATAATTGTGTAAAAATGGATTTGAAGGGCTACGTAAATGTAGACATGTATTGTTTTTTGCTAATTTGGTGCTATGCGCATGGAGATATGTAGTATGTAAAAATGGATTTTGAGGGCTTTTTCAAAAAAATTTTTGTACTTATTATTTTGTTTTGAATTTTGGTTTTTGTATATTTTTGTGTGTGATGACACCTATCGACCGAGCTGGTACTTAGTATTTTATATTTTTGTCTTTATGTTCTTTCTGATTTCATGTTGCCATTCGAATTTTTGGTCGACTAGTAACAATTTTTGCTATAATAATAATACGCTTCACGATAGACGCGAGCGTTGTGGGGCCCCCTTAGCTCAGGACTAGGGTGTTGCTTATTTTTTTATTTTTTTCTCGGATTTTTTATTTCTACCTCTTAAAATATGCTATGGGTTGCAGAATGGATATGCTAAAAATTTGAGCTCGATAGTTTAACATTTAGAGGACGCTTAAAGAGCATAAATTCAATAACATTTCATTTTCCAGATTTTTTAAACAGCATCACTTTCAGGGGTAATGCACAATTTTACAACCCTTCAGAACCAAAATTCGCCCCATTTTAACGTACTCTCAACATTTTTCCAGGAATACAATACTTTTCCGCGAGCTACAGCTGCGCGTCACACCCCTGACGGCGAGCAGGTCGCTCGCAAGCCGCATTCACGGTCAGCGACCGTCATTGCCTTACGCCCATCGCGCCTTCCCTAACGAAAGTCGACGGAAGAAAGGATTCTTCGAATACTATGTTGACGATTTTCATACCGTGTATTTGCTGTAGTTTTTCCTTTGAAATAACAGCAGCATTTTTCTTCGAACCTAGTATATGATAAAAAAAGAAATTTTCAGCTTGAAAATCCCAAAAAGTATGATAGACTGAGAGCCTTAGATATGAAAACAGCTAGTTACCTGTATTTACCCTTGTCCAATAAATTGAAAATCCTTCAATTATGTTCTCTAATCTCCACTCCCCAACGCAGTCATGAACAATCTCAGCAGTGGCCCGACCACTGGCAATTCCGGTGAGTTTTGGAATCTGCAATGTTCTTTTTCTTTCATTAATCGACCATGAGATTTATAGAACGATTTAATTAAGCAATGCGCAAAATAATATTTAAATTACTTAATTCAACAAATGAGTAAAAATTTCCTTTAGTAGCCAGTAACCCCTGTTACTAAAACATAGTAGCAGCGATAACCTTTGCCGCTCCTCTCGCGCTAATGCCAAAGGACAGTGCAATTTGTTAACTCTGAGTGTTATGAGAATTTTCCTACCTATGTATTTTTTACTTGACGACTCCGTTGGCGTATCATCTATAGAATCCGTTTCAGAAACATCCTCACTGCTTAAGATTAAAATGTCATTTCTTAAAAGAATAATGTATCATTAACAACAATGTCATTGCATGAAAAGGAAATTTAGTTATAGAGATTTAGTTATATAAGGCCTACTTAGTTTCCTGTTTACTCTTTAGACTTGCTGCGATACTCGTCATATCTTTTCTTCTCCACTTAACGCGCCGACTTCTCTGCCCCCTCTCTATATAAAAGTGCTTATAAGATTAAGTATCTCATTATTTGGCAAGGCAAAGGCACATTATGGCTGTCCCGGTAAACCAAGTCCACCCCAACCAGCCAGCTTGCATTATACTATTTCATATTATGTGCATTTTTCTATGATGTGGGCGATTAGTTTTTTTAGTGCTAGCAGAAACTTAAAACTAATAATAGTACAGAGGTTTTTCAAAAAGAATAAAATTTTGAAAGCTATCTACAATTGCTAGCTTAGAATCTTCTGAAGTAGACTTATACTACCGGGGCGTCCCGGTCGCCTCTGTATTTTCAATAACACTTTATCCTCATCATTTTGAATAACTTCTGGAGCATTTACCGCGGCAATATCAA